>NW_026623146.1:0-2516935 GCF_028827395.1 Penicillium hordei | reverse complement strand
ATAGATCAAAGGTACATGAAAGTGCTACTTCACAATATAGTTATACAATATATATACGATATAGAAAGAAAAAGAAATGCATACATGACGTAGCACTGAGGAAATATCCACAAATTCCCCTTCCATACTCTCCCTCTACCTTTGTCTTAAAAACAGTTTCTATATTAATATTGCATGAATCTGTGAACTTGGAAGATCTCACCTTAAGGTGGTCTAATTGGTTCCCCCAGGTCATTTCCTTCGATAACTCGATAACTCTCGATAAGACAACCTCACTTCACCGCTTGCCCCTCCATCCTTACTATCTCCTGTTCCTCCTTCCTTTACCTATAGTCTGTCTGTTTTTGATTTCCTTATCTTCCTTACATCGTCCATGGCTTTCTTTCGATAGTCCATTTCCCGCTCCCGAACTTTGCTTATCCACTCAGTCCTAACCCCCCGAGGTATGTACTCTTGATCATCTCCTCATTTCCAACCCGCCGATGTCCAAGGTTTCCCCGGATGTTGGTGCGTGTGACAATTGCAGCCTAACTCCCGCAGTCTAATTGAAATACACCGGATCTCAGCCTCGATCTTCCCGTCATATAAGCGCTATTCGGCTGCTCGTCATGTCCGAACCAGAGAGCCCCGCGCGGGTACCCGATGACCAGCCAAACCCTGTCCTCGTTGGACCTGGATTAAAGGCTCTCAAAAATGAAGCATATACCGAAGCGACAAATGCGACACCTAGTCTAGAGAAGATGTCGAACGAGGCCCCTTCATACTTTGACAATCTCCCCGGGACCAAAGCTGTAACTACCGACTCGTCCGAGACCAAGCCCCAGCCGGTGCAGACTGCAGGGAGAGCATCATCCGGCATCGATTTGTTGCGCCGCTTAAGCTTGATTTCAGACTCTCCCATGTCCCCTGAGACCGATCCACGCACGCAACACCCGGGACTTCATTTGAGTGGCCGCCTCATCAGCGCCGCTTTCTGCATACCATACAAGCTCAACTTTCGATCGGGGTCAGACTGGGTACGTGGATGATTCTTTTTATTTGGAAGATGGTATTGGCTGACTGGATAACAGACGCTCAAGTCGCGCTCCGGTACTTCGGCACTGTTCGATTCATTTGCACATCTTGCATCGGATGAGACTTCTTGGTCACACACATTAGTAGGCTGGACCGGAGAGGTCGAGCCTGATGTGGATG
This sequence comes from Penicillium hordei, assembly GCF_028827395.1. NCBI lineage: Eukaryota > Fungi > Ascomycota > Eurotiomycetes > Eurotiales > Aspergillaceae > Penicillium > Penicillium hordei. Next base: position 2,515,741 of record NW_026623146.1, on the reverse strand, counting down.
TGAAATCACCTTTGCAGCAAATACATCCTAATTCTGCAGTCAAGGCACCTCTAACCCCCAGTAACCTTGTCGCTAACCAACAATTGAACAAGGCTGCTGCGCCGGTCCCTGTGGATGGAACCAAGAAACCACCCGCACATCCATTGGTGGAGGGGATTAGTGTCACCCAACAGGACCGAGAGCGACTCGATGAACAATTGAGCTCGTGTCGTCATGGCCGGGTATTGCCTGTGTGGTTGTCGGATGCATCAGAAGAACCAGAAGAGACTATTCTGCTGAAAGACCAAGGGAGATGGCGCCGTTATGCCGAACGTGAGCTATACCCTCTACTTCACTACAAGCAACATGGCCCGACAGATGGCCGATCTGAGCGGCGGTGGTGGGCCGACTATGTGCGCCTGAACCAGTTGTTTGCGGATCGCATCGTGCAGGAATATCAAGAAGGAGACGTGATCTGGGTTCATGATTATCACCTATTCCTTCTCCCTAGCCTGCTGCGGCAACGGATCCCGAATATTTACGTGGGATTCTTCTTACATTCGCCTTTCCCCAGCAGCGAGTTCGTCCGGTGTCTTGCGAAGCGCAAGGAGATCCTAGAGGGAGTCTTGGGTGCCAACATGATTGGATTTCAAACGTTTTCCTACTCACGACACTTTACCTCGTGCTGCACGCGTGTTTTAGGCTTTGAGTCGAACTCTGCCGGGGTTGATGCCTATGGGGCCCATGTTGCAGTAGATGTCTTCCCCATTGGTATCGACGCACGTTCGATTCAAAAAGCCGCCTTTGGGGCTCCAGATATCGAGAAGACTGTGTTGGGTATTCGCAAGCTCTATGCTGGGAAGAAAATCATCGTCGGCCGCGATCGGCTGGACAGTGTTCGCGGCGTCGCACAGAAGCTACAGGCATTCGAAATTTTCCTGGAGCGCTATCCGGAATGGCGTGACAAAGTTGTCCTCATCCAGGTGACGAGTCCAACTAGCGTGGAAGAGGAGAAGGAAGACCCGGAAAACAAGATTGCTGGCCAAATATCCAATTTGGTTTCGACCATCAATGGAAGATTTGGCTCTTTGAGTTTCTCGCCCGTCCAGTACTATCCGCAATACTTGTCCCCGCGCGAGTATTTCGCTCTGTTGCGTGTTGCCGATGTCGGCTTGATTACTACGGTGCGAGATGGCATGAACACAACGAGTCTGGAATATATTGTCTGTCAGCAGACCAACCACAGCCCTTTGATTCTTTCTGAATTCTCCGGAACGGCGGGCACCCTGCCCAGTGCCATCCACATCAACCCATGGGATATGGTTGGGGTGGCTGGAGCGATCAATCAAGCATTGAATATGCCAGCCGACCAGCGGAAGGAGCAACATCTCAAGCTTTACAAGCATGTGGTAACCAACACAGTTTCTATTTGGTCCAGGCAGTACCTCAATCGCCTACTGACCAACCTTTCGTCCTTTGACCAATCGGTCGCTACACCTGCACTCGATCGCGCAAAACTTATGAAGCAGTATCGTAAGGCTCGCCGCCGACTGTTCATGTTCGACTACGACGGTACATTGACGCCAATTGTCAAGGATCCTCAGGCGGCCATTCCTTCAGATCGGGTACTCCGTACTCTGAAGAGCCTATCAGCCGACCCACGAAATGCCGTGTGGATCATTAGTGGACGGGACCAGGCTTTCCTGGACGAGTGGATGGGCCATATCCCAGAGCTCGGATTGAGTGCTGAGCATGGTTGTTTTATCCGAAAGCCCGGGTCTGAGGATTGGGAGAATTTGGCCGAGAGTAGCAACATGGGATGGCAGAAGGAAGTTGTTGACGTTTTCCAACATTACACAGAACGAACACAAGGTTCATTCATTGAACGGAAACGGGTAGCATTGACCTGGCATTATCGTCGCGCAGACCCAGAGTACGGTGCGTTCCAGGCTCGCGAGTGTCGAAAGGCCTTGGAGGACACCGTTGCCAAACGGTGGGATGTGGAGGTCATGGCAGGTAAGGCCAATCTAGAGGTTCGACCAACCTTTGTGAACAAGGGATTTATTGCTACTCGATTGGTCAACGAATATGGAACGGCCCCAGGGAAGGCACCGGAGTTTATTTTATGCTTGGGTGATGACTTCACTGACGAAGGTAAAAAAAACAAACAAACAAACCTCATCTTAGCCAGTGTTGAATCAGTGGGTTGACATGCAATTTAGATATGTTCCGAGCCCTCAAGAAATTTGATCTACCACGCGACCACGTTTACTCAGTTACGGTAGGTGCCAGCTCAAAGCAGACCGATGCCAGCTGGCACTTATTGGAACCGGCCGATGTTATTGGATCAATACAGATGCTTTTTAGCAGTTCCAACCAAGATCACTGAGATTTGCATATTCTGGACCAACAAACCTATGATTACCCGCCACAGCCAAGTATACGCCATGCTCCGGGGAGTCTGGCCTTGGTATCCGTTTCAGATTCGCCATGCTGGGAATTATCACCACACGGTCTCGATGATGGTTTGATCTATTGCTAGAGGACCATTAGCCCTCATATCGAAGACACTCTGAACTGGTTCAAAGGTTATACGAGCGTTACCTCTGCCATTGTTTTAGCTTGTTTGGCTTGGGTTTATGCTCTCCTGTTTTTACTCCCTTAAGATAGGTCCTTTGCCAATTTTTTTGTATAGACTCACATGTATGTACATGTTAGAAAGATAGCTATTGAATTTCTTGAAGTTTTATATCCATATATGCAAGATAGAATGTGTAACTATCCGAGACAACCGATTTTGCGGGGACCCCCGGGATTGCGCCATATCAAGTGAGTGTGGGGTCAATATAAGATATATACATAGGTAATAGTATATAGTAGGTATAGTAGATATAGTATAGCCATATAATATAGACATCAAAAATTATTCAATCTAGAAAAAGGGCGAGAGTAAGATGAGGAATAGCTGGAATATACTACAACTTCACTACCTTAATATATTCCATACCAACTCTACAAAAGACTAAGATTGTACTAATAAAACCAGATATCAAATCCTATCTATGCAAATCACATACCACATAACCACATAACCACATCAAATACGACACATAGAACATAAACAGATATGCTTAGTCGGAAGTGGACCCGTATGCCATCCGAAGGGCGCGGCCATCTCTGCGAATAGGCAAGACGGTCGGAACGATCTCCGTTATAAGAAATTTTCCGCTTTGATTTGACTCATTGGAAAATTCTTTTGTTATAGTCCTGCATTTGAAAGGCATCTTAGGGAGATAAATCAGGTCAACTTCTAATATGGTCTCCGATCTCCCACCCTCAAGTATGACCGAAGAACATGGTCAAGAACAATCCGACGAAAAGAACAGTATAGATCAAAGCCAAACTCGCCACTCCTCGGATGAAGAATCAACCATTGGTTATGAACCCAACCTTTCCCACGTACCTACCAACACCAGCGCCTTGAATCGCACATTATCGGCGGTGCGCACTCGGGAATCTGGCAAAGATCTCGGCCCACCCCCGGACGGCGGATTTCAAGCTTGGTCGCAGGTTGCTCTCGCACACTTCGTCATCTTCAATACATGGGGTTACATCAATAGCTTTGGTGTCTTCCAGACATATTACTCCCAGACACTGGGACATCCACCTTCGGATATCTCTTGGGTTGGGAGTATCCAGATCTTTTTGTTGTTTTTTATTGGCACTTTCTCCGGCAGGGCCACCGATGCCGGCTATTTCACATTTACTCTAGCCTGTGGTGCTATCTTGGAATGCTTCAGTATCTTCATGACCTCGCTCTGCACCAAGTACTGGCAGCTGTTCCTGGCACAGGGGGTTGGCCAAGGAATCGGGTGTGGGCTCATGTTCTGTCCAACCTTGGCTTTGGTCTCGACTTATTTCGCCAAGAACCGTGGTATCGCTATCGGAATCGTTGCGTCTGGTTCTGCCACGGGGGGTCTGGTCTTCCCAGCCGTTATCATGAAAATGCTGCCACAGGTCGGGTATGGGTGGACCGTACGGACGTTGGGCTTTATCTCGGTAGCCACACTGACTCCGTGTGTCCTGTTCCTCAAGCAGCGTCTTCCTCCACGCAAGAGTGGTCCGATTGTCGAGTGGGCTGCCTTCACCGAGCTGCCCTACTTGCTGTTCGCGATTGGCATGTTCATGAACTTCTGGGGCCTGTATGTTGGGTTTTTCTACATCGGCAGTTTCAGTCGTAACATCATCGGTGTTTCAAGCGATCGATCCATTGATTTACTCCTGGTCATGAATGGCGTCGGATTGGTCGGGCGATTGGTCCCCAACCTGCTTGCTGATCAGTACACCGGTCCTCTCAACCTGCTGATCCCGTTCAGTTTTGCGACGGCCCTGGTTGGCTACTGCTGGGCGGCAGTCAACGGTATGTCCGGGCTGTGGACATTTGCCACATTTTATGGACTCTTTGCTGCGGGTATTCAATCCTTGTTCCCAGCTACCCTCAGCACCCTCACGACTGATATGAAGAAGATCGGTGTACGCATGGGCATGGTTCTCAGTGTGGTGGCAGTGGCGGCCCTTATAGGGTCTCCTATTGCTGGTGAACTAGTTGTTCGTGATGATGGCGACTACCTGTATGCCCAAATGTTTATGGGATCTGCGATCTTGCTTGGCGGATTGACCTTGATTGGGGCTCGAGTGACCAAGGTGGGCACTGGCTTGGCTCGAGTTTGAAAATAAGATAATATAGTAGAGTATATGTAGATATTTATATATTTATGTATATAGTTTATAAACATATATATATACTATATATATATAATGATCATGATCATAGACATATGTAACAAAGTAACAAATCAGCGAGTTGTGGTTTGACGAGAGAAAACCCCACATGTGATTAATACGAGTGCGGTGACTCGCGGTGACGGGGGAACTTTGAACTTCTTCAATTTTGTTTATCTTTTATACATTTGAAGTCTTTTCAATACTTTGTATTCTCTATGTAGGTTCTTTTGTCCTTTTTTTGGGATTCTATTCTGGCGCAGGAACCGTGAAGCGACATCCCACCTTTGCCCCTCCATTGTGTGCGAGACTTGCGAAAACCCCCTCAAAACGTTGAACTTCGCTAACTCGTTCTCAATATAGAAATATACATTAACATTACTCGAGCCTTCTTTCAAAAAGTTCTCAAATATTTCCTACATATCAATATGGCACCCCGTGGTCGTGGAGGAAAGTTCTCCAAGCCTACTCGAGGAGGTATGTCGTGTGCGCCTGCAGATTACGAGATACCTGAAAGCTGATCAGACAATGAATAGGAGGCAAGCATTTCAGCAGAGACCTCCAGCCATTAGACAAGGATGGTAACCAAATGGGTCTCTGGCGGGTAAGTGGACTTCAATCCCAACTCAATTTCCACAACAGCACCCTGACCATGTTATTTCTTTCATAGGAACCCGGTGAGCAAATCAAGTCATCGGGCGACGAAGATTCTTCGTCTGAGGAAGAAAGCTCCGAGGAATCCAGCGAGGACGAGTCCAAGCCCACCGAGTCATTCACAGCTGCCGGAACCCGCGAGGAGCGCCGCGCAGCTGCCAAAGCTAAGAAGGCAGCCGCATTGAAGAAGCGAGGCCAAGGACCCGCACAACCGGGTGACTTGCCCCCTTCAGACTCGGAAGAATCCGACAACGATCTCCCCGCCAACCCCAACCACACTGCCAAGTCCCGTTCGCAGACCCTGAAGGCCGTCGAAGAGCCTGCTGCTGAGCCTAAGAAGCCCGCTAAGGTCAAGGATATCTCGCAGTTGTCCCGACGGGAACGTGAGGCCGTCCAGGCCCAGCAGGCCCGTGAGCGTTACCAGAAGCTACACGCCGAGGGTAAGACCGATGAGGCGAAGTCAGATCTGGCCCGTCTTGCCATTATCCGTGAGCAGCGTGAGGCGGAACGCCAGCGCAAGTTGGCGGAGAAGGAAGAGAAGGAGGAGCAAGCAAAGGAGCGTGCTGATGCCGCTCAGGAGCGGGAGGATCGCATGCGCGCCGCAGCTTCGGGAAAGACTGCCAAGAAAGTTGGTGGAAAGAAGAAATAAGCTCGTGGATATCGTTTTATATGTTGGTCATGACTTGGGTCGAATTGTTGTGTACACATCTAGACAACAAAAAACAAAAACAAAAGCAAAAGCAAACAGTTTGAGATATTCCTCATATTGGACACCTAGAATCATTCAGACAGTAGAAAATATGCCCAATCATGTAAATTAAAATCATGTACACCGACGCCCCATAGCATTAGAGAAACACCTCAGTTTTGGGCTGGCCTTCCTGGGAAATGCATGAGCCGGTCTCAAAAAATAAAAAATAAAAACATATTTCAAATTTCATACACGGGATTGAAATCTCAAGGAGAGAAGAGATAGCCGGGAAAAAAGAGGTCTATTTGCGGGGGAAGCTTCATACTTCACACGCCCCAGAACAATCCTTTAACGCTGTGGCCTTGCATGACAATGCCCCAACCGGCAATCAAGCTGACTAGCCACATAACGGCGAATATGAGGATGGGCACAAGTAGAAGTTCTGTGTTGTGCAAGAAGGGAAGGGCATTGTACCCTAGGAATGTGATATAGGTGTAGTAAATGAGAGCAGAGAGGTAGAGCGAGTTTCCGAGGAAAGTAGCCAGGAAATCACTCGGGCTACGGGTGAGGAGCGGCAGGAGAAGGAACTGCACCACGTAGAGGTGGAGATAGAGAGGAAAGAAAGCCCGGTTGGATACCTATACAAGGATAGTGTCAGAGGGTTAGAAGTTCCATGGTATTTGTGGCAGAAACTCTTACGTCAAAACAATATCCAAACTCCAATTGCTCTTTCTCCCCTGGTTGCGTAAACAAGCCCTGGGCAGCACCTCGTCTTCGACCACGGGAGCCCCGCAGGCCAGCCAGAGAGGTGGCCGCTCCATTTGGACCGAATAGACGGCCAATTATAAAATATCCAATTGTTGAGACGAGCAGTGAGGAGCCGATGAAATGCACGAACACGAAGAGGAAGGTGAGGCGTATGATTGCACCGAAGCCCGGCCGATAGGCGAGGCCCCATGCGAAGGCTGTGAGGAGGAGGAAGAATGATAGTAGGTAGGTGAATGACGGATCAGGGCGGTGCCATGTGTTTTTGGTTTCTGTTCTTAGGCATCAATAGTTGCTCAGTTAGGGCCACGGTACCTGTCATTGCCGAGGATTGTATGGTTTTGTTTGATCGAGGCACGACCCGATCTTGGAATAAGTAGACTCACGTTTCTAGATCCGGTGAGGGGGAGCACGGTCAGCATAGTTAGAGGGCCAAGTCAGTTAGGGTAGTCAAGACCACTTACATGGTAGTATATCGATTTGAAGACCTTCTTGGGTGCGATCAACAAGGAAGTCATTTCCCAAATGGCCATCTCAAAGTCCATTTGTGGAAATTTGAAGAGCCTGTCCAATATCAGTGATTTTTTCTCATGTCGGGGTTCTTTGGGTCCTACCTCTTGAAGAAGCGCGGCATGCGGACACTAGACCGGGTTGCGGGCGTTGAGCCGAAATTGGCAGGGCCGGCATGTTGGCGGGGGGCGGAGATGTGAGGGTTCATGATCTTAGACCCCGTTTTCGAGAAGGGAAATCAGTCTCGGAGCATACACACTGCAGTCCGGTTTCAAGGTTGTTGTACGTGTATCCGATACAAGTTGGGCCCGGTTATGTCATCTTGGTCACGTGTTGGGTATATCCCCGGTCTATTATTTCTTATACTTACGCCGTGCATGGTACTATCATGTAGGCACGGGTTCCAACACACTATTCCGTATAATATACCCCGTACTCTCGTCTGTTCGAATTTGAAGTTTAGATAGATCTTAACTCATGTCTTCCGAACAAGTGTCATTCCCGCTGGAAATGGTTCCCTAACCTACAACATAGATAATCCACTCTGCAAGGGGCTAAAGGATACATAGTCAACATATGTACGGAGTACGGAGTACATATATAGGCAAAATAGATAGATAACCATAATGTCAATATAGGAGTACATGCTTATAGATATACTCAACTATCTAAATGTCGCTATAGTTATAGGTATTTCTCTACGGAAGGAAGTTAACATCCGATATACGAAGGTAGCTCCATTCCCCACGGCTCCACTTGTGTACTTTTATATTGTATGTGAAGGGATTATAAGACATGTAACATTGATATATTTTGTATAATAAGCCTATAATGTAATATGTTGTAGTATAGATAAAATGAGAGTATAGAAGCATACACTTAATATATACCTAGTTATAATAAGTAAATTAATACAATGTATAAATGAAACCCCTGAATCGGTGCGTTGGCACATCCCTAAAAACCCAAGTAATTTCCCCTGGCACACACATTTCTATGCAATCTCTCTTATTCAATACTATACATACATATATATATTTCTCATACTTATATTAAAACCCTCCCCCCCCCAGAAACAAAAAGAAAAATACAAGTCCCACCGTTCACCGGAGTTTAAAAGTTCCCGTCAAACCTCCGACTCTCAGGAGTTCCACCCCAGTTTCTTGTCTCTCTGCATTACTCGGCCCTGTTATCAACCTTTTACATTCCTTTTTTTTTTTTTTGTGGTTCTTTTTTTTGCATCCCTTGCTTCGTGGGACAATGACCAAGTAAATTACCCTTCAATCCGTCAAATCGGATATTGCAGGTCGAGACCATCAGTTTATCCAGAACCCCCCCCAAGTCACTTTGTGAGACCTGCAAGATATCAGGTACGTCGCAGCAGACCTATTTGGTACCACTGGCTCTGACTCCCCTGGATTCATACTATACTACAATGATCCTGCCCTTTCCCTCGCGTGGATGGGAAATGATCAGCCTGGAATACAATAATTAACTTCTATTAGCGCAATAATGTCCCAACGGGAAGCGTACTCTCCTCCCCATACACCTCCCTCCCAAACTGCGAGATACAATCCCTCCAAGCGTGGATACCCAGCTCGAGCATCCATACGTGATGCTTTCCCAGACGTCATGGATAATCCCACGAGAACCAGTGAATCGGGGGATGATCGAGACCCGCATGATCTGTCTCTATCCCCGCAACATGCTACACGGACGTCAATCGTCGACAACATGCTTCTTTCGCTCGATCAATTCGCCTCTAGTTCATCTGTTCTAGACGATTACCGTCTTTTCAATTCCGCATTCGAAACCGACCATCACAGTCACTACTCGCAAGAATCTGATTCGCACGGCCGGTACCGCGGACACACATTCTCCTCATCAATGTCCTCAGAACCAGACTATGGATACGAAGATGGAAATGGCCGCTACGCAACAATCGTGGCGACCAAGGGCCGGCGCAGCAACAGTAGCTCTAACCACCAGACGACACCGAGGCAGATGGGAAGCTCGCGCGGTGGTACCGGAGCTATGCCACGAACAAACACTGCCCGAAAAGGCAGCAAAGGAAGCTCATCCTCCGCCGCGGACTACTCGTATACAATTCCCAGACCACGAACGGATCAAGGCTTGGGCCGACGCTCAGCAAGCTTCGATTGTGGACCAAAACGAGCGTTTGCACCTTACGCTGATTCCAGTGTCGGTCAGGATTCAACGCTGTACGACGATCACGATGCTGCACCTACCCCGAGTGTTCCGGCGGGACCGCGGAAGGTTCACGATTATAGTAGGACACCAACAACTGCTGCCGCGCGGACACCGGTAGCATCGCGACGGAACAGTATAAAATCTACTCATGCCCCTCAGGTTCGAAAGGTTCGGCCTGAAAACATTGGTACGGGGACCATCAGAGCTCGGGATAATGACTTCCAAAATATGAATGACACGGAGCTTGACCCCCCTCCGGCCATCACGGCATCGTTGGATCCTCCTGCTCCCAGCCCGACGATCTCCTATAACAAGCCAGCTTTTCCTCCCCCAGAACCAACGGCAGCTACCACAATCTCAACCAACATCCCAACCAACGTCTCCATCAACCATTCTGCTCCAAGCACAAAAGAACGCCCAGGTTTCTTCCGGCGTGTCTTTGGATCTAAGTATCCATCCCCTGGACCGGCAGATGCAGCAAGTATAAATGCCACCGATCTATCACACTTACACGAAACCGAGAGGAGAGAAACCAATGGGGCTGCCAGCCCAAAGGCACGACCTCAGCAGGCAGTCAAGAGCTCTGCAGGTGCTTCTCCGTCCTCCGCTCGCCCAGGACCCCATCAGGTCGTGAATAAGAAATCTTCGTTCTTCCGTAGGCGGAAGAGATCGGTGCCTGACCATGCGCCTCCACCAATTGTAATCCCTCAACATCTTGCACCACAGACCATGGATATTATGGCGGCTCCAAGTCCTGTGAGCAGCCTACGGCAGGTCATGAATCCTTACCTCGACGAGGAATTAGACCGGAAAGAAAATGCAGACTGGGAGACCAAAATTCGACAACCGGCATTTTTGCAGGCGCAGAAGAAAAGAGAAAGTGTTTCAGCTCCAGGGGCTCCCAAAACGAAGCCTCCTCTTCAGCCCTCTGCTGCCTCTCGTGGCCAAGACCTCTCGCCCCTTGCAGAGAAGGATCGATCTTCGAATGGCGAGGTCTCTACAGACATTGTTTTGCAGAAGAAGTCTCAGAATGTTGCTGCTTCTGCTACTCTATCCCCCGTTGCGGAAGATTTTTCGCGCAGAATCAAACCACAGGTCGATACTCCTCTAATCAATGTAGCCAGATTAGCACTTCCATCTGAGGACAGGGCTTGTGAATCTCCCGTTGATTCCATATCAACAGCATCAAACTATCAGACTGCTGCGAACACCCCACTTATTGAACAGGAAGAGTCTCAACCAGACGATGACACCGAGGATCAGATAGATGGACCTGGCGAAGCTATTGAAGATGGTCCCACAGCTGCAGACCGAGAACAAGCTCAAAGGCTCTTCGACAGCCAGGATCAGGTGGTAGGCAACGAGCCTGCTGCCGCTTGGCTGGGTGACCCTGATCGGGCAATGGTTCGCGAAGCATACATGCGACTGTACAACTGGTCTAATCTCAACATTGTTGCCTCGCTTCGGGCTCTTTGTGATCGTTTGGTACTCAAGGGAGAAACCCAACAAGTGGATCGAGTGTTGGATGCCTTTTCGACCAGATGGTGCGATTGCAACCCGAGTCATGGCTTCAAAGCTACTGATGTTGTCCATACCATTTGCTATTCTATTTTGCTACTAAACACTGATCTGCACTTGGCTGACATCGATTCAAAAATGACTAAATCCCAATTCGTTCGAAATACCATGCCCACTATCCACCGAGTGGCAATGGATGCCGCACCGGAAGGATTTGAGACATTGCGTCCAATCAACCGCTCCAGGATCCAACCCCACGAAGCGCACTCTGCCCCTGCATCGGCACGATCTGCAACTTTTCCTCCGGAGGTCACCCACAGCTCGTTTGACAACGAGGGTGATGCCAATGTTGATGCTGGGCCTTTGGTTAACACGCCATTCACTGGAACAGTGAGAGCCTGGGAACAACAAGTTGAAACGGTACTGAAGGAATTCTACACCTCCATCCAAAAACAAAAGCTGCCACTGTTCGGTGCTCAACCAGAACGTGAAGTATCTCGCATGTCGTCCAACAACTTTTTATGCCCCTCTAGCGGTACTCTCCGTAGGAGTCCCAGCACAATTAGCAAGAGTGGTTCTGATATCTTCCCCCGCGGTCGTTCTGCCAATTCAAGCCACGGAGCTGCGAGATGGTCATCCAAACCCCGCTCCCGAGCTGGGAGGCTTTATCCTCCGTCGATGATGGGTTCCAGCCGTACCAGCCTAGATGACCAATCATCTGTCTGGAGTCCGACTGGGTCCAGTACCTGGAGTAAATATTCTTTAGGCAAGTTCACTTCAGCGTCTGTGGACTCTTTTGGCTCGGACTTCCCTCGTGGCGAATACCAACAATCTATCGGTTTTGCCAATGCTCTGAGTCAGGCCATCATTAGGGAGGACTCTGCTCCCTCGGTATATAGCTATGAGGAGCCCGAGCGAACGACCCCTCTGCTTGAAGATGATACGTTGGCTCTAGCCGGAGCTCCGTGGGCTAAGGAGGGAAGCCTAAAGCATAAGCATCACCTAGATGCGGTGGACAAACGGGCGAAGGACCGGAACTGGAATGACTGTTTTGCGGTCATACAGCAAGGCTGGATGCGTCTTTTCTCGTTTAACAACTCCACTAAGTCGATGCGGCAAAAGACTAAGCAGCCCGGAGGGGTTATAGTCGGCGGCGGCAACTGGACGGAAAATGCAGAAGAGCTTTGGAAGTTTATGCTGCGCCAAACCATCGCCAGTGCCTTACCATCGCCTGGATACTCCAAGTCTCGTCCTCATGTCTGGGCCCTGAGTTTGCCTACCGGGGCGGTTCATCTCTTCCAAGCTGGAACGCCTGAGATTGTCCGAGAATTTGTCTCAACGGCCAATTACTGGAGCGCGCGACTATCTAAGCAACCGCTGGTAGGAGGCATCAGCAACATTGAATATGGATGGAGCGACAGTGTCATTAACAGCGCGCTGATCGGCGGTGAAAGTCGATCCCCGCCACCTTCGTCAGGCGCACGGCCGAGTATTCAAAGCTCCATCCGAAGCTCCATCGATCATCAAGGCGTGCGCCCCCGACTTCCCGCCGATCGGGTCAACATCAGTGACTGGAGCCCACCGCAGCAAAGTATGGTCGCCTCCAACCTGACAGAGGAAGAACAGTGGAAGGCTCTGCAGGCATACGTGCAGAACGTGGAGGATGATCTCTCTCGCCACAATGAACTGCGTTCGGCGATGAACCTTGCATTCTCTCCACGCCACCCCAACGCCGCTAAAGCCATGGCAAACTGGGAACGAAAATCATCATATCTGTTGCGTGAGATTGTTAAGTTCCGCACATATATTGACTCCTTACGCAACGCTATCGGCTCCAAAGAGAGAATTTTCGCTTCAACCAACTACTCTCAAGAGGATGAGGAAGCAACTATGGAACCCACAGAGGCTGCAGTGTAATTGCACACTCTTCCTCTCCTTGACTTCGAATGCACTGGCTGTACATATCCCTTTTTCTTCTTCTTTTTTATTGTGACTTTTGTTTGAGACAACTTTGTCTAGTGTACCTTCTTTCCTTCTAATGTTCTGTGGTGGCGTGGATTACTGATTATTCTGTTTAATGCTTGGGACGGTGATGTGATGCTATGGATACCATGATTGTCGTTTTTCTTATGAATATCATCGATTTTTATATGTTTCCTATTTCCTTCCAAGGTTGTGTATGTGTAAACTGTATAACTATAGTCTACTTGTGTACAATGAAGTGATATATGTGTGGCATTAATGTAGTTGATGTTGATAGTGCGTGGCAATACCACTACATAATTGTGCCTGGCCGTGTCCATTACCGTTTGTATACTAAGTGCTCTTGCCCGATGACTTTCAAATATGTTCGAATTGCAAATTTAGACCTTTCCACTCCTTGATCTGAATAATACAATAGCTTCATCCCTCTCAACTTAACTTGTTGATACATCAAAATACCACAATGAGCGCTCATTCGCCGATCGAAGCGGGTAGCGAGATGCAGGGAGTGGATACCCAAACACTGGGCGTCATCTCCCCCGTTACAACTACAGTGCGCACCCCCTCTGTGTTGGCATTCCAGACGCCAGATCAGACCTTGAATGATCTCAGTTCAGAATACTTCATGGCAGAGGACGCACCGGGGGTTCTCCCCCGAACTCGGTAACACACTCGAAATACGCGCAACCTCCTTCAGAGCCGGAAGAAGACCAAGACCAAGACCAAGACCAAGATCATGAACATGAACATGAACATGAACATGAACATGAACATGAACATGAACATGAAGACCCTGAATTTACCATGACATCGACCCAACTAGATCTAGATGATCACAGCTTTATTCCTTCCTCCGTCGACCGCGACGAGAACAGTCTATTCCATCCATCGAGCGAAAATGGCGACTACGAACGCGGTAATAACCAAACCTTAATTGAAGAGCACGAAATGCGCCGCAAACTGATGGACATTGAGTCGAGCTTTCTGCCGGAGCCCTCAACAATTGACGTGGCTGCGACCGGTCCTGCTGCTGGCGCGGATGATACCTACCTGGTTGGGGTCCCAAAGAATAATGTTGCAGACACAACGCAGGACTCCTCACATCTCTCATTCATAGAACCGCCCGAGACAAACTCGATGGAAGACGAGGGACACAGCGAGGAGAAGCCGCCGAATACGAATTTGGACTCGGCACCTGACCCTGCAGAACAACATGCGGATAATTCCTTGCTTGACCCCCTTTCCTCGTCACCTACGGCAGCTGCAGCGCTGCGCCGAAATCAATCCACATCGTCCGATAATGCGCGAGAAACCAGCCAGCTCTCCCAGGATGAGCGCCCCTTCAGATCCGACTTTTCTATGGCCGATAATGAATCGCAACTCACTCCCTCGAAGCTTCGAAACACCTCCCGCAGCCTGTCGCCCCGTGCGTCACACCTATTTAGTGACCAGAGTGGTAGTGCTACTGGTAGTCGTAGAGCCAGCCGACCCAAATACCTGACTAGTCGGCAATCAGCCCATCGTCTCTCACATTCCTCAGTCGCAAGTAACAACACTGAAACAACCAACAGCGATGCCACACTGGGCGCGGACTATGCTCTTCAAACTGGAGGTGCAACATCTGACAGCTATGGAAGCTTGCACCCTGGAAGTCGTGCGCAAATGGCCAGGACAACCAGTCTGGGCAGCATGGCATCTGGGATCTCCGGGTACAGCGAAGAAAATCCACTGGAGAAGAGAAACATGCCTGGTCCAACAGATGGCGGCCTACATACGCTGGAGGAGGAAGGCTCACCACCACATTCTCGTGCCGGTCCGGTTGAACACGAAGACACCTCAACCCCAGTGACTCCAAAGGCGAAACCACAAGACAGCAATGTCCCTGCAGATACAGCAATTTCTGAGCGGGTTAAAGGCATTCAAATTCCCACCACCTTTGCACAACGATTCCGGGAAGACTTCCAAGCGTCCCCGGAAAAGCGTTTAGGGGCCTCAACCCCTGCATTTGCGAAAAGTGGCCGGAACTTGACCCTCAAGGAACAGAGCAGCACCATTGATCGCCTGGCGAAAGAGAACTTTGACCTGAAAATGCGAATCCACTTTCTCAATGAGGCGCTGAACAAGCGATCCGAGGAAGGCATCAAGGAGATGATCTCGGAGAATGTTGAGCTCAAATCAGACAAGGTCAAACTCTCAAAGGATAACCAAAGCCTAAGACGCAAGATTCGGGACTTGGAAAAGCAAGTGAAAGACCACCAATCGGACAAGGATTCTATGGTCAATCATGACCCCGAAGGATCAGAGGAAGGTGATCGCGACTCGCCCCAAGATGAAGAGATTGTTTTCCTACGCGAACGGGTTGAAACTTATGAACTCGAGATTGAGCGTATGAGGTCGGAAACAATTGCACGGGAAAGTGAGAAGCGACGGTTGGCCGAGATGGTCAAGTCGCTCAGCGATAATCGTGCGGGAGAGTCCGATGCAGGCGCGAGAGAAGAGCGAGTAAGTCAAAGTCAGGCGAGACAAAGCAATCAGATCAAGCTAATTTAGCTATGCAGGAGATGTGGAAGGATATGCTGGACGCAGAAACCTCAGCACGAGAGCAAGCCGAGGAAGAAAATCGAAGACTCCGAGATGAGTCGATTCGTTTGCGGAGTGAGATGTATTCCGTCACAAAGCCTGGCCAATACGACTCTCTTTCGTACACGTCTGATAGAGATGGCAACCGAGTTCCCACCGCCCCCAACAGCACGCTTGTGGTAGAGTTAGGGCTCCTGAAACAGGAGAACGCAGAACTAAGGAAAGAAGTTAGTGCTCAGACCTCAATGCTCACATCTCGCAACCGAGAAAAGGAACGTCTTTATCAGGAGATCGAGGAATTAAAGCTCGGAGAACGTCGTCATGTTGGCCGATCCATAGCTGGAGATAGTATCTTCGACCGTTCTGCCTCACGCAGTCATATCCGTCCATCGTCTCAGGCTAGCGACGGAACAGGTATGTCACGCAGCGACATGGACCGCGACGAACTCGAAGCCCGGAATGGACAACTCCGGGACCTAGTGTCCACCCTGAAGCTTGAGAATCAAGCCATCCGAGCCGAACTTGAGGACTATATTGGAGAACTAGAGGCTCTTGACAAAGCATACCAGGCCGATGTTGATCAAGCTGAGGAGGAGATGCAAAATTTACAGCAAGAACGAGATCAGGCCGTGCATATGGCGAACGAACGAGATGCCGCTTTCCAGGACCTGCGGGCCGAGGCGCAGGAAGAGTTAGATACACTTGGAGACGAACTCGATCAGAAGATTGTAGAGTGCCAACGCATGAACGAGGACCTACGAAGCCAGGATGAAAACCTCAGGGTTTTGCAAGCCGAGATGCGGTCTGCCAGCGAAGGCATCATCCGTCTTGAAGAAGACGCACAGAACAACCTGGCCGCATACAAATCTGTGCAACAAGATCTTGAGGAGACCAATCGCGAAATGGAGTCTATGGAGAAGAGCCTATTTGAGGCCAACACCAAGGTGCAGCGACTGACGGTGCAGATTGAGTCAAGCCAGAATGAAATTGCTTTCCTTCGTGAAGAGCAAGATGGCGATAAGATCCGCATCGGAGACCTCGAATCGGATCTCAAGAACTACCACATGAGTTTGGTCAGCGAAAAAGAGAAGACTAGAGAACTTGAGCAGCGATTGGCAGATGAACGTCACCAGCGAGAGGTGGTTGGAAGCAAGGAGAAGCAAGATGTTCAGCGTATCATGAATGAATTGAACCGCGAAGCTTCAGCTTCCAAGGAGGAGGTCCGACGTCTGAAGAAGAGCCTTTCAGCCCAGGAGATTGAAACCTCCACCTGGCGAGAACGGTTGATGGACCTCGAAAACAATTTGAGAGAAACTCTAGGTGACCTCAGCGGCAGTCGGTCTAGCCTGATCACCAATATCATGAAGCTACAAAAGGAACTGGAGTCGACCGCCCTTGACCTAGAGAGCATCCGCTCGCAGCTAGACGAGAAAGAATCTCTGCTTCGAAACCGTGACGCTCTGCTCGAGAGTCATGGACTTGAGTCACGCAAACTCTCGGAACTCCTGGATCGCGAACGGCATGCGCGCCGAGCTGACAAGCAGTCGTTCGAGTCGTCGCTCAAATCTCATCAGCAAGCATCTCGGACCATTACGCAAAGCAATTCCCGCATCACAGATCTGGAAAAAGCGCGGACCGAGGACCGTAAAAGATACGCATCACTGGAACAGCAATTCAAGGACCAGCTTAGCGAGAGGAACGTCATGTTCCTTAACATTTGGAAGAGAATATCCGGGCTTTGCGGGCCGGACTGGGCGCACTCCAACAGTCTTATCAATGGCAATCTTCCGAGCCAGGAGGTCATTGGTAATATTTTGTTCTGGCCGGGCTTCAGCCGCAACCTTCTGCTTGCAATGAAGACTGTCGAGGCCGTGATGGCGAGTTTCAAGACTCGCATCAAGAGCATGGACCACGAGTTGACTAAGCGTTATCACACGCTTGAGCTGTCATATAACGGACGGATCAAGAAACTCGAGCGCCTCGAGGAGGCTTTGAAAAATATGCGGTCCGATCGCGGACAGTCGAGCTCCACCCCGGAGATGTCTAAATTGCGTGGCGAGAACCGTCTTCTGAAGGCTGAACTCAATCTACTTCAATCCAACTCGCGAGGACAGGGTCCTGCATCTGCGGCTGCGGCTGCAGTCATGGCATCGGGACCGCGATCCCCTTCTTTGGCGTCAACAGCAGAGTCGGAACGATCCTTAGGACGTTCTAGCTCAACGGTGGGCACTGAAAGACCTCGCCCTGAGAAAGGCCTCGCTCGCAGTGTTACGGGACTTCCGCAGCCCTCTCACTCCTCTAGCAGCACACTGACCAATAACAATGCTGGCACAATGATACCACGCACGCGTAACTCGCACAGTGGCTTGGATGGTGGCGATGAGAAATGGATTCACAGGCTGCATGAACTGGAGAAGCGACTCAAATCTGAACGTGAAGGTCGCCTCCTAGACCGCAGTGGCGCTCGCAAGCGACTCGAGGAGCGCGATGCCGAAAACCAGAAACTTCGAGATCAGCTCAGCCGGGAACGTACACGGCGCGGTCCTTCCGGGACCATTGCAGATGGCGGCAGTCGTAATCGTCCTTCTGTCTCAGATGAGGCTCCCAGCTCCAGTGAAGGGGAGGGCATCACCGTCGATATCGAAGTTTGATTTTGTTGTCGGGTTTCTCCTGTACTATATATACCCCAACGTCTGTTTGTGTTTCGCTTCCACATTACACTTATTGAATATGCTTGTAATGATCATTTACGAGGGTCATGAGACGAGGACAAGGCGTTTTATTTTATTTTATTCGTTACCAACATTTTTGTTGATGGATTGTCGGATTTCTTTTCTTTCTTTTCTGCATTTTATTTTTTGTTTCATTGTAATTTATACACGTCCATATGCTCTATCAAGACGAATCCAAACTTTGTATGATACACTCCAATCTACCGCAACGATACCTTAAGCGAGAAATCCACGATCCCCGTACCCTGGTGGATTGAGCTGGTAGACAAGATATCGACATCGGCACAGACATAGGCCGGCGCATTCTCTTCCGTCAACCCACCACTCACCTCGATCAAGAACGCCTTCTTCGAAGCCCATTCGCGCTTCAGCTGCGCCGCAGCCTCCCGCACCCCCTCGGGGGTAAAGTTATCCAGCATAATAATATCAGCCCCAGCGCCAATCGCTGCATTAGCCTCCTCCACACTCCGACACTCAACCTCGACCTTGGTCGAGAACCCACCAGTAGCCTTGGCCGCCTGCACAGCGCGCGGAATCGCCGCCGCAATAGACGCAATCGACGACGGGTCCGCAACGCCGCCGTCCGCTGCAGCCCGGTTGTTCGCGCACGCCCACACGTGGTTATCCTTCAGCATAGTCATAGAGCTCAAATCATGGCGGTGGGGATCGGCGCCGCCAGCAAGCATTCCGTATTTCTCCACCAGTCGGAACCCAGGCGTTGTTTTCCTTGTACCAGCCAGGGTACCTTGCCACCCTTGCGCACGCAGCGCAGCGAGCATGGAGGCGCTCTTGCTGGCGATGCCCGAGCAACGAGCGAGGATGTTTAGGGCTACGCGCTCGCCGAGGAGGATCTTGCGGATGGGGCCGCGAACGGTTGCACAGTGCTGGATTGGGGTGATTGCTTCGCCTTCTTTGATGTGCCATTCGATTCTAGATGGGTTAGAGAGGTTGGGGCCTGAATGGAGGAGTGGAGGACTAGGACACTTACGTGCAGCCTAGTTGCGAGAAGACCTCGTCGAAGAATGGTACGCCTGCGACGATGCCCTGGGGGTTGATCAGTTAATGTTCTTTCTCATGGACTAGGTAGGAATGCCGTGTTATAGACTCTGTTGCTTTACCTTGCTCTTTCCTAGGAGTCGGGCCTCACCCTCTGACTCGCCGACGACAAAGCCACCATAATCCAGACTAGGGCAGTCCTCTTCCAGCCAGGATGTTATGATGCGCTTGTAGTTGCCAGGCAGTAGATGGCGCAGATCTCCGTGAGCCGAGGCCATTGTAAGTATCTTTGGAACACGGGAATTGGATCAAGTATAGAAGGTTAGTGTATAGTATGTTTGATCTGCGAGTTCACACGAAGTTCCCCCGCGCGGGGGTGAAGACGGGTTGGCCCGGTCTCCGATTGTGGCCGAGGTCACGTGGGGTTATTCTATAGTATTTTATAATAATACACAGCATGTAGTATAACATATGAGTATACCATTATACAAGCTCAGGTACGCATTAGGCTAGTATACACAAGATAGTAAGCCCATATTAACCATAAAATTACGGTTGTGTCCCGTTATTGAGATGGCTTACGGAGTATGGAGTAGATTATTGTAATATAGTTCACTACATAAGTGACTATAAATCATACACCCGTAACTCCAGTAAAGATAAAATAGTAAATAACATCTTATAGCGCCACATTCCGGGAATACGGCACACTAAAAAAAATAGCTCGTCACGGGCTTGATATTCCCAGTGGAGATTCTTCTGGAAGGGAGCGGGTCAGGATAAATTGGGAATTGTTTGAATTGGGTATACTTCTATGCTACGCATACTGATACGTATTACTATCATACCTAAAAAAGTATGTGGTTAGCTATTTAGGTAAGCTAATAGGGGGATAGTTATCTAGATATTCACCTGTCATATAATAACATCTTAAACATCTGAGGAATTCAAAATTCCGGCTCAGAAACGGGCTGCCGAGGATCCGGGACGGAGATAACTTGGCCAGCTTCGGCACTTTTTTTATGTTTTTTATATTATTATTTTTATATTTTGTTTTGTTTTGTTATTTATTTATTTATTTTTTCTTTTGTACAATTCCGTATAATCAAATATTGTCTAGGGCCAAGTCTCCACTTATCTGGAATGTAAAAGGAAATACACTTGATGTACTGTTGTATACTTTCTTTGCTATACCCATTGGGATCAAGCCTTCCATGCCTTGTAAACAGTCTTGCAGCCAAAAAACTGACCCTTCTTCAGAAGAACCATAGACCGCCACTCAGGCTCGTTGATCGCATTCACGAACCGGCTAGGTTCCACACAGAATCCAGCTCCCTCATGGTGTGCCGGTGCACCATTGATCGACGGCACATCGACGTACTTGCCAGTGTAGAACTGGAATGCAGGCTCAGTGCTGTGCACCTCGAGATGTAGGCCCGTGCTTGCGTTGCTGAACTGTGCCAGGCGGCGTAGCGGTAAGCCACGAGTGTCGAGCGGGATCTTGCTGGGATCGGACTCCAGCACAAAGACGTCGTCGATGTGTGCGCCCGTTGCGGCGAGCGTGAACGGGGTTGTCACATCGCGGGGGAACTTGGCGATCCCACCTGAAGGGATACCCGTGCTATCGAGGGGCAGATAGTCGCCTGTAGCGAGTTGAGCGGTGGTGCCTGAGATATCAGGTCCATCGCCGATGTTGAAGTAACTGTGAGAGGTGGGGGAAGAAGCTTGGTCAGCGGGGGATGGCCTCTCCAGTTTTCGAGATTGATGTCATCAACTTCGAAGGGGTGTAAAAGGGCCTGGGTCTTTTTACCTGTGGTTGGTGAGGTTGACTACAGTCTCCTCGCACTCATTACCAACGAATTCCACCTCGTACTCGGCCGTCAGGACGGTCTTGGCGTCACCCTCCTTGCTGGCGGTGTACCACACGCGCACCTCGACAGTACCGGGGTACCCCTCCTCACCATCTTTGCAGAGGTACTTGAACAGCAAGGCGTCGTGGCCATTGCGCTGAACGGTGTGTGGACCGTCAAAGACGCGCTTACCCCAGCCTTTCTCACCACCATGCAGGGAATTGGGGCCGTTGTTCTGCGTCAATTGGATCTTCTGGCCATTCAAGTCCTGAATCAGGCCATCCTTGATGCGGTTTGCAACGCGGCCGATGGTGGCACCATAGTGCGGGGAGTTGTGCTTGACATAATCCTCCTGCGTGGGGAAACCCAAAACGATGTTCTTGCCACCGACACGGAACTCTTGGATGATGGCGCCCAAAGGCAAGAAGGTGAATGCAGCTTGTTCGGCGGACATAATGAGGGGTTCGGTGTATTTTTATTTTTTTTTCCCTGAGAGAATGGGAAGAACCTGGGGAAGAGTATGTAGAGAGTATGTACATTTCATTTTAAGGGACATGACGTTACAACCCCGCAATCTGCGGGATCAATCACCGACAATGACACCTTGCAACTTTTTTTTTTGTTTAGCATAAATGTTGATATTCAAGGTGTCAAGACGTATGTTGTTGCCCTGAGAGGGGTCCCTGATTCTAAGGTGATTAGGCTAAAAGAGAGAGCTTCGAATTAGCCGGGTTAGGGTTAAAGCTCAACCCGTGACCCGTCGATTTATATAAAAAGCTCCCGGGTCACCTGGGCCACCTGGCCCGTCCAAAAACTACTTTGTATAACTATCAAAAGGGGCTTTTTTTTTTAAAAAAAAAAAAAAAAAAGTAAGGCTGTATTGAATTGGTATTCTCCAATCAGGACTATACACGGAAACTACAATATAATCACGCATAAAGCGGACATAACATATCGGCGTTAGGGTAAGCCTGCATCCGGTCGGAGGAAACGGGCCCCGGCGTCCGGAGGGATCTATACCCCGGACTCGTGTCGGCCCACCTGAAAGAAAAGAAAAGAAAAGAAAGAAAGAAATAGGAAACATGCCAAGGGTTTTATTAATAATTTGCAGGTACCTAACTAGGTAACTAACTAGTTAAACTACGTAAATATTAGAGGGTTGGCATTGGATTGGCACCTGGGCAGTTGTATTGAGTTATGTATTAGGCAGGCATTTTCTTGTTTAGAGTAAAGTTGACAGCAGGTTTGATAACTGGGGCTGTGTCAGGGGTTGCGAGACCGAATACGATGGATACGAGTACCGATATCTCTAAATTTATTATCAGAGATGTAGTTCTACTTTGTAGTCTTCTAGTCTTCTAGTCTTCTAGCATTCTAGTAAATAAGAACCGTTGTACCAAGTACAAAGTATATACCATCGGAGCAACTGCCCCATAACGGTAAATCGGGATTTCGGCGACTTAATTGTATCCCGAAGGGTTATAAAGCAGAGTCTCACGTAAGCAGCAAAAATCGCTCAAATGTGGAGATTTCGGAGAGAAGAGAAAAAGAAAGAGATATATCCGCTGAGTCAGAAGATCAATAATCAAATCAATAATCAAGTCAGTAATCAAATCAGTAATCGGCTTGGAAATGATAATCAAAAAATTCCAAAAGAAATTCCAAAAGAAATTCCAAAAAAAAAAAAAAAAAGGCGTTTTTAAACTCCGATTATTCCCGTTTGATCTATATTAGTCATATTCAAGAACCCTGGAGCCCTAGAGCTAGGGCCTCGGGGAGCAAATCGGCATTTTCCTCCGCAGAGATCTTTTCGATCTGAAACGGTACCTGGGCATATAGTGATAGAGAATGAGATCATTTCCCGTTTCGGATGCTGTCACGGTGACCTCAAAATCTTCAATTGGAAGTGGAATTAGAAAGATTAAAAAACCCCCCATAAATAGACGCCTCCTTAAAACCCCGTTTTAAAACTCCAGAGATAACCAAAAAAAAAAGCATGAAACAAAAAGAATGACCGAAACTCCAAATCCCGAAAAAAAAAAAAAAAGGCCGGTGCACTGTACAAAGGTGATTAGGATCCCGATTGCGCCTGAATCCAGTCAAAGAGACCTTGGGGGAAAATAGCCCCAGAAGAGAAGAGAGAGAAAGTAGAACATGTATAGGATACATGCATCACGTCGTACGGCGTTAAAAGAGTCCAAAAAGAAAGTAATCTTTCAAAAAAAAAAAAAAAAAAGAAAAGGCTTAGATCGAGGTAATCTCCGTAGGATTTGGATTGAGGAACTGGTTGAAATCCTCGTAGTCATTCTTGGAATCAAGATATGACCCTTGAGACAAGCAATTCATGGGTACCTGGCGATTGAACATAGGCGATGATAGCTGCTGGTCGTCAAAGGGCATATTGGAGTAATCGGCCGTGGACATCAAATCCATCTCGTCGAAAGGATTGAACCCGTTACTAGGCCACGGTTGCGGACCCTGCAAAGCTAATGGGTTGACCACCCCTTGCATGGACATGGGTTGGGCGAATTGTGGGGTGGTGGGCATCTGTGGTTGATGAGGCTGCTCGGTCTTGATAGACGCACGCGTCGAGGGACTATATGTGGGTGGCGTGGGCGGCATGTGTTGCTGGGAGAAAGCGTCGGATGAGAAGCGCGAGCGAGGCACGGGTGACTGGGGACTATCGGAACCACCGTCGGAAGATTCCTGGCGTTGCATGCCGGCATTGGTGTGCCATAGATCCTGTTGTAGGGCTTCGGGGTTTTCTTCAAAGCGCTCGCCCTTGGAGCCGTCGAGGGCGCCGAGGCGCATCAGCAGGTCGTGAGTAAGTGGGTGACCGTTGGGTTCGAGTTTCAGGTGCTCGCCGGGCCAGCCTTCGCCTTCGATGTTGCGACGATAGAGTTCCTGGAGGCCATTGACGAGCCAGGATTGTTGCTGTTCAAGCATCTCAACGTATCTATGGAGATAGCCGGTCAGTTGGGGGGATTCTTTAGGGTTGTGAATCTAGCTCTGTAGCTTACCCCTTCGGGTACACTTTGTCATGCGCCTTCTTGCGCTCTCCGAAGACACAGATGGCATTATCTGCACGACAACGGGAACAAGGGCTGGATCCGTCGCACTGTCCGGGTCAGTGTATGTTGGGACGATTACTCGTCTTGTTATGTTATGCATACCTTGGATTTCTTCAAACGACACCGATCGCATGCTTTGCATACTCTTTTACGGACATTGCTGTCGGAATGCGAGTGCTCCGAGGTTGGCGTTGATTGGCGAGCTGCCATAATTTATGAAGTCGAAAGTGGTGATATAGAGAGAGAGAGAATATAGTAGGGGAATTTGACCCTTAGCTATGCTATTCAAGCTCCGAGTAGGATCGACGTCAAATTGGGGTCAATGATATAATGATGTTAACAGATCAAAGAAATTGAGTTCAGTTAAAGTAGACGGATGCAGGCAGGTAATCCTTGGGACCAAGAAATAATCAAGAGTTATACCTAGTGTACAGGTAACAGGTTGGAAGTAGTATGAAGTAATCGAGAAAAAGTAACACGATCCAGGTCATGGGAGTAGATGTGCATATATAGGAATCATAAAAAAAAGAGGGGGTCTTTTCTAGTTTAGGATTTTATTATTTTTGATTTATTAGAGTCATGGATTGTCTCCATCGTACGGACTTTGAAAAGGTCTCGAGGCATAAAGGGATCGGATCGAAGATCATAAAATACAATACATACCAATACTGTGAAAAATACAAGGATGACTCGGCATTCGCTGAACGGAACTCGGAGACTTTGAACTGACGTATATCCGAGTGGACTGCATTTCCAGCCACACATATCGGATTTTTATTTGATTCTGTATATACTTTGTAGCTAGGTAGGATATAGGATCTAGGATAGACGATCTGTTTTATTTTATTTTATTTTATTTATTATTAATCATTATAGAAATATATATAAGATAGTTTTAACTATACAATATATAGAACCCAAAAAAATCATAAAATATGAATTCATACTCTTGGCAGCATAACCCTATGTACAGGTATAAACAGGAAAAAAAAAGGGAAATCGGCAACAGCATGCCGAGTTGCATGTTGCACCCGAGAGACTCTTCATTATATTATGTATTCCGAGGCATCTGGTTTACATGTAGTTAGTCTCTAAGGTATATTCCAATGTTAAATAGTTTACAATATACAACCTTATAATGGGGATTACAGTTAAATAATCCTATTTCAAATCATCGTGATTCATCACTCTAGACTTTCAGGGCTATTACCAATTGCCGGAAAAAGTCCATGACGTGACCATTTCGGACCCAATCAGGAACTATGTCCCTTTTGAGGATATACTACATCGTTACTGTATTATCAAAGGGCTAGACCTTTTTTTTTTTTTTTTTCCTTCTAGAAGATATCTTTCTTTCGATGTTTCCTATATTTCCCTATTTTCCCTATTTCCCCCTAAACCCTCCATTTCCCTCGGCTGATATTCCGTGCAGTTCAAAAGCTTAGCTCAATACTTACTGCATTTGGAAATATGTGACGACCAGGGCTAAATCCAATCAGATCAGATCAGATCCTATCAAATTCAACGCTACTCCAAATTCAATTCTCTCAACCCGTGGGAGCTCTATCGAGCATCATCTCTCGTATTTGGCGGAAACAGATTCCGAGTCCATTCAGAAGGTGGGCTTGGGTTGCTCCATGTTTCTCTACATATGTTCCCTAGTCAACTCCACACAGACAGTGCCCAAACATATGTAAATATATGACCGGGTATAGTATTAATCTACATCTTTTTATAATATACAGCCTCATTATCCATCAACAAGAGCAGTGAAAGCACCAGAGCTGACAGACACAGCAACCCCGATAGCACTTTTCACGGGGTGTCTTATGTTTCTCGGTTCTCTGGATCTCACTTTGTTCCTGACCCTGTTTGCCGTTTGGTTCCGTTGTCTTCCGGTGTTTGATAAACTCCCATGCCCGACTTCGACGAGATCGGGTCTCGCCTGCAATTGCGTCTACGGTGGTTGTGGGTAGGGAATTGTGCGATGGCTCGGCGCACTGAGGAAGCGCACCGTGTTGATCACGAAGTCGGCGGGCTTCGACAACGCGACGGACTAAATCTATCCAGTCATTAGCTCTACTCTCTCTCCCTTCCTCTCTTTTCCTTGCGGACATATCATACGGGCAAAGGTCTCCTCAATATTGACCGTCTCGCGAGCGCTGGTCTCCATAAACCCACAGCCGTGCTTGCGCGCATACTCGAGTCCATCGCGGGATGTCACCACGCGATTATCCTTGAGATCGCATTTGTTGCCCGCGACGATTTTCACTGGCGGTGGCAGGCCAACCTGGCCGACATCCCTTACACCGGATTTCTTTCCCAACTCCTGGCGCAGTCGCTCGTTGTCCTCGACGCGTTGCTCCGCCTCCATATTGATCATGTCCATGAAATGATCCAGCGTTTCAAGACTCGAGGGGTTGGTGATATCGTAAACCAATAGGAAGGCGTCCGAATTCAATGTCATGGCGGACCACAGCCCACGGTACTCCTCCTGGCCTGCGGTGTCGGTGATGGAAAGGACGTAGGGGCGGCCATCGACGTTGCGTGTGACGGAATAGGAATCCTCTGGGCCCGATTAGAATTGGAATGGCATCGATCGGGTGGGCGTAATACCGATAGTTGGATCATATCTAGAAATAAGATATTAGAGATTTCCCCAAGGTCAATTCGGGGAGAAGTTCTCACTCGTGAACCCATTGACTACGGACCAGCCGCATGGTGATGGAGGATTTGCCTGCATCCCGATCTGATCAGATCTCGATCGCGCGAAACCCGGAAACGTGGCACCGAATCACGGAGTCAGGATATTTCCAGGAGACAAAAGAAACAACATACCACATCCACCATCTCCGCAGATGGTGATTGAGATCTTGTCCATGGCCAATGGACATTGGAGAGAGGAAGAGTGAAGATGGGGGGTTGGGATTGGGGAATTGGTCCCGAAGGTTGATTGACAGGGGTTATTAATTATAATAGGGGTTAATATAAGTAGGTCCTACCTAAGTATAGCGTTACTATGTATAGTCCTTATAGTTTAATATCTCTATCTTCAAGTACCTCATAATGCTATTATTGATTCTCTATAATTGTCATTGTGATACATCTCATTGGGGGGTTTTGCCTGACATGAACATGGCAATACACTAACAGAACACTAGACATAATTTCTACAATCCATAATATATAGAATAGAATAGAATAGAGAAAGAAAAATATAATTTTATAGTTATAAGTACCAATGCAAATGCAAATACAGATGTATAGAATAAAAATGAGACACGAGAATGTCAAATCTTCATATAAGAGATCTATTGGCGAGTGCTTCCCCACATACATTTGTACATTAGAGACATCAACTCTCTGTCTACCTCTCTACCTCTCTCCCTCTCTCTCTCTCTCCCTCTCTCCCTCTCTCTTCCTCTCTTCTTTCTTCTACAAATATCCAACACATTCATTTTTTATAAACATCCACACAAATCGGATATTTCGCGAACTTCAACTTTTGCCCAGGTTGTCATCCTGCGGGGCGATGGAATTCGGTCTGGGCCTCAGATGTTTCAATCATGACCAACATGAACAGCTTCAATTTGGAATATGATGATGAGCAGGGCTCACACCCCCAATACCTTTCATATACGACCTTTCCCAACCAGGGTAATTATGCCTTCAGTGCTATGCTACCCCAGAATTCCGATCTGCCTCTTCAGAACTTCGCACGATCACAGCCTTCGGACCTGGAAGAACCCAGGGCTAATGTCATGCACACATACGACGGGCTTCCCACCTCGGGTATCTCAATGCCAATGAACATGAACGCCACAAATGCTTATACCTACAATATCCCAACCACCTACTCGGCCACCACCATGGGAATGCCTCCGCAGATGGATCATTCACAGTTTCAGTCCACATACCCACCCTTCCCACCCTCCATGACGATACCCCATTACCCCCAGCCCGCTCCTTCAGCCCGCAATGAACTATACGATACAGCCACCGACTCGTCGGCCAATTTCGAGGATTCCGACTTTTCAGGTCGCACGAGCGACTGGTCACAGGCGCAGGCGCAGGTGCAGCAGGCTCAGCGACAACCTCTGGAGCGCTGCCTGCCTGCTGGCCAGCCGTACCGTGTATCGCAACCGGTGGCTATCCAGCCCAAGAAGCCTATTACTACCAAAGGTGAGTTATGTCTGTCTGGCACTCCCTGTTGGACTCTGGCCCATGGTATGACTAACGCGGAAACGCGCAATCAGAAGATTTCTCGCCAGGCTTGGAAAAGCCCGAGATTGGCAAGACTGAACATACCGGCATCTATTCGACAACTGGTTTCGACGTGCTTGGAGCGTTGGTATGTCTTCTATTTTCTATTTTTATTATTATGAAGAGTATCCGACGATGTATACTAACCTTGTTCAGGGCCGTGTGGCTATGCGACCCAACCCTAAAATTAACATTGGCGCCGTCGATCTCTCATGTGCCTTTGTTATGTGTGATATTTTGATCGAGGATCATCCAATCGTTTATGTATCAGAGGCCTTTGAACGATTGACCGGCTATACTAAAGATGAAATCGTTGGCCGGAATTGTCGATTCCTTCAAGCGCCCGATGGCAAGATCAACGCTGGCGCTAAGCGGACCTTTGTCGATGGGCAAACTGTCCATCGGCTACGGTCAACTATCGACGATCGCAGTGAGATCCAGGCTAGTATAATTAACTATCGCAAGGGTGGACAACCCTTCATGAATCTCATCACGATGATCCCCATCCGGTGGGACTCGGGTGTTTATCGGTACTACGTCGGCTTCCAGGTCGATCTGGTTGAAAAACCCGATGCTGTGAGGGGAAGAAATCCTGGTATGCTTTGCTGCATTCTTCGTGACGAGTGCCCTCGCTAACATTGTATAGATGGTAATTACAGAATTAACTATCAGCGCGATCAGCTGCCACAGTATATAGTCCCTCCACCAGATATATACTCCTCACGACCAGACCTCGGGTTGCGATATGGCCATGATGAAGTGACTACCATTCTCAACGCCATGAGTTCAGCTAGCAATGATGTCAACCGGCACTACCTGGATCGTATCCTGGTTGAAAATACCGATGATGTGATCCATGTGCTTTCGCGCAACGGTGAATTCTTATATCTCTCGCCCTCTTGCCACAAGATTCTAGAGTACAATCCGGTCGAGCTGATCGGCAAGACCCTATCCACTATCTGTCATCCCAGTGATATTGGTCCTGTAATCCGTGACTTGCGGGCGAGCACGACAACCGCTCCAGTGACTGTTGTGTATCGTATCAGGCAAAAGTACAGAGGATATATGTGGTTCGAGAGTCACGGCGCGTGGCACATCGACCCGAACCAAGGCCGGAGGCATCTTGTCATGGCTGGCCGCCCACGACCCGTCTACACCCTGGATCAGATTGCTCGCCTGGGCTCGGCCGCCGCGCTGGCTGAGAATGACGTCTGGGCCAAGATTTCTTTGTCTGGTGTCATTCTATTCGTTACGACCAAGGTGAAGCCGGTGCTCGGCCGCTCGCCTGACGAACTAATTGGTAAGGGCCTACAAGAGATCATGAAGCCCGAGACTGACGGCACTGCCACGATCACACATGCCCTGGAGGCAGCCCGTGGTGGACAAGGAGCTGGCATGGCCACCGTTACGGGCAGCGGCAAAGAAACGGATGAACCACCCTCATTCAAACACCAAATGTGGCATAAGAAAGGCCATGCCATTTCAGCACATACCACATTATACACCGGCGACGCACGGGAGGGAATCAAACCCACCTTCCTCGTCGCCCAGATACGATTTGCTCGATCCTTCCCTCCATCCGCCACCGCTGTCTCAGCCACCGGAGACAGTAGTCTCGCTACGATTACCGGCACTGCACGCAACACAACGCTTACCGTTAACGACCCCGTCCCGCCCCAGCAGTACGGCGCCCTTGGTCAACGCATACCCGATCTATCAAACCTCATCGGCCTCAACGGTCTGCCCACTGGCAACCGCAGGATTTCACACTCTGCTGACCCGGCAACCTTCTTTACAGAGCTCAACCCCACCCGCGGGTCGAGCTGGCAGATCGAGCTGCGTGAGCTAGAGAAACAGAACCGCACTCTGGCCGATGAATTGCAACGCCTGCTGGCTCGTCGCAGGAAGCGCAAGCGCAAGCAGGGTGCTATGGCGGTCGAGAAGTTTTGCGCCATGTGCAACACAAAGAATACCCCCGAGTGGCGACGTGGTCCGAGTGGAAACCGGGACCTTTGCAATAGCTGTGGTCTGCGGTGGGCGAAGCAAATCCGTGGCCAGGCGCAGGCGCAGGCTGCGGCTTCTTCGTCTATTACCGTGGACTGATGTTGAGTATATCAACTGTCTTTTTTTCTTCTTTTTTCTTTCCCACTTTCATACATTGATTTCCTTCTCCGCTTGGAGGGTTAGTTTCTTGATACCCCTCCGTTTGACTATCGAAATAGACACATGCTACTTTTGAGCGCTTGGATTTTTGAATTTTTCTTCCTCACATTATCTTTTCAGATGCAGTCTTGGAAATTGAATGCAGAAAAAACGTGTTGGCGAAGACTGTAGGCTGTACGGCTAGTAATGACAGTCAAAGCTTGACAAGAACAAGCTCTTTTATGAATCGAAATGTTGGATATAATATAATACAAAGGATCACTATGAAACATCTACTGTACAAGCAGGGACCTCCAGTCTGGTTTTAAAAACCTACGGCTTTTTGGACTTTGAACTGTTTCCACGAACAGCCAGCCACTGCTCCAACCAGCGCCTCTCCAATTCCTCTACCCGTTTTCGGTCTTGAGTGCCGGAAGAGACATCTACACCACCGCGTTCCTCGACTGCGATTCGCACTTCAGTATCATTCATAGCCTTAACCCCTCCACCAACGCGAATCATCCCATCATCAATAGCCAGGTACTCGACATACCGCGCCAGCCGAGGCCGGTAGATCAAACCAGCGAGCGACTCGCCCGCAGTCTTGTCATGGCGCTTAACTAGACCAAAAACCGCACTGGCACGCAGCACATCAGCGGAGCCCGCATCAGCGACCCAGACAGGATCAGCAAAACGCCCAGCAAGCAGAGCCAACTGCTCCGCACCGCCCGCTTTGAGCAAATGCACAGACCGATCCTTATCCCCAGTAACAAACACATCCAGCGCCGCAAGTTTGCGCGCTGTAGCAGCAACGCGCTCCTTCCCCACCTGCGAGGGCACACGACACGTCGCGGGTGTAATGGCAGAGCCGAAGATCGGGACGATCAGGGGTGTGAACTCGCCGCAGACGATCAGGATCAACGTGAAGGGGATCATCCGGCGGACATCGCGGGCGGAGCGACGGACGAGCTGGAACTGTGCGCGGCCGAGCTTGGATTCTTGTGTTATTGATGGCGCGCAGCGGTTGTTGTTGTGTGTGCTTGTCCGCGGGGATATAGGGATGTAGGCGGGTAGGCCTAGTTTTCTCCGTAGAGGAAGCGAGGCGCGATAGTTCCGGTAGACATTTTTCAGGCCCGTTTTGTAGAAGGTCACGTATGCGCGGCCGAATTCGACATAGCGTTTTAGTTTGTCTGCTGCGCCTGCGGAGGAAGGTAGAGGAGAGGGGGTTGTGAGGGGAGCAGGGTGTGTACTGATTGGGGCATTTATTTCGGATTTGGAGGGGACTGAGACGGTGGTTGTTGTTGGGGGTGATGGGGAGGGTCGGCGGGATTGCTGGCTCGGGGCGGAGGTTGAGAAGAGCTGGGGTTGCGCGCAGATGGGCAGTAATTGGGATCGGAGGTGGGAGTGGAAACGAGAGTGGTTCCAAGGTTGGAATTGAGCGTGCAGGGCTCGCTGGCCCCGAGTTATGCTGGCCATTGTTGAGTTGGTGAGAGAAAGAAGATGAAACCCGAGCTGATGGTTGCACTTGTTGCCAGTGGTTGACACCTTAGGCACCAATATCAAGATGCGAGTGAGATGTTCAGGGCTAAGATGATCATCTATTATACTAAGTTGAGGGCTAATAGTTTGATTATAATATCTCTCATTGTTCTGGGTTGAAGAAAGAAACGGAATTCGTTAGAAGCTGCTATTCATGCTTGAAATATTTTGTAGGTAATTAATGTACACCAGTTTGAATCAAAGATACCCATCTATTCATCTGCACGGATTTCAATGTTTTCGATGAGCCCATTGCCCAACTGGGCAATCTCGTTCAGAATAGCAGTCTGGTTGATTACGACCTGGCCCTCGGTATCACCTGGGGCAGTCGAGTACGCCGTCTTCAGGTTCCAGGTTCGCGACTTCAGGGTCTGCGGGTTCCAAAGGCCAGCAATCACTGCACAACGATCGTCTCCGTGGAAGAGCAAAATGCTCTGGCCGTAGCAGGCTTGTACATCACAGACAAATGACTTGATGGTCTGCATCATTCCAGCACGGGGCTCGGCCAAGTTCTTGAACTTGGGTGCCGAGGAACCGCCAAACAGCTTTGGGCGAAGATGGATGACAAAGTCGTAGGGAGCAAGCGAGGTATCGAACAGCTCGGAGACATTCACATGGTGGGTTTTTCTTCGTAGTAGGCCAACTGCTGCTTTGGTCAGGCTGGACATCCGAGCAGCCACAACCTTGGATGGCATCTCGTATTGGGTCCAGGTCACTCCTTCAGTATCGAGGTCAGAGGCGACGAAAAGGGCTAGACTGTTCATCGCAGGGTCGATACTGCGCCAGGCTGTGAAGCGAGTACGGATATTTTCCGTCACTTGTGGGGTCAGATCACCTCCTAGGTCAACAACGAACGGCTCCTGCTGCCAGTCCCACCGAGAGAGGGAATGGAGAGTTCTCAGGAATCCGGTCATGACTGATGAAGGACATTCCCAGGGGTTAGGTTGGGTGAAGGTGCGGATTACCAGCAACTCAATCAACTCGTCGCTGATTTGGGCAGTAAACAGGTGGAAATTAAACCATTGTTTGGTAAGACGAATGGTGGGCGACAACAAGGGGAAGCGTGTGCACAGGCTTCGGAGTGCTTGTGTCAAGCGCGGGGTTTGAACAAATGTCTTCTTGTAGGCGAAGAGAGCATAGGCGGCCTCTTCTCGTTCCCGGGGACTCAGATTTCGATCCTTGAGATTGCGCTCGAGTAGGGTTTGTTCACGCTCGTGGTGGATCCTCAACCGGAACAACACGCCAGAGGAATGGGGAATTTCCAAATACGCATTGTTGATTACCTTGCTCGATTCGTTTTCGAGGCCGACACGGCAAGACGAGGCAGCACCCGATGATTCCAGAGAGTCCCCGATCTTCAAAAGGAATGCAACCTTGGTCATTTGGATGGCGGCGAAGTCATCAGGCCAACGCGAGGAGCTTTCAAACTGAAGAACAACGTCGGTGGCCCCCGTTGGCCTGAGGGAGGTATAACGAAGAAGCGAACTGGCCGGCGCCAAATGACGGACCTCCAGTGGCACTTCATCCATGCCGCGGATAGATCTCTCAAGATCCTTGAAGGCATCGTCGATTGACTGGAACGCAGGGCTGGAGTATGCTAGTATGCCATCGCCATGCTCTTTGAGGAGCTCGTCATATTCATCACCAACAAACCCGAATTCATCGGTGGTGATCTTGAAGTGCCGTTGGAGTATGTACTCCAAGATCTGATAGATGATAGATGTCTCCGACTCGTCAGACCACACAAGACTCTCCAGGATGCTGCCATCCTTGAATCGTCGAAGCTCCGACTTTTCACCCCAGAAAGCTTGGAATGAAGCAGACTCTTCTTTTTCTTCGGCAGCTGGGCCGTGATCGACGATTCGTCCGACATTTTCAGCATTCAACAATAGTCCTACAGACACACCTTGACTGGACCGTTTGGGCTGCTTGGATTTGACTGACCACGAATCAATGGCGTGACTCGCAATAGAGACAAGTTTGACTCTGTCTCCCAGAGCCCGGGACAGAACATTATACAAAGCATTCTGTCCGTGAAGAGCGCGGAGCGTGTCTCCATTGAATGACTTGGGGAATGAGATCAGGCGGTCAAATCTGAGGGCCGGCTCGTCAACCTTAAGAATGAAAACCCTATCGAAGTTATCCTCTCGTGACTCGTTGAGCATTTTTAGGGTGATAGCAGCTTCATGACGCAGTGTTGTGTATGACCAAGGCGTCATTTTGTAAAGAATGTTCAATCCTCTGCGGCCATCAAAGACAACAGGTACACCGGAAGGAACTGGAACCTCTGGGCCAAAGAATAGAGGAGTGGTCAAATCCCTGCCGGCCAAAAATTGAATGGTGGCCTTGAAAATTTGGTAGCAGCTGTATGATGGCAGCAGGACCGGTTGTCCAGTCGGACCACCACCTTCAAACAGCAAAGACAGAAGTACAGTCCATTCGAAACCACCAAAGCCTCCATTCTGGAAGGGGGTATGGAAGCCTCGTTGTTGTAGCCAAGTGCGGCCAAGAATGCATGCATCGCTGAAAGAATCGCACTTTTTGGAGGCCGAGTAGATAGACTTGTGATAGAGAGATACTGTGGCATCGGAGCGGAGGCTGGCATTGTAATACGAGGTCGGTTCGCCGATCTCCGAGTTATTGGAGCCCTGGCGGATATTGCTTTTGAGCGGAAGCGTTCTTGTGATCGGGAACAATGTAGGATCGATTGCGGTCAGAATTCGGATTGTAGGTACGGACGATTCGGCTTGACGCGGTTCCAACAAAATGAGAGGGCGGAGACTGTCTCCATCCTGAGGACCGAATTTGATATCAAACCCGAAGGTGTCCGCGGTGTCTTGAATCCCAGCGGCCACGCACGCGATATAGTAGGCCCGCTTGTGGAAGTATCTGAAGTTGACGTAGTCCTTCTCCTGGAAGAGCGAACTTGGCATGGTGACTGCCAGATCAATTGGGCGCGACTCCAAACTGCGAGCGCCTGTCTTGAGAGCAAAGCTACCTACCACATTGATGTTCGCAGGCTTTGCGTATGCCATGCTGTACTTGACATCCTTGCTCGGCCGGGGCTCAGGCCATGGAACCACCAGACCAGAAGCACGTAGCTCCTTCTCGGCATCGGGGACAGATTGCGGAGACCTTTCGGGCAGGCCTTCAATTGCGGTTTTGATTTGGTGTAGTGTTTCCTGAACCTTTGAGAGTTGCTTGCTGTAGTTAGGTCTCAATCCCGCCAGTAGATCGTCCATTTGTAGCTTGAAGAAACTGGACTTGTAAAAGCCGCTGGCCATTGCAAGCTCTGCGGAGCGCTCATCTTTGCCTCGAGTCGGGTTTCGCTTCTCGGTCAATTTCGATGCCTGATTTGTTGAAGAGCTAGTAACAGCATCCTCTGGGGAAGGACTGAGCTTCCTGCGCTTAGATGTGTGGTCCGACATTTCGTGAGCGTAGCAGTTGTTAGTAGAGAGGCCGAGATTTTTTTTTTTGGGCGATAGCGGTATTGTATCTGATACCATACCGCTGACTCATTCGTAATTTATCAGGTACCCGGAGCATCGCCGAAGTCGCAAGTGGAGAGGAATGGTATCATTTACAACCTTAAAAGTCTTTTGTTTTTCTCTCTCTCTCTCCCTCTCTCTCTCCTCATTCTAAAACAAGTATCCGTAATCGATCATATTTTCTTGTGATTTCTATTTTTCAAATCGAAGAATGTTGCAGGCTTTGGGAGGATCTGTGCCTCCAAACACTGACCATGTATAGTTCCCCGCAACCCCTCCATGACTCTTCTAACATTTATAAGGCCGTCAGTGTATCGCTTCCATCATGGCGAGAAAATGTCGGCTACGAAGAAGGAGAAGATTGGGTCATAAGCAAGATGCAATGCGGTTATCCCCGATTCTTCGTTCATCCTATTATTCAAAAGCTCGCCCAGGAGATTGTTCGCCGCGTCGGTGACCCCAACCTCGAGTCTGCAACCCTATTCGCATCAGTCAAGGCAGCGCACATCTGTCACTCCTTCCTTCTTAGCAAAATCCCCGCAGAGCAGGCATACAAAACACGGATCGTCAACTTCATCCCATCCCCACATACCGAAGCCGGATTAACGGTGACGTCTTCCTTGTCGTGTGTCATTTACCCAAAAGAATACGCCCCCATTACCAAGCAGGTCTGGCAACACTCGGGCAATGGCATCTCCAGTCGACGAGGTGAGTTCTGCCTAGGTGCATTGGAGGACGGGTTTTTGGTGGAAGACAAGGGCCTGGCGACTGCGGAGTCAATCTCCCAGCGTCCTTGCAAGGGACCCCGCAGATACCAAACCGTCGGTGGAGCTAGAAAGGGCTCTGTTGGGGAATCTCCTCCCAAGTCAAACAACGAAGACGGCCGAGACTATGCTCAATTTATTGAGGAGCGGTTTGGTCGAAACCTCAGCACTTCTCTCGCCAATCAGGCCAAGCTGGCTGTTCGCAAACGTATTGCGGGTGTCTTGACAGCCGATGTTGAACTGCCAGAAGCCCTGGAGACAGCTTCATCGGAAGGTCGAGTCACCGGCATTTCTGAGGAGGATGTCCTTCTTTACCCTTCAGGAATGAACGCCATCTTTAACGCTCATCAGACCTTGTTAGCTACTAGAGGCGATTTGCCGTCAATTTGTTTCGGCTTCCCTTACACGGATACATTGAAGATTCTCCAAAAGTGGGGGCCAGGCTGCGTATTCTATGGCCACGGCTCCTCGGAAGATCTGGATGATCTGGAATCTCGACTGAAGGCTGGCGAGCGTTTCCTTGGACTTTTCACTGAGGCACCAGGTAACCCTCTTCTCAAAACACCGGACCTCAAACGGATTCGCGCTTTGGCAGACCAGTATGGGTTTGCTGTGGTGGTTGACGAAACTATCAGCAACTTTGTGAACATTAATGTTTTGCGTCTGTCAGACATAGTTGTCAGCAGCTTGACCAAGATTTTCAGCGGAGATAGCAACGTCATGGGAGGAAGTGCCGTGCTCAACCCTCACGCACAGTATTATGCAGCCATCAAGGAAACTTATCAACGGGAATACGAAGATATCTACTGGGCAGAGGATGCCGTTTTCCTGGAGCGAAACAGCCGTGATTTTATTGCCCGCATTGAACAGATCAATGCTACCTCTGAGAACATTACAGCCATGCTGAAGGAGTCCCCCCTAGGTAAGGGATTCATTTCCTTTGATTGAGAGCTAGACTGACAATTTCACAGTGAAAGATGTTTACTACCCGAAATACAGCCCCACGAAACCACTATATGATAGCCTCCGCAACCCAAATGGTGGTTATGGTGGTCTCTTCTCTGTCACGTTCCACTCCCAACCCGAGGCGATTGCCTTTTTCGACACCATCGAGGTCTTGAAGGGACCTAGTCTTGGGACCAATTTTACATTGAGGTGAGTACGCAGGCTTCCTACCTTGGATTTTGCTAACTTTTCAGCTCTCCGTACGTTCTCCTGGCTCATTACGGCGAATTAGACTGGGTATGTACACCATTCGTATGTTGACCAGGCCATAACTAACATGCGTTAGGCGAGATCCTTCAATGTCGATCCGGATCTAGTTAGAATCAGTGTTGGATTAGAAGAGGTACCTGATCTGCGCTCCAGGGTACAACGGGCCCTGGATGCAGTGCAAAGTGTTCGGCAGGCAAGTGCATAGTCTACCACAATTCAATCGAAGTTGGCATCTGCACCACACAAGGGCTCGGACTTTTCTTTTAGTATATCCAGATCCGTAAATTGCAGTATATATCACGATATAAAGCAGACTACCATAGCTTATCACACTGTACCCATGAAGAAAACGAGATCCTGCTCCGAGCCCCTCACTGTCCAACGCCAAACAAAAGCAGTTTGACCTGCTAAAATGTACGATCTAGCAGGTCATCCCCTATGGTGCTCACGGCCCGGCTTGTGATGCCCAGGTCTCCACTGGCGGTTTTTCTCAAAGCCTGTCGCATGGTCTCTACATTTAGATCTCCCCCAAAACTGCAAGAGACTGGGCTTTGGGCAGCACTAGCAGTAGGGAACCGAGTGGGAGACATATCCAGCCCTCTGACGGAGGTCGCAATGCTTGTTGGCGGCGAAGTTCCAAGTCCATGAGAAGAAGATGGAGAGCGCAACGGGGACGGGGATTGGTTGAGATCTCCTAGGCGCTCCCGATATATTATACCAGGATGAGCTTCGTGTGTTTCTGCATGCTCGGCGTTGACAACATCGGCAAAGGAAATAAAGCTCAGCCGACGTACATCTGTCGTGTCCAGTGCTCCATAATTGGACGAGAGTTCATCTCCCTCGGTCTGGCCCAAGAGATGATCGATGCCCGAGGACGACATCGATTGCTCTCCCGATAGGCCACCCGCTGGCTGATGTAGGCTATGTGTGACAATCTCAACCGAATCTGGGTCGAGGCGGTCATCCGTGATCGCAGCCGAGGATGCTTCTAAGACAGGTGGAATATAGTTATCGGTTCGAATATGCGCGGGTATGGAAGGCGACGCCTGTGCTGGCACTATATCTTCCTGCACATCTCGTTCGAATATCTGAGATGCGGGGGAATGTATACGGGGTGGCAGATAGGATGAGCTTTCGGGCGACGAGGGGTGTCTCATGTATTTGGTCGAATCATAATTTGGTGTTCGCAGAGCTTCGGATGATCTCACGGGTGATATGCAGCCGTCGATTTGATTCTTGTCCCATGTGAGAGCAGCGGGCTTCGGGGCTCGTGTGCTCGCTCCAGCCGCATTTGGCTTCTGATCTGTCTGAACTGTATAGTCCGCCATTGCGATATGATAAACTATCAAAATCCGACAGCCATGATCAATAAAGTAGAGAAAATGGGAGTTAGTAAAAGTCTCAGTGATGACATCGTGACATGGGTTGAGACATACGTAGGGAGACCAGGTGACGGGGTCCCAACAGGGATTGTGTATTACCTACTTGGGTACATAGTTAGTAGATTACATATTGTATCTGGTACTTCTGATTAAGCTGTGATGAGAGACATTTCAAATGTACTAGATACATAATGACTTTAAAATACAGTATGGCTAATACACACCGGCCCAGGGGGTCACGAGACCAGGGGAAAAAGTTCGGGTTCGAAGCGCGAGAGATGCCAACACGTCTAGTCCTTCAAACCCCAAGTTCGGTCTTACATTTAGGTCAGTTATACCAGTATAAACAATACCTATGAACATTCACTAACTCTTTCTTTTCTATTATTACAGTTTCTGTTCAATTTCCCTCCCCAATTGACCAGAAGCGATGGCGACCTTCATTGCCGCGACGAAGCGGCCATTTCTCACATTGCCATTCCTTATTCCCTCCTTGTCGGATTCATTGGCACTAGGATTTCGACGAAACCAATCCTCATACCGACGAACCAAGCAGCGACTACGTGTGAAGCCAGACTCCTCATTTGACCCGTCCAACCTAGGTCACGATCACATTATCCACAATCCGCCATCCAGTGCTCCAAATGCTTACCACACCCCATCCAAATTCTTGCCTGCCGATGACGTCCGGAAAGCATCCATCTTTTCTTCCACTGCGACTCCCAGCGCCGACGATCTTCCCGGTGTCTACAAGTCTATGCCCGAAAGAAAATATCACCTCACCCCTTCAGACATTGAAGAAATCCGCAATCTCCGCAAGAATGATCCCATGACCTGGAGCCGAAACAAGCTCGCCAAACGTTTTGAATGCTCGCCCGTTTTTATTGCCATGGTCTGCCAGGCAAGCCCCGAGAAGAGAGAGATCCAGGCCCGGATCTTGGAGGCGGTGCAATCTCGCTGGGGACCCAAGCGCCGCATGGCCAGAGAGGATCGCCAACTGCGGCGCGAGGCCTGGGGACGAGATGCATAGTGACCCGGTCCAGCTCATTGGAGAGAGGGTCTGTTCATTTTTTTCATTTTTCTTTTGTAAAGAAAATCCATGTATTCTAGCTTCCTTGTAGCATTGTTTATGTATTCCATACCAAATATGTTCTATTGATTCTATTTTCTAGGTATATAGGAATAAGTAAGGTATGAAATAGTTATATTTTATATATAAAATGTATAAAATATACCCAAAATATGTCTCAGACCAAAACAGCCCCTAGTCACATCGCACCAATAAAAAATTACGTGATAAGAAGTCACCTTCCTCTTCTGCGGTTACCTCAGGGCAAAGACGGCAATGCCCCTCTTTCCCCTCCGTCGCGTTCCATTCAAACTTCCTTTTTCCTCTCGATTTTCTCCAGCTCTTCGTTCTTCTATCTCCTCTCGCCGTTTCTTCTACGGCCATATCAGTGATTCCAAAATGGCGCCCTCTTTAGAGCCCTTTTTCAAGCAGTAAGTATGGCTATCTCCACAAAGAGACCCCAACTAACAGTCACATAGGGTCGACGACTCGTCCAACGATTTCATCGATCGTATGTAATACTGGTTTCTCGCTTTTTCAGTTTCTCGCAAGTTTCTCGCTGATTCTGGTCAAAGGTCTACGGAAGGCAGTTGCGATCCCATCTATCTCGGCACAAGATGAGAACCGACCGGATGTGTTCCGCGTGAGTCTCCCAGCAGGTATACAAACTCAGGGGTTAATCTTTTTAGATGGGACAATTCCTTGCCGACGAACTCACAGCTCTTGGAGCCGAGGTCGAGCAACGTCCATTGGGCAAGCAGCCTGGTAAAGAGCACCTCGAGCTGCCACCCGTGGTGGTTGCGAGATACGGCAACGATAAGAACAAGCGCACCATTCTGGTCTATGGACACTACGATGTGCAACCGGCTCTGAAGGAAGACGGCTGGGCCACCGAGCCCTTTGAGCTGACCATTGATGACAAGGATCGGATGTATGGCCGTGGCTCTACCGATGACAAGGGTCCCGTTCTGGGCTGGCTAAATGTCATCGATGCCCACCGCAAGGCTGGTATCGAGTTCCCCGTCAACTTGTTGTGCTGCTTCGAGGGAATGGAGGAGTATGGATCTGAGGGTCTGGATGATTTCATTCAGGCCGAGAGCAAGAAGTACTTCAAGGATACCGACGCCGTCTGTATCTCTGACAACTACTGGCTCGGCACTGAGAAGCCCTGCCTCACCTATGGTCTGCGCGGCTGCAACTACTACTCCATCAGCATTTCGGGACCCGCTCAAGACCTCCACAGTGGTGTCTTTGGTGGCTCTGCCCACGAGCCTATGACTGATCTGGTCAACGTACTGTCCAAGCTGGTTGACTCCCAGGGTAACATCTTGATTCCGGGTCTCATGGATCTGGTGGCTCCCCTGACCGAGGAGGAGCAGACTCTCTATGGAAACATCAGCTACACTATGGACAACCTCCACGAGTCGTTGGGTGCCGAGACCGGTATCCACCCCAACAAGGAGCGTACTCTGATGGCCAGATGGCGTTACCCCTCTCTGTCCATCCACGGTGTCGAGGGTGCTTACTCGGCCCCCGGTGCTAAGACCGTCATTCCCGCCAAGGTTATTGGTAAATTCTCTATCCGTACCGTGCCCAACATGGAGAGCGAAGATGTGAACAAGCTGGTCTTTGATCATATCAAGGCCGAGTTTGCCAAGCTGAACACCAAGAACACTTTGGATGTTTGGCTGCAGCACGACGGCAAGTGGTGGGTCGCCAGCCCCAAGCACTGGAACTTCTCAGCTGCCGGCAAGGCTGTTCAACAAGTCTTCGGAGTCGAGCCTGATATGACTCGCGAGGGTGGAAGGTAGGACTCTGTTTTCCCACTAAGATAGTTTCACGGCTAACCCTTGATAGTATTCCTGTCACATTGACCTTCGAGCAGGCCACCGGCAAGAACGTCTTGCTCCTCCCCATGGGAAGCTCGACTGATGCTGCCCACTCTGTCAACGAAAAGCTTGACAAGAGAAACTACATTGAGGGAACTAAGCTGCTGGGAGCTTACCTACACTACGTTGCGGAAGAGTCTACCTCTTCATAGTTTACAAATATTTCATCTGCTATATTTGCGGTCTTTACTAAAGTACAAGCCATTTCATCATGACCCTGGAATAATATATCTATTTGCTCATCACACGGAGAATATACTATCCATGTATTCGAAAATGGTTGATTACTTATATTGCGCTGCTTACGTAGGGAGAATACAACGAACCCCCCCATGAAGCGCAGACAACTCCAAAGGATGATTAGCCAAAGAGCCATCGAAGAAGATCTATGAAAATGAAAATGCATCAATCGCTGTAGTGGCGCTCGAGAATTCCAACGCAGACACCAAGTAGACAAACACGAGCAAACGATTAAATCAAGAGCAAGACGCCGTCAAGTGCAAAAAGCAATTCGAGATTCGAGATTAGTTGCTATATCCGTCAGTATCCTGTTTAGGAGTCAATAAAGAGGAACAACTTACTAGATCTCCAGAGGAGAGATCTGATCCAAAGCATAGAGCCAGTTTCCACCTTGCTCCTCTTTCTCGAGCCTGTAAATAGAATTCGTCAGTGGATATGTCCTCGGGCCCAATGAGAACGAAGTGGAAACATACCAGTCGTAAGGCCACATGATGAGATGGCCTTGAGTGTCGTTAAGGAGATCTTCCGCGCGACCCTTATCCAAATACTCGTCTGTACCGTGGGGGTCACGCTTCGAGCCAATCGTTGTAGCTCTGCGTCTACGTCTCCGAGACTGGCTCGCCGAGTTCTGATTCAGGTTCACGGCTTCAGAGTAATCGACATGAGCCGGGGTTGTTCGTGGCTTCTCGATGTCCTCACCGGTAGCGACGCCATTCTCGTCACTAGTTCCATTCGGAACGTTGGCCAACAGGTTCGGGTCGGACACCGTCTTGAGTGTGGCCTTCTCATCGATAGACGATAATGTCTCCTGCTTCGCTAGCTGCTCAGACTGAGGGCGACCAGCTTCATTCCCAGATCCGGCCTTCTCGTCAATTGACTGGGGGCTCTTCAGGTCTGCCTGCGGTCCTTCGGCCCTAGGGGTAATGAAAGACATCTGAGAAGCGATCGACATAGGAGAGCTGACCGGAGCACCAGCTGGGGGAGGGCCATTTTGTTTCTGTTGAGGCTGGGCTGGCTTATTGCCTTGTTGGTTCTGCATCTCTGCAAAGCGCTC
Source organism: Penicillium hordei (assembly GCF_028827395.1). Lineage (NCBI taxonomy): Eukaryota > Fungi > Ascomycota > Eurotiomycetes > Eurotiales > Aspergillaceae > Penicillium > Penicillium hordei. The sequence continues at coordinate 2,472,374 of NW_026623146.1, read as the reverse complement.
GCCATATGTGGCGTACTCCTTGTACTCCTTCCAGTTCTTTACTTCGCTGTCGGGCATGCAGCGGAACACAGATCGGTAAATTTTAGTGTTCTTCTCGGCGACGGCTTGCCATGTATCCAGGTAGAAGCCATCGATGATCGGGTCTCTCATGCAGTCATTGTCGATGAAGATACGCTTGAGGTCTGGAACAGTCGGGTGGTTGTGCTTAGGGGTTTCATTTTCTTCCCTGGGCATGTTCAAACCGGTACCGTTAGTCTCGGACTCGCGGCTCGACGATCCATTAACTCCATGGCCTTGTGACGGTGCGTTCGCATTGATCTCGGAGTTAGGATTGGTCTCACTCGATGACCCAGGTCTGCGGTCCTTGCGGGTCAAGGGTGTTTGAGGAGGCTTTTGCTGCGATGATCTCGGCCGCTCAATAGTGCCCTTCCCTTCAGGAGCGATGGGTGAAAGCAGGGCTTCCTTTCCATTGGCCTCTATCTCCGAATCACGACCAACGGCTAAACCAGCCCGAGCAGCGGCTGCCAGATTATCGGGACCATCACCTTCCACGTCTTTCCTGTGATCAGGATTCTCAGTGACGCGAGGGTCGGCAGTGAGTTTACGGTTCGATTTGAGGTTAGGGTTAGCACCCTGCTCCCAATCGACATCATGGTTGAAGCTATACATGTCCTCAGAGCGAGAAAGGAACTCATCCTGGACACGATGCCGACGTTCGACCATATCCCTCTCATCTTGTCGTTCGATAGCCGAGGACGCCGAATTTCTTCGCTCTCGGTTGTCAACTGGGTGCTCACTCCCCTCGGCGACCTGGATCTTGCGTAGCTCTTCTTCAGTAGCAAAGTCATGTTCCATGAGTTCATCGACATCAATTCCGAGATGTTCTCTCATCAGACGCATACGCAAAGTATGTGGGAATCGACCAACAAGGTATGGCTTGCCATTCATGGACGACATGATCATATCGGTGTCTCGAACGACAGATGCAACCTCCGAATCACGCGAACCCAACATGGATCGTTCGTTGATGTTTGCTGATCCAATGATAGCAGCACGATCGTCAACGACCATGCATTTGGCGTGAATATAAAGTTGCTCAGTCACCAGTGCCTTTTGCGGTCCAATCTTGCCCCAAGTTCGTAGACTGTAGAACTGGATATAGTCCTCTGGCTCGATTCCAAGAGCACGAAGACGGCCGAAAATGGATGTCTCTCCACGGCAGATACTGCGGTATTGACACTGCATGATAAGGCGAACACTTGTTCCACCTTCACTATCCACGGTATTCTGGAAGCCTGGCATCAATGGGATGACAATGACGGCGCGCCATGCTTCCTCATTTTTGGCAGCTCGGACGATACGTTCCACTAGGGCATCTCCAATGAGGTTCTCAATCTTCCGGCCCTCAATCTCGCAGGTGCTGATGAAGAACTGATTCTCGATATAGACGAAATGCTCGGATTCCTCAATCAACTTCACATAGGCATTCATGATGCTATGCTCGACAACATCGGGTGTTCCCGTCGACCACATACTGCTAGAACGGAGAATTTGTACCTCACAGGTTCCATCAAGACCTAAAGCTTCCAAATCAGCGGGGTTGAAATCGGGCGGCGGCAAGAGGAAGGGCGTCGGGCGCGTGGGCTTTCGCTGGCGAAGAATGTAGTTCCAGCGTTGCACGAAATGACGAGTAAGATCCCGAGCAGGCTGGCCCACGACATGCATAGAAATGTCATGCCACGGCATCCGGGGCACAACATTGCGGTCATACATCTCCTCATACGGCTTATCCAGGTCATAGAAATCTTGGATTCTAGGATTGGAGTAATCCTTGCCCGGCCAGAGTTGACAATGATCCGCATCTTTGGGGCCATCGGTAGTTTCAAACCCGGTAGGCTTGTCATCGGTCAACTGGTGTTGAGGAGTATCCCAACGCCCAAAGCACAGATCAATACCCCCAACAAAGGCGATAGTGTGGTCAATAAGACAAAGCTTCTCGTGGTGGGCCCAGAAGAAAGTGTTTTGGCGGAACTGATTTGGTGATCGCTGAACAAAGATATTGGGGTGAAGATCAAGGAGAGAGAACTTGGAATACTCCGAGTCAATGGGAATGGCGGAGTTGATGTTGCGATACATGATCACGAAGACTTTGACGCCTTCCCGAGCTTTCTGTTGGAGGAGACGGTCCAATCGCCATTTTTGGCTGATGGCAGCAGGCCGACGCATGTAAAGCTCTGGACTCAGCCACCAGTCATGGATATAAATGACATCCTTTGCCTGGTTGATTGCTCGTGAGACAACCCACATGTGATCTCGTGCGTCAACCAGCCACTGCGCAAAGCAGTTTTGTCGCACAGGCGCGAAACTGTCGAACCGGTTGGGGCGCATCCATGGAGTATTGGCAACCATGAAGCGGATTGAGTCTTCAAACTGTTGGAGTTGACGCTCATTCCGGGCGAGCAGTTTGAGCTTCCGTTCAGAGTTCTCAAGTCGGAGAGTGTGGTGCTGAGGGTGTCTCGCAGACTGCTTTGCAGACTTGGCAAGATCCTTTGGATTTTGCTTGCGAAGACTAAGCTTCGGTGTCTGAATCTTGAAATGGGCATCTACCAGGAAGACATCATAAATATTCATCTCCTCGGGAGAGTCCACGCAGACTACATAGCTGTGCCTGACCAAAAACCACTTGGGCGAATGGCGCTTCTTGACCAAAGACGGGGTAAGTGCCTTTCGGAAATCAAGACCCTTGGAGGACTGGATTATCAGGAATCCTTCCTTGCCATGGTAACTGCCCTCTGCGGCCAGACGGACACCGAGAGCAGACAGTTCCAGGAATTTGCACAGGCGATTGCTGTCAGCCCTGAAGATCAGGAACCTAATCATCTTTTGCAGATAGACCTCAAGCTTCTTTCGCTGCTTCCCAGGGTATGTCTCTTTCTTGGCTCCAGACACACCTTCATGGGTGGATGAAGGTCCTGCGGCTGAGTCTCCTTCTTGATTCGTGATGCTAGACTTTCTTCGAACAAGCGGACCAGAGGCCCGACGTTGGTGTGGCTGTTGATTCTGCTTTTTCTTTGTCGGAGGCCTCTCTGTGCCACTCATCCCCTCCGCACCAGTCTCATAGCCACCTTCTTCATCTTCATCCTCGAATTCACTTTCAAGGCCTCGCACACCTCGCATGTAGGGGAAGGCACTTCTAGGGAATCGAGGGAGACTTGGGCTGTTTTCACTCGTGCGTAGCTGAATGTACTTCTGAGTTCCCAAATGAAGTTTATACTTGAGATGCAGATTGGCAAAGTCTCTTAGTGTGCGGAAGATGATCCATTTCATGCGAGTCATCCCACTTCCGTACTCCATTTCAATTCGGAAGACCAAATGACGATCACCGGAGTGCGAATCAATCCGGCTGTCCGTAACACGAACTTTCAATTGCTCCAAAAGAATTGGAATTCTTTTGCTGCCATGCTCATCTCGTTGGAACGCGCTGGCCAGTATAAGCGCAGCAGGCACTGCTGAAGCGAGTTCAGCAAGCAACTCTGCGGATTTTTTATTGTCCACTGCGTTCTCTGGCCTTCGTCGCTGCCCAATGAGTTTCAGACCGGCTTTGATTTGCTTCCATCGCTGAGCACTGGCACTGGTGCCTCGCTCGGTTCGATGGCGTCTCCAGCTCGCCGTTAGGCTCTCATCGTTTCCAGATGGTCCGGCGAACCCGGTCAATCGCCTCAGGTTGCTCGGGCGCTGTTCGTCCGGATTGCCGTCTACGCGGTCAGTGTAGCTGGCAACCCGAGTATTTGCCCATGGGCGGCTCCTCATCCGCCGGCTGAGCCTCTCACGGCCTTCATCTTCTGAAACACCTTCGCGCTGTTGAGGTGTGAAGTCTGTGGTGCTTGCTCTTCGGGGAAACAGATTAGTGCGGTAGTTCTCGAAGGGTGCAAAGGAGGATGAGAAGTGGAAGGATGGTCTGCGCGTTGTTTTGGGCGTTGTAGGGGCGGTGTTAGAGCCAGTTTCTTCCTCCCATTGCTTCTTCCGCCGTTGCGTTTTTCTCTTTTCACGAGGATCACGTTCCTCGCCGCCGCTCTCTTCCGCGTCGGCATCTATTTCACTGCCCTCTTCTTCCAGAGGCTCCGGGAAGCGGAATTCCCCCCTTTCCGACCCGGGGGTAGCTATATCGCCTGGTGCTGAGCGAAAGTCCGTACTCACGCCGCTGGGAGACCTTGAGTGTGACGCAAAGTTTGGTGCAGTAGCGAGTAGTTTCAGCTTGCCAAACAACGACTGCTTTCCTTTGGCACCCTGATCATCATCGTCGTCGTCGCCGTGTTGGGAGGCGGGTCGAGAGGGGGGTCGAGATTGTGGCCGGGAATGGGATGCGTCAGGAGCCTCTGCGTCTGTATCTCTGAATTGTACACTTTGAGCACGGGATGGAGGGGACATTCCGGGTTTAGACGACTGGCGTTGATGGCGACTCCACGGTTGGTGGTCCTCGGCTGACCGGTTTGGTGGTCGCATGCTCAGGGATGACCTGCCTCTCGGTGAGCCATGTTTCAAGGATGATGGACGTGCATTTTCTTTGTCGCCTAGTATTCCAGCTGTTTCATGATCGCCTGTGGGTTGGGTGGGTTGGGTCTGCTTGATCGAGGTCGGTTTCTTGGATTCGGTGGGAGAAGGCAACGGAGATGCCAATTTTGATTTGTTTGAAGTCAAAGGAGGCTCTTGCTTCTTGGTGTCGACCTTCAGTGAGCCAGTTTCCACATCTTTGTGAATTGAAGAGGCCGACATGTTTGGATTCTGGGACTAATGCACGATGATTATCAGTTGCAGTTCACGGGGGGGGTCAACCACTTTTACTTTTGTACGTACTCAATACACGATCGAGAATGACTATGTAGTGATCATTGTCCTCCCTTTCAAAAACAAGAAAATCCAAGAGTTTGAAAAGGGTTTAAAGAACGTGTTGACATTAAAAGGAGCATAGCTAAATTGGTTTTAGAGTGGAGTTTCCCAGCCGTTCTCCGACTGGAGAAGATGCGGGCGGTCAGTTTGGAAAAAAGGGGGTTAACACAGTACGGTTTATTTCTATGTATAGTATCTATATTGTAGTATGTTGTATAGAATACGGACTATTGGATTAAATTAAATAATTCCAAAAAGGGTTTCTTTTTTAAAATGAAATGAAATTGTCATCTATGGCCTCGATCGAGGACCTTGGAGTAGCAGAGTAGAATTCAAAATTTATATATTAAAAAAAAAGAAAGAAGGAAGGATTAACTTACAAGAAAAATGAGAATATAGAGAAATATATCGTAATAGTCTTACTATGTTACTATGTTAACCTTGGAAGTATCTAAAGCAAATGGCCTCGGCTTTGGTGTAGTATATACCCGAGTTGCCTTTTATACTCTCCCATTTTATCTCCCCACTATGTAACCCACCTCTCTTCAACATATTTCACCTTATATACCCTTGTGTTCTTCATATCTGTTCAACCATCATGACTGATCCATTAAAGTCCTTGAATGATTCAGACAGACCCATACCAGCCGCCATCTCCCAGAAGGTCTACGCAATTGCTGGCATCTCAGCAACGGTTTTTGGACTGGAAGAGCTTCGCAAAGAGGCCTCAGAGGTCGCATGTCTCTGGCTTCTTCACCCCAGATTAGCCACTCAGGAGCGTATGACTGGCATTGCCAATTCCGCCATCACCGACTGGAACACTAGAAACCAGGACACACCCTCGGCCAAAGGCCTGATTGCTGTCTCGTTCGACCAGCGAAACCATGGTGCCCGGACGGTCGACCCTCTTGCCAATGAGTCTTGGAAAAAGGGGAACCCCCGACATGCCCAGGATATGTTCTCCATCTTCCGTGAGTGAAAAAAGACTTGTAAAATAAGATATGATATTCTAACTCTAACTAGAGGGCACTGCAAGAGATACATCGGTGCTCATGGACTACCTTCCCTCCTACACATTCCCCAGCGGTGAGCATAAGATCACCGAGAACTTAGTTCTGGGAGTCTCACTGGGCGGGCATGCAGCATGGAGCTGTCTTTTGCACGAGCCTCGAATCAGCGCCGGGGTCGTCATCATCGGCTGTCCGGACTATATCAATCTGATGGCAGACCGCGCACGGCTTTCGAAGCTGCCATCATGGACCAAGAGTGACCCGCCTGGCGCGGAGGTCCTTGGCTCAGAAGCCTTGCCGACTTCTTTCCTAGAGACCGTCAACCGATATGATCCCGCCGGTATGATGCTGAAGCATGTGGATTGTGGGTCATCGACTGGTCCTTTGCGCGAAGGCCCGTTGCCTCAGCCTTCAGAAAGTGAGCAGCAGGTGCTCCGGCCAATTCTGACTCGTGCCTTGGCTGGCAAACGCATTTTGAATCTGTCTGGTGGCAAGGACAAGCTTGTTCCCTATCACCGTGGAGAGCTATTCCTCAACTGGTTCAAGCAGACTATCTCGTCCGATGGGTGGTTCGGCGATGGTGCGGTATCTTTTGAAGATATCATTGACCGGGTGGCGGGCCACGAGGTCACCCCTAAGATGGCTGACGAGGCCGTTCGATTTATCAGTGAGACATTGGCCGCAGGTCCCGAGAAGGCGGGTCGACGGGGTTCGGTGCGAGAGTCGAAGATCTGAGCACTAAGCCATGGTCAGGGTTTCGATGTCTACGTAGAATGAAATTAGATGTGATATGATCAGACCCATCAGTTCGGTAGTTTTGTAATCATAATCGGACAGATTGGTAGACCCCAAATCTACGAAGATGACTGTAGCTTATAACAGCAAACCTGAACAGTAACCTTGGAAAGCCTTTCATGCCCCAACAAGGTAGCCTCAGTCATCCTACACGAGCGTGGTTCAAGAATTCAGAACCAACACTCTGCCCTCCAATCATGACAATGGACATGAACAACAGTTGAAAAAAATCCTCCTTATGGTATTTGTTTAACACACTGATGAAATCGTAAGGGCATTCGGAGGCCATATGCTATGCTGATTGCATACAAAAAAACCCTTTTTATTTTCGACCGCCCGAACCGACTTGGTTTCGGTTCGGGCAGATCTCATTTTGAGTTCCGATCGTCCTCCATGCTGGCGAACGAACACAGCTAGGGCTTCAAATTGCCCCTATTCACCCGCCTTCTCCAGAAATTCTCGACGAATCAACGCTTATGCGACGAGCTCAACAACACCACCGGCGGCCTTGATCTTCTCCTCGGCGTCACGGCTGACGTAGCGGGCACGGACGACGACGGGGATCTGGGGGAGACGGCCCTTTCCAAGAACCTTGGAGAAGCCGAGGGGCAGGAGGTCGATGACCGGGGCGACGTCGGTCTTCTGGCCGCTCAGGTAGGCGTCACGCTGCTCAGCGGGGACAAGGGACCAGAGCTGTAAAAAAAGAAAAAGTCGCAAGTCAGCGATAATTGTCCTTCTCAATAAAATTCCCAGCTTTCTTCATATACTTGTAGATTGGCCTCCCTCCTCTTTTGCATATTGTCGCCATTTGCGCACTTCCACCTCCAGACCAATCCACAATTTCTTCTCCTTCATATCCGAATCGACTCGCAAAGATGTAGATATAACGTACCTTGTCGACGTTGATGGTAGGCTTCCAGAACTGCTGGTTGGTCTTGTGGAAGTAACGCATACCAACCTTACCGAAGTAACCAGGGTGGAACTTGTCGATGTTGGTACGGTGGTGGTGTTGACCACCGGCCATACCGCGACCACCGGGGGACTTGCGGTGCTTGCCGACACGACCGTAACCGGCAGACACATGGCCGCGGCTGTGAGAGAATGAGAGGTTAGTGATAAGTTGGTGTGATATTGCGACTGGGCTATGACGAATTTGGCTCTTCTGGTCGCGATCGACGAGAAAAGAATTCGATTCAGACGGCACAGGAAAGGGTGTCGACTCACTGCTTCCGGGTGTTCGAGAAACGGGTAGGCATCTTGTCGGCGGGGGTGTGACAAGACCGTTGATGTTTGGCGTTGAAGGGATCGTTCCGTCTACAGGATGTTGAAATCCAGGCTTAGAGTGTGCGCTAACAAATTCGCTTGTCTCGTGATCATGGAACCCTAGCCCTGGCTTTGTCAGAACTTAGGTCATGTGTAATACACACCGCCTTTATTCAATTCTGCCAATCTTTTACAACTTAGGGCTTTTGCTACATCTGCGCATGCCAAAGCAACGCGAATTTTATGCGAAAAATATGATGCTGTGTCATTTGTATCATTTTATTATTATTATTATTATTATTATTATTATTACAGTGGATATCTCGCTATTGCCCTTTTTCAGCGAAGAATTTTGAAAGTCTTTGCACGGTCATCTGAGCCGCCCGCGTGGGAGGTGCTGGGACCAAGCTTCCTCTAATCCAACCAGGCAGTTTTTGCTGGATCCGTGGCGATTCATACCGGCGGTCGATCATGATGATAGCAGCGTAGTCGTTCACGTGTCTGATGGCTCGACCAATGCACTGGTTCACTGCTCGCATACATGAATTCTCGTAAAAGTCCCTGCCCGCTGCCTTGCCTGCTGCTTTCCTTTCCGGCTCGGACCCAGAAGTTTGTTTGTAGGTTTTCTCCTCCAGGTACTGGATTTTGGCCTGCCATAGAGGGCTGCGGATATTGGGAAATGGCAGCCCGATGATAAAGACGCCCCGCCCAAGTTTGTCAGAGAAATTAATGCCTTCTGACAACTTGCCACCCACGATAGATAGCAGCAAGGCTCCTGATCCTGATTCAACGGCCTCGGTATACTCTCGCAACAAATCGTCTGTAGTTGTCACTGCTTCGCGAGATTCGTAGAGAATTTTCTTCTTTCGTTCCAGTAGATTGAGAGTGCTTTGGCCGTTCCCGTTGGGTATAGGCTTCTTCCAGACGCTTAGAACATGACTGAGATAGTCATAACTGGGGAAGAACGCGACCACCCCGTCTGGAATGACTTGACAGAGGGTTGCTATCGTACGCCCAAGGTCGGTGATCTGGTTGATACGTAAATAACAAAACTTTCCGCAGTATGGACCCTGGTACATACCATTTTTTCGGAATTTCGTGCCTCATATGTAAAATCAAATTCGTTTCTCATCAGTCCTTGAGTCAAAGATTGCGCCACCAAGTTGGATTTTGGAATGACGTGGCCATAACTGAATGTCCCTAGTCGTTCTGGGGGCAGATACGAAAACAAATGATTCACATAATCTGACATCTGTTGATGGCATTAGAGAGTTGCGATATCAAAATACGAACCGTACTTACAGGAGACATAGTACCACCGGCTAGAATGACGGCCCTAGCGTCTTCGGCAATTTCCCGAAAGTGGTTCGTAGGGTCAAGAAGCATGTATTTCAACAAAACATCGTCTTGACTTTTCTGAAAGAAGAGTCGTCCCTCTTCCGAGGGGTTCATAAGAGGAAGAAGGAAGCTTTGAATATGAAACAAAACCGGCATTGTTGTTTTATCCTTGGGTCGACCGGGCTGTGGCTGTTGCGAGGATTCAAGATAGCCGTCAACTTTCCGGGCGAGCTTGCTCTCTTGCAGATATTTAGAGAGCTTGTAAGGGTTGATTTGGTCAACTCCCTTTCCAGCCATGAGATCTGACGTTTGCACTGAGCCTTCCAGCGGTCCTTTTCGCTGAGAGATTGACTTCATATGCTCCGCAATGGAGCTCACCAACCGGATGACTTGAGCAACATAGTTCCGATTCTTCCCTTTTAGTCTGTTTTTGAACTTGCGGGCATATGTTGTCAGCTGTCCTATGGCAGTCTGCAGTTGACTTAGTGAGACAGTCACCGAATGAATGCCAGCTATTGCATCCATGAGGTTGTGAGCTTCATCGATGATGACTATATGACCTTTGACGGAGAGATTTAGGGCCTCACGAGCTGATCTTTGTAGCAACAATGGATATGGAAGTGTGACGATCTATTCTTGGGTCAGAGCCGATGTTATACCTGTGAGTGAGCGAAACTAACCTCGCTGTGTTTGACAACTGGACGAGATGCATAGTAGGGACATATTCCGAGCTTTTTCCCAACCTGGGCAATGTCTTCGATGTCTTTGACCGTCGCCAAAGCATGGTCCCTGAACTCAAGCGCCAGAGCCTCATCGTCTTTGGAGGGAATAAAGGAACATTTCTTGTCGGTTGCAACACTCGCTTGCTGTAAATCCAAACATCTTTCGTTAATTGCGGTGTTGTTCTCCAAGGCCCGGACTTTGGGGTTGATGCACAGGTTCTTTCTGGACCCTAGCGACAGGTGTTTCACACGCTCTTCGAGTTTGGAGAGGTCATCTTTGCTCTCTGGATCGAGATCACTTGGTATACTGGATGGGAAGGTGACTCGCCGCAATTCACCGGCAAACTGGCTTAGCTGGGAATGGGTTCTTGAGCAAAAAAAGATCTTGATCTCATCATCTCCGTCATCTTCATCTTCTTTCTTTTGTGTTGAGAATTTCCCCCGAAACCGTTCCAGCAAGGCTAAAGTGCTTGCAGAGAGACCATCGGAATTCCCAGAGCCATTCTGCTTTTTCTGATTGTCTGTGTCGCTATCATAGTCATCAAGAACAAATTGATCGTCATCGTCAACAAGTTCCAGTGCTGAGTCGTCAAGTCGCTATTTTCTAGTTGGTATAACAATCTTGCATCCATCAGGAAACTCATGCATACCTGCTTTTTACGAGGTCGGTCTGCGCTATCCTGGGCCTGTTTTAAACGTTCTTCCTCTTGTCGAATCTTGGCCAATCGGGTCTCGAATGCTTGTCTCTTTTCGGTAATGGCACGCCTGGATTCCCTTTTGGCATGTTCTATCATCCACTCGGGCTCATCGTCATCGCCTGGAATGTCAGACAGCTGGTATGTAGTCATATGTTTCACAATGGGACCCACATGTTGCATCAACGGTTTCCTGGAAGGCCTTTCGCTTATGATCTCGAAGCCAGGTCAAAGAACCACAGATTAAACTTAGAGATTTTCCAGTCCCTGTATATATAATATGTTTGATAAAATAAAATAGCAAAATAAAAGTAGTTCTAACTTACCAGTGGGGGATTCAAATACAGCGATTTTGCTATCTTCCAGACAGGCGTAGAGGGCCTGCATAAATTGTAGTTGAATATCGTATGGCGTATAGGGATGGTGGAAATCCATAGTGGAGATGATATCCAGTAAGAAAAGAGGAATAGTCTTGTAAAGGAAGGAAAAGGGAAAAGATAAAAATAAAATGGGTCTATAAGGCAGAAGGGAAAAAGAAGGGAACACTGAAAAAAACCCAAAAAAACAACAACAACCGAATTACATTAACTATACGGAGTAATGTTGTATGTAGTAGGGGTGTTGGAAATATAAGGGACCCAGTAGTTACTCCGTATGTACGCAGGTATCAGAGTTCCTCTGTCACTTGTTCGTTTTAGTCCTCAGGTCTTGCCGCTTTTTGCTCAGTACAGTTGAGCACGGCCCCTCTCTAACCCACCGCTCATCATCTGAGAGCCCTGATTCGTCAAGACTGAGCTGAGCCACAGTTCCAAGGATCCATGAAATCCACCTGGGCAAACACGCTAGTTCCATCATTTTAGCCTCCCATCACGAAAGGCCAGGCTTCATTAACGTGATTATTCATCCTAAACTGGCTGCTTTGATTGTGCCACGGAATCTGCTACTTGGCCACCTAATTAGTACACTGTTCTACTCTAAATACTTCGCGTAAGCTATAGTGATCGGACCGATTTCTCGTTCATATCTACCCATATTCCTAGGAACTTGAAGCATGTACGCCTACGGTAACTAAATTTGATTGATCTAAACATATTGTCTCTTCTTTCAATGCACTAGAATTCGTGAAATTTGTCAAAACTCTAGTCACTTCTTATCAGTTGCCTCGGAATCATGACAGCATATTTCAGCACAGAATGCCCTCAATTCGCCTAGCACTCGCATTGCAAGAGCGCTGTGATCTTTGATATACTCAAAGAATGAGAAACAAGTTTGAATTCTGGCAATATATTCCTCTGCTACATTTGAGTCAAGGCGTTTTACCTCTGCTGCAAGGGTCAAGGCAACAGAGAATAAGGCAGAGGTTGTTGCCCTAAAAAAAAAAGAAAAAAAAAAGGGGGAATATTTAGTTGAACAGGTCTAATGAAAGCAGAAGAAGAATTGAGACTCACCATGGACGATGGCGTGCCAACACAACCTTGTGTTGCTTGACCATGGACACAATCGTGTTGGCCGAGTCCAAACAGATTGCTTTTGACCTTGCAAGAAGGACATCCGAAGAGGATGCCCATCGATGTTGTAGGACTCGGTTGACCTTCATTTGAGAAAATAGAGATGAGAGAGACAAGGTGGTTTGTTGCCACAATACGCAGGGCGGATGTTTTCCCCTGTCTTGGCCTGGTCCTCCAGAGATCTCGAGAAGATGGGATGGCAATTGTGAGATGATATTGGCCAGGGCTTCATCCGCTGTCAGAACAAGGTCTCCAAGAAGATTATCTCCACCTAGATTTTCAATGGCCGACATTTGGATTCGAAAGCGATAGTTCGATTGGGCTATGAGGATCATAGCATTGTGATAACCCATTGGACGTGGCATTGTGATGGCCGTATTCGGCTCGTCAATTAATCCTGTCGTTAACTCTTCATCTGATAGGACCAGTGGTAGCCTGACATTGGAGTCCGCTTCGTGGTTGCAGGGCGGATGCGCTGGTATGGACAGCCATTCACAGATGATCAAGGTCCACCAAACTCATCGACTGATCTCTTGCATAACAGGGTCGTTTGCTATAATGGGAGGCTCCTGATCCATTCCCAAGATCTGTCCTATCCTTATTCCTGTTACTTGAAGAACTGGTTGAAGATTAAAATCCCCAACATTTTTAGCCAGTCCGATCAGTATGGTAATGGCCTGTACTGTCTTGAAATCAGGATTCCGCATGAAGTCAGCCTCGTTGAGGAAAAATTAGCGCTGTGCTATACCAGTATTGAACAAGCTCAGGTGTATTTTCTATGATGCATCAGACTTGAGAAGGATTGACTTGACTGGGGGAAAGGGTGGGGAGTCAAACCTAGAGGTAGTCTTTTCTAGCCTCATCCTCATCCATAAACATAAGACTCATCTATGATCAATCAGATCCGTTGCTCATAGGAAAAAAAAGGAATATTTTCTCACTGCTATGAAGCCAAAATATACAGCAAGCCAGAGAGCATCGCAATCAAGGAATATCCCGCTCATCCGAGCAGACTCGTGCTCCTGCTCGAATGTTTGTAGATGAATAGCAAAATGGATCCACGAGGTCCACGTAAAGCTGTGATGCAATAGAACATCACTGCCTTCTTTGCTTGGCATCTGGATATCTGTTCGACTCCACACCTTCTGATGATAAGCGCTTTTTCCATGTTGCAAATTCGTCTGAGTTTCGAGTATTTCAACAGAGGTTTCCCATCTAGGGTATGTAGAAGAAGTTGATTTCCGTCGTAGGTTGGGTTTGAATAGATCAGATTTTAGTCGATTGTTTTCTTGTTGGAGCTCAAAATACGATAGAACTGGCTCTTTCTGCTTTGCACCGTCTCTATTTTAGCACTGGTTTATATACCATATCGCTTGACACTCCTGGTAACTTGGCCTTTGACTTTGACAACTTCTCTTGCACATGTGGTTTCAAGGCCTCTTGCAAGACAAGTTCCACATGGGATCTGCTTGTCGCATCTCACCCGACGTTTAGCACATCTAGAGCAAGCAGTGGGTGCCCTTTGACTCTTTCTGGCTGTCATTGAGAATATAGGGAAAACCAAAACAGACCCCAAGGCCTAAATGCAGCCCTGGAAGTATTTATCTATGACTTGGACACATCCTTTGTCCCCGAAGTCTGGGTTGAGCTGATTGGTCTTGATAACCTTGGGACTTTCGGTGATTGGCTGATACGATTACTCCTTATCGAGGTCGTAGGGCTGCCGAGGTCACGAGGTCACCAATCTTCCAAGGTTCAAAGTTGGAAGTCATTTTGCTTAGCGTGAGAGAGGAAGTATATGGTGATTAGCACTACTGAAGCTAAATAAGATGAGAGCAGTCGAATGTCTGAAGAAAAATAAAAATTCAGACCTCGCCAAGCTTTGATTGGACTCGCGTATGGATGAGACTAGTGACATGAGAGGCCAAGGTTTAAATGTTACGCCAGAAGTAATTGATTGTGAGAGGAAGGGGAAACTATCTAAAGGTGTGGAGGTAGAAAATATGAGCTATGAGCGAGCAGATGATCTAAAATCAAATGTTTCGTAGGGAATTTTCCCTGCCAACTTTAGCACCAGGTCTGTCTCAATCGGCACCTCATTAAGACGCTTTGTCAAATCCCCTTCTTCTTCTTCTTCTTCTTCTGGGCAGTGTTCGTCACTAGTTTCAGTGAATAGATTGTCATGGGGCCAATGAGTCTACTCAAGAAATTAACAAACTGCCCTTTTATACAAAAGAGACAGGATACTTACTGTTCCAATTCGCTGGTCAAACGGTTCACCCTTTTGCTTCAAGATATCAGCTGTCGCAAAGGAAGCTGGCGTATAGCATGCATCTATGACAGTTAGAAAAAGAAACCCCACCTGGATAAGAGAAGAGTACTCACAAACAACGGCGCGTACGTTCTGAGTTGATGGAACGCAATTGAAATGCATAGTACGAGAATCCCAGAGAATCAGATCCCCGGCTTCAGCAGTGACCTTGTGAATCTCACAGCCTCTTTCCTGGAACCACTTCACCTCACCCTCGTCAAAGCCAAACCAATCGCTAGGTCCCCACGTTTCTCGGCCAATTGTACCCGAGTGAGTCTTAAAGAACTCGGACATAAGCTTTGTGGATCCCCTTTATGACGAGAAGACCCCCGTCTTGAGGACCATTTGGAGCAAAATTGAGAATACCCTGGACGCACTGCATGCCCTCTCGCAGCGGGCTTTGATCAATATGTGGCCAAGGTTGCGTTTGTGGCAGAGTAGTGCCAGATGGAAGCGTGAAGTTCATCCCATCAAAAGAGACTAGAAGCTTGTCGGTTCCCCACAGTTTTGCGAAGGCTTCGATTACTCCGTCCTCCCTGATAAGATCGATTTCGATGTGTATTGCTAGATATGAGGATTGAAGACTTACGTTCGGGCCTCCCATATAAACTTCTCATGTTGGATACGATATCCATGATACATCCCCCCCCCCCCCCCCCCCCTGATGTGTGTGGGTAAATGTTGTTCAGTCCAAGTTAAGCGATTGTTCCTATCAAACCCCAAAGGGAAACTTTCCAACCACTGAAACATCTTATCGATGTAATATTCACATCTCTCTGGCAAGATGGCGTTTTTGACCACAACGTATCCATTTTGGAATAATTCATCTCGCCAGTCTCCGTGAACTTTGGAATCGTCCACGGTAAGTTGATTAACTATTCGATAAGGCATAGTATAGGTGTAAAACTGGGTACAAAATTAAGTGCAAACCCGAGTGATGATGGAAATAAGAAATGATTGGATAAAGTACTTTAAACAGCATTTGATGTTTTTATCTTTCCTTTATTTAAAAGCCCAAGTGTGATACTCCGGGGGATGTCCCCCGGACCAGTTGACGGAAACTGCCGCGTAGATAAGCAAAATCTCGCGCGAGTTTCGGGCGAGTTATAAGGTTCTTGACAATTTTCATGGAGACGCCGATAAGTTCTTTGACCATCCTACGATTGTACTTTCAAATACCATTGATCATGACAAGATATAACTTTGATAGATTCCTTGGTTCTTTCAGATCAATGCCATCCTCCTCTATGTTAATCTTAGAGATCAACCTCCAATATGGCTGCCCACGTTCAGGAAATCCAAACTCAACGCTTCACCAAATGGTGGAAAGATCTGGGTCTTCGAAAGATATTAGCGTGGCAGGCTACTATCCTTGTATCACAAATGACTACTGGTTATGATGAAAACGTGGTCGGAAGTTTCCAGTCTATGAAGCCCTGGGTTAAAGGTCCATAGCTCATTTGTACAACTCTCGAGATAGAAGCTGACTATATCACTCTCACCAGATATGGGATATCCCGACTCGTCTAGACTCGGATTTATCACATCTATTGTCTTCGTTGGGGGTTTTGTTGGTGCTCTGGTTGCCTCACCTACGGCGGACTACTTCGGACGCCGAGTAGGCATGTTTGTTGGATCAACCCTGACGTTTGCGGGAACTATAACCCAGACAGCTGCACAAAATGCTGGTATGTTTATTGGTGGTCGCTTTTTGATTGGCTTTGGGATTAGCTTCACATGTGTTGCTGGCCCCTCGCTGCTCTTCGAACTGGCTCATCCGGCAATGCGTGGCACAGTCTCTTCTTTGGTAAGAGATATCCCCTTACTAATAAACCCAAACCCTTCATCACACTCGCTGATAATCTGATATTTTTAGTTCAATGTACTTTGGTACGTAGGCTCTATCATTGCGGCATGGACAACGTTCGGCACGGGATACATGTCTACCAGCTGGTCATGGCGTATACCGTCGCTCATACAAGGAGTTCCCGCACTTCTCGTCATGATGTCAGTTCTTTGCGGTCTACCCGAAAGTCCGCGATGGCTTTGTGCAAACCAGCGCGTAGAAGAAGCCCTACATCTGCTTGTGAAATATCATAGCAACGGCAACTTACACTCGGCTCTTGTGATCCATGAGATGGAAGAGATACATATTTTGTTAGAGGCTGAAGCGGCCGCCCAAAAGAGCGGCCAAAATAGCTGGAGTGTTCTCTACCGGCCACCAGCAAACAGGAAACGAATTGCCCTGGTGGCTACTATTGCCCTCTTGGCACTCTGGAACGGCTAGGGTGTAATCGCATACTACTTTAGCCCCATCTTGACCAGCATTGGTATCACCTCTACACCTCAGCAGACCGGCATCAACGGTGGCTTGCAGGTCTGGAACCCGCTTTTCTCCCTGGCAGGAGCTTTACTGGCGGATCAAATCGGCAGACGAACTCTCTGGATGATTTCATTCGTTGGGATGATCCTCGCCAACGTTCCATCGACTATATCATCGGCCATGTATGCCCAACATGGATACAAAGGAGCCTGATATGCCGTTGTTCCTCTACGATGCGGCCTTTAATTTTGCCAACAATCCACTTCTTTATTGCTATCCGACGGAGCTTCTACCGTTTGAAATTCGGGCCAAGGGGTTGAGTGTTCAAGTGGCCGTCTCACAGGCAGCACTGACTGTCAATCAATATGTGAATCCCATTGCACTGGATAGCATTGGATTTTACTACTATATTTTCTACCTGGGAATGATTATCCTCGGGGTGAGTGCAATTTCTCCTACCCTTTCCATTTCCATACCTCGTGACACTAATGCTTTCTACACAGACTTGTATTATATTTTTCACGTTTCCAGAAACGAAAGGAAAAACCGAAGTTGAGCTTGCAGCTCTTTTCGAGGATCCCAAATTGGAACGTGCAGACCCAATAACGCTTGAAGGGTTGGAAGCAGCACTCGATCATGACTCAAAGCCCTGCGAGAAGAGTGCTGTGGTTAACAAGAACGAGGTGCCGAACTCACTCTAATGTGGGATATGAGTGTGGAGGGATATGTTAGGTTTACGAAATGAGGTTGTATACATTGTATACATTGTGTAAATAACCATGGTGTGAATTTTGGTTATGCACATGTGATAATCTGATTATAGACATATTGAACATTCCAAGGTTATGAAGCTGTCTCAATATCCCAATCTACTCTATCTTAAAACACCAACACCCACACCCCGGCTAGTAAGCTGATAGACACATCCGAATAGCCGGTTTCTCCAAATCCCTCTGCTCCACAGCCCTGTGGGGCTCTGACTATGCCCCATTGGGGATGTATTTGTATCGACTGAACATGGACTGAGTGTTCAGTACTAGAGATATCCGACAGAAAGTCAGATTGCCGTTGAAATGCCAAGATTGATGTATGCATCGTAATTGCATTGTTTACAATATTACCATACCAGGGGGAGGGGGGGGTTTGTTTTTTTGGTAATTATTGGAGGTATAGATACGATAATACGATTAGTCATTACGTACGACCCGAGGACTGAAATTTACTGCGCCTCCAGGACTGGAGCCTTAAAGCGGCAGGAATACAAAGCCCCACCGGAGGAAATCCCCTACGTCCACGGGTACAGGTACCTCATGAGGCTGAAGAATTACATGTATGTGTATACATATATATTAATTATATATTATATATTACATATATAGCTGACAGGTCAGCTCTATTACTATTACTATTAAGGGTATACGAGTGCCTAGATACTATTAATACATTATTAATAACTCTTATTCAATCCCGTTTGACCGTTTGACCTGGCGGGGGTGGGGGTCTACTTTTTTTTCCCGTTAAACCACTTTGAACTCCTCTTTTCATTTCCCCCTCTTTCTTGACATTCGACTTGAACTATCACAGGGGGAAACAATTTCCTAACAAATTACAATGAACAGACCACCACAGGGTGGTCAGCAACGCTTAGGTGCAACATGGTATCCAGGGGGCCAGGATGACTTCTACATGCCAGAGGTCATATCCCCATCTCCCCAGAGGTATGGATTTTGATATCACATCTATTCTGCGATTTGCGATTCCTGTGGTCTCTGCAAAATCTGCAAATGCCGAAAATACGTGTACTAATTCATCCTAGAGTGATGCCAGAAGTACCCGAGAACATGCAGGACAATATCGCTGAGATGGAATACCGCGCTGACCCCCGCCGCGGGCAACAACAACAACCGCAACAACCACAATACCAACGCGCCCACGCCTATCCCGAGCGCACCTCCTCCGCTGTTCAAGGTCAACCTCAACATACTCAAGCTCACGATCCCAGTTCCTACGCGCAATCCGCGACCTATGACAGCATGGATCACCCCAACTTTTCGCCTTTCCCGGTCTTACGGAATCCACCGCCTAATGTCCCGCCCACCGATGAACAGAGGGAAGCGAACCTAGAGCGCGCGCGAATGGCCGTGCTATCGACCACAGACCCGGAGATGCAACTTGCATGGGCCTTGGATGCCCTCGCCTTTGTCGAGGTCGCCGCGCAGAACGATGTCCGCCTCTGTTTGACCCAACCGCCACGCCCGCAGACCCCGCAGGTGGAGCGGCAGCTACGGGTTGACGCGATGAACATCGTCGGCTTTCTCGCCGAGCAGCGCCACCCCAAAGCAGAATTCATCAAGGGCATGTGGCTCGAGTTTGGCAAATTTGGCTGCCCTGTCGATCGCAAGGAGGCATTCCGATCATACTCCAGAGCCGCTGAGAAGGGATATGCGCGTGCCGAATACCGGATCGGAATGCAGTTTGAGAGCTCGGGGGAGCCGGAGAAGGCGATCAAACATTACCAGCGGGGTGTTGCACGGGCGGATTCTGCCTCATACTATGTGGGTTGTCAGATTGATCATGCAGGACAGTGGAGGCACTAACACACTCGCAGCGCCTGGGAATGATGATTCTTTTGGGTCAGCATGGTCAACACCAGGATTTCAACACTGGGTTGGAATACATCCGCCTGGCAGCGCAGTCATGCGACCAGAACGCACCTCAAGGTGCATACGTGAGTTCTATATGAAATTTACCTTGGAAAATTTTTCTAATGGAGAAAAGGTGTACGGCATGCTCTTGGCTCGAGAGCTCCCTCAAGTGAGCGTCCCGGAGAGCTTCCTACCCCTTGATCTGAACCTAGCACGTGTCAATATCGAAAAGGCGGCATATCACGGGTTCGCCAAGGCTCAGGTTAAGATGGGTGCGGCATATGAGCTCTGTCAACTGAGTTGTGATTTCAACCCCGCGCTGTCTCTGCACTATAATGCACTAGCTGCCCGCCAGGGCGAACCCGAAGCCGAGATGGCGATCAGCAAATGGTTCCTGTGTGGACATGAGGGAATCTTTGAGAAGAACGACGAGCTGGCATTTACATATGCCCAGCGAGCGGCCCAGAGTGGTCTCCCGACAGCTGAATTTGCTCTGGGTTACTTCTATGAGGTCGGTATCTATGTGCCGGTGGATATCAAAGAAGCTCGCTCTTGGTACGCCAAGGCCGCTGCCAGTGGCAACAAGGATGCATCTAGCCGGATTGAAAGTATCTCCCGATCAAAGACTCTGTCCAGAAAGGACCATGAGAAGATCGCGATCTCACGCATCAAGTCGACGCGATATACCGCTCATCAGCGAGGCAATTCCCTGGAATCAACCCCAGAGAATATCCAAATGCCAGACCCCTCAAGAATGAGCTTGTCTGACGGCCCACCATCTGGGGCTCCTTACCCCGATCGTCCTCACTCTACTCGTCCCCGGCCCCAACAGGGTTATCAGCTGTCAGACACTCGCCCAAGCTCTGCTTTCGGCGTCAACCCTAACCTTCGATCCAATGCACCCTCGGGATATGGTGGCCCACCTCCCCAGGGCCAGGGCCCCGGATCTCGCACTCCGTCCTATGGGCCTGGTGGACCTGTCGGACCTGGCGGACCCATGAACTACCGCCAGCCTGGCCCTGGAACCCCTCTCAGCGCTCCTGCTGGACCTGCAAGCCCGCAGGCTGGTAAAATGATCGGTCCTGGGGGGACTCCTCGTCTCGATATTGGCTATTCTGCACCTATGTCGCCTCCAGGTGGCCGACGTCCACCACCCCGCCTTGACTCAGTTCCAGATCGCAAGCCTATGAGACCTCCTGGTTCTAGCCACCCTCCTGTTTCTAGCCACTCCGGGATGTCCTCGCCCAGTGTGGCATCTCCTCGTCCGCCCGGTTCGCCCTCGTTTCCTCCACGTATGGAGTCCCGGCAACAGTCTCACAATTCGGGTGCCTCCACACCTCAGCCGGCACCCTCGGTCGCACCCTCAGTCGCGCCCTCAGTCGCGTCGTCGACTTCATCCGCGCCCCAGCAGAAACCCGCTAAGCCGCCAAGCAAGGGACCCAAGACCTTTGAAGAGATGGGCGTTCCTAGTGCGAATAAAGACAGTGATTGCGTATGTAAACCCTACTTTTTGGTCATTGAAACTCGAACCAAAGCTGACTCTTGCAGATTGTGATGTGATACCCCGAGGCTTTGTTCCCTTTTTATCCAAGCATGTTTGGCTGTCTCTGTTCAACTTGCATTTTCTCTACTTTCTATAATCCCAGGGTTTCAAAAAGTTTTTCGCCGTCCGGGAGGCGAATGGTCTCAATGGGTCTCCTTGTTTCCACATAACTGCATTTGCCCCATTTCATTTCTGCTTTGAGCTTTGTTTTTTCCCTGGACATATTATCATTCGGGTTGTAAGTTTGAGCATGAATTAGATATCAGGAGTAGTTGTGAATTATTGTTTTCATTTTTGAACCCTCCAAACTCTTCCTATTGTAGTGTCACTTCCACGTGAGGTCCACGGGTGTGAACCTCATCTACTCAGACCAACTCAGTAAACTCAGTGCAACTCGGTGCAACATCTCCCCAATCTTTACACCATGGCTCCGCGTAAGCCCAAGAATGATGTCTCTGTCGGAGATGATGGTTAGATATTCTCTAGATCATAACCATCGACTCTGACCTGCTAACCGTGGCCTTCGCAAAGATGCTTCAATGATCCGGGAATACCTCCGTGAGTATCCGGACAGAATCTGGATCTTGACATACGTTCAATGACTTACTCGACGAGTTTGCAGGTCAGCAAAAGTACGTTGGCTCTAATGAGTTGTTTACTCGAGGTGGTGGCTGACATCGCCTGGCACAGTCGTCCATATTCAGTTCGATCCCTCTTCAGGACAGCACAAGGAACAACCCGCTGAGCAAGCATTGTTTAGGCCATTGATGTTTCTGCAAATCTTCACAACAAAGTGACCAAAAGTAAGTCTGGCCCAGTGAGCCTGTCTATGCTTTCCTAATATACTAGTTACTAGCGCAAGCCGCAAAGCTTCTCCGGGATTTGCATGAGAAGAAAGAGATTGAAGCAAGAGTTTCTGGTAAGTTGGGGTATACTTGAAGATAGAGACATACTAAACCAAATGACGTATAGGCAAACAGACAGTCTACCATGCTCTACAAGATCCCTCGGATATCACAACCCCGGAGGTAGCCGCGGCTCTTAAGCTTGACATCGACAGCCTCGGGGGTGAGATTTCAACTCTGAAGGCAAACGAAAAGAAGGCCCGAGCAGAGTTAGCCGCCCTGCATGCAAAGCCCCGGATATCCGATCTCCAGCAGGATATCAGCCGTCTTAAGAGCGAGAAATCGACGATCCAGGCTCGCCTAGCAAGTCGTCACGCGAGTGACCCCGTTCAGATATCACCAGAAGAAAGAGAAAAGCTTGAAAAAGAATGGAAATACTGGCAACGGCATGCCGACGTGCGCCGTCGGATCTGTCACGATCTCTGGGGACAATGCTCTGAGGTACTTCCGGATGACATGAGTGCGGCGGAGTTGTGGGTGAGTTTTTGAGAATGACGAGTGACGAGTGACATAGCCCGGAGGCTTTCCAATCATCAATTGCTCTGGAATTCTGACAAATGTTTATCAGGAATCTTTGGGGCTTGAAGGAACGCTCCAATAAGAAGTTCTCGTGGAGTGGTGATCTTTCTACCTAGTCCCCACTCGGGTCACATCATTTGACATCTACGATGTACACGTTTAGTACGAGACCTACAGAGAGATTCACGAGGCTTTAAGGCTGTGTATTCTATTTCCGATGAACATCTGATTCGCTGGTATGCACGAGCAGATCGAACATGGAATGGAGGCAACGGGAGGAGGCGAACCGTAATCGGGATGGGACATTGTCATGAGAGAGGCTGTGGTGAGATTGTATAAGATAATGGTGTTATATGTTAAGCTATTGGCTTTAATATTTATTATAATTTTATTGCATTTATTACATTTATTGCATTTATTACATTTCTACATTTTTACTCTACAACTTCACCTTTCACACTTTTTGTCCGGTGTTGGTGAATCATCCAATATCTCTCTTCCCCACCGCCCGAGCCTATCTTTCTTTCCCCTCTCCAATCTCCAACCCCTCCCACTTCTCCATGCAGGTGTCTACTCGTCCTCCGTCATCTCGTCGAACCAGTCACTCAGAGATGAGAGGTCGTGCACCTCTTCCGGTTGCTTCTGGGGCGCCTCAGAATCCCCAGAATGGACATTCTCGCAATCCATCGGCACTTGACGTTGCCCGCAGCCCGCCAAATCAAAGTAATAAGAGTAAGTCTTAACTTCCGATTTATTCATACTCATTATTGCAGCTCCCAGAATGCGAGCTAATCTTCTGCAATCGTCTATCCAGACACTAAACATGTTCCGTGCAAATTCTTTCGCCAGGGTGCCTGTCAGGCAGGCCCCGCTTGTCCTTTTTTACACTCCACCGATGCCGGAATTGACTACGCTCCTTGCAAATATTTTGCAAAGGTATGAGATTGGCACTGTTTCGAAGTTCTCCCTTCGGTGCACGTTTTCCGAGGCTGTCGGAAGTTAACGGGGCAATGGATTTTAGGGAAACTGCAAGTTCGGCGCAAAATGCGCACTGGCGCATATCCTACCAGATGGACGAAGAGTCAACCGGCCGACTGGGAACATGGGAATGGGAAGCGGCCACCTCAATCTGGGCGGCCGAGTGAATCCGCAGGCCTATGTCAATCAGGACTCCGCCTTGACCAACTCGGTGCTCTCCCAACAGCGCATGAACGGTCACGAGCAGCCTCGATATGCCCCGCAGCTGGCCCCGCAGGAGGAGTATGGATCCCTGCATGGGCAGCAACAGCCATCCTATGATGGAATCCCCACGATCGACACGGGCCTGGCCTCCGATGCCGGCTCCAAGTATGGATCTCCCGCAGAAGATGTCCGATATCCCATGTCGCCTAATAACAACCACCTTAGCGCTCTCGATGCGGGTCTCCCGGCTTCATTCGACAGCCAGGGTATTTCTCATGCTGCCCGTTATGGTCCGGTGGCTGCTTCCATGCCCTCACAGTTTGGATTGGAGTCACCGCCACCTCAGAGGCTGGGGCAAGCAGATGTATTCCGGAACCTGCGCGACATCGGATATGCTACCAGTTTGCGCAAGCCTTCATCGCACATTGGATCTTCTCCTCCTGCTCCCGAAGATACAGTTGGAACCCGGTTCATGCACTCGTCACGCCCCGTCAAGCCACGCATGCTTTCCGCTAGTGTTCCTCGTCCCATGGCCCTCGAGGACTGGGATGAGAACTTCCCTATGGAAGAGGATTACCTACCAGTCAACCTGCACGACGATGTTCTGACCCCGCAGGAGAAGCTGCGCCGTCTTTCCCGGACCGACAATGACCTAAGCTCCAGCCACCGCGACATCACTGGCCTTGGTATGACCAGCACCAGCTTCTCTAAGACTGGTTCTCCCCTGGCGTCGAGCCCGTCTCGGTTTGGCGCATTGTTTGCCAAGCAGCGCCAGCGCAAGGAAGAGGAATCTCATGGCTCCTCCTCTTTCCACATCGGTTCTCCTCTCCGTGAATCATCACTGAACCCAATCGCCAGTCCTAGCCTAGGACCCATTGGCAGTAGCCGGGCATCCCACGAAGGAACGTCCTTTATCTCGAGCCCTGGACGCCAATCCTCAATGTCGATGATTTCTGAGCAGCTCGGCGGCATGGGCCTTCACCCTGGTTCTGCTCGTCAGTCGTCTGCCGGTCCTAGCGCCCGCCTTGACCGAATCATCTCTTCTCCTGTCAACACAAGCAAAATTGAAGAGGAAGAGCAGAGTGACCTGGTCTTCGACATGGAGGAAGAGGTCGGCAACAAGCGGAACAGTGCCTCATGGAGTGAGAACAAAGAAAGCTCCTCCTAATCGGTCCTCCTTGTTTCAATTTTTTATCACGATACATCAAGTCCAAGTCCAACGTTAGGACATGTTCATATTCACCAAAAACACAGGAAAACGGTTATTGGAGTTCAATTGGGCAACATACATCAGATACAAAAGCAAAAGAAGGGTCCAAGACAATACATCCTTTTCTTCTCTTCAATTGAGATGTCTGGTTCGGCAAAAACAAAAGGCGACAAAAAAAAAAGCTTCACATCCCCTCTCATAGACTGGCACTCAGCATCATCTGCCTTGCTTTATTCCTTCGTTTGGAATCATCTAGACCAGTCATATGTGTTTCTCATGGGCTTCAAGAGGATTTCTCTGAGCCATTTACTGTATTAATTTCTGCCTTTTCTCTGTTTTCATTTTCCATTTTCTGGATATCGCACTGTGTCTGGATTGACATATCTCGACTCTTTTTTTCATAACTGCTTTTCATGATTTCACGACCACTGCGATCTTTGGTGTTTCCTAGGTGCTTTGTCTTCTTCTCCCTTGTTCTTTGTCCCCTACTGTCGGAATATGTGGTCTTGATTCTCAGGACTGCAGGCATGTACAAACTGGAGATGTGCAAATAAACAATTTCTTGATACTTTTACAATCATTCAGTAGATAATCATCTTGTAGTTTTCTTAGCACGTTGGTATTCAAACAGTTACCGAGGGCGAAAAGAGATATATATGTATCACATCAACATCTCAAGTCAGAAGTGACAGAAAGCGAAATTCGGGTGACAATTGTAGTTTAAACCTATATATTTTCCCTATTGACATGTGCAATTTACCAGCTAGAGTGTATGAAGGACTAAAATTAAACCCATTCCATGTTCTACCTAATGATACAACCCTAAACTAAAATAGACGCCTCGAAAATTACGCCTTTGGAACCGAATCATGAAACCATGCCAGTATGTTCACCTTTCGTATAACTAAGCCTCATCCAGGTACAAAGCAGTACCTTTCAAATTGACCAAGCCATCCGTCGTAGTCTGAGCCTGAATCTGCTGCGTCTGTTGCATAGCTTGGCGATCCGCCACAGCACCACGCTCCCGCGTCCCATCAAGATCCATAGCATCATCATCCCGAGCATGATGAAGATATCCATAGAGCTGATTCGTACCCGTAATGACGTTCTGCACCAATGTCTCAACCGCCTTACCAGTAAGTGCCTCGGCACGGCCCATAAGCTCAGTCTTCACCTCAGCGCGCCGGCGCTTTGCAGCTTCGTCACGTTCCGTCTGCTCCTCGGCTAGCTTGCGTTTCCGCTCCTCGACCTTCTTCTGATGCTCCTCCTTGGTAGCAAGGTATTTGAGGGAATGGCCGAGCTTGTGTTTTGAGGGCGGGATGAAGTCCACCGGCGGTGCGGAGAAGAAGAGTACGCGGCCGTAGTCATCGCAGTGGAATTGATCGCGGATGTCTTCTGGAATGGCGGCGTTGGCTGCGTCGCTCAGGTGGAAGACTTCCACGGGCCGCGGTGCGTTGGGGTTGTACACGGCTGGCGGGGCTTGCATGCGGTTTTGGGGGTAGCCGGTGTAGGGGGTTTGCTGGGCCGCTGAATATGGCTGGACTGGTGGTGAGGGTTGGTATGCGCCTGCTGGTGTTTGCGGGGTGGCGGCAAGGTTGCTTGCGCGGCGTTGGAGGGATGCCGTAAAGGATTGAGACGGGGTCATTTGGTGGAAGCCTGGTGGGCGGATGGGAGCGGGAGTAGTGTGTATGATAATTGGGGGTGTTGCTGGAGTCCTAACACCTGGGTCGATGATCGTTCTGGGAAGTGGTTGCCGGGGTGCTACGGACTGGGGTAAGGAGGGAGGAGGCGGGGATGGGGTTGGCTCGGGTGGTGGGGATTCCTAATGTTGTCAGCTTTCGATGATCTCTTCTCATGTGGATAAATGAAGACTTACATTCTCATCTCGTGGACGGCGGTGAACAGCGCCGACAACAGGGGGTGCATTGTCGGTTCCCCAAGTCGGCCGAGGAAGGTCATCGGTCTCCTTGGAATCCTCTTTCAAAAGATGCTTGATCGGACTAGGGATTTTCTTGATCTTGCGCGGCACATCAAAGAGATCCATCTCGTAGTCTTTCTCTCGCACTTCATCTGGCAGACAGCTGGCCCATGTCTTGATCTTGTTCAACTTGTGTTTCTCCTCATTGTACCGAGCCTCGCACACGTAGATTTCCTTATCCGGTGCGAGATCTCTTGGGCGACCACGGCTGTAGCGGGTGAAGAACATAACAAAGCAGCGATCCACAATCTCGTCAATCCGGTGGTCTCGGTATTGCCCAGTCTTAACAACCTCGTTAGGGTAAAAGTGCTTCTCGAAGTGATGCACTGTCTGCTCAGGGCGGTAATACCAACAGGCGTTGATCCATTTCTCCCCATCGGAGTCCTGCCAGGTTCGGTAGATTTGTGCAACAATGGGCTTGCTCACATCGTTTTGGTTTTGGATATGAACCCAGTCACCAACTTTCCACAGTTCACCGCGGTGGAGAATACCATCAGGGAGTGGGAAGCGTCCGTCTTCCATCAAGAACTCGCTATCAGGCTTCTTCTTTTCTTGCTCGGCCAACTTTCGTGACTCAGTTTGCAGATCAACCGCATCCTTGAAGATCTGACTGTCCGATTGGTTGTAAGCCTTGGCATTTTCGAACATGAGATCAAGATCGCGCATGAAATGGTCGACGGAGTTGTACTTCTTGCGCTTGGATTTGCGCTTGATAATGTCGATGGCGATGGGTTCCTTGGTCTCCATGTAGTAGTCCGGATAAGTGGCTTTGTCGGGGAGGCGTTCAAAGTGTGTGATCTTCAGGTGGCCACCGGCACCTTTGAACTTCCGAATTCCCTTTAGAATTGTCTTGATTCGGATTTCCATAGGTGTGTCCACGCGGGGAGGACGGCCTCTTTTCTTGCGAAGGTCAGGTTCGTGCTTTTGAGTCAATCCACGCTTGAAGCCAGGCTTGGGACCGGGCTTCTTCCTTCGCCGGCCCTCATCCTCAGAGTCATCATCCTCATCTTCTTCTTCCTCCTCCTCTTCCTCATCGTCGTCAGGGAGCGGATCGGCCTCTGGAATCTCTCCCAGATCGGGTAGCTCTGCCTCATCAGCGGGGATCAGGCCTTGGGCGGCCAGCTTTCTGAACTCGGCGGCGAAAACTTCCTGGAAATTGTCAGTTACATGCATAGGGTGGCCCAGCTTACTCAAACATACTTTGACAACCAGCGCATCTTCGTAGGCCTGTGATCTAGGTCTGTTGTATGTTTGCGCATTGTGCGGGATCTAGATCGTTAGCTAGTCGCCAAACCTGGTAGGGGCGCAACCACTCACCAAGGCGCAATCGCGAACGAATTCGGAAAAGTGCTTATATTCCCGTTTGTTGATGCGCGCTTTCAAAATACTGAGGGCCATCGGCTCCTTGATGATATCGTAGTAGTCGGGAACATAGCGCTTGTTGACACTGCGATGGAACAATCGCGACGGGTCGTGGCCACTGCGCAAGATAACCATTAGCCAGTGATCACTGTATCTCTTAAGGTTCAACCGCACTCTTCTTCTCGATAGTCATAAATGGCCATGACCACATCCATCATCAGTTTCCATGTTTCGCGGGTGATCGCACCGTCATTCTCGATGGAGTTGACGGGTTGTTCACGCGGAGGTTGCGATAGCTCTTTGTCGGACTCCATGTCGTTGGCGACAAGCGCGTTTCCACGCGGTAAATTTGACAGCCTTTGAGATCAAAGAAATCGAAGCAAGGCAGAGCAGATTTCAGGTAAGACAGTAGGGAAGCCCTGGAGAGGTCGGAGAATGTTTTACGAGCGCGTGAAGCTGTTGCTGACTCAGCGCCCATTTGACGTTACATACGGTAATTTTATGAAATGTCATGAAATTTCATGACGATGGTCTCTTACATTCATTTGGACATCTGGACATCTCTTCATGAGAGAATATCATATCATTTCTATTTGCATCACTTCTATGGGTGTCTGTGCCATGACTACCTATTGTGGCTCAGGGTTGAAGTTGTCACTCAGGCCCAATGTACTTTCAATATACATAGCTCTTCAGTTATGGTTGCTATGATTAGTCTCACCCTGCTTACAGCTGTGTTTGCGACCTCTTATGTTTTCTTTCCTTTCCTTTTCTTTTCTTTTTAAAACATCGGAAGGAATAGAGAACTTACTCATATACCAGTCCTAACCCTTCTCAAGGCCCAAGAAAAGGGAATCACAGCCTCAGGTATACCCAGGTATACCCCACACGGCAAGTCGTCATATCTTCCTATCAGTGGAACTTCCCAGGTTCTTAAGATCGTCCACCTCACAGTTCGCTTTGCCTCTTCAGGAATTCATCACAATGAGAATTCGAGTCCGTGGGCCTTCAGGCCAGTCAACTATTACCTTGGATGACGCCGCAACCATCAAAGATCTCCAAACCCAAATTGCGGAGAAGACTGGTCTTGCTACCTTCGACGTCAAATATGGATACCCTCTCAAACCACTCGAGCTTGACAGCTTCCAACCAGACCAAAGGATCTTAGAAGTTGGGATAAATCTAAATGGAGAGTCACTCATCGTTGCACAGAAAGAAGGGGCCACCCGAGGCGTGAGTGACGATGCGCCAACAGCCCCTACCGCGCCATCACAGCCATCGCAGCCATCCATGTCGCAAAGACCACAAGAGAACACCGCCGAAGACCCACCAGAAATTGCCTCCCCAGAACATGCCGGAACGTTCGTTCTCCGGGTGATGCCCGACGATAACTCGTGCCTTTTCCGAGCAGTGGGCGCTGCAGTCATGGGCGATATGGATACAATGGTTGAACTGCGGTCGATCATTGCAGGAGCCATTCAATCAAATCCGTCGGAATATACCGCGGCGATTTTGGGCAAAAAGCCGGACGAATACTGTAGCTGGATCCAGAACGAGGACTCGTGGGGTGGCGCCATCGAGCTCAAGATTCTCAGCGAATACTTCAACATCGAGATATGCTCCATCGATGTACAGACTCTGAACATGTTCCAATTCAACGAGGGAGCACCGACACGGTGTATCGTGGTGTACTCGGGGATTCACTACGATGTCCTTGCGCTATCTCCCTCTCGCCCGCCTTACACTCGTGCCAACCCACTGCCGCATGGAGACACAAAGGTCTTCGAAGCTGTGGATCCGGTTGTTCTGCAAAAGGCCAAAGAATTGTGCCGGGTGTTGCAAGGCAAGCATTACTACACGGACACTTCTGGGTTTACTGTTCGCTGTAACATCTGCGGAGGCACATTCACTGGAGAGAGGGGTGCTACGAAGCATGCCGCGGAGACCGGGCATTACGATTTCGGAGAGGCGAGCTAGTATTACATATAGAATAGATAAGCATACTGCGGGGTGGTTTAAAGTCATATGAAGGCTGCTTCATTGTCATGGATAAAGTGGTATGCAGTGTATGGCATAAAATCGATCTCACATATCGTACAAATAGTCTTGAATCTCATATCATGGCGACTTCATCTGCATCATCTTCCTCCTCCTCTTCTCCCGATTCTGCGCTTTCTTCTGGGTTACCTCCCCATTCCACGTCGTGGTGCACAGGATCCGTGAAGAATTCATGCTGTAGGGCGTCCGCGGCACTGAGGCGCTTAGACGGGTCCAATTCCATCAGTCCAGACAAGAGGCGTGTTGCTTGCTGCTCGCTTTCCGTCAAATCTTCCACGCAGCTGGACCATTTCACGAGTTTCTCCCAGCTGTAGCCTTTCTCGCCGATGGTTGGGATATTTGTTTCGAAAATTTGTCCATGAATTGCTGCGGCGGTCTTCATACGTTTGGTGCCAAAGATGCTCGACATTTCGATCATCGCATCAATATCGTCCGCAGAGTTGAAGAAGGGGAACCGACGTCCCAGCAAAGTTAGAAGGATGACACCCACTGACCACATGTCAATCTTTGTGGTTTGTGACGTGCATTTAAAGAGAACTTCCGGGGCTCGGAAGCCTCTAGTTCCAGCGCGGTTCGCGCGTCGTGATGGCCGCGAATCATTCTTGGGGTAGCCGGCTGAAAATCCCGTGGATGGGGGGTTCTTGGAGTAGTAACTTGAAAGGATACGGCTTCGCCGGACATAGCTTTGGTGTGTACATAGGCATGGGCTGGTGTATTCTGAACCTTGGCGCTGTTGGGACAGTCAGTAAGTGCATCAACATATGACAACAACGAATTATACCTCTGCAAGCCCAAAGTCAACCAGGACACCTTCTTTCAGGTCTGGATTGTAGAGAAAATTGCTAAAAGACATTAGTATAATTCAGGTTACCGATAATGACACACTTACGTTGGCTTGATATCTCGGTGAAGGATTTCATGTTCATGTACCGAGTTCAAGGCGGTCATGAGGGATCGTAGATAATGGCGCATGTCTGCAACCATGAATGTGCGGTATTGAATGCGAAAGTCGGTATGGGGGAAATAGGGCAACACAGCTACCACTTGATCCTGGTATCGGAAAGCAGTGATCAACGGGCAGACAGACCCGCATCCTCGGAGATCGTGCAACAGTTCCAGCTCGTTCTGGATCCGCAGGGGGCTACTCGTGACATAGATCTTCTTTAATGCGACGAATTTTGTTTTTTTCCGCCCGGTTGGCTCGCCTTCAACTCGCCGTCGTTTGGATGGAGGCTCCGCATAGTTGTTTTGAGCTGGTGTTAAGACATCCCAGTCGTTTTGGTGTGCATCATAATGAAGGTCCTCTGCTTTGTAGACTGTGGAGAATGTACCTATTAGGCCTATCAGTAAAGAGGCCGACTAATAATGGCTGAACCAGTCATACCTTCTCCGATTCTATTCACTAGACGAAACCGATCCGAGATTCCTGGGAATGTGTCCTCGAGCTTTCTCATATCCTCTCTGACTGATTCATCTACCTCTTCCTCGTAATCACTCTCTTGGTGCGCGTCGCTTTGTGAACCTGGTTCGTCATCATGCCCCAGCGAGTATTTGTGCTCTTGGAAGGACTTGCTGCGCTTTAGCTCAAATACGCCCGGGGCAGCGCGGAGACCCGACATGGTGGCACGGAAGACAATGATGAGTCTATGAGTTGGATTTATTGTGTAATGAAGTGGAAAAACAAAGTCATAAGATCGTGTCGCGTTTAGGTCTAGGTCAAGGTCAAGTTCTTTGAATGTTTATCGCAATTGCCAAACACAACAATTACCATGCGGTGACAAATATGACAATACAAGGCGGTGAGAAACAACACTGGAGGGGTCTGTCAGCCTTAGCGGTAAAATAGTTAACTAACGTATTTCACTACCGAGTGGCCACTCCCCCCGAGTGGCCATCTCTAAAACACGTAGTAAATGCGATAAATTATAGCTTGATATCTTAACAACGGTAGTCTATATAGAGCTTTCTTTATAACCTAATATTTTTTTAGGTGATATCTAGTCTCTTTAGAGAGTTTCGAGAAATTTAATGGGTCGGTGACTGAGATATATCTATTTCTAGATTTTGGTAACGTAATTTTCGGTAATTTTCGAATTTATAGTAATATAGTCTTCTAATCTCTTTAAAACTAATATATGCTACTAGAAATGCTTATCGATACCTATCTATTAATAGTGAAAATTAAATTAACTTGTGGTTGTTGAAATAATCTATCGCATTTACTATGTGTTTTGGAGATGGCCACTCGGGGGTAGTGGCCACTCGGTAGGAAAATACGTTAGTTGATGACTGTCTGATTACATAAGTTGAACCAAAAAGGGCAAAAGCCAAACAAATGGGGCTTATCAACAAATCGGCTTTCCTCCCCGCTTTCACCTCTTTTTTTCTCTTCTTAACCAACAATGGAGGACAGAATACAATTCAACATAAATGAATCGCTCAAGTATTACTTGAGTGATCCCGCTTCGATCCCGACTCCTGATGCGGACCCGGAACTGCTGGATTGCGAATCGGATCCTGATCAACTTTCGCCAGCGTTGATTGACAGCATCTTGAACCCGATCGTGGATGCCGTCGCGGAGAACCCCGAAGGATTAACAAGAGCATCGTTGTTTGACTCGCTACAATTTTTACTAAAGTGCGCACCGGTCCCTTCCCAACTTGCCCATGGAGGCTGGCGCCCGCCTGGACTCGAATCTGACGATCCTTTTCACTCTTGCAGATACGCGACCCTTCTTCCTGCAAAGTACCTGAGCAAACTTTTGGATTTGGTAGTTTCAGGCCTGTCTGTTGAGGCGGATATCATCCATGGAGACCTTGAATCCGACGAGCAGGATGCCATTCAACACCACAAGCAGCTTCTGGAGATGTACGGGTTCCTTCTCCAGTGGGCCTTGTCTGCCGTAGAGGTCAAGGCCGCAGAAAAGCCCACTGAGGCAGCACCCGTGCGACGAGGAGGACCCAAATCCAAGAAATCAGCGAATAATGGCCAGTGGGATTGGACGCCCCAGATCCAAATATCCATGGAGACCATGTGCAAGGTGATGAAGCTCAAGCTAGGACGTATTTTTTTGACTACTTCGGATCGTGACACTTTTATTACCCTATTCACGCGCACAATCTATCTGGTCCTCGAGAGCGAGCAGCGGGTGAAGAGCATGGCCATTCGCATGCATGCTTTCAAGGTTCTTTGCATCGCAGTCAAGCATCATGGCCAAGCCTTTGGTAGGTGTCCTGATTTGTATCTCGGTTAAGTGATAGCTGACTTGTAGCATAGGAGCTCAAACTTCGATTGTGCAGAGCTTGACTTACTTTGAGCATCTCTCCGAACCCATGGCCGAATTCCTCCATATTCTGGCAGAACAATACGACTATCCACAGCTTTCCGACGAGATCCTGAAGTGAGATTGATA
This sequence comes from Penicillium hordei, assembly GCF_028827395.1. Taxonomy (NCBI): domain Eukaryota; kingdom Fungi; phylum Ascomycota; class Eurotiomycetes; order Eurotiales; family Aspergillaceae; genus Penicillium; species Penicillium hordei. The sequence goes on along the minus strand of NW_026623146.1, from coordinate 2,438,707 downwards.
TCAGCAAACTGGCCGGATAGTTGCTAACTTTACATCCAGGGAGCTTGGAAACAAGGAGTTTAATTCTAATGATACGAGGGGTCCCAAGTCTGTATCGACATTTATTATCAAGCTGTCCGAGCTTGCTCCCAGATTGATCATCAAGCAAATGACCCTTCTGGCCAAACAGCTAGATAGCGACGTACGTGACACTTTCAGTTTCCCCGAAGCTCCACTAACAAGTGCAGGCATATACTCTTCGCTGTGCAGTGATTGAGGTCTGCGGAAACCTCATTTCCGATCTCAGCAGACAGGAGGAACGCAGTGATAATTATAAGACCCAGATCAACGCCTTTTTCGACGTACTAGAAGAAAGATTCCTTGATATCAACCCTTACTGCCGCTGTCGCGCGATCCAGGTATTCATGCGAATCTGTGATTTGGAGCAGAAGTTCCCGAAGAGGCGACAGGCTGCAGCGGAACTTGCTGCCAGAAGCTTGGAGGATAAGAGCAGCAATGTGCGACGCAACGCGATCAAACTGCTGTCCAAGCTTGTTTCTACACACCCTTTTAGTGTTATGCATGGTGGGCTCCTCTCATACAAGGAGTGGACAGATAGACTGGACACGGTTGACGCCGAGTTGAATGCCCTGCGTCCTCCGGAGACGCCCGGCTTTGAAGGAGGCGACATGACTCAGGTTGACCCCGAATTGTTGGATGACGCCACACAGATCCCGGATGAATCCCCATCGAAAGCGCCCCGGATGAGTGATGAAGAGAAGGCCGCTGCTGTGCAGAAAGCCGCAGAACAGGCGGCCACCTCTGAATTGATGACACGCCTCCAACTGACGAGGAAGTATTACAACGAGGCCATCCGGTTCATTGAAGTGCTTCACTCCGGATCCACCATCGTCACACAGTTGCTTTCATCCCGGAACAAGAGTGAGGTCATTGAAGCTATGGATTTCTTTGTTGTTCTCGATGCATACAGAATTGAGACTGCCCGCGGTGGGATTCGCCGTATGCTGCGCCTGATTTGGACCAAGGGCAACAGCGACGAAGGAAAGGGCGTCCAGACACATCTGATTGATTGTTACAAGGGCCTCTTCTTCGACGCACCAGGCTCTTTCACACCCAACGATGCTGCGAACTACATCGCCCGCAACATGATCAGTTTGACGTTTGGTGCAACTCCTGCAGAACTGACCTGCCTCGAGCAGTTGCTCAGCACGATGATGAAGGCTGGAAATGTATCCGAGGCAGTCATCGCCAAGCTATGGCAAGTTTACAGTATCCAAAAGAAGGAAATCTCACGGACTCAACGTAGAGGCTCAATAATTGTCCTCGGAATGCTTGCCCTAGCAGATCCAGAGGTTGTGGTGAAGGAGCTTGAGGCTATGCTGCGAATCGGTCTGGGTGGCTTCGGACGGGCTGACCTCGTGCTCGCCAAGTACACTTGTATTGCTTTGCGGCGCATGATCCCTGGACGTCAAGCCAAATCAAAGGAGGTTGTTGGCATTCCCAAGCTTGCCAGCGACCACTCTGTTTTAGTCAAACTGGCGGCTATGCTTGAGATAGAGACAGCCAGTAAGGAATGGTATGGAGTGGCAGAGCATGCGCTCAACGCCATCTACACTTTGTCCAAGCACCCTGACGTTCTTTGCTCTGATATCCTCCGACGAAAGACGAAATTCGTCTTTGCGCCACACCTTCAACAACGCCCACCTTCCTCCCATGCCTCTGTCAGCGGAGAAGAGGAGCAACAACGACCTGGGACTGCATCCACTGAGGGTCAGGAACCCAAGCCCAAGCCAGCATCTGCTGCACTCTCACAGCTGCTGTACGTTGTTGGCCACGTTGCAATCAAACAGATCGTGCATCTGGAGCTGTGTGAGCTCGACTTTAAACGCCGCAAAGTTGAACAAGAGAAGAACAAAGCCGCCACTGCTCCTCAGAAAGAAGATAACGCCGAAGAAGACGAACTTGATCTCATTGGCGGAACGACAGAAGACGACTTCCAGGATGCTATGGCCCATATTCGAGAACGTGAGCTACTCTATGGAGAGAACTCTCTCTTGGCCAAGTTTGGCCCGCTAGTAGTGGAGATTTTGGCCAACAACAACTCCTACCCGGATCGTGACCTGCAGGCCTCTGCAACCCTTTGCCTTGCCAAACTCATGTGCGTGTCTGCCGAGTACTGTGAAAAGAACTTGCCACTCCTCATCACCATCATGGAGCGGTCTGAAGATCCTATCGTTCGTAGCAATGCTGTGATTGCGCTAGGCGACATGGCTGTTTGCTTTAATCACCTCATCGATGAGAACACCGATTTCCTCTACCGTCGTTTGAATGATGACGATGACTCCGTCAAGCGCACCTGTCTCATGACCCTTACCTTCCTCATCTTGGCTGGTCAAGTCAAGGTCAAGGGACAACTGGGAGAGATGGCTAAATGTCTGGAGGATGATGACAAGAAGATCGCTGATCTGGCTCGCATGTTCTTCACGGAACTTGCAACCAAGGACAATGCCGTGTACAACCACTTTGTTGACATGTTCAGTCTGTTGAGTGCAGAGCGTAACCTGAATGAAGCGTCACTCCGTCGTATCGTCAAGTTTTTGATCGGTTTTGTCGAGAAGGTATGTTCCCCCCCTCCTTTTCAACTTTCTAATGATGCATGCTAATGTTGACCCAGGAAAAACACGCTCGCCAGCTGGCCGACAAGCTAGCCGCTCGACTTCCTCGCTGCGAAACAGAGCGACAGTGGAACGATGTTGCGTATGCCCTGTCTCTCCTGCCGCATAAGAACGAGGAGATTGCCAAGACCGTCAGTACAGGGTTCAAGGTTGTCAGTGCCGCAGCTTGAGGCTAATCTCTGAAATGGATTATGTGTTGATGTGCTTGATGATTGGAGTCTGGCGGCGTTAGTCTTTTGGGCAAGAGGTTGTAATTCTTTTTTACGAATAGGATTAATCGTTCTATTGAACCTATGTATGATATACTATTCTTTTCAATTTTGTAATCACCATAATAAAATGGAATTGCAGCTATTCACGAAACAGATTTCTAGGGAATAATGTCTAAGTATGTGAGAATAAGAGTATAACCAAAAAAAGAGATCAAAAACAAAGAGACGCCGAGTTCAATGTTTGTATGGTCGCATGCCAGATACGCCAAAGTTGCTTACACTGTCAAGGGAGGACACAATTATATCTATGCGCCCTGCACTGTACTTTCTGTCAAAGCGAATTCGCCCTTGCGAATCCCCTCTAAAACCTTTTGTCCCTCCTCGGTGAGCTCTGGCTTACCCAGCGGCGTCACCGCGCCAGTGAAGAACCGGGGACTCCACTCAGTACCCTTTTCAATGCGCTCCGCAGCCCGCTGCCGTTGCCGTTCCTCAATATCCTGCTTGAGCTTGGTAGCCTGGTTGAACTGCTTCTCGACAATAGCGTCCGTGACACCCGACCAAAACTTCAATGACTCGTTGGACAGCTGTTCTTCAGATGGAGGCAGGTCCTTTGTGATGGGATGAAGCGGGGTGATGTCGATGAGCAGACGGGGCTCCTTGGTGCCTGCCGGGGTGAAGTAGATCTTTCCATGCCAAGAACCGGTAATGCGAGCGACGATGTCACTCTCCGGTACATCTTTCAGCCGAACGATTGTATCCTTCTCCGGGTTATAGCGGAAGATCACGCCCTCAAGCTTATTCTGTGACCGGCCAATCCAGCCTTCTTCCATGTACTGCAGGATCGCCTTGAAGCCCGTTTTGGGACAGGTGACGTAGCATGTGTCCGCAACTGTGACTGAAAGCGCTCCACGCAGTATTCCTCCCAAGTGAGCGTTTGGGTGGGTTAACTGGTATTCCTCGTTGTCCCTCTTTTCGATATTGACGAAGATTCCGAGGTTGTGCTGACCGGGGCTCACGCGGATACTGGTGCCGGTGAACTTGGCGCTGATCTGGTCGAATCCGCGTGCTGAGACACCTCGTTGGGGGCAGTCGATATAGAATGCTGATACTGGGGGGTGATGGGAGGTCTGTTCTGTGAGGTAGCATACTTTGACTTTCTCATCGCCGTCGGTTACGGTAGAGGAGCCATTGGAGCTCGCTTTGATGCCAGGGAGGTTTCCTTCTTCGGGGATATTGTCGCTCACGTCCCAGCTGCACTAAAGGGTGTTAGCAATGAATTGCCATGAATAAAATGCCGAAGACACCGGTACTCACTCGGAAGAATTCACCCAGAGTTGAGTTGTATGGTTTGCACGGTTTCCCCTTGACGTATTTCTACCGCAAGATCAGTAAAGGGCCAGATGAATTTGAGCAGCCGAAACATACCAGATCCTTAGTAAACCAGAACCGCAACACCTCCAACATTCGACCTAGCTCATCATCTGACTTGCCAATGCTGTAGCTCTTGGGTCAGCACACAAGCTTCCACCAAATATGGGCACATTTGCTGACCTCGCAAACGTCTCCGGTCGATCTAAGTAATGCCAGTATTCTTGTCGCCATCCACAGTCAGCACCAACCCCGCACAGCGTAACACGAATAATGACCTACCCAGGTTTGGTCGAGGCTCCAGCAGTTGCGCTGGGAGTGAAAAGCGAACCGAAGCGATATCTGCCACACCGACGAACCTAGTTCACAATCATATTAGCGTCTGGCGGCTGGTTATCTGTGTTGCGCAGCGCAAGCGGTGCGGGGGGGTGCCAAGGAAGGGTTGCCTACTTTCGAAGGATGGAGAGGAAAGTCTTCAGCTTGGAGGAATCATCTGGTGCCTTTTCAGGCACTGCGGTGGCAGACATGATGTGTGTTCAAGCGAGGATTTATAGAGTAAGAGAAAGAGAAAGAGAAAAGGAAAGATTGAGATAGTTGGGCGTTCAGGGCGTTCAGTGGAACAAAAAGGGTGGCGAATTGAGAAGAGGTCGGCGATGAGGAGGGTTTAGTGTCTCTCGGGGTCAGCCTCTATACCGAAACAAGGAAACCGGGATAATTCTGAAGTCCAAGATCCGTAAGAATCTCACGCAAGTCACAAAAACACCCAAAAAGGAGGTTTGGAAAGAAGAAGCAACTCAACAACATTCGAGGCGGTGACGATTGAACTATTTTTTGCCCGGTGGGGTACCTCAGGCGTTAATTTCCAAGTTTATATTTTGACTCCTATGATTCCTATGATTCCTATGATTCCTCTGTTTCTTATATGCTTATTTTTAGAATGGTGGCTGCCTACACGCCTACATGTACATTAGGAACTATTCAACACCTTGCAGATAGATTGAAGGGAAATGATAAAAAGGTCATCTCACTACGTCACCAGATAACAAGAATCTATATGGATATCATATTAAGATAGGGAAAAAGGGAAAAGGGAAAAGGGAAAAGGGAGAAGATGAGGGTATGCGAGATATAACGTGATTGGATATTCCAAGGTCATCCAATCAGTAGGCCACGAGGGCGGACAGTTCCTGCAATTGCTGTTTCTGCGCCAAGCGTCGAAGCCACGTCCGTACCGCTGGCCCATAGTCAAACCGCCGTCCGGCTGCATACTCGTCATCCGACCGGTGGGATTGCTGTTCTTCACGAATGCGTGCACGAAGTTCTCGTTGTCTCCTGCGTATCATCTGCTGATATTCCTGCAGCTTCTCATCGGAGCATGCCTGGTAATCATCGAGGGTTTCCTGGGGGATCACTGCCGCATCGATATCTTCACGTGTCAGAGATACGGAAGGGTCAGGACCAAGTACAGTTTCATCCAAAGCGAGTGTATCTGATGATGGGCACAGGGATGTGGCACGCTGGTTGAGAATTTCCAAGGTTCTCACGTTAATAGCCAAGTCGTTGATGAGATCAGGTAGAGGATCCCGCACGAGTCCTAAAATTGAGAATTCAATTTCTTCTTCTTCATATGCAGCCATTCGATCCAGTAGATTGGGCTTGACCAGTTCCAACCAGTCGTCTTCAGAACATTCCCCTACTAGAGTTAGCAAGGCCGTCCCAGCATGTTTGTTGTGGTGCGTACCAAGTGCTCGTGGCTGTCGCTCCAACCCATCAAACTTCCACAGCTGGCCCATCACAGGCATAAATGCAATGAAATGAAAGGTGGCATCAGCCTCTTCAGCAGCCTGGCCCTTGGACCCTTTCTTCCTAGTGGTAGCTTCAGTCTTCAGCTGCAGATCTGAATTGAGAATATCCATTTTTCTAATATTGAGTCAGTATTTGAGTGGTAAAGGTCGAATCAAAATGGCATACCGTGCATATGAGTTGTGTATTCTTTTGACGAACTCAAAGTTGTTAATTGCATCTCCACGCAGGGCTGGGGTGAAAGGCATCGTGAATTCCTTGAAAGACCGTAGATTCTCTCCCAAATCAATATCTGGGATGTTGTTGACAATGTTTAATAGTGCTACGCTCGCACAAGCATTGTTGGCGGTCTATACATATATAATTAGTAAGGAACACATTCGGCAAAAGAATAGAAGACCGACCTGGTTTGCGAACCACAGCCCGTCAGGGCAAGTTGCTTCCTGCTTTCCATCGTTATCTTCACGCCAGCGGAAGAGAAAGATCAAGCCGTAAACAGGATTACTGCCCATGGTCAGCTATCGAGTCCGTATATAAGAGCACAGTGAGGGGTTGTGAGTAACACAACAACATACTTGAGGAACGCCATCATTTCTTCGTCAAGAGAAACGACCTCTTGGATCTTTACACCCTTGACCCCAAAGTCACGTAGCATCACATTAAACAAGGCCTAAATCCCCGTGAGTAAAGCACTGCTAATGCCATTTCCAGACACACACATACCGGTTCTGATTCGATTTCGCAAAATCCATTCCAGCTGTCTTTTTCCAAACGGGACGCAGGCTGGCAGATATCGTCGCTGAAATCTTCCGGGTCCGTCAGGCGGCGCCTTTTGACTCGAGGACCCATGTTGGCTTTTTGTTTTGGTTTCAAAAAACTAAGAGGTAGGGTAGGGAGTTGTAGAGCTGAAGAGCTTCAGGATCAGATTGAAATGAGAAGCTATGATAAAAGGAGTCCTGAGATTAAAGATGATAGTAGGGTTTTGCTCTTCACCGTTGAAGGAAAGAGAAATATGTCTTTACAGAAACAGGTAAACCAGGTGAACCAGGTAAACGATAGACGTAGTCAATAGACCGTAGACAATACCCAAGACACCCAAGACACCCAAGACAATAGAGGGAAGTAGGTCATAAGTGGACCGAGCTTCTCCCGACGCGCTTCCCGCGTCTCCAACATTTTTTTATTTCTTCTTTTCTATCTGCTATAGGCGCGAATTGCCACTGGATAGCTTCATACAGCTTCATTCAACTTCATTTAAACCCTACTACAGCTTTAGAAGGGCCACCATTGCGCCCTAACTACATCCCCACCTTTCGCCAGCTCCGGCAACCACAGCATGCCATGAACGGCACTCCCCTCCTCCCGTCTGCCTTTCCGCAGACACCTAAAACAATCCCTGGAACTGGAAGGAGAAAGCTCTTTGAGACTCCTTCGCGATCGCAGCCGCGAGAGCCCCGAGCTGTACGAACACCACTCAGATCAGCATCCAAATCGGCCTCGAAGGCGTCGAGACTACCACCTCCAAACCCGAACGATGTGCCACTGATCCCCACCAATGTGATCGATGCTCCCTCCCAACGACTCTATGTCGTTGCAATATATTTCGCCTTGAATGCCTGGAGGATTTATGAGTCCTTGACGGCATCCGATGACCTGGATTCAACTTGGCTGCTGTTGAAATGGGCCACGATCGATGGAATCTTCCTGGTCGGACTGCAGGCTCTGCGTATACCTTGGCTAGAGTGGGCGTTCCCGACCACGCTCACAGTATTTCTGCTTCACGCCGTGGGCAATGTGTTTTTGATGTTCCGCATCCCAGTGAGTTTTTTTTTCTTTCTTTCTTTTTTTCTTGTTCTTAGACTCCTGATCGACCCTTGCTAATAGCTGCAGATTCCTTGGGCCACATGGATTACTGGACTAGTAAAAGTGGCATACGATCGCGAATTATCGATTTCCGAGCGCAGAGTCAAGCCCGGCGATATCATTCACAATTCGTCATTGATCCTAGGAAAACAAATTGTGCACATTCTGCCAGAGGGGTAAGTTTATCCGGTTCATATATACCTACATATAAGATCAAGCTGACTTTATATTAGATCCGCCGTCCTCAATCCGGATCGGAACTCGCTTTGCCTTGATTCTCTGCAGTCCACAATCGACCTGCCCATTCGTGTTAACCAGACCGACCCTGTCCTGATCGAATTGTTGCGTCTGGATCTTAACACCGGCGAAAATGAAACAATCAGCATTCCGTCGAAGCAATTGAAAACTCTGAAAAAGCAGGCGGAAAAGAAGCATGCTCCAGGTCAACTCCATCGCGACCTGCTCTTCCCTGTGCGCAAGACTGGTGTCTATCGTCTTCAACGGGTGGTGGACGAGTCTCAGCTTGATGTTCATACACGAACATTTGATGCGCTGGTGGTCTCTTGCCCGCGAGCCTTGATCAAAAACACACACATCGACAAGTGCAAAGGAGAGTTGTCCGACTTCAAACTGGAGGTGGAAGGCACGCCTCCGTTGAAGATCAAGTACAGTCGCCAGGTCAACAATCTCGATCGTGGATTCTCGGTCCTTAACATCCAGCCCGATCATCTGCGCTCTCCGCTGCTCAACGGCAGAACTACTGCTGCTCTGTACAGCATCAACCAGCCCGACGTTTCGTGGGCGCAGAGTCAAAAGATTGAGGTTCCATTGAACGAATCATTGAATGATGGCGGAGAATGGTTTTACACCATCGAAGAGGTCCATGATGCTATTGGAAACGTGGCCAATTATTCTACTATCTTTGATGAAGGAGACCGACCATCCACAAAGTCACAATCTCAGTGGTACCAGTTCTCCGTTCACGAACGCCCGCAGTTGTCACTGCAAAACTGCAATGCTCAGAATCCGCTGCAAGTTGCCAAGGGAGACAGCACGAGATTTCCCCTCAGCTTCCATCCTGATGGGCACGCATATGCTAAGGATGGTCCGTTTTCGGTCGGTTACTCGTACTCAGGCAACACCCAAGAAGCAGCACATGAACAAACAGTCGACCTCAAGCATATGAATCAGACTTTGGACATCAAAGAGCCTGGTTTGTATGCCTTGACATCAGTCTCTACCAAGTTTTGTCCAGGAGAGATCCTCGAGCCTTCATCTTGCTATTTGCATAACCCACCTGAGCCAGAATTGACAGTCAAAGCCGAAAAGATATTTGACCGCTGTGCGAACAACGCTATTGGATTACTTGTGGATTTGGATCTCACGGGATCCCCTCCATTCTCCCTCCGATACAGCATTGAAAGCTCCAAGGGCGTTGTTTCCAAAGTACAAGCCATCAGTGGAATGCGCACGCAGCTCGATTTCACCCCATCGGAAGCTGGCTCATACACCTATCGTTTCATTGATATCGAAGATGCCGTCTACTCGCCGCGGTCTCTCAAGATACCGGTGCTTGAACAAGATGTGAAGCCACCGGCTTCGGCTCATTTCCTATCAAGAAAATTGAGAACCGCCTGTTTCGGCGAAGCTGTTTCTGTGGAGGTGTCTTTCCTCGGAGAGGCCCCTTGGGTCTTGCAATACGAGATCGTCCACAATGGGAAGAGATTGAGGAAAACACTGGAATCTGACACTGATGTGGCAACTATCACGACGGATAAACTGATCAGTGGTGGTGACTACACCGTGTCTCTGACTAGCGTCAAGGATAAGTCTGGTTGCAAACGGACTCTCAAGGACAGCCTCAATATCGAAGCCCGATCACAGCCCCCGCACGTCTCTTTCGGTCAAATTGACAAGAAGAGAAGTGTCTTAGCTTTGCAGGGTTCCAAGATTGAGATTCCGTTGAGGCTGAGTGGAGAACGCCCGTGGACTGTCAAGTATAAGAATGTTGACGTGGACTCGGCGCCCATCCAGAAAAACTTCTGGGATGAAAACAGCATCTTAACTGTTGACAAGCAGGGTCTTTATGAGATCAGTGAAGTATTTGACGTCGGTTGTCCTGGAACTGTGGACCAGTCTGCAAATGAGTTTGAGGTCTCGTGGATCCCACGGCCCCAAATCACTGCCCTTGACGGCTCCCCCATTGGAGCCGCCAAGGAGTTTGCAAAATCTGAGGTCTGCCAAGGCGACGATGACAGCCTTGAGGTTCGGCTGTCGGGCAATCCTCCATACAATGTTCAGTACGAGAAGCGACGCAAGGCGGACCGTGGAGGATTCTCTGCGGCGAAGCCACGGGCTTTGAAGTCCGCCCTTCATGTGACTTCGATGGAAATGGATACCTCCGAGGCCGGAGAATACAGCTACAAGTTCACACAAGTTGGTGACAGCCTCTATGATCACGATCCCAAGAGCAAAGCTCTGGTTGTGACACAAAAGGTCAACCCGCTACCATCCGCTAAGTTCGACCAACCTGGCCACGTCTTTGGCTTCTGCAAGGAAGACATCAACGGCGAGGAATCTATCCCCATTACTTTAGAGGGTGTCCCACCGTTCTCCCTAGAGATCAGCATCAAACACCACTCGAACGCTAAACCGGAGATTGTCACGATTCCCAAGATCAATTCCAATCGACACAAACTGCTGATTCCTCGTCGCCATCTTGACTTGGGACAACACCAAGTCAGCATCCACAAGGTTCGCGATTCTAGAGGATGTCAAAAGACCACTGACCTCGATGCCTCCTCGGTACGGGTCGCCATCTCCGATGTTCCTACCATTATCCCGCTCGAGTCCAAGATGGACTACTGTGTGGGCGAACGACTTTCCTTCTCACTGTCAGGCCATGCTCCATTCGACGTGTTCTACACGTTCGACGGGGCCAAACGCAAGGCCACTAGTCAAACCGCTAACTTCCGTCGTATTGCGGAGCTTCCCGGTCAGTTCACCATCAACGCTGTCAGTGATGGAGCCAGTGGGAAATGCAAGGCCCACAAAGACATCACCAAGGTCATCCATGCTATGCCGAGCGTGCGGATCAGCAAGGGCAAAGAATCAGTGGTGGACATTCACGAGGGTGGAGAAGCCGAGCTTCACTTTGAGTTCTGGGGTACACCACCATTCGAATTCACGTAAGTCAATAATCTCTACCCAGATAGTCTCTTTCAGCGCAGTTTGCTAACAATTCCACAGATACATCCGAAGCTCCAATGTCCGCAAGGGGAAGAAATCGGAGATCCTTGATATCAAGCATGACATCTCCTACGAAAACATCAAGACGATCAAGACCTCTGATGAGGGAACTTACGAGGTTATCGCGATCAAGGACAAGTTCTGTTCATTCTCTTCCCAGAGTCCGCCGGGCAAGTCAGACAGATGAAGATAAATCAAATGATGTGATGAATGTGGTGTAATACTTGGTGTTTTTATGAATCTTGTTATTTACCTTGCCTTGTGGCTTTCTATTCCCCCCCCCCCCCAAATTTGTTGCATTGCAGCGGCGCTAGCACTTCAATTTCAGATATCTACATGCTTTCTGTCAAACTAATTCAACTTTGTCTACAAGGACGGTCACATCTGACTTTCAAATCTAAGCTCTGTCGGAATTCTTGACCACTTCATCTACTTCAAGCCTAAACGATATCCCAAGGCTCCCATTCCCACTTGGGGAGACAACAGGGAATATACTTGGAATAAAGACTAAACTGACCTATAACTTGGAGCATTCTCTCAAGCAACCCGGCACTGAAACCATGAGTCGACAGCTTATCCTTGTCACAGATATATTAGGCCAGGAGCTGGATGGATGGGTTCCAGGCAGAATGATAAGAGTTAAAAAGATGGCGGGTTGGGAACTTGAGGAACTTTATATGAAGCTTTTGATATGTAAGGTAGAGGAAGACTGAATTTAAGGATCAAGTGGTTGGAATATAGAAAACCCCAAGGCAAAGAACATCATTTTTGGTTAAAAATGCAAATTCTGTATAAATATTTATACTATCTTACAGCTCAACCTGTACAGCCACCATACTCTCCGACATAAACCCAGTAACAAAGAGCCAAGCAAGTTTCTTACCAGCCTTGGGCTCAATCGGCACCAAAACAGCCGCACTCGCAGTCCGAAGCCTAGACCCATCATCCTCAAACAGCACCTTCTTCTCCCAGACGCCAGTGCGCGAATCAAGAGTCGCATACCACACCTGAATTGGATCCAAAGCATTCGGCTCCTTAGAATTAGCCACCAAGTGAATAGCCTGCGAGACACCGGCGGTAAGGAATCCGCTCGCATCATGCGAGTCGGTGCTATACGGATCATGGTAGTAAGACGGGTTATCCGCGAGAGAGCTAAAAGAGACCGAGGTATCGATGGAGATAGAGTGGTTGGACTCGTGTCGAGTTGCGAGGAACATCTCGCCACCCATAGCACTGCAAATAATGACTTCATTATCGGTGCGGCCGTGTCCAAGACCATTGTTGTTCCATAGACCTGTCAGCGCGACGGAGGCTTCGATGGGAGCGCCTTTGCTTGCTAGGTCGGCGATCTGCACGTGGATGATGTTGGACCACTTGGCTGAACGCCAGACGTCTTCGATGAGTCGCATGGGACCTTCACGGTAGAAGTGGTCATTGGTGACGTAGAAGGAGACCGGGCTGGTGGCATAGATGTCGTTGGGGGTTTTGATGAGCGGGTGGTTGATTGAGCGCACATGCCTAATCGAATCGGAGTTTAGGATGTGGTGGAAGAGCTCAATCTGAGACTGGGCTTTGGGGACGTCCTTGGGCTCGCCAGCTTCAAAGTATGCCGGGTTGGACAAGTGGTTGACGGCATAGATATAGACTGCGTTTGACTGCTCGGGATCCTCAATGACATCGATTCCATGTGTCACGAAGGGACCTTGGAAGTTCTCGAATGCCAGACGGGTTGATTTCATAGTCTATTTTCGGGGTTAATTTGGGTTTTTTTTCTTTCTTTTTTTTTTTCGATATGTTTAGAACAAATTCACCTTTGGATCCACGACATGGATAGAGCCTTGGGCTGTGAGTGGCAGCATGTGGCCTAGCGGCGGGAACCAGCTCAACCGTGTGCTCTTGTCATCTTCGCAGGCAGTGAACAGCAGGTTCGCTTGGTGGTAGTGGTGCACATCCTCGCAGTGAATAGTATCTTCGATGTGGATTAGGCCTTGGCCTTCGCCTAGTACTGTCGGATTGGGAGTGAGGAAGTATCCTGTAATATGCACGAAATGGCTTACTGGGCCAGCCAGAAAGGCGACCAGAGCAACAAGGCCGAGGCGGAATACGGTACCAAATGCCATGCTATTGAGGATCAAGTGCGAATGAATGAGACTAAAGTATGTGAAAAAGTGAAAAAGTCGATATGGATGTGCATCTCCATTTCAGCCCCTCACTAAATTGGACCTCGGGAGATATCCTCGGGAATCTCCAGAGATCAACAACTTTTGCTGTTTTTGACCTTGAATGAAAGTCAACATATTTCAGATTGTATAGATGTGAGTATAAAAAGGCCTGGGAAAGACTGGAGATGCCCATGGTGATATTTATGCTTAACTGGATACCTAAATGGTATTAGCGTATGTTATATGCAGATGCAGAAGAAGAAGAAGAAGAAGAAGAAGAAGAAGAGAAGAGTTCAAATTACAATAAAACCTCAAGAGCAAAGTGCATTAAACTATCCTACGCAAAAATTATGCAACTCTCTTTTTTTTCTTTGTCTGTTTTCGTAGGCCAAAAAAAAACCACTCTCATTAAGTCTAGTCATGCTCGGAGTGACTAGACCTCAGGGGCAAAGTCCGAAAGAAAATAAAATAAAAAAGAGTGCACTGGTACAAATTCCCAATCCCATATCGTGTCGTGATGAATTTCCCCAAACATTTTTCAGTTTGTGGACTGCTTGGCCTCAAGATATTCCTGATCACTGGCGTCAAGAACGTCATATTCTTCGTCAGTCAGGAAGCCAGTGTCAGCATCAGTGGAGGCATCGTCCAGAGTCAGGCTCTCAACATCCTCTAGAACATCCACCTCCGAAGAATTCGACAAGGTCGGTGCCTGCGGCGCAGGAGCCTCGGCTTCGTGAGTGCTTGACTCCGGGGATTCCTTCTCCAGCTTGGGGAAGATCATGCCACTGCCGGCAATCTCAGATGCGGCAGGGTATGCCTCACTAGTGTCGACTTCTTCAAGAGAAGCGGTCTGCACCTCGACATCACACCACAGACGATGACCGATGGCCACACCGTTAGGGAGTTTCAGACGCCAGTAGGAGATAGCAGAGCCTTCGTGCTGAGGGGTGCGGAGGTTGACAGTAAAGTCAGCACTCTCGCCTGGCTCCACAGGGGCAAGCAATTTGTTGCTTGCCATGGCGGAGCGAATAGACTCGACGCTAGATGGGTGGCAAACATCGACGTTGAACATCTTGTCTCCACCGACGAAGCGCACATCACAGCCAACGGGCCATGCTGCAGGACCAGGGTTGTAGAGAGTCCAGGTCTGGCGGAACATGGTGTTTGGAGCCATCTTTGTACCGTCGGTGACAGTGTCACGGATAAAGAATGCCTTGTAGTCCGACATCACAGAGCCATCGGTCTCGGGAATAGGCTGGCTCATGAATAGCTGAGGCTCAACCTTCTCCACAGGTTTGCTGCTAGCATCCACCTCGACCGGTTCCTGCTCCTCAACTTCGGCCTGGTCAACGGACCGAATGGGGGCATGGATCTGGTCACCCAGGGCAACTGCTCCACTCACGCCGTCATCGCCCATGGTGCTCACAGTCACATTGCGGACTGGGGTGTTGAACTTGACCAGCGGATGAGTGCGGTTGTGGTGGTCAGTCGGAAGGGCCTCGCAACTCGCACAGAAGTCGGTGTCATCACAGACAGCGCACTTGTAGCGAACTCCGCTGATGTAATTCTGGGCAGGTTTGCTCTTGCACAGGGGACCGTCACAGAAGATGCCATAGTGGATTTCATGTTCCCGAGCAGGTTCACCAATACTATCGTAAACCTGCACGAACCGATGACTCGGGTGGCTCTGAGGAGCAGTCAAAATGCAATCGGGGCAGAAGTCCCAATCGGGGCAGGCCAAGCACTTGTGACGAACACCAACGATACGCTAGCAAAAAAAAAACGAAAAAATTAGTCGAAAGCCTCCCGAGTGGGTGGAATGAGTAAATACCTTGTCACAGCCGTCACAGACAGCGGCGTGTCGGAACTGCCGGCCAGGAAGACAGCGAGAGGTGATCAGATTCTTCAAGCAGAAGTTTCGGTCAGACCCCAGGTGGAAGGTGTGACCAGGGTGGTGTCCATGCTTATTCCGGAGAAGGCAGCGAAGGCAAAGATCATAGTCCTCACACTCATTACAGCGGACGAGGTTGCTTTCGTCGGCTTCTGTTTATTGTGAGCAAAGAGAAGAAAGAAAGGCAAGCGAGAAAGAGAAAACTAACCACGGCAGCATCCATTGCACATTGGCTTGTCATCACCCTGAATGGCTGCATCCAAACAAGCTGGTGGGGCCACTGGCTCTGGGATCGACTCCTGGATTGACTCTGGGATCGATTCCTGAATCGACTCAGGGACTGGTTCAGGGACCGACTCAGGGACGTGGACCACCGGCTTGGTGATCACCTCGCGCTGAATCTGAGTAGGCAGTATGGTGTTGAACTCCACCGCCGATTGATCCCGAGGAGCAATAGTCTCGGTAGTGCTGTTTGTGACGACACCATCCTTGACTGTCCTCTTGATCAACCAGTGACCTTCGCCGCGGCAAGATGTCCCGGCACCGACACATTGTAGGCATAAGTCATAGTCCCCGTTCTCGCAAATGCTGCAGTGATAATGCGCATTTGCAATAGAACGACCGCAGTGATTGCAGTCGATGCAGAACATCCCGTTGGGCGAGCTGTGGGAGATGACCGGGAACTGATGCTTTTCTTGGTCCATCTCGAATGTGCGGTAGCGAGATTGACCGAGAGGCAACTCTTTCTCATCGGTGGGATGAGGAACCTGGGCCGATTCAATGGGAGGGAGTGTATTGGGAGGTGCTAGAGGACTCAGAACCGTTTCGAGATAACTGTGACGAGTGTGGTTGGTTGACTCCATCGACACAGTGGGTTCTGATGGTACTGGTGTTGGTGCAGATGTGTTTTGGGAAGGAAGAGTAGTAACCTTGATACGGAGCTTGGACTTGGCCTTGGCAGCTCGGTAGAGTTGTTTGTAGACTGCGATGTTGTCACAATCTAAGCGAACGTAAGAACCAGCACTATCGGAATAGCGTTCAAGGATGACGTTGACATCCGCCGGAACCCCGAGCAGTTTCCTAAGCTAAACCGAAACCGTCAAGTCAGCTTGCGAAAGAAAAAAAAAGAAACCAACAACCATGCGTATCGTTTTGTTTACGGTTGGAATAAAATATTTGGTAGACATAAAACATGATCTGATGATCGCTGAAGATAAGGAATGGAGTCGGACTACAGATCCGGAGCTTGAGCTTGAGTGGAGACTTACCATCTGGGGAAAGACCTGGGCCTTCAGCTCCCTGAGAGGCATCTTGAAGCGACGGTTACTGTCATTGTAAAGTACTTTGACAGTAACCAGACTCTCTGGACCCGAATGAGAAGTAGTAGATGGGGTTGTCATCGTAGACGATGTGAAAGTCCTAGGGTGGAGACCCCTTTGAGATAAGGCAACAGTACTAGGGTGTTGGGTGGGAAAGGACAAAAACAGCACTTTACTAGTCAGAAAGAAATGCTGGAAGATAAAATGATGATAATTTTTTTATGATGAAGAAGGAAAAGAAAAGAAGTAGAGGAGAGTCCAGGAAAATAAGAGGGGAGTTGTACAAGAAGCCGTCGAATTGAAGGGAAAAAGCGGAGAGAACGGTCAGCTGCTGCTAACTGACAGGGAAGGCGGTGAGTTATTTCCATTTCAGGATGGATTATATAATATCATATGACGTGTTCAACCCGGAGGGAATGCCAAGAAATACAGTGACTATACCTACTCCCCAGAGTGTTTAGAGTCGTCTACATCGTAGACTTAGTGGACTTCGAAATTAGTTACAATATTTGCTTTTTTTTATTCTTCATTAAAACCCCTTAGAGATGGAGTACAAAAAAGATCATCAAAATAGAAAACAGGGAAAGATGATGTCATGCACTGAATGCAGAACGGGGATTCGATCGCCCGATTGGAGGAGATTGAGGGGGTTGGGGCTAAGAAGGGCTAGAATCAAGACGTGATATTCCCAACGTGGGGAAAGTTGCGGAGGGAGAACGCTCAAATGCATCGAAATCCAAGAGGGCCATGAATCAAAACTGGGACAAAAATTAAGGGAGTAAAAAAAGGAGTAAAAACTTGGCTAGAGAATGTGTGGATGCTTGAAAAGAAGAAAAAGATAAACCAAAGTGAACCAAAGACCCCTGTAGATCCTGGTGAGGTGAAAGAAAACTGAAAGAAAATTGAGAACAAAGAGAGAATTGGTGGAAATTGAAGATGTGGTGAGATCCAAAAAAAAAAAGAAGAGAGAAGAAGAAGAAGAAGAAGAAGAGAAGATAAGAGAAGATGATTTATCACTGCCCATAATATTGACTGGATTGTTGAGGATAGTAGAAGGTCGTGCCTGGCGGTGTCATCATCCCACCCATGCCAACCACACCCCCAGGCCCAGATCCCGATCCCGGTCCCGGTGCGGGACCTCCGTACACATTATTGGTATCATAAAAGTAGACGGTGCCCCCAGACTCATGAGCAACAGTACCCGGTGGAGGGGGCTGCTCCCCAGCTAAATAGGGCATTGCTTGCTGGCCCGGGAAATTTGGCGCAGAGGCTCCGGGCCCAACGGGTCCATTGTAACCCGCATAATCGGGCCCTGAAGGTGGGTAATACATGCCCGAAGGATAACTCGGAGGGTAGAAGCCAGGCTGATGGTAATTGTAGGGTTGGAAGGGCGGTGCGTGAATCGCCCGCTCCGGAATCTGGGAAAGCGGAGTGGCCGAAGGCTGACTGGGTGGGCCATGGGCTGGAAGAGGGACTTGGTGGTGGAAAGGCTGCTCATGCTGGGGTTGAGGCGGGTTGAAAGCAAACGGGAAAGTCGCTGGGCTTTCAATGTCCGCAACGGAGACGGTCTTCTGAGGACGAGGTTGGTGCATAGGGATCGGGGCGGGGCGGCTTTCGCGATAGGCCGGGTGAGGAAGGGACATAGCCATTGCAGGTCCAAATGGTGGGATCCCGACAGGCGGACGAGGTGGAGGGGGAAGGCGGACAACGGGCTTGGGGTCGGTGGGAATTATAGGTCTGGAGTAGACAGACCCAGCAGGTGACGGCCACCCATCCTGTGAAGGCGGCATGCCAAATGAAGATCGACGGCTGACAACGCTAGGCGTGTAAGAGGAGTTGGGGTAGTAGCTGGGACGTCGTCCACTGTACCAGCCGCCACCACGACCACCTCGACCACGAGAGACTTGGTTCGGCCGCAACGCGCGGGGGATGAATATAAAGGAACGTTCAACCGAGGGGAATATGTATCGGGGCGGCTGGCTGGGAAGAGAAATTCGAACCGGCTTGTCGCGTCGCAAGGGGGGTCGGTGTTGAGGTAGCCGGGTGTGGAGTCTCTTGGGCACGGAAGAAAAATGAATTGGACTGGCCATACCAGGCAAGGAAACAACGACAGGTACATTCCCAATCAACGTAGTGCTAGAGAAGGACCGGTTGGGCGGGGACGATCTAGGGGCGGTGGGGACGGATGCGCCAGTATTAGGCATCGCGGACGGTGTTGGGCGCTTTGCTGTAGGTCGATCCTCGCCAGCCACGGTATCGTGGAGATCGTGTGCCCACTGCCCTCCGCTGGCATCGGGCTTGGAAGACCTGAGTCATGTTAGTAAGAAACATGATTGGGGAATGGAATGGAACATAACATACCTGCGAGAGCTGCCATCTACGATCAGGCCGTAGGGGCGAGACTTGCTCTTGAGCCGGTGACCGTTGTCGGTGGATCGCTTGTCATGAAGGAAAAAGCTGCCGCGGGTGGGAACGAAGGCTGGGTTCTGCTCTCGTTCCTTGACATACTTTTCATTCTCACGGCGCTTTCTGGAAGCCAAATTGTTTCGATTTGGCTCGGTTGGAGGGGCGGAGGGTGTTCTTCCAGGGTGAGCCTCTTGTTGTTCCTTGAGATCGTCGAAATGAACCTCCGCAGCATCGCCCGCACTGTCTGAGATCTTCAGGCCGTTCAACATTGCCTCTGTATCTGAAACGGTTGTCTTGAGTCCTCGCTTTTCAGGCGATACAGAGCTGCTCCGTGTAGATTTATCCACCCCACGACCGTTGACCTTGCCCGCCTTATCCAACGTAGAAACCTCGTCCTCGCTCTCTTCGCTGACTTCTCCGTCCGCATCTTCGTCCTCTTGGTGACTGTCAGCCGAGCCTTCACTCAAAGAGTCGTCTCCCATGTCCCCAGCCATTGAACCCTCTTCTTCGCCATCTTCCTCCCGTCTCTTTCTGCGGCTAGCCCCGATATGACGTCGAAGAGGAGCCATGTCGAAGACGCAAGGGATTAATCACTTGGAGGGGAGGCGTAGATGTTCTCTGTTGACACACGCTTGAATTTGTGGTTATCGGGACCGGGTTGGCTTAAAGAACGGAGTATGTTGAAACAGAGGGCGTTGAAGGAACGATAAACCAGTGGAATAGCAAATGAAATCAGGAAAGATCAAAATAGTAAGATAGGCTAGAAGGAACAAAAAGACACCTTGTGCAAGAAGTATAACCAAAATGAAGAGAAAGAAGAGAAAGAGTAAGGGGGGAATAAGAAAGGAGGTGCAGCCAAAGAGAGATGAGAAGTACAGAGACTCGAGTACAGAGAAAGGGCATGACATCGCGGGAGACGTCAGGCCTGATCGGGCCTAGTTCAGGCGGTGAAGCTTGTTCTGCCACGACCGGGCCTAGAATTGCTTTCTTAAATGTTACTTGATTTGGTTAGTGCCTGGCAAGCTAAATATTGACATCTATGGATAGAAGGCTTGATTATAAATATTGAGATTGTGTGAGAATTTTTGCTTGATTTTTGGTAAATTCGAGGTTGCGCTCTAATATGCAGGCCGGGATGTTGTGATATCCGGAAGTATACATGCATTTTTTTTTTTTGCGCATTCCACTGCAAACTGTGCCACCGAGTAATGAACTCGATGATCATGAATATCTGAGAGATCGTACACATATTGAAAATTATGACCCAAAGGTCCCGTTTGAGTCACAGGGTAGACCACGGTCGGAGTTTGATCCCAATGCCACCTTCGATTGCAGGCAGATCATTGACAGGTATCAGAATTTCACTGATACATATTGTGTATGAGATGATTGAATGGTGCTGTAGAAAGACCGCAGATGATACTCCACGAATCGCAGATGAGTAACTTAGTCGAACGTGGTCTTCTGACCTTGGCCCTCGACAATGGCACCACTGAGCTTCTGGACAGTTTCCTTGGAGTAGCGAGAGTCATCGATGGATTCACGTCTCTTCTTGTGTCGGGTTCTTTCTCGTGATTCGCCATCGACTTCGGTAATAGCGGGTTCATCCTTCTTCTCGGCGTCTTTTCCAAAGCGCTTCTTGTATCGTGTAGACGCATCTTCGGCAAATTCCATTCGCATACGGCGGCCCATAAGCTGGTTCACCCAAACCCTTTGCATCCGAGGCTTTAGCTTCTTCGACTTCTTCTTCTTCTCGGATGCGGAGTCGGAATCACTGTCGGAGGAATCCTCTTCGCCGTCATCCTCCTTGACCAACATGAATCCTCTCACCGCTGCTTCTGCGGCAGCGAGTTCTTCAAACTCCACCCACGCATAACCCTTGCATTTTCCGGTGTCTTGGAAAGTCGCCATATGCACGTTGGTAACAGTCCCGCATTTGCCGAAGTTTTCTTCGAGGTTTTCCTTGGTCACATCGAAGCTCAGGTTGCCGACGAAAATCCGCTTGGAAGGGGGGTGGCCAGACTTGGCTGCACCCGCAGCATTCTCTTGGGTTTCGGATTTCTCAGGGCGACCTTCAAAGTTGTTTGCATCCTTGATAAGCACGCGGCGGCCGGTCATGAGCTGCTCGCTTAGGCCAATTGCTTCTTGCAAAGACTTCTTGTCGGTGAAGTCGACATAAGCAAAGCCTCTGTTCTGTGACCTCCCAAATCTTTCGGGGCCCTTGGGGAGATGGATCCGAGTGATATCGGATTCGGAGATGTCGGAGTTGACAGTGAAGAACATGCGCAGCTCTTCTTTGGTCACAGTAAATGATAGGTTTCCAATCCAGATACCATATTGGGACCGCTTCCCCTCTGTTTCGGCTTCTTTGGATTCGGGTTTGTTGGACTTGCTGGACTTGGGTTTTTCATCATCACCCGCATCACCTCCTTTGTTCTTTTTCGCTTTGCGCAGGGCCTTTTTTGAGACTGGTTCGGGTGCAGAGACATCGATTTCAAGCTCAGGACCGTCCTGCAGCTTGCGCTTCTTTTGACTGACTTCGGTGAGTTCCGACATGATGCGACTGGTATAAATAGTGTGATGATCACTAGAATAATGGTCAATCTATCAAAGTTCTAAGATTATTTCCGGTCACAAGAAATCAAAGCAATAATTTAATTTTTTTTTACGGCGGCCAGGACCCGCCTCCCACGCAGCCCGATCCGCTTCTTGGCGCGAACGCGCAGGGTGACCACATCCCCTTCATCTCTTCTGAACTTCTCTCCGCCATAACAACATGGCAGAACCAGACGACAACCGTGTTACTGAAAGTTTGCCAAATGCACCAACGGCTGCACCAGCTCCTGCAAAGCAATCAGTCCGGTCATTCAAGTACGAGTCCTCACAATCAGCCTATCGGACAATGCTGACTTCTCTTTTCTCTCTAGGAAGAAATATGCCAAGCTGAAAGTCAGGTTCGAGCTAGGAACTCGAGAGAGTGAGAGTTTGATCCGGGAAGAATTGCGCATAGAGGACCTGTCCAAGCGCATTCAGGAACAAAACGAGTATGGGACTTACAAATCCCCTTCCCCTGTATGAATGATTGCTAATGCCTTGGTTTCAGTCAATTGCTTGAGGTTCTCCTCGAGTTCAACGAAAGCCTACATGTTTCTCCCGACGTGCGATTCGATCTGAGCATGCCAACCGACCCTCCCTTGCTACCTACTGCCGAGCAGGAAATTGTACCTTTGATCAACGATGCAGCACTAGCAAAACAAGCATGGAAGGAAGCCAAAGCTGGCTTGACTGCTGGTAGCATTGATACAAGTGCTTATCGTATCATTGAAGACAACATCAAACGAAACAAGGCGTTTGCACCAGCCCAACAGTATAGCACCCTGTCACAGACCCACCACATCACGACAGACGCCGTTGAAAAGAAGCCCGACAATGATTGTGAACGCCAACTTGGATACTTTACGCCCGAGCATGAGACAGAGTACTATCTCGCCTTGGACGCCAAGCTAGGCGATGAGGCGGCTGCTACGCAGCTCGCACGCATTCCAGATCGTCCCACGTTTGCGGAGCGTGAGCGGGATCTTTCCATGCGGAATCCCGCATCGGTATACAACTGGCTGCGTCGCAACCAACCGCAGACTCTCCAAGATAATGAGGTTGCCTCTGAAAAGTCTGCATCACGACCTTCCAATCAGCGATCTTCCAAGCGAGCGCCGGCTCAACGCAAGGATGAGGACATGTATGATGAGGATGGGACAGAGGCCCAGCCTACTCCTAAGAACAAGCGCAAGCGTGAAGAGGATACTGGTTATAGACCCAAGGGCGGTAGCAGCCGGTCGAAAAAGAAGAAGGAAGAGCCTACTTCCAACCCAAGCAAAGTGGCCAAAAAGCCTTGAGCGGTTGCTTTATAAAGGGATTTCATTTTTGTGTATTAATACTGGCGTTGGCTTGATTCACTGGTTTCAAATGACATGGACGGATAATTAGCATTTTCAATCTAAGATAATAGTACGAATATGTAGTCTCCATGAGATATCAGGGTAAGTAAATACATTCTGAAATTAGGTACATTTTGTATGGTGTGCCTATACAGAATATACCTACAGGTAGGATACAAAACTCATATGTAATAACCAATTTTCATCAACCCTAGAGCTTGCTAAAAGATCAATAAAAGTACTAAGGTATGGAATAAGTATAAGTAAATCGTTCTACACTGAGATCCACATACGTACAAAGATTTTACATCAATTGAGAGAGCATTGAACTTGAATATTCCGTTTAAGTATGTTGTATATCTTACCGATATTCATGCCAAACTAATTTAAAACCTTTTCAATGATATTTTATATAGACCTATAATCTCATGTAGCTACATACATGTATGTATATAGGGAGTTGAGAAAAAGGTAGATATTATGAATTTTATACCATATGTACTCTTTGTATGGGAACACTATACAAAATGTACCGAATACTTCGTCGTCGCCAATAGGCCGAAGTGTTCGAATTTGGTAGGCGACCCCATCGACAATATTGAATCTGCGGGGCTCGTTATTCTCTGGATCTGAAAATAGAAGTCCTTTAGAGGAAGCGTTGATAAAATATAGCCGACCAATACAAGCCTTAGGACTGTACCTCCAATCCGTGCTTTCTCTTGTAAATATTGTAAATATCCTTGAAAGTTTATGGCTGTGGTGGAGCTATCACGTGACCTTGATTTTCTTCCCTCGAGCAACCCATCTGGATGCCTCCACTCCCATTTGGAAGTCAACCGCAATCACAGACAACATCCTTTGCAATGGCAATTACTATTCTACCCCCGGTGGTAGAGAACGCCCATTTCTATGAAGTCGACTCGGATGACGACATCTCCATGGACTCTGAGGAGGACGTTGAAATGACTGGCATTTCCCGGCCTCATAAGCGACCCCGGTTACAAGGAAACTCGAATATTGGCACAGGAATTGTCACACCAGGCGAAGTGGTCACAGATGATCCGCAATGGATGAGGTTGGTGCAATCTTGAAGACTGCGGAAAAAAAAAACAAATACCAAAACCGCGGGGCTCATATTGTCATTTTTTTTTTTAATACTAACAATCTACAGAGGTCACGGCACCTATATGAACCCGCTCTCGACATCTATCATTGCCACCGTTGCCGGTACAGTTCAAAAGACAAATAAGCTACTCTCTGTTCACCCTCTGCGCGCCCGCTATACCCCCGAGATTGGAGACCTCGTCGTTGGCCGCATTGTTGAAGTGCAATCACGACGTTGGAAGGTCGATGTTGCCGCACCGCTACTTGCCCAGCTCCCTCTTTCCGCAATCAACCTGCCCGGTGGTATTCTGCGTCGACGAACAAGCGCCGACGAGCTCCAGATCCGAACATTTTTCAGCGAAGGCGATCTTGTAGTTGCCGAAGTGCAGAGCGTACACCAGGATGGGTCGGCGTCACTACACACACGGTCCCTGAAGTACGGGAAACTGCGCAACGGTGTGTTCCTTGCCGTTACAGGAACTGGCGGCAGTGGAGCGTCTAGCTCTAGCGTTAAGGGCGGTGTTGGGGCTGGGAATTCGGCTTCAGGCAGCGCGTTGGCTGCTCCTGGTGGCTCTGGTACTGGCGGTGTAGTGCGGTCTCGTCGACAGGTATGGACGGTTCCCGCTGCCAATGGTGGTGGTGAGGTGAATATCATCCTTGGAGTGAATGGGTACATCTTTATCTCCAAGCACGCCGATGGGGACGATGCCGCATCCTCAACTACGGAGAATGTCTCCATTACGCGCATGGAAGAGATGGTGTCGAGTTCAATCTACTCTAGTCAGAACGACGATATCTCACCACAGACCCGTCGGGAGATTGCACGGTTGGCACAGTGTATTCGGGTTTTAGTACAGAGCGGAGTGCGCGTGGATGAAGAGACGGTTATGGGTGCTTACAATGCTAGTCTGCAGGTGGATTTGGAGATTGGGGACGATGAAGACGACGAAGATGAATGGCGACAGGAAGGTCGTGAGTATTTGGAGGGCGCCAAGGCCCAACAGATCCTCGAGTTGGTGAAGCAACAGCTGTAATGGGTTCTACCTGCTCGGATGTATGATAATGATACCCCTCAAAGATAAAAGGGAACACTTAACAGGCGTAATGTCAAAGTCCATGTCCAACAGCCTGGGATTGCAGATATCACTATATCACTATATCAATCCGTCTACTCTGGAGTAGATGGAAGGATCCCACAGGTCTTGTCTTGTAGTCTACTGATGTGTCATAGCTTTGACAATCTTGGAAGTAGAAACCGTAAGTGGACCAAATCGGCCAATATAAGCCAATTATCAAGGCCTATGGGATCAGATCTGCCCAGGTGTATTTTGTAACGTATGACTTGACATGGGCTGAGCCATGAGTGCTCTCGAAGACAAATCACTAGAGTATAGTTCAATCGAACAATCGAACAATCGAACAATCGAACAATAGGCAATAGATATATCTGATTGGAAATTCCGACAATAGCCTGGAACAATGCCTTGTTCAATGCCTTCAATGCCTTCAATAAATAAATCAATCAATAAATCAATCAATAAATCTGTGGAACAAAATGTAAACGCAGCCATCTGATAGGCTTACATACGCAGTCACGAGTCAACCCATTTACTTCGTATTATTCTTGTTCTTTGTTTCTCTCTCTTTTCTTTCCTTTACTATACTCGAATCCTTTTGAGAACATGCCCAATCACTTACTTCTTTCTCTTCTAATTCTCGACTATTGTCCAGTACCCATAGGTTAAAAATAACCTTTTCCTCAGCTTGATCCTCTCCTACTACTCCCCGTACTGGGTTCCCCAATTTATTCCATCTTTTTCAAAGAACTTTCTTCCTATCATCTCATAGTCAAGATGCCCGATCTACGTCGCCAGATCTTCGAGAGCGGCAAGACTGTCTCACGCAAGGCAGCGTCCCGTGAAGCATCCCGCACCAACTCCCCCGCTAGTTCGAAGCCGACCTCGCGTCAGGGTTCCCGCAATGCCAGTAGAGCTCCTTCAGACGAAGAAGACTCGGGTTTCCTTTCTGATGAGACATCTATGAGGTAAGCGAATATAACCCCTTGCAGCGTTTTCTCTTTCTCTTTTTCCTTTTTTCCTTTTCCTTTTTTTTTTTTTGTATCTTCACATGGTCCCCACTCCCGTGGCGGGATGATGTCACCAATGATGTCGGCAAGTTTTACAATCAAGGCACTAACCAAGTTGGGATAGTATTGGCAGTATCGGATCTCTCGACGATGAGCACCCCGAACAAGATAATCCCAATTGGGAACAAGAACTCGGCGAGCGTATTCAAGAAATTCTCGATCGCAAGCGCAGCAGTGTCCAAGGCCGCGAGGAGGCCCTGCAGGCATTCTGCCGCCTGACAAAATACCACTATACAGTGGAAGAAATCCACGACGCCGTTCCGGACCTACTGGCGGCATTTGAGCGAAGTGTCCGCACCGAAGTCAGTGTCCGTGAAGCAACCCTTGGCTTGCGCGCTATCGAGTTGCTTGTCATCTCAGCTTTCGACAACACCGTTTACGAAAACACCGAGCCCTTGCTCACCCGTACCATCCGTGACTCCCACTCCCCTCTTGTCAAGACAGCCGCTATTCACTGCCTTGGGGCATGCACTATCTTTGGAGGTGCCGGTGAAGATGGCATGCTTGAACAGATGGGTTTCCTCCTGGACATCATCGCCTCTGACGGCCAATCCATCGATGCCACAGACGACCCCACCATTGTAACCGCTGCGCTCCAGCAATGGGGATTCCTCGCCACCGAAGTCGATGATTTCGAAGAAGAAAGCGAAGAAGCAGTCCAGATCTTCATGGATCAGCTGGACAGCTCCGATTCCAACGTGCAGATTGCAGCAGGCGAGAACATCGCCCTACTCTATGAGAAGAGCTACAGCCCCCAAGAGGACGACGAAGACGAGGAGAGCGCAGAGTCCAACGACAACAGCGACGAGCATGAGCATGAGCACTATCCCACATCCGGTCCCAAGCTCGTAAAACGATACAACGCCTACCACAACACTCCCGAGCTGGAGAGCCAACTTCAGACACTGGCCACCATCCACGGCAAGCAGATCAGCAAGCGCGACAAGAAGTCACTCCACAGCAACTTCGCCTCGATCCTCACCACTGTCGAGAACCCACGTCGCGGTCCTCGCTACAACACCGCCATCGACCAGAACACCAACCGCCATTACGGAAGCACTCTCACCGTCAAGATCGGCCGCCACGGACTCATGACTATCGACCGCTGGTGGAAGTGGGTGCGACTCAATGCTTTGCGCCGTATCCTGCAGGGCGGCTTTTCCGAACACTATTTCCAAGGTAACCGTTCCGTTCTCAACAGTCTTCCTGTCATGATGCGCATGGCGGATCAGGGTCACAACTCGGCGGATCGCCAGACGGCACGCAAGGCAGCCAAGATGCGCAACTCGCGTCGCTGGACTACTTACCAATCCGATGATGAGGACGAGTAAATGAGTACCTGGTATGTTCCATCGGTGATTGCTTAGCAATTGAATGATGAATAAAAGGAGTAATCAGATACTTTTCAGTTGTTCAATTTTCGACATGGGATACGATAGCTTAGGGTTTCATGCCACAAGACGGATTCCAGCTTCTTTTCTTTGATATTTCTCTGTTTTTCTGCTTTCGTGTGTTTTTCATTTGTCTCTGTCCACTTGACTTACTTTTCATCCAACCTTGTACTTGACGAATGATACTCCGCTTTGAGCATTCATTATACTTATGATATTCAATAAACTGTTCAAGTGAACAATAGTCCCAAGGAAAAAGTCCGGATTTATCTTTATATAGAGTGAAGAAGGTCCTGCCCAAAACACCTCACCCACAGAGCTAAGCCCCATCTCTCCTGTATGATGTGCATGTATGATGTGCATGTCCAATAGGATATAACTACTAGAATAATCCCCAAAAGCTTAACCAACATCAACAACCATCCAGTCTAACCCTCTAATCCTCAAACACAGGCACAACATTAGTCCAGCTCCCCCTAGCCCTCTCCTCCCAATATCCATCCTTCCCACCCTTAAGTCGCCAAGCAATCTCCCCATCAGAGTCATCACTAACCCGCGTAAACCAGCGCGGAGTCCAACTCTCCCCAGTATTTTCCATCTCGCGCCTACGCGCACGTTGGCCCTCCTCGAGCTGCACCTTAACCTCCTCCGCGTGGTCGAGGTCACCGTTTTCCAGCGCGCGCTGGTCAGGACGTAGACGGGAGTCCGTGACAGGCAGATGCTTATCCTCGATAGAGGTGATTTCATTCAGCGCGGCGGCAAAGGACGTGAGACCGTAGTGCTTTGGCGCAGAGGGGACGAGCGAGCCGGCGGTCCAGATAGTGGTACCGGTGGGATTACCGTCGCGGGTGAGAGTCAGCGAGGAGGGCCAGGAGCCGGATAAGCCGAGGGCTACGGGGTTATTGTTTGCATCGACGGTGCGGGTGGAGACTTCCTCACTGCGGCCGGAGAACATACCGCCGGCTTTGAAGGTTGAGATAGAGCGGTGGCCGGTGGACTCATTCGTGACGGCTAGCTCGCCGACGGGCTCGACGTATTTCTCGCCTGCGATGATGTTGCGTAGGAATGATGTTGCGGGCGTCCAGCTGTAGCGGTCGCCGGTGCTGTGTAGGGTAATGCGAACGCGACCTTCGGTTGTGATCTCGGCGGATTTGCCCCAGAATTTCTGGCTAGGCATCGGCGATTGCGAGATGCTCCATTCTTTGCTGTCGGCTTGGTAGGCTAGTTGCACCGGCCGGTGTGAGACTTTCTCTGCGATGAAGCGGAAGCCTCGGTCTTCGCGGACGAGCTCGTAGGTCTCGCCTAGCATTGGGTTGAACGGTTTGCGGATGGAGCGCTCGCGGACGCGGTTGCTCGAGAGGGAGGAAACTGCGAAGGCAGTTACGTAGATCAGGCGCTCGACGGGGTCTTTGGATTGGGTGGCCTGGTCAAGCAGATTTGAGTACTCTAGGACCTCGGCGGCGCGTTGCAGGAGAGACATGGGTTCATTTGCGGACACCGGCATCGAGATTGTGGACAAGTCCTTTCCGACGTTCTTGCGCAGGAACCCAATCAAGCTTGGGGGCAAAACCGTTGGGGCGAGGATATTCGCGCGGCGTTTTATGGGGTCTAGAGGCAGCGGGATCAACGATTTGGGTCTGACTGGGAACAAGCCCGATGCGCTGCTGCTTTCCTGGCGAGTTGCTGCCGCGTCAGATTCACCGTCACTGTCAGAGGGGGCGTCGTCCTCAACTTCCTCCGCAGCAGAGGCAGGCCGGTCCTCTTCGGGCCCTTCGTCGTCGCTGTCATGGATGGTTAGGAGGGGAGACCTGTCACCACCACCTCCATCTGTTGCATCAAAGAATTCTTGTGACATGTCAGACTCCATGCTCCGCCGGGGAACCATAGATGGCCGAGGCGGGTGCCGTCGCTCCTTGCTCTCGGTAATCAGCGTGGAGAACTCAGAGACCGCAGCGTCAAGATCGCGTAGTACCGCCATCAAATGGTCATGGATCTCATCCATGCTGTCTACGTGACTAGTGACACTGGCAGGCTTCCCCTTACTGTCAGTTGCAGGCACCACAAGCTGCGAGGAACTGGAGTTCGTGGTCATGGCCGGTGGTCGCTTGCTGTTGGGATTCGACGGTCCACTTGTCTTGCGCTTCCAGAACGGCCGTTTGGCCTCCGCCTCACTAGTAGTCTCATGGGTACTGCGCTGGGGACTAGGGGATCGGCCACGCGAACGAGGCCGGTCGACAGGAGTTGGGAGGGGTGAGGCAAGATACTTGGGGTCTGTATCCTTGGCAAGCCGGCGTATCGCATCTCGCGATCCGGAAATATGGCCAACAAGGCTCTCAACGCGAGTCCATTCACTCTCCTCCGCCGGGGAGGGCTGTGATGGAGCGTACAGCCGCAGCTCCGGAGGGGCGGCTAGACCAGCATTATGTTTGTCCTTGGAAGCTTCTTTGGAGGAAGCTCTCTCGAGGGCACTCTTCCATGCACCAAATTCATGCTCGTTATTAGCACGCAAATGCCAGATCTCAGTACCGGAATCAATAGAGATCTCACGGGACTTTTCATTAGTCGCAACAGCCGCTAGCGAGAGCGGGATCGCGCCTCGCAGTGCGGACGAATTGCGGTCATGATAATATGACAGCGTACACGAAGTAAAGTCCAGCGAAAAGAACCGCCGCGCCCAGCCCTGGTGACGCTTTCGTCGCCGCTTCTGAAGCAGTCCCGTGTGGATACTTTGGTTCGACACGTCGACGTGCTGCGAGTTGAGCGTGGCTCGGCTGTTGCCTCGTCGGCGGGTCTTAGGCTGCGGCAGCGACTCGGTCGATGCCCCTGGCTGAAGGCGTGTGGCAATCGATGCGGAGCTATGTGGCTGAAGGCCGGTCGGATAGGTGAGGAGAACAAGTGTCAAGGTCTTAGAGATTTGTTTGGAGAATGTGTTATCGAAAACGAGCGCATAGTTGCCCCCTTCGCTGAACGGCACATCGTAAGTCCCCTGTGTAATCTTGTCTGCCTCACACTTGCCCGTCCATTTGATTGTTTTGAGCCCAATTCCCGTCAGCTTCTCGATAACGGCAGATTGTTGTTGCCGTGCGCCGGCAGTCGTCGCCGTTGCGGGGAGGTTCTCGGTGGAATCGGTGCTCTGGGAATCGGAGGCAGGAATATGAGTGCTCAGAGCAGATGATTGACCTGGGTGTTTGAAGATGCCAAAGTTGACGGACTTCTTGTGAGGTTGAATACTCCACGAGATGGTGTGGTTGGCGCTGACATTGATCCAACGTACAAAGTACGACTAGAGAGATTAGTTGAGACCAAGTCTTTTGCTATAACAAATCCTACCTTGCTGTGAATCTCCAGCTCTTCCATGGCCGCCATAATTGCGCAGTGAGGGGTTGCAAGAACCGCAATGTGTCCGTCGCGGTCCGGGTGCGGCTGAACGTGGCGATGCGGGGGATAAGCCACACGATGTCACCGGAACATTCGGGAAGGGCAGCTTTTAATTAAAAGGGAATTCAAGGAATGCGATCGAATACAAGGAAATGCGAGGACATGCAAGGACATGCAAGGATATGCAAGTAACTAACAGAGGGGTAGTAAAAGTGGAAGTTGAAACCGAGGCTGATAAGTTCACATGGTAGATCTTTCGTCTCAGTTCTTTCAGCCCTTTTCACCTAGGCACCTACGTAATACAGCCTATACAATCCCGTCTCTACACACATACATCAGCTGTAGGGATGTAGGTAATTCCACAAATCGCTTGAAATTCATTGATAATGGTTACATGTCATGCCAAAGGTGTATCAAATTAAAAGAAAGTAGGAAATTCCATCCCATCTTTTCTGGGATTTTGGGGGGCTTTTTTGGAATAGATAGTACACTGTACAGACGAGAAACACTCATCTCCGGCCGCCCTTGCTCATGTTGCTGAACATCAGCTTAAAGCCGTTGCACAGTGCATGCATATCCGGGTAGGGGTTCTTCTGCAGTTCATAGCCCTGAGGAATCACCTTGACCGGCCAGTTCTGAAGTCGCGCATGTTCGCCTGCCTTGAAGCAAAGGTAAAAGTAACCGGGGTATTTAGCGTTGATACAGAATGCATATGCCGAGCGGCGGGGATTGGCCTTGGTATAAGTTTCGAGCCATTGATCTATTGGATTGGATGTTAGTTGGATGCTAGTTGGATGGATAAGATTGCCAAAAACATACCTGTCTCAGTCTTGCTGCCTTCTTGGAACTTCTCGTGCAGAATCATCTCGCTAACCTTCTTGGCCATCGCTTTGACGTGATTGACGATCAGGTCATCCAGGTCACTGTAAGTGTACCGACCACCGACCTTGAGGACACGGCCGACAGAGAACTCGTTCTCTTTGTCCAGCTCGAGAACATCAATGTGCTGGTACACACCTTGCGCCACCTTCCAAGTGACAGCTAGGTGATCGTGGCCTCGGGAGGATGGGCGAATGACAACATCGCCTGGGCTTTGAGAACCTAAGAACTCCTCGGCCTGGGTGGAGTTGAACGGCCGGAAAAGCGGGTGCTTGATAACACGCATGGCTTGACCGCCACGCTGCGTCTTCTCCTGCAGCGACTCCTTATCGGCTCGCTCCTGCTGCTCGTCCCAATCGCCGAAGCCATGATCCTGGTTTCGATGAGATGGGTGACTGACTTGATCCTCACGTAGAGAGACGTTGCAAGAGAAACCCTTGCGGTTTAAGAACAGGATCTTGGCCGGGACTGTCTGGTGGACTTGGTATGCGTTGCGTACAGGGGTGTCGTAGGGAACACCGAGTTCGGTTTCGGCCACAAGCACATCAACTCCGCAATCCAATTTGGCCTCAATGTGATCCTCGAATACCCGCTTGATGGCAATGGGCACCACCATGCCAGGTGTTAAAGAGTCGGGCGTCTCGCCAGTGAGCATTGTGAAAATATCGTCGGTGCCGAGGAAGACATAGTGCTTGCGCAATTCCTCGTAGGGTTGTTGTAACTCGGCTCGGATCGTCTCGAGGGTGGCACGCTTGCGTTGGTTGAGGTTCTTCTCGAGCTGCTCTGCATACTCCTCCAGAATAAGATCATTGACACGGTCCTGTGCCTCTTCCCGGAACAGCTTCCGCATGATAGCCCCAGTGCCGTTCTCGTCGGTCTCGGCCTTGATATCTTCCTCGTCCAACTCTAGCGCATCAGCGGCCATCTTACGCGCAATATCGTAGTCTTCGGGATGCACACGGGTGTTGTCCAGCGGATCAGCATCGGGATCAGCGTTCTCGAAATCGATGTAGACGAAACTAGCACAGTTGTTCCAAACCTTGACACCCATAGCCGGGTATGTCGCGTTGACACCAAGCAATTCCACCCGATTGTTTACAACTCCGCCGTTCATGTTGACAATCTTGAGCAAGTGAGCCGCCTTTCGGGGACCAAGGCCGCAGACATATGGTAAGAGATTAGCTGTCGCCGTGTCTGCCACTGCCTCGTTGAGGTCAACACCGACCAAGTTGACCATGTCCACCAGGGCGGTTTCTAGCTGCTTGAGAAGCATGTCCTGGGAGACTAGTTGCTGGCCTGGTTTAAACTGGATGGAGACAACATCACGGCCCAAGGACGCATATTCCTTGAGCGGGCTCTGCAAGTACCGGCCTAGAGCAACACAGTAATGGGTCAAAGGGCCAAAGCCTGGGTTGTCACTTCTGGCGCGAGGGCTATTGTGGTACAACCGGGCAACCTCATCATTGACAATGACCACCTCTAAGGGGTCGCTGATCTCTTCATCGTGCTCATTTGTGTAGGATGCACCACGTAAGTCTTTTTGGTCGACAATTTCGGATACAAGCTTGTACAGACGGCGCGTCTCTGGCGTCATGCCTGAAACACCGATGACATCTGGTCGACGACGATCTATCAAATCCACAAAAGCGGCCACGTTCCCACCGTCGGCAATGCCACGGCTCTCATCACCTACTGAAAGATCGACGAATTTGCCATTCTCCAAGACACGGCCATCTTCTTCTGTGTAGGCCCAGTGAATGGGGTCCCGGCCCACCTGACCAGATCCGGTGGAGAGAGTGAGAACACGGGGCACTGTGCCTAGGACCATGCCCTTGGGTTTGTAAGGGGCCTGGTCGAGACGTTGTGAGAACGCTTCGCGGCACTCTTTGGCCACATGGTTCTCACATTCCTGTCGAATGTTTTCCTTCACACTGCGATTGATCAACCTTTCCAGTTTGCCCAGTGCCAGATCCAGCACCTCACGGCGAACACGGTTCCAAGCATCAGCAATCTCACTGTAGTTGTCTGACTCAATATCGGCGTAGAGACGTTTACGGAATTGATCAAAGTTTTCAAATCGCACCCGGACGTCAACAAGTCCTTCTTCCTCGGCCTTGAGCATGCGCAAGAACATCTCTGGGCGACGGGCAATATCGCTTAGCTGTTGGTTGCGCAGATATTTGAATTCAGCGTAGGGATGCTGCTCATCAATCCGGCGAAGTCCTTTCTCTGTGCGGAAGCAATCGACGACTCCGTTCATGTAGTATGCCTGACGAATCACCTTGCGCATTTTAGGGCTGACAGCAAGTTCTTCGGCGAACATCGACTTAGCAGCTTTGAGAACATGCGAACTGTTGGAAAAGTCGTTGTCGACAAACTGATCTGCCAACTCTTCGGGCTGCTCAGTGGGATCTTCAGTGTATTGCCGGCGGCCTTCCTTGGAGGCATTCTGAGCAAATGCATCTGCAGTGATGCCAAAAGCACGCACGAAGCCATAAGCCTTGCCGTTCCGAACCCGCTCAAAGAAAGACCTGCCAGTGGCTTTTCGGCGTTGTGTTTCTCCAGTAGCCTCGCCGTTGACCTGATTGAGATCCCGTAGTTGTGAAGAATACTGGAAATGGATATAGTCCTGCACATCTTGGAGTTCCTCCATGGTCGCGGCCGCAGCAAGTTGATCCTCGACGTTGGAATCATTCACGTTGAAGAGACTTTGCAGGTTGTCGTATGTCTTTTTAATTGTACCACGCTTGTCGACCAAAGCGCGGAATTTGAGATCATGATCGAAGATATCCCATAGATCAGTCATATTGAGGAGTTTCTCGGCGCGGATGCTGTATTGGGCGGAGTCATCGTCGGGATCGGCCCCATTGGCCATATCTTTGACAGCATGAATCATGTAGTCCTTGCGATGCTGGAAAATGAAGGGCACTTCCCAATCATCCGTGATTAGGAATTCTAACATTTTAGCAACAGAGCGCTGGAATGGTTCGCGCAATTCCGGATCCATGCGCTTCTTGAGCAACATCAAGTTTGCGATCCAGACTGCCTCCTCCCGGAATTGATCCTCGGATAATGTCACATGCTTGTAAGGCTTGCGAGCAACCTGATGGCGTTCGGGTTCATCGAGGAGACGAATTTCGTTATCATCCTCCGTCAACATCCTCTCGGCCAGCTCTGATGGTTCAAAGACATCCTTCAAGTCTAGGTGACGTTCTTCGGTTTGTTTGTCTGCATCTTCTTGGTCTTCCATTTGTAGTGCGAAATCGTACTCTGTGCCATCACCGAATGCAGCGCGCATATCCTCAAGTGCATTTTCATCCAAGCCCGAGGTATCAGTCGGAATCAAGCCGGTCTTGTTGACTCTGGAGGCAGGCGCAACCCCAAGGTCATCCCGTTCGCGCTGGGCCTCGTCGTCGGAGAAAGTATCCTCTTCAATAAAGTCGTCCATCTCATCGCGCAGACCGCGGCGCTGGCCTGGTCTAGCATATTGTTGCGCTTCCTCCTCTTCGTCCGAGTTGAAAATATCGTCGACGCCTTGAGACGGTTGGTGGCTCTCGCGATCCTTGCCTCGTTTCAAACGCTTAAACTTTGACTAATATCAGAGCATCAGAATCTTGTCAAATGATGAACTGCAGCCTACATACCTCAGTGGTTGGTCCACGCTGTTGACTTGGACCATGTCCAATGAGTTCCAGATCTTCTTCATCAAGGTGCTCTTCTTCGCGAGCAGCGCGCGGACGTTTCCTATGTTTGCGAGCGGCACGTTCGTCTTCTTCGTCCTCATCCACAATGAAACCTTCACGGACCTAAAATTTCATCAGTAAAGAGATACAGCTGGGTGAAAGGTCGAAACTCACAGCGCGAGCAGCCTCCTCGTCATCTTCTTCTTCGTCTTCCTCCTCGCTCGAGTCATCGTAGTGATTGGTAGTACCTGCACCCTGGCGGCCCTCGGCATCATAGTCATCGGCGACTTCCTCATCGTCGTCATCCATGATCGCCTCACCCTCGATCAGGTCGCGAAGGCTCATCTTGAAGTAAAGATCCCTATTGCTAGGGACCGAGGAGAATGCGGTTACGGATGAAAGATTCAAGATACAATTGCGCAAGTGCGACACCAGGTAGTGCCCAGCTCGTTAAGACGGTCAAAAGTAAAACAGGGAGGGTGAAATTGAAGCAATAGTTGACAAGAGGAAGAATCACGGCCATCGGCGAGGAGAGGATGCGGGTGGCGGTGATTGGCTAGTGCTAGTGTGGCTAGACACTAGTCCTATTGGGGTAGCCTAATTGTGGCTTGCCTGATTCATGTCACGTGCTGATGTCTTTGTGTGTACATAGTATATTGTACATTCAACGATGCCCTGGTCGGATCCTTAATATGCATATATCGCTTTGTACTATTGATATAGGGTCGAGACTATCGAATATGCCCAAGTTCCAACATTATCACCCATCTCATTTAGCCATAACCCCGTCGCGTAAATCCACAAGGACCCAAAGCTAGCCCAAAGACTGGTGGAACCCCCGAAACACTTGTCGTTTCATTAATTATAGTAGCTTTCATAGTTCTTGAAGATCATCTCTCATTTTCTCCCTCTCATATTACCCGTAAAAATCCAACATACTTCTGTTTGGCGCCGACCGGCACATTTTGGTCATAGTTGGTCAAATCGACGCGCCCGCAAGGTCCAATCAGCGTCGCCAAGAACATCGCAAGGTGATATCGACTTCCCCGCTGTTAGCTCGGGGGTTCGTTCTGACCACTCTGATCCCATCGGCTTGGGTAACGCGGACTTGATATCACTCAGGCGACTGGGCTGTTCGTTTTCTTTCTTTCACAACTCTCCCCTTGTGCAACTCCAACGCCTCCAAGCGCCATGACGGACCCGTTCCAGGCTCGGACATTGAAACGCAAGAATGTCAAAGGTCTTGCTCTCAATGCAGCCCCTAAACCCACCTCCAATCCTACCGATGGCGATGCACAAGCCCCTGGGCTCGTTGGGAATAGCGAAGTCAACAACACAGATACGCTCGAAATCGGACTGGAGTTTCGCCTCGATCTTCGCAGTGAAGACCTGGTCACATTGAAAGAACTCGGCGCTGGAAATGGAGGTACTGTTTCCAAGGTGATGCACGCATCCACGAAGGTGGTGATGGCTCGAAAGGTGTGTATTGTGTATTGTGTGTTTCTGCTTGTTGGCCAGCTCTAATTTCCTCGTCCGCCCCGCAGATTATCCGTGTGGAAGCCAAAGAGAATGTACGGAAACAAATTCTACGAGAACTTCGAGTCGGGCATGACTGCAACTGTCCAAATATTGTCACTTTCTATGGTGCATTCCAAAACGAAGCGAGAGATATTGTACTGTGCATGGAATATATGGATCTTGGGTAGGCGGACCCATTTGGGAAACAAAGAGGATATAGCTGACGGGCAATTAGATCTCTCGACCGCGTTTCTAAAGATTTCGGCCCTGTTCGAGTCGATGTGCTGGGGAAGATCACCGAGTCTGTCTTGGCCGGTCTTGTCTACTTATACGAAACCCACCGCATCATGCATCGTGATATCAAGCCGTCTAATATCTTACTGAACTCCCGCGGCAACATCAAGCTCTGTGACTTCGGTGTTGCTACCGAGACAGTTAACTCAATTGCCGATACATTCGTTGGCACTTCCACATACATGGCTCCCGAGCGAATCCAGGGCGGCGCCTATACGGTGCGCTCTGACGTGTGGAGCGTGGGCTTGACGGTCATGGAACTGGCCGTTGGAAAGTTCCCCTTCGATCACTCCGACTCTGCTGCCGGAAACCGTGCTAGCGCAGGACCGATGGGGATTCTGGATCTACTCCAGCAAATTGTGCACGAAACAGCGCCCAAGCTACCCAAGAGTGATGCCTTCCCGCCTATCCTACATGACTTTGTTGGGAAGTGTCTCTTAAAGAAATCCGAGGAGCGCCCAACCCCACGAGAGCTTTATGTATGTTCATTTTTCATTTTGATCTGCAGCTCTTTTTCACGTGTACTAACTCCTTCCAGGACAAAGATGCCTTCTTGCAGGCCGCGAAGCGCACACCAGTAAACCTCGAAGGATGGGCAACGAGCATGATGGACCAAGAAAAGCGCAAGTCCTACTTGGGACCACCAATACCAACATCACTCTCTAGAGAGGCCTCGACATCAGCCTCAAAATCGACTTCATCTCCTCCCGCAGTTCCCACATCAACCAATATCGGCAAGCCCCCTCTCATCAGCAAGCCAACACGGACCCCACAGCAGTCACCATTCCCTTCAAACCCAGTATCAGGCGATATCCCTCTAAGGATCGCCAACGAGGTCCCATCTAGCCACCGTCACTACCCGCAGTCCCAACCCCAGCCCCAGCCTCAATACTACTCATCGTCCTCGTCCCGAGCCACGCGTTCTCCACCACCTCCCTCTCTGGAGCACCTCTCGCTGGAAGCCAACGACGAAAACAGCCGATCCGGTCGTCGCGCGATGCGTCAGCACCTCAACGAGCCCGTTTCTGCTATCGAGGCCCCATCTCGCCCATTCATGAGCCCCCGCTCCGCTAGCTCTAACAACTCCAATCCCCGCACGAACCTGCACTCCACAACAATGCCCATCCGCACTGCGCCGCCGAACGGCCCGCCTCCCGCGCCGCCTGTTTCAGCAGGCGGAAACTGGCGCATCCAACCAGGAACTACACCCCGGTAATGGGGTGATGAGTAGTCAATGTACTCGGATCTGTCTTGGTTCTATTTCCTTTCCATTGTCATGTTTATGTTTTCAGACAAACGTGCATGTATAGACGAAAAACCGATGCAACACGGTCTTGGCTTTAGTGGATGTGCTATTTCCTTGCTGTGTTGTTCTGTCTGGAGTGTACTCATGGCGCTCTTGATGGAACAAAAGGAGGAGCCAAGGCAAGCTGCCCTAACAGCACTTTCTTTTTCTTCCATCTATGAGTATCTCTCTCTATTTTTCTATTTTCTCCTTCTTCACTTCTTATTCAATGACTCTGCTTCGATTGAAACATCTGGCAACGAACCCTATTTTGTTCATTTCTGACTCTGTCTTTATCTGCTGGGATGTCTTCCTGCATTACACGGCGTACATAAATACGTGCAATTCCATACTCTTTCAAACTATGGTAGAAACACTGGGATATGCGTCCCTTCGATATAACTTTCCAACAAAACACGTGTAGCAATCAATCTAAAATTTAAATTCCAAGCTCACCCGACGTGTGGGATATTCGCTGTCCAGGTACCTATATATGCGCCTGGAGGAAGAAAAGCCAATGAGCGAATGACCTCGACCGTTATAAACAGTCTTGCCAGAATAAACACAACTACGATGAGGATCAACAAAGAGCCCTCAACTAATTCTAGTATCTTTGGTTGGCTTTTCAGTTTAAATACCTTCTACCAAGTTGGATCCGAGATCAGATAGGCAAATGGCAAGGCAACAGCCGTTACAACCGAGCTCAGACGCCACAGTAATCTCTCTACGGCTGTAGGGAACTCAAAGTTCCATGCTACGCAGTGGATGGCACCAAGCGCAAAGAAATAAGCCAGGCTCATCACGTACCCTGGCACTCTCCCTATGGCATCTCTGTGCATGGCGTCATTGGGGATCCAGACGTTGGATTTGAAAACATTACCCACCAGGCCAGCATTGGCCATGTAGATCAAGTCTTCCGCGGAGGGATGCCTGACAGCTTTGATGGTATATGATGTCCGGACATCTTGGGGCTTGTCGATCAACATGATATACGTGATCGAGGAGCCAATTGCGAACGACAAGGTAAAATCTCGAGCTGGCTTGTTGGGAGATTTCGGCCAAATCGCACGCCGAGCTGAATGAACATCCACGAGATCTGAAGCAATGCTAAGATCTTGACGACGAGATCGCCATTGTTATGGTCATCCAGGGAATCCTGCGACATGTAGGGCAGTTTGTCGATGATACCAAGCTCACGGGCAAGGAGAAGTTGGTCCGCATCCACCACCCACAGATTGCCACAAAGAAGAGTGAGATTTCCAACCCAGTTCGTGTATGGCGTGTTTAAGACCTTTCTTTCTTTAGGTAGCCTTGAGAAACCATGCTGTTTGCTTTTTCGATGGCAAGGAAGTTGGATCTATCCAATGCCCAGTCAACTTTGCCAATCGCATTCGAGATTTTCTGCATTGACCTCTGAAGCATCTGTGGGGTTCGTATTCCCTCTGGAAGATCTTTTATAGAAAGTATCTCTTAAGTACCGGTGGTAGCATCGGAATCGACAAATCGAATAGGGAATCCACCCATGTTGGCATAGTGTATATGGGAGGCGGACCATGGGACTCCATCTCTCTCCTGGATCTTTGCAAATCGGGTCTTGAGCATCTTAGCAGAGGACACATCACTGCAGGCCCTCCCGAATGCCCACTCAGGAGTGAGAATGGTGATCATCATCCA
Source organism: Penicillium hordei (assembly GCF_028827395.1). NCBI lineage: Eukaryota > Fungi > Ascomycota > Eurotiomycetes > Eurotiales > Aspergillaceae > Penicillium > Penicillium hordei. The sequence continues at coordinate 2,398,472 of NW_026623146.1, read as the reverse complement.
TTTGAGCTTACTGGAAAACCGCCAAAGTGTTCGCAGATATTTTTGGCGTTTTGTCGATGGCGTCGACTGGATTGGGACATTGAGATGGAGAATGGACCAAGTGCAGAGACCTATCACGCTGAGGCAAGACCAGACAATATCCAGAGTCCCTCGAGTATTCGGGGAGGAAACAAAGCCTGCCGTCTCTAGAGGATATGTACAATTGGTGTGAAATATCTGCATTCTGCTAATGGCTCTCGAGTCAAGGGGGTGTAACTATTTTGATATTGTGCGGGGATCTGTATAAGACTAAAGTGCTACGGGCGCAACAAATAGTTCAGCCGTTTCAATTAACCATTCTGTACAGCGCGTCAGCGTTGGCTTCTTCTGTTCTTTTTACTTATTGGTTAACTCAGTAGTGCTGGGCGGCTATGTAAAGGATTGGGGCGAAGTCTATAACACGTAAGGAATATAAATATAGAACAGATGGGTAAATACATTGTTAAATACCAATCCTTGTATACCAATCCTTGTACATCTCGTCCTGTTTACGTCGTGAGCTATACATTCGGGTCATTTCATGGGCTGCTATATCGCATGTTGGTTCATATTATAAAACTAAATAGATAACAGTACAACAGACTCAATAGCCGAGGCTGAGGATGACGTAGTCTACAATGTTTCATTAAAAGAATATTGAATGACTGGCTGAGAATTGATATATCCAGCCATAACATGACCGAGGTGTACATAAAGAGCTCATGTGTTCACAAAGCAAACGGTTTTCGAGACCGACAACAACAACAACAAAAAAAATAAACTTAGAACAGGAGCAAACCAAACCCATGGGCAAAATGATAGCGCAAATAATAAGCCAAACAAAGTCATAAAGCTCTGAACACCAAACGAACCCCACAACAAATCGGACATGTTCTCTATTTCATCATGAGCTCTGGGCCAGCTAGCGGACTGGGAGCAGGGGGTCCATGGGCAACACTCGGGGTCGATGGCGCAGGAGCAAGGTCTGGCATCGGGATTGATATAGACGATTTTCCACCCCGAGTGCTGTTAGTTCCACCGCGGCCAGAGGTCCCAGTGCCGCCACCACGACCACCGCCACGGCTTTCATGGGCAGCGGATGCAGTGGTAGCAGCACGGTCGCTGCCGCTATCGGCCTTCTTGTTGCCTCGCGGACGGCGCGAGGTGCCACCACGAGAGCCGGGTCCACGCAATGGTAGGCCAGTATCTTGGGAGACAGGCACGGCAGCTGCAATAGGAACGTGTGGGTGCGAAGTCACGGTCCGACCCCGACCCGTTCCTCGCCCACGGCCACGGCCACGTTTGATTGTACCGTCGGCGCTGCAAATATTTAGTAAATCTGTAGTAAGAAGGTAGTAAGTAGACATACCGTTCCACCTGGACCTTTTCTCCCTCTGGGACCAGTGGCCCACTGTAGACAAAGAACCCATCCTTGCTGGCAGCAGCCTGCTCCTGCCACACCATTTCGGTGTCATCCACAAATGGATCATCACGGTCGTATTCCTCGACCTTCTTGCGTCGCTTCTTTTTTCCATCGCTAGCCTCTGAGGGCGCACCGTTGGTTCCTGCACCAGTGCCGCCCATGGGAACATCGCCATCCATATCACTATCACGTTCCGCATCGAGGCTCAGGTCCTCATCAGCACTCTCGCCGGCAGAGATTCCTTTGGCATTTTTATCATTTCGTTCCAACGCGGCCCCGGCAGCTGCCACACGAGCCATGCGTGCCTTGTGCGCAGCCAGACGAGGGTGCAAGGCAGCGAAACCATATTGCTCTTCCGCAAGCCGTGCAAAGTTGACAATCTGGTTGCCCTTTTGTAGCGGAACATGAACAATGATGCTGGGTGTGCCACGCGAGTCAGGCGACTTTGCAGAATCATCCCCTCCGCCGAACAGCGCGTTTGTGATCAAGCCAGATCCCTGAGGCAGATGAGGTGCTTCTTTGACAGGTCGAGCTGGCTTGGGGGATGAGGCCTTTGATGCCGGTGCAGTAGCTGTGCTTTTTTCCTTTTTGGCGCTGGGTGTGGAATGCTCTGTGTGGTCGATTTCCATTGATTCAACTGGTTGCTGTCTAGGCGGAGTCGGCTGCCCAGCGGGTTCGGGTTGCGCTGGAGGTTGAGGTTGGCGCACCGCCGGCGGAGAAGGTTCGAGTTTAGGGGTTTGTGATGGGGTTGGCCGCTGCTCGGTAGGTGGGTATGGGGTGGTGTAGGGGGTGGACTGCGACATGGCCTGCGGGATATGCATGGCTCCACGGGAAGCAGAGGAAATGGGAAGGGGCGAGGGTGCTAAGGACGGATGTGAGGGTGTGGAAACCATCGCAGGCGGTGCCGGCGAAGACAGGCCGGACACATGGCCAGAGGAGGAGCGTTGAAGCGTATTGTATATTGGTTGAGAGTTCTGCGCTGGTGGGTCGATGATGCTTGAGATCGCTGGCGATGCACTGGCACGATAACCGTTGCGAGGGGAGATTGCGCGAGCAGGAGGACTATATGATGGTGCTGGAGATGGATTGTCAAACGCAGAGCGAATGGGATCGAAGTTTTGTCCGCTGGTTCGTTGAGGTGGTGGTTGCGGCACTGGAGGTTGCGATTGCGGTTGTGGACGAGAAGGTTGCGACAGCTGATACGAAGCTCCTGGAGCTGTAGGGGGGTGCGGATTTGAGTATGAAGTTGGAGTAAGTTGAGGGGGCTGAGGAGGCTGAGAAGGCTGAGGGGGTTGAGCTATTTGAGTAGGTTGAGTTTGAGCGGGTTGAGGTAGAGCGGGCTGAGCAGGTTGCGGCGTTGCAGGGGCGTGTGGAGGGCTTCGGGCGTCTACCGGGGCCCTCGTTTCCTCTGCCGCAGGTTCTAGCTTAGGCTTTTTCCGGGAAGCAGTGTTGTTTGATTTCTCCCGTGGACGACGCGGAGCCCTTGCCGGTTTTTCTTTGACTTCTTTTGGTTCCTTCTCCTTCTTCTTGGTGTCGGGGTCATCATCCTTCTTACGACGCGACCGCCTGGCGGTACCGGAGGCACGTCGGGCGCCTGTGTCGGGTTTGACATCAGTGCCAATAGACCCTTCTTCTTTGGGTATACCCGTATTAGGAGGATCGGACATGATTTGACAAAATCACAATCAATAAACTGAAAATAAATAAATTGATGGAATTTGGTCAAAATCGAGATGAGGATGAGAGTTGAGTCGAAGTGGTGAAACGTGTCGGGTATCAGGTCGGCAAACAGAGATTGAGGGGGCAGAGGAACACAAGAAAGATAAGATGGTGACGGAAGAGAGAAAACACCAAGAAAACGCGGGAAAAGCAGAAAAAAGAGAGAGGGACGCGGAAGGGGAGAAGGGGGAAAATGTTGACAAGAGAAGAGAAGAGTGCAGAAATAAGAAAGAAAGGGAGAAGAAGAAGAAAAAAAAGGAAAAAAAAGGGAAGAAAGGGGAGAGAGAGAGAGCAAGCAAGATTGGAATTAAAGCACATTACATGAAGTACTGGATAAACTGCTATTTGATATGTCAAGCTCTATACTACTTGGAAACATGGGGGAATTACTACAGAACTCATGTATAGAGTTATCATAGAACTATACCTTCTTACAATATTTATGTAGAATTATATTTGACTTGAGGTCATTGTTGAGTATTGATCATATCCAATTATTCTCCCCTGCGGATCGTTTAGCCTAGAACCGTAAGTTGTACCTGATACAGGAATGGCTTCATTTACCGAATGATCTCGTGTTCTTCAGATCAGGTGCTCACTATATTCTGAGATTTACATTCGATGTGGTCTTATTATTTCTTTCCTTTTGTAGATAATACGAGTCAAAGTAGTACATGTATTGATCCTGCTTGTGTATCCCAATGGAAGCTTATGATAGGTACGACAAATATCGACTTCCATGTTCGGAAAAAAACTCTTGGCTTAAGAAGAAAGGAAAAATAGACAAGATTCTTCTTTCTATATCAATCAATGTGAAAGACCTGATCAGTATCCAATTCGTCATCTATAGCATAAGAAAGATCGATGCGAACTGTATAGATGCCACGGATCAATGTGAGGAACCCAATTGGGACTAGCACATCCGCCATCTCCCACTAGCCCATTCTGGTTAGACTGTTCTGCAACCCCATTTTAGCTTTGGGAGCCGCATCCATGAATCTCCCCGCGCTGACATAACTTTTTTTTTCTCCTCTTCACCTTATTTACGCATCATGGCTTTTCGAGGTGAACGTTTCCTTCTGGATCTAGATGAGGAATCTGGTGCTCCAGAAATCCCCACTCCATTCTCACTCGTCGGTGAGATCCAAGAACGGGCTCCCTCCACCGCCATTCCCCCCGCGCCTAGACTGCCGACCTTGTCGGCGTCATCAACTGGGTTCCCTGCCCCTCGCCAACGCAAGCCATCTTCCTTCAAACAACGACGAACAAACGCGCCCACTGCTCCGGCTCCGGTCCCCACTGAATCGACCGCTCAAGATGACAAGAAATCCATCGACGAAGAGAACCGCCGTCAGCTGGCGGCTATGTCGGACGCGCAGATCCAACGGGAACGAGAGGAGCTGATGGAACAGATGGATCCAGGACTTCTGGAACGATTCCTCCGCAGAGCGAACATTGAAGAGGACCAAAAGACCGAGTTTGAACCGCCGGCACCCGCGGCCGACGAAAAATCCAAACCGAAGAAATCAGTTTCGTTCGACGTTCCTTCGTCTGCACCGGTTTCTGCACCAACCGCGCAGTCTCATTCTCTACCCAAACCACCAACTAAGCCGCACCCCCGTAATGAAGATCTCGCTCCATCCTCTCTTCCTCAAGACCTCCACCCCGCCTCTGAACGGCCCTCCCTCGACCCAGCTACTATCGAAACTTTCCACTTCCCCCAGCCAACAACGCCGATGCCAGTCCTAGACCCATCTTCACCATCTTTCCTATCAGATCTCCAGTCCCACTATTTCCCCGAGATAGCCCAGGACCCATCAACGCTCTCCTGGCTGCAGCCCCTCTCCGCCGACGAAGAAGACCCAGACTCGACGTCAGCCTACCATCCAGCCAGCAATGCCACCTCAATAGCACCCTCGGCAATCCGCTTCTCGCTAAGAGGCACCATTCTTGCTCCCGAAACATCCCTCTCCCTCCCGACAACTATGGGCCTGCACCATCACGGCGAGGATCCGCATGCCGCGGGCTACACGATCCCCGAGCTGGCGATTCTGGCGCGCTCGACGTTCCCCGCGCAGCGATGCATCGCATGGCAGGTTATAGGCCGGATCTTATTCCGTCTCGGCCGGGCAGAGTTTGGAGAACGGGGCGGGCAGCTGTCGGATGGACTATGGTTTGTTATTGAAAAGGAGGGCATTGTTGCTGGTATGCTTGCCGAGGCCGATGGCGCTGCTGGTCAGACCCAGGGTAGAGATAAAAGCAAGAATACACAAGATACCGAGGAGGGTAGTAACTTGCCTCTTGCGTCCGGTGTTGGGCGTCATGCTAGCGCCGCTGCATGGGCAGTCGAGGGTATCTGGTTGTGGCAGAAGGGCGGCGGTGGTGATCGTGGGTTGTTGAAGGAAGGCCAGCATCGATCTCTATAGAGGGTGTTTTTGCTGCATTACATTCGATTGAGGAGTAAATAAACACCAGAAAATTTTTTATGACCATAGTAGAAAAAGCCATGTTAATGTTCAATTGTGAAACCTACAGATCTACAGCTTCTAACTGAAATGTCCCATTATTCCCATTATCACTCGCATCCAGCTTTGGCCATCCTCTCCTCTGCCCACTGCGGCTAGCGATGTAAGATTCGTCAAGAGACAGATCAGTATCCGCAGTAGAACAGAGACGAGGATGGGAACCCAAAGCCAAACACGAGAATTGCAACGGAATGTTGCAGTACAACATTCAATTGTAATATTAGGGGTTCGTGCAATTGCAGAACTTGCAATGGTTATTGATATATCGCATCCGATACAGAGCTTATTCACCTCCGAAGAAGGAATTTCAAGGCATTGATCTCGCCTTGCGCTCCACCTTACAGCGCGAATAGTATCCTATAAAGGGAGAAACGTGAGCATAGCAGAAGCAAGAAACTTGGAGTATGGGTATTAGTAGACTATGACTGAGATTAGGCGAAAACACGGGTCCGCTTCACAGGGCTGCCCATGCGCATGGACGCATTTCCACCGGCCATACCATTCAGTAGACGGCCCATTCCCTCCACATCCAGTTCGCCTCGTCGGAGCATCAGCTGGTCGGTATCTTCTGTTTCTTCCTGTTTCACCGAAAACAGGGTTTCTTCGACGGATTCTGTCAACTTGGGAGCGAGAATCATGATCTGGTGCTCGGCTGCCACGAGTACATCGAAGGCTTGCCGCTCTGCTTGCCGGGATCGGCGTGCTGGTGCGGGTAGGTGTCCAATTGCCTGGAAGTTCTGGCCCATCAAGTTCACGTCCTGGAAAGGAGAAACGCGGCATCGGTTTGAGGAATCAAATGTGCCGGTGGTTTTGACAGCGTTACGCCACAAAGACAGTAAGCTCGTGATGACTGCACTCTGGCGACCGTGACGGAGCAGGATCGACTCGTCGGGCAATACGTCTGAGGATGGATTGGTTTGCAAGACAGAGATTTGGCCGCGGTAGGACGGACTAGCTGTGCTCATCGATCCCTTCAGCAAGCCATCTTCGCGTACACGTCTTGTGGATGGTGTCATGGGCGCGAATCGGGGTCGCTGCTCTGTTTCGGAATTGGTGTTGGAAAGTGGTGTCATAATACGGCCGCAGACAGCGTATGCCGTCAATGAACCGCCAGTCACACCTTGGACACTCGTCTGACGGTGTAGCGGGCCCTTAACAGCACCAGGACCGGCGCCTTCGATATCCCATATGCCCCATTCGCCGTCTTCGAGAAGTACCATAACTGCTCGGCCTCCTAGCACCCAATCGGCATCAATGATTCTTTTCCGCCGGGGAAGTCCAGTTGGTCCTTGCTCAAAACCGGGGTAGAGACTGATCAACCAGCGACCTTCCGTGTCGATACTTTCGTAGTCTTCTTGGGGGATCGAAGCCCGCCGTGAGGTTTTCGAGGCCTTTTTGACAAAGCAGGAATAAATCTTGACACATCCGCTGTGGAATGAGACAAGCAGATTGGCATGGCGGACGGATGGCCACGTGGACGGATTAAAGGCAATCGTCTGTGCAGGCGCAGGCAAGAGGCGCCGTTGAGAGACGACATCTTCTTCCACCAGGCGGAAAGAGGATTCCTCGCGGATTGGAATTCGGTGCAGCAACAGCGCACCGCATCCCTCTGCAGAATGCGTAGCCACAAGCAGATCCCATTTGCCAAAGTTTCCAAATCGGCCCCGCGACTTCCGCTGGTCTTGCTCATCCTCAAATTCATGACAAGTGAATGCGATAGATACACCACGTGGAATATCTTGGTGAGTGGTGGCCCCATTGACCGTAAGGGTTTGAATGCGCCAGCTCTTTGAATCCGTCTGTGTAGGGTGAGGAGGCACAAGTGGAAGAGTCACAACTTTCGTCGATAGGTCGGAACAAACTACCGACACAACGATTGTGTTTCTCAGGATAGGTGGGAAGGGGTCTAAAGGCGAGCGAGATTCCTCGGGGAGAACACGAGGCACCGCCACATCTAGCACCCGGCTTCCAAGGGGAATATCAATTTGTCGCAGAATCTCTTCGTACGGAGCAGCGGGATCGACCTCGTCCTCCTCCAGACTGAATTCAATCACGGGCTCTTCATGCGCTGGTTCAGGTTCCTCTTCATCATCGGAGTCAATAATCATGACTGAATCGGGATCCGCATTGTTTCCTGCGGGCTTCGGCTTCGCTTGCGGCCCAGTCGGTTTTAGTTCTGCAAACCGTTTTCCTCCTCTCCACACAATTTTTAATCCAGTATCGTAGCCGTAGATAATGACCGAGGAGCCATTCGGAGCTCGAAGTGGGTAGCCTTTGGCTGTGTGGATGCGATGGGAGAGCGGATAGCTAAAGATTTTGCAAAACGAGATCAGCGTCAATCCAAGTAACATAAGTAAAGCGCATCACCCGTACCTAATCTGCAAGCCATCTTCCCTTGGCCGGACCAAGGGAGTAGTGGGAAATGAGGGCATTGTGCTAGTTGCGATGCTGTCGAGCTACAGGTAGCTTCGAGCACAGGCGCCACAGGGCACCGCAGGGGTGATAGGCAGTGGAAGATTTGTAGTCAAAGTAAGAGGTGATAACTGAATGCCTGTTTCTAAACAAAAGCAAACAGAGAGAAGGATGTTAGAGGTGGGTAGAGTGGAGGGTTGCGTAGATGGAGAAAGGAAGTTGTTTTGGTCGGGAGAGCAAGACAGTCGATCCAATCCGCGTTCCAGCGCGTCTTCCCAACTTCGACATTCAACCACTCGGCATGTCTTCTGGGCGCACCGTTAATTAATCTTGCATGAATGATGGAAATGATTTCAACGATTTTGACCGCAGAACTGTTTGTGACGGCGCACCACGATCGCTACCCCGGCTGCTAATCAGCCCACCATGGCGTCAGTTCGCTCTTTGGGCATCCACGAACCCTCTGCCGTCTCCTACCTAGTCTCAGAGGGAATCCTCCCCCCTGAACCCTCAGAAGACCATTACAACTGGACACTATGCGTCGACGAAAGCGGATTGACTGGCCCCGTGGACGATGAGTTAGTATGGACGAAACACTGTGTTGTATGGTCCCGCGCAGGGATGGTGAAGCGAGTATTTCGAATGGACCCTGAGAAAGAAGAGATTCGACATGCTCTGTTCACTCGGTTTGTAACGGAATATACGAAACACTCCAAAACCACGCCTTCAAGTCGACCTGAAGCAACTACTGGCACGCAGAAACAAAAGCGGACTGAAACCTTCTCAACATTGGATCTACATGGAGATGCACGAGTGGCGGTTGTAGCCCCCCAGCACTCCAACGAGGCTATTTCTAGGGCTTTGGTGATAGTCCTCAAATCGCAAGCTCATATCTTCTTCGTGGCGGGCAATAGCCATACAATTCCCCTTCCATTTGAGGTTGATTCCGTCTTTGCTACGCCTCGAGGTCTTATCTTCCAAAGAAAGGTCCAGGATGAAAATGGTGGCAGTCAACACCCAACTGCGCCACCGAATTCCTTCATGTCAGGTTCGCTATTCGACCCCGGTGCCTCCCAGTCATTTTCTCTTAGCAAAAACAAGCGTCCATCAACGAAATTGCCAGCTGCCCCAGGTCCTTCCTGGGTGCCAAATGCCAGCTCAAGTACGGAATTACCCCGGGTTTTCTCTCTCATTAACCCTCATTCCGAAATGGGTCTGGTTGTGACATCGCAAACATCCCGCTGGCTCCAGAGCAGCGTCAATAGTACCAGAAGAAGACCATCTGGATTAGAGGTGCTGGACCCTGTGGATGAGATTGTGTATATCTCTCCAAAAGATGAACTCTCGGGCACGAACAGACCAAACAGTGGCCCTTTGATTCTAGTGGTTACCATCAACACAACTACGGGTATATATACGATATGGACTGCGCGCTACAAAGATGACGAATCAGGTGGCTCAATGAAAGATAAAGCCAGGCGGGAAACTGGAGGTACCCGGTCAGTAAGGCGAAGCTCGCATTTCGGGATGGCGACTGGCGCGACAACACCGGCCGCTCGCTCTGGAGCAACCCGAGAGAGCTTTGGGCCTCGAACCGACAACTGGCCTTCCACTCAGCTATCTGAAGGGAAGACTGATGCTGAAGATGACTTGGCTTCGAGAGTAGCCCAAGACTTCGGGGATGTCGGTGTTCCCCTCAAAACATCAAGACGAGTCAGCTCACTGCTCGCCCGAACAGACCTTGCAACTAGTCAGGACCGTATCACTTTTTCGGACTTGGCCACTGGCAGTCAGTCCAGCACCATGCCTCAAGGTGCTGGATTCAGACAGTCTATTGGAGGAGCAAGCACTCGTGCGAGCTTTGGTTTCAACCCTCGAGGCTCTCTGCCTCCAGGCACAGGGTCTGTTTACAGCACTGCAGGCAGCTTTCTGGATACCCCAGTGGACAAGCTACTCGAAGAGCTCAACAATGACAGTCTATCTTCCGGGTTCGAGAACATTGCCCTACGCGAATCGACATCCGGACTCCCGGAAGAGCTTATATTGACCAAGGTTGAAAGTTTCTCGTCCCAATTCTCGGGCAGCTTCCAAAAGGAGCCAGCATCCCGCCGGTTGAAGGTCTCTACATTGGCATCCACCGAGTTTGGAAGCGCCCACAAGGGTAATACAGCTTCCTTGGCAGTATACATCGTGGACCAAGAGGCGCAGAAATTAACTATTGTGAATCTGAGGGCCGATCGAGAGCCAACCCCCAAGAACCGGAAGAAAAAGTCCAAGGCTGCCGAACAGCGTCCGTTACTCGTGCGTGCGGTAAGGATCCAAAATGTCTCAAATGTCTTGGATGCCTGTAGAATCTCCGATGGGGATCTTTCTCGGATACTCTCACTAAGTGAAACGGAAAGCGGACACCGCGAGCTATCATTGCAAACCCTGTGGGGTAGTCCCGTCAAAGTTGAGGTTCCTGTACCACTGCAGCTGTATGAGCCAGATGGCATCTCTGCCAATAAACTCGAGAGTCGCCCAAGAGAAAGTGGTGTCAACCGGGTCATGGCGGATCCCAACCTCATCTTCAACAAGTTTGATCATGGGTGTTCTCGAGGGAAGATCGACCTGGTAGACACCGATAAACAGCGCCACAGACTCCAGGTCCGAATGGAGCCCCGCAACGAACTGGTGAAGAAAATACTCAAGATCTGCAAGTTTGCCTTGCGTGAGTCCGAGAAAGCGGGTGATGGCATTATGGTCGCATGGTGGGAGGTCATGAAATGGCTTCGGGGTAAGGAGGAAAGCAACATTGAGTGGACCGCCATGACAGTCGTCTTGTTGAGTCTAGCAGCCCCATTCGTCGCCCCTCCACAAACGCAGATTCCCAAACGAACGCGTCGCAAGAAGGGTCTACTCAGATCGAGTAGTGGGGGACATCTGGATCTGGAAAGCTGGGAGTCCATGCTGGACCTGGAGTCTGGCTCATCCGGTGTCGTAGCTCCGTGGATGATGGACAGTTCCTGGGGGTGGATCGTTGAACAAGACGCAATTGAAGGTCTCGCATCAGGAGATGCACACAAAGGTGCCAATGCCAGTCGGTCTACATATCGCCAGAATTCGTACTTGATCCGGTGCATCGCCCTCAGCCGTGAATTCCTTCAAACTCCTCAAGGCCTCAGGGCTGCTGGCCGCGACGGCTACCTCCCTATCTCTGAAGCATTCTCAGAGAACACAAGATGTACCGCATTGTGCAGTGTTCTCGTGGCCTTGCATCTATTGCGTGAAGAACAGAAGCTCTCCACCTGCGACTCGGAGGAATCTCAAAGGCCCCTGGGGCTGCTTGCTCCTGTCATCGCACAATTGGGCGGCTGGCTACGATGGGAATCCTGGAAATGGACCGAGGATGCCTATTATGGCACCGAAATGGCCAGTATGGAGCGCTGGCAGTTTGAGGATAATACTCATATCACTGGACTGAAAGTTCCCGCCGAACCCTTCCCGCCACCGTCCATATTTGAATTTTTAATGGGTGCTGCTGCCCATCGGAGCCCTACACCGTTTGTTTCTCTTCTCGATATTGTGAATGCATCGGAGCGAACTCCCAGAAAAGGGCGAATGTGGCGCGAATGTTTCAGCATCACACCAAGGACGTGTGCGTTGAATGGTTTCTTCACCGAAATTCACGGTGTCTCAACATCCTTGGAAAAGATCAAGCTTTTGCAACGCTGGGGGTTCACAAAGAGTGTCATTGATAGCTTCCCAGAAGGTGTCAGCGCCCCGCTTTATGAAGCTGTTATGCAATGCCAGATTGAAGCCTCCACGTCCTGGAACGCGACGCTCCTAGAGCTGATTGACAGAGAAGACCTTTACATGTCGATGAATCCGGCTCAAACCAATTCCTTGGCAGCACCACAGCAACCTAACCATACTGCCATCCGAGATTTCCACTATATCAGCAGCTCGGCATTGGATATTGATACCATCAACGCCTTTGAGGCCTCTGCAGAGGCCGACCGATACTCAGTCACCAGGCTGATATTCCGAGATGATAAGCGATTTATGGAGGCAGCTAAACTACTCAACCAATCCAAAGCACCGGTGGCAGAGTGCATAGCCGAACCTGGCTGGAGTGACTCGGACCTGTTAGAGGCGCAGAAAGAAATTGTGCAGCTCGTAACCGTTCGAACGTTGTCTACTCCAGCGGGTCGTGCAATGCTCACTTTTAGTGGCCGATTGCCTTTGTTGACTGAGAAGCTGCCGATCCCTTCATTTTCCCTGCAGTGCGTCATGACGCCGGACAATGTGACTGTCAGCGCAGATAGATCTGCGTTCTCAGAAGAAAAGGTCTGCTGGGCCTTCTTCCACAACGGAGTATCAACCGGTCTGGCAATCTCCAAGGCTTCGAAGGGTATTGACACATCGTGGATCTTGTTCAACAAGCCACAGGATCTTACCAACCGACATGCCGGGTTTTTGTTGGCTCTGGGTCTGAATGGCCATCTTAAATCGTTGGCAAAGTGGGTTGCTTTCAAGTACCTCACTCCCAAGCATACCATGACATCGATTGGTCTCCTGCTCGGTCTCTCTGCGTCGTACCTGGGCACAATGGATACTCTAATCACACGCTTGCTTTCGGTACATGTTACAAGAATGCTTCCACTTGGAGCAGCTGAGCTGAACCTGTCGCCGTTAACTCAGACTGCTGGAATTATGGGTATCGGTCTACTTTACTGTGGCTCCCAGCATCGTCGTATGAGCGAGGTCATGCTCTCGGAAATCGAAAACAGTGAGCCGGACGAGCAAGCTGCTGCCACCGGAGAGGAACTCCGCGACGAAGGATATCGTCTGGCCGCAGGCTTTGCCCTTGGTTTCATTAACCTTGGCAAAGGCGATGACTTGCGGGGCATGCGTGATATGCACATTGTTGAACGGCTATTGTCAATCGCCGTGGGCACCAAGACCGTCGAAATCGCCCATGTACTCGACCGTGCTACGGCTGGCGCGACCATCGCTTTCATGATCATCTTCATGAAGACGAACGACTCGGTACTAGCCAAGAAGATTGATATCCCTGATACCACTGTTCGCTTCGACTACGTGCGGCCAGATCTGTTCCTGTTGCGAACACTGGCACGACACTTGATCATGTGGGATAGTATCAAACCCACTGCTGAGTGGATCAGCCAGAGTCTGCCCGAAGTCTACCGCGGACGATCGCGACTCACGGATGTGCGCCGGCTGCGCAGCGAAGATATGCCATTCTTCAACATTATTGCAGGCCTCTGCTTTGCCGTCGGTCTCCGCCATGCTGGATCGGGACAAACACAGGCCCGGGATCTGTTGTTGTTTTATCTAGACCAGCTTATCCGCATTTCACGGCTACCTGTGCGAAGCTACGATGCTAGACTCGCCCGCAATTCGGTTCGGAACTGTCAAGATGTGGTGGCCCTATCTGCCGCGGCAGTCATGGCTGGCACGGGGGACCTAGCTCTGTTCCGGCGCCTGCGGTCGCTCCATGGTCGAATCGACGCGGATACACCGTATGGTAGTCACATGGCGGCACACATGGCTGTCGGAGTACTCTTCCTCGGAGGAGGCAGCTACACACTTGGCACGTCCAACCGCGCTGTGACCGCACTCATCTGCGCATTCTACCCGATCTTCCCAACAACGGTGCTTGACAACAAGTGCCACCTCCAGGCCTTCCGCCATCTCTGGGTTCTCGCTGCTGAACCACGATGCCTCGTCCCTCGTGATCTTGATACCCGCCGCCCAATCTCTATCCCCGTTACCATAACTTCTCATGACGAGACCACCCGCACCGTCAGCGCCCCCTGTCTACTGCCAGATCCTAGCAGCATTGCCCGTATCGAGATACGCGGACCAGACCACTGGCCGCTCGTTCTGGATTTCAGTCAGAACGATGCCCTGCGCGAGAAATTCCTCCGCGGCGACCCATCCGTCTACCTTCGCCGCAAGGCCACCTACAGTCCAAGCTCATCAACCTCCGTCTTCGCGTCCACCCTGACCGGCCTCAGTGAAGCGCAAGACATCCTCCCAACAACCACCGGTCCCCTCTCAAACCCAACCAAGGGCCTCCCACCCTCGGCATGGCCCACCCGCACGGCGCTACTCACCGGAAAGCCCTCTGCAGCGATGACTCCGTCCCAAAACCCTTGGGACTGGGTCTTCCACCTCCCCTCCCTACAAGATCTCGACATCCGGGAGCGCTCCCTCGTCCTCCCATCTTCCTTCCCGATGCGCTCTACGCGTATCACCACCGATCTCATCTCTGTGCCGCCTTGGCTGCGTACCTCAGCGGTAGATGCTAGACTCGCTCTGTCGCATACTGTCCGCAACATCGTGCAATCCGCACGCGGCCGGGGCGCTGATCCGGACCAAATTTGTGATCGGATCTGGCAGCTTCGTTTGTTGTTTGATTGGCTGGATCGTACTCAGCCTGGCGATGAACGCGACCATGTTTCGAGTAGAGGGTTGCTATCCCCGGCGCAGGGTCAGCCGTCTGGGCTGTGGTTACGGAGAGACTTTGTTGAGGAAGCTAGGTGGCAGGTGTGGGGTGTGCAGATTGGTGATGTTGAGGGAGAGACTCAAATATAATTGTATTCGCATTAGGAAAACAGATCAAATCCCCCAATGCTATGTGTATTTTTTTATTTCTCGTCTTTTCTCCAATATAAATTCCCCGGAAGTTCATCTCCGCAGAGGGGTAACTGATAACACAATCCACAGCTTCCATCCCGCCATCGCCATCTCTCTACTTTTCTTGAAATCATCCCAACTCAAGTCAATCCCAGTTGAATTCCAGTTGAATTCCAGTTGAATTCCAGTCGCAGTCCCAATTGCAATTCCAATTGCAGTTCCAATCATCAAAACCATGACCAATCAACACCAAAAACAATCTCCTCCGAAGCGGAGTGAGTCTCCAACTCCAACCTCTCACTAAAAACAAGACACAGAAGAAGAGAGAACCCCCAAAACTAACAATCTCAACCCTCAACAGTATGGGCCTCCCTAATAACAAACATGTCCTACCTCCCCGGCCTCCTAACCCTACACCACTCCCTCAACTACCCCTCCCAAGACCACAACATTACAAACCAACCCCAACCCTCACCATCCGCAACCCAAGGAACAAAATACCCGTTCGTAGCCTTCTACACCTCAACATTCCCAGCCGAAGGCCTCAAAATCCTCCAAAGCCGCAACATCCAATCCCAATGGGTCCCTTCAGTGACACCCGCCAGCACCCGCAACTACGCCAAAGACCCACGCTTCGCCGAAACATGGAACAAGCTAGTGGTCTTCTCACTCGAACAGTATGAGCGCGTCATCCTCCTCGACGGCGACATCCTCATCCGCCGGAACATGGACTCTTTAATGGACTTACCGCTCGACGATGAAACCGATGCCGAGGGAAACCGGGTGTTTGCGGCTGCGCATGCTTGCGCTTGTAATCCCATGAAGAAGGCGCATTATCCGGCTAATTGGTATGTAACACCAACACCAACACCAAAACACTCTATACATACGACAGTACTAACCTTCCTCTCACAGGATCCCGTCGAACTGCGCTTACACAACGCAACACTCCACCCCCGCCGACGCGCAGAACGTTGCCCCACCTCCGGGCTCCGGTGTCGGAATGCTGAACAGCGGGGTGTTAGTCGTGCGGCCTTCGGCGCGTGTGTACAACGAGATCACAGCTGCGTTACAGGAGACCGCGCGGATTGAGCGGTACGACTTCCCTGATCAGGAGTTGTTGTCTGATGTTTTTGCTGGACGGTGGGTTCCACTGCCTTATGTTTATAATGCGCTGAAGACGTTGCGGATGGCGGGTGTGCATGATTCTATTTGGCGGGATAGTGAGGTTCGGGCTGTGCATTATATCTTTGCTACGAAGCCTTGGCATGAGGATGTTGTAGAGGGGGATTTGTCTGGGTTGGATGAGACGGGGGTTTGGTGGTGGAGGGCTAATTGGGAGAGGATGAGGGTTGAGAGGGGGGTTGGTGTTTTGGATGAGTTTTCTGGCTCTGGGTGATATTTTTTGATATGCTCCATGTAGATAGCTTTACTGTCGTAGTTTCTATAGATTTGTGGGTGGCTATAGTTATGCATAGATACTCTGTACAGACATTTCAGTTCCAAGGTCATATTGATAGTGAGAAAGATATTGATAACGATAGGGATGTCGATGTCAATCTGAACAGCTCCTGTAACCAGATGCAATACATGCAGGTCGATCTAAGTATATCCATGCAAGGGCGCAATCTGCATCAACGTCATCAAGCGTCAAGCATCACGCATGCTCATCTGTTCAATTCCAATCAACCATCATACCCAACAGCCTGGAGCTCTTTCCGCACCGTATCCTCGGTCTGGATCTTCTTCATCTGCGTATCCTCCAACTTCTCACCACCAGCAAGACGCATCTTAAGCTCATCAATGGCGCGGATCTTCTTCAGCAGGCCACGGATCTTCTTATCCTGGGCAGAGGGATCCTCAACAGGCGCGGAAGCAATCACAGGGGCCGGAGCAGGAGCAGCGGCAGGAGCAGGGGCAGACTTGGCCGCACCGTTTCCATTCGTGGGGCCAGCATTCTTACCGCGGTTACGGTTGCGGTCGGGGCTGGGTCCAGTCGGGGCGTTGGCAGGAGCATCAGTTCCATCTTCCTTGGCCTTCTTAGCCGCCTCGCGCTTCTTCTTGTTCTTCGCGGCGGACTTGGACAGGTTCTCGGCAGGCAGGGCGACGCCACCGCCGGGCGCGGCTCCGGGAGGCAGGTACTCCTCCGAGGGCTCAGCGCCGGGGATCTCACGACGGCGGGGCTTGCCGAAAGTGTTCATGCTGGCACCGGGCACACCGTCGCGGACAAAGGCGGCACCACCTTCGTCTTCGCGCTTGAATGCGAGTGGGGTCAGCTGTCCACGGGCGCCAGGTGGACGGTAGGCACCTGCTGGCTTGACGGGGGCCTTGCGCGTGCCCATGTAGGCGGTGGCGGAGGGGTGGGGCACAGGCACCTTGGTGAGCGGCTCGCCCAGAGGGTGCTGCTCGATGCTCTGCGGGCGCCAGGTGACGTCGTAGAGCTCGGTCATATCCTCGTTGTAGGTGAGACCGCCGCTAACGTGCCAGATGCGCACTCCGTTGTCGACGCGCAGGCGAGGGCTGGTCGTCGCGGTGAGGATGTACTGTCCGTCGGGCGACCAGGCGCACACGCTGGCGTTGGAGGCCTCGACGGTGGTGATCTTGTGGTAGTTCTTGTCCATGTCGTAGAGGTCCATCTGTCCTGCCAGGTTACCGAAACCGGCAACCAACACGAAGCGGCCATGGGGCGAGAACTGGATAGTGTTGCGCGGCGCGAGGGGGAAGTTGTGCTTGGGCACACCGCGGAAGTTGAAGATGGTCGTCTTAGCGGGCATATAGCCGTACACAACACCGAATTCCTTCGAGTTGGGGTTCCAACTAACATCGTGAATAGGACCTTCCTTATCTGCTGATTGTTAGTTGAGTTCAACAAGTAGTAAACCCCCCCCCCCCCCCCCCCCAAATCAAAACTTACCAAGATCAATACGCGAGTCGAATGCACCGCTAGCGCTCAGCAAGTACAGGGTTGTCTCGCCGTAGTAACTCTTGCCGGTGCGATCCACCTCAGTCTGCGCTAGCACGATCAAAGTAGTTCCAGAAGCGTTCCACTTCAGCTGGACCTTATCGCCCTTGAAGAAGCTCTTCTGGGATACGGGCGCAGTGAACTGGGGCACAATGAACACCTTAACCTGGGCAGGCTGGCCCTTGCGCTCAGGAATGAACACGGCAATAGACTGAGTCTGACCAGGCGACAACGCAAAGTCCGCCACTCCCTCCACGCGCAACTTATTCCAAACAGTGGAGAGGTTGTCGCTCTGGTAGAACTGAACCTCGTTGGTCACGGTACGGGCGCACAGCCGCTCATCGGCAGTGTACTGCAAGTTCCAGCCGGTCTGCGACTTCTGGACGAAACTTCCCACAACCGAGTGATCGTCACCGTCCTCAATGGCACGCCACACCTTCAAGTTCTTGACGGCGTCTCCGTTCTCGTCCTTGGATGTGCGCTGCCAGGTGATCACATAAGTGCCGAGCGGCGAAAATCCCAGTTCGAACACGTTATCGGCGGGGATGGTCCCAACGACTTGCCCCACGGAAGGGTCGATAATGGTAACCCTGTGTTGGAGAGGAATGTTAGATTTTAGACGTGAAAGTGGGGGTTAACCAACTTACTTCTCGGGTGATGCCCATGCGAAGTACCGGCCACACGGCGAGTAGGCGCTACAGCGGAGGTTGCCCTCTGGTCTAGAGAACGAGTCAGCGATATCTCCTGTTTGCTATCTGGCTCAATTCTTACTTCGCGAACCCAGAAAGGGGTTGGTAGACAGGGGCGGCATCCATGATGCCAATGCCCTTGAGCGTGCGGACTGTGCGACTATCAGCAACTATCATCCACTCGAGAAATGCGACCCAAAGTCAAGAATAAGTATGAGTAAAGGGAAAACACATACAAGCAAGTTGCGTAGGAGCAGCCATCTTGATTTCGACTCGCGGGTCTAGAATGAATCCACCAAAAGAAGAGAAATCGAATGCTTTTCGAGAACACCAGGTAAAATGGATTCTTCTAGGAAGAAACACGAATCACAAAGCAAACTTATAGGACCAAAATAACCTCGCAGCGAACAACGGACCCGGTGAAATAACGGGGGGTCGAACAAAGGCGAAGCAAAGGCGAAGCGAAACGGGCTTTTCGGGGGTATTTCTCGGATTGGGATTTCGTGTGGGTTTCTGGGCAAGTGAAAACAGCAAGTCGGCGGAATAGAAGACTGCTAGACAAGTCAATGCCAGCAAAAGAGGTCGGGCGAAGAAAGGTAGTTGGGGTGGTTGAAGAGTGAAAGGAAGAAAATTCGGGTTTGGCGATGTGGCTCAGGCGGCATGCCGTCATCTGCGGTATACTCGTTGTGCCGGGAATCACCACTGTATAGATTGTATGCTTCGGTTTGGATTGGAGCTTGGATAGAACTATATACTAGCTTGGTAATGTACTATTCTATATGTCTAGATATCTAGATACCTGAAAATAATGCGTAGGAGTCTGGATTTACGTGGAAAAGACAGGTGGCAAGGGTCTTTGGAGGGGAAGACCCAATCAGGTACTGACGATACTTTGATATTTGGAAGATATCATGTCTCAATACCTAGTTTTCTTTGTTTATAATTACATTCATAGTCATTGTTACTTCGAAACAAAGACACAAAAAAAAAAAGAAGAAGCAATCCATTCGAGGCACCAAGCCACTAAAAAAAACGCCTTCGTAACCTCTTGAATCTACCAAAAACATCAAAACATTAACCAGACTCTAATCCCGGCCTGGCGAGCCAAATCCACTACTACTGCGACCGGGTGTGGAAACCAATCGTGGAGTTCTGGCAGTAGTATCAACAACGTCTGAGTCAAAAGTCATACCATCAACCAGGCGAGCATCCTCATTCATAGGCTCGGGGGTCACCGACCCAGCTGGTGATGAGGGCATCATAGAGCTCTCCCCAGCATGGTGCTGTTGTTGCTGAAGATATGAAGCCAGTGGATTCGGGCGGTTGACATTCGAGCTACCCATAGAAGTAGGCCGTGCCCCGATACCTCCAGAAGACACACGGTTCATTCCAGGAGGACGAGAAATCGGTCCACTGTAAGTACTGTTGGCGCCTTCGCCGAAACCAACCAGACTGGCATTACCCTCGTCACTGGCGTTACCGACACTGGAAGTGCCATCGTCCTCGTGATACTCTTGATACTCGCTCATTTTGTCGGCGTCGTATGTGTCGCTACTGCTCGCCCAGGTGGTGCGTCCGGCGATACTGCCTGTCGCGCTGGCGCTGCCAACTGTGCTGCGCTCCTTCGGTGCTTGACTCTCGAAATATCCTGGAGCATACGGCTGAAGCACTTGGCCGGATGTTTGGCCACCGGCGCGAGCTGTGGCAACGCGCTCAAGGCCGGCTAGGCGGGAGATGCGGTCTGCGCGCTCGGCCTCTAGGGTTGTGGTGGAGGATGTGGAGGACTGGTGCGCATGGTGGCTGTGGGGGAATGGCTGGCCCTGGTAGCCGTCTTTGATGGCTGTGGTCGAGAGAGCAGAGAGCGACGTAGTGCCGGAGTTGGGGGTGCCCCTGATTTCCCCGTTAATTAGCCAAGTCAGTTTCACTCTCCATGTTATATGCAGACACAGGGAAGACGGAGTTATAGAAAGCTCTTACGGTCCCATATCCGATGGAGTGACGGGTTCCGATGGGGGAGGAGGCAAATTGATCAGCGTTGGAGTAGTCATGATGAGATATGAAGATAAACTAATTCTCTGAAAATTAAGCAGAGTCAGTAATTCAGTGAGAGATGTTAAAAGAGATGGAGGTTGGAGAAAGAGAGAAGGAGAGATGGTGGACTTGGACTTGAGAACTAAATAATTAATTTCCCCCCCAAACGTCATACCTCAGTGGTGAATACGGTAGAGTTTAGTGGCCATTGGGATAATACTGCGGGTCACCATATTATACATGTGTAGTCCTAACATACCTAGCCAAATTTATCTAGTATTCCACTTATAAGGCCTCTATCCTTTACAAAAATATTGAATTCTCTGGCTTTATTTGGTTGGAGATGATATTAATAAGTTATATTTCACCTATATTCTTTGATGTCTTTATACAAACCTAGAGCTCCGCTGTCATGATGGACACTAATTACCACCATACAAGATCAGTCCCGCCTTTCCCTATATAAAGGTCATTGTTCGAAATTTACCATCAGTCCAAAACTGGTAAACACACGCCAGATTCATGCATTCGTTCATTCATGTATACAATCCTATAATAAATTGTGGAAGAGAAAACAGCCCGCTGCTCCCCCTAATCCCTAAACCTTCCGATTCTCATAATGCCCCCGAAGATCATCCACCTCTTTCTGGAGTTTGGTGAGATCAGCCAGGATGTCAAGGGCATTGGATGGTTGTGGAGTGGGTGTCTTGTTCTCCTTCAATCCCATCATATCACTACTACGGGCAATGGAATCTCGAGTGCGCCGAGGCGGAGGGGGCGGAGGTGGTCCAGTAGAGCCACCCGGTACACTCCCATAGGATGATGCCCGCCGCCCAGCCTTCAGTGATGATGGTCTGGAGTTAGTGGGGGGAGACAGGTTCAACGAGATATCTCCCAACGGGGCAGTTGCTTGGAAGTCTCCCGATGATGGCGGAGGCATGCTGATTCTCTTGTTTTCCAGTGCCCGACTGGAAGGGCCCGGACTGGGAGGCAGAGAGCTATCATTGCTCTCCGAGTCGTAAGAAATATTTAATCTGCTGCTAGTTTTGGACTGTGTAGACTTGGATCTCCGCATCTGGCTGTGCCGTCGACTGAGAGGTGGCGTCGGAGGACGCTTATGCTGAGACTGGCTGCGCTGAAGCGAGTCCGTCGACCCTGTCGCTCCAGGAACCGAGAAAAAGTCCGCAGCCGCTGATAGAGACGCCGAGGGATGCGAGGCACCGGGCGTCACATTCTCAGAGGAGCCATGGATTGACAAGCGGTTAGTAGACCGAGACCGGGCGGTCTGGGAGGATTCTGCGGTGGCTAAAGAGCCGATTCTGCGGCCGTGATGACTCCTAGGCGGAGGCGGCGGCTTCTTGTCTTTGGCGCGGCCCAGGGTGCTGCTTGCGTCAAGCTCTAGAGACAACCGTGCTGCAGGACGTCCTGCATAGGAGCTGTCTGCAGCTGTTGCAGACCGCATGTAGTGGTCGGGTGATATTGGGGATCCATCTGCTGATGGAGCTTGGTGTGGAGCTGACCCAAGAGATTCTGGTCGATCATCCTCATGGGGAGCTGGGCTCTTGTACCGATTGATTTCCTCCTCACTATCGGTCGCAGACACAACCAGATTGAATGGGTTTGTCTCTTCGTCCGAGGAGCTCGAGTCATCTACCTCGCGTTCGAGCGATATGGACGACTTCCCGGGGTGACCGTTCAGGGCTATAGGTGGAGTGGATAAAGGCTTGGAGGGTAAAGCAGGGACAAAACTGCCCGAGTTGGTAGGCAATGGATCTGCGGGATTGCCTGTATATTCAGATTCATCAGCGCCATGTTGGGGATGAACTCCCCCCGTGTTACCGAGGAAGCCTTAGGAGGGGAAAGAAGGGGGGGGGGGAAACAATACTCACCCGGATTCCTAGGGCGAAAAGGATTTAATCTAGACATCGCGAGAAGAAATATGTTAGAATCGAGAGAAAAGGAAGAGAAGAATTGAGGGGTCCCCGCCCAGTTTCTTATCCATGAGGTTCCTAGTTACCTTACGCGCCGCGTTCCGAGAGCGAGTCCGACTCCCCCGAGAGGCTTTGAAAATGCATAAAAGCATACAAGTTCTTATATTAAGATAATAGTTCAGTCAATTTGGAATATTGAAACGAATGCGTCCCAGTCCCCTATTTTACATGGGAAAAGGGTCCAGGTATGGTACAGAAGCATATAAAAAATAGAAGAGAAAGAAAAAAAAAAGAACGCTCTCCAGAGAATACAAAGCCGCCATATGCCTCACCCAGTGCTGTGAAATAATAATAATAAAAGAGGATCCCTCCCATATTCAAGTCCCCTCACCGTTCGTTATAGACATGCCATGTCTCTTCACCCTCGAAAAACTTATGTGCTAAGCGATTGCCACTCTCCGTGGGCTGGCTGAATGCAATTTGACCCTTTGTTATTTCCATCCCGTAAATAAAGTTGATGACCACGCAGTCGAGGAGATCTAAAGCAATTCCCTTTCGTCGTGAGGATCCGGAAGTCCAGATGCGAGAGACTCCGACAATGGCCGGGCGGATTTCATCTCGTGTCGAGACAGAGCCGTTGTGCGCGTCGCCATTTGGTTCCTTCACCACCGGTCGCGATTCCCAGATGCGCTCGGTCAGACAGAGCCCGACACAGCGGCTGTCCTTCATGTGCAGAAAGACCCGGTAGCGATCTACTTTCTCGGTCGGACCATCCTGCAAATGTTTGGGTGGTTCCGTTTGGCTCCAAAGGGTTTCATCGTCGATTTCCGGTGATGAGAGCTCTTTATTGACAACCTCGAGAACTTTCTTTGCTTGGCTCTTGGCGCTAGGCGACGCCTTGCGGTCCACGATTACCACATACCCCTCATCGAATCGAGTCGCTTCGTAAACCCAGCGTGAGGCATTCGCACGCATAAATGCCTTGCCCAGGTCGATCCCAGTCGCGTTCATCTCGTGGAACTTTTTATGCAGTGCCGCATCCTCTGTATTGGACGGGATATATTCCATGCCACAGGTAGCACAGGTCTTTCGTGTATCATTTCCCAAGTCTATCTGCATCTGCCGCATAACGGGTTGTTTCTGACCTTTCTGTTTGGGCGGGTCCACGGATGCGCGTACGCTATTCGAATTAACCTCCGTCAAGGGCGATCCGGCGGTGACTTCCTTGTGCTTGCGCTTGAGAAAGGCAAATGTCGGCTTGCGGGTATTTGCTGGCGGTGGAGTTAACCGTGGTGGTGGCGAGGATGGGGGTGTGGTGAGATCGTCAATATCATCGAGCGTGCCTTCCGATAACAGGGAGTTGCGACGCGACGGGCTCGACAGCACAGCGGCTGAAGACTCGCGGATGGCGTATTGCAGGTTGGCCTCAGCTTCATCGGACTCATCCACGCGTCTTTTCTTCGCGGCGCGCTCATCGTCATAGACGCGCCATGTTGGTCGTCCGTAAGTTTTCATAAGTCCTCTTGGAGGATGTCAGTTCACCCCCTTGTAAATTGAATCCAATATGCATACCTCTTAAATGAATTGGTAACTGTCCACGGCATGACCCTGACTTTTCCAAAATTTGTTCAGGGCAAAGGTGGGATGAAGAAGTTGAGAAAGTCGAGCTTGACCGGGCACGCGTGGAACGCTAGTCTGTTTTAGGTCATATTGTTCCAAGGGAATGACTAATCTCACTGACCTTCAGAGCCTGGGACGTTATCCCTTGCCTGGTCTCTGGTCTCTGGTTTGGGTTTTGTTTTCCTTTGGGTTTTCAGGGCAGTTTCAAGTTCAAATAGGAAAAGAGAGAGGAAAAAAAGATGTGGAAATGATCAACAGTTGCCGGTGGAGAGCTGGGTTTTTGTAGTTTTAAAAAAAAGGAGAGTCTCGCCACCAGCCGGAATTAATACCGGACCAAGGAGGAAGAAGATAAAAGAGTCAGAGAAGTGAAGAAGTGAAGAAGTGAAGAAGTGAAGATGCGAAGATATGAAAATATGAAGATGTGAAGTGCAGATAAACGGAGTATAACAACAATCACACCAGCCTTGTCAAATTCCTGTGGTTGGTATGTCGGGCACTTCTTTTTTTTCCCCCTTTCTTAATTGATTCACAATAATATAAATAATGTTTATGGAGTACGACGGATGAAGTACACAATTGGCAGTTAGCAGACAGGCTCCAATCCTCAAAATTCAGCCAATGAGACTATCTTGTGTGCACTGGTGAAAGTCTACCAGGGAGATTAAAAGATGACGCTCTCCTGAGCCCCCCTTGGCCTCTTATTGCCAAGGTGGGCAAGGCTTCCATATAGCCAGTAAGAGCTTCCCCATATTGCATTGTGCAAGGAAGCCCACGTTGGAATTGTGATCATCAGTATTGACCGCTTTAATACTTCACGTTCAGCGCTTACAGGATACAGGTTACAGGTTGCAGCAATTCTGTTCAGTTGAGGGAATATACCGGGCGCTTGGGGCCAACCCAACACGAAAGTATTCTGTGCTGATTGGGTCAAGACCCGACAGAGTTGGATCTTGTCAAGTGATTGGCTTGATGTTAAACCCAGCTTACGAGGTCATCGATATATGGGAGGCCTGGTCCCCGGATTTCACAAAGACTGGCCACTGATCACTTGACATGTCAGGGAAGTATGAACATTCAGTGCTGGAGCCTACGGAGTACACATTCATTCCGGTCGCTACCGGACCGCGGAGTCCGTATCCACGAGAGGCGTCATAAGCTCCAACTCTGAACAAATGTCTCAGAATTGCCTGAAGAACTACTCCTTCAGGACCCTCGGGTTTACTGCCCTGACAAAGCTTCCTTGTGCCACCTTTGCCATTCTCACCCATTCGTGGCCTTCATATCTGTGCTGACCCCTCTCATTTACTGGATAGGAGCCTCTCGGTGTACGGAGTACGGTGCCCCCCAAGAGGCAATGCTGGGCATGGGCCAGTCAGATCTGTTTGTTCTGAGTCACCCACGCAATTTTATGCATAGAATGTTACACATCCTCATCATCCGGTCTAACCATATTCTCCAGTATTCATTGTGCTCCAGTACAGTAGCTGCCAAAGTTGCCGATCTACCAGGGTCTACTCCGTAGTCCAAAGGTAGATAGTCTCAAGCAAATCAACTCGATACATTCTTGTCCGACGCTATTATTGAGGGAATGATGGACCTATCAACCTATAAAAGAGAAGCTTTCATGTGGCTTCCCTTAGTCGATCGTGGCTGGTTCAAACAGAGCTGGGATCGTACATATTATACATTGGGACTCCGTATAAGCTTGTACTCCATAAACGGCACAATTTGGGGGGGGGCTATAGTGTCGATCTCTCTGGGTGGCACTAAGCACTAACCGTTGGAGCTAACATGAAAAGGGAATTAAAAGGGGATTCTAGAACTATTGAAGCTGGGTAAAAACTATGTGGTATATTATATCCCAATTATATCCCAAGGTTATAGTTATACTTACCTAGGTAGATCTAGTATGAAGTCATATATCTTTTACTATTCTACTATGTCGGTATTTAAATCTTTCAACATATAAAAAGTCCGAAGAATGCACTCTAATCCATAAAGAAAATAGTTAAAGGAATAAAGAGATTAATAAAAGAAGCATGGTTAATATGCAGTGTCAGATTCGATATAATTCCAGCTGACTCCGAAGTCCAGGATCTCCCGCAGGATCTCCCGGGCCTATTTGGCCGCTCTTTTTTTTTTTATTCTCCCCGAGTTTCCCCCCCAAAAACTCTTCAACTCCAACAACTTTGTCAATATACCAACAATGTCTGACCACGAACAAGCTGCCGGCAAGAGAAAGCGTGCGAGTAAGTCTTGGATCTGCTTTTTTATGTTTTTCTCCCTTGCTTTGTATCTCATTCCTCTCCGGAACTACACCACTCGAATCACAATTCAACATCAATCTTCCAGAATCAATTCTGATCTGGCCCGTGTGACATGTCCCTGGGCACCAATCCCTTCGGATTATATCCCAGCCACATCTGTCACAATTTTCCCCCTTCCCTTTACCCCTCCCCGCCCCTAAATCACAATTCTATAGACTTAAAAAAAAAGAAACTTGAATATGTCTAACCTCTCACCTCCAGGGACCCAGTCATGCCCTCCTCCGGAGCTCCCCCAGCTGGTTGCCGAACAGCATGTGCCAATTCCATCCCATGACAAGGACACCCAACGTTTGATTGTGGTTCTTTCCAATGCTAGTCTGGAAACCTACAAGGCTGTCTCCAGTGGACGCTCAGGGACCAAAGATGAGAAATTCTCTCTGCTGAACAGCGATGAGCACATCGGTATCATGCGTAAAATGAACCGTGATATCAGTGAAGCCCGACCAGATATTACCCACCAGGTACGATTCAACATCGCCAGTGGCAATAGCAAGGTCAAAAGAGAATGCCCACTAACCCGCCGTAGTGCCTACTCACTCTTCTCGATTCCCCCGTGAACAAGGCCGGTCGGCTCCAAATTTTCATTCACACCGCCAAGGGCGTTTTGATCGAAGTCAATCCTTCCGTCCGCATCCCGAGAACATTCAAGCGGTTCGCCGGTCTGATGGTCCAGTTGCTCCACCGACTCTCCATCCGTTCGACCAACTCACAGGAAAAGCTCCTCAAGGTTATTAAGAACCCGATCACCGACCACCTGCCCCCCAACTGCCGCAAAGTGACCATGAGTTTCGAGGCGCCCGTGGTCCGTACCAAGGACTACCTGGAGTCGCTGAACCCCAACGAGAGTGTCGCCATCTTCGTCGGTGCCATGGCCAAGGGCCACGATGACTTTGCCGACTCTTTCAAGGACGAAACTATCAGTATCAGCAACTACAGTCTCAGTGCCAGTGTTGCCTGTAGCAAGTTCTGCCACGCTGCCGAAGAGGTTTGGGATATCCTTTGAGAACCCCAACTGGAAAAACAAAAAAGAAAGAAATCGCGCCCAGATAGCGCGCGTCCTTGTCGTCTGTACTGACGGCACACTTGCACCTTTTTTTTATATACGGGGATTGATTTGCAGAACGAAGGTACCGGTATCTCTGCATATGCCTGTCCTTTGAGTACTTCGGCCGTTATTAAGCCCAATTCTCTCTACCTTTCTATCTCGGTTTTGTTTGAAGGAAACTGGGAATACTGGGACAGCTTCCAAGCATCGGGATTCATCCCAAGGTCTGTGGTTTAGAGAGCACCTGGTTCTTCTTTTCCCTTATACGTTACGGGTCGGATGGCATTTGGTTCCTTTTCGCCAGTCCTTGATCCATCTTGCTTCCATCCAGCTTCAACCTCGACTGTTGTGATGCGTAGACCAGAAAAAGTGAACAGCACATAGATCAGGGCCCATTAATTTGGGATTCCTGAGACACATATCTTCAACTTCTGTGTTCAATAAAAATATGGCTTTTTTATTTTTTTTACTCTCTTTTATTTTTTTTCTCTTTATCAAAGCATTTGTAAAGTGCTCCGTAATAATAATCTTGATCCTTGACGTGGCATGTAATTAGCCCTCGCCTCACTTTGAATGTGCGAAGCGGATCGACGGTGGCGATATGAGATGCACTTCTGCCCATCGTATATTTGGTATTGATATATTGTCGGTAGACATTGTAGATAAATATGTTATTATATACCATATTATTCTATGTAAATCATATTATTACTTGAAAATTTATGAGAGAGAAGAAAAAAAAGCACTCAATCTACGTGGATGACTCAACTGTAGCCGTAGCGGTCAGCACATCTACCCAAGTCCACCTGGCAGGACTTTTTCTCCTCCTCCTCCACTACCAAGTCTACCATTTGCTCACACGAGAACAAGTAAGCAAAAAGCCCACTTAACGTCGATAGGCTCCTGCACCTCGCTCAGGGCATCCAGAACAGACGCCCCATCCGCCAACAGGAATCCACATTGGCTCCCCGCGATGACCTGGCAGGGACCCATCTGCAGCCCTCCAGCCATAGAGCGTTTCACCCTGCACAGAGTTGGGCCCCTAGATATCCCAAAGCAGCCAGGAACAGGAACAGCATTCGGTCTGACTATTGTGCCATTGGAAGTACGGATTGACCTTTCTATTCTCACCAAGTACGAACTACCAGAGTATGGGTTTAGGCCTTGAATACGCCTCGTCCTCGGACTGTTTCAACTTTTCCGTGCAGATCGGGTACTGAGCATTGACTTGATCTTTGGGCCAATCGTCTATGGACCCCCCACTTGCCTGACTCCATACAGAAATCACACGTCCTCAAGTGTCCACCAACGTACTCCGTACTATCGGGAAACATGCGGTGTTCTGGATGACCCTTTTTTAGCTTGGGCAGGATTTTGGAGGCTAGTTTATTCTCTGTTTTTGGATTAGAGTCACACGGCATTTATTCTGACTGGCTCTTGGAGGCATCGTTCATGTGGCCTCATTTCCTGGCGTCATAGTTCTGGTTATAGACTTGGAATCCCTCACCGTATATATCTTTACCGGTTCCATTTAATCTCTCTCTCTCTCTCTCTTTCCATCCACCTTCGTTTTCCCCATTCTTTCTCAACTATTTGTACGTGCTGGTAACTCAGGCACGTCGACTTCCAACATTCGCAATGCCCGTTTCGCATATCACCTTGACCGTCTCTCACCTCCCGACCTCTACCTCTTTCTTCTTATCATGTTTACAGCCATTGGGATACCAATTCATTGGTCGACATGACGACTATATAGGTTTCGGTCAGAAGCAGGGGGAACCTGCTGATTTCTGGATGACCGAGACTAAGCCTGGGTGAGTGATATATACAAAGCAACACTCTTACCTTTCGGCAAAGCTAACCTGAACCAAAGATCTCCTCCTGGTGCAGTCCATGTCGCCTTTCCAGCCCCGTCGAAAGACGCAGTCGGCTCATTCTTCATAAGTGCCCTAAAAGCGGGCGCGAAGATCCACGGCGAACCCAAGATGCGAGATTCGCAGTCAGGGTACTTCAGTGCAGCTGTCATCGACTTTGACGGCAACAGCATTGAAGCCGTGTACCGACCCAGCAATGCCTCGGTTATCTCGTCGGAGGCTAGCGGACCGACAATGGCTCTTATAGAGAGTTCCAGCCGCTCCGTGGTCTCAAAGGCGAGCAGCAGAGCTAGCACCATCAAGACAGAGAGCATTGCACCTCCAAGGTCTGAGGTGTCCGAAACTAGATCCGTGGCAAAGTCTGAGGCAAGATCCGAGGCAAGGTCCGAAGCCAGATCCGAGGTCAAGTCGCGTGCCATTTCCAAAGCACCCACAACCTTTGAGCGGTCTGCACCAACAGTCGTCTCCCGCCAATTCCAAGGCCCGCCGCCACCGTCATACACCGTGCAAGCACCCGCCCCGCCCCAGACCGATGACGGC
The DNA here is from genome assembly GCF_028827395.1 of Penicillium hordei. Classification (NCBI taxonomy): domain Eukaryota; kingdom Fungi; phylum Ascomycota; class Eurotiomycetes; order Eurotiales; family Aspergillaceae; genus Penicillium; species Penicillium hordei. The sequence continues at coordinate 2,368,711 of NW_026623146.1, read as the reverse complement.
AGCAAAGCAGCCAAGACCATCGTGGGCACGCTCATTGGCGCCGCGGCAGGCGCAGCCATCGCCTACGCAATGGTCAAGGGTGACTCCCAGTCAACAATGCAAGAGCCCGAACAGCCAACACAGTTCGCAAGCAGCTTCCCCCAAATCAAAGCTGCGGCCCAATCCTTCTTCAACAACGACGACCAACAATCCCAATACCGCGCCATCGAAGCACCCTCACCACCACGCAGCTCCTACACAACCGCCTCAAACCCCCGCTCAACCCTCACGCGCAGCGTAACCTCCAAGAACCCCCGCGCCAGCACAATCTACGAGGGCACCGAATACATGCACGACAACCCCCGCCGCGCCTCAGAAGGCAGCATCTACAGTATTCCCGAGGACACCCCGCTCCGGGCAATCGAGTATCCACCGGCCAGCAACGCCTCGCAGCAACGCTACGCCTGCGCCCCGTCAACCTTCATCAGCAGCTATCACGACGAGAAGACCCGCGCTCCAAGCAGCGTGCACAGCTCCTCAACGATCAAAGCATCGCAAAGCACCCACCGACGCCACAGCCACGACGACCGCGACGGATACGAGTCCGTCGTCTCCCAACGCTCGCAAAAGAGCCAGCAAAGCACGCACTCGTACCGCGCGGCCTCAGTGCGCTCTTCCTCGCACGTCGGCAAAGACAACGCCAGCGTTGCATCATCTTCCCGCTCCGCGCGCAATATCCCCCTCCCCGCTGGCTCAAGCGCTACATACTACTCCAGCCCGAGTATCCACAGCAAGGATGGCGGGAACTCGTATTTGTCTGCACGGAATGTCCCGCTTCCCGAAAGCGTGGTGGATCTGGACGTCGACTCACATGTTTCGCCTGATGACTCGATTAGCCAGGTTGGATCGCATGCTCATCGGCATCGCTCGCATCGGTCGAAGAGTTCCAAAGGGTCTAGGGCTGATGATCATGTGAGTCCGGCGGACTCGGTGAGTCAGGTTTCTAGGGCTAGTCAGAGGACTGCTAAGGCTGGGGAAGGGTCGAGGGCTGGGAGTCGACGGGGGAGTCAGGTTGTTTGAATGTGATCCCAGTTGGGGGATTTTGATGCGACAGATTTGATTCGATGCGGTTTTCTACTATTAATCTTTTTGATTTGCATTTACACAGATAGATATACATACATACATATATGGAGTCTGGGAGTTGGGCAATTGGAATGCATCGTTCAAGAGTCAGTGTTTGAAGTTGTGGTTGAGATATCGATGATGCCAATAGTAGTCCAATACTACACGATGTACAAACTACAGTCTACAAGTGCCAAAAAGCTCATTAGCACACAGATGGGCCTACCAAGATTGTGTTATTTAAGACAGAAAAGGATAGAAGCCCCTAGACGCAAGACACAAGACACAGAACAAGTGATCTCGAACTTCTCTTCGAAAAACCCCAAAGCCATTACCCTCCGAGTCCGAAGCATCGCCTAGTACAAAGAAGCAAAAGAACTGGAGAAAAAACTCGGCAAATTCCATAATTCAATCCTAGGCGCATGCAGCGTTTGAAAAAGAGAAGAAGAAAAATGGATGCCATGAATGCATGAGAATTTGTCATAAGGATCGTTGGATATGAAAAGTCCCAGAAACTCAGCCTAACAAGACAAGGTCAAACCCGGCGCAAATGGAGTTTTTAGGCACAGAAGCAGGAAGCAACGCGCGCAAGAACAGGTGCATTTGAAATCAACACACAGAGTTTGGGGGATGAGAAAAAAGACTGAAAACGTTTCTACGACCACAGGTACGCCAGGCTTTCGCGAATTCTGAATCTAGAGCGGGGCAAAGAAAGCGGAAAGATGCAAAGCGACGTTGAGATGACACCGATGAAGAGTGGTCGAGCGAGATAGGGGCCGCAAGGAAGGGGGTTATTGAGGGAGAGAGATAGAGGGAAGAACATAAGCAAAAAGGAATCAGATTTGTCGTTTCACTCAAATAGCGTACTTCCGTGTCCACTCGCGAGCCGTCGCCTCGTAACGGGGTCGGTCGGTCTTGTAGACGTGCGCGATTTCGGGCACAAGAGGATCGTCCGGGTTGGGATCTGTGAGCATCGAGCAAATGGAGAGCAACACTATGAAGGGTTAGAGATTGTGTGTGGCAGATAGTAAAAGGAGTGGTCTTGCTCACCTTTAGAGATGGTGAGAGCAGGGCTCCATTGGTCTCTCAGGATGTCCAGACAGATGCTGCCGTTGGAGTTGATGTTGGGGTGATAGATGCGAGTGGTGAAGTTGACCTTGGGAGGCTTGAAGGGGTAGTCGGTAGGGAAGTGAATGGCAAGGAAGAAGACACCGCCAGAGTATGGGGAGTCACCCTGTATCGTCTATTAGTATAACGAATCTGGTGATGACTCTCTGGACCTCGCAGAGGGCCATCTGGCCCCCCAAGGTCCTCGAGAGCGGATATGAGAGCAACTTACAGGACCCATGATGGTCGCTTGCCAGTGGAACTGTAAGAAAAAAAGACAAGTCAGTCATCCATATCCCCTCATTGATATCAACCTGGTTTAACACCGGGGTGGTTGTGCCCCGCCACACGGCGCCAACCAAGAGAACGAGTATTCATACCAGATCATCTCCAACGGGGCCAGCGGAGCAGGAAGAGGGTGGATCACTAAAGGAGAGTTAGAGTCATGAATCGCAGATGATGGCATCAGGATAGGCTTACCGGCCGAGGTCAGTGAGTTCCTTGTTAATACGCTTGAGAGCCATGACGAAAGAGTGAGAAAGTGCAGAAAGTAAAAAGAAACTGGGTGATGGATCGTCAGTTATTGATTCAAGTTAGAGAGGAAGTAAGTCGACTTACGATTACGTCTTTGTGTGGAAAAGAAGAGGGAAGAAGATAATTGGGAGTCTCAAGAGGGGGGAAAAGTGCCCACAGGTGGGCGGAATCGATTCTGTCGGTATTGTACGGCCCAATACGGGAATACCGGGCGCCACACTGAGATGACACATCATGATTCAGCTTTGAGGCTTACCCGTTATTTGAGGCATTGAGAATGAGGCAGAAGCAGATAGAATGTTAGATATATATGTGTACATATGTCCTTTGAATCAAAATGGTTTGTTTCATGATTGAAGGCAAATCCCTCGATAAGGCTGAATCATCAAATTTGGCGGGGTTAGGCAAAGGCATGTCAGACAAAGACAGCATTTGCAGATATTTCAAATATCAACCTAGTGAAAGGAGAGCAGTGCCTAATCAGTAGACCGATCTTATATGTAAATACATACATAATGTATTTCTCATAATTTGAATGTCTAACTTTTATATTTAAATCTCTTTCTTTCAATATACCTCTGTATTGAAAATCCCTATTACACCGCATGATACTGATACACTGCCCCTCGATGATGTCACGTGCGGGTGAGGCGCCCGCAATTTCCCGCTTAACCTAAAGAGGAAGGAAGTATGCTTTTGATAGCATGACCGCATACTACTCAAGGCTACTACTTATGTCCTTACTGACTACGTATGTACTATTATAAGTACTGATATACCACTTTGAATCATTCGATTAGGATATATTCTATATACAAGTATGCTCTTTTTATTTTTTAGACAAAGGCCTGCTTGCCTGTAATAGCACGGCCGAGGATCAAAGCTATTGGAATATGCATTAGCCTCAGCCCAACACAGTCAGGCAGGAACAACTTACCATGGATATCACTTTGACCTTCATAGGTCTGCACCACAAACAAGTTGGCTACATGGCGGGCAATGTGATACTCGTCGCTGGCAGCATTGCCACCAAAGACTTCTTGCAGACTAATACCAATGTTAGTAACCCAAACCTCAAAAAAAAAAAAAAAAAAAAATTAAGACAGAAAAACCTACGTTCTGGAATTAGCCAGAGCACGGTCACAGTTCTGACGCTTGATCATCGAGATCATCTCAGGCGTAGCCTTGCCAGCATCCTTAAGACGAGCCACCTGAACCGCAGCCAGGGTTCCGTAAGCAGCATCCGTAGCAGCGTTAGCCAACTTCATCTGAATAAGCTGATACTTGGCAAGTGGGTTGCCCTTGAACTGCTTGCGCTCCAGACTGTACTCGCGCGCACGGGCAAGACAATCCTCCAGGGCACCCATGGCACCAAAGGCAATTCCCAAGCGGGCACTGTTCAAGCATGTAAAGGGGCCCTTGAGGCCCTCAACGTCCGGTAGCATATTCTCTGCCGGTACGGGGCAGTTATCCATATGGATCATACCAGTGATGGAAGCACGCAGGGCACTCTTATTCTTGATAGCGGGCGTCTCGTACGACCCGGGCGTCGCACGCTCACGCTCCACAATAAACCCACGGATCTTTCCCGTGGACTCGAGCTTAGCCCACACGAGCGCGATGTCAGCGATGGGCGAGTTGGTGATCCACGTCTTGCTGCCAGAGAGCAGGTACATGCCCTTTTGGGTGGGGTGCTCGCGGGCCACGGTCTCCATGGACCCAGGGTCAGAGCCGTGGTTGGGCTCTGTCAGACCGAAGCACCCGGCAACTGTGCCCTTAGCAAGGCCAGGAAGAAAGCGCTGTTTTTGCTCTTCTGTGCCGAACTCGTTGATGCCGGTCATGGCTAGCGAGCTCTGAACTGACATGCCTGATCGGTATCCCGAATCCACACGCTCGACTTCCTTGGTGATGAGGCCCGATGCCACGGTGCTGACACCGGCACAGCCATATCCTTCAATTGAAGCTCCGAGGAGACCCAGGTCGCCCATCTCTTCTAGGATTCGACGGTCGTAATCCTCATTGCGGTAGGCCTCTGCAAGGGATCACTGACGTCAGTTGACCATTTCATTAAAACAAAGCAAAGCAGATTGTGCATACCCAAAATGCGGGGCGCAAGCTTATCCTGGCAGTATTGGCGTGCTGTATCCTGGATTGCCAATTCCTCCTCTGTGAACAGCTCCGCTGCGGCGAGGGGATCTTCCCAGTTGAAGACGGCCGAGGAGGCATATCGGCGGCCTGCCACGGAGGTAGGACCAGCCTGGATCGAGCGCACGGCTGCACGAAGAATAGACCTGTTCATCATAGCTAAAACAAAGGGTATACACAATTTTTACAAAGTGGAGAGAGAACAGAAAGTTAGAATTGTTGCGGGGGAGCTCAATCAAATATAGCACTAATGGCGGAGACCTCGGCAGTTTGGCAAGTTTGGGGTAAATGAAATCACCGAGTACAATGTACACAGAAATGATAGAATTAAAAGACCAGTATCTCGGTCTTGGTATTTATCCAGATCAATATGATCAAGTCAATATGATTCGACAGAATCCCCGAGCAATGGCTGTTTAGTTCCGCATGTTCGACCTACTCGGACTTTTTCGGTCTAACCGGGCTCGATGCCAAGCACCGAGATGTACTACCCTCGACCTATAGGTCTCTATATATGATCAACAGTTGCTGTGTCGATTTTGAAGGGCGCACTTCAGCATTTGCGATCTTTGCTGGAATGTGTGTGCTCGGAACGGTCACCATCGCGAAGTATCCTAATTAAACCCCGGCAATGGCGGTTTCGGAGCTCAAGCACACGGTTATGGAAAAGAACCAAAGTCATCGCCCATAGGCGATCCGGCAACTCGAAATAAAACGGCACTCAAGCTGAGGATGGGCGGGGATCCAAAGTGGCAGTGCGCCAAATGTCGCCAACTACAGTCGCTAGGCCAAATGCCTGTCCATCCATTCATATATACTGGTCAGTGCCATTTAGCAGGGAAATGATCTACTTTTGTATGGAGATATAGCTCGACTTAATTAATATTTCACTCTAAATATATGTTTTTAGTATCCATATTCCCTGCAACAACTGTGGTCGTCAATCATAGGCTGTTAGTTATGTGTGTACAAAGAGAATAATCGAGGGAAAGCGGATCACGCCGGCATCTGGCTCTGAAGGAAGTCAAACACTCCTGTAGGGAAATAATCCTCATCAAATCCCCAAAGATCTGTCATCATAGGGTCATCCGAGCCCTCTGATAGACCGGGCTCCAGCTTTCCTTGGGTCATAGGAGGCTCAAATCCATTGCTGCGTTCAGCCGATAGCGGCGCAACTCCAAGCAAAGGAGGTGGGTGGTTTAGGATCGTGTCACGCTCACCCAGCATTTGCGCTCCGGGGATGACCACCGGCTTGAAGAGAGTATGAGCGTCTTGCGCAATTGACCCCATGGAATGTTGGGTACCAGCAGTGCGCTTCTCCCATTCCTCAAGCCCAGTCAGCATCTTGCGAAGACCCCGGGCGATGTGGTGGCTCAGGTGGCGCTCACTAGCCCGCTGGCTACAGGACACCATGAGCTCGACGACCCGCCCAACAAGGACACGCACGTAGCTCACATCAACGTGTAGCCCTGCCGAGGCGATGGAGGTCCGTTTGCCCTGGCTCCCGGGAATTGCCCCGTTCGAGCAAACCTTGGCTGCGATCTTTAGCAGAAAGACTGCAGCAAATGTGATCATGCTGTGGAGATATAGTGGGACGCCGACGAGCGCCAGCTGGATATCTCGCTCATCCAGGCAAACCTGGAGAGTCGCAATGGCTGATTCAACAGCGATGTTTGCACGCTTCCTGCGTTCAAATGACATTTGTCCAGAGGAGGTGGATGAGTGGTATGTGCGCAGAGCAACGGAGTTTAGCTGCAGTCGAGAAAAATGATAGTGCATATACACCGCCTTGTAGGGGTATGCGCCGACGTATCGGCTCCCCGCTGTAGTAATCTATCAGACGATGTAGTCGTCCTAGGGAGTCAAGACTTACCAAGTCTAGGAAGCCATGCCGACTTCCAGTCCCCGATATCAACATCGTATTGATCAATCTTGGGGAAATCGCTCTCGGGAACCTCCAGGTCAACATCTGGACCGAATGCAAAATATATACGGGTGAGAATAATGAATAGGTCGACCTGGCTGTGAAGTCGAAGGTCTCCCTGTGAAATTGATGGATTTTGTGTAAAGATATTGTGTTGAGTGATACTGGCATCTTCGTGGATCATCGGTGGTCGACCGTATGCAATAGAAAAGTGGTGTTCTAAGGTCTGAAAAATATGAGCAAAAACAACAACACCTTGAGTCAAAGTTTACTTACATAGAGAAGATACCATAGCCTCGCCTGTTCCATGTGTTCTGGCGACCCTTGTGTGGCTTTGCGAAAGAATTGGTGCAGGTTGCGCTCTGTTGCAATACGAACCGCATAGCCAGAGAGTTTCCAGCTAACATCCGCAAGCCAAAATGCTCCAATACATAATGCGCGGATATCATCCAAGGTGTGATGGTGGCCCAGCATAGACTCCGATGCCAATCTTGCAAACTCGGTGTAGCATGTATCAAACGTGCGTTCTTTCGTCGGCATGTGAAGTGCGGTGACAGCCAAAATGGCGGCAGACAGCATTGATGAAGACCGTCGAACAGATGTCAAGTCTTTATGTGCTAGCAAGGCTCCATCCCATAGATAGCGGTTGAGTACCTGGTCGAACTGATAAAACAGCCCCTCCGCTTCCTGGATATCGACCACTCCGCGTGAGATGATATCAGTGACCAGTGCTTGGTCGGGGGCAAGCTTTCGTCCTGGCGAGCTCTCGCGGTTTTCACTGAGCTGCGTCACCTCGTATAAACTGCCCATTGGTGCTGTGACCAGAGATGTTGCGCCAGCTTCCTCGCGGTCCAAAGAATATCGTGGCTGTTGTTGGGGGAAGCCATAGTTTGACCTTGCAGCTGTGCCATTTCTTATTGTATTTTCGACTGGCTCAGTCTTTCTATGTTGTACAAGTCCATTATCATCAGTCGAGACGGTGGATTCTTTCCTGCCTCTCTTGTTCGAAGGCGTTTCGCTTGTACCACCGCCTGCTTGGTAGTATGATAGCTCCGGTAGCTGGGATTTCCTGAGCAGGTCTGTCATTGCCGATTCGATCATCGATTTCCACCTATCGTAGCCGGCGCAATCAGTGTATGTTACCAATATAAATAGCGAATACAAGGCACACACTCAGCTTCGTCCTCTAGTAATGTCTGGAGGCTTTTATTCACAACACACTCTAGTCCCATGCGCTGACACCGAGAGCACACCGAGTCAGTTGCCTTCATGTCACAGCGCACCTTGTGCCTCTTACACTCAGTGCATGCCCGTATCCGTCGAGAGATCTTCGGAACATGATGAGGGCGGTCCTCCGGGGTGAAGGCACCTTGCGGGGGAGAATCGGACGAGGCCTCACCATTGGCCTCGAATTGAGTGCGATTCCGCTTCATATTATTCTGGAGGCTGGACTCATCCTCCTGGCGCATTCCGGGGAAAACAGAAAGGCGGGGTCGGAGCAACTTCACACCCATGGACCGGCCGGTTCTGGCCCGAACTACTCATTGCCGGTTGGGCGCCTGAGGCATACATGCATATTCAGGCTGAAATCAGGCTGAAATTACCGGTCACCTGACCTTGACCTTGTACACTATCCCCAATTAGGTTTAAATGATGTCGCGCTTCCAGCCAGCGCGTTCGCGTATTGCGACAGGTCAAGCTCAACTCTCTACACAGACAACAAGATTCCAACTTGAGACAACCTGAGCTCACATTCAAGATGGGTATTAAGCGTAAGTATCTTACTCTCAACTATTCACGCCTGTTTACTAAATAAACACCAGATCTGTACCAAGTGATCTCCGAGAATGCCCCCGATGCGATCAAGACGGGCGAGATCAAGAACCACTTCGGCCGCAAGGTCGCAATTGTATGTATTGTATAACCTGCGAAATATATTCAGATGCTAACGTATATATTCTTCAAATTAGGATGCGTACGTTATTGGATCACCGTCCCGGTAGCTCAAGAATCTCTAGTCTCTAACCCAGAACAGGTCGATGAGCATCTACAGTTTCCTGATCGCCGTGCGCTCGGAGGGTCAACAGCTCATGAGTGAGTCGGGCGAGACCACATCCCACCTTATGGGCATGTTCTACCGCACTCTGCGAATGGTGGACAACGGCATTAAACCTCTTTACGTTTTCGACGGAGCTCCACCGAAGCTCAAGTCCGGTGAATTGGCCAAGCGTGTTGCACGCAAGGCTGAGGCAACCGAGGCCCATGAAGAGGCCAAGGAAACTGGAACTGCGGAAGATATCGAAAAGTTCTCACGACGGACTGTCCGCGTCACCCGTGAACACAATGCGGAGTGCAAGAAGCTCCTTGGGCTGATGGGAATTCCTTTCATCAATGCCCCGACGGAAGCCGAAGCCCAGTGTGCTGTCCTGGCTCGTGCGGGTAAGGTGTACGCAGCTGCATCAGAGGATATGGATACATTGTGCTTTGAGTCGCCGATTCTCCTGCGCCACCTGACGTTCAGTGAGCAGCGCAAGGAACCTATCCAGGAGATCCACTTGGATCGAGCGCTTGAGGGTCTCGATATGGACCGCTCACAGGTACGGTATCCTAATTATGATACGCGTAGTCACAATTGCTGACTATGTCTACCGTGTAGTTCATCGATCTCTGTATTCTTCTAGGCTGTGATTACCTGGAGCCTATTCCCAAGGTGGGAGCCACCACTGCTCTCAGCCTAATTAAGGAGCACAAGTCTCTAGAGAAGGTTCTGGAGTTCATGAAGAACGACCCGAAGAAGAAATTCGTAGTTCCCGAGGACTGGCCATACGAAGATGCACGAGAACTTTTTGTTAACCCAGACGTCCGCCCTGCCGATCACGCCGAATGTGACTTCAAGTGGGAAGCCCCCAACATTGAGGGCCTGATTGAGTTCCTGGTTGGGGACAAGGGCTTCAATGAAGACCGTGTGCGCAATGGTGCCGCCCGTCTGTCGAAGCACCTCAAGACCGCTCAGCAATCCAGGCTAGAGGGATTCTTCAAGCCAGTTGCCCGCACTGAAGATGAGAAAGCATCTCTCAAGCGCAAGCACGACGAGAAGCTGCAGCAACAAAAGAAGAAGAAGAAGGAAGATGCCAAGGCTAAGAAGGAAGCCAAGGCGAAGCCGCGTGGAGCTGCCTAGTTTCTTGATGACGAGAGATGCATTTTTCTTTTTCCGTTAAAAATAACTTATGATACAAAATTCTTTCCTGATCTAACATGAGCTGGACTGGCGTGGGCGTTCTGTGGTTTTTTGTTTCATTGTTTCTTATGGATTATTTTCATTGTGGAGAATGTCCGTTTCGCATCGGGGATCGGGACAGGGCATGAAGTTCCGTGTATCATAGCAATGGATGGTCTGGTTTAAATCAAAACTGGTGGGATGTGTATTCCAATGCTTCTTTATTGTTCCAATGACCTTTCCCGGCTCCTTGGAAGCCAGGATCAGACAAGATCAAGTAGAACAGAAATGGGGATTTTGTCTGATCTTAGGGGCCACAGTTGATAGAAAAGTCCAAAAACTGTATATTTGTTATCTTCCATTTATTCTCCATGCATGAGCATATCAAATCACCTTTTCAAATGTTCTGGTGTAGCTATTGCAAGGTGTCGATATCCAGGCGTTCGCGTCGAGAGTTGTATAGATCGGGTCCGATTAGCGAGATTAGTCGAGGCTTCCCAACGCCAACCACGACTGATCTTCATAATGGAAAGCAGGAAACACTCCGAATGCAGAGAATATACGCTGGTACCAGTTACCATGAACAATCTACACCATCCAAAGATGCAACAAGAGTCCATGTAGTGCAGGATCAGCGTTGTCACCATCCGAGCCCTTGATTCGACGCGCCGGTTGCGGATGCAGATACGATGATCCCCGTCACACAGCTATGCTGGTGGACCAATAATTGGGGTCATACGGTATGGAACAAGGAGTTTGGTCCAATGATCGTGTAGTTTCATTATTATCTGTCTGTGTTGGTTCGGTGTTGTGACAAAACGTGCTCATCATCTAGGTCCCTCGATATACATCTGTCCCGGGTCGATCCAGACCCCTCCCAAGGTTGCTTCTCGGTAACTTTATGAGTGCGAATCAACGGGGACTGGTGGGATCGGGGCTATTTTGTGTCTTTTATTGGTTGCTTCTGCTGATCCTGATGTGATTATGCAGTGGCGTTGCCGCCAGGTGCGAGCTTCCAGGGTTTCCCCTCTCTTGAGCGATATATATCGCGTGCCCGGATCTGGGGTGAAGTTGGGCTTCATAAATCTTGTGGTTTGGTATGGGACTTCTAGTATCTAGCTATCTTGATAAAATGTTAAGAAGAAAAAAATTCATTCATTTCCCTGTTCGTTTTAATGATATATATGTAACCATCTGTGTTACTCCTGGTGTAAAAGCTCATTCCCCTATTTTCATTCCCATTATTATCATAATGGAAAGACTAAAACCAAATAATAACCAGCTCACATTTCAAATTCGCATTACTTTGAGATATGTTACTATAAAAGTTGCTCGTATACGTGTCCAAAGTGGCGAGTCTCGACATCATCTAGGGGTTGTACCATGGAAATCGAGTCACAAGCCTTTTAAAATCTACGTGACCTTTCAGCACGAGGTAATGCAGGTCCCCCAGGTCCCCTCCAAGTAAGGAGGCTTCAATGCATCGACGTTATAAGTATAAAAGGTCATCTATAGCTCCAAACTATCTTATCGCCTCTGGATTCCAAGTCTCAAGAAGGGATCCTAGATCCTGATAGAGGGAATGGTTACCCCAGACGGCATTGGAATGTTATAGAAAAAGGATCTCCCGGGTGCTCTCTGAGAAGATATGGGCTCGCCCCAAAAGCCTCCAAAATAGAGTATGCGCGATTTCCATCGAGGGGAAATGGGACGCGTAGAAGCAACAGTCTACCAGTTTATATGATTATTATCGCGTTATAATCCTGCAGAATCTTCTGTTATTTTAATCCATATTGAAAAAAAAAAGATAACAAAGTATCTTGGTATTCTTAAGTGTATCTCATATCAAATTCAAAGAGAGAGAATGTGTAGACATCATTCTTCAAGTTGGAACGCGCGAAGAGATACTCGCAAAGAACACAGCAAGACAGGAAAGAAACACAACATTAAAATTAAAAGAGGAACCGACTAAAAGATAACATCTAGAAAGAAAATCAGAAAGAAAGTGCTTTTTTTTCTCTCTGATGATCTTGTTGTCAACACCGGTCGCCTATAAATCACGGATGCCCCGCGGCCTTCCCTTTCCCTTCTGCTCTTTTTCTTCCTCTTCTGCTTTCACTCCCATCACCTTTTTTTCCCCCTCTAAAGTCCTCTCGTCTTTTGATAACTTGACCTTCTTAACCTTCTTCCTTTCTCACTTTAAATCAATCATCATGCCTCCCAAGAATGTTACCAGCGCGCCTAAGAAGGCGGCGCCTGCTGCTCCTCACACCTCTTACCGTGGTATGTTTTCACTGATCCCGAATGCCCACCATATCGCGTAAAAGCGATATGGATATGAATCTAGTCGCGAACATCTGCTGATTCGATCAATACAGATATGATCAAGGATGCCATTATTAGCGTGAGTTGATCACTGCCGGCGCGAGCCAACCTGGTTGTTGTGATTCGGGTCGCGCGCCCGACCGTGACACGTCTTTGGCTTTGGGCATAGACAACCACAACAAAGCCAGTTCTTAGTTTTTATTCGTTTTCATTGCTGACTCGTGCCCTTTCTGCGTATAGCTGAAGGAACGCAATGGTAGCAGGTATGTATTCTGGTGTTCGCCGCCGCCGATGCCTCCGGGATCGGTTCCAGTATTTCCCGCCATTTATTCTAGAAACCAGCCACTGACTGAAACTCTCCCTATTTTAGTCGTCAGGCTATCAAGAAGTACGTTCAGTCTAACAACAAGATCAACGTCACTTCCCAGAGTGTCTTCGACTCTCAGTTCAACAAGGCTATCAAGGCCGGTGTTGAGAAGAATGAGTTCACTCAGCCCAAGGGTATGTTCCTATGTACCCTGCCTGCACGCATTGGTTCTATCCTACTCTGCGGGATTTGATTCAACTTTTGCATTTCGCCCCATGAGTTTCGGATAGTTTCATCCGTTATTTGGCCATTTAATTAACGCGTCGCGCTCTAGGCCCATCTGGCCCCTTGAAGCTTGCGAAGAAGGAGGCTCCCGTCAAGGCTGCTCCCAAGCCTGCTGCAAAGCCTGCCGCAAAGCCTGCCCCTAAGGCCTCCACTAAGGCCTCTACCAAGGCCCCTGCTAAGGTAAGCTCTCAGCGAGGATGTATTTCTATGGTCCCTGCTAATTGCGATATAAGGCCCCCGCCAAGACTGGTCCCAAGAAGACTGTCACAAAGACTACCAAGACTGCCGCTCCCAAGAAGACTGTGGGCAAGAAGGCCGCCGCCACCAAGCCCAAGGCTAACTCTGGCAAGGCTCGCAAGACCTCCACTGCCGTAAGTTGATTTCCAGATGTTCAATCCGTCTTCCCCCCTTGATCGACCCGTTATTGATGAACATTCCAGGCCCCTGCTGTCGTTGAGCAGCCTAAGATTCTGGGAAAGACCAAATCCGGCCGTGTCACCAAGACTACTGCCCCGCAGCCCACAACAACCCGGGCTGCTCCCAAGAAGCGGACCACCAAGAAATAGAGGCTTCGATGTCCTCTTGTCTTTTTCACTAGGTTGAGCTCTCCCTATATTTTCACGTGCGCATTTCCAGGGAGAGTACCTGGTACTGATTCCTTTGCTCTTCTCTTGTAATTTCTTTCTTTGGACTCATTGATCTCTGTGGCTCTGATGGTTTCCTCGGTTTTTTTTTTGCTTCTCTTTTGATTTTTTTGGGGTATCTTTGTTATGATGGCTTGGCTTCTTTCCAAAGTCCTATGGATGGCGTCCTGCGGTGGGGTTTGCAATGGGGAACTGCTGTCTTCTTATTACCTTGATATCGTGATTAATTCCATTGTCACTGGAATTCAAATTGGGTTTTGGCCGAATAAGGGAGATTAAACTGTACGTTGTAGTAGACCTACGTATACTGTCGATCGCGTATGTTGTACGGAGTAGTCGTAAACAAACTGTAGATCACTCCACATATTCTCCCGTGTCAGTGATTTATTTTTATCTTCGTATCTTTGTATTATTCTGTTGGACTGAAAAAAGTATTATTACCAGATGATGCTTAGAGTCCTAGCTAAGCCCTGGCCCCAGCCATTTTGACAGTAAACCGAATATAATACCCGGGTTTACGATCTGATACCGGGGCTTTATTTAATACATACAATCAGTAGGCAAAGAAACAGTAAATAAAGTGTAATAAAACGAGTTAGTCAAGCCAGACACGCACGGTCGAAGTGCCGCCTGGTTGAATAGACTGCAGATTCATTGTTATTTGCAGTAGTCCAAGGGAGGTTTCGAGGAATCGTCTGGTAGGGCTCGAATGGAAAAACCTGTTCTGACGAGGACTTCTGTTCAGCCTGCAATTGTCTTTTAAAAGTTAGCAATATCCTGTAAACCCAATATGCCATCGGAAGTATTTCCTCACAGCAGTGCCTCCTAGAAATCCCCGAAGAGTAATTCCCGTAAGATTGGGGATCAAGTAGCGATATAGAGAAACTCCTGTCCTCGCTCAATCTGTGCCCAACCAACCCATTCAGGGACTGCGTTCACTTCTTCCCAGAGTTCTTGTAGCACACTGTCTTCTCCATGATGTTCCTTCAAAAAACCGTACATGTCAAATCGACCAAAACATTGTCCCGTATTACTTTTCTTGTTCTTTAAAGCAACGGCCTGCAGTCGGCTCACAACATCAACAGCCAGATCATCGGTCTGTTGTCTCAACAGTAGCAGTTCTTCGAGCATGAAATATTTATCCGTCCAGGTGAACCCATGGTTCCACCCCTTTCGGGCATTGTCACTGGGCGATTTGTGTAGATATGGTAGTGGTGGTCAATATAACAGTGGACAAAAGCCTTGAAGTGATTGGATCAAAGAATGAGTAGTTATGGGACATTGTTGCAGGTCAATGTAAGGACTAAATAGCCCTTCGAAGTTTTCCAGCCCACACTGTCGCATTCAAGGGCGTTGACCCATAGTAGTGACTCGACCTATTATTGGACTTAAAGTTTCTTGTGCCCAGCCGGTTTATGTCGCTTGACTGTCGCTTGACTGTGATGGCGGAAACTCGGTGTCCTCCAAGATAATCATATCACGGTCCTACAGATTTGGCGTATGTGAGTGACTCAACTGGGAAGCATACTGGACGACCATGACTGTTGGATTTCCTAAGTTTGAGTTATCACAACTTGAAAGATATCTCCTCTTACCTGTCATGGCTGCTTGCACCAGATATCCCGGTAGAAAAAAGGACTTTTGGATTCTCTGGGATTTGTTCTACATATTGCCCCTATTTTTTACGAGTGACCTTGGAAAGATCAACGGTCCACGTCTTGCCTATCTCTATCTATGTCAAATAGGGCGAGTAGGTTGAGTATAGGGCACAACTATACAATCAAGCTTCACGCCCAACGATCAAGTAGACCCTTCCCAAATCCCACATGATATGTGATCTTATGCAAGTGAGGCCACAATATTGAGTCAGGACATGGCACTGCATTAATAGTACGGAGTGGGTTGCGGTGCTGTTTTTCTTTGTTCTTAGATTCAGTCAAGACAGAAATGGCCAAGTATATCACCTAGCAACTGATGGTCCGGCGGTATAAATAGGTACATATGTAGTGGTCGAAAAGGCAAATCTAATTACTCTGCACCTCATTCTTATATGGATGGTGTGATATTGGGATTTTATGGGTTCTCTGGTCTGGAGATGGAAAATAACAAGTAAATCGAAGGGCTTTGAAAAACAGCGAGATACCACGATCTCTTTTAGTAGACCTTGGGAGTCTATGTAGCTTTGGTGAGTTGATCAAGATTCAAACTCGGCTGCACTAGACCGGGACTCGGTGGGGGCCGAACCTTATGACGCCAACCATATGCTGAGATACTGTTCCATTGGAAATATTTTACAGATATATCAATTGTATTAACAGGTCTTGACAATTTGGAGGGTCCAAGTCAGTCAAGTAAACTTATATCCGAATTTCCACCAATTTGAGCAGTTTCTTCTAGTTCGTGAATGGATGATTGGAGGATATGCGTGCTACGATTGGGCTACAGAAGTCATATGATGAGGCGGAAATTTTGTATCTTTCCATCCTACCTTGCCCACATGCACACATAAGGACATTTACCTCGATGGAGGTAACGATCCGTAAAGTTTATGATAGCGATCTCTGAATGGCCATGCCGATACTACAGATTCCAAATCGGATATTAAGGAAGATAAGTTAAAAGTTAAATCTGTTAAGGTGGAGAGATATATCACTGCGCCACATGCTATGGAGTAACCCGTGGAAAGTGAGAACCAGGATAATTGGTTGGCGCATAGTAAGAGATAGAGAAGACCGCATGTCTTGATAGAACAGCTCCGATATGTGGATATACGCTTCAACGGTTCCAAGTCTGATGTGTACGCGGATGTCCTACAATATGGGGTCCTTCTAGAGATTAACTGTCTATTTTTACTATCGGCTCGGATGTTGGAATTTATTCCACTCCGGAGCTCGGGGGCGACGGGGATGCCGGTCAGGGACTATACTTGTACCTTCGTACAGGGAGTGGAGAATTTCCCCTGTGGCGCAGATGGAAGATTTCATTATGGGGCTATTGTTGGAACAATTTCTTTTACTGGAGTATGTATACATACTTTGTATATATACAACATACATTATAGAGTCAGGAGAAGAAGATTGTCTGATTCTTTATCTCCCCAGGGCTGAAATCCAGAGAAATTGCTCACAGATAGGCTGATTGACATTGTAATTGGTGCATCTCCACCTGTATTGGTATGTATGTACCGAAGATAGGTATTGGGAATGACCGTACAGTATTATTATATATGGGCGTCTACATACTAGTATGTATGTTGTATGCCTTTGTATACTATAACTCGATGTACAGAGTTTGTGCAACAATCTCCTTGCATAAACAACTGTACTGTATTGAGATTAGAGAAAGTCCAATAAAATTGACAGTTTTATATTGAAAGTAATGGAAAGTAATATAGCAGTATAACAGTATAACAGTATAACAAGATCGAAAAAAAAAAAAATTGAAAAAAAAGACGTGATAAACCACGCTCATTGAGCATCTGAGTTTTTTATGCAGCAGCCTGATACATGTACCTAGCCTAGTATTTACCATATTACATACAAACCACAATAATTATATACGCATGTTCTCTAGGTAAATAAAGGATTAAAATAAAAGTGTCTTATGTCTATTGGAATATAATATAAACATCTAACACATATATATAAAAAAAAAAAACACATGTAGAAAGAAGAGATAAACGGTGGAGTTATACATTTGGATGTACTCCATACATACGTGTAATTCTTTTCTCCCAGACAACCAACCTTCCATCTCCCCTTCCACACCCCCCCCATATTTTCCCCATTTTAACAACCTCATTTACGCCTTCCCCTTTTCCCTTGCATTGAATTATGTTGATCGGTTGAATACCCCCTGGGCAACTGGCTCTATACTTTCTTTGTTTTCCTCTAATCATCTGGAACTCCGTCCGGTTCACAAGTTTCCTGGATCTCCGCCAATAAGGGCGACTGCCGTCACTTCGGGTTGCCGGTCCACGCAGAACTCACGTCACCCTCGTTCCCTCAAAATCCAACATGCCAGCCTTCTCCAACGACGTCTCCTACCAGACTGCCACTGCCACGGCTACCCATCCTCGCTCCTTCGAATCCTCTCGAAAGTCGCACGACAAGACCCCCGTCGGAAATACTTTCCTGTGGACCAACTGGCCCAACGAAAACGACGTGAATCACGACTCCCATCAGAATGACCGACAACTTTTGACCGACCTGAAGAACGGCAGTGCATACTCCCTGAATGGCCCTCGCTCTAGTGTCGGCTCGTACACGCGCGAACTGCCCCTGTCCAAGGACGGCAGCATGCATTCGGTAGGCAATGGATCCACGAGGGATCCCCGCGAGAACGGCCGCCCGTCCGCCATGCTGGACCGTAAGCCTTCGGATACTGGACCGGGAGCTATTTCCACAACAGCATCCCCTCCCAGCCAACAACCCAATGGTACTGCAAATGGCCGACCTGTCCAAGGGAAACTCATGGTCAATGGAGACGTTCATCCACCCTACGCTGATGAGTCTTCAATCTCGCCATCGGCCTCACTCTTACAAATCCCGCAGCAGGATGAGAACGGTCGCTATTCTCCAGATCCTGATCGCCTGGCACCCAATTCGAAGCCCGCCCAACCGCGCCACTCCTCCCCTCCCGCCTCTTCCATACTCGACGCTGCCTCCGTGCCAGAATCGCAGAACTCCAGTATGCGACAACGACATTCATTGCAGGTTCCGAGAACGCCCAGTGTTCGACGAGATAGCCGAGAATACACCGATGATGCTGCGTACAGCACCGGCCGAATGTCACCGCCCACCGGCTTCCGACGCGCGTCAGTCGGTCTGATTAGACGGGCAACGAAAAACAGCACCCAGCAAGATATCACCCCGGATGGGGCACCGCCGGATGAAGATGCGGCCCGATGGGCCGAGGCTATTAAACAAAAGCGAGCCTCACGACGACGCCGCGAAGAGGAGGACGATGATCGGGTGATTGTCGGCACCAAAGTGGACCAGAATCACGTCAACTATGTGACAGCATACAATATGTTGACTGGTATTCGGTTCACGGTCTCGAGAATCAACGCGAAAATGGACCGGGAACTCACCCCGGCGGACTTTGATGCCAAACACAAGTTCTCCTTTGATATGTGGGCACCCCTTTCAATGTTGATAACTTGGACATGACTGACAGCAGCAGAACCGGAAATGAACTGATTCCCTCCGCAAAATACGACTTCAAGTTCAAAGATTATGCACCTTGGGTGTTCCGACACCTTCGCTCCAAGTTCCGTCTCGATCCCGCCGACTACCTTATGTCCCTCACAAGCAAGTACATTTTGTCGGAACTGGGCTCCCCCGGCAAGAGCGGGAGCTTCTTTTACTTCTCACGCGACTACAAGTACATCATCAAGACCATCCACCATTCGGAGCACAAGCTTCTCCGGAAGATTCTTCCCGAGTACTACCGACACGTGGAGAACAACCCAAACACACTCATCTCACAATTCTACGGATTGCACCGAGTCAAAATGGCATACGGCCGAAAGATCCACTTTGTCGTAATGAACAACCTGTTTCCGCCCCACCGGGATATCCACCAGACGTTCGACCTGAAGGGCTCGACGATTGGTCGTGATCTGCAAGAGTCCGATCTCGAGAGAAATCCTAGAGCGACTATGAAGGACCTGAACTGGGTTCGTCGTAACCGTCATTTGGAATGCGGCCCATCGAAACGAGACTTCTTCATTGAGCAATTGAAACGCGACGTTGTGTTGCTTCAAAGACTCAAGATCATGGACTATTCTCTTCTGGTAGGAATCCATGATGCGGATAGGGGCAATGAAGAGAAATTGCGTGACAAGACTCTTCAAGTCTTCCAGCCAGGAGGCAACCGCGAAGAGGATACGACCCCCAACAACCTGATGCGCACTCCATCAAAATTGGAGAATGAACGCAAGGCCCGGGAGCTGCGCATGCTTATCAAACGTGAACGGCCTGTTCCACTGGACAAAGCAGCTGCTAAGATGCCGGATGAAATCCTCGATGAACGGAAATACCATGTCTTCTATGCGGATGATGGAGGTTTCCGGGCAACTCATGAGAATGGCCAACCTGGTGACGAGATCTATTACCTCGGCATAATTGATTGTCTGACTCATTACGGAACCACTAAGAAACTGGAGAACTTTTTCAAAGGGCTCTCACATGACCGGACACAGATTTCTCCAATCCCACCAGAGACCTACGGAGAGCGCTTCATTAATTTCATCAAGGGAATCACCATGTCGAGGGAAGAAGCCGAACGACGACGCGAAGAAGCCGAAGTTTCCGCGTCTGGTGCACCTCAGCAATCAACCGAAAAACCACGTTCAAGATCCTCTTCTGTCGAGCGAACAATGCAGGCAGCGGAGAAGGAGGCATCGAAAGACGTGTCCGTCACACATCCTCGAACATTAGCAACTGTTTGGGACCCAGCAGACGCCGGGGGCCCCGGTCCGACTTCGACTCTCCCAATCGTGGACGAAGCCGGTGAGGCAAGCAGTGTCGGGGGGCGCAGCTCAAACAGCCGACATGGCCCTCCAGCATCAGACAAGGAATTGCCTCCTCTCCCCCGCAACGGTCCACCGACAATTCCCAGCAAAGGCAAGGAAGTTGACCGGCGCAATTTCCTGAATCCCAGTCCAGTCCGACGTTAGCGACTGCCATCCCCTTGATACCTCTATTTGTCTCTTTGTCTTGTTTTTTTTTTTTGTATTCAGCGAGATATCCCCCTTGTTGCTCTTGATAGAATCACCTATTTTGTTTCCTCAGCATGGGTCCGCGCGAGGCATATTATCTTCCTATCCTCATACTTTCCCCCAAACACTTTCCGCAAGAAACTGATGTTCACGAGTGACATGTGTATAATTTCCGTTGACTGTTGAGCGGCCCGTCTCCGTCTCTTCGCGTGTTTCCTATTTACCTTTGCCTGGATTACTCGGAACATTCGGACAAAGCCCGAAACCCGAAGGCTCAACCTCACCGACTCTTTCTCTCTTTTCTTCGCCGTCTCAAGCGCCTTCATTCTCTCTAGCCTTGCTTACCACGAGCCTTTACTGTCCACGGGCCACCCATGAACTGTACAGGTTCCACTTTCATTGATCGAACATACCGTTGCCACACTCTCTATACCATAACCAGACCTCATCTCCAGCCCAATAAGTGTTGCCGTCATATTCTGTGCCAACGTCACATCGATGATCCGACCTTTTCACCGACCGTCTCATTTCCTTTTTTCTTTTTCGATTTATCTTTGTTCTCAAAGCACGCCCTCACAGCCAAAGAATACCGCCGGCTCCAGAATCCGGTCTTCACTCCGTTCATCGAACGCCTTTTTTTCCTTATTGTATCTCTCTTGTGTATCCCGCTTCTTCTTCTTTTCTTTTCTCTTTGGTTTGCTTGTTCCTTGATCGAGTCTCTCTCCATACCCTGTACCAATCACTATACCACATGTTTTCTCTCGATATTCGTGCTTCTTATTTGCTGAGGGTAATCAACTTAGCAGAATTCAGCGTGGGAACTTACTACTTCTTTTCCTGTTGGTCGTAACCTTTTGTAGGTGGTAAAGTCAACGAGTTGTATAGTAGATGCTTTAGAGCGAACTCCGTGGACCTAATGTGCAGATAATAACTCCCTGGGTTTGTTGCGCAGGTGGTGGGTGTACTATGGTGACTGCGCGGGTGAGACTTGATAGTAGAGCTTGACCAGCAGTGCTCAATGTGCCTACATCCTCTCTAGGCCAGAGTAAACAAGCGTAGAACCAAAAGCCAGGTGGGCAATTCATTATTCAAGCACAGCATAGACTGAGCCGCAGGAAAGCAAAGATGGACCTAGGTAAGAGACCACTAAAAAGACCCCGTTCCAACCATGATGGGACGCGAGCCAAACAAGATAAGCAAAGAAAGATATGTAAGACCTGCCCATTCATCACGTAGACGCCATATTCTGAAGAGAATCAATAGAAAGGATAAAATAGAAACAGAAAACGAAAAAATGAAAAAATGAAAAAGAAACACCCCAATTTAACCTCCGAGAAAGAAACATGAAACGTAAAGCCAACGCGAGCCGTGCAAATTGAAAAAAAAGAAGGCGGTCCAGACCATCTGCACACAAGATCGCGACAGAAGCCGTGATGCAAGTTGCATCTACGTCTTACTCGTTCTTGCCCTGAGTGACCTTGGCAGCCTGGATAGCAGACATCTTCTGAGTCCAGCCCTGGGTAGGCTGAGGCTTCTTGACGGTGCGGAGGTCATCAGTAGAGAAGCCCGAGATACGCATGTTGTAGTTACGCTCGAGGACGAGCTGGATATCGCGCAGCTCGAGGGTCGAGGAAGGGCGCAGCTTTGCGAGACGACAGGCCTGGGTGATGACTTCGTCGACGAAATCGTCTGCCATTTGGAGGATGAACTAGGGGAAAATATTAACATGTTTGATCTTATTTCTATTTGTCTCTCACTTTGAAGAGGGACAAGCTTACCTCTTCGGCATCTGGGGTCAGCATTTCTCCTTCGCCACCACCGGTGACCTGGCGCACGAGGATGTCGAGCATCTTCTTGCTCAGCACGCGCTGGCCTTCACCTTCCAGGACGTAGCCGGGGTGTTTCTGGATCGCGGGCTGACCCATCATGCCCATGGCGCCGTGGCTGGGACCACCGGAAAGAGAGGGACGGGAGCCTGGCATTGAGACGGGCTCGGGGGTTGAGACGTGCAGGTTCTTGGGAATAGCCATGTTGGTGTTACGGTTGGGGGTTTCACCTGGACGGTTGGCAAGATAACCCTGGGGGTGAGCTTGCTGGTTGACCTGGGCTTGTTGGTTCATTGATTGCTGCTGAGGGGTGGGGTTGGTGTAAGTTTGTGCAGCTTGTGAGATAGCAGCTTGGTGCGAGAGAGGACGAGGTGGGCCTTGGTTTACCTGTTGGGGAGGTCCTGTGGGTGTGGGGGTGGACCCGTCAGGATGGGGGTTTTGGCTGAAAGTGACTTGCCCTCCTGGAGTTCCTCCTTGGGAGGGTGGCTGTGGACGTTGCACCTGAGGAAGTGGTGCACTGATTGGGACTGGAGTGTTTCCCGCAGATTGGGCAGAAGGTGCTTGTCCAGGTTGAGAGGCAGAGGGGGACATGGCAGTTTGGCGCGCTGCGTTGACCGCTGAGTTGATAGTATGGGGAGCTGGGGGTTGAGGTTGCCCTGATTGCATGGCGTTTGCTGCCGTTCCTGCCTGGGTGTTCGGTACATTTTGAGCTGACACAGGAGGTGCGACTGGGGCTTGGTTCAAATTGACAGGCGTATTTGCCTGTGCTGCCTGATTCATCGCTTGATTCTGTGGATTTTGTTGCGACTGAATCTTGAAGCTTTCCTGCTGTTCCTTGAACTTGTTCAAGAACTCGCTACCCTCTCGGAAAAGCTTTTCAGCCGCCAACTGTCGATTTTTGAATTCTTGCATTTCCTCTTGGCTCATATTGCCTTGGGCCTGGCGCTGAGCATATGACGAACGAAGATCGGCCATCCGAGCCCGTCCAACCTCCTGCTTCTGAAGAGCGATACCATATCGCAATCGAGCCTCGGGTATCCATGTTTGCACCTGCTCGGGGGTCACGTTCGGAGGCAGGAAAAAATTGAGCGCGCTGACCCGGGCTTGGATTTGCGGGATGAGCTGATTGATCGTCTGGGGGTTGTTGGATTGGGTTCGCTGGACGGGTTGTCCCTGTGGTCCCTGCGTTCCCTGAGGAGCTTGTTGTACCGGTTGTGTCTGCTGCCCCTGCTGTGGCTGTTGTCCTGGCTGTCCCTGCACCGCTGCCTGCTGGTGCTGGTGCTGTTGCTGTTGCATTGCCTGCTGTCGGTTTTGCTGGAAAACCCGCATCCCCTTCATCAAGTTCTGGGAAAGCTGCGAGAGCTTCGTATGCGCCTGTTGGTATTCGTGGGTCTGTGGATCGCGGGTGTTCAGCAAATCCCAGAGACTGCGCACCAGTTGGGTATGTTGGGCCTTCTGCTGGTCACTGAGATGCGGTAGCTTCTGTACTTGATCGGTTCGGATGAGGTTTGAGTGCTGTGGCTGCGGGGCACCCATTGGCTGGCCAACTTGGCCAACTTGGCCCTGAGACCCATCCATCTCTGCGATGATGATGTACTGGTGCTCTGCCGAGGATTCAAGGGCGCGAGGAGTTAAACAGTGTTGAAGAGGACAATCGACGTGAATAGTCTTGTGTTTAGAGATATAGTCGGTCGCAGTTGCCTGGGTATTAAGCGAGGTTATACTACACCGCACAAGATGGCAGATTAGGACAGTCCGAATGCAATGGACTTCAGCTTTGGCAGATTACAACTTTTGACGGCGGTGATGGAGGTTGGGCCCGGTCTTGGCATCCACCCTTTAACGAAAGGCCAGTGTTGTTATGTGAAACTACAATCTCGCACAGATCTTTAGCATTTGGTAACATGGATATATTGTTAATTGCCTGCGATATTCTTTGATCTTCCAGTTTAACTAATCTATATGGTATTTCTGGGGTATATTCTATACATTGCTCCTGATACGGGCATATAGTGCACCTCTAAGGCCGACTCCTGAAGAAAGGCCCGGAGTAAGCCTCCAGGGCACTGCTAGGGGCTTATGTAATCAGCATCCTGCTTTAACGTTGGAAGGCGGTCAATTTCAGGAATGTGCACGGACCAATATCATGTGCCTACCTACTGAAAGGGTCCAAAGCAGCGACTTTCATTCCTACTTTAGTAATTATTTTTTACTTAGAATTCACAATGTGAGTGGCACGGGCGACAATAATAGTGGCTGATTGTGCGGCCTTGTCATGTCTTCTTTTTGGTGGTCTTTTTAGTAGTCCTTTTCAGATATCCTCTCCTTTTTATCGATCACTCCATAAGCTTCTCTAAGAGCCTTCACTTTTGGGGGGATTCCAGGGAACATCGGTGCCTAGAAACCTAGAATACTGTTAGAAGTAAATCGACGATCACAAAGATGCTACTTACTCCGGAATATCATGAGGGAATTAAGAGGGGTAGACGTCATCTCTCCTATAATTGAAGAGGTCGAAACTTCAGCCTTGAACTATGCCTCGCTCCGCGGGTCTGAAGTCTCCAGGGCTTGATTGGCTTGATGACTGTATAAGAGTAGTCGGCTGCGTGTACAGCCTCTTATTATCTGATTTATCTCGCTCAAGATTTTATGAGGGACGTCATATATAAGATAATATTCAGATGTCATTTTGGGCGTCTCTTCGGATGTCTTTTCTAGGTGGTGTTATAGGGATTACCACTCTGCATTATACAAAGGCAGTAAAAAAACAATCATAAACTATATACATAGAGGATCTTTATACATATAATTAGGGATAATAATGGTTATTGGATAATGCCATTCCCAGTCTCCTAGATCGTTCCCCAGATACATAAAGAACGAAGCTGTGGTCCAGTCTAACTTCTAGAATCAGAAGACTAACAGTCCTTTAGCCAAAACAGCTATAATATATTCAAAATGACTTCAGATCCACAGAGCAAACAAGATGTAATCCAAGGCTGAAGTTGATATCCTACTTGTATCATTTTTATACTTGTTCTGATTCGCTCCTTTCCCTCTCTTCCTCTTAACTAAACTGAAAAAAGGGGGGACGGCGACTGCATCCTCTCAACACATTCATGATCTTCCGCAGTAAGTAAGTGGCATCTTCGTGGTCATTGGTTTCTAACAGTGTTCTGAACTATAGAGGGGGAGACGACGTCGACGTCCACTCAGTTCCTTCACGGCACTCCGAAGCAAGCAGCACACCCGTGATCACCAACTCACTCCTAACAGCACTCTAGATCATCTTTCATGAAGATTGAAAACACCTCATCCACATATAACTACTTCGAAGACTTTCGACAATGCATGCGGGCATTTGAAACCTAGAGACATACATTACGGTGCGGCATTGGTGGTCTCACCACCTGTCTGTCAATTCCTAAACAAAGGATCCTAAAAGTTCTGGTCTGTAAAATGCACTGGCACTAGGGTTTGTCGACGCGGGGATTTAAATGCCGTCCAACATGGCTCCGATGTCGACAGTCCATAGCTTCTGGGAGGCAATAGCGGCAGACTGTGTAGCTATGGAATTCTATAGCATCCACAGTATGGTTTGTTTGCAGCCCTGCTCGCCAGAAACATAACTAGCCGGCTAGCAGAGTGTCCTTCTAATAATACCATGGGACTTCTGGATTGTAGAAATACCGGAAAGGGATATGGTTCCCCGTTATAGATTTGAGTTATAGGTTGCCCAATAGCTTGACGACGCTATAAACTGAATTACTGAGGTATTAAGATGAATGACTATTGTTCAAAGCCGTTTCTCTCATGGCGGTCACCCAAGGAAGGTTCTTCCTTATGTAGGTATACTCACAAAAAAAATGGCAAGAGGTAAGCCCTAAACCAGAACGAGAAAGACACCTGGATAACATTGGAAGAAATAATTAAGAAAAATCCACTACTATATTACACGTATTTTCTACTACGTAGTATGTTGTAGGCAATCCTGTTGATACAGAGTATTAATATCGTGAATGATGGATTGATCTTGATGTTCATAACTATCGTAAAGCATGGAAAGCTGTATCATGTACATTTCTCATGGGTAACTTGGAACAAATAATGATATGGGCACCAGAGGTCGCTGGTGGTGATGAGCTTGAACGCAGGGCGTGCGGCGTGTTTTTGATGACAATTGAAAATGACCCAGCTGTAAACTTTGCTCGGAATAATAGCTCAGTATGAACATCAGCCTGCAGCACTGAGGAGCCTATTCTGGCTGAGTATAACCACTTATCAGACCCTGCTGTCACCATTAACACTTGGAGACATGGCTAGGGCAGGGTTAACCAGGGGAGAGTCATGAACCCGGAAAGCTCTTTATTGAGAGAGAGTTGTGGTATCCAGCCGGAGGAGGTGTCCACACAGAGCAAGATGTCCTTTTCTGGTGGGTAGCGAGGCAGACAAGACGTAATAGAAAGTCTTCCACAAGGCAGGAATATAACCATGGCGAAAGAAAAGAATCAGCCTAACAGGCCGCCCAGATCTCGATCCATGCCTGTAACCCGTTCTTCTAGCCTTCGCTTCCTCTGCTCCAAGATTCGGATTTCGGCCAACTCTCGCTCAATATCCTCATCAGTGACCTCTGGAATTTCTGGTTGTGCCACCGGTGCAGGGGAAAAATCATCTTCATCATCTCCATAAGAGTGTCTCATTTGATCTAGTTCTGCAGTGTTTGTTGCAACCCGACCTTCCAACTGTGCTATGGACTCACTGATCATCTCATGCCGATAGCGAAGGTTGGCAATCTTTTCCTGTGCACCGGCAACCGGACTTTGGGGTGGTTAGACTAAAGCAAGGGTTGTTATCACATATGTGGCACTCACTAAACGTTGCACAGGATCTCGGCGCCTCGAAGGAGCACTTCAATGTTAACCTCCCCGCGGGGTCCTCTCGTTGAGGTGCCCGCTGATCGCTTGATTTCTTCCATCATATCGTGACCCAGCACCCTTGCCACTGCAGACTGATTACGGTTGTCCCGCGCCGAATAGATGCGGCTTGCCATTGACTCCCTTTCGGCCTCAGCGGGGAACATAGTCCCGCGTCGTGTGGCGCGTCTTTGTGGACCATGGGCCTTGGTAGAGGGATCAACCTGAAAGAGTGCTCGTTCATGGGCTTCGGTGTCACGGATCAAGGCTGTGATATCGTGGGAGCCCAAAAGTGCAGTGGTGAAAATACGTGGGGGAGGAAACCTGGACGCGTTAAATAAAGCAATATGGTTCAAGGATCACGAGCACTAACGGCAAATCAGCAATAGCATTAGAAGAGAGCGTAATCTGCTCTAGGTGGGAATTGAGCAGTGACATGTTTGTGGGTGTTTTGAGGGCTCTGGATCATGAAGGATGAGTGGTTGAATGCTCTACACTGCACCGCACTGTTTACTCCAGGAAAGCTGCAGATATGCCTGAGGCATTAAATTCAGAATGTGTCTGTGTATCAGCAACCACGTCTAGTCACGCTGAAATTGCCTGAGCAGGATAGCACCAATTTAATTCTGATTTACAGGTGGTACTCCTTTATTTTGCCGATTTTTTTTTTATATTATCTTTTTGTCTTTCTAACAGCTTCGATAGCAAAAGTGCCAAGTTGAGGCCCGGTAAGCTCCACTGACTAAGCGCTCATCTGGTCTCTTGCGCCCGTTCATCCCGTCTCTTGACATCACATCACCCATCCACTTCATCCATCTGTCCGCACTGGTTTTTCTTCATCATACTTGTGATATTGGCAGTTTGGCTCTCCAAATTGCTTTTTCCCTTCCTGTCTTCATATCGTGATCACTCGCCCTTCCCCCTACTTCTTCCGATAGCTTGGTGGCTACCCAGCTGAGCTCGACAGCTTGAGAAAGATGCCGGCCGAAAGGCGTTCTTTGCGATCAAACAATAAATCCGACACCTCTTCATCCGCTAACGGTGAAAAGGCAAACTCGAACTCTCAGAGCTCGGGTGCGAAAGACAAGGCGCCCACCACTCGCGCCGCCGCCAACAAGGCCAAGTCAGCTCCGACCAAGAAAGACGCAAAGGGCGCATCAAACGGCAGCATGGGAGAGGATGATCAGTCGCATACAAATGGATCGAAGCCAACCAAGAACGGTGTGAATGGATCCGAAGATGTTGAGATGGGAGAGGATACGGCAGGTGCGCCTACATCCTCATCCAACACCAGCAAGGACCGCAAAAGTAACGAGAAGATGACTGTTGTAGTGCCCCCGACCAAGGGTTCCAGATCGTCCGGCAAGGATAAGGAAGATGTGACGATGGAAGGTGCGGAGGATGGCGATGTTGAGAACACCGAGCCAGAGGTCGACCCAACAACCAAGGCTATCCAAGGTTCGTCTAGTTTTCTTCCTTGCTCAGAATAAGTCCAGATTCTAACGATGAATGCCTGTTTGTTCGGCATCGGTTTAGACATCAAATCTAACTTCACCTTGCTCGAGCGAGCCGTTGCCCACTTCGACCCCAGATTTACCCTCCGTGTTCTCCGATCGATATCGTCGATGCGGAAACACCTCACCCCGGAGGTCCTCGCCGAAGTCATTGTGGAAACCTATTCCGCTTCTAGCTCGACCGCCTCGTTCCTGTTGGAAGCTCTCAGCCAAACCAATGCTTTCGAGAATGCTCCAGCTAGCTCGCAGATGGAGGTTGATTCGGATAAGAAACCCATCCCTAAGGAGACCCTTGCCGAGGTGGATGTATACCTCTCCATTCTCGTCCAGATATATCTATTCGACCAACGGGAGATTCAGAAGGGAGTCCAGTTCTCGACAAGCTTGATCGAACGCCTGCGAGCACTGAACCGCCGTACGCTGGATTCCCTTGCCGCCCGCGTGTACTTTTACTACTCTCTCTTCTTCGAGCAAGTCGCTCCGCTTCCTCCTTCCCCCGCAGCGGCTGTTACCACTATTCGCCAGCCATTGTTGGCGGCACTGCGCACGGCTGTGCTCCGGAAAGATGTCGATACGCAGGCTACTGTGATGACCTTGCTGCTTCGCAACTACCTGTCCACGTCTCATATCTCACAGGCAGATCTATTGATCTCGCATAACCCATTCCCCGTGGCTGCGTCTAACAACCAGATTGCTCGGTATATGTTCTACCTCGGTCGCATCCGTGCCATCCAGCTGCAATACACCGAGGCCCACAGCCATCTGATTGGGGCTACCCGCAAGTCACCTGCTAGCCAGGTTGCTCGTGGGTTCTACCAGGCTTCCCACAAGTTGTTGGTCGTTGTCGAGCTGTTGATGGGTGATATTCCTGACCGCGCAGTCTTCCGCCAGCCGGCTTTGGAACGGGCAATGCACCCTTATCTGTTGCTTTCTCAGGCAGTCAGTGTTGCTGATCTGGATGGGTTCCTCAACATTGTCAACACCCACAGCGAGACTTTCCGGAAGGATGGCACATACACCTTGATCTTGCGTTTGCGACAGAATGTCATCAAGACCGGTATCCGCATGATGTCGCTGTCTTACTCCCGTATCTCTCTGCGGGATATCTGCCTTCGCCTCGGACTCGACAGCGAAGAATCTGCCGAGTACATTGTGGCCAAGGCTATTCGGGACGGTGTCATTGAGGCCACGCTTGATCACGAGCACGGGTTCATGAAAAGCAAGGAAGTGGGTGACATCTACGCCACCAGAGAACCTGGTGAGGCCTTCCACGAGCGTATCCGCGCCTGTCTGGCCCTCCACGACGAGAGTGTTAAGGTATGTTATTCTATCTTCCTCGCTGAACGTTATTATTTTGTTGCCCTTACTAACGTGGACTCGTCTAATTGCAGGCTATGCGTTTCCCCATGAACCAGCACCGCCTGGAGCTCAAGAGTGCCCAAGAAGCTCGGGAACGGGAGCGCGAGCTTGCCAAAGAGATTCAGGAGGGAGACATGGACGATGAAGATGCCGGTGGTGATTTCGATGCCATTTAAAGAGGAGTGTGGTTGTTCCATAATCGATACAGCATTTTCTTTTCTTCCCCCTCTACCGCACTGGTCCCATGCATAGGTCTCTACCTCGTAGCGGCCTTCTTCAACCCGTGTGCTAATTGTTTTGTTTTCCTTATGCTGGCTCTTTATTCGGATGTGTACGAAGGGGAATATGCAGGATGCAAGGCCAAGATGGCCGGCGCAGTCTTCTCTGTGTCTATTAGACTGGAAGTATCTCTTGCCCTGTGCCTTTACTAGAATTGTATCTCAACTGAGTGATTAATGGCTTGTAAATTGTAATTTCCCCTATGATTATTATTCCCTTGATACTATTTTTTTTAAAAAAAATAGTACAAAAGTGTCGATAACATGTCGCCGAGTCATACTTGCCTGCGTAGCACCGGGTCCGTGCCGACCCGAGAGAGCTCGAAATCTTCCCGCCCGCAAGATTGTTCGTCCTTGTACTCCGCAAACACTTCACATCGGTATCGTTTCCTGGGATTGGGTTCCTATGGTTTGATTTGGATCCTTTCGTTTATAATTGAAGAGCCCTCGCATTGAGCATGGGAGCTCGAACCGCTTCGGCCACCGGGCTGATTCTCTCTCCACGAACAGCCGTTTGTTCCCAATGCCTCCGCGATGACCTCCGTTTCGCGCATATTGCTCTCCAATCCCGCAAATACCACCCGACGCGCCGGCGGGATGCCTCGCCATTTGGAGCTGCCGTGTCAGCGGCCCAGGCCATTTTCAAGGGTATGCCGAAGGCGCCTCCAGGTATCTCCGTCGACCCATTGAGAATGGTTGGGAAAGAGCTCAAGTTCCTCACCAAGAACATCAGACAATTGCTTGGATCAGGTCACCCAGCGCTGGACAAGGTCGCCAAGTACTACACTCATAGCGAGGGCAAGCACATGCGGCCCATGCTTGTCCTCCTCATGTCCCAAGCGACAGCTTTGGACCCGCGCAAGCACCACACCTACACGGATAAACCGAGCCCCGTCGATTCCTCCTTCAGTGCGCCATCCATCCTCGAAGATGCCAACCCAGAAATGAACCCGCTCGTGGCCCCGAACGCCGAGAGCAAATATGATATCGCGGGAGATGACAATATCCTACCTTCACAACGGCGGTTGGCCGAGATCACGGAGTTGATCCACACAGCATCTCTCCTGCACGACGATGTCATCGACAATGCCGTGACACGTCGTGCCAATAGCTCCGCAAACCTAGCGTTCGGAAATAAGATGGCCGTGCTGGCGGGTGACTTCTTGCTTGGGCGTGCCTCGGTAGCACTGGCTCGTCTGCGTGACCCCGAGGTCACTGAACTCATGGCCACTGTAATTGCTAATCTAGTGGAGGGCGAGTTCATGCAACTGAAGAACACTGCGCAAGACGAATCGAGACCCGTCTACACCGACGAGACACTGGCCTACTACCTCCAGAAGACTTACCTGAAGACTGCCAGTCTGATCAGCAAGTCCTGCCGCTCTGCTGCGGTCCTGGGACGGAGTGCCCCGGAGGTGATCGAGGCTTCGTATGCATATGGCCGCAACTTGGGTCTGGCTTTCCAGCTTGTTGATGATATGTTGGATTACACAGTCACTGAGGCAGAGATGGGCAAGCCCGTCGGTGCAGACTTGGAGCTTGGATTGGCGACAGCGCCACTCTTGTTTGCGTGGAAGAGCAACCCGGAGCTTGGTCCTCTAGTCGGACGGAAGTTCCGCAAGGAGGGTGATGTGCAGCTGGTGAGTGTTCAAAATGGCGCGTGGTCTTGCTGGGTACGATAATACTAACCATTTACTTCCACTAGGCCCGTGAGCTGGTTTACCGCAGCAATGGTGTTGAGCAGACCCGTGCTCTGGCCCAGGAATACGCCGACAAGGCCATTGCCGCCATCAGCGACTTCCCAGACAGTGATGCTAAGACCGGTCTGATTGAGATGTGCGAGAAGACCATGAATCGCAGGAAGTAGAGGAGATTGCGCTCCCATGTACACATATTTGTCTTTCAGCTTGCTCATCGCTTGTTGTTGTTTTTTTTTTCAGGTGACTGTCTTTTTTCTATATGCCTGTGTACACTTAGATGTCTTAGATGGTTGGATATATACTTGATCTTCACCAATAGAAAGATTTTCTCTTCTCACATTATTTGTATACGTTGGTTCTTCTTCCATGAATATGAATCTCAAATAAGGCAGCTGTCGAAATATGTTGGTATCTTGTAATCTACAAGCAAAAGCCGTCCATCACGATGCTAAACTCCATCAGCGTGATCTTTAGAATGTATGTTGTATGTTTCTGTATTTTTTAAACATGAGACCCTTATCACGCGCTTTGGCATAAGCTCAGTGTCTCGAAAGTCACCGTTGCACTGTATAAAGAGGAAGATCATCGACTCTTTTGCCGAATTTAAGTATTCGGTATTCAACTGGGGCTAAATTACCACCATATACCATTTGAACTGACCCTAGCAGTAATAGGTGAGGTTGTTGATTTCCGACGTTCCTTTCACGTTCCTGACAGCTGGTCGATTCAGGTGGGGTACAAAGGGATCTACAAGTAATGATACTGTAAGTATCTAAATTATAAGATAAATACAAAATTACTCTCTTTTAAAATGGTAACTTATAAGAAATACAAATACAAAACCAGTAATGCCGAGGTACCTAACACCCTCCGTCATCCCGTCGTGCTCGTGGAAGCTGCAACTCCCTGCAACTCATTCTCTTGCATTATATTCTTTGTCCTTTATCTCGCTCGTTTTATTTCGGAGCCGGTCTCTTTTTCTTTGCCGTATCCTATCTTAGCTGTTGGAGGTCGCTCTCCCAAACTATGGAGCTTTCGACCCGCCCGCATTGATCGACTGGTTCCCGATGGGTTCGCTCGCTAGCTTCCTCTTCGTTTACGCCCTCGGTGGGATCACTTTCATTCCACTAGTCTTGTCCTCAATCATCCTCTACGCCTACCTGACACTTCCATCGGCGCCCCAACTGCCGCAATTATGCGAGAAAGCGGCCGATCCCGTCCGTCAGCCTACCGATGACGACTTTAGTCTCAAATCCGGCACCGACCAGCTGGCGGAGAAATTCCATCGCACTCACGAGTCCGATGTCGCTGCTGGATACTTTGCTGTCTGCCGTGAATATGTTCCCGGTGGTGTGAATGGGAAGCCCCCCGAGAGAACGACTCCCGCTGGGGAAGTCGTCGCGGCCGAAAGTCCTAGCGTGTATCAGGCTATGTACCGCAGTCTCTTCGATCGAAAGCAGGCACCAAGTATCGACCCAGCGAAGGCGAATGGGAAGACCACGAAACGGGCACGGAATGTCTTCTACATTGTTCTCCGGTATGCCTCACCTTCGTTTGAATGTTTTGTTAAGCGCTGATTCTGACGTTGGATGATATCTGATCAGACATGGCCATTTGATGCTCTACGATGATGTAAATCAGGTCGAGGTTCGGTATGTCATCTCGCTTGCGCACCACGATGTGACCATATACGGGGGAGAAGGGGACATCCCAGAAGGAGAACTGTGGCTCAAAAGAAACGCCATATGCCTATCTCGGCGACTGGCTTCGCTTGGAGATCTAGGAGGGCCAACTCCGCCGTTTTATCTCTTCTCTGAAAACTTGTCTGAGAAGGAAGATTTCTATATCGCCATGCTGCAGAATCAAAACCGGCTGTGGGACTCATCTGATCGCCCACCCAAGCACCAGGAGTTTGATACCAAGCATATTGTCACATTGGTCCGGCGCCTGCATTCCTCCGAAGAGCAGTTGCAGACACGCTGGATCAATGCTTTCCTTGGAAGGTGGTTCCTAGCGATGTACCGGACACCCGAGTTAGAGGAATTCGTGCGGAGCAAGATCGTCAAGAAGATCTCTCGTGCCAACAAACCCAATTTCATTAGCAAGATCGGCTTGCAGAGAATTGATATGGGCGAAGGGGCTCCGTTTATCACCAACCCAAGACTGAAGGACTTGACGGTGGACGGTAACTGCTGTGTGGAGGCCGATATGCAATACACTGGAAACTTTCGGGTCGAAATCTCGGCAACTGTGCGCATTGATTTGGGCCCTCGGTTCAAGGCCAGAGAGGTCGACATTGTCCTTGCCGTTGTGTTGAAGAAACTTGAAGGCCATTTGTTGGTACGCTTCAAGCCCCCACCCAGCAATCGCATCTGGATGTCTTTCGAAACCACACCAAAGATGGAAATGGACATCCAACCCATTGTCAGCTCCAAACAAATCACATACAGCCTCATCTTGCGCACTATCGAGAGCAAGATCCGCGAAGCAGTGGCAGAGAGCATTGTTCTGCCTTTCTGGGACGACGTTCCCTTCCATAATACCTTTGGCCAGGCTTTCCGCGGTGGTATCTGGCAGCGAGACACTCCAGAGTCGAGTGCTCAGGTAGAGATACCAGAGATACCTGATGAATCTGGCGAAGTTCCCCCGACCCCGAAGAGTGTTGTTAGTGATCCCCCCATTGAAGTCCTCAAGTCCAAGGACGATCGCACGATGAGCATGCCTGTCCTTGCTGAGTTCGGAACGGCCAAAAAGAAGCCGCGTAAAGGCCTGGAATCTTCCCTACCGGATCTGCAATCAAACAGCTCCACTGCAACTTCCACCGGTGTCGAAAGAGCGGACATTACACCCCTGCCTCGAGCTATTCGGTCACAGACCTTCTCTCATGCTGCAGACCCTGTAGTCACAGCGGACAATGCCAGGGTTAACAAGCTTTTTTCGGACAAAAAAGGCGAAGAAAAGAGTCATGCAACAAGCGCCATGATAGAGATATCAAGCCGGTCCCCACCTACATCCCCGCATCGAACTCCAAGCACCTCGCCACCTACAGGTGGTCTTATGATGCCAGAAAATGCGGTCCATAGCCGCGATTCGTCGATTGCAGATTCTATTGATAGCGCTAGCTTTGTCCATGAAAGTGTTATTCAGAGGCCTTCTTCTACTCGCATGGAGAGCGGATCCTTCTCCAGCCTGAGAAACTCTCGGGGTAGTTCCACCGTGTCCGTGGCCAGCGACACGGCTCCACGACGCAGCACAATCGAAACCATTACTAAAACCTTTACATCTTCCGACGACAGGTCTTCCGGCCCAATGACTCTCGGGCAAGCTACTGCTGCCGCTAAGAAATGGAGTTGGAGCGTGTTTGGTAAAGGTGACCCAAATAACGGTCAAGATTCGTCGCGGTCTCCCCCAGGCACGCTTAACCAACCGATTGGGCGAGGCCATCCTCATCCACCACTTGGAACACCCTTGCCGCGCCCAGACAAATATGCCTTGAAGAGGAACGCAGGAACATTGCCCAAGCGTAAACCTGTGGCAGCACACACAGTGCCCGAACGGCCCAAGACGGGAGACCAACAACCCCCGCTATCACATTTACCTCGCAGGAAACCAATGGCTCCTGAAGTGCGTGATGACCAAGGCACTGATGAACTGCTCGTGGTGGAGGCACCTCAAGAATCTGAGCCAAATAGCCCGGCCCCTGGGGACCACGAATCAGACTCCAGTCTGATAGCCCCGACTCCTGTTGAGAGTGAGACATCATCAAAGGCTGAACAGTTTGAGGCTGATTCCGAAGAGCAAGAGGAGTTACCTATTGTTGAATCGTTACGCTCTGTTGATCAGGCGCCCTCTTCAACTCTAGGTAGTCATGAGGCATTGCCATCTACAGGAAGGGTGGAAATACCCTCATCGTAATTCCGGTTGCCTCCGCCTCGACACGAAAGAGATTCGTTCACATACATCCATGCGACTAGCGAGTTGGATGGCGAAACCCTTTGGACTTTTGATTCCTTGGCCATATTGCTGTGCTGGACAGAACTTTCCATGTCGGGCTGGTCATCCCTACATGCGATCGCTCTTTCGCACAGAGTATTCCAAGCCCCCTATGTGACTCCTTTATGTTTGTAGCTAATCCTCCGATATTCAATATATCCACGTTGATCTTGAGTTGTTTCGAACGAAGTAAAGCAACAGACCGTAGAGATTGGCCCAGGTGAATATTTTATTCATGCTGCCTGACTTGTAGTGTGTACATCATATATGTTTGACGCGT
Source organism: Penicillium hordei (assembly GCF_028827395.1). Lineage (NCBI taxonomy): Eukaryota > Fungi > Ascomycota > Eurotiomycetes > Eurotiales > Aspergillaceae > Penicillium > Penicillium hordei. The sequence continues at coordinate 2,332,532 of NW_026623146.1, read as the reverse complement.
AGACTCAGACAGCCTTCGTGAGGGAGAAAGCCTCAAAATCCAAGCCCATGGCCCAAACCCGCATCGGCTTAGGCGTCGCCAAGACTCCCGACAGGCGCCAGCTTTCCCGTTCCCCATCAACGTCATTGCTCGAACTCCCACGTGTGTCTTTTTTGGTGCTTCACCAATTCCACTTTGCTTTGCGATTCGAAGTATCCGCTTGTTCCGGTCAGCGCAACCTATCTCTAGCGTCTGTGCGCTGTCCGGGTTCGAGATCTTGTCAACGCGACAACCCTTTCCGATATTCGTCCACTCCCCTCACCCCTGAGCAGACACCCCAACCGCCACGATGAGTCGGTAAGCAAAGACGGACTTGGGATCTTGAGAGTGCTTGTCTGATAAGGGATTGCGCAGGACCGAGGCCGATTTGGCCATCAATATCCGCAAGGCCACCAGTATCGGTAAGTCGTTAGTCGGGGATGGGACCGACGCGGGACAGCGGGCATGATGGGCTAACAATTTGACAACAGAGGAGACCGCTCCTAAACGTACGTTCCAACCATATTTCATTACCCCCATCGAATCGATTGATGCCATCTCGGCTTTGCCTCGTCCGAATTGAACTGACCATCCCCCGCGCCTGTAGGGAAACATGTGCGGAGCTGCATCGTCTATACGTGGGACCACAAGTCATCGGCGGCTTTCTGGGCCGGTATGAAAGTGTACGTTTTGAGATACCCGGAAGGCATGGAAAAAGGCTGTTGTTTTCGAGATGGCTAACACAGCTTCCTTCTTTACAGGCAGCCCGTCCTCGCCGACGAGGTCCAGACGTTCAAGGCCCTGATCACGATACACAAGGTTCTTCAAGAGGGCCACCCCATGGTTGTTCGCGAGGCGCAGCAACATTCCAACTGGATTGATAGCTTGATGCGAGGAGTCGGAGGTGACGGTATTCGAGGTATGGATTCCATGCAGGACGACTGCGCAATTGCTCTCTGCTCGAAAGGTGGCAACACTTGTGATGGACGGAATATTGACAGTTCTGGATAGGGTATGCGCCGCTCATTCGGGAGTACGTCTTCTTCCTCGAGGCGAAATTGAACTTCCACCGCAACCACCCCGAATTCAACGGTATGTCGTCTACGGTTGACCAGTTCTGTGAAGGGCGGGTGTCTGACAGTCGCAGGCTTGTTTGAATATGAGGAGTACATTAGTTTGAAGTCGATCAACGATCCGAATGAAGGGTGGGTACTTACCTGGGTTTTCGCGACAATGGAGAGAGGTGCTGACAATCACATAGCTATGAGACCATCACCGATCTGATGGCTCTGCAAGATCAAATCGATTCCTTCCAAAAGCTCATCTTCTCGAATTTCCAGTCCGGCACGAATAATGAATGTCGGATCTCGGCATTGGTGCCACTTGTGCAGGAGAGTTATGGCATCTACAAGTTCATCACCAGCATGCTGCGAGCCATGCACACAAGTATGTTGCACTTAGTCCTTAGATTTGCTTCAACAGCCGCTGACTGGTGTCTCTGTAGCCACCGGAGAGGACGAAGCCCTCGAGCCACTCCGAGGCCGATATGATGCCCAGCACCACCGCCTTGTTCGGTTCTACTATGAGTGCTCCAACCTGCGCTACCTAACAGGCCTTATCACCATCCCGAAGTTGCCACAGGATCCGCCAAGTTTGCTTGCCGAAGATGATGATCGCCCAGCTCTTCCCAGACGACCGGCGAGAGAAGTGGAAGCCCAGCCCTCGCCGCCACCGAAGGTCGCTGCTGAACCAGAGCCAATTAATGATTTCTGGACAAACGAGGCCAAACGCCAGCAAGAAGAGTACGAGGCGGAGCAGCAACGCTTGCAGCAGCAGTGGGAGGACCAACAACGCCAGCAAGTTCTCGCCCAACAGCAAGCCCAGAACGATTTCGAGGAACAGCAGCGTCTGCAGGCGGAACAGCAGCGATTGGCACAGGAGCAGCTTCTCCGCGACCAGTACCAGACACACACACAAGGTCGGCTGGCCGAGCTGGAGCAGGAGAACCTTAACGCCCGCGCACAGTATGAGCGTGACCAACTGATGCTGCAGCAATATGACCGCCGTGTCAAAGAGGTCGAGGAGCAGATGAACCATCTGAACTCGAACCTCAACTTGCAGAGTGCCTCGAAAGACGATCAGATTCGATCCCTGCAGGAGCAGGTGAACACCTGGCGATCCAAATACGAGGCATTGGCCAAGTTGTACTCACAGCTTCGACAAGAGCACCTCGATCTTCTTCAGACCACAAAGAGCCTCAAGCTGAAGGCAGCCTCCGCGCAAGAGGCAATTGACCGACGAGAGAAGCTGGAGCGCGAGCTGAAGACCAAGAACTTGGAGCTGGCTGACATGATTCGGGAACGTGACCGTGCTCTGCATGACCGTGACCGTTTGACGGGAACCAACAAAGACGACTTGGAGAAGGTCAAGCGCGAGCTTCGCATGGCTCTTGAGCGTGCTGAAAACGCAGAACGTTCAAAGGGCACCGAGATCTCGTCCCTACTGTCCAAGTATAACCGTGAGATGGCCGACCTGGAAGAGTCCCTTCGAGTGAGTAACTGTTCATCTTGCTTAAGTTTGTGATTCATGCTGACCTTATAGGTCAAAACGCGCGCATTGGATGAACATTCTAGTCGCAACAATGACCGCCAGGAAGACCTTGACCTGGCTCTTCGCGAGAAGGACGAGGAGATTGAGGTGTACAAGGCTGGTATGGACCAGGCTCTTGAGGAACTGGAAGAGCTGAGACTGGTAAGTGGTGATATGGACAATATTCGATGTTCGCATACTGATCATGTTCCACTGTAGAGCCAAGGTGATGTCGACCATGCGCTAGACAGCCAGATTGACACTGTGCTCCACGGTACAGTCGCAAAAATCAATGATATTATCGACTCCGTGCTGCAGACTGGTGTACAGCGTGTCGACGATGCTCTGTATGAACTGGATTCGTCCATGCAGGCCGGTAACCAAAACGCCTCTCCTCCATATGTTCTTTCGCAGATTGAAAAGGCGTCTGCTTCTGCCACCGAATTCTCAACTGCTTTCAACAACTTTGTAGCCGATGGCCCCAACAGTCCCCATGCTGAGATCATTCGGACAGTGTCCATCTTCTCTGGGTCCGTCTCGGATGTGCTGAGCAACACCAAGGGTCTCATCCGCTTCGCCACTGATGACAAGAGCTCCGACCACCTGGTTAATGCTGCGCGCAAGTCTGCTCAGGCGACTGTGCGGTTCTTCCGTGGCTTGCAGTCATTCCGTCTCGAAGGTCTGGAACCACTGCAGAAGACTGATGTCGTTATCAACAACAACCTCGAAGTCCAGCGTGATCTGCAGGCGCTGTCGAAGCTGGTTGATTCGTTCGCTCCTAAGAATACCAAGATCAGCACCAGTGGTGATCTAGGTGACCTTGTCGACCAGGAATTGCTCAAGGCCGCCGATGCCATTGACGCAGCTGCCCAGCGTCTGGCCAAGCTCAAGAACAAGCCCCGTGACGGATACTCGACCTATGAGCTGCGCATCAACGATGTCATCCTTGCCGCCGCCATTGCCGTCACTAACGCAATTTCGGAGTTGATCAAGGCCGCGACAGAGACACAGCAGGAGATTGTTCGGGAAGGCCGTGGAAGCTCGTCTCGCACTGCCTTCTACAAGAAGAACAACCGCTGGACGGAGGGTTTGATCTCTGCCGCCAAAGCAGTGGCTTCTTCAACCAACACATTGATCGAGACTGCTGACGGTGTAATCTCGGGCCGAAACTCCCCGGAGCAACTCATTGTCGCCTCCAACGATGTTGCAGCCAGCACAGCCCAGCTTGTCGCAGCCAGTCGAGTCAAGGCAACATTCATGAGCAAGAACCAGGATCGCCTAGAAACTGCCAGCAAGGCTGTCGGTGCCGCTTGTCGTGCCCTCGTGCGGCAGGTGCAGGACATTATCAAGGAGAAGAACCGCGACGGCGACGAGGGCGAGGATTATGGAAAGCTGAGCTCGCACGAGTTCAAGGTCCGCGAGATGGAGCAGCAGGTATGTGACGTCCCCTTCCCCCTTGTATCCCATCCACCCCATACTAATATGTATCGTCCCAACAGGTCGAAATCCTCCAACTCGAGAACGGTCTCGCTCGCGCCCGCCAGCGTCTGGGCGAAATGCGCAAGATCTCTTACCAGGAGGATTAGGGAAATCGTCGCACGTGTGTTTCGCTCTTGGCTGCCTGTGTATATTCCGCATCTCAATTTCAAGGAGTTTTGTTTCGTCCGTGTCGCACTTTGCGTTCTTCGGCCTGGGCCACTCTCCCTAAACCCCGTAGTTAGTTTCTTGTTTTGATTTCCCATAGTTAGCGAATGCAAGCAACTCACCTAGTTCCCTGAATCATTGTAGTCAATAGATGCACTCCCCTGCACCTGTATCCATGTTCCGGCTCTAGTAGGTAGCCCTGTAGAGCGCAAGGTCGCACGGTTGCACGGTCGGACGTGCGCCGCTCGTCTCCGGCATGTCCCCTGCTCGAGGCTGCATGCCAAGCTTTGGCTCCACACTCGACTGGTGGAACCATGGGTGTAGTGCATGCCGATCTGCGGGTACAGCCGACTAGCGGCGGGTGTCATCAAAGAGTATCGAGACGTCATCTCATGTACGCAGACAAAGAATCGAGTATCTGGGCAGCGCTGGGTGGTTGGAGCTTTGAGATCAAAGTGACATGTAGACCCAAATAGAGTCTGAGTGAGGCGTTGGAAATGTCTGATTCGTGATCCGGAAAATACGGGATTTGGAGGAATAGTTGGTTGTTATGGTTGTCGAAGTATTTTATTGAATACCCACGATGCAAAGAGATGCGACCGATCCTCGAGACATGTTTCCACATGTCTATTTACGATTCTACATGCTACAAGGGAGAAGGTAGTTTGCGCAAACCCACTAATTGAATTGCAAGTTAAAGTACATAAAAAACGCTCACGTTGCAGGAAAAGAGCGTCTGGAAAACCCCGTGGGAAAGAAAGCCAGTCAGCTCAGTTCCTGAGAACTTGTCATGAACGGAAACAAAAGAATGGAAAGCCGAAACAAGCCGGTCGGAAAGAAGCAGCTAATAATACAGGAGAATTGTGCGACATGGAAAAATAACTTTTTTTTTGAGGTTTTGTTTTTGATTTGTTTTTTGGGGGATTTTGAGACTTGGGAGAAAAGTAAATGTGTGCGTCTGAATATCTGGTTGTTGAAAATGATCCGTGTATGCTCGTGGGTGACCGGTCAGCGAGAGGAGACAGACAAAGATGGAATGGTTGATCATGATTCATGGGCAGTTGTCATATCAGGTATCGCTGGGCAAGTCGAGATTCATAAGGAGCCATATTAGAACACGGCAGGGATGAGCATGAGAGCTCTAGTTGTTGTGTCCGAGGAGTCGATTAAGGGTCGCCATCGTAGAAGAATAAGAGGCGTGATTGTTTGGATCATAGATGACAGGAAGGCCATGATCATGCTCAGTATCCAGGGTGGAGTACATCTCATCAACTTCAAATTCTTCAATTGGCCACTGAGGAACGTCGCCAAGGACCCAGTTCTGAGGCTCCGGAATGGTGGCTGTAAATGATGGCTCCACAGCGAACACGGCTCCATCTTCGGTGATGTGCTTGTTCCACTCTTCATCACGTTCCTGGGCGAAGTTGTGATCGGTGCAGTGTTTCACAACTTGGTCAACGGCGATGGATGGCGTAACGAGGTTATGCAAAGTTGACGAGGCGATCTTGCGCAAGCTGAGGCTGTTTCCAACGGGCTGGACACTCCAACCAGACGAGGCGAGATACTGCTGACGAGACAGGAAACCCATCAAAGGCAGGCAAAGGTCAACAAAGCCAGAAAGGGAAGGCGTGTCGACATCGAAATGATCACGAATGATCGTGTACGCCTTGGCGAGAATAGCCCAGTGGGACTTCAAGGTATCGTCTTGCCACATTTCGCTGATGGCCATCGACTTGACCTTTTGTGGGATGCCAGGAAACATGGGTGCACAGAAACCTAAACATACTGTCAGAAGTGAATCAATAATCACGAAGATGTTACTTACTTCTGAAGATCATGAAAGAGTTTAGAGGCCGCAGACGGCGTTGCTCCAAGGGAGCGGAGAGAACATCCTGCATCGCATTCCCAACACATCCAGTAGTTGAGTCTGGGTGGAGTTGCTGCATAGGCAATGCTTGGTCAATACGTTTCAGTTCCAGCACGCCGTTCGTGTAGACAAAGCGTGGCCCGGTGGGCAAGATTCTAGGCTGCTGGAAGTAGTTCGCAGGAATATCGCGTAGAACTTGAGTAGCATACTCTCCCATGGGAGAATCCTCAGGCCAACGGTCTAGGACTCGAAGGGCGTGTCGGAAGGGTAAGGTTTCGATGTATCGAAACAAAAGCATCTCACTGTGAGTAGGAGAATATCCCGAGGGGACGGGGATAGCAAGAGTATTAGACATGTTGAACAATGTAGTAAGGGTTCAGAGTGAAGAGACAAGGTGTGGAGTGAAAGAAAAAGAAAGTTGGGTGGAGAGAGGAAAGGAAAGAAAGAAGAGAAGAAACAAAGTGGGGGAGGTAAATAAATACAGTAGCTGAGGTTTCATAGGTGAAGGTTGGCGACGAGATGGGTAATTTCTTTGTTTAGCGGCAACACCAATCACAGAGGCAGGTGACAAACATGTGTGTTCTTTGTTTGCGCGGCAACACCAATCAAAATGTCCCATTCTAGTGAGGGATTTCTTTGTTAGGAATAGTACTATTAGAACAAAGAAAGTCAATCATGGAGGGGTAAGACTATCTGGGAAAAGTCACTTTGGCGTCAAGTACCATTTCGACTACCTGGTCGTACACTATTGTATATACCATTCTGAGCGGCCACTATACATTATTTGATAAATATGTAGTGTCTCTACGCAATAATTTCTGTGATTAGCATGCTATGATAACGCATTAAAATATGATTTCGATCTGTGCTAGATCTGTGCTACGTTGGATATATGTGTAGGTCGGGTAAGTGGATCTCCCGTTCACCACGTGGCACTGCAGATCCGGGGGTTAGCGCCCGCACGCACAGGTAACCTTGGAACCTTAAAACATATCAAACTTTACACAAAATAGCTTCAAATTAGTGAGTCTGTTTTTGATTGTATAGAGAGTCTCAGTTTTACGAAGTAACAACAAAAATTATTATTAGCGTAAGAAGAAATCTAAGACACAAGTTCATCCATAAAAGTGTCGACAATGCACCTACCCAAGATGTATCTTTACTTGAACATCCCTATAGCAACAGGAAGGTAAACAAAGTACGCAAACGAGAGTCTGATTAATATAATAATATCAAACAAAGAAACCGAACAAAGAGGTTAAATCAAGGAAATAAACCATCCCCAATCAAGTCCCCAATCAAGTCCCCAACCAAAATGTAAACAATGATAAAAGAAACAAAGCCAAAATAGACAAAGGGAACAATAAAGCGGTCAATAAAAGAAAAGAAAAGGAACTAGGGCAGAAATAGCATAGCGAACGTCGAGTGCTTCAAACCTAAGGCAGCCAGTCTTGGAAAGACCTAGAAGTCTTCAGTGAAATTTGGGCTATTAATTGCCTGCTGCATACTATTATTTGGGTACATGAAATCCTCTAAAATATGTAGCACTATAAAATGTTTTGCTCGTTTCTAGGCGTATTTTGTTGGGACAAGAAGAGTTCAGAGCCTTGGAAGCACTATCTACTAGCCATATATGCGTACGTCTACCTAGCTAGTCTTCGAACGGCTCATATTGGAATTGGTCGGGACTCTCGGAATCCAATCAAGCCCATTGAAACTACAATGAATGTATGAAAATCAGGCACAATAATTGAAATTTGATACTAGGCTGTATTATTCAGCAAGTTGACTACCGAGCGATATCCCCTTCCTAGGACATGTATTTTATTGTTCCTGTGTCGCAACCGGTGAGTTCCAATCACTGGCCCATATGAAAGTAGGACACCGCCATTGCGTGCCCTTTTCCTTCTCTCCGCTGGGTCCCAATGGCCGGGGACAAATCCAAAAGGAGCGGCCGCGATTCATTCCGGGTTTCTTCGTCGTCAAGCTGATACACGGCTCTTGGTGTCCATCACACGGTGGAACGGGCTTCTTGGTAAAAAGTTTTGACCAATCCTCCTTGCTGACAATCGGGTCAATTATTGTGTCGTCAACAAATTTGCTGGCCGTCGGCCATTCGGTAGAAGTGTCAGCATCCTTCCTTATGATGTCTTCTGGGGTCCCCGGAGGTTGCGGATTGATTTCTAAAGCTTTCCCCTGCTCTTGTGGGGTCTCTGATGGTTTGCGGTTAAATGATGGTGTCGAGGGTCCCGGTGAAGGCATAGGTGACCCGGTAGCTTCATATACATCAACAGATTTTGGCTTGAAGAAGCCTGTTAATGTCTTTTGCCCTGCCGTAGAGACCCTGGGAGACGTCAGTGCGGCGGACTTGGGGCGTTTCCCGAATGTGGTGGGTAGAGGCTGGGAGCGTTTGCGGGAAACAATCTGAGGGGTTTGATTTCTCTCGGCGATATGTGCAGAGCCCTTTCTGGCCGAGTCAGTGGATCCGAAGGTTGTGTGCGTGGCTGTAGATTCCGTGACTTGAGTCGCGGGCATGTTAGCCAGTGTAGCGGCTAGCTCTCCCGACCCCGATGGAATGCTGACTGGTTTGCGAGCGAACATGTCCTTGATGCTTCTGCGCTTATCAACGTCGAATTCGGGGAGTAAACGCCCTGAAGCGGGCAATGCGCACTCGTTTGAGTAATCCTGTTGACGCTTGCCACAAATAAACATTCCCGGTGGGTTGAGAATATCCCGAATGTTTACTTCGCCTTCGGGCTGATTCACAGACTCCTTGATGATGGCATATACAGGACAATGGTCTGATCCCTATAAAGCAGTCAATCAATGATTCAACACACAGGAGAGAAGTCCATACCATCAACCCCTCTTGAATGTTTGAGTCGGAGAACCAGTTCTGCATACCCAAGCTGCACAACACATAGTCAATCCTTGAGCCGTAATTCCCTGGTCGAGCATTGAGCTTCTGATCCCAACATGTATACATGCCTGTACGATCTGGATGAAATGACCTGCAGACATCGAAGAGGACAGAATGTTCCCTGCCTTCGTCACGTTCACCAATAACCACGCCGTCCGATGTCAAGTGGTTCAATAGACGTCGAGAAGGGGCAGATATAAATTCGTCCTCTGTCATCGTGCCTTTTCGTATGGACTCAATTCCATGGGCGGCATCGATGACCTGCTTCGAGATATTGATATCTCCAGCCACGACTACGTTCTTCCCCATCGCAGTGAGGTTGCGGATTCGAGAATCTAGGACATTAAGAAAGTCCATGCGAAAGGTGTCCCGGCTCTCATCCCGATAGGCAGGGCAATAGACACCAATGAGAACAAATGCAGGAAACTCCAGAATGACGCATCGCCCCTCGGAGTCGAGGGTTGGTGCATCTATTGTGGTATCGGTCATCGGGCTCACACCCTCCTGCTCTTCTTCCGAGTCAGGCCCTTCGGGATTCATAGCGGGCCTGGAAAGCTGATCCGATGTTGGATACCCACCAATCTGCTGCTCTTCTGGAAGACTGCGGAAAGATGTTGAGGATTTCGGTGGACAGAGCACTCCAGTAATGCCCTCTTCTGCCCTTATTGGAGAACATGTGGCATTGCGCGTGTAAACTACAACACCCGAGTATCCTAGAAGCTGTTAATTTTCTGTATATATAGTACCGGGATAGTAGCTTGCCTTTTTTGACTCGAGGGAGACTAAAATAACAGTCCCATCCTGGAACCAAAACCATGTCATCGCGAAGGTCTTTGCGCTGAATCTTGGTTTCTTGGAGAATTACAATATCCGCCTCCAGTATATCGAACATGGACTTTGGACTAAATAAGCTCGATATACTTGGGAAATGGAAGAATACACACTTACCTCGAATGTGCGCGTTCCTCTCCATGGCTCATAGGAGAACGGATTTCTTTTTGATATATTAGTGTTGAACAGGTTCAACTAGCAGGTTTCTCTCATACCGTATACCATTGACTAGAGAGTGATGCATGGTTGGTATATATTCATAACTCCATTTGCCCCCAACAATTCAGATAGAACTTACCGTTCCATGTGGTGATGCGGAATCCCATGTTGGACGCTAGTGTATTAGGTGACAAGGCAGCATTTCCTGCGATGTAAATGATCAATATAGGCCGAGATAAAATGGAAAAGCAGAGTCAAGCAAGGACCAGAACCTCCTCTAGCTGTTTAATCTAGGTCACGGGTTGCGGGAGTAGCGTGCATCCCGACGTCCATACATATCGCAAAACGGTCACGTGATGTAAATTAATTTTATGCCTGATATATCAGGCTTCATGACATCAGGTTATGTAATCCGGGAGATCACGGGGATACGCTAAAGGCGGCTTTGGACCTCATCGCACCACTTTTGACCTCCACCACCAAAAGAACTCCTTAGCATCACCCACCATGTTCCCTCAGCGCAATCTTGGTCGCCTGTCCCAGCGTGCTTCGCAGCAGATGCGTTCCGCTCCGGTTCGCTCTACCATCCAGCGCCGTTTCAACAGCGCCGAGGCCAAGCCTTCTTGGATCGTTGACAACGAATTCAACCGCGAGAGAGCTGCTGTCAAGCACCATGCTGCCTCTACCAGTGGTACGTACCATTATAACTGAACTCAATTGATTGTGCCGCATGGCCATTGGCCGTAGACAATATCCGTTACTGACCCAATGATTGTACAGACCTCTGGCGCAAGCTGTCCATCTTGTACGTTTCCAGTCATATCAACACTTGGTTTGATGTCCTCACCAACAGAGAAAAATCTAATCACTTCACAGTGCCGTGATTCCTTGCCTGATTGGTGGCGGTCTCAACGCCTATAACCTCTGGTCCGAGCACTGGGAACACTGGGAGCACATGGCCCCGCTCGAGGAGCGTACCGAGTACCCTTACCAGAACATTCGTGTGAAGAACTTCCCCTGGGGAGACGGCGATAAGGTATGTGAATCCAATTATGCTATTTGCCGAAGACTAGAGCTAATCTGTATCTGGAATAGACCATCTTGTGAGTTCTGACTTCCCCGATTATGCATTGTTTGCAGAACTGCAGTTGCTGCAATCTTAAATGGATGATCTGCTTTTGAACAGATCGCATGACATTCTCTCATCACCATTCCACCCCTGAAAAACCAGGACTAACTTAATGATCTACAGCTGGAACTCCGATGTCAACTACCACAACAAGGACAAGGCCACCTAAATTAGGTCGCTCGCAATATTCCCATATACTCGAGACTCCCCTTCGAATCCCGCCAGGAAATCATTGAGTGTGTGTCAGGGCTGGCTTTTCCATGTACATATACCACACTGTCGTTCTACGGTAGTAACACAGTCAAATGCTTGGGGAGCTGAAGGTCCAGTTGACAGAATGAGGCGAAGCTTACTATGTACTAGTCAACATTCATTCTTGCTGCTATTTCTTTTGTCTCTCTTTGGGCCATTCTTATATCTACTGTCTCGAAACCTATGCTTCCGAGGTTGCGTCGGCTAATGATCGTAGTGGCCCTTCCTGCTAAATAGATACTGCGACCAGGCTCTTTAAAGAAGACACGTCTCGGCCAGTGCTTCAAAAAGCTTAGAATCATGTCCTTTGTTTATTAAAGAATATTTCTTGTCACGGAGCCTTGAAAGTAGCCAAGCCCATAAACCACATGAAAAGGATGATGACGACAACAAAAGATTCACAGATGGAATGAAAATGCATTGTCTCCTTGTGGCATAGACTACTACACTAGTCGAGTGGGTTGGTCCACAGTTAATGAATGACAGCCCTGGAGAAAAGGCACACTTGTATCATAGTATTCGGTATTTCTCAAGGTCGATTTGAGTACCTCGCTGGGCTGAAGATAGGCTCATAGTGCTCAAGAGGGTTTGGTATACCGCGGAAATGTAATTGAACAGCACAAATTGGATGTCATTGCGAACGTAATCCATACATGTCTAGAAGTACATATATAACCTCAACCCCGCAAACAAATGTCCAGGTATATAAATAGATAATAAAACTACACGAACAAAGAGCTGTTTGGAGCGAGAAGGTCCAGCCCCGACTCACCTTCGAGGAGAGGGAAGAGGCGACGAATCCGATCCTCTAGAATAGCATCTTCAGCCTCCCAGCGTCGACGATCGAGACTCTTTGCCTCTACGCGGCGCTCGCCGCCAAACCAAGCACCCTTAGCCTGATCCCTACTCTCCTGCTCCTCTTTCCGAGCACGGGTAACAAGGGAAGAAACCATGGTTTTCCAATTCTCTAGCCCAACCTTCAGGCACTGTGCGCAGCGAGTTCGAGCAGCGCGGTCGGCCGAGTTGCCGAGGTCGAGCATTGTGGACTCGGCCATATCGACTGCGTCGCGCGTCCAGGCAAGGCCGGATTCCTTTGACGAGGAGGCGTACAAGATCTCGCCGATGTAGGTCATCAATCCGGCTTCTTCGCAGGCGGATGCCGTGGTGCGGCGTGGGGGATCGTTCCCTGATGGGAGGGGTCCTGGATACTCCACGGGAATGAGGACATTTCTGAGCGATTTGAAGAGAGAGGCGAATGGATCATTGTTTGATTTAGGCAGAGTCGGAACGGATGGGGCTATATCAAAGTCCGAGGATATAGGGAGGTTACGTCGGGCTTTGAGAACAGATGTGAAGAGGGATAAAGCTGTTGGAAGGTTGGCTTGACGGGCATTGTGGACGGCGAGAGCCGTGGAGACACGAAGGATGTTTTCTGAAGGTAGGTCTCCGCCGTTGTTTTTCAAGATGCCGTTCTTCAAATCCACAATCTTGCTAGCATCGCCTTCCAGTCCACTGGCAGCAATGTCCAATGCCCACTTATACATGTCACCCGCTGTAAGGCCCAAGCCTTTGAAATCAAGCCAATCAGCATAGGCCAAGGCAGCATCAAGTTTCTGCCCTGTGTCAAAGCCTTTGGTTGTCAAAACCTTCATGTAGAATCGCTCTGGAGACGGAGACGCCTGCTCACAGTCCTCCTCCTGTGGGACTTTCTTCTGACCAGCGGGCATGGGCTTTGGTCGAGGGTTTGAGGGTCCAACAACATATTCCGCAGGCGCAGATATCTTCTGCTTGCGATCTGTCAACCAGCCGTCCAAGTTCTCAGCGGCCTTAGCAGCGCCCATCAGGGCCTGGAAATATCCGCGGCGCCAAGGCTCACTCTTTCCGGAGACATCGAATCCAGTGCGGCCGACGCCTTCTACCAGGAACCCACCCTCATCTTGTTCAATGAGACCTTTGCCCTCTCCCTCTAGGTTCTCCAAACGCTCCAGCAGCTCACGAAGATACCCAGCAACCATGGGCCAATTCGTCATTAGCTTGCCGATCTGCTCCGGATTCTGCAGGGCCTGTGCGGATCGCAGACACCAGCGGCTCTTCCAGGACCATTCCGGTGGAGTAGGCCATGAGTGCTCAATGTCTTCTTGGTAGATACCGAGTTGTATCGCGGAGAATAAGACAAGGATGGCAGACACCGATAGGCCAATCTTGACACCTCGGGATACCCTTCGCTTGTAATGCTCGCGGCTCTCCGTAGATATCAAGCGACCAAAGTGCTGGCGCAGATGGATTGACAGGGGTGGAAGTGGGCGGGTCGGCGCAAGAGGGGATAGAAAGGGCAGTTGAGGGCGACCCGGCGCCGGAGAAAGAAGAAGTAGACGTGTGCGGTTGGTGAATGGTCGGAGATGTACATTGGGACCGGAGATTCGAGGTATATGGGTCAGTCGGATATGACTCGGTATTCGACCGATCGCGTTTCGAGGAGGCAACATGATTGGATTACCGAAAAGGTCGGAAATTGATGAAGCCTTAGCATGTTGGTGATTGATGGATGGATGTTTGTCATGTTTGTCTTGCACGTGACCGTTTTAGGCGTTTTCGTGAGGTGGTATAGATCCGCAGCGAGTATCAACAAATGCAACCTCAAATCTCGTCTGTGATAGCATTCTGCAGAGTTATTTGTGTCTGGGCATCTTGAAATTAAGTTTTATATGGGCAAGTAGATAATATCCTTCCTTTGAGAACTTGGTTTGAAATGGGCCAACTGACGATAAGATACAATTCCTTGGTAAATATACATCAGTGGACTAACATATAAATTGCATTTAAAATTGAATTTCAAGCTTACAGCGTTGCACTAGTATTCTTCTCATGACAAGAGTTATGCTTTACCTAGTGATTTATTGATTTATTGGCGCCCGTTGAATGGTCCGAGCATCCGAGTCAAGGATCAGTCTCCAAATCTATGGTCTGTGAGATTCCTAGGTCATAAAAAGAGGGTTATGGTAATCCCTTTTTCTATATCTAACTGTGAATATGACGGAAGCACTTGGGCTCTTTCTTGCACTACAATATACTAAAATTATAACTCAAAATGGCACTCTCTCTGCCTTGGCTGCACCTTGCAAGCCCCCGCTATGAGAATTTCTAATGGAGAATATTTGCGAGGGCTCTCTCAAATGCGAACTTTTACTGATTTTCTTTATAACTGGCATGCAAGATGTAGCTTCCTGGTCCGTCTACACATGCTTCGTATATAACCAAACCGTAAGCACTCTGTTTTTAGCCATTGGCGCTGCGGGTGTTATCAATAACGCATAAAGCTTCTAAAACATTGGTATGAATCTCAGCCTGCTTATGGTAGAAGGAGTTTTGACTGCTTATTAGCAACTTCACTCAAATAGCCATCGATGGACGAGTGGTTCTTTACATCAACATTACATGGCGCTTTCTGACCGACCACTACCTACTTTGTATGAAGTATATAAAAGTGGACCCGACGCCAAGAAGGGCTTTGATCGACGCGATTAGATAACGTTTAATGTAGTGGGGCTATTCCACAGTGGGGGCCTGAGGTTGCCTAGTTGCTTAGGTATGTTGTAGATGGTTTTCCATTTGGCTTCCACGTTGTTTCTTTTTTCTTTTCCTATTGTCTTCCTGGTCGGTGTTCTTCATTCGTTTTCTACCTTCCTTTTTGCTTTCTTGTCTTGTTCCCTTCATTGATACACTTGAGACACTTCACACTCGTAGGGCGGATTCTTTGACACCGACTTTCGCGTCTCATTGTTTCTTCTCTTCTACTTCTTTTCAAGATTTCAGCACAATCTAATATTATCATGCCCCGAAAAGACTTCTTGCAAGATCTTGCAGATGCGGCGGTTCCTGGCCGATTCCCCCTGTATCTCCGATATCAGAACAGGGGACTATGATGGATCAATTTCTTTCACATTCGCAGCACCTGCGGCAGGCCTCACCCTTGATCTCCAGGCCATAGTATCAGGTAAGAAACACCCTTAAATTATAGTGGAAAGGCTCTAATATCTTGCTGAACCACACAGACTCTCACGATTATCCCAAGGACCATGGATTTCTGGCCTTCTCGTCGTCCGAGGACTGTCCTAAGACAGTCACCTCCTCCCTAGAAAACGCAATTCCCCGTTTCACAGGTTTAACCATTCACAACTTGTTGAGCAACATCGAGAACATTATCACCGATTTTATTGTTGATCCTGATTCGGCACCCGGTCACTCAGAGGACCCGGGCACTCATGACTTCAACGACGATGAGTCGCTGCCCAGTGACACGGAGTCTGACTGGGAGACTGCTGATAAAAATGGAATATTCACGTTCACTCAAAGTGAGACTGAATTGCGAGAGAAGATTCGCCGTGACCTTCGTGCGGCCAAGAACGCGGGATTCAAAGTGGGATACCTTGGGTTAAAATATGGCACCATCATTGTGTCAGTGTCCTGCCGCATTTCCAAGCTTGGCATTTCTGAGGAAGCTATGAATGCCTGGACCGTTGAGCCCTCGGAGTACTTGGTCTTGCTAATCCGTTATCGGCCGACCTACCTTGATCTCCAAACAATAGTCGAGACAGCAGGTGATCCGAAGGACATCCCAGTTCAAATGCATGTTGGCCTCTGTGATTCATATAAGCCATCCTTTGCGCACGCCATGGAAGCAATACAAGGGTCACAGGAACAAAAGATGAAAGGCGAGAGTGCAACTTCAGACAAAACAATGTGTGGTCATTTCCTCAAGCCTCTGTTCATTGGAAAATCGCTCAATTTACTTCTCGAAGAGCGACTACTTCAGATCATCAATCTTCGGCTGAAATATGGGTTTTCATGGACGGGGGCAGAGCTTTTCTTCCAGACCAACCAAGGCAGAACCTATCTCAGCTCTGATATCTCTTCCGAGAAGTACTGTCAGTTGGACAGTTGGGCGACTTCAACTCCAGAAATCCTTGTGGCTGACCACATGACTGAACTGGGTCGCAATATCTCCAATATGTCTTTGCCTCTTCTTACTATGCAGTTTACGCTGCGGCATTTTATCAAGTGCACAGAATTCTGCCTGGTCTGTCACTGCAAAACTGGCGATACCTTCGAGTCACTGAAGCCCTATGTCTGCTCTAACGCGTTGTGCCTATATCAATACATGGCGCTGGGCTTGGGCCCAAGTCTTGAATATGAGATCAAATCCCAACCCTTTGTCGTTGACTTGTTGACAAGCCTGGCATACTCGAGGGCTTTAGCGGGGCTCCTTGAAGACTTCCCGACTGGCCTTCGGCTGCGTGTACCCGAGAAATTGCTCCCTCAAAAAAACCCAGATCTTACTAAATATCATGCTGGGCAATTTGATGCAGTCAATCTTGAAATTTGTTTAAATCAGCCGGCTCCAGTCAAAGTGGGTGATTGGATTGTAATCATTATTACGGTCCCAAAGGCAGAAGAATGGCACTGTCGCGTTGAACACGTTGGTGAGACCTCAAACCATATTCGCATCTCATCCCCAATTAGTAAAGGTCATCAATTGCAGCCAAAAGACCTGCGAGATTCGTCCCGGGAAGTGAAATTTGTTGTTTACGACACCAATCTGGACCATTTGGAACCCGTGCAAAAACAGCAGATGATTTCTTGTCTATTGGGTATGCTCCCTAGTATCGAGGAAATGAAAGCCTTCATCGGAAGCCACGAAAGGGGCAGGCTTCTTTCGTCTTGGAAAGACGTCATATCTCCCGCTGGATTGGACCTTTTACGCTGGGTTGTAGCCTCGAATCGATCTTTCATCAAGCAAGATGTTGATGAGCCTCTGCATCAGGTAGTTGGAATGAGCGGTTATATCCAATTCAGACTTGTTCAAGGTGCTGCTGACAAAGAGCAGCGCTTTATCAACGCTGTCAATTCCAATTCCTTGGCCCCGAACCCAAATCATCCTACGATATTCGCTTGGCATGGCAGCCCTGTGAATAACTGGCACAGTATTCTACGTGAGGGTTTTCATTTCAAGCAAATTCTCCATGGCCGCGCCTGTGGTCATGGCGTTTACATGTCGAACCACTTCGGTACCTCATTGGGATACGCAGGCACATATATTCTTCACACATGGTCCGAGACTCGACTGAAGCTCTTGACTGTGATTTCTCTGAATGAGGTGGTCAATGCTCCCCTTGAGTTTGTGAACCACAGCCCACACTACGTCGTGCAACACTTGGATTGGATCCAACCAAGGTATCTTTTCGTCAAGCTCCAAAATTTCAATGTACCTGGCAAGGCAGGGAGAACAGGTGGATATGCGCACGAGATCATGCTAAAGGGCTCCAAATCCCAGTCATCATCTCCCAAAAACGATAAAAGGCTTACATACAAACAAGATCGGCGTTACCTGGCTTTTGGTCCCGACGGAAAATCGATCGAAATTCCCATTTCGATATTTAGCGGCCAACGGGGACAATTTCTTGGTACTGCTGGAGAAACAGGGCTTGCAGACCTTGCGCCGTCACCAAAGAGACGCAGATATTCAGTTGAAAATACTAAACAACATGACGACGTTGACGACGACAACGTTAGCATTGAGACGACCATTGAGGATCTCAGCATTCTTTTATCCGACGATGAAATGTCTGAAAGTCCCTCAGGTCCCAGCATGCAAGAAGGAGCTACCCCAGAACCTGGCCTGAAAACCGATTTCAGACCCGGAACCCTTCAGAACAGTACTTTGCCAACACTTTCTTCGCCCCAGTTTGCGACAACCTCAGCCACAAAAGTCCTACAACAACATCTCCAGGCTACTATTAAAATCCAGAAGCGAGTGCCACTCCACGAACTCGGATGGTACGTCGACCCCAGCTTGATCAGAACAGTTTACCAATGGGTCGTGGAGCTACACACGTTTGATCCATCCCTCCCACTAGCCCAAGACCTCAAAGCCATCAACCAAAAAAGCGTCGTCTTGGAGCTCCGCTTCCCTCCACAGTTTCCCATGGATCCACCTCTTGTGCGGGTGATCCGCCCTCGTTTCCTCGAGTTCGCCGCTGGAGGCGGCGGCCACGTTACCGCCGGTGGGTCTATGTGCATGGAACTGCTTACACACTCGGGCTGGCTACCGACAGCTTCAATTGAGAGTGTGTTATTGCAGGTTCGCATGGCTATTACCAACACCGAGCCAAGACCCGCGCGTCTGAATCTAACCGCAAATTTCAAGGACTATTTTGTGGGTGAGGCGGTGGAAGCCTACAGAAGAGTTGCGTTGGCGCATGGATGGCAGATCTCGAAGGATATCCAGCAACTTGCCTGGTGAATCTTTTGTTTTTTTTTTCCCCTTCTTTTTTTTCAAGAAACATTTGTACGGAGTGGACTTTATTTGAACTGGTTTAACCAGTTCTCTTTGCTGAACTTGTCATATTATTAAGAAACAATACTTGCTACTTTCTACTCATCTCTGTGTGCATACCGTAGTTTGTAGCTTCGTGTCTAGGATCCCTAAGATGAACGCACGTTGTACAAAAGAATAGAGAAGAAAGCAAGAGTTGACGGAGTGAATTCGAGGAAGAAGTTCCAATTGAAGAATAAAACTAAGTATGTAGTCCTACAATATGATGTACGACGATCCATGATCCCAGAAACCATACGCCTATTCACAAACATAAAGCCCCCAGCAAGAGGGTAATAAACAAAACCAATGCCATTCATTGTACATTAGGCGGCCGCAGAAAATGGACCCTCGCACATAGTTCATGCAGACTCAGACGGACCAGCCTGTGGGATCGTATCTGGGAGATTCTCGGGTTTGTCATTGGCCTCCTTAGGTTCGCTAGACCGAGAATCTTCCTGCGGCTCTGCTTCGGCGGCGACACTTTCATCAGGGACACTTGTTTCGGTTGCTGCCTCTGTGCTTTCGTCTACGTTGAGCGTTGGTTTTTCTGGTAGACTGGGGTCCGCGGGAGCAGCTGTAGTGGACTCCGCTGCAGCGGGCTGGGGCTGTGGATTCTCTGCGGTTGGTGATGCTTGAGACAAGTCTGGTTTCGCGGGAGACTGGGTATCTAGCCCTTGGCTTTGCTCCGGTACCGGAGAATCTCCCATCTCGACATCTTTTGCTTCTTCTGAGTATAGACTGGGCCCAGGAGTATCAGAGGAATTTGGTTGTTCGCGTTCGGTAGCTATCGAGGTCTGTTCTTGTGTTCCAGAATGGAAAATCGACTCGCTTGAAATCTGTTGAAGTTCCCGCGTCTCTGCCAAGGTATCGATCGATTCTGCGGTCTGCTCGTGTTCTGAATCCTCACATAATGCTGCGGGTTCTAGGGATTTTTTGAGGCTGACAGGTGACACGGCAGTTGCGTTTTCTTGCTGGCTTGGGAGACCAAGTTCTTCCTTCGGTGCAAGGTCAGCCGTTGGCTTTATGGCTTCCTCTTCTCCTTGAACCTTGGTATCCGAGCTTTGAGCCTCACCAACTGCAGCTGGAAGCTCAGTGTGTTCACTTGTCATTACGGGAGTTCCGGCGGGGGAAGTGGGAGTCTTGTCATACTCCGAAATGACAGGCTTCTCATTTGAATCGGTGACCTCAGCATTCTCTGAAGGAACATCGGAGGCCACGGGGGCAAGATCCACCTCTGAGGTCTTCTCAGGCTGGGGTTGCTTCTCCTCTTCGGGGGCAGGAGGCTGGTTTTCTGGAACGGCATCTGACATGTCGACATCAACTGACCGCTCGGCAGGGGTTTCGGATGAAGGCTGATCCACAAACTCTGTGCCAGACAGAGGCTGGGGGGTTTCGGGGGTCTTCACATCTAACATGGAATCGTCACCATCGTCACTCTCGTCGCCCTCGTCGCCGTCTTCATCGTCTTCATCTTGGCCAGCCTGGTCAATGGACATGTGCGAGGCATCCTGCTGGCCTTCTCTCTTGATGCCACCATCCCCACTGCCAGTAGCAGGGCCAACTCCGTGTACTGTCGCGGCATCAGCCCCTTCGCCAGGCGCAAACATGACCTTCTTCTTCCGGCCTTTTCCAATGCCTTTGCCCTTTCGCTTAGGTGGAGGCGGACGTCGCTTTGGGGGTGTCATTACAGCTGCTGATCCAGCCTCCGCAACAACAACCCCCTCGGCATTGACAATGCCGACCCCCTCGACGACTGTTCCGGGTGCAGGCGCCTCAGGCTTCACAGGCACTTGGCTCTGCTCGGCAATCGTCTGCAAGTCGCCAGTAATCTCTCCTTCAATACGATGGCCCTCTGGCACCCACGCCTCGTAGATAGAGATGTTGCCTGTTTCGGGATCAACCTTTTTGAACTTCGTTCTCCTCATGGGCCCAGAAGCCGACCCATCTGTGCCAGCAGTGGCACCATAAAGGGATGAAAGACCAGGGCGCCTCTTTGCTAGAAACTCTACCTCCGCAGGCTCAAGGTGCTTGGGAAGCGTCATCCATTTGCGAGTTGTGAAGCTCCGATCAGCCGTATGAGATGCCGAGCCCGAGTCTTCCGCATCGGCCACGCTTTTCTCCTCATCATCGGCTGCTCGACTGCCCTGGCGGATATGGATACATCCGGCACGGGCTGCTCGAAGGAGTGCGCGACTGATTGATGGCAAGAGTTGGCTGTCTCTTGGCATGGGGAGCTCTGGTAGGGTTGGTCCTCCGCCAGGACCTTGAACGCCGAATTCTGAGTCATCGGGCTTGGGCGCTTGAGAGAAGGTGTGCTGCTGTCGGGACCAGCGACGCACTGGTAATCCTTCAAAGACATCGTGATCGATTTGGCCGGTTCGGGTGCGGTTTGGGGCACCGTCGAGGTGTCGCCCTGAGCGCGAGGCTCTGAACTGTGGTAGATTTTAGCCAGCTAATTCAGAAATTTCAAGATCCAATATATCTGGACTGGGCATGTGTCTAGGGCAACCATGTCGGGGCCAGATAAGATAGATCACCACGGGGGCAAGTTGAAACGTACCGTGGAAGGCATGGTAGATGCCCCTGTACTGACTCAAAGTCAAGTGCGCACGATCAGGAAGCTTGTAATTTCCTTGTGGGGACCTCCTGGGGAGGATTCTTTGGCGGGACGTGGTGGATTGGGTGATGGTAGCGGAGCAGTGCAACTCCGTCGCGTTGCGATGCTACAAGACCGTAAAGAGACATCACGTGATACACGCAGTGACCAACATCTTGTTATAGCAGCTACCTATATTGTGACAATATCCCTCAATTGATAGAAATAGGTGCAGTTCAACTCATTGGGATGCATATTGTAATTCAGGAGTGGAATGGAGTGTTTCTGGTTGAAAAAACTAGCTACAGCTGTAGCTCCAGCGCTGAGCGTATAAGTACAGAAAATGAGCAGGTGCTTAATTAGTCCACCATTGGCAAGTTATTGAAACAAATAAAATGGAATAGTTACAAGGTTCCATACGACATTCAAGGATTAATCCCAACTACTACAGGTTAGTGCATGCAAAACAAGGTGGGCATAAAACCTCAATTGAATGGCTTACCCAGTGTCCTTCTGGCGAACAATGCCTCCATGGTCCCCGGTCTCTTTTCCCTTCAAAGATAACAATGTAAGATTGAATCCTGGAGCAAAGCCCTAAGCCAAGGTAGGACTTACAGTCTTCTGGCCTTCCACCACCAACTTATCCAACTGGTAGAACTGGCTGATGATCGTTTGTCTCTGTGATTATGTCAGTATAATTGTCCCCCGGAGTTGGATTCAATGATTTGTAGGGCAATGTTGTAAGGTGAGACTCGTCGACTTTCAATACGCGAGGTTGAAAATGGATGCTCCATATCTGCCATCGATCGAGCTTTACCCCAAAAGCCATGCGATACCACTGACCTTCAACAAGCGCAAGCTTTGAAGTCCCTCCTGGATCAGTTCCTGTACCCGGCGTTCCTCTGTGGTGTTTTGGTGCTCGCGGAACGAATCCCTTGTCTTGCGACGAGCATATTCGCGGAAGTTGTAGTTGGAAAACTGTCCGGAATAGCGCAGAAGGGAGCGGAACTAAGAAAAGAGAAAGACGCCGGTTAGTTTTATGTATTGAGGAGGAAGGCACGAGGTCGAAGCGCATATAGAGCCAAGAGGACATACCAAAGATCGTGCCTGGAAGGCAGTCTGATTATGCAAGGGCGCGACAGACATGATAGCCGATGTTATGATAGGAAGATGAGGAGTGCGGGACGCTTGCTTGGTCAACCCCAGGTTATCACTAAAGCCTTGGTCGCGCGGTCGACACGGGCCTCTGCGACAAAAAAATTGTCCTAAGAGCCGCTGTGTTAGAGCGATGGCGCGTATTGCACTGGTCGAGATACCAAGATGTAGTTCACGTACGTTGGGCGCAATGACTCGTATCAAAGACGCAATCGGAGGTGGCGGTTCAATCTTGCAAGAACCACAGATCCGGGGATATTAAGTCACACGGGTATTGATGGTTTTGATTTCTCGTAACACAGTCTCTTTACAAGAGAGAAGACACAGTGGGTTGAGGTATGCAAGAGATAAGAAGAAGCGCAGGAGTGGGAAATTCTTTTGCGTTCGGAGACGAATGACGGAGTTACCGGGGCCGAGCTCCTTTGCTCCACGTTTCTTTTGTATCTCAAGCTTGTGGATTTTATTAGTTTTATTAGATTCAAGTCCACAACTCGACTTTACAGATATTTGCATTGCATTCCTGCTTCATTTACCTTTGGTCTTTTTCTCCATGTCTCAAATACCCACGCCACCAGCATCGCGACCGGGCTCGGAGGCACCTGAAGTGAAGGTGAAGCCGGTGGCTTTGGGGGATTCGGTCCAATGTTTGGATACACTTCTTGAGAAATACTTGCACCTGCTTGATCGGCAGCAGAAATTACATTCAAGTCTGGCAGAACAGCTGTCGTCGGTATGACTTTGTTAATCATGGTTCATGAAATATGCTGAGACAACGTAGGGGTTTTTTGCTCTTGCCCAAGCCAATTTCTCCAGTCCTGGCCGTCGTTATGGCCCTGATTATTATGATGGGCGCATGAAAGCGACGAGGAAGATGTAACTTCACCCGCTGTCATTGATTACTGACGCTTGTTAACTGGCCGAAATTGACAGATCGATCCAATCCGAACGAAACACGGATCAATCCACGAACGATCCGCAAGATGAAGAGGATATCACTGCGCTACCTGATTCTGAATACACATTCTCCGTCAAGGCCACACCTAGTCATCCACCAGGGGAGGAGGATGGGAACAACGAAACCAAGGCCTCTTCTCCGGTCCTAGGTGGACATCTTGAGGCCGAGGAAACTCGCCCGGCCGAGGCGGCTAGCTCGGAACCATCTGACCATGCAGAAACGGAGACTACCCCTGTCGAAAATCCCAAGCCCGTCTCTAAGAAGTTCCGTTCGGCCGATCCAATTCATTGGTATGGAATATTGGTCCCCCAGTCGCTACGCAGGGCGCAAGACTCTTTCGCAAATGCGATAGATAATCAGGTGCCGGATTTGGCGAGTACAACAGTCGAAATGCGAGCCCTGGAACAGCAGATAAGCCAATTACGGGCTCGGTTGGAAATTGAATCCTCCGATGCAACTGTGTTGTAGTCATCCGTGACCTTGTCCAACATTACGTGGTTAATCAGCCGTCGCAAGGTCAAGTTGATGTTGACAAGTCGCACAGGGCATTTTATTCCTGATATCCCCAGGAGATCACCTTAGGTGACCGGATATGTTTAAAATTGGGAGCCACAAATGCCTCGGATCTAAAAATTGGACTTGCAAAACAATCTATAATATACAACATATATATAACCTCCACATGATCCACGAACCATTTCATATTTAGTTACTGTGGATGTGTATAAAAACCAAGAGCGGGGAATTGCTATAATTGTACTTTGTACACATGGAGATTGAAAGGGGGCGTGATATATCATAACTAGTACCAAGTAGGTTTAAAGATGTTTCAGTGCAAAGCCCCAATCTATACTCCGTCCTCTCCGTACTCCGTACGGAGTACTTCTGCACTATATGGAGTATAGCCGAGTTAGATGGAAAAGAAAAATCCCCGAGCTTTACTTTTTCTCTCTTAAACATCTTTTACATTTTCCATAGCGATATGCAATGTATAAGTCTCATTCTTAAACCATCTCAAGTTTCAAATTACTGAGGGGAGCCTTAATATGAGACGTTAGCGTCCGGAGCTAAGTCCAACCCCACTGATATAGTCGACATATGATTCGTCTACGGAGTAATTTGGCAGGGGGTCTCATGTTGGCCCCGACCTTTCATTCTCTTTTTTCCATTTTTTCCCATTTTCCCCTTCAATTTTTGATAAAAGTACAATGTTGAAAAGCCATCGACATGTCCGTATAGGTACGGAGTAGATCCGATACTCATCATAATGTGCTTTGAAGTATGTATAATGTATACATGAGTACGGAGTCCTCGGATATAAAGGACTTAGATTACAGGACTAAAGGAATTCCAAGAAATTAATAGTCCAGGGTTGATGTTTAGTATTAATATACTTCCCGTTTGAGAAGTGGACTAGTATCCATGCCAGGAACCGCGTTAACCCTGGGTGGTGTCAGCTTCAATACCTCTTTTTTTCCCTCCTTTTTCCCAACTTCCAAAGAGCTTGAGGCTCTCCCCTTTTGAAGTGTAAGTCTACAAAGTACCCAGGTCAAAGATTGGGGGTTAACCCAACTAGCCTTGAACGCCAGTTTGATACTAGCGGTTCCTCTCATTTTCTCCCCTTTTTGAACGGTAGGTCTCTCTAAAAGCAATTCCATGATCATTTAGAGCTGATCCTGACTATTATATCTAGTGGCATCGAATGCCCTTCCATTCATTTGCGATCTGATCCTGTGGATCTTGCTTTTCTAGATCGTGTTCATTGCTTTATCCACTTTCTACAATCTTGTAGACATTTGCTCAGTGGGCCAGACGCCATTTCTCTGGTTTCATTTCGGTGCCTTTTCATTCTTTTTCAACTCGATCAAGGTATCGAGCAATCATTCATTTCTATCCCTCAATATTCGAGAGACAATTCTCTCTTTTGAACCGCAGTATCACCACGCCACACTGGATACCCTGCGAGCCCTAACTTCTCGCAAACTATACAAGAGCATCCACCCCGGAATTCGATTTAGCCGTACTTCTTTCGACCAGACAACCAGACGACCTTCCAATGAGCACAGAAGTACCAAGCTCCGGGCCCTCAGGGGAGACTGGCAGGAGTGGATCCGTCAAGCGGGCCAGACAAATGCTGGATGCCGGCGTGCGTCCAGAACGAGCCTCGCCACCCCAGCAGATGGAACATCCTCCAGTTCCGAGGAATATCTCCCATCAAACACAATGGCCTCTTCCTGATTCGGGTCTCCCACCGCACCCGATCAATCAACATCCTAGGTATTTGGTTCCCCGTGGTCCTCCACCTCAGAGACCACCTCATCCAAGTGAACTCCCTTCGCCATCCATTTACTCAGAACGGGATGGCCCAATCTCAGAAATGAGCTTGAGTTCGAGCCAAAGACCTCCCCGTTCCTTCTCACAACTTCAGCCGCCTCCGCTAGCGCAGTCGCGCCGGCCGGTAAATGATGCCCCTACTAGTCCCACCAGCACAATCGACATGACTCCTCGAATATCGATTGCAACAGAGGATTTGTTTAGACAATCTGTGGCTTCGTCGACGCCTTCTGTTCCTGATATGCCCCAAGTTCCACCTACTTTTCTGATGCCCGAGTCCGGTCTTTCTCAGCATGACCCCAAACACCGGACGGCGGGTCTTGTGGCACCGCTCAATGCGCGAAAGCCTGGCCGGGATCATCAATCATCTGTTCCCCCAATTCCAGAATCATTCGCCGACTCTCGCTTTACAAAATGCTCCGTCGCGTCCAGCCGAGCCATCCCTTCAAGTTGGGGGTCTGGTCCCGCTGAATCCGAGATTCTAGGAGCATATCTCGACATAGATTCAGACGATGGCCAGCACTCACCGGGCCTTCAGGAGGACGATATGAGGCTTGTCCGAAGTGCCAGTATTGGAAAGCGAGGAAAGCCGACAATGCGTACCATCCTCAAGTCTAACCCTGTTTCCGTTGTAAGCATGCCATCGCCCACCCAGGAGGAATCCACCAAGAACACAGCAGTACCATCTGTTGGAATGGGAGTTGCTGCAAGCCAGGTGCCCCGTATGCCAAGTCAATTACGAAACTCGTCTACTACAGCATCGAGTGAATCGGTGAAAGGCGTGGACCCGGAAAAGCCACCTTTTGCCCCACATTATGACTCGCCCTCCGATGCACGCCTCGAAAAAGAGCTTGAGGCCTTCGGAGCGCTGCCTCACGCAGCGCCAGCAATGAGTGACAAGAGACCTGGTGGTCGCAAGCCTCCTGCTTTAAATATGCATGCGGTGCGGGATGCAGAGGCTCGTGGGAGCCTTTCCAGCCTATCTGATTTGATTCGGAGGGCGACAAAGCTCGCATCTAATCTGGATCATGGGAGAACCGCCAGCAAAGCTAATAATCTGGCTGGTGGCGATGAGGCAGGGTTCAGGGCTGGGATGGGTGAGTCTTTGGGATCTAGATCACCACTTGGAATCTTGAAATAGTACTAACTGCCTGTGTGTTCTTAGGACACCGACCACGCAAGTCCGGCTCTCTATCGGACATGCTCGCCTCCTTCCCTCCACCGGGTTTGGCGACACCCGAAGGTCGCGGGTCTCGCACATCATGGCCCTTCTTTGGACGCTCTAACTTGCGTAATGTTGAGCAGCTTAATTCCAGTGATGACGATCCAAATGCTCCCCGACGCAAGAAGATGTGCTGCGGAATTCCACAGAAGATCTTCGTGATCCTCTGCATCGTACTCTTCATCATCATCGTTCTCGCGGTTCTTCTCCCTGTGTTCCTTGTCGCCGTGCCCCGCGAGAAAGCCAACTCGTCCTGTGCTGAAAAGAACCCGTGTGAGAATGGAGGCGTGAGTGTCTCAGCCGGTACCCAATGCTCGTGCGTTTGTTCGAACGGTTATACCGGCTCGAAATGCAATATCGCGGGTGATAGTAGCTGCACTACCGCCCTGATAACTAACGGATCGAATGCGACCATGGGCAGTTCACTCCCTATTCTGTTCGAAGAATCCAAAGCAAAATTCGACATCACTCTCGACTCGGTCACAATCATGGCTCTCTTCAGCATGAATGACATCTCCTGCAAGACCGAAAACGCTCTCGTGGCTTTCAGCGAAGTTACAAATGACAACACGAGCAAGACCCGCCGATCTGTACAGTCGATAGCCGACTCGGTCCCATCCGTCTCCACAACTGACCCAACACCGGCCTTGGCTGTCCGTTCTGAGGCCACTATGAACGGAATCCTATACGACGACTCGGAATCAAGCAAGTCAAGTACGACCACGTCGACACCCACACAAACCGAGTCGGCGACGACCGCCTCCGCTACCAAGATCAGCGTTCAATCCACTGCCGTCAAGCCAGACACGTCCACGCCCACTGCAACCAGCGTTCCCGAGAACGTCGTTGGGTTCTCTCGGGTTGCGGTGTTGTATATTCTGCAGAAGACAGGCTCGCTTGACACGGCCCTGTCCTCAGAGGAAGACATTCAAGGGTACCTGGTCGATTCTTATGCGAACACGACTCAGCCGGCCCTGAAGGTGGGAGCGTTTAGTGTGGATTTTGAGAAGTTGACCATCACGCTTCCCAATAGCACGGTGAAGGCGCAGTGAGAATATGTAAGGAAAGGTGTATATAGGGTTATCTATATGGGTCTTGAGTCAATTTAATTATGTATATTTGGGTTATTAGCATATTCAACTATTCAATGTTGTCCCCGTGGACATGTATGTTGTATGTTGTACATACTGTAAGAGGCCGATCTGGTCCAGATTTAGGGTTTTCAGATCACCTGGCCGATCTTTGCCGAATTGGGAAATGGAACACCGGTAAATGTCGTGATTCCGCGCGGAGGTGACGTGCTTCATCACATGACCTCAGCCTCTGCAGATGTGGCGTTGGGCTAATACGTTTTGGGATATGTCTACGTTATACTCCAACGTTTGGACGTAGAGTATCAGAACCACATACTCCTATGGACTGATATGGACTTAGATATACTTGATCTTTGGAATGACAAGTCATGCATATGATGATCTTAATCAAAGGGATCGTCTATTTGCCCCTGAAAATCCAACCTCTCAGTACGGAGTACTCCATACACCAATTAAGGCCGTTGTAAGGCATATTTCCGCGGTGGTCGGTAACTATACACTCATATTCCAATTGTAAAGACCTACTCCGTACATTGTATATGAAACCCATTTAGAATTTCCCCCAAAAGATAATAATAGCCCTAAGATCCATAATAATAAAACAATAACCGCCTGTACCCCCGAGGAAATCGTCCAGCCAAGACTTCCACCGGTCCCCACTTGTTGACGACTTCTGTTGGATGTGGATGGTGCAATCCACACCCCTCCTACAGGAAATTTCTTGATAAGCAGTACCTTTTCCCTCTTTTTTTTTTCTTTTCTACTTTGTACATCACTCTTTTCATTTTACTTTTTGTGTCCTTTTTATTTTCATTATGGCCAACGCCCCTCACGGTGGTGTCCTCAAGGACCTTCTTGCCCGCGATGCTCCCCGCCAGGTTGAGCTCGCCGCTGAGGCCGAGACTCTCCCCGCTGTGACTCTGTCTGAGCGCCAGCTGTGTGATCTCGAGCTGATCATGAACGGAGGTTTCTCTCCCCTCGAGGGTAAGTGCAATTGTTTCTTTTGGGATCTAAACGTTCTTTTTTTTTTTGGTTTTTGGAGGAATATGGACAATAGAGGGGCAGTAACTAACCTTCATGCAGGTTTCATGAACCAGGCAGACTACGACCGGTATGTGCGACACGAATGATCCCATTGGAATGAGAAAACCCCTCATTCTGGACAAAAAAAAAAAGTCTATAACAGCGGCAGCTGACAATATGCATAGTGTCTGTGAGGAAAACCGCCTTGCCGATGGCAATGTGTTCTCCATGCCCATTACCCTCGACGCTAGCCAGAAGGTCATCGACGAGAAGAAGCTCCAAGCTGGTTCTCGCATCACCCTGCGTGATTTCCGTGACGATCGTAACTTGGCTATTCTTACCATTGATGACATTTACCGCCCCGACAAGTGAGTTTCACCTCTTTTCTCTCCATTTCATTTTCGAAACCGGTTGCACTGTCGATCTTTATTTCTGTACCCTCGGATACCTCGTTTTACCTTTAATATGGACGTTTGATGTCACATACCTCGAATCCTTACCCAATGAGTTGAGAGTGGCCTGTGCTATAGTGGGGCTCGCTGACGTGGTTCTCCCCTGATTTAGGACTAGAGAGGCTAAGCTCGTCTTCGGCGGTGACCCAGAGCACCCGGCTATCGTGTACCTGAACAACTCCGTCGAGGAGTTCTACATTGGTGGCAAGATTGAGGCCGTCAACAAGCTTAACCACTACGACTATGTCGCCCTCCGCTGTATGTTCAATTTCCCGTCCCGCTAGTGAATCTGGCTAATATATCCTTCACAGACACCCCCGCAGAGTTGCGCGTCCACTTCGACAAGCTGGGCTGGTCCCGCGTCGTCGCCTTCCAGACTCGTAACCCCATGCACCGTGCCCACCGTGAGCTGACTGTCCGCGCGGCCCGTTCCCGCCAGGCCAATGTCTTGATTCACCCCGTTGTCGGTCTCACCAAGCCCGGTGACATTGACCACTTCACCCGTGTCCGCGCATACCAGGCCCTCCTTCCCCGCTACCCCAACGGCATGGCCGTCCTGGGTCTCCTCGGTCTGGCCATGCGTATGGGTGGTCCCCGCGAGGCCATCTGGCACGCCATTATCCGCAAGAACCATGGTGCCACCCATTTCATTGTCGGACGTGACCACGCCGGTCCTGGTTCCAACTCCAAGGGCGAGGACTTCTACGGCCCATACGATGCCCAGCACGCCGTCGAGAAGTACAAGGACGAGCTCGGCATCGAGGTCGTCGAATTCCAGATGGTTACCTACCTCCCCGACACCGATGAGTACCGCCCCGTTGACCAGGTCCCCGCTGGCGTCAAGACCCTCAACATCTCCGGTACCGAGCTCCGCCGTCGTCTGCGCTCCGGCGCCCACATCCCCGAGTGGTTCTCCTACCCCGAGGTTGTCAAGATTCTGCGCGAGTCCAACCCCCCTCGCGCCACCCAGGGTTTCACCATCTTCCTGACTGGTTACATGAACTCCGGCAAGGACGCCATCGCCCGTGCTTTGCAGGTCACTCTGAACCAGCAGGGTGGTCGCTCCGTCTCCCTGTTGCTGGGTGACACCGTCCGCCACGAGCTCTCTTCCGAGCTCGGCTTCACCCGCGAGGACCGCCACACCAACGTCCAGCGCATTGCCTTCGTTGCCACCGAGCTTACCCGCGCCGGTGCCGCCGTCATTGCCGCCCCCATTGCTCCCTACGAGGAGTCCCGCAAGTTCGCCCGCGACGCCGTCTCCCAGGCTGGCTCTTTCTTCTTGGTTCACGTCGCCACTCCCCTCGAGTACTGCGAGCAGTCCGACAAGCGCGGCATCTACGCCGCTGCTCGTCGTGGCGAGATCAAAGGCTTCACTGGTGTCGATGACCCCTATGAGGCTCCTGAGAAGGCTGATCTCGTTGTCGACTTCTCCAAGCAGAGCGTGCGCAGCATTGTGCACGAGATCATTCTCGTTTTGGAGAGCCAGGGTTTCCTGGAGCGTCAGTAAAAGTTCTGTAAGGTTACGTGAGGCTTGGTGTCAATTATATGTTTTGCTGCACATGAGAAAATGTGCTGGGTCTTTTTTTTCTATGGATTCCCCTGACTTAGATAGTTTCAAGTTGCCAATAGATTTGGTTTGATGGTCTTAACTGCTACACTGTAACCAACCTTCGAATTTATTATCCCAGTGTAGATGAGTAGATCCATATTGTAGGGTGATCACTTTGAATATATAAAATCAAGTCTGCAATCATTGCAATCCTACAGTTCTTGGAGATGGAGAAGAAACACGAATAAATTACCGGTATTTACATCTAAAGATATATGTACTATACCTAGACCTTACTGTAATCTCTAAAGATCTACAAGAGACTAAAAAATCCAGGGAAAACCATGTTGAATGAGGCATCTACCCTGGCTATATCAGAGTTGATATCAGAGCAATCTCTCACTTTCATAACCATGATGCATAAACCAAAACTGAAGGAATCATGAAGCCACAGTAAAAATAAAATGCAAGGGGAACAGAAAAGCAAAGTGAAAAGGGGAAAAGAAGAACAAACGCCAGGGGGAAGCCAGAGGGAACGAACACTTGATGTCGTACAAGGGGGTAAATTTGCCCAAAACGAGTTTTAGCCAAAATAGAAAAGAATAAAGATTACCGAGGGGAAAAATTATCAAGTAGAATAGAAAGAATGGACCACTGAGAAGTGTCGAGGTCAACAAAGGATAGGAGAATAAAAGACTTCCCAGCTGTTGGTTGACAGTCCCGGGATTGGCAAAGAGCAAAAGAGGTGTTGCAAAATAAGTCGGTTCTTTCGAGCGAAGTCCAGGAGGTTGTTAACCATAGTATGACCAAACGTCAATCATTTCTTTGCTCCCTTGACAGATTTGATAACACGCCGAGCCGCACTCTTGACTCCCTTACCAAAGCCGCCTTTGGTAGTACTTTTAGTCTTGGGAGCAGGCTTCTTAGCCTTGACGGGGCTCTTGGCGGGTGTCTTTTTCACAGGTTTGCGGGGAGAATCTCCGGAGCCTTTAGAGGCAGCAGCGAGAATTTGCTTCTTGGTCTCAGCAGAAGGCCGCTTGAGCTGCGATGTGGTCTTCTTGGGAGAAGCCGGGGTTTCCTTGGCTGCCTTCTTAGATCGGGGAGCACGGACAGTGGCTTTGATCCGGCCTGTGGCTTTAACGGTTGGTAGTTTGACGTTGGTCTTCGACTTGACAGCGGTTGCGGTTTTGCCCTTGGCCGTTGTCTTGGTCGTCTTCTTCCCACGAACGGTAGCCACGGCCTTTTTTACGCTGGCCTTGATGACCTTGGACTTGGTTATCTTGCGCTTTTTGCCTCGAGAGGAGTCGTCACTATCGTCGCTATCGGACTCTTCTGAGGCTTTTCGCTTTTTGCCGATGGTCTTTTTTGTAGTTGCCTTCTTCGTGCCTTCCTCGGCCTTTCGTTTCTCGAGTTCTTTGGCACGTTGCTGCTTATCCTTCAGCCGTGGACCAAGGAAGCCTCGACAGTTCGCTGATCCACAGCGACATTGTTGAACATTCTTGTTAGAATAAGGGCTGATATAGTATTAGCACATGGTTAAGTGGCTTGATATGCAAATACTCACTCAAAGTTGTAGTCATAGCTCAATTCCTCTCCCGTCGAGACTCCTCTATCTCCAGCGAAGAGTGCCATGCGTGGCTTGCCAGCAACAGTCCACTTCTCCATACGGCAGTTTGGCTCACAGGCATGGTTAACAAAGCGAGCAATAGACCCGCGAGTAGCGTCAATGATCATGTTTTGATCGAAATACATGAGATAGTAACACTGGTTGACGAGGTCAATAAATGGGAAAGCACCAAGTGTCACAAAGGGCACATACGTCGTTGTTTTTGTATACTGTCCTCATCCTCTTCTCACACTCAAGCTGGGTGAGAATCTCGCCGGTGTACTCCACAATAATCTGGTTGGGCTCGAAGGAACGGTTGCTGCGGACGCCATACCCGCGATCTTTTGTCTTGATGACTTCGACTCCAATGTTATACTTGCCTCCGGCCTTGGTCCGATGCTTAAGACCCTCGAAATTCCGGTTACCGCACTCGGGACCCAGCCTGCAATTACCGTTGTCACACTCGTAGAACATATAGCGGTTCTGGCAGTTCTCATCACAGCCAGTGTCTTCAGTACACATACAAGTAGACAGCTCGAGGTTTTTGTTCGCTTTCCAAAAGCTTCCGGCATCACCGACAAAAACATCTAGACCGTCTGTTAGCCCTCACTTCATGATGTGAGATACTCTACATGCTACTCACTCTTGTTAGTTTTGCGCCACTCGTCGGGCTTAGGCTGTCCAGGTGGTAGTGGCGAGAATATATCAAACGGCAGCTGGTAGTCCCGTCCAGTCTTCAAAAGGCGAGCACCTTTGAACATCGGCATGGGAAGGATGGTGCGGTGCATGGGACCGGTTCCAGTTTTCTTCGAATTCTTACTCCGACGTTGCTTAGGAGGCGAGTCCGATGGCTCTTGTCCTGTATAGAGGCCGTGCGACAGCCATATCTTGCGCCTAGGTCGCGGTGGAGCAGGCACAGTCCGTTCCTCTGGTTCAGAAGCATCTTGATTTTGGAGCTTGGACAAGTCGCTCTCAGATACTCGACGTTTCTTCGATGCAGGTTCGTTGGCTGTTGAAGGAGGCGCCTCATCTTTCGACGGAACAATATTGCGCGGGCGAAGACTAGAACGCTGGCCAAGATCCTTGTCTCCCAGACCTCTCGTGCGCTTTCCTAATATACTGCTGGCCCGGTCGACCAGACCCGAAGCTTTATCCATTAGACCGAAGCGACCAGACCGCCGTAGAGATTTGCGAGGAGAGGCCCGGGAATGGACCAGCTCAACCGCGGCCGTTCCTTCGTCTTTGGTCAATGCTTTCCCCACACGCTTTCGTAGTGCCTGCTGCTGAAGCTTCACATTCATATCCTCAGATTGCAAATCCTGGGAAGACTTTGAAACCGGTGTATCGGGGGCCACAGTGTCGTCGGCCACGGTATCATCGTCGACTGGAGTTCCGTTCCGCAAGGAAGATTCCATCACTGCAATACTGTGGCGCAGAGAAGAGTGCGATCGTTTCGCTTTAGCAAGGCTGTCGACGTAGGCCTCGCTAGATGAGGCCGCGGGTTCCTCGTTCTTGGGTGTGTCGTCTAGTGGCTCACCAGGGCGCAACGATGCGCGTGCAACCCGTGTTGACCTTCGCCGTCCTGCGGGTTTTTCGTCGGTCAACGCGTTCTCGTTGTTGCTTGACGTTTCTGAGCGACTGTTTTCAGGTGTCAAGAGTTGTTCGGGCACGTCAAGGCTCATATTGTCATCGGTAGGCTCGTGAGCCTGGGCGTCGGGAGCCGCGGACGCGATGGATCGGGACGTTCGTGGCGCCATTTTCGAGAGAATAAGTTAACAAGAAGGACAATTCCACCTGGAATTGCCCCTTCGCTATCGATGTAGAGCAACTGGCGCGTGTGGTCGGGCTGGATGGGGAAATATCAGGGGAAGGTGTCGGATCGAAGAGGATCAGCTTCCCGCGCGCTTCTTATCAAGTTAGGGTGAGGGTCTGACGCGTGCAACAACACTTTCGAATACGAATACTCCAGTCGTATAATTTCCCGACCTAGTAGAGTACTAATGCAATAAAAAGAATGAAAAAAGCAAGGGAGAAGGGGAAAGAAAGCATCCCCTAGGGCTTACAGTATTAGATCTCGTGCCCTGGTGGAATGCCAAAATCCCTCACTCTCGCCCCCACATGAGCATGGGAGATTCTACGTCTGAGAGGTGGATATATAGATTATTCTAGCTGTGAACTTCACAGGATGATATCAAATGTCTAAACAAAGGTGAATATATAGTCCTACTAGGACATGGAACGAAAAGGCTGGTTCGGGATAGGGTTGCCCATTCCCATGTATGTAAGTCACAACAAGTAACAGGATGTAACAGGATAAGAAATAGATCATGAAAGATCAGTAGAGAGAGAGAATTATGTCTGCGCCAGGTGTAGCAAATCAAACAGAGATGACGACAAGAAGGGTATGTGTGCAATGTAGTGATTAGAAAGTGATAGATGTGTCCATGGGTGTGAATAGTCCCAGGAAGAACAAGAATAGGGGGGGAAGAAGAGGAAATCATGAAAATCTTCACAGATCGTAGCCGCCGAACCAAGAACCAAGATCGACAGGCCAAAAAAAAAAGACTTTTTGTTTTTAATCTTGTTGGGGACCAACATTTTGCATCTCAATACCTTGGGACTCGACATCTGGGACACGGTACTTGCGCTTTTGTGAGTCCAAGCGTTGATCGCCGTCTTCATATCGCTGCTTGAATTGCATGTACGTAGGAGGCCGAGGACGCCCAAGAACAGCAATCCAATTCTTGAGGATATTTCCTTGGGTGAACGGTCGATGGCGGTCAGTCTTGGAAAACTTGTGCGAATTGAGATATTCTCTGGTAGTTTCGCCACGGCCAACTAGGAACAGATGATATGCCCAAAGCGATGTAGGGTATGGTACTGCAACCAAGCCATATATCACCATGGCCCATGGCACTCTCCATTTGGAGATTGCAGCCCCAAATGATATGCTTTCCTGGGACCTGTAGACCAAGATATGTGCCAGACTAGCGCCGATCAAAAAGAGAGCCAAGAGGGTGCAAGAGCTGACGAAAGTAAAGAAATAGCGATAGTTTCGGCGACCAACACAATTGTTGAGCCACACGCAGTGATGGTCGAGGGTTTCGACACAGTTGTTGCAGACGCGGCAGTGATAGCAGCGAGGAGGCCGCCAAATATTACATGTCTTGCAGTATTTCACAGGCACGTCCATGGCAGCTACATCTGAAGTAGCAAGCTTGACCATGACCCAGTCATTTGTGGGCGGACCAAGCGCCAGAGGGTCGTCTGAGGAATCTGGCTGAGGCATAGGATGTACATTCCGGGGCATAATCTAGCAATATCATGTGAGCGGCCACGAAACTTAATCAAGGACTGAGTCACTTACTCCAGGATCGACAACGGACGCATGCACAAACGATGAGAAACACACGTAGAAAATGTAAGCAAACACTATGGGGATAGCAGGGGAGATATTATTCCACAGCCAGGGAGCCCTGATTTCAGAAGTTAGCCATTGGCCAGATGCTCATATCAAGTGGGGTCACATACGAGAAGGCAAAGAACAACGCCGAAGGTACAACGATTAAAAGGCCCGTTGCAATATTGACAGGCTTGTCTCTCGAGTTCTGGAACCGCCCCCCGCCGCAGAAGAATGTGTTGCCGAGGAAGTACTCATAATTTTTGCCCGGATTTGTTTTTGGTAGAGGGGGCTTTTTCACGTCGAGGGGACCTGGAGAGGAGCCGGCGGAGGAGAGATGTTCATGACCTTGGCGGGCCCGAGACTCGTGGGGGTGCCCTGCACCCCTATTTTGCAACGATAGGAATGACAGGGGTGATTTTGGTGGTGCATCCTGCACGGCATGTCCTGTATAGTTGGCACCCAGGTTGAGACGCTGGGGCTTCTCCTTTTGATCTCGGTCCCGCAGTAGTCGGACGCTTTCACCCAGACTCCGGATGGTTGTGTTACCGGTGGGGCTAGCGTTGGAGGTATTGCGGTCTGGAATGATAGGGTCTGTAAACTCTGTTCCTCGAGACGGAGGAGCTTCCATATCTGCCGGAGGCTGAGATCCTTGCGGGACTGTGCTATTAGAGACCAAGCTCCTCCTGTTGTTGCTTCCATGCTCTGTCCAGTCGTCGATGGATGAAACCGTCCCTTTAGTCACAGGGCGCGTTCCTCGGTGTGCCTGTAATCGTTGCGAGCTCATGGGCCGAAAAAATGCTTGTGCCGTCAGGGACGGGATATGTGTTCTACTCAGTCGGCTCCCCGAGCTACCAGGTCTGCTGGTCACTTGGCTGGGCGCATTGATCGAGTTCCGGGTTGGAGGCGGGCCACGCCTGGATGAAACAGAGGGCTGGGACTGGAGGGGAGGGGGAGGTGATGTGTAAGATGGTGTTCGCTCTCCATCTTCATCTGTCACTCGGGACGAAATTCCGCCTACAGAGGGAGGTCGAGGGATCCCTAGTGCAGGGTGCGGCGCCGATCCCTGGTTTGTGTTGCCCTTCTCCGGACGATCTGCCGAGTTTTCCATGGCTGTGGAAGGACGTAGTTATTAACAATTGCTAGTTGGAAATGCGCGCTATCATGTTGCGTTCCTAATTGGCAATGGCGAAGGGGTGGAAGCGAATCGTGGTTTAACGTAGGCAGCTAATATCGACGGGATACGATAAGCACCAAAGCGGAGCAGAAAAGGAGTGACGATGGAGCCGAGACAAGGTCTAATGAGCGAAAGTGAATAAACGGATCAATCAAAGTCCTATTAGTCCTATTAGTCTCGAGTCCCAATGCTGAGTTCCACTAACAAACGCGCCGCAAAGCTGGGGCCAGGGTGCAGAGCCCCTGATGGAGAAAACCGGAACAAACATACCTGAGGCATAAACAGCGATCGAGAGGCCAAACAAATTGTAAAGGCCAATCACATCACAGAATAAACACCGCAATGATCGTATATGCGCCAGCAAGTCGGATAATTCGAACCACAGAATATCAACCAACAGGAAGCTCGAAAGTCAGGACCCAGATTGCTTGAACCGGTGATGACTCAGCGTCACCTGATATGCCGGCAACATCATTCGACGTTCATGATTCTCTCCCACTACCCCGTCTCCAGTTCTCTGCCCACGAATTCTCCTTCCAACGCACGCTCGTATTGCTGCAACCATGTCCTCAATTGCTGCTCTGGCTACCCGCCGGGCTCTGACCCGCCAGTCCCTCCTCCGCGCTCCGCCGCGCCGCTTCAACTCCTCCAAGGTCGAGGACGCTCACCTCGACCAGGCCGGCAAGCGTGATCCCGAGCTCTACGTACGGATTCCACGAAGCAATTGAACCACGCTTGAGCTTTCATTCTAACTGCTATGCTTCTAGGTCCTTCTCGGTGTCATGTCTGGTGCTTTCCTGATTGCCGGATGGTGAGCATCCCTCCCGAAATTGCCTTACAATGCCTCAATGCCCAAATGTCTCGCCCCATTTGCGCCACTGTGACGTATCAGCACTTCTGGGATTTTACCTAGTCTACCTGCAACCTACCTACCACTCTCAATGGCACATGCACATGCAATGAAAAGCAAGTACCACGATCGCTAATCAGTTCGGCATTCGCCATAATAGGTACTTCGGCCGCAAGCCCACCTCCGTGAACTCTGAGAGCAACGTTCGCATTGGCGATAGCGCCATGCCCTGGCACGGCGAGTCCGAGGATGGCAAGGTCTACAAGTACCAGTACCACCCCCACGGTGACAAAAGCCAGCCCCTCCGCGCTGCTCCCAGCGCCATGAACACCGTCATTGTTCCCAATGTCACCCTTCCCGA
This sequence comes from Penicillium hordei, assembly GCF_028827395.1. Taxonomy (NCBI): domain Eukaryota; kingdom Fungi; phylum Ascomycota; class Eurotiomycetes; order Eurotiales; family Aspergillaceae; genus Penicillium; species Penicillium hordei. The sequence continues at coordinate 2,293,974 of NW_026623146.1, read as the reverse complement.
GGTATGAATTCACTAGACCTTTTTTTATTTTATGCCATACGAGGGGGCACTCCAGAACTTTTTCAGGGTGTCATGTGTGATTGCCTCGGCTATTTTGGTAGGAAATGCTAACATTAGCTTCTTTCTAACAGGACCTCCACGAGAAGTTCAACAAGTACGGCAAGGAGGAGTGGGACTACTGAACGGCCATTGATTAGCCATAGGAAGTGCCTTGAGAAGTCAAATGAAGCGAACCGCCGTTTCTTGCGGCCGGCTGCTGTACACTAAGACCGGGGAAAGAAGAGTGCTACGTGAACTTGCCATTGGGATAGCAAGAGATTTGTGCATAGTATCCGTATTCAGATTAAGAGTCAATTGGGAATAGCTCGCTTTCTTGCGTTATATCCGTATCCTGCTGGCTTGGTTACAATATTTGAATTAGCAATCTAGAGCCATGCCTTACAAACCAGTTGCCCAAACGCTAAAAGTGGCCAACTAACTGCCTATGATGTTATGAATATAGCACAAAATCCGCGGATATCAGTGTCAATTCAGGCAACACTAAGAAAAAGCTAACATGAAATAGAGAAATGGACAAGTACTCTATGGAGTCTCATTATACATGGCAGAATCCGCTCTCCTCTTACACTTTTATCTTCCACACGAGCACTATTTAGTGGCTTCGTTACCCTCGCTAGCAGGCTTAGCTTCCATAGAGCTTGACTGCTCAACAGAGCGGTCGTTGCCATCAGCCACAGACGCGGGGCTCTCAGGGGGCACGGAGTCCTCGGGCGCACTGCCAGTCTCTGGATTCTGGCCTTGCACATCCGGGTGCGGGGGCGCGAGCTGGCCATCGACGACGGGAACATCGTGGGCATTCTGCAAAGGCTGACCAGGCTCGTAGCGAGTCTCGAACTTCACCTTACCTTCTGCTCGGAGCGAGGCTACCAGGTCCTCGTCAAGAACTTTGCCGTTCTGGTCGCGGTACTCAACACGTGCCACGGACCCTTGGATCTTGGGCGCGGTGACAGCCGCTGGGTCTGATTCTTGAACAGCCTCACCGGCAGGCGCAGGTGCAGGCTCTTGGACCTGGACTGGTGGTGGGGGTGGGGGTGGCGCTTGAGCTGCGGTTGTAGGCGCAGCCACAGGCGGCAGACTCGGCACGTACTGTGTGATGTACTGGCTCAACTAGTGACATTTAAAAGTCCATGTTAGTCGTGGTCTCGTCGATTCGTTCGATGACCTCTCCGGGGAGGTCTCCATTCCGGAACACTTACGTCACTGTGAAAGGTGTTGCAGTCGAAATCCCAAGATCCGAGCAGCTTCACCTGGTTACAGGCATCCCTAGTCCATGGGTTTCCATAAACGAGTGGGGCGTAGAGGGTGAACACAACAATGCTAAGACCCAGGAAGATTGTCATCAGAGCCTTGCCGATCAGAGGCTTCGACGCAAGCCCGAGGCTCTTAATGCGGTTTGTGAGGAAATCAATTTCTTGGCAGAGGACCATAATGGCGAAGTAAAGGGCGGGGAGATAGTGGTGCAAGAAGAGCTGGCGCGCCATGAGGTAGAATGGGAAATAGTGGAAGAACCAACCCAAAACACTGGTGCCAACCTCGTAGTCAAAGCGCTTGAATGAAGCGTGCTTGTAGTCACCACAGCTTCGCTGCCACCTAACAATGGAGAGAGCCTTGAAAACGAAATAGATTCCAATGGCCAGAGTGGTTGACCACCAAATAAGCGGGTTTCCGAGAAGGTAAATTTGGCGGTTGTCTTTGCCCCAGAAGTTGATGCCACGAAGGAGGGTAGGCCAGGAGGGCGGGCGAGAATCCCAGGCATGGGACTCAACCAAGCCTGCGTTCGTGGTCCACATGACCTTCTGCAATTCCCAGAACTTGCCCAGGAAGCCGGGGTTCCGATAGTTGACTCGCTCGGCGTCAGGGGCCATGGCGGGGTGCTGGTTGGACTCTATATACCAAACGCTATTGGGAAGAGTACCGCCCTTTGCGCAAGTCACTTCCTGCTGCTCCCATCCCCACTCCGGAAGCTTGACCTTGTGGGAAAACAGGACACAGCCAGTCATGACATGCACCAGCTTGAACTTGGACTGGATAGTTCGCAGGCGCTTCTTAGACTCCGGAGTCTCGGACAAGGACTTAACAATCTCAACCCTCCACAAGTCGTTGGCATCACCAGCGAAGCCTTCGTACCCATAGGCAGAGACCTCATACTGCCAGTCGGCCTCGGTCACCGGAGGGCGCTCGTCGTGTGAGTGAATTCTTCGGTGAGTGATCGCGTGGTAAAGTCTGATAATCGAACCATCCTCGATGAAACCAGGAGCAGTCAAGTTGTCCCAGGCAAATGGGCCCTCGACCTCACCATATGATCCAAGAGGCTGAGTCGAGTTCTCCAAAAGAAACACGTTGTTTTCATCCTTGTGGGGGTAAAGCGTGATTTGCTGCTGTTTGCTGCCCGTTGGGTACATGTGAGGGTGAGAGTGCAAGTAGCCGCCCTGCGTGTTCAGGTGGCGGAGGCTGACTCGGGATCCAAACGAGACATCTGCGGGAACATCTTGCATAGACTTTGAGTTCAAAGTTGCCTGGAATTCCGACGACATGAAGCCGTCACCTTCTCCAGGGTTGACCAAGCATGTGAAGTGAATGGCAAACATGGCAAGGTAGAAGCCTAGAGGAATGAAGATGAGGCAGAAGACCCGGGAGAAGAAATGCTTGAGCCACAGACGCTATCACAATCCTACTGTTAGCACAAAACAGGGCTTGATCTGAATCCGAAACACATACCAATGTGACATTTTTAGCATCACCCAACAATACCCACAACTGGAGAGCTGTGAGAGATCCAACCCAAGCCATAGTAAAGAGACCAACCCACTTCACGCTCAGGGTTGCGCCAAGAGAAAGACCGGTAAACACCAGCCAGAACCACCACGGGCCGCGGAAGGCATAAGCCGGTCCCAGCTCTTGTTGGTTGGTGAAGCAGCTGAAAGCCAAAGCTGTCAGGGCGGTAAAGAAAATTAATGGGGAGTCGAGTAGAATCAAACGGGACTGAGTGACCAAAGCGTTGTCAAAGATAACAAGACCAGCACCTAGGAGTGAAGTCGAAGTTCGGCACCCGGTAACCTTGAGAGTGAGGAACATCAATGGGACAGTCAAAACACCTAGGATAGCTGGAAGCATGCGCATCGCCACGTAGGGCACACCAGGCTCCAAATAATCCTTTCCAATATCCTTGAAGTCGAAGTTTCCGTCGAAACCAGCCAGCCAGCCAGCCAGCGTAAGCAGCAGTTTAGCTAGCGGGGGGTGCACATCCATGAAGAATTTTCCCTTGATGTATTTGGAAGCAAATCCACCAAAGCTATTCGAACGCAAATCATTAGTCTCTGTTCGTTTTTATTTCGGTGTATAACACAAGATTGGTGGGGAACGTACTGGACTTCATCGAAGACCACGCTGGTGGGCTGATAGATTCTGAATAGACGAACAACTGTGGCGATCAGAGTCACCAGCACAATAAGCTTATAGTCCGAGCCGGGGAGTTTGAAGATATCATTGTTCTTCACACCATCCGAGGCATACGTCTTCTGGGGTACCGGCAAAGGCTTGCGGCTCTTGGGTTTGGGCGACCGACTAGGCGAGCGCCTACCACGGCTCTGCGGCCGTACGGCTAGTGTGTCTTTCGCTTTCTGGGCCATATTGTTTCGATACAGGAATTAAACGACGTCAGCGGTTCAGGAGAATGGCGCGGGATTCGGAATGTCGAGGAGAGAAGATAGGCGATTTGCGTGTAGTTTGGTTATAGTTTAAATCGTTAATGAGAGGCTTCTCAAGGTTCAATGAACGAGTGGACGCTGTCGAAAGCTGCTTTCGACCTCGAGCTGTCAACTGTTCAATGGCTTCAAGCACCACACCAATTAATGATCGTGTAACAATGAGGAAAAAGGCCCCATGACAGGGAAGAAGAGATTAAAGAAAAAAAGGCTGTTGAAGGGAGAGTAAGAAAGAAAGAGGACGTTGAAAAAAACAAGAATAGAAGTGAACGCAGATGGACGAAAGCGTGCAGTCCCGCCTTGAGGCCAGATCAACGGCGGCTGTGGAGGTCAACATGTGAGCCCCTTAGTTTTTAGCCCCCCGTATTGTGACGGTCTTTACAGCAATGAGATTTAAGAGTTGAAATTCTATGGTTTTTTGATAACTATATGTATATAGGTATAGAATTAGTGCTTTAGAGATCAATTGGCTATATCCATGAAAAAAGAAAGAAAGAAAGAAAGTAAACATTACCCTATTCTGGACTGCATTTCAATGGAGAATGCAAAGACAGGAATATGGCCGCGCACGGGATGCACCGCCACAGTAGTGCACACCGCCACCATTCTGCCACTGCCTGTGGCGGTGACCCATTATGTGGCTAGTGAAGCTAGTCAGCAAGTCTTAGATCGTCTGCGATTCTACTACCAAGACCCCCATTCCTTCATATTCTCGCCATTCACCATGGAGTCGTCAAATGGAAGCACACCTCGCCCAGAGGCATCTGAGGGGACTCTGAAGCCTCCAGAGGGCATGGTTCTTCCCCCTAAGGATATCCGAAAAGCCATCGAGACCACAGCAAGTTACGTCGTTCGCCATAAAGGTACTTTTGAAGACCGTATCCGCCAGAAGGAAAAGAGCAACTACAAATTCTCCTTCCTGACCCCTGGAGACGCCTACGAGCCCTACTATCAATGGTACACAGCCGAATACAAAGCAGGCCGAGTAGCAGGACCAGGAGGCCGAGCTGGCGAGGCTGTCGCCGCCGCGGTCCCCGAAAAGCCCAAGGGGCCACCTGAACCGTCCTCATTCCACTTCTCGGCGCGCATGCCTATTATCAATGCACAGGATTTGGACGTGGTCAAACACACGGCTCTATTTGTCGCAAAGCGGGGGAAGTCATTCATGACTGCACTGTCGCAGCGCGAGGCCAGAAATTTCCAATTCGACTTCTTACGGCCACAACATAGTCTCTATCAATTCTTCACACGATTGGTCGACCAATACACTATTCTGCTTCGCGCCGAGGGAATCAACGAGGCGACTACATCCACGAAAAGAATCGCAGAATTGGAGCAAAATGCAAAGAACAAATTCCACGTTATGGAGCGTGCTAAGCAGCGGGCAGAATGGGTGAAATATCAACGGAAACAGAAGCAAGAGAAGGAGGAGAAAAGTGAACAGGAGCGCATTGAATACGCCCAGATCGACTGGCACGACTTCGTCGTGGTCGAAACCGTCGAGTTCACCGAGCACGACGACCACGCGGACTTGCCACCTCCAACCTCCGCAAATGACCTGCAGTCCGCCTCCCTCGAGCAAAGAGCGGCACTTTCTCTCAGCACACGACGTATCGAGGAGGCGATGCCCACCGGCCTCGACGAGCCCGTCTACTACAACGCCTACCCAGTCCAACCCACACCCGCACCCATGCACGCCCCTCAACCCCCAGTCTCACCCTACCCAGCAGGCCCCTACCCCCCCGCAGCAGGCCAGTATACCAACCCGGAAGAGGACCAGCGCATCCGCGAGCGAACCCAAGCGCGCGAGCAAGCGGCCGCCGCTCAAGCAGCGGCCCAGGCCGGCCCTGGCCAACAGCCAATGCGCATCAGATCAGACTACGTGCCCCGAGCCCAGGCGCGCCGCCAACAAGCCCAGATGGCGATCTGCCCTTACTGCAACCAGAAAGTACCCTCCAACGAGCTGGACGAGCACATTCGCATCGAGCTGCTCGACCCGCGCTGGAAAGAACAGCGTGCAAAGGCCGAAGCCCGCAGTGCCACCACCAACCTCTCCACTGTCGACGTGGTCAACAACCTCAAGCGTCTTGCAAGCCAGCGCAGCGATGTCTTCGATCCTTCTCCCCTGGACTCGGAGGAGGAAACTCGCCGCAAGCGACTGGCTATGGGTCTCGATGGCTCGGCTGGCCCCCAACACCCGAATGCTGCCGTACAGAACCCCAACCCTCAGAGTATGAATATCGAAGACCAGCTCAGACATATTCATCAGCTTGCCAAGAAATGATATCCCCCCATCTACATGAAGTCCGGACAGGATATTCTCGTTCCAAAATTGAGGTTTCGCGGGGTTTTTCTATTTCGAACGTATCTGTTCTGCCATTTGTGGAGTTTGGGAGGGATGAAATCTGGATGATGAGCTTCTTTTTTTCTATTTGTGTACAATAGCCCTCTTTTACTCTAACCTCACGAAACATCTTGTCTGGTCTATGCTTCTTTTCGTCGTCTTCATTATTTGATTCAGTCTATATTGCGTACGAAGTAGTGCCGATTCTTTGGACATAATTGTTACTCACATCTTCTACGGTATATGATCCAAGAACATATATCTTCTATGTATGTATGCAATTTGATTCAAATTCATCTATCATTTGTCACAATATTCTACCACCAATGGGGCCCGGGCCCGGGACCAGCATCGCTGCGAGTCAAAAGTGGGAATGAAGAAAGGGGGAAAAGAACAGAAACAGTGAAAATCCATAATACCAAACCTGGTCCTAATGTCCGCCGGAAAATAAAGGGGCAAGGGAAAAACAAAACACATTATTATGTATACATGATCGGAAGTGAAAAGGTTGATAATAATACAAGAGGCCATGTCGCTGAATGTGAAAAAAAAAGGGATACCCAAAAAGCCAGAACCAAGAGGAACATCATCAAGATGTAACCCAATGGGTGATTAAGGTAGAGGTGGAGGTAGAAGCAGAAACAGAAGCAACATCTCCAAAAGGCAGGTCTGTATCAATGACCGGGATGAAGTTGAAGAGAATTAAGTGACTGAAGAAAGAATGTAATGCCAAAGGGTGGGGGAAGACATTAGGCGGATCATAAAATGTTGGGTAAACCGTGTAGTCGTCTCACTCGTGTTGATCGCTTGTGATCAACCGAGGTCAAGAGTTGCTCAACCCATTAGGTTTGGCGATGTCTGTATCTGTATCTGTCTCTCGACTCTGGATGATCGAGGGCCCATTGAGGATGGGTTCTGTGGCACTCGGTTGAGCGATATCTGTGTGTATATCTGGACTATGAGCGATTGAGGGCTCGTTGAGGATAGGTTTCGTGGCACTGGGTTGAGCGATATCTGTGTGTGTGTCTGGATTATGAGCGAGTGAGGGCTCGTCGAGGACAGATTCCGTGGGATTGGCATCCACGTCGGCGCTAGCTTCTTCATAAACGCTTGCTACTGAATCAATAGAAACTCGCTTTCGTTCCGAACCACTCAAGGAAGCAGCATCGTCCCTATCATAGATAGAACTTTGAGGTCGAGGGAGATCAGGGTGAGTTATGTGGTCAGTAGCGATTGGTGTTTCCAGTGCCAGTTGATCCGCTGCTGGAGATACTTTCTCCACCCTGGGCTCGAGGTAAGTAACGTCCACGGGATGGAGATACTGGTCATCATCGTCATCGGGAGCGTCGGGATTAAATTCTGTGCTGGGCAGCTCCGCCTCTGGTTCGCTTGGGCGATTACACAATGGAACGATGCCTCCTCCGACACGAGACCAGAACATCCTTTCTCTGAGGCGGATGGTCTCATCCCAGATTTCCTTTTCTTCTTCGGTATCGCCAGCCCGAAGATGGCCATCAAGGATGAGACGCAAGTAGCCAGTGAACTCGCAACACGAGCGCACTCTCTCTAAGCAGAGAATACAAAGTGAGTACCTTTGAGCGGTCTCGCTATCTGACGTTCGGAAACGATGGGTTCTCTCGTTAGACGTGCCGGGCCTGCGTTCACCACAGACAGAGCAGGGGAAATCGAATTTCTTGGCTGCTGGGGGCATAGGCTCCACGACAAGACTTCCGTCACATATACTACTTAGAACGGTGCGCCGGGTCAACCATGAGATCCCCGGCGCTAGATCTAGTCTCAGTGTAGGTTCAATATCCTCCATGAGCACCCGCTTGTAGAAGCGAGTTTCCTTCAAGGAAAAGTTCGATCCCGTTGTGGAAGACGTGCTCCCATTGGGGGAATGGGTAAACCCTTTGGTGGGTGATGAGGTCGACGATGGAGATCCTCCACTAGCAAAGCTTGCCAGACCCATCACGTTCAGGCCACCATATGACCCACTAGCAGCACGGCTAGGAGGTTTGGAGCTCCGAGAGAGTACCAGCAGATCGCGGAAATCCTCATAAGCTTGCAAATCTGTCCGGCATACCATGCGGAGGAGATGCGGGAAGCCGGAGGAAGGGCCTGGAGTGAGCTCCTCGGGGCTACCAATCAATATAGGAACAGGCTCAAGGTCAGTCTCTTGGGTACTAGAGCCTTGCGCTTGTGAGAGCTCATCCGGGGACGATGGAGTGGCAGTGGCACGGCTTTCGACGTCATCTTTGTGAAGATTCATCGCTTGCATGACGGACTTGAGCTCGGCAAGCTGGTCCTGGTGCGATGCCAGGAGCAACTCGGTGTCTTTGACTTGTGAACGCAGCTGCTCATTCTTCTTCTCCACTGCCTCCCGTTCAATCTTAGCTGCAGCCACCATCTAAAGTAGCGTTAGAACTGGATTTTATGTTGCACATTGCAGGAGATTACCGACCTTATTTGCTTCTTCAAAAAGAGCCGCAGTAAGAGTTTCCACTTCCTGCTCAATATTTTTCCTGCCCTTCTCAGCAGCGAGACGCTGGATTGTTTCTTCCGCTAAAGAATCCCGTAATTGCGAAATTTCGCGATCAGAGTCGAACTTTTTGATATAGACTTTGTTATCAAGGTCTCGCCGATACTTCTCATTCTGGAACTCCAGAGCTTGAATCTTGCCCTGGGCAAGCTCTAGCTCTTGACGGGTAGCGACCAGGCTATCATCGAGGTCTGTTTGGTTGTTGATGGCCTGGATCAATTTCACAGACAATGCTGCTACTTCGTTACTCAAATCGGGGTGGTGAGACGATGACGTCGAATGTGAGACCTCGGACCCGACCATCAATCGTGGGTCCTGCAAGGTGCTGAAACTGCTTTCATCGAATCCGGGGTGCTTTGTTCCATTGGAAGAAGCGATGTCGGAGAGATTGGTAGTAGACTTCGCTTTGACGACGGTTCGGTCAGGAGATAACGACCGGTGCTCGGAGGAGAGTGACCTCTTGTGGGCGTTGCGCGGGATCATGTTGGATGGGGAGAAGAAGCTATGATGGGTGGTTTGAAAGGCAATTAAACTGCCCCACCTAAAGTGTCAATACTTGAAGTCCCAAACAGGACATCTTGATGGAGACTTACTCGGCCATGATGAGTGACGTAGAGGGCGTTCGGGGGGTAAGGGCAAAAGAGGGTTCGTCACCAGATCAAGATCAAGATCACGTCCAGAAAAGCTCCGGTAGACAAATTGCTCTTCACGCCATTCACACCAAATAGGTAAGTGTTAGAATAGAAAGGTCGCGCGTGCGCGGTCAAGTAGGTCCACGGGGTACGTAATAGGCTTAAAGATAGTGGAATCCGGATTTGGGAGTGGTTAGAGTCAGATTGCCGTAGACACAACAGAAATGAATGCGCTGAAAGTGAAGAGAATGATTGAATCGCCACAAACAGGTCTGATCGGAAATATCAGCCTGTTGAGGGTGTCGAGGAAGTCAGGGTTGCAGCGCGAGGATGAATCGAGGCTTAGTCACCCGGATATGAATGGATTAGGCACGGACTATTGAAGGATCGACTGCGCTATGCACTTGTAAGAAGGTGAAGATTTTAATCGTATGAGATGTGAACATTGGTTTTTGTTTTTCGAAAGGGAAAGACCAATGTGAGGGGACAAATTCAGCATTGCCACCCGGAGACGGAACGGGGACACCCCGGGGCGCTTCTGATAACCCTCTACCCTCTCGGGGGAATAGTTTGGAGCTAAGCCTGAAGCTATCGATCGGTACGGCGTAATTCACTTACAATTTGAGATTTACCCCTCAATGGCGCAGTATTTCGTACATTCGTGATGGATCCAAGATACCGTGCTTTTAGTGGCTGCCTGCGTGATAGGCGCTTAAGTACGGAGTACGTGTTTGGGTCTTACCACGTAAAACATACATAGCGTGACAATGCGAATATAGTAAGATACTAGTCCTAGAGGCCGATGCCAATTTAGATAAATCAATGTATGATTTATATGCGCCTATGTACAAAGGTGGTAGAAACATTGTAGTTCGTGTAATTCCCCCGCAGGCACTTTGCACTAATACTAGTACTAGTACGGATACGAGACTTGAACCCCGAGGCCTACATCCATGTAGGGAATGATATTAAACATGGAATAGTATGGTGTTAAACAGTTTATTGTCGATATTGACTATCTCTTATTATTGAAACATTTGGGAGAGTTTTTTTTAGGATTTTTAATTGTCTACTATAGACAGAGGGTGACAATTATACAAAATAGATAGATTGTAGTTGAATATATCTATAATTATAATTTCCAAGACAATTGGATAATTCAATCCCTCTACTCATCACTATATAACAAACTCGACCAAGCCGTTGTATACATATTCATAGTTCAAAACTACCCCGGAATAAAGTATGGTCCTTACACCCCTCCGTACTCAGGCGAGCCCAAGTGGGGTTCACCAATTTAATCCTCGACTCTTCAACATTTGAACAATCCAGGCCCCTCACTCTATTTGAATATCCACAATGGCAGACGCAGAGCTAGAAGAGGTCAGTCTCACAGCCATATCATGAAAGGTCTGCGCCCTTTAGGTTTGGTACTAAGAGAGGAAACAGATCCGACGAGCTCGTCTCGCGCAACTCCAGCAACAAGGACCCCGCGGAGGTGGTCCAGGCGGTCAGGATGGTGGCGAGCAGGCACAGCAGAGGAGGTAAGTGTTGGAATAGGTTACAAGAATATGCTATATGCTAACCCACTCAACTAGACAAGCAGAGGGTAGGTCTCAAGATCTAACGTTTCATCGGTCCATTCACATCCGATGGACTATAAGCAACGTCCTTGTGTTGCCGTATTTCTAACCCATCTTTGATTTATCTTAGCCGAACAACGTGCTTCGATCCTGCAACAAATCCTCGACCCCGAAGCCGCCGATCGCCTGGGCCGTATCCGCCTCGTTAAGGAATCGCGCGCAACAGATATCGAGAACCGCCTCATCATGCTCGCCCAGTCTGGACAGTTACGGGCAAAGGTAACCGAGGCACAGCTCAAGGAGTTGTTGGGGGCTGTTGCAGAGAACCAGCGCAAAGAGGAGGAGGAGCACAAAATCGTTATCTCTCGCCGCAAAGGTGGATGGGATGACGATGATGATCTCTTGGACCTCTAAGGGTCGCATAAAATTTGATTTATGATCACTTGAGCCTATGGCCCTTTTGTTTATTGCATTCGGATACCTCTGTTGCTATCCACTCGTGGCCCACTGGGAAAACCTACTCCAGGCGTTATGGTCCTTCTTTCCCTTACACTATTTCCAGCTCGGTTAAAATCCATGGCAATCGGTTTCGCAACTGCACATCGGTGATATGGTTTACAACGCTCCAATAATCATACATCTCTCCCTATATTCGAGAACCATCGTTCCGACAGGACCACAATCCAGCTCAGTTCGAAGCCTGTTGCTGTCTCTCCTTTTCCCGCTTCTGCTGCTGCCGAATCATCTTCCGAATCTCTCTTAGATCCGGCGGACGCTCAATATTCAGCTCAGATCTAAGCTCATCCACATCCTTCTCCAACACCTCCTCCCAATAAACATTGATAAGCTCCTTACTCCCCAGCCCACTGCGGATAGCCCACGGAAGATGTAATGAGAGGAACCGCTCTTTCTCGGCGGGCTTCATCCGCACAAACGCGAATAGACTCAGCCCCGTCATGGGCAGAAGTGTGTTCAGGAACTCTAGCGCCTTGAGAGCTAGCTCGCCCTCCACAAAAATCGGTAGGCCCGTCACTGCATGGTAGAAGTCATGGCACTCGCGGTATCGCTGCATGACATATGCACATTCTTCGTTGTCGATGTATTGGACATTATCTCGTGTGTCAGGAGATACACCCTCACGATCTAGCCATTTGGCGTATGTCCGGCCGACGGAGTTCTCGGGGAGCGTGCGGAGATGGGCCATTTTGAGGGTTTCGGAAGTGATGCGGGGGCGATCACGGAGAATGCGACGCCCTGTTGGATCTGAGAGCATAGCATCACGTAGTCGGTATATGAAAAATGGTGTCGCGGTAGCTTCGCCCAAGGCCGCAATGAGATCTATATAGTACCTCGTTAGATCGTGGTCCGAGATCTTATATTGGCTCTGTAGGAAATTATAATCACGCACCCGCTCTTCTAGGGTTGATAAGGGATCCAATTGCCGAGCCTAATGCAAGAGCCCCGCGCTCGACAGTAGTCAATGGGACATGGCCAGGATAGTTTGGTGGCGGGCGGTTCAGAACGGAAAAGGGCCGTAGAGTGCTTGCAGCTGATAGATTTGGACTGGTAGCCAAGGCTCGAAGCTCAATTGCTCCACGCCTCCCGAGTACCGACATTATGAATCCCAAAGCCAGAGGAACTTGTGCATGGTCTGGGACGAAAGCTGATGTGAAAGTAGAAGTGGTATGATTATCAGATCGGCAGGGACGGCATAAGTGGCTGTTGTGCCCTGCCGTAGATTGCGATAACACCGTTTATCGCCGATAACCACCTGCATCTGCTCCACATTGTAGAGTGAAATTCAGACACACATCGACGCGTTTCAAACTACTAAATATTCCTTTTAGGGGGTTTTTTTTTTGGCTTGAGAGAACAGGATATAATAGAACAAGCCCATCTAAAGGTGTGTATTAACAAATGCATATCTCTCCAACTCAATCCCCATCTCGTAGTATATACTGACTGGAACAAGCTTCTCAAAGTCTGCCAAGAAGCACAAAAACCATACAATATGAAGCCAGAATGGTGGCCCGGGGAAGAGCATGAGGCCTTCACCGAATGGGCAACCTCCAATGGCATAGACACCAACTCGGTGACTCCAGCCCGGTTCCAAGGACGTGGGCTAGGAATGATGGCCACCCGGAACATCAAAGTAGGAGTCCCTAAATCTATGTATACTCCTCATTTGTATATTTACTCACCAACTATCTATTCAGAAAGGAGAGATCGTCCTCCGAGTACCGACACAGTTGATGCTGAGGGTCGAAGATATCCCTTCCACTTTCATCCACAAACTCCCAGAAGACATTGCTGTACAGGCACTTTTGGCGGCATATCTCACGCACGGTACACCAGATGAACTGTCAAAATACGAGCTATGGCAAAAGTCATGGCCCAGCCGCAAAGACTTCGAAGACAGCATGCCGATCCTCTGGCCAACCGCCCTGGGAGGACCGGAGTTGCCCAGCAGCAAAGCCAAAGTTTCGACTGACTCGGACCAGCCAAGTCTTCTCCCCGCGTCAATTTCAGGGCTTTGGAATACGCTAAACCCAGGCCCAAAGACGAGGAAATACAGCTCAGACTACCAGAACATTCTTTCGCAGCAGGCTCAGCGCTTGCGCAAAGCATGGACGGACGTCATCTCTGCCTTCCCGGATACCAACTGGGAGAAATTTTCATACCACTGGCTGATTGTGAATACGAGGAGCTTCTATTGGATTGGCGAGGGACAGGAAACACCGGAAGACCCTAATGATGCAATGGGGCTGGTGCCTTTTGCTGATTACTTCAATCATGCGGATGTTGCTGTACGTGCTATGTCCGAGTTTCATGTTATATTGACCGAGCTAACATATCCGCGGAAACAGCGGGATGTCAAATTTGATGAGAATACATACGAATTTCGCGCTACGAAAGATTATGAGGAGGGCGAGGAAGTGTACATGAACTACGGCAGTCATCCGAATGATACTTTACTAGCAGAATGTGAGAAAGCGTTGTTATCTTCTTTTCGACATGCTGACTTTGTCCCCTTCCATTCTATAGATGGCTTCTTCCTTGATGTGAATGAAGCAGATTCGATCTACCTCGACGATATCGTTTTTCGGGACATTTATTCCGCCGAACAGCAAGAGGAGTTGTGGTTGAATCAGTATTATGGGTATGTGGTTTGATTTGATATTTTACATTGCAATGCGCATCTTGCACGCGATATATACAGTTCTCCACTGACACAGCGCTAGTAACTACCAAGTCACTCCCCATGGACCCTGTTACCGCACCGAGGTCGCTGCATGCCTGAGTTATATGGAGGAGGAGGATTGGCGGAACCATGTCCTTGAAGGCCAATCAAAGGGCTTGGATGAGAGTCGATCTGAGGCCACCATCAAAAGATGGATCCTGACATATGCAGCAGAGGCAGATGCAACTATAGCGGCGCTGCAGAAGGCCGTGGAACTCAACGCCACAGTTCAAGCACATCGTTCAAAAGCAGAGATTCTGCTGAGACGGTGGAGGCAGATCAAGGATCTCTGCGATCATGGGGCCAAAACTGTCTCTGTATAGAGATTATCCTCAAAGAATTTAGATTATTGTTGAACCATTTGACATGCTCACATAAAGAGAGATATGACTAGGAGCCAAGACATAGTAAGTATTCAACAGAGTATAAGGTAGCCCAGAGCTGTTTAGATGGGAGGCTCATTGGTAGAGATGACATTGTCGAGGTCGAGGGGAATCGCGCCAGCTTCTCGGCTCCGATGGGTAGCCGCTTTGGCAGCGACTAAATGCTTGATCATGTAGTTGAGTGCGCATTTGATACCCAGTTCTTCACCGCGACGCACAATCCATCCGTTGAAGTACTCAATCTCTGTCAATCTCCGCTGGTTGATATCCTGCTGCATCGAACTGTGGTTCTTGGCCGTGTTGCTTGCGATATTTACAACCAAACGACGCAGGCGTTCTGGGGAGAAGCGGTCTTCGATGCCCGGAATACCTTGCAGTTCAGGAAGAGCACAGATCACGGCGGAGATCTCAAAAAGTAGTAGCCGCATGACACGGGTGAAGCTGAACGAGTAGAGGATTTCGCCATTGGTACAGTCGCTCAGTGCAGTCAGGGGATTGATGACGCAGTTCACTGCCAATTTCTCAAGTTGATATTGCAACAGACCCGCTGGTGTGTCAGCCACAGCGACCAAGGGAGGAGTGAGAGTCAACAGGCGCAGAAGATATTTAGTGGACGGCGCCCACGTATGGTCAGCTTCCGGTGTTGTGGGAGGGATATTGGGATCTCCAACCGGGCTGAGAATTGTGGTTCCAACGCCCAAATGGGAAATCTTGAACGAGTCGTTTCTACCCAGACCATGGCTGAAGACCGTTTGGATGTAATGTGGTCGATTGTTGGGATCGGGGAAAACATTTTGATTGATTGAGTCGAGTACGCCCATGCCATTATGGACAAGACAAATGGTTGAGTCTTTGGTCAGACGGTGACTAATATCTTTAATGGCAAGTTCCGTATGATGCGCCTTGGTGCAAATAATCAGACACTCGATGGGGCCATTATCCGGGGGAAACTCGGAATTGAACGACGGCGGCCTGTTGTCAACAGGCGGCATTGTATACCATCTTCCTTCTTCATCCACTGTTTCAACATCAAATCCCGTTCTGACATCGTCAAGGCCATGGGTGCTGACAGAAATTTGTCCCCTTTTTCGAACAAAGGCTTGGTAGAGATAGTCATTGTGCAAGCAGATTGTGATTGGCGGCGGTGACCGTCTCGTGGCTAAAGAATGAGCAAAGAAGCAACCTAAATTGCCCATTCCGAGGATATGCACTCGTCCTGACAGAGGGGCATTGGTATCATGGTTGACCTCATGCAACTCTTCCTTCCATGTTGAGATAAATCGTGTGTTTGGCCCACCATAGAACTGAAATCGGGATCGAAAACTTGTACCAAGGATACCCGTCCGCCACAAAGAGCGAGGCCGAAATGTCGATTGCATTCTGAGAGTACTGAGGAAAAGCTCCCCGGTATATCCGATTGAGTTGCAAGTATGTGTTTGGCGATGGGAGGTCAGAACGACAGGTTTGGTGAAGTATCGATCTTTATGTCATGGGTATTGTCAAATAGGTAATAGCCCGGCCACTGGTGTGTCCACCAAGGCCTATTCTTAAACAATCAAGCAATTGTTGGATATGCGCGTGTTCTCAGTTGCGCAGATGATGATCGGTCCAGAATCCACACCGCCCGATCTTACCGCCCCAGTTGAACCCGTCTTATTTTTTTCTTAGATCAAGCAATTTCTCATCTAAACTACATCTCACCGCCATGGACCCAACAGACCTACTACCGCTGCTTGAGCAGCTGGATGACAATGTCGATGATTTGGAGATTGTTCTCCAGCCTCTTTTGGCCAGCACACTCCTCAAAAACTCAAACAAATTGCCTGTTATGGACAAAGCAAAACTTCACGTGTTGATCACCTACACACTAGAATCACTAATATTCTGTACGTCACACTACAAGCTTCCAGCCTTTGCTTATACTAATAAAATTGAACAGCTTATCTGCGGCTTCATGGCGTAGATGCGAAGCAGCACCCGGTGTTCCGGGAACTGACCCGTGTGAAGCAGTACTTTGAAAAGATCAAGGCACTGGAAACCGAGCCCGAGGAACGCCCCATGACCCTTGATAAGGCAGCTGCGGGAAGGTTTATCAAACATGGCCTTGTGAGTGGTGACCTGTTCTATTGTATTATAATGGCTACTGACCAAGTTTACACAGGCTGGCAATGATAAGTATGACTTGGAACGGGCAGAAAAGCAGGCCAAAGAGCGAGCCCGTGCTGAGTTCAAAGCAGCCATGCTCGCCCGCAAGAGCATTGAGGCCTCGAAAGCGCAATCCAGTAATGATTCTGACGATGACGATTCTGAAGGGGGCGTGGATATTGCAACAGCAGCACAGCCCCAGGTTGACACAAATCACCCCGGAAAGGCCGAGAAAGATAGCAAAAAGACATCCAAGGGAGAGCCCAAATCAGAAAACAGCAAGTCAAAGAAAGAGAGGAAAATCAACAAGGCGACACTGAAAGAAGAGAAGAAGGAGCGCCGGCTGAAGAAGGAGGACTCCCGAAAGGCCCGCAAGGCTCAATGATTGCATTGCGTCTCATTTTTGGTGGAAACTAAGTACGGACTGCCTTGCGCCTCGAATACTAAGGACGGACTGCCGGGCGGTCTCAAAACAGCATTGGCTATGCGTCATCATGATCAGAACCTCTGCCGACACAACATGCATTGTCGATTCTAATCATCGCTTTGCCAAACCTGTCGGGCCATGAGCTTCCATTTAGATGGATGCCTTGGCCATCTGGCCATCTCGAGACCACAATGAGTGGCTCTATGTACTACTATGTATGTACGAGACTTGGATGTCTCCATGAATCAAGATACCCTTCCGCAATGGGAACTACAACAAGATCTTCAATACATTCTATACACAAGCTAGTAGATAAAACCAGCTGCTCAGGTATTCATGACATAATTCGCGCACCCATTCTATTGCTTTTAATAGCACATGCTAGTAATTCCCGTGGTAAACCCGTTCCTGACTCCGCGTCGGGCAACCGGCGCCGTAATGTCCGGTCCACGTGACAACCCTTCCACCAATCAGCATCCACAAATCTCCAAGGTTTGCATCGGAGTTTGCCTCAGTGACCGAACTTACTCATCTTCTAGCTTCTTCTTTATCCACTAGAACTTATACTTATCTCAACTTGCATATCCTCACCTCCCTTTTACATTCGTCCAAACAAACCCACACACAACCATCAAAATGCCTCGTCAACAACGCCGTGCCGCTCCCACCCCTGCGCGCAGCGCTCCCAGCCGTCCTACCGCCGCTCCTGCTCGGCCCGCGGCTGCTCCCTCGCAGCAGCAGTCGCAGCCTCACTCGACCGCTGCTCAACCCCCACAGGCCCAGCAGGCTCCTCCTATGCAGCAGCAGAGTGCCGGCCCTGGACTCTTCGGCCAGATGGCCTCAACTGCAGCGTAAGTTCCAATCCCGGCTTCGTGTTTCCTTCCCCGATAAAATCCGGGGTTAGGGTCGACTTTTTCCCGGAATATGTGCTAACGGTTATTTCGATCCAGTGGTGTTGCCGTCGGCTCTTCCATCGGCCACGCCATCGGTGGCTTCTTCGGTGGTGGCTCCAGCGCCCCCGCCGAGGCCCAGCAGGCTCCCCCTGCCCAGTCCCAGGCTATGGACAACGGCCTCTACCAGAGCAACGCTTCCCAGACCTCGTACGAGAACCCTGCCTGTGAGGTTGATGTCCGCAACTTCCGCACTTGCATGGATGAAAACCAGGGTAACCTGAGCATTTGCGGTTGGTACCTTGACCAGCTGGTATGTTTATCCTTGTTTTATTTTTCTCTGCTTTTTAAATATGTACTAATGCCCTGCAGAAAGCTTGCCAGGCTGCCGCTAAGCCCTACTAAGGGTTTGATACCAATTTGACCCTTGTTGGTCAGAAAGACAGATACCATTTTTAGTAATAAGTGATGGGGTTTATGGGCATGATCGTTCATAGCCAATCTTTCATTTGCATAGCCATTTCCACATCCCCTCTTTGTACTTTATACCATCTCTCCTCGATAAAGGAATCAATGCTTGACTACCGAATCAAGAATTCGAATGCATGAATTTAACGAACTTCCTACGTTTGTAGTTATCTGATGGTGTTTTGGACCAACCTAAATCAAATCCAAATACGATTATAATGAGCCCTCAATAACTTCATAGAAAAGGTCACTTATTATGATTGCTAACTTTAACAGTTAACAAGAAAGCAAAAAATTGCAAGAGTGTCATAGTACAGAGTGTTGTGGGTTAATCCATCCGATCCATGAACGCCATAGATAAATAATGCAAGAACACTAAAGCAATACCACTAGAACTTATTTATCCTTGTCATCTTGGTTCTTCCGTGGCTCAAAGTTCAACTAAGAAATAAGTTAGCCAAACCTGAACAAGATATCCTCACTTAGTATCCTATATACCTGGTTCCCATTGTAAAGCTGACTATTCCCACGTCCATCTTGCTGATCTCTCAGCGTCCGAATATTCGGTCCTGTGGTCCTAGGACGTTGAGAATTGCCAGTAGCCGGAGAGGGCGAAGGGGCGGATGCACCGCTTGCTGGTACGGTGGTGCCATATCCAAGGAATGAACCCACAAGACCTGTAGCGGTGCTGGCAGCAGAAGAGGCCAAGTTGTAGACGGCAGAGATACCACGAACAGGCAAGCTACCTGCTGCCGAATATGCCTCCGTGTATGTTGACACAGGGACCATGACCAGATTCGCGGTGGAACCGAGTCCTAGGTCTCGGAGAGTTTGCGATTCTTGGGTGACGGACAGAGTTTCACTGGGGAGGGGGGTTAAGATATGTTTGAGGTTGTAGGGTCGGTTGTCGTCTTCCATCTTCTGGTCAAGCCAAGCCCGTACATCGTTTCGGATGCTCTGAGTGGGTGTAAAGCTAGATCGCACGGAACTTCCATCAAACAGGCGCACTTGTAGCCGGTACTCGGTTGGAGGTCCTCGAGGGACTATAGGTTTTGGGTCTTGGAGTTCGCTCTTTACAACACCTTTGTCAGTGGGATTCTTAGACCCCATTGGTGCTTTGCCTTTAATATCTTTATGGCTGACTTCTTTGGATGGTAAGTGCTTCTGAGATGTAGAGTCCGCTGCCTTTGCAGGTTCTTCAACTTTCTTGGGTATTTGCTCAATCTGCGGTCGTTTGCTGATTGCAATTTCACTTGCTTGCTTTGCGGATTTGCTGGCGTTGGATGGCGCCTCGGGCTGGGGTTGGGGTGTGGCTGACACCGGCGTATTATTAGTTGAAGCGGTAGGAGTGTCATTGCTTTGTGGGTGCTGTGTAGACCTGGCTGTCTGTTCATTTTCCAAAGCTGCAATCAATCGACTGCGGAAGTCAGCTTTCGAGATATCTGGTCCGATGTATTCCTTCAGCGTGCCGTTCCTGGAACGAAGTCAGCAAACCAACACCGAGTTTCCCACAGGTGTTGAATAGTTAAGCGCACTTGATAAGAACAACAGTCGGGAATTTTGAAATCGGACAAAAAGGGGCCAGGAATCCAGCTTCCTGTGACCCCGCTGTCAAACG
The DNA here is from genome assembly GCF_028827395.1 of Penicillium hordei. Taxonomy (NCBI): domain Eukaryota; kingdom Fungi; phylum Ascomycota; class Eurotiomycetes; order Eurotiales; family Aspergillaceae; genus Penicillium; species Penicillium hordei. Next base: position 2,273,937 of record NW_026623146.1, on the reverse strand, counting down.
CAATACAACTGCTTTGGCATTGAGTGCTTGTGCCACCTGCATGGAGTCAGATACCGTCAGACATTCAATTGTAGCGAGTGAACGTACCTCATCATCACCAAAATAAGCATCTTCCCATTGAGAGCTCAACTCCTCGTCATCTGTATGTTCAAGTCCCAAGATTAGCGACACATCATTCTATACGGGGAGAAAACTAGCCACCTCTAACAAAGCAAGTAACCGCTTTGGCATCTCTCACTGCAGCAGCAATACCCTCCTGAAGGGATCCACTGTAGAAAAGTGTCATGATCGTATTCCAGTAAAGACTTAGACGTGAGAAGGCCAGTGCGGAGAGACAAGTATAGATTGGAGAAGCGTGGGCGGTCACGGTAACCCCCGATCCCGAAATTCCAACTGCCGTCGCATTTGCAGCAAGACACTCCAACTCTTACCTCGTCCAAAACTCAACTCATTGTTCACATATTCTAAACCGCCAACATGCGGCCGATATTTTCTGCTTTGCAGAAGACATCCGCAAGGGTCTGGACACCGCCGACTCGGGCTATTCGGAGCCCTCATGCACCATCGAAGATCAATTCCATCTGCACCAAATACCGCCTACAACAATTCCGCCATATCTCGCAATCGCGTCAGCTGGCTGAGGGTCTGAATATTGTAGACCACCCAGCGAGGCTTGTCCGTGTTAATAAGAAACATGGGCCTGGTCTGATCATTTTGGGTATGTCAATGTCCAATGCTATATATTCTCAAAAACACTATATTCTAGTGACAAGAGATAATTACTAACGTATTATTCCACATATATATAGCGCTGATCCCTATCATCTCATTTATTCTGGGAACATGGCAGGTACAGCGCCTGGACTGGAAAACCAAACTGATGGCCAAATTCGAGGACCGTCTCGTGAAGCCTCCTCTGCCACTGCCGCCCCGAATCGACCCGGATGCCATTTCAGAGTTCGACTACCGCCGCGTGTACGCTACTGGCCGTCTCCGCCATGACAAGGAAATGCTGGTTGGACCCCGCATGAACGAAGGAGAGGACGGGTTTATCGTGGTGACTCCCCTCGAGCGAGAGGGACAGAGTACCGTACTTGTGAACCGGGGTTGGATCTCAAGGAAGCTGAAGGACCAAAAGGACCGACCTTTGGGTGTACTGGATGAAGAGGTGACCGTGGAGGGTTTGCTACGAGAGCCATGGAAGAAGAACATGTTTACACCGGATAACAAGCCAGAGGAGGGGAAGTTCTACTTTCCCGATATCAATCAGATGGCGGAGAAGAGCGGGAGCCAGCCTGTTTGGATTGAGCAGACAATGGGTAAGGAGACTAGGTCTAATTATCTTGCTAATGCATGGCTAACAATGATTTGCGTTTCCAGTGCCTGACCTCCTCGAATCATACGATCGCGAGGCCAAGGGTATCCCGATTGGCCGCGCCGCAGAGGTGAATTTAAGAAACAACCATTCTCAATACATCTTCACCTGGTGAGTTGGATCCATTGCATGATTTCCCTCCCCACTTGGGATTGTCGCTCATACTTTGCAGGTATGGCCTGTCTTTGGCCACTACCATCATGATGTGGATGGTTATTCGGAAGAACCCAAACGAGGCACTGCGCCGAGTTCGCCAGAACCGAAACTGGTAATGGGTAGTGGGATTCCAGCTTTACCTTAGCATAATTCATTGGCGTTAAAAGCGTTACTTTTCATGGAGAATCTTGTTCTGGATATTCATGGAGGCATGGCCAACCTCATGTCTTGCTGAAGTTCTTTGGGTAAATGCTTCTGGGCGAGGGAAAACACTGTCGTTGAGTTGTTGATATGGCGTTGTCTGGAACAAGTCAGCAGTTATTCCTATATAAGATGGTTGACTTCCAAGGAAACTGACCTTCTCAGCAATGTGGTGACATCGCTTTCATCAATGGTCTTCCGTCCTGCATGCTTTGAATACGCAGCCAAGTCTTGGCTTGCTTGCTCAAAGTACCAAGAGGACGCCTGTTCGATCGCGGCCAGCGTGGCTTTGTTGATTTTTGCCTTTGGTCCAGCCCCCGAACGCGCGAAACGAGTCGCCAGCTTTTTTACCACACCTGCAGGCAAGTTCGGGACAGGAATTCCATGTCGTGAAATCTTCTTTTGCTTGCCCTGGGCTGGGATAGCTTCATCTCGCAATCCACCTCCAACGATCCCAGGGCTCACACTGGGTGATGCTGCGGGTGGGAAGTCGAGTCCAAAACCAAAATCAGCTCCAGCGTCATCGTCATCATCGTCTGATGGAGCTGGAGGTGCCTCTGCGGTGGATAGTTCGAAATCCTCCATATCGTTCATGTCCCCGCCAGTGGGATCTTCAAGCGGAGCAGCGGCAGGAGATGGAAAGTTGAGGTCAAAATGGAAGCGGCCCAGGTCTTCCGTCTCTCCCCTATTTGTGATATCAGCATATGTAACATAGACAATCCAATTGTTGTATACCCACCCTCTATCAAAGTCGCCCCCACTCATCATTGTATCCTCTGCCTCATCATCCTCACCCATAATACCAGTCTCATCTGCACCATCGCTCTCTAATCGTGTCTCGTCGAAATCTCCGCTGATTCTGCCAGTAGCTCGGCTCATCATTGACAAACGGTCCCGGTCTCTGATGCTGGCGTCGCGAGGGTATTCGACAGACTGATAAGTCATATCCATATCCTCCTCTGCAAAGGCGAGAGACATCCTAGGGGGGTGTATCTCAGGACTCGCTTCTTCGCCTTCTTCCTCGGACTCCTGAATAGGCAGAGATAACCGTGGCCGCTCGATTTCTGGCTCATTATCAAGTTGTTCAAATTCATCAATTGGCTCTTCGATAGGCTCTGGCTTCTCCTGTGGCGAGGAGCGGATAGGCTGAGACACAGGAGCGAGTGCTAAGACCGGCCCAAAATAATCAGTTTAACTCCTCATGCCGAATGGTACTAGGTGAAGCTCTTACCTCTACCCAGGTTTCTGAGAATATCGAATGTAGTCTCCCGCTGCATTCGGCCGCTTTTTCGGCGATCCCGACCAGGGGTATTCGCCGCCCGTTGTTGCCGGGCACGAAGTCCGTATGGTGTTGCTGGCGCACCTACGCCTCGAGCGCGTGGTGTGTATCGAGAAGTGGACCGCTGAGTGCCCGGGGTGGTTGCAGTAACAAGTCGACTTGGTGTAAGAGGGTAGCGTGTATGGCTAGGTAGGCGTTGTAGCTATAGGTACATGATACGGTCAGCAATTTTCAAACCTCCCAAAAGGTAATGGGTAGCACACTCCAGTCAGTGTTGTATCCCCAGATGGGGTAGCAGTTCCAAATGGTGACCGACGGCCACGCGCATTTGGGGTAGAAGTAGACATGGCTTGGTTTTTTTCTGCAAGAGAAGTACAGCTATATCATGTAAGAGATACCAGACCACATATGTAATCACCACAACAATAAATTCCCAGATCAACTGGGCGAATAGTGAATCACAAGATTGACGTTCATGTTTGTCTGTCGCGTCTAGAAACAACAATTGCGGGCCAGTGTATGATTGGCCTATGCTTATCGATAAGATTGGCTGAATCAGCCGGCTTTTTTTTTGCGCAATGAAGTCTTCTCGATGCGACTTACATTTTCTAATTGAAGCTTAAAATACTTGGAAGATTTTTTTACCAAGTTCATACTGGCTATCGTCACAATGGCCGACACAAATGCCCCCAAAGGACTTTCCAATAAGCTCCAAAACAAGCGCAAGAGACAAGCCGACGAGGCTGCTCCCAAGCAAGAAAAGCCCGAGGCAGGCACACCCGCAGAGGGGTCAAGCAAGAAGAAGCAGAAGAAGAACAAGAACAAGAAGAAGCAGGCTGAACATGATGAGAGTCAGTCAACGCGCAAAGACGGCATTGATGAGTCCATTGGCAAGATGGACGGCCGGTTGTTGGGCGATCACTTTGCGCAGAAAGCCAAAAGACATGATAAGGAGCTCTCTGCTGTTGAACTGAGTGATCTTTCGATCCCAGGTATGTATAATTTTATTGTTCTGTCAGCCAAGGCCGAGGGGTGTTCTAGACATTAACAAATCTATAGATTCCGCATTCCTCGATACCTCTTCCTTCACCTCCACCCGCAAGCTGGAGCAACTCCCCGAATTCCTCAAGTCGTTCAGTCCCAAGGGCTCCGACCTGTCAAAGTCGTCCGAGAAGAACGGCACCCCTCATACACTAGTGATTTCGGGTGCTGCTCTGCGAGCCGCTGACGTTGTTCGGTAAGTGGGCAACTTTCAATATTTTCTGTAGTATGGGTCGAAGCTGGGGCTGACAATTTATGTTAACAGGGCACTGCGTTCTTTCCAAACCAAGGATAGCATTGTAGGCAAGCTGTTCGCGAAGCACATTAAGCTGGAGGAAGCGAAGCAGTTCCTTCAACGTGCTCGGTCTGGTATTGGGGCTGGTACCCCGACTAGAATCTCTGATTTGATTGAGTCTGGTGAGTTTGCTGGGTTGCTCTCTATAGACAGCTGTACTTGTTTGTGCATACAGATGCTGATGATTGATCTTTTAGGAACTCTCAACCTGGAGGAGCTGGAGCGCATTGTCATTGATGGATCACACATTGACCAGAAGCAACGAGGCATCTTTGACATGAAGGACACGCATATGCCGCTGTTGAAGCTGCTTACTCGGCCGGAACTGCGTGAGCGCTATGGGGTGAAGAAGGGTGTGAAGATCTTGGTGTTCTGATCATGAACTCTCATACTGGTATATTATTCGAGTACACGCAAAATTGAATGGATGTATTCATACAATCTTTTAGCGTGGTACGTACTATGTAATAAAATCGCGAACTATAAAACTAAGGCCTTATCGGGAGGCCTATCTTCACCGCCTCCCGAGAACGGCAAAAATTTACTTTCACTTTTCTCTCCGCCCGACTTTTTTTTTGGAGCTCGAGTCTCGTTGCGCTGCAAACTTCCCCACCGCTTTCTTGTTTTCCTAGACATCCCAAGACTTTCACTCGTCTTGTTTTCTCTCCCATCCCACCATTGTCCTTTTTCACCACAACATTTACCCTATATAAACTACTACAATGGGCGATAAGCGCAAGCTCGTGCAGGATGAGGTGGTCGAGCCTGAGGGCAAGAAGATGAAGAAGGAGAAGAAAGACAAGAAAGACAAGAAGGAGAAGAAGGAGAAGCGCAAGGTGCAGGAGGAGTCCGAGGTTGTCGCTCCCGCCGAAACTGCTGCCCCGGCACAGGAAGAGGTGAAGGAGAAGAAGGAAAAAAAAGACAAGAAGGACAAGAAGGACAAGAAGGACAAGTCCGAGAAGAAGGAGAAATCCGACAAGAAGGAGAAGTCTGACAAGAAGGAAAAGCGCAAGGCCGAGGAACCCGCCGCCGAGCCTGCTGCTCCCTCCGAGGACGCTATGGATATTGACGTGACCCCTGCCGAGAAGGAGGACGCCGATAAGAAGGAGAAGAAGGACAAGAAGAAGGCGAAGAAGGCGAAGAAGGAGAAGACCGAGCCCGTGGTTGAGGCCAAAGAAGAGCCCGCCGCTGAATCCGCGGAGGCCGAGCAGGCCCAGAAGAGCTCCCGCTTTATCTGCTTTGTTGGTAAGTGGCTACAATCCGATAGACTACCCCTAACTGAAGACACAAGATTAATCAAAGGATATTCGCATATACAGGCAACCTTCCCTACTCCGCCAACCATGAGTCTTTGAGCAAGCACTTCGAGAAGAACCCCCCGGCCACAATCCGCGTCGCAACCAAGAAAGAAGACCCCAAGAAGTGCCGCGGCTTCGCATTCATTGAGTTTGACAACTATGACCGCATGAAGACCTGCCTCAAGTTGTACCACCACTCCACCTTCGACGACGGAAAGTACCCACCCCGACGCATGAACGTCGAGCTGACGTAAGTTATCCCTCCCTAATTGGCGATGATGATCTCCGTTTCCGAGTCTCCTCCAAGAAAGAAAGCCCAATTGCAAACATAGACTCATATACTAACTATCAATTACAGTGCTGGCGGCGGCGGCGCCAAGTCTGAACATCGCAATGCCAAGATCCAGGCCAAGAACGAGAAGCTCAACGAGGAGCGCCAGCGCCAGGCTAAGGATATCCAGAAGGACAAGAAGAAGCACGAGAAGAAGGCTGCCCCGGCTGGCGGCTCTGGTGCCAATGCTGCTGGCTTGGATGGCGCGGCTGATAATGCTGTCAGCGCTGACAACGATCAGTGGGCTGGTTTGCACCCTAGCCGCAGAGGCCGTGTTTAAATCAACACAGGCCGCTGGTTCACTGCTATGGTTTATGTTAAAACGGTCTCAGCTCGTTGGTGGATCGGAACAGTGTACAGGAAGGTGTCCGGAGTATCTGCAGGCAGCTGGGCATTTTGATAGCCATGCATTCTTGGGAGCATCAGGTTTGGCCTGCTTTTTCTTCTGTTCCAAAAAGTACTTACTTCATGTCTCTATTGCTTGATTTTGAAGATACCAATTCATATATTCTTTTCTGTGCTTTCCCAGCAAATATCGCCCTAGTGGACATATATCACAACATGAACTAGGAGTAACTTGAGAATGACCAGGGTATAATGTCGGAATCAAGAACATCGCAATTGAATTGGGACAGACTATGGACAAGGGCCAAGAGGGCAACAAAAAAATATCCCCAAGAAAAACGGTGAATGGATTTCATCACAAAAACAGCACTGAGAGGCCGGCGGAAAAAAAAAAAAAAAAAAAAAAAGCCTCTAACTACCCAGACGCCGTATTAACTATATATTATTCATTATAGCATACGAGAACATGGGGAGACGAGTCAAGCCGAACAAACGTGCTCTACAAGATATTGCATTTGACTGCCTTCCTCCCGGATTTCGTAGCGGGACGGGGATTGAGAACGGCTCTATGACGGACGGTTAGAAAAACAACAAAACGGATTTAAACAGATAGTCTGCCCGGGAAAGAGAGTAAAAACGCACCGGATGGCTTCATCAAACACGCTCTTCAGGTTGCGCTGTGTCAACGCCGAACATTCAAGGTACTTATGTGCGCGAATTTCCTTGGCTACAGCCAGGGCTTGTTCGTAGGAGACGGTCTCCATCTTGCGTGCGCGAAGGGCTTCCGTAGTGGCGCGGTCGTCTCTCAGATCGAGCTTGGTACCGACAAGGATGATGGGGACATTGGGGGCGTGGTGTTCGATCTCAGGGAACCACTAGAAGCGGGGGAACAATTAGTCACATTGAAATAGGAAGAGCGGAGTAGATCTCTTGTGTATATTCGGCCGGTTCGTACCTTGGCTTTGACGTTATCGAATGATGGTGGGCTGACGATGGAGAAACAGATCAAAAACACGTCAGTTTGCGGGTAGGATAACGGTCTCAGGCGATCGTAATCCTCTTGTCCAGCAGTATCCCACAGTCCCAGGCTGATCGGCCGGCCGTCAACCATAACACTGGCCGTGTAGTTGTCAAAGCTGTAATGGAATCAATGTCCGTTCGGGAGTTCAAGGTCTTCGCATTGGGGGGCAGTGGGTACGAACACAGTAGGGATGTATTCACCGGGGAAAGCATTTGTTGTGTAGGAGATCAGAAGACATGTCTAGAAGAGGGGGAACTGGATGTCAGCATCTATCGCAATATTATAGTAGGGATGGAGTGTGGGATGTACTAACTTTGCCAACTGCACCATCACCAGTCACCACACACTGCAGTTCTCGTCAATTCAAGCGCATCATTGTAGATCTGATCGGATGCCCACCTTCAGTGACTGAGTAGCCGGACCCGTCGCCATGTCGCAAAAATATAAGACCAAATCAAGCCGAGTTCCAACAGGGGGCGGTCGTGTTGTCGATAAGACAACGATAGCGGAAGGACACAATGGCAACAAGGGTATCTTCAGAAATATTTAGCTTTAGCTTCAGGGGAACAGGGAAAGAAGCTAGGAGGTTGGAGCTAGGGAAAAAGAGGGGGTGGGAAAGATGTGGAGACCAGAATGAAGATAAAAGAGAACTCACCAAAAACCAAAAAAAAAAAAAAAAAAAAAAAAGGAGAGGAGATTATATGGGTTGAGAAAGACAGAGAAAAAGTGAGAGAGAGTCAGAGAGGAGAAAAAAAAGAAAAAAAAAAAAGGGAAAACTAGTTCCCCTAGTTCAAGTCACTAAATGTTAGAATAGATGAAGAGATCAAAACCCTTTGAAGTCGTCTCCACTTCTAAATATTGAAAATGTGCGTATCTAAACGGATGTGTACCAAGTATATAAGTGCTGATATACCCTTGGACTACTCCGTACGGAGTACTGACTCCCATTTTCAAGGTGTGATAGGACTTGAATTTGAATTTCCCATCTCACAGACCTCCTATATCTGTTGGTAAGCCATCACTAATGCACCAATCGCATGACAATTGAATCACGAGTGACGGACAATACCATGGCGTCTATTTAGTATCGAATCATTATGGGAACCCCCCCGGGTGCATATGCATGGGCCATCAGTTATCCTATTTATATCTATCCAACCACCCCCGGATATCACCTATAGATGGGACTTTATTCGATCTGGGTCCTAAAACAGTACCCCCCAAAAACAAACAGAGCCTACAATCGCGATACGCCCCTCGAACCATTCAGGAACCCACCTGCCTTGATCTCCGCCGGTTTCGTCAACAAAGTGGATAATCTTTTTGAGAAGGTTCGGAAATAGGGTGATTTGACGTGGGTCTGGATCGCCGCCTGGTTTTTATACCTATTTTAAAGAGCCGATCAGAATTTGGTTGGAAATTGGTGGCAAAGATACTCTTGCGAATCAGATGCCGAGGCACGGTTGCCCTCTCCATGCGGGGGGAGCTGCCGGTGAGAGGCGACCTATATCGATACCTCAATGGTTCACTTACCTCTCAACGATCACAATCTCATTCTTGTCCTTGATTTCAAATGCGTAGTAGACCAGTGTATCTGGTTCGTGTTCTTGCACTTGTTTGATGACGTCGGTTACCAGAGTAGCTACCTAGAGGATAACCCGATACGGTAAGATATTTGGACTGTCAAGGAGGATAAGGCTGGGCTGACTTCTTCAAACTTCTCTGGCTTTGGAATGAAAACTGCGGTGACGTTGATTTCGGACATGCTGACCTGTCTGACTTGTCTGACTTGTTAACCTGGCGTTAATGAAGTAGCACTGGTAGCACCGGCACTAATAGGACAACTTACTTTTTCAATGTAGAATTCAATGATACTTGGATATCGTAGATCGGATGTTGGGATGTTAGGAGTTTAAGAGTTAAGAGTTAAAGAGTTAAATATTTAAATGTGTTGAAGATCATATAATCCATCTAATCCACCCGGATATCGACCTCGGTCCATGGCAAGTGGGGCATGAAGTATATGCAGATATACGTGTATCCCACAGAAATGGCTTTAATATATTGAAATATCGCCTACGACCCTACATGCTTCTTTCATTCAGTGATAGTTTTCTAATTCAACTTGATAGAAATGTTAAAATCTATGTTTATGTGCTTTGGTTTGATACACACTTCAGCTGATAGTAAAGGAATATGCAATATAAAGTCTCCAATACTTAGTAATAACAATAACAATCAGCTGCATAGTATATCGACAGTGTTTAATGGAAGGATTAAGATCCCTACATAGTACACGTATGACAACATAACTATTCAACTGCTTCAAAAAGCCGGGGATCCGTCATGGGGAGAGATTACATCATCAATTAATGCCTCAGGCATTAGATGAATCAGCAACCGCCGAGATTCGTCTCAGTATCAAATCTCCCGCAAATCACCGTCGTCAATCAGCAGACAATTCTCCACCTGCCCGTTCAGCGGGCCGATTTCTCCGATTTACGGCACATGGACTCCATGAGCACTCGTTCACGTTTCGTGGGGTTTTATACCGGCTGAACGCAGGCTGATCTCGATGGATTTGGGGTATCGGAACATACTGGCACCGGATGGGCCGCATTACTCAATCCCGCCCAGCGACTTTCGGTCCCCCACACTACCCCGACCACCCCCGGTTATCGATTTCATGCAGAGAAGTTCGGAATCTTGTGAGATGGAGAAGGCTCCGCCTGTCACAGGCAAGCGCCGAGGTGGCAGCCGGAAAGCCTGTAATGAATGTAAGCAGCAAAAGGTGAGTCATGTGCATATATATTACTATGCAATTTTACCCAAATCAAGCCCGACCGTATCGGTTCTCCGACAATCGCGCTGATGTCTCAAACCTTGATAGCTGAGATGTGATATTGTTCAAACGCCAGCTGCGGCATGTTCGCGTTGTCGTAGGCTTGGAATAGACTGTAAAGTCGAACAGTCATTCAAGCGCATCTCTAAGAGAAGGTAAATCTTTTTTTTTTTTTCGTTTCATGTTTATGATTTCTTTCGCGTCTTATTGTCTTATTGACTGTATTTCATAGGCGCAATGCTGAAATGGAAAAGGAGATTGCGGATCTCCGCCGTCGCCTAGGCCCTAATTCAGATCATGAGCAAGGTGTAGAGCCTCAAGAGTCTCATGGAGGCGATGAAATCTCCCATTGCTCAGAGGATGTCTTTGCTCGCCGTGACTCGGCCGCGATTGACCACCCTCGACCTGTTTCGGTGCCGGTTGAAACCCACTCATCTATAGCAACTCCCTTGACTATGAAAAGGGATGGTTCTATTATATCACAGGATGAGGGCCAATGGAGACTGGAAGATGTTTGTCTCTCTAGAGCCCGAGTCCTTCGATTATACGAACAGTATGCGCTCTTCATTTCTTTGGCCCGCTTCTCCGATTAACATCTATATAGATACTTTACTTATTATCACCCTTTTCTTCCTCTTTTGAATCCGCCCAAGCCCCCAGAGGTGTATCTCAACCGATGCCCTCTTTTGGCGTGGACGATGATCTGTGTTGCGAGTCGACGGTCTCAATATGAGCCTGGGCTCCTGAGCGCACTGTCCGGACCATTTAGCAGGCTGCTTTGGTCAACTATTACCAGTGTTCCGCAGGACTACCGGGTGGTCAAGGCCCTTTGTGTTCTGTGTACATGGCCTCTTCCAACTACAAGCCAGCGCACTGATGCAACTTTCATGCTCAGTGGCTTGATGATGCAGATTGCTATGCAGCTTGGACTACATCGTCCGGTTCAAGCGGAAGAGTTCACAACTTTCCGCATGGAAGTTCAAGGCGAAGCCCTAAAGGATCGACTACATACGTGGGTCATTTGCAACATTGTGGCTCAAAAGTGAGTATCTCCCTTCGATATATGGCCGTTTACCATATACTGATTTAGGATTCGGCAGTGTTGCGACTGGTTACGGCCAGCCCCCGAGTACAATATACGACTGGGCCCTTGAGCCTGCCTCTTTGAGGGATGCCGACTACCGGCTTCCCGATGATCTGGCCACTCGGCTACGTATCGAAAAGTTCTGTGACCGGGTGACCAAGGCATTATATAGTAGTAAGCCCGAGCCTGCGGAGTTCATCAGTGCCGACAAGCTCGTGGTTGTCCAGGTTTTGGAAAGTGAACTCAGAGACATGGATGTCGAGTTTGACGGGAAAATCTCCGGTAAGTTGCTGTCGTACCATTCGAACTTCGTACCGCTCACACTCGCATCAAGCAATCAACACTATCCATCTCCGAGCCGCAGAATTGCACTTCCGATACTTCATGTTTTTGGGGTCCACTGCACGAAATGACGATCTGATCAAGCTTTTCCTTGCAACAACCTCCTTCCTTGGTCGAGTACTAGACCTCGAAACATCACCAGGTGAATTGATCGGTCACTCCACCAACTATATTCTTCAAATGATTGTATCGGCCGCTTTTGCTCTCATGAAGTTGTTGAAGAGCAGCTTCAGTCGACACCTCGATTTCAACCATGGAAAGCTATTGTTCAATGGTGCGATCTCAGCAATTCGCCGAATCAGTGTCATGGATCATGACCGTCCCATTCGTCTTGCAGACATCCTCGCTCAGATGTGGAATGCCACGAGTCTAGAGCCGGCCGAAGAAGACGCTCTACAGCTTAAAGTCCGCTGCCGAATGAGCATGAGCCATGTCTACGACACGGTTTGGCGTTGGCGACAGCGGTTCCGACCGGTCAAAAGCCTCGAGGAAATGCAAGGTAGGTTTTCTTTGCTCCCCCCCTTTGGTTCTTTTCTTTCAGATTTTAACAAATGTCTTTTCATAGCTGCTGCTATAGCAGCGAACCAAGATATACTAGGCCCGGCAGGACACATGACGCGACAGCAGCAGAATAGCTCCCTGGAGGACCAATCTTTGATTATGCCAGCTCAGTTTGATGAAGGTGGAGCATTTTTCAGCGAATCTGGTTTCTCAGAAGTCTTTGATTCACTCAATTGGGTTTTTGATGGCATTCCCGACTCTTTCGTCGCACCTCCGGTTTTATAGATGCCAATTACTGCGATTGCGGGTGCGGGTGTTTTTGTATACTGTTTGATATTTGATTCTCAGCGACGATACCAGAATAAAAGTGATTTTACTGTATGCTACAAATAGAATAATGTACATAAATATAAATATACGTACAACTATACGTACGACGTACAACCTACACAAAAGTGAAGCCCAAGATCCACTTATGTGGCTGAACCCGCCATTACGTCTTGACCCCAAGAATAAATCCAGGGACCTACTTTGTACAGCCTGACATTCCTATAGGTTCATACCTTTTCAGCCCAAGTGAAACTCCTGAAGGCAGGCTGCAGCATTTCTTGTTCCTGACCTCATTTTGATCGGCTCCTAACCGCATCTCCACCGATACATAAAGGTGTGGCCCGTGAGGCTTTCCGTTCCCCCCCCCCCTCTATTTAACTCCTCCTTCTTGACATTCACACAAGTCAAGACCAATTTCCATGTCGGATCAAGCCATACACGAATCCACGGCGATACCGACGCTCTCCGATGCGCCTCCGTCGAGCGCCGGTCGCTCATCCCCTAGCCACGGGGGCGAGCAGACCCAGCCGACCCACGAGGCCATCTCAGATGAGCTGAAGGCCCGCCTGGACAAAGTTATCTACTCTGATGTGAGCAGACACAGACAATTCTACCGTCAGGTGTTTATTTTAAAAAAAATTCGCAATCATATTAATCATAAGTAGATCGGAATAACCACACTCCTGACACGGCTGAAGCAAAGCGTGGCCTCCGCCAGGGTTAGTAGTCGCAAAGGGACTTCAATGACTATCGCAAGCGCTGACACGGTATCTACTAGGATTTCTCAACATTCCTGAAAAAGCGAGGTTCCCTCGAAGAAGAGCACGCCCAGGGGCTGAGAAAACTGTCCCGCGTGATCAGCGATGCGTCGCAACGCTCTGAGAACCGACAAGGAACATACAGTTCCAGCTACAAAGACATCCACCGGATCCAGGAGCGAATGGTCGACCATGGCCTCCAATTCGCCGTCTCCCTCCACCAGATGTCCGATGATCTACACGAGCTCGCCGCCAACATTGAGCGCGGCCGCAAGCAATGGAAACAGACGGGTTTAGCGGCGGAGAAGAGGGTCGTCGATGCGGAATCGCTGGCGGAGAAGGCAAAGGCCAAGTACGAGTCATTGGCGGAGCAATATGACCGTGTTCGCACGGGAGACAAGCAGGGCGGAAAGTTCGGTCTCAAGGGCCACAAGTCTGCGGCGCAGCACGAGGAAGAGTTGTTGCGCAAGGTCCAAAACGCGGATAGCGATTATGGGTCTAAGGTTCAGGCTGCCCAGGCGGCGCGCCAGGAGCTAGTGTCTACCCAACGACCTCAGGCTGTACACAATCTTCAGCAGTTGATCTCTGAGTGTGACTCGGGCCTGACCCTGCAACAGCAGAAGTTCGGTATGTGCGATTCATTTTTATACATGTGAGTTAGTTTTTCATTGTTCATCGGCTAATCGTTTTCAGCTACATTCAACGAGAAACTGCTTCTGGGCCAAGGTCTCTGCGTCAACCCTTTGAAGACCGATGCGAGCAGTGGGGCGTTGGGGCCTAAGAGCCTTGCCGATGTTATCCGTCAAGTCGATAACCAGAGAGATCTCCACGAGTTCATTTTAAGTCATGAAGGCAACCCCGGGGCTGTGGCTTCAGAACAGGTTAAATATGAGCGCCACCCTGTAAGTCCTGTATTACTACTCGATTGCTCCACTATACTAACGTGATTAGACACTTGGTGGTGCTGGGGCTGCTGCTTCTGCTTCTGCGGCACCTTCGCAACCAAGCACTCAAAATAAGCGCGTGTCAATCATGCCGCCAGCATTCGCCTCGAATAATACCTCTTCACCGGCGCTTCAGCCACCGCAGAGTGGTGACCGATTGCCGCAATCACCTTATCCCCCCGAAAAGACCTTCACTCCACCCCCAGCCGGCACAGCGCCATACCCAGTCTCAGGGCCGCCTGCTCCGGAACCCGCACCTAAGATCCCGCTGTCAATGGGAGCACCTCCCCCAATGGACAGGAGTTTGCAATCGAATCTCCCTCCATTGAAGCCAGTGTTCGGGGTTTCGCTGAATGACCTGTACGCCCGGGATGGAACGGCAGTTCCTTTCATTGTGTACCAGTGCTTCCAAGCAGTTGAGCTGTTCGGTCTGGATGTGGAGGGCATCTATCGACTTTCCGGTAGTGCCAATCACATCAGTCACATGAAAGCGGTGTTCGACAATGGTAAGCTTGATCAGACACATGAAGAAATATGGGCAGCTTGCTAACCCTATGAACAGACTCCTCGCAAGTTGACTTTACGAACCCGGAGAACTTTTACCATGATGTCAACAGCGTTGCAGGACTTGCGAAGCAATTCTTCAGGGACCTGCCTGACCCTCTGTTCACCACTCAGTTCTACCAGCAATTTGTTGATGCTGCTCGTAAGTAGTCTTCATGTCGTGGATATAGTATAATCCCGCATTGAGAAACTGACAATGAAACCGCAGGCTTCGATGATGATATCCAACGCCGAGACTCAATGCACGCCCTTATTAACAGTCTGCCCGATGCTCACTATGCTACTCTCCGGGCCATCATCCTGGTACGATCCCCAGCAAAAACCTAATTCTTTTTTTTTTTTTCATCTAGATACTAACCTAGTCCATTGCAGCACCTCAACAAGATCCAAGAACACTATACCCAGAATCGCATGAACGCGGGCAATATCGCCATTTGCTTCGGGTATGTCCTTGCATATTCCACATTCTCTACTGAGACGTTATCAGATACAGACCCGCTAATTCTCGCTATAGACCAACCCTCCTGGGCGCCAATTCCGGCGGCAGCATAGCCGACGCTGGGTGGCAGGTTCGTGTCGTCGAGACGATCCTGAATAACACATTCCAGATCTTCGACGATGATTGATCAGTTCGCCCCCGGCCCGTTCCCAGTTTCTTTCTTGGTTTTTTTTTTTAATTGGAATATGGGCGTTGGTCCGTGGACCCACGTATAATGATGATCTTGATGCATCGCTTCTCGGTGCTCTTTTGAACCTCTTTTCTTATCCATTCGTACCTCTTGTTCCTGTGTGTGCCGGTGTTTCCACGGAGTGATATCTGTGCTACACATTAATACTGTGTCTTTTGGGCCTTCCGATTGTACATATACATACTGTCTAGTCCTTTTAGTTTTGACTTTTGCCGGCCATGAGCAACGTATAAACGTGTTACCAATGATGGCAGGTTGAGCAGCAAATATTGGCCTACCTATTTAGTATCATATTAGTAGAAGGTAGACAATATACTCCGGCAATGAAACGCTAAGAAATTGGATAGTTGGCATGGCGGTGTAACCTGTTATTCTTCAACTTGTTCTTTCGCGGATTTCTATTTAGGGCATCCATACAGAATAAGTTTAAAGCTCGAGACTACGTGTTTAGGAAACAGATAGTAGATCGTGGGCAAGACATCCTGAGACATTGATATTCATTTATACAAGTAACGGCTCAAAAGGAAGGTAGAATTTGATCAAAAAAGGTGGCTATGGTACATTGAGAGGTGCAAATGCTTCTATATCAGGGATTTCCGTGTCCAGGAAAGAGAACAGACCAGAAGAGAAGCTGACCCGAGCCTCTGTCCAGTGTTGGGCCCAAAATGAGGAGTTCCAAGGTTGCTAAACAAGTAAGACAAACAGGTGAAATAATGGATATTGTATCACAATTTGAAATGCGACTCAAATTTACTTCTGGCCCATCGATTCCTTGATCATATCCAGACGCTCGAGGGCCGACAAGCCAGGCATGAAGTAGGGGTTATTCCAAGCCTCATGCAATGAGGTGGGACTGATGTGGCCCCATACTCTCCAGCCCTTATCCTGGTCGTTCCAGCGGAGATGCTGAATGACAATGTGTTCGACACAGTCCTGCTCCTTGGCGGAAACAGTGTCTCCCGTGGGTTCCTTTGCGCTGGTGCTCTGGACCTGAGTCGTGGTTGTGGACTGTCGGCTCGTGATGCGCACGACAATTTGACGGATACCGGATTTCGGGATGTCGGGGATGGATGTGGCGCGATCTGAAATGACGCGAAGGCCGGTGAAGTTTGTGCTTGGCCTACGCAGGTATTTCACCAGTTTCCAGGTCACTTGCTCATTCTTCGGGCGGCGTTCGATACCCGTGCTGAGTTGCTTGACGAGATTGTCGCAGCAGATCTGGCGGATTTTAGGAATGTTGCCTCTATAACAATTCATAACGGTTAAGTCCCGCGCAAAGATAATTGACGAGAAGGCGCATGCTTACTGGGCAAATGCTGTGTACATATCCTCCTGGAGCTTTGCGGCGAAGTGGCGGCGCTTGCTTAGAAGAAGTGGAAGGGTGTTTTCGCGCTTGCAATATTGGAGCAGACTGCAATATAGTTAGAAAATATAATCTTTGTAGTTATATATGATATATGCAGCTCTTGTTCAACGTAACCGCCACGAGAGCGATATAGCACCGGATATTCCGAGGATTCGGGGGAGAACTAACCTGGCATGGTTGCTCAACCAGGCCTTAAGCCATGTCCATTCCATATGCCATCTATCGCGCGGTGCCGTGAAAACTGAAGGCATATCCCTCCACAACGGTCGGACAAAGGTACCCGGTAATATGCCGATGTCATTTGGCAGATCGGCCAGCTTCATGCCCTGGGTTCTGGTTTTGAAGGACGGCTGCACTTGGCTTGGAGGGCGGAAATTCATTTGTCTCCCACGCCATTGCTGGGAGGTCTCGGAGAAGGCCCGACATTGGACGAAGGAACCAGATGGTGTAATCCGAGTGGATGTGCCCGCGGGCATTCGTAGGGTAGACGCCATTGCGAATCGGGTTGAGTAAAAGAAGTTGGTTCCTGGCCGAAGAACAGAAATCCGCGGAACTGTCGGTCACGTGTATCCACTCCGCAGGTTGACAGCAACAACTAGACAGGGAATGCTTTGTGAACGACGCGCCCTCTTATCGAGGCTACAGCTTATATCTTCCTTGCTTTTTTCTTTAATACTACTGTCATGTGTAAAAAAGAAGTTGAATGTATAGAATTAAACTGCCCCCCGGAAAAAAGACACCGCCCGCCATACTGGGTCTGATATCTGCCAATTAGGGGACTCACAAACAGCTTGACAACAACCGAACTTTGAATCTTATTGAGAGCGAACGACTCGATCGTAACGCTCATCTATACCCCTTCCACTCCTTGCGTGGCGGCCGCATATGCCGCGATTCAGAATAAAGGCTGGCTCCTCAACGTAATGCCTCTCCTCCACCATACACTCGCCACGACTATCCACACCAACATCCACAGCGTGGTCCAGACTTGAATCTCGCGCGATCGGCTCTTCCGCCGAGCTACCTCAACACTTCCCCTGAACTACTACAGAGCCAGTTGGCTAAAGAGGTGGCTTCTCCATCTGTTTCGACTGTGCCGCCTTCCCCGACCTCCTCTACGTCCCATACCCCACTCAGCAGCGATGGCCCTCCGTCAGCACTGCATCCGCGGGTCGCTGTCATACTTGGGGTAGACCGCAGGTGGTATATTCCCCTGCTGGTATGTCGGGCTCTGAGCACGCTTCCTGCTGCCTGGTGGGGTTTACGATGCGCCTTTACTTTCCTCGCTGAGTTGCTGCACATAAGGCCGGGTATGGGACGAGAGGGTTGGGCGGCGGCGATTGTTGGTAGTGTTGGGCAGGAATGGGATGTTGAGAGGAGGTTCCGTGTGACGGAGGTGGCATTAGCTATTATGTGGGTATGTGATATTCCTACCTTGATATGTAGGGGTGTATATCTTTTTTGATATACTACTTGCTGGTTTCAAACGGCGTACGTTTATACTGACTACTTGACAGTGCTGTGCATCTGCATATCTTTCCTATTTCTTTGCTGATTGCATGATGTCTCGATGGTCAGTTTTATCTTCCCTTGAACGGCGCACTGTCGTCCCTAATGCTAATCTATGATATACTCAGGCTTCTAAACTACACTCCACCAGCCGTTGTGATCCGACTGCTAACAACCAACGGCCTGATTGCGTATATTACTTCTTGGGTCCTTTATCTATCTGGTGCATCCTCTGACCCCCGACTCCTTTTACCGGCATGGATCTCCATAACAACCGTACGTGACCTTCGACTCCCAATTGTTGCTCTACCTTACAACAACCACTGACCTTTCACCTAGTCTTTAACCTTTGTCTACCACGCAACACAAAACCATGCAACCATCAAACGCGAAACAGCAGCATCGCTACTAGTAGTTTCTGTTGCAAGCTTCCTAAGCATGTCCTCACTCCTCATGCAGTTACATTTGACTCGTGAAAACGAACCAGAAGTGCCTGTCTTCGTCATCACCCGCAAGCTTTGGGACTGGGCTGTGGCTATCTTCCTGCGAATGCGAGTTGCTGATGACCGTATTCCTATTGGAGAGCTGTAGTTTGCTTACTTGCCTACTGGCTGCTGGACTTTCTTTTCTTTTTCTGTTTCGCGATATCTTACCGAACTGATTTCCACAGTCTCGACAAGCTGGACAAGCGTTCTTGGCTAGACAGTGGACGATTTGTACATTTTTGGGATTTGATTTTGATTTTGATTTGAGTTGAAGACTCTTTGTCTTTGGGTCTTTGGACTTTGTCGCGCTTTATACCCCTGGCCTAGGGATGTTTCTTTTCAGACATGGCGATCTTTGATAGATCTAATCTATTATTTTTGTTTCTTGATTGATTCACAATGCGAGATTCCATCCTATCAAACTAATATGATAGATTGAGATCAAATTCTTATCTCGAATTTACGTTATGTTGCTGCATAAGCTGGGAAGATTAGATATACTGGATAACAGTTCAATTTCCTTGTTCCCAAGTAATGGACTGCATCCCCAAGAGAGGGGCAACAAAAGAGTGAGAACAGCATAAAAATTAAGTAGACGGTAGAGACCGAGATAACGGTTCAGCAAAAGCACGCCCTTAGTTCAACCTGGATCTCCTCGATCAGCCAGACTGACAAATTGACCATGGGAATGCAATGGCAATGAGCAAGACAGGCAAAAGCAACCCCTCCCCAAAGGATAAAAGAATGGAAAACACACGCGAAGTAATGAAAAGAAAAAAAAAGTGTTGTCTGTCTATGCAGATAATGGGTATCTACCAACTCCTCGTTCCGTCATAATCCCGTCCTTAGAATAGCGGTCGAACCACCCCGCTCTCCCTGCCGATCATGCGGGAACGATAGGCAGGAGGCACACAGGTGTAGCGGGTCATTTCGACGAAGGGCCCAGGTCTAACACGCCAGGCACAAAGTGGTGGGGGGAGAAAGCAAGACATTCGATCGATGTTAAGGCCAGTATTGTATACGGCCGGCGGATGAGGGATGCTTCCTATCCCACCGCTCACAGGGCAACATAAACCGGGAAGAGGGGACTGGAACAAGGTATGATGTTGGTGATGGGATTAGAACCCGTGGACCTAGAATATAACAAATTAGAATATGGTAATGGTGATGAAGAGCAGGTACTGGGACAGCGACATACCTTGATGGTCTTGGCATCAAGCTCGAGTCCCTCCTTCTTGTCAGTCAAGAACTCCTGAACATCCTTTCTCTGGTCTCCCTGCAGCTGAATCACCTCGCCCATCTCGGTGTCAGAGACGATGGTGCCATTGCAAGCTAAGAGATTGTTAGAATTTGGGCCAGACACACATGCACAGGTTACAAGACATACCGAATTTCTTCTTGATGACCTTGAGAATCTTCTTCTGGTCGAACTTCTTGGGAAGTCCCTGAACAGTGGTCAGAGTCTTGCGACCATTGCGTTCTGTTGTGAAACAAGCGGTTAGCATGTACCCCCTTTTAGCGCCGGCGAGTCGCAAAAGTAGCCATGGGCGGTGAGAGTAGGAGAGTAAACGTACGCTGAATCCGTATGTGGATATAGTTCTGAGACTGTTTAGTCTCGCCGGTATCTTCGTCGGCTTCGGCGAAGGGGTCTGTAAGATGCACATGTCAGCCTCAGTCCAGTACCGAATTTCTACCCCGCCGCCGTGTGACTTGGTAGGCCAGAGGTGGGGAGAGCTGAAATCTACAGCGTTTGACACTATACATGACGAAAGAGGTATGCCTCTTTCTCATACGTAGTGAACATAGCTGTGGGTATGCGTGGGTGTGGGGGTGAAGCCCGATACGCGCCCAGGAGGGGGAAGTGGCGAACTTACCGAAGGTCTTGAGGTTTTCGATGGACATAAACTCGGCCTTTTCGTAGTAAACGGCGTTTAAAATGGGTATTGATGAAGTGAACGAAGGGCGAGATTCAATATCTCTGTAAAAGATCGGAGCGTGTGTGGTGAGGAGTGAGGAGATGCTGTGGTAGAAGAATGGGAGAGAAGAAGTGGCAGAGCCTTTTGAGGCAAGAGTCACGTTGTGGGGGAAGGCGGTGTGTGACTAAGCGATACTCATCCAAATAGCCATGAACATTACGATAATGTGCGAGAACTACAAGAACTAGCAGGTGGATATCATATACAATTTTAATTCAATCTAGCAAATAATGGCAATTATGGTGGCAAATAGACTAGCTCATCTATGATCACAAGGGCAGCACTCGGTTTGAATAGTGGTACATCGTGGCAAGAATAGCTAAAGGCGGGGATCTCTCAATCCAGACTCAGAATCTGATGACCCGCGAACAATTAATCCATCATAGTTCAGATGATAAGGCTGGGAGATTATGATGCGTATGTAAGAGGATATTAGGAAGGTTCGGGCGTTCAGGAGGCCAGCGGAGTCGGTGCGGCGGCGCCGGTGGTACCCCCAGGAGCCTGCGGAGGCAAGAAGAGAGGGAAATAGGTCTGCAATGGTTTGTTAAGCTGAGTGCATCGGAATCCTGTAGGCTCGAGATACATACGACAACCAATGCCATTACTATACCACGCCAAGATATTAGTTCCTGCAAGCAAAAGAGGGGCACGGAGAGGAACGAACAGGACATGAGAACCGACATGTAGGCCGGTGTAGAAGCAGTCTTCTTCTGCTCTGGGGATTCACCCAACCAGGACTGAAGTGAGAAGACGAAGGATACCCTGTTTCCGAGTCAGATAACCTGGTCAAGGTCTTTGACTGCTCGCATTGCTCTTACCATCCGATCATGCTGCGTCGCGAATCTGGTCAATAATATCCATAGCTTGTGTAAGACGCGCGACTCACCGGTTCCGAGTAAACATCTAAGAGATCATGGTCAGAGTCAAGTTATCGCGAGGTCAGATGTTGGGGTAACGACTTACGGCGGCCATAGGCATAGTGCTCGACATTGTGCCTGTTGTACAGCTCAATCAGCCTTCATAATTCTCGCACTAAAAATATGTCATTGCTGAAACGAAGGTGTGGGCGTACTGGAGATATCGGCATCGCTGCTGCTCTTGGGCGGATCGACATAGGGGATCGCTTTTCAACGTTAGCTTTGAGGAACCAATACTTGAAACAATTATTCCACTCACCGAGATCAGCCCTGCGCATATCTTTCTTTGACGACATTGTGTTGAGATATGATATTATGATGATGGGTTGAGGTAACCAGAAGGATCGAACTGGCCAACCCCCGTGCCAAGGCGGTGCCAGTCTGGGCTAGACCGAGAACACCCCGGATTGAATATCTCCGATGGAGGACCATAGATACACACCTCTTATTCTTATTCTTTTTTCTTTTTTCTTTTTTCTTTGTACTTTGAATTATTTTATGCAATAGTATCTTCCATATCTTCTATTCTGTATCTCCCAAATGGACTATCATTGATTAATTCCCCAAGTTGAGAACACTACAGGGATCAGAATAGCACAAGCAGATCAACGCCGACAATTCACCGCTATAATATGTACGGATGTGCAACATACGATTCATATCGAAATAAAGTCATTTGAATCTTGGCTATGAATGTAATAGCAAGACAGTACGAGTAAAACCCACTGGCATCATTACAGGGTTTGCGTAATGATCTAGATGTACCGCAAGTCAGTGTGATGGCTGTGCATCGATCACTTCCTACATCTGGACATATAACATGGTACGGAGTACTCTGTACAGCGGACTCCGTAGGCTCCAACCTACTCGCTTTTAATCCCCCTTGCAGTTAGCATATTCCAGTCCTCACTGTAATTTCATGGAATCTTGGATGGACATGCAGGTGGACATTGATCGGCACCCCAGACGGCAGTTGCCATTGAGCCCAGGTCGAGTCAAACATGCCACGGGTCTAGAGTCAAATTGGAAATTGGAAATGCAAAGACCCGACGGACCCGATACGTGCTCTGCGGAATGTGGACACATCAAAGTCCGGCGATAAGCCATGACAGCCTCGGGGATTATGCCGAGAGAGAATGGGAACGGCCCGTCGCGTTCTTGGACCTCTAGACTGTGTAACAGGTGATGGGCACTCCGTAGTCATAGGATTGGAAAATCATCAAGTCCAGATTGGGAACATAGAAGAATTCCGATTCCGCGCTAAGACAGGCATATCACCAGATAAGGAGCTTTCCGGGAGCCGACGGATTAAGAGCTGAGACGATATAGGTAATAAGAAGAGCTGGTCAAACCGATATTATGTAAAGATTCGGACTTGAAAGAACAAATAAACCCGGGATATTGCGAGATTATCGAGAGATCTGGTATTGTCAGCCCATTACCCCATGTTACCTTTACCCAATTTACCCGATTACCAAATCATATGATAAAGTGAACACAGTCGATCATTGAACTTTCTTGAAGTAAATTATTCTATTATTCTATTATTCTGTTATTCTGTTATTCTGTTATTCTATTATTCTATTATTTTAGGCATCCAAGGTTGTACTTCTTTGTGTAACGCGATTCATACCTTTTAATTAGGACTTGTGTTTTCCCCGAACACATACCTAAACCCCCAGACACCCAGAACACCCAGATACCCGAGTTGGCCGCTCCCCGATTCCCCATCAGCTCACCCTGCCAACCCGCCAACTTCCACTTAATTCCGTTCACCTTCTTTCTCAAATATTGACTCGAATTCCTCGAAATTACAAGTCGCCTGGATGACCCGAATACTCCATCCTTTGGATACATCATGAGCCTAAGATGATCCCCCATTCCTCTGCCGGCGGCCAATCGTGGGGCCACCCTCTGCGGACCTTCAATGGCGGTCCCGGACGGGTTGATAATGCGCAGATGTTGGGACAATATGACCAGCCCGACAGGTCAGCCTCACTACCCCAGCCGCCAATTCGACAACCCGTCGTCGTTGACCTGACCGCAGGCGGTCCGGAGTCGCAAGATAGAGAACCGCCCCCCAAACGACCGAGATTGGATGTTCCGAGTGCACCCCATACATCGGATACTGGCGCGGCGGTGGGAGAAACGAGGAGTACTCCCGGAAGTGCAATTTCGCGACCTGCAGTCTCATGGCGCGGCCGTCCGGCCTGGTCCTTCCAGGCTGTCGTGTCGGAAATCCCAAGCAATGAGAATCGGGGCGATGGCGCTGCCGGATCTAAGCCCCCGTCTCCGCCTCCGTTTCCGGCTCAACCTTGGATGAACAATTCCGTGGCCGAACCGGAGGGGAGCGGTGTCGTGAAGTCGAGGGAAAGCTCCCCAGTCGGGGCCGTACAAACGACCCCGTATCGCATTGAGACCCCTTCCGTCGCTCCGGTCTACAAAGGTCAAAGTAAGTGAACGCCCCCGATTCCTACATTGCAGCTATTGAGACTAATCACCCTTTTCAGAACCCGCCGATTTCGCGCCATGGACCGGAAACCACCCGGAGGACGTCCTGAGCGAGCAAACCGCGAAGCAAGGATATTATGATCGCACACAGGTCTCCCAGAACGAATCGAATACCGCACGTCCCGCATTATATGCGCAACTCAAGAATCGCACAGGGTTGCAAATGCTTTCGTCCGTCTTCGCTGCGGCGTTAGAGAAACGACAAAATCACAATACTATTCACGCTCCGTCAACCTTTAAACCGCCACCTCGAGTTACACTCACCGACAACAAACGCGAGGCGTGGCTTCGGGATCTCGCCAACCCGTCCGTTCCGCTGCGAAGGTTGAGCCGCACTATCCCGCACGGTATCCGCGGCAAGATCCTCCTGGACCAGTGCTGTGGTAAATGGATTCCGATTGCACGTGCTGTCTGGTTGGCAAAATGTGTGGGTGCGAATGAAATCCGTGCATTCAAGCGAAAAGGCACCAGTGGGGCTTTGGCTGTTGGGTTGGAGGCGAAATGGGTCCGAGACTGGACGACAAATGTCCAGCAATTTGTCGAGGGGGTGTTTGCTGCCCCCAAGTCCGAGGATTGGAAAGCGAAGATGACATATGCGTACGTGCTCGTGGATTGCCGTCAATTGTGAGCAGCATGCTAACCTTTATCTCTAGAGTCGGGTTGACAGCTCGTTTATTCTCCGAAAACTTACTGGATCACGACCATTTCCTTGAATGGTTTTTGTCATCCTTTGAGGCTGCTTCTATCGGCACGACTCCAGTCTGGCTTTTAATGCTCGGCATATACTGGAATAGTATTATGCGATATCGACGAAGGGGACGACGATTAGCTGAGCTGCTGCTTCAAAAACTGCGACAGGTGTGTTCAACTTGCACTAATTACTTTGTACGTGCAGTCAATACTGATAGCTAGCAATAGGCAACTGAAGCTAAACTAACTCAACTTCAACCTCTTATCGACCGTCTTTCTCGCTTTATCAAGAAGCTTGTTCTCGATCATACCTCCTCGATGATACTCCCAAATTCTTGGGAGACATATCAACAACAGGTGTCATCTGCCCTTGATTTGGGCAATGAGGCAGAGAAAGCTCTTTTCCAGAGTCTAACAGAACGCAATGCGCGAGTGCAACGTCCTAGACACTCGAAACAGACGACTCAACGCTCACCCCATCAACGCATCGTCCGACTTCTCGACTCCATACGCTCCGCTCAGGATCTCTCTTCTGTCTTTGGCTATCTCGACGCTTTTGATGACAAGTCTGTTTTGGTTTTCAAGTTATTAGAATGGCTCTCTACACCTTTCCGCCACGGTCTCTGCCGGGTTTACATTGGTGTTCGCCTGCTCCGCAAATGGAAATTGGCCGGCGTTGATATCGACAGTCACATACTGGCCTTTCTCTCGCGTGGACAAAACAATCAAAAGCTCAACATGGATCAAATCTATCATGTCGTCTCTGAACTTGTCAGGTCACAGACATTCTCAGTTGGCCGCTATCTTCAATGGCTCACGGCGCGTGGCGTTACCAATGGATCATCCTCAGCCGAGGAGCGCAAGGTAAGATCGAATTTACATACCAAATCCTTCTGATCACTAACCGATGTGTAGGTGAAGGACTTGCCAATCGATGTCGGATTGATAGCGCAACTCCCTGTTACCCGTCTTCCAGAACATGTTGGGAACTTGCGGAGCACTCTGTTGACCCGTACTGGGCTCTCTACCTCGGATGAGAACGCAGCTATCGATAGTGTGAAAGGAATCATCAGCCAACGTTTACCCGGAATTTTCGGCGTCCACGAATCTGCGTCAATGGCATTAGACTCATTACCACCAAACTTGCCTTGGGCTGTCAAAGCCGAGGTTGGCCAGTGGTTACGCAGAGCAATTGCGGAACACAACCGAAGCGCAGAGTAAGCATTTGCACTTTTCTCTCCCAAACCCGTCACTTGTCCTTACTAAATCGCTAATAGGTCAACTAACAGAGGAGCACTTCCCGTTGGCATTGCCTCCGTGGTGTCTGCGCTGACTCCCGCGGAGTTTTATACCGTCCGCGATGCTCTTGAATCATTTGGCGACATTTCAATGTTAGCAGATGTGTTGAAGTTTGCATCTAGTTGTGGTGATAGCACCGTTCTCGCCTCCGTTGCAGATACCACAAACTGCCATTTCGAATCTCTTTGCGTGATTGGCGCCACAACCGATCTATTCCGGAGACTCATTGATGCCTACGCCGGCGTTAAGAGGTTTGGCATGCCAAGTCTTGACTTGATATTCTCTCTGATCGAACTTGGTTTACGCATCCCGAGTGATCTCAACACTGTGTCCATTCTTCGCCAGGATCTCTCTCGCATGGAGAACAAGGCAATCATGGCCGCATCTTCTCCAGTCTCTGACCACATTCCAGATGGTTTTGGTGGCGTCGATCCCTTCTTCCGAGAGAAACTAGATCAGCTTTTGCAATCAGGAAATGTCATGGACGAGCCCACTCTGGACGCGATCTTCAACACACTCATAAAGCATTTAGAGTCTGATGATGGCCATGCAACCCTGTCAGCAAACGACACCTGCCGTTACCTTGCACAGCTCAGGTCTTTCCATCCAAAGCATTTCGATGGCATTCTTGCCCGTTGGGTCTGTGGTCATTTGCGATCTCCTGAACGTACCATCTTACTGCGGATTCTACCGCCGCTGATTGGTGTGGGATGCGTTACTATCAGAGCTTTTTTGGCCCTTGCAAAGAAACTCACACTCTCTAAGCCAGCAACAGTTCCCAATGCAGCCCAACTGCCTGCTGATCTTGTCCAACTTCTTGTCTCTGGTGACGAAGATAGCAAGTGTTTTGATTTGGTGTCATATCGGTTCCAGTTGGCGCAACAGGAATTTCTCAATAAGAACTCCGAGGAAGCGCTCAAAATTGTTTGTGACGCCGCATCTTCCAATGCCGGTAGCTCTTCCACTGGACACACCGAGACGGAGCGCTCTATCGTCATGTTGTTACGTGATCTTCTCGTGCGACACCCCGAATGTGCGGCACAGAATGGCATGCAAAAGCTCATGGACCAATATCCAGCCGCTTTGAGTATTGTCCAGAAAGCGCTTGACCTTTTACTGGGCATCGAGTCACAGTCCGACGGTAGCTCAGTCCTCTCAAAGGTCGAAAAGCTTGCCTGCATGACCGACGACTTCTCGCTCCCATTTTGCCAGTTGAAGCTCCAAGTTCTATTCCACGCAGACTCGGGATCTGAAGACCGAACCAATATTGTTGATGCCATGTTCAAAACTGCCGTATCAGACTGTCGTGCTCACAGACTTCACTGGGTTGACCTAGTTGCACTGATGAGCCCGGAGGCCGTACGCCAAATCCGGGAACGTGCAGAGAAGGAGTTTTTCTCCATCCCATTGCTTGAGGAGCCAATAGATGATATTCCGGATTCGCCTGACAAGCTGGGATCATTGGAAACTGCCAAAATGTATCTTACCATTATAGAAGAGCTTGCGAGCAGCATCCCCGATTCTGGAGCCCCATCTGTCGCTCCGGTGCTTGTGGAAAAGATGGATTCCCTTCTCCACAAGATCATCACCATACACAACAGTACACTCGCCAAGGGTGTGGCCAACACAGATCGTTCAAAATTCGAGCGTGCGCTGGCATTCTGGTTCTCTGCTTTGCTGAGGATCATCGTCCTCCATCGAGCTGCATTCTCCCAACCGCCCCCAGCTCTCAAGATCAATCCTCTGCACGAACAGCTCCGACTTCTGACATCAATATTCTGCATTGCACTCTCGCGCCTTCCCGGGAATGTCCTTCGTCTCTTCCCTGCAGCCGATTACTTCCCCCACCCGACCCCAACTGAAGGCTTCCGTCCCTGCCCGGGAATCCTCCTACAGACCCACGCCCTCGACGTGGCTGCCTCGTTAATCGACATCTTCCCAGACGAAGTCCGCCACCAATGCGCACGGTTCCTGAAAGAGAAATGCCCATCATTCGTTCCATTCCAGAACGACGCTCGCTTCCTCTACCTCCTGGGCCCAATCTCAGACCAATACCCCGCAAATGCCCACCAAGCCTCGGCCCCCTCTCCGGCAGCATCGGGGTCAACCCCAACCCCCACACCTGCTCTCTTCTCTATCGTTGGATCGTCCACAGCGCAGCAGTCTGTCACAGCCGCGTCGGGTCCATCTACCGCACTGCCTGACTCGAACTCCATGACCAACCGGCTTCGTCTTCAACATCGCGGTCGTGTTGTTGGTCCCTATCCAGTCCGTCCTTGGGAGCTACTTGAGGATGCGGCGCCGTTCCTAGGCGTCAATGATACAGCTGTCAATCTGGGCCTTTTCGATGCTAGACGTGTGAGAGCTTGATGATCAAGCTAATCACTAAATCCTTGGGAGAGGTCACACTCCTACACGTATACTTTCCACCTTCTTCCCTTACCTATGTATCTTTCTCGTCATTTCCCCCTGCGCTCCAGTTGTTTAGTCCCCCAGCGTTATCTCCTTCATATCCGATCACTTCCCAATTTTCACCTCCACCTCCTACTACCATCACAGCATACCCTCTATCCCCACGATTCCCACATCTATCTAACCATGAGCGTTTGCATATGGGAATTGGCCATTTTCTTCTTTCCTGCGTTCTTTTCTTTTTTCTTCGGCGTGCATTACTATCCCCCACTGGCATTCGGTTTCGGTATCTATGGCATGCAACCTAGCATCGAGAAGCATTTTGTACATATAAACCGGCTTTCGGTCTCGGCGTTTACATGGGCGGGGATCAAGTTGCCATTCCAGCCATGTCAATTAAATCAGATCAAATCAGATCGTATTATTATCGATGAGCCACTTCATTCTTTATCTTTATATTTCATACTTCAGGGCAGCTTATGGTAGGTGATTTACGGCATTTGAACTAAGAATTTTACTGTTAGGAACTAATTAATATTGGTATCAACGCATTGGATCACAGATAGGAATGGGCAAGTTGCAGAATAAAAATTCAAATTTGGTAATTGAATCGAGCATGTTTATCGTAATATACATGCTCCCCTTTTTTGCTTTTTTTGCTTTTCCATGAAAGGCAGATACACAGATTCGAATAAAGAATCGCCAGACCATAGAACTAGTTTGGAACAAAAGAAAGGAAAAGATAAGAATAAAACCCCTGTCATAGAAAGCAAATCAAACCGGATAACTTCCTTCGTCCCCATTTCAATGTGTCAATATCAAACCTACTTCTTCGAAGAAGTACCACTGTCAACGCTGCTCTTATCACTGGGACCGAGACCTCGGCTCTTCCGAATATTATCTCTGCGCTCATTCTCGAGCTCTTGGATGACCTCTTGCAGGAGATGCTCAGGGACACGCGAGTCAGGGTCGGTCGAGGCGCGCTGCGTATTCACCTCACGGGTGTACTGCTCAACTGTCTTACCGGTGTCGGTCTTGGGTCGGTATTTTTTCTTGAGGGGTTTGCGATGCTGAAAAGCATGGCGGGCCAGTTGGTACTTGTCCTGTGGCACTGCGGGCTCGAGTCTTCTGCCGCCACTCTTGGTTGGAGTGGGCGTGACTACTTCCGGGGACTTGCCTTTGTCCGGGGTGTCCTTGTCGACTGCCTTGAGGGTCTCGACGGTATCAGGGGTCTTGGTATCGCCTGATTTCAGTGAGTCATCTTTGGCTGGAGTCTGAAGTTTAGCGCTTTCCCGAGACTCGTCGGTGTCTGGTGTCTTGGGGCCGGCCTCGGAGGAGGACCCAGCACTTTCTTCATTCTTAGTGTCAATTTTCAATGGTGGCTTGGTTTCATCAACCAACTCTTCTTTTGTTTTGTCATGAGTTGGAGCACATGTGGATCCGGCCTGAGGCGGGTTGGGCTCGGTCTCAGGTTCGGTGGGTTTGTTCTCAGGCTCGGCAGGCTCCTCCACAGGTGCGGCGGGCTCAATTTGAGCATCAGCGGACTTGCTCGCATATGCCGTGTTAAGTCTTGCCGGGGAACTATCCAGAGCTTGTACGGAGACGGGGTCACTCTGGGCTTTAGCAGGGACAGACACTGGAGCCATGTCACAGCCTCCATCGGTATTGGAGTGGTGTGGTCGAACTAGTTGGCGACCTCTCTCCATGTCGGGGGCCTGGACTTTAGTCTGCATCAAGGCGGACTCGCATTCGTTTGCTCTAGGCGGCGAGTTGATATTCTGCTGACTTTCCATGCTAGATTGACGACTGCGAGGATATGGGTTAGGCGGGTAGGGCTGGTTGTAGTCAGGCTGCGCGAAACAGACACCCGGGTAACCGGTCCAACCTGGCTGCATACTTGCGACGGGTTCCTCAGTGGGATAGGGTTCGTAATAGAGCTGCCTGTGATGTTCGGTGTCAAACTGGGGCTGACTGGAGACAATCAAGGGACAGTCGGGACGAGGGGGCAGTCGCCGGCGACCGGGAACCGAAGCAGCAACAGGACCAGCAACGGGCTGGGGCTGAGTGATGATTGGAGGAAGAGTATTGGGAGGCTGGTATGATTGATTGCCCAAGAACACAGGAAACCCTTGGGTTGGCATAGCAGTGTACTCCGTGTGATATGGCGGGGGTGGGCCCTCATGCATTTGCATTTGGTTGAACACAACAGGGGGATTGGGAAAGGCACCCGCAGCTACGAAGTTTTGATTGGGGTAGTTCTGGGGGAAGTTGTTGCCCTGATAGTTCGAATGGAAGTTGCCCGGGAAGTTTTGATTGAAGTTGGGGTTGGGATAGCCCTGGTTGAAGTTGTTCTGAGGGAAACCCTGGCCACCGGGGTAGTTCTGATGGAAAGAGCCGTGAGGCGAATGGCCATGACCATTGAAGCTTTGACTGTGACCATGATTTGCAAAGGGTGCGTTTTGGTTTCTGGGGGCAGGACCAGGAGCATTTCGGAATCCGCCTCTGTTGTTGTTGCTGCCGCTGAACCATGGACGATGGAAGGACCTGCGACCATTGTTGTATCGCTGCTGATTGCCACGGTTTGGGGGAGGTTGGTTAGATGGCCTGTGTCCTGCAGGAGGGTAATCCTGAGCAAGCTGGCTGTCGTTGTTGGGGTCCATACTGGATCTAGTCATATAGTAATCGGGGTTGTTTTGGAAATGCTAGAATTATCAAGTGGTCAGTAAAGTCAGAGCAAAATTGGACAGTCGACTTACCTGGAGGGCATCTGCGTAATCATCGGGGTATGCGAAAGTGACAACGCCAAAGGTAGACTTGACTCCGTCTTGGTTGACAAAGTGTTCAATGCCGATACCCTCAAGGCTACCACGTCCCTTCAGGGCAGCGACGACTTCAGATTTTTCGATGGGGGCATCAGAGAGATAACCGAAGTTGGCAGTTCCTAAGTAAAAGAAAGGTGTGAGGTGTGGAGATGAGAAGGCGAGAAAGTGCGAAGGTGCGAAGGTGCGAAGGAGTAAAAGTGCAGAGGTGCAGAGACATCAGATGAAGAGTCCAACAACAAAAAATCAAAGGGAACTTACGTCTAGCCTTGGATGATTCCAATCTCAACACTCGATTATGGAGCATCAGATTTCCATTTTGTTTCAATGCAGCGTTTGCTGCTTTGGTGTCCTATTTAGTATGTTAGTATATGCTATACACAGCATATATCTTATATATATCCATATGATATATAAAATAATACTCACTTCAAATTGTACAAAGCCAACAGGTAGTTTCTTCAACCCCTGTGACAGTTTGATCTTAACATGACACCGGCCAAATGCAGAGATCATATCTGTAAGATCTTCTTCCAACTTTTCGGGAGAAACCTTGATGGAGAGGCTATTCAGAGTCAATATATATAGTACCAAATTAAGACTGGGTAACACCTACTTTCCCACAAAAACACAACAGTCCGGAAGAAAGAGGCCCTGTGCATTTCCCTTGCTAGGAGTTTGATTCAGTCGGTCCGCACGCGGGACGTACACCGGCGTGTCTCCCTCCCTCGGCTTCTTTCCGTCGGTTGGCTTGACTAGCTCGGCAACAGTTTGTTCTGGGGTACTAGGCTTCGAGCTACTAGATCTAGAAGAACTAGACTCCGAAGCTGCATGTTCATGGTCATCCAGCCTCGGAATAGTAGGCTCCGGGGCACTATGCCTAGTGATACTAGGATCGGAGCCGTTTCGTTCGACGTAATGAATCGCCATTGGAGACATTGGGAGATATATAATCAACGAAAGTAACTAGGTGTTTGTACTGCGATAAACGAATGGTTCAACTGCGGTAAACGAGCGTGGTATAGATGTATGGAGAAAGAAGAGAGAAGAGGATGAGGCATTGAGATAACTACGGGGGATATCCTCTATGAAAATCGTCTCCGTCGCCATATTCGGATAAAAATCGAAATATCCGCTTTCCAAAAGCTGGGATTCCCCTGGATGGACAAGTACATATGAAGCTAACCACGGTATATTTCCGGGGAGCCCTCATAGTACTAGTAAGGAGCGGTCTTGACTCAGAATCAAGCCTTACCCAGGGCTCTGTAGTCCAAGGCACCATCAAACCACCGGTTCAGAATCGGACATCAAGAAAAATGATTGGAGCTGGGCCCTCATGGAGAGGTTTACAGCGTGTATTGTCCAAGAGTCTTCAGATAAAGTTGGCCATGAAGTCTGGATCTCCCTCCGAAAAAGGGAATACGCGTCATACCAATTCAGGTGTCGGCCTGGCGAAGTATACGAGATGCTCCTGAGGATCAGAATGTCGTCAGTCATCGGTACATGCATGTAATTTGATACAGTACTAAGCTCAATAGGGACAAAGAAAGATCAAGTCTTCAAGGTGTTGGCTGGTGCATTTAGCGTGAATCTTGAATTCTAAATACCAGATCCCGAGTCTCTGGAAAGTAAAGTTGCAACATAATGACGTGTCTATTATTGAGAGATGTTCAACAGCTTCCCAAGATACATATATTATAAAAACAATGGAAAATGAAGTATAAAGGAAGTTAGGGCAGAAAGAGAAGAGAGAGGAGAAATCAAACATCCCAAACACTATCTTATCGATCCCGTTCACGCCACCTCGGAAGCGCCTGATATTAAGCAACTCCAACTCCAGACGTATCTGGGCTACTCCCTATCCCGAGGTCCTCAATTACAATTACAATATGTTTCCAACTCGACGTCTAGCCCAAGGCGGATTCTTCAAACGCAGCGCCGATGAGTTCGGCCGATTATCAAAGATCGGTAAGTTGTGTCAATGTCGTCAGTCTTGCAGCTCAACTAATTTGCCGCAGCTTGGAATACAGAAGCCCTCCATACCCCGACTAAACCTTATACACTCTTGAATTTCGAAGACGAGGGCACCGTTACAGGATGCAAGACCATGGCGGACCGCGCAGTAGGAGGCTTTAGCACAGCCAGCCTAGACTACGAACCAGCTGAACCTTCTTCAAATACTCCCTCGCATGCGCGCTTCCACGGTAGCATCTCAACTAAGCTTCCTGACAACTGGCGCGTTGAAAGAACCGGTATGTTTGCTACCCAAGTGACACATTTAAGTGGCCTAGAACGAAAAAAAAAAAGAAAAGAAAAGAAAAAGGGAAAAAGAAAACAACTAATATCCGTAAACTAGGCTACGCCGCGTTCCGCAACCAAGACCGAGGCTTCTGGCTCTTCGGTCGGCTCTTCTGGGACGTTGATCCCTACGCGTATCTTGCCCTGCGTATCAAGTCCGACGGCCGCCGGTACACCGTCAATGTTCAAACAGACGCGGTCGTCGAGACGGATATCCACCAACACAGACTATACACGCGACACCACCGCCTGCGTGACACACCAAGCTCGCAGGAAGACTATGACTTCCAGGCAGACTCACCCGATGCCGTTGAGGACCTATATCCCACTGGCCTGCCCGCCGCGCTTTCAGACGTCCCACCCGAATCGACGATCATTTCTACCTCTACCAGTACAACAACGTCTGGCTCAAATGGATGGGAGACTGTTCTTTTGCCTTTTAACTCGTTTGTGCGCACGAATCACGGCTTTGTCATTGAGCCCCAGACCTCTTTGACTCGGCAGCGTGTTAAGAGTATCGGTATTGGTCTCACCGACCGTGTTGAGGGTCCCTTTGATCTACGCATTCATAAGATCTGGGCGACGAATGGCATAAGTGAGGCGGAGATTGAAGAGGAGCGACGTATTTGTGGTGATAATGCGCTGCCTCTTGATGAGGGTGCTAGCTCTGGTTGGACTGATACGCCCAAGAAGTCCATCAAGGAAGAGAGCAAGCAGCAGGATCGGGATTCAAATAAGAAGGGTCTCAAGGGCTTGAAGTCTGAGTGGGAGGAGTAAAGGTAGGACAAAATAGCGCCATATATGTGTATAATAATCTGTGCTGCAGCCTCCATGGTGGCCAACCATTGAACATGATACTTGAATTTCATTCTCGTCTCGAATCAATCATAAACAAACACAAAAATCTACACTTGTGAATCATATATATATCCATCAATATAGCGGGCTTAACCGTATACCTCACTCTAGATCTTACCACCGGTGATCTTCTCCCAAGCCTCCTGGTACTTCTCCGCCGTCTTGAGGGCAATATCATCAGGCATGCGCACACCCTCCTTACCCTTGAGACCCTCACTGACCAACCAGTCACGCAGGAACTGCTTGTCGAAGCTGGCCTGGCCGCGTCCGACAGCGTAAGATTCCTTAGGCCAGAAGCGGGAGGAGTCGGGCGTCAGGACTTCATCAGCCAACACAACTTCACCAGTTTCCTCATCAACTCCAAACTCGAACTTGGTATCGGCGATGATCACACCACGCTCGAGGGCGTACTCGTGTGCTGTCTTGTAGAGCTCAACGGCCATCTTGGCAACAGTCGAGGCGTAGGATTCGCCAAGAATGGCGACAGCTGTAAGTGATGTGTTAGGTGGAGGTCTTGTCTCGTGTACTATACATCTGGTACTGATATATCAAGCCAACGGATTCGACGAAAAGAACATACCCTGATCCGGATGAATATTCTCATCATGCTCGCCCTGCTCTGCCTTTGTGCTGGGGGTGTAGATAGGGCCGTCGGGGAAGGCCTGGCTCTCCTGCAGACCGGCGGGGACCTTGATTCCATGGACGGTACCGGACTTCTTGTATTCATTCCATGCGGAGCCGGTGATGTATCCGCGGACAATTGCCTCAATGGGGAGAATGCGCAGCTTGCGCACTTGCATACTACGGTTCTGCAGGATTGGGCGGAGGGATTCCGGGATCTGGGGAGGGAGGTCGAGGGTGATGAAGTGGGTGCGGAGGGAGGGGTTTGCCTCCGTCAGGGCTTTGAACCACGTTTTTGTGCAGAGGGTGAGGAGAACACCCTTGTTGGGGATACCCTATTTTAAAGAAAGACTAGCATTAGCAATCAGTCTGAAGACAATTGTGGCATTGGCGTGGGGAATTGTATACATTCTCCATGATCACATCATAGGCGGAGATGCGATCGCTCGCAACGAAGAGGAGGGTCTTATCGTCAATTTCATAGAGGTCGCGGACCTTGCCTCTGGCAATAAGGGGCAAGGCACCCTGCAAATCTGTGGTAGTCAGAGCTTGAGCCATTGTGAAATTGTTCAATTGGTGAGTTGCGGAGGAAAGTAGTTATGCGTCATCTTTTTTTTCCCGAGTGCTGTCCCGCATTGCAGCCTTACAGCCTCAGGTGTCGATCAATTATCCCCAACACGCGCGCCCTTGGGAACAATACCGTTGATAGAACACAGCAAGATGTGGCGGCCATAGCGAAGGCAAAATGACGCGTTATTTGACTCCCTGGAGAGTCTCTTTGTTGTGTCTGGTCACACTCTACACTCAAGGCGTCGTGCCCAATTCTTCTGCTATTGACGTCCTCTCGTTCATCACAGCGGGTCTGTTCCCACTAGATGCCGCCGATAAGCAATGGGAGGAGCATTACTTGCCGACAATTTCAGCGCTTGAAGAATGCCTGTCTCGCCATGAATCCTCTGTTCCTGGGCGTACGCTCTGGGACTTGTTTCTGAAGAACCTCTGGTCCATCGACTCGCTGGATGCGCTGGAAACTTTCTTCGGCGAGGTTATCCCGTCGCTGCTGGCTAAATCACGCGAGGATTTGATCTATGACCGGGATAATGGGATTGCACCAGTGGCGGATGATCGCATGCGCCTGTCCAGGAGTTCGCCGCTTGGCGCGTTCGTACGGAGAGCCTATCTTGAATATACGCGGCTACAGTTTCACGACTCCGTGAAGCTCTGGGCGGGATTTGTCAAATACCGTCTACCCACTTACAGCTACTGGAGTCGCAGACATCGCGAAGCTGAGGAAATTGCCGTTGATGTTAACCTACGCGACCTGGGATTGGATTCAACCAGCCACCTTTCACAAGTGGTGTATGGTAACATTGAAGATGATGAGAATGGGGAAGGGGAGGTTAGCGTCAAGGATGCCGAGCGACTGATCGAGTTCCAAGTCAGTGAACTGCAAAGTATGCAATTCTTTTTCCAGCTTGTCATGCCTATGTGCTAACGGACACAGGGATGGGAGGCAGAGTTCCGGATGGAATGAGGGCTCAGCTGAAACGCATCATGACCTCAGAGGCTTCAGTTCCAGTGATGATGTATTACCTGGAGTACGTGTTGTATAAATCATTATCGATGTACATTGTGATTGACAAAATGCCAGATATCTCGACGCCTGGAGGGCTGGAGACTATACCTCAGCCTTTGACAATCTCCACCGCTACTTCGACTACACCATGCACGCGAATCTCGACCGAAGTGCATATCAATTTGCGCTTCTGAACCTAGCTATCATGCAAGCGGATTTTGAGTGTTTCAGTGAAGCTATCTCAGCCGTGCAAGAGGCTGTGGCAATTGCTCGCGAGTCTCACGATATGAACTGCCTGAACTTCTGCATGAGCTGGCTGTATCACTTCGGCAAAGCTTTCCCAGAGCAGATGCGGGAAGTTCAAAACAGTGGTATGCTGGGTAACGAAAAAGAGGGCCTCGCTTTCCTCAAGGCCAAGTCCAAGGAGACTGACATGTGGTCACTCATGAGTACCACATTACTTAGCGAAGCCAAGTTGGAGATGCAGCAAGTAAGGATTTATTTTTCTCTTTGACCAAATGGATGCTAATGATGAACAGGGGGAGAGTCTTGCATCAATTGTCGAATCCTTCGTGCGAGCATCCCACGTCAATGTGACAAAGGGCGTTACGACTCCCACAGGTGCATACATGCTGCTGCAGGGCTCCATGTACGCCAGGATAGGTATGATACTAGATGTGTAGTAATTGCAATGGCGCTAATACAGCTGATAGGAGCCACTCACCTTGCTTGGCTGAATACCGAGATATTCCGCGAGTGCTATTCGGAGGGCCAACCTCATGACGACTTTGTCAAGATCACATTCCGAAATTGCCAAATAGTATGTCAGCTGCCTTTCTCTAGGAGTCTATGACAGAAATGCTGATATATCATCTACAGTTGGCACAGAAGGGAAATTACAAGGAGGCACATACGCGGATGAATAAGATCGACCCAGAGAAGCTCCGATCTTTCAGATATAACAATGCCTGGACTTATTTTTCAGGACTACTGCAATTGCGACGACAAATCTGTCGGTAAGTACTCCCGACTATATCACTTCTTATAGATCCATTCCTAACAACCTACAGCGACGACAAGGTGGCCGTCGAACACATTCTATCCCAACTCCAAGCAGTACAACTCCGAGACTTCGACATGCGCATGCTTCTAGCCTTCTATTCAATAGAATTCACCATGCGCCAAGGCGATTACGGTCGCGCCCTGAGAATGGTCGAGCAAGCCGCGCACTCCATGCAACCAGAAAACTTCGACATCCACTCCCAAATCAAACTCCTCTGTCTAAAAGCACAAATCCTCGGCAAATCCGGCCAACCGCAACGCGGCTTCTCCCTCGCCATGCGCGCAGCCAGCATCGCGCATCGCTCAAAAGTCCTCGTCGACCTCTGGGAAGCCATCTGCGCATTAGCCACGGTGTTACTGAGTCTCCGCGAATTCGAAGCCACGGGCGAATTAGTCGAGAGCATCATGCCCCAGG
Source organism: Penicillium hordei (assembly GCF_028827395.1). Taxonomy (NCBI): domain Eukaryota; kingdom Fungi; phylum Ascomycota; class Eurotiomycetes; order Eurotiales; family Aspergillaceae; genus Penicillium; species Penicillium hordei. The sequence continues at coordinate 2,235,727 of NW_026623146.1, read as the reverse complement.
TCCTGGAGTCAGAAAATTACAGCCTCATCGCGCAGGCGTATTCACTTCTCGTGGACGCAAATATGGGTATGGCGGGTGAGTTGTGGAGCTTGCAGGGCCGGGACTCGACATCTGCGAGAAAAGAGTACATTAACCGTGCTCTTGGGTATATTGATTCGGCGTATGATCATTTCGAGGAAATCGAAGATATCAAGGGCCAGACGGAGATGATGGCTAAGAAGGCTACTGTTATGCATCTTACGGGCGATCCGGTATTGGCCAATGATTATGCTGCCAAGTATTTGGATCTGCGGAGACTACGAACTGAAACATGAATCGCTCACAGAAGCAATAATATACACTTACAAAATTGTTTAATTCTCGTAATATAAGCAGATGACTGTTTGATAGGGTTACAGTGTAATGGTGATATATTCTACCCCTCGGATTTCCATCGTCTCACTCAACGACTGTGAACTCGATCAAGTTACTAGCTGGAATCATAATCCCAGGCCTACCTTCATTATCTTTCGGATCTGTGACCCCTCCGTAAATCCACACCACGGTGTCTTCATGATCTTCAGACTTGCCCCAATCCCACCAGTCAAGCTTGCCTCCCTTATACCCATACCGGAATACATCACCGGGGGCTGCATTCTTCGGGAAATCACTCACCTCCCGAGTGAGCGAGCACGATTCACCAGGCGTTAGTATCCGGAAACGATCCTGGCTATGACCCACATGGAATGGGTCTGGAAAGGAGAATCGATAACGATGGTGCGTGAGTAAACCATTAAGCTCATGCGGACTCCATCCGTCCTTTCCTCCAACATAGAGCCGGAAACCATTATAGCGATTATCCATATCTTGGAAAATGAATGTATGAAATATAACGGGGGTTTCCTCATGCAGTATATCAGGAGCTGCATCATACGCGACGGTGACAGTGACTGGATAGCGAAGTGTCCCTGATATATTGCGGTCTTTCATCGACAGTGTAGCGGGCCCAGAGACGCTGACGGTGAAGACCGGGGCGTCGCTCACCCTGGCAGATGGTGAAATGGGTCTCGGCGAAGGGCCCGATGCTACATCGTCTTCTATATCACTTTCGATATTGATGATTTCAAGTGACTGACGTTGTCCGCCAGGTAGTACCACCGCAGGGAACCTTGGGACGAGTTGGTCATTATGCTCTGCTAATGTTCCCCAGTCCCACAAAGGAATTTGACCACCTGGCCAGGAAATTTCGTACAAGTGCTCTTCGATGAATGAACCATAGTAGACAGACGGTAAGACCACCTCCCAGGAAACGGTGTCGCCTGGGGTAAGTTGCTTGAAGCATGGATCTGACGCGGATACATCCCGTGGGTGGAGTTGTTTTGCGGGTAACTGGCTACGCTCGACCTGGATGGGTCGTAGCTCGTTGGATTCATGGTGAAGTATTATTATACCCGATTGGCCAAATCCATCTTCGCCAGGGTCCCAATGGATGACGCATGGTTCCTTTTGTGGATCATCTGAATCCCGCGTAATCTTGAAGGTTAAGGAGTAGGAATCTCTATAAACAGGATCAAGCTCTGGTTTTGCTTCAAAAGTAAGAGTCAGACGGGGAGATCCGGATCTGTTTTGGTTTAGTTTGCTTAGCTAGTTTTGTTGGCGGATCATCATACTGTCTGTCTGTGGTGGAATATCTCATGAGGGATAAGAGCCTCTCGTCTATTTGTTCCGGAGTCATTTGGAATCGGAATTTTCATGGATAAGGAGCGGGTAGACTCAAGTGACCGCGATTGAGGCAGTTGGAAGTTGGATAAAAGTATGGTGAGGGGGGTTGGCTGCGGGTCACTGTTAGCCGCTAAGAGGTGCAACTGTTCCCTAGTTACCCGGATGGCTACTGTGTGCTGTATATAAATCATCTCTCGATCTGAATCGCCGATGTGTCTCAGTTCGGTCGATTTGGTAGAGTTGCAGTCTTCATATCTTCTTTTTTTTTCGCTATGGAATGCATTTCAAAACAGACAGTGAGCCTTTGTACCTGGCTCTGACTCGACTGGATTGGCAAATGGACGTGGAAGGGCATGAAGAGATCGACAAAGAAGAGGTTATACTCCCACACCACCTACAGAAGCTTATATTAAACTTTCGAAGAGAATTTATCTAGGGCTACTCCGTATGGAGTACATGTCTGTTCAATTAACGCACCTGTTATATAAGCCCGTGAATCTACGGATATATGTTCAACATGATCACTTAGACTAACCCCTTAGTTCCTGATCAAGGTATAGAGTTAGTGCTGATATCAGACGGGAACTCGGAAGACTAATCATTCGAGTAAGATCGGCGAGATACACCGTTTGTCATAGTTCCGAAGTATTACGGGGAGTAACTAGTTGCCAAACTGTAGTATCTGAATTGCTTTGCCGTGTTTAGCCGAGATTGCGATATCTTGTACTTCTGCCGTCCTCCATTCGTATCCGTCGCTCCACTCTATTTTAAGCGTTTTCGCATTCGGCCGAGTCTACTTTGTAGAATCTATAACTAACTATAACTAGAAGTTCTAAGTTAGTTAGAACGGTAGATATAAGTTGTAGATTTAGGGAAGACCTTTATGCGGAGTATATCGTTGATAAGTTTATAGATATCAACCTCTTTAATCTCTTTTTCTCTTCTACCTCTTCTACCTCTTCTACCTCTTTTACCTCTTTTACCCTATCGGGATATTTAGATCAGACCCACCTGGGCATTCGGAGTTAGGTCAGTCTTCCGGCAACTCAAGTTTCGGAATAAAACCCGGAATTCAAAGTGCATCAGACATAGTGAAAGGCATATTTTCGGAGTTCAAACGTATACGAATCTATACAAAGCTTACTATGTAGCCCTTGAATTGTCTTTTTACTTCATAAACTCAACTTAAGCTCACACAATGTTGAAACACCCATCTCCAACCTTAGAAAACAAACGGAGTCCCCTCCCCAACTCCAAAAGTTCAATAAAAACCAGCCGCAAAAGCCTGCCAACCTCCCCACTCACATCAGAAAACCCAAAACCCAAATCAAACCAAACAACTGAACCCCCAGCCCCTCCATTTCGCAGCGTCTCCGCCTGCAACAGATGTCGCCTCCGCAAACACCGCTGCGACCAGCGCCTCCCTCGCTGTGAGTCATGCGAAAAAGCTCAAGTCCGCTGCGTGGGCTACGACCCCCTCACCAAACAAGAGGTGCCACGCAGCTACGTAGCCTTTCTCGAAAGCCGCGTCAGCTATCTCAACCAGGTCCTCATCGACCACGGCATCGGGTTCAAGCCCGCCATCGCCTATGATGAGGAAGAGGCGTTGAAGATGGAAGCCGGGCAGTCGCCGAGGTTTGAATCTCGCGGACTAAGAGACGCGAGAGAATTGCCCGAGCAGATGCAGACGCAACCGCAAACGCAGATGGGGATGGGCGCGCGGATGTCCCGTAAGAGGAAATTGACTCCGTATGAGGACGCCATTCCCACCAGACAGGTCAAGCGCCTGGCGCAGTTAAATGTCCTTCTCACGGAGTTGTTGACGGATGGATGTCAGCATCGAGAATGTTCCCGTGACCCGGCGAGGGGGTATATGCGTGCTGCTCGTAGGCGTCGCGGGCAGGACGATTCTCTTGAACAGAGATTGCCGTGGTCACCGCGGAGCTTGGATTCGATTAATCATAGTGATAGTCGCACGACTAGGTCTGTGTCGCCGGTGTCAGTACATGAGCCATCTCAGTATCCCGGCAGGACTCATGGGCGTGGTTCATCTCTGCTTAGTGCGGAAACTGTCTTGAGATCAGATCATGGGCGTGAAGTACATGACATGAAGAGACAGCCTGGGATCGAGCTTGATTTGGGAGAGTTCGAGTCCGAGATGCCCAGTATCAAGCCCGTGGCTGAGAGTGGTGAAGTGGGAACGGCCAATGGTGTTCGACGTTTCAATGACTCGAGTCGTGCTTCGTCGCCGGAGGAGGGTTGTTCTAGTCCCGAGCCCAAGTTTGATATTGCTGCCGATCTTCTTCGGGGACGGAGGGAGAGAGAAAGGGCTAATTATGATTTGCTGGATGAGTTCCTTGTCGACTGGGCTTAGTGATTGTTCGTTCCTTTCCTGTAGGGGGCGTGTATGGATATATGAATATAATTATCAGCCAGACAGACTTGATTTAGAACATAGTATATTGAAGGAAATATAAAAAGTAATTGATTCTGTCAACGCTAAACTCCCGCATAAGCAAACCAATTTCCTAATAATTATCATCAAATGCTAAAACGGAACGCAATGTCAAACTATATATCATAAACCGTGTTATCTTTTCCCGCCACATCTCCAGCCCTACACAGCAATGGCCGTTACTGTAGAGAGACCGGAACCCATGGCGTCCTTGAAAGTGTCGACCTCGACACCGTAGTTGTGTCCACCTGTACGGAGAGCGACATTCTCCTGGTCGTGGCTGACAGCAACGTCTGTAGGAAGATCGTGCTTCGCAGGCCAGATTTGATGGCCCACAGCCTCTTCTTTGGCATAGTGCTCTGTGACGACCTCGCGCACAGTCTTCTGGAAGTGAAGAGGACCCTTCTCCATCTCGGGATGAAGCTGGCCGTTGACGAAGATGCCAGCGTTGAGGTTCTTCTGCGAGTGCACGCACAGGTACTTGTCCTCAGACATGATTCGTTTGTACATGTCGCTGATGAGGTTGAAGGCCTCGTCGGTGGCGTCCTTGTGACGGTAGACTTCGTAGCGCATCACACATTGCGTCGGGCTGGTAGGGGTGAATCGCTGCATGAAGAAGAAGTTGGGACTAAGGATTCAATGTTAGCCTTTTGATGGAATCTGCCCAGCAGGATAGTATATACTCACGAGATATTGAAAGAAGCGTTAGGCCAGAAATAGGTAGTTGCTATCCGGAATCCCTTCTCGATCTGGTCAGGTCGCGGGGCACCGTAGTGTTGGATGTGGCCGGCCTTGGTCTTGACATAATAGGAGTTGAGGTCTGCGATGGTGGGGATATCAGGGTGGGCGACTTGGCAGTGATAGCACTCATTGTAGTTATCGGCTAGGATCTTCCAGTTGAACTCGCCCTCCATATCCCATGTGTGATCGAAGTTATATTCCTCGAAGTTGTAGTGCTGGAAACGGGGCTGCTCGTCGACGCCCTCGAAGTCGTCTTTCCAGGCAACTTCGGGGGTCTCGCTGGCGTCCAGATTCACCCAGACGAATCCATTTCGGTCAATGTGAACATGGGCAGGGAAGAGATCGTTGCTGTGGAAAGCAGTGATGTTTCCATCGTTGTCTTTGGCGACGATGAACTCGTAGCCGGCAGCGTCGTAGCGGACACAGTCACCGGTGTTGGGGACTCGGTGCTTGTGTGTAGTCAGGAGCCACTTGCGGGAGAAGATAGATCGGCGTTCAAGCTCGTACATATCCTGGGATGTGTACCAGGAAGCGGGTAGAGCACGGATGGGTTTCTTTTCATCCTTCGCTGGGACAGCGGATGTACCGAAGAAGTTCCTCAAGAAGGACATTGTGAATACAAATTCGAAAGAGATATCTTTGTAATTGAATACGTAGTAATGATAGTTGCACTTTGAAGTTGCTATGGATTAAATTTGAACACGGCGACGTCTATGATTCTAAATAGCCATCACAATCGCAGCCAACTCACGAACCACGGGGCTTGGAACAATCACTCCGAACTATAACCCGGATCTCGACCTTTCAAAACCGGGTCCGGTGACATAGTTGGAGACTGACTTGGTTCAGATTGCCATTTCTGGTGGGAGATATACCTGAAGACCGATCAGGTGACCGGAACCCTACAAACCGGACCGAGTGGCTTGAAGCCTATCAAACACTTCTCTCATCGAAAGGAGTCCTGATGCGTGGTAAGACGGGCAGATGATAAAGCCCCGAACCGTTCAACGGTTCGGCGTAAATCCGACCCACGCCGTCGGTTTCCACATGCCCGACTTAAATAGAAGTGTTTGTCAAGATGACGGGGCTGGAAAACTGGGGTATGGGGAGAGCGTTGGGTGTGGCGAGACCTTTAATAAACCACTGGCAATGGCAAGGTAGATTCATTTCAGGAACCACCGGTACTAGACTATGTTGCAGTAGTCACCAGAAGCAGGGGTCGAGATCCTATCGCCTTTGCGACATTTTCGGGGGTCAACATCGTTCACCGTTTTGTTGCATGATCAGAACATACAACATAGGTTCATCAACTGATCATCGACTGAACCTACTTGGTTTGCAGAGATTTAGTGAAAGAGAAAAGATTCATTTGCCAATGAAAAGGATGTTTCAGGAAGAAACATTTGAGCCAAGTATGCGCCAGTGGCGTATTTCGGGTAATGAGGGGGCGAGGCCAACGAAGAGGCCTGGGTTGGGGGGCTAACGTGTGAGCTAGTAACGAATCCTTGTCTCATTCTAATATTAATGAATATAAATTCCAAGTTACGTGTCTCAACTTCGAAAATACACGATGAGTCGGTTCGCATCAAGCTTTCCAAGAATATGTCCCGTTCTGCAAAAGCTCCAGACCTAGCAACGTCAGCAAAGCAGTCAGCAAAACAGCGATGATCCTGAAAATTCCAATCAGAGATCGAAAAAAAAATATATAAAAAAATAAAAACATGGTCTGATAAAAGCGCTAGATTAGAACACATTGACGATCAATGCAGTCGATAAGCAATAAAGCAAGGCAAACATACATAGACACGGCAAATGGGGTTATCGGGCTTCAATGCAGAGGTAATATAACCTAGGCAACGCACCCGGATCGGTCCGGTATTAAATCAGCACTTAAGAATGATTGGCTGAGAGGGGATCTAAATGAGTTTTGGGTCGTGTTGATCACCGACTATTTATGTACGGAATATACACAGCCCGGGTGATAGATCATTTTTTATGGAGTTGATCAACATTTGTATTTTTTATGTACTCCGTATAACAAAGATCCAATATGCAGTAGTAAATGGTACACCTGAAAGTCACAAAAACTTAACGCCACTCTCCAAGGTGTAGATATATATAACGCGCGGCATAAAAAAAATGGCTCGCAAATGACGCATGTGACACGTTAGCTATACAGACAGATTTCCGAAAAGCCGCATGCATGTCGGGAAATCATAATTAGAACATAAACGAGTAGATGAATACCAAAATCGTGGCTACGGTGGCAACCGTATATTCAATCTCGAACCAAGCGGCCTGGCCACCGAACGCGATCTTTTTACTCTTCTTGGTCGGGTGCGCGACACCAGTCTTGGGGTCGCGGGTCAAAAGCTCCTCACGCTCTGGCATTTTGGGCGGATCGATCGCATAGGAGACCGGGGTCCACAGCGAAGTGCAGATGAAAAGGAAGGTGAGCGGGGGCCAGAAAGCGTGGGTGATGAGGCCGAGGATGATATCTCTGAAGCCAGAGTTCTGGGCGAAGCAGCGGTAAGAGGAGATAACGACTGCGACGAGGGTGACGTAGACGAAGGCAAGGTGGAAGCTGGCCATGTAGTTGAGCAGGATCACGCGTAGGCGAACGAACATGTTCTTAGACTTCTTTGGGTCGCGCTCGTTCAGAGCCGAGCCCAGAGAACCGGTTGGCTTGAAGGCTTGGGTTTGACCGCCCAGCCACGTGGGCAGGAAGAAGGAGCGCACAATGCAAAGAGCGATGTAGGGTGACATCCAAAGTTGATAGCGGGAGCCTCGTTGACCGGTGTGGTAGCCGGCCGGGATGAACAGGGCCATCTCGCAGAGACGGTTAGAGACGGTTGCGGCGAAACAGGCCCAGATCAGCCAGCGGAGTTGCTCTTCAGTCGCGAAGGCGACCAGACGCTTGCCCCACAAGAGGATGATTGGGATGGCAAAGAGGGAAATGGTCAGTAGGAGGGTGTAGACACTGAGGGTTGCGTAGAGGAAGCCAGAGAAGCGCTGAGCAAAGGTCATCTGTCGAACGGCATCACCCCAGAGGCAGAACTTCAGCTTGACAGCTGTGTCGACGGTTCCAATTGCCCATCGCGTACGCTGCTTGAGATGTCCACCAAAGTCTTCCGGCACGGTACCAAATTGAAGAGCCTCGTGAATGTATGCGGTTTTCCATCCTCGGCCAAGCATGAGTGTTGAGGTCGCGACATCTTCAGCCAAAGAACCAAGCGGGAAGTTGCCAATCTCTTCGAGAGCCTCGCGTCGCACAACGTAACCGGATCCAGTGCACCAAGCCACACCGAGTGCATCCTTGATCGGCTCAATAACATGCACGAAGAAATCCAGACTCTGGGCAAGCGGATCGGATGCAGGGGTGTTGTAGAAAAGCTGCGGCGGGCATGCAAGGGCCATTTTAGGATCCACCAACAAGTGGGGAAGGACCGCGCGAAGCCAGTCTTGTTCGGGGATCTGCAGATTGTCAGTCAGTACACAAATTTCAATTTCAATGTGGGATGGGTATTTGTAATTTACCATATCAGCATCGAGGGCGGCCATGAACTGGCCGGCGCCTCCAGGCAAAAGGTTGACTTGATCCAGACCATAGTTCAGGTTGCCTGCCTTGAAGTGGTGGGGCTTTCCGGGGATCTTTTCACGAGCCATGTAAATGACGTTGGGGTGATTCACGGCGAGTTCGTTGCAGGCTGCCTCGAGGGTGGCAGACTTGGCGTCGTCTAGAATGATGACCCTCATCTGGTCGCGGGGGTAGTCCTGGTCACACGCACCACGGACGGTATCGATAACAACCTCGTCGTCCTCTCCACAGCAAGTGATAAACACATCCACCGTAGGACATTCATTACCGGTCAATCTCAGCTTGGCACGGCCTCTCTTCTTCAAAGCCATCATAGTCCAGCAGTTGTGCATGAGGGAGGGGATCGCAACAGTAATTTCGATGGCCACAAAGACCCAAGCTCCAGCGTATGAGACGTGAGCAATGTTTTGAGCCATAATAATGCAGGCGATTCTCAGACCAAGGTAGAACAAGTAGATTCCGGTGTTGGCCAATGTGAGAAATGGGACCAGGAAAAACACCCATCTCTTCCACCCTTTCCATGTTTCCGCATCATCGCGGTCGTGAATGCGAGCAATGGATCCAGATTTAACCCAATCCTTTTCAAATGATGGAGGAGCAGGTGAGCTCACTAGGGGAGCCAGACTCTGGTGACTTTCCTGCACTCCATTGTTTTGGTACTGTACGAGGGGGAACTTGTTAGGCCGTGATCTATCCCGAGAATAAAGAGCGAGAATAAAGAGCACAAAGAAAAGTTTGTACTAACTAAAGTTGGGGAAGCCGACCGGGAGTCATACGGCGTCCGCGAGTCCCAATCAGAGTGACCCGACATTCGAGCAGTGGGTTGAAGCCAAACAGGTTGGCCGTACTCATCGGTAGGGAAATGACCCGGTCTGATTGGAGTAAGAGGCCTTGGAGAGGCTGGTGAGGCGAAAGGCTCTGGATGTTCAAAGCTGTTGTTTGGATGGATGCCGCTTCGATAGGTATTCAGCTCTACCTTTTCGTCCTGGTCGTCAGGACTGTAACGTCTGTCCATCTTGAGACGAAAGGCTATAGATTATGTAAAGTCAAAAGATGAGGAATGTGGGATATTGAGAACGATGGGGAACGTTGAAAACGAGTGTGATCAGCCCAAAGAGCTGGAATGGAAGGATGGAAGAGAAAAGGTCTCACATTCCTAGAGTATTTTAGCGTACGGTATCGGCGATCTCAAAGGGACCAGATGGTTAAGCCCTGAGGCTAGTGCGGCCAAGGAGAGGGCGCATGGCCGTTTCTGGGTAGCCGCGAGCAAAAATAGATTTTTCCATGTTTTTCTCAACTTTTTTCAACGTAATGTTTCACTTCGAACTGTGGTTTCTTACGCAATGTCTCTGAGCTCAGTATTTTCTGGTTGCATCAAGCGGGTCTTGTCTTGCTTTTTCTGTTTTTCTTTCTTTTTCTTTTTGTATATTTCAGTAATATTACACAGTTTCTAATTTCCATGTTCTAAAATTACCACCTAATCGGACCAATCATAATATACCAATAAATGAAAGTTTCCCATCGGGTATATGATGTGGTTCCGTACCTGATCTGTACCTGAATTCTCGTAATGAACAGCTGCAAAGTGAATTGTATACGGAGTACATGAGCACACCATTACCACGCTAACCTTGAAAAAGGACCCCCACTCAGGGCCCTTTTCTTATCGACAAGACTTGTGTGGTCAACGCTTAGTTCCAGCCGATCGTCCTAAACATACTAACCCGATGCATCTCCCCCAATCCACCCGTCCACTCATCCACATATTGTGTGGGATGTGATACCGAGATTTCGCCTTTGCTATTCGCTGTTCAACTTGCTAGTCCTTTTTTCTTTTTTCTTTTTTCCCCCATCTTCGAGTTGCTTATCATTTTCACTTGCTCACTATCGCTTATTCTTTTGCTTTGTACCACTTTTGATCATGGTCTTCGGAATAGGACTGATCGTCAATGCGGTCCTTGTGGCCATCCCAGTCGGGGGAAGCGTTGGAGCTCTCATGGGAATTGACGCCCACCGAGCCGCTACGGGTCAAAAGCCTCTATTCACCGGGGGGAACAACACCGATGGCATCGACTCCGGCAGCAGTGGTACCGGCGGCAGCGACAGCACTGGTGGTGGTGGCGGCGATCATGACACTGTCACAAACAACGGCGTGCAACACACCCAATACTGTGATCTGTCTTGGGGAATCACGCCACCGTCGAAGACCGAACAATACACCCGTAAGTACCCTCGTGCTGTTGACCCCTGAACAAAGACTAACCGAGACTACAGTGAACCCCAATCAATGGGGTGTGACAAAGGATACGACAGGAAACGGGCTCTGCATGAATGTATGCATTGAATATACCCATCCACCCTTTTACTGAGGGCGTACTAATGTGGCATCTTAACTTAGGTTACAACCTTGATCAACCAGACTTATGCAGCCCAGACCGCTCCCGAGTTCTCCATCACCTGGCAATTCGACCCTGGCCCACAGACTGCGCCTGTCCACGGATACCCGAATATTCGCGTTGACGATGTGTTGCCAAAAGAGATGGATAAGATCTCAGAGTTGTATCTTGACCTGCATTGGACATATGGAGTGGGTGACACCGCTGCCGCGTCAACAGATGTACAAGCGTTGACAAAAGAAAACCTTGCCACAAACGTCGCCATTGATATGTTCTTGGACACCGATGCCGACAAAGCCAAGAATGGATCTAACGCGAAATTCGAGGTCATGGTTTGGTTCTGGATGTCAAACGAGGAGGCCCAGCCTCATGGATGGGGAAAACCAGGAATCAGCAGGACTGTGGCAGGAACGACATTGTGAGTGGAGAGTTGAACTTGTTTGTAACTTACATATCCCTGCATACGCTAACATTTATTTTCATCAGCACACTTTACGAGGGTAAGAATGATAACGGACAGTATGTTTTGTCCTGGGTCCCGAAAACGATCGTCGAGAAGTTCACTGGAGACATTTATCCTCTCATTACCGATCTGTACAACTTGGAAGGAAGCGATTACCCGGCCAAGGACGACTACCTTGGCAGTCTCAGTTTCGGAACAGAAGCCTACTCCGTGAACAGCAATGTCACATTCTGGGCCGAGCAGTACAAGATCGATATCAAGAGCTGAGGATGAAGGAGTATAGTATATTGTATGATTATGAGCACGTATTTTCCGGCATTTTCTATTCACATATTCACGTCAACACACATCAAGCGTTACACATCATGTCAGTTCTGAAATTTCATCTTGATTGTCTTCGATACTCAAGCTCGGGTTACTCCGGGCCTTGTCCATTATTTGCCAAGCATTCAATCCCTGAAAATGAGGACGAATTCTCACACTCTTCCAAATCTCCTTTTAGATTATGAATCCGATCATTCAAGATTAGCTGGTTCCAATATCCCGAGCTCAGCTACCCGTAATGAGAACGCGCGCATGTCAAACTCGGCCAGTTCCCGAGATTCGTGATTTCCCCGCAATATGCAGCGGCAGGTGCAGATATTGCACAGATGACACCATCAGGCGTGATAATCGCCGCATCTTCCATTATCGAGGCTTGCAACTAGCCTGCAAGAAATATAAGAGAATCCCCGCAAGCAATGGATGGTCACTATCATATAGGCACTAGATTAACTCTAGATTATCGTTTCCAGCTGTCCATCCTGTACGAGCTTCAAGCGACTCGAATACTCGAATATGGAGCAGTCACACGTAATTGATACCAAGTCGATTCACGAAGTATCCGATCATGAAGTACAATCCAATCCTGAGTCGCCAGATGGGTTATGGCTCCGATTCCTTACCTATGCCAAATGGTATCCCAAGGACATGTCACACCTAGAGAAAAAGCTGGTCCTCAAACTGGATATCATGATCTTAATCTTTGGCTGCCTTTCATTCTTCACCAAATACCTTGACCAGCAGGCGATCACCAATGCCTATGTATCGTATGTCGGCAACACCCTCAGTCTAGCAAACCAACTCCGGTTCCTAACCTATCATAGAGGCATGAAAGAAGACCTTAATCTGCATGGTAATGAATTGAACTACATAACAGCGGTATTCTGGGCTTCGTATTGCACTTCCATGATACCAGCCTGTTACTGGTTAACGCGCACGCGGATCAACATTGCGCTGCCAACCCTGGAAATCGGATGGGGACTCTTCACATTCGGCTGTGCTTGGGCGCAGAATCTGAATACCATATACGCAATGCGCTTCTTCATCGGGATCTGCGAGTCCTGCTCCTTCACTGGCGTCATCTATGTCATCGGGTCGTGGTATAAACCCGGCGAGGTGACGCGTCGGGTTGCGCTTTTCTTTGTCGCTTCTCCACTTGGGACTATGTTTGCGGGTTATTTGCAGGCTGCAGCTTATACAAATTTAGAGGGGAGACATGGATTGCCTGGTTGGAGGTATTTGATTCTAATTATATATTAAAGATTTCTTGGCACTGACCCGTTGGCAGATGGTTATTCATTATTTGCACCATTATCACAATTCCTATTTGCATTCTGTAAGTCATATCCTACCCCGGGGCTATTCAATTGTTCATTTATCTAATAAAGACCAGCGGATATATCATTTTCCCAGATGTTCCTCATCGCTCAGAGCCACGGTTCCTAACAGCGGCCGAGCATGATATTGCCAACATTCGCCTAAAAGGTCTAACAGCACCAAGCGAACTAAAAGTCTCCCGGGCCATCTTCAAGCGGGTCTTCGGGCGATGGCATTGGTATGTCTTTGTCGTGCATTGGACTTTAATGGACCAGAACTTCACACCATACTCGACGCCCTTTAGTCTATATCTAAAGGCTAAACCAGAAATCTACTCTGTCTCACGGGTGAACACCTTACCGACGATCGCAACGGCACTGTCTGTGGTAGCCGCGCTAGTAGCGGGCGTTACCGCAGATCGTCTGCGAAATTTCTGGATTCCTTCCGTTACGACCAGCATTCCTGTCCTGATTGGTGTGATATTGCTTGTTGTCTATAATGTTGGGGAAACAGGACGGCTAGTCGGGTTTATCCTCACAGGGTTCGAAGGCGGTATGTGGATTCCGAATACAACACCGAGGCTCTCTGATCTTATTTGTTATCTTTCATATTAAAACATGGCTTTGGATATTGACTTTATCACAGCAATTAGTCCGCTCAGTATGAGTTGGGCGACTATCACCATGGCCAATGATGCCGAGGAACGCGCTATCGTCACGGCAAGCATGAATGCGATCGGCCAGGCCATGGCTGCATGGACACAGATCTTTCAGTATCCGGCTGTTTCTGCCCCATACTTTCGAACGGGATTCATCTCGAACCTGGTCACTACTATCGCACAATTCTTGAGTGTTGGCTTGATCGCCTTTCTCGTCCGTCGGGATACGCGAAAGGAACGATTGTCTTCGAATGTGTGAGTATTGAATTGCTTCATCATATATACATGTATATATATATAATCACAGTTGGAAACAGAACATCGTGCCATTCGTTTAGGATTATTAACATGTCAAAAGTGCCGAAGCTAGTCAAAACGTGGTGAGAACATGGTGGCCAAAGTTTTCCATCGGCCGCCTTTTCAATGTCTTGGCACCAAGCACGACATCTCGGGGACCCACCTTTAATCTAAATTTTTTTAAGCAATATATCTTCTTCTGATCCTTGTTCTTTCTTCTTTTATTGCTCTAATATCTTTAATATATACAAAAAGGTCTCTTGAGAGGGCATACATTTGACCATGGCCCCTCCCATCGAGTCAGAAGTTACTTCTGAGACCCACGATGACTCTCAGACTATCACCCGGCCTCGGTCGTCTTGGTACCGCTCCATTCCCTTCCAAATTGCCGTTGCTAGTGGTGTCTCGTTCACCGCACCTGGAATGTGGGATGCACTGAACAACCTCGGAGCAGGTGGTGCAGCTGAGCCCTACGCCGTCTCCGCAGCGAATGCTCTGGTCTATGGACTGTTTGCTATTGTTTGTGTCGCCGCTGGTGCAATCAACAACCGTATTGGTCTTCGATACGGTCTGGTTCTTGGCGCGATCGGTTACCCGATCTACGGTGCCGGTCTGTACACTAACAACTACCACCCCACGACATGGTTCCTGCTCTTCGGCTCCGCGCTGTGCGGTATCTCAGCTGGATTTTTCTGGGCTGCCGAGGCTGCCATTATCATTGGTTATCCCAGTCCTAAGGAGCGCGCTTTCTACATTGCTATCTGGCAGACTGCCAAGTCTTCCGGTCCGATTGTTGGCGGTGCAATCAGTCTGGGACTGAATGCACAGAGCTCCAAAAAGGGAACGGTCAGCGCTTCGACTTACATCGTTTTCATTGTCATCATGTGTCTCGGTCTGCCGATTTCTCTCCTGCTTAGTCCCGCCGAGAAGGTGCAGCGCAAGGACCACTCTCTTGTGATTGTCGACAAGAAACAAACTTGGGCCAAGGAATTCAAGGCTGCCTTTTCTCTGATCTTCACTCGCCGCGTCCTGCTCCTCCTCCCGGCGTTCTTCATTAGCTACTTCTACAACGGCTTCCAAAGCACATTCCTGACCACCTACTTCACCGTGCGATCTCGCGCATTCTCCTCGTTCCTCACCAACTTCGCCGGAATCGCATCTTCGTTCATCTGGGCCGCCCTACTCGATCGCCAATCCATCTTCATCAAGACCCGCGCCAGAATCGCTTTCTGCTCCATCATCACCCTGATCATTGGCACATGGATTTGGGCTACCATCCTGCAGAAGCAGTACTACGACGCACCCGAGCCCCCGATGTTCGACTGGTTCACGAGCGGCTTCAACAAGGCCTACGCGCTCGTCTTCTTCTGGAACTTCAGTGGCCAAGCCTTCCAGCAATTCCTTTACTGGCTGGTTGGTCAGTACAGCACCGACATCTCATCTTTGTCCTACCACTGCGGAATCCTGCGTGGATTTGAGGCTCTGGGACAAACCGTCGCATGGGCCATGCAGACCGAAGGCGGTGCCAACCACTTCATCAGCATCGGTCTCAACTTTGGAATCACTGTTCTTGCCTTCGTCCCCACGTGGATTGTTCTGTCTGAATTGGAACACAGCCACGAGGTGCAGGTCACCGTGGAGGACGTCGCGCCCAAGACAGTCGGCGAATCAACAGCCTGAGCTCGCCACTCGAATTGAGTCATTTGATTCTTCGATTTGCATGGTTCTCCGGATTCAACCCGGGAACCCACGTTATTATTTTAATGATAGATAAGATACCCCCCACATGCTCTCACTCAACGCCGAGCATTATGTATAAAAGACGTTATAGAACTATAGAACCTTCCCACGGTCAAAACTGGGTAATGGACCCCAGCCGATTGGCTATTTCTATTTGAACTTTCTCCAAGGACTTTTTTAAGGCACTCATTATTAAATCGGTATCGCTTTTTACGTTAAGTTAGTATAGGGCTATTGAGGCCTATAGTATATTGGAACAAGAATAACCGGCGGCTCATGCGACCTTTGTCTCTGAGGATGTATAGTTTGATAAACCGATATATCTGACCCGAAACGATATGTCACTGTCTGACTCTCACAACCCTCAACGGCATGATTGTCAGCCTTGCTCAATCTTTGGGTCTCCATAGGCACGCAAGGCGATTCAAAATGGGGGTTGGTGAAATTGAGCTTCGGAAACGCTTGTGGTGGTGGGTCTATGTGTTTGACAGGTAAGCTACTTGTGCACTATGAACTTACATCCATGCTGATCATCCAGGTTTACTTCTATTCTTCACAGACTGCCTCCCCTGATCAACGACGCCGACGTTGACAACGACCTACCTATTGACTGTCTAAATGACTTAGAGGCCACGGAGCTTTCTCATCCCTTACCGGGGGAAAGAACCGCAGTATTTGTGTTCCTGCAATACGTGAGCCTTGGCAAAAAGCTCTCAAGAATTCTCGATCTTTTATATACAATGACACAGCGGCGTGATGGCGCAAGGAAAATCATGGACCTAGAGCGTGACCTCCGAGTGTGGAATCAAAATCTCAAAGCGGATGGTATTCCTTTTGACATTGGGATTACTGGCCTGCAGCATTCATCCGATGGTGCCAACCATTCCTATGAGAGCACGAATATATGGCTCCAACTCATGGCGAACATAACCATGACTTTAATACATCGCCCTGGCCTTTCATTTGACGATACAACATCAGAGTTTGGCAATTGTCTCAAGGCATGTCTCGATTCCGGCAGTGCCATCTTGTTCTTGGTTGAAACATCTAACATCCCGAAGTGGCTTCGAAATCTGAGTCTGGTCGGACCGGCTACAATCTTTCAATCTGCCCTCGTTTACATCTACTCTCAATTCAAATATCACACGTTTAAGCCAGATGGCTTCCCAGCGCTTGATACTAGCATGGGCATGGTTTCGAAAGGAATATCTATCTTGACAATAGAGAGTACTCGGGCTACTCGAGCGCAGGGAGGCTTTTACTCTAAATCTCTCAGTGAGATTATTAAAACCTTACAAACATTACTTTCGTCACTGCCAGCTATGCAAGGCTTGGTGGAGACTCCTCATGTGATGAATGATGGCGTTTCTGTCAGTAATGCGCCCGACACTTTTGACGAGCAAAACTGGGGTGGCAATGCATTGGACTCTTTGAACTATATGACGGCTTCTGACTGGATGGGTGATCCATCAGGCCCGTTCATGGGATTCATGGATTTGGGCGAGTCATGATCGGAGATGGCCCAAGCAGTTGCTTAGTGCCGGAATAAGGGCCTTATTCCGAGCCTCCTAGCCCTATACCGAGATCGACCCTTCCATTGTTTCTCTATTCCGCGGCGATGCATTGCATGACCCCGGATTCTGCAAGCCAAGCCTGTCATTCTCTATTTAATGGCCGCAATCCGGGGCCCCAGGTTTTGATGCATCATCCGGATTCCTTTCTTCTTTCGAGCTTTTGTCTACTCTACGAATTTGGCTACCATCCCCAGAACAGATCCCTCGAAATGACTTCGAGGGTTTGGAATCTTCGAGGATAGGCGTTGTCTCTTGCTCAGATTCTTTTGGTTGTTTGCCCAGCATACACCCTTTTCGGATACAATCAGTCAGGACTCGGAAGCCTCGTTTCACTCTCGGACTGGGTTAAACACTTCCCGGCCATCGACACCGTCAACACCAAAGGCGCCGAGGCTAGTCACAATGCGACAATTCAAGGCGTAGTGATAGCAACATTCACCTTGGGCGCACTGCCCGGCTGTCTGTCCTGCTCATACACTGCCGACAAATTCGGCCGACGTCCTGTGATTTTTATGGGCGGTCTACTTGCATTAATTGGCCAAGTGCTGGAGACATCATCTTACCAACTGGCACAGATGATCGTGGGTCGTACTATGCTTGGAGCGGGAATTGGCATGCTGAGCGGAACAGTCCCAACCTGGCAAAGCGAGTGCCCCAGCTCCAAAAACAGAGGTAAACACGTAGTACTTGATGATCTTTTCATCGCGCTCGGGTACATGCTTCAAGCATGGATCAATTTTGGTTTCTATCAGTTCAAGACAGGACCTGTCACTTGGCGAGCCCCAATCGCAATTCCCATCGTCCTCGCTATCGTCCTCCTCATATCAATCGTCTTCCTTCCCGAATCTCCTCGATGGCTTGTGCGCTAGAACCGCGCTGCGGAGGCTCGGACTATACTTGCTTCTTTGAGAGATCTTCCCGAGGATGCATCTGGGATATCGGGAGAAATCGCCGGTATCTTTGAGCAAGGTCTAGGGCTGGATGCTGAGAATGCCCGGATTCTCTCCGGTGGTACACTTACATTGAAGTTCCTATCGTGCTTTGTATCCTCCTTCACCATCGACAGATTTGGTCGTCGCATCGCTTTGATGGTGAGCGGAGGTGGAATGGCTAGCTGCATGCTGATTGCGACATCTTTCCCCCATTCCAATTATGCCGCACAGATCATCAGTGTCCTTTTCGTCTTCTTTTTCAATTTCTTCATCCCGATCGGATTCCTTGGTGCCAACTTCCTCTATTGCACGGAGGTGGCGCCGATTCGTCTTCGCGTTGCCATGTCGAGTATTTCAACCGCGAATCGTTGGCTTTGGTATACACACTCCTCTATTCAGGAAAGATGTTTCACCAAACAAATTCTAACCTTCACGATAGGAACTTCGTGGTTACTATGATTACGCCAGTCGCAATAAAAACAATCGGGTATAAGTACTACATTGTTTATACGTGCATTGGTGCATTTGTCCCTATAACTGTCTATTTCTTGTACCCTGAGGTGAGTTTCCGTGATTTATTGTCAAATGTGAGCCATTTACTAATAGTCTCCAGATGATGGGACATTCTCTAGAGGAGGTTGACCTCATCTTCCGCGAGTCCATCAGTGTGGTCAACTGTTCGATTTGCTAATAACCGACCTCTTGAGACCATGCCCGAATTTCCCCGGGACGCTCAAGAGAAAAGTGAAGTGGAGCATGAAGAGTACTCTACCAGGTCTCTGAGCAAGTGAAACGTAAGTTTGGTTCATCGTGGTTTATGAATGAAACAATATATGACATTCGTGTCTTTTGGTACTGTAATCTAGTTCTGGGTAGACTGTAGTTAATTAATTAATTACAATATCCACCAAAATACATGCAGTTTATAAAAAATACATATGTATCTCATGAATAAATCTTGCTCATCTATACTAAGCAGCTAGTCTTTAGTATCTTGCTACTATCCCCGTAGGGTCGTTCTATTAAGCTGTCTATACATTTTTGACCCTGGTATGACAGGGGTTGAACCAATACCTATGGAACGTGAGCAGCTTGCCGCCGAGCTTGGATTGAAGAATCCAGATATTACTTGGCATGTTGCGCGGGATATTATAGCGGAGGTCCTCAACTTTCTAGCTCTTGCCGGTGGCACATTGGGGAAGATTGCATTAGATGTGATGATTATGTCTTCCAATGAGTTCGACGAGGTCTCAGAGCCCTTTGTGCCTCATAGGGGTGCATCGTCCACGATGCCACAAAAGCGTAATCCTATCTCCAGTGAGGTGATTCTGGCTGCGTCGAAGATGCTGTGTGCCAATGCGTCGCTGGGATTAGATGCAATGGTTACTGACTTTGGGCGTGCCTCTGGACCGTGGCATTTGGAATGGGTGGCTATTCCCAATGCCTTTGTGACTGCGGTGGGCGCTTTACACCAGATGAGTTTCGCTCTCGGGGGGTTGGTGGTTAAGGTTGACTCAATGAGACGCAATTTGTATTCTACAAAGGGGTTGATTGTGGGCGAGGCAGTGATGATGGGACTGGCACCACATTTGGGACGACAGGGAGCGCATGATC
Organism: Penicillium hordei; assembly: GCF_028827395.1. Lineage (NCBI taxonomy): Eukaryota > Fungi > Ascomycota > Eurotiomycetes > Eurotiales > Aspergillaceae > Penicillium > Penicillium hordei. Next base: position 2,215,920 of record NW_026623146.1, on the reverse strand, counting down.
TGGTTTATGAGGCTGGCAAGTCCGCCATCGAACAGAATCGGACTCTGCTTGAGGTTCTTGAGGAGATTCCTTCCTTGGCTGGAATTACGACGCCGGAACAGCTAGCTGCTTTCTGTGACCAGTTGAGATATATGGGCTAGCCAGTTGATGGTTGATGGGATGGTGAGGCGTGCAGTTTAGCCAGTTCTGCGATTAATACATGTAAATAGACTTGGGGATAGATGGAGGTGTACAATGAACGAGAATGATGCTCAGCTCTTCCAAAAAGCAATCTCCATTACAGGAGTGAATGGACTAATGGCGATTATCCCACTCCCCGTGATTTTCAGCAATATACTAAACTCTTCAACGCTTCTACCTCGCAGCAGAACTTTGCCTTCACCCGGGACCAGGGCCCCCCATTTGCAAAATGGATCGACAAAGTGGATGCCAAGCGCAAGATTCCTACGAATGCTATTGTCCTCTCCTGCGTCATTAGCTGCGCGTTGTCACTCATCGACATCGGATCCGAAACCGTGTTTAACGGGACCGAAGGAATATGTTGGACCGTCGGTCAAAAGAATATGAATAGGTTGAATAAATATATTCGGCAGTGTGATTTAAATTTGTTTCAAAATAGAACGACGGTTTATGCGCCGAGGTGTGCATAATGTATAACCAATCAGAATAAGCGAGTCCTCGGCCTAAGGAAGTCATTGTTAATACATGATTAGTAACCTTCCGATGATCTACCCGGTATCATTCTGCAGAGTCTGTAATATCACGTACGGCGTCAATACCTCGGGCTATGTATGAATTTTTTAGATCGCGACTATTTTTAGCAATCCACACGGGCCAACGGTCCGCGGGTGACTCAAGAACCCAAGCCCTAAGATGATTCCGAGGTTGATGAACACGTTACGTGTATTGGCTTTTTTTTTAGTTCTACTTTGTATATTCAGTTTAGAAGGGTATCCCGAGGCTGGGAAGCACTGGGTGATTACTATATGCATATATGTTGTACACTAATACCGCGTAGATAGTAATTCATCTTCATTCGCCCAAAGCGCTTAAGGTTTGCATAATAAAGCGTTCATAAGGGAATGCATAGGATATTCCGACGTATGATACATCGTACCTAAAATTAAGCCAATTGGAATAGCCCGGATGATCTGCATTACGCGTGATTCCGATTTTCTAGAATGGCTGGGAAAAGAAAAGCAAAAAGTAAAAAGGTGAGACTTTTAATGAAAAGGTCGATTTCGAAGGAGCCCTATTTGTACGGAGTATGAATGTCAAGGTTGGGTTTATATCAGTATCAGGGATTATTCCACAGAGCCCTGCCCTTAGAATATCAATTACATCCGAAGCTAATCAACCTACAATATACGCATATATGGACTCTTGCCACTTCCCATGGGAAGCGGAGGAACATCACCAATCGCAGGGTCGAATCGAATGGTTGTACCATGGAGGTATAGTTATTTAGCGAGATTCTCTAAACATTTTGAATAATCTGAATATTTTAAAGAAATGAAAGCTAAGTAGAAATTGGGCATAAAAAAAAGAAAAGAAAAAAAAAAAAAAAAAAAAAAACCAGACAAAACAAGAGAGTACGTACTCGGGAAGCTGGAAGTACTTGGAAGCCTTGGGTTGCGTGGTCCCGATAAAAACCATTCGATTTCCCTTTTCTTGGGAACTTGGAAAGATTTTCTTTTATTTCTGCATTTCTGCAATTCTGCAATTCTTGCAATTCAGGTCGATTTCTATCGCCTCCTGTACTCTTGTACTCTTGTACTATTGTAATTCATTTGCTTCCTTACTCCACTCTTTGACACTTCACATCTCGCATTTACCCCAACCACTTGGGCAAGCATCGAAAAAAAAAAAACACCAAATCACTCCCAGTCACTCTCTCAGTCGACCTCCATTTATTTCATCGTGTCGATCGAATCCTACTGGTGACCAGCCTTACCGTGTCTCAAATTGCAAACGCGCTGAATTGTTATCGCCCCTCTTGGCAATTCCTACCTCCACCTACGCTCCACTCCAGCGGTAGGCAGATCACAACCGTTTCAGACCTGCCTTGAATCTCGGACGCTAAAAAGTACGGTGGAACTCCTAATAAAATGGACACCCCCAAATCTCCCACCTCTCCGAAAAGGAGTCGTGGATTCAGCGTGAAGTCCGACAAATCCGACAAATCTGGATCAGCCAGCCATAAACGCCGAGTTTCTGAGTCTTCAGAAGAGAAAGCCCGTCGCAATCTACACACCAAAGCAGATCCACTCGTCGCTATGAATGAGCTTCAGCCTAGTATGTCCAGTTGAGACGTCCGGCCTGTGATTCTGGCCCGGTCGCATTCCTTCCTATCTCACTGCAACTGACATCTCAACAGTGGCCGTTGCGCTGGAAAAGTCAAATTTGGGCTCGCTGCGAGAGCTTGAATTCAAAGATCAGTACGGGAATGTCATCAGTTCGTATTCACCGATCTTTTTCGTTCCTGGGGCTGTTTTGCTAACCCTTGCTTCCTCCTAGCCGATCCCGACCTGTCAAATCCCACTCGACCACGTTTGGAGCGCCCCTTGGATACAATTCGATCCTTTGAGGCAGCCATCAACGGCTCATACAATAATAATCGTGCGTCATATGCTAAGACAGGTATTCTTTTTTTTTTTTTGGCAATTCCTTGTGAAAAGTCAGGAATACGGGAATGCGGGCTGATTTCTTTGATAGAGGATGCCGCATCACAGATAGGCGACTTCAGCCGACGAACAAGCTACTATGGAGGTATGTTTTAAGTGATTGCCCCCTTTCATTAATTGCGTCTAATCCTTTTGTCGATAGGTCAAAACAGCGGTCCTTCAAACAGAAACTACGAACAAAGTAATCACCACGGCCAAACACAATCGCGACCCGACAGCATCTTGAACGCATACCAAAACGCACCTCTATCACCCGAGAACCCCTACGCTCAGAGTGGATATAATCAGGGTGGATATAGCCAAAACAGCAGAAGACGCCCATCCCACCATCCACGCGGGTCAGCCTCGACGCCCCTCACCCCGTCCGAGGGCTACCCAAACATGCCCGGCAGCTCACAATACGGCTACCAACGGTCCCGCGACAACGTGGCCGCCATATCGCACAATAGTTCTGGAAACACGGACCCTTACGGCCAATCCACAAACCCCAGTTCGATGAACAGTTCCAACGACCAACTGCAGCAGCAGGTTCTGCAGCAACAGCGTCTTGATGGGCGTGCTCAAGCCGAGCATGGTTTCAATTTCAACTCACCCCAAACTCCCCAGCCCCTCGGTGACTCGAGCTGGGGTGGGCCTTCTGGAGGTGCTCCGACTTCCACGGGGGCTGGGCCTGCACAATCGACTCCGCGTAAGAATGTGAACCAACCTCCGGCTGCGGAGAAACAGGATAAGAGGAAGAGCTGGTTCAAACGCCGGTTCAGCAAAGATTAAATAAATCCGAGTATCTCGAGTGAGATATGAGACTGAGATGGACAATGCTTGATACTGTATCTGGACACTTCATTTCAAGATGCATGATCCTTTCTTTTTTTCTTTTTTTCTTCCGGGTTGTGCAGACTGGCGTTTTTCACTTTGGATGGAACCGGATCTGGATACACGGGATGCGTTTATTATTGTTTTTTTTTTGCTTCTGCATGACTAGTTGTTTCATTTGCATGTTGTAATGAGGTTATGATACATGGACACTTGGGAGATGTCATGGATTGGGATTTGTTTAGTTTGTTTCTCTTGCTTCCTGTTTATTATTCATATTGATCTGTATCTATTCTACCCATCCCTCCTAGGATATCCCTCACATTGTCTTTACTGTTCCCCATTAGATGCATATGCATACACTTGCAAGTACAAACACTTATACATAGGTATAAGATCCACCTTGAAAACACGTGAAAGATAACTGATAATAGGAAAGCGAACGTTCACCATAGTATCCGGAAACAAAACCGGAGAATAAATTGATACCAGGCTCACCCGCCATCACCACCGCCTGAGAGAAATGGGAATCACGAAAGAAGCACAAGACGCAGCAAAAAGAAAGAGTAAAAAACACCCCCGATTTACCCCTACTTCCGCCCCAGCAACTTATACTTCAACTTATCAGCCAACCCCTCATGCGCAACCTTCTTCTTCTCCTTCTCCTTGAGCGTAGCCTCATCGAGATGAACATTTCCCTGTCCACCACGCTATCACCCGGGGAAAAAAAAGTCAGCCATAATGTCCTGGGAAAAATGCGGCTGGGAATCCGAAATCGGGCAAAGGGAAGACAAAAGTAAAAAAAAAAAAAAAAAACTAAGGGGAAATCCATAGGGGCAAAAAAAGAAGGTTCGCAAAATGGGAATTCAATCATAAAATAAATCGAAGATAAACAAGCGAAAGAGCTCTCTGCTTCTTACCCCGGTGTGGTATGTCTCGTCTGTAGAGTCGCGGACCGCAAGCTCAGGGATCATCTCGACGTCGTGGGGGGCCCTGGACGACGGACGGACCATTGGGGAGCCGATATTTCCTGCGCCGCCTCGCTGGGTGGAGTCTCGTGCATCAGTGGGAGTTGGAGGCTTGGGGTTGGTGGGGTGAGAGATTGTACTCACGCCAGCGGAGTAAGCGCCATCACCTTGGTCGCCGTAGGGGCCTTCGCGGACGATCTCGCCATCGACGTATCTGTTTTTGTTTTCTGGTTTTAGTGTATATCTCGCTTGTGCGACTAGTTTGGACATACTCGGTGGTGGCGTGACCGATATTTCCTTGGCCTAATTATGGAGCTTGTTAGTTTGGTCGTCTTGGAGAATAGGAATAGAAGGGGGGGTATCGCGATTAGGGTGCTGGAAGGGGTTAGCTTTACCTCCTCGGCCGTGAGAGACCATTGGTGCCTCGGACTCGTTGGTCGCTTTATCGGTTTTCTCGGGCATGGTGGTTGACTGGTTTTCGTCAGACATCGTTTCGCGCAAGTGAGGCAATTTGTAGGTGAAACGGATTGTAAGTGGGATGGGTAGTTGCGAAAGGAAGAAGGATTGGTGGGAAGGTATTTATCGATGATGGGGCGATGGATGCAGGTACAAGATGCGATGGCGGGGAAAATCCACGTGTTGGGGGTGTAACTGCGAGCTTACTGTTTCTTTAGGGTCTCGAAATGACTTTTAGGATGTACAGGGGGGATATAAGACAAGTGGATTTTTGGGGATCTAGATCTATTAAGTATAATCCACCCACTTGATCGTATCGGGGGAGCTAGATAATACTAAGATTCCGAGCCAAGAGGTTCCTTAATTTTGCTCGTTCTCTATCTATATCGTTCAGATGTTGTTATTCAACTACATTGAACATCTATATTCGCAGACGAACTACATTGGTGACGTCGCTGATAAGATAACGGTCTCCGATTGGTGGAGGTGTGACAAACTGCAATTGGCCGATAGTGAGCTTGGCGTTTATTTTATATCCATCCATATTAAGGGAATAATAGGAGAGTATGTATTGAACTTGTACAATAATAGAATATTCCTGAGAAAAGACATAAAGATCAGCGTAGCCACGGCCCATATGGTAAAGGATAGAATCATAGAAGCTGCGCATGCTACCCGCGGAATCAAACCAGACACGTCCTTAGTTCGTCTTCTTCTTGTCTTCGCTTGAGCCGCCTGTGGTAGGAAGTCCCATGAAAATCTTGAATGAATCGTAGCTGTAAGATCGAAGTCAATATATATCCAGTGCGCCGACCAAAAGTAAGAGAGGCCATACATCATCCATTGGAGTCCAGTCTGTACATCGGAGTCTTGTTAGCACCTAAATCAAACCAGTTGAACATGAGAACAACTCACCAAAGTACCGATCATCACAATACGAACAGGCAGTCCGTTCCACAATCCCCGGAAGCCAATGTCACCATAGATGCGGCTCATAGCAGCGCCAAATGCCTCACCCGCCTGTCGATTCGCGTTCAACTTGCTAACCATGACATCCGCAGGGTGCGATACCGCAGCACACAGAATACCAGCGAGGTAGCCGCCCGAGAATGCAACGGCAGTCTGGGCACCCTTGTTGTAGTCGGACTTCTGACCTGGCAAATTGTGGTAGATCATCTCAACAATAGTCTCGAAGGAAGCGAACTTCATCATGGTGTAGGGAACTTGACGGCCCCAGAGCGGGTAAAGACCCTTGTACAGGCTGATTTAAGAGTCAGAAGATAGAGATTTGACTCAAGAACGGAAGACGATAGACGTCGAACTCACCCAGCAACGCCCTCCTTAGAAATAACGCTCGAGATACCACTGAAAGTACCTGTAATCTCAGGAGGAATGGTCGTCTGACCGCGGACCTTAACGGACTCGAATGGACACAGCGCGATATCTGCGATCAACTCTGCCGAAGCACTAGCGGTCAGGTAGATGGCAGTCTTGAACCGGCTCGCGTTTTCCTGGCCGACTAGGTCGCTGTAGAAGACCTTGAAGTACTCGTATCCTCCATACTTGAAAGCTCCTTGGGCCTGTTATAATTTTAATTAATATAGATAATAAGGAATGTAAAAGCTCCACATGTCGCTCAGGCTTACACTGTAGCCGAAGAAGGTAGGGCTCCAGCCCGTGAAGACACCGCGAATACCTTCAGCTGCCCGGATGGTGCGGAAGGCTTGTATGTTGCTCTTGTAGAGCTTGGAGTCAACTTGGCGGCGACATTTGATCAGGTCGAGGGGTGTCACGGCAGTGTGGGTAAGACCCTGGTATATATGTAAGTATCTGCTCCATATAGCCCTCCTAATTCAGATAAAAGGGGGTTACTGACACATGCCAACATTCCACCAAATGTACAAGCTGCATAGTACTTCAGTGAGCCAGGCTGGATCTTGCCGGTCTTCTCCTGGGCCTTCTGGCTTGCGGCATTAAATTCCCGGCTGGCCTCGTGGGCAATGTCGTCGGCCTTTGTTTTCACATCGTCGAGTGCACTCCAAGCGGTGAACGGTCTGTTTTTCACAGTGGAGCTCTCTTTGTTGCTCACAGCACCTAGAGGATGCTGGGCGGCGAAAGCGTTGATCCAGTCAGGAATCATGGCGTACTTCGGGAGGTGGGTATAAGTGGAGTCGGCTTGGATATCCGGCGATCTCCACCAAAGGGTGGATTTCAAGTGACACTGAGTGTATTTCCTTCTAATTGACTCTGTATGAGAGGTTGAATCGGGATGGAATAGCAAGTGATGGGGGAGTAAGAGCTCACAAAGATAATGACGTGTAGGGGTGGTAAGTCTTGGTGGGGTACCAAGGATCTTCCAAGGTTTACAGATACGTTTGAGGAGAGATTACTTTGGATGCGTACTCTGTAGGAATTAATACTTGCACTTATAAGTCCATCGGAGTTAGGAGTTACTTCCTCCGTGTGGGTCTGTGAGTCTGTGAGTCTGTGAGTCTGAACATGCTAGTACGTAGTTGCATACACCTGACCAGGATCACAATCCTCCCCTTGGGGCCAAAAAAGAAACCGGTTCGTATATATATTTATGGACATGTGCTTGGATTCTATAAAGCTACGCTGAGGGTATTTATTGTATTCTATAATAAATATCTCTAGTTGCCAATGGTCTGGAAATTTAGTCTGGATATCCACTCTAGATATAGTTGGGTGAGGATATTGACTTTGGGCTGTCTTAGCTGCGTACCAATTTCTTCATTTTATTTAGGCTTGATGATGGAGAGCACATTATATTTTGAATCGAAAGTAAGAACCTTGGAAGCAAAAATAGAATGGATATGTATGTGTGAATTTGATATCCTCCGTGGCCGCAAGAGTTTGCCGTAGTGGAGTTGAAGAGATGCCAAGCTTGACATCAAAAAGTCATCCCGCAACGGCTGAAAGCTCTTGATCCTACACAACTTAGGTATACCCTACTGAGAACCCCTACTTGACTTCTCAATATTTACATCTGTGACAATTCTTCTCCATCTTCCATCTAACCGTCCTTCTTCTCGACTACCGTCCAACCCATCCACTGCCCCTCACCAACCCCTCACCGCGATCACGGACAGAATGGCATCATACCTGACCGGCAGTGATGCCTTCACTCGCGAGAAGCAAGCTACCCCCGAAATAAGCACATCATCTACAGCAGCCTGGGCCGACAAGTACCGTGGTGTCCGTCTCTCCCAATACAATCATCCGGACCCGCAAACTAACACAAAACACAGGCAACAGTTGAAGATCTCGATCCTCCCCCGGCGCTCTCAATCTCCTCTCATGACCCGATTTCCACAGCGCTAATGGCCGCCTACGAGCGCGACTACACGCACCTCACCGTTATCTCCCCAACAAAGCGCTCCCTGCTGGGCTACCTCAGCATCCCACGGCTACGAGAGCTGCTGCAGAGCGGCGCCGTGAAAGAAAGCGACCCAGTCTCAGCAGCGATGCAGCGGTTTAACCGCAAACGCGGTATCTACCAGGTCATCACGATGAACACGCCGCTCGAGGAGCTCGAGCAGTTCTTCGAGAGCGAGACCGGGCCAAATGGCGAGAAGCGCGAGAAGCAGCAGTTTGCTGTTGTCACTGATGTGGCACGCAAGTTTGTGCTTGGTGTTGCTACCAAGGCGGACTTGGAGGAGTTTGTCAAGCGTAGACCTACCTAAGCTGATAGCTGATGAGAATCGGAATATGTGAGAGTGATTTCTGTTTGGTACTGCATACCGGCGTATCCGTCTATACTGAGGGCATGGGCTGAGGTCTTTTTTTTGTCTCTACATGCGGTTCCTTCAACATGAACAGCACATTTCTAATGAGCCTTGACTGCCGGGATTGAAGTGTGGAGCTTGATATCCAGGGAACATTCGGGATATCTAACAGCCAGATGCATAGCTGTCAATGTGTAGTTTTACAATTGAGCCTTTTAGATGGTCGAAATTGTTCCACATCCCAATTACACAAAAACAGAAGCTCCAACCACCCGAAGAATGCCGTAACGCCGAAAAGAGCAATCGTTATCTGAAATCCCCCAGGTCGAGTTTTATCCAATCTACTGGGCTTTCTTTGAATCTGACTTGCTGGCTGCTTGTCTGTCCTCCTGGTCCTCAGTCCAGGCGACATAGATATATGCGAACAAGACCACGTTGGCGGTAACGGCGGCGGTAATTCCGGCGAGCGTTGAGCTCCCTAGATAACATCGATTCAATCAGTATACATCATTGCAAGTTGTCAGGCAGAGAAATACTCACCACTGAAGATTGTATTCACAGTCAAAAAATACATGCCAATGGGGCCAGCGATCATGGCAGCTGTAAAGCCGAGGAGCTTGTATATCACATCTCTAGATATCAAAGCTAATAAGAATGTGTCTTCAAGGATCAACTTAAGCTTCTAAGGCGATTATCTTACGCAGGAACAGCTGGGGCCACGTCGGAAGTGCCTTGCGGCGGAGGCTTCGCCGCAACATCGGCGTAGGACTGGTTGTGGGGGCGACGGGCAGACATGCTTGTTTCTTTTCGAGTAGCAGTTATTAAAAAAAAGTCAAAGGCCAAAGGACGAGAAGGGAAGGTCTATGTCCTATGTTGAGAGAACAAAGGAACTGAAGCTATCGCAAGTGCGGAGATAACTTAGTGTCCGCCGTCACATGCTGGGGTTTGATTGGTGGGTTGATGTATATACGCCCATGTGACTCTCTTATTGTTTCATTCGCATTTGGGGAAGCTAAGATCTATTGTTCATTTATTCACTATAGGACTAAGCCCCATCCGACGGGCTTCACAAGATTAAATTTCTTCATATGTCCTACTCCTTTGTTCTAATTCATAGCTTAATTGACTGATCTCACACGTGATTGGGCGCGTCCACGGTCGCGCGTGTCCGCTTTGGCAGAAAAAACGTTCCTGAATAGCGCAGAACAATTAGATGGCTTCTATTGATGCAATTACATTGTTAGTATTTTGAGCGATGGATGAATCTGTCAATAATACCCCTCCTCGAGATATAAAAACCATTCCGAGTACCCCCCCTGGCGAAGACTACGAAACTATCGCCACTCTTCCAGCGATAACCCCGTCGCAAAGATTGACCCAACCAACACAACTACTTGAACATCCTTACTCGCGGCAAAATAACACTGTCATTCAAGTTGCTGCATCTTCACCGATCGGCCCTGCCTCTTCTCCTCCCCGCCGAGTCCAAGGCGGTTTACTTTCATCCTTAATCGCTCCTGCTGGGACGCAATTCCGACCTCCTGCCTCTGGTCCTACAAAACGAACACCAACATTTGATCTCGACGACGGACCGACATATCGGGGTGGATCCTCAGACGAAGAGTATCTACAAAGCACAGATATCAAACCATCTACGTTTGCGAAAACAATTCGGAGTCCCGAAAAAGAAAAAATCATGGAGTCGCCTGTCCGCCCTGACGCCGGGCCAATGGATCGGTTCCGAGAAATTACAGCCTCTGCCATGTACGATCCGAAGAATGCTGGAACCGCAATCAAGCGGACTGCAGACCAGATGAGTCCGCCGGCACCTAAGGGGGTTGCCATGAAAAAAGCGCGCCAAGATGCGCCCTCTCGCGCACAGCCAGTGGGAGTTCCAGACATCCTGCTTCATGAAATCAACGACTTCAGACTCCGCGTCAAAGTTGAGCGCATTCTCAAAGTTATGCCGCATATGACTGTTAGAGCCTGTATGGACGCGATGTTGAAAGCAAAGGGAAACTACGACGACGCCCTCCAAATTCTTGCCAAAATGGATGCTGCTGACCAGGAGAATGGTCCCGTGGCTATTCAATCCTCCGATGATGAATTGAGTGCCTCTCCGGCTACGGGCCCGGTCCCCATGGCCAAGCAGAACATCAAAGCCCGTGGCACCATTCAGGACAAGTGGGCAGCAATGAAGCAGCCCAAGGGCCAGGATTCCGATGACGAAGGAAAGCCCCGCCGCCGACTCATTCGTGGACCCAAGTCTGACGTCTCTTCCCGTCCTGTTTCCCCTATTCGCTCTATCACAATCGACGATGACAGTCCCCCGAAAAAGAAGCTGGGACGGCTCCAGAAGGGTCGCAAAGCCCCTTCACCTGACCGATCCGAGTCTCCAGAGGCTATGATGAGTGATTCGGACGATTCCAATGTTCAGGTCCAAGAATCCACCGCTGGCGGTTTGGATTCCAAGGTCTTGAAATTCTTCAACACATGCCGTGTTCAGGATCTCGCTGATATCGCTTCTATCCCCGAAGAAACCGCTCAAATTATCATTTCGAACCGTCCATACGAGACCCTCGATGCGGTGCGTGTTGTCTCTGCCCCAGTTGTAGAGACTGTGAAGCCCAAGGGCAAGAGAGGAGGCAAGGCCCCTAAGCCCATTGGAGACAAGATTGTCGACAAGTGTATTGATATGTGGACTGGATATCTGGCCATTGACGCTCTTGTTAGCGAGGTTGCGGCACTCGGCAAACCAGTCGCTGATGAGATGAAGAAATGGGGTGTTGACACCTTCGGGAAAAAAGGTGACTTGGAAATTACCAACCTTGCTCCTGCTCCTGCCAAACCAGAGCACGACTCTGGCATTGCTACTCCTGCGTCTGAACGCCAATCTTCCGAAAGTGACGAAGAAAGCGGAAAACTGGTTGTTTCCAAGCGCAAATCTCGTTTTATCTCGCAGCCCGCTATCATGGCGGACGACCTGGTGATGAAGGATTACCAAATTGTCGGCATCAACTGGCTGGCATTGTTGTTTGAAAAGAAACTGAGCTGCATTCTCGCTGATGACATGGGCCTGGGCAAGACTTGCCAGGTCATTGGATTCCTCGCGCATCTGTTTGAGAAGGGCATCAAGGGTCCTCACCTGATTGTTGTCCCGTCTTCTACCATTGAGAACTGGCTTCGCGAGTTCCAGAAGTTCTGTCCCGTCTTGAACGTCATGCCCTACTATGCAGGTCTCAACGAGCGTGCTCTTATCCGCGAGGAGATCGAGGAACGACGTGACGAGATCAACGTTGTGATCACTACCTACACGATTGCCAAGGCGAAGCTTGATGCCAAGTTCTTGCGTGACATGAATTTCACTGTTTGTGTCTACGATGAAGGCCACATGCTCAAGAACCATCAATCTCAGCTGTACGAAAAATTGATCCGAATTCGGGCGCGTTTCCGTCTGCTTCTTACCGGTACCCCTCTCCAGAACAACTTGCAGGAACTGGCATCTCTTCTCGGCTTTATTCTTCCCTCGGTCTTCCAGGAGCACAAGGAAGATCTTCATGCTGTGTTTTCCAACAAGGCAAAGACGACCGACGAGTCCCACGCTACTCTCCTGTCTCAGCAGCGCATTGAGCGAGCGAAGTCCATGATGAAGCCCTTTATCCTCCGACGAAAGAAGCATCAGGTCATTGATCTTCCAGCCAAGCACTCCCATGTTGGTTGGTGTCAAATGAAACCTTCTCAAGTCGAGATTTACGATTATGAAAAAGAACAAGTGCGCCAGCTGTTGGAAGATCGCGCCGCTGGAAAGAAGACTGGCTCGAAATCCGCCAACATTCTGATGAAGTTGCGCCAGGCCGCTATTCACCCCCTCCTTGCACGTCGTCACTACACCGATGAGATTCTGCAGAAGATGGCCAAGGCCTGTTTGAAGGAAGACAAGTGGTCGCTATCCGACCCCAAGATCATTCTTGAGGAGCTCAAGCCATACAACGATTTCGAGTGCCACCACATGTGTGTGGAAAACCCCAATTCCCTCGGAAAGTTCAAGCTCAAGAACAACGAATGGATGGACTCTGGCAAGGTGGAGCACCTCAAAGAACTTCTCACCCGTTTCATTGCCAATGGCGATCGCACCCTCATCTTCTCTCAATTCACAATGGTCATGGACATTCTTGAGCACGTCCTGGAAACCCTGAAAATCGAGTTCGTCCGCCTGGATGGTCGCACCAACGTCGAGGACCGCCAATCCATTCTCGACGCCTTCCACGAGCGCACCGAGATCCCCGTCTTCCTCCTGTCCACCAAGGCCGGTGGTGCCGGTATCAACTTGGCCTGTGCCAACCGTGTGGTCATCTTTGACTCTTCCTTCAACCCACAGGAAGATGTGCAAGCTGAGAACCGGGCCCACCGAGTTGGCCAGACCCGCGAGGTCGAAATCTACCGTCTGGTCACCAAGCATACCATTGAGGTACAGATCTACGCACTGGGCCAGACCAAGCTGGCACTTGACCAGGCCGTCGCTGGAGAGGACGAGGCTGGCGCCAGGAAGGGCGAGGAGGCCGGCATGAAGGTCGTCGAGGGAATGATGATGGCCGAGCTGCAGGTGAAGGCAAAGAATTGAATGAGCACAAAGAAAAGACCGAAAAATGAAAGACATAAAAAAAGGGTACACTGGAGTTTCTGTTGCGAGGGTCTGCATGGCGATGCAGATGATGCATTTAATACCTTGCCGGACATGGCACAGTGAGTACATGGTGTTTAGTGGGGTCAATATCATGGCGATTCTCCGGAATTGCATATCATTTGTTAGATTAGAGGATTAAAAATCCAACTGTCATCGATTTAGTGCATTATTTTTGTAAAGCGTAAAGTGACATGTATTGTACTAGACTAGTCATTCAAGGATGAGCACGAGATATGTAAGTTGGGGAATAATCTTTGGACAGAACAGATGGAAGCAATCAAAAACACCTCAGAATGCGAAGATGAGCAAGACAAAAGGAACAATTAAGCGAGAAAAAGAACCGAGGGCTATGCATGTGGGCCGAGAAAAGAGCACGAAAGGAAGCAATGATAGACGATAAATGGAATCAAAGGCGCAAAGCAATATTTACGCCGTCACCTGAGATGGAGCCTCAGTCTCTGCAGCAAGAATAGGAGCTTCAACAGCTGGCTGCTCAGCATCGACTTGGGTAACCTTAGCCGGCTGAGGAGCAGAAGATCGTCGAATGGGACCACCCCCATGAACAGTTGGCAAGGGCGTCTTAGTCCGAACAGCACCGCCGCCAGCCGCACGAGCAGTCTCAGACTCCATAGCATTCTGCACGGCCTTAGACTTAGGTTCAGACTGGGGGGTTGTATCAGGTTCAGACTGGGTGGGTGTATGAAGTCCAGACGGGGTCGGTAGATAGGTCACATGGGGGGCAACCTCCCACTTATCATCGAGACCGAGCAGTTGATCAAGACGCGCAGCAGCAGGAAGCAAATCATCGAATTTCAACCCGCGACAAATATCAAGATACGTCTTAGACAGCTTCGTATCTTTGAACTCTTTGTCCTTGCCGGGGATCAGCATATTAAGCAGATACTTGGTATTGCCCAGACGGTTCTCGGATTCGATACAGAAGCACAGGTACTCGTAGACGACCTCCCGCCACGGCGCGAGGCCACCATCCTCCTTAGTCCGGAAACAAGACGAGTTAGTCTCCGCGGAGGTCGCGATCATCGCACCGTCAACTCCGTACTCCTCCATCAGTGCAAGCCCCTGATCACGCGAAGTCACATCGCCGTTCATCACGCACGCCACACCAGCGTCGTGACAAATGCGCACTATCATTGGGAGCTGGTCACGGATTGCGGCTTCGCGTGGTCGCATAGGAGTAGTGCGACAGTGCACCGTCAAGCCTGTGATGCCTGTCTTCACAAGGCGGGAGACAAGGGCCTCTGTTTCTTCGGGTTTGGAGAGGATGCGAATCTTGACCGAGATGCCGATTTGGTAGGGTTCGCCGACTTCCTTGACGAGGGTTTCCAGGATAAAGACGAGGAGGTCGGGGGTGCGGAGGAGAGCGGCGCCCATGCCACCGCTTGTGGAGAAGGGTTTCGGGCAGCCTGAGTTGACATCGATGCCTGAGACGTCGTCGGCCACGACACGCGCCGCTGCCACTGCTAGCCTCGGGTTGGCCGTGCCAAGTTGGAAGATTAGTCGGCCTTTTTCACGCGCTGGGTTGATGCGGTAGATGACTGATTCCTTGACTGGTTTGTTGGGGCGTCCGCCGTTGCTGGGCATGCGAGTGAATTCGATGGTGCCGTTTCGTGGGTTCACGCGTCGCTCGGCGCCAATCATGGAGCGGTCAATTGTTTCGGGGCCCCAGACGAGGTCGGCGCCGTATTTCAACGCCAGGAGACGGGAGGGTAGTTCGCCTGATCGGACCATTGGCGCGAGGACGATTTTATTGCGGTAGTCGACGCCCTTGACGGGGATGGGCACGCGCGGCACAACGGCCGGCGCGGGGGCAGGTGCAGTTGTGGTTGCGAGGGTTGCCATTGTCTTGCGGAGAGTTCTGATCATAGCATTCCGAGGTGCTGCGGGGAGAGGAGTATAGAGCGGTCTTTTTTTTTCTCTGGGTCGGAGGGACTCCCGATAGAAAGTTTGAATCACGTGAAGATAGTGGCGATAACTCTCTTTTTTTTTTTTTTTCAGGGCAAGGTGGTCATTAAATTTCATGTATTGATGTAATTTAAATCATCATGATACTTTTTGAGTAGCTACCAAGTAATATTTCCAAGGCCACTGAGATCAAAGCAACCAATGATTAGGCTCTATTCTCTGCCAAGGATCACGACATGTCCTACTCTGAACATTGAATGTGTTTGTCTGTGATTTTTCTGAAGGTTTCATGATTCTAAGATCATAATGCTCTACAATTGAAGTGAACACAATTGCAATTGATCTATAGGCCGCGTGTACTGCCGACATCGGCGTGTCTGACAGCATGGGGCCGGGTATGTACATGCAGTGCACATTCTACCAAATAGTTAAAGGATATAGCGTACATGTACCTACATGTATGTTATAATATGCCTTAATACGTAGTGAGAGCACGAGACTTCAGCTGTATACACTGTACATCCGCAATTGACGAGATCAGTCGGGATATCAATCTAATTCGGGTTGATCAATGAACATGCCGACTTTCGGAATCGCCATGTTTTTTTTTTTTTTTTTTTTTTTTTTTTTCATTCGAACCTCCGACACAGTCAAAGGGGTAACACCGGCACGCATCACAACATTGAACTTATACCCGTGTGATTAAAGGTACAATTTCAAGTGTTGTATCAGAAATACTAAATAAAACAAAAACAAAAAGACATTAAACCCATATCCAACACAGCCAATGACTCGTCCTCCCTTGGCCCGACTGGGAAGTGCTACCTCCACCGCCTCCCGCTCTGTTTGGCGCACATCAGCAACGCTGGCTCCCCCCACTTTGACTGCCCCTCTCTCTTCCTCCTCTTCTTCCTTTTCTTCTCCCTTATCCCGTGCGGCCCAAGTATCTAGACACTTTTCGTCCGCTTCACCCAAAATGTCTTACTCCATCCGCAAGATCGGTTCCCCATACACTCTCGAGCACCGTGTGTTCGTTGAGAAGGATGGCGTCCCCGTCTCTCCCTTCCACGACATTCCTCTCTACGCCAACGAGCAGCAGACCATCCTGAACATGGTCGTTGAGATCCCCCGCTGGACCAATGCCAAGCAGGAGGTACGACAACACAATACTTCAATTGACCCCACCAATGCTGATCGCATGATGAACAGATCTCCAAGGATGATTTCCTCAACCCCATCAAGCAGGACACCAAGAAGGGCAAGCTCCGCTTCGTCCGTAACTGCTTCCCTCACAAGGGTTACCTCTGGAACTACGGTGCCTTCCCCCGCGTAAGTTTTGGACCTCCCTCACCCACCCGTGGATAGGAAGAGGGGTAAAAAAGAAACTGACATGTTACGAACCAGACCTGGGAAGACCCCAACTCCATCCACCCCGAGACCAAGGCCAAGGGTGATAACGACCCCCTCGATGTTTGCGAGATTGGTGAGCTTGTCGGCTACACCGGCCAGGTCAAGCAGGTCAAGGTTCTCGGTGTTATGGCCCTGATTGACGAGGAGGAGACCGACTGGAAGATCATTGTCATCGACGTCAACGATCCTCTTGCTCCTAAGCTCAACGACATTGAGGATGTTGAGCGCCAGCTTCCCGGCCTCATGCGCGCCACCAACGAGTGGTTCCGCATCTACAAGATCCCCGACGGAAAGCCCGAGAACCAGTTCGCCTTCTCCGGCGAGTGCAAGAACAAGAAGTACGCCGAGGATGTCATCCGCGAGTGCTCCGATGCCTGGGAGAAGCTTGTCTCCGGCAAGACCGCCCGTGGCGAGATCAGCCTGTGAGTTCTACATATACATATATCCGGTTTTTATTTTATTTTAGGATGTTGAAGCTAACCAGCACCAGTGCCAACTCCACTGTTGAGGGATCTGCCGACCGTGTTGACCAGGCTCAGCTCGCTGCCATTCCCCGCAACGAGACTCTGCCCCCTGCTCCCATCGATGGCAGCATTGACAAGTGGTTCTTCATCTCAGGTGCCGCAGTATAAATAGTATTTTCGGCAAAAGAAATATAAAACTAACCAAACTTTTCAAGCCTATGATCGTCTACCTGGTGGAGATTACGTTCTTCGATTTCCCGAGGACAGGACCCATTTTTGAATTGTGAATGAATTGTTCCCAATACTTATTCTTACCACCACGACGTAGAGAAACGTAGCCTCTCATGGGCAGAATGCAAATATGGGCAACTGGATACGTAGCAATGAAACAGTCGCCGAATCCAACACCATTGTGCAAGATCTTCAAATCTACTCCACTAAGCCCATTGTTAGGTATGAAGCATACAAAGAGTCTATGTTCTCTACCAAAGTAAGAATAATTCAAGTATTCCGACATGCCCAGCAGCGCCAAAAATCGTCAGATGAAACAAATGATAGGTAATATAATACACGAATGCACAACTCGAACAATATAACTTTCCCTTAGTTCTTCAAGCTGGCCTCCCGCTGCAGAGCTCTGCCAACACGGGACACCTCCTCGATAACATCGCCAATCTTAAGCCCGCGCTTTCCGACATCCAGCGTAAGCTCCTTGCCGCCCTTAAACCCGACAGTCATGGTCGGTGATTCGGTGGAGTTGCGCGGCAATTGCTTGACCTGAATATCGATGTGGGTCGGGCTGCTTGTTGGGATAGTGTCTGGTGTGCGCAGCATGCCCAGGAACAGGCGGCATGGCCGGGATGCGCGGGAGAAGGGGTTGTAGGCGGTCCGGAAGGTGGTTATCGTGGCGATGGGGATGGTCATTGTTGCGGGTTGGGGTTGGTGGTGGGAGAGGCGGGGAGGGTTTGCGGACTGGTGAATTGATTAATTTTTGATCATTCAAGGGAATTATATCCCGTAGCTCTGCCTTGGTTGTATTGTTGCATACCGAAGTAGATGAGGGCTAGCGGGAAGTTTTTCAAAGATGGTGTTTGCTGGGGTTGGTTCTGCGGCGGTTGGACAGATGACTCTCGGTAGAAGATTGATCCAAGGAGAATATTGCGTGGATCTCAGTTGGTCTGCGACAAGTCTGACAGGTAATGGCGCAAGCTCAATTGGAAGTTCTAACCATGCCAAAGTCTCCGTTGCGAATTGCGGTTGAAGGAATGGGGCATGTTTGACTCAGATGCAAACACAACGTCAAATGACGCCCGTCTACATGGCAACTTTGACTTGAACAACTCGACACTTTTAAAGCAACTTATTACTTCAAATCTCTCAGTCTGTTCTCCGCTAGTATCTGTTTTTAAAAACATTTATTCAGTTCCCCGAACAGACAGCACTTGAATGCATCACATCGAATAAACAATACTCTCATCGCAAGATGTCCCCCACGACAGCCCTCCAGGGCCGCATGAAAGAGCTCTCAAGTTCCCTGGGACAAATTCAACCCCTCGTGGATCGATTGCGCGATTTTACTGCTTCTATCGGACAGGGTGATGAAGCCCGCCTGGAGCTTGGGAGTGAAATACATTCCCAACTGAAGGAAGCCGAGCAAGAGCTAGAGCTGGTGCGTGTGGAGGTAGAAGCGCTGGTAACTGGCTCAGATAGCAGGCGCAAGGCCCCTGCTGTCCATGGGCAGAAGGAGGCTGAGAGGGAGCGGGTCATTTCGATGGTAGGGCGATTGGCTGAGGAGCTCAAGAGGTAAGACACCCTTAGACTCTTAGACGACTTGTACATGCCGGGGGGATTTCCTTGTCATGGTCCACTGGCTAGTCTTTAAATATTCAGCATATGCTAATCGACCCCCCAGAACACGAGGTGAATTCCGAACCGCCCAGTTACAAGCGAAGCGGAATGCCGAACTCGCCAAGCGGAAGGAGAGAGAGTTGCTGCTGTCGGGATCGCACTCCAAGAAGAAGCAGCCGACAGAGAAGTTTACTCAGGATGATCTTGTTTTGAATGCCTCGAACGACGTGACGTCTGCGCTGCGCAGAACCCATCAACTCATGCAGGCGGAGCTCTCCCGCAGCCAATTTGCCCAATCGACCCTTGGTGGGTACTTCTTTCCTTTTACCTGATCATACCGGGAGCTAATACCCCCCATTAGAGCAATCCACAGCCGCAATATCATCTCTGTCCGAGTCCTATAGCGGCCTTGATACACTTCTCTCCTCGTCCCGCAGCCTGGCTAACTCCCTTCTCCGCTCCCAAAAGTCCGACACGTGGTACCTTGAGACTGCTTTCTATGTTCTTCTTGCAACAATTGGCTGGCTTCTATTTCGACGTGTCTTCTATGGGCCTCTTTGGTGGCTTGTATGGCTGCCCTTGAAGCTCATCGGCCGGGTCGCGTTTGCAACACTAGGTGCAGTCGGGCTCTCCACTACAGCTGTGCAGTCTGATTCTCAGTCCCTCGCAGGGGATATCTCTACGGCGATTCATCAAACGGCCACGGCGGCTACAACAGGAACCGTGACAGCCAGTATCACTGCCTGGGAGCAAGAGCCGTCAGCACCGATCGACAGCGATCGTGTAATTGACAAAATTGGTGACATGGTTGAGCAAGAGAAACAAACAAGCGTAGACATTGACGATGTCACCCCGGAGGAGAGGGCAAGACAGGCAGAGCTTCCCCGGAATACCAAAAAGCGGATGTTCGAGGCCGGGATGGAGGAGCCGGTGCGAGACGAGCTATAGATATTGATCCAAGCATTAATGAGATACCATGCAGTCATGAACTTTGCAACCCTTGATCTTTGTAGTTTATAAGACCGTCATCGAAGGTGATGATGGGGTTGAAGTATACCTAAGCAGTGAGCTGCTCTTATTGGTCAGTGAGTTTAAGTGCTGCGCGTGTCACGTGGAGACGCGTCTCGATTGTGGAGGGCGTCAGAGAGAGATCTTCAACACATCGCAGACCAGCTCTCGAGATAACCCTGACGTTGCTGATTCCGGGCTATTCAACAACAATGGCTGCTTCCTTTTTCAATAATAAGGCTCGTGCCGCTGCCGCCGCAGCATCTAGCAGCTCTAAGTCTAAAGGTGGTGACAACAAGGAAGACTCGACTCGGCTCCAGCCGTGGGTTGAGAAATAGTAAGTCAATGCTTCATGTCGAGCTCACCGAGCATTTAACTAATATTGATTAGCCGTCCCAAGACCCTGGATGATGTTGCTGCGCAAGACCACACAACCAAAGTCTTGCAGCGCACTCTGCAAGCTTCAAATGTAAACCACCCAGCCCTGAACAATTGGAACAATAAAATAACACCAACTAGCTCCCCCACATGCTCTTCTATGGACCGCCCGGCACAGGAAAAACATCCACAATCCTCGCCCTCGCCAAATCCCTCTTCGGGCCCGCCCTCTACCGCTCCCGAATCCTAGAACTGAACGCCTCCGACGAACGCGGTATTGGCATCGTTCGCGAGAAAGTGAAGAATTTCGCCCGAGCCCAGCTCTCCCAACCAACCGGCCTGGATGCCGCCTACCGCGCACAGTACCCATGCCCACCATTCAAGATCATCATCCTCGACGAGGCAGACAGTATGACGCAAGACGCACAGTCCGCGCTGCGCCGCACGATGGAGACATACAGTCGGATCACACGGTTCTGTCTTGTCTGTAACTACGTCACGCGCATTATCGAGCCGCTCGCTAGTCGATGCAGCAAGTTCCGATTCAAGATGCTGGATAATAGCGCTGCTGGTGAGCGGATCTCGAATATTGCGGAGCAAGAGGGTTTGCAGCTTGAGGATGGGGTTGTTGATACGCTTATCCGGTGTGGTGAAGGTGATTTGCGTCGTGCTATCACGTATATGCAAAGTGCGGCGCGGTTGGTCGGTGCTACCAAGCCGCCTGCTGTGAAGGATGCTGATGATGATGCTGAGATGACGGATGCTGGTAGCAATTCTAGTATTATCACGGTTCGGAGCATTGAGGAAATTGCTGGTGTGCTGCCGGAGGATATTTTGGATGCTCTTGTGGAGGCTATGCAGCCTAAGAGTGGTGGGTCAGTCTACGAGGCTGTCTCGGGGGTGATTACGGACCTTGTGGCTGATGGCTGGAGTGCTACGCAGCTTGTTGGACAGGTTTGTGCTTCTTCTCTTCCCGTTCTCGATACGTCTCGCTGACCTCTTCTAGTTATACCGACGTGTAGTGTTCAACGAAGCAATCCCCGATATCCAGAAAAACAAGATTGTCATGCTCTTCTCGGAGATGGACAAGCGACTGGTTGACGGGTCCGATGAGCATCTCTCCATGTTGGACCTTGCATTACGCATTGCAGGAGTCCTGCGTGGAGATTGAGAGGCATTCTTTTGTCAAATCTCGGTGACCCTCCTAGTCAGCAGTAACTCCCCGAATACTTGATTGAAAATAAAGATGGCGTTCAGGATAAGGACGGCCTACATGTTCGAGGCGTTATATTCGGATTTTCTTAGCACTCAGATCTTGTTCGAATGGAATGATCATGATACCCTTCCACGTTTCTTTTTGCGCGAACTACTGGCGCCAATAAACAACATTGCATGGTGAGAGGTAAATTCCTCTAAAGTATAGACAATAATTATGCGCATTCATGTTCGTTCCTAGTCCTTCTTTCATTTCAGCAGTAATAAAGCAAGAAATAAATACGAACAACATAAAACAAAAAGCCAGGTAAAGGAGAACCATAGGAGAGTAGAGCTCATCTCTCTCTTACTCTGTTTAAAACCAACCATTAGATTTAGAAGTTTGCTTCGTTTTAATTCTCATTGTCCACCAACTTTCATCTCCTGACAAAAGCGTGGAATTTCCAGGTCTTGACACTCAACATATTCTGCTGGTTCTCTATCAGAACTCATATTTTTGCTCATTTTAATATGGACTCTAATTACCCTGCCAGAGTGCGCCCTGGATATAGTCGCGATTCCCATCGTGCTGGCAGAGCTAACCAAGGAGCTGGTCATGATGATAGACAACAGCATCACTACCGAATCCAACAATACCAGCACCAAAGCCAACACCACCACCAGGTAAGCTATACGTTACAAAAACATGTGCTCCCCACTGCTGTATCAATACCCCAGCATTAGCCTAGAGAGTGTACTTGATGATATTTACACTGCATCTGATTCATTCTGCCTTCCCATCTTTGTTCTTCGTGTCACTCTCATATTGTATATGCTAGTTTGAGAATAGATCCTTTGGGCCAATCACTGACAAGAAAATGTCATATTATAGAGTAGCAGCACATTGACTTGTTACCTCTGCCACGACACCAGACACCTTCAACGGAGTTGTCCACTACTCGCCCTTTGGAGATCTGCCATTGAGACACTTTCCCGCGTACAAAACACCTCCCAGGACAAGTTCTTTAGTTAATTGCTGACATGATGTTCTCAAGGACTGCAATATCGACCCAACCAGCCTCCTTGAACAAATAGACATCGTGCGTATTGATTCTAGAAGGACCTTTTGCACCATAACTAACCTATCGACATAGAGGATCCTTGTTGCTGCTCTAGCTAGCGCTCTTCCCGATGGGGATGGCGATATCCTCATGCGGTAAGTCATTCTATAAGGAGTTACTTTTCTTCAACCGAAGACTCGAGTTTTAGGATGCGAGGGGGAAACAACAATCAAGCCCTAAATGGCGCATGAATAGTGACTTTGACTTTATCGAGTCGTAGAATGAACCTTCACTCAATTGAATGCCTTGGGCTTTGAGGGAGCTTCCTACTTGTTGACAAGCTGGTATATCAATGATGACCAGTTCTGTCGTTCTTAGGGCTTTGGGGATAGCCACGACCCCGGCGCATCATACATATTCCTTAGGAAATGCGGGGGCATAAGGACTCCACTCAGTCAAGGCCCCCGAGCCGAGGGGTGGAACTGGACATCGCCATGGAAGATCCCACTTGCCTCGGGTATACTGATGATATTAATATATCCCGTGACTAGGAGTCTGTAATATATAAGTGGGACCCAGCTGGCATTGCTTGAAAGGTATCACTGTCCATATGAAAGGTGTCTTGTCATCGAATGTGCCGAATGCGCCGATATATATCGTACGGTATTCCCCCTTAGGTACGCATTGCGCACTTTAACAGCAACACCGCGCAACCAACAACATTGAGGGTATAATAACCGAGAAAGTCCACTGTTTATTTCGTCATGCCGATGATGACACCTCGGCGTTTCGGCGATATTAAGAGATCAAAAACAGATCCCGGCACTCGGCTCCCGAGTGCCGAAGAACAAGAACGAGCCTACACCCCCGCTAATAAACCAAACTCATAGAGTGTATTGAGAAGGAATGCACAAATTCCAAGTGCATTCGTTGAAAGAGTTTCAGGGAAGATCAGTGACAAACATCGAGAGACACCATGGGTACCGAATACCGTTTTGAACATACGCTCCAAGAATCCGGTGGGAACGAGGGAATGCTATGCCAACGAGTCGAAAAGAAATTCCGGCCAAGGCGAGCCAAATGGGCTTGTTATGCCTGCCACAAACGAAAAGTGCGTTGTGATGCACTAAACCAAGGCACATCTTGCACCAATTGCAGACATAATATGAAGGAATGCGTTCCTCCGCCGCAAAGGAGAAAAAGGACAACAGCCCCGACTCCATATACTCCTGGCGAAGTTAGGGCAGATAAAACGCCACGATCACCACAATCACCACATGTATCACAACATCCCACAATACCAGACACTAAGTGCAATGACGTCCAGTCAAATACCGCCGATGCATCACCACGGAAAAGGAAAAGCGAGCCTCAAAGCTTGGCGTTTCCATGTACCAGTCTGCAGAAAGGACGTGCTGGTGAAGGCTCCTTACACAGTGTGGACAATGAAGTCGGGCTATGGATGGAAATGTTACCTCCAAACCCTTCAGAACAGCTCGAGCTACGTTCTACGAAAGACATTTCGAGCCCCCATCGAGATACCATTGACGGACTCAACCCGGAACAGTTTCATCACAGATGCTCGGAAAAGTTGCTCCAGGCTGTAGACATCCTGACTGAAGTCATTCTCATGCACAATTCACTTTCAACACACACTGAGTCATCCGTTCTTACCACCCATCCAGCAGCTGAGACTCATTCCGTCGCCGAAAATCAAGTAGAGGGTGATGCACCAAATAAAGAGAACGTGGAATACTCATCTGTCTTTCATCAGCTTGGGGAGAATATATGGGATACCGAGAACACATTGGATGGAATTTCGGTTTTGACCCCCGAGTCCCTCGAATTCGTGGCTGCATCGAATTACAATATTTGGTTGGAATTGAATGACTTTGACCTCGAAGCTCCTTCATCGCTGGGTTCATATGATGCCGAATAAGCTGGGTCCTGAATGACGACGTGTATAAATAAACCTTTGAAAATTCATACTCTTTGCAAAGCAACCTAGAGCAATGATTTCGAATGCGACTCATGTCATTTGAAATAAAGTGGTACAAGTAAACCAAGGAAAAAGAAGCTCTCGAAGTTTCTGTGAATTGGTAAGCCTCTCTTTGATGCCGATGAAGCAATAAGGGCCTCAAAATAATCGTACCAGGTTGAATGTTGCTATTGAATTACAAAGGCATACTTTGATCTGCCAGGCAGCTCAGGGAATCGATATCACGTTAAGATCGTATTACTATATAAAATATGGTTATGCCAATGATCTCATGTAGGGAATAGTACCCTTTTCTCTATGACCTGTATCCTCC
Organism: Penicillium hordei; assembly: GCF_028827395.1. Lineage (NCBI taxonomy): Eukaryota > Fungi > Ascomycota > Eurotiomycetes > Eurotiales > Aspergillaceae > Penicillium > Penicillium hordei. The sequence goes on along the minus strand of NW_026623146.1, from coordinate 2,190,971 downwards.
CCTCTCCATCAAAGTGATGAAGTGTATAATTCAGCCAATTCCGCGTCTTACCCTCCTCATTAACTGACGACACACTGAAATCACATGTGCGATACCGAGCTGGTGGGATATGCCCCGGTTTGGCTAGCAGTTCATATACTTCAGAGACCTTTCCTGGCAGGTGGTCCGGGTTCTCCTCTAGCCCAATGAGAATGGCCATGATATGAGCGGCCGGGGTGCACATAAACAGCCCTTGTGCCGGGGGAGCCTCCGACATGTACCGTAATGCCTGTCGGCGTAGCTCGGGGAAGGGACATTTAAGTCCTGTGATGAAGAGTGGGAGGAATACGCCCATTTCAAACATAAACGGCGGTTGTTCCCCTTCCGAGCTGCGTGTCCATGCAACCGCGGTGGGAGCCAAGTCGATGATCTGGGCGAATTCAGATTCATAGGCGTCGTATACACCTTGATCGAAATTCAGCATGGCTTCTGCTTCGATGAAGACGCTCGTATATGTCATTAGAAGAAGCGCAGTTGCTCCGTCGATGTTCGAGCCATGTATAGATTGCAAATATGTAAAGAGGCGGTACCATTCAACGAGTCGGGTTTTCAGGTGCTGTTGTCTGGCCACCAGCCCTGACATCTCGTGCAGCTGGCCATCTGTTGGTCGGCGTATATAAGCTTTGGAGTCAATGTCGAGGGCCTTCATTTCGGCTACAATGCTACACAGAACATTCCTTGCCTCTTCGGTCGATGTGAAGCGCTCGTCTGGAACAGCCAAATGAAGACCCCAGGCTTCTTCTGATAGTCCATTGGTGATGAAGACCCACGTTCCCAAGCGGCGGAAGATGGGCTCGAGGGCGGCGATGGTCGAGGTTGATGTTGACGAAGCACCAAAAATCAATTGCGCACCCTGTTTGTACAAGACCTGAGCACCTCTGCGGCTCCCCTGTAAGAGCTCGATAGCAATGAATAGAATGCAGCTGATCAAGGCCACCACCAGGTCTGCTGTGCCCTGATCAATACGTTGCTGTAGGAGCGCCAGCGAACGCGAGTACCAGACCAACGCTTCGCGATGGTACTGATGTCGTACCACAGCTGGATCATTTAGAAGCAACCAGGGTGACGTCTCATGAATGGGAGGTCGTTCGTAGAGCGCGCTGAGCGAGATAATCGCATCCCAAACAAGCGGTTCTACCCGGCAGATTTGGAGGACTGAGCCTCTCCAGAAGGCCTGGTCCAGGACTCCTGAAAGTGATGGGCCAGCTTTGTGGAAATAATATTCAAAAGCACGACGCTCTCGCGATCTCTGACATGTGAAGGTCGTGAGCTCCAGCTGGGGCCGCCCAATAGTCTTTAGAGGACTGATGCTATATTCGCACCGGCGTCCTGTACTGGTACATCTCACGCAGTGTGGTTTCTCCTCGCCACACTTTACACGGCGAATTCTGCGAATCGAATGTCAAATATAGCGACTAATTAAGTTCTTGGGGGCCAACTGACTTGCACGTGTCGCACCCGGTCTTGGACTTGGTGCCTCCGAGGCGACCAGGGCGCTTTGCGGATGAGTTCATGACCAAAGGGGTAGCAGTAGATGGGGACAGTTTCTTCGGAATCTGCGGTATCGCTTGGTCATGGCCTCATCCAAACCAGCGCAGGGAGCAGAGGGGGAGCAAAGTCGTGTGTATCTCAAAGTTTCCTGTAATATACCGAAAATTACGTCAAATATGTAATTTACGGCTTATGCAAGCTTCAAAAGGTTGGGTTAACGTACGCGAAGTTCATATGTTGCGTAAGGCAATTTATTTTCGACTTTCATCTGTAAAGGCTTGAAGGATACATATGTAGACATGGAATCTTAATATGAGTGTTGTGTGTGGATGAAACTAATGTAACAGTTGTACTTGTACTCAGACAAGGTGGTGCTAACAGCTCCATAGAACATGCTAAGCATTGAATTGGATGGAAATAACTATACTATACTTGACGACCCTGGTTCCTACTCCTGTCTTTAAAATGTAGGCGAGGTTTATGATTGTTCAACTTATGTATCAGCGAAAAGGAATTATCGATGCATTCAATGAGTTCCCATTTATAGAGAACTACATAATATACGTCAGCCACTCATCAAAAATCCCTGAATTTTCTCTCCCAGTCGCTTGGCGTGTTCGCTTTGCATCAATAATTAGCCCCGTCAATCCGAGACAAGGCTATGTTTGTCCCGGGCAAGAGAGAGTCCCAATCCGCCGGGCCGAAATCCTCTCTTTCCACCGTGAGGAATTTCTTTCAAACCTTCCGGATCATCGGTTCTTGCTTCAAACTTTGGCTCAAGATGTTTGTCGATGGTATCACAGGCCTAGATAATCTGCGTTTTCGGAGCATCAACGCTAGGTACGAATGGTGTGGCGTGGTAGTTATGAAGGCTGTTAACACAGGCTTCAAAGTGTGGAATGAGCCATTTGGGTACTTCCTTCTAATGCTGTCTCTAGGACCGGAGGGGTGTATGGTAATCTCTGGGTCTTTGCGAGAAGCTCTTGGAAGGTGATAAACCTGGGAAATCTGGTACGTTCATGCACCGGAAGCGTTCCGATCTCCTCTCGTAGATCGAAGGTGACTCGCTCGAAGAATGGTGTGAGAAGTGGGTTGCTCTTGATGGCAACCAGAGAGGTTAGACCGCTCACTTAGTCGCATGTAAGGTCTCCGAAGACAATAACTTGGTTCTATTCCGGCATGATTGATGATTTCCACTGTACTGTTTGGTATTTTCCAATGCATGGGAGACTGACTCCAATGACTCTTTTATACCTTTCAAGTTCATTCATAAAATTACATTTACCTACTCAAACTCCCGAATGTTGGACTCGGTGACCCGGGGGGCAAAATAATAAGATTCCTTCTCCTTGGGGCCGGTTACCTCGGCATAGCTCCGAGCCAGGTCTCTGAACACCTCGGGGGGTTATAACAGTACACATAGCTCTATGCATGAGAATTTGTACCGAACGTTGAACACTTAAGACCTCGAATTCCTTACCGAGTCGTTGTGACGCCCGAGCATCGCGCGCACCCTAGCAGACCCACTCGCCGTTTCATCCTTTAGTTGGCAGTGCCAGCTTGATAATCAACAGTGTCATTTGCAGTCTGGGTATATAAGAGCCCGGTGGTTTTACAAGTTCGGATCGAACAGTTGAACGAAGTATCGTCAAATTCTACAACCTACCTTCAAAAACATGACAACTACTATTGCGAGTCTCTTGGAGCGAAACAAGTATGTTCCGGCTCTTTTGGCCTTTGCCCTTGGTTTTCAACTAATCTAAATGTTATACAGAGCTGTCAATCATACACCTCTCCCTTACATCGCAGAGAGAAAGGGACATGGTAGAGCTCCACCTCGCACTATGATCGGTAATCATAACTCAAGGCTGCCATTATCGAAATTTATTAACATCTATTTCCATGCTAGTTACCTGTTGTGACCCCCGATGCGTTCCCGAAGAATTCTTTAATCTCAACTTCTGAGGTACGTGGAATTGTTCAGGCCTAGGAGCAACCAAAAAGCGGTTCATTGACATATTTCCAGAGGTTGTTGTCCACAGGATTGCTGGAGGAAACATCCGCCATGTCCTCCGAGATATCCTAATTCTGGATGCACTAGTCAAGCTTAATGAGATAGCCATTGTCCACCATACCGACTGCGGCACTCTGCGCTTCACGGACGAGCAGGTGCGAGCTGCCTTGAAGAAACAAACCAATGAGACACACTGGGCCAAGATTGAGGAGATGGAATTTGGCGCGGTTTCGGGGTAAGATTATCCCTTCGGCCTTTTCGAGTAGAAGGAAAAATGGGCTGACATAGATTGGGAACACCGCAGGATTGAAGAGAATCTGAAAGGAGAGCTTGAGTGGGTTCACGCAAACCCTCTGCTGAGGGATGCGCTAAAGGAATGTACTCAGGGCTTTGTCTTTGACTTTAATGTGGAAAGTTGGAGAAAGTTGAGATTTAGCTCGTCAATCTACCAAGTACTATCACTGGTCAAATTCTTCAGGCCTTTGTGAATCATGCATTTCGTACACCTGCCGGCACCAACTGTAAATTATACTCCTGGTCAAACGTGAGGTCATTCAATTATCCATATCTTTCATGCAGACATTTCAATTAAAAGAACCCTGTACCGCAAATCATTGGCGAGAGCGACAAGTATATGTGAATAATAAAGGTGAAACAAGTGAATAAAAAGAGTACAGGGACTGACGACTATTTTCCCGAGACAAGGAAAGATATATCCAATATATCGCTCACACTAGTTATTGGCTACTCGAAAGAAGGAATAATAATATACCAGGGTCTCAGTGGTGTGCGGCATAAAGAGGAAGAAGGGAATAGAGGAAATGTCGAACTCCTCGGAGTGGTCACATCCCCAAACCCCAACACTATCTTAGAGATCTGTGGTTAATTTGGCGAGGAGTATTCTGTTAGGTCCTGGTATCTCTCGGGGCTTGTGCTAGAGATCTCAGTTAATCTTGGAAGTCTGAAGTGGCCGTTCGGTCGTTCGGCTGTTGAAACGAACTGCCGAACGGGGAGTATACATATTTCTCGGGTTTCCACATCCACCCAGAGCATTATATTACCCAAGCTAAGGCGTCAGTTGGATATCACTAAATCCAAAAGAAATTCAAACCAAAAAAAAGAGGCTGCTCCGTTATCGCCTGGAATTATCCGGAAATACAGAATGTGGACGGATGGTACCCCTACAGAAACACATGCTCCCTCTCAGATAAATGCCACAAATAGCCCAGACTCGGAAAAGGGAATCCAAAATAAAGTGATCCCGGAATGGAAAAAGAGCAAGGCCCCTGATGGTGGACTGGCTGCTTGGTCTGTGGTCCTAGGATCATGGTGTGTGCTGTTCTGCACCTTTGGATGGATCAACAGTACGTGCCGAGAAATTCAACTGGCCTTTGTACCATATTGACAGTGACAGGTGTTGGAGTTTTCCAAAATTACTACGAGTCGACTCTACTGAGCCAGTTTTCAGCTAGCACAATCGCTTGGATTCCATCTTTGCAGATATTCTTCATGTACGCCATGGTAGGGTCTTCCCCATGCATTATTCCCCCTTGTGCTCCATTGCTAATCTATTCCTTCTCAACTAGGGCCCCGTGTCTGGCCATTTGTACGACAACTATGGACCCCGTTATTCAGTCCTGTTCGGATCGCTTCTTCACGTCTTCGGTCTGATGATGTGTTCTATCTCGACGAAATACTATCAGATCTTGCTCTCACAAGGTGTATGTAGCGCCATTGGAGTCTCAATCATCTTCCAACCCGGTAGGCAAGAGCTTCTCCCAGTGGTATGTCGACTAAAATGATAGTAGCTGATATTTGCCGACTATTTTAGCGACCAGTGTCATTCCAGGTTGGTTTGACAAGAAACGGGGCACAGCTTACGGCCTAATGTCCACCGGGTCTAGTGTCGGGGGCGTAATTTTCCCAATTATGATACAGCGGTTGATCTCGGAAGTGGGATTTGCATGGGCGATGCGTGCTGGAGCTTTTGTGATCTTGTTTCTCCTTACCATCGCTAACTTGACGATCCGATCTCGTTTATCTCCATCACCACGGCCAGTCTCACGGGCTGCGTTAACACAACCATTGAAAGAGACAAAGATGCTTCTTGTTATCGCAGGGTTTACTCTGCTGACCTTTGGAGTGTACATCCCCATTGACTACTTGGTCGTTGAGGGACTCTCGAGTGGCATCAGCACCAACCTTTCTAAGTACTTGCTGGCATTACTGAATGCTGGAAGGTATGTATGAAACTACCTCTGTTTCCCCTATGGATAGTTACTAACTCGTGTTACTAAAGCTTCTTTGGCCGCCTTGGAGCCGGTATGATTGCTGACCGAATTGGGACATACAATGTGTTCGCTGTGGTATGCTATCTAGCTGGGATATTCATTCTTGCCATTTGGATCCCGGCTACCAGCACCGCGGAAACTATTGTATTCGCCATTCTTTTTGGATGTTGCTCAGGCGCATATGTCTCGCTAGCAGCTGCGCTTGTGGTCAAGATATCACCCTTGCCGCAGATCGGGTACAGAGTAGGCTTGATTTTCCTCTTCGCTTCCATAGGGGGGTTAACGACCAATCCTATTGCTGGTGCTATTCTATCTTATAACAGTGGGTCCTATCTTGGAATGAAAGTGTTTGCCGGGGTTCTTCTGCTGGCTGGGACAACTTGTGTTTTCGGGACTCGATTGCTGCACACCGGACTGAAATTGGTTGCGAAATTCTGAGGTGATTTGGCCAGGTTGATGCCATGTATATTATGCAACGAAGTATTTACATGTGTGGATTGGAGTTCGTCTAACATTTTTGATGTCTCTCATTTCTTTGTTTACCATGGATGGTGTATTTGTACCTACTCTTATACCGTATGTGTTATCCTCGTTGTGGAGATTCTGGTGTCTTGCTCATTTAGACTGGCCCTTCCAGCCTCTTTATTGTCTCCTAAGATAATATCCTCATATAGCCTTCCTCAGTAGCTTCATTGTTTAGCCTTGGGTTATAACAATGCATCCGCATGAGCAGATATGTGACATCTAACGATGAGTGAAACTTTGGACGCTGACTCTAGATAGGAAGTACTAATGAATAGATTGAGATTTGGTCTCTCATTATTTAATAGAAAATCCATACCATATCCTCATCAAGAAGGCAATACTATGTAACTGCTATTCACCATCCTTGGCCCGTAAGTGCAAAGCTGTACAGCGGCCAAAAGTCAGACACCTGAGTTTTAGCGTTTCTGTTTAGTTATACCTACGGGTTCCAATCTGGGAAGCAGATCGAATCTAAATTCCAATCCATATCATCTTCAAACCCAAGAATGCTGCTAGGGATCGCATCTCCCCGAAGATTATCCCCCCGAAGATCATCCCCTCGAGGTCCTATGATCTCGGCAACCGCTAAATTGTTTGGGATGCGCGCGGAAGTAACTGGATTCGAGAAAGAACGTATGTTAAGTGCCTTTTCTCGAAGCTTTCGTAATACGTTCCATTTCGGACCAGGACTCGGCCAGCTGGGATCCTCCACCAAATCGAACGACTTGTCGACCACCTGCCACGCTCGATCGGCACAGTGGACTCTAGGCCGAACACAAAGATGCCACAGTGTATACGTCAAGAGATGATATTGAGTAAACGTCGAGAAGAGCCAATGGAAGTTACTGAGAAGCTCATCTGTTTTTAGTTCGTTGCCAATCTCAATGGTGTCGCAAGCCAGCAAAAGCGTCTGCTCAGTGGCTCGTGATGCTGACTCCTCCGCACTGAGTCCTCGAAGGTATTGCTGGCGAACGAAGACACTGAGCTTTCCCATAAATATCTGGCCCAGCAATAGTGCTGATTTTTGAATGGGAATGTTAGGATCACAATGCTGCAAATAGCGATCTTTTATGCGTGCCGTGGTAGTTCTTAAAAGCTGCTCTAAGCTAGTCATTTTGTCGTCCCCATTGAGCACACCCACGGAAAGTCGAGAAACTTGTTGAAGCGCTTGATTCATCTCGGCAGCGACCAAGAACATGGTCATCTCTGTCCACTGCGGCTTTGAAGACGGGGCCACTTCCATATTGGGGAAAATATCTCGGTCGTCTATGTTGAGGGGAAGCTTCGTATTGGAGAAGCCACCAAACCCACTAGTCGAGAGAGCATGGTCTTCACCAACTCGCACATCGTATCCAATAATCTGATACCACAGCCGGCGACGGATCTCGCATTCCAGTGGGGGGAGATTAAAGCGTTCTCCATCGCGGTGTAGACCCATCCATTGTGCTGTTCGGAGAAGTATGCCGTTCAATGTCCATCCAGATCTACCACAATTGTGATTTCGATAACAAAGCTAATATCGAGTAGTTAGCACTCATACTAAATGAAATCCAAGTGCACTCAAGGGGGAAGCTAGATTTACCAAGTAAATCGATATTGCTTGCAGCGAGACAATGGTGGGGGAATCCAGGAATGCAGCCGAATGTAAGGAGACCTCCAAGCCTCGCTGAAACCTTTTGAGCACCGACTGCCGGTCCTCACCAAAGATCATATGACAGACTCCCTCGCACAGGCTTGTGACTGCTGCAAAGTAAATAGAGAACAGAAGAGCATTGAGGTCTTTTGAAGCAGCTTTCGGGTTATTGATGGCAGCAAAGACAGTAGGTTGCGTTGTCGGGATGTGAAGTACTTTGAGAAGAACGTCCACGTTGTTCAAGAAGACTTGCCAGAGGTGTGTGGCTTGCCCTCGAGATGGGAAGAGAGAAAAGGCATCGGCAGCCAATTGGGGGTTGGAGATGAGGCCATCAAAGCCAATCATTGGGCTCGGCTCACTGTTGCTAGTTCCTGCCGGTGTGCTAATGGCGGATTGAAGCTCGCTCTCCTGTTTGCAGTAATTGTAAGTCCAGGTTTCTGCCGAGGAATATTTTGTGGTCCACTGACCTTCTCCAGGACGCGCGAGAAGAGCAACTCGTTAACATATCGAGTAGAGGTGCCGTCTTTCACCAAAAAGCCTTCCGTCGGCGCAGTATGGTCGCCGGTTGAAACCGATGTATTGACATCTGTACCATGTGGCTGTGACGAGAGAGAGGATGATCTACTAGTTATATTGGGGGAGTCTCTGTGGTTGGTCGCAGTGGTGGCTCGTTCCAGCACCCCCAGGCGGGTTCTGACCCTCCTGGTAGATGAATTTTTTGAGCGACGTTTAGTTCGTGCTGGGCCTGGATATTGGCAAGGGACATTTATTCGAAGACAGGTCGAACAGGGCATGGCCCGGTCACAACGAACCTTGCGCTCATGGCAGCGGAGACATGATCGTTCCACATCATAGCGCCTCGCAACGAGTTGCTGGGGCGATCGGTCGCCAGCTTGCTGTGCTGGACGCTCCATGATCAAACAGATAAGTTGAGGGTTACCCGCTCAGCTGACTGATCGGGGTGTCTTTTGGTAAAGTGTTTCAGTCTCGGGAATTCGATGTGCCCAGCTGTTCAATGACCGGAACTACCGTGCATGTATTGACAATCCACAATCCGGCCCCCAAAGCCAACGAAACACATGATACAAGGCCGATTGAACAAATGTTACAATTCCTTGAGAGGAAAAGAAAGAAGCAATTCTCTGGGTAAAAAGTCCAAGGCAATCTTCGACCCATGTGGCGCTGGCTATATCGTGATGAAGCCGAACGACCGAACGACCGAATAATTGAGCGGGCCATGTATCATGATCTATGACCCAGAAGCCAAAAAGAGGAATCCAATCGAAAAATAAGTACAACAGTCAGCCTCACTCTAGCGCTGGTACAGCATAGTCTAACTCCCCCACCGGGCCTGCATAACTATTGCGTTACCTACTTATGGCTCCTATGTAAAAGTAGGCTTGATCCCACAGTTGAATTTACTACGTGATTTTTCCGTCGGGCCAGGTCCTTTTCTATAAGAACGATAAGGGACAGAGAGTGCAGACTGTAGCTGTTACTTTAGGTATGCTAAGCGGGAATGGCAGTAATAGCCTAAAAAAATGAAACATTTGAAGCTCTTTTTGGGATTGACCATCTTCTTCTGCCTCACCGTTTCACTTCTTTCAATAGAAATTCCGGGGGTTTTTTTTTGGGTTGAAAATCTCGTACTTCTATTCACGCTGTTTTACGTCTATTCTTTTCTGAAACTACCAGAAACGAGTCAAGGTGCTAAAATTCAGACGTAATGATAAATCCATTGATCTGTATGCGTTTATATCTAAATCGAATATCTAATACATATCTTTCAACCCGCTCTACTCCGAGCCCAGCAGATCCGAAAGCTTATCCAAGTATGCATGAGGCCTGACATCGCCAGAAACGAAGTCCTCCTTAGAAGAGACACCAGTCAAAACACCCAGCGTACCACCAAGTTTCCCCTCAAGTCCGAAGCGGATATCCGTATTCGCGCGATCACCAACCATGCAGGCCCGGCTACGATCAAACTTGAATTTGCCCTCGATGGAATCCATCATAGCCTGGCTGGGTTTGCCAAGTGCGATTGGCTCCTTATTCAGCATCATTATCAACGGCGCGCTCATGGAGCCAGCACCAGGGAATAGAGCCCCGGAGCTTGGCAAGGTGGAGTCGATGTTCGTAGCAAGGAAGACTGCTCCGCGTTTGATGTAGTGGTATGCTAACGCCATCTTAAGGTAGTTCATGTGGAAATCGAGACCGACGAGCACGACACCGACTTCGGGGTCTAAAATGGATTCATCGCCAGCTGCAATCTTCTTGTAGTCCTCTGGTGTGACGTCGCGGCGGTATGCGGGGTCTGTGCCGCCAATGAATGGGACGTTCTCTGAGCGGAGCTCTTGCTCGATGCCTGTCTCGCCGATCACGTAGACCTTGCGCTTGTTTTCGGGCAGCTGGAGGATGCGAGAAATGTATATAGAGGAACTGTATGACGAGGAGAAGATCTCTTCCTATTTGGTTGTGAGTCACGCGGTCCTGGATGATCTGACATGGTAATGGTTGGTATCACTGACCACTGTACTGGGGATTCCCAAGCCTTCGAGTTTCTTGCGGTAGTCTGCGCGCGACTTGGTGCTGTTATTCGTCACGAAGACCACTTGCTTTCCTGCGGGGATCATCAACCTCCGCTTGTGCCGACTTGATATTTAATGCGCACCATTGTTTCGGAGAAGCTCCAGTGTCTCCACTGTTCCGGGGAAGAGGTGGTCGCCGGACCATAAAACACCTAAATTATCATTGTCTCAGCGGTTGTTGCGACGCGGCGGGGGTGGCTGCGGGGGACCTCCGCGGAGGGACAGCCAGAATAGACCGAACACAGGGGACAGACCATCACAGTCGAAGAGGAATACCTGTACACAATTCAGTCAGTAAATAGGACCCTTCCGGTACATCAATGCGCTCAAAAACGGGTGCTAACATCAAACTTGGCCAGGAACTCCTGGAGGCCGGCCTTATCGCCGGTCAGGTAGCGGGGCGCGACTTGAGAGGATTCTTGCGCCATGGTACCGGCAGAATCGGAATGCAGAGGTAAAGTACAGTAGGAACGACGAGCACGAAGGCAACGAAGAGAAGAAGTCAGATTTGAAGCAGATCGGAGCAATGCCAGAGTCCGTACTACCCGAAGCGAATCTCCGGTGAATTGCGGGGCTCTTTATCTTCCTTGGCATTCGATCGTCAACTATCTACGTACAACATGCGCGGGCAGTCTAATTGTATTGTAGAGCTATTTCTGCTTGAAACTCGAGTATATTCGGGCAGAACCCAGAGTAGAGCTCAAGAATAACGACCATAAACATAATGATCACCGACCACCTCCGCCCATATCGGTCGGCCAGAACCCCGAAAATGATAGCCCCGAAGTATGAATGTCATAGTTATTATCAGTAGTTAATTATACGGGAATGTCGAGTCCGGTGATCATGCTCAAGAGATGCTTGAATACAGAACGGAATGAGTCGGAGATCTCGGTAATTGTCACTATCTTTCATGAGTCCCTGAACGTATCCATCTCATCCTCCCTCTTTGGCTCAACTGTGCTAGGGTTTATGAGCGTGGACGGATTATTGATATCTACCAGTACGATCTTTTAGAAGGTCAGCGTGTTTTTGTTTAGCCTTAGGTCTAATTGCGTCACAATTAGACACTTTAGATACTGCCTACTTTGGGCAGCGGCCTGGTGACGAAGTCACCTAGCCGACCCAGCTTCAGATGGAATTTGAAGTGGAGGAATGATTTATTTACCATGTCACATTTTTTCCAGCTTCATGTTTTCCTTGTTCTGTTGAAAACCCATATTTTATGCCTAGTCTCTCCCGTCACAGAGGTACTTACCAAGAAGTTCTTCCTTGCCTCATTCTCATACTAATCTTGGAAGCCACTTTAAGGTTATGGGATTATTCAAGCGCACGGGGTTTCAATTCTTAGGCGACAAGCATGACTATCTGCGATACGGTTTAGATTCTATCGCCCGGTATAAACCCACCGAGTTATTTCTTACCGAGCACTCTCTACGTGAACTAACGCAGCGCGATGAAACGTTACAACACAGGGCTATAGCCTTACAAAATGTCGTGGCTATCAAGTCAGATGGGGGCCAGCTTGAAGAAACAAATAAACAGCTCGAAGAGGTTCAAGCGCAATATCCAAAAAAGGAGTACGCTCTTTACCGAGCGGAGTCTATGCTTCCATCGAAATTTAAAGAAGCTTATGACAGCTTAAGGCGTGATTCCAGATGGTTTATGCGCAAAGAAATGGTTCAGGATTGTTCAGATCGAGGTGGATATTGTAACCGGGAATGTGGATGCTGCGAACAGAGGTATCTATCTAAAAGGAAGAAAGGCAGAGGTCATTTCACTACAGAGTGCGGGTGCTGTATTGGCTTTCGAGGCTTCGAGCTCCCAGAGGAAGAGAAAGAGGAGATCAGAAATGATTTAAAAAAGAGGCTTCAAAAGTGGAGTTCGGCCTATGCTGTACATTTGGCAAACTCCTTCTTTCGTCCACTTTCAAATTCAACGTCCAGACGACGGCAAATTGGGTTCCATTGATAAGCAGGCTTCACGGATACCTCCGTGCCTTCTACCCTTCACAATCGACTGCCTATTTTCTTCCTTCGGCAGTCACTGTTTCGTTGGATCCGGGATGTATTATTCTAGTTCACTCTATCTACGCTAATAGCTAGGCCGATGCCTCAGTACTAGATTCTACATATCGGGGCTGATTGCCGACTAATTATTGCGAGACGTATAATGAACTGCCTACGCGCCCACTCCTCGAGGCTTTAATCAATTTATAGACTACCATACGAAGCGTATCGGGTTCATCATTCAGAGTCTTTGGAAACTAAGATTCGATGCGAGGTCCTAAAGCTGGTGTCCGTTTACTTCTAGTAAGTTCCTTATATACAGGCAAAGCCTTACGACAGAACGGAACTAATTACCCTATAGGAAAAGTCCGAATGTCTTATTCTAGAAGCCCCGCTCGTGAAGAAGTACGATATAATTCGGAGGGTCCGTAAGGCCCTGATCGAAATGTCTGTGTCCGGTCGTTTTGCTGCTATACATGCCCAGAACCTTGCATCTGGCCCCCTGAAACCACGCCCAATGGATTTCTAGGTGTATCAGGGCCTTTTATTTGCCTTATACATGCATTCTCGCTCATCGTTAATGATAATTCCGCTCAGTACCGCTGCGGTTTTGGCCTGGTCTTGGGATTGTCGTGGCTTTATACCGAATTTATATGAAATTTATTATGAAACTGAACGAGTCGTTCCAGATACCCCGTATTTGGTTTGGCTAACTAAAGTTTTGAAGACCAGGTTATCCCCTTTGCTGTCTTTCTGTATGCATCTTTGCCTTGTACAGCTAAATATAATATCATGCCAGATAAGTGAAAGTCATTTAACCGCAAGCCGTAAGAAGATACCTATGAAAGTTACAATTAGTACAAGGCATCCTTTCTACATTAAGCCGGTGATGGTAGCTAGTCCTTTATATATATATTATAGTAGGAAAGGAGCCTATATATATTTTACCGGTACTATCTAAGTAATCCTTAGATATATGATATATAGTAAAACTATATTATAACTTACTATTATCTGCTATATATAGTGAAGTTATATCATAATATTATGAGATATTATATTATCTTATAATTGCCTCCTAACTAGCTATATAAGGAATCGAAATTCCTTACTTAGCTAGTATGTTATGATAATATAAGTATAATAATAATCAACTTGACTTCTACTTATTATATTATTTCCTATTCTAGCTAAGTATAACCCTTTATATCTTATATAATATAATTATATCTTTAATGGCATTTTCACACCAATCCTATTCTTCTCTCTCCGCTTCACTAGTTTTGAGGAAATCGAATCCCTGGAGTCCGCCGACCCCCCAATCGTTCCAAGTCTTCGCTATGTGAAAAGCTTGAAAGTAATCACGGGAGCCTGGTATCCTGAGTCCCATCCGCCGGAGGAGGACGCGGCGCTCTACGGAAGGTTCATCCGGAACCTGATATCCTGCGTGCGGGCAATGCCGAATCTCGTGTCGTTTACGTATGACCATATTTCTTGCTTTGTATCTGCAGAACTACTGCTATGCGCATCCGTACACCAACGTTCCAGATGAGACAGAGTATTCGGCGTACCTAGTCTCGCTGATAACTAACGCCTCGTATTCGAACATCTAGAGTATGTTGTATGTCCCTTTAATTAATTCGTCTATAAGACCTATGCGAAGGTATGAATGACAACCAATATGTTGAGCAGTTAAGCTCTGGCCTGCAATTGATGAAGTTCAGTACATTACTTGATGTGGCTATCTTCAACGACTATAGATTGACCGGATTTGTGAACTGAGCAACGCTCTCATTCTTCGTGCAGTTAGTAAACTCAACCCAAGTCACCTAGTACAGAGCAATGTCCAAACTTCGTCAAGCCGTCTATTTACATCTTCAAGGACCCATGTACAGCCCAATATATCCTCCCATTTTCCCACAACCGTCGAGGCGCTCGTAGTTATTACCAAATCCACTAGCCTCGACAATGGTACGCCAGTAAAGGACGGCTTTCTTTCCTCCATTTGCCATCATTCTCTCAGCAAATCCATAGAAGTCGCTGTTACCAGCTTCTGCATGCTCATCCCATGCAGATGCAATGGCTGCAGAAGCGCCCGAGTATTCAACTTTGCTGACGGCAATACCAGTGCGAGAGAAGACAACTTTGACACCGGCGCCATCATGTCTTTTGGCGACAGTCGATGTCGCATTGTCATTCTTGAGCAGTGGGGCGTGAGTATGGGAGGTTCCATCAGCGAAGTGATGGAACTCGTAATCACGAGACCTCGTGCCGTTCTTGCTTCTCATATTCTTCATGAGATGACGAGATACCAATGCCGGAGTATCATCCCGCGCCTGGTGTCCACTTATTGAAATAGGGATACTCTCGATAGAGTCAAAGGTCCAGCCGTGTTGTCTAACGGCATTCACGGTGCTCGTGAGCATATCGTCTCGGGGCAATGATCGCTTAACGTCCGCCGAGCCCGGTGCACCTGCCGGGTTTGTATCGAGGGATGGAGTACCATCGGGGAGATTTGCGACTCCTCCACTGACAATGGTCGTAAGGACGAAAATCAAGTCGAATGTGTCTTTCACAGATAGATTTGACAGTCTGGCTGGCCGCAGTAACAGACACGCCCCTAATACCAAAAAGGGCAAGTCAGCATCGTATAGACAAAATAGGAAGCCATGAATAGTGTGCAGGTAGGACTTACGCTGCTAGTAATCTTTTACCAGACCAGATTGATCTAGCAATGTTCTGACATGTGCCTGCCCTTTTTTCGAGTTCCGCTTGAACAATTCCGGAGGGAAAAGGGCTTTGATCAAACGCACGTGGCTCTTCGGTGGTGTATTTTGTAGGAGCAGCGAAAGCCACATTGCCAAGGAATGGCACGGAGAGAAGGAATTGAGATAGCTTCATGCTGAAGGTTGACAGACAAAGCAGGCCAAGCTAAGAAAACCAACGAGACTTGGGAGAATGAACAGGAATGGATTGAGCTTAAGCAAGCATACTTATACCTAAAGAATCACTACAAGACCCATATTTCACTCAGAATAGCAAGCAAACCATAGGGTAGAAGCCAATTTGCACGAGGCATTTTCTGTACGTTGATATTGCCAAGGCCCCGACCCTTAGAAGAGCTGCGAAGATACTAAAGTACTCCGCAGTCGCATCGAGACGTTCCATGGAGTGCAAGATGGGAAGCAATTGCGGGTATCTGTCTTAGATGTAGCATTTCAGACGTATGATTCTTGGCCCACTACGAATATAAAAACTCTTCAGCCATACATATACACATGGGCACCCCAGATATCATGCCCTATAACAATGGGACCACCTCGGGCCAAAAAGTAAGACCATTGACCCTCTAAGGAGACCTTTACCTTTGGCCCCAATGGAGACAAAGCTTTGCTCCAGCCATACAAAGTTCAAGGACATGGTTCATATGTCTCAAGTATCTTAAACTAGAAAACTACACGGGAAGCTTGGGAGATCAACGGGCTCCTCACAAGTGGATACATGTAGATCTACCGTATCCAATTCTTAGACTTGGAGTCTGGTCTGGGATTCAGCGAGCCTGCCCTATTCTGTTCAACAACATACTAACATAAAGATCTCAGAGTGGAAAGAGGCTGGACTTGTACCGTCTTTCAGCTGGCTCTATCTTGCAATTCGTGATGGGATGAGTATTTTCAATGTGTGAAGGGCATCGGAAATCATTTATGTATTTATTATTTCATTTGGCGAGTCTTTGATCCACTATACAAACACATCTGTGGATAAGCTTGAAGGGTGGGTACGTAGAACCAATTGAAACCCCTTACTTCAGGTTCCAGTTCGGGGATACTCGAGAAAAGTTCCGGGATATCATTACCCATCACCTGGTTATATTCTTTATTGGGGCTCTTCAATAGAAATTTAGGGATTCTAGTTTTTATTTACTCTGGAACGTTCGAATGGTTATGTAGGGCCCGAGACCAGTATGCACAATTCCACTACGGAGTACTCCGTACCCCCGAGGGACACAATTTCAGGTTGCTACGAGTACAAAGACGCAAACTGGACTTCGTCTAGCATGCTCCACTTAAGGTGGGTCCAGGGAAGGCTGTTTCTTCTCTTTTCTGTTTCTTTTCCTTTGATTTCTCAATGGCGCCTTAAATAAGCGTTGACCACGCAGGTAACTTGACTTCATTTTCACTCCACTTCTGTGCATAACCTCATTATGGGCGAAATCTCTGTCCCCCCTTCCGCATCTGATGCAATGGACAACCGCCCTGTCCCCCCTCTTGGTCTCCCCGAGCTCATGTTACAAAAGATGGGGTACTATCAGCATCTGGTCTAGTACGTCTCTATCTCTAGTAATAAACACTTTTGCGATTCTAATCCTGTTATTAATAGCGTCACAATTGGTCTTCTCGCATCTCCCCTCGTGGTGTTGTACCCTATCTGCCGTCAATACTGTGATGCAGATTCATGTCGCTATTATCGTTCCATCACTTTTTATATTCTCGTATTTTTCTTCTTGTTTATTATTTGGCGGGCGATGAATCGGAAGGAGAAGGAGGACTCCGACGCGATGTCTATGATAGGGACACGGCACAAACGAGAGGAGCGAGCAGAGAAAGTTTAGGCTGCTCGCTTGCCTCCGAGCTCAGGCCTGATATAATTCTCAATAACAACTATAGGACTACGGAACTATTATTGTCGGATGACAGAGAACTGGTGTACGAACAATGTATGGTATAGATGACCAATTTTAACAACTCTAACTAACTAAAAATGACAAAACCCGCTATTTCAACAATCTGTGCGGACCATGATAACTAACTGTAATATGCACTTTTGTATGGTATGCCTGGTACCCAATGTCATATGATGTTTCCGGTATATTACCTAGTTTCTACTATATATTCGGACTTAGTAGTATTCGACACACCCTCTAGTTGTTAAAGCCTATATTTTCTAGCTTTAAGAGCTATCAATTCCTTCAATTTCGAGCCTTCCAATAGCTTCAATTTCATCAATTCCAAGCCTTCTAATAGCCTCAATTTCTTTATTGCTATAGTTTCTTTAAACAGCCTCTGTTTCTGGGATCAGATAACTAATCTCTCTTATCCTAATCAGCTCTCTAAAGATATACTACTTCTACTTTAGAAGCGCTTTCGTAAGGCTATCTACTAGTATAGCCGTAGTTAGAACCTAGTCAATATTAACTCGACCCTCGCTAACCTCCTATCTTATCTAGTAACTATTAATATTAATATACCGGAGCTTCATATATATCGCCGCCCCTTCCTTCGTTAATAAATCGACGGTTTACTAGTTATTATATATAATAGATAATAGGTAGTTAGGTTAGAAGCCTAATATAGAGAGGACTCGACGCTATTACTATATAGTTTTGCCTACCTCGGCTAGAGCTAGTAGCTCTACCTCTATAGTCGACGTAACGTATTTCACCACCGAGTGGCCCACCCCAAAACACCATAGTAAATGCGATATTTTACAACCTCATATAACAACAACCACGTTATTATTTGATTATATTATCACTCGATAGCTATTGATAAGGATTTCAAACACCATATATTAATTTCAAGAGAATCGAACGACTATATTATCACGGTATCAAAAATTACGTTACTGAAAGCTAGAATCAAATATAGCGTAAACATAAAGTCATAAATATTTTCTAAACTCCCTAGAGAAGCTAGATATCACCTACAAAGGTATTTAGCTATAAGGAAAGCTCTATATAGACTATCGTTGTTGAGATATCAAGTTGTAATTTATCGCATTTACTATGGTGTTTTGGGGTGGGCCACTCGGTAGTGAAATACGTTAACGTATTCGGTAAGCGAGCTACGTATGCAACCGAGCTGCGCACCCCACCCAAAACGCGTCTAGGAATTAGATCTTAGTTAGTTCATCCACTCACTATGCCACCAATTCGTACTTAATCTTCTTAAAATTTAATAGAGAGAGAGGGTAGGATCTTATTAGCTCTCTAGGCTATTAAGAAGTAAGAAATTAACGCTATTCGCGAAGTAGCGCGCCGTTTTAACGTACCTAAATCAACCCTTCGGACTCGCCTTCGTAGAGTTTAATTCCGCGCGAATTCTCGCGCTAATTACTCTAAATTAACTATAATTAAAGAGGAATCTCTTAAAAAATAGATTCTATCTATAGATTCTTATAGATTAGCCCCCCGGCACTTTACTATATAAGAAATAGCGGATCTTCTTCTTTAAAATCGTAGAACTACCCTAGTTCTTTTAGTCGGCGAAAAATAGGTATATAACTTTATTAAATAGTATCCTCTCCTCTCCTCCCGATTCCTAAACGATATAATTATAAGTATACGAAATATAAAGACCCTAAAATCATTAGAGAGTAGTTTAATCTAGTTTAAAAGACAATCTTTTAATATAGAATCGACCCCGACGATATCTATAACTTTAATAAGACCGGTTTTATAATAGGATTAACTATAACTATAAAGGTTATTATAAGGAGTAAATACTATAGTTAGCGTTTATTTTTATAACCTAGAAATCGAGAGTAGGTGTTACGCACTAGCTAACTGGTCACAGTTAGGTTAGATGGGTTCAGGGTATACTTGCCTTAATACTCCTCGAATGGTCCAACGTCAATGATCGGGTCGCAACTGAGCTATTGCCGCGCAGGGCCTTACTATAGCCTAAGTCCTTTTAAGCGATTAAGGAACTAATACTAGATAGAGCGCCGAGTAGATCTATACCGGGGTATTAGTCTACTTATAAGTATTATTAAGTTATAATTAAGTAAAGAGTTATAATAATCTAAAAGGTAAATATAAGTAATAATATATAATTAAAGACGAAGAACTAAACTAGATATATAAATAAGTATCCTTATATATCCCTAAGTTCTTCCTATATAGAATAGTAGATAGTAGAATAGTAGAATCGCCTTAGCGGATTCTACTAATCTACTTACTACCCTTCTACTACCTATATAATCACGTGATACTAAGTAGTGGTTGTCTAGTACGTAGAGCAACCTATATAACGGAAATCCTCTACGGGATAGATCCGCTTAGGGCGGATCATACTCTTGCTTAGTGAGCTTGCACGTGATCTGCTGATAGGTATCCTGGTTGGCTCTCGATGGCCTATTGGTGTGCCTGGTGGGTCACCACTGATTGGTGACAGATAGGTCCGTAACACACGTACGCGGGCCTCGCTAAAGTGTAGTGGTTGTGGAGGGATAGGACATAAGATTAATAGATGCCTAGCTAGATAGATGATTTTACTATATTTAATTTAATGGAGTTTTGGTTAACATATTTATATTTGAAATTAATATATTAGTTGGGGTGCGCCACTCGCTTGCGTGCGCCGCTCGCTTACCGAATACGTTAAGCTATAAAGATTACCTAATACCACTTCCCTACTAAAATATTATAACCTACTTGTTAGCACTTTAGCAGATATAATATTATAGCCTATAAGTAGGTTATAATATTTTAGTAGGGAAGTAGTATTAGGTAATCTTTATAGCTTGACTAGTTATATAATTATATTATATAAGATATAAAGGGTTATACTTAGCTAGAATAGGAAATAATATAAGAGGCAGAAGTCAAGTTGATTGTTGTTATGCTTATATTATCATAACATACCAGCTAAGCAAGGAATTTCGATTCCTTATATAGCTAGTTAGGAGGCAATTATAAGATAATGTAATATCTCATAATGTTATAATATGACTTCACTATATATGGCAAATATCATAATATGATCTCACTATATATGGCAGATGATAGTGAGTCATAATATAGTTTTACCATATATCATATATCTAAGGATCACTTAGATAGTACCGGTAAAATATATATAGGCTCCTTTCCCACCATAATAATATATATATACCATAATATATATCCTATATATATCCTATATAATACTATGATGCTAACACCCCTTATACGAATTAAAGCCTTTAAATCGGAGACAATTAAAAATAGCTTCGTAGTAGCCGGTTTAGTACTATTTAGACCCGACCGAGTGATCTTAAAGCTCGATATCTAGCTCCGAATACCTACCCCCTCCGAGTAGGGGGAGTAAATTAAGCCGGAATTTTACCCTAAAAACCCCCTTTATAAAGAAAGAACTACGTCGATAGGCTTTATTAATTAAAGCTCTACTTCGTATAAGATCTCGGAGCCCGCCTAGCCCGTTAGATCGTATATTAAACTAGCTTATAAAGGGCTTCTATAATTCATTCGCGGAAAAGGTATCCGGAAGGCCCGAGCTTTAGTTGGTTATTATATAAGGAGACCCGCCTTCTAGGCCGCTTTCTATAAAAGTATGTGACATTTACAATACAAACCTAAGACCTTAACTAAGTAATGTATTTTACATGAAACTACTATATACATGTGACCCCCCTCTTCCACTTCAGCAGCAGTCAGCCTTCCACCACTCTTGTTTACCTTCTGGGCTTTACCAATGCGTCCTTTGATGTGGCATTTAATTTTCATCGAATAACCTCTTGAATCTTCATCGCCCATGTTCCTGGCCAGGGACGCGGCAGCTGCCACCTGAACACATCCATGGCGTCTCCATCGTCTCTACGTCGCTCGAATTGGTGTTATAGGAGCAAGGAGCAGCTCGAGGAGTTTATCATTTCGTTTACTATGGGAGTAGACATTTCTCGGGGGTCAAGTAGGTCGGCCGTTGCTCTTTTACCTAACTGATTCCACGGAATGTAGCGATTCCACGGAATGTAGCTTGCCGTGCTGCGAGTTCCACTTGGTGCAAGCATTATAATTAAATATTAATGCAAAACCTGACCTGGATTCCTTAATCTTTGGACAGTTTAAACAATTGTTTTAACTTCTTCCGTTTTGAATTGTTTTTTTCTTTTTTGCTGCTGTTTTGGTCCAACAGCATAAGATCTCGATATGTCTAGAAAGATAAATTAGCAAGGAGTGTATCATAGAGAATAGACTTGGCCTTACGTCGGATGCAATCAAGAAAGATGGCTGACCCATCCCTGCCTGCCATTCAACTACCGTCGTGCTTTCAGTCCCCGGCATTCCTTCCTGCCACCTGACCGTCGGATCCTGCTGCCAGCACGAATGCCACATTTCGCCCTGCTTGGCCAACACGGCGAAGACCCCTAGGTGATCCCTGACGAAGCGCAGACCCGCGAAAGAAGGAACCTCCACGACCACGTCGCCAGGCTCTGCTGCGATATCTGCATCTGGTGGGCCGAACCAGATGTCATGCAGATATTTCATACCTACACGTAAGTTACTCCGATTGGGGCTTCCCTCCGCATAATTCTGTCGACGGAGGGTCGATAACTGCAATTTCAGCTTTGCAGGCGTGTCTAGGGCGGGTGGCAACTGTATACTTCTTGACAACTGCAGCCTCGCTCTCTTCCCTTTCAGATCGGGCGCCCCCTGGATATCTTCAAGTGGGAGCTTTAGTAGCGTTAGAAGGATCGTCATCGCGTTGGCATGCACCGCATCGTAGTTGGCCAGATGAGGAAAACAACCGAGCCCTCTGTCATAGAGATGTTTCAGAGTTTGGGTAATATCCTCTGCGACCTCTGCAGGAGGTACGTTCGAGAATTGAGGATGGTTCTCTAACATCCTTGCGACCGATGACCAATAACCCAAAGTGGGATTCCGCAGGGATTCAACGTCCTCGGCTTCAGAGTCCGAGAGCCATCGGCGAACATGGCGGTCCAAGTCCGGCGGGAGAGCATGATACCTCATATCGGGGAGCAAAGGCTTTTCTAATCCCTCAGTTTCCAAGGTGGTTAAAAACCCCTCAGAAGCGGAAATCGTGATGCCATTTCGATGAGATGTTTGTCCTGATCCTTCCCATGTAAGGCCCGCGTCGATCTCGATCGGGGACACTTTGTAGGGCATTTCAGGCAGGAAAGGTGCGAGATCCGATGAAACATCGAGAAAACCGTCCAATTCAGCCATTGTGAACTCGGATTTCCAGATGCCCTCGATTATCTTCCAACACGCTGCGTGCATGGTTCGAGTTTCGCTATGGAAGGTCGAGGAGCATAGCTCAGCAGGTACAAGGGCCTGCGGTACGGGCTGTTGAGATGCTAACTGTAAATCTTGGGAGTATCCTCGCCATGCTCCTGGTCCTTTGGGGTCTTCTGCGGCATACTGGAGCTTTATCGAATGTCCGCAGATGCGGCATTCGACTCCATCGAGGGCGAGGATCCAAGGAGCATCTTCGGTTGACATTGCCGGATTCTGTTTGAATTTCTTGTTTGTGATGGATGTGATCGCGTCTGGCGCACCGTGATTGTCTTTGATATTTATTGCTCTCGCCTAAGAAAACCTTGGTCCTCGGTAGTTTTTAAGTGCAGATCCCTCGTATTTCAGCCGACATTGTCATCAAGAGCATTTATGATAGGCCGAAAACTTGAAGGATCCTCGGATGTTTTGATTCAGGCACTCCATTTTCAACAAGCGCGGCACCGATCGCATTCGCTCAACTCTTTCGGAAACTTTCCATATCAATTCAGGTGTGCATTCGCCAAATGCTTTTGTCGAACGCAAAATTACTAGCTCACAGCGGTTTATTCAAAAACTGCAGGTTACTTTCTATTTCTGTTAACAACTGATTCAGAACACAAATCCTGTCAAATAAACCACCTTTCCTTAGAATCCAATATACCTCTCATTATCTGGTCAATAGAACTTTATTGTCGACCGCGGTAATTAGCGTACTGTATCCTCCGGAATCGAAACTTTCTCCCGTTCGGTTACAGTAATCCTGAGATTCTGTATCATGTGATTCTCACTTACGACACCGAACGATATTTTGAAAACACGCTAATTTAGTTTCGATCAAAGTGAAATTGGAAATTATTTGAGGACGACCCTAGTCAAGGCTTCTATGGGTTCTTAGAATGGTATATTAACACCGTGGGTGCGCGAGAGAAAGCGCCAAAGGCCATTTCCGACATACAGGCCTGATGATCGAGGAGCTAGGACTTTGAGAAGGACGAAATAATACACGATATCGAACGAGCTCTATATTATAGTATTTATAGAGATAATCATATCTTATATTTCGAAGGCTAAGTAAACATCCTATCGAGATCTACTATGCATTTAGAAACCAAGTCGCATCTTCCGCTGCAAGCATTCGAGGTACCATAAAGCTAGGAGTACCGATAATTCTCCTATACCTCTACCTCTCTAGGGCACAGCCGTGGAGACCGCCATACGACCACTTCCCTCTAAACGCTTGATAGCAACAAGCTCCGTATTCGTTAGAATATAGCCGTACCGGGTATTACACTAGCGTATATAGAAATTAACCTAAGCCAAGACTTGCTTATATTCACGCTATTCTGTAAGTATTACTATAATTAACTGTAGAAAGTGGTATTTATCCTCTATAAATAATATATATCTCTTTATACAAATACTTAGTAATTCCTTCTAGGTACGAATTTATGGTCAAATTGGATCTTTTTGGGGTTATTTTGTATGAAATTTTATATGAAATCTAGTATTATGATACTAAAATCAGTATAAAATCCACTTAATTCCTACTTCTTACTATAATAATATAATAATACTGAAGATATAGGTTAGTACCTGCGTAAAATACAGCCATTAATCATCTACTTTATGTATGCTAAGACTGTATTTGTGCACAGAAATGGGCTTTTGATGGGCTTTAATGGGCCCCCATTAATGGGCTGTGCAGAGGTCTACTCCAGATGACCCTTTCAGCTAACATTGTTGATCATGACCTCCAACCAATCCTTTTTCTTCTAATCATGGCCTAGAGGGGCGCTATTTCTGTTCTTTTTCTTCCTTGAAATGTTTCTCTGAGGGTCTCTAGGGTCGAGACGTATTCAAATATCCTGCTGATCAGTTCTTCGGGCAGAGCATCCAGGGGGGCCATAGCGACGTTTCCCAGCTAAAGCAAGTTTTTGGTTGTACAGCGGAGAAGAGTAAGAACAGACAGTCCGTCCCCTCTGTTATTGTTTGGGAAAGTAGCGTATCTGTAAACCCGTAAAAGTCAATTTTCCTGCCCGGGGGGATGAGCACAGTTGGACTGCCCGTTTCGCGCGATATTGGCATGATTTGTAAGCTAGTCCCGCATAGGCATGGTGGTAACTCCCATCCGGGACAGGCACCAGGCACCAGGCACCAGGCACCAATCTCCCACTGGCTACGATTATAAAGACGCGCTATCCTTTCTTCTGCCTCACAACGATATATCATTCGTGCACAGTGATCAAGATGGGTGGCTGGGCGATTTTTTGCGCTATCTGCGGAGGTCCATTCTCCAGCCAGGTCGACATGGACTGCGAAGGGACCGACGAAAGGGCCTATCGTTTCGACATCCTCGAGGATTGCAACCTGGAGTGGCTCGACGAACTACGTGCCCTAGGAATGAATCCCGACGCTACCGGAAGTGACAAGTTCGTAGTGACTCGCTATGGCCGTCTTGATAAAACTAAGTGCCCACGTTTTCTAGGTCGTTTCTGACGGGATCTGGTCGCTACTTTGACTATGTAAGCTGATCGAACCCGTTGACAGTGTTCTCGCTGGCACTATGATTTACTGAAGCTGGAGGTCATGCTAGGGTGGAATTGAAGTTGTTGCTGGGAATAGTACGTTGCTCTGATTGCATAGCCCTCCGGGGCACTAGAACTAGCCGTCAATGATGAAATCGCTTAGTAGATATGAACATCCCATACCCGAAGAATGAGATTGTTCCCATGGTCGCGTATGTTTTGCGTCACCCCTTGTCTCCTGTTCCAGTTTACCCGCTAACCCTCTCACAGATATCACGACTTTGCGGAAATCGACACACCACATGTGTTTCCCTTTCACTCCGTTTGCTACGAGGTTCTGAGGAGATGCATCTCCCTGAGGAAGTCAGGTGGAATTCGGGGACATACGCTGTACCAGGTTTTCGAACAGGCCAACGGTGGCCGGTACGTCCGGCTGCAACTTGACTATGGCGACCCAGACCCCCCCGCAGAGCAGGTGTGGGAGAATCTCCGAGGACAGGAGGTAAGTAAGAAGCTGAGAGCAAATAATGCGGGTTAAAAATTTAACATGCCCAGATTCTAGTAGTAAATCCAGTCGACATACCGGAGCTCGAATCGGAGATCAGCGACATCAAGTGCTTGTTAGACACGAAAACCTACCTGGGTAATGAGACGAAGCTCCATGTAGAGGATATTTTCAGTCATCTTCCGATCGAACTGCGACACGAAATCTTCAAGCACCTTCGCCCAGAATCAATTTTGGCTCTCAAGGCGGCCTCGCGGGTCATGCACGCTACCTTGATTCCGCGTTCCATGTGGGAGGCCAAGTTAGTCGATACATATCCATGGCTGTGGGAGGTGCTCGAACTCTCTGTTTTCCAATCACAGGAGATCGAGGAGAAGGCTTCTAGGCTGCTTCTTGCTTGTAGTGAGCACGGCGGATCCACAGGAAAAAGCTATGGCTATACCCTGGGACTTGCCAACAGGAGAAGGATTTGGGGAGTATGCGAACAGATTCGGAGTCGATATTTGGAATAGCGGGCCGCTGTTACTAGGCAGGTACTGTGCTGACTGTTATTGTATCCATGTTGGGAGACATTGAAGTAAATTTTCAAACTCTGATCACATGATGCTGGTCTTGATATAACTGATTCCGTATTCAGAGACTGATTCCAGTTTTGAATAGTAAAGATGAAGCCCATATGAAACGTAGGCTATATGGTCCTGTACTTCTCTCGACAAATAATCTAACGGTCAAGGTAAGTCTAAATAACCAACGTGGGGATAACAATAGCTAATCGAAAAATTGCCGCTCGAAATTCCTTCGGAGTTTGAGGATATTCAGATTCAACCTGAGGCAGTTCTTTTTTTTCATCGGAGTGCGCCGAGCCCGACATTGTAGTATGGAGGTCTTGGGTGCCTTGGCATTTTCTGCCCGGGGCTACATCCGGCTCTGAGGAGAGGAAGCCTGGTCTGATCCAACCGGAAGGAGATATATCGTTATGTTAAGGGGTGAAATCACTATGAACTTAAAGATGAAGGAGAGCTTTGTCTTTGTCAAACCTATGGCCCGTGTGATCAAGGCTAGGGTGCCATAATAACTCGAGATTCCAGGTATGAAATGTATCAATAAGGATTTGAGGACCTGATGGATGGTTGGAGCGGCTTCGGTAAAGTCTTGGAATTTCTGATGCATCCGCGGTAGGATGTTAGGCAGGCGGGTAATCGGAGGCGTTAAAAAAAAGAGGCGGATGACTCGTATCATGGTTAATACTCTAGAATTTGGTTTTAGAGATGGGAGCTGAAGAGTATATATTAAGGTATAAGGCTTTTAATATCAACATTCACTGGGTGACCTGAATAAACTAATCAGCCACTCAACCTGATATTCGGAATTTGAAATTTCTTGACGTATGGTTCCATGTGGCCTCGACTCATACCTATGGAGTCCGGACATCATCGAATAGACGAGGCCCGTATTCCAGGCCAATCTATACCCTACTTCCGCGCTGTGTCATATATGATTGGTTTGTCGCTACTCCTTTCTCCACTTTGGCGAATCTTCCGTCTGTCCAGGCGTGTTTTCTACCAGATAACAACTCTCGCTGCCCAATTTTGCTTCCCCTCATTCGGTTGGCCGTTGAAGGGTCTTATGTGGGCTTCCGTATGGGCTAGATGGCAAGAACTTACTGGTAGATTCATATGAAATCCCTTTACCTAATGCTATTTAGCCCAGGCTAACCCCGAGCTTGTACCAGAGTTGCTAGTATAGTATCTGCTGTATAGATCGCTAGGTCAGAGCTATTTAAGAATGAAAAACTTTGAAGAGTACGATCACCGTTCATTGAATTAGAAATTCACTTACTAACTAACTACCGAAGACGTATTCGATCTTCAGAATTTACTTTCTTATTAGACACGATCAGCGGAAGCTAACAATCTACGCCGGTCTTATTCGTAACTTATCAGCCCCTTTAGATGCTCTAATAAACAATGGTTGTATAAAAGAGGCGGTATCTAAAGCTACTACTATAGATAACATAGAAGAGGAAACTTTTATTACTTTTTATGAGTTTAGTTACAAATGCAATTATACTACGTCTTACCGTAAAGACAAAGACAATGATAGCCATTTTAGTGTAGAGAGTAAGTACTGGTTAATACGTCACAAGAAAGATTACTTATACCTAACTTAGATCGAGTGCAACTAAAAGACTGCAATCTACAACAAGAATCAGAACCGGGGCTAGAAGCGGGACCGGGACCGGGACCAGAACCAGAACCAGAACCTCTAGTTTTATACCCCTGTGAGTAGGGAACGCTTAGTAAGAAAATGCAAAGAAAGAACTACTGTCCTTCACCCCCGCTAGAGATTGAATACGCGAACTCAATATATGTTCGAAGTCCATATAAACGCCGGTGGAGTCAGTTTAGAGGTTTTCGCTTGGTTAGAGATGAGGCCACAATCTCCCCTTATCCGGACCTTCTTACCCACGCAAAAATGTATATATTCGCGATACGGTATCTTATTGACCGATTAAGAGAATAGTGCTTAAAGTCACTTCACCGTATCCTTTACAATTTTACTCTTAACAGGCAAACTATAATATACATTCTTGATCTGCTAGTATATACCCATAAGCAGATAGGTAGACAAGAGCCAGGTGGATGCTATTCCCTTAGAATGTTGATCATTCTCTATATCTTACGTGAGGCGCGAACACTGGCTGAGAATACTCGATTTCGGCATATTTTGGATGACTATGGGGAAATGGCCTCTGATCTTGTTGCGAATCTTGTTGAATAATGGGCTTGGGATATGCTATAAGGGGAGAAATTAAAAATTTGTTTTCGACTTCGGCTTTCTGATAACTGCAGATTAACTAGAAAAGTGAGAGATGGCACTTCAGAATGGAGAAAGGAGTAGCGATGAGCCAACCACACATGCCAACAGCCAACAAGGGAATAGCGTACGTAGTGTGGAGTAGTCTTCGGTGTCATCGAAAGTTCTCGACTAGATCGAATGGAGTACATTGCAGAGAGCCGGAGCAGCTATATTAGAAGCAAGGAAGAGGCCGCTGGAGACATATTTGAACAAGAATACGCTAGACTGTGATATCAGGATCCGGACGGTTGGCTCTCACTGCTCGGGAAATGACGGTCTCTTTATATAGTGAGTAACGATGATTGTAGCTAAACGCGGAGAAACTCAATTTTACTTTCTGAAAGTCTGGACGATTGCGTTGGGTGAATCGAATTGCTAGGTCGCGATTTCCTGCACGTTTGTGGGGAAAGAAGCTGAAAACCAACCGGGGCACGGCTTTCAGATGAATCCAAAGGATTTATTGTATAGTTATTGAGCAGCCAAGTCTTCTTTCCGTCTTTTTGCTCGAGATATAAACGCAACTTGAAAGTTTTCGAGCAAGATCAAACCCTTGCATTTTTTGTTGATATCCAAGAACCTTATTATCAATGATATATACAAATATGAATTTGGTGCTCGATGTTGAGGTATCCACAAGATGACGCATAAGGTCCTCCCCGTTATGCGAGTAAAGTATGCGATTGATTGGGATACGCAGGCCACTGGGAGGCAGGATATCCATAATCAGAAGACTGTATAGCACGACCATACTTTCTAAGTCGGTATTATTAACACCTGGCCCCACTATATTCTCAATGAATGCCGGAGGGGCATATCCTATATGCCGAGAAAGAAAATCGGATGGCAGATCGGTAGTAATTGGCCCATCATCATACACACGCCGGGCCGATGAAATGATGTAAGTAGTGACATCGTCGCGTTCAATTATGAACCGAGGGTTGCTCATTTCACGGACATTAGTTAGATATCCGCTACATGTTGGATCAAAGAAAAACATACAGAATTGACTTATAACCCGTAGCGATTGTGTAGTGAGGGGCTTGGTAGGTGTTATTGGTGTTATTGACATGGCTTAGGAAACAGAGGATGTAAAATGCCATGTGACTACGATGGTTAGTAGAATAATTACATGGGAATAGAGACACTTTATAGCTTTCTGCAGGTTCGTCTTATTGATAAACGTAAGCAACAGTTGGGCTCCGATGAAGAAAACAAGAAATACCCAGTTAGTTGATCGCTTCGTAGAATCATAGCCTTTCTTACTGTCTGTCTAGTTAACGAAGTAATAGCGAGTTCTTGTAAAGATACACTCAACTCCTGTAGGGGAATTGGAGGTTCATGATCTCTAAAGAGGATAAAGGAGAGAAGATCTTCTCTATCTAGAGAACTTAAGTTAATCTAGACGGAT
The DNA here is from genome assembly GCF_028827395.1 of Penicillium hordei. NCBI lineage: Eukaryota > Fungi > Ascomycota > Eurotiomycetes > Eurotiales > Aspergillaceae > Penicillium > Penicillium hordei. Next base: position 2,161,066 of record NW_026623146.1, on the reverse strand, counting down.
AAAAACTGGCTCTTACTTACCTGGTGTAACTAACCACTATAAGTCTCGCTTGTTAAAATGAGATACGTTGTCCTCTTTAGGATTGGCACCCATTGTTGGAGTATCATTCGAGCTTCGTTCGAATCGAGATTGTTGATTGTATGTTTACATAGCTTCGTTGTGTGTTCATATAGCTCTATGATTCCCTAGAAACTTCGATCATTGATAAATGAAACTGGGAGGAGAGATATGCGATGCTTTGTCCTAAGATGAAAGGTTTTCGAAAGGGTTTACTAGGATGATAATCATGACTTATATATCAAATCTCATTCACCAACAAAAAGCCCGACAAATTTCCAAAGCACATACACAGCAAACAACCAAAGATAAAGACTATCAAAAGACGGGGGGAAAATAGGAAAGATCTGCAGAAAAAGTGTCGGACAAGGTGAGACCAGAGAGCAAAACGCTAAACCGAAATATGATATCAGAAACTGCAAACTCCCGAGACTTTTCAAATCAAACCAAGAAATTTTCTTGTCCAGTGTTTCTTATTATGGCGTCGCCTATTTTTCAATCCGTAATCAACAAAGAAAGAGAAATGGAAAAAAACAATAAGTCTCACAAGGCCACTGAAATTTAGACGTAGTAGTAGAGTGGCAGCCCATTGTGGTGGCCAATTGATCCTGGGCAGACTGGCTGGGACCCTTGGCTTATGGTGTTGTGGTAGTCCATATTGTGAAAGCTTGTAGAGTCCATAAGTATTTGATTGTGCATTGTAGTACTTTGACTAGTTGCCAGTGAGGCGTAGTCTTCTGGGATGGCAACGTTTTGATAGGAGTTTGTATCGATCCAGCCGCCGTAGTGGCCTGGGCTTCAGTGTGCTGATGATCAGAGGTACACCATGAGAAATTGTTCTGCGTGGAGACTGGAGTGTCGCTTATCATAGGAGTACTGGGTATAGGCTGCAAAAACGAGTTGGTGTATTCGGGCCGCATTTTGTAGTCAGGATTATCCTGTTGGTCGGCAACTTCGAAGTTGAGAGGTATTGGTATGGATGAACTACCTGGGAGATCGTAGGCTGATGCTAAAGCAAGATCCTTGGTCTTTGTGGTCAGGGTAGTAGATCTTTGCTCAACAGATACTAGCATCAGTCCCAGGTCTTTGGCCTTAGGCACCCGAAGGAGCTCATAGATGATCTCGACCTCGCGTGGGTCCTTCAAGTCCCGTTTGGCATCTCTAACGATTTTCTCCAATTTATCAGCAGTGATATCATAGCCACCGAGCTTGCGAAGAATGTGAAGAAACAGTTTGATGCGGTCTAGTCCACAAAATGTCAGCACGGACCAGGATGAATCACTATATAGAAAAAACATACCTGGTTTCACCATGTGATCAGGCTCCTTATGCTTAACGTCCGAGGGCCACAACTCAAGCTTAGTCTTTTCTGGGTTGCACCTAGTGCCTGGAGCCGACCCTGGTGGTGGCTTCCCGCCGTTATTAGGGTGTTTGACTTGCTTGCGCGGCTCGATAAACTTTATAAATGCCTTAAGAATCACACGGCAAGTACACTGTAGGAAGCGTTTGAGGGTATCTTCATAGTAAACCATAACTTTTTTTGTATCCCCAACTCTTAAAGGGACCATTTCAATCGAACCGTTGAAGTTGTCGCCGTCCAAACCCTGCTGGGCCAAAGGCTCTTCAGAGGCGGACATAGTATTGCTCGTGCGTCATCTCAATCGACGGCGTAGTGTCTCTGCAAAAAGATTAGTGGGTGCCCATATATACAGAATACTTTCCATACGGTCAATGGGCTGGTGGCGGCCGATGCGTTCGCCTAGAATTTCGAGGAAATTCTGGCAGACTTTCGGGTTGAACACACTGGTGTCTTGTTCTTGGATAGACTGAGATTCGTAGGTCTTGAGCCTGCCCTCATGATCGATATAGATCATGGCGTAGTGGGTGTAAAGAAGGAGAAATGACGGGCGAGACACAATCATCTCGGGCTGGACCACAATATCAGCAAGAATTAATCAAATTTGTCAGTTACAGAAGACAGTCATACAAGAGCAACATCCAATCCCGGGACCCCTTGGAGGGTAGAGGCAGACCTCTTCATGGCACGCGTTGTGGTAACCATTGCGACAGTATGTCGACTGAGATGGTCCACCGTAGCCTATATGGCTCGTCGTGGGGGTTGGCTATCTTTTAAAGGACGCTGGAAATACTGTGGAAAATGATGCAACAAAGGATAGCGTAATAAAAGTAGGCTATTCAATCTAGATAACGATGGACTTAAGGAGTGGGTGGTGACGTGGGAATATATAATATATATATTTCTTAAGCTTTTATTTATATGGTGTAAGATGAACGTCCATTTTCGGCTTTTTCCCCTCAAGGCGTCTCGGGAAAAGGGAAAATGTTCTCGAACATGAAGAATAAGTCATACTCAACCAAGGACTCCTAGCATTGTGGTGGAGGTGTTTGGGGTTGTTTTTTTGGGGGTGGGGCGCCTGGCTTTCTAACGCTGGTTGTATCGTATCCACCCCTGTTCTAATGAGGCTTAGCTTCTGTTGGAAACCGCAAAAAACACCTGCATTGGCTCAAGTGAGAGGAGACTCGCAGAATTGATTATGGCTAGGGCTAATGTGGATGAAATAAGATCTGCAAAAGATAGATTTAGATATTGTTGTCTCTCTCTTTTTGAATATTATCTTGCTTTACACGATCCCTCGAGTGGTTTGCATTCTGTGTTCGATTGGCCCAAACAACTATACTTCCTGATTAGAAGGAGGAAATAAAGTAGACGACTGTAGAACTTACAGAGATCCACATATCAAACTAATGGTTATATGAAATTGAGAGACATCTTAATCCTGTGATATAATCAGTTTCTGTGAGTATATTAAATTTGCAAATCTCGATATGAGACATACATTTGGGCCACGGCCATTCCAGAAATGCCTTGCTATTTGCAAAAGCCGAAATCGAAAAATGCAGCCAACGATGAAAGCAAACCAGGAAGGTAGGGTGTAGATCAAAATCTGGGAAATTGAGTCGTCATCCATACTTAAGGGTAGTTGAACAGCCTTTTGCTTTGGATTCCAGACGGTTAATATACTAGGAAATCAAGGTGCATGTATAATAAAAACTTACAGACTGCCTTTATAACTGATGCATTACGAGGTTCTCTTGCTGCTTGGATAAAACAGGCATTAGCTAGTAACTTATTAGAAATGCAGATCTATCTTAACTGGCTTCGGCATCCTTACTCTATTTGTTGATCGCCCAATGGCACTTCATTCATGCTTTGCTTTTTTATCCTCGTCATTAATTTTGCAGTCTTGCTAAACCATAATGCCATATATCTGGGGGATCAGGGAGAGGAGAATGATCGCGATATCGAATGTCCCATCTCAACTATTCTAGTTTCCTAATTTGTTGAGTATAAAATTATGGTCTGAGATGGCGTAAGGGCAATAGTGGTTTGGGATTAAGTTACAAGCATATTTCAGCGATTAAGGAAATGATTCAAAACATTCGGCTATCTCCCTGATCATTCCGCAACCGCGACGGGCATAGAATCTTCCCTTCTACCTTTCACCCAGTCAAGAGCATTCGAAACAGCCATCTCAGGGTTGTCTCCGAAACCCATCAGATAGTTATTAACCTCCGCTACGGTCAATTGACTAAAGGAAACAATATCTACAAATTTGTTAGAGAGCTCTGATATGCTATTCTCCTATATCGACCGATCGTTTGGTTCTCTTTCTGCACTAATCGAAGAGGTAAATAGAGACTCCTCGTCAAAAAACGCATGAAAGAGCTGCTTAACGCTCATAGTATCCACGAAGCCAAAGTGATATCTTTTATCTACCCGGCTAGGTCAAATCAAGGCCGGATCAAGCTTTTCTAGATGATTCGTGGTTATAATAAGGATACGGCCCTCCTATACTATAACGCTATCAAGACAGTTCAAAAGGGCCGATAAAGAAATTCCAGCGCTATAAAGTTTATTTTCTAGGAGCGAATTCTCCACTCTACTAGTATTGCTAGGATCCTTTATTCGCCGATTGCCCTCTTAGCTAATTCCGGTATTATCTACGTCTTTAAGGGGTATAATATAACGTTTTAGAAGGCTTTAGAAGAGGCTAACTAAGCTATCCTTATTAAGCTTTTCAGAGTTTAAGCTAACCGTATAGATATTAAGCCAAAGGCGCCCCGCAATTGTAAAGCATATACTTGACTTTCCGGTTCTGGGAGGACTATAGAGAAGATAACCTCGGCGGTATAGAATACCATGGAACCTATACTAGACTCTTCTTCGTAGTCCTATTGGATCCTGTCTAACACATTCCTTTCCATCCATTGTATGAACTGGAAATACTTACTCTAAGGCAGCGGGTACTTATGTCACGCTCGAGCGAGTTCATCCGGCTTATGTAATGATCAGGCGATGAGCAAGTTTAATGATTATGTAATATTCAGGGGCGTGCTCAGTTTTACTCAGTGAGCACTAAAGCGGAAAGGGAAAGCCATATCGCGCAGCCTAAAATCCGGTGAATATGTATGACACAATACTAATCGAAGGTTCAATACTCCATGTAAGCCAAGAGAACATGAAGCAAACGTACCTAAGCTGAAATCTAGATCTCCGTAGAACGACATCTCACTACTGATGCAAAACACACCACATTAGCGTAGCAACCTACCCACAGGTCCTTCATCAACATAGAGCGAGGTACTTCAATTCCGAAAAGTCGGTGACACCATCATTCTAAATGAGGGGTTAGTCTAAAGCCAAACAAGACTCCAAGCCCTGATTTAAGTCCTGCACAACACTATTCCACGGACTATTATTAACGAACAGCTCATCCAGACGGACACCGCTAGTTCTAGGGAGAACTGCTTGTCGACACGAGGTTGTGGTTACACGCACTCACTCGGAAAATGTTTTCTCGATTTGCTGTTACACTAGAATCGACGAGGGCGCTCATGTGCCTGGTTTACCCCTCCTTTGGAATTTACAATCCAGTCTGGTCCTGTCTACATACATTATCTAGCAGACAGGTCTGCAATATAAAGACCCTTGCTTTTACACTATGTATCAACGCGAACATACAAGCCCGGTGGCGAAATGTGGGCTCTGTGACTAGACTGGACCGGAGTGAACTTAACATTTGACTGTGAAGGCGGGTGTGTATTAAATATGGCCGGAATGATTGCCTGACAGTGACGATCCACGTTGGCCATTTTGGATTGCAGCTGTGTCTGTGCTCTATGTACATGCATACATGTAAGAAACCAAGAATACTAGATCCATCTGTATAAATGGTCCGATATAGGTTGTGCCGATAAGTTTAATTGCGGTTACTTGAGTTTAATGCAGTTGACTATCCAAGATTGAGGTGGTAAATCTGAAAGCTAGTGTTGATGTTCATTGAATCCAAATAGGTAATAACTCAGATTCAAGAGCAGACTCTGATTTTAGTCTAGAGTCAGCGGCTCAACCCATGTTAAGCCAGAAACCCTCGCTCTGAAAACGACTGTAAAAGTCTAGTGTTGACAAAGGTCCCAACCAAAGGCGGGAGAAAATACATAAAGAAATAGAACATGGTATGTAACGAGAGCTTGGTAGGACATAAATGCCCGGGTAAAGGGGAAATGAAGGAACATAGATAACCGAGAGGCGAGTGAAGATAGAATGATGCAGTTAGAGCCAAAATAAGAACAAAGTTGTAAAGCGGAGAGGGTATAGGTATAGATATGAGATGTGGTCGTGAGATGTCATGAGATGAGTGAGTGCTGAAAAACAATATTTAAAAAACAAACAAAAGAAAAGTCAAAGTAGTTTCAGCAAGGCAAAAGCCAAACCTCAAACCCATGGATCAGCCTGCACATAAGTATGTGGGTTGACGGGCCCAACCAACTTGATCTGAGCTTTTAACCGCTCTCTTCTGCGATCATCTTTTGACTCTGTAATCTTCTTCTTCGCACCCAGGAACACCCCTCGGGTATTATGCTGGGACTGCTTCCGCGAAGACAAAGAAGGGCTGGCCTTTGCATAAGATAAGTTGGGGGCCGAAGATGAAGACAGCTCTGCAGCCGAGCCGGGCGAAGACTTATATCTCGGGAACTGAACGTTCCGCTTCTTGGATTTGGGCGATTCCCAGGCCACAGGGCCGTGTTTCTGGTATGCGGATAGGGGAACCGCTAGTTGTTTCGGCCGGGGCGTTGTGGGGGTTGAGAGCGACGTAGGCGACGTTGGTGAGATTGGTGTTTGAAGATAGAATTTGTGGTTGGTATAGTCATACTCGCTACTCGAGGATGTAGCCACGGATGTAACTCGGACAGCGACATTGGTGTCCAAGGCCAAGGAGGAGAACTGTGGCGTCGGCGCAGTGCTGCTGAGTGTACCTCCTGCATCATTGAGGTGGTCCATGGGAGCTGTCGCCGGGCGGGGAATTTCCTTGGACTTATTATCTGCGGTCGAGTCTCGTGAGAGAGTACGGTGGACGTAAGTCTTGATTGAGTCGCGCACTCCGCCGAGACCACCGCGGTCGAGCGAATGCCAGCGGTACTTGCCCTTGGCGAACTCCAGTGGGTTTCCTATTTTGCGGGTTTTATTGTTCGGTGTAACCATATTTGGGCTGATGCGGCCACTGGCCTGTAGAGCGGAAGGCGCCAATTCGGGGAAATAATCCCACTTTTTCTCGCGGAAATAGTGATTTGTACCTGTGCGATTTGGGGTCCAATGCGACGGGCGCCCGTACTGTGTCTCAGAAAATGAAGAGGAAACTGATACCGAGGGCTCAACAATCGATGGCGGGATATTGATATCTATCGAGTCCGTGCGTTTATGTGGAGGTTGCGGGGATATTCTCAGAAGTTGATCGGCCGATGGAGCAGGGTGATCGGCTAAGTCGTCGAAGTCGGAGCCAGAATTAACGAAGATGGGATAGCTATCTGCTGAATGGCGGGGTTCACTTCCAGTGAAGCTATCGAGGGTACTTTCGGTATCGCTGTCGCTGGAGTCACTCCACATAGCCGAACATTCTGGTTCTTCGGGGAGGGGCTTTGCGGGGAGCGGTTTGTTGAGAAAGAGATCGGAGCGTGTTGAGAAGGGATTTTGGGGTGACAGGGGTGAGAGTGGTGGGATTACTCGCTCAAGTCCTTCAAGTGAACGAGATGGTCGGACCGGGGGTGCCATTCGACTATGATACGAAAAGGTTGGGGAAGGCATTTTGGATTCGAGAATGTCGAGTCAATAGGAAGTATAAAAATCATCCATCAAAGAAAATGGGTGATATGAATAATAAGAATAATAGCAACTATCAAAGAAAAGAGTTAAGAGAGGGAGTCCAGAGTATATTACTTGGGAATATATAAGATAAAATATAAGATATAAGATAATATACGGTAATATCATATATACAGTACGACAAAAGTAATCGTCAAACGAACTGACGCAAGGACTTTGGACCACCCTTGCTCCGCTTAACGAAATATGATTGGCTTAGACCGGATATAATTGGGCTGATTCCAAGAGATTTACTTTATCTAGTTACTCTGTAGGCCTGACATGTTCCTTTTCTCGCACAGCCCTCTTCTAACTAAGTTTGGCTGCCTTTTCTTGTAATCGGCCCAACTGACAAAGCTGAGCGATCATCTCCTCGTCTCCAAAATGACTGTTATGTTCAAATTCCGGTTCCTGCGCGTATGCGACACGGGCTGCATCGACAATAATTCTAGCGGTCATGCCAAAGATACGATAGACATGATCTTCCCCATGTTCACTAATTTCACGAACAAAGAACTGGTGCACTAGTGGCGTAGTTAGTATTATGGCTTTTCTCTCCTTTTCTTGGCTCCCCTATTTCCCGTCTTGAAAGGAAAAAAACAAAAAAGAAAAAAAGAAACCAAAGAAACTAAAATAAACATTCTATGTCACGATCCACCCTGGGGTATCCCATATGGACTATGGACATCTAGAAATCACAAAATGAACAGAAAAAGGAAAAGGAAAAAATGAAAATAGACTTACTTCTCCATTGTGAATTATGCCACATCCCCCAAGCCCCACGATACCATTCATGTCCATTCTGTCCATTCTGTCCACTCTCGCTCAAAAAGTCCTTGAATGGCGCCGTAAAAACAGCCTCAACCTCTCTTGCATCCAAAATAGGAATAAGTGACACCTCAGGATCGGCATTCAGCCCCGAGTGTAGATCATGGCTGTGGAGGAGAGCAACGCAGGGACGTACAACCACCTCCGTTTTGGCAAGATTTGCCGGGAACTCGCAGAGATGCTCCACGCTGAATGGGGGTGGAAGCTTTTGGTTAATGTCGGGGAGGCCGATCTCCTCACTTGCCTCGCGACGTGCCGTTTGGAAGGCTGTTTCCATGTTATCTGCTCGGCCTAAGGAGTAGAAGGCATCAGTTCATACTTCCTTTTTCTTTCTTTTTCTTTTTCTTTTTCTATCTTCTTTTTCCCAATTCATCTTAAGGCGACCAACTTGACTCGGCGTCCGGCCTTTTTCTTTTTCTCTTTCTTTTTCTTTTCTTTTTTTCTTTTCTTTTTCCCCCCTCCTTTTGTCTTGGGGAAAGCTATCAACTTACCACCAGGCAAAGCAGCATCTCCTGCATCTACACCCGAACGAAATTAGCCTACTCCCGAACAACCAACCCATGTCATGCAGCCTCCTGAAAACAGGGCTGATCCACGTATTTTCTCCTTAGAAGACTTACACGAACTTAGTGTCTTAGCCCGGATCGTAACAACGACCTTAAGGTCACCCTTGGCATCGGCGAAGAGCAGTATCAGCACCGCCGCCCGTCTGCTTAGCGGGACCGAATTGTACACGGTTGGCGGGGGGATGTAGTTGCGGAGTCTGCTGATTGCTTCCTATAGATACATCATAAGTGTCAGGGTATTCTTTTCCCTGGGGGTGGGATTTCAAAATCCGGATGGACATCCACGGGGAAAAGGAAGAACGGGTGAGGTCTCGGTTGGAACAAAAAAAAAAAACCTTCTTGACCGCGAAGAACTTGTCTTAGACAGGAAAAAAGGAATATTCCATCTCACTCTTCCCCCAAATCAAGAGGTTTGAAGTCCAACGCAACATGTAAGACTTGTAGCCGAAACTCAAATGACCCTATCTCCCATACCTCCTTGGATACATATCCAGGTATGATCGTCCTGGGAAAAAAAACATAGAAAACAAACATGGCAATTTAAGACAACATGTGGCTTAAGGGGGGTAAACAGGGGGGTAAAAAATGGCAGGGATAATACGCATGGCAAAATGGATACAGCAGATTCATATTACACAAGTGGACACGCGGTCATTTCGGATAGCTGCAGAGAATATTGAAGTTACACGTACCTGAGATGTAGGATTTAGGGGCGCCATTATTTTGGAATTTCGGGGTTGGGGTTTGGGAGTGCTGGGGTTGGAGTGGAATAATTTGAGTTGGTTTTGGTTCTGGAGGCTGGTGGTACTGAAACGAAGTCTCTGGAAGAGGTTGAGCTGTCGTTTCCGCATTTCAAACGAATTCGTTATACCGAACTATGTACTTGGTACTCCGTAGGGCAGTTGGCTATACTGGGGAAAGACGGGGTTTGGTGTAGTAGCCGAGGTAACTTGAGAATGTCGGTATCGGTGTCGGTGACTAATAGTAGAAACCTAGTCAACTAGTTATTGGAGAATACTTTATTACCCCCGACTGTTACAGGTACTTAAGAAAGGGGAGAGATGCACTGGAGTTATTGGGGTTGTTCGCTTTATAGTTATCCACTTGATGCAATTGTGATACATGTATATGAAATAGCCAGAGGAAATCAATAAAGTACACCAGGTCACATGGAGAAGAGATCAATAAAATAAGGTAGAGGGGCGGGGATAAAATGGTCTATCAACATAGCGAGAATAAATAAGACAGGGTGAGAACTGAAAGGGGGGAGAAAACCAAGTGAGAGCCGACAAAACACAGCAACCATCTATATGACAAGTACAACCCAAATGCCTGAAATCGAAACACAAAATCGCCAGCATATTCATATCAACTACGAGCTTTCACTCTTCTTCGCGTCCTTGGACCCGGCCTTCTCGGCGCGGTCACCTTCCACCAAGGCCTCATTAGCCTCAGCAGACTGCTTAGCGCCATCAGCGAGAGCCTCAACCTTGGCCTCCTCCTTCTCATCGATATCCTCGATATCCTTAGGCGCCGAAACACCCGTGCTCTCATTCTCGCTGTTCTGCTCGTTCTCCTCTTCGATCAGCTCCTCCTGCTCCTTGATTACCTCAAGACGCTGCTTGTTGGTAGCAGCACCCTCGGCATTGTGGACCTCGAGCTCGATCTCGTGGAACAATTCCTCGGGAATGCTGGAGAGCACAGACTTGAGCGCGTCGATTTGCGACGCAAACTCGGACTCCTTGCCACCCTGCGTGTACAGGTAGGCATTGCTCAAAACCAACAAAGTTGAGGGAACACCCTGCTTGAGACGCAGCTCGAGCCACATGCCGAGATCCTCGCGCAGGCGCGCGGGGGAGACGCCGTGTGTGCGGATTCCACGCGAGGCGCTGGCCATCTGCAGTTCGGGGACGGAGAGCGAATCAACGCCCTCGTAGAAGATCGCGCGGTCATCACGCTTGATCTGGCGCATGCGGTGCCGGATAGTGTACCGGAGCATGGCGTCGGTACCAAAGGAGTTCAGGTTCATGTAGCGGCAAATGCCGACCAACTGGGGCCGAGACAGGTTGTCAAGGGTCAGGTCATCCTTGAAGATCTTGCAAACCTTGATGACATCCTCTGTTGAGGGCGATTCACCGGTAGTGCGGATCTTGCGGAAGAAGTCCGTGAATTCGTCGTTCTTGACAGTGGCGGCGGTCAAGGGCAAACCAGTCTCCCGTATGGTGTTGCGCAAGAATCCAGAAACCTCTTTGCGGGTTGATCTGAGGTTCAACGCTTTGGCATCGCGGGCTTTCTGCCCCTCGTAGGTACTGGGGAGCATGTTGGGGAAGATCTTTAGGGCGACGGGGAGCAGGAGTTCAGCAAAGGGAACGATGAGGAACATCGAAAATGGAACCAGGCGTCCTAGATCCTTTGTAGTACGTTGGAGCTATGAGCAAAGGTTAGGTTAGCTAAACAGTACAAAATATCGAAATATTCCTGGTGGCGCAAAGCATACCTGGCGGTGCTCTCGGCGACTGAGTTCATAACCACCGGCCATCTTCAACGCCAGTCTCGAACTAATCTTGACCTCAGTGGAAAGCAACTTTGTGCCATCCCAGTAGTGCTGCAACTCTTTCTTGACCTTTTGTCCAAGTGTCAACTTCTTCGCGCTCTTCTTCTCGGCCAACTTCTGATCCTCTGGGTTCGTCTTTGCGGCAGCTCCAGCGGACGGTGGCTTGCTAACAGCTGACCTTGTCTCGGCGGGCTGGGTCTGCGCAACGGTAGATTGTGCCTGCGTGGTCTGTTCTTGGGAGAGCGGCTTCTTGGCTTGCTCGGCATTGAACCCGGGGGGAGGATAGTTTTGAGAAGAGTTGTTCGATGTGGATTGCTCGGTCGCATATCCACGCTGGGGCATCAGAATGGCAAGCGCCGAGATTTGGGATGGCAGATCGCGGCCATTTTGTAGAAGGCTGCGGGCTGCAATGGAGGCCGGGCTCAGTGCACTAGAACGACCACGGGCTGCCGGAAAATATCAGCAACTGCCATTAATATCGAGTTTCTCGATGTTCTTCAACACTTACCGATCAGCGCAGACCGGAAAGCAGGTGTTCCGCGGACCAATCCGGTCGATCTCATTGTGGCGGACATTTGCGGGAAACGTTGGGTTAAAAAAAAGTGAAGTGCTCGAAGCAACGAGTAAAGGGTCTGTAGGTGCAACAACAATGAAATAAATGATTAAGCCTAATGTCCACGAGATGAAAAATAAATCACAGTAATAAGTTGATGATCATGAAAGTTTGGAATGTCCTGGAACCGGATCCGATGAGATGTTGTGATGTACGGCCGCAGTCATCTTGCACGTGACAGCCGATACCGCCTCGGGTTTTGCTCGGGGTTAAACAGATATCCGGACAAGTTCTAGAACGGGCCGAAGGCATGTACAAAGAGTTAAAGTACAAAAGTAATTTCATTGTGCAAATATAATTCAAAATGTTCAGATCAATCTGGATAGCCCAATTTTGTACATTTATATGACTAAAAAGAAAACTCGCTCAGTAATTTCAAGATTCTTGAATCTTGACAAAAAAGAATCCAACAAAACGAGGGTATATAAGGACTGGCATAAATGATGGCAACAAAATATTATGTCCCTTGAGGTTCAAATTCGCTCTCTAACGAGAGAGACCTTGTTTAAACTTTCCTGCGGGATATCGGTAGAAGAGACCTCGGCGGTATCCAACAAGGGGATTCGATCGACGCTGGATCGCTTCTCCTCGCTGTGTGCATTGATGGCTTCACTGAGAGGACTGGGCTCAGCGGCAAGCAAAGGACTAGTTGTTCCTTCGGGGGAGCTCTGCCAGCGTGCCACATCTGTCTTGAGCTGCTCCAGCTCCTTCTGGAAGCGCTTTCCAAAGACGTCGATGTAGTAAGTTGCTCCATTGTGGATGCTCCAGACAAATAGCGCAGACATGAACAGACCGCTGGCCCATTTGGACCAGAACCAGATGGGACAGGGGATCATTGTGGACAAAGCGAACCCATACTGGATGAACATGAAGCATGGCTCTTGCAGCGCTTCGGGTAGGCTAAGCACAAATCGCCCAATCCACGCCTTAGAGTATGACTTGCGCAGCCATGTGAAACTGGTCGGGCGACCCGCTGCGATCTTGTCGCGACGGCGCACGGTAATCAGGAAGTGGTACATGAGCTGCCATACCACATAGGGAGCCGTGGACCAGAGTACCATGGCACCAAGACCATAGTGCTCTGGGTCCCCGGGCTGACTATACTTGATGTTGTAGACAGCAGGGAAGCGTTCCTTCAGCTTCTCAACCGGAGTCAGGTGTATGATGCAGTGCAAAGTTACGGGTGGCATAATATGGATGAAGAGACTGTAGAGACATGAGCGAACGAACTTTGTACCTTTCGATATCTAACGTACCTGACAACCTTGTCCATACTGTGGAAGACCATAGAGTTGCGCCACATGGCGATTGCAGCCGCATTGTTCCCGAATGTCAAGCAGAAGGTGCTAATAAAAAGCCGTTTCGAGTTGGGGAAGACCCAAATACTCAGCATGCAGAGCAAATTGACAAAGTAGCAGAGATCGGCCAAGAAGTAGTGGTAGCCCTTAGCATGGTACGTGAAGTAGCGGATGGGCATGAAATATGCCAGCTGAGCGCTAAACCAGATGTAAAAGTACTCTGGGCAAGCACCGATCAGGTAGCCGCTGATGAAGATATTGAGCACACCGGCAATAAAAGACATTTTCTCCCGGAGGGTAACAGTTGCCGTCTTGTTCCACTGCTTTCCCAGGCGCTCCACACCCTGCTTCATCCGAGAACGATATTTTTCCAGCTTCTCATCAGCGGTCGGTGCCCGGCGCTTCCATTCACCCACAACACGATCCTTGGCATTCAAGGAAGACGACTTGAGCTTCTCCCGCTGCTTGCGCACCTTCTCCCTTTGCATGGCGATGGTCTGCTGCCATTTCTCCAGGCGCTGTGAGAGCTGGATGTTGTCGAGTAGGTCGAAAACAGTCAGCTTGTCCAGAGGTGGAAATGACTCCCAGTCCTCCTGGTACGAGCTGCTGTTTGAGAAGGAGCCGTTTCGCGACAGACTTCCTGGGGATGTGGGAGGAGAGCCAAATTCATCGTTGTCGGTCAAGTCGTCGGAAGGGAAGGGCACATTGATCTCGTCCAGGCCTGGCGTGGAGACCAGCGGCTCGGCTGACATGGTGGGATCAGACTTCCTTCTTGAACTGGTGCTCTCTATCAAAAACTGTTGCTGGAAGAAGAGTATTGTCGGTCCGTCCCGGGTATTGGGATATGGTCGACTAAGGAAACGGTTGAATGTTAGCATCCCCATAGTTGCAAGCCCAAAGAGCACAGCTTAGTATGAGATGTGCCAGACAGGCGCGAGGGCTCCAAAATCACAGCCATTATGTAGACATGAGGGGCAATTAAAAAGACGACGGCAATCTTACCTTATCAGTAGATCACGCGTTTGCTAGACTCAGTGGGCGATGATGGCGAACTGTGGTTGGCGATCCACAGGGTCAATAACTCCGGACTCACTGGCGCATGACACGAAAACGGCGATACAGAACTGCTGCTGCTGCTTTGATGCAGTCACAAAGGTTAGGGAGATACTTGGACGAGAACCAGCGAGAAGTTGAGAAGTTGACGTGTGCCTGTGTTGTGAGTGTTGGTTGGACGGAGAGCGGCGCTGGGGGATCGTCATGCGGACCCAATCAGCGAGCTGTATTGGCCCAGGTGTGAAGTTGTCGCCTGAGGCAGTGAACTTTATAGTTCCTGTTGTACTTGAACTGTTCTAATATAGTGTTGGCCATATTTGAGTTGTCCCATTCATTTATTACAAATTCTGCCTAGCTTCTCGTATATGAAAGCGAGGTGACAAACCATCCCAAGTAAGAAAAGAAAACATAATTATAAGAAAAAGCAGCCAGTGAAACCCCATATCCATGTCCAGCCAAACGCTCACAAACTCCAGGTATGTACTGGTGAAAACAAGAGAGGGAAGGGAACAGAACAATGCTAATATCCAAACTGCGATGAAGGGTTGGGATGTGACCAGAACCCGGGCCCTTTATCAGACACAAACGGTTGCGAGTAGTACCCAGACAGGTAACTCGGGTCTGGATGCATAGATTTTGTGACATTTGGGGACTCAAGAGGGGGGATTACATGCACTGATGGTGCTATACCCATTGGGTAGCCGAAGCTGCCTGTCGGGCTGTGTGGACCGCTTGACTCGCTAGTGGTGGGTGAGAGAGGCAGATTATGCGAGTGGTGTAGCTTTGAGTCTTCTTCTTCTAGCGTAGAAATGCTGGGGTTATCACCTGCATCCTGCATGTCATGTTCGGTCTCAATCATAGACGCTGTTACTGGTGCTGCATGTGCACGGGATGATAGTTCATCGCCATCTTGGAAGATTGCTTCTGGTAGATGTGTTTGTGTTACCTGAATCAAGGTACTGGCGTCTGTAATGACAAAAGCACAGAGAGGGTTAGTGGAACTGCTGCTTGGGTCTTGTGTTGGGATAGGGTGACACGTACCGATTTCACCATCCAGGTACTGTTCTTCCATTTGTCGCACAAAGTAGATCTCGTCTAGAACCTGCAGCCGGTTGGCAGGGGTAATCTGGCGTCTCACGTCTTGGCCAGCGTCTCGCAGTTTGTCTGTTGTGACCCCGTGGCTATCTTTTAGTTCACAGAGGATATGAACAAGAAGTCGCAGTCGGTCTATCGTCAGTTAGTATTGACCCATATTCTCATACCACTGATACTAAAAGAATATGCCTACCAGGCTTGAGCAGATGATCAGGCTCTTTATGTAAAACACCAGCGGGCCACCATGCAGGCTTGGTGAACTCCGGGTCAACACGCTGTGAGACACCGGCAATAACCCTGCGTCCATTGTATGGGTAATGGACCTGCTTCCTCGGCTCCACAAGCTTGATATAGGACTTTGCAATAGCGCGGCAGTTGAGCTGCTGGAAATCCTCGAATGCCTTCTCGTAGTACCGTCGCAGCAGTGCCCGGTTGCCGACACGAAGAACAGTCCGTCCAGGTGGGGGTGTGATAGGCGGCGGCGAGCTAGATTTAGGTCGAGACCTGGGCAAGCCGTTGGCACGCTTCGACTTTTTTCGGCTTTGTTGTGAGGACCACTGGAATGGGATCATCTCAGCCTGTCTCGTCTGACCAGTTGGCCCCCATCCAGAAGGTGGTTGCTCGTCCCAAGGCGAGTGGGGTGCTTGGGCTGGGTCTGCAAGGAGAAGGGGGAAAAAAGTCAGTGTTGCCGCTCTGAAACTTTGGATTCTAGAAACCTGGCTCACTTGTGAACTGCGGACTTGTCTGTGGGGTCTGGCCAGTCATTTCGATGAATCGGTCTGTAACATCTGGTGTGAAGATGGCGCCTTCGCAGCCGGCAATTGAGGGCGAGGCTTGTAGTTGCCATTGACCGTTGTGGTCAAGGTATATCATGGCGAAGTGTGGGTGTGAGTATTCGGCGGTATGAGGTTGTTTAGGGGTGATCGGCTATTCAATTATTAGCCAAACTTGATACTTGTTGCCTTTTGTTTTGCAATCTGGAAATTCTATTACCATGTTCATCGGCGGTTGCGGCGGGATGCACGTATCGGAGTGTCTTCGCCCCTGCACCTCTCCAGGAAATGGATATCCACGATTCATATCCATATTGTGAGATGGTATGGGGGTATGAAAATTGAATTCACAAGATCAGGGCTCACTGCGCTTGTTAAAACGTAGTAACTTGCAAATACAACTTCTGAAATACAGGATAAACCTGGGTCTCTCGACAATCGACCCGGGGTGTCAATTTAATAGAAGGAAGAGTCAACGCAGGCTGCCGATGGATAAGAAATCCGGGGACATTCGATTAGGGGCAGGGTCCAGGCGAGGTAAATATACCACAGAGTAACAATACGGGACCATGTCCATGATCTCCCAATCCCGCCGTCCGACGCCAGACCCCGAGGATTGGCATATTTCTCCACATGACATCTCCCCTGAAAGTGCGAATCGGTTTTAGTGCTAATGCAAGGAAAAATGAATAGCTGCAAAGTCGAGCGTGTGGCAATACGAAAGCTTCCGTATCACTTCTTTCTGCATCCTGTGATTGGACCATCGACTTCTGCCCCTTTGAAATGTGTAGTCGATGGGTCGAGTCCGTTCTGCGCATTGACGCTTAGGGCTGTGATCAATGGATGAGTGTCACATTAACCTTGTTCGATCCATGGTTCCGTCGGGGGATCCGTGATCGGCTGAACCTTGGAACGTCTCAACTTCCAACGCTCAGAGAAACAGCCACAAAGATCGTCAATTCACAAATCAAAAGTTCCAATCTGTCCAAATTTATCAAAATGGATACAAATCCATCCAACACTTGCTCCGCTATCTGCATAACTC
Source organism: Penicillium hordei (assembly GCF_028827395.1). Lineage (NCBI taxonomy): Eukaryota > Fungi > Ascomycota > Eurotiomycetes > Eurotiales > Aspergillaceae > Penicillium > Penicillium hordei. Next base: position 2,143,962 of record NW_026623146.1, on the reverse strand, counting down.
GTAGGCTTTCTGCAGCAAGCCGTTGTTGTACCCATAAATATATTGCCCGCTCCAATACACCAAGTTTACCCTCTAATCTTCTAATCCATCAAAAAATGGTAGACATACCAGTCGCAAGCTGTATCTAATTGAGGGGCGGTCCAATAAGCCCAAGGTGGGACCTTTTCTCTATCCAATCGCATCACCCGATCGGCGATCCCTAGACCACATCAGCCACGACAGGTGATAAAGAAGAAGAGCGGTCATCCTCGACGCCTCTGAGATCATCACCTGCAAGCCAAGAGAGGCTAATAAACCACTGACTAATGCACGGTCTAGTTGAATCTCTCCAACTTCCTATGGATCTCCTCCGTATGGATACTTACTTGCGTTGCCAGTGCGTCAGCGTAGTGGGCTTTTTCAACTACATCGTACGCGCAGCTGCGCCCACAGCTCAATGTTTTTCTTTACTGCATTTTTTTTTACTTTCTTTTTTTCCTCGGGAATTTGTGTGTAAGAGAGTAATGTTAGGCTTCCAAGTACGGAGTACTACAATCTTTATCTCCACCGGGCGCTAGGTCCAAGTACCATTGTCCGTGCGGCCCTTCTCCAACCTAATCTACGCCGGTCTGAAGACCTGGAGATAAATCCTTTCCGTCTGTCTGGTTCGAAAAGCTGAGGTCCCCGGGGATCAAAGCCGTAGACGCGACCATCGAATCTTGAGCTTATTTTCAGGTTCGCGGAAGTTGGTTTGTGATTCCGGGCGTACGAAAGCATTATCCTAGGCATTATCCTGGTCAATCTTCATTGTTTCCTTTTTGTTTTGGCTTCTTGGTCTCGCTCGCGGTCACTTCATTCTTTTTTCTTTTCTTTTTTTCACTTTTTCCTTTCAGCATGGTGTAAATGCACCAACTCGAGGTATGTATCGAATTGCCACTAGCATGGGTTCTTCAAGTTGGTGATTCCAAATTCTGCTTCCCTGCGGCATCGTGCATGAGCGGACGTGGCAACCCGGAGCTAGAGTCAACGCATTCTTCGAACCCGAAGGACATCTACTGTCTGTATCCATAAAGAAGAGGAGCCCCAAGGTTAACTGAATTTCAACTACCATTGGGATCGGTTCCCTGCCCCCGGATCGACAGTGTCTAATGGGAGCGGGGGGCCACGGATGGCAGACCAAGAAGCCGATCATTACGAATTTGATCAACCGCTCCATTATTCCCTATGGCCTTAACGAAGTAGGTATTGTTTCTTTTTCTCGGCCCTGTGGTATACAGCATAGCCAACCATTGAAAATGGTCATGATTAGCTACCTATGTAGCGCCACCAGGATCTCGGCCTGCGGCAGCAGCGGATTGCAGCTGTAGCGAGGCCCAATGTTATGAGGGAGTGCCGTTGTGTATTATCATTATTATTTTTCCGCCGTCTCTTTGGCCTTGTTTTATTTGCTTTTTCTGAGGGGCTGGTATCATTGCTATCTGGACTGGCCATTTGGACTGGGTCAACACATACGGAAAATGTAACCGTACCACATTATTTGATGCTATTCGATGACCCTGCGGGCCGCATATTCCTGTCGTGCAACATAACGGTACTGGCAATTTCACTTTATATTGCAATGAGAGATATCGAGGTTTTCGATCTTGAGAAAAGTCAGCACTTGACTACAGTTGAAGATAGGGTCCCAGCAAGTATCGGCCTTGTATACGTTTTACCAATCTGCCCGATGCCCTTTGACCTATATATCCTACGGTTTGAGGGTTGGAATATATTGGATTGGTCCATGGCCGATGTTCTTTGCCACGCAGCCTTATTATCATCGACCAAAGCAAGAAAATAATAATAATAATAATAATAATAATAGTAAAACAATACTAATTCCACGCCATCAGTAACACGGGCCTAGGTACGAATTACATTGCACCTAGACGCCAAGCAGCAAAGCAAAAATATACACCCCCTGAGCCGCATTGGCCCCAAACTCTGTAATACCCAAGGGTGCACAATCCCCACAAGAGAATACACCACAAAGCCCCCCTTAGCAAGTGGCGTGGAAAGACGTGTCCCTTGCGTATATGTGCGGGCCGCAACACCCAAGAGATGAAATGATCAACAGCGGAATACATACGGAGTACAATATTACGATCAATTCTATTATTGTACTCTTTATTCTGTAGGGAGTACATTTTAGGAAGAATATCTCCCCTTATCATGGCCGTATTATGCGCATGAATAGATCACCATCTGCCCGTGGGCGCGAGCTGCTCCTGTATGTACCGCTACCGTTGCACAACACTTTGAAGGGGGCCATATTTGGAAGTACTGCTTTTTTATTTTTAATCCTCGGTAACAAAATATCCCGTGTTCCTGATGTACAAAGTGTATCTACACCGCGGAATGTTATTCAGCATATATGAATATGTGCGTCTCGGCGGGTGGTGGTCCCGGGGCTCCCGCCTGTTGACATTCCGTTACCATTGCTAGCTGCGTGCAGATGGTTAAATCCTGGTACCGGGAAAGTGTGCAGGAAACCTGCATTATTGGAAATTTGGCCTCGGGTCGCCTCCGTGGTGTCCGGGGGGTTGATGCTGGGCATGATTTGCAATGTTCGTTGGGGTTACAGTTACTTGGATGGTGGCGGTGACTATACCCAAGTAGACGGCACCTGATGACTCCGTCGTTCCTCTCACCGTACTTGGCGTCGGGTTGCCAGAAAGGAAATTAGAACAATTGGCTAAGGACTCCGTCGAAGCTTGGGTTTATTCTCAGTGGTTACTGATTCCGTCGCTCTCGCTTTCCTCGGCCATTATGCTTGTACTTGTAAAGCGCTATATCAAACATTGCCACCTCGGGGGCTGCCAAGGGGGAGCCTAGAACTCATTCGACCCCGGATTATAGATAAAGGGCTGTCTGTCCAGATGCAATGCGAATATAGAAAGTCGGGGTCAGGCACACTGACCAGTCACAGTAGCTCTGGATGTATAAAGAATTACAGTACACTATCAGTCGGGAACTGTCTTTAACCCCATATACCAGTGGGTCCGAATTGATTCCTTAAGCTTTCCAAATACCTTTGGACCCATAGACACGGACCCAGAGTCGGGAACAGATCCGTTCCCGTGTCACCTTAATTGACCAAGAAAGCTCAATTTTAAGCCTTTTGATCGCACGGTCAAGTCTGAACTCCATCCCAAGCCCTCGTCTTTGTCGTTGTACTGTTGCAAACTTATCACAGGAATCCGGGCCAGCCTATTTTTCTTCTGCCAGAGGTAGATTCTCGAGCTGGATCTCGTCGCATTTTTGGTCACTGCTTAGTACCGTAGCAGCTGGGGAATCACAATAGTACGGGCGGTAGGACCTCAGCTCCGACTGTGTTCGTATCCAGTCGAACGGGTTGCCTTGATTCACGGTAGTCCGCGTCCTTGTGCATGTGCCCTTGGTGGACGGTCCTGCCGTATCTGGGGGTCCGAGTTATTGGTAAGATTCACAGTTATGCGATGAGGTTATATTTAGCATCCGTCGCCATAGCAGAGAACTCGGCTCTACCTGGCGCTTGACTGCTCGTTCCATTGATAGCCACTTGGTCGATTAGCCGCTCTCTATCTAATTCACAGGGCACAAACAGTTTGAACGAGTCAGTTGGTTTCTCATTTCCCAATAAGCCACTGTTCTGTCTTTGTAAGCTTTTCAGGCAAGGGTCATGACAAGGATTTCATTCATAGCTTCAGTGGAATTTGTGTCGGGCACACCGTTCCAATGATTGACTTCTACGGACCTAGATCATACAGAGCAGGTCTCTGTGCAGATATTAGTAAAAGCAGTTCCTGCAGCTCTGTACTTACGTATAAAACAATTGACTCCGATCCGGGATCTCACGCCTTGGAGATCATCGAATTGGTCCACCAAACTTTGAAATTTTTTCGGTCGGAGTTTTGAGAACCTGGTCACTCTATGAACCTGCCAGGTCAGAGAAGGAGCGAAGCTCAACAGAGGACGTGCAGATCCTGTTGACACTTTCACCTTTTGAGATTTAGGATGTTTGCTCTCCATCTCCCTTTAGTAGCATAGCTCAATTCATAGTTTTTCTGCCCTCTTTTCCCTTCGCAGTTCCATCTTTTGGATTGTAGTAGGCCCAAACAAAAAATGCCTTAGACTATAAGAAGCTTGAAGGTCATGCGTATAATATCATGTCTACGACCATGAAAGGTCCATCTAAAAACTTCATCCATTCTTCCCAACGTCTGATGGCACTTGTTCCTGAAAGTTCGATTGTGGACGCGGCAGATATGCTCTTTGTAACCGAAGTCAGCTTTTCAGATCATCGTCTGCTTAAATGTATTTCACTAGCCATGGCTTTTTTTGTGTGGGGGGTGGGGGGGGGGGGGTGTTAGTTGAAGAAATAGATCTGTGGGAACGATAATATATATCAGAAGGCTGGGCAAAGCTTGGCTTTTATCTTCTTTTCACCTTAGGGTACCTCGGTCAACTGGACAATTCGTTCTTTCAACAGGTGCTGTGCAATGGATAGAAGAGATTCTACTCCGCACTTAGATTTGAATTTGCTAGTAAATAGTAATATAACTAACAGACCCAGAGTACTCTATCTTAATCCACCGCATGAGCAATCTCGTCTCATGATATCGATCGCGTACAGTCCTCTCACAACTCTCCAATTCCAAAATACACAACCCCCTAACCCCCTTTAGTGTTTCAGAGTGAGCACGGCAGGCTTCCACGGCAGGGAATTGTAGTTGCCACCGGCGGTCGGGTCTCGTCCCTGGTAGAGGAATTGCAGGTTGCATGGATCGATAGTCATTGTTTGGTCAGGGTTGGTACGAACCAAATCGCCATGACTGATGTCGTTGGTCCAGGTTGCACCGCTATTGGCTTTTCCGGCAAACGGCTTGCTCTCGCTTGCTGCCTGCGGTTCCCACGAACCGCCGAGACTGTTGGAGACGAATGAACGGAAATACCGCTGCCCTTGTGATCCAATTGCTTCGACGATCATAAGGTACTTGTTCTGGCCCTTGACGGTGTACACTTGAACTGCTTCGAATAAGTCGTTCCTAGCGCCACTCAGTACCACTTCGGAATTTGTTCCGAAGTTTCCAGGGAAATTGCCGATCGGCATGCTGGTGCGGTAGATCTTGCCATTGTCCCCCGCAAAGAAAAGGTACATATGCGTAGAGTCACCGATAACGGTCTGATCAATGGCGCCGGTATCCGTGCCGGTGACCTTCCCGGAAAAGAGGGCTTGCTCCGATGACCATCCATTGACATTGGTAGGATCCCTTGATGTCCGGTAGGTAAACGTGCTCGAGCCCCATTGGTAGGCTAGGACCCAAATGTTCTTTGGCTGAAAGTAGAACAAAGTGGGCGCAACAGCGTTAAAGCTCGTTGCGACTTGACTCGCGGTTGCCATGCCAGACCAATCCGAAAAGGCGCCGAAGCCCATCGAGCCGTATTTCCCACTTGCGTCGGTGGTTGATGCATATACGACGTGCTTATTGTTAAAAACCACGTTGGTGAAATCCTTGACTGCGGTCCATCCGGACTTTGGATTCGCCAGAGCGTTAGTTGATGTCCAACTATAAGATGATGGAAGCGCGCAGCCGGCGAAGGCAGCTGGTACTGATGCGAGCAACAACATGCCAGATGACACCAGGCCAGCTTTTTCCTTGGAGAATCGCATTGTTGTTGAGAACCTAGTGTATGGTGGTGGTTTATTTGATTGAAGACTTGAAGCACATATAAAAACCACCTAGGCAGGAACCGACCTTGTTTAAATACTCCAAGGATGGCTTATAAATTGAAAAGTTCGACCTGGGTAAATGAATTGAGCTAATTCCTTTTGGAAATGACTGACCGTTGGTGTGTTTTAGAGATTATCCAAAATTAGACTACATCAGCCAGAGACATCAGTCCACCGGAGTATTCCCCCTTTAGAAATAGTTGCGAGCTTGAACTCCACATCGAAGTAACCATTCCAAGCCTATGTTCAGGCTGAGTTTCGGTATGCATAGAAGAGATCATGAGTTTAGCCGTGGGTCTTGATGGCGACGCTAGGCGGATTGACTTTTTACTGTTGCATTATCATCATACGGCTGTTTCACTATCGAACACTAGTTTCAAGAAACTCCTTCTTGGTGGTTATACCTTCTCAGCGTACGTTGCGCCTTGCTGAAAGCTGAAGAACGTCAGATGTAATTCCCCGAGGAACCTCCAAGCGGGATTGAGCTTTTACTGTTACATTATCATCATATGGCTGTTTCACTATCGAACACTAGTTTCAAGAAACTCCTTCTTGGTAGTTATACCTTCTCAGCGTACGTTGCGCCTTGCTGAAAGCTGAAGAACGTCAAATGTAATTCCCCGAGGAACCTCCAAGCGGGATTGAGCTTTTACTGTTACATTATCATCATATGGCTGTTTCACTATCGAAAACTAGTTTCAAGAAACTCCTTCTTGGTGGTTATACCTTCTCAGCGTACGTTGCGCCTTGCTGAAAGCTGAAGAACGTCAGATGTAATCCCCCGAGGCACCTCACCTCCAAGCGGGATTTGGCAGGGGGGGTTGAAAAATAGCTGAACAAGGAAGCCCTTAGCGAATTAGGAGCTAGCTATTTTGGTCAGCCTTCAACGGACGAAGTACATCGGGTAGATATCATCTCCACCCCTGAAGATCCCCTCTTTGTTTCAACTGAACGGGGCATTCTACCGTTAAGCAAAAGCCAAGATTTGTGGGTCCTTTCGTTCCATGTCAAGGCTAGAACTTGCAAGGGGCCTATATACCTGAAAGGACAACTGAAGATTGGTGGTTTCATAGTATTCATTCAAAGTACGTATTGTCCAGACCGAAGTCTTTTCTAAGAACATTTAGGCTAAAAATAACGATCGAATATTATCTCATTCGAATTATGTACAGTTATTTACTAGAAGCTTGGATAAAATACAAATGTCATTCCTCATTAGTGAAGAAAATAGAGGATGAAGCCCCGTTTTGCATAGGGAAAGGATTTCCCCTTGAGCTAACGTTTCAACTGTCAACTTCTCCCGAAGAGATGTGGGTTATGTGGGTTCCTGTCCTGTATAAGTATCTTCTCAATCCTCCCGGACGATGTTCTCTACCAGTCTCATTTCCATTTATCGACTTGAAGAACCAGCATGTTTCCCAATATGATTCAAATCAAGACAGCTGCTCTGGTTATGCTTTTTGCTGGCCAAGCGCTTTCCGGACCCGTTGAATCCCGACAAGCCTCTGTGAGCATTGATGCCAAGTTCAAGGCCCACGGGAAGAAATATCTGGGAAACATTGGTGATCAGTACAGATTGAACGAGAATGCAAAGACCCCGGCAATCATCAAGGCCGACTTCGGCCAACTGACTCCGGAGAACAGCATGAAGTGGGATGCTACTGAGCGTAAGCACAACAATTCCGGGATAATTAGAGTATCAGAAGCTGATTTGAGAAAAAATAGCACGCCAAGGGCAGTTCTCCTTCACAGGGTCTGACTATCTGGTATATACCCGGCCTTTCCTATAGCAATTGCTTCTTTACCTAGTGCTTACATATACTAGGTCAACTTTGCCCAGTCAAACAAGAAGCTGATCCGAGGTCACACTCTCGGTAAGTCCTTCAAACTCTAGAACTCAAGCATTTCACAACAAGAGAAGCTAAACTCGTCAAGTGTGGCACTCCCAGCTCCCATCTTGGGTCTCTTCTATCTCAGACAAAACAACCCTGACCAACGTTATGAAGAAGCATATTACTACGGTGATGAACCGCTACAAGGGCAAAATCTACGCCTGGGTACGTTATATCAATAACATAGGTTCTACAAAGCTGCGTTACTGACCAACCTAAGGACGTTGTAAACGAAATTTTCAACGAGGATGGTTCCCTTCGTAACAGTGTCTTCTACAATGTCCTCGGCGAAGACTTTGTGCGGATCGCTTTCGAAACAGCTCGTGCCACAGACCCAAATGCAAAGCTCTATATCAACGACTACAAGTGAGTCGCAGCCCCCTGCTCTTTTCATTTTGCATGGATTCTAACCTTACATAGCCTGGATTCTGCCTCTTATCCTAAACTGAGGGGCATGGTTAGCCATGTCAAGAAATGGATTGATGCCGGTATCCCAATCGACGGAATCGGTAAGATACCTGTCATTTGAGCTCACCGTGTATGATTGCTTACTCCTTTCAAGGCTCCCAAACCCACTTAAACGCCGGTGCTGGTGCTGGAGTTTCAGGATAAGTCCCCACTTGCTTCTTATCGACCGAAAATTAGCTAACAACCCCTCACAGCTCTGAACGCTCTAGCCAGTGCAGGAACGAAGGAGGTCGCCATCACTGAGCTTGATATTGCTGGCGCCAGCTCTACCGACTATGTGAATGTGAGTCCCACAATGCTATGACTGGTATTATTGACTCCCTACTAAATCTTAATTTTTTAATAGGTTGTCAAAGCTTGCCTAAACCAGCCAAAGTGTGTCGGGATCACCGTGTGGGGAGTTGCTGACCCGGTAAATGCATATTCCTCCCCTGATGGAGTATATATACTAATACTGTATATTTTGCTAGGATTCGTGGCGCTCCAGTTCGAGCCCATTGCTTTTCGACGGGAACTATAACCCCAAGTATGCATACAACGCCATCGCAAATGCCCTCTAGGAAAGATGCGATATCAGAAGTCGAGTAATCCTACAAATCGAGAGTACCCGGACAGGAAATCATATTTGGTTTAATTCAAAACTGAATAAACCAAATTTAGATCTCGGAGTCGGATATTTCAGGGTTCGGTGGAGCATTTACTCAGATAGAACTAGCGTCCAACTCAAAATCCACAAGGAGACATGGCTCCGCATTTCTAGACTTTTTAAACCCGTGGCCTTAAAGCCCCACTTTATTAGTCTGTTACAGTAGTTAACTAGCCGGGTGACTTTCCTGATTTGGTAAGTAATGCGGTATTTAAGAATCGACATCTGCCGAACAGAGTGCAGGGTCCCAGGGTCCCAGGGTCATAGGGTCCCAGGGTCCTAGCGTCCTAGCGTCCTAGCGTCCCCTTTAACCTGAGAGGCAAAGACCCTGAATATCACACCTTGTCAATCATCCCAAATCAGGCTAAAATCGTGTTTTTGAAACGGCTCTGTCTCCGATTCTTTGTGGACTCACTATATGTAAACCTTTGAAATATTCCGACCATAACCAAAGTAGAGAATATATACAATATACAATACCAAAACGGAACAGATAGAATTGTCATCGTCTTTCGCAGCTCTGACAGTGATACGAGCAAGCTCGATACCAACTCCACTCCCGCTCCCTTTTAACATCTTTCCTAAATGAACCTAGACTTGATATATGTATGATACGGGCATTTTATTCACCTATCCCGCACTCTCGCGTCACTCAAGGCAGAGTTGTAGAGGTAAAGGGTTAGGCCAAATTAAACTTAGCAATATAACAATATATCTGGACTAGATGTATACATTTAGTATATCGACTTTTTCACCTAACTCGCACTTTCGCGTTACTCGAGGTGACTATAGCGTAAACTTCCCAATGGCTCTATGCATGTAGAAGCGCAAATGTTTGCCAGGATCGGGATTTTCCGTCAGGCACTATCTGAGGCAAATAGTAGAAGTCTACTATCATAGTACATATGTTTGCTAACCCACGCATAATTCGATCTTAGGTGCCTCTTGATCTGATTTGCGAATTTCAGCGCTTAAAGCATCCACGCCTCGTGACTTCTTTCCTGTCATTTCCTCCTTGTCACCTTCCTCTTCTACAAGTTTACTGATTAGTTCTATCTCACCATCTCTTTGCCCTCACGCGCACTATCATGGAGACAATAGCAAACTATCTCTCGCTTCCCGCAATTGCGGAGTTCATCACCGCATACGAGACTAAGCCAAGCGCTGAGAATGCAAAGATCATGGTGAGCGGTCTCCTCACTTACGCCTTCGATTCGAATGATGGCTGGATCCTCAAGTGGCAAGAGGATGAGGAGAACAACCACTCAAACTGCTTCATTGTGAGAGCCGTTGGCGAAGACAGGTCCCTGCACGCCATCGTGAAGGTTATTCTCGACCCCACTGGCTTAATCAAGGACAACTGGGATGAATCCGTTCCTCGCTTGATCAGTGCCCCGCTCCCCAGTGAGCGATGCTGGGCCATCCTCATCCGTGGCATCAAAGTCCGACTTTACGAATACCATCGCGACCAAAAGCCCGACGACCGTCTGGTTCCCTGCGACTTCAAGATTGCCGACAAGAAAAAGCATGCAGTCCACATTCGCAGAAATGCTGATGCAATCAACAACCTTCTCACCAGCATCCCTAACCAGGTCCCCCGGCCACTCGAGGAAGGCGAACACGGCAACCCGGCCCCGAATGACTCTGCCACTGACATAGCAACCGAGTCGCAGGTTTCCCTGGATGATACTCTTGAGACTGTCCCTACCTCTGGCGCGTACGTGGAGTCATCCTCTGAGGATCCTCCCACTGAGGCTAGCAAGGAAAAGAAGCCCACTAGTGAGGACAAGACGCCCATCGAGGCTGAGCCTGTCACTGAGCATGAGGCCGCTATCCAGACCAAGACAGCAATCGTGGCCGATACTACTACCTCGCAGACCAAGCGTACCACCGAGGCTAACGGAACCCAGGCTAAGATCACCTCTCAAGCCAAAGCTGCACTTCTAGCTAAGGCTGCTGCGGGGATCAGGAGTACTACTCAAGCCAAGACTGCTACTCAGGCTAAGCCTGCTGCGGGGATTAAGACTGCTATCCAAGCCAAGACTGTTACCCAAGCTAAGGCTACTCTGCTAGCGAGGGGGGTTTCTGGGATGAAGATCACTCCGAAAATCAAGCCTGCGAACGTGACTGAGGTTGTGGGACAGACAGGCACAAACTAGAAGGTATCTGATTTATTGAGCCTCGGTGACTATGTACTTCTCGCTAATGGTAGTACCTCCAATAGGTCGCAAGTCTCTCACAGAACAATCTTTTCGATTCACGGTTTACACTTCACGGTTCTCGGTTTTCGGCGCTTCTTATGTTACTCTTGTTTCTTCTTTCCAGACTTCGACTTGTCTCATCCAACACCGGTAGGTACTTTCAACAAGTGCCGAATCTTGTGCATGGTGGAAGTCAGGCTGCTGGCTTTTCACAAAAATTTCATCAAAAAGAAGCTGAAGTCGGTTGGTTCGTGGTTTCACAGGTGGACGGTTCTTTGCTATCTTTTTTTTTCGCGAGGCCTTAATATCTTTTATCTTTTGCCATGAAGTGGTGCATTTTCTAGGGGGTTTCTAACATGGCTGGCTCAACTCATCTATTAAGATGGTCTAAATTGAATTTTTTTTTAAAAAAAAAATTCTACTTTCGGGAGATGCTCTAAAGCATCATCCAAAATCACCAAATGTATGAACAGTCGACATGTGAGTTGTTCGGAAACGGAGGTTTTTAGGGTTACCCACAGCTACGACGTGGGACAAGGGTTAGAACAACTTGAAAACCACAGTACAGGAACTGGTATCAATTAACAGCCTTGTCGATAGAAATAATTGCCCAGAATATACACTGGGTAGTTTCAATAATCTACAAAGATGAGGAAATAGCAAGCAAAGAAAAAGCAAAGGGTTATCACACAATCCGCATAAATCCCACCTGGAGTACTTAGGTATACTTCCGAAGCTGTGAATGATCATTGTCAGTATATTTCCATATCGGCGTATACGAAAGACATCGTCAAAACTCACATCAAGCGTCAACGATTTGCTGCTGTTCTCGACCTGGTCCCGGTAGATACCTACCAGAGCCTCACTGTTCTGGAACAGTCCGGTTTTTAGACTAATCACGATAAACTGCATGCCAGGCGCGGCATGGTCATGGATATAGTTGGCAATGCGGGCGACGTTGGTGTTGTCCAGGGCTGCGTCAACTTCGTCCAGCACGAAGAATGGCGACGGCTGGTACGAGTGGATAGCGAACAGCAAAGCGAGGGCGGCCATGGTCTTCTCGCCACCTGAAAGATGCTCCATGTCTCGGAAACGTTTGAGAGGAGGCATGGCGTGGTATTTGATGCCGTCCAAGTAGGGCTCGTCCGAGTCTTCAATATCGAGGTAGCTATTGAAATGTTAGTGATCGTTCAGGGTCGGAAGTTAGTTAAAAAAGAAACCTACGCTTGACCACCCAGGGGATAATTGGCACTGCGCGTAAGTTCACGGTAAATCGGCCCGATTTGCTCAGAGATGTGGGTGAATGCCTTATTAAAGAGGTCGGACCGCGTCTTCATCACGGACTCAAACTCTTCCTTGGCCTTCCGTGCAGACTTCCGGGCGTCCTCGAAGTCCTTTTCGGTGCTGCGAAGTTTGTTCTCGACACTCTCCAAGCGTTCCATGGCACGCGCATTTGGTGCCATCTTGTCGAGGTCGCTGTTGAGAACACGGACCTTTTCGAGCAGTTCATCCTCGAGCTTGTCATCGGCCTCCTACAATTGAATCAGTATGTGAGAAATAAAGCGACAGGAGCAAAAACTTACCTCTTTCAGAGTCTCTCCTAGAGAATCGAAGTCGACCTCAATACCATAATCGTGCACAGGAGGAGCCTCGTCCAAACCATCTCCTTCATCCACCTCCATGGCATCTGGGTCTGCTGCTTGCACAAGGTCATCAATTGGAAGCTTGTCAAGCGAATTGGAAGACTCGGTCAAAGGTACATCAATGTCTTCAAGTTTGCAGCGTCGCAGAAGAGCGTAACGACTGGAAGAGTTCCTCTGAATCTCTGCTTCAAGTGCATTGACGTTCTTTAACGCTGCTTCAACGTGCTTGCTACGCTTTTGGAGTTCACGGCGCTGCTCTGCCAGGTTTTCTGCTGACTGGCCATAAATTTCCTTCTGCTTCTCGAGTGCCTCTCGGAGGAGCTCAAGTTCCGCTTCGAATTCATCGAGCTGGTTGCGGATTTCCTCTTGCTGGCTTTGCAGCTCTTCAATCAGGGTCTGGTCGCGCTCGTATTGGGCTTTGAGGCCGTTGATTCGGTCCTCGGTCGCTTGAATACGCTGTTTCTCAAAGCTGAGCTGGTTCTCGATTCGACTCTTTTGGGTGGTGAACTCAAGCTTCTTTTGCGCGGCCTCTTCCTGCATAGAGCCCTGCTGGGCCTCATATTCTCGGATATCATCATATCCTAAGCGCTTGCAGAACTTGCGGTAGACCTCATCCTCAACGGTGCTAACCGAAGCTTGTGACGTTTCGATTGTCTCATCTAGCTCGTCAAGGTTTTCCTTACGCTCGGTGTATTTTGGTCGCAGTTCCTCCATCTGGCGCTTAACGAAGTCCAGCTCGCTACGTTTGCTCTCGAGGTTCCTCTCAAGGGCCTTCAACTCATCACGGGAGTAAGTGAGACGCTGCTCGAGACCGACGAGCTCACCCTGGAGTGTCTCTTCTTCAGAGCCTCGGCGGTGACTCTTGGGGAGCGTTGTGAGATCACTCATGAGCTTGTCCTTTAATTTATACAGGTTCTCAACCTCGGAATCTTCCCAGCGCTTGGAGTTCTGCTGGGGACCACGTCCACCAGTCATGAGACCACCCTTGTGGATGACAGTGCCATCGAGGGTGACAGCCTTCGCGTCCACATTTCGTTCGTAGCAAAGATACTTGGCCGTCGCCAGATCGTCACAGACAATAGAGTTGCCACACGCGTAGCTGATTGCTCGCGCAACTGAATCATCGTAGTCAACAGTCTCAATCGCAGGGCGCATGCCCCGATGCATGCCCTTCAGATTGGAGTTGAATGCCTTGACTTGAATAGTTTCTAGCGGGATGAATGTCGCCTGGCCTGCTCGTTGGTCGCGTAGGTGCTGAATGCACTCTTTGGCAGTCTTCTCGTTGTCCACAACAATGGCGTCGAAGTGTCGACCCAGTACGGTGCTGACTGCATCGGAGTATTTCTTCTGCTTCGGCCGGCAAAGATCACTGACACGGCCTTTGACACCGGGGAAGATGCGCTTCAAGGCCGAGATCAACTCCTTGGCCCGGAGTTCGCGTTCGGTCTGCTTCTTACCATCATCGGCCTCGAGAAGTTTTCTTAACACCACCTGAAGCTTTTCTTCTAGCTCGGTCCGCATTTGCGAGACCTTCAATCGCTCGGAAGTCAATGCGTTCAACTCCTTCTTCTTGCGGTCAATGTCTTTAGAAGTGGATTTGACGACGTCATTGAGAGACAACTTGCGTTCGGTCATGTTCTGGGCATCGGATTCAACAGATTTGAGTTGCCATTCAGTGTTCTCAAACTTGCCCTTCAAGCTGTTGACTGCTTCAGCTTCGGTCTTTCTTTGTCGCCGCAGATTGTCCAGGTTCAAGGAGTCCGCCGATGAACGCCGGTTGACTTCTTCTCTGAGTTTGTGGTACTCCTGCTGATCGGCTTCGCTCAGCTGGCCACCCTTCTTGCTCATCGTCTTCTGCCATTCGACTTCCCACTGAGCCTGAGCTTTCTCGACAAGCTTGAGATCTTTTTCTAGTTGCTTGCCATTGTTGGATTGTGATGTGCGCTCCTTTTCGATCTCGATAATCTTTGAAGAGTATCTCTCAACCTTCTTCTGAGTGATGTCGATCTTCTCGTCCACAGGCACAAGCGAATTGTTGAGTTCTTCAATCTCCCTCTCTTTTTTCGTGATGTTTTTCTCGGCCTTGCCGACATCTCTGCCGACTCGAGCATGGTCTTTCTTGGCGTCTTCGACGTTCTTCTCATATTTTTCGACGCCGCGGCGGTACTCCTTGAGTTCATCTTGATATTTCTGGATATCCGCACTGGAGTCGTCGATCAGTCGCTGGAAGTGAAAGAGCTTCCACAGGATATGAGTGATAATGGCCTGGTCGCGTTCGTCGGCCTTTTTCGCATAGTTCTCGGCCTCTCGCTTCTGTTCCTGGTATTGCTTGACTTCAGAATTGATCCCTCGTCGACGATTGAGCTGGATGGTTTGCTGTTCCGCGGCCTCCTCCGCCTCTGCTTTGAACTTTTCATAGTCGGCCTTGTGCTCCAAACTGCCAGAGATCTGCTCAATTAACCGAGTAAGGTCCTTGGGCGACTGGGATGCGATCGCCTCGACATCACCCTGGAACACCAGGAAGTTTCGCGCCTTGATCAGGATGTTCTCCTCCTCCAAGGCCTCGTTGTATTGGTGGGCGGACACGATTCGGTTGTTGATGCGGTATTCGCTAACACCCTGGCTAGTAATAGATCGGCGCCATTGCTGCTCCTCGCCTGCGTCATCCTCATAGACTGCCATCACCCAAGCGGACTTCGGGTCGTTTCCACCAGCATCTTGGGACACATCCATGCTCTCCGGCTCCTCTTGCTCGCCATCCTGCTCATCAGTAGTAGGCTCTCCATCCACTTTAGATGTGCGCAAAACACGGCCACGGTACACGAGATCACGGAGATTCGTCGATCGCAGGTGAGAAGACTTGATTCCTAGAACGAATGATATGGCATCCATCCTAATGCGCATTAGCCTAAGGCCCTTTGGGCTAAGACCAGGAGGCACTCACGAGTTTGACTTGCCAGACCCGTTCGGGCCAATAATCGACGTAAAATACGCATCTCCGAATAGGAGGACATGATGTCCCTTGTAGGACTTGAAGTCTAGTGACAAAGTTAGGTACTGCCTGCGGCGCATCTTCCGGTCGTACATACTGAAAAGCTCCAAACGAATGAGTTTTCCCATCTTGCCAGCGGCTTCCCTGAGGGAGCAACGCGCCGAGAAATTCAAGAACCCTGTTATTTAAACAAGATATTGAGTTGTGGGCAAGATGTAGGAGGGGCGCGATAACGGGTAAACCGCGTCCACCCAAGACGCGCCGGCCATCACGTGGCACCCCAAATTTAGTGATGCATAAACCTTGGAAGACCATACGACATTACATACTACAATCTATTCTAACAAGCAATAGGACTCTTATAAGATAATATTTTGTGGTATAATTGAAATCGCCTTCTTGACTGGTATTACAAGTGCTCTATCGCTATCTAAGAGACAAAGCCAAAATGATGTACAAAACGTGACTAGACGCGACACGACACGAAGAGACCTTCGTGATACTTGGATAATGATCGCCAATTAATCTCTGAATGGCATCTTCACATTCACCATACGCCCAAAGTGCAGGAGATCATCCGAAATGTATCCATTGGAGTCCAGTCGGAAATGCGTTTTGTGGCCCGCCAACTGCACAATGATAAAGTCCTCGTTCGTGAAAAGTTGCCGCACGCTCTGGAAAACCCGGCGAGGCATGGATTTCAGTGTTCTGATGAAGGTTGGCTCAGTTTCCAATGTACGGCCGAGTTTGGTACTCTCCTCGTAACGCTTCATGGTTTCTGGAGAGACCGAGATTCTGCGCTTGAAAGAGAGATCACCCGGTGCCACTTCAACCTGGTAAGGCTTCTTAAAAGGGACCATGCTTCGGACACTGAAGAGGACGCGCATACGACCATTGGAGTTGACCGCTCTGATATTTCTGACTAGGGAGCCAGTTCGGGAGATGAACAAGGTGCCACCAACACTCATCATGATACAGATACCACCAAATAGAGATTTCTGCCACATTGGAAGAGGAACCAGAGGGTCCACGAGAACCGCGTTCGAGTTGTAGATGGAATAGGCGAAGCAAAACGCGGACAGACCGTATGCAGTTAAGACATATGGGCGATGAGAAGGGGCTTGGAACAAAAGCACTTGTCCGACTTTTACTACTTTCGCTTGCAGCTTCGCAAGGGCACGGGGGTTCTTGTTCCCATAAGGGCTTGCGGCCTGCCACGCGGAATCGACAGTTCTGGCCACACCCTTGGTCTTGTAATGAGGCGCACTAGAGTTGAAGTAGCGCAAGGATGATGTCGGGTTCATCTGGAAGCCAGGTCGCATTGGACTTCGTAGGCATTGGCGCCAGAATATTGAGAAGGCGGGTGTTCCGACGGACATGGCTATACTGAGCCTATGGATGCTCACGTCAGTAAAGTGATCAAGACCATGATGCGCAGCCAATCGAAACCCATAAATCCGGAGGGAAATCGGCAGAGAATCAACGATTAAATAGCTTCGCTCGATAACTTACTAGGACAAAAATCAATTGACCGTCGTTCTGATCGGAAATCGCCGATATTGGCCAAAACAGCAAGCGGCAGAAAAATGTTCCCGTCCCGGCCGCCGGTGAAAGCTCCCAACGCCCTCAACACCTCCAACAGCTACTTTGAATTACCTCACCAAACACACGACCTCAAAAGAATTGATCTCGGAGATTTGTGCGCTTTGACGTGGTGGTGGGCTCTTCGTCGATCCTGCTCGTTCCTCTCGAATCCAACGTCCGCGGCGAGTTGCGACACCAGCCGAAGATCCCAATCGGCACCGCAGCACTCCCAATCTTCCAAAACTCCAGAATCACTTAGCAATGGCAGCCAAGATCACAGTCGGTCAGGTTCCGGCCATGTTTGCTCGCCGTCAACAGAAGGTGTTCGGTGTCGGCAGACGTGAGTTCCCCATCCATGTTCATGGCAAACAGCATCTCCGCAACGGAAAGCCGCTCCTCGAAGATCAGGTCTACGGCGGAAACCACTTACGATATAAAAAGCATTGCTTAACTGGTGCTAACACCGGAATCTCTTTTAGGCCTGCAATCTACCGCTCCCACAACCCAGAACCCCGCCTATCCGCTCTACCCCTCCGTCGCCCAGCTCCTCCGTGAGAAGGGTATCCCCAAGTCCGATGTCGACAAGATCCCAGCCTCGGGCCCCAAGGGTCGTCTCTTGAAGGGTGACGTGCTCGCATATATCGGCCAGATTCCCGCCAACTACCCGTCAACCCAGGCCGCCACTCTGGCCAAGCTTTCCCATCTCGATCTGAGCAACATCAAGATCGCCCCGGCTCCGGCCCCGGCCGCGCCGGCCGTGGCTGAAGAGGAGATTGTCGCCAAGCCCCTTCCCATGACTTCCGTCGCCATCTCTATTTCCCTGGCTGCCGTGCTGTCTACCCAGAAGAAGCTGCAGGATAACCTGGGTGTCACAGTCCCGCTGTCCCGCTTCCTTGCCGTCGCTACAGACCTTGCCAACGATGACCTGCCCCGCTTGGCTAGCTTCAAGCCCTCTGCCGACGAGCTTTTCGACGAGGTTCTCGGTGCCCAGCCGATCAAAACCTCCCGTGGTGATTATATCCCCGAGTTGAACGCTTTCGAGGCCCCCAAGACTGTCCGCTCTAAGCCTGTCACCGAGGACCTGATCGACTTCCTCAGTGCCAAGTCGTCCAAGAAGTCTGTGCCTACAGCTTCGGTTGAGAGCTCTGCCGGTGTTGCTTCCAACGTTTTCAGCTTGACCGTCCCTGTTGGTGAGGAGACCCGCGCTAAAGCATTCCTGGAGCGAATCAAGACTCTTCTCTCGGTTGAACCAGCGCGGTTGGTGCTTTAGATTTCCCTTGATGTTTCAAATCTCCCTTCTTCGAGCTTTTTCTTTTGTTTGTTCCCGGTCATCTGAGCCAAAACCTGGGCAGGCGAAACTCATGAATGTATACAGTATAGCATAGTTAATCAGATATTTCCTTGATTGGGTTACTTCGCTTGAAAAAAAGAAATTAGATCACTATACTAAAGAAAAGATTCTTAGTCAAGGCGAAGAAGAAAGGGTTTGGACCTGCAAGAAACATAGATGTTTATCAATTGCGATTCTCATTTCGTTTCAGGCATGGTTTAGATCCCATGAAGCTTGGTTGGCATAGCTAAATTCTCTGAAATGGGAACATAGGCACAAGTTCGTGCCGAAAAAAAAGGTCATGTCATCATCAAAAGCAACCGTGCAAAAGACAAATTGAAATGAGAACACCCCCCCGGCGCAACACCGCATACCGGCAACCAGGAAACACCGCAAGCGCCACCGCTCAAAGCCTTGAAGAAACGTGTGGATGTAGAAAGGTTCGCTCGACTCCAAGGCGACCAGCCAGTACGGCCAGCCTAAATCACAGCCAGAGTAGGGACGAACGAATTGAAGGGATCAAAGAAAGCAGGAGGAAGCAGAAAAAGCAAAAGAAAAAAGAACTCAAGAAAAGCAAAATACCCATTCCGAATGAACGAGCGCCGGACGTCCACCCGCGAAATGCTTTAAGCCGCCGATGGAAAGAAACATGCAATAGATGCCAACGCATAGAAAGATGAAGAGTCAGGTCCCCCTCAGGGCATGCGATGATTTTCCCCAGTCACCAAATCGAAGCGAACCGAAAAACGCCATGTCGAATGCAGATGAAGAGACAAATTAGACAGTAGACAGTATTAGCCGAACTACCGGATGGTACCCCATTCGGCTAATTTGCTGCCTTCCCGACGAGTGTCTCTTGTAGCTCGTCTATCAAATATTTTCCAGAATCTGAGTGTTTCGTCGCCTGCTCCTGTAACGACAGTCTGGCCGTCAGGGCTCATGGCGAGGTAAAGAACGCGGAAAGTGTGACCGGTTAAGGACACGATTTGTTCCATACGAGGGTATTTCCAGATGACAATTTGATTCTGGCTGTAACCGTGTGTGCTGATGATCTCATCTGAGTTTTTGGACCAAGAGAGGTTGCAGACCTGGCTACCGGTGTCGACCTCTTTGATCATTGAGCCGGTCTGTGTGTTCCAGAACTTGATCGTGCGGTCAGCGGTACCGCCGCCAGAAGCAAGAAGATGATGTTGATGAGGAGACCATGCAATGGCCTTCACTGCTGCATTGTGGTCGGAAAAGCGGTAGAGGGGTGTCTCGCTCAGCTTATCCCAAACCATCAATTTGTTGTCGTTGCCGCCGGATGCTAATTGACCATCTTCAGTGTTCCACTTCAAACCGCAAACTTCTTGTTTGTGGCCAGAAAGCTTTCGAATGTACTGGTCTGGAGACCGAACATCACGGTGATAAATGAGACGGTCTCGAGATCCCGATGTAAGAATGTGATCGTTCCACGCCAAAGCACCAACACGGTTGGTATGTCCAATCATGGTGCGTAGCCGCCGGCAATGCTCAGCATCCCATATTTGTACTAGACCTTTACCCGTGCCAATTGCAAGATGTGTACCCTGTAGTCCTTAATGTGAGTATCATGTATGAAGCGTTAACATGCGGATTTCTTGCTTACCCTTTGAATCCAGCTCACGCTGGTCACGGTGTCGTCTTTCAGCTCGCACAGCCTCGTAACTCCACCGGTGTGGGAGTTCCACATGTAGACAGAGTTGGCCAATCCAACACCAAGAACATTACTACTGCCCCAGTCCACCAGGTTCAAATAGAAATCATCCTGAAGATCCGGTGCATCCAGGACCTTGTATGGCACCTTGTTTACAAACCGGGCCTGTTTTCGAGGTGTTTCGAGAATACGCTGACTGTCGTATCGAATGGGAGAAAGGCTATAGAGCTCAGAGCGCACGTCTAAGTTGGGGCCATGCACACTTCGAGGGGTTTTAGAGGGGGTTGGATGTCCCGATCCGGCCCGTGAAGGTCCATAGTTGAAGAGGTTCTTGTGTGGGGTGGTGGGGGTGATGCTAGCGGGAGGGAGATTGGCAGCGATATGAGCGGGTGGTGTATGGGATCGAGTCTTGTCATTGATTCCATTGCTGAAGCCGAGCAATGGGTCGGGCGGCGCAGAGTTCAAATCGGGCTGTGGGACCGTGTTTCCGAACAGCTCGCTGCGCAAAACTCGGGAAAATGTAAGGTTGGCTTCCTCGGCTGCGGTGAAAAGTCAGTTCAAATGCACAACGCATTAGATTCCGATATGTAACACACTCTTTTGAAAATGGAGCTCAGAGTGAGGGGGGCGTTTCTTCGTCTTGGAAGGAGTTGATGGGCAACCATCTTCATGCAACAGACTATAAGTCGCTTGTAGATCTTGTCCATCGCGATTGGGGATGAATCTGAATTATGGTCAGTAGCTGGGTCATATATGACTGCTGTTGTTTTGTCGCAGGCTTTCTGATTGAAGAAGACCTAAAGTGTGACTTACCGGTCCCCGTAGACCCGCTGTCTCTTGCGACATGGACTGGAGACCGGGGTTCTGTCCCTCCGGCTCCCGGCAGTCTCATAATCCTTCAATGCTTTCGCAAGCGCACTAGGGTCGACCGGCTCTGCTCCATCTTGCCGTTGGCGGCTGCCCGAATTTGAATTGTCTGGAAAATACATCGTGCGCTTTGACGGCATGCTTGGCGGTGTCTTCGATCCAGGCGGTGATGCAATAGTTGATATCTGCGATATTTGAGATCTTGATGCCGACCTATTCCCGGCCTTCTTTGAATTCTGAGGTTTGTCCGCCATGGCGATGTCTGGTTGTCTGTCCGAGCCCCAGAGACAAAGTGCAACCGATCAAAACAGAGATAAGAGTTGCATAAGATAGAAGTGAAGTGTCTGTCAATCGAGGATGTCAAACAATCAGAGATCCGGGTGTCGGGTCAAGGGTATTTGAAGGGCGATTCGCAGAGGGCCCGTTGTTGTTGATCCAGAGGCTGAATGATGGCCCCAGCCGTTGACGCCTGAAGACAGAAGATGTTCCAGGATAAAGCACGAGCAGACCCTGTTTCACCGGGCAGACCAACAAAGAAGTGTCCGAACTGCAGACATGTGAATGAATGAATGAATGAATGTCTTCAAGGGAGTGACGGAGTTGCGCAGGGCGACTCTCTGGGTCACGCGTCGGGTACGCTAACCTGATTTAGCGAAGGCAATCGGGCCCCATCAACCAGGTCAAATCAGTACTCTTCACCTTAGACCTTACTGATTTATATTTTCTACTATTTCTAAAGTGGGGTCTAGCTCTTTGATTTACTTTCACAGAGCAATCTCATGCTGGTTTCCGAGAATATTTGGAACGTTCTGTGTCAACATGGCTTTGTTACAATTGAAACCGATACCACACTGTTAGTCCTGTTGTTTACTTGAGAGACGCGCCCGAACTGGTCTAACTGGACCACTGAAAGTGGGGGGCATGTGAGGGGATCTATAATCCGTATGGGTCGATTTTCTAACGCGAAATGCACAGATTGGTTTGATATACGCGCTTGCTTCGACGCGACGCGACGAAGCTTGGGCCATGGCAAGGACAATACCAATCTTGGAAATTATGCCCCAAAGCTTCTATAGTGGGGTTGAGTTTACAACCAATCTATATATTACGGAGTAGAGTACGGAGTAAACGTAATAGTAATAATAGTAAATGAAACCTACAATCTCTATCTGATTACCTAGAATAGTTCCGAGACTACTAGTATCCTCTAGTTTCAGTTTGTTACGTGACATTGCCATCCGCAGTCACCGCCAAACCAATAAAACCTCCCGCAAAAGCCAACTTTCTTTCTTTGTGCTCCCCCTGCAATGGTCCTCAGGCGTCTTTACCCTGATATTATTGGTTGTTCTCAACGTTATTCTACAATGGCTGCCAAGCAACCTGCTCTGGACTTCTTGTCCTTTGTGAATTCTGCTCCTACCCGTATGTAGTCCCCATCCAATGACGTGGAATGTCGCTAATTTGTCTTATCTACAGCGTTCCATGCCGTCCACGAAGCCAAGCAGCTTCTGGCTAAGGCTGGATTCCAAGAAATCAAGGTCTGTTCAAACTGAACCTGAAGTGGTAAAAATGTGGCTCATCCATCAATAGGAGAGAGACTCTTGGGCGTCGACCTGCCAACCGGGAGGCAAGTACTACTTGACTCGCAACACTACTACCCTTGTGGCTTTTGCGATCGGCAAGCAATGGCAGGTATGTATCGATTGTGGAATTAAATAATTAATCTTTAATTAATCATGGATATAGCCGGGCAACTCCATCTCTATGATCGGTGCCCACACCGACTCTCCGGTGTTGAGGGTCAAGCCCGTTAGCAAGAAGAGCGGGGAAGGTTTCGTCCAGGTCGGTGTTGAGACCTACGGTGGAGGCATCTGGCACACTTGTGCGTGCCATTGATTACCCTCAAACTATCACCGTCGCTAATTTCATCCAGGGTTTGATCGTGATTTGGGTGTCGCTGGCCGGGTTATGACTCGTGCAAGCGATGGTTCCATCGTACAGAAACTGGTCAAGATTGACCGCCCCAGTACGTTTTATGTTGACGCAACAAATGCGCCTTGCTAACATGTTAGTCCTCCGTATTCCTACACTGGCTATCCATCTGGACCGCCAGGAGAACTTTGCATTCAACAAAGAAACACAGCTGTTCCCTATCGCTGGCCTTGTTGCTGCAGAGCTCAACCGCAATGGGGGAACTGACACCCCTGAAACAGACAAGGGTGGGGAATTATTCTCACCTTTGAAATCTGTCACAGAACGTCATCACTCTCACTTTGTTGACCTTATTGCTGCGGAGGCTGGTGTCAATCCTAGCGATATTCTAGACTTCGAAATGATCCTGTTCGACACTCACAAGTCCTGTCTCGGCGGTATGCTGGAGGAATTCATCTTCTCCCCTCGCCTAGACAACCTGAACAGCACTTTCTGTGCTACAGTTGGTCTGATTGACTCCGTGGCCGACGAATCAGCCCTCGATGACGAAGAAGCAATCCGCCTGATTGCCTTGTTTGACCATGAGGAAATCGGCAGCCGCACAGCACAGGGTGCAGACTCGAACGTTCTTCCGTCAATTATTCGCCGTCTGTCCGTCCTTCCATCCTCCTCCTCCAAGAATACTGACTTGTCAACTGCCTATGAGCAAACTCTGTCCACCTCCTTCCTTGTCTCTGCCGACATGGCCCACTCGGTCAACCCCAACTATGCGGGCAAGTACGAGTCGGACCACAAGCCGGAGATAAACAAGGGCCCGGTGATTAAGATTAACGCCAACGCTCGCTATGCAACAAATTCCCCTGGAATCGTTCTCCTTGAGGAGATTGCGCGCAAGACCACCAAGGAGACTGGCGAGCACGTTCCTCTCCAGCTCTTTGTGGTTCGTAATGACTCCAGCTGTGGCAGCACCATTGGCCCTATGCTGTCTGCTGCGTTGGGTGCGCGGACATTGGATCTGGGCAATCCCCAGCTCAGCATGCACAGTATCCGTGAAACGGGCGGTACCTATGATGTTGCTCATGCCATTCGTCTGTTCACTGGGTTCTTCAAGCATTACTCAGAGCTGTCGAAGACGATCCTTGTGGATTAAACTTGCCATGAATAAGTCTATGAAGTGGCACAAACAATAAGCTACCTTCAAACGGAGTAGCATTCCATAGTATTCAATTTTAAAGCATTGAAGTGTTGAAGTGTTGAATTGATGGTACATAATACCAGAACATCTTAAAATAAAACAGAAACGTGCTATGTACCTTTGGAGAAGCACGTGGTCCGGACCGAGGAAAGTCCGCCTCGACACATCTCCGTCTCCAACCCATCCATAGTTACCCCAGTCGCCAAAGCACGGGGAGTCTCCACCTCAACTCCTTATATACCGTTTGTTGCATACTTTTCAAGCCCTCATGACCCTCTATGACAGACGTTGATGTCTATCGGGATGCGGAATACATCGCTGACGTGTCCGGCATATCCTATGACGATGCGGAACCCCCACAGCCAACAGGCACGCTCAGCAGCCAAAATGCGCGTGTGAAGAAAGTCAAGTCGACCGCCAAAGTCGCATTCATTGATCGATTGCTGCGCGATCTCGACATATTAATTTATTGTCAACTCTCCGCCCTGTATTACATGGAGTAAGTCCAACCTCAACCATGATCTCCACCCCTCTTTCCACCACGACAGACCCCTAACATCTGTTTCTCTCCGTCTAGCTGTTCGATTGTATTATTTGCCATACGTGCCATAGTCGAATTGATCTTCTTCACACCAAAAGCACCCCCCTTTGAACCCACACGCAGCCAGCCGTATGTCGGCGCCATCATCGGCAGTAACCTCGTCTGCATGCTCTTCCATGCCTTCCTGATTCGTCCCGAAGCTGGCGAGGAAACACGCGGCTACCTACACGGGGGACTCTTCATCGATTTCATCGGGCAGGCTCCCGTCTCTGTTTACCGGCTTCTCTCGTTCGACCTTTTAATCTTTCTAATCGATCTCATCATGCTGGCCTTGATTATCGAGCGGGTGAAGACTAATGGAACCCCCGCGCCAGCGCCTACAACATCGAATGCAGATACAGCTACAGAGACAACCACAGAGACAATCCCAGACGCGGAGGAGTCCCAGCCACAAGACCATGATGCCGAAGAGCGTGGCATTATACGACAAGAGGATGGCGAGCAGACAATATCCCCGGCTCATTATAGTTCCGATTCACATCATAGTAGCGGCATCGACGAAGAGGTGGAAGAAGAGCGCACGACGCTCTTGGCCGACCCGGCTGACGCTGAATCTGGCAGTGGTGCTCGGGGTGGACACCCGATGGATACATTCGCGGCTGGCCAGGCTGTCATTGTCAACATGAGCTTCCGAGGTACAATATGTGATCAGTGGCGCCACTCAAATGCGGCGACACGGCCGTCGTCCGGCTTTGCGCCGTCCCCCGAGACGGCAACGTTTCTCCGACAGCGCTTTGGTCTCCAGGTTGGGACTAATGGTCGCATAGAGCGTGCGAATACAACATGATGCAAATATGTATTTCAGCTCCTGCAGTAAACTGTATATATATATATGTACTAGTAAATTCTCATGAGCAAACCCTTCACTACCATGCTTTCAGTTTGTTTTATTCGACTCATATATCCTGTCAACATATCCCTCGTGCTCAAGAGTGGATGAGTTTACCCTGTATTGGGACAATGGGGCCACGTCAGGATCGTCCCACACATTCATAGAAATTACCTTGCTCAATTTTATCTGTTCAATTCATCACATTCATGGGTGCTGTAAACCTGGCCCTTACGGAAATACGACTACTCAGGTTGGAGGCTTGGCCTGAATTTAGATATACATCCCTGCAGTATCCGGAACTAAAAACTACTTAGAAAAATCCCAGAAGTAAGGGGGAGAAGATGATCATGGTCCATTTTATTAGCACTTAATCCTACAAAGCAGCTAATAGAGTCCTATGGGCTAAACAGGAGACACTGAGAACCCCTTGTATGTACCGAAGCACCATAGACACATTATGCAATTTATGCAGTAGGAGGCTTAGACTCTTCCCCAGAACCCTCCTTCCCCTGGACTCTACGGTCCAGAATCTCATCAATAACACCCAACTCGAGCGCTTCCTTAGCACCCATGAAGTAATCGCGCTCCATAAGCTTCTCAATCTCATCAAGGGACAACTGCTTCTTGCCAGTAAGGTGACGTTGGTAGATCTCATTGAGCTGAGTGCGCACGCGCAGGATCTCTTTCGCATGGATAGCGATATCGGACGCCTGTCCGAAGTAGCCGCCCGAAGGCTGGTGTATCATGATCGACGAGTGTGGTAGACAGTAGCGCTTGCCTGCTTCGCCGCCGGCGAGAAGGAGAGAGCCCATTGAGGCGGCCTGGCCAACGCAGATTGTGCTCACGGGAGAGGCGATATATGTCATTGTATCGTAAATCGCGAGGCCTGTAGAATTGTTAATCAGTATAGGTCGGTGATAGCCATTGGGGTAGGTCACGTACCGGCTGTTACTGAGCCTCCTGGGGAGTTGATGTAAAGGTGAATCGGTTTGGTAGGGTTATCGGCTTCGAGGAAGAGGAGTTGTGCGACTATCGATGCGGAGAGGGTGTCGTCGACTTCGCCGTTGAGGCAGATGATGCGTTCCTGGAGGCTTGATTAGGATGGATAGGTTCCGGGAGAAGGCGGCGTCCTCTTGTATCTAGTTACCTTCATTAATCGAGAAAAGATATCATCTGGTGTGCGCGATGGGGGTTAGTAGGTTGATCATGTTTTGGGTCATCTGCACGCGAATGCAATTGCGCAACATACAAGTGTGCCAGCCGCCTCCCTATTCAATGATATCAGTATATGCGCATTGAGTAATTTTTGTGCCCATATAGAATTTCAAACATACCACTGTCTCTGTCACGAATGGCGTCGGTGTCCAACTCCGCGGGCGCTGCGTAAGCGACGGTCCTTGGTTCGAGAAGCATCGTGCGAATATAGCGGCGGGCCGGGCGACAGCAACTGGGGAATTTTGGATAGACCGCCCTAACTGGCGTACAGAAGTTCTTGAAAGCATCTTCAAAAATATGCAAAAGCAATGTGTAGTTGTATGGAGTTAGAAATCCAGATTCGGGACCCTGGACGGTGAACCGTCCGATGTGATAAGAGAGGCGCTAAGATAAGGAGCTAAGGTGAACACTTGGGCAGCGGCAGCAACAATGCCAGCGATGGTCTAGTACCAACTTTCTCTGGAGAATAGGATTCTTCGGGAAGAAATTTTTGTTCTAGTATCCCAGAACCCCAATTAGGTCGTCTCACCCACTGTAACGCTATTCGGCAATCACTGCTCGATCAACAACTTCTCCGCAAATAAGGTGCTCCGATTGGCTCCTGCAACAGCTCCGAGATCATCTTTTCCGCCCTGAACTGAACTCGACTCACCATCAGCTCTATTTTCCCAACCATCCAAACAATGGAGTGTAGGGGCACCCGAATCCCGTACGCAAAATGGCGCCTGAGTGCCTTCCGTCAACTGCTAGCGACATCGCAAGCTCAGGCAACTAGTCGGCGCATCTCGACCTCGCGACAAACCGACCCAGTCAATGAAACTACTTTGGAAAAAAATACAGACAATACGGATCCGAACTCGGTACCCCCTTCGAAGAGGCTTCCGCAGTCTCCTCTCCTCGCACGTCCTCGCTTTGGGTCCGAGAAGAATCGCAAGAGACGTCCAACGACACAGGAGGAAGCCGACCTGCTCAAGAACCCATGGGCCCTGATGCTGGCTTCCCCGGCGCGTATGTGCTCTGTAACTGGTGCACGGCTTCCATCGGCCCTTATGGGGACTTGGGGGCTTGTTAGACAACCAAATTCAGACAAGCTCCATATGATGCCGGTGGGTCTGCTGCAGGACTCACTGCAAAGCAATCAGACCAAGAAGCTCAGTTCATCACCAGAGCCAACCACCCCAGGCCAACAAGAAATCCCAGACATTCAGAAACAAGGCCTGGAAGAGGATGTATCACCAATCCCAACATCCCTAGATAAGCAGACTGGACGCCAGCTTGTGCTTCGCATTGTTGAGCTTCTTCCACTTATTCAATCTATTTCAGTGCCGCTCTCGAAGAAGGGCGGGAAAAGACCTCCCATCATGCGCCTGCTGCCATTCCGATGGAAGCACCCACAGGGCCCTGTGACGGCTCATGAAGAGAAAAGAATAGTCTGGTCGAGCAATACGCCGAAATTTATGTTGCGGAGTATGAGGGATGTCGTTATAAAGAATCTGGGCGCAGTACTCGAGAAATACAAGCGCGTCGGCACCTCCAATGGGGTCTGGAAGGCTCTGGATCTGCCCGAGTACTCGGATACTGCGCTGAAGGAGGCTCTGGGAAGTCTGGAGCGATTTGATCGTATGGAATGTGGTGGAGTCCTGCTTCTTGGCTCAAAGGATTTTGCGGCTGCCGGTCATACCTCTCAGTCGAGTGGCTCCTTGGACTCGGTGGCTCTCACCCAAACCGGCTCGAAGGTTCCTGTGTTTGATCTATCGGTGCTTTTTTCCGAGTCTGATATCAACAAACTCCGTGAATCCTACGGTCAGTTCCAACACACTGCACTGTTCTTCAGACCAGAGGACCAGCTCGGTATTGATGCGATGATATCCCTCTGGAAAATCAAACGCCTCCTTGAGGGTGTTGATCCAACAGATCAATGAAGCCGCCGCATAGTCAAATAAAGTGATTCACTCACTCATTACTTCGACGCTGATTTTGTGAGAATTATACCGATCTGTCAGGCCACAGTTATAGGGATCATGTCGAAATGGAGCCCAAATCGATATGACCGAGAGTCACGTGCATTGCTTTGGGTAGGAATATAGCGAGATGAAAAGTCAGTCAAAAGTGTAGCATAACAATTACGCCAGGGGCAGCTATATTACAATAAGAAGAGCCGTGTGGCGGTGAGGGCCGCGTCGATGAGTGATAAGTGCGGGTCTACATTTGATATAAACAAGTGCTTACAGTCCACTTCCACTTTTATTGTTGGATCAGTTGCCAATAATTTTATCTCGTATGAGATCTGTGTCTGAAGGTTGCATTGATGTCCCTTCACCTCCCACAGAGTCAGTGTTTTCTTTGCCTGCGTTTCTGTTTTTCAGACCAAGTCTTCATTTCAGCCCAGGGGATAGCTATAGACAGAGCCATTCCCACCAGCTTCTTAGAAATTCTACTGTCCTGCCTCTCCCCCTATTTTCATCATCATCATCATCATTAACAACATCAAATATCTATATTTCTATATATATATATATATATATATATCTATACAGTACTGAGGCAACTTCTCGAAGCTTGTTAGCATACTCAGAGTGTGGACATACTTATCTTCCCCCAGGGCTGCAACAAGGCTTTGACACTTTGTCATGGCATAAGAGCCCTGCAATCGCCTGAACACCGAAAAAGGACAACACTATGGTTTGACTTTCGGCTCTCACCCATCATTCTTTGCATATCAGCCAGAAACCTCCCGGTGAGCCTATAGCAAAAGCACCCCACACCTACTGAAATTCTCATGCTCATAACTCCAGAGATATTATGGCGGTCAAAGCTAAACTATTCAGGCCTCTTTGATTGCAAGGAATGGCGTGGAACATCATCCGATGGCTGGGCCGCTTGACATGATAAGTAAGATGAAGTCGACCTTAGCTACGTACCTACCTAGACGATTCGCCGGTATTGTAAGGCTTTTCAAGTGGTTCCATTGAATGTAGTTCACGGGGGATATGTACCTCTAATAATAATAACCTTCGGAAGCCTTGGAAATTTTAGTTTAGCTCCGGGAGATAAATTTACCACGGTGCATATATTAAGTCTGTTAGCATCGGCTATTAAGTAACTCAACGCCGAACACAACTTAAACCCCAATATATTCTACCTCTCACTAAAATGTCTGGTTGGATGATAGCTGCTATAGATGCACTCAATTACGCGGGTGCAGTAAGTTTCACACCCGAAAATGATATCCCAGACCTGACCGGGAAGGTCATCTTGGTCACGGGCGGTGGGTTGAACCGTATATCAAGGGCGCATTGATGCCGCATCTAACGCTATGAACCTCCACAGGAAATGCAGGTTTGGGCAAAGAAACAGTCCTCCAGCTAGCCAAGCACAATCCGAAGAGAATCTTCCTCGGGGCGCGTTCAGAAGCAAAGGCAGAGGAAGCCATCAAGTCGGTAAAATTATCCGTTCCAAACGATGTCGAAATTAGCTGGATACCATTGGACTTGATGTCAGGTAAATCGATCAAGAGCGCAGCGGAGCAAGTGAACGCCCAGTCGTCCCGTCTCGACGTCCTAATCCTCAACGCTGGTGTGATGGCTCTGCCGCCTGGCGAGACCGAAATGGGCCATGAGATTCAACTTGGCACAAATCATACCGGGCACTTTTATCTCATAAAATTGCTGCTGCCAACACTGCTCAAGACAGCCGAGGAACCTGGCTCGGATGTCCGCGTCGTGTCGCTCGCTTCTGTGGGGCATAATTTCGCGCCAGCATTCGAGAAAATCGTGGATCAAGAGAAGCTCAAGAAAGTCAATACACTTGCTCGGTACGGAGCATCGAAGGCTGCCAATATTCTCTTCGCTGCGGAACTCAGCAGGCGGTATCCGTCAATAACGTCGGTGGCAGTTCATCCAGGTATTATCGTAACGAATTTGTATGACGCTATGAATTCGCAATCTCTGTTTGTTGCTTTGGGCTCTAAAATTTTGCGTTTCTCTGGATCGACAGTGCGCCAGGGCGCGTGTAACTCGCTATGGGCTGCTGCTGGTGCGAAGAAGGAGAAGCTCACCAATGGAGGATATTATGTGCCTGTGGGGATTTTAAAACGTCGAAACAAATGGGCGTGCAATGAGGATATGGGGAAGCGCTTGTGGGAGTGGACTGAGTTGGAGCTTACCAAGGCCAATCTCTGATAAGATTCGTGTATTTACCTCTCTAGGCTCCCTACGTAGGCTCGCACATGATTTCAGCCCAGATTGCCAGTGGATAATACAGTCGAATTATTTTTACCGCGTTAAAAAAATATCATGAACTAGCAACTTTGACAACCACCTTCCCGAGACCTCCCTTCCCACTGTAAACAATCTGGCACGCTGATCGCACTGCTTCGATGTCGGAGAGCTCAACAGTGTTTCCAACCACCGTTCTCAACCTGTGTTCCTCAACATGGTTTCTTAACTCGTCCAGATCTTGACCACTCGATTCCAGAAACATATATGAATACTCGACACCATACCGCCATGCCCTCAGTTTACGGACACAATCGAAAGTATTAAGTGCCATTCGTAAAGCAATGGGGATGTTCTGCTTATTGGGCAGATCGTTCATTGAGGATTCCTGGAGCTGGTTGCCCGATGGCATGGTCGCAACCGACACGATACGTCCAGAGTGTGGTTTCATTAGGCAGAGGTACTCCATTGCAGAACCAACCGTGTCAAAGAGGAAGTCCACGGAGCCAGACTTGATGACCTGTTTTGGGTCGGATTTCGTGTAGTCAATTACTGCAAGTGTGTAAGCAAATGTTTACTCAAGCGGAATTTGGGTCCTTACTCTCATCCACCGTTCCTTCGCCTAGGAGCTCGTTGACCTTTTCCACCTTTGAGGTTGAGACTGTGGTGATGACCTTGCCTGCATGGAAGACATTCTTTGCCAATTGGCAGGCAAACAGACCTGTTCCACTCACTTTTATCATGTTAGACTCATACATAACAGTTTGTAGGACAAAAGCAACATACAGCCGGCGGGCACAAAGACAGTCCTTCCAGCCAGATCTCCTTTGTATTTTCTTAGTGCTTGAAGTGCAGTCATTGCTGCCAAAGGGATTGAAGCTGCATCCTCGAATGACAACGACGGCGGCTTCAGGGCAACGTATTTCTCTGGACATCTGGCAAATTCACTGCAGGATCCTATTAATCGAATGTTAGTGGCACCTATCTGATCATCAGGCCTGCACATGCCTCGAGAAACCTCCGGTAGTCTAGTATAGACTTCATCTCCGACTTGGAACCGCGTCACATCCGATCCAATCTCCGTGACTATACCGGCACAGTCATAGCCGAGTTTATATGGAAAGCTATACATGTCAAGTACGATTTTCGCAATGTATACGGGATCACATACGAGTCTTTTATCGCCAACTTCAGCATCCCATCAGCTTTCTTCACGTCGATTGGATTGATGCTCGCCGCATGAACCTTAATGATCACATCTTTTGGATCACTGAGCTCCGGCTTGGCCAACTCAGAAATCTGGTACCCCGATGGCTTCGAGTATGATGAAATGTTCAAGGACAACATCTCTGGTTGAAAATTTCAGCGAAATATGAAAATGCTAAATGAGGGTCGCGACCACCCTATATAAACCGGTTGAAGGTTGAAGTATGCCGGATCCGTCCATAGTTCATCTCCGGACCCACAGCAACGGGTCAACTATCTATCCGGTGCCATGTCAAGTGTTGATATTATTCAACATGCCACGGGTCTCGATCAATCCCCTTACGATAACAAGTCGCAGAGATTTAGTCAATGTGGAATCTTCGAGATATCGTCAATTACTCAAAATCAATGGTATTGCGGGAAGAAATTTTAGACATATTTTGTTCATGTGCAGCATGGTACTTAATGCCAAGAGCTCCACAGGCAACTGCAACAATTTTTCTACACAATGCATATCGCGACATGAAAATTGCAATTAAAGGCCTAGTAGCAGTATAAGAAGCGTATTAATACTTGACGCGTCCATATATATGTAGTTACCTAAGCTCTTGGGTGACCGTGAGTGTGTATGCCGGTGAACCTTCCGAGGTTGAAGCATGCAGGTCCACGGGTGGATACATCACTGAGCCTCGGTTCCTTATTTTCTATCCATGAATATCATCTACCCACTCTCTGCAAAATGCACCACATTTCAACTCAAGTTATACGATAGGTGTTATACAATTTAGGAAGGTCATCATGCGGGCCTGACTTTAATGTTTACTAGACGCTTCAATTGATCGCCTAACCTTACCGCTTGCACTCTGACAACAAACACAGGAGCACCACAACGCTTTGTTTTCTTCATTTATGATCATCGCTTTGTCTAGTCTCAGCTTGTTTGGACACGCCAGAGTATTAACAAATGAACAACAGAATGGCCAATATGCGGGGATTGTATTCCTCGAATGGAAAGAGTTCTTATTTGCTTGCATCCATCGCCTTCTCCATAGGCTATAGTAAAGATATGGCAACAATATGAACTCCCAAAACTGAGCATAGGGTGGGCCCTATGTTTAAGTTTGATTTTGGCGGCGGCATCACTCTGTTGAATTGTGAGCCTAGTCCAGTAGAGTAGTCCGCAGCCTTGAGATCGTTTCAGATTGAGGTCTCCTATTGTGCGTCCATTGATTTGAACATTCAGTCTCGATTATCAAAGGGGTCAGCGCTAGAGCGTCAAGAGTCTTAAGAGATGAGACAAAAAGCAGGAGGCGACCTCACTTCTTGGGAGCAGATGAGCCAGTTCAGCAATCAGGTGAGACCCTGGTCGTCGGAGTTTGGAGTTAAGAAACGAGGGGGTCAGCGAGATCACATCACGCTGATTCACCATACATACAAATCTGCCATTCGTTTGGTTATTTAGCTTTGGTGGTCCAATCAAGTGTTCAATAAGGCTATATTTCGACAGAGCTGCGCATATCCAACAAGGATCACTGTGTGTCGCCAATGACATGAGCTTTGTGATTTAGCGGGCCAAATTTGCCGGTTGCTCGCGTTTTTACTGTACGTCAGAGCCACTGCAGGATTTCAAGCTGACTGGGGTAAACAACGGGTTCTTTATCCTATGAATCCCCCTTCAGGTACGCAGCCCGTAATGTACGGTAAACATTCGTTACGCAGACTTGTTTGATCCATCGGTAATTTGGCCGTACATTTTTTTACATGTGGTTTAAACCCCGTGCTAACCTGATCCGTCATAGTTCATGCAAGTGGATGACATGTGCAGATCGACCTAGCGGCCATATTTCTAGCATACATCCGAGCGTGCCAGTCCTAAGCCCCGAAAGCTTTATAAACCAGTCATGATTTGTTCTAATCTCAAAATGTACCGTTGTCGATATTGCAGTCACCGGCTATCACACTAAAAGATGACTCCCAAAACCGTCCTACCAATTGTTTTTGGATCAATGACAATTGGCAAGCCAAGTAATCAAACCAACCATAACAAACTAAGAGTACAATCTAACGAGCAATTTTTAGATACGGCTCATGTTCGGATCGGTGACATTGCGGGTGCCAACAGCATGTTAGATGTGTTCCAGAAGCATGCACACAATGAAATCGACACCGCCCGCGTCTACGGTGCAGGCACAACGGAGGAATATCTTGCTGAGGCCGACTGGCACGAACGAGGGCTGATTATGGGCACCAAGCTGTACCCGACTGCACGACGAGATATGAAGTGGCTCACTCCCGAAATGTGGACTCACAAACCAGAAGATGTGCGTCTCGGTTTGATGAGAAGTTTGCAAGCCCTTCGAGCAGAGGAATTTGGTGTCGATTTATTTTATCTTCATGGCCCGGATAGATTGACGCGGATTGAGGAAACTCTCGCTGAAGTCGACAAGCTATACCGGGAGGGACACTTTCGGCGTTTCGGCATCTCCAACTTCCAATCCTGGGAAGTGGCTCAGATTTGTGAGGTTTGTGAAAAGAATGGTTTCATCAAGCCGACCACCTACCAAGGATTGTATAATGCCTACCAGCGATCTATTGAGGCCGAACTTCTCCCTTGCCTACGCCAATACGGAATCGGACTCTATGCATTTCAGCCTTTGGCCGCAGGGCTCCTGACATCGCGATACCAGAGGCATCAATCGCTCGAAGATTATGAAGTTGGATCTCGATTTGATCCTAGGACGAAAAGTAATCTTTTATATCATAGTCGGTATCTGACAGATCGCAACTTTGACGCCCTAGATCTACTCCGTCCGCTTGCAATGAAACATGGTCTCACTGAGGCGGAATGCGGTTTACGATGGATAATACACCACAGCGCATTGGAAAAGGATCTCCAGGATGCAGTTCTCATCGGGGCATCCAGTCCTGCTCAGTTAGAGCAAAATTTGCTTGATCTCGAGAAGGGTCCGTTACCGGAGGAAATTGTGCAGGCATTGGATGAAGGGTGGGGGCTTATTTCAGGAACTTACAGATACTGGCATTAAACTGAACCTACCATCGCAAAAAGTTAACTGGCAGTAGCGTTCCATGGGGAGAATAGTATATCTTAGTGAACTTCATTACGCAGAACTAAATAACGGTCAATCCTCGGGAGCCTTTTCTTCCTCGATCGATAATTGTCATTAAGGCAGGCTGGCTATGGGTCTTACATCATATCATGTATCGCGCTTACACTACTTTGCACAATTTTTATCTTCGTTAGTTCGGAGAGGATTGCGGGACGGAGAAGTAACAAGCCTTAACACTATCCTATAAACCCTCTCTCTAAATTTGCTGGTCTATAGCCATATATATCCCTCGACTCGGCGAACAACTACTCCTACTCAGCCTGACAATGACGACTCATTGATCGGTCCCTGTGCTAACAAGATTTTTGAACTCTACATATGCACTCTACATATGTACTCCATACTCCCTGCGGAGTACAGAAATTGTCCGTATGATGTCATGCTTCCCCTATATTGTACGTTGTACATCATAGACAGGAGAAAGGGGCTGGGATTCTCAGGGGCTGGTTAGTAGGAGGCTGTTCAGGCTGATCATTGGAATTAAAAAGATGGCTGTAAAGTCTAGCCAATGTAGTAAGTGACGATCATGGATCTTCACGAGGGACTACGAAGTTCAAGACGCCCCTGAAATAAGTATGCGCTCATGTATTGATTTCGGCTGCGCGTACGGAGTAGTATGCTATATGCTATAGATGGGACTTGTGGACCAAATTGTCCCTGGTAAATTATTAGTGACATTCTGTAGATCAACTGATGGTTCATGTTAATCATCTTGGGCTAATTCAAGATCTCGAGGCAAGGTTGTTTCACCCATACCTGAGACTCTGGAGCGCAAGGCTAGACTTCAAGCAAAATAGAATCTGCCGAAATCCTCATGAAAAGGCTAAATATATGATGCATATATTTAGTCCTCCGTGCTCCCTATTCGTAGATGATTTACCCACTATTAGTGTCAAATGCCTAAACCGTGGCTGATGCCTACAGGGCTCCAGTCTTGCTCAGCCTCAGTCTCAGCCACAGTCTTGGATTGTAGCCACTACTGTGTTATATACGGAGTATTCTCTGAGGAGTACGTACTTCGATTAATTCTTTGAAATGATATTAGCAGATCTATTTTGAAAACACAAAGCGTATTCGTGTATCAAACAACAGTGACAATTAGCTTCTCGTGCAACGAGTGACCACGTGGACGGAGTAGTGATTGTCCAACAGCGTCTGATGCCAGCTGTATTCCCCATGTCTTGGCTTTTCTGGCTTCTACAACGGACCAAGCCAAGACGGAGCTGGCAGCACTCATTTCGGAGATCAGGTGGCCGTTTGTTGGTCTATCTTAACCAAATATATACATTGTGGAATATAATTTGCTGTGGAGTACTTTCTGAATGAGATCGATCATACGAATATTCAAGGTTTGTTGCAGGTGATTACAAGCCCTTTTGAGGTTGCATGATCAGCGCCCTAAGGTTTGAAATTGGACCTTTGATATGATAGCAATCTCTAACATGAGGTGATTTTAAAAAGGTCGATCGTAATTGCAATGTAAAAGTGCTACAAAGCGATCATACGTATGTAGATGATTGATGGCTGGTGGTTGGCCTTGTGTCCTAGCTTTTTGGTTAGGTGGGCAAGTGCGGAGTAGGTCTTCAGTCAATCACTGGTGTGCTTCCTGTGCATAAGACGTCACATTGAATTGCAGGAATCAGCCTCGGAAGTCCGAAGGTACATTTGTGATGAAGGCTGGGCACTGGAGGCGGCCAATCCAACCGAACTCATTGATAGATCCATGATCACTCCGAAGAGTAAAAAGTACCGAGTAAATGCACAATCTATACTCTTCCGAGGTAAAAGTGAAAGAGAAGAAAAATAATGAATCACGGTGATTGATCTTCTTTCACCTTCTGTTGTGGGTTAGGCTAGGCGGAGAAGTACGCGTTAATGATTAAAAGAACTTTTGTTCTACCAGTGAGCCTGTCCCGAAGCAGGTTGATCGTCCCCGCTGCACTATGGATAACACCATGACATCGTGTCTTGTAGTGTGACGGTATATTAATAATTGCAGGGTTAAACGTGGTCATTGCCAGTGTAAAAAGGTGAAGCTAATGGGGCCGAAATGCTGTAGCCCAGGTAGAACTATAATGCATGATATAGTCCATGGGCGGTCTTAATAGGACTGAATGGGATCAATTGAGATCATCTACATCTACTCTGTATGATAGTCATCCCGTAAGAAATGAAAGAAAAAGATAAATTTGTCTTTGGAGTGAGACCACAGTCTACTAGGGTAACTAGTCTGAGTTAGGCTGGCTGCCTGACAAAACAGGCCACGGTCAGCCACCAGCGCCTCGCCGGTTATTCAAACATTTCGATGCAACCCTACATATATTGTCTTGTTATGTGAAACATCCAGGGTCCCACTTCCTTAGTTTCGAAGCAGTTTATTTGTCTAATATTCGAGTTCAAGTCCGAATGTGGTAAAGTGATAAAAGTGCTGGATACATGGATACTCGTCACATGCAACCCCTGGAAGCGTCTGGGGACACGGGTGAATCATCCAGGTACCAGGGAAGAAATTCAGGAACATAACAAACAACCAACCGGAATTCAAATGTTCAAAGTCTCTCTCTGATCAGCCCCCCCCCTCGGAAGGGCCAGAAGAGGAGGCGAATAGGACGAACTTCGCCATCGGAGTTCCACATGGATGATCCTAGCCTCCCCACACAGGGCCAATCATCAACCCACGAATGGGGTGATGAACGCCAATAAACACCCATGAATGCCATCATGAACTCAAAGGACCAACTAGCTTCGTTCACAGGGGCTTAATGCTATCTGAAACCGGCCAATCGCTCCTTAACCAAGCCGCTGGGTCCCCTCTCGGGCAGTGTTTCAGCCCTTACAGGTACTATGCCCTCCCGCGCAAGGCCCAAAGCCCGCTATTGGACCACTTTTACAGCCACCTCTGAACGTAATTCGATTCCGCTGCGGGCCTCGACTGATCACTTTACCAAACGAGAAAGGAAGGGCAAAGGGCACACAGCTACTGGTGAGTACATATACTTTCGTTCCCCGTTTCTTCTTTTCTTTCTCTCGACCGTGCAAGCAGGGCTTCTTCCACAGTTCTATATCGTTTCTTTGTCGCTTCAATTTCGTCGTTTCCTCTCATTCCCTCGATCAAAATGTTCTTTCCTTCATTGGTATGTCTATACTTCGCATGAACCGGTGGTCGAGCGCGACATGGTCCACAGCTCCACCCCCAACCAACCATGCAACCATCGCTAATTTCGCACATAGATCCTGGCTGCTGGCAGCCTGTCTACTCTCATTCAAGCCATTCCTCATGGCGCGAAGCCCCATCACTCTTTGCACCGTCGCGCTGCTGCCACTTATGCTGTCATGGGTGGTAACGGTGATGTCTCCGACGGATGGCCTTCCCTGAGCCAATGGTCGGAGTACGAGACTCTGTGAGTGGTAGATTAACCTGAAAGGAAAAGCAGAGCGCCGAGCTAAACTGTTTTCTTTTTTTTTTCTAGCTGGGGTCTTAACAAAATTCTGATTGCCGCATCATGCGACAACTCTGACGACGAAACAAGCGACATTAACACTAGCATCAAGTCGATCGCCAGCGAAACTGGCGTCGACGCTCGATTCATCCTTGCAATTATTATGCAAGAAAGCAAGGGCTGCGTTCGCGTCCAGTCCACCGACAACGGTGTTCAGAACACCGGTCTCATGCAGAGCCACGCTGGCGAGGGCTCCTGCAATAAGGACGGCAGCAAGACAACTCCCTGTCCCTCCTCCATGATCAAGCAAATGATCCAGGACGGCACCGCTGGAACCAGCCAGGGCGATGGTCTCAAGCAGTGCTTTGAGGCCCAGAGCGGCTCCACTGCGACCAAGTACTACAAGGCCGCCCGCACCTACAACTCTGGCTCTGTCGACTCATCCGGCAACCTCGGCCAGGGCGGCGCAACCCACTGCTACGCCTCCGACATTGCCAACCGTGTCCGCGGCTGGGCCGGCGACGTGACCGAGTGTGTTGAATCTACCATTGGAACTATTACTAGCGGCGTGGAGTCGGCTCTCGGTGGTGACGACGACTCGAGCAGCTCCTCCTCAACCGCTGCTGAGCAGCCCACCGAGACTGCCGAGCCTATCCAGACGTCTTCCTCGACCGCTGCTGAGCAGCCCACTGAGACTGCTGCGCCTATCCAAACAACCTCCGCCCCTGTCGAGGCCGCCCAACCAGCCGAGACCACTTCCGTGGCACCTGCCCCCACCTGGACCCCCAATGCGAACGCGCAATTGGCCGCGCAGACCACCGCAACCCCATCCTGGACAACTAGGTCCACGCCAGCCGCGACAACTGCACCAGGAACCCCCAACTCATCATCCGGAACTGCCCCTCTCTACCCCCGCGCCACCTCATCTTGCCAGAAATACTATACCGTCACAAGCGGTGATTTCTGCGCGAAGTTGACCGAAACTGTCGGAATCCCTTTCTCCAATCTCCGCAGCTTGAACCCTGGCCTCGACGAGAAGTGCTCGGATCTGTGGCTCGGATATCAGTACTGTATCAAGGCTTAAGTTCGAGCCTCTGATCGATCTACTTTTGGACCGATTTGTCTCTTTTCACTGATTCCCAAGTTCTTTTGGATCTACTTTTACCTTTCTTTCTCTCCTTTAGGCGGTGCCTTCTTTGTATATAGCATGAGCTTGCTCTGCAAAAAATGGCTGTGGGTGATGCTGGCACCCGCCCATGGTCTTTTTACGATGAATGACACTAGCGAACTTTTTTTTTACACTTTTTGACTTAGACCCTTCTTCGATCATCGTAAAGTATATGTAGATACGTGAAGTGCCATTTTGGCTGTCTTTATTCTAAATGGATAAGCCTAGTACTCTTCCAGCAAAGTATATGAAAGTAAGTTCAAGATTTGCAGTCCCCAGTAATGGGAATATCTGAGTAGCTGTGATGTTATTTGAAATTACATCTACCAATTGAGGATTCCTAGCTTGTCGCTGGGGACTAGGTTTATTGTGAGCACACTAGACAGAAAGAAAAACAAAGAGAAACCTTGCCCTGGGCCATATAAAAGACATTGGAGAGTTGACAAAGCTATTGTTGGAAGGAAAGATCAATGTCTCTACCAAAGGCCAAAAAACAAAGAAATGTTCGAAAATCCATTATGACTGTCTCTGATCTTCCTATTTAAACCAGTCTGAATCCCAGGTACTTGTTCATAATTATCCATCAATCTATCATACAATTAACCCAACAGCAAACAAGTTTCTCGCCAAACCCTCAATATGATACAACCAGGTATGTTCAGATATAAGTTTGGTGGCCCGGGTCTCCCCGAGTGGGAGATGAGCGGCTATGAGTGCGTTTACTTTGTGACAGTGCATTTTCACGAGAGATATAGATCATATTCCAGCGAAAAGCTCATGCGGAGTATGATTCGTCGAATTAAAGATGGGCAGGCCGAGGTTAGCCTTAAGCCTCTCCATCGCCTCACTCCGCGATGTATCTCAATGCCAGTTTATGGACCATATGACGCCCCGAGCGCCGTTATTCTTGCAACCGCCAGAGAGGTCGCAGAGAAGCGCTTGAATGAAATCCACCAAGGATTTGTTGAGATTGACATGGATCTCGTTTTCGGCCTTTGACGTTGGAAATACTAGGTTTCGATTATTTTCGGACTTGGCATCTTGGCTTGTAATCGATGAATGAACCCTTCAGTTATTCCAATCCAATCTTCTTCTATATCCGTAGTAGATTTTTGATATATTGTATACTCCTACTCTAGCTCTCGCATAAATGGCATCTGTCTAGTAGAAAGCTAGTGATTGTCTGTCGTAATTTTAGTCTGAATAACTGTGTAGATGCAATCAACGAAAAGATGATATATTGGCTTCCTCGTCTATTAAGTTCCTATCATAATAGTGATCCTGCTACCAGGAAGATTGTAGTGTCAGTGAACAATAACAAATAAGTCATTTTAACTGAAGTTCTCCCCCTTCCACCACCAGTCGAATAACCTCCTTATTCAATCCCTCCCAGCGAGTCCGTCCCTTGATAAACCAATACACAAAAGCAAACAAAGTAGTGGCACCAAAAATGGGTGCCGCATAATTCATGTTCTCCCCAGTAACCGGCAACGCTGATGGAAATGCCAGCCACACTGTTACCCAGGCAGTATATACCAAAGCAAAGACATTAACGGGAAGTCCCCAGATGCCCATATTCCAGTTTCCAAGAGGGGCCACATGCTTCTGAAACCGATTATGCACCATGCAACTTATAGCAATAAAATATGACACAAAGAGGCCAATCGAGCCGAGTGCAACAAACGCCCCAAAGGCGGCACCGTCAGCGACATTCAAACACGCTAGAATCATGACAACAAGTACTGGAAGCCAGACAGCACGAATCGGCACGTTGTGCTTGCGGTCAATCTGCCTTTCTTGTCAGCAATTAACCTCTGCGTTATCTTATATCCCAACGTCTGGTGCGAATGATACATACATAACTAAACCACTGGGGCAGGGCTCCGTCACGAGCCCACGCCCACGTCAATCTTGAGACAGACGCGATACTCGCCAGATTGACCGACAGTGAAATTACGAGTAATCCGCTCACCATTGCGGTTGCGGCTTTCACGGACCCGGTTGCCTGCCGGCAGATCTCAATTATGGGGAAGCTTGACTTCTGAGCTTCCTCCACCGAGCCCATCGTGAAAAGCATGCAGACAACCATTGCGTACGCCAACATACCGTTGGCGACGACGGTATAGAAGATAGACCTAGGTACGGCTTGTTTTGCTCGGCGGACTTCTTCACTCATGTGTACTGCGCCGTCAAAGCCTGCTTAGCTTAGCTTGCTGTCTTTGCTTTTTATTTCCATGTAGGGCGCACGTACCGACAAACCCCCAGACAGGGGTGAGCAGACCTATATTCCATGCGGGGAATTTTGCCCAGCCCGATGTGCTTTGCGTGTGTAGAAAGACAAACTCTGGTGTGTGACGAGGTGCGAGAGCTGTGAATACAACCAGAAACACAATCAGAAGGCAGATGTGCAGAATACCCGCCAACATTTCAATCCAAGGAATCAGCCAAAACGTATACATATTCATCAATGCTTCGATAACAAGCATGCCAATAATGATGAGGGTTATGTGCCATTGTTTTGGCTCGTACTCTGGGTAGTTCACACTCGCTAGGCCCTGGATCATCGTGGCAGTGGTGTTAGCAACACCGGCGAGTATGGAGATCCACGCAAACCAGGTCACCCAACCTACATAGTATCAGTATTAATCCAGGCAGTACTCGATAATTGACACACCTTGCATCCAGGTAATGAATTTCCTCTGACTCGGCGGTGCCAGGTAATGTGTCCAGTGATACTGAGCCCCGGCGATTGGTTGCATCGACGCCATCTCGGCTAGCGAGGCAGATTGGGTCATTGCGCCGAATATCACAATTACTATACCCCAAGCTAAGGCCTCAGGGCCGCCATTTGAGAGTACTGTACTCAAATTCCTAAACAGTAGCTGTGTTATTAATGTTGAAGCGCAACAAGGGATACTACTCTCATACAAAGCCTGAGTTTCCCAGCTCGACAAGTAAGTAAGAGAGAAAAAGAATATCTGGGTAAAATTGAAAAGTCGCTGTATATTGTCTCAGCTGGGTACACTTTATTGACTGAACAAATTGTATAGTACCTTAGGCGAAGGCTCCGTGGGACCAGACTTTTTAAGGGGGCGTTTATAGGCATTGGAGACATTTGCACCTTGATCTAGTGCAGCCTTTCCAATGACTGTATTTTCCCTTTCCAAAGAGAGCATCTCAAGGCGCTCCATTTGTCCTCGGCAGTGCGAAAAAAAGGCAGTTTATGACGGGAAACAGAACATTGGACAAGTCCCGAAGGAAGATCGGAGAAAAAAAAAAAAGCAAAACCGACGTAGAGGCCATGAATCTGAAAACAATAATTATGCAGAATCCTTGTCTCACGGTAATTTTTTTGTCCTGCCTGGATGGGATCGGTGTATGCTGTAGAACCAGTATCCGGCCTGCTGTGGAGGTGGGACCGAAAGATGCACGGTTGTGGAACTTGAGATAGACTGATCAGTCGCAAGACAGGAATATTCGTACTCGTGTGCCTCTAGTGGTCTGGAATATCCAATAAAGAACCCGATATGAGGGTGCTCAGACAGTGGTTGAGTTCTGCATATATCATGTAATGTCTCTTCTAACCTCTGGCATAAACATGATCCTGTTCAACTATGTCCAACGAGAATCTTTCGACAGCCATGTCATCCAGCATAACGGTTCTCCTACCGCCACTTCTACCTGTCACCGATAATGATCATGGTGCTTGGGTTATCACTGTGAGCACTATTCTACTTATTATCACTGTTCTCGCCACAACAGTGACCTTGATATCTCGCATTCGCGTTTTGCGCAAAATTTCTTGGAGCGATTCAACTCTATTTCTCAGTTGTGTAAGTGCCCTTGCCTTCAATAATTGCTGTTTCTAATCGATCCACTAGATCATATTTATTCCTCAGACTGTCTGTGTGAATGTAGCCAGCTCCCATGGTATTGGTAAGCACCGATATGCATTGAGCAATGCCTCGTTTGAAAAATACAGCAAGGTAAGAATGTCAAGCACTTTTATCCAAACTTTGAGGCTATATTCTAACATAATCAAGACACTCTTCGCTAGTCATCTTCTCGCTATTCTGGTTTTAGGGTGTTCCAA
Source organism: Penicillium hordei (assembly GCF_028827395.1). NCBI lineage: Eukaryota > Fungi > Ascomycota > Eurotiomycetes > Eurotiales > Aspergillaceae > Penicillium > Penicillium hordei. The sequence goes on along the minus strand of NW_026623146.1, from coordinate 2,099,906 downwards.
GGCCGCTGTTGCACTTCTCGTCCTATCCCTGCAACCATTTGAAAAAATAACGCTTGCATGCAAGGTTGTTTTGGGCTTGATTAGTACCTGGACCCTAGCTGCACTCATAGCACTCGGAAAACAGTGCGATGAACCACAACCGTGGAACTCCAGCCCCGAGCGATGCGTGAATCAACAAGTTTTATATATCGCCTTAGGAAGCATGCATATGTTATTAGATGTGGTAATTATTGGACTGCCAGTTGCCCTACTACATCAAGTCCAGATAATACGGTGTAAACGGCACCAAATCTCTGCCCTGTTCGCGATGCGGATCTTGTGAGTAGTAGATCTCCCAACCTCGATACAATCCCCATCTAATCCCACGCAGCGTTCTAGCTCTCACCATTGCTGGCCTACGATCCCTTCCGCCACTCTATAATTCCAAACCTCTAGATGAAACATGGAATGCGCTCATGCCAGCCATCTGGCTACAATTAATCCTCAGCTCCTCGATTCTCTGCACGTGCATCCCGACCCTCAAACGTGTCCTCGCCGAGCTCCAGACAGGCATGATGGCCGGTGTAGTTTCGGACTTTTTTGAGCATTCCGTCTCGGGTCACACCAACTCAGGAGATCGATCAGCGTCCAAATCTGATAATGCTGTTGGCCAGAGATCAGGATCAGGGTCGGCATCTCGCTCCCCAATTCTAAGAGACTCACTAGATGCCGAGCGCGTCGACAGTCAAAAGAACCTGCGCGAAAATGCCACCCTTCAAACGATCAACTATGAGGACTTTTACGAAGGTCCTGGTTCTTCTAGGGCCTCATCTTCCCATAACCATGAGGGCGATGGTTTGAGCATATATTCACATCGTGGAACCTGAAGGTAACTGGTGTTAGAAGGTTGGGAGTATTCACGGGAAAGTATACCTAATATTGTAGGGTGTATCGAATTGCTTAGAGGTAGCGTGATTATATACCTAATTAGATTATCACTATCTCGGCAAACGAGGGCGATGAGACTGGCGAGTTCCACGACCATGCTACCCAGCTTGGTCAAATGGACAAGTTTGTAATGCAATGATATATGGTGGGGCAATGGTTATATATACACTCAACAGAAAAAAATCTTCAAAAGAGACGTCAGAATTAGTTTTATTTTCTAAGCAATGACAAACGACGTCCTCAACTTACTAGGTCAGACCCCTGGCCTCTACAAATTGTATACATAAATATGTTCCATTTACCGTGTTTCTGAGGAATCTTCGCATGACGCCATCATCGATACTCTAACAAACGGACTTGACCGATTGGCAAAGAGTTTCCCATGGCTTACTGGCCAAGTTGTCAACGAGGGCACAGAGGATGGTAATACGGGCGTCTTCGAAATAACTCCCCTCAATAAAATCCAGCTCGTGGTAAAAGATCTACGACATGACTCCTCCGCACCGACAATGGACGGGCTTTGCCAGGCCAAGTATCCTTTTACCCTGCTCGACGAGAACGTCATTACTCCTTGCACGACTCTAAACCTACCGGGTAATTTACCAAGTATCACGGCCGAGTCAGCTTTGGTGTTTTGTGTCCAGGCAAATTTCATCGAGGACGGTTTAGTGCTCACGCTGGTCGCTCAGCATAATGTCATGGATATGATTGGCTAAGATTTTATCATCAGATTGCTGTCCAAGGCTTGCCATAATGAGCCTTTCATAAGCGAGGAGCTTACAGTTGGCAATATGGATCGGAGCCATGTCATTCCGTTACTGAATGATTTGTACACCCCGGGCCCTGAACTCGCTCACTAGATTGTGAAACCCCCGCTAAGCGTCAAAGATGTTGTCTTGGATCCTGTTACGACCCCAAAATCTACATTGGCTCACATCGAACTCTCCGCGGCACAGCTTAGTTCCCTCAAGGCTCTCACCACGAATACATTGCCCGCATCCGCGGACTTCATCTCGACGGACGATGCTGTTAGCACTTTTATCTGAAAATGTGTCGCTCGCGCCCGGGCTTCTCGTCTGGAAGGGACTTCTGAATCGTTGTTTACGCGCGCAGTCGACATGAGACAGCGTTTTCGTATTCCCCAGGGCTATCCAGGTCTCCTGCAGACTTTGACATACAACACTGACCCTATCCAGAAACTATCTAAAGAGTCTTTGGGCGTCGTTGCCGCCAAGCTTCGGTCCCAACTCGATCCCAAGAAGAATGCTCTTGTATTCAATACCCGTGCCCTCGCCACATTTCTCAGCCGCTGGGCTGACAAGACCAAGGCGTCTTTTACCGCCATGGTCAATGTTTCATCCGATTTTATGCTTAGCTCGTAGTAGAGAATTAGCTGTTATGTTCTCGACTTCAATCTAGGATTGGGTAAATCTGAAGCCGTGCGGAGACCACATTTTACCTCCGTTGAGGGCTTGGGGTACTTGATGCCTCGGTTGCTGGTGAGATGCCTGTTGGTATCTGTTTGAAGTAATATGAATAATTATCAAAAGACACTAATATCTGGATACTACATAGGTCACTGTACGTTCAAAATGCATGGTTCGGTATTGACGATTAACTAAGGAGCGATTCCATTGGCTGACTATACTGTCACATCGACAATTAACGAAGCACCCTCCTATTTCTCATTCATCCTCACTTTTGCTCACCCATATCCTCCCTTTTATTCAAGCATCCTAGATTATTATCCGTCCCGACTTACATTCCATTTTTTGATCGTGAGGCTTCAAATTACCGTCGTGGAAGATGGCGGGAAAAGGGGAATTCGACTCAGAGGGCGCTCAACCTGCCAGCCAGTCCAAAGCCGCGAGGTTCAATGCCCATGTATTGAAAAAGCTCCAAGCCGCAGTCATAAAAGATCCGGAGATCAACTTGGCCGAGCAATTCCCGCTGGAGTATCCGCAACGTCTTACAGAAATGAGAAATCCTATTGAAAGCTCCCCGAGTAAGCATCACAATACCGCAATTCAATCTCTCCTCGTTCGCATAGCTAACATCATCATCTACTAGAGAAAACCAAATATAATCCACCGGAGGCCGATGAAGACATCCGACGATCTCTTTGCCCATCAGACCCGGTTGAAATTGTGTTTCCTCTTTCGGACGCAGTTGCAAAGTTAATCGAGCCTGTGTCACAAACTGCGGAGGGGTTGCCGGTCGGACTCTCTCAAAGGCTGTTTGAAGTTCTAAAGAGTAGTGAAATTCTTTGGAAAGCTCCCTTCGCTCGACAGAAAGTAATATTCAAATGCTCCGCGGAAATCGTTGTCAAAGCGATTCGCAATATGGAGTGCTTTACTAAATACACCGCTTTACAATATCTTGACCGTTATAAGTCAAATATTCCAGTACCAAAGCCTCTTGATTTAGTACGTATGAGTGGGATTTCTTTAATATTCATGAGCTATATAGGATGTACGCCGCTTGGGGCAGTCTGGCATACACTCGACTCTTATCGAAAACACTCCCTTAGCAGCCAACTCAATACGATATTGGCAGATTTGCGAACCCTTCCTTTTACAGAAGGGAGTCCTCTAGGGGGGGTCGCAGGTGAAGGCTGTCGAGATCTCAGGAGACATATTCGAATAAGCGAGACACCTATCACTTGCCTTAAGGATTTTGAAACATTCCTATTCTCGAGCCCACATCCAGGCGGCAAGGTATTCGTCGAGTTTCTCCGTAAATTATCACCATCGTTTACAAACTATTCGGGCCCTCGTATCGTTTTCACACATGGAGATATAAGGCCAGACAATATCATGGTTGAGTTAGACGATAACAACAAGTACATCCTTTCTGGAATAATTGATTGGGAATATAGCGGTTTCTACCCTGACTATTATGAATCTGTGCGGTGCACAAACTGCCTCGGCCCTTACGAGGAAGACGACTGGTTCTTATATCTGCCAGAATGTGTCACCAAAATCCTACGCTCAGTGGTGGCTTCTCGATCGAGTCAGGGAAACTAGAGTTATATAAACCACCGCCGAAGCATAACTAGTCGGTGAGCAAAAGGCGGCATGGCCTCAGCACCAAAGCAGAAAGGGACGGCCAAGAAGTGGCAGAGGAAATCAAGTACATAGTGAACAGGGGAACGCTCAAGGCAGTATGCTCTGGGGCATACGGGTCGATTCAGCACTCGTAGTTCAGCTTCATACTCAACTTTGCATATTAAGGAATCCAGGTGCACTGCCCAAGAAGTGGATTCAGAGAGGTGTAGGAATGTGTATTCTCAATCTGTGTCTATCTGCTACTTGTAACCTCAAAGCCCAATGCTTAAATAAAACTCATAGGAATTAAGAAAGAAGAGGTGAGTGCAATGTGTAGTGGAGAGACTGTCTCCCCACCACGATAGGTATCCAGGCACATAGTTGAGGGTCTGCCGTAGCACTGTCGATCACCGTCTCCGCATTCCGTCATGTCTCCGCATTTAGGAACTTGAGTCTCCCTCCTTCATCTCTCTCTCACCCTGCTATTTTACTCGGTTCCTCATACTACTTAGTTTTTTGTTCAATCATATTAAAAACATCGTTATTTGTTGTCTCTTCCTAACAATCTAAAACCGTCATCATGGGTGGGGAAGTTCCCTTTCGCCCCGCTCCTCCAGCTTTACCCCAGTTAGCTGAACGCCCGGTCGGCCAGCGTATCAAGAAGATCTACACCGATCGCCTAAACCAGTTCACATCGAACGGCCAGTATGAAGGCCAAAACCTCATCTCAAAGTACCACGAAGCCACAAACTCGGACGAAGACCATGTCAAGCTCTTTGTTTACTCGGTTCCGGACTTACAGCGACCGACCTTCAAAGACGCGACCTCCCAGGAATTCAAGCCAACTCACATCGGCGCTTCTTTCGGTCCCAGCTGGTCCACACATTGGTTCCGGATTCACCTCACAGTGCCCGAAGACATGCTCCAACGGGAGCATCTAGAGTTCCACTGGGATGCCAACAACGAAGGTCTGATCTGGACAGAGGACGGTCACCCGCTGCAGGGCTTGACTGGAGGTGGGGAACGGACAGAGTTTGTTCTCCCCAAAGGCTGGTGTGATGGGAAGGAGCATACCTTCTATATTGAAATGGCTTGCAATGGCATGTTTGGCAACGCTCCTGGTGGTGATTCGATCCAGCCACCAAATCCCGATAAACACTTCACGCTCAGCACGGCGCGAATCACCGCGGTAAATCTAGCTGCCCGAGCACTTTTCTATGATTTTTGGATTATTGGAGATGCCGCCCGGGAATTCCCAGGTGAGTCGTGGGAGTCACATGAAGCCAATGTCGTGGCAAACTCTATCATCGATACCTTTATTGCCGGAAATGGAAGCAATGAGGCTATCAACGAGGCGCGGAAGATTGCTAGGAAATATCTCGGCGACAAAGTGGATTCGTCCGATGTTTACGACACAAACACGCAGCCAATAGTATATGCCATTGGCCATTGTCACATTGATACTTGCTGGCTGTGGCCTTGGGCTGAGACCAAGCGAAAAGTAGCACGGTCGTGGTCCAACCAATGTGATCTGATGGAACGATATCCTGAGCACCGTTTTGCTTGTTCTCAGGCTCAGCAGTTCAAATGGCTCAAGCAGTACTACCCATCTGTCTTTGATCGCGTGAAGCGCTGGGTAAAGAAGGGCAACTTCCAGCCTATCGGTGGGAGCTGGGTCGAGCATGATACAAACATGCCAAGTGGAGAGTCGCTGGTTAGGCAGTTTTTGTATGGACAGCGATTCTTCGAGGCAAACTTCGGTAAGCGAAGCACAACTTTCTGGTTGCCAGACACCTTCGGGTACTCTACGCAGATCCCTCAGATATGCCGCCTGGCTGGGATGAGCCGGTTCTTTACCCAGAAGCTCAGCTGGAACAACATCAATAACTTCCCTCACACTACATTCCAGTGGGTTGCGCTTGATGGCAGCCAAGTTATGTGCCACATGGCCCCTGCCGAGACCTACACGGCCGAAGCGCATTTCGGTGATGTCAAGCGCAGTGTCACTCAGCACAAGTCGCTAGACAACGACAAGACATCGCTACTTGTATTCGGAAAGGGCGATGGAGGTGGTGGCCCGACCTTTGGGCACCTCGAGAAGCTGCGTCGCTGTCGTGGTCTCAGTGATCAGGTTGGGTCATTACCTCGAGTGCAAATGGGCGAGTCAGTAGATGACTTCTTTGCAAAGTTAGAAGCAAAGGCTGCCTCTGGCACTGATTTTGCTACCTGGTACGGCGAGCTTTACTTTGAGTTGCACCGTGGTACATACACCACTCAAGCAAATAACAAGCGCAATAATCGCAAGTCCGAGTTCCTGCTGCGTGAGATCGAGCTTCTTGCAACCTTTGCAACCATCAATGCTTCCGATAATGGATATCAGTATCCCAAGAAGGAGATTGATGAAATGTGGGAAGGAACCCTTCTTTGTCAGTTCCATGACTGCTTGCCGGGTAGCTCCATCGAGATGTGCTATGACGACTCAGACAAGTTGTATGCCGAGATCTTTGAGACAGGAGCCAACTTGCGAAATAATGCCCTCGAAGCTTTGGGGCTCACCGGTGATATCACGAGTGGAAATGTCATGGCCCTCAACACCTTGCCATGGCCCCGATTAGAAGTAGTTGCAATTCCTCCAGCGATATCCGCTTACAATGGATCTAGATACGCCGTGGCTGATGGTACAACTGGGGTGATGCAAGTTCAGCCGGCTGACTTCAAGACAACCACTTCGGTGACTGTGGCCGAGATCAAATCTGGTGTCTTCCGCCTGGAGAACGGTAAACTCAGGGTGGATGTTCAGGACGGGGTTATCACATCCTTATACGATGTGGAAGCCGATAGAGAGGTCGTCGCAAAGGACCGCAAGGCTGGCCAGCTAGTCATCTTCGACGACAAGCCTCTTTACTGGCAAGCATGGGATGTCGAGGTGTTCCATCTTGAGTCACGAAAGGAGTTGGCCGGGGGTAAGACGACCATTGTAGAAAATGACCCGCACCGGGTGAGTGTCGCGACTGAGACACAGATCAGCGACAAGAGCTGGATCAAGACCACAATCAGCCTATCGGCATCCACATCTGATGAGCCCTCGTCTGTGGAAATGGAAAGCGAGGTGGAATGGCAAGAAACCATGAAATTCCTCAAGGTCGAGTTCCCAGTTGATATCACCAACACCGAGGCATCCTACGAGACCCAGTATGGCATTGTTAGGCGCCCGACCCATTATAACACAAGGTATGAACCGACTTTTTACAAAATTCGCAATGATACTAATTACTCTTCAGTTGGGACATGGCCAAATTCGAAGTCTGCTGTCACAAATGGGCCGACCTCTCCGAAAATGGCTATGGAGTCTCTATACTAAACGACTCTAAGTACGGCTTCGCAACATGCGGTAACTTGATGCGCCTTTCGCTTCTCCGTGCCCCCAAAGCACCAGACGCCCACGCTGACATGGGCCGCCACCACATTCGCTATGCAATTCTTCCTCACGCCGGTGCCCTTGATGCCCGAACAATCCGCGCAGGCTTCAATTTCAACAACCCACTTGTCGTTGAAACAGCCGGCCCTAGAGCGTTTGCTTCCGATGCCCTGTTCAAATCTCTGTCTATCAAGGGCGCACCTTCCTTGATTCTAGATGTTGTCAAGCGCGGCGAGGATGATGCTGATGTTTCGTGGGATGGTACTCCTACCCGTCCTGGGAAGAGTGTTATCCTGCGTGTCTATGAATCACTTGGTGGTAGGGCTCGTGGTGCCATTGAGACGACACTGCCTGTGAAGAGTGCCTTCAAGTGCAATATTCTCGAGGATATTGAGAATGACGGGCTCGATATTGCCATTGAAGATAGTCGTTCGGCGATCAAGATTGAGTTGAGGGCGTTTGAGGTCGCTACGTACCGACTGCAGCTGTGACTGTAAGGAACATGTTTGAGTGGCAGGCTTTAACCAAGCCTAGGAAGTATCGCAAGATACCTAGCTCATGTCGCATTCAATCGGAAGCAATGAAACAAATGATATATCCGACAAACGCTCTCTGTATAAGTTCGTGATTTACATGATATCGCATCGTAGGTGTAATAAGACAGATAAATCCCATTCCCATTTCCCGCTACGCCCACAACACGACTCCTCCCAGGAGTCATGTGAAAAGACAAACCAACCAACTCCGGAAAAGCCAAGCAGATGCAAGACAGACGCAGAACATAAAGAGGTGTAAATCTGCCAAGACTTAGTCTCTCCCGTAGCTGATCTTCAACCGCTTAACAGAAGGCTTGTCCTCGTCGGATATATCCTCGGTCTGGTTCTTGCCCTTAGTATTCTTCGACCCGCCAGTCGCCTTCTTCTTGTTTTTTGACGAGCCATTCGAGTTCTTCATCCCACTAGCGGAAATGGACAACGGGTCAATCTTCATGGACATACTTCCGCCAGTCGTAGATGTCGGCGTCGCTGCGTGGGAAGGCGTTGTTTGTACGGAGGAGGGTCCTGGGGAATCCTGCGGACACAACAATAATCGTTAGTCCCCAGTTCAAATCAAAAGCACCATAATCGGTATGCAAGGCGGGTAGTTCCTTGGTAGGTTCGGTTCTGCATACCAGCATGTAACTCGCCGAGCTCCGCGAGAAAACTCGATCCGATTCCGTCACCTGCGCCTTTCGTCTCGACCCGGCCATGCTACCGCCCAGACCTAGTCCTGCGGCGCCGAGACTCGACCCGCTCGCGGAGCCTTTGATGTAATTGTCGAAGCCCTTGATGATGTTTCCAGCGGTGGTTTCTTCCAGATATGATTGTTCGAAGCGGAATATTTGGTCTTCGAGTTGAGCCTAGTTGAAAGGTGTGTTAGCAATACATCACGATAGAACTGTTTACACGTCCATGGGCGGATATTGCGAGATGATGCAAGATTTGAGAACATGCTCGCGCAGCAAAAGAATAAAATCCCAGAAAGGTAACCACGTCCGGTCCCTAGAAGACGAGAACGCGCGAGACTGCACTCACCATGCTCTTATCCATTAATCGCTTTTTCTGTAGTGTGTCCCTCAGCTCACGGCGCAGTTTCTCGTAGTATGGTAACCCGCGACTCGCGGCATTCTGATCGGCAGGCGCATTCGGTGCCCCTGCTGTTGCGCCGGCTGTGGGCGCCGCAGCTCCGGTGGTTGCGGACGCGGGTGTTGGAGCTGGTGCTGTATCTGCCATTATTGGAAGGTTGAAACGTAATGGAGAGGTTATTTGCTTTACGTCAAACGGACGTATCGCATGCGCAGAATGGGTGAAATGAAGTTGAGATTGAAATGGAAATTGTGTCGGTGCGTAGTCAATGACCGCGTTGGGGACGAAGAGAGTTATAGCCGCTTGGGGATCTTATCAACGTTTGTCTTGTTTGCATTCCCCTCCTTGACCATCAATGCTTTGCTAGTTGTCTCTCCTCGTACCACCTGCTATCTTACGAGTACATTGTCATTTGTTCTATTGAGACATAAGAGGTCTCTTGTTACTTTTATTGCATATTTATTTACTACTATTCAAGATGGACCACTCGATGGATATGGACATGGGTCACGGTGGTATGGGCCACGGCGATATGGATATGGGTGGGAAATGCAATATGAACGTGAGATATAGCCTTCGGTCTGCTTTGATCCCATGCTGATACCGAATGTCTGAATTGTAGATGCTCTTCACCTGGTCCTCCGAGAATTTGTGCATCATCTTCCGCAGCTGGCATATCACCGGTCCATTCTCCTTCCTCTTCTCCCTCATCGCTATCGTTATCCTTGCTGCGGGCTACGAGGGAGTACGATCAGTGACTCGGAAATACGAGGCGGCCCATGCACAGCGGCTAAGTGCGTTCTCGGGCACTACAGCCACTACTGGGGGTAAGTGATTTGCTCTTTTTGTGCGCCAAGGTACAATGTCAAGCATACTACATTTCCAATGACCCCTGCTATGTTTTCGTTTGATATTGGAGATATGATAGGGAAATGGGATACTCGGAATGAGCAAGGTTCTTATTGATGCCTTGGCTCGCTGCAGACGCTGAGATCGCCGACCCTATCATTGCCAACGGCCTGGCTGATGCAATCCCTCACACTCACCACGAAAGCTCACCACTGCTTGTAGGAAGGGAGAACAGAGCGGCGTTGGTGCGCAAGGGCAAGTTTATCACGGCGGCTTTGTATGCCATCCAAGTATTCTATAGCTTCTTCATCATGTGAGTGCCTCCCAGTAACCCCTCAGGCTTTGTCCTAGCTTGCTGACTTGGTGGTTTAGGCTGCTCTTCATGACGTATAATGGGCAGGTCATGATCGCAGTTGCAGTAGGCGCGTTTGTTGGGTACTTGGCTTTCTCCGAAGGGACGCCAGCTGAAAAGACAATCGCGTGTCATTAAAGGGTGCAATCCAGGGGATTGGCGAATTTGCAGACTCAGAGGCAGGTGTAGAGAACAATGGCGAGTATGTCAGAAATTTGAACTGGTTTTCGGATTGGAATTGATGGGCCCTTTCCAGCGGAGAACGGTGCTGGTTTGTGGTTCCATCAATCTCTCCAGATTGCAGTAATAGTTCATATAGTTCATGGAACTTCAACATCACTCCCATCATCACCAAATCCAAAACTGAATCCACCACCTTCGGTATCTTGCCCATCAGGGGTGTCCTCTGTTTTCCCATGAACAATATCTTCCCACTTGCGCTTCTTGCCTTCGGTCTTCTTTTGCAACTCATCCCAAGCCTGCTCCAGCAGGTCGGGATATGCCTCGCGCATACCGGCCATAAACCGCTCACATGGGTTAGCCACGTTCTTCCGGAACCCAGAAACCTGGTCTGGCTTGTTAGACAAGAAATCTAAGGCAGCGCCGAGATGGCCTCGGGGAATAAAGTTCTGCGTGATAGCGATCGACGGCTCTAGGTTCACAACCAAATGCCACCACCCAGATGGAACGTGTAAGATCTCACCCTCACCGCAGATCCCTTCCACACAGCCTGGAGTCCGGCGTGCCTCAGCATGGAAGCCCAGTAACCACTCGGCAATGCTTAGCGGAGAAGTCACCTCACTCTGGTCATCCGACACAAAGACACCCGGAGGCGGGGGCTGTTTCGTGCTGGACGGGAACATAATCCAATATTTAGGACCACGTAGCACGGCGTTCCATGCGCTGGTGGCATTGGGGTCTTTGTGGAACTTGCTGCCGGACCGCTCGGGACCGATAATCAACCACTGATGGTCAGGGCGGTCCTCACCGAGCACGGAGAAGAAGTCTTCGGCGAAGCACGCTGGGGGCCAGTACGATGCATCGGGTGTGGTCTCTGGAGATCCCACGGACAGTCCCATCTTGGAGACGAAGGATCGGTCGAATAGGTACAGCGGGCTCTCGTCGGAGTTGTCCGCCATGTAGTCGCCGTAAGTGCGCATGGCCCAGTCCACGGCTTCGGCACGGAACTTGGTCTTCCCGTATCGGGCGAGGAGTGACCCCACAGTCCAGTTCTTATATGCTGGCCAGGCCTTGACAGGCTCAGTCAGGATGAATGGTCGGTCGGTCCAATTTGCTTGGAATTCCTCTGGTGACAGGTCTGGAAGTCGTGCAATTTGGTTCCGCGCCGGGATCTTGGAGACATAGGGGTCGAGTGAGATGTGTGCGCAGTTGAACGGCCGGTAGAGAGAATCGGAGAATAGCTGGGAACAGTCCACCATGGGCACTTTGGAAGCGGGGATGTTGAGATATGTTGACCGCCATGTCCCTCGCCATGTGAAATCTTCTCTTGGGTCACTGCAACCAGACTTAGTATGGATATCATTTGTGTTCATTGGGAAATTATTATATTATATGAATAAGGGCAAGGCTCAAGACCAAAAACATGACTCGGATCTACAAAATTCAACTTGGATCTGCAGGCTTATGGCTTACCGAACAAACAGCGCCTTCCACAGTTCTTCGGCCCGGGTAAAGGCATAGAAGGCCTTGCATGTCCGCCCGATTCTCAACAGGCTGGGCCCATCAAAGCCCTCCAACAATAATAGGATTAGTTCATCTGGCAGATGTTGAAAGGTCCCTATGGCGTTACGAAGACTCCAGGTAGCCAACAGAGCATTCCCGCTTGGCTTGACACCTAGTGGATGGGAGGGAATGGCCTCCCTTATGATCTCTGCATCCTGTGGTGGTGGATGACTCGGCAACGATGTTATGTCAGGCATGATCTGAGGCTGGCACTTTTAGGGCTTCAAAGATTCTGCTTAGTGGCGACCTGACCCAACTGGAAGGTAGTTCACCAAATAAATGGGGACAAGAGAAACTGAATTGACAAAACCAAAGAAACTGATTAGAACAACAATCTGCATCACAGCAATCAATCCAAAAGAATAAAATATGGACGTTTTCATGTTCATGTCGCCCACTCTAAACTCGCTTGGACTTGGCCACACCCAATAAGGAAAGCGGTGGGATAATGCCCCGTAAAAAAAAAAAGCGTAGCAAATGGCGCCGCAGTTGTGGCCATCCGATTTTTTCGCTTTTCTTCTCTTCCTCCTCCCACCCCATTTGTGAATTTCACATCCAACCACTTTTTTCAACCTTTCCTAGTATCTTATAAAAAGACTCTTTAATAAAGAGTCTGAGGTACTAGAAGTCAACTTTCCCACGCAGCGAACCTCCACAAGTTCGCTAAAGACTACCCCACCACACTGATCACAGACGCCTGTGATCCTTTCTATCAAACCGCAAATATGGCTGACAAGGGTCTTGAGGATCTCGCCGAGGGTATGTACTACATTCCTGTAACTTTTTGATCAAAGAACCGTTGCTTTGCTTTCGCTGGAAGTCGCAACCACGAGCGCATTCAGTCCTGGGTGGCGTCAGATACGGAGGGCGCTGTATGAAGATAGAGGCTAATATTGCATTTTTTTTCTTTCAACAGGGCAGATCGAGTCTAACTACGATGAGGTCACCGACTCCTTCGACTCCATGGACCTGAAGCCCGAGCTGCTTCGCGGTATGTACCCCCTTCGTCTTATCAGGTGGGGTTGAAAAAAAATTTACTAACGGTGGGATACCAGGTGTCTACGCTTACGGTTTCGAGCGTCCCTCCGCTATTCAGCAGCGTGCCATCATGCCCATCATCAAGGGTGAGTTTTGTTTTGTTCTAAACCCACTTTTGAAATTTGCGCCTAACCTGTGAGGTCAGGCAACGATGTTATCGCCCAGGCTCAGTCCGGTACCGGTAAGACCGCTACCTTCTCCATCTCCGCCCTGCAGAAGATCGACCCCGAGGTCAAGGCCTGCCAGGCTCTGATCCTTGCTCCCACCCGTGAGTTGGCTCAGCAGATCCAGAAGGTCGTTGTCGCCATCGGTGACTTCATGTCCCTCGACTGCCACGCCTGTATCGGTGGTACCAACGTCCGTGAGGATATGAACGCTCTCCGCGCCGGTCCCCAGGTCGTTGTCGGTACCCCCGGCCGTGTCCACGACATGATCCAGCGCCGTGTTCTGTCCACCACCGCCATGAAGCTCTTCATCCTCGACGAGGCCGATGAGATGCTGTCCGTAAGTTATTACAATTGATGTTATGTGTATCAAATCGGTTCTAACTTTTTTTTTTCCAGCGTGGTTTCACCGAGCAGATCTACGACATCTTCCAGCTGCTTCCCCAGTCTACCCAGGTTACCCTGCTCTCCGCTACCATGCCCCAGGATGTCCTTGAGGTCACCACCAAGTTCATGCGCGACCCCGTCCGTATCCTTGTCAAGAAGCAGGAACTTACCCTTGAGGGTATTAAGCAGTTCTACATTGCTGTTGAGAAGGAGGAGTGGAAGCTCGACACCCTCTCCGATCTTTACGAGACCGTCACCATTACCCAAGCTGTCATCTTCTGCAACACCCGCCGAAAGGTCGACTGGCTCACCGACAAGCTTACTGCCCGTGATTTCACCGTCTCCGCTATGCACGGCGACATGGAGCAGGGCCAGCGTGATGTTATCATGAAGGAGTTCCGTTCCGGTTCCTCCCGTGTCCTGATCGCCACTGACCTTTTGGCCCGTGGTATCGATGTCCAGCAGGTTTCCCTGGTCATCAACTACGATCTCCCCGCCAACCGTGAGAACTACATTCACCGTATCGGTCGTGGTGGTCGTTTCGGTCGCAAGGGTGTTGCTATTAACTTCGTCACCGCTGACGATGTTCGCATGCTCCGTGAGATCGAGCAGTTCTACTCCACCCAGGTTGAGGAGATGCCCATGAACGTGGCTGACCTCATCTAAACACCCTAACTCTTGACGTCTTGATGCGGTTTACGATCGCAGAATCTGCGTTAAAAGTGGCTTTCTGCGTTTCTGCCTGCAGTGTGCCGGGAAAATGAATGGGGCTATGCTTCCGCATATTGAGTCGACAAGTCGACGCCCCTGCCATTTTCCAGGCCCTTGCTATGGTTTCCTATGTCTTGCACCAACGGAGATGAGACATGTTTGCGTTCACCTGTTGCTACTCCGTTTTCTCTTATTTTTTACGCATTTCCCTCTGTTTTTCCCCTTGTCTGTATCTAGCTCGCTCTTGTTGGTTAAGGATGCTGCCTATTATCGTACTTAATCAATAGACCGGGCCAAAATGTGACTTGTTCCTCAGGGCGTCGTCCTTGAATGATATTAAAATCCGTATTCTGTTTATTGAATAGATATACATAGTGTAACCGTCATTAATTATCCCTGTCTATTCGATCACTATCGTCTTAAATGGTCAAATGTCGTGAGACTCTAGTAGCGCACAAGCGCAATTCGAGCCCCTTGGACAGCCATTGAGCCTCTTATCATCGCGAGGCCTGTACATTTGCCCTTGGTAGCCTAAAACTTCGTCACGAATTGGAGGATGAACACCTTTCTTGAGGCCCCATACCATTCACAAACTAACATACTCTCATAAAACAGAACCCTGCCCGATTAGTCATGACCAAGAGCCACATGTTTCGAACTCGCAATCAAAGTCAAGAGGTTGTCATCTAGGCGTTCTCCAGAAATAACCAGCTAATATGTCAGCGCTTACAATGCATGTCCAGGTGGGCTGTGAATTGGCCCTCCGGCTTGTCATTTCTGAGACTTTGGAGTATTTGCAGTGCCTTGACTGGCTCTATATCTGTCACTCTATCCGTCTTTTGCAGACATGAATCACTCGGAACACGTTCCGATGCTCGGACAAGCGAGCCGATGGTTGTGTCTTAATATGGAACCATTATATTAATTTTTGAAGGACGAACGTTATAATATAAGGAGCAGGTATTCAGATTCTTGTGCGCATAATACCATAATATCCCAGTTAGTTCGACCTACGACGCATAAAGTTCTTTAATCTATGTAGTAGTCATGAAATATATAACTGGTAGCGGAAGCTGATATTATGTTCAAAAGTACCCTAAATTATCATGTATCATTACATTCTATGTTACTAGTTACTAGATATATTAATTAGGTATGTTTCTCCCTTTTTTCACCTATCTTTCACCATCTTAGTCCTCTACAGAGTGGGTAAAGAAACAAGCGGTCGGCGCAGAAACCCGCCATCTCTGGAGTTCTCCGCATCTTTCGGAGAACACCCGAACCTCCGATTAACCCCCACGACTTCTTTCTTGATTCCTCTTCTTTGTCAACCGCATAGCTTCAATTCCCTCCAAAATGGCCTCCATCCGCGCCAACTGTCGCAAGATTATGTGCATCGGCCGTAACTACGCGTGAGTCTCCTTGTCTCCCCGCGCCTTGCTTCCCTCGGGAGTTCCGACAGCGGCGTCGCTTTTTGTCTCCCTCGTTCACAATTGCTAACAGGATGGATTGATACAGCGATCACATTACCGAGCTCAACAACACAGCCCCCAAGCAGCCATTCTTCTTCCTCAAGCCCCCATCATCCATCCTCCTCCCCGGCTCGGGTCCCGTCCTCCGCCCCAAGGGCGTCAGCCTACACTATGAGGTCGAACTAGGTCTAGTGATCGGCAAGACCTTGCGCGATCTCGATCCCAACGATGAGAAGGCCGCATTGGACGCGATTCAGAGTGAGTACAGCATGCAATCCGGGTCTGAACGCACATACCGCACTGTACATCACAGCGATGGGACCAAGGATATGAGCTTGAAGTAGCAGATAGCTAACAAACAAACCCATTGCGGTAAAAAGGCTACATCCTTGCTATTGATATGACTGCCCGCAACGTGCAAGACGAGGCAAAGAAGAAGGGCCTTCCCTGGTCCATCGCCAAGGGCTTCGACACCTTCCTCCCTATCTCGCAGGAGATCGCCAAGTCGCGCATCCCTAACCCGCACGAGGCATTCCTGCGCCTCAGCCTTGGCCAGACCGAGCGCCAGGCTGACTCGACTAGTCTGATGCTGTACCGCATTCCCCAGCAGTTGGCGCAGATTTCGCGCGTGATGACGCTTGAGAAGGGTGACATTGTTCTTACTGGTACGCCTAAGGGTGTTGGGCAGGTCAAGGCGGGTGATGTTATGAGGGCATCCATCGAGGTTGGTGGGAAGGAGATTGAGGAGGGTCGGATTGAGGTTGAGGTGCAAGATCGCGAGGGGCGATATGAGTTCAAGGAGACTTAGATTTATCTTTTGATGGTTGTATATTTTGACTTAATTAGAGCTTAGAAGTATATATGGTGAAATCGTCATTTTGGGATTCAAGACAAAAGCCGATCGCACCAAGGGTTCTTCTATGATCTACCAGGGATACACCTAGGAAACGAGAAAAAAAAAAACAAGAAAAAAAATAAAAAAATAAAAAAAATAAAAAATAAAAAAACATAACAGATTATTTAAACAAATCCAGGGAGCATCCATAGCAGTATCTCCCATCAGAATCGAGAGTGAGGTTCCCTATCTGCCAAGACATTGCAATATTTGGCTCTGACTTCCAAGGACAACAATCTCTCCCGACTCAGACACTAGACCCATCAACATGCAAGTCGCAGAGATCCTCTCAGACATTAATTCCCTCCGCGTCTGCGTAAGTATCATGCTTCCTTCTTCCAGAAGGCTGCCCCACTAGGTAATATGGCAATGCTGACAACATGGCACAGGGTCATAACGAGGCCCTAGCACTGGTGAATGTGCACAAAAATATCACAGGCTCAGATTCAACCGAGTCTGGTAGTGCATTGGCCGATAAGAGCCCGACAGACGACAAGGCCGATCTTCGTCGTGCAAAGGAACTGGTTAAGCTACACTACGAGGTGAAGGCGAGACATGCCAACGGAACCGTCGATGAGGAGCTGAGTCAAGCTCGGCAAGATGTCCGGCGAGTTCTGAGAGAGCTGTCGACTGTCTAAACCACAGTCATTGGGTCCTTCTTTTTTTCTTCCCTTCGCTCTCTCACGATTTATATGACTAAGTGCATGGAATTTGGTTGACTGGTTTAGTCCAAAATATCTTATTGGATTGCTATTGACTCGGTGCTTACCACACACACCCAGACCTCGAGAAAAGGACTGTGCGAGCACGATGAATTATATGCGATATATTTTTTATAGTATAAGCCAGTGGAGGTCTTACAACTTTATCAAAAATATATATCTATACAATTTTACAATGTATACTTCTACAGCACAACATATGTTATAAGTTTAGTGATGCAAACCCCACGGATGGATGTGTTTTTTTGTCCTCATCACGTGGTTAGTACTCTCCAAGGCGATCGAATATGGTCTGGGGCTCGGGAAATACTTGTTCAAGGCGAATGGGCAGCTGTACGTCCCCAGACGTAGGTTACATGACGCTCTACGAGTGTTTACACCTGTGTCTCCCACTAATGGAAACAACGCTTTTATGGCAGAATCTCAAGGCAGACGAGCACCCCAGCTGTCACTCCATAAAGTCTCTACATCAGTGCCAAAAACCAACTTTCGAAGCTTGGTTGAAGGCTGCATGGTTCCTTGCGCACATGTGCAGCTAGGGGTTCGCCTATGAAAAACCCAACTCAATCATGTTCGACTGCCGCACAGCTGCTCAAGTGGAATTCATTGAAAAGTAGCCGCAATATCTATTATACGTACGCAACGATGCCTCTTCTCAACAGTCCAGGGCTAGAATTTTTTAAATCTGGAGCAAGTGATAACAAGATCCTGACCGCGGCACCGATAACTATCGCACTTCTGTCATATGCTAATTCTCCTCCTAGACATACTATTATAGTGTAGTTGATGCCCTAGACCTCCATGAAAAAGGACTTTATTGGGTATGTCTTTTCATGGGTGATTTTTGCTTTCGCAAAAATCTTCCCCCAGGTCTGCTGCATGGGTGATGATTTCCCCCGTATGTCCTCTTCCGTCGAGATTAATCTCGCCCAGAATGTCGTATAAACATGCGGTATGGCAATTCGCACTGAGCCAGTGTAGGCTTGTTGCACGAGTGGAAGCTCTGGACCTGTTCCATCATAGGCTGCCTCTGCAGCCATGACGAATGCTGGCGATGGCAAGACCGGAAAGGATATGACTGACTCGATGGCTTCTGCATTGGCATAGAGAAATGCGTCGTGGCGGAGGCCTGGTTCAACTTTGTTCTCTTCGCAAAGACGTCGGAAGTAGCTAGGAAATCTCTGTCAGCGGAGTGCTAGAGCTAAGTAGGGTAAGAAAAGGTGGAAAGCTAAGGGATGTCTTGCCTGCAAAGATCGATTAATGAGGCATTCTCCATAGCTGGATCCTCTACCCACTGTATCTTCCATCGCGGGCGAATACTATGGAAGTTCCGAGGGAATACCAGTGCAGATTCAGTAGCATGAACGAAGAATTCCTTGAACTTCTCCCATGAGTCATCGCCGAACGAAGTCCGTACGCACACAAATCCCCACGCGGGATGCTCTTCCAGATGTTTTTCGAGTTTGTCGACCCATCCTATCGCATTGCACCCCACAATATTGATGAGTTCATCTTTGGAGAAATTCTTGGATTCGGCCCTCCTGGTATCTTTGATCCGCTCAAAAGCAATATCGGCATTCGCACGCGCTCTCTTCTCTGTATCCATCTCCGTAAGAATCAAGTCAAAGGCATTATCGAACTTCGTCTTTGTATTCTGGGACCACCGATTTTGATTTGCCAGATGTTTTTGATCCTCCGGGATACAGCCGCCGAAAGGAGTGTTGAGAACAATAATCGCCTCGGCCTCGGTGAGACTCTCCTGGCCATCTGCTCTGGCGGCCTTTTGAACAAGCTCGTCGATAGTACATTCAAGGTAAAAGTTGCAGTAATAATTTGCTTGGTCTAAAGGCCATCGGCGAAGCATTCTCAGACGATCTTCGGTGGTAAGGATGGAGGGATCGTTTTCATTGACAGCTCTCTCCCATTTATCGATGTTTTCTTGTGGCGGCTGTGGCCCACCACGGCTGAGGGATGCCCATTTACTCATGGCTTAGTTTGTCCGTGAGATCATGAGGCCAGAGAGGTGGCAAGTCTAGAGAGGTGGTAGGTCTAGGTCACCTGTAACGTGGAGAGAGTAAGAAGATGAGAAGATGAGAAGCAACCACGAAATACCCGAGGGTGCGGGGTGGCTCTAGGCGAGTCTTATTTGAGCTCTGTGCACTTTGACGTATTCTCTCACCAGTTACGGATAACTGCTCAATCACTGTAGGTTACCAAAACACTGTATATTCCTATTGCGTAGTCTGTCTGAAAATAACTGTTTGGTTCGAGAAGATCTCTGGGGACGACTCTTATGTTGGAATTGTATACAGTCCCGTTCGGATCTCTGTTTGTCCCAGTTTATCAACAGTCTAGTAGGCGCGGTAGGTTCTGCAACTCTAGGCTATGTTTAGAAATACATAGCAGAGTAGAATTATTAGAATCGTTGGTTGCCTTGAGATTCTCGTAGTTTCGTGACTTACTGGCAGTATAGTGCCTTGTATTAGGGTTCGTAGCGAGAAGGGCGGAACTATTGTTGCCGAAGCAGTAAGGAAGGGACCGCTGAATACTGAAACTTTCTCTAGCTGTATTATTGGAGGAAAACGGACGCCGACCCCCTAGGGTGTGCTTGAAAATATTAGTAATATCCCGGTTGGAATACCCAGGACCGTATTGGTCGGAGTACGGACTGCCAGTTTTAGGGTCTATCGCTAAGGGTAGATCAGCTTTGGTTAGCTCGTTAGGGGTCAAAAAGATAAGCTTAGGTGGATTAAGCGTTCCCTAGGCACGCCACTAAACCTTCCGAATCAAAAAAATGTATCGTCTTTGATATTAGGGGTATCTCTGTTCGTATTAGGAGTAACGCCTCTAGACTGGTGTAAAATATTCACCTGGCCGTTGCTTCTAACCTGATGATCTATGATACTATCCTACCTTGCTGGCTGGCTTGTATCAGTCCACGGCTAGTTATCGGCTGAGGATCAGGGGAATCTAGATAAGCTTTGTGTCTGCTCATCGCATATATTTCACCCGACGTGTTTGCCCGTGGCCGTGGTGAGGTGTCAATAAGCCCGTAAGAGAAATAACATATTTTAGGCAACGAAGCGTGGTGCCTAAGTGGTGGAAGTGACTCGTCAACGGCTGTATATAGTATGAATATTGTGTATACTGATGTCATTGTCCCTGAATTCAACGATTAAAAATTACCTAGCCGCACTAGAAAGCACTCTATAACATAATGCCATGCAAAGCAGCCTACGCAGCTATTCGCAAGGATGTCTTGACGACTTTATTATAGGGAATTCTTTTTGGACTATCAACCACAGCTCATCGTCTATTCTTACTAAAGTAACTTGAACTATTGAAAGTATGGATGCATGAAATCGCTAGCCGAGGATAGGTGAACAAATCATCATTTGCAAAGATTCCTCACGACTTTACTAAGTCTGCTCCGGTGTATCTTTATCAACCTGCTGCAGATCCTGGTCTGTCACTAGCATTGGGGCTGAGTAGTAGGAGTTCTCGATAGTCAGTCGTCTGTTCATCAGAAACATAGTTGCAGACATACCAATTGTGAGCCAAGGAAAGCCCAAAATCCTAAAGTATCCGCTAATAAAATAAATCCTTGGCCGGTTTCCCGAAGGCGTATGCCCACACAGACATCTGCATCGCATATCTTGCTATATTCGGACACTTTTTTCATTAGGCTTGATTTGCGACGGCCTTGTTTTTAGCGTATATACTTTTTGACCCATTTAGACCGATTGGATAGAGTGGGAGCTATAGAAGCTATTTTAAGAAATGCCTCAAAAGAGTCACTGTTAGGAATAACTGGAAGAGACTGGGGCACTTAATAGTCGTAGGTATAGAATAAATAAGAATCTCTCGGGGATCCTTAAGGCTTCAAATAGGTACATAAATAAGGACAATCTCTATGTTGATAGGTTTTGCGTTCAAAAGCAGAGCTGCGCTTCAAAAACCGTGGTCTTTAGAGTTCATGGCCAACGAAGGCCGAAAACAGTCCACCTAGTAGGTAATAAATTCACCGCAGGCAACGGATTTTGCGTTGAAAATCATTGTCAAAGGTGATCGAGGAATCCGCGCTCGAGAAACTGAGGTCCTGAGAGTTCATGACCAGCAAACAATCTCGAAACGGTTCTTTCAGCAGGCAATGAAAGCAAGAGGTGCCTTCGGGTCACGAAACAGGCATGGGGAGTTGATTGCCACACCACTTTTGACTCCTGCCGCACCGAAACAGGGAAAAGAGACTTTTTTTTTTCAACATCAAATGATACCTTTCAAAGCAATTAATGGTGTCGAAGAATGTATCAAGTCGAGGCCTGTTTATAACTGGGAATTCCTCAATTCGAGGGCCAACCGAGTAAACATTGATTGACTGCTTGGAAACGTTCGGTCAACTACACACATAGCGTAGCTAACCATTATAAAAACCTCACAAATCTTTCCGGGCATACTGTACGATCTGATCGTGAGCAACTACACGTCCTTCGGTCGTCTTGCACAAATATCCAATTTCCCTGACCCGAGTCTGAATCCCTTTATCCTTTAGCACTCGCAACAGGGCCGAAGACAGTTCTGATCCGGTTATTTTCGGTGCCGAATTGGGGCTTCCGTGTAAGCCTATGCCTAGCCACTCTACTCGGGCCGGGCAATCGTATGTGTCGAACCACTGGGGCAGAATGACCTGCGGAACACCAGCCCTGGGCAGAGGCATCAGCACCCTTTCTTCCATCAATTTGTGGCCCCAAGAAAAACTTACTTGCACGCCTCGAAAAAGGAGTTGGCTCCTCCATGGTGGACATATGCAACTATATTACCGCCTTCCAAAATAGATATAATCTCTGGCTGGATCCATGGAAAAGTTCTCACTTTATCAGTTTGAACGAGAGGTCCGAGAATATCCTTGACCGTCGGGGAGTTTTCCCAGTCATATTTGAGTTTCCACAAGACCTGCATATTAGAAAACTCATGCATAACAGCCTGTATTGCCACTGCCATCTGTATTGCATCATTCTCTGGAGCTTGAACATGTGATCCAAGACAAATCAGAATTGTTGGCTCCTTCAGCCACGAATCCAGTGCTGGATTGTTTTCTATAAGCGACGAAAATGACCGGACGATCGGACCGCAGCCGATAACATTATCTGGCACGTATAATGGAAAATCTATCTCGCGAAATGAAGGCGAGAGGTGCAGATGGTTTTCGCAGTAAGGCGCCACATGGGGAAATGGAGTGCGGATTCCTGCTTTCTTCCGAATGTCCAGAAGATCGCGCATCGGTTTGCCTAAGCCAACAATCCACCCGAAGCAAAATACCATGTATATATTTGCAAGGATCAATCTCCATGGTAGAGGATATGGATATCCTGACCCGGTACTGAATATTGAAGTCAGCGAGATCCTCGAACTCCTCCCGGGAGATATGAGTTGCTTACAGGGGATATTTCCAGAAAATGCCAGCTTTTGGCTGGACAGTTACCACCACATCTTTCAAAGGCACAGGCCAGAGTATCACGATTCGCGAGTCAGCACTGCGAGCGGCATCTAGTCCTAGATGCAACAACGGATCTGCAACCACGACGACCGGACGGACATCTCTCAATATCTCGAGACAGCTTCGGTATGACAGTATATACTCGTCAGGTGTCCATCCCAACACGGATATATTAATTATGTTACATGCATCATGCGTTCCGGCAAGCCCTGGCCGATGACATATATCCAGTGTTGTACGGGGTACGATCTCGGACAGGGACGGACCTGCAATTGGATGAAATTGAATGTCTTGGTCGTACTCCGCTTTGTCATTTATCGCTTGCACACGAGCTGATAATTCCTTGAACGAGGCGATGTGGACTTCGAACTCTCCGCGGTGCAGAAACTCTTCGGCCACTGCAAGTGCTACGTTGGACTGTCCATGCTCGGGGCTTGTAAGGAAAAGGATGGTTTGTTTTGGAAGTGCCATTCTGTTTCCTTTTTTCGCTCAAGTATTCGCATGGGCCAAATTGAATAGGTTGTTTCTGGTCGTCAGTTTTATTTTAAGTATCTGAACACGCATCCCACCCTCATGAGATTGCGTTGTCGCATTCTATAAATACTAGCCGATGTATGGTTACTCGGTGCCTATTGGAGTGGACAAAAGGGAATATTGATGGGCTGAGTGCTTTCGTATTGATTCAATAGGGAAGGTAGTAGCCGGTTGTTATATTCGTGGATAATCTCATAAAAGACCCGGATCGAATCCTTAAGCTTTATAAAACCCGCTTGTGCACTATTAGACATCCTTTAATTAATAATAATAATTACTCCTATAGTAATGGGAACATGGACTTCGGATAAGTAAGAGAAAATGAACAAATTAATGGCCTATATCTAATTTTTGACCTAGGTATCCAAGTTTTCGCAAGCAGCCAAGAGTCACGGCCAAGCCGACCAAGTTCAGTGAGAACAAAAAAAGAATGCAGTCCTATAGCCGGTCATCCATATCTCTGGGGAGTCATGCAAAGAAGTACTTTGGTTGGGCGTGTGTAGTAGCTGTGTGCTGGCATCGTTTGAAACAAGTGCAGTCAGTGCCATGCCTACAGAGGCTCCAACCATTGCCACAGTGCAGAGCACGCCCATTGCAAGACCTCGAGTCTCTGAAGGAATAGAGCCAGCGAGTATCATTATCGCAATTGGGATAACAGAATTTGATGCCACCGAGTTTAATGAAACGGCTAGCATTGCACATTTCCAATAAGGCCAAGTTATGTTCAATGTAGCCATCAACAGTGGGGAGAGACTAGAGAGCACTATTGCAATGACGAGGATCTGGTTGGCTTCAACACGGGATGAGCAATATCTAGTGAGCAGAGTGCTTAGAGCGCCGACGATTGGGATTGTCACATATCGCCAAGAAGATTGTAGAGCCGAAAGCCCTTGTGCTCGTTGGAACACGAGGACCATAAGCTGCGAAGTAGAGTGGGAAGACGCATAGATGAAGAAAATAACCAGACCGATGGAAAGGAAATGACAGTTTGTCCAAAATGAATTCCGAATGCCTTGTGTGCTGTCTCTTTCCCAACAATCATGCCAGAACAGAAAAGCGACAAGGAGGATCCAACCAAGAGCAAGAGGAACAAAGAGGCCCGAACGGCCAATGTTTGCCACATTGTTTGTGATGACACTAGTTTGAATTTGATCAGTATGAGAATATAAACCGTCATTAGGATGGGGATGCGTACGCCAATGCAGAGAATAGGAGCGCCGTCAATGAACTAGCGAGCAGAGTTCCAGACCACTCGATATCTTCAGCTAGCTCTGTCCATGGGATATACTTTGGTTCGCGGGGCTGTTGTGGAATCGTCCAGATTGATAGGAGAAACCCAACTAGGCTCACAATTGCAGCGCAATGAAAGCCCCATCGCCAACCGGTAGTCTCCGAGAGTAACCCACTAAGGACGATGCCTATACCAGAGCCAATGTATTGACTTGTACTCGTACAGGAAAACGCTAAATTGCGTAACTTCCCAATTGGCAGATTCTCCCCATGAATGCTCAGTGCCGAAATGAAACACATTGGGTAAGCTATGCCGGATACCAATCTGGCAGCGATAAGTTGCGCGCCAGTCCGGGCTAGTCCACTAGCCAGATGGCAAACGGTCTGTAGAAAACATCCATATAGAAATGTTCTCCTGCTACCTAGGATATCTGCTAAAGAGCCTGCCAGCAGGAATGTGCAGCCTTGAGCAAGATAGTACATTGACATTGGCCTGTCGAGTTGTGAGCTTGGCGTATTCTGTGTAACCAGATACAAAACCGGCTTGAGTACTGGAGATGTCTCTCACCATAATTCAACCCCCGGGTCTAATCTAAATTCGGATGAAAATTGTATGATATTGAGGGTAACTAGGCCATTGACTGCACTGGCAATAAACAATACCGAAGTCGTGCAAATTATGATGGCAAGTCCATGAGAGTGGGTGTCCGAGCGGGCGGAGGGGGACCCGAGAAGCGGCTGATCCTCAGGGATCCGGAGACCATCTAAACATTGATATTCTGACACGAGATTATGTGTAGCTTTTTGCATCATTGAACTGATTTGAGATGCCTGGCAGTTAGGGACAAAATGTTTTCAAACTTGAAAAGGAAAAGAACAAAAAGGAAATAAATAAACCCGAGGAGCTGAGACCCTATTGTATATTTTAATTTCAACTAATCACATGTGGATCCACTATTCAAGGTTGCCCCTTGCTGGGCTCTTATACCATTGGTCAGCTTTGTTTGCACTTGTCAGGTAATTTTTCATTGTTTGCGGTATTTTTCACCTTCCAAGACTTTAGTAGTCGGATTTCTTAGTCTATATTTCCCGAGCAAGGTGGCACGTAGGAGACACACTCAATTATGCTACATGGCCAGACTAGACCGATTGGTCTGTTTATTACATAGGTATCTATTGGGAATTAGCGTGTTATGGAACCTTTGGAACTAGAATGGTTTAGTGTCCCTTGAATCTACTATATATGAGTCTACTAGTGACGATGGACATGATCCTTCAAAGAGTTTAAATGGACGTTTCCAAAAGAAAGGAAAGGCCTGTATAAGCAAGGGTAACTGCATTATCCCCTTCCGAGACAAATTCACAACTTCACTCTTCTACATCTAACACCCAAGAATACTCGTGACAACGGCCGGGAACCTACCATTTTCCTGAGTCAAAATGCACCTTGATAGTGACTACTTCTCGACTTAGATCTTTTGTAAGTATTTTCTATGTTCTTGTATAATCTTTACTTGTTACAAACCCTGGTCTTGAGGTTCTCGACATACCCTATACCAAAATGGTTGCACGGCATTTACTTTCGGTGCAAGAGGTGATCAAACACAATGAGGCAGATTATTGCTGAATAGTAGTGGGAAAGAAAGTGTGGGGCTTTACACAATTTGCAAGCATTCACCCAGATGGTTCCAACAGTATCCAATTCCAGACACGGCTAGCTGAAGCTCAGTGAAGATGACTGACTTAGTATAGCCATTCTTCAATGCGCGGGCCATGACGTAACACATTTGTGTCACCAGGTCCACATCGATGGCCTGATCGAGAGCACCCTGTCCTTGCCTAAACATATGGGATATCCTGATCCTAACAGTATCGATGGTGCATGGCGACAGCGTCGGAGCGGCTCGCCATCGAAACCTACAACAACAGGTTCGGAGGTCTCCAAGCCCCTGTCCAGCATACCCAGCACTTATGATTTTGATAGAGTCGCCCAAGAGACCCTGTCATTGAAGGCATGGGTATTCTATTCATCTGCGGCCAATGACCTCATCTCAAGACCAGCGAATTGGCCATTCTACAGTAGAATATGGTTCCGAACTCGGTTGATGCGAGATGTTACAGATGTGGATACATGATGCCACTTTAGAGGGATTGAAACATCTTCACCTATCATAGTCGCACCTGCTGCGGTGGGTAAGCTTGCTCACGAGACAGGAGAAAAGGGATTGTGAGGGCTGCGGCAGCCAGAAACATAACATACTGTATAGGTTGCTCACATACACCACCAAAATACAACTAATAACGTCCACAAGGATGGGTCGGTGACCAAATCACTTCTTAAAAGAGTTTTGGCAGCGGGCATTCGTGCGATCATCGTGACAATAGACGCACCAACTTAACTTCCTCGAAGTATACCCCTTTATATAAATTGAAGGTTTTAAATCGGAGTCTATTAAATATAGCTTCCTTCCTCGGGAAGCGGGGGATGAATGTGTGCGCACTCAGCACCGAACAAGCCAACTTAATGCCTATAACCGGTACAACAGCCAGAAATGAGAAGATAGGAAGTGGAGTTACCAGAACAACTGGCGACTTTATTGATAGTTCGCTGAGTTCGAGGGATCTGACATAGCCGAAGGAAATTTGGGGGGAGAAGTTGATGCTGAAGCGGATCCAATGCCGTAATGATTCCAAACTGCGGCTCAACCAAAGATTCAAGGTATTGTATCGAGGTAAGTCTGCATTTAGCTACCGTGGGTTTAGATTCTATCAGAGTGTTACTTCAGCAGCCACGGAGGTAGAACATTGGACATTTCACTGCTGACATTTTTGACCCTGCTGGAGCTGCATTATCAAGGTCCGGCCATTTTTCAACAAACAGAACTATATACTGACAGGGATAACTCGTGGAACAGATATTCTCAAGGTTCTTTGTCTAGGGGAAGGGTGTACTTATTGGGCGTCCATTTCTATATGTACTCAACTACGGCGAAGAAGGTGTCGTTCATTTGTTTGACAGTATGCCCAAGAGTCCCGTCAGTCCCGTGATTTCTATATTTTCTAACTCACTTTAGTTCACAAAGAGAACTGGAAACTGCTATGAGACTTGTTGGAATCACCAATGTTTCACAGACACATCCGGGGCTGCTGAACACAAATGATATTGATCATCTGGTTATAGCCAAGGATCTCAATGTTCGGTGAGAACCCAAGCTATAAACATAATTTGTTATTGGAAGAATATATCGCAGTGAAGAGGGTGACATCCTAACACCAAATCAAGAAAATCCAGAGAAGTCAAGATAATTATTGGAAAACACCATATATCAAGCAGGAAACCCGCATTTCCAAAAGAATCCCGATTAAATACCCTCTAGGTCTGGTGCATTGCTCGCCTCCCATGGATGTTTCTGCTCCACTGAACGAATGAGGGATTCATGAGCCGTACTGCGAGGTTCGATGTGGAAACTCCATGGTGCCGGATGACTGATAACCCCAGGCTGGAATTTTGGTTGGACATCAACTTCTTTCCCGTCTTTGACGGCTTTCCTTATATTAAATACAGCAAGCGATTGCGCTGCACTCAAATACAGTGTGTTATCTGCCAAGATACGCGCGGGACAGATGCGACGCCCAAATCCAAAGGCAAGATCATGAGGATCTAACTCGGGCTCACGTCCATCAATTCCTAGAAAGCGCTCTGGTTTAAATACCATGGGATCATGATAGACAGCAGGATCATGCATCATACCCCTTTGGTAGGTGTCAGTAGAGCATGTATTTAAGAGTCAACGCACTAAATGGGGCCTTAGACTCACCAGATGTTAGGCATAACCAATGAACCCTTTGGAATAAAATATTCTCCCCAGGTATCATCTTCACTTGTCGCGTGGGGAAGACCCATGGGTGCCACCGGATGCCACCGCAAAACTTCCTTCACCATAGCATCGATATACGGCAAACGAGAGCGATCGGCGACTGTTGGAAGCTGGCAAGGTCCCAAAACCCGATCGATTTCATTTTGTGCTTTACCTTGAACCTCGGGATACAGTGTCATTGCAAGGAAAAGACATTCCATAGCACACACAGTCTAGAGAGATTTAGTCAAAGACTAGAAAAGAAGGGTCAAATATCTCACGGTATCAGCACCACCTGCATAAAGTGACGCAGCAGACCACTTAGCAACAAACTCTTCTTCCGAGCCGGATGGAGGGCACCCCGTTGTTTTAAATAAGCTAGAAAGATAAGAAGGCTGAGACCGACCTTCTTCCGTTTGCCGACGTGTGAATGCGTAGGGCTTTTCCGCGAAAATCATGAGATTCTTCTTCCATGCTTGAGCAGTGCGCTTGAAACTTGCCCCAGGAAGCCAAGAAGGGACGTGTTTTACTGTTCTTTGTTAATACCACCTTAGCAATTAGTGCAAGGCGAATATAATGACATACGAGGTGGAATAATATCAACCAGCCAGGTACCCGGTGTACTGGCCTGGGAAAAATGATCGAGAGCCAGATTTGCAATATGCACCAAAGGATCCCGCCTGTGTGGCTCAATAGTATACCCGTATGCGATTTTAAGAATGATCGCGCCAGCCTCTCTGTGAAAACATAAGTTTCAAGGTCTTTGCATTGAATGGGACAATTGGGATATCTGCTCACGTTTGAATGTGCTCTATGAGCTTCGTCGGATCTTCGAGGACACGAAATAGAAAGCGGTTTGTTTCTACTTCTTGTAGAGTATTGAACTGGGCCACAGCCGATTCAGATCCAATATATGGTTGCATTGCCTTGCGATAGGAGCGAAATCGAGCAGAGTATTTTTGCATTGCCAAAAAATTCTCCCACCCCACCCTGCATTGGTTATCAATGCGTCAGCTTTATGTCTAGATCTGAACAACCAGGTGTACTTACATTTCGGACGCAAAGACTAGATTTGGCCTTGAGGAGTATTTTGAAGAGCGCTTTGCTAGAAGTTCCATAGCCGGTTTTGCGTCATTCAATATTATGATTGTTTGTCCCAGCACCGTGATAGAGCTGACCGGCCCTGGAAATTCATTGCGTCAGTGTGTGTTTTGAAAAACAAGAATTGCCGTAAAAGCATACCATAAGCATCTTTGTATTGAAGCCAATGCATCCAATCTTGCGTCCCCGACGGCGGTAGATCAGATATGTTGCCAAACACTGGCGTCGGCTTTGGGCCTGGTGGCAGAGGGCCAGCAAGCCTCTGGCGGCTCAACAGTATTTTGGCGACATAGAGGATGAGGATTCCTAGCAAAAAACTAGAGATAACTGTGAATAACATCGAGGCGGGTGAGTACCAAGAAACGAGAGTGGCGGACGAAATAAAGAAGGTTATAACACAAAAAAATATGACATCTGCTAACCCCACTTGGTAACCTGTACGTCTCACTCTGCTTGGACGAAAAAAAAAAATCAAGGTTCTATGAATATGGCTGTGCTGAGGTTCTAACGTTCTCCTATTGGTTTTTAGTTTAGGAGAGTCTCCGCATGTACGTGTCCCTTGCTTCCCCGCTGCAGTAATACCAGAACTAGAATGTGTTAAGTACATATGCAAGTACGTAGGTAAATGCTACAAGAGTACACCTCTGGTATGTGGATAATAAATGTAGGTGACAGCACCTCGGACCATGTTACCAGCCGCGAATGCCACCTATTCCACTGTTTCTCACTACTGTATTCGATCAAGGCTAGGACACGAAGTTGCCTGCCTTCAATGTCAGTTTAAGACTAGTTCATAATTAAGGAATGAATTTCTACAAGAAAACCCAATGAGATGTACATTTACATATCGTGATCACATTCTTGAAAGATGTGGGCTAACGGCCCGGCGGGTAATTTTGAGCCGCTTGTGCAAGCTTTTTTCCCCCATGGTTTTGATCACCAGTGATCCATAGCCTGGGGACTCCAATTCCAAGGTTGAGCTGAGCTTATTAAAATCTTGGGAAATTAAGATTCCAAACATCGGTCAAAGCATTAATTTTTTTCGCATGTCAAACCCTGGAGGAACCCAGTCGGATCCAACAAACTGGCCAATAAATTGGACATCGGGTTGGGTGTGGGTCCGGCTCAAATTGTGATGAGTGTAAACCCAGACTTCAGTTGACTCTCACCTCTCACCTCTCACCTCTCACACCAGACGCGGTGATGTATGGGCTGTATCACTCGACAGGTGCAAATATATTGGAATTCTTCTGCTTCTACCTGGTTCAGAATGTTGTCCCTGCCGTTTTCATCATCACCACGCGGAAAAGCTCTCCCTTGCGCTACCTGTGTATTTCAGGGATGATATGGATCGCGAGCAGGTTCATCCGTCCCTTTGGCTCGTCTGGCAGTCCCACATGGTGCCAGGCCATAACACAACTTGTTATTGCGACTTTGCAGGCAACAAATCTGTTATTGCTCAATCCTTTGTTCAACTCAGACATCTCGCGGAGCGCAAAGAGCGCTCAAAACTTCGGATCTAGGTTGATCACAGCGGTTCGCTTACTTGCTCAAACCCGTGCTGTCAATACACAATGGCAGGTGAAGAATGTGCCTTCTCACCCAAAGTATTACCTGCGGCGGGGTATGCAGGTCCCATCGCGGGGTCGGTTTTTGCTGCGACAGTTAGCAATTGTCGTGTGGCAGTGCTTGGTGTTGGATATCGTGCAAACGGTGTCGCTTCAGCAGGCTAAAGAACGTGGTCTGCATGAGCCCGCATCATTGGAAATAGAATGGGTTGTGCCCTTGGAACAATGGGCAGAGCGAATAGCTACCCATCTGTCCATTTGGTTTGTGGTAAATCGTCTAATCAGCGATCTTGCGTATCGAGTACTGTCAATATTATTTGTCGGGATAGGGCTGGATTCTCCTGCAGACTGGCCACCCGCCTTTGGGAGTATGCTAGATGCATTTACATTGCGCAACTTTTGGGGGTAAGCCATATTTGTTTACCAGGATGCATAATTATGTTGACGCACTTTGCAGGAAATTCTGGCATCAGTTCATGCGCCAGCCATTCACTTCTATCAGTAACTTCATCGCACGAGATGTTTTGAATCTTACCAGACCTTCAACACTGGAGCGATACACAAATCTTTTCATTGTCTTTCTCATCTCTGCGATATTCCATGTTGTCGTCGATATACTACAGAGCATTCCGACGGAAAGGTCCGGCTCGATGCCATTTTATTTAGCAATTGCCTTCGGGATAATGCTCGAGGATGGAGTGCAACATATTTGGAAACGGGTACAAACACCTGACAGCATGCAAGAGGAGGCAAAACAACCGACAGACATCGTGCCGCTTTGGAAGCGTGCTGCCGGGATGGTATGGGTTATGCTATGGCTTGGGGTCACCTCGACATGGTATTTTACTCCGATGATTCAATCAACGAATGATGATCTGCGGATGATTCCTTTCAGTGCCGCAAAATATATCGGCTTACAGCCGCTCATAGGTATTGTCGTGGGTAGTGGAATTGGCATTGTGGTTATGTTTGAAGTTGAGATATGAGATACACAAGCATCCGCTCTCAGAACAAGAAGCAAGGACACAAATCGCCAGATAGAAATTGAGGGTCTGGAGGTGCTGTGCTCTATTGTTAGCCTTGGTGAAGCAGAGAGCAAGAAAAAGCTATGGACTGAGTGAGTGTGGCTCGGGGAGAAGGAAAGAGAGAACCGTAGCGCAGTTCCTATCCACCTGAGGCACCATCCCCAACAACGGTGTAAACTGTTTACGCCTCCACCAACTCTAGACACCAACTCTAGATCCGACAAATCTTTGTTCTGTCACGAAAATGAAACCATTTTGGCTTTAGCTAATTACTACCAGCAAGCGCTATCTCGGGTATGTGCAGGTTGTCGTACTTATTTGGCTATTTTATCCTAACTTTTTTACTCGCTTACAGGTCACGGCAAGAATCGA
The DNA here is from genome assembly GCF_028827395.1 of Penicillium hordei. NCBI lineage: Eukaryota > Fungi > Ascomycota > Eurotiomycetes > Eurotiales > Aspergillaceae > Penicillium > Penicillium hordei. The sequence continues at coordinate 2,067,375 of NW_026623146.1, read as the reverse complement.
TAATCCAGTCTCATAGTGTCGTTTGTCCAAGTTGATACCGGAGTTTGCTTCGCATCTTCCGGGAAATGGATATAATCATCAATTAGGCGTATCAAAACGAGCAACACCTGCAAGATCCAACTCATGCACGGTTCCCCAGTTCTTCTCCAGCTTCTGAATGGCCCGTTGTTGTCCGTATCGAAGCAAGAATCGATAGACTGCCGCATATGCACTGTTCAACGAGCCGACCACCCACCCATGATGGACACTGGCGGCCTCTCCTACAATATGGAACTTGCCATCAGCTGCTGGGAGAGACAAAGAAGGGTAGAGATTGGTAAATTGTCCTGGACCAAAAAGCGCAAAGGCTCCTGACGAAAATCGAGAATTACCCCAGCAGAAAGCATGATGATCAATGTACAAATTTAGCAGCTTCTCGTACGTCATTCCATGCTGCTGATGTTGCCGAGCGAGATCGCGGAGGACAAGATCCAGCAGGTCATCCCTCGGGTCATCACTCCCCGAGGTGACGGAAGACGGTCCGATTAGAGCCCCCATGCGAGTGGCGTCTTGGCCCCAAGTGTACGAAGCCAATAGCACAGCTGGCTGGTCCCATTCTTCTTCGGCGATATTCGACGGGTAAACGCAGGTCCGTGATGGGAGAGTCGACGAGGCGCTACCGCCCCCTAGAATCCCGCAGTCTACGATCCACCATGGATACGCAAACTTGATACCTACCTTAGTAGAGTCTTCATACCGCAAACACCGGATGGCTTCCTCTTGAACAGGGTCAAGACGGAGTGAGCTAGTGTCAATGCGTTGCAGACATGCTAATGGTGTAGTGCTGAACACCGTCGCGTACCCATCGCGAGCATCTTGCTCGCCCGCACATGACACGGACAGATCGGCGCTACTATTGATGGCAATTTGGCGAACTTGTTTTCCGAGCTCGATTGTGCTACTTCTGTTTATTTGATCGCACATTCGCTCGATCAGCACGGAAGAGCCGCCATCAACAGAATACCATTTAGCTGCCCCACTGTTCTCGGACCCTGTCGTGAATTGATCAAGGTCGAAAGAGTCCATGACACTTTCTGAGAAGGCTTGATCAAAAGCGCCTGTGCCAGTTGTGTCGCTCTCGGCAAACTGGATTGCCATAAAGTCTGACTTGTGGCTGCCTCGGAGGTATTCACGGGTGCTCATTGCATCGGCTTGCATCAAGAGCTGGAACCCCTTCACAAAATCGTTTTGCATGACCCTCTTATAGGGGCCGAAGCATTGACTGACAAGATTCGCTGATGAGCTATCTCTAGTCTTGGAGATGTCACTGCCCCTCGTGTTCATGTTTCTTTCTCGCATTTCAAATTCCTTCAATGGCACTTGCATTCGGCGAAAAAGATCAAAGACTCGAGACATAATAGGAATATCTGGAAACCGCATTGCGCCTACGTCATAGTAGTCATTGTGCGCCTCAGAGAAGCGATGGGTATAAATGCGGCCGCCAATGCGATCACGATTGGCCTCGAGGATATCCCAGGAAAGGTTTGGGATCTCCAAATCTTGCAAAATTAGGGCGAGATACAGACCTGCAACCCCGGCCCCGATAATGCATACTTTGATGTTGTTGTCTAAGGGAGGATCTGAGCTTTCTTCCTCTTGGTAGCTCGTGCGAACGGAAGGGACATTCTTAATATTCTCCCCCCTAGTCACTGCAGGATCACCAGGACCGCATATTGAACAGCCGGGACAACAAGGACATTCAAATGAATGGACATCCGGGTGCTCTAGAGGGTCCTGACATAGAGAAACCCGTATAGATGGTCTCGGGAACAAATCACGAAATGGAAGCTGGAGCTGCATGATGACGCCCAAAGAGAAACACGGATCAGTGAAAATGAGCTACAAAATAGCAAAATAGGTGAAAGGTATGTACGAAAAAAATGTTCTCTGCTGTACGGAGTATGTAAACGAAAGACAACCTTGCGTAAATTCGGGGCAGTGTTTCATTCCTATCAATTACAAGGAACCGGTGCCTAGTCGTGCCTAGTGTAGTTTATACATAGACTACCGCCGATAGCTATCAGACAATTAATGCCGATGATGTGGTCAATGAGGATGAAGGATATTCCCACCTGGGACTCTATGGTGATAGACATACAGGAGGATATGCCCTGAGAGATCACCTGGTGTAAAGGTCCAGAACCACCCACGTTCATCAAGGGCACCGTACATCTTTGGGGCTGGCTAAATTATGGTTCGAAGATAAGCAGCCTGTATGCCCAGATGCGAAGGGTTATAACTGGCGGGGAACGTGCATGCAACTAAAAGATGAGAGGATCTAGACGTATCTTGTGCATGTTATTATACATAAATTACACATAAATTACGAAAATTCGGGAGGAATTGGTCCTTTCTTTCCAGTGGTGGTCAAACAGTTGTGATCCTTTTCGTTCATTTAGATACACAAGTTGAGACATTTCGAGAGCGTATTCAGCTTAGGTGAGATAATCCACTTTCGTGCATAACATGCTAGTAATAAAAGTGATATACTATTTCAAGAGTATACAGATTATTTACCTACCTGAGTGAGCATTAAATTACCCCCGAAAAATGGATTTAGTAGAATGTTGAGGTTCTGATACCCTCCAATGCAACTTTGTCCCAAAGCGCCCTTATACTAGGCTGCTAGCTTCCTTACCCCCTGTGTTGCCTATCACTGGCATTATCTGGGGTTGTTGGATTAAAGTTTTCGTGGCAGCATCCGTAGGGAAGACGGTCCTGATGTCCCCTCTTTGATATCGAAATTTCTTAGGATCTGTTTTGAACAAGAATCTCAGCTGCAGAACTACACAAAACGGATATTACCCAGCTACATAGAACACTTACCGTAACTAAGGTCTTATATAGGACCAGGACTCCTATGTGTCGCCCAGGACACTTGCGATAACCAAATCCCCAGTGCGCATCATACGCATTCCACACCCGCAACTGCTCTTCCGATGCTTCAAGCCACCGTTCGGGCACAAAATCCTCGGCATTGTCACCGTAGAGCCGAGGATGAGTGGAGATAGTGAAGGGACTTGTAGCTACCGCAGTGCCCGGAGGGACGTCCCGGCCTAGGAGACGCAGTGGCCTATCTGGCGAGCAACGCCATCTAGGAGAGGCCGTTGCTGTAATACGCATGGCCTCCCGGACGCAAGCATCAATAAAGGGGAGAGCGCAGCATTCTGCGTAGGTAGGCGACGGGCTAGAGAGAGTCTGCTGGGTAAAAGCGTTATCAATCTCTTGGTGGGCCCGGCGAACGGCCTGGGGATGTTTCGCCATCGTGGTCACCAGATGGCTAATTGTGGTGGCAAGTGCATAGGGACCCCCAAGTCTGTGCGAACAGAGTTAGTATGTATTGAAAGAGTTTCTTACTTTGGGGAAACCCACACGTCTGAGACTAGCTGGTCCTCGATGTCCGACTGGGGAATGCCTTCTCCTGTCGCGGATTTGGCGGCCAGCCATTGATCCAACATGGAGTGCTTCCAGCGTGGCCTTTCTTGTGTTTTGGAAGTTTCTATGCGCTTTTGAGTGATATCATGCACTTCCTAAGCGAGGTTCAGAGCTGCTAGTTATGAAAAATGAAATAGACACTTACATTGGTCCACATGCCCATGCCCGTTGAATCGTCGCGGCCACTAACAAATAAACGACGACCCAAAGAAGTATTGGCGGCTAGCCAAGCTATTGGACGATATCGACTGAGCGTCCATTTTCTGAAGATACGATAACTGCTTTGCAACATATTGCGCACATCGGATTTGTGGTCCAAGAAGCCGAAGCTCTCCCCCACACTCATTGGCACGTATACATCGAATGAAAAATATCTGAGCACAGTCAGTCCCTAGTTCAACACTTCCCGTTCGTAACGGGACACTTACTTGACCCAGGTACCCCAATCTATCGAGGGGCTTGTGTGGGTCTCCTTGTTGAGAATGGAAACCCACTTGATAAGAGTTTCATCTACCAGACCCTCAAACAACTGCACCCGCGATACTGAAAACTATTCAAATCAGCTACCGGCTCCGAGGATCAATGTGTAATGTGTGACCCACAGCCTGTCCGAACTGCCGTTTAGCTGCAGCATACTCAAGATAGTTGGCCTTGTTGGTGGCTGCACCGGGACAGGTGAAGTCTTGGGGGTAGTCTGTCTTGTCGCTCTGGCGATGATATACCACCGGGATTAGATCCAAATCATTGAATGTCAGGTGGTTGGGGCCACAGCGAACGACCGGACCTGTTTATCAATTAGACCATAGAAATGGAGATCAGATGTGACCGTATTACAGACCATATTTGCGATGTAAATCTTGGTACCAGGTCTTTTCCCGCCCAGTCCACACGGCGTAAAAAAGCTGGAAGCTCGAGGCAGCAACCAGGTTCGGCCCTGGAAATCCCGACAATGGATGGAAGTACACTCGTCGCACTAGAAAACAAATGGCCCCAGCCAAGCAAAATAGTAGAATCCTGGAGCAAATTGCTAGCCAGTCCATGTCGTAGATGGAGTGGGACCAAGAATCAACTGCTAAGGTAATTTTTCAGGTGGATATTGAAGAAGCCGGTCTGACTGAAACCCCATTCCTTGGATATGGACCCCGTTGCATCTAGTGGGGGAAGCGTGGAGCTGCCAAGTAAGCACGGGCCGGAGCCCGTCGGATAAGCCCCCAAGAATCCTGCAGGAAACCACCTGGACAGCTCCTTCACCTTGCTGTGATCAAAGTGCACTGTTACAACGCAAATATCGCGCCATTGGATTTAAATTGGTCACGCGTACATTATGTGGAGTACATTCAGATCGGGATTAGTGTGTCAAATTGCAAGTACACGGGTGATAAATCACACATGTATTGAAACGCCAAATATTCTTCACGGGCTGAGAACGTGCGTATGCAGCTGAACTATCAGGCGTACGTGCCCTCGATGCGCATGTGCTGGAACTCATTTGCTGTCAAGAACTTTTGCACTGGCTGGCTGTGGTCCACTAACGAATCCAGCAGTGGACGGAGAAGCGCTGCCCGATCGGGCTTTGCGAAATACGCAATCGAGAAACGTTCTGGAACCATATTACACTCGTTTTCACTTTTTGCCAGATGCACCCGGTGTCGGGCACTATGCAGCCCTGTCCACATCTGGAGACAATCCCCTACATTGACAATACACTCATGGGGGCCAGCACTGTCAGCCGGAACAAAGACTCCGCTCCCAGGGGGCTGTTCCATCTCTAGGATTCCGTTAGCTCAATACTAGTATAGAGAGATGACACCTTCCAAATTTGGAAAGTAGTACTCTGTATTGCTTACCCAGGCCTCCGACATTGTCTTGAAACAATAGAGTAATAGTGCCGAAATCCGTGTGCGCCGCAATGCGGGTGGCATTAGCAAAATCTGCCCGATCCACTTCTGGGTAGTGGGTGAGCCGCAACTCGTTAGTCTGTGCGGCATGCAATTCACGTAGAGAGTGCACGGGCAACCCTAAGCCAATCGAAATAGCGTCCAGAATGATCACTTGGGCGTCGTAACAGGCAGTAAAGAATGAGCTCATTGTAGTTTGAAAGTCATCGTGGACTCCTGCCGGGGGCCAAATATTGGAATATAGCGGATCTTGTTCCAATCCAATGTCGTAAGACTCCTAATGAACCGGTTAGATATGTAAAACGCAAGTAAGATAACTTGTCAAAAGTATGTATTCGATATTTGTACCTTCATATCCCTGAGTAGGGGCTGCGTATCCGAGGAGCGGTAATTAGACACAGTTGATATGTTCTCCAGGCCAACTGGACTGAAGCCCCGATGGGGATGAGCCGTTGGAGGATGGGGCGACTTCAGCTTCTGCTCCATTGGAAGATTGAAGAATTGGTGACTCTGGAGAGACGATAAGTGAGACGAGCTTCAGAGAGAGGTTGAGAGAATGTTCGCACCATTTCAAATGCCCGGTCGATGCTCTCTGGAGGGATGCCATGATTGACTAGCCGTACCCAGCCCGACTTGCTCAACCCGAAAATCAACTCACGGCAGAATTGATCTCGCTCGTCGGTGCTTCCACGGTGAAATCTCGAAAAGTCAAGTTGCCCGACCATGACTGATAGAGATATAGTAAGGGAATGTGGTGGAGGGTGCCCAATGTGTGATATTCGAACCAATGGCTAGGCTTCTTCTAGTAGATGCTAGCAACGCAGGAAATGTCTTTTCAATGTAGGACTGCAGATCGGCAGTGCTCCGAAAAAACGTGGAAGTAATGGCGATCATATCTTGTGATACACCAGATATATTATCCAGTACGTGGGCCATAGTGGTTCATCTGCGCTGAAGCGGGCCCTTAGGCCGTCGGGACAATTCTAATTAATGACAGGTCGGTAATATATAACATACCAGCGGTGTACCTAGTGGTTTCTTATCGCATGACTCTAACCTCATCTTGCATATGCATGCACTGCCGAGTGCGCACTTGTCAAATGGAGATCCACAAAGTGGAGATGATTCCTGGCCCGTTCAATGCTCCATGGCTGATACCGAGAAGCTAACATTCTCAAAATTCAGATTAAGAGCCGAGGATAACCTTCCCCTACAGTTGTGTAACTGGAATCATCTTCATGAAATATCAGAATGATTGCGACAGAGACGAACCAGGGTACTCAGCTACCAACGCCGGATGCACCAGGTGCTGCATCACCTTCGTCGCAAGAACTTGATAACATCTGGGCTAGTAATACTGTTGTCCCAGAGTCTATCACAGGCTGCGTTCATGACTTGATTGCTGAGGTAGCACAAAAACAACCAGATGCTCTCGCTGTTTGCGCGTGGGATGGAGATTTTACCTACGCTCAACTATCCACCTTGAGTGATTATGTTGCTTATCATTTCTGCAAAATAGGAATCCCGCCAAGATCCCCAATCACCCTTCTTTTCCCCAAGTCACGATGGACATCTGTCGCTATGTTGGGTATCATCAAAGCGGGTTGCGCGGCCATTGCCCTTGATTCGATTCATCCAGATGCGAGACTTCGATCTATTATTGAGCATGCGCAGCCAAAAGCAATGATTTGTTGCGCAGCGACTCAAAAGAGAGCATCCTTTTTGTGCGATTCACCCATCCTTCAGCTCGACGATAGTCTGCTGGAGATTGCGGGTACCATAAAAGAGCAGACGCTTGTTTTGCCTGTGGTATCACCTAACGACATAGTCTATATATCTTTTACCTCGTAAGAGATCCGTGACCCAACATTTTAGGTAAATAAGGGTGCTAACTTTAGTGCTTCAAACCAGCGGAACTACGGGTGAGCCCAAAGGGGCGTGTATTAGCCACGCCAACGTGAGAAGTGCTGTACATCACCAGGGCAAAGCTCTTGGCTTCCACCGAGAGTCGCGCGTCTTCGATTTTGCACCTTACTCCTTTGACGTGGCCTGGAGTAATGTTCTCCATGCGTTGTGCGCGGGCGGTTGTCTATGCGTTGCCAACGAGCAAGATATGGTGAATAACCTATCAGCTACAATCACGGCATTTGCGACTACTCTGATCAATATCACCCCCACTGTTCTACGAACAGTTACTTCGGTCCCACCAACGCTTCAAACTGTACTTTTGAGTGGAGAGATGCCGTATCGAGAAAACGTGACTCAATGGGCTGGCCGTGTTCGTTTGCTCAATACATACGGTCCCACTGAGTGTACCTGGAAATGTACCTTCTCGCAGCTCAACCGCTGCGAGGAAGGCCGGCCGGGTATTGGGAGAGGCACGGGATTCTGTCTCTGGATTGTCAACCCCAACGATAGCAGCCAGCTTGTTCCTCCTGGAACTCCAGGAGAACTGTACCTCGAGGGACCCATGGTTGGGCAAGGGTACCTGTCCAATCAAGAAAAGACCGCCGAGTCGTTCATCGATAACCCACGGTGGCTTTTGTCTGGGAGCACCGGTGTCCCTGGGCGGCAAGGCCGCCTGTACAGGACCGGGGACTTAGTCAAGACCCGATCGGATGGAAGTATCCTGTTCCTAGGGCGGAAGGATGTCTCGCAATTGAAGATCAGAGGTCAACGGATTGAAATTGGCGATGTGGAGCACCATGCGCGTGCTTGTCTGAACGACGCACTAACAATAGTTGCGGATATCGTGACCCCCCAGGGAAGCGATACCGGACTGCTTGCGCTCTTTGTGCAGAATAAGAATAAAAACTCCGAGACTGTCAAGACCGTGATGAATAACCTTGTGCGCGACCTAGATGGTGCATTACCAGCATTTATGCTCCCCAGCATCTATCTCCCCGTCAAAGACATACCAGTGGCTGCCACGGGCAAAATCGACCGGCGAAAACTACGAGAGCTAGGAGATAGTTTGTCTTTGGAGGAACTTCTTCAATTACAGTCAACCATCCTTCCGGTTCAAGAATACCGTGACCCATCAACTGCTATGGAGGAGCAGCTTCGTGAGCTCTGGGCGGACGTATTGAAGATCCCATTGACTATAATCAGCACCACAGATAGTTTCCTCCGCTTAGGAGGGGATTCAGTTGCAGCTATGTTGTTGGTCGCGGCAGCACGGAATGTCAATTTATCCATCACGGTGGCTGACGTGTTCAAGAGTCCAGTGCTGAGTGATCTTGCCCTCATTATCAAGGAGGATTCTTTCTCTTCTGAGGGCGAAGGAATCGTGCCATTCTCTCTGATGGGCCGTCCGGCAGATACTCAAAGAATGTGCGAGGAGGCTGCTAAACTCTGCAATATCGAATTGGCTCAAGTCGAAGATATATATCCGTGCACCGCACTCCAGCAAGGAATGCTCTCTATCACAGCTCGAGGCGAAGCCAATAACGTTGCACGAACATTGTTTGAACTTCCTAGCCACACAGCTCTCTCCCGGTTCGAAAAGGCATGGCTAAATACCGTTCATCAAGCTTCGATCCTGCGAACAAGAGTCATCGACCTAACCAGCGATGGTCTAGTTCAAGTTGTTGTCGACTCCCCCATCATGTTGGGTCGATACGAGAGTATCACCAACTTCATCGAAGACTCAATTCCAATGGGACTTGGGGTCCCTTTGTGTCGGGCTGGCCTAATTTCTGGGGAGTCGCCCAGTCTTATTGTGGAAATGCACCATTCGATCTTCGATGGCTGGTCCACCAAGCTGATATTGGATGCTATTGAAGCCGAGTACTATGAGAAGGCGACTCCCTCGCCTATTCTGCCCTTCCAGTCATTTGTGCAATATACAAAAGGGATGAACACGGAGGCTTCATCGCTCTATTGGAAGAGCCACCTAGATGGAGGGTCTGAAACAAATACTTTCCCATCTCCAGGGTATCGGCAAGGGGAAAAACTTGACTTCAACCATAACGTCTCTGAAATTTCATGGACACATTCGGGGACCACACCGTCATCACTAGTTAGAGCAACATTGGCCCTGTTACTAGCCTCATACACCAATTCCAACGATATCATGTATGGAGCCACGATCAGCGGGCGGCAGGCCGCTGTGGCCGGGATCGAACGAATTGCAGGACCGACAATCGCGACTGTCCCAGTCCGCGCTAAATTTGACTGGGATCAAACAGTCGAGAGCTGGCTTGAACAGGTTCAGAGACAGGCAGTGGAGGCCACTGAGCACGAACAGCTAGGGTTGCAGCAGATTGCTGGATTAGTTGAGGATGCCAACCTTTTCCAGCTGCTCCTGGTGGTCCAGCCGGCTCAGCAGGCAAACAGTCACGAGGTCGACAGTCTTTTCAGCCGGGCGAGTAGTGTTGTTAGCAGCTCTGACCAACCTGGCAGTTTGAAAATTGTTTGCAAGGATGGCGAAGCCGACACTGTGGGCATGTATAACCCTTATGCGATGATGATTATCTGCCAATTGCACGAGTCAGGAGTTGAACTGAAAATCAACTTTGATTCTGGTGCCATTCCAGCCAAACAGGTCCAGAGAATGTCAGTACAATTTGAACATTTGCTGCGGCAGCTATGCTCGGGGGAGTGTACCCATATGAGCCTACGCAATATCACTGTTGTCACCAAGGACGACTTGGCTGATATTTGGACATGGAACGCAGCGCGGCTGGAGCCCAAGTTTGAATCCATCACCGATGGTCTGCATCGGCAAAGCAATGCGAAACCAGAAGCAGTTTTGATATCTGCGTGGGACAAGCAGTTAACAGCCCAACAGGTGCAGAGCTGGTCTGTAACGCTGGCTGCTCGACTTCGCCATGAAGGTGTGCTTCCTGGATCGATCGTTATCCTGGCCTTTGAGAAAAGTGCTTGGCAGGCAGTGATGATGCTTGCAGCCCTCAAAATTGGTGCAATAGCTCTGCCGATGTCTGTACCAGTTTCCAAATCTCGAGCCATGCAAGTGATTGAGAGTTTGCAGCCCCAAATTGCGGTTACCTCCACCCCGTCCGATTCATCTCCATTCCACATGTTGATCCCAGTCCTCAGCATCGCCGACCTCATTACTTCGGAAATGAAAGGCTCCGATGATGTTGTTAAATATATGCCATATCGTCACCTGCCCAGTGATCCTGCTCTTCTTCTATTTACTTCAGGCTCCACTGGAACACCAAAAGCTATTGAATGGAGTCACAGCGCCTTATCAGCTAATATACGAGCCGCCATCATGGCATTTGGACTGACTGACACGAGCCGAGTCTTCCAGTTTGCCGGTTACGACTTTGATGTGAGCACAGTAGAGACTTTGGCTACCCTGCTTGCTGGAGGTTGCTTGTGTATTCCATCGGAGACAGACCGAAGGAATCGGCTGACCGACTCAATCAACGGCTACAACGCCAATTGGATGTGTCTGACCCCATCTGTGTCAGACACCATGAGCGCTGGTGGTTTGCCATCTATGAAAACAATGGTATTTGCGGGTGAGAAGCTCGAGCACAAGACTGCTCTTCGATGGTTAGACGCCCAGAAAACTGTACATAACTGGTACGGGCCAGCGGAAGCCTCGGTGGCTACTTCGTGCCTTATAGATTCCGACAGTTGGCGTCCAGGTATGATTGGGCAAGGTCGCGCCGGGCTGGCGTGGCTCGTCGATCCAAAAGACCCCAACCTACTAGCCCCAGTGGGAGCAGTGGCCGAGTTGTGTATGGAGGGCTCTATGCTAGCTCAGTATGCTGGAGCCAATGGCGCTGAGTTGAACAAAGAGAGTTTCATTTCCCCATCGTGGCTGCAAGATGGCCACTGGAAGACCCCTGGTCGACCAGGTCCAGTATATCGTACTGGTGATCTGGTTACCTACGACTCGGATGGTCGTATCGTCTACCTTGGGCGCCTCCAGGATTCTCAGCGAAAGATCAGAGGCCAGCGTATTGACCTAGGAGAAATAGAACGGTGCATCCAAGACTTCCTGGCCGGTTTGGTGGACACCAGGCTTGTCGCAGAGATATTTTCTCCGGCTTGCGGTCATAACGATACTTTGGCCCTTTTCATCAGTCCTACTGATGCCGTTGATCGCGCAGATCCTCAGGCATATCTTCAAATCGTATGGCCGGTCGATGCTCTGGAGAATCATCTTGCCAGCATTCTTCCATCTTATATGATTCCCAGGATGTACATACCGCTTAGTGAACTTCCTATCGGTCCGACAGGAAAGACAGACAGGAGAAGATTACGCGAAATTGGAGGTTCCCTCACCTTGGCACAATTGGCGGAAATGCAACCAACTCGAAAGCAAGCCAGAAAGGTCAGCACTGAGAACGAGAAATTATTACAGCAAATGTGGGCTCATGTGCTGGGGGTTGAGCCGGATGTCATCTACGCGACCGACCACTTCCTTCGCTTGGGAGGAGACTCGATCAGCGCTATGCGCCTCGTTGGAATGGCCCGTACGAAGCGCTTTTCTCTCACTGTTGCCGATGTGTTCGATTTCCCCGAGCTAGCGAAGATGGCGGAGAAAATGATTCACGGCGAAAGTCATGTGGATATGCAAGACATTCCAGCATTCTCACTTTTACCCCGTGGGGTGGACGAGTCACACTGTCGATCGTATGTGGCTCAAATTTGTTCGGTCTCGCCAGATCGAGTTCTTGATATCTACCCCTGTACAGCACTTCAAGAGGGATTGCTGGCGCTGGGGGCCCGAAGAAATGGGCAATATGTATCTCGTAGTGTATTGCCACTTCAAAGCGATATTAATCCAGACCGACTCAAAAATGCCTGGGAGAGGACAATCGCCAAACTCTCTATTATGCGAACCCGAATCGTGGATCTCCCTGGCAAAGGGCTTGTGCAGGTCGTCCTCAATGACACACCTTGGAGATCTGGTCAAAACATCCAGCAGTACTTGCATGACGATGAGACGGAGCCGATGGCTCTAGGAACCCAGCTTTGCCGTGCGGCCATCATCGATAGCACGTTCATATTCACTATTCATCACTGCTTGTACGATGGCAGCTCACTGCCCATGGTTCTCGAAGAACTCCAGGCTCAGTATTACAATCAGCCAGGAAGGACGGTTACTGGAGTGGAGCATTTCATTCGCCATTTGAGTCAGATAAATACCCAGGAATCGGACGCTTTCTGGAAGGCCCAGCTATCTCGCGCTGAGTTCCGTTCCTTCCCTATCCTACCATCCAGCACGTATGAGCCACAAGCCAGTGAATTTATGGAGCATCCGGTTGCCCTAAACTGGCCGTCCAAGGGAGCAACACCATCCACAATCCTCCGCGCAGCGTGGGCAGTCCTCTCGTCGCAATATGTGGCCTCCAGTGATGTGATCTTTGGGGTGACAGTGAGTGGACGACAGGCAAATATAAACGGCATGGAGAACTGCGTAGCGCCAACTATTGCAACGGTTCCAATTTCTGTGTCGATTGATTGGGAGAATACGGTTGAGACATTCCTCCAAGGCCTCCAAAAACAGGGGTTGGATATCATGTCTTATGAGCAATACGGCTTGCCAAACATTCAACGAGCCAACGGGAATCGCAATGGTGGGTTGTTCCAGACTTTGCTGGTGGTTCAGCCAATAACCAAAGGGAACAGCCTGCATGAAGATAGTCGGTTGTTCAAGGCACGGAGCTTTGCCTCCAATTTGAGCACCTTGGGGATCGATCCATTCAATGTGTATGGCTTGATGGTTATCTGTCAGCTTACCACCTCGGGACTCAACATTCAAATGAGCTTTGACCCAAACATCACCGACAAGCGGCAGATTAAAAGGATAGTCTGTCAGCTGGAGACAGTCATTCGCCAGTTGTGTACAAGGTCTCCGGATAAGACGACACTGAACACCATCCAGACAGCCAGTGAGCTCGACCTGGAGCGCTTCTGGACCCAGAACGCCGACCTACCCCCGGACCCAACCACATTTGTACATGACAGGATTAGTCTATGTGCCAAAATAGACCCCGAGGCTATCGCCATTGATGCATGGGATGGCCAGTTCACATATGGCGAGCTCGACCAGATCTCTACCGTTGTCGCGCGCAAGTTAATTCTGCATTTGGGAGTCACGAAAGGGTCCGTTGTGCCCTTGTGCTTTGTGAAGTCTCGATATATGCCACTGGCTCAGGTTGCCGTTTGGAAAGCCGGTGGAGTGACTCTGCTACAATCAGCAGACATGCCAGAGCAGAGAATGAATCGTACTTTCCAGCATCTTGGTGTAGAGGTTGCCCTGGCTTCACCCGGGCGCTTGGCGACAGTTTCGAAGTATGCTCGCTGTATTACCATGGAGCAAATTTTGGAGACCCCATTGGAAGAAATTATCACACCACTACCTGTCCTGGATATGGATAGTCCGGCCTCAATTCTGGTGTCCTCCGGAAGCACTGGTGAACCAAAACATGTTCTCTGGAGTCACCGAGCTCTGGCTGCAAACGCAGAGGAACCGACTCTGCGTTTGTCGGTAACCCCCTCTTCGCGCATGTTTCAATTCTCATCGTACGATTTTGATGTCGCGACGCTGGAAACAATAATTGGGCTGACTCATACGGCCTGTCTGTGTATTCCATCTGAAGCTCAACGCCTCGACGGTATCGCGGCTGCAATTAATCATTTCGGGGCGAACTGGGCATTTATCACCCCGTCCACCGCCCGGTTGCTGCGTCCGCAAGATGTACCGGGGTTGTCCACTATTGTGATGGGGGGTGAAAACGTGTTGCAGGGCGACGTTGAAAGGTGGAAAGGGAGCTGTGCTGTCCGCAATTGGTACGGGCCTGCCGAATTCCCTGCAGTTACCGTCTATCCGGCAGATGAGCCCAATTGGTCCAGCGGTGTAATTGCACACATTGACTTGTGCCGCTGCTGGCTTGTAGATCCTCAAAACCAACAGAGACTTGTTCCATTTGGTGCGATCGGCGAGATCGTGGTGCAGGGGCCTGCAGTTGCTAGTGGCTATGTGGGAAATGCATCTCTTACAGACAAGCACTTCTACCAAAACCCCACATTCCTCTCTCGTGGGTTCGGGGCAACTCGTCCAGGAAGGCAGGGTTGTGTCTATCGAACAGGGGATCTAGCCCGATACGACTCCGACGGCTATCTGGTGTTTTTGGGGCGAAAGGACTCTCAACTCAAAGTACTTGGTCAATTAGTGGTGCCAAAGGAGGTCGAGACCCAAATTCAACGATGTCTTGATCGGCCAGGCGAACATACTGAGGTCATTGTCGATACCATCCCGCCCCCAGGTGGAGGCGGAATGATACTCGTGGGGTTCGTCGTCACCCAAGAGGATATCGACCAACTAACCAGTGGACTCAACCAAAAGCTCCAGGCGGTTCTTCCTCGATATGCAGTCCCCTCGTGGTATATCGCACTTCCAAGTGTTCCTTTGACTACAAACGGGAAGCGAGATCGAAGGCGGCTGCTTGAGATTGCTGCGTCGTCCACTCCATCCAGCCAAGGATCCACGGGACGGCTACCAGCCACAACCGCCGAGATCACGTTAGCGAGGTTATGGTCTCTTACTCTAGGGATCGAACCGGAGACAATCTCGGCCATCGATAGTTTCCTGCAGGTTGGCAACTCCATTGATGCTATGCGATTGGTAGGTACCGCTCGCCAACACGGCCTGTTGCTTACTGTCGCCGGGGTGATGGAATTTCCCATCTTAGAAGCGATGGCCAGCCTCCTGCAAAACTTGGAGGATGCACCAGATGACAGCATTGAGCCTTTTACGCTGTTGGATCATGGCCAAGACCTGAAGCTAGCCCGCCACCAGGCAGCATCCGCTTGTACTGTCAATGAGGATGACATTGAAGATTTATTCCCTTGCACCTCTCTCCAGACAGGTTTGCTAGCTTTAACAATCAAGTCCCAAGGTGATTACACCGGTCGCAATGTGCAGGAGCTAGCCCCTTCGATAGATGTCCGCCGCTTCGAACACGCCTGGGAAGAGCTGGTGCGCATAGTGCCTATCCTTCGCACACGTATAGTCGATCTTCCTGGGCAGGGATTTGTTCAAGCCGTGATCCGGGAGAGAACAGATTGGAGCAAGGCCGGGAGCGTGGAAGAATACCTGAGCCAGGACCGTCAGTATCCCATGGGGTTGGGTACTCCTCTCATGCGTTGTGGGTTGTTCTCATGCAAGTCAAATCATGAACCATCTGGTGCTTCCGGCCCAGTGCGCTGGTCTTTTGCATTGACAATGCATCATTCGATATATGATGGGCCGGCTTCAGCTATGATAATGGGCACGCTAAAGAGTCTTTACTATGGAGCAACCCCTCTTCGATTATGTCCCTTCCAGTCATTCGTCAAATACGTCTCCAGTCGGAATAAGGAAGCCGGTGCCAAGTTTTGGAAGACACAATTTGAAGGCTGTGAAGCTTCGCAATTCCCACTGCTTCCCTCGGCTAGTTATCAGCCAAGAACGAATTCCACCCAAACTGTTGTAATCAACAATGTTAAATGGCGAACAGATGGGTTCACTCCTTCAACCATAATCCGTGGAGCATTCAGCCTCGTGTGCGGCCAATATGCGATCTCGTCTGACGTGGTGTTCGGCACAGTCGTCATGGGTCGTAAAGCCCCCATTCAGGGCACGGAGAGAATTGCAGGCCCAACCATTGCCACAGTTCCTGTTCGTGTGCAAATCAAACTCGACGCCACTATCCCGCAATTTCTCCAATCTATCCAGGATCAAGAGCGAGAGATGATCCCTCATGAGCAAACAGGATTGTCGAACATCCGGCAAGTCAGCACTCCCGCAGAAGAGGCATGTCGCTTCCAGACCTTGCTCGTGATCCAACCACCCGAGCAGACTATGGACGATACTGGCTTGTTTGTATGTCGGACCGCTGAACAGGATGAGGCCACCCGATACCATAGCTTTAGCTCTTATGCGTTATCGGTAGTGTGTAACCTAGAGCCAAGTCGGCTGAAGGTCGAGTTCTGCTATGACTCCGCCATTGTTCAGTCCGAAACTATTCAAACCATGGCAGCGCACCTGGATCAGGCCCTTCGGAGCATGTGCACACAGAAATTGCCTCATACTTCGCTGGGAGATGTAAACATGATGACCCAGTCTCATCTGAATGACATCTGGACCTGGAACGCAAAATTGCCTACCACTATAGATCGATGCATGCATGATCTAATCAAGCAAGTTGTACAATGCCAGCCTGACTCGGTGGCTATCTCTGCATGGGATGGTAGTTTAACATATGCTGAGTTAGATCAGCTGTCAACCAGGCTCGCAGGTTACCTGGTACGTATGGGAGTGAAAAGGAACGTGATTGTGCCGCTTTGCTTTGAGAAAAGCTTGTACGCCATGGTTGCAGTGCTTGCCGTTATAAAAGCTGGTGGTGCCACCCTCCTCTTGGATCCATCACTGCCTGATATTCGTCTTGATGACATATTGCGGCAGGTAAATCCCACTTTGCTATTGTCATCAATCTCCCAGGAACATCGCTGCTTACGATGGGTGGCCCACCCAGTGGCCTTGGGGAAGGGATCTACCTTCTTTGAGGCCGATGTGATGAATGGGGACCCCGAAAGTCACGACCTGCCGTCTGTATCTCCAGATGATCTTTTATACACCGTCTTTACAAGTGGCAGCACCGGAACTCCCAAAGGATGTCTCATGCATCACCAACAATTCACCAGTGCAGTGGTCCACCAGCAATCCACGCTTGAAATGAATTCAACGACGCGTCTATATGATTTCTCTTCCTATTCATTTGATGCGGTCTACTGGTGCCTCTTTCACGTATGGAACGCCGGGGGCACGTTATGTATCCCCAGCGAGGAAGAACGGAAAAGCGATCTGACCGAGAGCGTGCGCCGGTTTGAGACCACGCACATTTTCTTAACCCCCTCCACTGCACGGTGGATAGACCCGCAGCGTACTCCTACCCTGCGCTATCTCTTTCTTGGAGGCGAGGCGGTCTTGCCAGAGGATCTCGCTCGATGGGCCCCACATGTCAACGCATTTGAGGTATATGGACCTTCGGAATGCTCTGCTATTACCCTCTATCATCGAGTTCCCAAGACAACAGCCGCTGCGGTACACTCCATTGGGAAGGGCATCGGCGTTCTGACCTGGGTGGTGGACCCAGGGGACCAAGACCGACTGGCACCTCTTGGAACTGTAGGTGAGCTGTATCTCGAGGGACCTCTAGTGGGACAAGGTTACTTCCAGAATGAAGAGAAAACAGCAGCAGCCTTCATTGAGAATCCATACTGGCTAGGTCAGGGCTCCCCTAATGGAAAAGTTCCGGGGCGGCGTGGTCGGATGTATAAGACTGGTGACCTCGTCAAATATCATCCACTCACTGGAAATCTTGCGTTCGTGGGCCGAAAGGACACACAGGTTAAACTGCGAGGCCAACGCATTGAGCTTGCAGATGTTGAGCATCATGTCATGCAGTGCCTAATGGATCGATCTTTGTCAGGAGCTGCGCCAACAGCAGTGGCAGAGGTTATAGAGCCAATAGCCACAGGCCGGCCAATGCTTGCCGTATTCATTGACTGCGATCAAGCACACCTAGCCGCCTTGTTGCCCTATCTTGAAGCTGAGTTGCCGCACCGGGTTCCGTCTTACATGGTCCCTGCAACTTATATCGCAACCCCATCTATGCCCATGGCGGCGAGTGGCAAGACAGACCGACGACGGTTGCGCGAGATGGGTTCCAGTTTGACTCTAGAACTATTGGCGCGCAGTGATGCTCCTGCAACTACGTTGCCCCCAAGCACAGCCTCTGAATGCCACCTACAAACCTTATGGGTTGAAGTCCTCGGTGTACCCGCCGAGAAAATTGGGGCAGAGAGTAGCTTCGTTCGTCTGGGTGGCGACTCCATTTCGGCGATGCGGTTGGCCTCCTTGGCTCGTATGCAAGGGCTGTCCTTGTCAGTTCATAATATTCTCACCACGCCTCGATTGTCCGAAATGGCACAGGCAATTTCTGCCTTGTCTCCGAAAGATACCAAGGAGATGGAAGTGGTCAGTCCCTTCTCTCTCCTAGAGTACCCCTCGGAACATAAGGTCATCTTGGATGACTTCGCGAGCCAATGCCAGATCCGTAACAGCCAAATTGAAGACATCTTCCCCTGTACGGGTGTCCAAAAATCGCTGCTCTCCATGACTGCCAAACGCGCCAACTCGTATGTTGCTCGACTCTTGCTCAAACTGAGGAAGAATGTCGACGAGTCGCGTCTCATGAATGCGTGGGAAATGGTGAGTAGAGGTTCTGCCTCCATCCTTCGTTCACGAATTGTCGACTGTCCAACAGAGGGTCTCGTGCAAGGTATTGTGGACGAACCGCTGCACTGGGACGTCCCTCAACCGCTGCAGCAATATCTCCAAAAATATCGAAACAGGCCCATGGGTCTGGCCACCCCATTAACTAGGCTTGTCATTGTTGAAGATGAACTCAACCAGGAACGTTACTGTCTGCTCACTCAGCATCATGCGATATATGATGGATATTCATTGAACCTTCTCGTGGACGAGGTGTCTAAAGCTTATGATGGAGTCCTTGACGAGCAAGCCCCAGTGGCATCATTCCAAGCTTTCATCAGACATGTCATAGCGGTTGATGCTGAGAAGGCAAAGGACTTTTGGAGTCGTGAATTTGCAGATTTCGAAGCAATCCCCTTTCCAGCATTGCCTCATGCGGATCATCAACCCAAAGCAGATAGCACAGTACGACGCAATCTGGAGAAATTCCAGTGGCCACAGCGAGATGTCACTCCGTCAACTTGTATGTTCCCATTGTTTCCTTTTATTACCTTACTGTTCTCCCTAGAAATTGCTGACATATTTATCATCGCAGTAATTCGTGCATCATGGGCCATCCTTACTGCGCGGTACATGGATTCGGACGATGTGGTTTTCGGCGCCATGGTTACGGGCCGACAAGCTCCTCTGCAAGGTTTGGACCGCATGGTCGCGCCTCTTATAAATGCTGTGCCTATCCGAGTCAAACTTGACTTCCAAGAATCGGTCGATAATCTGCTCGCTAACATCCAAAAGCAGTCCATCGACATGATTGCCTACGAACAGACTGAGTTGCTCACAATTCGGCGCATTGATACAAACACTGATCGCGGAAGCCGTTTCAATACTCTTCTCGTTGTTCAGCCCGCTATTCAAGGCGAGTCTGACGATCATCCTAATGGCCCCTACGAGCATCCCAGACAATTAGTCTCCGCAACTCAGGACCTGGATGACTCCAATCCAAACGCTATCATGATCATGTGCCAACTTACCAACACGAATGGTCTGCAACTTGAGTTCAGCTTTGATTCTATGGTGGTGGATCCAGCGCAGATGGAACGAATTGCCTCTCAATTCGAGCACGTCTTGCGTCAAGTATGTATCGCTACGACGCAGCCTGTCGACCACGTTCAAACTCTCAGTGGCGCCGACCTGGCAGAGCTATGGAAGTGGAACTCGTCTGTCCCCCCGGCAATTCCTAAATGCGTGCACAGCTTGATCAGTACAACTGCTCAGAAGCATGGAGACCAGCCAGCCATCTGCGCCTGGAACGGCAATTTAACGTATTTCGAGTTGGATGAACTGTCCAATCAGTTGGCCTCGCACTTGATGGCTTTTGGTGTTGGTCCCGGTACCGTCATTCCACTTTGCTTTGAGAAGTCCATCTGGCATCCAGTGGCAGCTCTTGGGGTGATGAAATCAGGTGCTGCGTGTCTCTCAATGGACTCCACTCAACCAGAATCCCGACTGCAGTCTATCGTCAGACAAGTCAATCCTCGGGTTATCCTAGCATCGGCAAAAACCGCAGGATTAGCAAGTCGTTTATCTGATGCTGAAGTCAAGGTGATTGACCAAGATTACCTCGACTTAGTGGCTAAAGATACTCCGGTCCA
Organism: Penicillium hordei; assembly: GCF_028827395.1. Classification (NCBI taxonomy): domain Eukaryota; kingdom Fungi; phylum Ascomycota; class Eurotiomycetes; order Eurotiales; family Aspergillaceae; genus Penicillium; species Penicillium hordei. The sequence continues at coordinate 2,047,105 of NW_026623146.1, read as the reverse complement.
GCCTTTGCCCACAGTTCACCCATCCGATGTTCTATACGGTGCGTATCTCCTCCTTTTTTTCTCTCTTTCTCTTCAATGACTGTACTAACCTCTTCAATATCAGTGGTATTCACCAGCGGCTCTACGGGAACACCTAAAGGTGTCGTCACTACACATCAGAATTTTGCATCTGCTGCAGTGCATCAAGCAGAGATGCTACGTATTCAACCAGGCACACGCGTATTTGACTTTGTCTCGTACAGCTTTGATGTATCATGGTCCAACACCCTTCAGACATTGATTCGCGGAGGCTGTCTTTGTATTCCCGACGAGTTGGATCGTCGAAATGACATTGCGGGGGCATTCAATCGCATGAATTGCAACTATTCCTACTTTACACCCTCTGTGGTGCGATCTTTGGAGCCATCGAGTATGCCTAAACTCAAAACCTTGGCCATGGGGGGCGAACCCATCCCTACCACTGAGGTTGCTCGGTGGAAACAGACTGAGGCTGTCATTGGAATCTACGGTCCGGCTGAATGCGCACAGGCCCTCACGTTTGCACCTCTACGGTCTAACGGACGAAACAATCATGTAGGGTACTCATATGGAGCCCGGACATGGCTGGTGCAACCGGGCCGCCCCGATCGTCTGGCCGCAATTGGCGCTGTGGGAGAGCTTCTCATTGAGGGTCCCACGGTCAGTCGAGGATATTTCGATGACTCTGACAAGACTGCTGCTGCGTACATTCAAAATCCATCCTGGTTGTTGGAAGGCTCACCAAGCCTTCCCGGCCGTCAGGCCACCCTATACAAGACGGGTGACCTACTTCGATACAACTCAGATGGGTCGCTGGATTTCCTCGGCCGTAAGGATGGTATGGTCAAACTTCGAGGCCAGCGAATTGAGCTGGCTGAAGTTGAATACCATATCCGTGCTAACCTCCGCCATCCTGATCTATGTGATGGCCTTGCGGCAGAGATTATTACCCCGAGCAATAGCAGTCCCATTCTCGCCGTCTTTTTTGCCCTATCTCCCCCTGAAGAGGAGTGGTCCGAAGAAGCCACTTTATCGAAGCTGACGCGTTTGATCGACGGTTTGGAGGATAGGCTTTCCAATTCTTTACCGCAATAGTATGTATTCCCCCATTCAACAACATTTTTGCTACTCTCGACAAATGCGACTGGGGTTAACTGTGATTCTTTCCTAGCATGGTTCCTGGCGCCTACATCCCCATCAACAAGATTCCAATGACTACCACCGACAAAACAGATAGAAGAACTCTACGGCAGTTGGGAGCTGTTCAGACTTTGGAAAAACTAGCAAAACTGCAGTCTCACGGGAATACCCATCATGCACCCACGACAGTGATGGAACAGAAACTACAAGTACTGTGGTCTGTGGTTCTTGGAATAGATCCGAAAATTATCAATGTCGACAGCAACTTCCTCAGAATTGGTGGAGAGTCCATCGCAGCCATGCGACTGGTGGCAGCAGCACGAAATGAGAAGCTCACGCTCACAGTCGCGGATATTTTCAACGCGCCACGGCTCTCTCAACTCGCCCTTTTAGTTCAGGAGGCCACTGAGGAGGAGTCCCTGCCATTGTTGCGACCCTTCGCTTTGCTCAAGGCGAATGATCCAAAGCACTTCTTCGCTGACTTTATTGATCCGCTCCTCGACCCAGGGGCTGGGAACGTTATTGATGTCCTTCCTTGCACCGACTTCCAAGCCTGTGCAATTTTGGATGCTTTCCAAGACCCGCCCAGCCGATTGCCTCATTGGATCTTCGATCTCCCAGCAGATGTCGACTTCTCACGGTTAGAGTTGTCGTGTCGCAAGCTAGTAGACCATTACGACATCCTTCGTACGGTGTTCGTTCAAACGCATGGTCGATTCTGGCAGGTTTTGCTCGAACATTTGAATCCCGCATATGACAACTTCCAGGCAAGTCATGAGGATGATGTGACAACCTTCGTCGATTCCATTTGTGAGCTAGATCGAAAGCGGATTCGAGCCTTTGGCTCTTCCTTCATTCGATTCATGGCAGTACGGAGTCCCTCTGGGAAACACCGACTCATTTTCCGGATCTCGCATGCCCAATTCGACGGATTTAGCTGGGAAACTGTTCTCTGCAGTCTCTCTTCACTCTATTGCGGCGACACTCTCCCTGACCAACCCAAGTTTGCTCAATATATCACCTATAGGGAGGATAAGAAGACAGACGCCTTTGCCTATTGGACCTCGCGCCTCAAACACACTCCAAATCCCAAGTGGAGTAGTATAGATTATTCCAACCATGTGTACACTACCAAGGACCGGCTGACGGTAAAAGCGACGATCCCAATGCCTGAAGGGCAGTTGGTTGAGGGGATGTCGCCCGCAACTTTATTCCATGCCGCATGTGCCATGGTATTATCCCACCAGTATCAGCAAGTTCACGTTGTATTTGGTCGCCTGGTCACTGGCCGGTCGATGCTACCGACCAGTCTGCAAAATGTGGTCGGTCCATCTATGACCGAAATCCCTATCAGCGTGCACATTGATGACCATGCTACTCTTTCGGGCATTGCATTGCAATTACAGCGTCAGCTAATTGAGGATTCCCGATACGAAACCGCCGGGATGGAAGAAATTATCCGAAACTGCACCGATTGGCCAGATGACACAAAGGACTTCGGCTGGCGGACCTCCTTCCAGCAAGAAGATGATCGTAACTTCACTTTCCTTGGAACAGAAAGTCGAATATCATTCTACGAGGCAGATCTGCTGCCTCGAAACCGACCGGAAATATATGCTACCCCACGGGATGGGAAGCTGGATCTTGAATTTGAGGGTAATCGCCAGTTGATCAGTGAGGATGATGTTCAACGTTTCATTCAAGGTCTGAAAACAGTGTTGAGTGTCGTTTGATATGCGACCAGAACAGCCTTTCGTATTTTTTTATACTTCAAATTTCAATGCTATCAAGTTCAGAAAGCTGGTGTACGGACGATGTATGGTATGAATAATCCCTCGGGACCAGAGTTGCTTGAATAAATTGTCGATTGTCTCCGGATTGACCTTGCAGCTGGCCTCGATGGCGGCGAGGTACTTTTCTTGGGCACTACGACCGTCAGCCTTGCCATGCAGATCGATACTTTGAAATGGCACTCATGAGGTCATTGTAAAGAAACGGTACTGTGTTGAATTTGAGAAATGTAGAAAGCTAATCGAGCAAGGTAGAGGATGCCCAGTATTTAACCTCATTATTGTCTATAATAGTCAATGTATAGGCAAAACAATCGATCAAGTGCTAGAATATCCCCTAGGCTGACCAACTAGGCAAACGAAAGTCTCCATTTGATCATTTGCCATTAACTTGACAGCTGGGCGTATCGAGGCACTGAATCAGGAATCTGTGTGGGGCTTACCCCCTACGCCTTACATTTAACATACAGTACAGCGGCTTAGATATCAACCAATACTTTTTTCGGAGACTTTTTAAGCTTGGCGAGTGCAAAAAAACCGGAATAAAACTAGGTACGCCACATTGGTAAGGATGTATTGACCATTGAAGATATTCCGTTGATTAACACAGAGTGACGTCGTTGACATCAGGCTAAACGGAAGGGGGATCTTGTTCGAAACTATATAACACTGCATATTTCATATTCATATTCTTCTCCGGGCGCAACAGACAGTCAACTAACCATGCCTTCAGCCATAGTCACTGGTGCCACTGGTAAGCGGTATTGTCCTGGACTTTGCCATAATATATGAAGTTAACCTCGGTAAGGAATCACCGGGAGTGCTATCGTGCATCACCTCCTCAAAGATGCATCTTTCGACAAAATTTACTCGTTCTCTCGTGGGAACCCAGGGTACAAAGACCCTATAGTCCAGCATATTAGCCTGGACCTCCAAAGCTCAGCCCAAGACATGGCCCAGGCCTTCCAGAGCGTTTCCGCCGAGTATATCTTTTTCTGTGCGTACTTGGCTTCAGATGATCAAGTCGAGCTATCGCGAACAAACGAAGCGTTGCTTTCTAATTTTCTGGAGGCACTCGAGCTCAACGACGCTGTCCGCAGGATCAAGCGCTTCGTTCTCACCTGCGGATTCAAGCATTATGGTGAACATATCGGACCCGGGAAGCAGCCGCTAGTCGAGGATGACCCTCTTCTAGAGAACGACCTTGGTGGGGTGTCCTGGCCGCCAATCTTCTACTACCCCCAACAAAGAGTTCTAGAAAAGGCAGCTAAGAAAGGTGGCTGGGAATGGGTTGCTACGCTCCCGGAAGACGTTCTTGGATACGCCCGAGGCAATTTTATGAACGAAGCAACGGCCCTCGGACTTTACTGTGCTGTCAGCAAAGCCCTCCCTGGCTCGGAACTGCCATTTATCGGTAGTAAGGCGAACTATTTTGCTTTCAATTGCTGGACATCAGCGAATCTACATGCCAAGTTCTGTCTCTGGGCAGCTGTCGCGCCGGGTGCAGGAAACCAGATCTTTAATGTGATCAATGGCGATACAGAATCCTTCCAAAACCTCTGGCCACGTATGGCCGCCCGGTTTGGGTGTCACATTCCCGATCCCATGTTTCCCAATGGCGGTATTCCAGATACCAAGGGATTCAGGAACTACGAGTCATCTACAATTCGACTACCAAATAATCCTCCTCTCAAGGCGTCAGCCACATCATTGGGTCTCTCTACAGACCCGGATTTGGAGAAACCACCTACACTTTTCCTACAGGTTGACCCAGAGAAATGGGCCAAACGGGAGGATGTCAACAAGGCATGGGTTCAGCTTCGGGAAAAGTACAATCTTGACCAACACGCATGGGATAAGGCGACTTGGAACTTCTTAACCATGGCACTGGGTAGAGACTGGAGTTGTGTAGGGAGTATGAGTAAGGCAAGAAAATTGGGCTGGACTGGGTATGCAGATACTTGGGATGAGTTGGAAGAGACATTTGAAATTCTGGAAAGTAAGGGTGTTCTTCCGCCTTTGAGTCAGTTGAAGCAGGATTTCTAGTCTGCTGTTGAGAAAGAACAAATGCTGTCGAGCATCATGTGCTGTTGCTCTTGGAAAGTTGGGCTCGAGGTTGCCGTAGGTAGACCTAGCTCTCTCTTCCCTTCTTCTCTCTCTGAGTCTTAAGCTTCAATACAGAATGTTTCTGCTTTTTCTTGTATCTCCGTTTCGGTACATGCTTCTCCCAAAATCCTATATTAGGACCATTTTACATGCATTGGCAAGATTGTTCCTATTAGTGCATTCATACACCATACACTTTCCGTACATGAAAGAGGAAAACCCCACACGGAAAATGATTGGAATCCGGTAAGGGGACTATCATGCTTATCATGCATCTAGCTTTAATGCACTAACACAGCTGCAGGTTACAGCCGATCAGGCAATCGATCAAAATGACCCTATTCTCGGGTACAATGTATCTTGAAATTCGTGATGTCGCTCAGAGCCACGTCGATGCGCTACAAGACCGACAATAGCACTCAAACGCATTGCTCGTGATACCAAAGCGTACAGCAATGGAACGCAAGACCATCGAAATGCCATTGGTGAGCTCTTGTCTGAGATCAGTCGCTTGCGCAGTAGATAACCAGTCTACGCCGGGGGAAAGGACCAGCTTGCTAGTCATGCTATGAATGCAATAACCAGTGATCACCAAGTCCCGCAACGCGATGAAGCCCTTTATGTGGGCGAATACCCGATACCCATATTTTGACGAGACACCCCTACATTTCTCCCAAATTTCCTTCCATCTAACTTGTATATTGTCCACTGACCATATATATGGCAAAACATATTCCAGCGACAATTTCGAAGTTACGAATGAGACTTTCAGTAACCGAGATTAAATCCTGCATTTACTATGGTTTTGTAAGGTAGGTGGCTCGCATATGAAATACGTTATTATTAAAGTGGTTATATAATGAAGTGATTTCGAGTATCCCTCAGTTCCTAGACCTGAGGGATAACGTATTTCCTGGGCGAGCTGCGCAGTCCGGAACACATAGTAAATGCGATAAATCACTACTTGATATTTTACCACCATTTTATTTTATTTTATTGTGAGTCGATAGCTGTTGATAAGACTTAACACCACTGTATATTAATATTGGAGAAAGTAGAAGGCTATATGATCATTATTTCGAAATTTACCGAAATTTACGTTGCAAAAAGCTAAAGATATATATATCGCGATTATCAAGTCATGAATATTTTACATTGCGGAATCAACTGACAACGAGGATGATTATTAGAGATTACTCTTGAGTATTGTAGCACTATATCTTTATTGAGGTCATAATTTCCCTTGATGACTACTCCGTACTTGGTAAGGGAGCCGCATCTCGTATCCCCCTTTCTTCCCGAGGTCCATATATCATTTTCTTCGCATTTAGAATAGAGTCTCCAGTATGCCACCAAAGTTCATCTCAAAGTGTGATCATAAGTCTATCTGTTTGTCCTCCTCTACTCATGCTACTGTAGCAGGTTTCAGGAGACAAGGCCCAAGGCAACGTCTTGCTGCGATAAAAGCAGACAACCGAAGCTTCCCACGGGAAAACAAACTCTTCCTCGAAGAAGATGACAGAGTTTTCCCTGCACCCTTGTTGCTGCCTGGAGATGACCTTTCCGGGGACCCAGAAGACCCGCAGAGTTTTCAAGAATGGCTTGGTGGGGAACACCGCAATCCGGTAACTGCAAAACAAAACACTGTCTATATCGTTCCATCTCCTCAAATTGACCCCAATGTTGACTTCATGCGAACATGGACAACACCAAAATGTCCAGGCGATGAGCATTCCACAAAGCCTCCTAGTACAAAGGACGTCCAGGATTATCTGACTGCCTTCTACCACGGTCTTCCTGTCAAGATGATGCCACCATCTACCTTGCGGTTCATTCCATGGGAAGAACCCACAAAGAGACCTCGGAAAAAGACAGGCCCGCAATACCTGGGTCTGCAATCCGGCGACGAGTGCGTGCGGATTCGCTCACGTACCTTGCCAGAGGGGGCATATGGGGGCCAAGTCAATCTAGATGATCTTCTCGATACGGCCGTTAGCATTTTACCAAAGGATGCATATGCCCTTTTGATTCTTGTGGACTTCGATCTCTACGAGGATGACGAGGACGAGTTTGTATGTGGCCGTGCATACGGAGGAAGTCGCGTTGCAGTGGTATCCAGTGCAAGATACAACCCCATACTGGATAATATGCAAGATGTTGAGCGTCTCCATGCATGGCCTGCGTCGCATTGCAATAAGTACATGTCGGCTTGTGCTTCGGCGGAACCAACTGCAAAGAGACAGAAAAGATCTCAGGTCAACAGTCGAGGATCACAAAATTCGACTTCGGAGCTAAACGGTCCTGTGAGGGATGCAGTATCAGTCTACCGTTCCCTCCCAGAAGTAGATTCATCACCTTCATTGCTGTCTGCGCTCTGGTTGGGCCGTGTTTGTCGGACGGCGAGCCATGAATTGGGACATTGCTTTGGTGTTGCCCATTGCGTGTACTACGCATGCTCAATGCAGGGCACCGCGTCTATCAGCGAGGACGCAAGACAGCCACCTTATCTCTGTCCGGTTGATCTGGCGAAGATACTTTGTGCCACGTCAACGTCTGCGTCTGAGCGATACCGGGCTCTTCTAGCGTTTTGTGAACGGCCTGGTAATAGTGGTACACATTTCTTCGCACCGTTGGCTACTTGGATCCGAAGTAGGTTAGCCCAGATCAAGGACTCGACATGAGTTTCTTAATGGCGATGGTGCTTTTTTGCTTTTCCATGCCGATGATAGGTGGGGGTTTGGGATGTAGATAAGCAGTCCCTAAGTATCTCTTTCGCAAACTCTTCGCAAACTCAAAGGAATATATTAAGGGCTTGTATGGATAAAGTTGATCAAGAACCTTGGAACAGGAATTCTAGAAAGACTTTAAATCCCCGGCAACCAGTCTACAACATACAGTAGAGTGTGTACCATGGTATGTACCATGGTATGTTGTACTATAACCTCGGCACTTCCAAAAATGAATTCTACCTTCGAACCCCACTATCCCTTGCATGTGGTGTGGTATGGGTTTTGAGACCATCAGGAACTCACCCTAGCGATTGAAGAGAACTCTCGGTCGAGAGAGTAGGGAATAAGATCCGGTTCCTGTGTTGTCTATCTCAGCAAAAACGAGCCGTCGTTTCAAGTCTTGCGATCCGAGAACGTTCCACGGTTTCCATTAGTGATAGTTGGGGTCATCTTTGTTTTTGTTTTTTTTCTAGCAATAAACAGAGGGAAACTGACGAGCGAGCAGGTAGTATGAGAGATTTTTTTGGGGCACACTTATTTTCTAAAAGTATGTCTCGATCGGGTGTTCCTGATGGCCGACCTTGCCAAGCCGTTTCAAGTTAAGAATTTGGGGGTTTGAAAATGTCTTTCAGCCCAGCGCCACCCATACACCGCATACACGGGAGAAGTTCGGTTAACGGTGTATGAAACTGTCTATGGTTTTCGAAGCTTAAAAGGGTTTAACCGAGAGATCTTGGCGTGAACTGGTGGATCACCGATCAGAGTTGGAAGCAAAAATAGTAACTGTTTCAAGTAGAGTGAGGTTCCTGACGGACCGTGGATCTGAGCATTGTTGCTAAGGTTCGTCGAACTTGTTTTGTTTTTTTTTTGGTTCACGATGAAACATCCGACTGTTTCCGCCTGTTTCCGACTGGAGTAGGTGGTGGGGAATAGAGCACGTGAGAGATCGATTCCGTAGGAAACGGTCGGAGTGGTTTTTCACGTTTTGCGATTTCAAAAACTGCTCGAATCACAACTTAATAGCAGCTATACATAATTCGGCCGATCGTAAGACTACCTTCGGCCGATTGTTCCGAATAAACTATCGCAGAGGCGTTGGACTAGTCGAAAATGATTTTGGGGTTTTTTTTCTTTTCGAGTGGTTTTCTTTGTTCTAGACTGTATTTCGTACTTCGTACTCGTACGTGGTACACGGATAGAGAATGCCGGCGAAAATCGAATTATTGGAAGATCCGTTAGATCAAAGAACACCCGTACTTTGTGTATATGTGTATAGAGTACGGAGTACAATGTTTGTCCTTTGAATCCCAAAGAATTCGACATTTTGTTCCAGTTACTTTTAGTCATTTTTCCCGAGGGAGCTGTACCAAAGATACTCTCCTGCATTGGACCGATCCTGACAACGGGGGGAGCTGCAGCTAGAGATGAAAACTGCAGCTTGCAGTCCCATTTCTGGCATTAGCCTCTTACAAATCAGGTCATCGCAATTTCCATGGTGCAGGTACAAGGGTATCCGAGAGGTTTACCGTCACATGCACTGTCTGCAGCGACCACTCGTGGAGCTCTTCCGCGTGGGGTGAGACATTGGCTTCATTCATGCAGATCACAACTTTTAGTGTTGTTTGAAAACCGGTAGTTTGCGGAGCAGTGGAAGAGAAGTTTGCTGGCCAAGGTTATTTCTCGAATTCATTGAGCAGTCCCCTACTGTTTTCGGTATTTGTTTGGTTGTCCCCTGTATAGAACATTCAGTACCATCAGCACATTAAACAAGTGATTCAAAGACAATTTTACAATTTTGAGGGATTGTGCTTTCTCCACTTTGGGGACTAAGGCACTTTTAGCTTGTTTTGATATTAAGCCACCCTTGAATAGATAATCTGATTCGACTATGCAACCCACAAAGTGGAGACTCTCCCCTGCTCAGTTGCATAACTTCATATTCCATTCACATTTTAAACCCAACTAAGTAGCGTCTTAACTAGTGCTGTCAGCAATACTAAAGGCCTAGATGCTGCTATCCTTGTTTTTGTTTTTTTTGTTATGTCGACGGAGTAGCTTTGTCTTGAGCAAACTCTTCGTGAAAAGCCGGGTTTGCGCTGTACTATTATTTACCATAGTTGGTCAAGAACGTACACTTCCCTGTAGGACGTAACCATATTCCTGCCGACGGTATACTTTGGGATAGTCTCTCGCGTTGTACTTGTATGTACTCTATACTCCCTACTATTAAATATATCTTCCGTATGAACAATACATGTATGATCCGAGTTTGTCAAAAGTCTGTACCTCAGAAAGCACCGAGAATTCAGTGGCTAACAAGTTCCCCTCGATAGCCTTAAATTGCTATCGTGTACAACATAGACTGAATTGACAGGTGTAAGTTTCACGGAATCGGACGTGTCCATCTTTGCCTGATATGGTCAAGAGCATGCTGTACCTGCGCTAATTCCCCGGGAGCAGTGGAACACGCATTTGACAACGGGCCACTCGGAATGCCGCTTACACTTTTTAGTACAAGGTTCATGAGAATCAGATAGTTGGATTTGGTCTGTAAGGCGTACTCCATAGATGTGTAAAATAGAATATAGTTCCTGTGGAGATAGAAAGGGGGTTAACTTCAGATACAAAATTGTGATGTTAGAACGTTTCAACCGTCCCAAGGTTGATCTTGTTGATCCTTTTCCTCTTAGAAATTGGCAGTTTTCTTTTCTTTTTTTACGTTTATTTCCCAATAGGGTCTTGGAAGGGACATATCTTCCACTTCCAAATGAGTTCATCTCTACCCGAATGGACGGAGTACGGAGTAGTTAACATTCAGATGCCATAAATATGATGAATCTCGTAAATGTCATAAATATGATACATTTTCCAACTCTACCAAAAATAGCTCGGGACATGGCCCACAAGTAACCAGTTTAGCCCGTCAGGAGTCATGATCCACCTGAAAGATCCCAAGTCTCCATCTTCTCATCCCTGAAGCCTAAGGGGTCGATAGCTCCAAATGTGGAATTGGAGACCGGGGTAGAACCAGTATGAGTTTGTTCCGATCCTGACGCAGTTGAGTACCTGGGATTGTTGCCCGGAACCCTCCCGGCTTATAGGTGATCAGGGGGTATATAAACAACCATGGCGATCACCTCTTCGGATCTTCAATTCTTCAACTATCTTTTCTTTCTCTTTTCACTCTTTCCTGTCTATCTTAATTCTTTTGGCGGCTTCTGCCTGCCTGTCCAGTCTTTCGCTTCTGTATACCCTTGTTCAGAAGGCTTTACACATCCAATACCTTTTGGACTACACATTCGTTAATACAACACAAAAAAACGCAACATGCGTTCTTCTCTCGTTATGCTCGCCGGTCTGGCGGGCGCGGCTCTCGCCTACCCTACCGATAAGGCCGTGGAGCCCCGTACCCTGGGTCTCCTCGGTGAGCTCCTCGGAGACATCACTGTCGACGTGACCTCTATCCTCGGTGCCGTCCTCGACCACTCCCACTCCTCCGTTGAACTTCTTGCTGGTCTGAGCGCTGAAGGTGCTGCTGCTCTCTCGGGTGGTGCTCTTGGCTGCAAGTCTGGTGTCATCCACCACAAGGCTAAGGCCGCCCTCAAGCTTTGGTTGCTCTTCCACGCCGACCTTGACGTCTCCCTCAAGAAGTCACTGATCTCCTGGTGTGAGGGTAACGACGAGCTCGTTCTCTCCGCAGACGTCCTGGCTGCTTTGTCTGTGTATATCCCCGGATGTGCCGATATCGCTGCCCAGGGCCAGCTTTACGTGACCATTGACGGTATCTTTGAGGCTGCCAGCCTCGAGTCCGCTCTTGTCCTGAGTGCTGGTGCTCAGGCTTCCCTTTCTGCTTGGATTGAGGCTAGGCTTGATCTTGATGCCGGTGTCAAGGTCGGTCTGAATGTCTGCGCCGCTGGTGGTGTTGTCGGCAGTCTGTCGGCTGACATCAAGGCTACCCTCCTCGCCTGGATCAACAGCAAGGAGTGCGACCTCAGCGCTCACCTCAAGGTCTCGGTTCTTGCCTGGATCAATGGTCACGCTGGTGGTGACCTTGTTGAGATTGGTGCTCTTACTGAGACTGCTCTCTCTACCATCTCCGTTGGTGCTTCCGTCGGTGTGCACGTTCTGGAGTCCGGCCTTCTGTCTATTGGCGGCCAGGCCTCTCTCGCCGCCTTCCTGGGCGTCGATCTCGCTGCTGATCTCGCTGCCGATGTCAAGCTCGGTCTCCAGGCATGCGCCAAGGGTGAGCTCGCCACCGCCGTCGAACTTGACATCCGCACCCAGCTCGCCATCTGGCTCCACAGCTCTGACTGCTCTCTGGGCGTCGAGCTGAAGGCTGTCGTCCTTCTTTGGCTGTCCTTCGCTGTCGAGGCCGATGTCTCCGTTTCCCTCGACCTGGTCGGTGGCCTCGTCGGCGATGTCACCGGTCTCCTAACCGAGACCGTCACCGATCTCAGCGTTGACCTTCGTGGCGCCCTTTCCCTTTGCGCTGCCGGCGGTAGCTTGCTTGATCTGACCTTCGCTGCCCGTGCTGAGCTCGCTGCCTTCCTCAGTGGCTGCACTTCCATTGATATCGATGTCACCATCCAGATCATCATCATCGAGTGGTTCACCGGCTGCAGCATCCCCGGTGCTCCCTCCGCCCCCGCCTCGTCTTCCGTTCCCAGCCTGCCCTCCAGCACCCCCTACCTGCCCAGCACCTCCGCTGTGCCTTCCGGTCCCGGTGCCTCCGTTTCCGTCTCTGTTCCTGCCGGCACCCCGGTCTCCAGCGGCCCTGCTGCCAGCACCACCCCCTGTGATACCGAGACCTCGCAGATTGTCAGCTCTACTGTCATCCCCGGCCCCAACGGCTCCGGCTCGATCACTGTCACCGCCCCTGCTGTTCCCACCGGTACCACCATCCCCAGCGGCCCTGTTCCCTCCGGCCCTGCCTCTTCTGGACCAGTTCCCTCTGGCCCTGGTGCCAGCACTACCCCTTGTGACACCGAGACCTCGGAGATTGTCAGCTCAACTGTGATCCCCGGTGGCCCCAACGAGTCCGGCTCCCAGACCGTTACCATCCCTGCCGTGCCCACCGGCACCGCCCCTGCTGAGACCCCCTCCGGCGTCGCTCCCACTGGCACCCCTGGCGTTACTGGGCCCGCTCCCTCTGGCCCTGCTGCCAGCACCACCCCTTGTGATACGGAGACCTCGGAGATTGTCAGCTCTACTGTGATCCCCGGTGGTCCCAACGAGTCCGGCTCCCAGACCGTTACCGTCCCTGCCGTGCCTACTGGCACCGCCCCTGCTGAGACCCCCTCCGGCGTCGCTCCTACCGGTACTCCTGTCGCGTCTGGGCCCGCTCCCTCTGGTCCTGCCCCCAGCGGCCCCGCTGCCAGCTCCACCCCTTGTGACACCGAGACCTCGGAGATTGTCAGCTCTACTGTGATCCCCGGTGGTCCCAACGAGTCCGGCTCCCAGACCGTTACCGTCCCTGCCGTGCCCACCGGCACCGCCCCTGCTGAGACCCCCTCCGGTGTCGCTCCCACCGGCACTCCTGGCGTTACCGGGCCCGCTCCCTCTGGCCCTGCTGCCTCTACTCCCTGCGACACTGAGACCTCCGCGATCGTCACCTCAACCGTGATTCCCGGTGGCCCTGCTCCCTCCGGCCCAGCTGGCACCACCGACGTGCCCGTTCCCTCCGGCCCAGCTGCCTCAACCCCCTGCGACACTGAGACCTCCGCGATCGTCACCTCGACTGTCATCCCCGGTGGCCCTGCTCCCTCTGGCCCTGCCCCTACTAGCGCTCCTAGCCTCCCCTCCGGCGGTAGCGATGTTGTCACCGTCACCAAGACTGTGACTGCCACCGTCTGCGGCTGCGAGTAAAGCAGACACTATTCCGGGGCATATTCCGAAGACTCGGCCCTGAAAGGTCTCTCATAGTATTTCTTTCGTCAATTGTTAATTTTTGCTTTTTGAGCCCTATCCACGACAAGATGATTTTCGAACATGGGTGTCAATGTGGCTACCCATGCTTCAGATACCCTTCCATCCCACCCGGTGATCTGCCGTCTCTCCACATCTGGCGTCTCTGTAGATATATAATTCTAATTCTAATCTGCTCGTGTGGAGATTGAAATATCCTGTTCATCATGGGTATCGGATATCTCTTGTTCTGGTGTGTTTATGTATGGTACTGGATATCGGCCTGCTGAAGATCCCTTGTTAACTGATGACTTTGAGTATATATATATATACATATTTCCCTTCAATGGAGTACATTCCTTTATTTGTGTTCATGTGCCGGACTTTTGAGACAATTGTAGTGCTATACTTCCTTTAAGATCTTAAAATCTTTCGAATTGACCATGCCACCAACTAGCTAGCTGGCTGAGTGGGTTAAGTATATAGCTATAGGCTATAGTTTGGTAGGAGAATATTATCACCTTTTCGATTACGAAGGGCAGTTCACTTTACAGGGTACATGCCAGAGCACGTAAATCATAAAAAAAAAAGAAAACAATAATTGGAATTGTTACAAAGTACATGTACAGCGCTAAAACGCAGACATTTCGTTGGAGTAAATCTCAAAGTTCAAGTCACGCATGGCCAGTGTTAATCCTTCCCACTGGTTCTTGCTGCTCTCGTTTAGTCCTGCTTTGGCTGTGAAACACTACTCGGCTTCTCACTAGACCGGCGACGCATAGCAATACATCTCTCACGGAGCAATTTCTCACGAAACTCAGTTGAATTTATCCATGAAGAAAGTGGTTTCTTGGTCTAAGTGTTGCGAGTTTGTTAGTATCCGATTCAACATAGCAACTTCAGAAACAACATGACATGTGAAATTTTTAGACGAACATTAAGTAAGAATTGATTCTGGGTGGTAAAAGGAGACAAGGTAAGGGTCGAACCAGGAATCTCTATTCTCAATGACCAACCTGCTCGGCAACTTTTGTCTCACTGTCATCAGCTTTGGACGGGTCATCAGCTTTCAAGGGGGGTCGGGTGGGATTATCGTTCTCATCAGCCATCTTGCGTCGTTTCTCATCAGGGTTGTATCTTTCCAAAGAGCGGCGCCGCTTGCCGTCGGTGTCCTTCTTGGGGCTCCGGCTGCGGCTACGGCTCCGACTGCCGCTGGGGCTGCGGCGTCGACGGTTCTCACCACGATCACGTGTACCAGCACGGTCAGGGCTGCGGCTGCGGCTGCGGCTCAAGCGACGAGAATCGCGGCGGGCATAGCGTCCAGATGAGCGGCGGGATCTCGAGGGAGATACGGACTTGGGAGAGTCTGCCTGGCGCCGGGTGTGGCGGGGCGGCGATGATACACTGCGGCTACGAGAGATGGAGCTTCGTCGGCGGCGGTCTCCTCTGGGGGAACGTGAGCGCGGGGAACGGCTGCGGGAAATGGGTCTTGCTTTAACACGGTCACCGTAATCCGGACTGCTGCGTCTTCTCGCTCCTCCGCGGTTGCGTCGCTCGGGAGATACTGAGTTGCTTGTGGAACGGGGGCGGCGTTCGCGTCGTCTGTGGCGTAGCTCATCGTGAGTTCGACGAGATGGTGATGATGGCTTTGGGGATCGAGATGGAGAACGAGTGCCGTGTGAAGACTTGGATGGTCGGCGGCCACGGCGATTGCCAGGCGGCACGTAGGAGTCAAAGTCACGTCGCGGAAGAGGCTCGCGGAATCGGTCTCGGCTACGGTCTTGGTCTCTGGGAGGGGAAGATCGTCTGTTGTTGAAGTCTCGCCCTCGACCTCGGCCACCGCGATCACCACCTCTTCCTCCACGTCCGCGGTCTGGTCCACGGTCTGTTCGCTCGCGACGTCTCACATCGTCCAGCTCTCGTTCGCGGTTTTGGTCTTGTTCCCTTTGGCGTCGAAGTGCTTCACTAGCTTTCTCGGCCTCGAGCTATATTGTAGTATGGTTAGAAAATATCCAAGGTCAAGGGCACGCTTACAATCACCTTCTCTTGTATGAGCTCAAGCTTCTTGGCCTCCAGGAGCTCCTTCGGAACTCCCTGTGGATTGGCCTGACCGCTCAGACACAACGACCACAGCTCTTGGCAGAACTTGGGAGTATCTTTGTCGAGGAATCCGGTAAGTTGGATTTGGAGAGATTTGATATCGGGCTAGAACCAGAAACAGGCGTCAGCAAAGTAGGGTCGAGACGCTAGATATCCGACGGCCCAACATACATAGCGTGGTCCCTCCAGATGTGCGAAACAGAGCTCGATAACAACGTCATCCTCGTTTCCCAATATTTTGGAGATTTGACTTGCGATCCATCTACGTAGGTGGGGAAAAAGCAATGTCAGTAAACCGGAGATCCGAAAAAACGCCGGGAAAGCCACTTACTTCTTCATAACCTCGATATTGACCTTGGTCATATCCACCTTTTTATTGAACTCAGGGGGGAACTTAGTCCGCCTAATGAGCTTCGCATCCACGCTGGACGCCATTTTTGCTAGAGTCCGAGGTGAAGGAAGGAAAGTCCATGACGAGCAGACGCGAGATAGATGTCCGCGGTGTTCTCATTGCACTTGTGGTCGCTCGCGGATGCCGTAGTTAGGATGTTCGCCCGATTCCTAAGGCGCCAAACCCCCCAATATCCAGGAGTTCGACAACATCCATACTGCCATACTAGCTAGGTAGATCTAGATGTCTGCGGTTTTTATCCTTGCACATGATCATTTAATTTCATTTCTTATTATGATATCCTATCTTTTTTTAACAAAAATAAGAAGAAAATGATATGCTAGGCTGATTCTTTATTTTTCCCTCTTGAAGTATATATGTCTGTGCCCCCCATAAATGACTACCATGTATGTAAGTCTCATCATTTTTTTAGCACTTCTATAGCCATAAAGCGATAAAATTAATTTCTTATAATCCTACTACATTATAAAGGCTACATAAGTTAAGACATATAAGCAATTTCACGTTCCTTCTAGATAAACAAAATCGATTCATAGTAGTCAAACACCTCAAAGCTACGCTTTTTGTACATCCTTTCAGGGCTACTCTGATATTCTAGTAGTAGTAGGGAGTCAATGATCTAAGTCTTGTCGATGTTGAATACACCTGAATTATCGGGTTTCTTTTCAACTTCGGATTTCCCTATCAATAAATTAATCATACCGAATATTGGAAGGGAGTGACGGCCATTTATATTGACGATAACACCTCATTCACATCACTTGATACTTAATAGAAACTTATATTCATGAATGTACAATGAAATCCCCTGATTGAGGAGTACGGCAGCATTATCAAGTTTAATCTAGTAGTCTATAGAGGGAGACTAGAAAGTGGAGGTTACCCGGCCAATCCCAAATCGGGTATAAGGGACTGATTGCGGCCTTGGGATTTACTTAAGGTACTAGGACACTCTTGCCAGGGAAAATTGGGGTATTATTAGCCTAGACTTGTGTCCCCCTTTTTGTGCAATCTTCTCCACTCAAGCGCAGAATCAATTCTTTCAAGTGTCTCTGATATGTTATGATGTCGACGTCGCCATAGCAACGACAAACACGTGACTGTATAGCGCGCCCACGACGAAACCTCGAGACTGGGCTTTCTCCAGGATCAACAAAACAATCGACAACTTTGGAGGGGCCACATTGATCCACGACTTCAATGTAGGTATTATCGCCATGGCGTCCCCGAATTCCCTCCCAGCATACAACGAACTGTACCGACAGCCACCCCGACCGATGTCCCGATCCGCGGTTTCACACTCGGGTTCCAGACGGGTATCTCCATCAACACAAGCTATGCCCAAACACTACTCTGGGGACAGCTCCGATGAAGAGGTCCCGGAACCTAAATTCAGCGCTTCTGTAAAAGCATTACTGCATGGGGATGGATTAGGTTCTTCGCCTCATTTGCAAAAGGCACATATGTCGCACGAACCTCGAATTGAAACATCAAGACAGCAAAGCCGCTCACCCCGGAATTCGTCCCCACACGACTCATCTAATGGTAGCCCGGCCCCTAGAGTCGTTCGTATAGGCGCTATCTCTTCCGCTTCTCGATTCTCACGCGAAAGCTCCCCACTATCAAATAGCCAGAGCGCAGAACAAGAGCACCATAGCCACCCAAATGATTTTATTACTCCCGCTCCACGCCAGCGCAGTGTTCGTATCAATGTTTCGCGCAGCAATACACGATCCCCCGCCTCTGTCTCACCTTCAGGAAAGCGCTCGTCGGAACGCAATTCGGGTGACGAGTATGGTAGTGCAGAGCGCTCGGATAGTGATCGGAAATCGCAATATGACGATGACCCAGCATTGCGATATGGCCTTTCTTCCGCGTTGCGAGGCCACGGCGGCGAAGAAATCGCTCCACACAGCTCACTACGTGTCAAGCGGGTTGGTCGACTTGCTGGCACTTTCTTGAACGGCCCTGCCCGGAGGGGCGTGCTACGTCGTCAGAGCGAGGAAAGTAATGAGGAAAACCACCAATACCTCTCGGCTGATGGCGTCCGGGAGGATGTCGAAGGAGAGGAGGAGAATGCCGAATACCGACCTCGCAACTCAGCAAAACCCTCATCCCCCAAGGTGTCATGGGCCGATCCAAGCCCGCCTCTCATGCGTGAATCCAATCGACCAGAATATCCTCTTCGCCCTGCTGAGGTTGAAGGACCGTTTTCGAGGTCGTCTTCGCCAAAATCATATGGCTCAAAGTCTACACCCGCTTCATCAGAAATGTCTTCCAAATCATCAATTGTGAAGGAACAACCTGTATTCAAGGTTCCTTCAATACCGGCGTTGCCATCGGTCCGTGACCAAGAGAATGAACCACCGCCAACTTTCCGGCGTACAAAGCCCCAAGGGTTGAATGTGTTGGATAAACCTGAAAAGTATAATGTTGTCTACGATACCGAGAAGAAAGATGTAGCAGAGACTCCAGCAACCAACTCCGCACGAAAGATACTGGCCACACGGAGCAACAATACCCCTCATAGGGCCGCCCCTCCTCCTCCGAAGATGTCAGTTCTTGAGACTGCTACTTCCACAGCAGGCGCATCGACATCCCAATCACGAAAAAAGAAGAGTCAAGTCGCGATAAATGGCAAGCATTTCACTCGGCTCGATTGTATTGGCCGCGGCGGCAGCTCGCGTGTCTATCGAGTGATGGCAGAGAATTATAAGATTTTCGCTCTCAAGCGTGTCAATCTTGAAGATGTCGATCCAGTGACTTTGACCGGATACAAGGGTGAAATTGACTTGCTGAAGAAGTTGGAGAATGTGGACCGTGTGGTGCGCTTATTTGACTGGGAGCTGAACAATGACAAACATGCCCTTAGTGTGCTTATGGAGATTGGAGAGTCCGATCTTGAAAAAATTCTTACATTCCGTTTAAATGCTGAAGATGCTGTGTTTGATATCAACTTTACTCGATTTTATTGGAAGGAGATGCTCGAGTGTGTCCAAGCTGTCCACGAGTACAATATCGTTCACTCAGATCTGAAGCCGGCCAACTTCCTCATGGTTCAAGGCCGGCTGAAGCTCATCGACTTTGGAATTGCCAATGCGATTCAAGATAACACGGTCAACGTTCATCGTGAACAGCAAGTCGGCACACCCAATTATATGTCCCCTGAGGCATTGGTTGATTCTAACGTGTCGCTTGGTCTGCCTTCAAGTGTTGGAAAAGTCATGAAATTAGGAAAACCCAGTGATGTCTGGAGTTTGGGTTGTATTCTGTACAAGATGGTTTACGGACAACCACCATTTGCCAAGATCGCCAAATATTATGAACGCATCATGGCTATCCCAAACCCCCGTGTACAAATCGATTTCCCGGCATTCGGCGTCGGTGGCGTCCCTGTGCCTCCCGGCCTTGTTCGGACGCTCAAACGCTGTCTGCAGCGTGACCAGACTCTCCGACCAACCATCGAGGAGATGCTCGGCCCGCGCGACCCTTTCTTGCACCCAGATGCTCAGCTTGAGGGTGCTGTTCCAGTCACCCAGGATATGCTTGGCCGTATCTTGGCCAACGTCGTCAACCACTGCAAAGCCCGCGGTGTACCTAGAGAGGAAGAACTGGCTGCATGGCCCGCAGGCTTCTTCGCAAAAATAAAAGCGGCCCTTGAAGAAGAAAATCCATGATAACACCCGACCGCTCCTTTCACTTTATTTCCTTTGTCTTGACTGCCCTATCGGCCTTTTCTCATGTTCCCTTTTTGGTTCAAACGACTTAATGACTGGTGTTGGATATGTTGATTTTCTTTTTTGTCTTCAGTTTGGTTGGCTTAATTTGCGGGATATATGGCTGTCTGTGTTTCTTTGCATTGTCTCTTCTCTTCTTTCTGCATCATCCTTCGGGGTGTTTGTCCGACCCAACCATGTTGCCTTATGGTGGGTATTTATTGACGACTCTCGGTTCAGCGCAGCGTGTTGACTTTCATTCCCGTACATGACCTCATTAGCCTTTTCATCTTTTCTCCTTCAGGGTGGATACTGTTCTAGTATAAGCGTTTTTAGAGTGACAATACCACCCAATTTGGTTAGAATGTTTAATTGACAACCTGTCTATCTTCTTTACTTAGATACTATACTGCGTTCACGGGTGTTTCTCATCCTATGGGCTACTTGGAAATCCGATTAAGTCTTTGATCCATGATCTTGTAATGTCTTACAATGGAGATGCTGCTTGTCTTCATAAAATCATAGTTGATAAATGCCTGACTATCTAAAAACTAGCTATGTCCATTCAGAAGGCAAACATGCGGAATACTTTTCGTTTGAAATCAATGGACTTGACTTTGCGCCATTAACACCGCCCAAGAATAGAACAGTCTTGATAGACCGTATGTATCAAGAAAGGGAAATATAGAACTGCCTGAGCATGGAGGTATCGAAGACAGGCGGGTGCCTGCCGGGAATGTAGAGGAAGTGCTTGTGGTCAGATTAGACAAGGAGGACCCTGTTGTAGGTTAGTTTTAGATATAACATAGACAACAGGAATGATCGAAGCAACTCACGCATTGACACAACCGTCGTTCTCCGGGGTGTTGGTCACCTGGGCCCATTTACCCCAGACAACCTTACCGGAAGTGGTAACAAGACCCAACTCGGAGACGTTGACCTCAATGATTGTTCCCTTGGTCAAGACACCCAGCTGGGTATAGAGAGGGTTCTGGGGGTTCTTCTTGACGGACAGGATGGGCAGCTGCACAGTGACAGCCAGCTCGGGACTGGAGAAGAAAAAAGTCAGTATACCATATCCAACCAAAATAAACCAGAGGGTAGTCTATCCCCCCAAAGATAAAACATACTGTGTGACGTTACACTTCTTGTAACGCAGACCCATGGGACGAATGAACCGCTCGTACTTGACGGGGCGACGGGTGAAGTCATTACCGACGAAAGTAGGCTTGGTGATCATACGCTTCCAGGCCTTCTTGTGGGTCTTCTTTCCGGTGTTGATAACCTTGAACATCTCCTCCTCGCTAATACCCTTGACCTTAGGCAGGGGCACAGCAAACTTAGCAGCCTTCTCGTTACGCTTGTTCTTGATAGCACTGGAGAGGGCCTTGGCGTTGGTCTCCTGCGAACGGTCGAGCAGGTACTGGGGCAGAGGAGTCTTGGAAGGCTCGTCGGGTGCGGCGGACTTGACGTTCTTCTCCTCCTGGGCCTTGATGCGCTTCTTCATTTGAATCTTCTCCTTGTGGCGATTCTGCTGGTACAGCTTGGCCCGCAGACCACGCAGGTTCTGGGCATCGTGGGAGGCCTTGTGTCCCTCACGAGCCTGACGCTTGCGCGTGCGCTCATCGTGATCGAGGCGCTTACCGTGCTGCTTCTGCCAGCGCTCGATATACCTGGTGGGAAAATGTCAGTTGGAGACCAAACGGTGGCTGGCGGGGAGGGACGAACTCGTTCTGAGGCTGTAGGTAGGAAAAGAAGTTAGCAAATTGATGAGATTGGACATTGAGAGATCGAGAAATAGCAAGGAGCTTACCATGATGAACGACGAATGAGCAACACGAGGTGAATGGGTGATGAAGTTCTTGCCTTGAAGATCTAATCGGGACCGAAAAAGTTGTGATGCGGGAAAAGATAGTGAAGCACGTGACGCTTCTTATCGTAAGGTCGTTTCTCGATTTCTTCGGCTTGTAAATATTAAAAGAAAAAAAAAACAGACAAATGGCAGAAAATTGGATAGTGAGAAATATTACTCTGAAATTAGGGTCTATAATCCATCACAACATTTGTTTCTTCTCGCTGCAACTCTGTGTCTTCAAGTCAGATAAACATCATCACGTGATACTACGGGTGACAAAGCGGCCATTTGCGCAAGAAGTGAATTTCTCTAGTTACGGGGAAGCCGCTGTTCTATCTCGGATATCAACCACCGCGAACCACTTCTACTCTTGATCATTGAGCATTGGCAAGCGGTCAGTCAACATGTTCTCACGCTCTGCTCTACGGAGCCTCGCCTCCGAACTGCGCTGGACTGCGCCGTCTACAATTTCATCCGCAACTCCCCTGCAGCAACGAGCATGCCTTCACCAAAGTGCATCTTTGATGAATTCGCAACAATCCCAGAGCCAATCAGCATCCAGTCATCCTGAATCACCTCTCAGCGCCACTCCCCGGGCCCAAGATACCCAACCGAAGACTCACCAGGGCGTCAAGGCCTCCACTTTCGACGAAACCACCATGACACCCCAAACACGCGCACACGTCCCCATTGCAAAGCAACCTGTTGCCCCGACTTTCACCTCCCCTCTCCAAGTGACAAAATCTCTCATGTCACAACTCCCCCATCTTGCCGGCCAGAAGCCGCACTACGTTGTCGCTCAATTGCACGCACGACCATACCTCTTGACAGAAGGTGATCACATTCGGTTGCCCTTCCTCATGCCCAAGGTCAAGGCGGGTGATATTCTGCGCTTCAACCGTGCTTCAGCACTTGGATCCCGCGATTTCACAATGAAGGGTACGCCGACTATCGACGAGCGTATCTACGAGTGCCGTGTTCGTGTGACGGGTGTGGACGCAGAGCCGCTGCGCATCAAGGAGAAGACTAAGCGGAGACAAAGACACGTTAAGCAGGCTAAGAGCAAGCACCGCTATACGCTCCTGCGTGTCATGGATGTGCGAGTGAAGACGCCGGATGAGTTGTTGGCGGAAGGCGCGGTAGTCGTGGAAGACTCAGAGAACAGCTCAGTAATTGAACCCCGGTCATAATTGAGTTGTCCGGTGTTTGGGAGAAGCTTTTTTTTTGAAGCGAAAATGTGATGCCGGACCATGATCCGACAGTTGTTCGAGGCATTGGCAGTACTACTCGAGATATGGTCTGATATTTGGGCTGTTGGTAATTGTCTTGCCGCGATGCATTGATGTCTTTGCGGCATATTGTACAGATAGATCGATTTGGGCTGTTCTCTGTATGCATTGTATTCTATAGTATTGAAATTTTTTTTCAGAAGATCTATTTATTGTCATAGTGTAGGGTGTCATTGAAAAGATATAGGCTCTTCTCAGTCAGTGATTGAGCCAGTCACCATTCATCGACGTTGATTTTCATTCATTTAATAAAGCCTAATATCTCATCCGTAATCTTCTGAGCGAATGCATACACAATCGATTGGGGATGGCTCGGCGGCAGAAATGGGAAACTGCTGGCATCGACAACTTTTAACCCTTGCACAACATACACATTGGCATGGTTGTCAATCACAGCCATCGTGTTATTCTTGCGTCCCATCTTGCATGTCGCTGATGCATAGTAAACAGTAGTCATACTCCGATGAATGAACTCAAGAATCAGAGCATCAGTGGTAACGTTGACTCCTGGTCAGCGACGCGTAGCTTAGCCAATTCCGCCCAAATCTCCCGATGCCGCTTTGCAGCCCGAATGGCGAGATCCTTATCGGTTGGATCTACAAACCATTGCGGACCGATCAAGGGTGGGGTGTTCATGTTGGGGCCAGCAAGACGGACTGAGCCGCGAGATAGAGGAGCAACCAATGCTCCACTTAGGGTTGCATACTGGTGTCCATCCTTTGGATCGGCTGTGACTTCATTAAGATTATAACCGTTGAATGCACTGATGGGTAACCATTCAAGTTCCGGCCAGTCGGATGGGAAACTTGATAAGGCGAGGCGAGATGCGTGTCAGGTATGAGCGGAATAGGTCGGGAAATTTCTCCCAGCCGTAGTAGCCTGGCCCAAATATAGAAAGGGCCCCTGTGTCAGTCTGTGTGTACTGTATGGCACCAAGTGCTGCTACGGTTGCGTTGTTGGCTGAGGCCGAGGCTTTGAGGACGTTCACGCGGTGTGCAGCCCCAAAGATTAGGTGGTCTTACATCTTTTGGCCTACGCCTGGAGGGTTCTTGATGTAGGGAAACTCAAGGTTACGCAGATGGTTCGCAAGGTCCAATGCCTGAAACCATCAGTAGCTGGGGAGACTGAAAATCTCCGGCTGATAGAATAACCTGGGTGAGAGCGTGGAGTGTAAAGTTGACCGACCGACTGCCAAAGGTGCCTTCAGTCGATAATTGCACCTCCGTTGCGTGCTTGTTATCGTGATCAAATAAGGCCTTATGCGCCATGGTGTTCTTGTACACTGTGGGTCCGGCACCTTTGTCCAACATGGCCTGAAGAAAGCTGGACTCGGAGCTGGAGCGTTGCGCGTTTCGCGGGTCTATCGTGAAGGCCGCAAAGGCAGAACTAAGTAATCCACCGCTGTTGAATCCATCAATTCGGTTCATACCGAGCACGATAAATGCCTTCTGGCACCGTGTTCTAAACGCATGCACAGCATTCCTAAAAGAGACCTCTAGTGGTCCGCCGGTGGGACTGAACGCATCTGGAGTTTGGCCGTTCGTGGAATTGCTGTGTAATATCTGGTTATGGAGAGGAGTCAGGAGAAGACGGGCCGGCCGATATGCCATATTTTAGAGCCTCTTACTCTTCTCCCATTTAGGATATCGGCTCAGCCGACATGATCTCACGGCCCGAATATCAGTATCATGGAATAGTAACCGGCTTTGGTGGAATTGGGGTGGCGAATCTCGATTCACTATCTCTAAATCATCGGAGATCGTAGGATACTCTCGCTTAGATGCCGAAGCATTTGTTTAAGAGGTTGAGGCTTCACAAGGTGGCAAGGGCTTGGAAATGCGGAGGTTATTTCCGACAAGGAATTTTGCTTTAAACGAAGAGCTAACAACATGATTATACGAACAGATTCATTATGTATACTCTGCTATAAATATGAATAAAAGAAAATTACCGATGGAAAGTTCAACCGCTCAATCATGGTATGCCGAAAAACACATTTGTGGTTAATAGAAGAGAGATTTCAAATAGGCGCTATTAGCATAAAGCGCGTCATTCTATACTATAATCTCCTTAAACCGCAGTTTCTGCTGGCAAGTTTCCAATGATTTTTGTTGCATCTCGGCATATAGATGGAACTCATCCGCCACACATTTCCCAAGGAGGTGCTGGAAACCATCGAGGTCCGGGTCCGCGCTCATTATCATTTGCTTGGACTGGGAGACACCACCCAAGTTGGAATTGAAAATTCCTCCCGCAGACAAAGGAAGGAAGTCTTCGTATGTGATAGCCTCATAACTCAGGATCTGCTTATCCAAAAGATCCTGGAGTGAGACGGGTTCCTCCGATAATACAAAGCTTTCGTTAACTGACTGTTCGCCCAGTGGTGTCAACCGATAGGTGAAATAACCCAGTCTCAGATCGTGAAGCTCTGAGAGACTATCAGGGAATTCTTTGAAGCGCTCTTCTAATAGCGTGTCATAGGTCTTCCCTTTCAAGCCACTCTCCGCGGCTTCTTTATTGACTCTGTTCAAGATTCGATCATAAAGCTGGCGTCCTTCTCGGGTCAAAGCATAGCCTCGTTGCTCCACTTCCCCAAAGCGTGCTGTGTGGGAGCCCTTCACATAGGAACCGGACGAGTCCTTGAAATAGACAGTTTCCTCCAGTGCCTTGAAGCTTGTCTGCCGTAGAAGAATTGGACACGATCGTTTTGGCGGTCCCTCGATACGATCCTTGGCAGGCATTCCGTGATCTAACATCAATTGTTGTACAAGGTCGATGTCAATCGTTCGGGGCGTTAAGTGGTTGATATGGGCGTTGGGAAAGGAGACGACGTCCGCAATCAGAGGATGCTCAGCTTTGAGCTGCTCGTATTCTTCAAGGGTAACTGTAGCTTTCGAGTGCCATCGGAATGTCTCCAGACCATTACTAATGAGCTCTGTGCATTGATCTGGTGTCAAAAAGCCCTGGCTCTCTGAGATATCCAACAGGGCAAGAAGTCTGGGCGTGAAGATATTTCTTTGCTCCAGCGCTTTCTGCGCTAGTTTCCGAGTGCTTTCTGTCAACAGTTCCATCCGCAAGACTGTTGTGAATACGCGAAATGGGTTCTTATCAAGCGCCTCTCGGGTATTTGGTCGGAAGGCAGTAGCGTGCATGGGGAATCCAGCGAGGCTGAGGTCGTAGTAGCCCACAGGGTGCATGCCCATCACAGCAAACATGCGACGAATTGTGGCCAGCTCATATGCTGTCCCCAGTCGAATGGCTCCATGTCTCTCGACGCGATGCCGAGCGGGCAAGATATCATCTGGGTTTATAACGCGATCACCCTCGATATTCTGGCTGTTTTGAACAGTTTTTGCGTCTGCCTCCCAGACTACATCTATTAGGTTGCCATACAGAGGGACTTCGCTCTTATACATTTCCGAAAGCGCATGGCAGAAGTGCGATCGCAAAGTGTTCTGATCGAAGGCCATGTTGAAGGTTTGTTTGAAGGGATAGGAACCTGATCAGATAATCAATAGCGAGAAATGAGGGCACGTGGTATAAGATTGGTAGAAATATGTTAGGATTGAGTGGGGATTATAAAATATACTATTAAACAGGAGGATATCATCCATGTTATATACCCCGGAGTTGCATTGAGTCAAAGCTGATATCAACTCGCCTGGTTTACCCGCTATCTGACGCCTCGCATCGGGGAGATAAGTCACCTCAGGAGTCATCCATGGATCACCAGGGCTAATCTTTGATAACTTATTTATACTAGGTAATGACATATGTAGATTCGATTTTGTTAAGACAACTGATAACCCATACACCCTATGTATCCATGTATGACTTGAAGGTGCTGAAAGTATACCGAGTCATCCGTCGGAAGGTTGTCTTCCGTCGGAACAGCACGTATGTCAGGTGGTACTCCGTATAGCAGTATTACTCAAACATGTTAGTTAATTAAATTGTAAGCAGAGGCGATGGAGAAAGACAGAGAGTTACACCCTATTAATTGGACCCCCTATTTTTACCATACGGAATCAACCGACACATTCCTAGTACTCGAACAAGTATAGCTCAACTCAATACCACAAGCAAAATTACGTTACGATACATCGCAAGCAAATACATACTTCGTTTTATTAGATAAGAATGTGAAGATACTTGACATTACCAAGATATAGTTAGTTCCAAATGAATGTGGATTAGCCAATTAGTCTGTAATTCTTATTAAACACCGAAACTTCTTCCTTTGCTAAGGTCAAACTGCCATTCTAATTTCACGGATGCTTGGCCCTTGTCAAAGATAGACGTCGGGATTTTCTCTTGGTCAAGCCCGACCATCTTTTTCACAGTGCTGTCGAATACCTTTCTCCATCCTACAGCATTCAAGAACCAAATCAACGCAGCATTGCTGCCTTTCCACAAATACTCACCTTGTCCGTATCTAGGATGCTTCACCACTACTTCCTCGACAATTTGTTTGGCAAAAGCTTCTGGTTTCAGACTGTTTTTGGAATGGTTTCGACTTCTTTCTTTGGCTCTCTCTTCAGCATCGATATATATGCTTCCGGAGCCAAACGAGATATTGTCAGCTGACATGAGATTCGTGGCAACTTCGCCCATGAACACTGTAACCACTTTAATACCGAGTGGATCAAGCTCGATCCTGAGAGTGTCGCTGTAGGAAGCCACAGCTGCTTTGGAGGCGTTATACGCCGCCGAAAAGGCGAACGGGAGGTGTGGCAGGATTGACGAGGTATTGATAATGACAGGTGGTGTTTGCGTATTCGAAGCGGAGGCTAGAAGAAGAGGAGTAAAGGTTGAAACCATATCAAACAGGCCGAAGACATTGGCATCAAACATGGCACGTGTGCGAGTAGGATCGGCTTCGATTGCCGGCGCTTCATACACTGTTAAAGCAAAGAATCTCGTCAGAAGCTGAAACTATATAAACAAGTGGCAAAATGCTAAAAGACCACGGGGAATCAACAAGTTGGACGTACTTGTACCAGCATTGTTGAACAGCATATCCAATTTGCCGCCGGTCCGCTTCACAATTTCGTCCCTGAGTGCTGCAATGCTTGCCGCATTCGTCACATCGAGTGCAAATGTCTCAATTCCCTTATCCTCCAAAGTAGACAGGGATGCAGTGGATCGCGCAGTTGCGAAGACGCGCATGCCGTGGGCAGCAAATTCAAGAGCGAGAGCATTTCCTACTCCCCCGCGTGAGCATCTACTTAAAGTAATGCTTATTAGCTCAGCCAATTATGAAAAAAGAGGTGTAAAGTGATTTCTATTAAAGGTTACGTACCCAGTGATAAGAATCGAGCGTTTTGGGGAAGTCATTCTGCCTGGATATAAGGTCGAGTAATAGGTGAGGCCGAGGATGTTGAAGTCGAATCTGTATTATTAGATGTGGGTGTTTGCTGACCTATATATAAATATGTATACATGATACCGAAAAAAACCTACTTCATTATCAATTTAATCTCGAGGTACTTCCAACCGGTCAGAATGTGAGAGTAAATGATTTGCCACCAACATTGATATTGGAACACCAACAAACTCAAGTTTTGGTCGGCCTCGATTAGTGATCCTCCCGCAAGATGTTAACTAGTTAACTATGTTGTAGTTATTTCATATTCGATTAGTCAACCGTCCGTTGGATGATCAATAATGTGTATTTTACTGAGTGGATCAGCTCGTGATCTATTCAGGTTAACCCTTTCATCCCTCAGAATCAGGGCAAACACAATTATTAACTAGACCTATCTCTTTCTGTACCTTCCAGGGTCGGGGTATCAGGGGGAATCATTTTGGTCTCTTTACCAGGGGTTCTTCGAAATAAAGGTGCAATTGATGTTCTTCTTGATGCATCTGCGACATCTCACATTGTCACCAGCCTCGCACTTTACTTTGCGTCGCGCACACGGAATGCAAACCTGGCAAGTCCGCTGATACTCATATTCAATAGATATCCTCCATCTTCTCTTTACGCGGTCCAAGAGTGCTATGCCGGGGGAGTGATGCAAATCTCGAGGAGCGGAGAAGGCAGGAATTTAAGAGAATACCCACGTTCGGGTATTTCAATCTCCTACCCCCCAATCAAGAAGAGACAGACTCCTTGGCTGCATATCCTCACATCCTCATTCGATTCTTTTCCCAGATAACTACAGATTACTGAGAAATATTCTGAATCCCTCTATAATCATGCCTGTGGCCATGTAAGGGACAATGCTGTCGATTTTCATATAGACTTCATCGGCATTAGATTAATAGGCCATCCAATAATCATGCAATTAGGTCGAGTAATTTATATACATAAAACAGAAGAGCCACAGCTAGCTCAGATCTCGAAGCAGATTATCCAACGTCCCTCGAGCTTTCTTGATATCAGGTGCTTCGTCTTCCCAGTAAGTCAAGGCCTCAAGTGTCCGGCTCAGGTGACTTCGAAGGCCGCCAGGATGAATATTGGGAAGACTGACATTCCCACTTCTTGCCAATGCGATAAATATCAGCGAAGCAGTCACCAAAGCCCGAAGATCGAACCAAATGCCATGATGTCGATGGCGAAGGCACCGCGCTTGGAGGATTTTGTTGCTGCAGTCTAGTCCGGATTCCACGAGGCCTTGAACTATACCAAATTCATCTTCGGTAAGCGAGGATGTAGGATTCTCCGTAGCTATGGATGTGGTACTCATAGGGTGGTGCACTGCAAAGAATAGGAATGGCTGGTAAAGCCATAGACGTATCTCAAGGAACCGATTGCTGAGCGCCCAGCTTAGTTCCCTGCATATTGAATCTTGGATATCTGTCGTATATCTCTGCCCAGTATTGCTTAGGGTCGGGTCACTTTCATAAGTTTGCATTGCTGGTGGCAGGTTCGCGAACCACGCATTGATCTGAGACTCGAACTCGAGCGCTATCGGAATCAATGGCTTGATGTTTGACCAGGTCGAAGGCGCTTCTCGGTAAAAGGCATTCAGGACTCGATTGCCAATCCGTCTCAATGCCACCTCCGTAAGATAGTAGTACCAGCTTTGCTCCTCATTGAATAGCTTTGAGACATGATTATATACCCCCCGCTCAGGCAGGCCAGCCGGATCATCATGCGGTGATTGATTTGTGTTCTCAGAATTAGCCCAATCAGATGTCTGATCTCTGCGCCTCGGATATTCCTCTGATAGAGTTGGAGGTGTGGGGAAGAGGGCTGGGTACTCGTATTCGGCTATGGCAGATTGCGGCAGCGGGAGCTCCACGCGAATCTCGACTTCTGACTTGAAGCAGGACCAGTACAGACTTTGGTCGAGGCGCTGAGTAACAGACGCTCCTGGTTGCTCTGCTTCGTATACTGATTTGTCAAGTCCGTCAATCAGTCGCAGGCGTAGTCGGTAAAATGTAGAGGCTTGGTAGAAATGGTTCCAACCAGACAACGGGCGGAATGTGTACATCAGATATACTGAACAGACGAGAACAGAAGTTAGGAATGGACACTATCGAAATAAAGTATTCTTTCCACATACCTCCAGCAAAAAAATGGCACTGGGCTCCGATCACCGAGTACCGCAAGAGACCGATTCTCCTACAAGCCATCATAAAGAAAGCCTCACCTTCTCGCAACTGTGTACCAGAGCTGGAATTGAACCCCGGCGCTCGCCATCCCATACCGTCATGAAGAGATCTCGCAGTTTGAGGAAATTGGATGGAAGTGGTGAATGGTTGCGAGATACAACCCAACGCACAAGCTAAGAGTATAAGGCAAGACCGAGCATCCCACTGAAGACCAAACTCGGCCGCATGTCTCCCGGACTGAATAAGCGATTCTAAATCCAAGATTGGGTTCTTGATGTGAACATTCTGAATAAAGCGATCCACCAGTGTTGGAATCTGCTCGTCTGGCGTATATTGAAGTCCATCTGGCAGGGTCCATGACTCAGTTGGTCTATCTTCAGATGCTCCATGCGAATAATGAAAAAGTGTCGTGATGAGAGAGCTCTCTCGGAATTGACCTTGGAAGATGGGCCAGGTTAGCACCGTGTCAGCGCTACATCGGCCTGCAGGAATCTGCAAGTAGTCTCTTTGCCACTCTGCTGCTCTGATAGGGACACTTCCCCGGCGGTCGTGGATCTCTGACTCTGGTGGCCGACTAGTCTGTGGAGTCTCTATTGCAGGTCAGTATCTTGTATTCTGTAGTGCAAGGGCTTCATCTACCCCTGGAGCTTAGCATGTTCTGCATGTTATCAACTGCTTGTGATAATGTGTCCAGCCTTTCTAAAACCTGTTTCATTTCTCTGTTACCATTGCTTAGTATGATTTCGAATGGGAGTCATATCTCAAGGTTGGGATCATACTGCTTGCAACCATCATCCCCACGGGTGACATATACACACTCGGTTTCATTGGCACAACAAAACCCGCAGGCCGGCTGAGCATTGTCACAGCGGACCTTTCGCCGGCGACATGCTTGACAAGCTGGCTTTCGACGAACCGAACCTCTTTTGACTCTCTTGGGTGCCGGGTGGTCTCCTTCCTGGCCATCGGATCCCGATGAGTGTGGTTCAAGCTCCGGATCCATTCTTTTGTAGTGGTGATGTAGAGAGCAAATCAAGTTTCAAAGACATATGCGTCTGTTCTACCCCGGGTAAGCTGTAGTTCCCCAGAAATCCCGAGGACCCACCAATCACGAGTAGTGAAAAATCTGGATGCAACACGTGATTTTATCACCTTATACTCGGTTGTTTTACTATGTTGAGTCATTTGAGGGCATTTTATATTATATCTATGTCTATAGCTATTGAGGAACTCGTGTTGGGCATTGGGGTCTCAAATGGGGTGAAGATGTCTCTATATGGACACCTACAAACAGTTCATACACTCTCATGCGAACGACGCTGATCATTACTACAAAAAACACAATTCAAATATGAAAAAATAGAATGGATAAAGTCATATAAGAAAATTTAAAAAAGCACAAGTCTAGGAATCGCAGGCCACATCGTCCATAATGGCTCGATACTCTCGTTGCCTCACACACTGATCCAAGAAGACCTGATATTTAGCCCGAAGTAGAGCCTTTTCATGCTTGTCCTCAGTAGGGTAGAACGCCTTACCGGGCTGGCTCATTTCACCAATCACATCCCACAAATCGACCGTCTTGCCATCGGTATCCATAGTGGCAGCTTTGACACCCAGCATTGCAGCACCATGACAAACAGCCGCATGGATGTATCTTGGAACCACGACGGGCATGTCACAAGCTGAGGCAATCAGATTGACCAAAATATCATTCTGGCATTGTGATCCTGACATGAAAATGTGACCGATATGGTGACCCGAGTCATTCATCGTGTCGACGATCTGTTTTGTTTGCAATGCGATAAACTCCAGAGTGCCGTAATAATGGATAGCGAGGCTATCGATAGAGATATCACTTGATAGGCCGACCAAAGACCCTCTCATTTTCGAGTCTGCTAGTGGTGACCGGTTTCCGAACAAGTCTCCGTAGAAGAAGAAGTGCCGTGCTAGATCGGCCACACAATACACACCTTTCTCGACTGCTAGCTGGTTGAGACGGGTATTGAGAAACTCGAATACGTTTACCCCGACACTTTTGGCACTGGCCAGTACCTGCTTAGATGCTGGGTGCGTATCAAGGACATGCTTGAGCAACTGACCAGTGGCAGACTGCCCTCCTTCAGCCATCCAACAATCCGGGAAGATCGTGTCTCTGTACGGCCCCCAGACACCAGGGACAAAGACAGGCTCTGGTGACATGGCGATATGGCACGAGGATGTTCCAGCGACCACAGCCAAACGGGAGAATGCCTCAACCCTCCCACTCAATGCCGAATCCGGGTTTACGTTAAGTGTTGATTGCTGTTTCATTTCAACCTTAGCACCAACTGTGCCAATCCATCCAGCGTATGCGTCGATGACACCGCTTCCGATCGCAATACCAGGGAGAAGACCCAGTTCACTAGCGGCTTTCTCGCATAGCGTGCCGGCAAGGTCACCTGCGTTCAAGTGCCGACCAGTCTGGTAAGTATGTATCAGTCTTTGTGTCCTAACATCGAGAAAATCAACTCGGAGTATTGCAAATAAGCATACTCACCACACCGTTAACACCTCCAATACGATCGAACCCATTATCAGCAAGTTCCCCTAACCCAATCTCCTGCAGAAAGTCCTCCTGCCAGCCCTCCTCACTTCCTTCAACGCCCTTAGGCAGATACCCCTGTTTGCAAACCATACTAGAGAAGCCACGCGCCTCTCCGCCCGTCGCAATATGTGTGAGAGCATCGACAAGGTCATAGAATTTCGATTTCGCAAAGGTCTCCTCGGGCATATGGCTTTTCAACCAGAGTATCTTGGGAATCTCCATCTCAAGGGACATCTTTCCACCGACATAGCGCAGAACTTTGTGACCAGTGGCATTGATGGTATCCGTCTCCTTCGATGCACGGTGGTCTAGCCAGAGAATGACATTGCGTTCAGTGTTGAAGTCGGGGGCAGTGATAGAGATGGGGTCGTCGGTTTCGGCTGAGAAAAGGCATAGTGAGCATGTCGCGTCGAATCCGATACCGTGAACTTGCGACGCTGGTGTTTGGTGTTCGTCGAGGGCTCGGCGGACTACCAGACAGATGCATCGCCAGATATCAGAGGTTGATTGCTCCTATATTTACTTCATGTGTTAGGGCCAATTTCGGAAGCGAAGGGAGAAGAATTTCTCCTGCTTTCGGAGTTGGTGCATACATAATATTCCTGCTCTGGCTGCCAAAGGCCGATATTTTCGGAGGCGACGCTGACAATCTCGCCAGTATGGTCAATCAGACAGGCTCGCGCGCTGCCCGTTCCCACATCAATCCCAATGTAGTAGCCGATCTTGATGCGCATCGTGACAAAGCCGTCGTGGTGGTAGTTGGGTAGTACGGAAAAAATTGATAACAAGACTAAGGGGGTATGGAAAGTACCTGGAACCTTCTCGAGCTATATATGGGACCACCTTATGCAATAAATGGGGCAATTTCACTGAAAACCACAAAAAGAAAATTGCAAATCAGCCTGTAAGCAAAGCACTGTAAAGATAGGTGAATTATGTATACTTTGCGGGCGTTTCGGCGTTTCCCCCGGAGATCCACAAATGGACGGCTTGCGGGTGGATCTAGAACGAATGCAAGGGCGTACTCGAGGACCTTCTTTGTTATAGGCCAACTGGACTAGATATAGAGGTACACTAGGGGTATCATCTGAAGTTTCTTTCTAAATAGGGCTACTGTATTCTGTGATCACAGTTGTTCAATCTGCGAAGACTTTTATTTGTGGCCATAGTCAAGATCAATACTAGCCCTGCAATGACCGTGGTTTATCCAACATTCTTTTCTATTGCAAATGTATACATCATTCTTCAACACCCGCGATGAGGGTTTTGATGCTAGCCCCGGTCTTCACTTGTTCGAAAGCCCGCTCGGCATCCTCAAACTTGAATATATCAGTGATCAAATCCTTAACATTGACTTTCTGGGAAACAATGAGTTCAATCGCAAGCTTGTAGTCACCGCTGGAGTACCGGAAACTCCCCTTCACGTCCAACTCCTTCGTACACGCAGCCGTAATAGGGAAATTGACCTCGTCACGCCCCATACCACCCTGGACGTACGTACCACCAGCGCGAAGAACATGAATACCAGTATTGATCGATGCCTCCGCTCCAGACGCATCAATCACGGTATCAGCACCATTACCAAGACCGCTTTCGAGAACCAAATGCGCGGCATTTTCCACTGCTGAAACGGTTCCCGGTAGGAAAACCGACGTTGCGCCATACTGTTTCGCGAATTCCAGCCTCTTGGGCTGAATATCTACAGCAACGACCTTCCCGGCCCCGAACGCCTTAGCTACAGCACAACACAACAGTCCAACGGGCCCCGCACCGAAAATGACAGTCGATGCCCCTGGTGACACCGCTGCCCGTCGCACAAGATGCACTGCAACGCTGAGCGGCTCCACAAGTGCTCCTTGCTCCAGAGTCATGCCTTCTGGTAGCTTATAGCAGAGATCTTCTGGGAGACGATAGTATTTCGCTAGGGTACCATCGTACGGAGGGGTGGCGGCAAATGCCATGTCAGGGCACAGATTGTATGTTCCGACTTTGCATGCATCGCAGCGACGGCATGGCTCGCCAGGCTCCATTGTAACGCGATCGCCGACTTTTAGGGTTGTGACTTTGTTGCCGATTTTTTCGACGATTCCTGAGGATTCGTGACCAAGGACCATTGGTTGCTCGACTTTGAAGGGCCCGATCTGGCCGGCGTGCCAGTAATGTACCTGCAAAAACACATTCTCAGCTTAGATATTGCTCGGTTATATCGATACTTTCGGACAGTCACTCACATCGCTTCCACAAATCCCAGTGAACTTCACCCTCACTAGGACATCATGGGGTTCCCGTAGCTGGGGAGTAGGCCGGTTCTCAAATTTCAGCGTTTGAACCTTTTCAAGAACGAATGACAAGTTCTTCTTCCTTGTTAGATGAAGCTTATATATCAACACTGTGAGCACGAACCTCAGTAGAATGCATCTTGCTTTCTGTCAAATTGATATCACTCGAACTGAATGGCGTATACAAATTTCTTTCAACGATTTTTCGGAACCCGCGCTTAAATACCTTTCAGATCTATAGTCACCGACACAAACCCTCATCGTGGTCTAACGGAAGTTACGGCGTCTTAGCCGTTCACGTCTCCACTGGGCGGCTCATCCCTTCATGGCAAGTATTGGCAACTCCACACCTCGGTTTGTTCTATGGCTACTTGCCCCTGGTGCGCCGAGCGCAGGGCATTCGGCGAGCTGCAAAAGGCTGTCGGCCCGAAAATCTCTTGAGCATGTCTCGATGAAGGGGGATCCGAGGCCATTACATCGACAAGAACTGAGCCATTTTTCATCCAGAAAGTCTCACATTCTCCACTGGAAAGTAGCTAGTATCTAACAACGCACTATGTAACCTCCTTAATCAACAGGAGTTTCCCTCGTGGAAACCTTCTTGGTCCACTGCCAATCGTCAAACCCTTTTTCCCGAATTCCCTTGCTAGCAGTAAATACATTCCAAGAATCGGCATTGTCGAAGAAAACATCCATTTGCTCTAGACTCCGACCAGCCGTCTCAGGATAGAGTAGAATGAGAAACGGAATGACAAATACATTCAGTCCGGCAAGGAGTAGAAGCGTACCATATCCAATGGCCTGGAAGAGGAAAGGAGTGATCATTGTCACGACGCCATTTCCGATCGACCAGCCTACAACGGACCACGCACCTCCCTTGGCACGGACAGTCAATGGGAAGATCTAAATTATTATCAGTATGATATACATTTGTGAAAGGGTGAAGAAACTTACCTCTGTTGGATAGAGCCAAGGTGTTGTCAGCCATGTAGCACCAAATGTAGCCGTATAGAAAAAGGTCATGGCCGCGACGCCGGCTCCATATTTCCTCTGGTTTGGTCCGGCTTCCTGGGCATACATATCCAGGATACCTGCTACAAGAAGAGCAAGACACATGACGACAGCGCCCCAGAGCATTGTTTCTATGAGATTCAGCTATCGCGTTTGAAGAAAAGGTGTTTGGTACTCACGTCTGCGCCCATATCGATCTAAAGTGATAACCGCGAAGAAGACAGAAAACATGTAGCTGATATTGTTAAAGCCAGCCAGGAGCTTGGATAAGTTCTCGTTGAAACCTGCTGTGGAAAATAGATCGACGGCGTAGACAGTGACCACGCCGATGCCGACAAGCTCTTGCATGATCTGCAACCACACGGCGAGGAATACTCGCCATCGCAGTTTGCGTGTATATTCATCTTTCGGGAAAATCATCGTAAGATATTGGTTTGCTGATGATACTTTCAGCTCGTGCTGCACTGTCTGGATGATCTGCCGTGCCTCGGATTCGATGTCGCCGGGTCGTGTGGCTCGTAGGATATCCCGTGCTTCTTCATATCGACCCATCTTCATCAACCAGCGAGGGGACTCGGGGAAGAAGTTGATTCCAATTCCTATGAAGAAGATGAAGACTAATTGAAGGGCGAGGGGTGTACGCCAAGCCATGGACTGGTTAGAATTCAACGATGCGAAGTATTCGATCCAGTAGGCCATTGCCAGGCCGCCAATATTCTAAGTCGGAAGAGTCAGTCTGGTTCTTTGGCAAGTTCGGTATCCGAAGAATACATACCATCACAAATTCAAGAGCCAAAAATGCTCCTCGAGCCGAGTGACTACTGACTTCTGCTGACCAGACCGGAATTACACAATCAATGGCTCCAACACCAATGCCAGCTAGGTAAACACCAGTCAGGTTAATCACCGTAGTTCCATGTGCAATGCGAAACTCACCAATAACACGCCCAAAGCACATCCACGTAATATTATAAGCCGAAGCTTGAAGCGCAGCGCCCAAAACAACCCACAAACAACCAAAGACAATGGCCTTCACACGTCCACATCGGTCTGCCAATGCACCAGCCATGAGCGCACCGACCATTGTGCCGCCGTAGTATACAGCAACGATACCACCCTCCGCTGCTGTGTTTCTAGAACTTCCTAGGGCCACAATGAGAAACCATTTCGAGTACAACATCATCAGAAACCTACCTTCAAGGGGATAGATTCCCATAAGCTTCTGATAATCATGATTCAGATTGACCATGGACATAACACCTTGGTCATACCCGTAGAAGCAAATCGCAATACCTTAATATTGAGTTAGTGAAGAGTTGAAATAGTAAGTGTTCACGAGTCACGTACCGGCAAAGAAGTTGATGGCCTTGTACATCGCCGATGGATTCTTGAATCTTATCATCCTGGACTGGCTATATCCGCCAGGAATCCAGTGCTCAAATCGCCATGGCTCGGGGTGATTTATGTGCGAGTATTCGGCGTCTAGGAGGACATCTTTACAAATGCCTCCCTTTTCGCTCTTATCCTGCATGATCGTTTCCGTTTGAGGTTCATTTGAGATCTCCTCGACGTGATCTGATAATACCTCTGCCATAGTTGATACCCTGTTGTTTCGCAATGGAAGCAATTTTGTGTTAATAGCAAAATGCAAAGAAAGCATAGCGGCCCCCGATGACCAGTGCCTGATTTAAGTAATGTGCCCTTCGGGTAAACGCTGCCTGTCTCCATGTTTTCCCCAGTTCCACTTTGATCCACAATGACCGAAGGTGAAGAGTATAGATTCGCGGAGATTTCGCCGTTTTGCCCGCTCTCCACAACCCCAGCGTGACCTCGACCCACCTTATCAAACCCGCTGCGGGTTAGCACGCGTCGTTAGGTCAGTCCTTTCCCCTAACTCGGGTGAATGTCGTTCATCCATTTTCCCTCGAAGTTGGTGATATCACGCTTGGTAGTGGATCATTTAATTATGTTCGTCGATTGTATTCGTTATACTTCAAGCATAAATCATGTCCTATGGTGACCTGGCTAACAAGCTGAGAAGCACTTCGTCATCTTTCCATTTATCAAGAGCCTTGCTCTTCCGT
This sequence comes from Penicillium hordei, assembly GCF_028827395.1. Taxonomy (NCBI): domain Eukaryota; kingdom Fungi; phylum Ascomycota; class Eurotiomycetes; order Eurotiales; family Aspergillaceae; genus Penicillium; species Penicillium hordei. The sequence goes on along the minus strand of NW_026623146.1, from coordinate 2,008,522 downwards.
ATCTCCCACTCTTCGTTTTTAAAGTTAAAAGCTTAACGAAGTCATGCAAACAAAGGTAGAAGTGTTTCCGTATCTAGAAAGGAGCAGAAGCAAAGAAGAATCTCTGAATCTTTCTGCCTTTACCCACATAGTCCGCGAGATCCTCACGAGAGTGAAGAGGTTGAAGATTGGCGATTGGTTCGGGTGTTCCATTTGGGCTAGTTTTCATGAGCTTAGGCGGGGGGAGATCACCGCTCGGTTCTCAAAGTACATAAATATCCTATACTAGCCATGGACGTGCCTGGAGGCAAAGCACGATGGGCTTCGCAACGCCGTGTGCCGCAGGCCTCGCGGGCATGCGAAACGTGCCGTGCTCGGAAGACTAAGGTAGGTCGAACTCGTTGAAATTGCAGTCTTTTTTTTTTTTTGCTGCCCTTTCGCAAGGCAGGTGCACTCTAACAATGGGAACTAGTGCGATCAAGCCCAGCCCTGTTCTTATTGCGCATGTATCGGTTCCGTGTCCTGAAATACCGAGGCAGTAGTTGACCCAGAGACAGATCACTCATTTGACTGCATATTCCGCACTTCTGGTGGGCGCGGAACCCCCGTGAATTCGAATGAAAGAAGCGAGATACTAAGGAATCCGAGCAAAGGTCGGGATTTTCATCATATCTGTTTCCAAGCGTTTCTGACTAGATACAAAGCCAAAGTAGCATTAGGCCATCTCCATGGCCGGGCATACATCAAACTGAGATACCCAGGGGCACGAACAACCCCGAAAAGACACTGTCAATTGGCTCTCCGCAGGCCCAGTCTCCAAGTCTATTGAGGGGCCGTCCTTATTCTGTCAACACCACACCAAAAACAACGATCGCGTCGGCCAGGCTATCCGATACTTCACAAAGTAAGCCCCTTCCACAATACCACGATAGCTAAACTGACTACCTCTCCAGTCTCCAATTCCGAGCTGGGTGATGCTGCCTCAAGAGATGGGTTAAGCGGGGTCAATCTGCACACTAACGGGACCGAGTTTTATGGTAACTCGTCAAACCTAGCATTCCTGGGGAATTTATACACAAGAGCACACCATCAAGAGCCCAGAGATCAAACCCGATATGATGAGACCCCTCGTCAAATTCCAGCTTCACTCATCTATCCTAAACCACAATCTCAGCCTTTATCGCCAGAAACGAGGCACAGCAAAGGTAATAGGAGATCAGGCAAATCACAACTTTAAATTGTGAATTTACTTGATAATATAGATTACACCGGGAATCCTCCGCCCCAATCCCATGATGGAGTGAACTTCGCAGTAAGAAGTTCGCTAGATTTAGATGGCTTCGGCAACAGGACCCCGACAATGCGCAATGGTAGATTCCCCTTTTGCCTTTCAATGTCTATCACAGCCCATATGAATTTCTGACCAGGATTGAAAGAACAAGACACCAGCCTAGAGTCATTATTCCTTCGCCTTACAGAGAGTGCGCAGATGGAGATCGAGAAAACCTTCACTGGCAGCTACTTTGCGAACAAGCACGGCCATTGACTGTCGCATGGAGTGGTATAGTTGATGAGATGCCTCAGGCATAATTTGGGCTAGGGCAACCATTGCCGGGATCATCGCTATGTCGTCGTCTTCGGCATCAGGTTCGAGGTTATCGGCATCAACCTGATTCTGTTAGGATTGCGTAGTTAGAAGGTAGTGGGTGGAAATACGATAAATCCCGTCTAGCTATAGCACTTGACCGGCGACTTCTTGAGCGGAAAGAAACGCTGCCGGCTTTCTTGAATCTAGATGTACATGCACTAAATGATCCCGAATGGGCGTTCAAACAGAAATTGGTCTTGAGGTTGGGTGAGTTTCCCTCTACACGCTCCATGGTCCAATTCAACGCATCCTAGAAAGAGTCCCGGAAAGATTCCCTGATCGAACTTTGTGTTTAGGATACTACAATACTCGAATCCTCATCCACCAGCCATTCCTTGTAGCAGCAACTGCAAATACGGGCATTTCATCGCCAGAACTTTCCGTCCATTTACATACGTGCCTTACTACCGCCCGGATGAGTATTAATATGCAATACGAGTCATTCATGCATATGATCTATATTCGCACTTGGTCAGTCACCCCACCTCTTACTCCAGTGGAAGAGCACAATTAACAACCCAATTTAACAGGTGGTACAACACGACCTACGCACTCTACGGGTCAATGATCCTGCTCCATCTCATCCTCTCGAATTACCCAGGACTCCCAGATGACGAGCTCCTCGAAGATGTCGAAAAATCCCTCGAAATCTTTTCCTCCATGGGCGACATTATCGTCTCCCGTCGCTGCGTCGAAATGCTCCGCGAAGTCTTGGGGGTTGCGCGCACATGTTTAGCTAGAAGACGATCGTCTTCCCACGGACCCACCACAGCCAACTTCCTAGACTCGGAGGGCCATATCCATCCTCAACAGGAATCATGAATTCGTCTCAAGCAGCTGCAGCTGCAACTTCATTAGCGCGAAACCATTCAACTCCAAGTTCAATTCCAAGAGGCGACATCACTTTGCCAGCAGTGACATTGCGTACAGGCATGCATGAATTATCCCTCGACATACCATCGTCTATCCTGGAACAAGATACCGGTCCAGATGACGAAGGTTTCTTTTCGCTTTTCAGCAACGGTACACAGACAGAACCCGATCGAACATGGGCTGAGATGCTAGCCAATCTAGTAGATCCGAGTGTTTTGGAGGATTTCGCGTTTGGGAGTGGGAATAAGTTCTCTTTCTCTTAGTTGAGAGTATACTAAGTGCGTCAAAGAGATAAATCCTCCAAACCACTATGTCTGAGCGTACCGTTAGTGCTATCTCCGTGTATTATATGGAGACATCGTCTACGTAGTATTTATGATGGGAATAGTGAGAATCTCCGAAACTCGACGATGCCCTGAACGCCATTGTCCCGAAGAAAGAAGTCCCCCTCGTTCTGTGGGCTCCTCTCTTTGGGTCTTAGAAAATCCAAGGGCACTTAGATCGCCAACCTGATCAAGAATAAGCAGCTTGGGGCGGTCTATATTAGAATGAGGACATTGGAGTACAACGGGTTCTGTACCAATGCAGACATTGAACCTTGCCATTCCGCGGTTCGGTATCGGTTTATTCAACTTCACGCATACGTATGGCAGCCAGACATGGGCCATGACCATGCCACCGACGACTTCAAAGTCCCCATGAATAACGCTCCTTGGTTTCCATCTGCTGGATATTTCGGGAAACACTTCGACAGCCATACACCGAGATCCTTCTAAATTTCAAAGCTGAAACCAACATCGCTTTCCAAGGGGATTACTACTTACATATACTACACTCGAATACATAGGGCCACCGTCAGTTTTCAAAAGAATAAAATCATAATTCATCATCCAATCTATATACATAATTCCTGTCTAGAAACATTGGCGAAAAGTAAAACCCAAAAGCAAGCACGAAGCATAATCTAGTCCAATCCAGATATTCCAAAGCCAGGGTAATACCGTCATCACAACGTAACAGGTTTTAGTCCGCGGTGCAAGCAGACTCGGTGCATGCGGTAGATGCAACCATAATCAATAATTTCAAACAAATCAAGCGCTTCATCTCAGAAAATCAAAAAAAAATCAAATCAAATTGCCGAGAAAACGCCGGAGCAGAAGGGGAGTCATGAGAAGAGGTCAGGGGGAGTCAAAAAGGTTGGAAATGAGGTAAGATGTGAGAGGTCGGGGCGGAGTCGGGGAAATATGAAGCTGAGAAGAGATGCAAGAAAGGTGGACGTGATCACAGAGGCGCCATAGAGGCTTCCCCATCATCCTCCATATCACTAACAGAGGTAGCTGGCGACGCAAGCCCCGAGATAACCGAGCTCGAAGCGGCCGTGCCGGCGACATCCATTATAGCCTCATCGTAAGAGCCAAGCGTCGAAGTCGGCATGCGCGGCGGCGCATTCTTGCCAGATGAAGCCATGAGCTCCGCAATCCCCGGCTTCGCGGGGACGTGCTTGTGTAGCGCGGTGGCATTATCCAGACTTTGGAGGGCAAAGCCCATGAATTCGGCGTTCTTGTGGCTAACTCCTAGAGTCCAGCGGTATTCACATAGCCGGACGCGGTAGAAGTCTGCCTCCTCGTTTGTCGGAGCGGTGATGCGAAGGAGCATGCCGAAGGAGCCAATAAGGGAGAAGTTGGTGCGTGCGGAGGCGGGCCAGAAAGAGCGGAGGTGAGCAGGGCGGAGGCGGTTGACAAAGTCCATCGCGGAGATCAGGCGCGTCTTTGCGGCGGAGCGGCAGATGTGCGCGAGGTACTGGTCTGTGCCTTCGGCTAGGAGGGAGCGGACAATGCAGCGGTGTAGGGTTATTTCGGTGGCGAAGTAGGCAAGATGGAGAGCGCCGTTGCGGGCGTGTTCGTCTGTTATTGTTTCGACGAGTTCTCCGGTTGAGGTTTCCATCTTGAGGGATGGTGGAAGGGAGGAGAACCAGTCTTTAAGACGGATTTGGGCTGGTTTGGCCTTTTCTAAAATCATGCGTGTACGCTGGTTTCCCGCAGCGGCGAACTCTTCGATGGCGTGCAATGTATAGAAACGGTCGAGGATGTCGGAAAGGATGGTTGTTAGTGCGACCATGTTGCAGAAAAGAAGAGGGCCGTGGCCGACGGCGGTTTCATCGTGCGAGGAGTCAGTGCCGGAGGCAAAGGCATCCGAGAAGTCCTGCTCCACAAGATCCTTAACCGTCCAGTTGAAGGCGAAAATATGCGAGGGTCGGCCGTGCACCAGCGACGACCATTTATCCTGCATATACAAAGCCCACGCGAGGCGTTTCCTCAGTCCCTTCTCCCAGGTCTCCATACGCCAGTTCGTGCAGTCCTGATGCAGGCCCAGCTCGAACGCGGCCGTGACCAGCTGACCATTTAATGATGCCGTAGCTAGAGTCGACTTCTGCGTCAGCAGGAGCCCGGCTTGGATAGTCGAGACACTGGGGAATTGCAAAGAATCTATGAGCAGCTTCATTGCCGAAGCCTCCAGCCGTGTGGCATCGGGTTTGCGCGCGGTTTGCGAGGCGGCACCGACGTCGACGAACTTCAATGTCAAGACATAGACTGCGGCCAGTAGTAGCGGCGAAAGTCCACGGCGCTCACGGTATGATTGGCGGAACACTTCCTCTATCAAAATTGGAAACGAGGGGTGTACATGATCGAAGAACTTCTCGATCAGTGTTGAGCCGTAGGGAGCGACCAGGCTCTCAATAACATCAAGTGACACGGCCTGCGAGTCACCGCCAGGAACGGTGTCGACGACACGCATGAAGGTGCCGTCATCGGCACATCTCCGCACGCGTGAGTTCGAGACTGTGCATTCATCGTATTGGTCAAGCGGAAGATAATCCAACAAGGTCGGCTCCAGCTCGGTGGTCATGCCAATATGCTGCGTTGACTGGTTAAAGAAACCGGGGCGAATCATGTTCACTGCTGATGTGTGAGGCTCGATCTCCGGGATAGAATGCGTCGATTGTATTGTTGAGGGTCTGGAGATTGTTAGGGCACAAGTTCTCTCGATATAGAGAGCTGAAGTATATCCTCAGCCGGTTGGAATTCCATACCGTTTAATTGCTTCTGTGGGTTCCTGCCCCTCGTCCAATTTCCTTTTCTTGGATGTAACCTCGGATTGGGCTGTGAGAGTGAAGGTACAATCCTGGCGATGAAAGTCGCATGAGTAGCACTTATTGACCATTTCATTCATGGCACACCTGCTCTTTCTGCGGAGACAAGCGTCACAGGTAGCCCCATTCCGTACGCGGGGAAGGGTCGAGTTGATGGAGATGGGAGATGGCGAGAGCGTTGGGGCCGAGCCCGTCTTTCGGCGGAGATCAGGGGAATGGGTTTGGGAATAGCCCGAAGGCTGGATAGTGATAACGGTAGCCATGTGGACCGGAACTAGCCCTGGAGGCACGATAATCGGGCAAATGAGAACCGAGATAGAAGAGATGATAGGGTCTTCGCGGAGCTTCCTCCAGACGTATGACTCTGTAATCTAGGATCTATATTCCAGACCTCTTACTTTTCTGAATATACAGAGTCAGTCATTGGATAAGATCATGGTGATAAGAGAGACACGTACGCTTATCAGAAAGAAAGAGAAACAAAAGTTGGTTATCTCCGGAGTAAGTTCAAGATAATCCAAAGCCGGCACCGGAGATCGAAAATAGAGGTATATCAGGCAGATGAACCTGCAAGTGACTGCAGCAAGATGAGATGTCGAATAGTCCGCTCCGTCATTCCTACCCGTTAAAGCTCTGGGGAAGGCGAAGTTGAAGGAAAGGAGATGAAAAGAAAGAATTCAGAATGCAGAATCCATGATGACATTGATCTACGATCTAATAGGTAATATAAACTATGAGTTTACCAAAAATTGTTACTTTGCCGAGTACCAGGCGATCAGCTTTTTTGCTCTCGTAACAAAAACCTCTATTAAGTTAAGCAAGTGACTGACAATTATGACACTTTAATTGTCAAAGATAAGCTGTCCCTTGCTGATTGGTTCTGAAAGCAGACATTGCATTACGTACTGAATATTCCTTAGGTCATCATTTTCATTTAGTTTCTTACAGAGGGTAGGATATAGATCAAATAGTTAGATAATGAGAACCTCAGAATGGCCCGATCTGATTTTAAAATCTATTTAATTTTTCGTCTGCCGTTCCCCAGGGATTATCTCCCTGCATGGCCTGACTTTTTGACTGGTCAAGGCACCGTCCTACAAGGATCTTCCGGGCCAATCACCATCCAGTGATAACGGCTTTCTACCCAACCAATCACAGTCTGTCCCATACTAAAAGTCGCAGTAGTGCCCGAGAAACTCTGCAATCCAAAACTGTGGGGTGAACGTAATGTGGAGGGAAAAGCCTAGGCTATATTTAATCTATGCAATCTATGCAATCTATGCACTTCTACCTAAGGATGCATCTTCTCGTGTTGTTCGTACATAACGTTGCTGTGTTCTCTGACCGCTGTGCAATCTCATATGTAATACATTTCTAAAATAGGATGTTTTAGTTTCGCAAATCCTAGTCCCCGGAGTGGAACACCCCGGAGTCAAGGACACATTCCCCGGCACATGCTAAATTACTATTCCGGTGGCAAACGGAAGAGCACGGACTTGGCCAAGTAATAAGAATTGAACTGCAATGGTTGGCCCGGGGAGGTTTCTATTATGAATCACCAGTTCCCCTCCATATGTACCTATTGTATGTCAATCCAAGGAATCCGTTGCAAATGTTTAGGGATCTACGCTTGGAAATCCTGCCACCCAAACTAAGGGAAAAAAAAAAAAAACATAACGCCTTCAAAACTCCATGCTCCTAAAAATGAGGCATCCACAGTGAAAATGCGACCGGCCTGTGGCGTATGTTTTTACTCGGTGAAGTTGCGCAGCTTGGTCAGCTCATCCAGCAATTCTTGTAAGTCTCCATCGGAGATCTTATTCTGCAGACTCGGGATGAGAGACTTGGCCTCCTCGGCATTATCGCAACACAAACTACCTGTTCAGGGGAAAACGCAAGTCAGTAAATCTGAGAATACCAAGTCTTCCAACACTTATATCCACGTGCAAGTACGACGGATGAAATAATGTCTTGGCTGATTGGAGGGCAGTGCAAATCCAAACTCACCCAGCTGTGACCGCTCAAACATCTCTAGCTCTGTGTGAGAGTTCAAAAGACGTTCGACTGCCTTGATGTTTTCCTCGTCTTTGAACCGGGCAAAGACATCCAAGTAATCCAAAGTCTTGGTCAAGTTTCTGTAGGAAACATTACAGGTAAGCATTCGATCTCGAAATCGAATGGTCTGTGGTCCACTTACTCCGGCTCCTCGTATTTGTTGCCCCCGCGCCGCTTGTTCTCCAACACCTTGTGGATAACGAGTCGTGCTTCCGAAAGTGAGAGGGTGTGCGTATGTTGATCAGCGCCCAGCTTGAGAGTGGAGGCTGCTTCGAGCTCGCCTTGCGGCAGCGCGCGCTTGCGGTGCGTAGGTGGGGGCAGTTGGACGCTCATTGTGCGATTTGGAGGGCGAGACTTCGTAGGTTCGGGTATGCAGCCTAGTGCATTTGAATTGAATGTATTGGTGAAATAACTTGTCCGAAGAGACTTTGTCGACGCTGTGTATCTGCTGTAAAGAAGATGAGGTGACTTGTTTGGCGCGAGGTTGATCTCTGCAGTTCACTTCTGGCATTTCAAGGCGGTGAAAGCATTACCGCCTCCTCTTCCAGAAGTAAAAAAATATAATCCGATAGGGAACAGAATCCATCGTACTTATTTATTACTACTAATACTATGATACATATTGTTTCGTGGGGTAACAGAGTATTATTTTTGTTCATGGAGCAAGCCCCAAACACCTCATATATAGCTATGCAGCAACTCTATACCTTCCGAAAAGCGACCTCCCGTGGCAGACGGAAGCTAGCACAGAACATCTGCTTCTTGGGACTAACCAGCCTCACATTGTGAATGGCGAGTTCCAATTCCTGGTTACCCTTGCCTCCCACACAGTCATCGACAGTGATCTTGTGCCCGATACGCTCAGAAATTCTCTCACAGATATCGATGTGATCATCCACTTCGTTATCGGAGTGTCCCGAGAAACAGTAAACGTGGACCATGGGCAGTTTTTGCTCCGTGTTCGGCGCAAAAATCTGTTCCTCACCAGCATAGAGCCCGGGGAAGGCATCAAGGAATTCAATGGCCGTAGCAGGCAGGTTCATAACATAGTGATTGACAATGGTGGGACGGGTGTATACCTTCGGTGAGGGCACGGGGGACCCCTTGCCTTCGGCGATCTTACGCTGCTTCTCTCTGCCCACCTTTGGTTGGATAGTAACGGTAAGAGGCTTCGCGCTCAGCAACAACCGACCCGATGAACGGATAAACTCCCGACCATCCTGGTTGAAAGGGGTAACGAAATCTTGCACCTTATTACGAGTGATAGCATCTTGCATAACTTCAAATCCATGGGGATTGAGATCGTTGGCCCAGACGAAAATCTTCTTCCGACCTGCTGGCACGGCGAAGGGGCCGACACCAGCCATCACGTCGCAGACCATTTCACTGGGCGCGAACTTATCGACCAGGCGGCGATGCTCGGTCTCCAGACGGCTGTTCCAGTAGACGCGAGCATAGTCAAAGCGGAATTCACAGTCCTGCTCATGCTGGATAACGTTTAGGTCATTCTCGCCTGTCAGTAGTTCGAATGGGAAGGTGCGGAACTGGCTGTGTGAGCCGACATCTTCGGTCTTATTGATGACGGTGCGGACGGTCGGGTTCTTGTCCATAAGAACCTCGGCAAGTATATGCTTATATGGGAGGTATTGGGCGCGAAGATTTAAATGCACTGTTTCGTCAGTATTGGGTTTATAGGCAGTGAGTCAGACGAACATACAGACATGCCCCACTTGAGTAAAGCCTTGAGGAATCTCTTCCATCAGGTCCTCAGGTAGAATTGATGAGATGATCTCAGCTATGAGAATGTTAGCATGGAATATTTAGCTGAGGAGACAAGATGATGGCAAGCATACCATATGACCAGTGATCATAGTCCAATAGCAATTCATACGGCCCCAAGGCAACAGTTCCCTTATTAACGAGCTCGTTGATAGTAGGCGACCATGTTGCCTTATCTATACACTTGATTAGAATCTATCCATCAATATTGGGGCCAATCCAAACCCAATAAACCTACCATCAACCTTCAGGTCTTCGCGCAACAACATAGCCTTCCACACCTTGCCATCCTGATCCTTCACCTCACGGATGGAGCTAATACGTGGCAAGAGCAGGATATCGCGGCTCTTGACCAAATCCTTCCGCACGTTCGAAATATCGCTTGCTTTAAAAACGCGGGCGACGGAGAGGGGCACATTTCTTCGGAAAAATGACCGGTCGAGTGTGCGCATGGCACGATTCACTGGGGGTCGGAACATGGCAGGGGTCTCGTGAAGAGTAGCCTGCGCGGAAGCTGTATCTGTCGGTTTCATTGGAAGTCGAGATTGTTTTTTTTTTTTGGCCTGCTAGGAATTTGTCTCCTTGGTCGAAGCTCGAGGCGCATCGCGGCGCGATAATTTATTTCTTATCAGCCACGTGACATCCTTATCTAGATCTAGATATTAAAAGAGTATGTGAAATGTAGAACAGGATATCGGAATCGGTCATAAATAAATATGGATATTAGTTGTGTGACAAACATTTGGAGGAGTATTAGAGCAATTGTGGAGTGTAGACTACATGGTAGTATTTGGTTTTATTTCTCCCCTATGTCTAGCATCGCTAGGCCCAAATCCAGGGCTAAATCGTAGGGTGAACAAATGACTTTTTACTAGACTGGTAAAGCTTATATTTCTTGTTGAAGAATGCTAATTTCCCTATCAAGGAAACAGGCTCGTGATTGCCTGATTTCACAGGGTGTTCACGTAATAACACAATAATCACAGATCGCAAAGCTATCATATCGTCGTAACAGTTCGTGAGATACGTGGCTCACGCTGAGCCAAAAGTATACTGGACATCCGAACATCAATCTCTGAGATCAACCCTGGTAGTGTCTGCTGCATGTGTAATGCGATTCCAAGGTTGCCCGCTTAATAGGGTTTCATCCCCCCAATAAGAGAACGATCCAGTTCTCTTTGAGCTTCCAGGTTAGCCCGGTCTTGCAGCTTTTTAATTTCGTCATCCTTCTTCTTCAATGCCAGCCGCGTCATATCCCGCCCACGAATAATCCCCTGCGTCCTCAAGTCCTGCCTGTTAAGCAGCGAGACCACCTCGTTATGCGCTTTATTCGGCAAAACAACACTATGTTTTTCCAGAATATCGAGTATACTCTTTGCAAGATCCGAGGTGTCAAACTTCGAGTCTGCGGAGAGTACATCGTTGTATTTGCTAGGCGTGGGTGTCATGCATAATTCGGCAGACGAGGGAGGGAGCATATCGGCGCGAGAGGAGCGGGATGAGAAAGGTGTCGCGGTTGCAGACTGGTCGTAGGAAGGATTATCATTCGTGACTTCTGCCAGTTTGCGCTTGCCGGGTGAAGTCACCGCGGCGGTGCGGGGGGTCTTGAACGGGGATTTGGGATGGAAGTTGGGCTGCGAGATGAAGCTCTCGGTCTGGCTGGAAGAGAGTAATTGGACAAGCTCATCATTATCATCCGAGTTGTCGTTCCAACCAAAGTCGTCCGACGCTTCTGATATCATTCTGGCCTTAGCTGTCTTGGGGGGCGACTTGAGGTTGTGTTGCGGGGTGTCGATAAATCTGCGGTCAGTCTGTGGAGTGAGTAGCCCGTTGTTCATACGTCCTGGGGTACGCCTTGTCGGGGTGAGAGGGCTAGGATCGAGTTCGGATCGAGAGTTGGCAAGGACGGTTGCTTGCTCACGCATTGCAGCGTCATCTGCCCACAGGAAGAAGCTGCATTTGAGATGTGGAGGTTGTGCGCAAGTCCAAACTATTTTTCATGTTAGTCGCTAGTTTATATAGAGATATTTCCCAAGCATCATCCTTGAAAAGTAAGCAAAATTCAACATACACCATTTCCCGAAGTTTGGTCCCTGCTTCTTAGTTTCACGGCGCACCGCAACCGGCCGTTCGGGGCAGTTACAACACCAAAGACCATCTTTGAAGAGGCCACGCCGCAGAGGCGCTGTAGTTCCTGGCGAAGCTGGATATTTCTGAGGAGACGACATTTTTAATAGTTCTTCCCCCAGATGTTGTTCACGAAGGAAGATGAACGTGTGACGGAGGTTGTCGCCATGGAAACTGGCTTATCTTATCCGGACTCCACGAGGTCTTGGCAACTTTAAGACATTCTATGGAGTCGTCCCAAGGTGGATTATAACAGTGCTATGAATAGAATTTAGAATATGGAGAAATTATCCGAGACAATATTGCTTAACTTGTACATTGATTCCAATCATAGATGACCTCATGTACTGTTGAGGCTTTGGTCGGATCTGCACACATAACGCCATTATTATAAAGAAGCTTAACCCCACATCGAGTCTATTCTTATATACACTCCTTCAACCACCCCATGATCAAACCTTTATGCTTCGATGCCCTTTTAAACGCCTCAAATGCATACGCTATGCATAGACCCACAAGGACCCCTCTCAACCCTCCCTAAAGAACTATACTTCGCAATATCCGATTTCCTCCCATCATCAGACCTAAATGCCTGGACATGCACCAACACAACAACCTACAACCTCCTGAACAACACCCTCTATAAGCGCGATGCAACCTCACCGAATCCAAAATCTCTCTTCTGGGCCTCGACAACCGACACCCCCTCAACAGCCCTAAAATGCCTCTCCGCAGGTTTCGACATCCAATCAAAAACAGACACAGACCCACGCCTAAAAGGCTGCACCCCAATCATGCTAGCCGCTTCACACAATAGCATCGCGGTCCTCAAACTGCTCCTGCTAAACGACGAAGCAAACCCAAACACCCGCGACAGAAAATGGATCCGACCGCCGCTGTCCTGGGCCGTCAAAGAGGGCCACTCAGCCATAGTGCAGACCCTGCTAAATGACGACCGTACAGACGTCAACTTGCAAGATAAGACGGGCGATACCGCACTTATGATTGCCGTCAACCACCAGCCCAAGATGGTGACGCTGCTTCTCTGTAGCGGGCGGGCGGACCCGCGCGTGCCAAATCGGCAAGGATGGACGCCGCTCGGTCGTGCTGCACGAGAAGTAGATGGGGATGTTAGCTTGCTACTTGCGAACCATTTGCAGTTGATTCTTGAGGGTGACGATGGCGCTGTGCATTGCCAGCATGTGTTTTTCTATGCGGCCATCATGGGGCATGTTGATATTGTGCGGTATTTGGTTAAGTATTTTGGGGAGAACCTTGATCCCAACGCTGAAGGACAGCAGTATGGGCGGGGAGCATTTTCAATTGCGGCTTCGGCGGAGCGAGTGGACGTTGTGCAGTTTTTACTAGATTGGGAGGCTACCGACCCTAACTTGCAGACACATTGGAAGAGGCAGACGCCTCTGTTTGTTGCTGCGGAGAATGGACACGAGGAGATCGTGGGCTTGTTGGTTGGATGTAAGAGGGTTGGACTGGAGATTCCTGATATGCATGGGACTACGCCGTTGGGGGTTGCGACGGAAAGAAACCACGAGGGGATTGTTAGGCGGTTGTTGACTGGGTCTAGGTGGGCTGATCCCAATGCTCGTGATGAGAACGGTCAGACACCGCTGTTTAATGCTGCGTTTTACGGCCACATAGGTGTTGTGGAACTACTGCTCGAAGCGCCTGGCATTGATGCACAGTTAGGTGATACGGATGGGAAGACACCGTTAGAGGTGGCATTGGAGAATGGCAATCAGCAGGTAGTGGAGGCACTACGGAGATACATAGGCAGCCCATCATGAATATTCTCGTCTCAATTATCATGTTTGATCTGGCGTGCGGTCCCTATCATACTCTATACCTATCTAGTTTTCCCAGCCCCCCCCCCCCCCCCGGGCACAACCATGAGCGAGCCAGCAAGTAGAAGCAGGCGAGCAAAGGATAGGTGCATGAAAATAAAATAAGATGGTGGGAATCAAACGGGAGAAGCCACATCTATGGCGGTATCACGAATGTAGTAAAACAATTCTAACATCGGAATCTAACCGGCAAGCACATGCCGCAACATGGCACCAAACGGATCAGCAAGCTTAAGAATCTCCGTAACCTCGGGCTTGACGGGTTCACCCGCAGTACGGCGAAGTTGGTCCTGCTTCTTTGTCCGCCGGCGGCGCTCTACGGCGATGGGATCGTCCATGTTCTCATCTCCAGAATCTTCATCAGAGGCATCAGATGCCTCATCTGAGATAGTGAGGTCCTCCAGATCAGCCTGTAAACCCGGAGTTAGCTTTAAAATCCGACAAAATTTCAAGTCGACTGGGTGAAAAACACATACCTCGTCAAGACCGAAATCACTACCCTTGAAAGTTGTAGCTCCTGGAATAGTCTCCCCAGATGTACCTTCAGCAGCCATCTTCTGGCGAGTCTTGTTCAAATGCCAGCGTTTCCGGTCTTCTTGCCACTTGATAAGCTGATTGATTTCCGTGAGAGCAAGTTCTTTGTCGATCTGACCAACTCCAACAGCTCCTTGGAACAAAGCGTTGATGTCCATTTTGCCTCCGGCAGGGCCGTTGCGCAGGAAATCGAGAATTTCTTCAATCCAACCCATTAGAGACTGGAATAGGCCGTTGTCGTGCTGGTGCACTTCGTGGATGAACTTATAGAAGTTGGCCTCGTGACGAGCGCACAGGTCGATGAAGGCCTGCACTGTTTGATTCGGATCGGCAGAGGCATCCTGGCGCTGGGCACTCTCAATCACACTAATAGCATCGTCGGCAAATAGAGCAAAGTCCGTAATGCTGTTGTATACGTTGGCAGATTTGTAAACACGGACGAGCGGCTCATAGAAGATAGTGAACAGATCGCGGAAGAGTTGCAGTGTGACCGGCTCCTCAACAATGCCCAGCATCATCGCCTTGTCGCGCTGGCGGGTGTAAAGCTTCAGAAGCTGCTTCATGTGAGCGAACCATTGGGCGCCTTGTTGCATTTCCAGATCTACATTCTCCACTGCATAGTTCCAAGCGACGTAGCCATTGAACACCTTGCCAATCTGTTCCGTGGTGAGTTCGGGTGACAGTAGTTCGGAGCGAAGGATGGCCACAATAATGTCAACATCCTCCGCAACAGCCTCTTCTCGGATCACATTCTTGATTTCTTCCTCGGCATCCGCGAAGCTCTTGAGCTTCTGAGTAAGCACAGTATCTTCAACCTTCGAAGCCAGAGAATTAATTGATTTTTGGAAATCTTTGATGCTTTCGTTTAGTGTTAATGAGAAGATGCGTTGCAAAAGTGACCGCGAGCCGAAGGGCTGGGCCATGAAAAGGTCTAGAACACCAGACATGACTGCAGCAGGGTTGGCGATGCGAATCACGTTTTTCATTAGCGTGTACGGGACCAGGCCGTGGATTCTCTTCGCCTGTGCAAACAGCTCAGGGGAGTTATCCTCGGCAAGGAACAGATGGTATATTGTTGCGGCAACCCTATTCAATGTTAGTAGGGCAGGTCACTCAGAAAATCCGAAAACATACTCAATGCGGAGCCACTCAGCAAATTTCTGATATTGTGGGCTGAGGTCTGCAATTGTGGGCTTCTCCCGGATCTCGGCGAACAGCTTTGTCAATCCATCTAAATTTCAACTGAGGTTAGCATACCATGCTGTGCTGGAAGGAGCTCGCGACTTACTGCTCTCTACAATATCCCGCCGGAAGCGCTCCATGTACACGTCCAGCTCCGCCGCTCGTTGCCTAGCAATCTCATAGAATCTCTTCTGTTCCTCAATCCTCACAGCGTCCATGTTTTTCCGCTTCTGAACATCGATCAACTCTTCCTCATTCAACTCGATGGGGCGAGCAGTCAAGAATTCTTCCATGACCTTAGATTCTGCGATACGCTTGTTCTGCAATATAGTGCGCAGAAATGCGCGCAGCGACACACGCTGCTCCTCTCGGTACAGCACAGTCGCCCTCGACACGTCGCTCGTTGATGCACGCGGCGATTTCGTTGACCGCATTGATCCTCGGGAGATCGATCGCCGGAGGTCCCCTGCGGAAAGAGTTGGTGCGGAGAGCCGATCCTCGGGAACACTCGTGTCCTGTGTGGACAGAGATGAAATAGAAGAAGCGTCATCATCTGCACTAGAGCCCCACCAGCTCGAGGTGGAAGAAGACTTGTTCTTACGAGGGAGAGGAGGGAGTAGCTTTCCTGGAAGCTCAGTTCTCAATCTCTTGTGAAGTTTGACAAACTCCCCATATCTCCTCCCAATATGAACCTCCTGTTTGTTGTGGTGACGAACTCGAATAACGAATTCCTACAACAGATGTTGTCAGCAAAAGATCCCTCCGAAAAGAACGGGATTTTCAGGATTATAAAACTTACTGCATGTTGATGGTACCGCACTGTCCGCTTGACAGAGGTTGTCCGAACAGCGGCCACGTTCACGTCCCAACCATTGATTAAATTACCCTCGGGCATATTAGCCAGCAGGCCAGACTCTTGAGCACCACGCTCGACGATCTCCATCTCGGAGAACTGGATGCGCTCCTCATATCCCGACGCGGTCGGCACACCCGAGACCATCATCAGCTCCACGAGCTTCTCGCATTTCCGAGCCAACTTCCGGCGCTTCGTCTCCTCCAGTCGATCCTCCGAAGACGAGACATGTTTATTGGCAAACGATTCCAAGAACTATATCCCCAACTGTCAGCCACACTTTGTTCCTCCCCAGTTTCCATCCAGGGAAGCGAAACACCCACGATTTGTAGCTTATCCTGCCAAAACTCCTTTTCGCGCGCTTGGTCAAGAAATGGGAAATTCCGAACGTGGTGAACAAAAATATATCGAAGAATAGGTAGCTCTGAGTCGACCGGTGCGACCTCGCCGAATTCCGATCTGAAGGGGGCGCCGAATCGCTGGAGCGCGGTAGGGGAATTGAGCTCGAAGATTTCACCACGGACTTCGCGAGCGATGAGCTCACGTTTGAGGTCTGCGCAAGTTATCTACATGTTAGCAACTGTGAAATATGAATACGATCATCATATCGTCCGGCTTACAGTGCTCTTGCTTGCCCGTCAAGACCTGGCCTGGTGGCAGGGTTGCACCCACATCTCCCTTACCGCTGGGGATTGCGGAATCAGGCGATTGTGTGTCCGGCATGTTGAGCGGTAATTCTCCTGCTCACTTGAGAGGGAAGCTGAGTCCCTAGGAGATTGAATCACACGGCCAGTGTCTAGGGTGATGTGATGAAAATTGCAGGAAGCACAGAACGTGTTTGCCTAAAAAGGCCAGCCCGCAATCAACCAGACAAGACTGGGCAGAGCAGAATACTGGGTGGAACAAATGCAATGTGGAGGGGCTGGAGCGGAGCAGGAGACGGGAGAGAAAACGATGTCGTCACCTCCCGATATCTTTTGAATATTTTACCTGGGGGATCTTGACACCTATAAGATTATATATATAAGGCTAAACGTATTCTAAGCCTCGATATGTTATATTACCTATTTATATTATTTTTTTTTCTAATCCAACTCCGCCCCCGACCTATTTTGATCGCCGTGACCATTTGACGTAGCCCATCACAAAATCTCCATAGGACTCGTACGCCAAGACTAATTATAGTGTTGCCTATACGGTACTCCGTACTCGTACTAGTCCTGCGCCTTACGAGGCGAGGTTTCTCTCTGCAGTGTCATCAGACTATCATTGTGGATTCTGGAGAAGCAAGTGAGGGAACGAGGATATCTCTTGGACTTGGATTGGTAGGAAATTACTTGAAGGGCTCGGACCATGGCCTTTCATCTGACAATTTTATCAAAGCGCTTAAATCAGGTCAAAGCGGGCAAACAAAAACCACTATACTCAATATGAAAGAAACCAAAAATATAGTTCGGTTATGTTATTTGGAGTTGAAAGATTAAGCTAAAATCAAAAACGGAAAAGATAAAAACAACCCGCATTTCCATCCTTTGAGAACATTAAATTCGCTTCAGAAAATCAGTGTTGAGAAGAGTATTTGCTTAAACCCCCAGGGATCCCACCTTTTCACTTCATGAATTCCAGCTCCATATCGCGAGGCAGGTAGTGTCCCTGGGGTTGCTGGCCATTCCAAGGCTGCATGCTCTGCAGAACACGCTCGTGCTCAAGAGAGGGGAACATCTGCTGCTGAGGCTGATGGTATTGAACCGAGTGGTCGCTAGGAGTTTGCATCATGGGCTGGGCACCGCGACCCATCTGAGCGCTTTGGTTGTAGAGGGTGAAGTCGTTGCCGGCCTGGGTCTGGAGTCCATATTCATAGCGCTCAGAAAGAGTGTCGCCGACGTCACAAGAGTCCGGTGAGTACAACATGGCGTTGCCTTGCGCACCAGGGGAGAGGCCGGAGAGCTTTCCATGGGCATCATAGGAACAGTGGTTGAGGTTCATTTGCTCGTAATCATTCGAATAACCCTTCATCACCTCGAGGGAGTGCCCCTGAGGGAGCTGCGCAGTCATTGCAGTGTAGTCCTCGTTGGTTGGATATTCCAAATTGCTCCAATCCAGGTCAAAGTTGATGCTTTCAGTACCGGTAAGTGGGGATCCGTCAAAGGACACAGGTCCCATCAGGTCGGGGACCGATTCGGCAGATGGGATAGACATGGAATTCATAGATTGGCGGTGCATCTCCAGGGCGGGAATCAAGCCGTTCGGGTCACCGGCTTCAAATTGACTCTGGAACCCGCTCAGGTTCACCGAAGTTGGGAATGAGTTGATATCGGTCATCAAATAGGGAGATGTTTCTCCGAATAGGGGGAAATCCTCCCCATGAGCAAGCGCAGGAGGGTCAGCGAAGTTGAACTGAGGATTCTCGGGCCAGTTGTAGTTCTGGTCGCTAGGAGAAGGACTGGGGCCAGGGATTGGAGAGGCAAAGTCGGTCGCCTTCGAAGCAGGAGTAGAGACACTGGGAGTCTGAGGAGTGGCCTGGACAGAAGAGCCTCGCTTGCTGCTATTGCTGCCATTGCGGCCATTGTTCTTTGATCGAACGTAAACCCATCCATGGGATTTTTCCATGTGCTGCTTGCAGTTGCTGGCGCGCTTCGAAGCATAGGGGCACTTGTGGAATTGACACTTGAAGAGGGTGGGCTTGTCCGAATGTCTGTCATTCATGTGACGATCACGTTCTTTCTCGGTGGGCCAACCCTTGGTGTGGTAATTACAGTCAGAGTATTCGCACTTCCAGGGGCGAGTATGTGTCTTCTCGTGTTTCCTATGAATGGATTAGCATTTCAATCCTGATACTTCGATTCAATGAATAGGACAACTTACGTCAAGTCACAAGGACGCTTGAAGACCTTGTCACAGTCGGCGCATTTTTGATTGATGTTCATGGGAGGAGCATCCTTTTTACGGCGGGCCATAGAGCGCTCAACGCCCTCATCGACCGCATCGTCAAGAGTGATAGTACGTTTGGCAGCACCGGAGGCATCCGCTTCGTAAGGCTTTCCAGTGGCCAGGGAAATTGGTTTTCCATCTTGCATGATTACAAGTTCGGCAGACTTCCCATTCTTAGACAGACCACCTGCCAGGGTAGCCTTCGGGATACTATTTCGAATTAGATAGGTTCCGCAGTCCATCAAATGGAATATCACGTACGCAGAAGAGTTAGACTCCTTGTTAGACTCGGAGCCCTGAGTCGCCTGGACTCGCTCGCGTTCAGCGCGAACCATTGCTGCGTATCTTCGAACCTGCGAAACAAGATCAAGGAAATATCCGTTAGTGTAAGGTCGATCGGCTGGTAGTCGTTGATCACGATCGTTGAGGTGTGAAGTCGAAGTATGCAAGCACTGGATCGTAAACTCGCAAAAGTTGAGATAGGAATTCCGAGAAGTGGCGGAGTTCTTTAAATAAAGTGAAAAAAGGATAAGCAACCAGAACTCCATAAAACCTTTTAATAGAATAATGCATTGACTTACCGGTGCCAACCACAATAGGGTTTTCTCGAGGTCACGCAGACACACAATCTGCTTATTGATAATTCGCTGGGGAACGCTTCGGACCAGTGGGTGGAATGGTTTCAAGCGGGGCTCTTTCAAAATAGGAACGAGCACAAAACGTTCAATCTGTTTGCAGGCGGCAGGGCCCAATTGACGTTTTGGTGACGAACCAGTATCAAAAGCCGAAATAGAGCTTGTAATGGCAGATTGATTGTCGTGAATACCATCATTCACTATTCATTGTTAGGGCTCAAATACGAAACAATAGGGGGGGGGGGGGGGAGACAAAGAGCGACAATGCATTCTTGTGGCATGTGACACCCACCTTTATTTTGCGAGTCTGCGAGCCCCTCTTCGCTACTGACAGAGGTCCCTAGACCACTATCGGACTCGTGGCTATGCTGTTGATGGGCCTTTTTCTCGTCTAGTGGGATGGGAATGCTGCGGCCCTCTCCATTTGAGGAACGTGGGGAATTAGACATAGACTTGGAGTTACTGCGCACTAACCCACTCTCTATCGGACTCTCACCGCTAGCAGCCTCAGGGCTCTGGTCTTCGGTAGGTTCCAGAGTCAGACGGCCTAGGATGGAAGTCATGCGCTCTTCAGCAACAGCGATGGCTTCCAACGAAGTGGCCGAGCGGTGAGGTAGGGAGCGGAAGTTCAAGACAGGGTCACGATCACTCGATGGAGGAGAAGTGGGGGTATGGAAAGTCTCCCCTTTCTTCAAAGGCATCTTAGAGTCAGGCGAGTCGTTCGAGAGTGTGGGAAGGGCGGTGTTTAAGACAGGCCGACGACGCGGGTGCACCCGCGATGGCTCAGTCTGGACGGCAGACATTATTGGGCGTAGTACTGTGTCAACTAAAATTTAGCATACATGTTCGGGGAGGAAAGGAGCAGTGGATTGCAGCTGATTGGCCCATGCCATGACTCACCGGATAGTTGTCCAGATGATTCGAAAAGTGACGTACAGTCGAGTCAGAGACGCAAGCCTCAATTCGATGCGGATTATCTCCGTTCTTTGGTATATAACAGCACCGCTTCTCTTGGATGTCCACCAAGAGTGATCAAAATCGGCACACTTGAACCAGTATGAGGTCCTGGAGATCTATCACGATAGCGCGATCGTCTGATACTCTCTGGATGAACGAACATGCACTCCTAATCCAACGTGTCGCGGGGGTCGGAAAACCTCAAAGCGGGGTTCAACACAGAGGATCAATAACACTAGGTCAAATGGCTTTTCAATCAACGATAACAATATCCAAAGATAAAATGAATTCCCCGGATTCAGAATGCTGATGGGATTCCAATGCTGAGATATAAACGTTCAAGATGGGTTCCCAAGCGGTGAGCCCCACTAAGTACGAAATCTGTGGTATCCTTAGACTGAAGGCAGCGATGAAGAGCAAAATAGGACTGAAAATGAAGAATAAACTTGAACACAAATGATGGGGGAATAAGCGGATCAAGGAAGAGAAGGGACTGAGAGGCTCATTGCGTGTTGGATGTCTGCCTGATAGACGAAGACGCTAACACCAAAAAGGTATAGAATGCGAAGGCTGAGCAAATTCTACAGTCTGTGATTGGCTTTAGAAGACGTTTGTATGGTAAACCTATAACAGTAATTAACCAGTCCAACCATATAGGTGGTTCCCGCGTGGCCCCCAAGCGGGTATCGTACCGTCTCTCCACTGGTTCCACTGGGTTCTTAAAATGGAAATTCGGGACCCGGAAAGGTGAGAAATCCGTTCCAAAAGAGCCTCACCTTCTAACGGATCCCGCGGAATCCAGGCAGCATTTTTATTTCCCTACGCGTCCTCAATCGAAAAGAAATTCTTTGGATTTTTCTACGGCTATACCCATGGTAAAATCCAGAGTCAGCATTTTGATTATAAACTGTCTACGTCACCTATTACTAGGATCATGCCATAAAAAAATCTGGGCAAGGAAAATCAGCAGGGTCACGCTGATTTAGCTCCAGGGTCTTGGCCCCTGATTGACCAGAAAACAAGAGAAATGGGACCCACAGCCAACAAAAAGTGAACAACGTCCACTACTTTTTGAGATATGCCAACGCACCCAACCGCCTCTTCTAGACCAATAGTACGAAGTACTGGTTTATTCATTTGACGCCAAATATGAGTTGCACATGCACAATTGAGCCTCCTGTCACCGCTTGTCGTACTTCACCGGCCCAATAGTAGTTCAATGTTGGTCATGCTCAGCCTGCATCTGTCGGACGAAAATGCACCCGCCTACTGATCGGACGGGCCAGACACTATGCTCGTATCGACCCCTCCGCCCTTGTCTGACTCCTTCCTGGTGCACTGCCACTGCCCACTTGTCAGTCCATCTAAAAGGACCAGCTTTCCAAAGAGTACGATGTACTTTGTACACTTGAGCCGGGCGTTTGTAGCATCTCATTTACTTTACAACTGTGCCTGAAATCGACAGTTGTCATATTAGCAAGGACCGACAATCGCCAGCCTTTCTAGAAGGTTGTATAGTTCATTGACATGCAACCTTAGTTCATTGACATGCTACGTTCATGGCTATACTATTATTCCAGGGTTACCATGTAGCTGACCACTCTGCAATGGGGATTAGTATGGAAGCCTATTCCCTGGAAAGCCATCCGGGGGAAGCAGTCAGTCAACAGCATTTTTTTATTCCCGTCTTGGCAGGAATATCCCCTTTACATCACCTGCGGCACACTCACCCGTCATCGCCCTGACTATTCCAGGCTGCGATATTATTACCTCAATATGCAACTGTCTAACAGGTTTCTCCGGTAATCTACAAATAATGTCGTATCTGCTAGAAACCTTAGTACTAGGAATGAGTCTGCCTTAACCATCTGGGTATCGAAGAGAGCTGACAAATATATATTTCCGGGGAACCCAATTTGGCCAAAGTTGTTCCAATGACAGAAAAAAGCAATAAGCCCCAAAATATAAGCTCTTCTGTTCGTTTAGATTGGTTAAGACCTCGGGACTCAATTGAAATGGAACTACCCCGAATGATGTCAGCTGAATGGAGCTGGGAGCTTTTGTTTCACGCGCTATCACAAGCAGAAAACAGCCAATGACGTTAGAGCACGCTTGCGACTGAGATTGGGCATAAAGCCATACACTCCTGAGTACCACTGGAGCTATCTTGCTAATTCAAGGAAAGTGCAGCAGAAATGTAATATACATATATATTTTCTCTATTCATTCTCCGTGGTACTTGCCTACATTCTCACCGGCCGATTGGACCTCGGCTTCGGGATATGGCAGAACTACGGGCGGTGCCGAGATGCCCGCGTGTTGATTTCCCCCGGATTCTGGATCCGGCGAACCTCGTCTTCTCCCTTCAGTAGTTCGCTAAATCAGGTGCGGGATTCTATAAGACATTTGCTCATGGGCGCTTGTTAAACAGATGATTTGGTGATTGCATTCCGTTCATATCTCCTATCTCCCCCGCTTCATTTACCGACGGCAACCGGACAAGACACCGCATCCATGGACTTTGAACAGTATGGGCAGAACTCCCAACAACCTCGACAACGGAGAAGAAGAGCCGGAAAGCGGCGATTGAACAATAAGGCACCCATCGCGGCACGTTTGGCCCTGGATCCCCAGCTGCGCGGGAAGGTCGGCATAGTATCCGAGGATCTAGCGAATGACCTCTTCCAGCAGCAGGCTCTTCAAGGTGAGTGTGAAGCCGCTTTGACTGTTCTTAATAAGAATGTTAACTGATCCGTATTCTTCTGACCAGATGTCACGACTTCTGACGATGGAGTACTTTATGTTGCAATTGCCCCGCATACGCCGACTTATACCTCGGTGGAAGATCAGGCCTGGACGATACTCCCCGTGCGCATCCAGCCGACAGAGAGATCGCCAGTTTCAATGTCACACTCGACCGTGCTGTTTCCTGAATCGGCAGACTCACTTCAGCCTTTCCTCCAGGCTTTGGGAAAAGTTGACTTGTCACGCAACTCCCTACAGGCACACCGTTCCGTAGAGATTCAGATTTTGGATGTCGCCCCAATTCATCTCGATACAATCTTTGTGACTGTTGAGCGACATCTACTCCGTAATCATGACGATATTCAGAGCAAATTTGGTGGTGGGTTCACGAATGCACAAGGGCCGAATGGACTCTGGGGGAAGTCGGGGAACTCGGTAGAAGCCAAGAAGTATTCTAAAAGGGCCGCAGCTGATGCCGAACAACGTCTCACTGCAGCAGTCCGAGAAGCATTGGGAGCTCAGCGCATTGTGCATACTGGAGACGTGCTGCCCCTTCCACTCCCTTCTCATCCCATAACCTATGCGCCACCACCACCTGCGCGGATCTCATTCTGCGAGCCCGTTTCGCAAGGCTTGCTGATGGCGACGACAAAGATTGTGCTTGTCCAAGCTCGTCCTCAAGGTCTCCGCGCTCAACAAACTGTGCCCTCGAGGTCTGCGCTTCTGAAGCAAGTGGCCGAGGACGAAGCTGATGACACTTCCAACGAACAATTCTATTCTGCAGCCGAAGATAAACCTGGCGAAAGTGGAACAGAAATGGAGGTAACATCAGCTGCTGAGGATTCAGAAACAGAGGGCTCGGCAGGATCCATGAGTGACTCCTCAGATGATTCTCTAGAAGACATGATTTCTCTTAGTGCGCCTGAATTGCCACAGCCACCATCGGGGATGATGTCTTCCTTGACTTCAGCGACCCCTAGAGCCGGCGGTCGACGATCAGATGGGATCCATACCCCCGGATCTGTGGCATCGAATTTCACATCGGCCACCATGCGCCCTGGCCGTGGCGGAGGTAAGACCTTCAAGGTGGAAGGTCTCCTGCAACAAGTCCCAAATGAGGTGCTGCACCCCCGGCCTCGCGACGATGAAGACGTCGACTCCTTTGTCTTTGTAGATATCAGCACGCTCGCCAAGATCGGATGCTTCTCCGGTGATTGGGTCAGAATCGAAGCTGCCGAGGAGCCCCAGCTGAACATGTTCGCCTCGCTCAAATTTGGAAGTTTCAACGACTCCCCTGAAGACTCGGGCGATTGGCGACCAGTTAAGATTTTTGGTCTTTCGGGTCTCCCGTCCTCTAAGCCGCGGTATGCCATCAATCACTCAGGTGAACGCCGGTCCAGTGTTTCGCAACGCGCACCCACCCGCTTGACCCCTTCAGTTTTCGTTCCTCCATTGCTTCTTGGTAACATTGAAAATCCCAAGTACCTGCGGATCTCTCCCATGAGTTTCGCTACTCCTAATGGCTCCTCCAAACCTGGTCTTTTGCACCAAATGAAGAACACTGCTGCTAAGAACCCACCTTTGGCGAAAGAGGTTACTTTGCTCAAGGTATCCACTCCTCTCTCAATGGACCGGGTCCTTCAACCAGCGCTATTTGCAGGATTGAAGCAGTACTTCGAATCACGCCGACGTATCCTTAAAAGTGGTGATTTGGTTGGAATTAGCGTGGACGAAGGACTTGGCAGAGCGGTGTTCTCTGGCACCGCTGGCGGTGACAGTGCTAGTCAAGAGGAAGACATCACTATCCGGCTGGGCCAAGGTGTCAATGCAAATAATGCCGGAGCCCGCAAAATCGGCGTTGCTTGGTTCCGTGTCGGGCAAGTAGCCCCGACTACTGTAGGGGAGCTAGAGGAGACAGGCGAAGATCAGTGGGGCGGAGTTGCTGTACTTGACCCGGCCACTACGCGCATGGTACAGGCTGGAAGCGACGTGAGCCGAGTTCCCGGCGTCTTGGGCAATGGGTGGGAGTATTGGCTGGGCGTTAAGACGATCCCAAAGAGCGTCCATGATGCCCCAACGCCTCATGGCATTGTTGCTGAGCCACCTCAGTCCTTTATTCCATCACTGCAGCAGCGAATCCGTGATCTGATGTCTGCTGCCACAAGCCCGCGGGCTATTCAGCTTGGAATGAAACCTGTTTTCATTCTCCTTAGATCTCAACAAAGACATATCGGCAAGGCAACCATCGCAACGCGAGCGTGCTCAGATATCGGCCTGCACACATTCCCCATCGATGCGTACGATATCTTGACAGAAGGTGGCGCGAATGGTGGCGATGTTAAGACCGAGGCATACCTCAAAGCCCGGGCAGAACGGGCTTTACACTGCGGAGCAAATTGCACCGCATTACTGATTAGACATATCGAGGTCCTAACCGCTGATCGCATTGTCACAGCAATGAACGATATCTTGAACGATGCCAGAGTTGTCATTGCAACTACCACTGATGTTGAAACTATCCCTGAAGGTATCCGCAGCCTCATCACCCATGAGTTCGAGATGGGTGCCCCGGAGGAGAAAGAGCGTGAAGGCATTCTGCGAAATGCCGTCGCAGAGCGCAGTATCAGACTATCCGCGGACGTGGAACTGGGCACCATTGCTCTGAAGACCGCAGCTCTTGTTGCAGGAGACCTGGTTGACGTTGTTGAACGGGCTGCCGGGGCGAGAACAGCTCGCCTCGAAAGTCTAGCCGAGGCTAGCAAGAAGCTTTCCGGATCGGAGGTCTTCGTCAGAGACGTCCTGCTGGCAGGAGGCGACGGTGCACGAGGTGTCACTAAGGCAGACTTTGACGCCGCTGTAGAAGCTGCGCGGAAGAACTTCGCTGATTCAATCGGCGCACCTAAGATTCCGAACGTTGGCTGGGATGATGTTGGTGGATTGACTAACGTTAAGGATGCCTTGGTCGAGACCATTCAGCTGCCGCTCGAACGACCCGAGCTCTTCGCCAAGGGAATGAAGAAGCGCAGTGGTATCTTGTTCTATGGCCCGCCCGGCACCGGAAAGACCCTCCTCGCCAAGGCCATTGCCACTGAGTTCTCTCTCAACTTCTTCTCCGTAAAAGGCCCCGAACTGCTTAATATGTACATTGGTGAATCCGAGGCAAACGTGCGTCGAGTATTCCAGCGCGCTCGAGATGCTCGCCCCTGCGTTGTGTTCTTTGATGAGCTGGATTCCGTTGCGCCCAAGCGTGGTAACCAGGGAGACAGCGGTGGTGTTATGGACCGTATCGTCAGTCAGCTGCTCGCAGAACTGGATGGAATGAATGGCGGCGAGGAGAATAGCGGTGGAGTGTTCGTCATCGGTGCGACCAACCGTCCTGATTTGCTTGACACTGCGCTTCTCCGCCCTGGTCGCTTCGACAAGATGCTCTACCTGGGCGTGTCAGATACGCATAGGAAGCAGGCGACTATCCTTGAGGCTCTGACCCGGAAGTTCGCTCTCCACCCCGATGTCTCACTTGACCGCGTTGCGGAACAGCTTCCTTTGACTTATACTGGTGCTGACCTGTATGCACTCTGCTCTGATGCCATGCTAAAGGCTATCACCAGAAAGGCCACTGCAGTTGACGAGAAGATCAAGACTCTACCTAATGGTCCCGTTAGCACTGCTTGGTTCTTTGACCACCTCGCCACGAAGGAGGATGTGAATGTGATGGTAACAGAGGAGGATTTCCTGTCTGCTCAAGGAGAGCTTGTGCCAAGTGTTAGGTACGTGTTCACTCCATTTCCCATCCTACCCTACCTTTTATCTCCTCCTCTTGGTGATATACCATGATACTAATCCCTCGCAGTGCCAAGGAACTTGAACATTTCGAGCGCATCCGCCAAACCTTCGAAGCAGTGGACAAGTCAAAGCAAGACCCCGCCGCTGCCGCGCCACAGACAATCGCAGAGGCAATGGAGGCATTCAACCTGGGCGGCTCGGCCACACTAGACGAGACCCCGGCCACGAATGGTGACAGTAACACAACCGAGAGTCTTCACGGTCGTATCAAAGGCCTGACCAAATGGCCAGGCAACCTTGTCCGCAGTGCCAGCGGCCAGTCAACAACCAGCAGCAAAGGTAAAGGAAAGAGCGTGAGCAAGAAGGGAAAGTCCCGCACCGGTGCGGAATCTGATGGATCCGTTGATGGCGACGATGAGGACATGGCAAATAGTGCCAATGCCCAAGATGACGAAGACGAAGATGATTACGTCGTTCGGACTGATCACTTGATGAACCCCATGGAGGAGGTTGAATAGAAAGTCTGGCACTGTCTGTATATTTCAAGTGCCGGCACTGTTCAGCTGGTCGACCAGACGGCCTTTGTATCTACTATGCTGATTTGATATACCTATTGCTTATCTGTACATGTCTAATTCTTTTCTCTGCTATTACCACATCCGTAGCCCCTCACAATGAGCGCACGTAGGCCAACGCTGCGGTGCTAGAACTAGATGAAATCCTGACTTCTTTCAACGCACGACTCACTCTTGATTGCATCAGATTGGCAAGGATATCGTATTGTCATTCCGAGGTTCTTTGTGATCACAGTATTCCAAGGTTGTTGCCTGTCACGACGCTGTCGCGCCACAGTTGGACTTCAAATTAAGGTTAGCCATTGATATTGAGCCACCATTATCCACGCATCTACGAACATTACCATGGGTATCTCTAGGCATTTTCAAGCTTATCCAGGAGAACTTAACCTATTTACCCCATGGCATCTTCCTTGTTGCCGTTGCAGGCATCGCCCTCGTCCGCAGGTCCTTATTATTGTCTGTCGAAACAAAAGCAATTGCGTGTACCAGGATATATTCCTTCTAAACATCACCATTTATATATTGATACATACGTGGTTCGTTCCGCTTATCGTGAGAACGGGACGCCCAGAAATGTAATACCTTTTACTTTTAGGGCGATCACAACCAATCAACCGCAAAGTTAGCTGCTTGTCATCGTTAGGTGCGGTGCATTCATATCGATAGAGGTCTAGTTCTCATCGATCCAATCAAAACTCCCGTACCACACGCAAAACAAGCCCCCAGCTTTCATGGTGCATATGGTGCACGGAAAGTTACCCACTGGTGAATGTAGTTTGCTTCATATATTTCTAGTATAGAGTCACAAGTCCTGACTAGGTGCTATTTAGTCATGATACTGTGATGTTTTCGTATACTTGCCCTCTAGCGTTAGACCTCTTGATTCTCTTACAATAAATCGGGAAGTAAGAGAAACCTGATAGAAGATAAACCCGAGAAAGTGAAGGGGAGGTCATGGATATGTGTGGTATAAATTATACACCGTAAGCAATCAATATAGTGACTACAGTCGTAATGAGGAACCTCCATTGCTACATAGGTCTTGAGAGAAATCGTACATAATGACCATAATTGCTTAGCTAAATAGTAGTCTGACACTATACTTCACTCATGGGGTATATAAACTTCCCAGTGTTCCTCTTCCTTCTTGTTCCTCCACCTTCCCGCATAATCCATCATCTCCTCGGCTTTGGCTCAATATTAAGCTGTCTTGATTATCTTTCTGTTATTCCTTTCAAGATCTCCTATAGCACAACACATTCACGGACTAAGCATGCCCTTCTTTATGCAATGCAGACATAGCGACATAGATTGAGTGAGAGCGGGAGGTTTGCTTCAGTTGCCCCTCGTGTGCTAAGAGCCCAAGAACGGCGATGATCAAGTTCTTATTGACGCTAACTTCAAGCGATCAAGAGCCCACGATTTGTAGGAAGCCTAGAGCATCCCGGCACCAAGTGACCAGAGCATGTATCGTTTCGAGTCCCGTCCACTAAGTATCAATCATCTCTTCATTCTTCCCCTCCTACTTCTCAGCTTCTGAAATTAATGGTCTCTTTGGACCACATGGCCTATATACACTGCAACCAGCCTTCTTGTCTGTATCACTAGACTAAGGATATCACTTTTGAAAACAACCTTGCCAACTCATTGGTTTCGGGGTGTTTTAGACCTCTAGCGGGTCGTAACCATTTCTCCATTAGTAACAGTTCATTTATTTTGGACTTCCCTTCACAGTAGACTCACTTTGAGCTAGAGAAATACCACCCCCCTCATCGTCTTATAACAGTCCCGGGGTACTCTTCAGCATTCAAAGTGTCCACTTGTTCAGGAGGCGCAAAGTACTGGATTCCTTGACAAATTTGTTCGCAGAACGGCAGCCCAACGAAAATTCCAAGATATCGACCTTAGAATTAGTCTCATTGTCTTAATAATCATATCACGGATTTCTTTTCGCAATTAGTCCGAGTTTTCCAGACTATGTATCTCGGAGTCATTCCATACACGTTCCGGTTGGCAGATTCCTTTTCCAAGGAGCACGTTCAAGGTGAAATCTCCAATGGGGATGGAGACCTCGTTGCAAAGCAACTCGATCACCCCATTATCGTGTATAGTAACCTCCCTTCAAGGGCTCATCCATCTCTTTGTAGTGGGCTCCAGCCCAAGCTGTACCATCCCAGGAGTCAGTGTATGTTGACACCCATGCACTCACTCCGGATATGCCCAAGCAGATCAGAGCGAGAGCGCAAATGAGAGGCTGGATAGTCTAGGATGACCTCTAACTGGGCTTTGTTCATAATCACGAACTCACTGAAAGCCTCGCCCCCAAACAATGTAGTGTATCATAAATAAATTTGGCAAAGTATCACTTCTCACCTAGCTGGAATCGCGTTTGCCATGCCAGCCCGCAGTCTCGCACTTTCCGGTTCACTTCCCTCCACAAATTGGGGTTTGTGTCTCTTTCTCCTTGTCACTTCCTCTCCTCACCTTTTCTCTTCACATTTTCCTTCCTTCTCAATATCTTTTTATCCATTGCCCACCCTTCTCAGCCCAAGGGTTTGTGTTTATCAGGTTGAGTTATCATCCACATAGAGTGTTTATCACATCACTGACACAATACTGACAGTATTCTTCCATTCGTTAACCGCACGTGTTTTTCACGCGTTTCTCTAACCGGAGGCATCTCTTACTGTGTTCTCTCCAACACATTCAATCTCACATTCGTGTGATTTGCATGCTGTCTCGCCACAATGAATCTCACGCTCGACCCGGAGCAGTTGTCCTGGGGACGGGATTTTGCCAACAGCCGGGAGCCCGCCAAGATGCTCAAAATCATTGCGAAGAGCCCACGTACCCTGGAAACTGGAATCGTTGATATCGAGGTGCGGCCTGTGCCGAAGGCCATCAGACCCAAGGAGAAGGCCACGGAGGACTTGGGAAATATGAGATGTCTCCCGAACGAAATCTTCGACATGATTGTCAACAAATTGGACGTGCCTAGTGCCATAAGTCTGTCATACGTCAACCGCATCGCCAATCAGCTTGTGCAGAAAAGCCCAGTTGCATTTCTGAGGCAGTGGGCCCCCGGCATGCCGAAGATCCTCAAAAAGACTCAGATCTATGAGAACTGGTCCATTCATGAGCTTAAGGAGGCAATTTTGCGTGAAAAGTGCGTAGTATGCGGCGCGTCGTCCGTTCAACTCTACCTACCTACAATGGAGCGTATCTGCCACCCTTGCCTGCACGAAAACCATTCATACTGGTGTCTCCCCATCGAAAAGGCAGCCATAATATTTGGCCTTGATCTACCCGATCTCATTAATACCCAAACCGTGTACCTGCCGCGGCTGAGCAATAATAATTTCGATTTGGGAAATCTTGGCGCTTGGGTTGTTCCTGTCAAATTGGCACTGACCAAAGCCCTGCAGCTGTACGGCACCCGCAAGGGTATTAAGCATGCTGTGGAGGGCACCGCATCAAGTACTGATGGAGAAGAAGAAACTGACATCACCGATGATGATGATGATGACGAAGAATTTGTGGTCGAAAACCAACATGACATTTATCGCGCTGCTCCCCTGGATTCACCCAATTCCGTCAAACTGCGTTTGCTCATCTCAATGGGAAATTATCATCAGCATGCTCACCACCATGAAGTTGCCTGTCGGGTTCCTGTCGCCAATCGAGACAATACGCGCAAAATTCTTTACTCGTGCCGTGGTTGCACTGCTATGCTCACGCACCCCAAGACGGAATCAATTTCCGACAGCCATATGGAGATGATGAAACTTGACCCCGCGCTTAACAAGTATGAGCGATCGTTTGCGATCTTTCGTCGCGCCTTTACTGTGTGGACTGAGGCCGATATGATTGAGCATATTCGAACCGAGTGCATTGGGGGTTGGTTCTTGCTGCATGCCGAGGGACAGAATGAGTAATCATATGTGGCTCTATCATCCTGGATGCAAGAAGTGATGCCAGCCAGGTCTCATTGTCTCTTAAAACATTGTGATGGACAGGGGAGTTGGAGGAACAGTGGGTCAAAGGGGCTCTTGGGTCATTTACATGTGCTTACTGAAGCAAGCCATGACCTGCCATTTGAACAAATGAAGTTTGGGAATTTTCAGTTCGAAATTTCCATGGATGATGTCAAGATGTGGTTTGGGGATGGCCAATGTATGCACATGTGTGCTTTCTACATCCTAGGATAACGAAAGGGGCAAATTTGTTTTTGTTTTATGTGCCTTTCGATTCTCATTGTTGATTTCATTATCTTCCCTTTCCTTTTCTCTCGCGGTAACCCTCCTAAAAAATGACTGGCATGATATCTATGTTTCACTTTGTGAGTGGAGTGTGATTTAAAACACTCTTAGAGAACATTGCGTATTCCGAAGAACAAAACATAGATTCTCAGTCATAAGAGATGATACGCTCGGAGCACACTTGGGCACTTGAATAAGGCCAAGGTCAAATATGGAACCACACTTTTCCTCGAAGGGTACTGATAGACAATTTAATATGTGGCGGATAAGAAAGAGCATCGGAGTCCACCCGATGAAAGAGATATCTTTTTACATAGGAGTATTTGTCTCTAGAGATAACCTTCGAAGGTTTACGGCCCACCGCTCCACATAAATTTGTTTCCCTTGCCATCTTGGCTCAATTCACTCAAACAGGGGCAAATACCGTACCCTACAACAATAAGTAAAGCCAAGGATGCTAGCCAAGCCCTTGGAAGCAATATATCTTGATTGATCATGCACATCCCACACTATATTTTCGCCATTTATCCGTCTCCAAAGATCGTCCACTTCCCCCAGTAACTTTCCCTCCCGGTAGTCAAGTATGTGGGTCCAAATTCAACCAATCATAAGTTGACCAGGGCATAAGCACTGGGGCTGCCGCCGCAAGCCATGGATCGTCGGTCCGCGACAATCCAACCTTGGAAGGGCCCGATCTGCTTGTAGCTTGTGACTGGCTGAAATCACCGTTCTCGGTCCGCCGGGCCAGTCACAGACACGGCCGGTTATCTTCTTCTGAACGCCCAAGGTTCCATACCCCAAATCATTTACCTAACACTACTCCGTACTCGGTCTACTCCCCCGCGGGGAGCCAACGGTAGTGCAGAGCACTGGGAAGACCGGGCTTAGAAATTGATATTCGAAAACCCGTCATATCATTCTGCTCGGGGCCTGCTTAAGATCCCTGTTCCTCCTTGTCTGACCTTTTTTATTTTCTTTTCATCACTTGTTGCACGTGGTACAAAGCACTTACCATGGACAAAGACGAATACAATAGCGATGATGCTCAGCTGGCCCAGCTGGGCCATAGGTCTGAGCTGAAGCGAAACTTCTCCATGATGTATGTGCTATGATTGAACACGAATTTCTGGATTATGCTAACCTCTGTGTTCGTTCTCAAAAGTTCCATGTTGGGTCTTGCTTTTGCCATTCTAAATGTACGTGACGCGACCGGCAGTATACCAAATTCCATATGGATCAACAATTAACACTGAACAGTCATGGACCGCTTTGTCGGCAAGTTTGGGACTCAGTTTATCCTCGGGAGGCAGCGCGAGTGTTGTCTGGGGTATGTATTCGCTCGACTTTCTGTCAAGATCTAGAGCTGACACGAATCCCAATAGGTCTTATTACAGCAGGAATCTGTAATTTATGCATGGCCACTTCCCTGGCCGAGTTTCTTTCTGCATACCCGACCGCAGGTGGCCAATATCATTGGGTCGCTGTGACTTCATGGAGAAAATGGATGCCGATTCTTTCCTGGATTACGGGCTGGATCAACTGCTCTGGCTGGGTTGCGCTGGTCGCAACTGGTGGTCTCTTGGGCAGTCAGCTCATCCAGGGTGTGATCTCTCTCATGAACCCGGTAAGTTATTCTAGCCTACAACATTGATATATTTGGCTGACCTTCACATCCAGAGCTATAACCCCCAGCGCTGGCACCAATTCCTAATCTACTGCGGCTACAACATTGTTGCCTTCCTCGTCAACGCCTTCATGAACAACCTTATGCCTTATGTCACCAAGGGAGCTTGTGAGATACCCTATATCGAGCTGTCGGAGATCTTATACTAATTCCCACAGTCCTCTGGTCACTGACAGGATTTGCCGTCATTTGTATCACCATACTTTCATGTGCCTCGCCGAATTATAACTCCGGAAAGTATGTATTATCTGGTCGACACTTCCCTAGACGCCAAATGACTGACGGAGAACAGGTTCGTCTTCACCGATTTCATTAACCAAACAGGATGTAAGTTTCCCCTATCATTATATATGTTTCTTGAACTGACTCTTGTAGGGCCTGATGGAGTTGCGTGGTTGCTTGGGGTATGTCGTTGATACAAACATTCATGAGCATGTCTAACATATTCATAGCTTCTTCAAGGAGGCCTTGGTGTTACTGGCTTTGATGGTGTCGCCCACATGATTGAAGGTAACTTCCAGAATTTCATACCTTAATCATGAGTCTGAGGCTAATGGACTACAGAAATCCCCAACCCTTCGGTTGAGGGACCCAAGATCATGATTGCTTGTGTCCTTATCGGTACTTTCACTGGAGCAATCTTCCTTATTGTACTGCTCTTTGTGGCTGGCGATATCAACAAAATTATTGACTCCGCGGCAACTCCGCTCCTTGCAATCCTGAAGAATGCCACTTCGAGCAATGCCGGCGCTATCTGTCTCTTGATGTAGGCCTCACTGCTCTTCTGCCGCTTTCTTGTTGTACTGACACCATCTCAAGCTTCCCCCTAGTCTGCGTTCTGTTCGCTGCTATCGCTATTATGACCACTAGCAGTCGTATGGTCTATGCCTTCGCGCGGTACGTTATTATCGACATTTGATCTTCAAAATTAGTCATTATACTGATACTACTTATAGTGATGGCGGTCTCCCCGCATCTCCCTTCTTCTCTCGCATTCACCCCAAGCTAAACGTCCCCTTGAACTCGCTATATCTCAACCTGGCTCTCGTCACTATCTTCGGGTGTATCTTTTTGGGCTCGTCCAGGTAAGCATATGTATAACGTTTTATCCTGGATCTTGCTAACATCTCCAAGCGCTTTCAATGCTATTGTCTCAGCATCAGTGGTGCTGCTTGGCATCTCATATGGAATGCCAATTGCAGTGAACTGCTGTCGAGGAAGAAGGATGCTACCTGAGCGCTCATTCGTCCTGCCAGAAATCGTTGGCTGGACCGTCAACTTCGTATGAGATCCTCCCCTACGGTTTCATCGAAACTATTACTAACTAGATACTTCTCAGATCTCGTTGGCGTACATTGCCCTGACTACTGTCCTCTTTCTCTTCCCCCCTGAGCTGCCTGCTACTGGTAGCAACATGAGTGAGTTGGCTCTCTCTTTTCGTGATGCAAAAACACAAAGTTAATTCGATATGACAGATTACTGTGTTGCGGCATTTGGTATTGTCTTTGTCGTTTCCGTCGTCCAGTGGATTGTAGATGGACGCAAGAATTTCGTCGGTCCCCGTATAACGGTGGAAGTCTTCACTGGAGAGGCTGGTGCTCAGCCAGAGCAGCCGATTCCAGTTGTTGAACAACATAAGGATTAACCCTCCAGATTTCCAGGATATATTACATATAATGTGACTCGATGGCGCAAAATCTAGTATTTCCAAATAGAATACCTCGCAAGCCAGGCAGCTATCTCTCGAAAACCTTGGAATGATAAAAGCGTCCTTGTCTAAAATTTGATAACCATTAGTATGTGCATCAAAATAGTGGAATTGTATGTTTGCTTTTGGAGCAAGCTGAATATGTAGCCGCCTGATGGAACCTTTGGAATTTATTCGGATGTCATGTGATCAGATTGATAACCCAAAGTTTCCTACGTCATCCATGGGTATCAACTTCTGCTTCACGTGATAGTTTCCCAACAATCCCATCCAAACAACTACATACAGCCTCACTCGTCGTCACAATGTTTACTGTTCGGTGGCCATCATTGCCATCTCTTGGCTTGTTTTCATCTTCGCCCACCCAGGCGATTGATCTGCCACCGGTCACCGTCCATGAAACCGAGACAGCTCAAGACAAGCCGGCCCGGGCATTCAAGCACCTACTGAAATTGAACCATGTGGAGAACTCGCTATTCGATTGTCGGAACTTCCCTAATCAGTTAATACACGTGAGTGATCTGCATTGCCTTCGTAACAGGGGCTTTCTATGTATGCATTCCTCGTCATTGGTCCATGTCATTGACCTGCTTGCAGCTCTTGAGCTCCTCCTTTCTGCAAGGCGCAGACGCCGATACTTTAGGCCGCATATATGAGGAGGAAGTGTCTGACCTGGTTAAATGGAAGGAATCACCGGCTGAAATCACTACTCTTGACTGGCGAGGCCACCTGGGATGTCGAGGGTGGGTTGCCGGACTTGTCTCGGCCTTTTTTCCGCTTGGGACTTTTCGTTAACACTAAGCAGATTTGATCGAGCGTTCGTGGATTTCTTTGAAGATGAAATGGTCCACCTCAGCTATGACTGGAAGGAAGTCGTGGCAGAGTACCTGTTTACCGGCAAAGAGCCCATGTTTGATTCAATAATGGCTTCTCGTATGTTTCAATGCTCATCGAGAAGGCTAGGCTTGACTTTGCGCGTGCTAACTACCTGTATAGTCGGATTGCCATTGATCCATCTTGCGTACGCCTTTGAAATGGACAGTCGTGAAATCGCAATGGAAGCACTCGGGCTCGCAGCAACCTGCCACAATGACATATACAAGTCCTTGGAGGACCCTAAACACTCGAAAAATGAGGAACCGTATGAATCAAAGTCACTCTTTGCAATCCTTGACCTGGTCCGGAAAGATAAGGACTTAGATGGCCTCTTTCCCACTCCGGGCAGCGATAACCTCGATACCCTTTTCGTCAGCCGAAACGCCGTGCTTCTTAACCACTGGAAGGCATGGAAGATCGAGAATCCAATTGAACAGTTCCGCGAGAGCCAAGAGCTTGCAGCTGCCTTGCTAGTCGGAACGGCTGCAGTTGATTCTACCGGGCATTACGATTGGTTCTTCGCTTTGAACCTCGCAACAAGCCACGCCGTCCGCGTCATGCTGCCCTTCATACCTCCTCAGTTCCAAATTTCTCTTCTTCGACAATGGTGGTTAGTTTGCGCCGGTATCTACGTCGCGCAACTGCGGCCCGAGATCAAAATGGACCAAATCCGGAATTATGATCTGAACGGAAAGGATTGGGAGTGGGTTGCTGGGAAAGCCGTCAATGGTGAATTCTCATCCAATGTGTACTTTGTAAAGACCACCCGAGCACTGAAGGAACTGGCCTCGACTTGGGGCGATTCTGATAGCTTCTTCTTGAAGGCCGCTGTGCGATTCGTGACCGAGTTCAAGCGTTGGCGGGGTAATTTTGTGGGATATGAGCTATAGGATTTGTTCATTTTTTTTCCCCCACTCCACTCAGCTCAAATTTAGATACGATTTAATGAATGATTAAACAAAATATGTTGATTGATAACCGTTCTTGCATTACAGCTTTGAGAGGGAAGTAAATATTTGATGGTTCACGTGTAAATATTGACGCACTGGATGTTTGCACTGTTTGCACATGGGAAACGCGGACCCTGGCGCGAGATCACCACTGACATCAACCAATCTCCTCATGGTTCTCATGGCCTTAGGACTGTCGGATTTCTCAGTTCTGCGTGATTGCTAAATAGTTGCCCCGATTACTCACTCTCATTCCCCTTATTCTTCTGGCTTAGGAGCACCAAACACCGCCAGTCATCAAACACCGTCCCTGCCTAGGACACATTCGCGCACACAACTTCCACAATGCAAAATGTCGATGTGCCCCTCTATTTACACGCAGAGTTTTTACCAAACATCCGCCAGATAACCCTTTACGTATCCCTTCCTGGGACGGCAATATTTGATGGAATCCGACCAGATATCCAACTTTCAGAATCAAGAAAAGCAGTCACAGTCTCCCTATCAAACCCATTTGAATATGTCACAGAAACGATCAAACTACCAGCACGCGTTAATGACGCCTCTCGGCGCGTGTTGAAAGCACCCTCTGGGCCAGCACCAAAGTCAGATCCCAATGGCACTGGGGAACCCAGCTATGATTTTTCTTTCCGCATGCACGTCGATCCCGACGAAGAGGCGCTGGCGCCTCGCGATGAACTAATTGATGAATTTGCACCGTGGACAGCAGATGAAATGTCGTCCTCGACACGTATTCGTTGTCGAGAGTGTGAACAAATATTTCTTGACTCCTCGTTAATATCCAAGTCGGTTGATCAGGGAAGAGGCAAAATCCCTGCCATGGGGTGGATCTGGAAAGACCTCCCCAGTGGAAACTGGGCTGAAATGATGGATTTCTGGCATTGCCACAAACCTGACCCCCATGAAGGCCACGAGAAAGACGAAAAAGACACTGCGCTGGAGATCGAGGAACAAACTGCACAGACTAAAGGATATGGTGCGGACAGCCACGTTGTAGCTATTTCAGGGACGGTTTTCGTTGATGTTGCCACTTTCCTTCTCGCTGAAACAGACTGCACAGGTTTGAAAAAGGTAAGCTTATGACGTCCCTCTCTTCTCCCCCATCTTTTCAGCCTGCTTTTCATCCCCCTGGAACCGGGCAACTTAGAAGGGGGCCACTCAGTCTTCAGTGGGGTGGCCTCCGATACAATTGCCCAAGATGGACGACATGCACTTTGTGTACCTGCGATCCAAAGGGAAGGTGGTACCCTCACAAGAACAGGATCACGGACTAGAGGGGTAGTTATCCTCTCTCTGCAGATGGATTTCGCTCTTTGCGTTTGCGATACTGGACTTGTGTGAGCTGCTTTTTCGTTGTTTCGCGACTCAAGGTGTTCTCTATTTTCAGCGCCGGCTATTTGAGCAGTGGAGCGGGCGTGATTACAAGAGTTATATTATATTATTCTCCTTGCATAATGTGATGTGGGCAATATCTATATAACTGCGAGATTGAATACAATGCTTTTGCCTTCACTTTTAAGTCTTTTCATTTGGCGCAATAGTTCCGATTCCGTTACGATTACAATTTCCTGACAGGCAATGCAATCCAGGGCAATGACGAAGAGCAAAAACAGAACATTGAAGTCTCAACACCACGAACCCTCGACTGCGCAAACTGCAATTCCATAATCGGCATGGAAGATCCAATCGCTAAGGGGTGGCGACTGCTAAAGGCCACCATATCCCTGAATACCAATTCACTCAGCCGTGAGGCACACATCGAAAAGTGGGAGGTCCACCCAACAGAAACGATCGTTGCTGCACAGTTACTTGAATTGATAGAGAGAGAAAGCGCCCGGCGATTCGTTGTTCATTGTGGTCAGAAGAGCGGTCTTGTGGTAAGTGATATGCCATTCCACTCCAGTTGCCTCCGAATTTGAGGTAATGTAGAGAATAAAACCTATAGGCGACACTGGCTAACGAATACCTTACTTCGCAGCTTTGGGTCTTCAATCCCGATATGCGATACTCGAATTCTAGCGCAGGCCGTAGTATCATGGCTCAGCAAGCGATGAAAGTATTCTACCAAAAATCTCCAGACGTGGATGAGCTGCTCCACCCAGAAATTGGGAATCCCTCGCCCTTGTCGGTGGAAGAGTTGGAATTGCCATCTATGATATTTGAAGCAATGTCGCAAGCATTGACTGGGAGTAATGAAATGCTCCCACTCTCTGCTAGGAGGTTTAACGAGTGGAATGTTGGGCTTTTGAGTCGTTTCAGGCGTAAGGCGTGAGTTGTTGGGCTTTTTGTATGATACAAATTACGAAAGCCTATGACTTGCATGCAGCATATTCACGAATCAAATTATTCCTTGCTATTCGTTTCTTCTCAATTCGGGGTTGAGATTATCGTAGCTATGTGTTATTTTAAACTCGAAGGCTTCCAGCGCCCCATCTAACCATCAAAAGGTGTCTCATAGGGAGGCTCAGCCTGGGGTGTGAGACGAGCAATGTGTCGACGCTGGCCATCCTCCCAGTCGAAAACGGCGGAGTGGCATGCCACACGGTTCTGCGAAGGTTAGCGTCCTTTCTCGTTAAATAGCAGGTTGGTGCTATAACTTACATCCCAGACAACGACGGTACCAGCCTTCCAGCGAATACGAGTCTGCAGATCCTGCGACAAGGCGATGTGGTCGTACAGGAACTTGAGGAGGTGGTCTGATTCCTCTTTCTTGTATCCAACAATGTAACGGGTGACTATGCGACAAGAACAAGACATGTCAGCTTTCCAAATCTTTCACCAGATGTATTGATCCTGACTTACACTGAGGGTTCACGTAAAGTGCCTTCTCGCCAGTTACCGGGTGAGTTCGGACAATGGGGTGCTCCGAGGTAACAGGATCACGGCGGGCAATACCACCGCGATTCAAACTGGCATTAATCTGCTCGAGGCCGGAGTGTACAGCCTTCAATCCGTGGAGTCGTTCCCGGAAGCCAGGCGACAGGCGCTTGTATGCCTGGACCATGTCGGCGAACAGGGTGTCACCACCCGTGGTGGGGCCGTCGAGCACATACAAGAAAGTTGTGCCGGGGGGCTGCTTCTCGAAGGTGATATCAGAGTGCCATGCAATAGTATTAGTGCGCTGCTTCAGGAAGGTATCGCCGGTGCGATCGTCAGCACCACGGAAGACAAGGTGAATCTCTGGGAAACCCTTGGGGGCCCCTGAGGTCTGGTGGATGTGGTGTCGGCCAAAGTAGCCGGCATAGTCGACAACCTCTTGAATCGGGCGGGACGCGAAGTCTTGATCGCGAAAGGCTATTTAGATTTGTTAGACTCATGCTTACAAGGGCGAGGGAGAAATGCTTCCGATTACATACCGACAACTCGTCGCTGTGCAACATAGAGGGCTAATTGATCCTTCCCCTTGTCAGACAGTTGGCTTAGTTGCACGCCGTGGATCTCAGAGCCAATGAAGGGAGTGATCTGGTCAACCTCGACTTGGCCCTTGGGCAACAGGTCTGGGAAAGAGGCGTCGGCATCTTTGCCGTGGTCGTAGTGCTCAAAGAGCTCCAGAGGAGGGTATCTAGACGTTTGTTAGATATGATATTCATGGGGATGCGGGGCGGCATTAGGGCCGGGGTATAGATATACCTTTCTGTCTCGTTGTCCCAAACAGGCAGATATTCCGGATAGGATATAGGAGGTAGCTTGTCTGTGCCCTTAATCTCACGCTCCCTTTCGATCTTGTATCCGACCAAGTTCTCCTTATTCTGGCCGCCATCCGACTTCAGCGGAAGTGTGACAGGCGGGGCCCGAAGGCCTACTGATTCAGTGAGGGAGGGAGCCATGTCTTAGGATTGAGTTTAAAAAAAAATGTTTATATTGCCTCTGTGAGCAGATCTGTTTCTCCGTGTCTTTGCTGTCGTAGGGGATTAACCCCTGCCAATATATAACCATTTCGGCACGATCAAACCGAGATAGCACGAATTACGCCATCATTGCGGGGGTTCACGGTTCTTGCGGGATGACAATTCAGCATCAACTTTCCGTTATCATCGCGAGCGAGCCGACGAGCCTGCGGGGTTACGCGAGGAAGGTTGTATATTGTATAGTATATCAGCGTCTTAGCATGTTATGTTGAGGATGACGTGATAAAGAATGGCGTGCGTCCACTGACAATCGCCGTGATTTGAAAGAGTCGAGGTTATTCGTAGGCTCGACCTCGATGGGATGTGCCATTGGGTCTACTATGGCGTGATACATAACTTCCCTCACGCAACATTTGAACGTTCTTTCTTTCTTTTTTTGCATTTCGTTATTTTTGACTTGGTATTTTAACAGTCAATGCTATATCATGTTCAATATATATACACTCTGTAGTCAATGTTTTAAG
The DNA here is from genome assembly GCF_028827395.1 of Penicillium hordei. Taxonomy (NCBI): domain Eukaryota; kingdom Fungi; phylum Ascomycota; class Eurotiomycetes; order Eurotiales; family Aspergillaceae; genus Penicillium; species Penicillium hordei. The sequence continues at coordinate 1,966,980 of NW_026623146.1, read as the reverse complement.
ATTGAATAGATGCCAAGATAGGGTATAAGGACTCCGCACCCCATATAACTACAACATATAGTTAATATAACTAATATGACAACTCCATACCCGTACAATAATATATTATATTTATATTATACTTTCTATGGAGTATATCATGTAGATCTTTCATGAAACAGGTTGAAGTTTGTGAAACACCCCTGCTTGATTTGACTCGGCCGACTAGTGGACTCTAACGTCACTTTCACTACACTTGCGTGATTCAGCCAAGCCAACACCCAACCACACAACATCCGTCGGCTCTTCGTCTATTTTATTGAATGCTCATTCCTAATTGCTTGAAATCTCTTATATTCGGACACATTCCGATCTACAATATCCACGATCCCGCGGGAGGCGCTTCCACTTCGAGCCTAGGCCTCCCTAGGTCAACCTACTAGGTCGCAATTGGGACTCTAAATCACCCATACATGTCACACCCGGCAATTGCAAAATTTTCTGTTATCAATGTTGTGAGATTTACCTTCTCGGCTGGCCCACGCATGGAGCGGCCTAAGCGAGACATCTGCTGAATATGGCGTGATAAGTAAATGTTCATATCGCCTTGCTACCTTTATAGGGGTTAATGCCCATCCAACCAAACAATGCTTCTTTTCTTCTATCCGTAATCTAACTTCCGATCCCGATACTCCGAGATGGCGGCTGAAGAAGCCAAGATAACGGCCTCCGATGCCGAAGGCCGTGACTCTAAGACTGCCCCAAGAGTCTCATCCGCGGAGTCTTCGTCTTCGTCGACGTATGAAGGTCCTCGTGCCAAGCAGACCGACTGCGCTTTCGATACCACTGAGGACCCCCGGTTCTACAAGCCCATTCCTGAATATGAGGGTGCCCATCGCTGGGACCCGGACTTTGAGTGGACAGAGCAAGAAGAGACAGCCATTGTTAGAAAGGTATGGGTTATTGAAGCCCACATGTGTTGTGTACATAATAACTGACCGTGTAATAGATTGACTGGCGCATTTGCACATTTGCCTGTATAACTTTCTTTGCGCTCCAGCTAGACCGTGGAAATGTCGTCCAAGCCACATCAGACAACATGCTAGACGACCTTGGCATGACCACAAACGATTACAACACTGGTCAAACAATCTTCTACCTAACATTCCTCTTCGCCGAGCTGCCCTCCCAGCTCATATCGAAATGGGTCGGCCCCGATCGCTGGATTCCCGTGCAAATGGTAAGCTGGAGTATCATCGCCTCATGCCAGGCATTTATCCAAAACAAGAGCGGATTCTTCGCAACCCGTGCTATGCTCGGTCTTCTCGAGGGTGGCTTTATTCCAGACACCATCCTCTTCCTGTCATTCTGGTACAAGTCCAAGGAGTTGCCTATCAGGCTCAGCTTCTTCTGGATGACATATGAAGCAACCGCAATTGTCAGTGCTTTCCTTGCTTTCGGCTTCCTCCACATTCGCCAATCGGATGGCACCGGAGGCTGGCGATACCTGTTTGCCCTGGAGGGTTTGATTACCGGTTTGATCGGCATCGCCGCTGCATTCTGGATGCCACCTTCGCCAACGCAGACCGCCGGCCGGTTCCGCGGTAAGAATGGCTGGTTTAATGAGCACGAAGAGAAAATCATGGTTAATCGTGTGCTCCGCGATGACCCTAGCAAGGGATCCATGCACAATCGCCAAGCCGTTACTCCCAAGCTCCTCTGGCAGGCCCTGAAGGACTACGACATGTGGCTCATCTACCTGATCGGCTTGACTTGGATGATCCCCAACACACCGGCTACGTCGTACATCAGTCTGGAACTGAAGTCGCTCGGTTTCAGCACTTTCAACACGAACCTGCTCACCATCCCGGCCTATGTGATCTTCATTGCGAATTTGCTATTGTGGACTTGGGTATCAGAGCGCTTTAATCAGCGACTTCTGCTTGGTGTCGGTGCTGAGCTTTGGGCTCTGGTTCTGTTAATCGCGTTGGAGACTATTTCTGAGAGTGCCGGTGCTTGGGTGCGTTGGGTTCTGCTGATCCTGTTGATTGGCATGCCTTATGTGCACGCTATTATTGTCGCAATTACATCCCGCAATGCAGGCTCCGTGAGGACGCGAACGGTGGCTACTGCTGTCTACAACATGATGGTGCAGGCCAGTAGCATCATTGGTAACAACGTGAGTCCTTGTTCCAGTTACCTTATGTACTCAAGCTATCATAACTAACTATCCCGTCCAGATCTACCGCACCGAAGATAAGCCGTATTATCACACCGGTAATAGGGTCCTCATGGCTCTTGCGGTGTGGAGTGCGGCAGTATTCATCGCTGCCAAGATTTACTATGTGAGGCGTAACAAGTATGTTAACCCATGTACTCTGATCAGTCAAATTACATTTGCTAATATTTTCTTCTAGACAAAATGCTGCTATTTGGGATAAAATGTCCAGCGAAGAGCGGTCACGATACGTGGTTGAGAACAAAGACCTTGGAAACAAGAGGTATGTCTAGAAGTTGTCTCTTTTGCTGCACAAGTGAATGCTAATGACCGCGTTACAGACTGGATTTCCGATTTTTGCATTAGATACATGACTACACTGTCTGGCATATATATGATTGGATTATAGAGGCAACAACTCGACTTCAAAATATCAAATAGAACAAAACAATGAGCTGAGCTCATTCGGCATTAACGTCACCAAACCGTTCATCAACGGATTTCCAAAGTAGTAAAAATGACCAATATATGGAGTATAAACAAAAGTGGCATCCTTCCTACTCTCCAATCACATACTCACACCCTTCATTCCCAATCCAAACCTCATGAACTTTACCCGCAGGAACATCAACCCTCTCTCCAACACGAAACGTCTCCTTTTTAACTTCCCCATTATACAATTTAGCATTATCATCAGGGTAAGTGATCGTCAGAGATCCACGGCGAATAAGATGTGTTGTTAGACCGCTATGCGAGTGCGGGGAATAATAGACGTTGCTGACGTACAAGGTCAGCATCGGTATATACAACATACACTCGCTGATGAAGGATCGATTTGCTGCCGGTGACTCAATCGGATACTTCCCACCTTGGGTGTATCGTCTCCACAAAAGAAATATCCCTGCACGTACCTTCCATCTGTCCAGGTGAAGATATGTCGAAACCCCCATTCGCGGACGAGACGCTCGCTCTCAGCGCGTGTTCCGGTGGGATACTTCGTCATAACGGTTTAGATTCTGTTTTTCAATGTGCGTTTTTTTTACGGATGCAATGGAATATGCAAATGGAAGTTGAAGGGTGACGTATACGTACTAGGTAAATGCCAAGTCACGGAGCATTTCCCTTGCTGTTTTTGGGCTTACCGCTTGCCGCTTTATGAACATCGAGCCTAGGAGTACAGGCTTGTTGGCCTTGTTTTGACCTGACTTTGTTATAATACCACATAAAATGCATAGGTAATGACACGAGAGAACATTGTAGAATACGACTCACCCCGAAGAGCTTCGTCACTTCGAGATTTGTCGACCGTTGTAATTAGACCCGGCCATAACCGACGGTGTGAGAACCAAATGGCAAGACGAATCTACAGAAGTACAAGATGCTAAGACTAGTGACCTATTATATTGTGACTTGCACTCTTTGGTCCGATGAAGACACCTAGAGTCATTCGTGCTTGTGTGGGTTGACATGCTCTGTACTTCGTAGAGGGTTATATATCAACTGAGCTTTTTTTTAACCTTCTCTGCCTACCCCAGGATGCATTTTCTCTGATGTCCTGCCCAAAATATAGAGATAGAACATATCATAAGCACCCTAGTCATATCGATGCATGTATTCAGCTCCACAACAGTGTCTACTTAGGGGTAGTGGCTTACTGAACAACCGTCCCGCCCGGCACTCACTAAGCATGATTTATACACTTACTTGGTTTGAATATAATTACTCTAGGGTAGATCTGATCCCGTATTCATATCTAAGCAATCTAGGTCCACGGGTACCTAGGTAGTGAGCCTGCTCAGCTAAGCCTAGGGGCGCATGGACCTTCGCTAAAATAGCCTCAGGTCAGATAGGAAATCACGCTCCAGGTATCTAAATACGCATCATAGCTATATTCACACACAAGCACACACACACACACACACACACACACACACACACACACACACACACACACACACACACACACATATATATATATATATATGTATGTATTACGGTAGCGTTGGAGTTGTTCCTGGTTGCGCTCTGTACGTTATAAGGTATAGGTGAATGATGTCATGTAATCTAGAGACTCCCACGTGGGACTATCTATTATTTTATATGTACATATTGTATATGCAGGACAAAAGTACTTGAGGAAGCCCAATTTAACGTGAGTTCTACCTGATCTAATAAATCCTCGTACTTGGGCCGATGGTAAAGATAGCACCCGATTATATTGGTTAACATTATCGACTGAAGGGAAAGCAAAAATGTCGTATCTCATTATCAGAAAACGCTAAAGAAAAGAGAAATGGAAACAGAAATACCCCGGTAGAAACCTATTGCGCTTTCGCCTAAGGTTTACCCAACGCCAAATAAGGGTGGGGTGTCGATCTCCAGAATATCCGTAGGCCCTCCGTGTGTTCGGATCTATTGGATTCATTCTTGAGATTCAAAGAGTCTCCATATCATTGGGAGATGCTATGATGTGAAGGAATCAGATCATGCCCGGAAAGCATGGGTGCATATGACTGCACACAGTCTTTTTCGTCATGGGATATGTGCAACACAGGATCCCGAGCGTATCAGGCACAAGGTGTGTGACAGATGTGACAGTTCTTGCCTGGGATAACCCAAACTTCTTTCCCCTGCGCTTGGCAATTGGGGCATCGCACACCTGGCATCTGTGGGGTAATTAGTATGTTTTTATAAAATCACTGGAAAGTATCACGTTCATGACGCAGAATGGGAGTACGAACCTTGGTGGCGGTAGAGGAGTTTGAGCACACCGGAACGGCACATTTGGAGGAAGCCATGGTATTTAGGTATTTCGGTGAAGAAAGGAGTGAGAAGGGTATGAATAGAGTTCTTTGCCGAAGTCCGAGGATAGCGTTAGATTTCTTTTAGGTCGAAGTCTGGAGACAAAGTCATGGGAATAGGATGAGGAGGGGTCCTTATAAGACCTGGACAAGGGAAGAAAGAGAAAGCGAAGAATAGATCTAGTTCACACCGGCTAATCAAAGGCAAAGAAAAGAATCAAAGAATTAAAAATAATTAATTAAAATAAAAAATAAAAAATAAAAAACCATAATAAAAAGAAAAAGAAAACCCAAAAAATGTAATCTCAAAATTAATATCTAAAACTTAGGACACTCGGTAGTTCCCGCTCAGCTCACTTCTTGTTTCCCCAATGATATCAACGAGTGATAGTAGATGGATGTTCGTCCTGACAGCTTGGCTTTTTGCTGCACGAACATTAGAACCAAAGATGAACCAAAAACAGGGTTGTCACAACCCCTTTTTGTACGCCACTGGCCCACTAAAGCCAATCACAGTAACGTCGGTACCTTCCGAGGCTTCTAGTCCTGGAAGCTCGTGATGTTTGCTTCCTAGAGCTCAATCACCAATTCAAGGTGATGAGACAAAGTAATGCATTCAGTGAGCCTCGGCAACTTGCATGAATTCACCGATACTTCAAAAAAAAAGGGGGAAGACTAGGATTGCAACTCTCAGCACATTTAAGAGTTGACGTATCAACCCCAGAACCTTATGGCATATCCAAGATGGGTCTAGTGCTCGGTCATCCTCGGTCGTCCTAGTGCCGTGATTGGCTGACTGGATTCGACATGGGTCCCCTCCACTCCTCAAATGACGATCCCGTCCGATCACTGGCTACATCGATGTGGCCCGTTTGTCCCAGGACATATTCTCACCCTGTTATGCATGCAAATTTCAAGAATGTGACGCATGAACCCCTCCACTATCTGTCAATGACAAATACCTGTCTGAAGAACGATATCGATTTGTTCACTAATTACTCTATGGCGGTAGAAATCTAAGATCAGCCGTGGACATCTCGTATTATCCTTTAAAATGACGTGTGATCGTATTTGGCCACAACTTATCGGAGGATTTACCGGTCAACTTGACTTATCTGTTAGCCCCCACTAGCCATGTTGATCAATCTGATGCATATCGCTTGGCACATTGATCACTCTTAATGCTGTGTGGTCTTCAAGGTGATATTATTATACTCCGTGGTAATTTCAGGCTTTACACTCGGTCTCACCGATCTTCTACATGATATATAATATGAACCCCACGGTGGGGGAGCTATGGCTCGCATCATGCAAGCTTTTTTTTTTTTGAGTTCACCGACGTACTATCTGTACATATATGTAGGCTAACGTGACTGGAAGTCCAAGGTCGCACTGTTATCCCACGTTCTTACCCATGTCTTGCCAACAATCCTCTTTATTTAACGCCCTTTTGCCTGTTATATTCCGTCTTACCTGTCATCGCTACTTTTCTCTCGCTTCTCGGGGTCTCATAGTAAGTTGTCACATAGCTGACCTAGCAAAATAAAGTGACCATTCAGATCTCACTGAAGTAATATATGCACATCTACCTTAGTGCTCCTCGGGAAACTGACATATACAACCCTGTTTCATCATACCCATGCGCGGCATCGGTACAATGCATATCATGCGGCTAATAATTAAAAAGTGATATATGACACCAGCACAACACCGCATACAGCGCGGAGTAGGACCTCCACATGCACTCACTTAAGATGCCAACACATTGCTGCTCAGCTAAAACAAGATATGATCTACTCTAAGATTAGTCGTCGTACCTTTACTTGGAGACCCTCGGCAAGAAAGTGTAAGACCAAGACTAGTGAGTCCTTTCTGTTGACTGTGTTTTTTTTTTTTTTTTTTTTTTTTTGGCCAAACTGTTGTCCACGCCTCTACACAATGCAATCTTGAAAATCTAGGAGAGGCTAGATGCTAACGTGCCATTGTTTCTGTGTTACGTCCTCGAATCAGATATGCAAGCTGGGTGGCATGATTGCATCTCACAATCACGATCGCTAAGCTGTAGCCTGTCGCTTTTGGTCATGCCGAAATGACATCGAAATGAGATCGAAATGAGCTTGTGATACACATGCCGAAGGACTTATCACATTTGTCAGATGTTGACGTGCCTTCCTGTGAGTTTTTTGCTCCTGGTGCTCCTAATGTGGAAGTGCGCTGTACGACATGATGCCCAAACTCTGCCCAAAGACAAACGGTGGTATTAGCGCTGTATCTCTTTGAATGGCCTCTTCCTTTGCCGAAATATCACAATTTGTCGTATCCATTACGTTAATACTATTAACAATTGGAAAGACCAACGCAGACACTTTCGGTGATAACATATTCTGGCTAGTTAAGTAACCTGCTTCACAATATTAACCAGCAACACACCACCACTCTTCTCACCAGCGCATTCGTGGAGATGAATCAGCCGATAGCCTTCCCGCAGCCGGTCAAGTCGGATGCAAGCCCATGCAGCCAATGGATCCCGACCGATCTCGTCGTCCTTGATCTTGATCCTAAGAAGTAGATCGAGTCAATGGCTTGTTTATACATAATGCTTGCATCTTGGAATGTGAAACGCATTATAGGGCAGTGGCATGGTAGTGGGGATTCTAAGAAAAGCAATAGGCCGCCTTGCTAAGCCCAAGCCCAGATAATGCATCGTGCTACCAAGCGGAAGCCCGGAAGAAGCAAATACTAAGCCCTGTCGTCATGTTTATGTGATGCGAGAAAGAGCATGCGTTCTTTGACGGGTATCACAATGCAGTGTTTATGCCTGCATACTCAAAACGGACTCATGTGACAGAAGGTAGAAAGGCAGCAAGGGGAAATCTTGTCGAGCAAGGAAGAGGACAAAGTACGAGGCAAATTACTCGATACATCGATGTAAGCAAGAAATCGAAAAGAAAGACTAACCGTAGGAAACTCAGCTCCTCAATTATTCCCGTCACGGTCGGGAACTCCAATTTCTGGCCCTTAAAGTCCGGGTTCCGACCTGAAGAACTCTTCGTGCACCGTCTGTAGCTGCTCTTCTCCGTATCAGAGCTGGCGTCATCCTGGTCCGGGGTAACATCGCCTTCGGGCTCTTCGACATGCAGCTGGCAGTTCACATAGGGTTTGAATCCCCTCTCGCTGTGGTCGCCCGGCGGCAGAGAGAGATCTTGGGCGGCATATATCTCGATTAAGAGGGTCAAGCTGCGGCGCTCGATGACATTGGTCGGAGAACCTTTGCCACTTCGGTAGCCGGAGGGCTTCAGTCGCCAGCCGTGGGTTCCAACAAACATTCCGTGATTGAGCATCATGCCCTTATCAAGGTTCTGCCAGTTCAATGCTACCAGTTGGGCACCACGCCGCCAATAGAATGTTGGATCAAGGTTCGATGAGGTGACTCGGAATGCGTACGGGTAGATACGCATCATAGATGTTCGGTTGTGCTCGAACAAAGCGTCGCGATGGGTGACATGGGCTTCTCGCGCTGCTTTCTCGGAGAGCGAGAACACATGGAGAGGAACTTTGGCCTCTGATGGTCAAATTAGTATCGCCTTCATGACTATATCTACAATGATGATGCATACCTGGTTGATCAAAATGGCTGAAATGATACGCGCGCGTATAAACTGCCATCTTGGCCAGAGCGTCAAGAATCTTTGATGGCTTCGCCGGCTGCTGCCCTGAGGACTTATCATCGGAGTTCTGCGGCGTCAGAGCTTCTCCCTCGGGTTTCCCGTCCTCGGCACCGAATGGAATGCATTTGCTCTTAATCAAGATCTTCTTCTTCAGATCAGCTAGCGAGGGAAGTTTTCCATCATCTGGAGGAGCATCCACGAGAAGTCCTTTCCACGCCTCCAACATGATGTCAACCATCGTCTGTTGCTGCTCAAGAGATGCATGGACCTCGAGACTAATAACCAGTGGAAGATCACTGGTAACAAATGCGCTGTCACGGATTGCATAGCAGATTTCACGGAATGTGGTTCCCTTGGTTAGGGTATGGCCATGCAGCACACGAGGCTCAACAGGAACGGGCATGTGGCTCGTCGCGGTCTCTTCGTCTGATGATCGCTGAGGCGACTTGACGGATTTGCGACGAAGGACACCACCAAGTTTAGCTTCCAATCTCGACGACAATGACCCTTTCTGTTCTTTGGCGGGGTTTTTGTGGCGACTCTCCCCAGACTTCGTCTTTTCTCTCAACTTGTTCCCTATACCCTTCCCTTCTTCCGTCTCCGAATCACTGCTGCTACTGTCGCTATCTCTCTCACTGTCGCTTGAGTTCGGGGTGTCCGATTCTCCGTCCCAGACATCAATCTCCACGGACCTGCAGCCGCGGAGGAGGACCTGTTGGAGCATGAGTCAATCATAAACTCCAGGTCCTAGGAGGTCATAACATTCATGGGGCGTAAATGGTAGGATCATTCTTCGAAGTATCAACTCACAGATGTATAGGCACTAGCAGCAGCGTCACTGTACAGCTGATTGCCCGTCAAATAAGTGTTGTGGCTCGACGAGATAAAGTAATCTGAAATGGGTGCAGAAAGATCGAGGGCTTCTTCTACTGCCATCGCAGACGAGTTCGCGTCCTTCATGTATGCACGAAAGGCATCCATAGAAGCCAAAACGTCGGCAACTGGCTCGGAAGAAGTTGCAACTGTAGTGTCGTGTTGCATTTCTTGGAGAAAGTAGTTTGTAGTCGGAGCATATGCACCAACAGACTTGTAGATCTTCTGGATATGATCGTCCAAAGTTGGGTGGAATTTGTCCACGGTGTATGACGGTGTCTCGGGTGGCTCGTGGAGTACTAGGTGTTTAGCACGGTCCACGAGAGCTTCAACTTTCTCCATTTTTGCACTGGTATATTGGTGGGCCATTCCGTTCCGGTAGGGAGTATGCTAGGAGATGCAACCTTATGGAAGTTCGGTAAGTGGAGGGGTAGGATTATTGGCGAAGGATTGCCCCGCTTGTTTCAGTGTGGCAGGTATATATTTGTGAACTTAGATCGAATTGACCATCAATGTATCACGATGTAGAAATGACATGTCGTGGATGTGAGGAGAAAATCCTAAAGTGACCCGTGCGTCCAACTCCCCACTGCCAACGTGGTGCCCCTCTGCCAATATCATCGTGGACACTTTTAACTTTCGACTTTCAAATGACCAAATGTCCAAATGTCCAAATGAATTCCTGATGTGTTTATCTTTAGTTCGAACATGCAAATGGCTTGTATGTAGGAAATGTGGATTTTCACAAAATATGGATTTGTTCAATATTATCTCGCTTGATAGATTCATAGATTCATATATTCATATATTCATAGCTTCATCGCTTCACACGAATCATGAAAGTATCAGATTGATAGCAAGGCTATTATCTAGTAACAAAAGACCGAAAAGCCTTTTATCAGCAACTACGTATTCCCGGAGTTCCGCTTCAGCTGATAAATCAAATGCCCCGCTCCTGAGGTCTGTTGTATATATAAGTAGAACTACATGTCAACAATCCGGACACTCATTTCAACTTCAACTCTAAGGATATATAATTTACGTACAATTACACAATGACTGAATCCAATATCCATTTCTTCGACCTCCTATCAGACCTACCCGGTACGGACTAACCCCAAAGTTAGATGATTCTACAGACCTCTAACCTAACCAGGCCCTTCCAAGTCATGGTCTCCCAACACCCTCCGGACCAGAATGGTCCTTAACTTCAAGGGAATCCCCTATACCCAAAGCTGGGTATCATACCCCGATATTGCACCTTTACTCAAGGCTCATGGTGTCCCACCTGGCAAATCAGCGACACCTTACACACTACCGGCAATCAGCCATAAGGGGTCGATAACGAGCAACCCAGACGGTGTGCTCATGGATTCCGAGCCGATCGCCATGTACATTGACAAGCTGTACCCATCACCTCCGCTCTTCCCCTCCGGCGATGCAAGCTACTCGCTCGTGATCGCCGTGCAGAAGATAGTGAGCTTGATCTCACCGAGTTACAGGTTGATGGTTATTCCCAACGTTCCATCTGGACTTGATGAGCGCGGACGGGAGTACTTTATCCGGACGCGCACTGTGGCTTTCGGGAAGCCGCTTTCTGAGGTTAGGCCGACGGATGAGTCAGAGTTGCTTGCTTTGTGGCAGATTATCGAGAAGGATGCGGAGGCGCTGATTAAGATGCTGAAGGGTAAGGAAGGGAAAAAGGGGCCATTTTTGGAGGGTGAGAGCGCTGGCTATGCGGATATGATTCTCGCTTCAATTTTGGCTTGGTTCCAGCGCTTTGACCAGGATATCTTTGACAAGATGCTTGCTCTTGGGGAGGGGGAGTTCAAAACGCTTTATGAAGCTTGTTTGCCCTGGCTTGAAGGACAGGGAGAGGAGAAGGATTGGCCGATTCCCCAGTAAGTTATACACCTCGACTTTCTCAGCGATGGAGGTGGCTGTTCGGGATACTCTGCGGCGAGCTTAGATCTAAGACAAGTATCATTTGATATATAGCACAATCGAAAAAAAACAAATCAATGTAATAATACATCCCGGATGCTCCAGAGAGCCCGGTCTATCCAATATCCAACAGTATTGAGGCGGTTCTAGGCGCCTGCGACACAACCCCAACAAGAAAAGTACAATCGCTTTCATGTGTTCCACTCGAATTGATATAGAACGAGCTTACAGACCGCGGAGGAAGTTGGACTCCTTGATGGCCTTCCGTCTGGCATCGCGTGCACTCTTGATAATTTCCGAGCGCTGTTCGAAGCCTTCGGTGGCATCGGCCATGGCATCCGCTGAAGGAGCATCGCGGTTGTAGGGTGCGGGGGTGATATCGTGAGCGTGGTGGTGAGCGGGGATCTTAGCAGCGAGGGGGCCAGTACGGGCTGCCAGCTTCTTTTCGTAACGCTTTCGTTGCTTCTTGTTCAAGGCTGCGACAGGGTAAGTATCTTAAGAACAACCAGAAATCCAGGAGATAACTTACTGCTTGGGTCAACACCACCCTGCTTAGTCTTTGCGTCCTTGGTGGAATCTCCCAAGAGGTTCCATAGCCAATCTGGGTACTCAGAATCCTCCTTGGCGAAGACATCCGGCTTGTTCTTGAAGTAGTTGAGTCCGTTCAGTTTGGTTCCAGCCGGGCAGCTGCTCGGTGGGCGCACGGCAGTGGGTTTTGTTGAAGCTCCCGGGTTGGCATCGGTGTGGACACCTTCGGGGGTGCTCAAAGGCTGAGAAACGCCGGGGGTAGCGGAGGAGATGGCGGACGGGGTTGTGAGGTCTCCGACCGTGGGTTGGCGGGGGGAGGGCGGAGAAGGAGTAGCAGCCACAGAAGGGTTGTTATCACTGCTATATGAGCGGAATTGGCTGCGAACCAGAGGCAGCTGGCGCGCGCATGCTGAAGCCGTCCGAATCACTGGCTGCTGGTTGAATCGGGACAACATCGTCGTGCGGCAGCTTTTGCAGATCATTGTGACGGGACAATTCAGAGAAAGATGGAAAATAGGCTAGGACAGTATTAAAAGGTTCAAGAGAATCCTTGGACGACAACGAATCCCAATTGTGTTGAAGATGCAATAAGACACGCGCGGAGACAGAGCTGTCGCAGAAAACTGCGGCCATATTTGATGCCAAGACGGAGATGGGTCACGTGATACGACAGCATATATGGCGTACGGCAGCTTCATTTCTTGCTGCAAGGCTCTGATCTGCTCGTAGATTATATTTGTCGCAAATTTATATCTTCGGTGCGCCACCACTCCCAATATTTCCTGTCCTGACGTCGTCACCCACACCAGGTGTGTCCAGATGTAATATTCTATATCACGTGATAACACACATCTCATCTAGTGAACATCTGTTGTAGTTCCTAGTTCTCGGTTACCAGTGTTCTCTGAAAATGCCTCCTACAAATTCTAAGGATCCAATGCCAAATTTTGTGCAATTCGCATATCGCAAGAAAGCGACATATATAATGACTCTGTGCACCCAAATGGGAAAATGTCACACGGCCCGATCGGGAATGCTCGCGAGTGATGCAACTCTAATTAACATGCTAAAATAACAAACAAATAGACAATGACCATACTAAAACACATGCATCCAAAGGGCCATTGTTCCAGTGAGTAGGTATATTAAGAACAGGCGGGAAAGCAAACAAAACACAACTGTGATATCGGACCCACAGTACGAGGACCGCGCTATGAAGACAGACCACTGACATCCAAGAAATTGCAGATGTCCTGGCATGCATCCTTCAGGCTCTTTTCTGTCTTCCATTGAAGCTCTTCCGTCGACCGGTCGACGACCGCAACGCAGGCTCCAACATCACCTTCGCGACGTGGCGCAGCACGTCGAGGAATGGGCTTCTCAATAACAGACTCCATAGTGCTGACCACATCCATCACGGAATTACCCTTTCCAGTTCCGAGGTTGAATGTGCGGAAATTTTCTGTCAGCTTGCCCTCGTTGGCCGAACTGAGCGCGGCAATATGCCCACGAGCTAGATCACTAACGTGGATGAAGTCACGGACGGCAGTGCCGTCTTCGGTTTCCCAATCTGTCCCAAACATCGCGAGTTCCGAATACTGGCCGGTCATGACTTTGACAACGACGGGAAGCAGGTTTGTTGGCGCCTGTCTTGGGTCTTCGCCCAAAAGACCGGAAGAATCACATCCAACGGGGTTGAAATAGCGGAGTGCAACAATAGTCCATTCGGGGTCTGATGCGGCCAAGTCGGCCAGGATGGTTTCACACATCCATTTTGTGCGTCCGTACGGGTTGGTGATTCCAGTGCATCCAGGTTGGATGGATTGTTGTGAGCCTGCGTGATCTGTGTACAACTCTTCCTTGTGAACACAGAGTTCCTCCTTCAATGGAAGACCCGAGGTTGCGAGAGTTCCGTATACGGTGGCGGAAGACGAGAAGATGAAGGTTTTGATGCCGAAGTCTCCAAGTGTTGTGGCAAAGTCGACAAGCCCGCTAACATTGTTGGAGTAATACTTCAGTGGCTTCCGAATACTCTCCTCCACCGCTTTATACGCCGCGAAGTGGATGACTCCGGCGATTCTCGACTTGGGAGTTCCCCACCTGGATGGGAGCTGGTACTCCTCAAGCAGCGGCTGAAGAGATTTGGTGTCACGATAATCGTGTGCGTGCAATCGGAGAGATGGCATTTTCGTGCCATTCTCCTCGTGATGCTTCTTGGCCAACAGGCTGATACGGTCGAAAACATTCTCGAATGCGTTGCTAAGATTGTCGATCACAATAACGTTATAGTTTGCCTTGAGCAGCTCAAGCGTGGTGTGACTACCAATGAAACCGAGACCACCAGTGACAAGAATGTGGCTTTGCAAAGGGATTCTGCGCAACAAGTCATGGATATTGTCGAATGGGTCTCCAGCCTCTGTTGCGGGCGTGTCGACGGCGATGGGAGATTGCACAGGACTGCTTGCATTGGACCTTTGGGGGCTGTCCGACCTCGAAGAGGAAAGTGATGTTGGCTCAATCATGGCGGGAAGTCGACAATGAATGATAGGTAAGTTATGCTACCACTTCAAACAATGAGAGAAAAATGTTTTATACTATTATATGACCAAGACTGAGATATCCTAATTCTTCGGTGGGCCCTTAACCAAGGTTTTATACAAAACAAGCGAGGTACCTGCGTTACCTCATTCGGATTCTCTGTTTGAGTTCATATATTATGCCATCCCTTGGCGAATGAGGGTCTAGCACAGTCCCCCCGGCAAAAATAGAAGAAAAAGGAACAAGAGGAACAAGCATAAGCGGAGTAAAAAAAGCACAAAGGGGGGCAGTAGGCACAACTTGGAACAAAACCATCGGGCAGGATGCCCCTTGGTGGGCCAGACATGCGGCTGGGCCTATATCATTTTGTACCTCCAAATGCCCTAAGTGTCTCTCTGCCTGTAAGTTAGGGCCTCAGCCCAAGCTAGTATAATAATGGAATTATTATTGTTTTTCTTTTTTCTTTATACCTTTTTTTAAAAGATATTTTCTTCGTATTTTCTTTCTATTTCCGACGTCTCAGCCAAGCCCTTTCCGCATATGGTCGAGGCCCCCAGATCCATTTTTTGACCGGAGAGCCACTCAGCCTAAGGTCGTGTTGACCAGCAAGTTCTTTCGATGTGTATTTTTTTCTTTTTAGTTGGCCACCAGTTTTTGGAAAATTCTTGCTCATATGTAACCGGCAATGCTCGCGAACCCACTTTCTTCATTTCGACTTTCTTTCTGTAACCAATATGTCTGACCCCGAAAAACACGTGAGCAAGCGGACATGTCTTAAGTCGAAGCGTTCTCGTTTTATCACGGCAATCGTGGTTCTAATTGTGATTATTGCGGCCGTTGTTCCCTCCGTTGTCGTCACTACTCTTAAGAAAAATAACATGGGTCCCAAGGCGAAGGTTTTCGTTCCACTCTACGTATATCCTGCTCCTGAGGCGTGGGCTCCGCTGGAAAATGTGTATGTTTCTAACCCATTCCATCCCAATTCCCTTTTCCCTCCCAGTTACTGGACTGCTTTCTATCCCGGCCGGTAGCCCGCCACGGGCATTATGCCGCGCCGTTCTGGCGTCAAACCATACCATCACATACAGCTACTGAACGCCACAGGATATCTACCCACCCCAATGTCAACTTTACCGTTGTAATCAATCCAGGAAACGGCCCGGGGCCTGACTCTCTCCCGGATGGCAATTACACTCGTGAGATCCCAAAGCTCACTGCTTACCCAAATGTGCGTCTTTTGGGCTATGTGTATACCTCATACGGAAAACGCAACGTTTCTGCTGTTCGCAAGGATATCCAAACCTATGCCGACTGGCCGACTAATTCCTCCAACCCCAACCTGGCGGTCCGCGGAATCTTCTTCGATGAAACACCTCAGCAATACGAAGCTCAAACCTTGACGTATCTGCAAGGGCTGACAGACTTTGTTAAGGACCTTACGGATCTTGGTCCTGATCAATTTGTGAGTATTGCAATTCTTCTGAAACCGTATTCCCTCTCCCATACGATACATCCCCTGTCTCGCATCATCTTAGACCTATATTTTCATTTCTTTATTGTTTTATCCAATTTTGCTTTTTTTTTATTTATCTCGGTATACGAGTCTCATGTCACTTGAGACACACTATGGCTGTATTAACTTCCATCCCAACCTGTATCATAATGGTTTCTTCTTCTTCTAGGATACATAGGCGAAGTCCATTGAGCTAACCAAAACTACCAGGTTGTCCATAATCCTGGCGCTGTTCCTGATTCTCGATACATAGCAACAGCAGATTCAACCGTTGTGTTCGAAGCTGCCTACACTACGTTCCAGGAACGGCAAGGCGCCAAGCTGTTCACCAATATCACGGACAGCAATCGTAGCCAACTATGTGCCATTGTTCACTCCGTGCCTGATGCTGTCGAGGGCAAGGCCCTCCGCAGTCTGGTCAAGCAGGTGCGCCAGGTCGCGGATGAGGTGTACATCACCCATCTTAGCACAGACTATTATGCCTCCTTTGGTGCCAAGTGGACTGAGTTCGTCGATCTGATGGCAGCTTAAGTTTTTGAATTTCTGTCTTTAAATTACTTGCTTCAGTATGATGTGCACTGGTGAGGTAAATTGGCTCGAGCGAGTATGTGCACATATTCTTTTGGTATAGCTAGCATGTTTTTGGTTTTCACTCATTTAGTTTTCACTCATTTGGTTTTATGATTTTACGAGTTGATTTTTATATTACTTAGTCCATTTGAATTTGCATGATTTGCAGCAAAGTGTGGAATGAAAAATTTTCTCTTCCACCTTCTACCCTGTCAATGCACAATTGCAAGCTGTCTTTGTTAAAGGTGAGCTATACTTTTTAGGTCAAGGTGGAGTCCACTGGTGGAGAATACATGTATTGTGTATTGTAGTAATTTTCAATTCGGCATTTTTCTTCTTTTCGTCTTTTCGTATGCAAGAATAAGATACACTAATCAAAACCACTAAACCCCAAAGGTAATTTATTCCGACCACTACCGAACTATTCGTCGATTGGAACATGTAGCAAAGCAAAAGTATGGTTGGATCGCGGAGCATAGGGATATATCTAAAACTGGAGACTGGGATTTTCAGGGCATCCGCTCGATACGAGGTATAAGCTAAATGTGGCTTAACCTGATCTGGGATGACTTAATTTGGCTGAGGATGTAGAAATGCTCAAACACCTTCCTTTTCTAGGTCTCGATCCAGACCATATCTTTTTACAATGTCTCTGGGTTACCGACCATCCGATCGATTTATGAGACCTGCAGGTAGCATTCCAGAGGCCCACAGCCAATGCCATCTCAAGACTCAGAGAAACTCCCAAAATATCCCTGCAGCATTGGCTTTGAACTATCTTGGCAGGGTATAACATCCAGCCATTCAATTGGCAATGGACGCCATCCTTTATTCAAGTCTGGGATATATTCAACTGGAACATCTTGAGACAGAGTCTAATTTGTTATATTAAGCCACTTCCTCAGCTAAAGTACAACGTATGTTCCAAGTCTCAGATGGTGTAAAGTGGTCAAAGTCTGAAACAGCAGCGTGGGACACGACCTGAACAACAGACTTCGAGTATTAGCATTTACTATTGGCGTAGGTCATGGCTATAATCTCCACACATATTTTCCGATACAACGCTGCATTGGAACAGGAACAACGTACGGAGGAGTCCGTACGTATGTAGGTTTAACGTGGAACAACCGTGGCTGTGTTGAGTTACAAACCCGACCTGTCCCATTCCACCAAGGTCATTTAACAGGAACTAGGGCGGCGTGGGACGTTGTTACACCGAGATATGACACACAGCCGGCAATTTCAATGAACCATTCACCCGTCCCCATTCCCAGTCCTTAGTGAAATGTAAAGTACTACAGTTGCGGACAATATTTATCCTTTGCCTGGAGATGATTCTGTACGCATCCTCTGCCTCTTGAGAACCAGGTTTTTCCCTGGTAGCTCGCTGTAAGATGTAGTTTGCAGAACCCACCCTGCACACTTCACCCTTGTTCTCCAGATTATGCGTACTATCTGTACTCCGTAACTCGGGGCGTACTCCTAAAATTGAGCGCCGGTGGCGGAAGCCACTACCTCGTGGCATGGCCGGGTATTTCGGAAGCAAAAGATCTTCGATCTATCCCTTGGCTACGGTGCTTCTAGTAGCCGCTAGGGAGAACTGGACTAATACAGTAGAAGTATCGTCAATCGTTCCTACCATGAATCGCTGGTTTGTTTCTATAGGACCTTGAAGTAAAAATAATTTGACTACTTACAGACTGCGACTAGTCGATCGCTGGGCGCTAACAACACAAGTGTGAAAGACCAGCATTTGGGGGAAGTAGCGGAGGGCGCCGGGATGCGTTATGGCTGCAACACGATCGATCAGCTATAAACATGCATGGGTGGATGGACACTTCTAAATCTGAACAAATGGCGAACGGTTCTTTGCACGTGCATCCAGGTTGGAGGTTCAGTTTGCATGGCGTTTGCCATGCATCCTTTCAAAACCCCACCCATTCAAATCGCGCATCCACATATTTTGGTGAACGATGGGTTTTGAATAGTCCGATCTTGAATAATTCTCACCTAGTGGGACTAGATCGAGTGGCTATTCTAAGCGACCCACTATCCTCCCACTTCGGGCATTAGTTTCCGTCACAGGAACCCTGGACCGTGTCGCAGAGATTTTCACCGATCGGAGTGAACATTATGCGAACAAGTGGAGGGAACGCATACATAGCCGCTGAGGCACCAAACCATTCATCCTTGCGGTTGCGGTCAGGAACGTGGAGATCTCTCTGAATGAGCCACTCGGGTAGCCGATCTTAGCGCCTTTTCATCCCTTGGGTCCTTGTATATGGTGACCACGCGAGGCGGAGAGCTTCCAAGGTTCGCCTATTATTGGTAGGCGGGTATATCACACATGGCTATGCCGAAAGCAGACATGCAAAGAGTGAAAAAAAAGCCACCCCAAAAGTGATGGTGGATTTCTATTGGCTATTCTGATTGGGAGTGAGCATCGCCTGTTCACCGGTCTTTGTATTGAGATCGGCTGTGAGACATACAAACCTTGTTATGCGATGAAACGAGGTTGAACTATGGTTGGTGTTAGGAAAGTAGAACTGCTAGACTCTTGACCGTCCAATGATTGTTTTCCCCAAGTGGTATGTGTGAAGTATAACACAATAGATTAAAACAGTACGACATAGTTACCTATCTCGGTAAGTAACACATGACTTCAGTTTCAACCCCGGGGGGGTTATGCAAGGAGCTCCCATTGGATTTATGATGTGTCCATCATGAAAAACAGTCTCATCCACACTAATGGCGGAAAATACTGGGGAAATCGAGGTCTGAGCAAATACATGAGTACCTGACAAGAGTTACACAAAATACATATAATTAACGGAATCGACATGTCGGTATGTAATTAAACAACCAAAAAATACTTTAAAAAATACCCCGAACACATACTAGTATGAGCAAAATTACCGGATGGATCCACTTCCCCAAAGGCCCTAAACGCAATCGAGGATTCTAAGAACGAGCTCCCGAACCTAACCAATCTGGCCAGTGAAGAGCTTTGACCCACCGCTCCAACATATCCATATGCCAAGACTACCAAGACCAGCAGAACATATTCTGTTACTGATCAAGTTCCACTTGGGAAACTCCATGCCCCCCATCATTGTGCTAGAACTCATTTTGGTTTTGTTTCATTGAGGCCGATTGGGCAAAGAGAGCGAATCAGTAATTGCTTTGTTCTACTCCAAGGCTAGAAACAAAGAACCCGATAATTATACCTATGGTGGCAAAATACAGGAGGAAATGGACATGGATCATGTGCTGTTACCTAAATATCCGGCTTGGCATGTACCTAGATATCCGGGTGATCCAAAGCTTTAATACCTTGTAAATAAAAGGAAGAAAAAAAAAACAGCTATTGCCGGATGGCGGATCCGGCATAGAAGCCAAGCCTTAGTGCAGCAACCTCCGATTTCTCCGCCGCATCACCCCAAACCGGGCAGACAGAAGACTCGGGGAATTGGACATATCCGTTGGTGGCAGTAGTCATAGTCACTGGAGACTATAGTCCATGCAAAAAACGCCGCTAGGGGTAAGAGTGGTTTTCGCCGACGATGGGGCTGGTTGTGGCTGCTCTGGGATGAGCTCATTATTTGCGCTAGCATTGGTACTAGTGCCACCCAGTACCAATGCAAATTTACGACATGTGTGCTAGAAACAGGCTGCTTTTGTCGGAGTAAGTGAGCCTGAGCTGGGTCCAGGGCATACCCTGGGAAGGAAGCTGTCGGGTGACTGTTGTAAGGCTAGCGGGCTCCACTTCGGGCGTGATGTAGCGATTATGTGCTCGCATTAGGGTTAATTATTGTGATGGACGTGCTGGGTTCTCAACATGGCGTTTTCGCTTTCGCTTATTTAGGCTTGCGAGTTGTTGTACCCCTGGTCTTGCATCTCGTCGCTGTCATTGAAGGTAATGAGAGCCGAAGGTGTCATTTTTGAGCGGGTTGATAGATTAGACACGGAGCAAAAGGCGCGCTTATAAAGGTATCAAGTGCTGGCAATGACGAGTTCGTTCCAGGAACTTTTGATATCTGGGCGTCATGCACTTCGGAGCGATTTACCAATTTACTCCTTCTGTTCAGCCCCTAGGACCAATGAATACGCAACGCTTAAACAGGATTAAGGAAAGAAGTCATGGATGGTGGTACTGAAAATATCACGTCGTGTTACTTATACATGCAATGTCAACTCATGGTTAGATATGACGAGCCCACTCCAAGCACAAAACCCCAATCATGAGCAGTATTCAACCCAATTATCCAAGTCCATGTTTTTGATGACAGTTGAAAAGTTTCCAGAGCTGTTGGCCGTACAAGCAGATTTCGCCTGGCTGGTCGTCACCGACTCGTTGTCGTTGGTAGAATCGCCCTTAGGGTACTCGATGTGAAAGACAGGCTTGTCCGCCTGGATGAAGGACGCGTAGGTATCACACTCCTTGAACTCACCACACTGCTCATTGACACACCATTGCATATTAGCAATGACAGAGTCAATAATACCTCCGCCATTCTTCAATCCAACCGAGAGACCACGGCTGTGAGACTGGGAAGCAAGCCAGTTCACGTAGTCGATGGCCTGGGCCTCGGTGAGATCAAGACCGTTCTTGTTGTCGTACCCGTCGATGTTGTCAGGATCGACACCGTCGCAGCCCTTCTCCACTGCGATATCGAGACGTGCCTCCATGATTTTACGCACGTTGGGGGACGTGACGTTGAGCCATTTCTCGCCGGGCCATCCGTCGAGCTCCAAGCCCTTATCTGCGGGGTGGAAGTCGCCGGCGTCAACGCGCCAGTCCTCAAATGAGCCGGCCGAGAAGTAGCAGATCACTTTGCGGCCCATTTTCTGCAGATCTGATATGACGGTTTTGTTGTTGTCGAAGAGATCAATGTCGTAGATTGGTGCGTCAACCGAGGTGGAGATCGGTGCGGCATCCCCGGACTTCAGTATAATCTGCCACTTGGTGCCAACAGCTGGCTGCCATTTTACGGTTGTATTTGTTGGCGTTGTCGTGTTTGTCGTACCGGAACCGGTACCGGTACCCTCATTGTTGTTATCATTGTCATCGTCTCCGCTGTCCTTGAGGCCAATTCCTAGTCCGGCGCCTAGTCCGACACCCAGAGCAACGATGACGAGAGCGACGGTTCCAAAGACAAGAACCTTCTTCTTAGTCGACCAAGCCCACCAGCCCGTCTTGGATGACAAATCACCCATTAGGGTAGATTTTGAAGCGAGAGATTAAACGATAGAAGAAGTTTAGCTGTTTCCGTGCAATATATTGGTAGAATCAAGTATGGTGACTTAAAAGTCGTGGGGTATTTGGATTTAATGAGAGTATGGGGTAACCCAAGGGAAAGAGAGAGAGAAGAAAAAAGGAAACGAAAAGATCAGCACTAACTCGGGAGATAGGCATCTTTAAGCTCAAAATCAAGGGCCCAAAGCGCAGGTCCGGGGGGCTAAGGGAGATCCTCCATACCGGAAAGACCTGGATGCTACCCTGGAAAAAAGCAAAACTCAGCCTCAGATCCAGAAAATGCCTGTTAGAAGTCCCTGAAATTACTTGAACGGGTACGGCGGAGATCAACGAAAAGGGTACAAGGAAATGAGGATGCCTAGAAGGCGAGAGGGGGCCAAAGGGGGCGGTAAAGATCCCCCCACCTAGGTCAAGCCCCAAGGTGAAAGATCGAAAGATAAAATAAGGTGGTGGAACCTGCTGATCTGATCTACTAATTGGATTATCTTAATCTTGATATATTATCTATGATAGAACAATACCTTTTGCCAATATTGAGAAAACCAGTATTGTAAAAAAAAGGAAGAGAGAGAATAACAAGCCACAGGAGCTCAGGGGTTGAGAGTTTAATTTCAAATCGCCCAGGATAAAATCTTGGAACAAAGCTATAATAGGCTGGTTTGTCTCCCAAAATAGCCCAAGAGAAAAAAAAAAAAAGAGAGAAATCTCAGTTTGCCAAGCACTACGTAGTACTCCGTACTCTACTTGCTACTACTCCACGTGCTGGATTTGGGCTAGTGAAACCTCAGCCGTCTTGTCTTTTTATAAACAAACGTGCCAACAGCACAAGAAAGACTTGAGAGATCGAAAGGCCTTTGCACTTCCAGTGTCATTTGGAACATTGCCAATAACCAAAAGGATAGATGCATGTGCTGGCAAGCGCCTTAGCCTTAATGTCGTAGAATCACAAAATCGGGATTGGGTGTTTTTAGCCGTCACACCCACGGTACTAATGTATTGTGGTATTATACTGGTAATTACCATGAAACTAGAACAAGGAGCGTTTTTATAAACACCGCCGGTATTTTGCTAGCCCTAACAAAACAGGCTTTCGACCGCCTAGATCAATTTTGAATGCTGATGATCAGTCATTTTCAGGCCCATCCATTACTAACTTGCCGGGCTTCTGGTCGAGGACAAGGATACCACATCATCCGATGCCTTGAAATCTTCTCGGGATGACGCTTATGTGCAGAGACAGAATAATGACATTTAGATTTGGAATACTTGCTATCGTAATTTTGAATATCACTACCAGTATTATTACAACATACAAAGTGCTGCTGTTCCTATTACTGTCATTTCCTATTCTGTATTTCGGATTGAACGATTTTATAGACTTTTCACCCTCCTGCATGGCCCGCTCTCTCCACGGCCCTTTTGGGGGCCAAGCATACCGAAGACGCTAAAATAGACTACCAGAGAAAAAGCCGAACCCGATGGCGCTAGTCCCAGATAACCCAATCGCCTAATCTTTCCGAATCTCTTGGACGCCACACCCGCTAACCGAAACAGGTCCACAGGGCTGGGCAATTACAAACCTGAATCTACATGAAATTCATTACTTCGGAGTATCGGTTTTTGCCCGAGAAGTTGAAGACCTCGAGCCCATGCCAAGATCACGCTTAACAGTTTCCAAGGTCACAGCTTGACAACT
This sequence comes from Penicillium hordei, assembly GCF_028827395.1. Lineage (NCBI taxonomy): Eukaryota > Fungi > Ascomycota > Eurotiomycetes > Eurotiales > Aspergillaceae > Penicillium > Penicillium hordei. The sequence goes on along the minus strand of NW_026623146.1, from coordinate 1,943,395 downwards.
CACCTCACGCTTGGCCCGTTTGATGATTCTTGATTCAGATGTCTGTCTCGCTTAGAATGCACGCCAAGGAGTTTTTTTTTTTTTTTTTTTTTCCTTCTAGTTCGTTCCATGATCTCGTAATATTTGTCCCGGCACCTCCGCTGCTTGGGATAGTAAGGAATAGGAGAAAGAAAAGAAAAAGCGACAGTAGCAGCGGAAGTCAGAGTAAGCTTCAAAAGCCGAGCTCAGCCCCAGCCGCCGGCTTACATGACTACCAGGTACGAAATAGAGCGCATTAACTCCGAGGCCGACAGACTGTAATTTCCGGGAATGCATGGAGTCTGCCAGCGGACATCCCCGAAATGCTGCCATTTTATGCCCTTGATTCCAAATTTAGCATTGAGCCTCCTTGTCTCCGGAGCGTGACTCGACTGGGTACCGAGTACGGAGTAGTTTCATGCAGTAGCTACATGAAACCCCCGTCGTATACATCCCTCCCCGCTGTACGGAGTAGGTCTGGAACCAGATATCCGAACTATATTAGATTGCCCTATGTACCATGCAGGTGGACTATATAGGAATATGTGTGTACCTGTATCTCAGACATTTATAGCAGGCAATACTTTCATTTGCGCTACATCCACCGGCCCCCGGATTCTGAGACACAATGTTATTTTCCAATTCCCTTAGCTCAACATCCATTACCCGGATGACGGTCATCGGTTGGGCAGGATGAATAGGGTGGTTATGGGTTAAGGTGTTGTGTTGAGAGAGAAGTTAAACCTTAAGCTTGCTGCCAAGGCTGTTCTTCTATTTTTGGCCTTCTCTGTATGGGGTAGACGGGATTGACTTGCTAGTGTTTGGTTTTGCCACGAGTGGATGGCTTGGTTTCATCGGTGGAGATAAAAAAAAAAAAACAGGTTTCTGCTTTTGGTTACGTGACTCGGTGTACAAAATGTGTGGGAAGAATTTTCCATGCGCCTGATCAGTTGGACAACGGCGTCCCTTGGGTCGTACAACATTGTCGACGTTGTCACCTCGGACCTGCAGCGCGAAATTGCTGACACTACCACTCTACCAGACCGCCAGATGACATATCCGAGGGTAATATCGAGAATAGGCTTCTCCTCTTTTTTTTTTTTAAGTCACGACGCTGTTTATTACTTCATACAGACTGAGCCTTGAGTATGAAACCATTCGGAAAGAATCATTGTATATTATCGTATAATTATACTTGAAATTTCCAGGGGTTAGAAAACACAGGTAATTCAATATTCGTATCAACAGAAAAGCAGGGGTTCCGTTTCCTTCTCATATACATAAACCATTATTGACATCTAAAAGAGATATCCACAAGATAATATGAAAGCGATGGGTGATCAACAAAATCCAATAGGCATATCAACCTGCCAAATGAAGGCAAGTCAATCATCTTTACAATCTCTCAAAAGGAAATGGGGGTGGAAAGAGTGAATGTGACAGGGGAGCCAGAGAGCTTGACCCAGACGGTCAGGGGGTCAGCACCGAACTGTTCAGTGGCGAAGCCCTGAGTGCTGGTAGGGGCAACAGGGAAGGTCACCGGGATAGGGTCAGTGCAGGTATTGCCAGTGGCAGACACAGTGACGGCAGTGATCTTCTTATTGCTAGTGGCGTATCTCAGAGAGTAGCCGCACTTGTCGCGGTTGAAACGGGCAAGGAAGGAAGCGGACATCTATGAGGAGTCAGTGTATGAACGAGAGATTGCAGCGTGTTGGATGGGGTCTATCTTGCCTCCTGGTGGGTGAGTGTGATGATGGGCCATTCAGCCAGGCGGACGAACTCCTGAACCTGGGTTTCCACCCAAGCCTGCATAATGGAGTACTTTTCGGACACACCGTTAATGGTGATCGGGTCAACATCAATGTTGCGGAGGTTGGCCTGGTGGAACATATAACCGTCGTGGAAGAGGCCGAAGAGGTGACGCATGGTCTCACCCTTCTCGATGTTTAGGAGGTCCTGGAAGGTACCGGAACCAGCAGAGGTGGCAATCCATTCCGCAACAGTACAGGCAGGAGTGTCGCAGTTATAGTAGATACGAGAGGCCCATCGAGGGTTGACCTGCATCCCGGCGAAACCATTGGCGGCAACAGTTGTGAAGAGAGGCCACATATCATTCTCTTTGTTCAGCAGGGCAGGGCGAGTGTTGTCGCCAACACAGTTCGTGATGCCGTTCTCCCACCAGGCACGAAGGGCATCGCCATTGTGCAGACCAGTGATGGCAGGAGGAATGATACCGTTGGAAGTGAACTTGGTGGCCTTGTCGATACCGACAGCCTTAAGCCAAGCCTGGTTGAAGCTGATCTCCTTGTAGACGTCGCTGTAGGTGGCATTGTCTTGCTCCTCGTGGGTGAAGGTGTGGGAAATGTGGCCAAACTTGTTGAGGTTGCTTTCGGTGGTCCACCAGGCTAGGAGTTCATCCATGGCAGTGCAAGTAGCAGTCCAGTCGTAAGTAGTGGGGACAGCGGGCCACAGGTCAGTGCCAGTTCCGAGAGGCTTAATCCACTCGAGAGGAGTGTCAGCAGGCGATTCATATTCGATAGCAGCTCCGCAAGTATTCCAGCCAGAATCTGAGGTATCGGAAGAGTTTTCGATGTTTCCGTTACCATTGTGGCCAACTTCGACGAAGTAAGAACTACCGGCGGGCATCTTGGCGTTGATCTCATCAGTCCAGCTGGCAATTTTGCTCATATCCTGGGCGCGAATACGGAAGTTTTTACCAGCGGGCGAGTAGATTTCAGTCTCGAGGAACATATCATCAATCTGGGTGTTCAGGTTGACACGGCGGTATCCGGCGTACAGACCGCGGGTGATCCAGGTGATCCATGCGTGCTGCATGTAGCTGGAAGTAGAACTCCAAACGGTATCGAAACTAAGGAAGAAGACCATCTGCTGACGACCATCGAAGTCGTTAATCACACCAGCGACACTCTCAGTGGTAAAGCCTGTGGTGGGCGCAAACGAGGCAATCTGCTTGGTAGAGGTGGTGTTGCTGATAGTCGCAGGGTAATGCCACAGACCACTGGTGCTGACACCAGCGCCAGTCTTCAGGCCAGATGTGGGGAAATCACTAATATCGGTGAATGAAACAAGTTGCTCAACGCCATTGTTGCAGCATCCGCCGATAGCAGATGTACCAAATTTGGGACCTGGGTAGACATCGTACTGGACCATACGAACACCATATTCAAGCTGGTAAGCGTAAAGCTGGTTCCACTGATCGGTGGTCAGGGCACTCTGGAAGCCCAGGGTACCACCATACTCATAGCTGACTTCAGATGCAACTACAATACCTCCGAAGTTTCCTCCAGCGGTGCCATTGAGGTCAGGAAGAGTGACACCAGCGGAGGGAACAATCAGAGTGGTGAATGGGATACCGTATCCATTGAGGCCAGAGCTGGCCACACCTGCAGAGGCAGCATCTCTGGCAATGACCAGAATATCAGCTGCAACAGCCGCGTGGTTCAGCGGGGTGGCAGAGGCAGAAGCCGAGACCGAGATGGCGGTGGACGACATGCTAGGAGTAGTCATCGATGCACTTGTGGAAACAGGTGCAGACGAAATAGCTGATGAAGAAATGAGTGACGAAGATGTGGCACTCGAAACACGGGAAGAGGAAGCCTGGGTGCTGGAAACAGCGGAAGCAGATGAGCTAACCGAAGAACTTCCGGAATGCGAGACAGCAGAGGTAGAAGCGGAGCCCGATGAGACAGACGACGACCCACTCTGGGTAGGGGTGCTAGAAAAATCGGATGAGATAGTGACGATAACTGAACCTGAAGCAGACTCTGACGGGATTGGGCCCGACGAGGTGAAAGTAACAAATGTGGATACTGTAGAAGTGCTCGGTACAACTGTGCTAGGCGAACTTCCAGTAAGGGTAGAGGGCAGAGACACAGAGACAGAGACAGAGGGGGTCAACGAGTGTGTAGAAGTAGCGAGCGTGGTTGAGCTCACTCCAACAGAACTGCTGGGAGTACTAGAAGGAGTAGAGACTGGAGGGTGATATGCAATGACAGTGGGCCTGTTCTCAGGCCAAACGCCGGGGGAAGTGTCGCATGTTATAAATGCGTAGTAGCAGCCGACCTTCAAGGCCCAGACTGGCACGGCAACCATGATATTGACCAGGTTCTCGATAGGGCAGGTCACACAGTATGCAGGTCTCGCAATACTAACGACTGACAGCTAGGAAAATGAAATAAAATACGGAGTATAATGAACGAATGGAATTAGCTTGCGTCTGTCTATCCACATGTGCATGATCGTCATTTATATACTACTTAAGTAGATAAAACATTCGTGAAGTAAGCCAAAGGTTTCAATCCAAAGCCTATCGCCTTTTGTGCCTAGTTAATTTGGGAGGTAATCTAATCTTAAAATAATAATAATAATAATAATAATAATAATAATAATAATAATAATAATATATACCGATCTCCTTGTGGCGTGGATGGTTTGGTAGCGTAAAGCGAGTTCTCATTTCTTGGGGTCTAAGATCCGGCGATTTCGAAATGGGGAGGGTAGGAGACACATTGTCTACTGCGTTGGCACCCCATGTTAGGTATGCGATTGGTCAATCAACAATTGGTCTTGGCAGGGCCAGGGGAGAAATGATTTTTGATTTTGAACATTTTGGTTAAAATTATTTAAATTAGGAAAATAGGAGGGGGAGAAGGCGATGCTAGGCAATTGAATAGACCGAGTCCCGAAGAACAATATACAAGGGCTAGAAGCTCCGACAATATATAGTAATATTCAGTGCTGAGCAACGCAAAGGTCTCTTATTGGCGACGCTCTAACGGGATCAGGTACAGTTCGAACGTCCGCCAGGGGAAAAAAAGACTCGTCAGATCCAAAAAAGAATTGGCGTGGGGAAAGGAAATGTCTTAGTCTAAATACCAAATACCAAATATGTATATAGAGAATACAGGGTATTTCGGATGACTCGGATACATGATACATTGTATTTATTTGGTTACAGTAAATACTGGGTAATTTTCACTTACCTGTTTATATCTCGTCTTTTATTTCGATCGTCAATCGGCTTCCCAGTTCCACACTCCATTCGTTTCATCAGTCCCTAGTCGCCAGCTTTTCCATGTATTTTCTCTTTTTTTTCTCTTGATTTAATAATTTCAATAATTATTATATTATTATTATTTTTTGCAAAAACATTGAGTTTTGTCCGTAGAATGAAATGATGCTTCTGGCCCGCGCCAAACTGCATCTTTTTTAGCTTACAAGCTAAGCAGATGAAATCCGGCATATATACATCTTGAGCAGGGGAAATACGGTGTGTTCAATGTTGATATGATGTGTTCAATGACAACAGACTTGGGGAAACAGACAGGGCTCATTGGGGTAATAATTGCCACGATATGCATCGCATGGCTTTGCTACACATGGTAGCATATCTGCTATAGAATGTGTACATATGCTTGTCCCCACCCCGTCTGTCTCATCGGTCAGCTCTGGTGCATGTGTTAGTGGCTTCTTTTAGTCTTGCATCTAACAAAACTTTACTGTGTGCTATTTTTGCCCCGTGTTTTTGAGCTCTTCAATAGACGCCCAGACACCTACCCTTTGTCCTAAACAGTCCAAAAGAGGCGAACCCACTCCATGTATACTTTTTTTCTTTTTTTCTTTTTCTCTTTTTTTTACCCCCTGACAACTAAGCAAGCAAAATCCTAGGAGGCAAAATTGTCTACTTTACTTATGCGGCTTGGAGAAGTGGATATTCACTTTAGTCCTTCCCCCACTACTCTTTTACCTTATCACCTTGTCGACACTTGAGCTCCCCTGTACTTTTCATTTTTTTTTTTTTTTTTTTCTACATCGACATCTTTGCCTTTTGCAAAACACAGGAGTCACTCGTTTAAGCATGTCACTATAGGCATTGACAGTTGAGACTCATCTCTACTTGGCAACTGGTTACCTCTTTATATTGCGCCTAGAGAGAGATATCGAGTCGAGGACTCAACATTTTGACATAATGGCAGTAGACTCACTCCCAGAGAGGCCACATCCTCTTGGCTGGGATGCCATGAAAGAAAATTGGTGGCAATTTGTATGTTGATTCTGGTCCTCTTTACAACTTGACTTTCAGTACCCTCGTTGCAGACACATAACAAGAAGATATGCTGACCATTTCCTCTAGGTATTCATTGGAGTTTTGCTATTCACAGTCACTACTGGCTCCTTATCAATAATATATTCTGGAGTAAAGAGACTTATCAAATACTACAAGGTATGATATAGCGGCCACCCACAAGCTTTGTGCCTCTGGTTTGGATGTTAATTCTAGCCGATTTTTAGTTGAGACCGCCACCTGACAATTTGCCTTTGAATGTATCCAAACGGCTCACCGAATTAGCCAACCGAGAACTCAACTTGATTGACAGACGTCCCCACAAGGGAAAGCCCACGAGCTTCGGAGTCTATCTGGGAAGCTTCGAAAACCCACCTACTGTCTCACAAGAAAGACTTTTGAAAGAATGGGATGTGTTGGTTGTGGATCCTTCCCAGGCAGGGGTCGCCAAAGCTATTTCTAGACACGAGCGCAGCCAAGTGTTAGGACGTGTTGATTTGGGGAAGGTCCTTCCTCCAAAAGCGTCTGCCTTGGCTGTCATCGAAAAGATCGAAGAATTGCTCGCAAGCGGATTTCATGATACCGCATTTTCTGGTGTTCTCCTCGCCAATTGGGAAGATGTACTCCGTCCTACCGCTCGAGGAAAGCTTATCGAGGCCATCAGCAGCCTCGGCCTGGCAGTCTATCTCGAGTCGGAGCCACCACATTTCTTGAAGGATCGAAAGGCCGTGCAGAGCAGTGCTGTGGCAGGCTTGGTCATCCGAAACGCTAGCATTATGCCTCAAGGCGAAAAGCGGGATTATTTCCAAATGGTCGAACTACAAGCAACAATCAAGGCCTTCGTTTCTGAGTCTTGCATGAGAGACTTTGTAGTAATGGCCTGGGAAACCGTCGACGATAATATCACTGTTCCCAATGCCATAGTCCGCAGATCTATCCAATGGTGCGGCTTTTACAGCGCAATTACCTGGGTTGGCTCCAAAGCTGCTCTTCACGATGCAGATCTTAATGTCACGACTCTCGAACCTCTTCCTGCGTTTGGTTGGTTGAAGGAAGCAGAGATGATGAAAGCCCACGATACCTGGCGGGCTAATCTGAACATATTGCCTTCCCCGGATAGTAAGGCTGGCTGGGACATTCTCAAGCCACTTTTCCCTGCTCTTGATGCGCTACTAAATTCATCGGAATACAACTCCAAGGCTCCGGATAGCCCGACTGCTCGATTGCGTGACCCTCCGGAATGGGTTGCACAGGTCAAGTCACAGGGCAGTCCTCTCTCCATTTCCATGTCAGGAATGGCCTACAATTCACTTGGTTGCTTCCCTCTCGGTTCAGACTCGACTCCACTGGCATTTGCAGAAATTGTCCAATCTCAACAACGTCTCAAGTCTCTCAACCTTCTTCATCCTGTCCCGACAGCCAAAATCCAAAGCATTGGACTCCTTCTGCGTCAATTCTATGATTCTCTAGATCTCTCCGAAGATGACAATCATTTGGCTAGCACAATTAAGGAACTTGCAAACTGGGCATCCAATGATCTGTTGCACGTGAATCTTTGTCTCGACTCTGGTCTGCGCAAGAGTTCTGATTTCCGTTTTTGGGCCGTTTTTGAGATGGACCATGAGGGTATTGAGATCTATGTGTCCAAGAATGCTCAAGGCTTGGCCGGAACTATTCTTCACACCTTCCTATCAGCGAAGGGATTTTCCCGGCATGTTTGCTTCGAGGCTGAGGCGACCTTCGCTACCTGGTCTCAAGATGTTTCCCATGATACCGGCCTCCCCCGGCGACTGATCCAAGATATCGATGTCCTCAGCCCTGAAGAGCGCCTCCTTCTCTTGCAGCACCTCTCTCTCACCGATTCTCATAGCGAGCTATCTGAAGTCATCTGCACTTACATTCGCAAGCAACTAGTAGATGCCCCGTCTTTTGCTCAGTTGAAAGCGCTGAACACGGTTGGGTATCTCGAGAAATCTACATCTGCCGAGGATCTGATCAGGTCTCGTATCAACTGGTACATGGATCAAGGTTGCAAATACCCGTCTCTTGATGTCTGTCTTGAACTTTTCCATCAGGCAGACAGTGTACTCTCCAATATTTTGAGGTACCGCCGCGAGGATGACCTTGCCGCCATTACTAGTGGTCTCTGTGCGCTTCTTCAAGGTGGTTCCGTTGATGCATATGTGGATATGATGGCTCTTTCACTTTTCTGTGCCGCAAGACAGGGAGCCTTCGATGAGATTTACGCAGAGGTGACAGATCGGAATCCTCTATTTAACAACCATACCGATCAGGCTGCCGCCTTCGCAGAGTCATTTGCCCTTGGATCGCGTTGTGAAGCTTACTTCGACGTGGCTCCCAGTGTTTTCGGAAAGTTGCTATCGGACCGGTTCAGAGTTTACTATGGAGACCATCAGCCGCCGAACTGGGTGAACGGTGCTCCGGAGCTTGCTACATCCTTCGCCGGAGCTCAGATTGATGTCAACCCCGATGAGCAGCGTAAGACTATGCCTGGATACCAACGATTCACATTCTTGAGTGTCTTCGCCATTCCTGCTTTGATTGATATCATCCTGCTTACTATGGTTGGCCGCGGACTCTATCTCTCTGCCGCCATGTCTCATGATGAACAGGACAGTGCAACTATGGCGCTGATGATCTCTCTGCTGCTTTCCGGTGCAATTGGTACCTGGATTGCGTGTGGTGGCCCTTATTACCTCATTTCAATGGCATTCGCAGCAGCTAATATGTTCGTTCTCATTCGCCTGATCGCTGGTATTGCCTTCACTGTGGCTGGTGGCTTGATCGGTTTTGTTGCCATTTCAAGTGTTCGAGGCCCTCGGGCTGGTATCATCTTCTACCTCTACCTGATCGCTCTGACAATTTACTTCTCAACCTTCGCCTCGCTTGCGAGCTTCAGTTACCCCGGCTCGACCTTTTTGTCTGGCCGCAAGCCAATCATTATGTGCATTCCGATCCTCTTCTTGGCGCCGATCATCACAGCCTGGAGTGGCCACGACTCGGCTGTCTATCTCGCCATTATCTATGTCTTTATTGGTGTGCTTTTGCTCTCCCTTCGTTCGGTAACCTCCAAATGGGTCACTTGGTACCAATCTGTGCGGCGCACCGATGATACCGAAATCCGTAAGTGGTATATTACTGCCTATGGAAATGATGATGAGAAGGTGTTCGCGAATATGAGTGACCCGGCTGCCCTCAAACTAGCGAGAGAAGCCCTATCAAAAGACGTCTTGGCTGAGACAAAGCGCGGCATGTTCTCAAAAGCATCCAAAGATAAAATGGTCGTTGAGCTTGCCCAGGATTGGGAGTCAACCAATTTCCTTCTCGACTGGTACTGTCGCCATGCAGACGTGCCGAGGCCGATTCCATTCAGTTCTGGTTGGAACATCCAAACTAAGGTGGCACTTGACACCCTGCGCAACTCCCAGAAAGGTATACGTCTGCACAATGCATTCGTTCACTGGCGTCAATCGAGCAAAGAGATAGGATGTGGTGTTCTCTATTTTGTGATTGCGCTTCTCGACAAATGGGCACAACTGCTGAGTGGCGACCGTATTCTTGGCCTCACTAGTACGGTGAATGATGCTAATCGAATGGCCGTTGGCTTCGCCCTTGCCTACTATTTGATCGGAGCCGTGCTCATTGATACCAAAGCCCAGGAGCTCCATGATGCTCTTGGTAGCAATGCACCCTTTTCTGTCAGATCTGCAAAGGACATTCGGCTCGCACAGAAACAAGAGGTGCAACTCCGGCGAAAGGTATACTGGCGAGTCCTTTTCAGATTTCTCTTGTGGCATGTCTGGAGTCTTGCCCTTGCCACTGCTCTCATTTGGACCTTCCAATCATCTATTGAAGGCATGATTGTTTTCTTCTCATACGTTCTGGCATACACTGGTTTAATCTGGTACCAGTACACGAAGATCTTCACAGGGCCCAATGCGTTGAAGCCTCTCCTCATTGGTATCTGTATCGGATTGCCGGTCGGTATCGCGCTCAAAGTCTCCATGCCGCGTTTCCTGTACTCGCAAATTATTGGACTCGGGTCTGCCACCTGGACCGTTGCCATCCTCTCGATCTGGAATGCCAAAATGGGTATGCCAAACAAAGTGGACTCTCCAGTGGAACTTGGCCGCACCTTCCATGCGTTTACAACACCCTGGTCTGACCCCGAATGGTCCCAGCAAGAGCTTCAGACCTACTTCGAAAGCTATTCACTACTTCCTTCTGATTCCCGATTCAAGCTCAATCCTGGTGTCCATCCTGGTGTCGAAATCAAGAGTGCCATGATGTCTTTCAAAGAAGAAATCAGGATTGAAGAAGCGTTTCCCGGCTCCAAGAATATTGTGAGCACCGCGATCACATCGTGGGAGAAAGGTGACATTGCCATTGAGCTTGTCTCTTCTGGATCTCTCGGTCCTGGTATTCGAGCTCTCAGCTGCAGTACCGGAAACCAGTTGAAGTTGGCCATCACCGTGGGAGGGCTCCTAGACGAGCGTCTCGATATCAGCGCAAACTGTCAGATCATTGCTGAAACATTGGTCCATGCTGTCACAGAACTTATGATGGGCGTTCCTCATGAATACGCATCATTGGCAGGATCGATTGTCTCCGGTGGAGTAACTCACACACTGGCTCGACAGCTTCGTGAGGAGTCCAACACAACTACGGTCATACGCTGGGCTAAGAAAGAGCTTCTTCGGCAGCTTTGCCTTGGTTTTGAGGCCGATCTCCATTGGGACAAGCTGCCAACCGAAGTTCGGGATGTGCTGCTGAAGCGTTGCTTGGGTCAACAATGCAGCCTCTCCAATAGCCAACGCCAGTGGCTCCAGCAAAACCTCTGCACATTCGATACTGATGATCTTGATATCCATGTTGCCCGTTGCAACCTTGGAGCAGCCACTGCAATTAGCGTTCTCGACTATGCTCACTGGGGAACTGGAGAAGCTGCTCTTTCCAAAGAACCCGAGACTTCGAAGTACATCTCCTACATACCTCAGAAGCTCCCGATTGCATTGTCATTAGTTCGACCACCAGCTAGCTATATTTACCACAAGCTGGGAGCAGTGGTCAAATTTTTTGTGGTGGCTTTGGTCGCAGATCCAGAATTCCAGAGAGAGTTCAACCACGTCACTCAGACCCTTCCGACCGTTTTCCGTGTGCCAATCGTATTCTTATTCAATATGGTCTGGGTTTATTCTAAGATAGTTCAAGACTTGGGCTTGTCATTCTTTCTCTTCCATGGTCGCAAGAACGTGAAGCGGCTATGGGAAGAGACTAAGGGCATGACTATCCATATCAAAAAGACCCGGGTCATTATCCAGAGTCTGGACGGCACCTTTACAGCCTTCAGGCACCACGAGGTTGATGGCGGTTTCAAGATCTACCACTACGCTGGTGAGCATAAGACCGAGCCCAAGGAGGTCAAATCCCTGAAGTACGTCAGTACCTATTCAGGTGAAATGTTGCTTCTGGTCAAGCAGGAATTCAAGGACGGCAAAGTGATCAACGAATACCATTACGACTACCGAGTTCCGACTAAGAAGGGCTTCAAGCTTAGCAAATCCTCAAATCGCATTCCACTAGGACGACGTTGCGTGTCAGGAGCAAACCATTTGCAAAGCGTCCAGTACAACCGCAAGGGTCTGATAGAATCGGGTTCCTACATGAAGGATGGCAATCTTATTCGCTTCAAGTACCACTATCGCAAGAACCCTCGTTTCGGTGATGAGTTGCTGCGAGCTGAGTTCGTCTTATCCCACATTAGCTGCACAGTGTCTTGGTGTGCGCCTCCGCGTCGCCACTCCGAGAAGATTGAGCGCTGGATCCCTCACTCAAAGGTCACCGAGGCCAGCTTTGTCCAGGGTGCCGACGTCTATGAAAGTCGTTGGCTGTATGATCACAAGTTCCACCCCACCATCTTCACTACTATCAACGGACAGAAGATGCAGACTCCGCCCATGATTGAGCACGATTATCTGGGTGTACTGTCCAAGCCGAAGTATACCAGCTTTGTGCATGATAACCCATTGGTCTACTGCGACAGTCTCCAGTCAAATCTTCTTACCCGAACATTAGGCCTCACGAAAAAGCGGTTTGTGGTGTCAACTTCTCGGGCTCGCTCCTTGATGTGGAAGGCATGGAAAGACCGTGTTGATTTCGATGCAATTATTGTGCGCTGGATGGACGATCGCATTCTTCGCAGGGATAAGGTTCTTGCCCCTTACTGGCGTAGCCGTGACTGGGGCAATCTTGGATCTGCGAAGAAGTACGTGGATCTCCGCGCTGATGCGATCATGGCAAGTGCAGATCTGGACGACAACATTTCCAGCTGGACCCCTCTCGCTGTTAAGCTCACCGATCTGCTCAACTTTGGCCCTGGGGGTGATGCTGTTGCTAACACCCGCTCCAAGAACTTTGGCACCGATACCGACAAGACGCTCCATATCATGGCGGCAGACAACGGTACCTGGCCCAATGAAGGTGGTGGTGTTTCTGCCTGTCGACGAGATATGATCAACTCTCTGCGAACCATCAAATGGCACATGATTTGCGAGTCTGCGAACGACTTTGGTGTCCCCAAGCATCAAACCGAACAGAATATCCAGTCCCTCAAGCTCATCCCCCTTTGGGGTATGGACTTCCTCACTCCAACTCACGGTTTGTTCCACAACAAGCTGGATGCTGAGGTTGATAATGTTACGTCGGCGAGCGAGTTCGACATCAAGATGAACTTCATTCCGATTTTGACGGCTCTGGTTAAGGGTGCCCGTGCAGTTCATCTCTCAAAGTCTGATATCCACCAGGCGACTCGTGCACTTGTGAACTTGAACACATACTTCCAAGAGTCCCGTCATTGGACTCAGGTGTGGAACAGCGAGATAGTGAAGCAGAGTTGGCGTGATTTGTGGCTCACCCAGGAAATGTCAAACACCATCCCGTCATCCCAGTGGTTCGACACCGAGCTTCCTACCCTGGCATCCCTCGATGTCGCCCTGGAGCTCTGGTACCGCTATCTCTTCATCTTCTCAATCCCGGTTCCTGAAAAGATCCCTTCAACCTTCCAAGCCTCGCATCACAGCGTCAGTGCCTCTTACGGTGTTGTATGCAAGATCAAGCGCAACTGTACCTTGCAGATTTGGGACCACGCTATCAGTTGGCGTGAAACTAATCTCTGTCTGTCATCTGCTCTGTGCAAGCTCTCGCCATTTGTTCGAAACGCGCTTCTTGGATTGATGCGAATTACCTCTGTCTTGACTCTTCATCACGCAGATATCATCCTTCCCTGTGCAGATTTCTTCAACCCCGGTTGGGAGGTGGAGATTGGTACCTGCCAGGGCACAATTGAGCACCGAAACACTTTCCGCCGAAAGATCGATCCTGTCGTCAACGGTATCACTGACATGCAGAAATTCTCTCCAGTCAAGGAAATCAAATCTGAGCGTCCGACTGTGACCATGTTGTCCCACGTTTGGTATGCCAAGGACATCAAGACTGCTCTTCTTGCTGCAGATATCATCATCAACCAGTGGAAGTTCGATGAGTATCATCTGGACATCTATGGTGCCATTGACAAGGCCCCGACTTACTCTACCGAGTGTCAAGAGATTATCGCATCAAAGGGTCTTCGTGGCAGAGTCACACTCCGTGGAACTGCCGACCCCATGAAGGTCCTAGAGAACACATGGCTTTTCCTAAACTCATCTCTGTCTGAAGGTCTCCCTCTCGCCCTAGGAGAGGCTGCTCTAACTGGAGCCCCCGTCGTCTGCACAGATGTCGGAGCTTCCCTCCGAGTACTCAGCGATCCAGATGACTTCTCCCGCTTCAGTGCCGTCGTCGCACCAAACGACGCCCTCGCCCTAGCAAAGGCCCAAATCGGCATGCTTGCCATGCTTGGTGAATGGAGCAAGCACAGCGACGACACATCGCCCGCACCAGTCCTAACATCCTCCCCAACACCTGAGGAGGTAGCAGCCATCACCCGTCGTATGTATGAGAAGAAAGAACACCGTCGCAAACTCGGCATGATGACCCGCAAGATTGTTCAGAAGTCCTTCAGTGGCGACCGATACCTCCGCGAGCACGAGCAGATGTTGTGGATTGGCAAGTCCGCCAAGATGATGGCTAGCCGCGCAGCTGGCGATCCGATCGAGCCAGCCGACGTGGCAGCCGCCATCGAGACTGGCATCGATGAAGAGATCATCACCATCCCGCGCGGCGCGGTGCACTCCTGGCGCTCTTCTGCCCAGTCCGGTATCTCCACGAACTACAGTTCTGGGTCCCTGGTACCCGGTCGCAGCGGCTACCACCGTTCCATGTCTGATGTCTCGGCTATGAGCATGAGCATGAGCAATGTCTCCACGGATGCCGAGTCCTTCGCTCGTCTGCCTGTCTTTGCGCCAAGGCCGACCGCGTTGGCCAACGGCAGCTCCTCAGGTAATAGGTCACCTGCGTGGACCTTCAACCATCAGTTGTCTCCGCTGAGTGCCCGTCCTCAAACCCACTCTCGTCCCCAGTCCTACTCGCGCTCCGTCTCAACTGCCGGTCGGGAACAGCTACGTGGCTTGCAGCGTGAAGACTTCCTTCCGTACCGAAATTCTGATATCAGTGTCGCGAACAGAGATGACTTCATTCGGGCTGGCGGGCTTTCTCCTAGTCAATCGTCTTGATTTGGGTTTTATACGCCCATCCTCCTTACTACTCCCTAATTGCACATATTGCTCTCCTGCACATTTTTCTCGCTGCATTTTGCTCTTACTTGCATTATTCGGTGTCTGACTTGGTTTGTTTTAAAAGTCCTCTGTTGGTATGTTTTTCCTGATATCTTTATACCAGTTTTGTTGTTTTGACATGTCGAGAAATTGTGGCATACATAAGCGAATACAGCCTTTTTATCGTATGTTCTTAGCATTAATCATGACAATATATTGAATTATAATATGCATCTATTGTTCCTTGGGGCTATATATATCTAGCAGAATATAATCTACCCAATGTAGATAATTCCAAAACAAATGTGTTTACCCCGGAAAGCAAAAAAAAAAGCACAAGTCGATCAACAACGCGAGAGCCTGCATCACGTCGACTCTTGTGGTTTCGGACTAGTGGTCCGATGCCATTCACCGTTGAACGCATTGATGAGCCAGTTTGAGAGACCTTGATTCTTAATTAGTCGTGTCCTTTTCAACTTTGGGAAGCCATGGAATGAATGGAAGCGCGTCAGGAATCAGCTTACGTTCATAAACAAGCGCATGCGCCATGTGGAATTGTATACTATGATCCGAGTCGGGGAAGACCTGCATGTCGTAATTGTCGATGTTCTTCAAATCCAGCTTGTCAATCAACACAAGGGTATTTTGGAGGTGAACATTGTCGTCGGCAACACCGTGCATGATCAAAAACCGAACACTGTGGCCTAGGGCCATAACATCACTGATAGAAGCATTTGCATAACCTGAGGGGTTGTGCTCGGGTGTATGCATATAACGCTCTGTATAGATAGAGTCTATGAAGAAGTAGAATGTTAGTACGTGCATGTGGGAGAGCAAACGGAACGGTGGTAATTTGAATGAGCTTACCATAGAACCTCCAATCAGTGACGGGTGCCACGGCCATGCCATATTGGAATGTCTCGCCTGCATCTTGTTCAAGGACCTTCAGGGTCATGTAGCCACCGTAGCTCCAGCCCCAAATTGCCATGCGGTTTTCATCTACGTAACTCTTGCTAGCCCAGATCTTGGCCGTCTCAATCTGATCGAGAGCTTCGTAGTGGCCGATATTACCGCGAACAACGCATCGGGCTTCTCTCCCGATGAACCCGGTTCCCCGACCATCCACAGTGACAACAATATACCCCAGGCTCGAGGCGACATAGGTCTGGAAGTCAATTGTGAACTTTCGGTCGACCGTTTGCGATCCTGGTCCACCATATAGGAAGAAAAGTACAGGGTATTTCTTTGCAGGGTCGAAGTTTGGAGGGCGGCGCTCCAGAACTTGGAGCGTGTAACCATCAATGGTTACATTGGAGTACACCTCTGTTGGTAGAGCGAAATCTTCCACCATCTTGGCTAGTTCAACATTCTCCTCGATGAGGTTTAGGAAGTCAATTTCGTCTCCTTGGGTGCTTATCACAGCCTGCCACGGTACTGCTGGGCCTTTATAGCTGAGTAAACCATAGCCGGCTCCATGAGAAAATGAAACATCGAAAAATCCGGGCGCAGACACGTCCGTCAGAGGTCGAAGATCAGATCCATCCAACTTGACCGAGTATACGTGGCGCTGAGTTGGAGCTTCCTTTGTGGCAACAAAGTATACCAGACCCTTCTTCAGGTCAACAGCGGATGGTGCCTTGACCACTTCCCAGTTGCCCCTGGTCAACATCACAGGCTCTGGGTTATCGAAAGGTGTGAAATAAGCCAAGTGATCATAACCTTCATAAATAACGGTGTCAATATAACCATCGTGTGGGCGACCATTTTCGGGGTCAGCGGGAATAACCCGAGTCGACTGTGAAGGTTCAACCCAGCCACCGTCCAGAGCTGCGATATCATCAGACCGCACCAGCTTACCAGTTCGGGCCTTTGTGTCCATAACAAAAATCTTCACAACATCGCTTTCGCGGTTAGTCTCTCGGATCAAAACCTTGCCCTCGGATGCCCAGACAATCTCGATGATAATTCTTTCAGCGTCAACAAAGTCCTCCGGCATCTCAAATGAGAAAACTTCGTTTTTCTCGACATCATAGAACTGCAAGCTGACAATCGGATTCGGGCTGCCTGGTTTCGGGTACTTGATCTGCCTGACTTCAGGGTAATTTTCAAGTCCGGGCGGTGGCTCTTTGCCAGATGGCCGTGATAGGAAGTATTGAATAGGGTATTCAGGAACTGCTGACTCGTTTGTTCGAAGGAATGCGACAAACTTCCCGTCATCAGACCACCAGGTGCCGGTGTTGCCTGCAAACACTTCTTCCTCGTACACCCAGTCTGGAACACCATAGAAGAGGTTCTCGTCGCCATCCTTGGTGACGGGGGTGACCTCCAAAGACGCTAGCTTACGCAAATATAGATTGTTCTCACGAACAAACACAACTGCATCAGAGGTTGGCGACCAAGTTGCAAGCTGTACACGTCCACTCAGGTTCCCAGGATCGAGCGGCTCGGCCTTCTGCGTCGCCACATCGAAAATCCAATATTTCCCAAAATACGAGTGTCTCCAATTGGATTGAATGTCAGTCATGATCAAAACCTTGTTCATATCAGGACTTGGCCACGTCTTGGCCGGTAGCATGGCCTCTCCCTTAAACCAGATGTACGCCTTCTTCATCAACACTCTGGTGTCGAGATTATCGACGCCATCCTTACTACTGCGGATGTCTTTCACCCGCAAAAAAGCGTCTTGTCTCTCGCCCTGCTCAACCAGAAGACCATCCTCGCCGTCCGGGCCTGCAATCCAGGAGATCGCATGGGACCTCGGAGACCAGGTGCCACTCAAGACTTGCTCGAGTGTTACTGGTTTCCCGTGGCTCTTACCACCGGGAGCCGAGTCTGGTTCATGGATCTCCACGGTTGGTTCATGGATCTCCGCGGTTGATGCAGACGAGACTGCCGCGATATCGGGTCGTTTCTGTGTGAGGAACAGTACGAAGGCAAGCACCCAGCCACCGACGCAGAGCAACACCAGTAACCAGACAATCCGGTGCAGGCGACTGGACGAGCCTGCCTTCTTTCCGTTTGATATAAGAGGTTCGTCTGACCCGTTTTCCCCTTCGTCTTCAATGTCCCGGTATCTGTCCCCATCCGCTTCCTCAATCGGCATTGTGTTGCCCCCCTTGTAGTTCTTCATGAATGATTCGGAGGCGATCGACAGGCCGGAGTCGGTGGATGTTTGTGAGGCGAGGGATTCCGACCGTTGTCGATTCAACGGTACGGACTCTGGGTTCCCTTCATCTTCGAACTTCCCCATGGTGGTTGTTGATCGGAGTTCGCCGCGGAGCTGACGTCCCGATCGTCACGCTATCTCTTATCGCCCGCAATTCGAGGCGGGCAAGCACCAGCAATCACACTGTCTTGATGACAGTAAGACTTTATGTGTATATATAGAGTCACCAAATTACTAAGGCAATGTATGAAAAAGCAGAGATCACTTTGTCGAGAGCTTTCGATGTTGGAGAATATTGTGAAACGGGGCGACACCCATCTCTTGGCGCGAACAAAGGGTTATTGATGTCTTTAGCTTCAAACCCATATCCTTATTCAATTCCATTTGGGGTTTTAACATCGACAGTGATTGGTTAAATTCTTAAACACTAGCTTTTTTCGTTAATGTGTACGCTGTTCATGGGATTATTGGTTGTTCATCGGGGCAATTGGTCGAAGGCTTGCTCTAACTATATTTCAAGTACACATGCAGGTGTTACATTGAGCTATACCATTCTTTTCTAAAACAATATATGGCAAACGTGCGATTTATAAATTGGATAGCCGGAAATTTTGGACAGCTTCCAGTGTTAACTCTCCATCTGGTTTCATTCTCTCAATTTGCTTGAGACTCGTGCATTTTACTAGACGCACCAACCAAGTTAGAGAGCGAAGAATGAACTAAAGAAAGGCCATTGGAAAGTGTGCACATAAGGAGGTGCAGTATCCTCTGTTATACCCTCAAAATGGGTAATCCCCTAAATAGCCCCAATATCAAAACTCCCATGTCAATATGCCATTCTCAAGCCTAAGCATACACCGATTTTCACCTTTCACATTAGGATTTGGGAAAATAGCATTATACGTCGCTCGGTTTACCATATACATTTGCACAGGAAGTGTTACAAGTCTGAGAATGATTCTATGCAGGAACGGGATATTTTTTTAATTACTCGTCGCGATCAGATCGCTTTCCATCATACAGCTCACGTTAGCGGCCGCCGAGGGCGTTTACCGCGACAGAGCAATGTCATCAATTCTCATGATCATCTTCACAGTCTCCGCAGCCAGCTCAATCGCACTGGTGCTGACCAGCAGGGGTTGGAGAATATTCTCCTCTGTGATATCATCCTTCACACCACCGCTGCGAATGCTGACACCAGCATTGTGCTGGCCCTGAGCGTGGCGGTGGCGCAGTTCAGTCACAACCTTAATGGAGTTAAGACCGGCGTTCTCGGCGAGAGTAGTGGGGATGACCTCCATAGCATCGGCAAAGGCCTTGAAGCAGATAGCCTCAGTACCAGTAAGCTCACGAGCGCGCATGGCGAGTGTGTGGGCCACTTCAATCTCGGGAGCACCGCCACCTGCGATCATGGCACGCTTCTTGACGAGGCAGCGAATGACACATAGGGCGTCGTGCAAAGATCGCTCGGCTTCATCCAAAATCAAGCTGTTGGCACCGCGGGCAACAATTGAGACGGTCTGGTTGTAAGAGGCAAGAGGAGCTTTGATACCGGTGATCTTGACGTAACGAGCACCGGAGGCCTGGACTTCCTCGACGAGGTCGGCGGTGCCGAGCTTGTCTTCGGTGAAGGAGTCGACGTTAGCGACGGGCTTGCAGCCGAGACTCTTGCACAGGAACTCGACCTCATCACGCTCAATATCCTTGATGGCGAGAATCTTGAGACGGGAAAGGAAGTGCAGGGAAAGTTCGTTCACGGCGTCACGGAGGATGGACTTCTGAATCAAAAGAACGTTACACTTAGTCTTCTGGATCTTCTTGACCATGTTGAGCATGTATTGGCGCTCCTCTTTCAGGATCTTGTCCATCTGACGGTAGTCGTTAACCACGATTTGGTTCTCCATCTAGGATCTGATTGTTAGTTTTGTTTGAATAACAACTCGAGGCACGAATAAACATACGTCTGGCTTGGGCGGGCTCAGTTGGAACTGGATCAGACCTATCCGCGCCTTCTCGATTCTTGTGGGACCACCACTGCTCTTGATCACGGGCTGGTTGAGAACCACACCATCGACCATCTCACTATCCTCGATTGTGCCGCCAACCTTCTTCACAATACGGATGTCCCGCAAATCCACATTCTCTGCAGTCTTCGGGTCACAAACCTTTAGGACCGAGTCGACGGCCATCGGGCCCAGAAGTCCGGAGTGCTGGGACACGATCTTGGACGAAAGCGAAGTAGAAGCGGCTTGGAGGAGGGTGGAACGATCGGAAAGATTGATAGGACGGGACATGTTGTGGAGGATCTCGACGGCAGCACCGGCGGCTCTTTGGAAAGACTCTGAGATGACGGTGGGGTGAAGGCCCTTGCCTAGCAACTTTTCGGCAGCGCCGAGCAGACTGCCAGCAATGACAACCACTGATGTCGTTCCATCACCGGCTTCGACATCCTGCGCCCCACTCAGGTCGACAAGCATACGGGCAGCGGGGTGCATCACGCTCATATCCTTCAACATGGTGTTTCCATCGTTGGTCTGCGGGGGTCAGTTGGGGCTCGCGATGTGTTCGAATGGAATTGGGCTGCGTACGATGATAGTCTGTCCCTTGGCCGTTTGGATCTATAGAGAGATTAACACCTTGATAGAACAAAAACCCGAGATGAACTCACCATCTTATCCATACCCCTGGGTCCCAACGACTATATTCTTGTTAGCCCCTCATCTAGGTGTTTGCAGATCGTTTGAGCCAGCGTACTGTTCGAATGGCATCGGAGACAGCTATGATATCATTAGCATGGGTGTCTTTAACACAACGAGAATATACATACCCCGAGCAGCGAGAATGTTGGAGGCCCGCACGGCCATCGGCTTCTCCTTGTCCTGCATGCAATCAGAAATCAGTGGCTCACACACATCTTTTTGAGGCCTCGCACCTTGAAGGAGTTGTTGCCGGCGGCTCCCTGTGCTACTGCGGCGGCCATTTTGAAAATTGATATTCAAAATTAACCTTAGAAAATGAGTGAAAGGAGATAGTTGAGTTGTTGTGGTGGAGGACACACAGGAAATTCTGCGAGGTTCTGGGGCGGTGATGAAGCTTGGCACCTGATTAGTGAGGCTAGCTCGACCACCGCAGCTCTGCTACATCACCGTCCTTTGCTCTCCCAATATCCAACCTATCTATCTTTTTTCAACTTGCCACTGTTCTCAAAGCACGTCGAATTTGTTCTATCTGCATATACATTTTTGATTTTATTGTTTCCTTGATCCCTCCCTTAGCTCGGCCTTGGGCTGTCAACATCTTTCATCATGCCTAGCGCCACGGGTCAGAACTGGGAGAAGTTCCAGAAGAACTACGCAGACGATGAAGAACCAGAGAAGAAGATCACACCCCTTACAGACGCGTGAGTTCCCGGCGTGTGTTGATTCAATCCACACAAAGCGCGATGGCAATAATTGACTGATGTCCATCACAGTGATATTGCAGTACTCAAGACTTACGGCGCCGCACCTTACGCGAATGCGCTGAAGAAGCTCGAGAAGGATATCAAGGACAAACAGAACAGCGTCAATGAGAAGATCGGTGTTAAGGTGATAACTTGTCCAGCTCTTTCGGCCCCTTGAACAACTGGAGCTTACGCCTTACCAGGAATCTGACACCGGTCTTGCGCCTCCACACCTTTGGGATGTTGCCGCCGACCGGCAACGCATGGCGGAGGAACAGCCGCTACAGGTCGCGAGGTGCACAAAGATTATCCAGGATGAGAAGGACTCGGACAAGAGCAAATATGTGATCAACGTCAAGCAAATTGCCAAGTTCGTTGTCAACCTAGGAGAGCGTGTTAGTCCGACAGATATCGAGGAAGGCATGAGAGTTGGGTAAGTTATCTGATGAATTATATGTTATTTCTAGGTACTAACTAGGCTTTGCAGCGTCGACCGTAATAAGTACCAGATCATGCTGCCCTTGCCGCCGAAGATCGACCCTAGCGTGACAATGATGACTGTCGAGGATAAGCCCGATGTGACCTACGGTGATGTTGGCGGATGCAAAGAACAGATCGAGAAGCTACGAGAAGTCGTTGAAATGCCCTTGCTATCACCAGAACGTTTCGTGAACCTCGGTATCGACCCACCCAAGGGTGCCTTGCTCTATGGACCCCCGGGAACCGGAAAGACCCTTTGCGCCCGTGCAGTCGCCAACCGAACGGATGCTACCTTCATTCGTGTCATTGGTAGTGAACTGGTGCAGAAGTACGTTGGTGAAGGTGCTCGGATGGTCCGTGAACTTTTCGAGATGGCCCGTACCAAGAAAGCATGCATCATTTTCTTCGATGAAATTGATGCCGTTGGTGGTGCACGTTTCGACGACGGCGCTGGTGGCGACAACGAGGTCCAGCGAACTATGCTGGAACTGATCACACAGCTGGATGGATTCGATTCTCGTGGTAACATCAAGGTCATGTTCGCTACTAACCGTCCATCCACACTTGACCCAGCCCTGATGCGTCCCGGTCGTATTGACCGTAAGATCGAATTCTCGCTGCCGGATGTCGAGGGCCGTGCCAACATTCTCCGAATCCATGCCAAGAGCATGTCCGTCGAGCGAGACATCCGTTGGGAGTTGATCTCGCGATTGTGCCCCAATGCCACAGGTGCCGAACTTCGCAGTGTTGCGACTGAGGCAGGTATGTTTGCTATTCGGGCTCGTCGCAAGGTGGCTACCGAGAAGGACTTCTTGGCCTCTGTCGAGAAGGTGATTAAGGGCAACCTCAAGTTCAACTCGACGGCGACATATATGCAGTACAACTAGAGATTCCGGCTTGCATTATGGATGGGATGTACGATCACTATTGTCTTTACGTGGGAATTTCTTCCTGGTCAATACAATATAATTTCAACCAAGTTCCCTGACTACCAATGTAGTCCAGTGTAGTCCGTCCAGGTACTTTCCTGATTGGCGAAAACATCGCTGGTCATGTGACTACACCTCGATCTAGATGTACTCTGCAACTGAAGTGTGCGACATCTAGGAATTGTATGTCATTCCACCAGTAAAAGTGGGACTAAAATCAGAAAGAATAGCCAGATACAGTGATAAGACCCCGTAATTCATCCTAGCAGCTCTCTTCAATCTCCCTGACCCTCTACCGTATCCTTCCGGTAGCTTGTGCTGGCCGGCAAAATGAATCGTGGACACGTGCCATCCAGCCAATCACGGACGGCCGGCTGCCCGAGGTTGATTTTCATTGCGCAGCCGCTGATTGGCTGGTTCGGCCCCGGTCCTCCCCGTCGGCAACTGCGAGAATGATTATGTCAGCGTGAAACCATCAACCGTGACCCGATTCCAGATGAAAGTGTTGCCCTGGAAGGAGTTCGCTATTCCACAATCTCCCCTCTTTGCTAAGCCCGTCACCGACCCTCGGTGTCCTACGATTCTTTTGGTTCATTAGGGAAACTCAATTCTCTTTTGACCCGCCATCATGAGCTCCATGACCCTGCGGAGCCTAGCTCCTGCATCCAAGGTGAGTAGCCATGCAACGATTTTCGGCCCATTCGCGATACCCGTAACATACTCATACGTCTACTTCTCCAGGTTTCCCGCGTTTTGAGGGATCAGAGACGTCTTTTCTCATCTTCAAGGCCCGCAGGTACGCATTAGAGCACTCAAATTGTCCACCCATGAATATACCACTAATTACTACTGCGCCAGCCCGGATATGGTCCAACCAGCCTTTGCGCGCTAAAGAGTCCAATGGCTACCTGACTGACAAGTACCCTATCATCGTAAGACAATGCCGCTCTCCGAATGGACAATGAGTTTGATTGGATCTGACTTGCGCAGGATCACGAGTACGATGCCCTCGTTGTCGGTGCCGGTGGTGCCGGTCTGCGCGCTGCTTTCGGTCTGGCCGAGGCTGGATTCAAGACTGCTTGTGTTTCCAAGCTGTTCCCCACGAGAAGTCACACTGTCGCTGCCCAGGGTGGTATCAACGCTGCCCTCGGAAAGTAGGTTTCCCACATAAGTACTGAAAGGTAGCGAATTGAGTCTAACTGGGTTTTAGCATGCACGAGGATGACTGGAGATGGCACATGTACGATACCGTGAAGGGTTCTGATTGGCTTGGTGACCAAGATGCCATCCACTACATGACCCGCGAGGCTCCGGCCAGTGTTCGCGAGCTTGAGGGCTACGGTTGCCCCTTCTCGCGTACCGAGGATGGACGTATTTACCAGCGTGCTTTCGGTGGTCAGTCCAAGGATTTCGGCAAGGGTGGTCAGGCTTACCGTTGCGCCGCCGCCGCCGACCGTACTGGTCACGCCCTTCTGCACACCCTCTACGGACAGTCTCTCCGCCACAACACCAACTACTTCATCGAATACTTCGCGCTCGACCTGCTGATGGAGGATGGTGAGTGCCGTGGTGTCATTGCCTACAACCAGGAAGATGGTACTCTGCACCGCTTCAAGGCCCACCACACTGTTCTTGCCACCGGTGGTTACGGACGTGCCTACTTCTCCTGTACCTCTGCCCACACTTGCACTGGTGACGGTATGGCTATGGTTGCTCGTGCTGGTCTCCCTAACCAGGATCTTGAGTTCGTCCAGTTCCACCCTACTGGTATCTACGGTGCCGGTTGCCTGATCACCGAGGGCTCCCGTGGTGAGGGTGGTTACCTGCTCAACTCCGAGGGTGAGCGTTTCATGGAGCGTTACGCTCCTACTGCCAAGGATCTTGCCTCCCGTGACGTTGTCTCCCGCTCCATGACTCTGGAGATCCGTGAGGGCCGTGGTGTCGGTCCCGAAAAGGACCACATCTACCTCCAGCTTAGCCACTTGCCCGCTGAGCTCCTCCACGAGCGTCTACCCGGTATCTCCGAGACTGCCTCGATTTTCGCCGGTGTTGATGTCACTAAGCAGCCCATCCCTGTCCTGCCCACCGTCCACTACAACATGGGCGGTATCCCCACCAAGTACACTGGTGAGGTTCTGGATGTGGATGAGAACGGCCAGGAGAAGGTTGTTCCCGGTCTGTACGCCTGCGGTGAGGCCGCATGTGTGTCTGTCCACGGTGCTAACCGCCTGGGTGCCAACTCCCTGCTTGATTTGATTGTCTTTGGTCGTGCTGTGTCTCACCGTGTTCGCGACATTGCCACCCCCGGCAAGCCCCACAAGGAGCTTTCCTCCGATGCTGGTGCTCAGTCTATCAAGGACCTCGACTTTGCCCGTACCGCCGATGGCCCTAAGTCCACTTTCGAAGTCCGCAACGCCATGCAGAAGACCATGCAGACCGATGTCAGCGTCTTCCGTACTCAGGAGAGCTTGGACGAGGGTGTCGAGAAGGTCAACAAGGTTGACCAGTTGTATGCCCAGGTCGGTACCAAGGACCGCAGCATGATCTGGAACTCCGACCTGGTGGAGACCCTTGAGCTCCGCAACCTGCTGACTTGCGCGTACGTAACCCCGAGTAAATGATTTAGGATCCCTTGCTAACATAAATCCTATAGTACCCAAACCGCTGCTTCTGCTGCCGCTCGTAAGGAGTCTCGTGGTGCCCACGCCCGCGAGGACTACCCCGACCGTGACGACGAGAACTGGATGAAGCACACTCTCTCCTGGCAGAAGAAGCCCCACGGCGAGGTCAAGCTGGGCTACCGTGCCGTTGAGGCTAACACCCTGGATGAGGCGGAGTGCAAGGCCGTCCCTCCTTTCAAGCGTACCTACTAAGCTCGCTATCTTGGAGTCGACCCGCAGAGAATACGGAGGATACCACGGAGTTGTTTCAGATTGACCCTATCGACGCCCTCTCCCAGCCTCGTGGGTTTGAGGTGGAACTAGGGCTTGTGGCGTCACAAGGCCCCGTTTCAAGGGGAAATATCTATGAAAAAGACCTTTTTTTTTGTTGACTGTGTTATTTACCATCCTGTATAGCCATATTTTTTTCTTTTATCTTAACAGGCGAAGAGTTGGTGTGCTGAGTGCTTTTACCCTCAGTTTGTCTCATATGATTGGATTTATTACTTCTTAATGTTTTTTCTGTTCCCCGTGATAGGTCCCTATTGTAGTTTTTTCCTTTGCCCCATACCGAAACTCTTTGTCTGGTTTGACTAAATATCCCCAGCCTGGCCTGTCAACAAAGAAACCCCAACACTAACCTCTTCGAGTCTCATTTCGAACCTTGGTTGATTTATGGCTGGTTTCTTGCTAACTTGCTGGATTCTGCGATCATTTATCACTAACGTATCCACAATAACTATGCCTCGTCAAAGAGCCGAAGAGCCTACTTACACGAGCCAAAGAGAAACTAACCCTATACAGGTGAAGCCTAGACATACTAGTATCTATAATTGGCATGTCATTGCCACCACCAACATATGGTCCCTCCTTTCTTTCGGGAACAGGGGCCTGCTCTTCATTCGAAAGGTAATGAATGGCTCTTGCAAGAATATCTGTCGAGGCATGACCCAGTTAACCTCTGTTGTCATTTCTGCTGGCAGATCCTCAAATCTCGTTGAAAGGACCAGACCTCTTACCTCCAGTCGTTGAAGCTTGCGTTATCCAGCATAACTGCTGTGTCTTGCGATTTGATCAAGTTATCTTCCGATTCGGTGAATGAGACTTGATCTTTGAGGATGGTGTTCGAGATGGAGACTCTCAAGTCCCTCGAGTCTATCATCCCTCGAGACTCTAGTTCTTGCACCGGGACCAAGCAGTGGTATGTCTGCACGGCAGGCAACTTTCGTGGGTGCTGCTCAAGTGATCCGTGTACGATGGGCATTTGTCCAAATGACAGCGACAATGACACACTCTCGTTGATTACAGCTGGGGCCATTGGTTTGCTGCCCAGTGTGACGCCGAGAACCACCACCACTTCCTCTACGTCCACCTCTTCGGGGTTAACTACCGTCTTGTCAACAGATCCGTCTACGACCGCATCTCCACCTTCTTCGACAACCTCCTCTATTACTTTGGAAACATCAGCAGGTTTGGAGACATCCAGCACCCCAACTGCCCCATCCTCAAACCTGGGCGCAATCATCGGCGGTGTTTTGGGGGGGATTGCGGTCTTGGTCATATGTGTCTGTCTACTTTTCTATTGTTGTCTCCGCAAGAGAGAATATGGGAAACGTGAGAAGCGTTCAACTCCTGTGTCACGGTATCCATACGGATTTATGCGGAAATAGCGAGCAAAAGCACCCGAAATGAAAGGGGCCCTATCGCCGTCAGACAGCGAAACAAATAGTGAGCACAAACACATCTAATAACTCACTAGCCAATGAGGCAAAATAACATTTCACTGATACTAGACGTTTCATTGACAATAGACTCATTGAGCGCAGTCTCCCCATTCACCGCGGATAACACACGGGGAAGCATAATTCTCACACCAGACCTAGTATTGGGGTCATCCTCAACAAGTTTTATCTCATGCTCTCCCCACAAAACGCCCCCAGTCCCGCCAACCAAGCCGCACTCAAACGAGCTCATCGCTTCAATCCCTTCCCGCCAAGGGTTCACCCCAGAGCTACCAGACACGTGCTTCCATCGCCTGCGCGCCGAACTAGCCTCCCACTCCCAGAGCGAGTTGATCAACGTACCCATGGAGCAACGACAGCGACAGCAGAACCACATCAAGTTGAGGACTAGATTGCGGGCTTGGGAATCGCCTGCCTTGGCGCCTATACCTAGTTCACGTGCAAGCTCAGCAAGAGGACCCGGCAACGGCAGCGACCTCAGCCATAGCAACAGCAATGGTAGCAGTCCTGGAAACCAAGCCGGACGGGTCATCACCGCCGAGGGAGTTGTCCTAGGCGCCAATCTGGATCGATACTCCAATGGTATAGAAATTGGAGAGTCCCAGGCCCAGGGGGAACGAGGAAGGAAGGCTGAGCGTGGTGAGACAGATCATGTTATGAGTTTTATGCAGTATGCTGGGAGACCGGATGATCGGGGCTTGGGGAACGAGCTTGTAAACACAACAAGTGGCCATACTTCCAATCTCCAGGGACGTGGGAGCAGTGCGTCCAGGTCGGGGCCTAGGCCCGCGGAGCGCAGTTTGGAAGATGATATTGCGGCTGCGGAGGGTAATGTTGACGTCCCGCCTGCTTATGAGGCGGAAGAGGGCGCCCCTGGACACGAAATCAAGTCTCCGTCTGGGAGGATGGGTATGAGCCCAAGAGGGGGGGTTTGAGGATTGAGGTTGATCTTGATTTTGGAGGGTAATGCTGGTGGTTATTTCTATGTTAGGGTTGGAGCCCCGGCTTAAGGGTTTTGATGAGATTTGAACGATGGTCTGATTGGTATGTTGAATGATATTCCGTCCTTTATTAGCACCACATAGCTTAGCCTTCTTATTCTTGGAAGATACCTAAACAAGTCAATTCATACATTCATTTTTGTCTAACCGAAAGCCTAACGTTTGTTCTCTTCATATATCGTATCCAAAAAAATTTACAGCAAGTTCTTCAGCACAGCGGTCTGCTCGAGGACTGCACGCTTGCTGGTTCCGCCAATGGCATCCTTGAGCTCAACGGCACGCTCATAGTCAAGGCAAGCCTGGACATCAGCGTCGAAGCGGGCGTCGACTTCCTGGAGCTGCTTCAGAGAGAGTGTGTCCATGGGAACATTGGTGTTCTCAGCCAAAGCAACGACACGACCGGAGATGTGGTGTCCCTCACGGAAAGGCACACCCTTGCGGACAAGGTAGTCGGCAATTTCGGTAGCCAGCATCTCCGGAGCCAGGGCGGCGATCATCTTCTCGGGGATGACAGTGAGAGTAGAGAGCACACCAGTTGCAATCTGGATGCTGTCGCTGACAGTCTTGACGTGGTCGAGCATTGGCTCAACACTCTCCTGCAGATCCTTGTTGTAGGTAGTGGGGAGACCCTTGATTGTGCACATCAGGCCGGCCATCTGGCCGAAGGCACGGCCAGCCTTACCGCGGAGCAGCTCCAGGCTGTCTAAATTGCGGAGCATATATCAGCATGCTAATTTTTTAAATTTTTTTTTTTTAAAAAAAAAAGAAAAACGGAGTTCAAACTTACCTGCGTTCTTCTTCTGGGGCATGAGCGACGATCCAGTCGAGTAGGCATCTGACAGACGGACAAAGCCGAACTCCAGACTGCTGTAGATGATCAGATCCTCGGCCCAGCGGGAAATCTTGAGCATGAACGAGCTGCCCCATTGCATGGTCTCCATAGCGAAATCACGGTCCGCAACAGCGTTCATGGAGTTGTACAGCAAGCCATCGAAGCCAAGCTCCTTGGCCATGGCCTCACGATCAATATTGAAGCAGTTACCGGCAAGAGCACCGGTACCAAGAGGGCTCTTGTTAACGCGACGGATCACCTCACGCAGACGCTCCAACTCGCTAGCGAAGGCAGTGGCGTGTGACAGGATCCAGTGGGACCAGCGGACGGGCTGGGCCTTCTGCAAGTGGGTGTAGCCGGGCATGAGATAGGCGATATCGTTCTCAGCGCGAGCAATAGAGACTTTGATTAGATCGGAAAGGTGGCTCTCGATCAAACGAAGCTCATCGCGGAGCCACAAGCGCATATCCGTGGCGATCTGCTCATTACGCGACCGACCGGTGTGCAGCTTGCCGCCGATATCCTTGCCAATGATCTCACCCAGACGGCGCTCGTTAGCGGTGTGGATGTCCTCGTCGTTCTCCTTGGCGACGAATGTGTTTGTTTGCCATTCCTGAGCGATCTGCTTGAAACCACGCTCGATCTCGGCGAACTCTTGTTGCGTGAGGATACCGGAGTTGGTGTTGGCGCGGGCGAAAGCAATTGAGCCGGCAATATCCTGCTTCCAGAACACACGATCGTAAGGGAGCGATGTGTTGTACTGCACCATAAGGGGGTCAAGGCCCTCTGGGGTTTTTTTTTTGTATGAGTCAGTGGTTTTTTGGTGGGATGAAGGGGTTGTGGTACTCACGGGTGAAGCGGCCTCCCCAGAGCATGTTCTCAGCGACGCCTTTAGGGTTACTCATTTTGAAGAAACGGAGATTGGTCAATTGGCTTGGAAATGAGAGAAAATAGAGAAATAGAGAAGTTTGAAGTGAAGTTCCCCCTGCACCTCGAGGAATCACCCAACCGATCATCCGCTAAACCCAATTGGGGAATATCTGGGGACAGTGTTTACTATGAGTCACTTATCTCCAGGACTGATATCTGACATTTCCATCCACATCTTTATGATATTGAACTAAAATAAACATGGAGCTTTTGGAAGGTATGTTTATGTATAGACATTTTTTTTATATATATCCTCCAGAACAAGTTCGGTCTGTTGTACTCGGATCTGACTTCAGAACGTAATATTAGCTATTAGGAATAATTAATATTTCAAGCGTCCTCTATGATTCCTCCCTTATTCATAATCTCGAAGCAGACGAGGGCACTCAATGCACTGGTTTACCCGACTGGAAGAACCGCCACAAGCGTTATGGGTATTCGAGAGATTCAAGCATCATGAAGTCAGCGGCCGATATCGGTAGTATTCCAAAGTTATCATCAGGCCAAGATTCCAAAGTCTGCGGGGCTGATTTTCAAGTAATTGGTTAAGCACGCGCTGCTTCGACCGTGGATTTTACTATTCTGTGAGCCTGTTGTTTTAGTTTGACGGTTAATAACTTCCTCTCACTCAAAAAAGTCTGATAACCACTAATGGGTCCACGAAGCTTTACATGTTAGCCATCTACGGCACTCTTTACTTGTGCTTTGCTACATTCTGATCGTGTTCTAGGAATTCTAGGAAAACCGTGGTTAGAATGCCGGCGTTGGTGGCCTCGAGTTCACTGGTGTCTTAGTAGGCTTAATAGTCGGAATCCTCATTGTTTGCTGGGATCCCAAACGATACGTTCGGACCTATCGCGCAACCGACGGGTTTGCACCTTCAGGATGTCTACCAGTAGTCATTGCAGGTGGAGTATCCATTGTTGTTGGACTGGCCTAGTTTGCCGCCACCGGTTCTCCTAATATCCATTGGGTGGTTCCAATCATGGCTGGAGCTCCGTTTGGTGCAGGGTTCGTCATGGTGTTCATATGCTGCGCCAATTATCTGTAATATCCCCGCTGTTCCTTACCCCTGGTAACTGGCTGACTTTCTATCCTTAGGATTGATGCGTACCTGATATTCGCCGCCTCAGTACTTGCTGCCAACTCTGTGATGCGGTCCATCTTCGCTTGTGTCTTCCCTCTCTTCACCACCTACATGTTCAATGTACGTGTAAGACATGACGCATTTTGTGATATCGTCTACTAACAGGATTGCAGAACATGGGGATCTACTGGGGCGTAGCTGTTCCTGGATTTATTGTACTCGCCTGTCTTCCATTCCCCGTTATATTCTATGTTGACGGTGCAAAGATCAGAACGCGTTGTAAATACGCCGCGCTAACAGAAGAAAATCTCCGAAGTATTAAAGTGAACGGGAATTTTAGCCCACAACCCTCGACTGACCGAAGGAAACACGATTACCAAAATGTAGGGAATATTTGAGCATATCCGAATCCGAACGTCGAACGGCATCATGATGTACGTAGGTTTCAACGAGCCTGGTAGTTCAGTGTCTTTTGCCGGGATATTTGCTTAGGGGGTTTAAACCCTGAATGGATTATACCTAATATTCAATAGATGTCACAATTTTAAAACATAATTTACCCCTGAATTTGTCATCTGATGTAAAATGTGTCGGATAGTTAGAAGTTTAAAGACACACAAATGCAGTTATCCCATTATCCACCATAACTATATATTCCGTTTATATATATAAAACCTAGGAGATAAAAACAAACCTTTAATCAAGCAGCTCAATGACAGTCCAGGTGACAGTTGTCAAAACCTGACCGCCAATCTTTTCCATGACTCTCCGACTCGCGTTATTATACCCAGCAACCTCAGTATGCGCCCAAGCTCCAACACGCTCTCGAGTCTGACTATCCTCAGAGTTAACACTTCCAGCTCCAAAAACACCATTTACTGCCATTCCATGACGCATGACAGCCTTGGACAATGGAACGGCAAGTCCGCGACCCCGATGCTCCGGCTCAACATGCAATGTCGCCAGCGCTCCATCCACACCCAAGAATCCCCATGCAATAGGCATTTCATCAGCATCACTAGACGTAGAATCCAAATAAACCGCCATACCGGGAATTTTAGATAGCTGTGATCTTGGCCTGGGGATATGTGTCCGACTCTGCACAAGATCCAGGTGCTTACTCAGAACACCCTCCCTACCCTCTCGGTCATGGAACCTATATCCAGATGGGAGGGAAAGATCGGCGAACGGCAGATCGGCAGATCTTGCAGACTCTGCCTCGGGGCTGAACTCAGATCTCCGGAAAAAGTACTTGTAATAAGGCGGATCATCGAAGCGATGGACCCGGATATTGGGTATCGGGTCAGATAGGGTGTATGTGCCTGATTGCTGTAGAAGAGAGAATAGACCTGTATGAAGGCTGCCTATGAGAAAAGCCTGTGGATCCGGCGCCGGGATCAGGGGGACACTAGTGGGACTGGTGTTGTTTGGGGTCACCGAGGACGTCGATACGGGAGGAGTATCAGCTGCCACGGATGTGGCTTGGGCTGACTTCGCCAAGTATGATAGGTAGGATGGTAGCATATTGGTCTTGACATATTCCAGCAAAGCCAATAGCTGGGCGCGGACCAGGGCTAGGACGGGTGGGCTGGCGGAAAAGGTGGAAACAATGGACTTGGCGACGGTGTTGATACCATCATTGTTCTTGCTATTATTGGATATTGAGTCCACATTTAATATCTCCGTACTATCGCTGACAGTGACGATCGGCGGAGTTGACGTGTGCTCCGCTTCGAGGCTGGAGTAGATGATCATTTGTGTTGTGCGGCCAGCGAAAAGATCCACTCGCGCAGCCAGCCATGGCTGTCCACGCTCAGGGGTTAAGCCGGGGGGGAAAGTTGCCAGTATGTGGGCGGTCTCATACGGATACGCGATTCCATGTTGGATTCGCCGGAGCAAAGTCGTGGAATATGGCAGTTCAGATACGAGTGCCGGTATTATTGTGGTTGCATCGTGCTCGTAGATGCATATTGCCATTCCGATCGTGGATGTGTCGGGTTCCCGGGAACCTGGATTCAGGGGAGGGGCTGGAATTTCTACACGGGGCGATGAATGGGATCTCAAATCATAAACTTGCAGAAGAGACTACTGATCTTCAATTTATTCGCAAAGTGACAGGTTGACAGTCATGACGAGGGGTCGTGAGTCAGAGACTTGTGGATCCCTTCAACATAGCTAAAATGTGTCTAGCTAATTCTGGTTAGATCGTTATTTGACTGAATATTTGATTAATAAACCACCGCGTCCGAGGCATGAATCGCTGATTCTTCGAGTCGCTTAAGTATTTGTCACTGGTGTTAATCTCCAAGACTGGTCTGTGGCTGTGGCGGTGCGGCACTATCGATTCTGGCGCGGGACTCGCGGGCGATCTCTGTCAACTCTACATGAGCGTGCGAGACGAAACAAATTATTTCCACTCTTTTTTTTTGACGTGCTTATGATTCTGTATTGCTATGTTCTAGCTTGGCAACTTTCCCCGGGGCACATAGAGTGAAAAAAAAAAGGACCGCCTTGTCATTGAACTCCACTGTGATATGACATCACAAGCACTATTTTTTGGCGGAGCGAGAAACGCAAGGAAAAAAAGAAAAGAAAAGAAAAAAGAAAATTCGTGCCTCATGACCGCGGCATCCTACCAGGGACTGCGCGCTCCGACCATCCAATCCTCCATTGCCAGCCATTCGCTCCACCGTGCTTCGGCTACTCGAATCTCATCCTCCAAGGGGTCACGCAGGGGCCTTAAGAAGGGAGTCTCTTCACCTGGGGAAATATCGTAGGCAGCTTTGGTAGATGCCCACCCACTGCTTTTAGCCGCGAACATATAGTTCACCCGTTCTTGTTTGTAGATACAGCCCACGCCAGCCTCCCAATCACCACCGAAGAAGCCTTGCATAACAGTTGGTGAGTCCTGTGCCGTGACAATCAACCGTCTAATATACGGCCGTAGCGAAACAAAGGATGATGGTGTAGACATGGGTGCGCTAGACTCGGAAGGTCGCTGACAGGGTAGTCGAATATTGATGAACGCGGCAATAGACTGCACTTGGGGTGTATGTTGGCTATAGTCGACGAAGTGCTGAACACAATTCTTGTAGTGTGGGAACCAGCCCGTGGGATCCACGCGACCAAACTCGGCGTCGTTTAACATCGACTGAACCTCTGGGTTGGTAATCCCCTCTTCATGAGAGCGGTCGCGCCTATCCGAAATTGGTTCAGCGTCTCGTCCGACGGGTCCTGGAACAAGGGCAAAAAGTCTCAGAATATTGGTCATTGTGCAACCGGTGCAATAAGCAAGACCGGAGTAGAGGGAAGAAGGAACTCACTTTGAGCGAGTTGTTCTCGAGAATAAGGATCGCGCATGTCCATATGCTGAGAGTTTTCCCAACACTTTCTTCCAGAACCCTGCATGCTCAGTGACATGTTCGACTGTCGACATATGTTGTTGATAGGATGCACAAAGGAAGAAGGATTGAAACTGGAAGTGGATTTAGACTTGAGTTGGGATAGTCTATAATTCTGGGGGAGGCGAACGCCTTATAGCTCCGCGATCAAGCGCGGACGGGGAACACCGAGCCATCAAGGGTTCCCAAAATCGATAACCTGTGAAGATCAAGGGCGGACTAGTTCGGCTTTTCGGACGTGAAGGCAGGGTGGGGTGGATCTGGGAAGCTATCGAAGAGAAACCAAGCTTGAGCCACAGATATGATCACTAGCCACGGTGAGCCACGGTTTGAGCCACGGCGAGACCGAAAAGGTGGCTCGTGCACTTATCCTCAAATAGTAAGGGGGGTGTGGCTGTGTCCAAAACCGACAATGGAATTGTCCACTAGTCTCAATCAGGCAGCCCACATGGTCGATCTAGATCTCTTACGGAGTAGTGTATCAATAGTTCCATACATTCGAGGCTAGTCTCGCACTATCTCGCCCTAGATCACCCAAATGATTTGGAAGCCTTACAACTATCGGAAGATCAGTGATCTCGTCTTTCCCATACTTTTTAGTGTTTGATCTTCTTTAATATACTCGCCTAGGTAGTCTCTCTTCGTGATCCGTGCGACATGGCTGACACTTCAAGGTCCACTCCTCCAAATATTAATTAAACACATTGATAATTATTCATTGGCCTAAAAGGTTGGGATCCCGGAACTGTTCGGGGGTGGATCTCATATCACATTTGGGATCCATGGATCTGCGAGTTGTTCTCTGGTCTTCTCTGGTCCTATCTATAGCACATGTTTTTGGACTCGGTAAAAGAAAAGAAAATATAAATAAATAAATAAACAACAACAACAACGTGGAAGGAAAAAGACGAAACAAAAAGAAAGATGCAAGGGGGAAAAGTAGAACGAGATGACCCAATTCGTGGGTATACATGCAGGGATGATCCAAGTTCGAACGAGTCCTCGTATAGAGACTTGCCCACATCGGGGACCCCGACCGATCGGCCCTGACGCTCAGGCAGCCCCTCCATCTCATCCAATGAGAAGGACACCATTTACCTCTCCATCGTGGTCTGAAAACCCGACTACCAGGGTGTAATAAAATCCAATCTATGAAAAATCAAACTAGGCTACTAGATGCGGATCAGCTTGACGTCGGATCTCCCCCACTTCCAAATTCTTGCGGCTGAGCTTTTTCACTTGATTTAAATGCAGGCTGGTTCGCTTCTGGTCAAACCTGCATCTCAACACACTCAACACAGTCAACACACAGATTTGAATCCCTCTTAAGGTTTTGTGATCAAGTCGTTATCTTGCATATAAGACTTTGGGTGATATACAAAAACACCACTTCATACCCACCATGAGTTACAAGACCAACTATGAGCTTTACGTGAGTAAAAACCATGCTTTACTTAAGTCAATCAATCTGACTTACTTTTTTTTTTCAGTCTCGAGGAAGCATCGACAGCAGACGGTCACCTCCGCCAGATGAGCTTCTCTCACCGTTGGCAACGCTCTACCCGCATGTCGTGGCCCTGCAGCCACAGTATAATCCCAACAACTGCACCTTCACCGGTTACCGTGACACGGGATATTGGGCTGCGGCCTACACAACACAGACTATCGATGATTCCTCCATGTCCATGCGTCGTATTGGTAAGCTTAATCCTGTCTCGTTTTTTTTTTTTTTCTTCGGTCGCGTTTAGTTCTAACATTGCCCTAGATGGTCGACCAAGCCGATTTGTTTCTAAACTACGCCGACTCCTTAGCCGAGACGATTTAAAATATCGTCGAGGATCTCGGGCGACTGCTCGAACTGCATGAACTGCGTCTCTCTCTTTCATTTTCATTTTTATTTTTTCGCCTTGGCGATCTACTTGAACAACATGCAAGCGACCAGCAATTCACTTCTCGGCATCCTATTGTCCCCTTATACGAGGCTTCTATTTTTCGAGCCTTTTGATGATCATTACCAAGGCCTTGACAACCACGACTTCGCATCCACCTTTTTCTTTTGTTTGATCTTGAGTTTCATTCTTCCAAGCGTTCTCTTTTTTCCTCTGGGTTTTTGGTCAAGCGACATTACAGCGAGGAGTTCTTTGGCACACATTGGCAACATACGTATATTGGGGGTTGCATCTTTTCTATTCTTGTGACTTCATTTGATTGCATATATATTTTATGTCAATGTATATAAAGACAGGTTTGTCTACAGATATCAAACAAAGGACCAATTACCGTCCACATTTTTACGAAGAATATCTACTTTTTTACTCTAAGAAAATCCCCAAGTCGTATTCCGTGCAATTCTAAGTATAGGCAAGGGGGTTTTTTTCCGCCAAAAAGCACGTTTTTCAATCAGGCAGTTACCAGGTAATCGGTGCCCAGTTTCCCTTGTCCACATGAGTAGGAGAAAGCCACATGCCAATCTTGGAAGCAAGGCACACCTGCAGCAATGACGGCATAGAATATTTACTTTTTCTAGGATCATAGCCTAATAGTTCCCAATCCCACGGTGGTATTCGTGACCCCTGCAGTTCCGGGGGAAAGGAACAGGATCAGTCCACATGATGTAGGTTCGCAAATGCGCCCAACCCCGATCACTTGCATCAGGCCCCAGTAATCCGCCGATCACCTCAAACATTATCACCTCAGTAAGCAATGATCGGCGAGCTCCACAAGCCCATGGAGTTCTAGCCACCGCAATTATAGTTACAGTCCTGGAGCCTTATAACTTGGGTGATTGTTATCAATTATTCATGTAAATGGTGAGAGATCGGCAGGTATGGGCGGATATTAATATTGCAATGACCTAACGTTCGGGTACGAGATGCTTTGTACCTGTAGAACTATATGGTACAAAGTTTCAGGGGTGTCATAAGCTACGTACATATGCACGTACTGACGGGATTTGAACTTTGTTTTCTATCTATGGAGTCTACTTGGAATTGGGAAACTCTCATGGCTGGGCGTTTTTAAGACTAAGGGCCGACCCGTGTCGATCACTTGGCCCCCACAATGTATTTGATATATGTACCTAGCGCGTGCTTTGGGTGCAAAGTTGTGCATTCGTTATTTTCTCTTCCATCTTTGCTTTTTGCTTCTCGTGATTATCTTGACGCTAAGGCGGATCGGGAAGGAGCATTACTTTGCGCCAGGGTGAGAGTAAATGCACCTCAAAGTATATCTTTTTTTAGTTTGAAGGAATTGAATGGGAAAGGGATAGAGACTATAGGAGCCATATATTATTGACATACAATTATAGAGAAGGGTTCATACTGGTAGTCACCAACTGCAATATAGCACTGGGCAAGGAGAAGATCCTGGTACACACTATTGCTCTTCGCGCTCTTCGCGCCCTAACCTGCAATATACCGGTTTATATGCAGGGGGGAATTTAGTATTATTAATCAAATCTGGATGCCTGCCACGAGATCAGAGATCCATCAATAAGAAGATAATAAAAATACAATAATAATGTTCCCGATCGAGCTTGCTGATGACGTCAATGACCCGAGTTTGCGACATTATATGTATTAGTTGAAGTATGGCGCAGGGATTGATTCTCCCTAGGTAGAGTTAGAGTATCAAACGTGAATAGTAAAGGTATAGAACTGGAAAGCCAAACAATAGGACAAAGTAGTAATCGCTTTTAGTAGGATTGGGTTAAGTATGTAGTATGACTAGTTATATATATATATATATAATCTTGGAAAGTATCCTTAATTATACCCCTTTTGTTACTTCTTTCTTTCTAGTGATCAGAAAACACATGAATGCCCATAATGTATTACACAGCACAAGGCAACAAACTACCGAGTAGTCGGCATATGTGAAAGATATGTGAAGAATCATAGACCGACGTCCAATTACCGATCAACACACCCGTGCCAGAACTCTAACATTTTTCGCCCCACCGCTATCCCCGCGACCATTACCCCGGACACCCCCCCGGACTTGGACCAAAAATGATTTCTGTTCAAAAATGTCAACTGAATATCCTTTAGCAGGAAGTCCCGAGACATCAGGATCTCCAAAATACGAATGCTCATTATGCCCCAAGCGGTATAAGCGACGTGAACACCTGTTTCGCCACATCGGCTCCCATACATCACAGCGGCCATACCAATGCAATTCATGCGACGGGGCTTTCCAGCGCGGTGATGTTTTAAAGCGACATATGCGGACTTGTGATGGCGGCGCCTCGAGAGCAAGCACTCGAAGACGGGCTTGCGATCGTTGCGTTCGTCAGAAAAAAGCTTGTAGCTCCCATCAACCATGTCACAACTGCACCAAAAAGGGTGCTCAGTGCTGGTATTCTACAGATACGGGGTCTTTATCACGACTGAGCCAGCATAGCTCAACGAAGGATACACCGAAAGACCAAGACCTGAATACCCAATTCACGGACCCACCGCCACCGCCATCGACATCGACATCTAATACAATGATGCCGTGGGGCCTCAGTATAGAGGACTTGCAGAACTTCGGCACAAGTCCGACCGATACCTTCTTTGACCCAGTCTTCA
The DNA here is from genome assembly GCF_028827395.1 of Penicillium hordei. NCBI lineage: Eukaryota > Fungi > Ascomycota > Eurotiomycetes > Eurotiales > Aspergillaceae > Penicillium > Penicillium hordei. Next base: position 1,904,322 of record NW_026623146.1, on the reverse strand, counting down.
TGCAATACACCAGTCCAACTTGGCCGGAATTTTCGGCATTACCTTCCGACGGCCCGGCAACTTTCGAAACACCTGTTTCTAGTGACTCCCGGAAATCGCTGCATTTTCTGGACAAGTTTACTAGCAACACGGGTCTAGTGTCGAGCTTTGATTGCGGCACTCACGAGCAAAGAGAACAAGTTGCTGCCAGCTTAGACCAGCAAATCTTGTCTGAGTTACAGCAGAGAATAATGTCAATGCCAGCCTTAGGCATGGCTATTCCATCTCCTTTGATCCTGGAAAATAATAGTGATACGAATTCAACTAGCGAGCTACCACTGGATTGGTTCAATGACCCACTCTCCTTGAAGACACACGAGATTCTTCTTTTAGTCGAAGAAGTGGTCATGATCAAACCACGCAACAGTTCTGTCACCTTAGACTGGTCATCGGCACTTAGGGATGCATGTCTGCAATTCTTCTCTCCTTCGAACCTAAGAAGATTCCTGGGGTTCTATTGGGCAATATGGCACCCTAATGTGAATTTTGTGCACCGGCCTACCTTCGACATGCTGGCAGCGAAGCCAACGGTCCTAGCTGCAATGGCTCTAATTGGTGAGACAGTCTCCTATTATAGGGCCTGGTAAACGCTAATTATTGAAAGGTGCCTGTGTATCACCATATATGCCTGACAACGAAGATGCTCGCACTTGGTTCAACTGCGTGGAAGAAATGGTTTTCATTGACGACGATTTCAACAGTGATTTGACCTATCAATCCTCCGGCAACATGGCTATCCAAAGACGCAAGATTCAGGCTGTACAGGCGGCCTACATAGTATGTCTCTATCAGAATTGGGAGGGTGAGGATGCTAGCAAGAGTCGCATTCGACGTTACCGTTTTGCTACTCTGGTATCTGTAAGTGTGCCTTTCAGTCTGTATCTCATCATTGTATTAATGTACCAAAGACCGCTCGTGATATTGGCATTACGGCGGCGAGACATCTGAACTACAGCGAGCTAGGCCGCCATGAGTTCGAATGGAAAGAATATGCAGCTAGAGAGGAACTCATTCGGTAGGTCTCAATATTGCGCTTGAAGACATAGTCACTGATACTCCTAAACCATAGTCTGTTCACTTGGATCTTTTTACTAGATTCAGCATTTGTCATTTTTAACAACCTCCCTCCGCGGATGGTCATCAAAGAAACAAGGATGCATATGGCCACACCAGAAGCTTGCTTTCAAGCGACAACGGCAGACCAATGCCACCACCAACTCCAACTCTTCCTGCCTGCAAGAAGTCTCTATTGGACCACGTCTTTCCGTGCGTCCTTCGAGTCACTATGTAAAGACGATTTATCCGTCAATATTCGCCACCTCCTCGCTACCCTGGGTCCATTAAACATATTCGCATTAACATCAGGTAAGCTACAATCTAAACCTCCATGGTCTAACCTTGTTAATACTGTAACCATTAGCAATTCATTCACAAATCTTCCAATTCCGCAGCGTGGTAGGCAGCTTCCAACTCCGAGCCCCGATACAGAATGCACTCAGCAACTGGCGAGACATCTGGCAGTTGTTCTCGTCGACGTTCCCTCAAGGAATCACCCCACATGTGACAATCGAAGACCCTCACATTCAACCCGAGGAGCTCTGGAAACGAATGGGATTTTTCCGCTACGCCCCCGAGTACTGGCTCCTAGCCCACCTGATGACAGATCGATTGGCAGTACTTGGCACATCTAAGCCGGAGAATGGGCTGGAGCCGCTCGACGAGGGCCCGCTGGACCCAATCCTGAATCGATATGACCAAACTAGTATGCGCCAGATTAACGATCTGATTATGGGCTTTCAGACATTCCAGATTTGAAAGATGGGCTCTGCTGTACAATTAAAATGTCTCACTACGAAAAACGAGTAGATGTCATGATTTGCTTTTGTATATTGTTATCTTTTCAAGTCCCGGATTATCTTGAGGACACAAATCGCTATTGCTGAAACGATACATATTTTGAACAAAGGCCAGAACTCAGGTGTTGGGTAATCACTGGCAGATTCCGTTAGTGACTGGCTGACCGCAACTGGATGCAACGTTTACCTCTCATGATGGGAACTCGGAAGAAACCCGGCCTCCCGTTCTGATTCCAGTCTGAGAGACTCAGACCCATCCTCTCTCCAGTCGATTGTTGTTTCGTGGATTCTGGGTATTATGCCTTCATCTTCATTTTCGGATCTCGGAGGAAGAGTAGTTATTGATGGTGCATCGTGGATTGGTTGTGGTTGTATTGTTGTCTGAGTCGTAGCTTCGAGGGTGTTGTCAGGCCCGGAAATCCCTACAGACCGAGCGCCTATAGCCGCGCCTGTAGCCAGAAAGCTGAGGAGAAGGACAAAGAACGTGGTAAATAACGGCCGAAAGAACATTTCTGGTTTGCGGTAAAACAGGGTGTCGAAGGGTTCGGAGTTCAGCTTTGAAATGGATCAATGCCCAGGTCCCAAGAAACGGGGGTGTTAGTTTGATTATATAGAGGTTTCCAAGGTCATTTTGAGTTTTGATCTAACTTAGTAGTCTGGAGTTGGATTTAGATTGAACAATAGTTTCCCAAGGTTTACCAGGTTGGCCCATGAGGATGACCTCTTGGCGCTTATTGGATCATAACGTATTAGGTGGCTGAGTGGCCTTGGCACGGACTTAAGCCAAGTTTATCGGCCTTGATGACATGGGACATATGCTATATCTTATAGTCGTCCCACGAATGTGTTGAGATATCAGAAAGTCATAGGATATAGGCTTTGCCTTCGTGTGTCACACCCTACCACAGGCAACTGACACCTAAAAGGAACTGTGACTATGTACCTACATAGGTTCTATCAAGCATTCCATAAATCCCCGGAGACTGCCGTTCCCCGCAATGTAGATCAGCCAGAACAAAGGTGGAATCGTTTGGGAAGGCAACTGGATTTTAAAATCGAACACCTAGGCATCTGGGCATCTAAGCACCTGGGCAGGATGCAAGTTGCTGACACGCCAAGGGATCCACCGGGTAGTCGTTAGCAAATCACACCAACAAGTTAAAAAATTACCTTAATTCTTCCTGATTATAAATGCACCTCACTTGGAATCTTTGGAAACTATTTTGGGCTCTGATTTCCAAATACACAGCCCGAGGCAACCAAATACTGTGCGATGGATCTATGTTCTATGTGTTGCGCGGCTATTTTTGTGTGTACTTCGACTCTTTTACCTTGTGCTTGGCATTGCCTTTCAAGATTGTTTCCGAGTGGCTTAGGCATGCAAAATTGATTGAAGGCCACGCAATCGATTATAGATATAAGCTTGGTGACATATGACTTGACTACCTGATAGGCACATAATACGAAAGACTGTGATCACATATTCAAAATATGAAATGGTGTACAGGAATACAGTCAGCTTTTATGCAGGTAGCTATAACAACCCTATAGAAAAGATACCAGGTCATTTTAAAAGCCCCAAGCATTGTGGTGAAGATTCCAGGGGCCTGATATTCGGATGGGCTCGCTAGTGACTGGAAAGCCATGATCGGTACTGGCATCGGCCTGATCGGCCTGGTTTTGGTCCTGTGATTTGGTGTGTGGGGCATCCGGTATATCAAGCCTGCTTTGTTATGTCATATTATGTGCATATGAGAGATATGTGCAGAGTTGATGACCCTAAAGTACTGCTCAATCACCCTCAGAGACCCTAATGGGAAATGTAGGTGTTAGGAAAGATACCTATACTAACCAAGAGTGTCTATCTCTATCCTCTCAGTTCGCTGCCAGTAACGACGATACCAACCCCGACATCATATTCTTGACAAAATATGCCACGGCATTCCGCTGCGGTTGTGGACCTCGCGTGGTTACTGGCTGTCCTCACAACCAAAAGTGGCCAAGGAAATAACTCTGTCATTCAATTTAAGGGTTAAGAGCCCGGTAAGTGAGAGGGGAGGGTGGCCGTTATACACATGTTTACTATCAAATTCGGGGAATGTGGGGCCATCTCCTGCGATGAACAAGATACTCGACGCTACGACTCTGACGTATTAATGAATGGATGGGAGTACACGAGTGTAGCCGCTCCCCAGTGGGCAGTATACCAACGTAGAAGGAAAAGTAGATAGCGGAAATACTGAAGCATAGTGTGATTGGTTGCAAAGTAAAAGGTTGCCATGGCCATTGAAATTGTATAGAGGCCTTTCGGTGAAAACGTACCCCCACGTTCACTCCGACGCCCACCTCCGCATCCGCAGTTATACACACATCCCACTCCCACCTCCGAGATCGACCAATATACTGGGGTTGGGCTATGCTATAATGTCAAAGATGGATCTAAGTAACAGTATTTATAAAGCAATGGATATCTCTAGGGATACTCGGACCGCAATGTCAATCTTTTTATTCTTAAGAATGTACCTTTGATTCACTGAATTGTCAAAATAATCCTGAACTGCTCCAAATGCTATCAGTTACTGCGCTAGTAGGGGCAGCTATTGCTGTCCTACTTCTTCCTCGCGTTCTCAGAATCGGACGTCGACCAAAGAACTACCCCCCGGGACCTCTAACATTGCCCATTTTGGGGAACATTCATCAGGTATGTGATAAGGTGCTCTTTCAGATGAAGAACTTTGAACTAACTTTTCGCCTTTAGATGCCATCTCAAGATGCCCATCTTCAATTCGAAAAATGGGCACGTGAATATGGCCCAATATACAGTTTAATCCTGGGCACCAAGTGTCTGATTGTGTTGTCCAGTGATGAGGCAGTCAAAGAGCTTTTGGATAAAAGAAGTGGTATATATTCGCACCGGCCAGAGTTGTATATTGGCCAGATTTTGTGCAGCGGTGACCTCAGAATGCTGATGATGGTAAGCTGAGAAGTGTGGCTAACTGTTTTTGGGGTTTATCTCGTAGCTAACCAATTCTTCCATTTTTCAGGGCTACGGACCAACATGGCGCGGGGTATGTATTACTGATTATCATTTCGATATTTGTGCTCACTGGATTCCAGTTCCGCAAAATGGTGCATGGCTTACTTAACGTTACGACATCCAAGAAATATCTACCTTATCAAATGTTGGAGAATCGGCAAATGTTGTATCAGTTCCTGACGGAACCAGAAGGATTCTTGAAGCACATTCGACGATACTCCAACGCCCTCACGACCACGATGGTTTTTGGATGGCGCACGCCTACATACGAAGACGAGAAGATGATGCAATTATTTAACGGCTTCTCGGAATTCGCAGATCTCAACCAGACCGGAACAGCAGCGATCATTGACTTCTTCCCGTGGCTGCGGAAACTACCCGAGTTTCTTCTCCCAGCACAACAAAAAGCAAAGGACCTCCACAAAAAAGAGAAAGCATTATATCTGAGCCATTGGTTGCGAGCAAAGGAAGAGGTTCAACAAAACACAATCAAGCCATGCTTCTCCGTAGGAATGTACAAAGCGCAGAAAGAGGACGGTTTCAGCGACGACCAAGCAGCTTATATCTCCGGAACCCTCCTAGAAGCCGGCTCAGACACTACATCAAGCACATTATACGCCTTCGTTCAAGCCATGCTACTGTACCCAGATGTTCAACGCAAAGCCCAAGAAGAAATCGAAAGGGTGGTAGGTTCGGGTCGCCTACCCGTCATGGAAGACCTGTCCGGACTACAGTACGTACGAGGCTGCATGAAAGAAACAGTCCGCTGGATGCCGACAACCATCCTTGGAGCCGTTCCACACGCAGTCACACAAGACGACGAGTACAAAGGGTACTTTATACCAAAGGGGGCTGGCGTGATGAACAATGTGTGGGGCGTCCACATGGACCCGGGTCGTCATCCCAGCCCGCGGGTATTCAACCCCGACCGGTACCACGACGACTACCAGAGCTTCGGAGAGGCAGCGGCAAACGCGGATCCGTCGAAGCGGGATGTGTTCACCTTTGGTGCGGGCCGTCGTATATGTCCTGGTATCCATGTTGCCGAGCGCAGTCTGTTCCTCGGCATGTCGCGCATTCTGTGGGCGTTCGATATTACGCCGGAAACTGATACGGCAGGAACGCCTATTCTGCCTGATCCTGATCGCTTGACGCAAGGATTTGTGTGTATGCCTGAAGAGTTCCCGGCGAAGATAACACCAAGGTCACAGGAGAGAGCGGATTTGGTCATGAGCGAGTGGAAAGAGGCGGAGAAAGAGTGTCTTGATCCTAAAACAAGACAGTGGATGCAGTCACCTGTGGAAGTATGAATTGATGGATGGAATAACTGTTTGCTGTGTCATTTATGTATTTGCGGTGCCGGGGTTAAATCAAAGAAGAGAAATATTCGTACTTTAGCGATTTTTGACTGGAGGGGACAAATCTAACTCCAAAGTCTTCAGACTAAGAGCTGTCAGGCAGCCAATGATATATAGGTATAGAGAATGCTCCACACAAGATGTGCATCCTCAAACCCACTCCTATCATCTTAGGGGCTTGGAAAAAGTTGATATAACTGGTATTCGTGTAACCCGGGTTCTACGCAGGAAAGAAGAATGAAAATAGGGGGTTTATACCTCATTTTTCCGAGATGTAAGTTCTGGGCTCAGATCTCGGCCAACCTTACACCCCTGGCAGGTCTCGGTCAGCATGGTACGGACGGACGTGTGTGGAAGATATTGAGATATGTGTTATTACCCGTGTGTGGTGCTAGCTCTAAATTGGTCAAATAGTCGGTGTAACCTAGTGTAAGTTTTAGTAGCAACTATGCGGTGAAACAGAAGACCCGAAAGGGTATTATCGCCGCCATATAATATCCGATTTGAGCCAGGTCGGACAAGAGATTGATATGAGCCATATAACTCAGCGAACGGGGTGCTCTTCCCGCACACATATCCCATGCCATCCTTGAAACGTAAATAACATTGCTCATTCCAAGGGGGAATGCTGGGGTACTAATATAAATAGTCCTGTCCGCACCTTGCGATGGTCTTCCTGAAACTCTCAGGATACTATTCTGTTTGAGATGATAACCTGCAGCCATCGAGTTAACGCAAGTTCCAATTGTCACACGAGCGATCGCAGTTCTTGGTGCGAGATAACCAAGACCGGCCGAACTCCTATCTTGAAATGTGCTTGTCTTCCAGATATTTGGGAAATCGATTATGATAATTCCAATACTTGTGAACCGCTTCCTAGCCGACAGATGCATCTCAAGATATCAGTGGGAAGACGATCATTATCCCGAGGTCCGAGAAAGGTATAACCTCAAGGCCCTTGGAATCAGATATCAGAGATGTCGAAGCTACCCCTTGAATGCTTAAGTGCAAATTCCCACTTTTTTTTTCTCAGACGAAATAGGCGACTTCCGGTACAGAAAGGAGAAAAAGAGCCAACGCACAATGTGCCGTGTGACCCAACAGGCGACAGGATTATTCAAAGTGAAGGATCCCGCTTTTGGGGAAAAACCAGTGGAAAGGAAAAATGCCTCAGGTTTATATAAATGGCGCATACTGCGGGGCCCTGAGATTCGGTTTTGGGGTGGTTATGATTGGTCGGTGAGCTGACAGCTGAGAGCTTGTTTCTTTTCTTTTTTTTCCTTTACTTTTGTTTGGTGGATCTTCGTGTATACCGAGAAAGGGAAATAGATGGAGATTGAGGAGCATTGAAACAAAATTGACAAAATACTTCACCGAGAGAGAAAGATATGAAACATTGGCGGTTGAGGGGGGAAATGAGTGAAATGGGTGAAAATGCCCTAACACAGCACAGCCACCTCCAGATGCAGATGGTCCACGATTTACATCAGCCCCATGGTGGAACGGGCGTCTCGATTGCCGAGTTAAAAAAAATAAAAGAAAATAAATAAAAAATAGAAGTGATAGGTATTAGCTCAGATCCACGTGAAAACAGAAGAGCATCAAAAAGAAATGTATGAGGCATTTCTATCTGGCATGGTAGTATTGGGGGAATTTGGAGACACTCCCGGTATCTCAATTTATCAGTGAACTCCAACCGATTTACGAAAATCCCTCATAGCTATAGTATCCACAGGTTTCCCACTCTAAGGTACAGAGTATACGGGGTACATATAGTTATAAGTTAACACATGTATGTACTTTCTAGCCGTTTTACCCTTTTTGGTATATTCCGTCGGAGACCCACGTCCGCCACAAAAGTACCGCATAGTAGCATGAAACCATGGCCCAAGCTCCAGTCAAAATGAATCAAAGTAAGAAGAAAAAATCCCTGAAGCCACAAAGCCACAAAGTACAGAACCCTCTGAATGCACGAGCCAGTCCTAGTCGATCCTGTGGCTGTGACTACTTGGTCGAATCATAGGGTTGGCTTCTAGCGACACACACACGCCTGTTCCGAATAGAAAATGTAATAGAAAGGGAAAAAAGAAAAAGAAAAAAAAATAATAATATGTCTCTGTAATTGTCAATATCCCGGTTGACCCCTCAGTCCTACCTTACTACCTTACCACGGGACGATCTAAGAAAAAGGTATATAAGCTCCTCCCCGTCCACGCACCATGACCTCTCATCTTAACGAGGAATGCTTATCGACGGTCAAAAGTGGGCGTGTGAAGCTTGTATACGGGGCCACCGCGTTACCAGCTGCAAACACCATGGTTAGTACCTAAATAGCTAGCATTTTTCTTTTTTTTTGGGGGGTTTTTTTTTTCTTTTTCCCTATACCTCACCACTATACTAACCCCATGCTCTCCAACACCTCCATTGCTCTAACCCATAACCCATCAAAGCTCTTAAAACTGACCTTGACAAAAACCACACCTAGATCGTCCGTTGATTCGCATCAAGCGTAAAGGCCGGCCTTTCGCAACGTGTACAATGTGCAATGCAACGCCCTGCACATCTCCAATGGAGCACGCGCGCGCAAAACGTGACGCAGAGCTCAAATGTCCAAAAGTAACGCAAACACAAAACACAGCCAACCGGAAGCCATATCTTCGGCATATGGAAGAAGAGAAATTGCAAACGCCATGGTGCTGATTGGTGTTTGCTCTTTTTCTAGAAAGCCTCGAGCAACGGAAGACTCTATCCGCGGCATAACCCGACCGGTTTCCTTCCCATTGCCCCCCGTCCAAGTCCGGGTCCGTCGGGGTCGAATTCGGGTTCCGTGGGTGGGAAGCCTCTCTCAACGGCCGTGACAAACTCGAAGTCTAGGTCCGGGTCAAAATCGGCCTGCTCGACCTCGCCGGCTTCGTCGCCCGCGAAGACCCCTATCTACCATGATGCGGTTGGCGCAGGAGATTGGTCGGGCTCGGAGGGCTCGATAGCTAGGATTGAGTCATCCAGACACACTGTGTCTTTCTCTGGGTCAGGTATGTCCGGTTTGGACCCGAATCAGGCACTCAGCGCAGAGCAAGGTGGCTCCGCTTCACACTCCGCGCCGGGATCACTGTATGAATATCCCGTTACGTCGGAGGCTGAGGCCACAGCTGCTGCCTTGTTCGATCCTGCATATTCTCTCCGGCCTTCTACGCTGGCTGTTTCGGGTTCGCAGCTCGCGCAGACGTTGACCATGATTAGTCCGCTCGAAGGGGTGAACCCCTTTGACTTCTCGCTGGACCCTGCGCTGGAATTGGGTGATAGCACATTGGGATATTTGAACGAGGCCGACCTAAATATGGGTTTGGAGTTGCCGGCTATGGAGGAAGTGTTTCATGTCGAGGATTGGTCTAGGTATATGTGGTCGGCTGAGACAGGGTTTGAGCATTTAGATACTGGATTTCCACCTGTGTCGCAATAACAGGAGGGGTCCAGGCAGCGAACCTGGCCAACAACTCGCATGATGATTGATGATTATGATTTTATTTCTTCGTGGTTGAAGACATATATACAAAATGGAAGAGCGGAAGCATGGGCTCGGGTGCTGTTTTGTGATCTCTTTTACTGCATCTACAAAGCTATACCTACAATCGGAACAGTTTCAACTTTCATGCGGGTTCAATGGAAACAACGTGTCCTATGCTCTATCCGAGACTCCGAATGGATGCCAAGCACGAATGCCCCCGATGCTCCTTGCTGATGTAAAATAATGACGATAACGGCACTGGTGACGCCGACTATACAGGAGAGTGAACAAAATTCGACAGAAAGCAGGCCTAGACCTTCCAAGACCACACAAACAGACAAGCGTCAACCGCTCAAGAAAAATGTACGAAGGGCCAAATAAGTACTACATAGACGTCCCAACCTACACCTCCTGGATGTAGTTCGCCGGAACGCTCTTCGTAACACCGCCCCGTTCGACGTCGGCCCATCCATCACCACTATCCCGGTTGATTAGGACAAATCGGTCACCCTCTGCCATATTCCACTCCATATCGCTGCGGGCTTCGTACTCGTACAATGCCTCGACATATTGCAATTTCTTGGCTCCTCGTCTGGGTGCGACGGCTGGGCCGACACGCTTCGGTGCAGCGCTTCCCGCCAGGGAGGCTGAGGAATTTGAGTACGTGGACCCAGGTCGCTCAGGCATACTGGGGCTAGCGGATGGCACGGGAGATGGCGTTGGGGCAGCTTCAACATACGTGGCTGGAACAAGTCCTTCGTTGGCTCCGGATCGCACACGCAGCCATCCAGAACCATCTGTGTGATTGTTAGTAAAAATCTTGGGGTGTAAACAATAAGACAAGAGGACGTACCATCTGGTTGGAGGATCACCACTTCGTCCCCATCTTCCACGCTGACCTCATCTGAGCCGGTGGCTTGATACGCGTACAGCATCTTACCTCGTGGCTCCTTCGATCTCGAGGCCATGCCAGAGTCGCTCGGCGGAGGTGCAGTCACGTATGCTGTCGGAGGTGGTGCTAGCACCCGGTTCCTCTTCGCGGCAGTGGCAGCTGGCTTTGTCTCTGCAACGGGAGCTCGAGGCTCCTCTGCTGGGCTTTCGGGTGTGGGCTGGGTGGTAGCATTCGATACCGACCGAGCCGTACTGGCCGCATATCCTGAGCTAAGGGAGTTCATTGTGTTTTGTCGCGTCAGGGACGGGGCGGCAGTGGAAGCTGTAGGGGTGCCGACATCCACAACAGGCATGGCACCAGCCTGTTCCTGTCGCAAGCCCTTGAGTTTCTTCTTGTCTTCCTTGGTTTGCTCGCCTGGGCACTCCGCGGGCACCTTCATTTGGCATTTACTATGACAGGTGTAACCACAATCGCGACAATCAAAGCCCTTGGCGGACAGGCCCCAAATTCGCTCGCCGCAAAGATCACAATTTGTCGGGATCTTAAATGTCTGAGAGCGGAAATTGTGGTTCTGGGCTCCCAACGACAAATCTCCAGCCACTGCCATGATAGTCGCCGTTTCTACCTCGGCTGTAACCCATTTGCGATCAACTTCGTGCAAGGATTCTTGGGTATAGAAAATGGATCGCACAACATCTAGCTCGTTTCGATTGTCTTTGCCCTGTTGAATATTTTCCCGTACTTTCTTGCTTCCTTCAACCTCGCGCTTCTTCCGGTCTGACTCAACTCGTAGTTCGCGGATTTGAGTTTTGCTTTTACTCAGGACGTTGCGCAGGAAGACCTTGGCTGCCTCGTCGGCGATGATTGAAGCATCGTCGTGCCATACTGGACTCGGCTCAAATGCTAGGTTTGCAGGTTCCTGCGATTGCGTCACATTGTGCTGGAGGAACATCAAAGAGTCCAGGCGCGGGTTGTTTCTAGGAATTTCGACAAGAAGATTGGCTATGTGCTCGGTGCTACTTGAAAGAGATGCTTTCTCAAGTTGGGCGGCGAGCGACCACATCAAGTTCATTTTTGCGACTCGTGTTTCATTGAGGTTTTGTAATCCCTGGCCGGAAGTATGAGTACCATTGTTGATCCAAGGTATTTTGGGGGGGTGGGGGTGACAGGTTTATCTTACATCGATCACCTCAGGGACATATTCATGGTAAAATTTCTCCTTGAGCTTATTTGTCACATTGATGCCGATGAGATAGAGGTTCTACCCGCAAGTTAGCATTAGAACACGGAGTTTTCAGTTGAATGAGCCATGCCTTATAGTTGTTCATCTCCAGTATTTGTTGTTGATATGCTGTTTGTGCTTTGCCCTTGCCATGATCGAAAGCGGACTCCATTTTCTTTCTGCGAGATTCAACCTCCTGGCATGCGCCATCGTATTTACCCTTCGCTTTTTTGAGATCGCCATATGCTGCCTCCCGTTCCTTCTCTAACTTTCCGTGATATTCAACATGGCATTTGCGGATCTCTTCATATTGGGTGGCAGCTTGTTTCAGAGGATCCGCCACCTGCACTATCAACTCCGAGGCAAACTTGTCTCGTTCGGCGGCGTGAGATTCCACGGCGTTTAATTGTGTGGTCCATGTAGTGAGCGATGCGCTTTCGAGGGAGCCGGGGGTTAAGGCAGGCGTATCGCCTACACTCAAGGGGCTGATCTTCTTCGACTTGCGGTCGTAGTACTTTTTGCACAGGGCCGTTAACTTGGATGCGTATTCCTTCTCAATGGCACTACGCTCGCGGTAGAATTGGTGTATTTCGTCTACCCATAATATACCATTTGAGACCTGTGCAACATGTCTGCATTAGCTCCACTTCAAGCGTATAGGATGATCTGACGGGTTGGCTGCGGGGAAACGATGTCGGGACCATACCCAACTGTTAACTGGTTTGAAGGAGTCCTAGATGAATTAATCCAGTTAGTTATGAATCTGCGACCATCACCATCCAGTATATATACCTTTAACTCTGCTCCGAATTGGGGAGCAACGTCTGCGGCCGCCATGGCTAAATTGAGATCCCAAGGCAGACGCGCATAGGATGGCGCGGGAATGGAAGACCGAACAATGAGACGGGGTTGCCTGGTGTCAGCGCTGCTCTTTAATGAGCCACTTGTCTTGGTATCAACCAAAGTAGTGAATATCTCCAATTAGGCAGTGTTCAATGAGCTATTGAGGCCATTCAGACAAGAAGAATGAGCTCAATGGCCAAGGCGGGGAGAAGACCGGTCCCTGTGACAGTACCAAACATCCACGTTGCCGGTAGCCAATATGTGTCTTGGCAATCTATTACAATACAGATACATTTATTTCACTTTGACTCAATTCGGACTAGTTCCTATCCTTCGGCGTCATCTGTTTTTGCTCTTCCATTCGGAAGAGCTATTGTTTCCTTTTGGCTGTTGCTCTTCTCTTGGTGCTTGGGTTTTTAATTTCCGCCATTTCCCCCCCTCATAACTGAAGTCTTTATCGGTTGGCACCATCTTGACCCCCAATCGTGGACTCAGCCATCTAATTCCATTTCGAACTTTTCTTTACCCCACGACCAACCCCTCCACCTTTCCTTCTCCAACTCCTTCTGGTTTGTTGAGATACCAACCAGACTTTTGCGCCATGTCTGAAAATCCAGAGACTACCCCTGCTGGGGGTTCCTTGGCTGATCGTGTCACCAAACCTGACGAGTCCAAACCCACCGGTACGAAACGAAACCACGCCACCGTCGCAGATTCCTCCAGTCCACATGACCGGAAAACGTGCGATACCCCGGCTGATAGCTAATATATATTTCTTTTCTTTAAATTTACAGATTCCACCAATGTCTCCGCCGCCCCCAAGGAGGACGGGGCCTCTGCCCCCGCGCAGGGCTCGGCAGATCTCGAGGAGCCCGACTACACTGTTGCGGTGAAATTGAGCGATTTGCAAGCGGACCCCAACAACCCCCTGTTCTCAGTCAAGAGCTTTGAAGACCTGGGCCTGTAAGTGCTACTCATAGACATGCTGGTGCAAATGAGCGTCTCATAGCTAACTTGATTGACAATCCAGAGATGCGCGCATTCTGAAAGGTCTCTCGACCATGAACTTCCGCAAGCCATCCAAGGTGCAGGAGCGCGCTCTTCCCCTCTTGATGAGCAACCCCCCGAAGAATTTGGTTGGTCAGTCGCAGTCCGGTACCGGCAAAACCGCAGCCTTCGTCCTCAACATCCTCAGTCGTCTCGACCTCTCAACAGAGCAGTTGCAAATGACACCTCAAGCTCTAATCCTCGCTCCTACCCGTGAATTGGCTCGCCAGATTGTTGGTGTAATTCAGGTTATGGGTCAGTTCCTTGAGGGTCTCGTAATCGGCACTGCTGTTCCTGCCGATTCCAATGCTCGCCCATCGAAGATGGATTGCTCGGTTGTGGTTGGCACGCCTGGTACTGTTCAAGATATGATCAAGAAGCGTATCATGAACCCTACTGGCTTGAAAGTGCTTGTCCTGGACGAAGCGGATAACATGCTTGACCAGCAAGGCCTGGGAGATCAGTGTATCCGGGCCAAGGCGTAAGTACTTTTCTCACCCCCAACAGTCGAAGTTTTCAGCTAAAAGCTCCCCCTGGGTAGTATGATTCCCCGAACTGTTCAGATCGTCCTGTTTTCGGCAACATTCCCTGCTCACGTCTACCGCTATGCGGGCAAGTTTGCTCCTGCGGCAAACGAGATTACCCTCCAACATGAAGAGTTGACTGTTGATGGCATCAAACAACTCTACATGGATTGCAATACTGATGAAGAGAAGTATCAAAACCTCGTCCAGCTCTATGGTCTCCTTACTGTCGGATCCTCAATCATTTTCGTCCGGGTAAGTACCATCTAGGATTAAGATTGGAATATTGCTGATCTCCGTATAGACCCGTGCTTCTGCTGTTGAAATCGAGAAGCGTATGGTTGCTGAGGGTCACACTGTCGCCTCGTTGACTGGTGGTGTTGAGGGATCCCAGCGTGACGCGGTGATTGATTCCTTCCGCAGCGGTGAGGCTAAGGTTCTTATCACGACCAACGTCCTTGCTCGTGGAATCGATGTCTCCACAGTTTCCTTGGTCGTAAACTACGTGAGTTCATTATTTACCCGTTTTCACGTTCAAAACTAAACTTTCTCGCCTTCAGGATATTCCCGAGGAATACTCTTCCGGTCAGCGCACCAACACACCCGACTACCAGACCTATCTGCACCGCATCGGTCGTACTGGTCGCTTCGGTCGTATTGGCGTGGCAATCTCCTTTGTTTCCAACCGCAATGAGTGGGAGATGCTTCGCAAGATCCAAGAGCACTTCCAGTGCGTTATCGACCGCATTGATACCAGCGACTGGGATGAAGTAGAGGATATGATTAAGAAAACGATCAAGAATACCCGAGCTCAAGCCGACTTTGTCAAGAGCAACTAAGATACATTGATCCCTTTTCTCCATCACAACATTCTGATCTGAAAAAATCATTCCACATCCCATGCTCCCATGCTTTGAAGAGTGACGAAATCTCTTCTTTTCTTTTTCTTTTCGCGGGCCAATGGGGTTGAGGGGAAATTAGATACCTATTTGCGTGCATGGCTGCCCCTACAGCCAATTCCATTTCTCCTGGGCTGCATTTGCCAGGCATGCCAAAGAAGCAGCTGGCTTCAAGTCAATGAAGCCAATTGCTACTCAAAAAAAAGAAAAATTCCCCCAAAAAACACGGTCTCTTTTTGTTTCATTTCAACCTGTTTGTAGGTTTTCTTCCTTTCTTCCTTTCGTGTCACTATGGATTCTTCCTGTGGGTCGTTCTTTCGGCACCTGTTAATCTGTGTTTTGTTGTATGTATTCTGGTGGATTCTACCATACCCTTGACGGTTATGAGTACCCCTTAACGGAGGCAAATTGACGAGGCAGGCCTGCAGCCCGTTTCGAATACCCAAGCTCTTCTATCGCGACTATAGACATGAAACCACCGCAACACAGGAAGTCCCCTTAAAACAACCACTGATTAAATGCAACCCCAAAATCCATGTTATTGAACAAATCCAAGCCATCAACTTCGATCATAGGATCAAAGTCAAAAGCAGAAGTATCCCCAAGATTTGAGTCCGGAAGAATTGACTGGGGTTCCAGAATCTCATCAATGATCCTAGAGAACAGTTGGCTGGCCCGTTGAAATAGAGCATAGTTGGCATTATCCGGCCGAACGATAGATTCAAGATGCGAAATAAAGACACTTAAATTGCGGATAAGTGCCGATCTCGAACCTTCGTAGAGGAACGGCTCGCCTGTGCGTTTTTGGTGCTGCAAGGCTTTGATGAGTAGACTGGCACTGGGGAAGCCGTATAACAGGACCTGTCATGCACTCAGTGTTAGAATGGAGCAGAATCATGTTTCTTTTTGATAGTACATACCGTCCACGCAAAATCTGGCCGGAGATCGACCATTTGTTCGCGTTGCATGCCTAAGGTCAAGACCGTTGATAGTATGTCGGCGCTCACGGAGAGCAGTGCTGTGTTTCCGCGCGGGTTATTCTTCCCGGCGATGAGTCGTTGGATGAGGAAGTCATTGTATAGATATGCCAGATATGAAATAATCATCATGAGGCACACGGCTACATGTAAGTTTTGATCCCAACATTGTGGGGTGTAGCGTAAGCAATTAGGGAGCGAATCCCATGCTAGATGACATCGCTGCGAAATATTTCTGTATGGTATTAGCTGGTGAACATAAAGTAGAAAGAATGTGATGATATACCTGAGCATATTTTCCATCTCCGGTGTCACGTTCTGCAAAGAGACCTCGAGAATCTCATCCCGAAATGTACTGATGATAAATCGCACTCGTATCCATGATGACCGCTGGACTACTCCGTTGCGACTCCAGCCATTCTCGTCAATATAGTCGTGAGAGTAATTCAAGACCATATTATCGGTAGCGAGTGCCTCATCGCTGATATCAAGGGGCATGCGACAATCGGCGTATCGCCATGGTATTCTTGGCGGTCGACCTAAGAAGGTGGCTATGCTTTTGTCCAGCTGATAAGCTGCAGCGAATTGACGTCTGCGCGACTCTAAGAGAAACTCGGGCACATCGCTCGAGGTCTTGAAGTCACGGTGGAGACCAAGTGCGAAGATGTCGGTGGAAAGCTCGCCTAGTCGCTTCCAGCAGGCGGGGCCTAGAAGGTGTTAGGAAATGCATTATGGCAGATGGATTGGGCTGAGCAAACTTGAATCGCCATGTACTATATCCGACAACAGGAGAATCTCATGTAATAGCCATATTGTTAGGTCATTAAGTGGCGTAAGGATTTTGCAAATGTGCAATGCGGCATCGCTCGCTGCAAGCATCTTACGCGCATATTGAGACCGTGAAGTTTGGTCCTCATCGAACCTATTACTAGCAAGCCCCAGATATCTTGCTCGACCAGCGAGAGCGCAGAGAAGCCCAATGATCTCAAGGCGGATTGCTGGACCCGTAAATAGCGTATGGAAGTCCCGCCCTTGTGTTGTAGACGGAACCTCAAAAATCTCAGATGTGTTTTGTATTATGTTCACAGTCAATGAAGATGTGAAATCAGCAAGATTATGGTCTGATATGCTCTCTTTGCACATAGACCCAACCGGACCAAGGCTGTTGAGCACGAATGGTGCCGGTATAATCGCGCTTTGGCTCAGTGCATAATACTCGCGGATCAGGGCTTCAACTTTCGCAAAATCGTTGAGTGTTAGTAGAACTTCGGAGATCTTGTGGACCCAGTACGGTGGCAGGACTCTCTGGGCAGATTCGATCTCCAGGCCCAGAGCATGACCTTCCGAGCCCAAGTCGACATCCTCGGTTAGGGGGGATACGAAGCTCGTGGGGCCGAAGTACCCAGAAAGCAATGGTTGGGTACGGGCTATGCGTCCAGAAGAATCCTCTTGTCCCGCATTTGTGACATCGGGGTTGAGCGATGTCTCGTTTGAATGAGGGTTCCTGCGAAACAGCAATCATAAGAGCCTGATATGTATACATATGGGATATAGCTACAAAAGTGCATTGCGGTGGTAATTGACCACTGGCACAATGATGTAAACTCGAAAATGAGACAAAAAACAATAAGAGTGGATTTATGATTGACGCACCTTGCTGATGGAGGTCGATCAAAGGGAACTCCCTCTGCCAATGGGAAGATACGGCGGCCCTTGGCCCTCGTCAGGGGAGCGGGGTGATAGTAACATCGCATGGAAACCCCACGATCTCTGCAGCGAGTACATACAGGTAATGCATGGTCGCAACGGACTTTGTCTCTGCGACATGGCTCGCAGGAGGCTGGCTTGCCATTCCGACGACGCGATGTACTGCCGTGGATATATGTAATTAGCGTGTGGCATTAAAATATGAACCAAAATCCTTTACCTCATGGGGAAATACAGGTTCTGGCTTAATTGTAGTGTTTCTCAGAGCAAAATGCAATCCAAGGAGTTTCGGTGTTCGCTACTCCGACCAGTTAGATTGAACTCCGAGGAACTCCGGTGGAAACCGGTGGGTGGATCTACTATGGAAGCTGGGGAAAGCTTTAGAATAGATGTATACCGCTATTTCTATACAATACTACATGATAATCAAAGCCAAGAAACTAATATAAAACAATATCTCCTCCTGATTGTACACAGCCTGCAGATAAGCCCCTCAGATAACGTGAGGAGAAAGATAAGTCACATGGTGACGCTGTACTTCCCCTCCTCACAGCGCTCTTTTCTCCCTTCCTTTCCTTTCTGTTTCTTGTAAACTCTCTTCATATCTTTGCTTCATCACCCTGAAGCCTTTCTTCTCTCAGTAATCATGTTGAAAACAGAACCCATTGCCACTGTCTTGCCCGTATCAACGGAACCATCTCCAACAGCTCCCCCCACCGACCCCAATCACCGATACAGCAACCATATTATCGTAAGGAGGATCAGATCCGTTCTGACTCAACGTTTGTATGATGCTGATATCAAGTATAGTTGACCACTTACCCAGGCCAGAGCGGCATTGACCCCGTCCCCCTTGAGTGGGGCGCTCCCGACGCCAAATCCCGGGGTCCGGTAGTTGTATCCCGCAGCGGGAACCTCGTCAAGCGCCGCAATGCCATCGGTGCCCATGGTGGAAGTTATAGCATCTACAATGCCCTTGCCATTGCCGCTGGTGACTTGGATGCGGATTTCCGACCGGACTTCCGTAACTCTGAGCCGACTTTCAATTTCCCCCCGCAGCCTGCCTGGGCGGATAAGAAAAAGATCGTCTCTATGGATCCTTACGGCCATGACATTGTTAACCAGTTCAAGGCAGAGCTGGAGGCTGGCTGGGATATCCGTCCAACGATGGCGGTTACTCGCGCTAACATGAAACTCGCGGAGATTGCCGAGGATGTGAAGAATGGCCTGCTCGAGGTGGACGGTTCTATTCTTGTTGATTCAACTGGTGAGGTTCGTGTCACTAAAGTAGCAGCCGAGCCTGTCTGGTATCTTCCCGGTGTGGCAGAACGATTTGGGGTTGACGAAGGCACTCTTCGCCGCACCTTGTTCGAGCATACCGGTGGAAGCTACCCCGAGCTTATCACTCGGCCTGATCTGAAAACCTTCCTGCCCCCGATCGGAGGCCTTACCGTGTACATCTTCGGCCCACCAGAGCGGATCGCGGATGAGAATGTCAAGCTGGCTCTGCGTGTCCACGATGAGTGTAATGGGAGTGATGTGTTCCAGTCAGATATCTGTACTTGCCGACCATACTTGGCGTTCGGTATTCGTGAAGCAATCCGAGAGGCACAGAACGGCGGCAGTGGTGTGGTCATCTACTTCCGCAAAGAAGGTCGAGCCCTTGGAGAAGTGATTAAGTATCTTGTGTACAATGCGCGCAAGCGTGGAGGTGACACCGCCGATAAGTACTTCACTCGGACAGAGAATATTGCCGGTGTCCGCGATGTAAGGATCCTGATCATTTAAGGTGGCTCGCATGTACTGACTGCCTCCACTGTAGATGCGCTTCCAAGCTCTTATGCCCGATATTCTGCACTGGCTCGGCATTACGAAAATCGATCGCATGCTGTCAATGTCGAATATGAAGCATGACGCCATCGTGGACTCTGGCATCAAGATTATCGAGCGTATCCCTATCCCCGACGAGATGATCCCTAGTGATTCAAGGGTCGAGATCGATGCCAAGATCCAATCGGGATACTTTACTACCGGCAAGCAGCTGACAGATGAAGAACTGACCCAAGTCCGTGGACGCGGCTGGGAGAAATGGGAAGACATTTCGGTAAGTCGCACTGACTCCTTGGACACACTGTAGACTCGCGTGACTGACCGTCCCTGCAGCACTAAAGTCGGGCATCATGTTTCCCTGTGGAGATCACTTCAATTTCGGTAGTCCATTTTTGGGTAGTAATTTGTTCAGTATAATGTGTGTACCAACGCACGTTATCATAGAGCGCTTTTGCAGGAGTTCATGAAGCATGGATCCATATTTAAGAAATAAATTGGAAAAAAAAAATATATTGGTTGACTCGAATAACAAATTCCATGTCGCAGTTTGGGTGAGATGAGTAGTAGTAGCAAATCGCAGGGTACTCACTAAATGACTTTCGGGGTATTTTCGGTTTTTGAATGGACTGGCATCCGGCACAGGACCTTGGTAGCCTGATCATCGGCGTCTAGGGCGATGCGGACTTCTTCCCTTATCTTCCCCCGCATGAAGTACAATCTACAGCGCAAGTGAGGTCAACTAGAATTGTCGTTGTCGACCAAAGTGTCGAAACCCAAAGTGTTGAAAATGTAACTCCAACTATCAAGCCAGGTCCTTCCGAAGAAGCTGCTACGCTCCCACCGGACACTAACAGGGTCCCACTGATAAGCCCACGTATAATGCAAGAATATCCTCTTGTGAGCGTAGAGACCAAGGTAACGCAGACATACAAGGCACGGATATGCCGCCTACAAGAGCAAGGATCCACGAACGGGGTACATACGCGGAAACCCAAAATTTACCTAAACGACATCACCCATGGTGTCTAACACTCAGGCCTGCACATCGCGATCTAGGCTCCACGCCAGCCCATTATTGGTCGCAACGAATAGCCTCTCACTAGCTTAGATATAGTGTTGGTGACTTCGGGAGTTATCCACGTATGCCCTCTGCGTTGACCAAATACGTGGTGGCTTTGTATTCTGTGCTAGCCGGGGTGGAGAATGCGTTACAGAGGCTCAAGCCTCATGCCCCATACAAGGCGGGCGGTGATGTGGTGAAGAAGTCGGTGAAGGAGTTGACTAAGTACAATATTTTATTAATGCCATCTGGTAGGACTGAGTGCATAGTCCGGCTTTTTGTAAGTAGATAAAAATGGATAATAATGAGATTAGTAGGCTGGTTCAGGAAAGTTTGAGACCAAACTGCCGAGTCCAGCCGAAAGCAGCCCGATGGGAAGCAAATGGATCTTCAAGAAGCTAGAGGATCATGATACAGGGTGGATGTTGTCCAAAGCGTAAACGGAAAAGTTTATTTAGGATACCTGTCAAAAAGTGGCCACGAGAGCCCGAGTGCTTCTGTTAATGTAAATCACTGTGGGCTACAACACCGGATTCGAGATCCACACAGCCTGCTAGGTTGTGTGGAGTACCATTGATCCCATTCGCCTCTTGCGCCGTTCCTCTACCTATGCAGGTAGTTTCCGGTGCTACCGGTGAGGCAGGAGTGGAGACTAGCGCGATCAGATAAGATCACAACACGCCCATTTTTTTCCGTCGTCTACCTGCGGGGCGCCAAGACATCACGCGATGACGTGTCAAGATGATCAGGCACGAAAAAGAAACGAAGTTTGGTTGGCTCCATTTCAGTAATCTAATATTGAATGTTCAGAAGATATAGAGATATAAAAAAGTAGAAAGGGGAATGTAAAGAAGTTGAAAAAGCTTCCAAAGTTGGAAATCACATGGGCTCCAGTGGGCAAAGAAACAGAGTGGAGATAGTTAAACCAATGAACATTGGCCATTGATTACCGTCATGAAACATTAAATTACAGTGTTACAAGTCCAAATAATCATGAGTCAGCATAATTAACAGCCGGAATACCGTCAGGGGTGACCGGCGAGCCGGAAGTGCCGCCAGCCGCGATCATACGACAAGATTTCCTTCCCATTCGGCTGCCTGGCTGGTGTAGTTTGGTCCATACAACCTCCCCTGATCTTCATGCACGGAGATTGGAAGCTCGATCTCAGTTTGAAGCAATAGCTTGTATCTCCAGGGCTGTCTCTCGTTACGTTGTTTTCTGTGTTCTCAAGGGCTACCTACCTTGGTGATCCACCTTCCCTTTATCACTCAGAGATCACCTATGCACAGCGGGTTTAGAACCCACCTGGTTCCTTGGGCCTAAGTGATTGCATCAAGTCTGTTTTATGTGGGTATCTTACACACCCCTGCTTTTTGCTCCTCCAATCGCCTAGCACCACCCGTGACTGTAACTCTCACATTCCCCTCCTCGCAACTCAGTCTTCACATCTCTCATTGCAGAAAGCACAGAGTACATACACGTCTGTTAAGCTTCATTCATTTGAGTTCGAGCGTTACACTTGAAGTTGAACCCAGTCAGTGTCATCTATCTCCTTACCGCAGTCACTGGATCGCCGCTAGCCTGTATCGGCCGAGCTGCCTGCTTTGCCTCTAATATGGCTGTGCAGGCAGCTAAATTCTGTTCTTTTAAAGAAGCAGTGGCTTTTTTTTTTCTATTACTGGAACTAACATGTCCTTTAGTGCCAACCATCTAAAGTGCCCAAGGCCTAATACATCAATCGGACTTAGACTGCCTCGGGCATTGGTCGAGGAACCAAGCGTGGAATACTAGCCAAAATGACCGGTCCCAAGATGAAGAATGACTTTCAGCTTTTCTCTTCACGGACCAGTGATGCAGATGAGGCTCGAGGAAATGGTCATCTGTTCACACATCCAACCGGAGAAAATGTGAACCAAGATTGGACCCAATGGATGCGATGGGATGAGCCAATGTTCTCGGAAGGAGATCAAAAGCCAATGGCTTCATCTACGGATCTACCATCTATTTCCCCGCAAACAGATATGAGCTCCCCAGGTCAGTTGAACTACAAAGACTTCTCGCCTAATCTTCCGCTCGGCTTAATGGAAATTCCATCCGAGCCCAATGCCGGGAACAACCTTGGGTACACCCACAGCCTGTCTGGACAAAACTGCCACACCAGCCAGCAACAAAATTTAGGTCTGGTGTCTCCAATCTCAAGTGTTGGGACAAGCCGGAAGCGAAAGACGGGCAGCGATGACGACGCTACCACAGTGACTGGACCAGTGCAACCGGGCAAGAAAATGCCTGCCAAAAAGCGAGCTCACAACGTCATCGAGAAGCGGTATCGTGCCAACTTGAACGATAAAATCGCCGAACTTCGCGATAGTGTTCCCAGCCTTCGGTCAGTCAAGAATCCGAATGGCGGCTCACCCGATGATGACGACGAACCGGAGGGAGCAAATGCTGCGAACAAGCTCAACAAAGCATCTATTTTGTCGAAAGCGACGGAGTACATCAAGCATTTGGAAATTCGTAACCAACGTTTGGAAGACGAAAACACTGATTTGAAGAACCGACTCCGCCAAGCTGATAAAGCAGCAGATCAGGCCGCCACATCCTCGGCCTCTGTGTCCTCGCCCAGCAACTACGCCTCGACAGACTCGGGCTCCGGTACCTCACCTAGTGTGTTTTCTCAGGCGGAAGAGGTGTCCAGCGACAGTTCACCCACCTCTCAGAACCCCCCAGAAGGCCTCATTCCGGTTCCCGATGCGTGGAAACGTATGCGAGCTGAAACTGCAAAGCAAGGAGTCTTTGCCGAATCCTATATTAAATACCCCTCGTCATCATCCTCGTCTCATCAACCGCAATATGCGAGAGAAGATAGGTCCACTCGACGCTCAAGGATGCCTAACAAGTATATGCTGGGTGCCCTTGCCGGTCTGATGGTTCTTGAAGGTTTGGGCTCTGACGATTCCGAGTCCGAGCCGAAGGGCCTGTTTGCACTCCCCATTCGCCTTCTCAGCCGTTTCCAAACACCCACGCTGGCACACTGGGAATTTTACCTGAAGCAGTTCTGGTATTCGTGGCAGGCTCGTGCGTTTTCTCATTTCCTCATGCTAGCAACGCTGGTCGTTGGTAGTGCCTTCATTGTTTTTGTCTACTTGTTCAATGCGCAGCCCATCACGCGACGTGGCCCATCCAAATCGGCTTCAGAGGGCCCGACTGCGCCTCTTACGTCTAGTGATTTCCGCCGGCAGGCTTGGCTAACTAGCATGCAACGGGTCGGTGTTCCACGTCATAGATTCTTCCGAGAGTGGTATGTCGTTACCTCGAGATGCTTTGAATACGTCTTACGATGCTTCATGGGATGGAAGCTCTACTCATGGGCCACGGGAATCACCGAGGAGGATGAGAAAGGCCGAGTCAAGACTTGGGATATCGCAATTGATGCTCAACTCACTGGTGGGGATGCTGAGATCAGCAAGAGCCGCCTTGTGCTCACTATCTTTGCTGCCGGCACACTCCCATGCACTCCCACAAGAATGATAATCAAGGCCTTGCATGTCCGCATTCTTTTGTGGAACGTCGGAGAGGCAGGCTCCTGGTCGTTCCATGTGTCAAACGACATTGCGCGAGCTCTTGCCAGATTCCAGTGGGGTGTGGCTCGAGAAATCAATACCGCGCTCCCTGAGGGTCACCCTGATAAGCTTCCTCCTCATCTTGCTGCCTTGATCAAGTTGGATTGCGAAGATGTTATGATTGACAATATTATTCAACGTGCTGTGAATCTGACATGGAATCGACCAACTCAAGAAGGTACTGGCGACGACGAAGTGCTGCTTGATGTTGTGGACGAGGACCCGGCCATCCAATGTTCGCAAGATGCACTTGCGGCTTGGTGGTCCAGTCACCTTTTGCAAACCGCTCTTCTCAATTATTTCGAAGCAAGCGAGAAGGGCCCGGTGTCCAAAGCAAGCCGTGATGCATTCAAAGAGAAGATTCGTATGTCTCTTGACGTCGCGCCAGTTCTTTCCGCCGCGCACACTCGGGCACTCGTGATGAAAGCCGTATTCTTTGAACAAAGCCGCATTGAAAATGTCGGGGCAGTTCTTGCCGCACTGCCAAAAGAGAAGCGAAAAGGAAGTCAGAGCCACTCATCCAACTTCCTTGATTCCTCTCTGCCCGTTTCTGTGCGGGACGAAATATCCATTGCCGTGCGTTGTGCTATGATTGCCGCCATTGTCACCGCACGATCCACAGGTGACGCCTCCTCACTACCCGAGTCTTTCACCATTCAAAAGGCCATCACTTGGTTCAACCAGCTTCCGATCGATCCCATCGAGCTTTCTCTCATTGGGTTTTCGTCTGTCTACCACCTCCTACACCTCCTCGCCTCTGACGTGGATTATATCGCGTCATCCGATTCGTCCTCCCCTTCGAGTCCAGCCTCAGAGGCTACCTCTTCCGCAGACGATGAAGCTGAAGAAAAGCCGCGTTCGACCCGCAAGCTCTCCATCTGCCCCCGCGACATCCCCAATCTCGGGCGGGTATCAGCAGAACTCATTTATTGGGCCCGAAATGCCTACACCCCGGCTTTCTACGGCTTTTCATCTACTCTTGTAGAGGTGATCGTCAATTCGTGCACATCAGTCTGCCAAAATGCAGGCATCAATGTTGATGACTTTGTTCACACTGCGCCTGACAGGGCTTTTTCTAGGAAGCGCAGGACCCGTTGGCGCAGGGGACAATCCCAGTCATCTCAGAGCGACGCCGATCAAGATCTAGTTGATCATCCTGTCCAAAGAGCCCCTCTGCGTCGGGGACGATCAGCCAGCAATGACACTGGGTATGGCAGCCTCTCTATTGAGGAAGATGAACAGCCACTCCCCCATACCCCTCCCAATGTGCAGGAGGTACCTGGCTGAGATCTCCAGTGACCACAGCACGCTGTGTCACTTACGCAAAACCAATAATGACGGCGTTTTCGGCTTTTGTATTTCTATTTTGGTTATGGTCGACGGTCTTTTTGGCCATAAGGAAAAGAGAGGGAAATGGAATGGTATCAAGAATAGCGTGTTTGTATAAGCTCTAGCGTCAACTAGAATGGCATCATCATAACTTTTACAATAAACTCACGTAGTTCAAAACTGCACGTGTATTGGAATTTAGGCAGCATAGAGGACCTTTGCCTATACTATACAATATAGAACCAGGGCTACTAACAGAGAACATTTCTGCGTTCAGCCTGTTCTAGCTGAGAGTCTTTCTGGGCAATTCAGTTTTGGTCTTACCTAGATAAAACCTTTCACTCTCTTCCTGATCTGTCATTGATTTTTTTTTTCTTTTTTAACTCCCCAAGCATCGGGGTTTACAGTGGGATGGTTTTACAAGAACAGTAACGTTCTGCCTTTGTTTCCAATGCTTGCAGCAGTCTTCTTTTGACATAGCTCAACAATGTCAGGATAGTCACAAAGGTCATAGGTGAGAATGGAAGGTGGTGTGCACATAGGATTTCGGCTGTTGTTTCCGGTCACTTGGGAACCATATCGTTCTAGTATGTATGTTGTATGTGGTATTTTTGTATGGATCAATCTAGGCCCTGAGAATCTCGATGTAACAGAACCTTCCAAAAGAAGCACTCCAAAGATTATTGATTACCTAACTTCTCCTTTCGCCATTCGTCTCTGTCAGCTTCTGCTCATTTTATGAGTAGATAATTGTCCAGTTATCCTGTTCAGATTAGATGGAGATCAAGCTCAAGCTTGGAAGTTTCGAATGTTAAACCCAATAATCATTGGTCCACAGGCTGTATGCAAGGAAACCGTTCGTACGGGAATGGAAATGTTAAGGCATCAATTTACTTTTGCCAATAATCTAAGGCCATCAATTCCATTCAACTCTCACTAGCAACCCGTGGATCTCCTGACCTGTAGTCACGATACCACATACAAGTACTCGAACTTTGACTCATCTAAACTACTCTATTCCTTTATCTTGCGCATTGCCACATACTTGGCTTTCCTAAGGCGATGGCTCGGCTGGCCTCATCATTTTACTGTCCATCTGGTTCAAGGCTTCAGCCCCGCCACGGCCTTCGCTCCGTTTCGTTTCGGGCAGTTTGTGAAGCAGAATGGTCAGTGGTTCTTTCGAGGGCCTTAGCTTAATGGAGCTCACTAGACTGGCGTGAATTCCGAGAGAAGTGGTTTGGTAATTGCGTCCATTTGGTATCATTCTATACACACGGACCCCTACCTAGAATTTCTCGAGCCAATTCAGAAGTCTTTGCGGCTCTCGGTCTTACTATAGTGTGTCGTCATATATACAAAGTTCCAAGATTGCTACGCTGCAGTTTCCACCTCGGACTTGACCATTGTCTCGAACGTTGCAGTTGCATCCCATTGAACCGAGTGTTCGAGGCTCGAGTTCACGTTAAGCGTCTTGTTATCGAGAAATCTGGAAACTGATCTGCAAATACCAAGCAGAATAGACCCGATCCAGAAACAAAACTAGTCATTTTATTTTATTTTATTTTTCGATTTTCTCATATCTTCATTCCTATCCCACGACCGATTGGGAGACGAAGAATGCTGGAAGTGACAGCGGGGATCAACATTCCGTTTTCGGGTTGCCGAACAACGGCTCCATCTATACGGCTACCCCTTCATCCTATCCAGAGCCCCTACACCTGCAATGACCCAGCCCGCCACATCATCCCGAGATCCACATGCCCTTCGATTTGGTCATGACAGGGCATTTGCCAGAGACTTAGAATTCTTCACTACTCAGCCGAGCGCATCATATCCACTCAGAATAAACTTCACACCCATCCCAAGGTCCATTTCGGCCGATTCGACGTTACACTGACCATGCGAGATCCAATTGTCTACGCTTGCCATGTAAACGGGAGGGTGGGCTCGTTCGTCTTTGCAAAAAATAAAATAAACTTGCGGGACCTGCGCCGGTCAATGACGGCATGTGTCTATCCATGGATGGCTAGTCTGGAAATTAATACAACGCCAATGATCCCCACGTCTTACTTTCCTTTCCACGCGATCCCAGTACCATTTAAAGCATACCCCGTCCAAACCTTGTGCTCTCGCCCTTTCTCGGTCTTGAGCTTTTCGAGGGTTGGGTAATATATGCTCATTGTGGTTGACGGTCTTCTTACCTGAGCGGATCTGCAGCTGGAGCTCCCCTTGCCTATTGAATGGCACGATGGGTGTCGAACTCGAAGGAAATGGCCCGGGGGAGCCGCCTATGAACCCCACGATTGCGGTCCCTCTGTTCGTTGTCGGTGGACTGATAGCATTTTTATTTGTCTGGAAAACCATCATTCGCATCCGACATCGTCGACGATCGAAGGCGGCACAGCAAGGAACCGACCAGACGCAGCTATGCCAGACAAATCGCCTTAATACGGCTCTCAAAAAGCATTTGCTATATGCTCCGATATGGGGCAATCGCCACAGCCGCGAGTTCCGCATCTTACGGCTGCATATGGGGTCTCTACCGCTACGGCTGGAAGTGATTTGCCTGTTGATCTACCTCAGTTTGAACACAATTTTCATTGTAGTGACCGTTGATTGGTGGATCAGCGATTACTCCGAGAAGATGTTCCAGCTCAAATACGCCGCAGGTCATCTAGCAGTTATGAATACGCCAGGCTTGGTCCTGGGTGCAGGACGAAACAATCCGTTGATCCAGCTGCTTGGTATCTCGTTCGATACGTTCAACTTCATGCATCGTTGGGTGGGACGTGTAATCACAGCCAATGCGGTCATTCATATGAGTGCCGTGCTGGCCGACCAGGTTTATATGCGTGAGTTGCCTTAATCATATATGATGCAATCATTCACTAACATCGACTTTTTGAACTTAGATGGCACGGACTATGTTCTATATGTTATGTGGCAACAGAGACTCTTTCTATGCGGCCTTCTGGTATGTGATGCAGTTCACCAGCGCTTCAGATGGTCATCTAACATATATCTCCTTAGGCTATCCTTGGATTCTTTTTCATTTTTATTCAATCTCTGTCGCCGGCCCGACATGCATTTTACGAATTATTCCTTCACCTACACATAGCCCTGGCCGTATTTGCCTTCGTGGCGCTTTGGTATCACCTGAAAAACCTGTTACAACAGCGTGTGCTTCTTGGCACCTTGATCCTATGGGGTATTGATCGTGCAGGTCGACTTGGAATACTACTTTGGAGAAATCTTAGCTCAAGACCCACAACTGCCACGGTCGAGGTTCTGCCTGGGTCTGTTGCTCGCGTTGATGTTGCCGTGGCTCGGGCATGGCGCTTCCGTCCAGGCCAGTATATGTACCTCTACATGCCGTGCCTTGGCCTGTGGACATCACATCCCTTCACGGTTGCGTGGTCATCGACATCGGATTCGTTGGGTATGAACGAAAAACGCGCCTCGGGTGACTCTTTGGACGCTCTCACCGGAGGCTCGCCGACTACAACCATGTCCGTCCTGATCAAGGGCCAAGACGGGTTCACGAAAAAGTTGCTCCAGAAGGCGGAAGACTCCGCTGAGGGACGTATTCAGGCTATGGCATTGGCAGAAGGGCCATTTGGTATGGATTCCATATTTTAAATATTGATTGTTGATGATGATCTTGAACATATTTGCTAACATCTCACAGGCGGTATCCATTCTCTAGCCTCATATGGTACTCTACTGCTGATAGCTGGGGGAATCGGCATTACCCACCCAATGTCATATTTGAATGAGGTTATCGCCACATTCACCGAGCAAAAGACAGCCACTCGCAAGGTGCATCTGGTCTGGATCGTCCGCAGTCTAGGTATGACAACCCCGCCTTTTACATGTAATTGACCACTAACATTAAAAAAAAAGACCATCTCAGTTGGATTCAAAGTTTCATGGCCGAAATACTAGGCCACGAATCCCTAACCAGCTCAACAAACCCGAACGGCCACTCATACTTCCAATTTCCACGGCTCCTCCTCTCCATCAGCCTCCACATCACATCACATAAGGACACAGTCGAGGAATACATCCCACAACCAGATTCGCTGTGGATGCAATGCGCTCCGCCCAACGTACCGGTCAGCATTCACCACGGCAAGCCGTGTATGCAATCCGTTCTAGAAAAAGAAAAAGAAGATCAGATCGGTGCGATGGCGGTGAGCGTTTGCGGTCCTGGTGGCCTGGGCGATAGTGTGCGGGAGGCTGTTAGAAATGTGCAAGGAGAGAAGACGGTTGATCTCTTTGAAGAGACATTCTCATGGTAGGTGACTTTTGTCTCTGAATATGTTAACTAGTGGACGCTCTGCGGGTTTGACGTTATATTTTCTTGTAAACAATTTTTGAGTTGAGCTCTACATCAATACCCTCTGTGAGGTTTTAAGAATCGGTTCTAAATCTAATTCAAATGTATGTTTTTGACTAGAAGCCTGATGTACACATTGTTGCGATGCTAGAGTAGTGGTTTGTATACACTTTGCATACTAGGTCTCAGTTGGCGAATCCGTTCTTTGTACAGAACCTACATTCATTTTTCACTTCCCTATTCTTGATATAGACATTGGATTAAAGAGATTATCTACGGATTTGTCCAAGGCTTATCTCATGTACCTACTTGGGGTATGATCAACCCAAAATCATTGCCGGTCGCAGATATACCCATCATGCATTCCAATACTCTAGGGGCACTACTCTATTTTGCAAGCATCGAAAATTCTTAACAGGATGGTATGTCATTGTTCATTACACGCTCAATTTTGGCTAGAGCACGGTCTATCAAATCTTCCACGAGTTCCTGACCAGACGTGCAGGTAACCTTCGCATCACGAATGCCTTGCACCCATATATCCCATCT
This sequence comes from Penicillium hordei, assembly GCF_028827395.1. Taxonomy (NCBI): domain Eukaryota; kingdom Fungi; phylum Ascomycota; class Eurotiomycetes; order Eurotiales; family Aspergillaceae; genus Penicillium; species Penicillium hordei. The sequence continues at coordinate 1,873,688 of NW_026623146.1, read as the reverse complement.
TTCGCGTTCAAAGCCTTTCCAGCCGCGGTTTGAATACATTTCTCCTGGTCGCCCATCATACTTGTTGTATCTTCGGCAGTTGAGTACATTTTCCCATAGCCTATCACCGGCACAGATTAGCCAGTAACACACGCCAAGCAGACCAGCTGTAGAAGCCACTCGTTCGGAAAGAACGCCCTCTTCAAACACATGGCGAAGCCCGCGGAGTGCCAGATGAGACACATCCATAGCATCGCTGATCCACACCTGCAACGGGGAAGTGTACTCAACATCGGCAGCTTGGGTCACTTTGGCGAGGAATATATTGAGCTTTGTCCATCTGATTTGCTGTTCAGGCTCCATATCTGGGTCGCTGAGGTCTAAGGATCGATTAGCGCGACAGAAGAAAAAAAAAAAAAAAAAAAATACAGAATCCGGTGTCGCTTACATTTCATCTGGTCAGTCCATATTTCACGGACCCAGAAAGTCAGGGACGGTAGATGTGACCATACTCTGCTTCCATCTTGTGTCTTTAGGACCAACCCAGTCGACGAATCGACGGCATTGTACAGCTTCAACTCTGCCAGGAACTTAACCAATGGATCATACTGAGTTGTATCGATTTGCATAGCCAACTCAATGATAGCTATAAATGTTATTGCATCGGCCTTCTCGATAGTGCCTCCTGGGCCGTAGTCTTCCAGTCTGTCCATTGTCGCAGCTATGACCCATTGTACAGCATCATCAACCTCAACATCCCCATTGACAAGTGCCTCGAATAACTTAAACTCCTTGGACTCTTCAGCCCGCGTGAGCGTGAGCATCTCATCCCACATGGTGACTATTGGCAATTTTTTTCACCTGAGGTTTTTTTTATATTTTCTTTTCTTTCTTTATTTTTTTATTTTTATTTTTTTTTTCAATTTACGAGTGGGCGGGAAATCCTTGTCTAGCGTGGCTTAGGGCTAGGCTAGGCTGGAGATTATTACCGATAGAGTTTATTTTTGAATGTGGATTCGATAGATGTACGATGTAGTGGATTAAATAGATACGAACGTTGAAGTCAAGCAATAATGATAATGATAATGATAATGATGATGTGAATACGAATACCAAGACAGTAGTGGATCGAAGGATCATAAGGGGTGAGGGGTGTTATATTAACCCCAACGGACATTGCCCGTGCGGGGATATTCTTGAATTCCGAAACCTAGCAATTCCACTGTATATATCTATCCCAAATACCGAAAGGGAAACAATTGTATAAGAAAACAAAAGAAAAACATATGAGACACTTAAATTAAACCATCACTGTTCAATTTGACTCTGTGCAACAGCCCACTGGAAAAGTTCTGCGATCGAGTTGCTCACCGCAGCCGTCCTAGGAATTTCATGTCCACCGCCATGATCATAGGTGCGACGTTTCGTTGCTTCGCAGATACCAGACAGATGCACACCGGCCGCCCACCGAGGATCTTTCGAGCCGTAAATATGTACCGTGGGAATGTTGATGTGGTAGGGACTAGTAATCTCATTCCGCAATTCGGCCTCCGAGAGCCCGCTGTCTGGACTTTGGAGACCAATCCACCGCTCCCCACCCTGCGCCAAGAGAGCCGCCGAGTGAGCTTGTTGGTTTAATGCAGACCGGGATGCAAGATCACGTCTGCGCGCCTCGGCAGAAACATGGAAGCCCATCTCCTCAAGAACACCCAACGATGCACCACCGCACACAAAAATAGCCGCTTTGAACGGCGGCGGGAGGTGGGGTGTCTCTTCGTGGTGGAATAGCAGAGCACTAGATCCCAGGGCGCAGCCTTGAGAGAACATGAGTGCGAGATCGTATGGGCCATTTTTGGCGATATGAGCAGTCAGCCAGTCGTAGGTGGCTCGGACGGACTCAACCTTGTCATTTTGCCAAAAAGAGTAGTATGGCGGACCGTAGAAGATATCTACTCCCGGAGCGGCGTCACACTCGAATGGACCATCGATGAAGTCAAACTGTATGTCGTCGGGAAGTTTGGCGCGGAATGTGGCTGGGGATATTAGTTAGCTGGAAAGACCGGTGGACAGCGGGGGAAGGGCTGACCAATTTGGGACTTGAAGATGGAGCCACTAGTCCCTCTGCCGTGGAGGCAAAGCACTTTCATGATGATATTCTGGTTGAAGTTGAAATAAGAGGGGAAATTCTGTCGGAGGGGTTCAAGTTCATGCAGGTAAGCACTAACCGACTCGACCCCGCGATATGACGGTTCCGGGATAATGCCTTATTTCGAACAGTCCAAAGACGTCAAATCCGTTGGTTTGGACTCGAATCACAGGATACAAGTCTGACCATTATTCTCAAACGGCTTTGAACCCTGATTTTGTTTCTAGTCTTGGCTGATACCCCCTTGCGCCAATTAGGCGGAGAACCTCATATACTGGCATGTCAGACATACTTACACTGAAAATAAATTGATAGAAATCTCGAAGGTAGATTTAAAGTTGCCGCGGCTTTTGTAGTTTTCCTGCCAGTTTTCTCCGTATTATCAAGCCTAGTATATGATCGGGGTACGATCTTATTCCTTTCTGAGCATCCTGGTCTTTCTGGCACTTTATTTCTGAATTGTATCTATATACTGTGTCATGGTGGAAATGTTACTTTTAGAAATTTGACCATTTGTCCGTCGAAAATCGGCCTCTAGGCTACGGTTGGAACATATGTAGTGTCTTTCTTATCTGCAATACTCATAGTGCTTCGTTTCAGGTGAATGATTGGCGCAATATGGCCTCTCTAAATGCGTCAAAGGCTTGACTGCATTCGTGTTCATGTCAATGATCCCTGGTGCAACATTGAAAATTGGCCAAGACTAAATCAAGACCCAGAGTATGGAATAGGTAGAGGGAGTATCGATTGGGGCCTACTTTTCAGTGTGAATTGAAAGATGTCCAATGTGGGGGCTTCCGTTTTCGCGTGATAAAGGCTGTGTAGCATATTCATGCGTGGCACACATAAGTATAAAACACCACTGTTCCAGGGGCAACGCTGTTAACCTGTTAACCAACTGTGTAGAGGCGGATAAACCAAGACGGAGTCGGTGCAATAATTGTGACGACCCTCAGAAAATTGTCCAAGTGGAGATATAAAGTGGATATCCCGAGTATTTTGTCATACTTCTCCCAATTTGTAATCAACAAACTATTTAATACTCCATCTTCTTCATATTCCATATTCCAGATCACTTTCTTTCTCCTTTATATCCATACTACCACCATGAAGGCAGTCGTCATCACCCAACCCAAGACCGAGGGCTTGGTCACTGATCGTCCCCTTCCCAAGCTTCGCGATGACTACATTCTTGTCAAGACCGTCAGTGTGGGCTTGAACCCCACCGACTGGAAGCACGTTGCTTACCTTTCTCCTACCGGTGTTCTCATCGGATGCGACTATGCAGGCATTGTCGAGGACATCGGTAAGGATGTAAAAAAGAATTTCAATAAGGGTGACCGCGTGTGTGGATTCGTGCACGGTGCCAATGCAGTGCAGCCTGAGGATGGCGGTTTCGCCGAGTACATTGTCGCCAAGGGTGACGTACAGTGGAAGATACCCGAAAATATGAGCTTCCAGGAGGCCGCCACCCTCGGAGTGGGCATCAACACCGTGGGCCAGGGTCTGTACCAGAGTTTGAAGCTTGCATTGCCCACCGAACCCATTAAGGATGCGACCCCGATTCTTATTTACGGCGGATCCACCGCGACCGGCACCCTGGCCATCCAATTTGCCAAGCTCTCGGGCTACAAGGTCCTGACCACTTGCTCCCCGCACAACTTCGATTTGGTCCGCAGCCTTGGCGCCGATGATGTTTATGACTACAAGGACGCTCAGGCCCCCGCTCAAATTCGCAAGGCCACCGATAACAACCTGAAGCTCGTATTCGACTGCATCTCGCTCGAGTCCAGCGCTGCGTTCTGCGACAATTCTATCTCCACTGATGGTGGCGAGTATAGCGCTCTGTTGAACACCAAAATTAACCGTGCCAATGTGAATGACCGCTTCACCTTGGGTTATACCGCCATGGGCGAGGCATTCACCTTCGGGGATATTTCCTTCCCCGCCAAGCCAGAGGACAGAGCTTTCGCTGAGAAGTTCATTCCCATTGCTGAGAGTCTACTAGCCCAAGGAAAGGTTAAGGTTCACCCTCCAAAGGTTGGTGAGCATGGATTAAAGGGTGTGATCGAGGGCCTGAAGTTGCTCAAGGAGGACAAGGTCAGCGGCGAGAAGCTGGTCTACAATGTCTCCGAGACCCCGGAATAAGACACTACTTTGTGTCTACTGGATAACTTAGAGAACCGCAAGGCTACCATTTTTGTTCCCACATTATCTATCCCTGTATTCCAAGTGATATATTTTTCATTAGTTGTCATTGACATTGTCAATGTAGAACCTTCATAAAACAGGCTTGGATTTTTCTAGAATTTTCCGCTCGTCACCTGCCCCTCCTTTGTTATCTCAAACCTGATTATTAATCGAGCCATTCTCCTGCGTTTCGTACAGGAGTGTCCCTCGGGTCCTCGGTTTAAATCTCACTTCCAACTAACTGTTGTCTTGCCAGCCCAGACTAGTTCCAAACCAATTGCGACGGTTATCAATTGAACCTTTGCCCAAACACGCCAGGAACATCAGGAAGCATATCAAAAATGATTACACAACGTTGAATAAACATAAATTCTTCATAACGGTCTTTACCTTCTAAATTAGGGCGCGGATACCTTCGGCACTGAGGAAGTTTCCCGAGGTTCGGACAAAGGCCAATCATATTAAGGCTCTATCCGTTTTAGGGTTAGTCTCCGTAGGAACAACTATCCCTGGATGCATGGACATACTGATAGTACATCCACTTGTGGAAAGCATCATCTGATGTCCCGTTCTCAGATCGGCAGTGATTTGAAAGCAACAGGTTGATTGATAATCTATTGACAAGGCCGCTATCAAATACCACGCACTCTAGGACTGCCGGGGCACCTGCAAGTGCCTCGGCAGAGACCTGATTAGTACTCAACATTTACGTGGACTGCCCAGAATTTCCTCGATTTCAAAGGTCTTGGATCCTAGTTGGATGATAATAAATTTATTCCAAAACATAACCCAGTGTTCTCTCCGTTTCTTTGAGGTGTGATATTGTTTGAATAGGAAGGACATGACCATTTTAAGTCCCGGAAAATCCATGCTAGTTGAAGATATATCAAATAATTTCATTCTGGAAACATAAAGTTAGATAAGAAAATGAATAAATAGCAGCGTGTTGAACATCTGAGAGGCAGCGCTTCATGACCGACCTGGTGTTGAACCAGTCAGACATATGTTCCAAAATCACTTCAGTTCCACGCTCGCATTCGCGCTTAGTGATAGTGGCGTAAGAGTGGCCAATCCTGCCCGAGTCTCAGCATCCTCTAGAGTAAGCGTTGCATTCTTTCCGCTCCCAATGCCTAGTGACCTCTTCACGGCCTTCCAGCTCTCAACGCACAACAGGTAGACACATGTACAGCCAAGGACCACTCCCCACTCCCAGGTGATAGCATGATGCTTGAATACAAGTTGGTTGACAACTGGGAGGTAAATGACTGGGAAGGCAACGACAAAGCCAGCCATGACCGCCCAAAAGAGGAAGCGGTTCTTCCAGAGGGTGGGAAAAACTGAGAATGTTTTGGGATTTCGGATCGGATCCATGTTGAATAGGGAACGAGAAAAGTGCTTCACCTCCCACGCTGTAACAAGGAGAAGAAAGGTGAGTGTCGCGTATGTTGTAGCGCGAGCGCGGAACACTGCGTCGCAGCTTGGATTGTATTCTTGATTACATCCATCGCCTAAAGAAGATGTTCCCGATCCCGCGGCATATATCACGCAGACAAACGAGACGAGGCAAAGTGTGCCCATAAAGGCTCCGTATATCATTTTATCAACGATGAGCTCACGGGTAAACACACCTATGCGTAGGTCGTGTGGTGGTCTATACATGATATCTGGCTGGGCCTCTTCAAGTCCAAGGCCGACGGCCAAGAATGAAGACGTAACAAGATTCGCCCATAAGATCTCCAGTGGAGATAGAGGGAAAACCGAGTCACCTCCCTTATCTTTAAAAGCAAGAGCGATCAACAGGAGGATCACTTGTGCAATGTTTGAAATGAGCAGATGCATGAGGAACTAAAGGTGATGTCAGTAAATCAACCTAAATATAAATGGGGATATTTTCACCTTCTGAATGTTATCAAAAAGTCGTCTACCTTCTTCTACTGCCTTGACAATGGAGGAGAAGTTGTCATCTGTCAAAACCATATCGGCAGCCTCCTTCGCAACATCGCTTCCATTTTTGCCCATAGCAATACCAACATCGGCCCTTTTGAGAGCAGGGGAATCATTAACACCATCTCCCGTCATGACACAAAATGCCTGACGCCGATGCATCGCATCTACCATCCGAACTTTGGTGGCAGGGCTGCAGCGTGCAATAACAAGAGGCAGTTCCTCAATCGCATCAATTTCTGCATCGGTCAACTTGTCGAATTCATCTGCAGCCATTACCAGTCTGCTGGATTTGACAACTGTTGCGACACGATCAAGGATACCGACTTCTGATGCAATTGCTGTGGCTGTCTTAATGTGGTCACCAGTGAGCATGTGAACAGTGATTCCTGCCATTTGGCATCTGCGTACGGCTGCAGCTGATTCGACTCGAGGGGGATCATAGAGTCCTACAAGACCCCCAAATCGTAGGCTTGATTCAGCAGAACTTCGTGGAGATATTTGAGATTCGTCGGCAGCTGGGGGTGTCTTACACGCGATGCATAGCACGCGAAGTCCTTCACCCGCCATCCGGTCGGCCGTGTCTCGTATGATTTGCTTTTCTGCTTCATCAATATTGAGATGTGGAATAATAGCCTCCGGGGCGCCCTTGGTATACACCTCTTTGATAATATCCCGTAAATTGTCATAGACAACGGTCATCTTCTTGATGGCAGAATCAAATGGATACTCTGTATGCAATTGAAGTTGTCTTTTCTTCATCACAGAGTCTTTTCCAAAATCAAAGCGCAAAGCCAGAACATGAAGAGCAATTTCCGTTGGTTCACCCACAGCACTCCATACTCCATTGTCATGGTGGACAGTGGAAAGGTTGCAGAGAGCAAGCGCTCGTAGGAAGGTATGTAGTGCAGGATTATCTTCGATGGGTTGATTGGAGCTCCAATCAATCTCATCTAGTTGAACCAGACCACTGGTCGGATCAAATGGATCTGTAGTCTGGCTCACAGTCAAAGTCCCAGCACCGGGGATCCATGCAGAGCGGGCTACCATCTTTCCCTGGGTCAAGGTCCCTGTCTTGTCAGAACAGATATTTGTGACACCGCCGACTGCCTCAAGACATTGGAGTTTTCGGACGATCACATTCCCCCTGGTCATTGCTTTTGTGCCCACAGCTATTGTGATGGTGAGGACAGCGATCAACGATTCCGGGATGACGGCAACGGCAACACAGATTCCATATATCAGAACCTCGCCCTGAACATCCCATTTATTGACTGAAAAGACTATTATGGCGAGCAGAATAGCTAGTCCGAAAAGCAAGAGTGCAAATTTGCTCAGCTTCACTTGCAACGGCGTGCCAACCAAGCCCAACACGTTCATGAAAAATGCCTTCCCCCGTTTCCCTGCCTTACCAAGACGGCTCGAGTCACCAGGATTGGGTTGTGTCTGTAATAGTTGTGCAATCTTCCCAACTTCTGTATTCATCCCTATTGCGGTGACTATTCCCATTGCACGACCTTGTGTAGTGCTACAGCCAGAATAAGCCATGTTGGTTCGATCACCGATAGGAATATCAGACAATGATAGGGTTATATGAGGGGTTTTTAGGACGGGGAGGGATTCGCCTGTCAGAAGTGCTTCATCCATGGAAGCATTCATGCCATCGAACAAGCGCAGGTCGGCAGGGACAATATCCCCAACCGCTAGCTGGACTATGTCACCGACAACCAGCGACTCCGCCTTGACAGAGGCAATGCGACCCTCTCGGATGGCCCTGCATATTGGGGCGGAGAGACGATGCAGCGAAAGGATTGTCTTTTCGGCGCGGTAGTCCTGAACGAAGCTAGAAGACAAGGTTTAGCCTAAGTAGGGTACAGGTTTCGATTCTCGATTCCGAAATACTTACCCCACAACTATATTCAAAACAATCACTGCCGTGATGACGCCTCCCTCAATGTAATCATCGATTCCAAAGGAGAGGGCCATGGTGATCAGAAGAACCTTGGTCTGTGTCAGCTATATCTTGCTAATAGCATTGATAGATCTATTGAGTTTAGCATACTAGTGTCAGACTGTTAGACACCTGCCTTAGCAGTATCCCCCAGACGGAGACACCCTCCATTTCACGCACGGTATTCGGACCATCGCGCTGGAGGCGGGAGGCCGCTTCGGTGCCAGAGAGTCCATTTCTAACGCGTGTGTTAACAATAACGCCTGGCAATGTTGAAGTGCACCAGATATTAACGCACCGGAGATCTGTGTGGAGGAGGGAGGCTAGCTCAGATGGTTCTATAAGATGGGCGCTCTGGCCGGGCCCTTCTTTACTTGCTTGGAGCTCGAAGGGCGTAGTGTTATCAGTATGCGAGATAGACTTTTTGTCGGTATCGCAAGGCTTAGTATGTAGCCGTTTTGTCACATTGGGTTGATTGATTTCCGTAAAAGGACATATAGGAGGCTCTGTCGATTCCTCGACATCGGGGGTTGTCTCTACGCCCATTCAATAAGATTTTGGTAATGAAAGCGGTGGAAATAAGCTAGCTGGTCTTTAAATCCCCTGATGAATACCCGTCAACCTTGAGAATAGGGGAAAAGTATGTTCACACTAGGGGAGGGGGGAGGGGGAAGTAGCAAGATGGGGGAAGGAAACCAGAAACGCAATTTGTATGCAAGAAGTAGCCATCTACATCCAACAAGAGCACATGTTCACATGTTCACTTGCTTCCAACCAGAAGAGGGGGTTCTCCAGGCTGTGAGGGGCAGCTCTGATCACATCGTGAAGCCACGATGTCATTGGGGCGACCCATTGTCGGAAATGCTTGGCTCATCTGGACTCCGGCGGGAATTTTCAAAGATACTGGTGTGCAGTCCAGTTAAATCATGGGACCCAAGATCCTTACATCGGGATTGGTGGCGTTCCAGTCCGGGGTTAAAGCCCAATGCACTTGGCTTCTAGGCAGTCGTGGCGTGCTATTCCTGGATTAAGGCTGACGGCTTATCGGAATTCCAGCCATGCCCTGTCGTACTTTGACTGTTGGAAGTTCAATTCAGGTCAGTGGTAAAGAGCCGAGTACCGGATAACAGGAATGCCCTATTGGTTAAATCCGGTGGTTCTGTGAAGTCCACAACTGCATGGTCCTGTATGAGCACAGCCGCCTTGCCAATAGTTGAATACGCCGCATTCCAAGAACTCGGCATCTTGGGACTGACACGTCCACTCTCACTGCAGTGACCCTATGAAAATTGGTAGCGAATCGGAGATGACAGTCGAAGCCGGCCACGGTCAGAGAGCGGTCAGAGTGTATGTGCCATGTCCAAAATCAGGTCAGAAGAAGATTGATCACTCCATCACTCCTTACCTATTATGCACATAGTACATAGGTAAATGACTAGTAACGAGAAATATATTCCATGTAGAGGTAAAGGAAAGGAAGGAGGAAGCAACAAATGACAATTTGTAGTTGATACCACAGAAGTATATGATGGATCGGTGACAAAGAAAGTACCTAGTACAAGCCCACCTAAGGCGGCCAATCAAGGAGCGGCCCGCACCATGAAAAATCACTGCGACAACTTTGGAACTCTACTTTTTGCTCAAACACACCTTTAAGAAGCTTCCAATCTTCTATTTTCTCTATCGTCAATATGGTCGGCCCTATAGCATCCCTCTCACAATTAAATCGTGCCGACGGTTCAGCATCATACAAATGCCCAGCTACCGGTTACAACATTCTGGGCGCAGTCAACGCGCCCATTGAGCTCCCAGCACGCCGTGACGCATTGAAACCCGAAGAAGCCACTGTGGAAGTCTTTGTCAAACCTGGTACGACAACTGCCGGCGTCGGTGAAAGATATGTCGAAGGAATCCTGCGGTCTGTGCTAGGGAAAATCGTCCTCGGGCGGGAGAAGGGCTTCCCCCGTCGCGGCGTGGTCCTCACCTTAGCTATTGTTGGCGGAGAGAGCGTGGCACGCGGTGACTCTGTGAGTATTTCAAAGCTTCGCTTCGCCCTACACTGTGTCGAACTGTCAGACTGATCTATCTAGTACCTCACTATCCTCCCGGCTCTCCTACATGCTGCCTTGCTCGCTATGATATCTGCCTCCGTCCCTCTATCGATGACCTTCTCCGCAACCCTCCTCGGTGTAACCAAGTCTGGTGATATTGTCCGGGACCCCTCCCCGACTGCCGCCAAGGCTGCTGTGTCCCTCCATGTTTTTGCCGTCTCCTCGAAAAATCACCTTTTGCTCAACGAAAGTGAGGGTCGGTTTGAATTTGACACCTGGGAACTTGTCCGTGAGCGCGCGCTCTCTATTTGTCAGGGTGTGACAACCCCTGGCGATGATGGTGACGTTGCCATGGGCGAAGGGACGGCCAGCGCCAGCTTGAACGGTTTCATCCGGGAGACCGTGGAGGACCAGGTCTACAGCGACTACGCCTACAAGCTGGACTCTATCTGAGACGGACTGCGCCCACGGCAAATTTGCGGAGAGTTAGTGAGACGCGATAAAATAAGACAGGTCGATCGGCCAGGCCCTTGTCTGGTGCACAAGACTTCCTTGAAGCACTCGTTATATCTCCTCCCCCTCCCCCCTCCCCCTCGACTAGAGATACGACTGTGCCACAAAACAATTGATCAAGTACGACACCCGGTTAAGGTACCATCACCTGACTGCCGCTGCATGTACAACACGCTTCATCCAGCTGCCACAAGCGACATCCTTGCTGCATATGAGGCTTGTTTTCGGGTTCCCACCCTGTTGGACTCCGGACAGCCCCCGTCGGCTTTTGGTATTGAGCAGTTTGAGTTGCCCAATCTTGTCAAGAATTGGAACTACAGACTCCTAACAGACGCAGCCAGAATGATGGGTCCATGGCCCAGTTCGAGTCAGGATTGGAAGGAATACATGTTTAACCGACATTCTGACAAAGACAGCAAGTAGCATGGAGAATGGAGAATGGGATACCAAAAACAAATACTACTTATCCATGGGTTACCTATAAGCTTTTGAATCATTCTGTAATCTTTGATATGATAGTGTAAACGTCATTTATCTGAGCGCACTGCGCGAGTGTACGCATTTGGTAATTGCTAGGCTAGTCAAACTCACCAATGATAGAATTTTCTGGGGAATCTCGCCAATGTCAGAAACAATGATAAACAGGTAAACCAATCTAAATAGTCTCCTACTTTAGTGTGATTCTCGAGGTCCGTGGTCATCCTAAAAGGGATTTCCTTTATTTTTCCGCTGTATCCCTGCCCTTGTCAATCTTTACCCTGCTTAATTCGCATCCTTGTCGATAGATCAAAAAAGAAAAAAGCAAATTCCCCCAAAGCTAAAAGATCGCGGAAGACGCTAGAATCAACATCAACTGGGTCCACGACACAGCTGCGATCTGAAGACTTCGGATCCGCAAACCCCGTTACATCCGAGCTCTTTTTCCCTGATTACTCCCCCCATCTTATTTACCCGCCTAAGCCGATGGCGTCCAGCCGTGATAATCTACGGTCTGACACACTCTCGAGTCTTTCTGGGAAACCCCCATCTCATCCATCTCATCCATCTCACCTATCTCACCCCTCTCATCCCTCTCACCCTTCTCACCCCTCGCGATCCTCGACCAAAGCCTCACTCCCAGCTACGGTGCTTCTCCGCGATGCTCTCATAACAACCCAGGATCGCCCACATCTCCCTCAAGGAACCAACAGCGTGCTTTCTACACAAATATCCGAATCGACTCAAGAGGAGGACGCAGGCTTATCGCTGCCTTCCTCGATATCACGGTCGTTCCGCCGGAAGTCGATTAATCGGCGATCGAAGAAAGCGCTGTCAACCGACTGTATACCGCGACAGACAATTTTGAAAGCCCTGGCCTCCCGGGCTTCGATCCTCGGAAATAACACCAATATGTCGGCGAGTTCCTTGTCGAGTATGCTCGCGAATAAACCCACCCAGGCTTCCCCGCCTTCCGACAGCCGACAACGGCGGGGGAGCAATGATTCCTCCCACAACCTCTCCGCCGCACTATCAAATCTTCAATTGAGCGGATATCTCGATCGATCACCTACCACGGCACGTCTAATACTACAATCGCCATGTTATTTCCACCAACGCTTCGATGACGCTGTCAACATAAAAAAGGTGTTGGAGGAAATTGCCGACGACGAGTGGCTGTCCCATTCACGACTAGTTCAGACGGCAACTGGAGTCCGTGAAGTATCGAAGCAACTACAGCGCCGACCTATCAAACGGGCGGTGCGAAATGTCATGATTGTCACTAAGGCGCGTGATAACAGCCTGGTGCACTTGACTCGGGAAGTTGCCGAGTGGCTACTTTCGACCTCAAGATATGGAAATGAATTAGGAGTCAATGTCTACGTAGATGCGAAGCTGCGAAATTCGAAGCGATTTGATGCTCCGGGCCTATTGCAGAAAGACCCAATGTTTGCGCAGATGTTACATTTTTGGACACCGGATCTTTGCTGGACATCACCGGATAAATTCGACTTGGTGCTGACGCTTGGCGGTGATGGTACCGTTCTCTTCACATCTTGGCTCTTTCAGCGTGTGGTTCCGCCTGTGCTCTGCTTTTCATTGGGCAGTCTGGGCTTCCTTACAAATTTCGAGTTTTCCGACTACAAATCTCAGCTTAATGCCGTTATGGGCGAGGTGGGCATGCGCGTTAATTTACGCATGCGATTCACATGTACCGTATATCGGAAAGACCGGAGCAAGGGAGCAGAGGTGGGCGCTGTCGAGGAGGGCGAGCAATTCGAAGTATTGAATGAGCTCGTCATCGACCGTGGCCCATCCCCCTATGTGTCAAACCTAGAGCTCTACGCCGACGACGAGCTACTCACTGTTGTCCAAGCCGACGGCTGTATCTTCTCCACGCCGACTGGCTCCACGGCATACTCTCTATCTGCTGGCGGTTCTCTGATGCACCCATCCATCCCGGGCATCCTCCTCACGCCAATATGCCCACACACCCTCTCCTTCCGCCCAATGGTCCTCTCAGACTCCCATCTCCTCCGTATTGCAGTCCCCAAATCCTCTCGATCCACCGCTTACTGCTCCTTCGACGGTAAAGGCCGCGTCGAACTCCGCCAGGGCGACTACGTCACTGTCGAAGCTAGCCAGTACCCATTCCCAACAGTTGTTTCCAACAACAACGAATGGTTCACAAGCGTCCAGCGTGCTCTACGGTGGAACACCCGCGGCGCGGTCCAGAAGAGCTGGGATGGTGGCGATGCCGACGCGGATTTGAGCAGTGATCCCAATGAAGATGAACAGTGGGACATCGATATGGACACCGCGCTTGCTGGTACAGATAGCGGCATCGGCCCCAGTGAAGATGGGGACGCTCTGTCGCCCAATCCCATGCGTCGACAAATGAGCCTGCTCAATATGTGATGTTCTTGTGCATGTTAGCGATTTTCGATTTCCTTTGGTGCTCTATACCTTTTTTTAACGTCTAGGTCTCGGTTTTTTCTTTTGTTTTCATTTCTCAGCCCCAGCGTGATGAGGTTCGCTCGGTGTTTGATTTGCATTGTAACTATGTTGTTTCCGGCATATCCCGGACAGGGAAGTATCCGCATCACTGTTCGTCTTTGATATTATGTCGATAGATTATGACGTATTGCCTCTACGGCTTGAATAGAAAGCCTTCGGCGGGTTGACTATGATTTTGTCTGACTTGATGCTGTCATGTTTAGACCTACGTGCTGTGATTTGATCTAGAATGATGGTGATTTCCCAAATTCTGCTCGTAAGTATTTCTACTTTTCGTTGGACCGTGGGTAGCGTCAGAAGGCTATTGACCGTCATTTCCCTCAAGCCCGATATGCACACATCTTACATACAGCTCCATTGTTCACAACAATTCAGGCAGCCTGTAATAAAGCTGGTCCCAGGGAGTAGGTTCCCTCGGTCCGCATCATCGGAAGTATAGTGCGGGTTTGTCGGGGATGAGATTTGTTTCTTGTAGGAGACCGGTGTAATGAGATAAGTTGGTAGTCGAACGGTAATTATCGGGTATCGTCTTTTTGATTACAGCCACAACTCGCGCTGGGCCAGCGAGCTTATGGTAGGCGCTACAAAGCATGGTTTGGTCTAGGTGAGGCGTAGTCAGTCGCCTGCTAGGAGTAAAAAGGCCTTTAGCTAGAACGTGGGGGCAAAGTAACCTTGGAGAAAAGGACAGCAAGATTGTACAATTAAGGGCCCACTAGTACTAACAGTGGGCAAGTCCACTACTCCGTACTTTAGTTGTTTACTGACTAGGTCACAAACCTCGGACTAGGGAGTTAGCACTTGAAACAACCCATTGGTCTTTATGCCAAGTGGTGTACTTTAGTATTCTCTACACCAAAAGGCCTATTGATAGCCTCTGTGTTGTCTCTCGAGTCTTTACTCTGTAGTATCATCTGTCTCTGGTCAAATCAAAGTCATTTGTTTCATGTTGAACCCGTATAGTGGCATATTAACGGGTTCCAGTTCATAAAAAGTTCCGGGAGACTCGTAAATTGGCTTATGTAATTTATTACTTTTGAGTCTCCCTCATGTCCCGGGAGCTGAGGGAGACTCAAAAGTAATAAATTACATAAGCCAATTTACGAGCCCTGGAGCCCTGGAGTCTCCCCGAACTTTTTACGAGTCTCCCCGAACTGGAACCCGTTTATTATTTTCGAGTCTCTCTCAGCTCTGGGACTTGAGGGAGACTCCAAAATAATACATTATATAAGCCAATTTACGAGTCTCCCCGAACTGACACCCGCATATTAAATGGGCTAAGACCCTTTGGCCCCCAACTTTGGCCCCCAACTTTGGCCCCCCCAACTTAAGCCATCAACGAGGTCTTTACTATAGCTGTACGGAGTAAACATAGTATCAATAGGGAGTAGCACAGTGTATGGAGTCAGTGTATGGAGTAGCCCTGGAGCTTTGCCATTCACTCCTGAGCTATGGTACTTATCAATCAAGATTCACCATTCCCTTTTTACTGCTATAAAAACCGCGAGAGATCCACTACCGTTATCGGTAGGTAACCTCAATTGTAGATAGTAAATCGGACGTTAGAGCTTGCACTTTTACCTGGTGTATTATGGCCCGCCTATTCTATACCTCCCTCCCCACCGACCTAGAGACCGCTAGTCCTATACATTCATGCCATAATTGTATCTAGCGGGCTGGTAGTAACATAAATTCGGTCCGTAATTAATTCCATCGGGGTGCAAGCCGGGCGGAAATTCCACAGCGCAATACGCCCCCAACCGTTGGCGGATCGGAGATGGAGCTCCTGAGTATTGACCGACGGAGACACTTATCATAACTGGTAACTTGTTCGCATGGTTTTACGAGCTGCTGAAAATCCTAGAGTTATGATGACAGCTAGGGCAAATGGGTATATTTACACCTGGAAATTAGTGCTAGAGATCGGTATCCAAATGGTCAAGTTGTGGAGGTAGAGGGTCTGTGGCTGTAGACGTGCGCTCTTTGTGTTGCTCACCACTTCAAAGCTCCAGCTTGATTATCCTGTTGCTACAGCTGCAATTTCCCATCATCTTTAACGACTTAGCTCTCGTAAAGAGGCTAATAGCACCTAAAGTCCTGTCCCTACAGAGATGCCAGCCAGGGTATCGCAGCCAAACATACTGATTAAGGTAGCTTCGGCGGAAGAATCCTTCCGTGTGTTTTGGTTCCTATCCCTGCCTGCGGATGGACATTTTCTACTAGGTTGAACGGACTAACCTAAATGCTGCTCTACGTTTTCCGCCACCACTTAAACCACACTATTACCCCAATAATGGCATTTTCCATCATGCTTATCCATTAAAATTTTGACGCAAGTGTTGAAATCATTGTTGATGCGTAACCTGGGTCTGCTTTATACCTACCTCTGGTCATGAACGTTCCAAAGAAAAAGTTACCTTTCTTTCCTTGCATGTCATGTCTGGTCACACGGCATTCATACACTGACACAAAAATGAATGACTGAAGAAAGTAAGTACACACAGGGGTGCAGGTATGCTGGCTGTCAGAACTTAAAGCATGCAGACGACAAAAGAATCATGCCTCTATACAAAAGCCGCGTTAATACCGTGAGCATGCTCAAGTAGTTATACCGTGTATACCATAGTGATCCTAATGCCAAGAAGCTCCATAAAATCCGGCACACTATATACGGAAGAGCAAACAAAAAGAGAACGTGGTGAAAGAACAATATCGTCGGGACTAGCTTTTCCGAAGGCGCCCAAGTTTTTAATTGCCGAGAACCCCAGTTGGTAGAATGGTTCACTTGAGAATTACGCGATTGGGAAATGAGCGTCGCGAGGCATACAGTCCTACACAGCCCTCTCTATTCTGCCTCAGTGGAACCAGAGATAATCATCCCCTCTTGCAAGGGAAGGAACTTAGCCGATGATCGTATGCCCGGTCTGTTGTCTGGTTTCATCTGGTTCTCCAATCGGACGTTGTCCGTGAAGTAGTACCATATAAGTACTCAATTGACCCGTATCAATTATGATCATTATCAACAAAGATATTGAAGAAAATCAACCCAGAAAACCAACCGTTCAACCTCCCCAAAATGAAGCAATCCACTATCCTTGCCCTGATTCCGTTCCTGGCCGGGGCCAATTCCCTGACTACTCCCCAGAAGCCTGCCCACTTCGACCTTATGGCCGTCAGCGATGGGCCTGTCCAGTATCGCGCACTGGCCGTCTCCTCCACTTTCTTCTGGCTGGGTAAAGGCGACGGATACACAGACTCATACTGTCCTCCCAACGTCGAGAAGGCCGGCCGTTGCCCTCCTGGCAGGGACACTGTCCTCAAAGATGCCAATACTTTGGTAACATACTCCCTCCTTCCTTAGCTCCATCGAATACATCCCTAACACCAGTAATAGGACACCATTGTACCAGACCAGGTTATCTATGTCGACTCGAATTATGCCGTCAGATACAGCGGCCCGAAGTCCGTCAACATTGATTCTGGCGGTAAGACAGGCGGATTCAAGTACGTTCCTGGCAGTCGATATGGCCAGTGGGCCTACCAGGGTGACGGCTTTGATGATTTCCTCGCCTGTCCCTACAACAATGGCATTTACCAGGTCTTCATCAACAGCCCCGACGCAACACCCCCTCGCGGCCAGAAGTTGGACGTCTGTGTGCCTTTCACGGCTGGTGCTTTGGAGTACGATCTGCCTGCTAATGTTACGGCTGCTGCTTGGGAATACTAAATGTGTACAATCTGAGTCTGATGATGGTCTGTGTGCGTCTACCAGATCCAGGCTTCGACTTGAATAGTCTGCATTCTTATGCATGAAGTCTTCATCTAGATGGATGGAATCAGAGGGAAGGCGTGTCAGAATATGATATATTGGGTCTACTCACTCGTTTATTATCAGGCTCAAACTAGGAATTTTAGTTTAGACTTCTCAATGAAACCATCGTTCGATCGGCTGTTGGTCTTTATTTTTCCCTTGGAAACGGTCTTATACATTTCGAAATTAACTTACTACCTAAACAGCTTGATATTCTTACAAGGGCTGCGGTAATTGCTTTACGAGTATGTTTAATTTCTAGACCAAGATGTATATCATGTTTTGAGCTATACATAGAAGGAATAATATAGGGATCTAATTTTCCTTGTGAGGTACCTAGGGTGTTACAGTAGGCTAGTGTCTGATAAACTAACCAGTTTGTCCAGCAGCAAGTGCAATGGTCGATCAGGTTGAAGGCGTCCAGGAAAGATAGGTCGAGTCGCCCAATTTTCTGACAAATGATTAACATCTGGGAGGATATCCCATCGGGAGTACCATACCTGGGTCGAATTGAGTGTGCAATAGTAAATGCAACCCCCAAAAGCACACAAATCCCACCAACAACCACATAAGCAATTCCGAAAAAGGGGTTCTTGCCTCCCAACACAGTCCTAGTGGATATCAGAATTGCCTTAGTCCCATGGTACTCCGTGACCGGAAACCCTAAACAATACTTAATGAGCGCCATACCGAATTATGAAGGGGAAGCATACTGTCCTGGATATCCAACCTGTAAAACCCCGTGGGCATTGCGTCACGATCGTTTCTTCTAGAAAGCTTGCTGAATGAGGGTAAACCGGCCGGTCTCATCCAAACGAGGAAATCTTCATCTTCATGAAGATTAGGCATGTTGTCGTACGTGTAGTTGAGGCCGTAATGTGCCCAGTTCGGTGGGGGGACAGCCTCCCATGGCTTGTACTGCGTCATTTTGATCAATTCCCGGTCACTTGGCCACGCAATTCCCGTCTTTGTCATGTTGTAGAAAGGTGTCCCCTCCTCTTGTAGATTCTGAGGTTTACCAATAGTGTCGTTGAATTTGGAGTTGGCAATTAATCCACAGGGATAGTAGGGCTTTTTGGTCGCAGGATCAACCGCGCAGGGTTCACATGTGCCGTTAGCCAAAGTGGTATTAGAGAGGGCTTTGCCCTTCAATTGGTCCAGGTCAAGCGACTGGACATATCTGCGATGGTTCTGATGGAAGTTTGTAAGCCGATAATATAGATATACCGGCGGTCCGAGTGTTTCTGGGATATCAAAGAACAAAGAACATGTGGTAGTATTCGTCGCGGGGTCGTGTTTTCGCTGCCAGCGGGCATCTTGCCTAGTCTTTAACTTGAATGTCGTCTGTACGTTATCGGGGATGGCTACTGATGAGTCCAGCGGCGCCTTCCAGCAATCCGAATAGTCAATCACGATCTCTCGAACCTTTCAAATGTACAGCATTAGAGAGGTCTACCATCCAAGGGAGATCATATTCACCAAAGAATTCGCCCAAATGAGAACCCCACCAATTGGGACCAATAAAAATCCGATGACCAGAAAAATGGGGAGAATGTTTTTAGGGGTAAGAATTGGCCTGTGGGAGCGTCAATAAATACTTATGTATTCGGAGAAGCAGTAGGATCAAAAACTGACTGCCAGGCTTTCAGTCGCTGCTGCCGAAAAGCGGTATCTATAGGAAAGTAGATGGCGTTAAAAGGACGATTTAGGACAGTGGACTTAAGGTGCGTACCGGCTGGTCTTTCAAACTTGGCGTTACCATCCGCTTTTCTTGGACGAATTTGCCCATCCGCGGGATTGGAGGTAGTTAACTCAGTCTGAGCCATTTTGAAAGCTGGTTAGGGAAGGATAATTGGATTGGAGAGTCGAGAATGGCGGAAATAAAAAGTGAAAATAAAGGCCAAGGAGTACACGGCTCAGCCATATTGACGGCTGATTCATATGATACTGATCGGCATGGAGAACACTGGCATGGGGGCTGACCAGGTTGGAGGTGATGGGGAACCAATCGTCGGTACCACTACTCTCTTTACTCGAAAACACTAGCAACCCACATATTTGGCACATAAAAGCGACCTTGGTACGGGTTCAATTCTTGATATCTCGAAGTAATAAAATCCACTGCGAAAGTCAGCTTGATGAGCTTCGCCGCAGGGCTGTGCCCAGCGACGATCTCCACCAAGGCTGGACTGTGGAGCCGTTCGCATACAACCGACTCTGTGAGGCCGCTGTGAGGCCGCTGGGAGGCCCTCCCGGGTAATATGAACAGCGTGGTGTATATCAAACACTCAAAGAGCGTCGGAAAATTGATTTCACTGACATGCTAACAACAAAGAACACAGGAAATACATGCCAAACACACCAACAGCCACCCACTGGACCCATTCCCCGCCACCACCAGCAAATAAAAACATGAAGACAGTGACGCCAATAAAGAAGATCGTCACGAAAACACGTGAGAATTGCACAAAGAAGCGTTTAGTCTCTCGGCTGCCTCGTTCCATGGTCCAAACACTAGTGGACATGAATGAGAAAAGGATGCTGTTATAAACGGAAAAGATCAATACTAGCGGCGTAACGCCCCAGGGGTAAAAGGATATTTGCAAAAAGCCAAGTCCCATCAGGCTGTTGAGCATTGAGGCCTGAGTGAGACACCAGATGGAGAGGAAAATGACTGATAGGGTTAGCGTCAGAGCCGGCACATTCAGGCAACCGGATTTGTAGTGCAGCTCGTAGTCGGGATCATCGTTGACTTCGAAGTGCGAGGCGCGGGTGAGATGTCGTGCAATGGGCGAAGGTAGCTCATCGAGATATTCGAGGCTAGAGCGGTCCTGGTTCTGACCGAATGAAAGGTAGCTCCTTCTAGTTTGTTGTGTGTCTTCCTTTTGTTTCTCGGGTTCTGGGAATAGCGATGATCCTTAGTTGTGCGGCTTTACTGCGAGGATGCTAGAAACTTACCCGGATAAAGCAGCTCAATGACCGTTACTAGAGGTATAGCAAGGAGAGCAACGGACATGACCTGACCAAAAGTCCACTTTGTGTCCTCCTTACTCGGGACTATAGTGGTGGTATTGAATAAACGCTCCACGCCCCAAATGAAACTAATCATGAGCCACCACACCTAGATTTGAGTTTATATTATGACCAACACAAGAATTTGGGGAGAAATTTACCTCAAAGAACATGGAGTTCCAGGTATCGACAGATACTCGGGCAGTAAGAAAGAGTGCTAATAGAGGCCGGTAAAACAAGTACCTCTTCAAATTTCGAGGGGAGCGCTGAACATCACACCAGCCGTAAACCACGCGAAGCGGTATACGAAGCGAATGACTGATTCTTCTTCGAATGTTGTGATCAAGAAATTTCGAGAAGCTCTTATGTAATTTGACAACCCGACACATAAATCCGACACATAACAAAACGAGCGATATCGACGTAGCGATAATAGCATGTTCACTGTAGGAATAGTAATTCAACCCTTCCCAATAATAGGAGTGCGCATGTGGGTCAAGTCTTAACATCGGTTTCAGATAACAGATTGCGTAGTCCTTAGGTGTGGGAATACCGGTGTACTCATCCGTTATCTGCCATCTATAATTGGCCGCGGGGAGAAAAGCGAAGAAGAGGAGCACCACGAGTACAAACATGCAAACGAGTCGCCAGGTTCGTTCAGCCGGTCGATTGTGTAGATAATTCCGGAGAAGGGTTAGACACGAGAGATGGGTCAGACTGGAAAACCATGCCAGGTAGACTACTACCAGCCATTGGTAGCAGGAGATTCCACATTTGAGCTGCGCTACACCGCTGACCATGATGGATACTCCCGTGAATATCTGGATGTCACTCATGGCGAGGACGCACTGTTGCGTTTCTTTTAATATTGATCAAAGGAGCTCAATAAGGTCGTAACATACCTTGACCAGCGAGCCTTCGAAACGGGCATGGATCCTGAATCCACTACTATCTGTACCAAAGATCTTAGTCAATAGTCCCCGTGGACCCCGAAGCACTAGTTCATCAATGGGATTTGGTCGTGGCTGTACGGCTAACAGGGGATTGATATGCCCGTCGCGAAAGGGGTCGAGACACGCTTGATAAGAAAGCAAGTAGTAAAACACGATAGTGAGTACCACCATGCCCGCAGTCACAACGTACCCGATTAAAACCTGTAAAGATGAGCCATCCGTCTCTTAAGTGACCTTACTTGTGACACTCACTCCGATCCCCGTGATATCGTCGTCTTGATCGATAGTGGTCGGGTGCACCGAGCAATTGTAATTGCACATGTCGAGAACAGATATTTTGCGCCTTCCACAGCAATTAGACCTATAGTCGGCTTTTGGCCCGACTCATATAATCATTGGTTGCTTGTGAGTGCCATCTATGTGCCAATTATTCTATCTTGCTCAGTGGTTAAATGAGATATTCACTTTTTTCGTTTAAAACGCGTTGTACAGGCTTGTACCAGGATAGGGGATGGGAAAAAAAAAACAAGACCACAACCCCGGTGCGCCATCCGATCCGATCGGCAGGGAGCTGTGGGGGGCCAAGACCAAGACGAGGAGGCTCTCTAGAGACCTGTGTTGTTGCGCTCCTATAGAATGATTGTCCACTGGGTTACGAAAATAAATAGGGTTTATTGCCACGTCCATTTCGTCAGCTGCACGCTTATTCCTTGGACTAGAATGTCAACTCAACGGCGTGATCAGAAGGAATGAAGGGAAGCCCATACGAAGTCGCTCAGCTATACGTCATTATGGAGGGGTTGGACAACCTTGGATTATTTATTATCCGCATATACCTGCTTTACAGGCAAGACCATCGGTTGCTATTCCTTTCTTACTCTCCGCCTCTCCTTTCAAAGTCTTGATGCCATGTCTACTGAATCAAATAATCGCCAGTATTGATGACACGAAAGGATAATTATGTAATACTCAGAAGCGTGCCCAGTTCTATTAGTAGGGAGAAGGCCCTAGTAGACCTTGACGAGATTTGGGCCTATAAAAGCCCATCCGGGCCCAATCAAGGGGTCTTGGCGCCTAAAAACCTACTACTGTAATTGCTGTACTACGGCCCTCTACTTATTATTGAAGATTTGAATTTAATGTGTATAGATTTTGAGGTGCTATATTAGTATATAGTGTAATTTTGGACTATATGCGACCTCTAGAAGTTGGGGAATTAGTGAAATGGGTGAAGTTGATATCTTGGATATATATTTTTGAATTATGACTATATAGTAGTACTAGTACTTTCTAGGGGAACATCTGTAATTTAAAAGTCATCTTTATAATACGTTATATAATTTTTACTAGGTAATCTATAAATTTAACTCTATGTATTCTACTTCTCTAATAACAACTAAATATTACCTTAGTAGAAGATAAGAAAACGGCGCTTAAACGTAAGGTAATTTTGAAAGGTAACGTAGAAATATGGATAGGCCTAGATGGGCTTTTATGGGCTCAAATCTATGTGCTTTGCGGAAGTCTACCCTCAACCTTATTGCACTGAAGCTGAGTTGAAGACCATCAAGGCTTCGAGGAAACAATATTTTCTGGTTTTTTTTTGGTGCAGACAGCCTGGAGTATAATTTCTGAGTTAACCTGAATCGTGTTTGATGAAACCGATCAGAATCAAATCACTTGAATGTCAACGGCTCATCTAGACAGCGCACCGGAATTTACTCAACAATGGAAAACAGGACATGACGTTTCAAGCCCTCGGGCTCTTCTAGTCAGTTATTGCTCATACTTCCACATATATCTCCATATCAAGACATGTGAGGAATTGCGTCCTACAACACCGCTTTAGTATACTCCACGGGGCTATATATCAAGCCCAAGTACATACCGTGGAGACTGGGCTGCTAGAACTAGACCATTCCGATTCTCTTAAGAGGGCGGAAAGCGTATAGGGCATAATCGAAGAGGTTGATAAGTACCAGTCTGCCGAATGCAAGCGCCAGTGGGGAGGGAGCGTAGAGCGGCTCGGCCAACATGTGAATAGTTGGTAGACCTTGGCAAGTCCCGCAGCACCAGCCGATTATTGGTCCCGGTCCCGCAGCACGAAATAGAGCTCTGGTGCTGTGGTGCTTCGACCATACCTATTGAGGTTAGACAATTACCTATATAGAAGGGTGATCGGCATGGTAATGCCAAGACAGAACTAAAGCTAGTGGCTTGGCACCAAGTAAGCGCCAAGGCGGGACCAAATCGGCGGGACTTGTTGAGGCCTAGGCGTCTTCCTAGTCAATCTCGTGAGCCATATAGAGGGATCCTTGGTTATCTCCAACTAATTTAAGATATGTGGATATCATGGGAGGGGTGGCTTGGAAGAGGCCATTGGAAAAGGGGTTTTGTTATTTGTGCTGTCTTGAAAAGAAGAAAAGTTACCTGGAGTTAAGCGACGGGTCGTCAATTCTAAATTAGCTAGATCAAAATAAAGTACGACACCCCAACAACTCGGGCTACACTATAAAGTGCCTACTCCTCGAAATTAGCCTAGTGCATGTCGCATGATCTCTTATTGGGACAAGTTGGCGGTACGCGCTTTGAGAAGGATGTATTTTGTGAGATCCTTTCGTAGAAACATCTATCGAAACCATGTATATGTAATTTCGAGAAAGCGCTGAATAATGGTACACGTATCATGCAAATAAGCTACATTAAACACTAATGCGTTTCTTTTGACAGGCTCTAGGTCTCCCAATTCCAGGAATTCTTCCTATCGTACAGTAGATGCTTAGATATGCAATTGTATGCACAGCGATCCTGAGAGCATAGAAACCTGTATACTGACGATTTTACGTATAGCAATCGATAGGATGCCTAGCAGAGCAACCCCCTACATAGGGCGTCCATGTTTATGGGCTACAGTAACTCATCACGCACTCCAGACCAGCATTCTCACTCTCATTCTCTTGCGTGACTTTCATCTATTCAACGATATATGAACAGAATTAAAGATTGCGACATGCCAAACTCTGGGTCTTCATAATAATATATAACAAAATAGATGGAAGGCATTGTCATTTTTGACGAATAAGGCCTCCCATATAATTCTATTCATACTTCTAAACAATATAGCAAATATTGTAATCAACACCAATACTAGCATCTTCGAATTCATATATCTATCATCTAATCACTTTTACTGTATGCTTAACCCTATGTATCACACTTCTCGCCATCTTCTCACAATTTCAAACTGTACTTGCTTTTAGCCCTCAATTGAGGACCCCATTTGTAGAAGATCCATGGAAGTGGAACACACAGCACAGCAATACCTCCAAGAAGTGTTCCCGCCCAATTAATACCCAATGAATCGAACAATGACAATGCAAATAGCGGGAATCCAAACCCAAACAACGAACGAAGAATCGAGCTGCCCGCATTGACGGAGGCGGAACTGTGCACATGGTCAGCCTAGGGATATTACACGCGTCATGATCCACTCACTAAGGTAGGTAGATGTCAACAAGATAGTTCAGCAGCTGTTGGAAGATGCAGAACAGCCCAAATCCGGTAGGAATGCCGGATAGTACTGGTACAATCCAGTGCACAGAAGCACGGTACCCCGACCAGCCAAACCAGAGGACTCCGACTGCGAATGTTATACTGCCAATCATAACGGGAGGAAGACGCCATTCCGGGATAATTATCCCGTTGTTTGCCTTTAGCTTGCGGCGGTAGGATGGTTGCATGGAGATCACGTACGCCCCGCCTATCAAAATCCCCAGCACCAGCCCCAGGTAGGCGAGTCCGGCTACACCAGGGCTGAAACCGTGCACCTTTTCGAAGACCAATGGGTATGCAGACAAAAACAGATACATAAGCCCATAGATGAAGGCGAGATAAATGGAGGAGAGGCAGATCAGCGGCTCAGTCAACAGTAGACGAAGGGGCCGGGCGAGGTATGTAACGACCAGCGTCCTCCTGTCCAAAACGATTTTTTCATGCTTCGCGTGTAGGCTCCAGTCCCCAGTCGTGTGGCGTAGAGCGCTCGCCTTTTTTGTCAAAAGTATGGGTGCGTACGTTTCGTCCAGCCAAAGCATATCAAGGACAAACCCTGTAAATCCCATAATGCTCCCCAGCCATGCGGTCCAGCGCCACCCCAGAGAAGATGCGCATATAAAACCACCGACTGAAGGGGCCAACATAGGTCCCATCAGCACATTTATGCAGAATAAAGATGTAGCTGGGCCTCGAGCCGCCCCGTCGAAGATATCGGCAAATACCGCTGCGGCTACGGTCATGGGTGATGCAGCGAACATACCAGCCCAGAAGCGGCAAATGATGATGGTTTGAATGTTGCTGGCGGATGCCACTCCCAAGGAAAATACCGCAAATCCAAAGATACCTAGCAAAATGGGTAGTCGTCTTCCTTTCAGCTCAGAGAAGGGAGCCCAGAAGATAGGACCGGTAGCAAAGCCCAGAACATAGCAGGAGACTCCCAAAGTTGCTTCAATAGGGGATACTCCGTATTCATTGGTGACTTGAGTAGTTGCTGCTGAGAAGAGTGACGAGTTGAAACCCACAGTAAATGTAGAAAATGCGAGTGCCACGGATACGGTGAACCTATGCAAATGAATATTTGTTAACACGGAGTATACATTTTCTCGCAGGAAAGGACTTCGGACTTCTTGTTCAGCGGCCAATTAAAAGGGTGTGTTGCGTCGGCTAGGCCGTCGAACTCGACTATCCCATTTGAGGCTTGATAAGAGACCCGTGGATCCCCGAAGGTGTCTTTGCCAAATCCTTCTTCAGTGCAATTTGTAGTACTTGAGCTCATGTTTTTATTCTGTGTGTCTTGTGACCCGAAAACCAACTTAAAGGCGTCTTGTCATATTGAACAGGATATCTGGCTTTGTTCAGCGCTTTATAGCTAGCATCTGTTCTCCATTTCAATGGAGATCGGTTCCACTCGGCTCATGACAGAGACAATCCAGCTCACAAACCGATCGGCTAATTCCTCTGAGCAGAAATACCATGCTGCTCGCGATATTGCCCCATCCCTCGTCTCTTTTGTCGTTGCCGGCCAATTTCCAACATGTTTTCTTAGGCGAGCGGCACCCCCAACAGAGTAATGGCAACATTCTATAGATTCATATCTGAACGCCAATGCCTTATCTTATACCTTGATTATATGTAACACTTTGGAATAGTTTTTTTGGTATGTTGATAAAGTCTTAGATCTGCCGGATAAGAGTTGGCTCAGAAATCAATATCTTGTTCTATCTATTTAGTGCGTAATAGTACTATGATCTTTTGTGGACAGATATAATCTCAGCATTAAAAAAGAAACTTGTTTGATTATTTCTACTCTATATGAATACTAATATCGCTGATCATTTAGTGTGTGCGATAAAAATGAACTTTCATGTTTTATATTGCATTACACCACTAACCGCACTGGCCTTTACTTGATTTCTTTCTCCAAAACGTTCCAACCAAGCATGGCCATAGCATGGGCAGCAATAATGGCTTCTTCATGGGCTTGGTCGGAGGCAGCTGCTTTCGCGAACTCTGGATGGTGACCTGGGATATCTGGAGGGGTTGGAATGCCGAAGACTCCATGGAAGCTGGGGATCTCATAGGAGACATTTCCTAGATACTAATTAGCCAATCTGTGGTGCGTCTCATTAGGAAAGAGAGGAGCATACCCATGTCGGTGGAGATGGAGGCTATACTTTCCTGTTTGGCCAAAACCATTCGTCCCAGAACACTCATTTCCTGCGTGTAGAGGTCACAGAACCTATCGTTGAGAACTAGCTCTTTGTAAGTGGGTGCCCTGGACACAATCGTTAGCATGCTCTGAGAAATAGTTGAACTGGTGAATATAAGGAAGCGAAGAAACGCATACATGATATAATTGACTTGACAGCCAGTGGCTTGCCCAGCGCCCTCAAAACAGCCCTTGCATCTCGCAAGTAGTTCATCGGCACGGGCAGCAGTTCCGCTCCGAATATACCAGTTCATACGGGTATAGTCTGGGATCACATTTGGGACCTTCCCGCCGTCCTCAATTACCCCATGAACTCGCTCATCTGGTTGAATCTGCTGCCGTAGCATCGAAATACTATTGTAGCTCCCTACTGCAGCATCCAGAGCATTGAGTCCACGCCATGGGTCACCCCCAGCATGGGCGCCCCGACCCCGGTACTCAACCCTGACTTTGTGACTAGCGATAGTTTGGAACCCGGCTATTCCTTGGTAACCGTCGGGGAGGCCACACAGCGAGATCGGATGAGCCATGATCGCTGCCTTGATCTCAGGGTCTTTAAACGCCCCCGCTTCGATAAGCTTGACCTTCCCCCCGCCTCCTTCCTCTGCCGGAGTTCCGAGGATGCGAACTCTGCCAGCCAGCCCCATCTCCCGAACAGCCTTTGCGAGGCCTAGGAATGCGGCTAGAGAAGATGTAGCTATCAGATTATGACCGCACCCGTGTCCAATCCCGGGAAGGGCGTCATATTCGGCACAAAACACGATGACTGGTCCCCCCTCGCTAGTGTTTGTTTCTACCTCAAAAGAGGTCTGCAAACCATATGCATGTCGTTTTACTGCCCAACCGCGCAACCCAAGGAAGTCTGTCAGCGTGTCATGGGCATAAACCTCCTCATATGCGATCTCTGGGTGACTGTGAATGTCATGATTGAGCTGTCGTAGGGCCTGCGCCTCAGCATCGATAGCTGCTGCGATATGCCCACGAACAATGTTTAGTGAAATTGACTTCATGGTAACAATCGGTGGAAATTCATCAATGAGGTCCCCTTCCGCTTTATTTTGTTTAAGTACTCTTCTTTATCTTTACAGAGGTGATCAATACTGCCAAGCTTGGAATTTGCTTATCTCTGCGCTATGGAACTAACCGATCGGCTAATCTTGTCTATCTCCCCCGCTTGTTTCCCGAGCCCCCGATGTAATCAACTGACTATTGAAATAGACGAGGGTATCTATCTTGCATATTCTTTCATTGCCGTGCTCCCTCCATAATGGCCGGCAGATTGACTAGTCAAACTCCTCGACGCTCCAATCCCCGATCCAAGCAAGGGTGTTGGACCTGTCGGGAAAAGAAGGTCAAATGTGACGAAGAACAGCCCACATGTCGGCGATGTCTGCGCTTGTGTCGTGACTGTGATTACTCTCCTCGACCCCGCAGGCCATACACTCGAAAACGTTCTCATCTACCGCACGATTCTCCACACCCATCGCGAGAGGAATCGGAGGATGTGGCCCCTTCTACAGCAGTATTACTCATATCAGAAAATAACATATCACCTCTGGATCCAACTATTTCACCCACGCCGAGCATCATTAATCACTCTGGCAATGGCACATCCCCTCCTAGCAGTTTCCATCCATGCGCGGCCGACCAAGAGGCAATACACTATTTCCGTACCGCAATCTCAAAATCAGTCGATACTAAAGATGTTGCATACTCGGTTCCTTCAATCATTGCTTCTCGTGCGCAAACGGAGCCAATGGTAATGCACATGGTATGCGCGTTGGGTATCCAGGAACAGTGTTATCTGTCGAATACTAAGTCCGAATACATGGTAGAAACCAGGTAATATACCGGAAACATCATGTGACATTGGGTACCAGGCATACCATACAAAAGTGCATATTACAGTTAGTCATCATGGTCCGCACAGATTGTTGAAATAGCGGGTTTTGTCATTTTAGTTAGTTAGAGTTGTCAACATTGGTCATTTATACCATACATTGTTCGTACACCAGCTTTCCGTCAGTTATGAGCCCGGAATCGTTCTATTGAACCTAGCTATCGTCGAATTGAGGTCAAAGTGACACTACATCGTCACCCCCGTCGCCGAAGCCAACCCCTGAACCAACCCCTGAATCAAGAATCGGAAGCCTGTCCACAAAGGACAACGAACATCAAATGGCTGAATACCTCTCCGCGGGTGCATCCTCTCGCGTTATACTAAAGGATACAACGATATGGGATGCATGGCTAGCTAACATTGAATCGATTGTAGTGCAATTCGACGTATAGGAGCTATATGATCCTAGCAATGATAAGAGACCAGAGCTACTAGTAGCACCTAAGAAAGTCATCTCAATTGCAGAAGCACAAACACAGTATAAAGACCAATAGGCCGATATATATAAGATACTATAGATAGAATAGGCCAATGACAACGTGGCCTATACCTAGCAGAAGAAAGGACTAAACGTAGTGGTGACAGCTATTCGGAATAGCGTCCACGCTAACTACCAACCGTTCATCATCGACTTCAAGATACCGTATGACCTCCTCCGTAACCTCCGATAACGGTTCGCCGCCGAGTGTGATCTAACAAATACAGCTAGGCTTCGTTAGCTTTAGCGTACCCTAGATCGAGGATTAGATCGGAATACCGATATCGACAAGTGGTTGTTGAACTAGGAGACCGTATAGGCAAGGTATAAGAGAGCGAAAATGCTAGAAGTAGATGATGCTCCAACTTAGTTCCTAGATACTATCTCAGTAATGTCTCCTAGGTTTTATAAAACATAGACCCTAAGACTATAAGATAAAGTAGATAAGGTGACGTTTACCGAGCTTCTCAACCGATACAGAGCTCACTAGAAAATCACCTACGGCAAGCCAGCCACCAACCAGAGAGGCATTTCTAGAGCTATATTTTCGACATAGCAAGGTCATAAAGAAGCAAAGCCAAGTGATTCGAATTCGACAAGAAATAAGGAATCATTTAGGAATAGACCCTATCTATATAGCCAGAGCAATAGCCGGCATCCAGCTTAGAAATGTTAGGACGTATTCGATGAGAATAAGCCGCCTTCATATATAAGAAACCAAGGTACTAAGGACAAATAGGAGAAAGCAATAAAAGCTAACCCCGCCTAGAAAGCCTAGGTTGATAAGAAACGTCAAAAGGTAAAAGCAACAGAGTAAGCGAATACCGCTTTTAAAGACCAAGGTTATAGCTTCTTCTCCTCCGAAACTAGTCCAATAGCTAGCAAGACAGCAGCAGCTAGTTCAGCAGCAGCTAGTCCAGCAGCTAGCAAGACAGCAGCTAGTAAGACAGTACCTAGTACGGCATAGGCAGCCATACCACCGGCTAGCAAGCACATTGACGTCTCTACCACCGTTATATCCACCTAAAACCAGACCCAAATCGACAATATACAGCCCGTACGAAAGCGCTAGGTAGTCGATACTAGAGCATAAATGCATATATATAACGATCGAGAGTTGTTTATGACTTTTGAGGACGTATAGAGCAGCGTATAGGTAGGAGATATAGAGACGAAAATCGACAGGGTAGGCACTATAGTCATCTATAGTATTAGTCCTAATAGTAGAAAGGTAGTAAGGATAGAGTTATATAACGTCAGATACTCTCCTAATTTCCATACTAATCTGATATCCCATAGGTTGATGATGAAAGGAGGTCTCATGATAAACTTCAGAAGGGACTGTATTAAGTCCAAAGATAGACAACCGATTTTCAAAGTCTATTAGGACATAAAGCTATCCTGGTTGACCTAGCCGAAGGATCTTTAGTATCCTAAACTCGAACCTAAGGACTTGGTATTTGCAACTAAGGCCAAGAAGTCAGCTTAAGAACCAAGAGCAGAAGCATCGATTCAAACCTAGTATAGACGCCTAGGCTATATCAGCTAGTAGCGTATTACTAAGCTAGTAGAGATAACGGAAGGTATTACCATTGAAAGCAACCCTAGCATAGAGCAGGTATATAAAGCTTGTCAATTAGTAGATATACCAAGACAGATCTCTCGCCGGAAGATAGGCCAAGCATATAGTGTATTTAGAAGGGTCCATTTCGACCTAGTATAGAATCAGCCGGCCTATAATAGATATATCTAGTTAACTCACTTCTACCTAGATAGTATTAAATGCCACTTTATATTCACCTATATCAAGAAAAATAACTACTAGATAGCTATTAGGAAGTTCCTAGCACTAGTCAAGAACTGGTTAAAACTAGAAATCAGAGTGGTCCACTATGATAACGAGCGGAGCGCTAGCAATAAGGTTGAATTAATAATAGAGGTAGAGGGATATACCATTGAGCATTCACCACCTAGCTTACCAGAAATAAACGGTCCAGCCGAGAGATCTAGGGGGATAATAGTACGAACTGCTAGAGCGTTAATTAACGATATAGAGCTACCCCATACTCTATAGCCAGAGGCAATATATACAGCGATATATATCCTAAACAGGACCCCCACTAAGGTCATTAAACCTAGTAAAACCAGTAGCCAATAGATCATACCTTAGAAGGAATTGATAAAACATACTACCCCAGACGGGATCTAATATCAGATGATTAACCTATCGAATATAAGGTTATATAGGTGCTTAACGTACTCGAGAATCATCAAAAGGACCCAGTCAGATAAGATGTCACCTAGAGTAGAGATAGGATATCTCGTTAGGTATATCTCTAAGAACCTATACAAAGTATGGTTCCCTTATAAGGGACGTACTAGCGGTATAGGGAGGGTAGACGTCGTTCGAGATACTATATTCGACGAGACGAGACGGTATTCGAAATCGAGACCCCTACCTAAGCAAGAAAATACAATTAGTACCATAACAGATAGACTAGGCATATAGCCAGCTGTGCTTACTATGGAAGAAGCGCAAGTTGAGCTTAGTACACAGATACAAATGCCTAGATTAATAGCGAGGATAGCTCTAGATAATAAAACTGAGCTTACCGAGTAAGGCCAGATAGCTGCCGATATAGCTGTCGATATACCTAATGATACAGCTGATATAGCTATCGATGAAACTGATGCAGCTGATGCAGCTGATACAGCTATCGATGTAGTTGATAAAATAGATGATAAAATAGCTAGCTAAGCAGCTAGAGAGATAGTTGCTAAAGAGAGAACTCCAGTGCATATAGATGTCAAGCTAGTAACTAGCTTGCCTACCCCATAGTCTATTACTAGACCAAGGGAGCAAACATTAATACAGATAGGACCAAGGGACTAGATAGGACCATAGGTCCAGATAGGACCGAGGGAGCATATAGATAACCTGCCTAGCAGCTTTCCAACCTCCCTACCACCAAGACCATCATTGTCATCCTCTCTACCACCAAGATCATCATCACTAGCATCTAGAATAGCATCAACATCTCCGAATCCATCGAATCTATCGAATCCATCGAATCTATCGAATCCATCGATTCTATCGAATCCAGCACCCCGAGAAACCATCCCATCGTCGCTAGATCCGATTTCTGTGATACCGTCGATCGAAACTAGGGGGGTAGAAGGACTAGATAAAGAAACTAAGATAGAGCGTCAACTATAGCAAGAAATAGTATACTCGCCGACCCTAGAGCTATTCTAGCGAGAAATATCGTCCTAAGCAAGTTCAGATCGAGCACTAAGAGACATAGTAGGTGATATCGACATATCAAATATCATCACCGGCACCAGATCTAGGAAACCAAGGTTGGATCCAGATTATACTGCATACCTATCTCTTGACGAATAGATAGAGCCACCAAGCTTACTATATACATTTACTACAGGTATGAACAAGCGGTTCGATACCAAGCCATACCGGGATAACCTGCTACCGCCGCTAGAGACCTAGAATCAATTAAAGACCTATCGATTCGCCGAGCAGTTCAAAACAGCGGCTATATTCGAGGTCGAGACATTGAGGAAAAAGGAGACATTCTCCTAGATTCTAATTCCGAACGAGCGAGGTATACAAGTGCTACTACTAAAGTAGGTATTTATATACAAATTCGATGCTAATAGTGTGCTAGAGAAGTTCAAAGCGAGAATCTATGTTCGTAGAGATCTTTAATGGTTATCTATAGAGGAAAAGAGAGCCGTAACACTAGCTGTTAAGATAGCGAGGGCTATCTTTATATTAGTAGCTACATTTGATCTAGATATAATATAGAGAGATATAGTCACTACATTTCTAAACTCAGTGCTATAAAGTAAGGTATATACAAAGTGCCCTCTAGGATTCGAAGCATTAAATCAATGCTGGCTGCTCTACAGAGCGCTATACGGATTACGTATATTACCAAGACTATAGCAGCAAGAAGCAACTAGGGTACTAGTAAAACTAGGCCTTACCCTAGTGCCGGAAGATCTATATATCTTTATTACCACCGGTATCATCGTCTTCTTTTATATCGACGACATTATTATAGTGAATCATCCCGACTACATAGAGCAAGCAGCTTAGCTAGATCGAGAGATTAAGAAGCAATAGGAATTACGTGAACTAGATACAAGCTGGTTCTTAAACATACGAATTCTTAGAGATAGGGAACAAAAGAAGCTTTGGTTATGCCAGGATAGCTATATTGAGAGTATGGTAGCAAGGTATAATTTGGTTACTATAAGGAAAGTAGGATCTCTACTTATAGCTACCGAGTAGTTGATTCTATATAATAGAGTGGCGTCACCGAGTCAGATTCATGGTTTCTAGGCCAAGGTTGGATCTACTTAGTATGCTACTACCATCACCCGGCCAGATGCTACAAAAGCTACAACTAAATTAGCTAAGTTCCTAACCAATCCCGGTCCTAAGTATATTGATGCTATCGACCGAGTCATATAATACCTGTACGAGACTAGGTACTAGGCCATCGAGTATGGTTCTAGAGAGACAGATCGTTAAGATCAACATAACAAAAACCACGGTCTCCAGCTAGCTACAAAATCAATTGAATTTGTAAGCGATATATCGTTTAGAGACAATAAGGATAGGAAAAGCTCCGAGGGTTATATTTGCAAGCTATATAGGGGCCCTATAGATTGGAAAGCAACTAAGCAGAAGACGGTGACCACGTCGACCACAGAGGCAGAGCTGCTAGCTCTAGCCGAGGCAGGCAAAACTGTACAGTGGTGGCGTCGAGTCCTCTCTGCATTAGGCTTCCAACCTAACCACCCACTATCTATCATGTGTGACAACCAGCAAACCGTCGATTTGTTAACAAAGGAAGGGGCGGCGATACATACGAAGCTCCGACATGTTGACATTAATCGTTGCTGGATGAAACAGGAGGTTAGCGAGGGTCGAGTCAATGTTGACTGGGTTCTAACTACGGCTATACCAGCAGATGGCCTTACGAAAGCGCTTCCGAGACAGAAGCAGCATCTCTTCAGAGAGCTGATTGGGATGAGAGAGATCAGTCATCTGATCCGAGAATAGAGGCTGTTGGAAGGCCTGAAATTGATGGAATTGAAGCCATTGGAAGGCTCAGAAATGAAGGAATTGACAGCTCTTGAAGCCAGGAAAATGCAGGCTTTAAGAACTGGGGGGTGTGTCGAATACTAAGTCCGAATACATGGTAGAAACCAGGTAATATACCGGAAACATCATGTGACATTGGGTACCAGGCATACCATACAAAAGTGCATATTACAGTTAGTCATCATGGTCCGCACAGATTGTTGAAATAGCGGGTTTTGTCATTTTAGTTAGTTAGAGTTGTCAACATTGGTCATTTATACCATACATTGTTCGTACACCAGCTTTCCGTCATTATCAGCTAGGTGCTGATCCGTGCGCGGCAGTTGAGCATTATAATCCCGCGATGGTGCTTCTAGCCAAAGCCATTCAGGGTCCGACCCAGAAACACCCAGAGTATCTCGATAACATCCTTGCTACTTTGTGGCTGATGATAATTTACGAACAACGCTACGGGGATGGATGTGGATTGGGTCTGATCGCACACTTAAAGGGGGCAGCCATGTTCCTACAGCATCGATTGAGTAATTTGCGCGACCTGTTAGATCGAAGCTTTTCGGAGGCCGACGAACACTGGCACATATCTCCCTTCGCTGGCCGCATGATAGTCTGGATCGCGTTTCTAGACGCGAGCGCCGAGTCACACCAACTCGGGGGTGACTTTAACCGAGCTCTAGGCGCAGCTATGACCGGATTGGCGGAAAATGGAATCTTATCTCGACTTCGAGGGTTCACTGCAATCCATCGCTACTCGGTAACACTACCTCTTAGCATCTGGGGGCCAGAGTATCCGCAAACTCAGTTCCTAGAAGACCTGGAAAGTAGGGAAATTTTTTATTGCTATGGAGAGTGCGGCCAGATGCGCCACGTGCTGGCTCAATTAGCCGATGTATACGAAAACGACCCGCTACAGATGGACCCGGTTCCTGTCGCGCGGGGGCTGCACGACATTGGCCAACGATATAGTGAGATTCTGGGCGCTGCTCGACGGCTGGATCTGGCTGTCGCCGGGGATCGAAAGCGTTTTGTGATTAATATTCGCTTTGTCGTGCCTTTCTACCATGCGGTGTTGCTTTGGTACTTTCGGATTACCGCCGTTGCCAAGCCATTCAGATTTGAGGACAAACAGTGCCGAGCGCTCGATGAAATTTTCACCATAGCATATCAGGCTTATCGAGACGAGGGAGAAACAGCTATGGCACGTATTGCGTGGCCATTATTCATGGCTGCAATAGAAACAGATGACCTGGCCCATCAGGACTGGGTGTCGCGACGCTTTTCGCATCTTCGACACCAAGGGGAAAATTACCGACGAGCGGAAAAGGCCCTGCTTTTCATTATTTCCAACCAACAGATTCGTAAAGCGCGAGTAGGGCTGGTTTCTGAATTTCAGTCTGGTAAATTGGAGCGATTTATGATCTGAGATCGCACTACCGACCGGCTATTTCCTGGGGGTATGTCGGATGTCGGCTTTTTCTCGACCCCGGAGAGATGAAGATAATGAAATCTAGTGATAATTGGCTCGAGAGATAAGCAACCAAGTGGTCCATTTGAGTTGATATGTACGATATACAAAAGTATAACCCAACAACCTTGGAATAGCCTGTTATATAAATCAATGGACTCTGCTTTGCTTTATGCATCTAAATTAGCCTACTACAAGAGTTAAAATATCTTTATGATCTCTTCTTCCAACACCAAGATCCTCCAACAATGTCGGAATCGAAGAAAAACGCAGACAATGTCTCTACCAAAGAGCCAGTTGATATAGAGATAGCCTCTTGTCAAAGCAACACCCCCGAGGAGTCGCCTCGCCTTCTACGAAGAATCGATGCCTTGTCGGTTTCAATTTCAACACTCCTTCTCTCGTGGATTAAATCTAACTTGTTTAACTCATTAGCCTCCTTCCTGTGTTGGTGATATCCTATATGCTACAATACTTGGATAAGAGCACAATGAGCAACGCGGCCATCCTAGGTTTACGGAAGGACCTGCACCTTTCAGGACAGGAATACTCCTGGGCATCTAGTTTGTTCAACTTCGGCTACCTAGCAGCCTCCGGACCGATCGCAGTTCTCATCGTGCGGTTTCCCGTTGGCAAATTCATGGCTTTTTCTGTGTAGGTGCCCCCCTTTCCCCCCTCCTCCAAATTTTTCGTTTGCTATGATGAGATGATTTTCTGATAGTCAGGTAGTATCATCTGGGCTATAGTGCTATGCTGTATGGGAGCAACCCAGAACCCTGCTGGTCTTATGGCCACACGTTTCTTCTTGGGGTTGACAGAGGCGGCCGTGGCTCCGGGCTTCAGTATCATTACGTCAATGTGGTACACACGGTCTGAACAGCCAATCCGGCATGGTGTGTGGTTTCTGGGGAATGTTATTTCGGGATTATTTAGTGGGCCTCTGATGTATGCTTTTGGGCATATCACCAGTTTCCCCGCGTGGAGGGTATATATGACCCATCCTACCCTTCCTGGCCACCTCGGGAACTGAATTTCACAGTTAACCCTGGCTCATAGATTGTATTCCTTGTTTTCGGAGCCATCACAGTCGCCTGGGGTGTTTGTCTGTTCTTTCTCCTTCCGGATTCTCTTTCCAAGGCCTGGTTCCTCTCCGAGGGTGATCGAGTTGGCGCGGTCAACCGCGTGAAAGAAGATTTTACAGGAGTCAAGGGCAACAAATGGAAGAGAGAACAGATGTTCGAAGCCCTCAAGGATCCAAAAGTATGGCTGGCCGTACTGATTATGCTGTGTGCAAACATTCCCAACGGAGGAATTAGCAACGTACGTTTCATCACCTAAGATTTATACTCCAACAATCGTACCCAAACCACTAACATATTGCCGTCTACAGTTCGCAGCTATTGTCATCCAAGGCATGGGGTTCTCGGCTAACAAGACCTTCCTAGTGAGCATGATTGTCACGGGTTTCCAAGGGTTTTTTGTCATTGCCTCTACGCTGGGAAGCACTTATCTCCCCAACACCCGGACCATTTGGATGGCCATCTGCACAGTCATTGCTCTTGTTGGTGCTATCGTCATCCGCCAAGTAGACAACTCGCACATTTGGGCTCGGTACTCAGGCTACTGTCTTCTATCCGCGTATACAGCTAATTTCCCGCTGCTGCTGTCTTTGAATGTCGCCAACGTTGCGGGTATCACCAAGAAAACCACAGCTAATGCAATGGTAAGACTTCTTCGTGTTCAGCCTTGAGGGTCAGATTATCTAATAAACAATTTTGCTCTCACAGTGTTTTATCGCGTACTGCATCGGAAATATTATTGGACCCCAGTTGTTCTTCGCCGACGAAGCTCCAAGTTACCCCTCGGGGTTTGCGGCTATGTTGGTCTGCCTTGCTATGTGCATTGGCCTGGTAATTGTCATGCGGGTGTATCTCATCTGGCAAAACACGCAACGCAGAGAGAAGTTGGGCGGGGTGCCGCCCGTGCAGACCGGCAGCACTGAAATTTACATTGCAGATCGCACAGATGGCGAGATGCTAGACTATCAATACGTATACTAGGCAACCTCAGGATTGCCTGGATATGGATCCACACGAATTCTGTTTAACCTGCATGTTTGATTCCATTTCTAGTGCTCTATAGTGGTTGTGTATATCTGGACCAGTCTAGGATAGGCAGCCCTTACTGATTCCGGGCTGTTTGCACTGGATCCGACAGCAAGGGGCACATTGTATGACTAGGCTACAGGTCAACTGCTTGCAATAGCCCTAAGACCAAAATTAGTTGGAGCTGAGGGACAATATCGCTATGCACGTAAGAAATGTTTCTAGGGTTTGCCTATTTAAGGCGGCCGAATTTCTTTTTTTCATTTCTACTTCTCCTTACCAAACAAGCGCGTTGCGAGATTAGTGGCAAAGGCACGATCACCGTCGCAAGCAAGAGCAGTAGACTAAGTGTAGATCATTAAAGACCGTGTTAAAATAAACTCAATCTCAAGTAGTATAGAGTAGGTGAACGTAGGTCAATATATGCCGTAGATCCGATTAAAAGCGAATAAGGTCGGTTCTTCGAACTAAAGAGGCGGCTAACCTTGAGAGAAGCGAAAGTCAAGTTGCTGTTAAAGTAAAAGCGTAGACCAGTGCAAATTCGTTATTAAAGTGTTATTCTAGTACAAAATGTATGCCTCGCTTATTAAATTTCAAAGTCTAAGTCGCTCGATCTAGTATAGAAATGCGATAACCGCTTAGAAAAACCTCGGCGAACGCTTATTGCTAGTAGATACGAGTATAAGCATATACAGCTCGGTATCGAAGAAGGTAGTTAGTAGTAAAAGAAGGATATATAGAGAGCTAGGGCGAGGGAAGAGGGGAAGGAGAAATTAAACCGTATCGTAGCCCCGAGAGATCATCTAAGTACTTATATAGTACTATAAATAGGTCGAAGAACAATTTCCCTAGCGAGTACTAGTAAACTATAAAAAAGCTCGGGGCCTAGGTTATACGTCTACCCTCGATATAGTTAATAATCTTAGAGTTCACTCTGATAAGGGTAAGCTAAAGGAGGTAGAAGAGATATACTACCGAGTACTAGAAGGAGAAGGCTCTAGATCCGGATTATATACCTTATCTTAATATAGTTAACGACCTTAGATGTCTCTACTTCAATTAGGGTAAACTGAAAGAGATAGAGGAGATATACTAGTAAGTATTCAGTGAGCAAAAAGCGGCATGGCCTGATCACTAGAACGGAAGGGAAAGCCAGGAAGTGGCAGAGGAAATCAAGTACATAGCTATCTCCATATCTGATAAATCTTTCAGAGCCAGACATACATCTAAAAGAAAGGTGACGGCAAGAGCTCGGTCCCCGATGCGATATTCGACTGTTTTTTCGATTATTATCCCAAGGAGAACGGTTGGACGCAAGAAACATCGCGCACACCAGGTATTCGCTGGCTTGTCGATACTGCATGTTTCATAAACGATCTATGCAAGACGAATACCGACATACCACTTTGTTAGGAGCCTTCACTCCCAGCAGCTTTCCAATGGAAGACATGCTTGTTGGGTGTTGAAGGAAGTCTACCTCACTGAGGTCGGGTTTCAACGCATTTCCGTTCTAGTAGGATTTAATATACCCGACACGCAGAACTAGGCCCGGCGAAGTGGCTGGCCACGACAAGTCATTTGTGGCTCATAAGTAATTGACGCATACGTAGAATTTTGCGTAAGAGTGATAGCAAGCTCTGCGCGGGAAGGAACCCTACGAGGCTTTGCACCCAAAACAGCTAACAGCAACCACTCAGATGCGTGATCATAAACCAAAAAAATTCATTTTAAGCCCGTGTCTTTCGTAAGCATTATAAAAAGATAAAGAATATTACATTTGCTTTTACCAGTCGCAGTTCTCAGCCAGGAAGGTGGCCAATTTCTCAAGGTATTTCTTGTCCTCGTCGTCAAATCCAGAGGGCTCGGTGCAGTCAATGTCAATAATAGCGACGGTCTATTAATGAAGATGTGAGCATGTTCCTCCAAACCTGATTGTCTCTAGAAAATGCGTCAGGGTCGCCAGGGAATAAGCACTAACCTCTCCATTGACCAAGATAGGCACAACAATCTCACTACGACTCTCTGCGTCGCATGCAATGTGTCCAGGGAAAGTCAGAACGTCAGGAACGATAACAGTCTCCTGCTTCGCGGCAGCAGTGCCGCAAACGCCCTTGCCGAAACGAATCTCCTGGCACGCGGGCTTTCCGTGGAACGGCCCGAGGAGAAGAAGCTGGTTCTCCGAGGAAGAGTATGTAGTTGAGATAATCACACCACCGGAACCGGGTGCGCCAGGCAATGGCGGCGAGGAGACCGGGGAGGCGAGAGCCGGGAATTTGTCGTCGCGAACGTAGAATCCGGCCCAGTTGACGGATGAGGAGGGGGCGGGGAGGGAGGCGTAGGCGTGCCAAAGCAGGGAAGAGACATTGGAGAGGTTGCTGGTGGGTCGTAAGCGACCATGCTTTCAAGGGTTCGCGCGGTTGTTGAAGCGCGCGTATTTGTGATTGAGCTGTCGTGACTCACCTAACCCAATTCCGCTGGCCGTCCAGAAGACCTTGTGTTGACAGCAGGAGCTGTTCGTATATATCGGCCTTGGAGCTACCTGGCATGAAATAGGAGGAATCGGCGTGAGGCTGTTAGGCGCGATTGTGTTAGCGCTGTGTTTCAGTCTGCAGGGATCTGCGCGCCCTGGGCTTGCAGTGGATCAGGAAATT
Source organism: Penicillium hordei (assembly GCF_028827395.1). NCBI lineage: Eukaryota > Fungi > Ascomycota > Eurotiomycetes > Eurotiales > Aspergillaceae > Penicillium > Penicillium hordei. The sequence goes on along the minus strand of NW_026623146.1, from coordinate 1,832,659 downwards.
CGCATAGAGCATACCGGGGGGGCGAACATACCATGGCGATTCAATGAATATAGGATGTGTGCGCAGAGATGTGAGAGGACAAAAATCAGATGAGGAATTGATCACGGTAAGTGGCTTCTGGGCATTTTTTAAACAAGGGCAGAATCGGAGAAGCGGGGCGTTTAGACGCTCAACGAAAAAAAAAAAAAGCTTCAACTCCTCTCTTTGACCTTGGATCTTCCAAGGTTAATTTTCTCGCCTCTTGTTCTTTGTTCTTTGTTCTTTGTTCTTTTTATCCCCAATAAAGTCCGACACTGTCGAGATGCATTGAACCCCGAGATACGAGTTCGTGTCGGATTGTGGAACATGCTATTGGTAGAATTACCATCCACTCGCCTCAAAAAGAGCCGGACTCCACATTTTCGTGGGGTTAACTCCCATCGGGTCTTTGTCAACCTTCATGTGTCAACCCCGAAACCCATTCATTCGAGTGCATTGGTTGACTCCACCTTGGGAGTCCAGAATACGGGTTTGGACTATTTCTTGTCTCTCCCTGGAGTGAAAAGAAGGTTCAGCCAGTCGGAGAAACTGACGGAGATACCTCGCAAGCTAAGTTTAACCCGACATCGCATCCTTGAGCTAAAAATCCTATGCACTTGGTGCTTCTCAATCAAGGTGTCAATAATATGATTGACCTCTACCCGAAGCAGAGGTCGTGCTCGGGAGATTGACGGTTTCTTGTACTGGGAACTATGGACGCTGCGACCTTGATAATGGCCCGATTCCAGCTCTCCGGTACCTTTGATCCAGCCATCGGAATAGCTGGAAGTCCAGCACGGCTCTTGGATGTGAATCTCATCGGGAGTAATACGAACAACAGGACCTGGAAAGGGTCAGATTCAATAACTTTTTTTTTATAGGTATTAGATGACATACCAAACTTTCGGTGCATATTGTCAATCTCATACTCAAAAATGCCAGGTCCCCAGGCAGAAAAGTAAATCTCATACAACCCTGTTGCGGCAGCAAGGCGAGGTCCTGGGAACCTGCTGAGCTTGTGAAAATAAAGACGATAAATAATCATGACTATGTTATAGGCCACAGCACTGCCTAACAAGAAACAGACAAACATGATCACCGTTGGTTACGATCACGGTTCGCTATAGTGAAGTTGAAAAAATAGTAGAACACGCTCCCCACTTTCCATACTAGAAATAAAGTCTAGCCCCAGGGCTGTTCTCTTCATATAACTTTTGACGATGAAATCTCTCGGCGCTAAATATGAAAACCATCCCCCCCCCCCCCCCCCCACTACCTTTCCGTAGCCCCACGACAAGACGCAATTGGCCAAGTCCATACCGCATGTTATACCGCATAAACTTTTCCCACTAGGTCGAACACCTCTCCACGGGCTAGTAGGTAACTTAGAACAATTGCTTTACCCTAAGATCTCCGAACTGAGTGGGCCAATCTTCGAAACAAACCTTACGATATCTCTGCCCGCGACCAAAAAAGTCACAACCCCCTTGATTAGACCTCTGCATAGCCCATAAAGCCCATAGCCCAACCTTCGAGCCCATCGGCCGACTATGGGCCCATCCACGGAGCCCATAGGGCCCATTGGGGCCCATAATGGGCCCTCATTATTAACCAAACAATACAAACATGCCAATTTATCGCAGCTATATAATTAATACCCTGTTCTTTAGGGGTGATACTAGGAGGCCGAAAAATAAGAATCAAATTTGATTTTCATAAAGCTTTACTTTTTTATAAGAGGTACTTATTTTTATTAGGGGTTTATATAGTAAGTAGAGGTATTATAAGTGTTACTACAATTGACCATAGAAATGATGGGCTATGCAGAGGTCTACCCTTGATATCACTAATATTGATTAAATAGGTCAACTCTCACATCATACCACCCTTCTCGACAAACCTCGGCGTGTACAATGTACACCGGTAGTGGGATCTAGTGCCCATCCGCTGTGGCTTGTGAGTTTCGGGTTTAGCACTGATTTGATGATGCCGGGTGGGGGGTTGATCGTAGATTCAGACCGCTAGTTGGCTTTGCGCGTCCCCGCCACTAGGTGATCTGTCGATTTCTTAAAAAAATATTCTCGAAGGACATCTATACCGCGGAATGGCGGTGGGCGTCATTGTACATAGATTCTAGTTTACACTCGGCTCTGGCTGTCCTTGATTCGGGCATCGTGTCTCTTCTGTGTCTCAAGGTTTGAAGTGTGTGCGATGTTCTCGTGCTTGCGAGGTCCATGCACATGCACTAACCTATAAGGCTTGGAATGAAATCATTAATGCTGTCGGTGGCAATTAACCAATTCGATAAGGTTCGTGGAGCTGACCCGGGGGTTTGGCGTGTGTTACACGATCTATGAGTTCAAGGATGGAGAACTGTAACTAATAGAAATACGAAGGCAGGAGCATTCTACTAATATCTACCTACATATGCACTTTGTAGGTGGATTGGACGAAAAATGACCCTGGTACACGAGTCGAATATTAGAATATTCTTGTGTACGACAGCGAGGATGTCACGCGCATATTCTCTCAGAGTCAACATCCATAGTCACCCAAGGTAGCAATCAGGAATAGGCCGTATGGAAATCTGCCAGATTCCACCAACTTGAAATACCGAAAGTGGCCTTCCAACATGCTGCCATTGACGTTTCGGAATATCGTTTAATCCAAATAGCACCTTATTTATCTTTGAACGGTAGCCGTAACCACCAACAGCATCGCCCGGTTGCATATCACTCGCATATCACCGGTTCCAGAAGATAGCAGCAGAGAACCTTTTGGAAGACGAAGAGGTGAAAAAGAGAAAATGGAGGGGGGTTATACTCACAGTTGGAGACGTCGCGCCCTCCCGATCCATCGATAATTTTACGGTAGCCAAACTATGGACCGTTTGATGTTTGGTGTTGGTGACTGATGCGTTGGCACATAATGAGTGGATAGGTCGAATGGTACTTCCTCATTATCACCGCGCCTGTCATACCATAGTCTAGCGCTGCTCTTTCTTTCTTTCTTTTTTTCTTTGGTTACCATTTCCCACATATCCTGAATGTTGTATCAAAGTGTCTTCTTCTGAGATACAAGCCTCTATTACTGCTGGTCATACAATCACTTCCTCCATCACACGCACCATGTGCCATCGTGCTATCGACGATTGTGCTAATGCCAATATCGATACTAACAACGGGAAAGAAACTGTCAGAATGGAATAAGGCCCCCCTAGGCCATAAACGGGAACTCCTAATGTAGACAAAAAGCCCTTGGGGCCGCGCCTTCCTGTTCGCACCGCTTCCCCTACCGCCACAGCCCTCAAGGCTGTACTTCTATGGTCTCGTGTTCTCTTTGAATGATGAAGAGAAGGAACATGATGAACGGCTGCTCTAGGCTGGTGGCTCCACCATCGAGAGGCTTCCAAACATGCATCCACGGGCTGTAAAGATGACACAACATGGGTTGATGGTGTGGGAGTTGGTTTTGTTCATAAGCTCTATTCTGAATTACTGCAGCCAAAATTGTATACTACAATGTAGGTAGGGAAATGTACGGAGTAACTATGTACGTAGAGATATGCACTAAACAGGAAACAAGGGCTTAGGGCTCTCGGATAGACACACTCCCGGAAATTAAGCTCACGTGATTATGGAGGACCGTGCATCAAGTCAATCTTACACCCGTTACCTGGATGTGTATTGCACGCCATTTTATAGGCCAACAGGCGAAAAGAAGCTTAAATACTCAATCGAACTCGATTTTCATTCAACATATCACAAAAGCTGCCCGAGCCTCTTGGTTAAACTTGATCCTCTACAATTTTGTACATCTCTAATTCTAAAATAAACATGCACACAGCCCGCATCTCACTGCTGTCCAGACCCATATGGTGACCCGCATTCGTATCCGTTGGTGTCAAAATTACCACTCGGCAACGCCAGCTGCCATGGGTGGTCCGATGTTTTTAAGGCCAGCCGTACCCCAGAAAATGTGGTCCCCTGAGCCGGCTCTATCAAGCGCAAAGTGGATTCCACCGTGTCCAAGGTGAGCGGAAAGCGGGTAGAAGGCCTTCCGTCGCCAAAATGGAGAATATTTAAACGGGCTTCAGTCTTGATTCCAATTGACGCTGCCGAGACTCAATCATATCATTATTCCTATCTATTCATAATCATCACTCACAATGCCTGAACAAATCCTTGCGGGAAAGACATGTCTCGTCACTGGCGGTGGCGGCGGCCTAGGAAAAGCAATTGCAACCCAATTCCTCGAAGCTGGCGCCAGCGTCGTAATTTGCGATGTGAACAAGGAACGTCTACAGAAGACCTCGGCTGAACTGTCATCCAAGGGGCCCCTGAAGGCTATTAAGACCGATATCACCAAGACTGACCAAGTGGAGAGCCTGTTTGAAACGCTGATTGGCGAATTCGGCAAAATTGATGTCCTGATCAACAACGCCGGCATCATGGACCACTTCGACCCGATCGGCGATCTGGATATGGAGCTTTGGGATCGCGTCATGGCGATTAATCTCACTGCCCCGGCTCTGCTGAGCAAATTGGCTGTTCGCAACATGCTGGCGCAGCCGAAGCCTGATGGGCGCATTATTAATATTGTTTCGGTTGCCGGAAAGGCTGGATGGGCTAGTGGTATGTTCTAACGAAAGTGAAAGGTTTCTACTATATCTGAGATTGACTAATTCTTTTTAGGTGCTGCCTATACTGCCAGCAAGCATGGTCTTGTCGGATTGACTAAGAACACTGCTGCTTACTATGGCAACAAGGGCATCAAGTGTAACGCTTTGATGATGGGTGGCATGGAAACCAACATTGCTGATGCGTTCAGCACTGGGATGCATATGGAGGGTTACGAGAAGATGATAAATGTCCTCAATGCCATTCAAGCTCCCCATGTCGATGTGAATGAGGTTGCTGGGTTCTGTGTGAACATGACATATGGAAAGGGCGCTGGTCAGATCAACGGCGCAACTATCGCTATTGATAATGGCTGGACTTCTGTCGTTGGGTAGACTGCAAGATCTTGGACAGCTCGTTGACGGGGGTATAGCTATGGCCGTGTTTCTCTGCAAAGTGTTCGTAGTTCTTTTGACATGCACATGTTTCTTGTAACTGTTTGGGAATAAACAAATGAATCAGTTTGGATACATTTCACGTCGCTCTCAAAACACAAGAGACCTAAGTCATCAAAGGATTTGGCTGAGGGGGTCCCTGATCCCACTTCTCCACGCCTTCAGGAATATCAATAATCGCCTCCTGGCACCAGATATGAACTGCGCCTCGCAGCATCTCCTTATTTAGATCCTCCAAGCAGCCACCTTTCACATTGGTAATTGCAGAAAATGCGGGCTGTTGGCCTGGTGCAGGTACAGTATCCCGGAAGCGATGGAAAAGTCGTGCACCACACTCCTTGCAGAAAAGGCACTCCATATCTCGCCCCTTTAGGGTGACGCGAGTGTAACTGCTGACTAGACTGGAGACTGACTCAGGGAGTTCGAAGTACGGAAATGTTGCGGTGATGCCGAACGCGGACGAGCTTTGGTGCTGGCATTCTGTGCAGTGGCAGACCCAGAGTTTCAGAGGTTTATCTGTCGGTGTTGTGAATTGAATCTTGCCACATTGGCAGCGAGCTTTCATCCCCATGGTGAGCTGCGAAAGAATGCAATTATTTCAAGGTGAGGGGTAGATCCAGATTCCAACGAAGCTCGGGACCCACGCACGGGTGGACCTATGCGTGCTTAGGAAAGCTCTGAGGGTTGGTATTTACAAAAGGGCCCGAGTTGGATAAGTCTTTAAACTAAGGTATCCTATTGGGCTAAAAAGGTTACAATTGCCTTCAAAATTCGAAATTATCTCACATATTATACAAGTAATTGAGCTTTTTACCTCGTGAATTCTTCATTTCAGTCAATCATTTTCATACTTCTGACCAGAACACCAAGACATCCACAGAGGATAGCTAAAAAAAGGCAACGTAGTTTTATCCTAATATATTATCCTTGTTATCATTGCGAGCTAAATCTGATTATTGAAGTTGGTTATGTATGAACTTATACGTACCGAATTTAGACCTTGCCAACCCCTATAGGACCAAAAGGACTCCTATATAGCCCTACGCTAGTATTACTTTACTAAGGATTTCCTATTTTAGCTATATAAAATTATAAATTAATTAGATAACATACTATTTTTATAGGTATATTATTATTATTCCCTATTATATTTAAGAATATAGTTTTTTATATAATATAGTCTATAATAGAATGGATAAATAATTTATATTTATATCGAGAATTATCTTTTTTTTTTTAAAAAAAAAAAAAAAAAAAAGAATGGCCTATATTCTATATAGTAGGAGCCTATAAGTATAAAAGAGCTTAGAAGAAGTTAGTTAGGACGCCAGGCAGCACCAAGCAAGTGACAAAGGTCAGATTTCAATTTGATCGCTTCTAACCAAACAACAGACAACCTCGATGGGTGAGCGATGAGAGATATATATCAGGATGCTGACTCTGAGACATTATCTCGCGAGATAAGGAGAAAGTGAGTATGACCCGCAGAACCCATCGGAAACCCGCGAAAAGCATTTTTGGCCCTCGAAATTTTACAACTTGAGTCTCAATCATTGTGTTCAATCCTATCCTACAGCCGCGATATTGGATTGTATTAATGATGATGGGATATGTAATATATATAGTACACTAAGAATCAGTTAATATAGGCGAATATAATATAAAGGTATCTAGAACGTAAATCTATCAAAAAAAAAATATTCTTTATAATAGTGCACTACCTTTCACATTTATAATTTGATTTTTGATTTAATTGTTACACTATAATTAAATTCGAATTAGACTCTATATTTGAGTAGATTCAAATCAATAATACCATATTTATATAATAAAAAAATTTATCATACAAAGATATTATCCGCTTCTAGCTCAAAATACCTGTCCTGTAATAGGGATAGCTTCATCAATATCTGGTCTTGGCCCACTTGGGTTTCCGTAGATTGTGATATATGGGCCTTTGATGTTGTGATACGTTACCGAAACATAGTTAAAAGCAAAGTAGCTCTTTTTGGTTTGATCCAATGACCTGCTTTTCGTTAGGAGCTGGACCACCAGAGTCAGTTTAAAGGATGGGCCTCTTACCAAGCGTCATCCATCAACGTGAGATGTGTTTGAACATGCTCGTGCCAATCAAGGTACTCCAATATTTCTACCACTGCCTTGGAAACATGATGATCTTCGGTTTCTGCAACAGTGAAGTAAAGCTTTGGAACAGGAACGTCGACGTCAGATCTAAGTTCCCATACCCATTGCATACAGTTCTTGACCTCGGAATTGGAAAAGTCCTCATCCATCAGGGATTTCCAGAGCTTTGTCACCAACTTGAATCCTTTGTCGATGAAATCTCCCTGAAGCCTCCCATTGAGGGTCCAGATCTCACGAACGTGCTCCAGCGACTTGACACGAATCCCGGTATAGACCTTAATCCGTGCTTTATCGGCATCAATCGCATCATAAGACACTCCATCCCAGTCCTGCATGAAACGACCACCTGTGGGCAGCATCCAATCCTGTAGTATATTGAGCGCAGTATTGAAGTTTGTGTTAGTGATCCCGAGTTTGCGAATACAGTCGAATTCGATCTTTGCCGTCTCTACTCCGGTGATGGCGGAGCGGATAACAGGAATAAAGTAGGATTTGAGCATGAAGGACCCTTCCGCCAGATCCAGTCCATGTAATCGTTGACTTTTGGCGTTGAAATTATCGGAAGCTGTCCTATTCTTCCTCGCAACTTCATCAGGTACCACGACCTCACGCTCAAAATCATTGAACCATGCGAGATTCAAGTTGGGCTGAAAAGCTCGCAGATCATTGACCATCCTTTTCTCGGCGATCACGTTGAACGGGTCCTTCTCTGTACCGGCCAGCGGGCCGGTGGTCTCGGCAGCAATGCGAACCGTACATTTCGAATTTCGCTGGTAATTCATGCTCAATTCGAGGTTCTCACCTCGAGGGCTAATTGCGGAAAACCAGGTGATATTGTCTCGTGTTTTGTTGGGCCATGGACCCAGGTTGCATGCGAACACCGAGTAAAACATGAGCAGATGGCGATACTGAGATCCAATACTGTGCTTTCCCAGGCGCAGGTAGACAGCAAGCTTGGACCCTCCTTGCTCCCACCATGTGCGATGGGCTTCATCGTGGAAGAGGAGAGACCGACTCAGTACATCATACGGGGAGTCCCCTTGGTTATGCGTGGTCTCTCCTTTAGAGACAAGGGCAAGAGAGTCTGTCTCCGTCATCTTCCTGGACTTGCTGTGATAATGGTCTGCCTCGACACAGTGAGGAGGAAAATGTATCCCGGGGCAACTCTTTAAAGGCAATTGAGAGACCTCCCTGACCTCTCGTTTCTTGCACGTCCTTCGGAAAAGGCCTGGCCGAGGTCAATTGACGGATTTCAAGGTAAGGAGAACCAGTGGGCTTGCACATTTATGCAAGGAAGTGTCCGGGTTTCAGGTATAATGTCTCATGACTCTGACTGGAATGTTGGGCTGCTACCTAGTACTACATAGTTGCCTCGTCTACGGCGTGTCTGCTCAGCATCTATTCAATACATATCCAAGTGGAGACTTTGATTAAGACATGCAGAAGTTAGGAATGTATGCTGTTCAAACCACAGTAGGCAATACCAACACGCCTTACCCGTATAGGAAGTCACTCGATGCAGTAAAGATCCCTCAGAGAGGCGGTCTGGGTTAATGCAGAGCTCTCATATAATGAGGTGGCGCAGAGCGCATCTTGAGCAGTTATTATAAAACCTCAAGTCCCTCACAAGACCTACTTCAATCACAAAGCCGCCACAAGCCGTTTCCAAATTCCCGCATCTACTAAGATCAAGGAAAATATCTACCACTTTGAGAATCATGCAAGTAAAAAATTCCACGAATGGCTATAAAAGAATGATTAGAGCCCCAGCAGCTCATTGTCTCTATTATAGGACGGGACCAGACAGCAAGCCTTGCCGAAGAGGCTTGAAGCCGATTCCCGCCTCGCAATATAACGAGGTGCTTGACGCGGCTGCCATCTATGTTGATGGCATGCGGACGGGAGACCTAGCCTACACGTCCAAGGGTTTTCGAGACACCGCTACTGTCTATGGTTACATCGAGGACAAGTTCCAAGAAGGAAGCGTCAACCTTATTTTGAACTATATGAAGACACAAAAGGAGCCTCCAGTTTTTAGCGTGAACTTAAGTGTTATCGGTATGACGCCAAGTACCGCAGTCGTCAAATGTGAAATGGACATCGATGCGCCTGAGTATGAGTACACAGACTTCATGTCGCTGGCCAAGGTGGATGGAAAGTGGCAAATTGTGGCTAAGGTTTTCCATGCCTACTTGGATGAATAGAGTCACATTCAACATATTATCGACCTGGTCATATTACATCTTGTGATCAATCAATCAACCAATCAAAGTTCAATCAACCTGTTGCAGTCTAACTAGTTGCGTATGACTATGCAGGCGCTTCATCCAACTGAAGCAAGAACTCGAAGCCAAATGCCGAGCCGGGACCACATAATGTAGTGTATCCCAAAGAGTATACAGGTGCCCATCGTAAAGAGTGCGGAATCAACCCATTCCTGCACCCCGTAACCCCATAGATTCAAGCCCATCCAAACTCATACATAAGAAATTAACATATAATGATAGTTGTGGAGTGCACCCTCCACCTTCCAACCCCCACTTCACACACTCACACACACACACTCTCTCTCTCTATGCCCTCCCCTGCCTCAGTTTTAACTGATAGTGGCGTTGTTCTGGCCATTCAACTGACAGGCTTGTTGACTCTAGCTGAGTTCTCGTTTCACAACATCATTTGTCGTCATTGGCTAATACCAATCGTCTTCCACACCTAGATCCATTGCCACGAGGCCTGTCGGTTCGTCGTCATCGTCGCTCTCCCCCTCGGGTGTCACATACTGGAACTATTGGAGAAAACCTGTTTGGTGCATGAAGTTGATTACGTAGTGGATGGCCTGCGGTTAGACATGATCTTGTCATAGTGTATCTCTGTGAATCCGATCCCAATTCTATCCAGTTGCTCCCATAATTTCGTGCGCGGAATGATATACCGCGGACACTGCATAATGATATGCTTTAGTGTTTGAGAGCCCTCTCGTCACAACTACACCGGTCTGCCTCGGCTGCCTTAATTTACATCTTGTGAATACAGGGTTGAATGCTATCTCATGTCGTGATCAGAATGTAAAGAATCCAGCAGTTTGATTGATAGATAGATTTGGCACGTACTTCAGGCTATTGAATAGGAGCGCTATGTACAAATAACTGAAACAAGATACCCTGATGACTTCTACCGTAATTTGACTCGCGACATACTTTTCTCGAATAACAAATATCCTCCTGCCCACCATCTCCACCAAACCCCAAGAGATGCCACTTCACCAAGACATACGGTTCGAATACCGACCAGCAAAGCCTTGCATTCGTAGTCTGACCTTGCCCGGATCGAAATTCCGGGGTTAAATAATATTCAGGCAGCAAAAGCTCAATACACCGCCCTTTCTATGGATCTCTTCGGGGTTCCCTTAACCACACCTCAAGTCAGCCCGACAGCTTATTCGAATCATTAATGCCCCACAACTGCAGAATACGTATTTCTCCAGTTCCACTCCGGCTACCCTTAACGCGTGATTTTTAGGGCCTTGAACCAGGTCAGTATTCTTGATACGATCCCATCCGGATAGGCGCTCCCGGTCAAATGTACGATGCTGGGTAGACACACCGCAACATGCAGCTTTCTCTCTCTGCGGCATCAAGCCCCTCGCATTATCTATGGTCCCTAGTTGGAGGCACACGTCCATCATGAAAGAATTGTTCATAATAGATACAATTGACCATTTGGTTGTCGACCAGTTGTTCTGCCATATTTAATGGACGTTGTCTATCATCATTCTCGAACTCTAAAACCACCATTGCCATTGCAATTTATCAGCGCAAGTTACTTACTCTAAGGAAACCAGCAAACATGACTATTGCAATCGCCGGATGTGGTCCAGTTGGGATCACTATCTTAGAGACTTTGCTAGAGAGCTCCAAATACCAAGGCCAAATAGTTATTCTAACTCGGGTGAGAAGGGGTTCTCGTTCCTACCTTATGGATTCCGAGTGATATTAATAGACCCAGAATTTACGGTCCACACCACTTCTAAATCGAACGACCCAGATCAAGGTCGACTACAATGATGTTCATTCGACTACCACGCAGCTTGAAGCCCATCAAGTGCACACAGTCATCTGCACATTTGGAGTTGGCTCGGTCGAGGCATTCCAGGCAGAGTTAGATCTGATAAAAGCTTGCGAAAGATCGGTGGTGACGAGACGATTCATTCCTAGTGAATACTCTTTTCCTCACGAAGCGTAAGTTCTCTTTGTGATTTCACTACTTCACGGGAAGTTTTCTTTTCCGACACCTTCCTCTCACTTTTGTTCTACCAGGTTTGAGCCCGAGTTGCTGATATATATACCACTCCAAGATCCCCAGACATATATCCTGAAGGCCAGTACTTCATCGACGTCGTGAAGGCTTTAAAAAAGGCGAATTTGGAATACACCCGGATCTTCGTGGGTACTTTCATGGACTATTGGGGTATGCCGAACACACGAACCCATATCGGGTATTTTGGTTTTGGTGTCGAGATCAGTAGTGCTCGAGCTCTCATTCCCGGGGATGGAAATGATGTGTTTACTGTTACCTACTCGTATGATATGGCAAGGTTCATCGTGGGCCTACTCGATCTTGAATCGTGGCCCGAGACCTGCCATTTTAGCGGGGACGATATTACTTTCAATCAGATACTGGACCAAGCACAGAGGCTTCGAGGTAAGCTCCCCATTCAGACGGCGAGGGAGAGAGATTCCTATTTCCCTCCTCGCTTGTATAGTGCTAACACGTGCTTGCTGTCTAGGTAAAAAGTTCGATGTGACGTATGTCAGCGTCGATCGGGTTAAGAAGAACCAAGTTCCTCCAGTTCCACAGTCTCAGGAGGCGTATTATGACTCGGAGATGGTGGAGTGGCTGACCCATTACATGAGCCTGGCCTTGATCCACGGAGAGATGGAGCTTCCACGACAAGGTCGAATGAATACTGCACTCCCGCATATTCAGCCCATATCCATATCTGAGTTTTTAACCCATGCATGGTCTACAACCTCAAGTTCTACTTGAAGTTCCTCCAGTCGAAAGTGCCACTGAGCACTGGTTTTAAGGGCGTTCGTGGAGAGATATCAGCCGTATGCGATCAGCTGTATAGTCAACGAGTCTACCAACGATCTTATCAGGTGGCAGATCTATTTACGTCGATGGATGATTCTTGGACCTGAGTTACCGATGGAAAAGTATTTACACAAATCTAAAAGTAGTCAAATAAGTGTTATAGGCTGCGATGAAACTGTTCGCGTCTAATTTAAACGACTTTGTAAGTCGATCTCGTAAATCCCTATAGGCGAAGTGGAGGAACACAGTCGAGCGATCCGCATATATCCGACAACCACGTGAGAAATTTTTAATTTAGAATGATGGTCATGGTTTTATGATAGAAGCAAGGGCACTTTCCAATCGGCAAATACAATCTCAGTCTCAATATTGGTAAACAAATGTCCCGTGACCTCCAGTAGTTCAGGTCTCAACGGCGATTTAGACGTCCATGGCACGGTAACCTGACCCTACCCGGATGTAGAGTGGCAGTAGAGGTTGTTTCTCTCTCTTAAAGCCTTTATTTGTTCCGCGAGCTCATGTTCCTGAGTGAGCGGTAATGACGTGCCATCAGGTACATGGGCAGGGATATACTCGTCACCTCTCTCCAGGGCCTGCGTGACCGCAGCGAAGTTTTCGTAGGCACTCTCCTGACAATCATGCGCAAAGACCCACGTTGGCCGTGGAACAAGCTCCTGCTCCTGATCCAAACACTCCCATTTTTGGCTTTGAAGACGTCTGATTAGCGCTACGCCGTACTCTTGTAGGCGGCTAGCTTCCTTAATCCTAACTAGGGTCAGTCGTCTCCAACCAAGTGGTAGCCTGCATAATCTGGAACCGAAGAGCAACCAACCTCATCATCTCCATCGCTTGCAAACCCAAATGCACATTGTCCTTTCCAGCAAGTTCCAAACATATGGCGAGGACTGCCCCGTCCATAATGCCTTGGCTGAGACCTTGGCCAGTAGTAGGGAGTACCGGATGCGCGGCATCACCAATCAACATAATTCTGCCCAGGGCAGATCGCCAGTTATCCATCGGCTCCATGGTCATGGTCAGATGTTCAAAGCACTTCCCTCCTGGTATGCTGGTTATAATGGGCTCCAGCTTGCTACATATCGGCCAGTCCTTGACCACTTGAAGCACAGCCTTGGCGTCCAAAGCTTTCACCCAGGAATCCTCAATCGGCTCAGAGGTCTGAGAAGTTAGTGTTTCTGTCCGAGAAAATATATCAACATGAGTTACTGACCTGGTGCATGCAGGCCCAGTAGACCCCCTTTCCTCTTTGAAAAGTTCCAAAAAAGAAAATAGTTTCCTCGTGGAGGATTTCAAGCATTCGGTCTTGTTTCTCGGTCGTGTTAAATAACCATTGAGCTGCCTCTGCGGTTCGAAGATATTTGGACGGAAAGCCACCTGACCTGTGCATAACGGAGCCAAGCCCGATCAAGGGGTATTTGTCCCCTTTGAGAGCTGCCCGTGCTTTGCTGTAGACTCCATCGCTGGCTATGACGCAGTCGCCTTCGACTCTTTCTCCATTGACAATAATACCTGCGCGGTCTTCTTTTTCCCAGTACGAAGTCACTCGGCAGTCGAATTGCATGCTGATTCTCAAGGACTTTGCGTAGTCGTACATGGCCTTGACCAAGTCCGAACGCATCAGGAAGTAGCCTTCGTTGACCCCAAAGCCGGTCATATTCGAGCTGGAACGCAATTTTCCGCTGGCGTCCAGGAATTCAATGCACCCTACATCACTTCGGAGGTTGTCCAACTCCTTTGCAAACGCACCTTGACCCCATCGATCCAAGACCAATGCCCCATTGCTAGCAACGCCTATAATGTCACCTTTTCAAAGAACAAGTTAATAAAATTATCCGGCTGTCCGATGAAAAGGGCACACTACCGATATGACTTGCGGGACCGGCTTTTTCAAACGCAAGGACCGTATGGCCTTTTCGGTGACATTCGATGGCCGCTGTGAGGCCCGCAATGCCCAGGCCTACAATTATAGTTGTGATGCCAGATAAGCCTGGAGGGGCAGTCGATTCGGATTTCTCTCCCAGGCGCGTCATTTTGGCTGAAAGTCAGGGAGAATGAAGATCAGCTAGTATGGTGCGGATATAATTGAAGAATCCTCTTGGAACCAAGGTTTGAAGTTTTGTAGTGAAAGAGATATGGATATCAACCAGACTATGTATCAAGAATGATAGTGTCACTGGCGTTTATCCAATATATCCCGGAGAGGTTGACCGATGATTGATAAAAAAGATTGTAGGCCGATATAAATACTTCAGTCTGTATCGTATCCGGAAAGGGCTGAATCATTCCGAGTTGTATGTTTCGCACACATGCAATGTTTTCGATCAACAGAAGAATTGAACGCGCGCTGTATACCTAGGTATTCGTTGCAGCCTAGCTCGGTCGTGCTGGCCAAGGAGTTTCTGGTGGTTATAGTGAAAGGCGCCGATGGCCCCAGCCAATAACATATCAATACCTAGTAGGAGTACCATACTCGACACGATGCAACTCGGTCTAGAGTCTGAAAAAAAAAACCCGGTCGTTTCTTGGAGGCATTCCTAGCTTCTTGAATGGGCGGTTGGCTCATATCCACTCCTTCCAATCCCTTAGATTAGAACGAACCAGTGTTGTGTGAGCCCATAGCACACTATTACCGGTGCACCATGAGTTTCTAGATTTTATTTAGACGTTAACTTATTATATTTAGCAGACGTAAATTACATTATTCCTCTTAGTACTCGCATATTAAGGTACAATAATCGCCTTGAAAGTTTACCTCTATTAATTTGATATAAAGGCTAGACCTCTCAATAGCCCACAAAGCCTATAGCCCAACCCAACCCAACCCACCAAATGGGCTGGGTTCTGGGCCCTATCGTCGGGCCCACTCGGGCCTATAATGGGCCCCAAACAATACAAATATGCCAATTTATCGTAACTATGTAATTAATGCATTTTTCCCATGTTTTTTAGGATATTGAAATTACCGGCTGAGCGATATATGAAGCTATTTATAACCCTTCTTCTTATAAACTTATAAATTATCTCACAGTAGTAAAGGCGAAGGATAGATGAAGTATAAAGAAGAGAATAATGTAGAGATTAAGAGAGAGAAAGCTTGGTTAGAAGATACAAAGTTGATTATTATAAAGCTTTACTTTTTATAAGGGGTACTTATTTTTAATAGGGAATTACATAGTAGTAATATTAATACAATTAACACCTAGACATAGACCTAATCTCTTTGGGGTGATTTTGTATAAAATTTTGTATAAAATCTGATATCATAATGCTGTCAGTATAATATCTACTTAATTCCTACTTCTTACTATAATACGATGATAATACTGAATATACAGGTTAGTATATGCGTAAAATATAGCTATTAATCAGCTACTTTATGCGTGCTAAGACTATATTTATGCACAGAAATGGGCTTTTGATGGGCTTTGGTGGGCGCCTATTAATGGGATGTGAGTTGGGCTGGGCTTTGAAGACTAGGCCCATAGCACACTGCGGGTTGGGCTGCGGGCCAGCGACTTGGGCCCATTTGTGGGCTATTGAGAGGTCTAATAAAGGCGGCTAACAATATTTAGTGTATTTTTAAAGCTAGGTCTCTAAGCTTTCTAGTTTAGTTACTTCCCCTTTTAGCTTAGTAAGAGGTTTAAAATACCGTGGTTCGTCGAGGTTAGCTATAGGCTATATTCGAACTATCGGGTATATAGTAGTTATAACGTCGAGGTAGGTATACGTTCGGCTCGAAGGCAGGAAGTTCGACGGTGCGGGGAATATAGGGTCGACGATTATTGATGTAGGAACGCATAAAAACGATCTCTCACTACAGAAGGTAAAATTAATAAGAGAGAAGTTGAATAGGAACGTAGTAGAAACTAATCTCTTCGTAATTCTCCAACGGCAGTCGCGACGCGCACGGCCGAGCTTTTCTCTCGAAGGTATTGTTCAGTAGTGGAAATAGCGTCTATTATAAGGTAATTCGGTGAGCAAAGGGCCTCACAACTTATCAAGGAATCATCTACGATGAAATTAGATGAATCATGGGAAATGATGAGATGCGCGGGAAAGAGAAGAGCTATGGGCAATGGAACTATTTGCAGGTACGCGAACTAGACTCACATGACTCTCAACATAGAGGTCAGTGACTGATGTATGCATAGGGCCCATTGGGGCCCGCGAGCGTTGGTTCCAAATCTCGAGGGGCGTTTTCATTGCCGGCCGAGTGCATCGAAAATTCCAGTATAAGTTGTCGGCTATCTCGGTAAGGCCGTATTGCGCAAGGGGAGATGAGACAGTGAAACACATGCGCAATTACGTATTTCAATGGAGTAATGCAATCACATGGGCTGCGAGATCTAAGGTTATCAGTGAAGATCGACATTGCAGATGCATGCATAGCTCATTTTGGTCATGATTTACAAACATCGCATGTGAAGAGTTCATGAGTATTTTACTGAATGATACGAGTGATGTTTCACCTGCAGGTAAGGAGGGGAGCCTGACGGAGAGCTGCATATGTTTAGGAACATTTGTGATTGCATTTCAAGGCCTAGAATATTTTCGGGACATACTGCTTTTTCATGGCGTGTGTGATATGATCAAGTATGAAGGCCAACGGGAATGTGGTGACGGAATCTGCGGTTTAGTCCGCTATGTGGTCAACTTCATGCACTGAACAGGTCTCCTCCAGCAGTTCCAGTATGTGACACCCGAGGACGACAACGACGACGAACCGACAGGCCTCGCGACAATGGATCTAGGTGTGGAAGACGATGGGTATTAGCCAATGACGACAAATGATGCTGTAAACCCACAACTCAGTCAAAGTCGACGAATATGCGAATCGACAACTGGCCAGGAAAGCGTCACTATCAATTGAAACTAAGGCAGGGGAGGGTACAGAGAAAAAGAGAGAGAAAGAGTGTGTGTGTGTGTGTGTGAAGTGGTAATTTCTTATGTATGGGTTTGGATGGGTTTGGATTTATGAGGTTACGGGGTACAGGAATGGGCTGAGTCCGCACTCTTTACGATCAGCATCTGTATATTCTCTGGGAAAGATCCCAGCCTGGCGTTAGGCTTCGAGTTTTTGCTTCAGTTGGATGAAACGCCTGCATAGTCATACTCAACTAGCTAGACGGCAACAGGTTAATTGATCTTTGATTGATTGATTGATTAATCTGCGGTTTAGTGGGCCCGGTATCTTACGAAAAGAGGATTATATTTATGCAAGCAGGGGCTGCGAAGAAGTGTTGAAATTCTTCGACTCGCACAGAGCGCTCATTATAGGAAAATAACACAAGATCTGAAAATATTGAGACTTATACGAGGCAACTTGACAATATAATGGGACCCGTGGGATTCTTCCACCGACTTAGCACACTACCTGTGTATCTCGAATGGCGCAGCTGCATGTCTCTAATAAAACATCATAGTCTAGATTGGACATTTGGCCCCTGGCTGGCTTCGACCCCCTCAATGCCCTCTTGCACCCGGGTGGCTAATTCAGATGAAACCAAGGCAAAAGTGCGATAAACCTTGCTTCGAATATCCTGACGGGTCTGCGAGACTGATTCGATGATTCTTTCCACCATTCGATCCTGGAAATCCTGGCTCCGGAATTCAGGAAGCACCTCATAATACTCCCGGGCAAATTTGTAATCATCCTCATGAGGCTGAGACCATACGTCTGAAGAGACTTGCGCAACCCAATCAGCGAAGTCTTTTCCGAGGCTAGTCTGATTTCTGGCAGCCGATACGGTCCGAAGGGGCCCCTGCTTTGGCGCTGACTTCCCCAGGCGGTACCGTTGAGCGTCAGGGTATGCGAAAAGGCGGGCCTGTAGAACGGGATCCTCGGAAGCCTCCACACCAGGAACTAGATTAGAAGGCGAGAGCGCTAGCTGCTCAACCTCACTGAAGTAGTCCTTCACGTTGCGATTCAAGGTAAGCTTGCCAAAAGGCCGAGGAGGGATTTTGTCCATACCCTGGGGGTATGTTCCTAGGTTCCAGTGCTTGGTGACGTCAAGAATATTGAAGTCAAGATGAGGCGCGTCTTTAGGATCAACAACTTGAACATTCGCCGTCCAAGAGGGATAATCGCCTCGCTCGATGGCTTCAAACAGATCCCTGCTTGCAAAATCGGGCTCGCTGGAATCCATGATGGTACCGGCACCATCTTTGAAGTTGGGTCCACGATCAGAAGCTAGGAAGAAATGGACGTATTTGAACGAGCCGTCAGGCATAACCCATTTGAAGGCGTGTCCTGCGTAGCTGCTTAGGGTGCGCCAAGTAAACATACGTCCAAAGTCGCTGAATTGTAGCAATACCATATGAATGGATTCATGGTTCTCGGTCACAAATTCCCAGAAATTGTTCGGGTTGAGTCGGTTGGTCTGGGGGTCTCTTCGTTGCGAATGTATCATGTCGGGGAACTTGGCAGGGTCGCGGATGAAAAAGAAAGGGAAATTGAGGAAGACCCAGTCCCACTCTCCTTCGCTGGTAAAAAACTTGGTAGCCATGCCCTTCAGGTCTTGAACCCCCTCGGAGGATCCACGCTCCAGACCTGTGGTTGAAAAACGTGTCACCAAGGAGGTCTTTTTGCCGACACCGAGGAGCATGTCGACATTGCAAATGTCAGAGATGTCATGGGTAACCTAGTCACCGGTAGGATTAATTCCATCTCTAATCCCGGGTTGGAGCGTGATTTAGATTGCACCTACCTCAAACTCCCCGTACGCCCCAGCTCCCAGAGCATGAACCGCTCGCTCGGGGATCTTTTCGCGGTTGAAATGGGACAATAATTCCAGGGTATGGATGTCTTGAGGGCCAACGTTGGAGTGACCAGACGAGGGTGCTTGGCCCATGACTGGGCACTTCTTTGCATAGTTGGGGGCCATTTCTTTTGTGATGGAAAGACTTCAAAGTGAACTGTGTCGCTGGGAACCTGGCTTGGTCCAGGCTTAATACTACTAAGATGAGGTATGTAGAGGTACAAGCATGCAGAAACTACCTTTTCGGGATATTGAAGATTTCCATCCCTTTCTATCTCTCGCTACTTGTCTGCAAACCCTTGTTTTGCAAAGCCTTATTCGCCATGTAGAAAGAAATATGATATTTTCAGGTCTTACTGTGTCTTCCACGCTTTCATTTTCGAGGTAAGGGATGAACCAAATTCTATCTTTCGTTCTGTCTGAGTGTAGAATTTACACACCATGCGATTCCGAGTAACATAGCGCTGCGCATACCGAGTGGGATACAAGTCCAGCATGCAACAACGCCAAAATATGTCATTTGAATGAGCTACCTATAGGCTTTTATTTGTATATTTGGGTTCGATTTATGCACATGGATGGGTCTTGGAATGTGAAGTACGTGACTATAAATTTTGATTGGTTGAGACATGAGGATCAGCTGCTACGTCTTCTACATCTTTTCTTTTTCTTGCGATGTTGGTATATTTTACATCACTGGAATGGACCATCTAAGCTGGTGGACCCTGCAAGTGGTGAAACCGGAGGCAGGTTGTTGTAACCAACTCATCCACGGTGGACCAGAGACACGTATCAAAATACTACCTGATCACCTTTTGCATGGCACGTTGGTCGAACAGACGCAACAACTCACCTGCTGCATGCTGGAAGAATGACGTTTCAACCAGACTTTGAGATAACCCCTACCTAAGAGTATTCCAGGTTGCGTTGGCAAGTCTTGCCCATCGCCCATTATTGATTTACTTCAATTTCGGAATCCCTTCCACTTGAAAAGTGGGCCGGCATACTACAGCAGATGATATCTTCAGGCTTGTATTTTCTGCCTTGCAGGCACAATTAGTATAGCCCGTGGAAAACTGGTTGGGAAGCAACTGAATCATATATTTATCGCACACAAATGAAATTATTTTAGATATAGTACGGTAGGGGTGAGGTTTACAATGAGCTTTTTGAGAAACCTGTATGACATCAGAAACTATCAATCTACCGCTGTGCATCTAATTGTATGACAATATCCCCTACTATTCAGGAAAAATAGAACGGAAAAATAGTCAATGTTTCAATGGGAACACACTTGAAGCTGGTAAAAAGCAACATCACAGCCCTCAACCGACCATTCTTTAACATCCGTCAATCCCGCCGACCCAAACAGTTCTTGGCGCTCATCTGAATTATACTTGTAGCTACATCCGAAACGAATCTTCTCATGTTTCCCAACAACGATGTCGTTCAATGGGCTCCCAAGTCTGACCTCCTTGCCCTTAGTGATGAGAGAGGCTTCGTGTCGGCCCAGTATGTAGTTCCACTCACTCAGAAAGTGCCAATCGCTGGGCTGGAATACCTGGCTTTCCCCTTTACTTGGAGCGAACAGAGTGTTTCCATAGTCGAGGGACGCTAGGGCAAAAGGAACGACACCTTCAGAAGTGTAGGCACGCAGCACTTTGGTTGGAACTTTGCAACTGTCCAGACTCAGAAAGATAGAGCTTTCAGCCGGGCTAGCAGTCAACGCGCTCTCAGCAATGCTCTGAAGAAAATTGGCTGCATTGAATCGCGAATAGTTACCTATTGTCAATCCAAACAATAGGAGACAGTGCGGCCGGTCCTGTACTTCCGGGGTATTTTTAAGCCACTGCAACCCGTCTTCGAAAGTCCCATGCAGTGCCCCGATTTTAACATACTCGAACTGTTTATATGGAAGTGACCTCATGGTTGATTGAAGTTCCGAAAAGCTCAGGTCGAGTGCATAAAACGAAATGTTCTTCTTCGATGCCTCCAATGCTTCCAGTAACGGTAGAACTTTGTCCAAGCTCCTTTGCAGTAATGTTAGACAATTTTGGTCAAGAATGAAGGTTTTCAGATAATCCATTTACTCACGCACTCCCAAGATCGACCACTACACTGTTATTGGCAATCGACTCAACCATCTCAGCCGCTCGGGCACGTAGAATGCGTAACTCTTCATGTCGTGGATAAAATTCAGCGGCAGTAGAGTGTTTAATCCAGTGCCGGATTCCTTCTCCGCTGTAGAAGAGAAGGGCTGGAAGAGTTTTTGGAGCCGTGGACAGTCCAGCCTTGACTTGATCGGGGATGGATTCCTCGAATGTGCTCCGGCGTATGTCACGAATGAGTGAATCGATGGTCATATCTCTATTTTATGTTTAATTTTTGCCAAATGATATAAAATGTCACAGAGGTTGACTCCAGACAAGACCTCGTTTTAATCCTTATCTCTGGCGTGAGCTAGGGCATCTTCGAGTATACCTATACCACTAAATACGTCGGTACGCCACAGGTATTTCATTGTACTCAGTGTATCCCTTCACTCTTTCCATAATCGTCATCTGGTCCTGCACATCCCTTCTGAGTCCCATTCCTCACTACCGACTCCTAACTTGCTAATAAAAAGCCCCTTTGGGTCCCACCGCCGCTTCAGCTGTAACAAGCGGATGTAACTTTGTCCCCAGTAAACCTGTTGGAAGTTCTTTTCATTTGGATCACCCACGTTACGATAGGATAACCGAAAGCCCGGGTCAACTGCATAAAGCAAGGGCATATGAATGTTGGTTAGGTTTTGCAATGCCTCCATTTTTCCCTCATTGGTCGGCTCAACGGTCCGCACGAAGTTGATCAGCTGGGCAGCATGCCTCCAAGCTGGATGCATGGACGTCTCCATGAGTTCTCCATTTTTCATGACTTGCCCTCCAAGGTTACTGGTGAATAACAAATCGCCTGGGCGTGTAGGAAGTCGTGCTAAAGCCTCAGCCACGTGTGTAGGCCCATTAGAAGCATTGAATAAGCTATTGGAGATAGCGACAGATGACCCAAGAACACCGTAGTCGTTATCGGTGTGAATATCAGGAACCTTTCGATAATTCATGCTGAGTTTCGACAACGATGCTGATTCGTATGTCACATGGCTTTCGATACGGCTTATGTCTTCAACAAATGGCTGCATTCGTTGGTTGACAATCGCGGTTTTGGTTTGATTAAGGAAAAACATTTTAAGTTTTACCTCAATAGAGTGCTCAGATATCACAGTCATGATCAGCTGCCCACCAACACTCTCACGATTCAATGTTTGTAGGATATTGAAGAATACAGCAAGGCTTCGGGCATAGTTGCCGTGAGAATGTGATGTTTGCACGCTGAGCTCGGCCACAACAGCAGGGACGTCGGGGAAAACCCGCATAGTAACCCTTGTGACTATTCCAAAAGTTCCACCCCCGCCCCCTCGCAATGCCCAAAATAGGTCCGAATTGTGAATAGCGTTGGCCAGAACGATGTCACCCTGCCAAGGTTAGAAATCAAACGCTGTTTTATGACACCTGACTTAGGTACACTTACACTAGCGGTAACAACTTCAAATTCCAGTGCGTTGTCTACGGCCAATCCATGGTGTAGACTGAGGAAGTCCGAAACTCCTCCTCCCTGCAGAAATCCTCCTGCAACTCCGACTGTGGGACAATCGCCACCGACAACAATGTATCCATTCTGAGCGGATTTTGCGTATAAATCTCCCATCATGACGCCAGCTTCAACACTCACAGCTGGACCGACAGACCTTTCAGATCTGTGGAGCTGGAAATTCTCGTGGAAGTGAACACCTTGCAGCCGATTGGTATGGATCTGCAAGGCGTTGGGTGAGCTGGACCGACCAGCTAAATCATGGCCCGTGTTTCGAACGATCAGTCGAAGATTGTGACGCTTGGCGAACATGACAGCATCTTGAACATGCTTCGCGGAGCTCACCATGGCGGAGTACAAAGGAATGCGCCCTTGGTGGCATTGGGTATGAGTCTTCATCTGGGATCCCAATGGGCATGCGTCGTCAGCGGACTGGCCTGACTCCCATATCCAGTCCTGCAATGCACCTGGTTGGCCTCGTCAGATGAGAAATAAAAATTTCATGGCGGTACCCCATGCAAATACCAGGCTTACCGGGTTGCGATGCCCTCCATCCACTGTCCCTTGACATACGCATCACTTCCTCACACAGGTGAGGATCAAGACTAGGCTGATAACAGACTGATCCCGTGGGTACTAGCCTAAAAAGGTTGAAATTCATTGATCTGTTCAATGAGTTCCACTCTTCGCGAGATGGCCAACAGGACTCCCACGGCTGGCAGCGACATGACGTTTGTATGTAGTGAACAAATACCAGCCAACTGAGAGCAACACCCAGACAAGCAGTCCACATAAGCTGAAACATCATTGCCGATTTATTGCTGGATTTCCATCAACAAAAGAAGTTTGTTTTGTCAGGGGTCAGAATTCTTTAAAAACAGACCATTTTATGCTTGTATCGAGCTGAAAAGGGGTGGCCACGCATCTAGGCCATTTGATGAGCGTGCAATATTCCGGGTTAAGGCAAACTACAGAGACATAACTCGGCTCCAGCCGCAGTCATATCCCTTGCTTGGTAGATTAGATCTAAGGCATCAGGAGGTCCACTACATACTCAACTAAAAGGCAGGAATGAACGGTACTTCGCCAGATGTAACGAGGATTTAGATACAATCAGTCATTATCAAAGCTGCACATGACTTTTACCCTGCACAGGCTTACACCCCTTGAATATTCGGTGTGACTTGGACAGATGTCCATGATTGTCATGGTCGATGACCTGACCCTTTTATTAGGGATATAGCCGTGGTAGCTGGGGAAAAGCACAAATTACTTCACCACCCAGGAATTGTACTTTCGTACTCAGAAGCCTTCACCATGGGCTCCGTTGACTCACCCAATTATTCTGGCAGTCTTGTATACAAGACTATCACCGAATTTGCGGACTTTCCCAATCATGATCAGAAGCTCTGGTGGCACAGTACCGCGCCTATGTTCGCAGAAATGCTCAAAGTTGCTGAATACGACATTCATTCTCGGTATAAAGCTCTCGGGTTTTACCAGAAGTTCATCATTCCTTTCCTAGGCGTCTATCCTACCAAAATCAACGATCGATGGCTCAGCATTCTCACTCGATACGGCACGCCTTTTGAACTGAGCTTAAACTGCACCCACTCTGTGGTTCGGTACACCTTTGAGCCTATTACCGCTACCACCGGCTCCCTAAAAGATCCCTTCAACACTCACGCCATTTGGGACGCACTCGATACTCTACTCCCGTTACAGAAGGGCATTGATTTGGAGTTCTTCACGCATCTGAAGATGGACCTCACTGTCAACGATCAAGACGCAGCCTACTTGCTGGAGAACAAGAAGGGTGGCGGCCAGATTCAAACACAAAACAAACTGGCCTTGGACCTAAAGGGTGGCGAGTTTGAATTAAAGGCGTATATCTATCCCGCACTCAAATCTCTGGCCACCGGAAAGTCTATCCAGGAGCTCATGTTCGACTCTGTCCATCGTCTTTGTCGCCAGTACCCCACTCTTTTATCGCCTCTCCATGCACTAGAAGAGTATGTCCACGCTCGCGGAACTTCTAGTACTGCCTCCCCCCGACTGATATCCTGCGACCTTTGTGACCCACGTAAATCTCGAATTAAAATATACCTCTTGGAGATGGACGTCTCCCTGGAAGCGATGGAGAACCTGTGGACAATGGGCGGCCGACGAAGTGATGCGCTAACGCTCGCTGGATTGGAGATGATTCGTGAATTATGGGGCCTGATCAACCTTCCCAGCGGTATCATCTCGTACCCGGAGCCCTATCTCAAGCTTGGCGAGGTTCCAAATGAGCAACTTCCTCTGATGGCCAATTATACTCTTCACCACGATGACCCGATGCCGGAACCACAGGTCTATTTTACGACTTTTGGCATGAACGATGGCCGGGTGGCGGATGGACTAGCCACATTTTTCAAGCGTCACGGCTATGACCATATGTTTCAGACATACAAGGATAGCCTACGCGCATACTAGTAGGTCAAAAACAGTTGTTTTCAGTCAACCCATCTAACCAAATCCAGTCCTCATATAGATCTTGACAATGTCAACTATCTCCACGCCTACATCTCTTTCTCATTCCGGAAGGGAAGCCCGTACCTGAGTGTCTACCTCCAGTCCTTCGAGACTGGAGATTGGCCCATCTGTGAGTCAACTTCCTACTCTAATTATTGTGATGTTGCTTTCTAACACCTTTTTCCTTCTCTTCTCATCTAGCGAGCTTCGGTGCTCCTGCCTTCAAGCCCGTCTCCAAGGATATGTGTCATGGCCATCCTACCTCTTTCGAAGTGCCTTTGGCAAAGTATCAGGTAATGGCCAGTGAGTAAAAGAAACCGCTTGCCTGTCGGGCTTCAGGTACTGGACCGGAAGGGTAACCACAAAGGCGAATTTTGCGCTATTTCCTCAGGAATGACTCAGCATATATTTCGAGATGTTCAGTCCAATTGATGATAAGCCTAAAGTTTGGGACTAATTGGTAGGGTTAGTTTAATAATTTGCTAGAATATACGCTTGGTCTCCTGAAATTTTCTCATCCCGGCTTGACATCAATCAATCAATGTTCAATTAACCCGTTGCAGTCTAACTAGTTGCGTATGAATATGCAGGCACTTCATCCAACTGAAGCAAGAACTCGAAGCTAAACGCCGAGCCGGGACCACATAATGTAGTGTATCCCAGAGAGTATATACAGATTCTGATCGTAAAGAGTGTGGAATCAGCCCATTCCTGTAGTATCCTGTTAATCCCACAAACCAATACGTAAGAAATTAACATATAATGATAGTTGTGGAGTGCACCCTCCCCTGTCTCAGTTTCAATTGATAGTGACGTTGTCTTGGCCAGTTGATTGGCATGTTCGTCGACTCTGGCTGAGTTTCTCGTTTCACGGCATCATTTGTCGTCACTGGCTAATACCCATCGTCTTCCACACCTCCCGGCTTGACGTGACAACTCGGCAACTGTGTCCTGTAAGCGATAGGCACGTTCTGCGCCCTTGCTTGGGGAATGAACGAGGTGTTTGCACTTGTAACCCTTTTTTTTTTGAGGTTTTTCTAGATGACACTTATCCCTTGCATGATCTTCCATTGTTTCTGCAATCTTTCGAGATGGGAATCCACAAGCAAGGGTTACTCAAAGTATCGCCAGAAATAGGAACCATCTCAAGAGACTCTCTTGAGCTATGCACTATAAAGAGCGCTATAAGATACCGGTAGGGTGACTTGAACGATATACTGCCAACTTTTCTCTTGCCAAATCACAAGGAGCGTGCAAGAAGAGATCACGAAGTCACACAATAGAGCTGCATCTTCGAGAATATCGCTACACGATGACCCGAGTCACATCCACAATCTTTTGCATTACTGGCGGTGCATCTGGAATAGGTGCCGCGACTTGCTGCCTTCTTGCTGAACGGGGTGCCACGGTTCTGGCAATCTGTGATATCTCGTCGAAGCGCTTCGACGATGTCAAGCTTTCCATCCAGAAGGTTAATCCTTCAACCGAAGTACACTGCACTGTCGTTGATGTGACATCTTCGGCGCAAGTTACGCAATGGATCCAGAGCGTCGTGTCTCAATTCGGTGACCTTCACGGAGCCGCCAATGTTGCTGGCATAGCTCAGGGTGCCGGTTTGCGAAGCACCCCTACAATCACAGGGGAGACGGACGATGAATGGCACAAAATCCTGGATACAAACCTGAATGGGGTGTTCTATTGCACGCGTGAGCAGGTGCGTGCCATGAAGGACCTTCCTCCGGGTGATAGGAGTATTGTCAATGTGGGCAGCATTGCGGGCTATTCTCACATGCCGGATGTCTATGCATATGGTACCTCCAAAGGCGCCTGTGCTTATTTCACACACTGTGTGGCTGCTGATGCAATATCCGAGGGCATTCGGGTCAACAATGTCTCTCCAGGTGAGCTACTTCTCTTCGTTTCCCCTCCCCCCCCAAAACTCCCCAAATCCCCTGCCAGCCTGCTGACACCAGATACACGTTCCAGGTGTTACAAACACTCCCTTGCTCCCGCAATTTGCTCCAACCGCAAAAACATTGGACGAGATTGAACAATCGTACAAAGCGGAAGGGCTTGCCTTGATCGAACCCGAGGATGTGGCAAGAACTATTGCTTGGTTACTGAGTGGGGACTCACGGCCGGTATATGGGGCCAACATCAACGTCGGCGCCTGTCTCCCCTGATTCAAGTTGGGTTCTATGTTCAACCAAGTCACTAGAAGAGTTTGGGGTCCACATATGACGAATATTTGGTGACCTCACCCCGCAAGTTCAATTACGATGGCATTTGTAGATAATCTCCGCGAAGTGGGATATGTTTATCTGGTGCTAGGCAGTATCATAGCAAACATCGCAGCCCTTATGATTCGACATCACCAAAACCCGCAAACCACATGGGTCGACAAACAGTGCAAACATAGGAATGCTCGTGACTATGTCGTACATAATATATGCATCTCTAGGCTGTATTTTTTGGTTTTTCTCTTGCAGGCAGGTACATTGTGGGATAATTCAATTATATATGTTGGTATAAGAGGCTAATGGCTCCTTTATGGAAGATAACCAGGAAAATCTGTTCTACCATCTACCGTCTTCCACGTTCGTGTTACTTTGACTTTTGGGATATATAATCGTTTCCTTGATGTTCTTGGAAGGGAACACTGATAGAAAACCTCAAAATTCATTACTAAAAAGACTATTCTGAGAATTCGCTACGGCACTGTACTTGTGTAGAAAATATCCTTGATCCCAGGTAACCGAACTTAGATTGCGTAATGCTCGAAGACTGTCATCATCGTCGGATCTCATACAAACCTCGGAATATATCTCGTTTGCGGAAAACTCCATCAAAGTTTACCCTCGATGGCCATTTGAATAACAGCAATGGCCCCAGGAGCCTCTTGCCATGCTTCATGGGTCAAGTTCAAGGTCACTCGCATCTGTTCCACACTCCCAACCGAAAACATCGTGGTTTTGGCCTCCAAGTGTTCACGTCCACAAGGGCCGGCCAAAAGTGGGGGTTCAATTTATGGACGTCCTCGTACAAAGCGCGAATCTGGGCCTTTAGTTTCACACCTTCGAGCCATGCGTCCTCACAGTGGGCGATGTCGGGATTTTTGGCGATAGTCGAATGTTTCAGTCTGAGTCCCAGCATGTGGGCAACACTTTCATCAGCCGGTCTCATGCCTGTGAGCACTACTTGAAGCACTTTGACCTTGAATAACACAGAAACGAGATGGGGAAGATCAATCAACTTGCCACTGAACATATCGACTGGCTCGAGCGGATTGGCGTCCTTGATGTCAAGGTACGGCAGAGTGGTGTTAGTTACCCCAATCACAGTCGTGATTCTGGCGGGTCGTGGCCCATCACTTTAGAAAATCGTAGTACTCCTGGTCCTGTTGGAGACGAATCATCCGGCCGGGGATGACATCTCGCGAGCCCATGTTGTCACCACGACAGAGCCGCAAGTTTTCCATCAATAGGTCAAGTTGTGCTTCAAACGATTCAACATTCCTAACCTTTCCCATGGTATTACACAGCGCAGCACAGGATCGCATGTAAGGGCGTGTCTCGAGGATCTTCCAGAAGTTACCGATACCATAGGTGTAGGGATTGTCTGGAAGAGCCCGTAAGGCCTGTTCATCCTTCTCCACAGCAACACGGCATCTTCTGATGGCGTTGCAAGCAGACTGATGCTCTTGGCGGTGAGCGGTCTGATGTTCGACACTACAGTACATCATCGCTTTGCAGCCAGAGCAGCGGAGAACTCTACCTTCCTTGCCACACTCCCCACAGCCAGATGGGAGTGACATTTTTTTATCGGAAAGACGTAGGAAGAAGTGTGGCAGTGTGGCAGTGTTGATGTTCTCGATGGAGAACAGGTTCACAGTAAAGGGAGAGGATGATCAGAGTGGAGGGAAATTATTAGTTGGCTTGCTTCGCATATGCCGGTGAAGGTTTTACAAGTCCTGCGAAATATGACCGGCTTGTTTTGGGGGTAAATGAGGGAGGGAGAAGTGAGAAGGGTGAGGAAAGGGAGAGATGGAGAAGGCGACGGTTCGGTATTTCTCATGGACTTCATTTGGTTATCAGAATAGGAATTGATTATTCCTTGTTTTTCTTCAAAGCCAGGCCACAGGATAGCAAACAAAAGCTGCGATAACATGCCCTTCTCAATCGTTCCGGTTGTACATCTGCAGAAGACATGAGGCATCATTTGATTATGTTTTTTTCTCCAGTACTTATTTTCACAGCAAGTAGCAAGTAGCATGAAGCATTGAACCTTTGTATATATAATCCGTTTCGAGATCTGACTTTCTTATATCGCATCAGAAAAATAAGAAGAGTGGATTATACGCGGGTTATACACATTAGCTATTGCGGGCCGATGATAGGCGTGAGGTACATGTGATCTTAAGCATCTGATTTCCCTCGGAATAACTGTTCATCCTCTTCAGCCCCACTTCTACAGCTTTCGCAAAAAGTACTGGATCAGACGACTCCTTGCTCTTTCTGCTACTCAATCAATCCATTACATGAATCACCGAATGCCATCATGAAGTTTTTCGAAAACAATTTCACCTACGATTACTCCTTCCCCGCCGTCTCCCTCGCCTATTTCCTCCGCTATCCTAATCCTTATTCTCGCCATGTCCTTACAACAGATGTCATCGACAGATACGTCGACCCCAAGACCCAGCGTCTTCACACAATCCGGCTACACCTAAAAAAGTCCAAGATCCCATCCGGAATCCTAAAGCTTCTACCAAAAGGCATGGGAGGCTCAGACAGTTCCGGTCAGAGCTATATTCTCGAGAAGACCATTGTTGATGCCAAGGAGGGGTGGATGGAGACCGAGTCCCGCAACATGGAATGGACGGGCATCCTGAGCGTGGTTGAGAAGCAATGTTACAAGCGGCTTCCATCCGAGGAGGATCGCCTGACTCTCGATGGTCTCGCCGTCGACAAAAGTTCCGAACAAACTAGCGTCAAGACTACGGTCACTTTCCGCTCCCGACTCGGACAGGGCAAACTTCTTGGGAAGAAGAAACATGACACTGGTGATCATGAAGATGAAGAGCCTCGCAAAGGTTTCTTCTCGTCCCTTTCCACTGCCGGCATTCAGCGGACCATTGAGCTCATCGGTGTGAGTCGAACTAAGGAGGCTGTATTGAAGAGCAAGGAAGGCATGAACATTGTCCTTGAGCGCCTGCGCAGTGGTGGTGTTGTCGGTGTCCTAGAAGGTATGCGCCAAGACCGAGAGGCAGCTTTCGGACCCGATGGCACGTGGAAGCGTGTCTGGCTGCAGGGCAAGGACCGTTCCATTGAAAACGACAAGTCGTGATGGACATCCATTTCTGGTTTGGATTGTCTTGTTTTTGCTTGGGTGATATACCCGTCATTGCATTTTGATTTCAAGCGCGGAGTTCTGGCGTGGGGATATGATCGAAACTCTCCCACAAATCTTTTCTGATTGTTGATATTTGAAATTGTATATGTCTATATGTTGACATGAGGCAAAGCCTCTGGGATGTACATCAAGGGGCACATTTTAACGCTCATTTAAAGGTTAATTGTACAATATGCATCAATCTTCTATCTTTGTCTTCTAGGTACTTTTTCTGGGGGGTTTCCATCACCACCGATGCCTGTCTGTCTGGTCTATATTTTATGGAGCTGGAGGAAACCCGGCGCTGCGGGTGCAACCACTGGTCACCGGGAATCAAGTCACAGAGTTTTCCGACGCGTCGACGACATCACTTTCTGCTGGACGTATCTTGTTCCTGATATCGGCCGAGGCCGAAACGAGCGTTGAAGTATGTCTATGTACCCTGACGTGACTAGCCTTCCAACTCCTTACAGTTAGATCATTATTAAGTTCTCAACCCCCTTCGCTTACCGTCAAATCGTTTTTAGCATGGAGATCGGCAAGCTGACAGACAAGATGGAGATCATCACCAATAAGCAGACCATTCCGGACGTCGGCACCAACGGCGGCTAAAAATGAATGCTTGGCCACCAATCACGACCAAGAGATTCGCGGATGGCTCCCGTCGAGCTCGAGCAGTTCCAAGCATGGAAGTCCGAGCCGTCGCAGGGGCAAGAGGTGTGGCATGTTCTGCGTCAACAATGTGGCGTTGCCGGCGGTAGCGACTTGGTTTCAGATGATATCCATGGCATTGGTGCACCGTTCGTACGTGAATCGGCTGTCATCGAGAAAAAGACACTGTCAAAGTACTGTTCCGTACGGAGTGCTTGGTGCTCAGATCCACCTGAAAATGAATGACCCACTTGAACAACTTGAAGGAGGCGCAAACCCCGAGGTCGAGATACCCTGCAGCTAATTTACTCCGCTGCTCGGCAACCTCGCGCATGAGAGCGACAGATTACGCAGACTCTTTTAATCAATGTGTCGCAGGCTGTGCTGCGAACCCGTGTGGATGCATTTTGAGATGGTAGCGTTGTTCTAAAATCGCCAGCCCAATATTGGCTCGCGGTTGTTTTAGGTTAGTATTGTTGGAAAACCATACATTAATATCTTGTTCATATTTTTTTAATTACGTGACTCCAGTCTAAAATCGCCCTGTTATCTTCCTTTTCACGCATTCGTTGAATTTTCGGGTATTCTTTGAATTGAAGACCAAGAAGATTGTAAGGAACCTTTGAAGAACATCCCTGGGGGGTCAGCCCGATGACTACATATGTACATATTGTATGCATACCGAAGATTTAGGTAGGTAAGCCGACATTCCATCTATTTTTATAGGATTAAATTTAATTTTTCCTCAGTATTTTATTCTCAAGCATCTTTGGACGGAAGAAACTAATAAATAGCCCCGGAGGATTGTCGGATTAAGTGGATTCCGGCGTCTTGCGATACACATAATTGCACGCTAACGAGCAGCCGAATCAGTTAAGGACCCCTGGCTGAAAGACATGCGAACCCAAGATTCCAACACCAATGAGAGTTGTGCAGACCCTAGAATCCAAATGACGCAGTAAGATTCTCAAGAGCCGAGTATTTTTGGTCAGCTTTCTTCCTACGTCAGAGGTGTTGCATTGTTAAGCCTATCGGAGGACAGACAAGGATTATACACATCTGGCAATCGGTGCTATGCACCACGGCGTCCTGCATATCGCACAGATCTCATATTGGTATTATTGGCTATTATACGTAATTATACGTGATTTGTACTCTGTACTATTACTCCGTGTCCAGAATGTACATATATGTTCCGTTCTCTAATATGAAACATCTGGAATGAAGATGAGGTCATGCAAATCTATGATCTGAGGATGATCCCTGACCTTAACTCTGAAAAAAGAAAGGATCGATATAATACCAATACAACAGTACACATACCAATTCCTAACTGATCCTAACTATGAGGCATATGTCGCATATAAGTGGCTGGACCCTGCTTTACCCTGTGACTGATCGTCGTCAAAAATCTCCCCTTTAGGATATCAATGCGGGGGCTTTTGGTTTTAGCGCGGAAAATAAATATTTCCCAATCAAGGGGGTACCTAAAGGAGACTTACCCATTCCCTGAATCCACTACTATGCATCAAGTACCTTTCAGGTACCCCAGCAGGTACCCGAGTTTCCAAATCACACCTTTCCAAAGGAATGCCTGGAGGAACATTTAATAATAAATGTATGTTGTACTCTGTAACTACTCCGTACTCCGTACTCTCCTTGAAATAATACTTTCCTTGTATTCCGTACTCCTTGGCAATTACTCGGCATTCTGTTTCCTTCCTTTTCCAAGGTTCACTCGGAAGCTCCATTATTCGTCTCCTTGGGAGCCTGTGAAATAACATCCACAGACCCTTTTTTTTCCTTCGGTTTTCACTAAGACTAGCTTCATCTTCCCTCACTAAAAAGACCCTAGTAGGTATTTGCGGGGACCCTCTTCCCTAACTTTCCCTGGCTTCCGTTGACATTTATCAGTTAATCTCCCACCCTCTTTTTATTACCTCCTTTCCCCGTAATGAACTTGCAATACATCTGCTCTCGATTATCCTGACTCTGAGGGCCTCCGCGGTCACTCTTGCTGGACATCTAACCCACCGGATATGCCTTTCAATCTGGGCCTCGGGTCCCTAGCCCTGTTGGTGGTATTGCTACAAACTGTATCGGCTCAGTTCTGCTCGTTCTGGAATAACGGATGCATCGACTCACTCGCTCAAACTGCAATTCGCTTTGACCTCAACCCTCTCTTTCCGGACCCTGTCACGCTCTACTATGGCTTTGATGCCAGTTCCTCCGGCAAGGGCACAGGGCCCATGACCAAGACGGCGTTTTGGCTGGGATATCAAAATAATAATATCAACGTGAATGCTGTCGACTCTAATCGCACGTTGGAAATCGGCCTCAGGGTCGGCAACTTGACTGGTACCCCTTCTGGGGCGAACAATGGATGTGATGGGATTTGGGGGGATGATTGTTCCCGTGATCTGAAGAGTGCCCTACAGGATGGTATCTATCATCTTGCTGTGTCGGGCGAGCCCTATTCTAAGCCTCTTGAGGTCGTTCTCAACAAAATGTTGAGGAAGCCGCCGTCGCTGCCTTCGTGCCCACCACCCACTCTTGATGTCGCGGCTATTCCAGTCCAAGGTATGTCAATTATTCTTTCTTCTATCATTATGTTCTAACCTCCCTACCCTTCCTAGATTTCGCTAGAGAACGACTCCCCGATCGGAACGTCACCATCATGCCACCTGGCTCGGGCGCTTGGCCTTGGCAGGTTTGGTATCTTGATAACATGAACGCCCACAACCAAGCTTCCCAGGTCGCAGTTGGCATAATAAGTCGCGCCCCTTCTTACAATAGTTCACCACCGGACGGCCCAGACGACATCATGGTTGAACTTGTCTGTGTGCAGGCTCCTTCTAGTGGATCTTCCAAGGGTTCTCACGATTAAACTGGGATGTAGAGGTAGATCTTCCGATCGTCCTCGAGAGTTTTTTTTTTTTTTCCTTTACTCTCTCTATCTGGGTGGTGATACACTACGCCCTTTGACCTATGGCGCTTCTCGGTACTTGCAGTTTTCGTCTACCCGTGCCAGGCCATGGTGACATTCCATCGCGGGGGGGAAAAGCAAGTCTGAGCAAGATCCCAGGACACCTATTTTCTTGGTACAAGTGCATTCGATGACTAGGTTGAAACGGCAAAATATCTCAGCGCACCAATCCTTTTCTCTGTGCCCACGGTGCCGTCCTCGTCACTTTGAATACTTGGCAAGTTCCAGATGAACAAAGTACAAAGTTGATTGATTCAATGCGGAGAAACGTGGGAGTCCAGTACCTATGCTGTACAGCGATATGGCAATACATTTGATCTTTGTCGCTCGCTTCTTGGACCCACCAGCTTACTCTTCATCGTCGCCGAATCGAGTCTGTCACCTCTTGCCATTCAAGCGGCAAGCTCAACAGGCTTTGAATGCCCCGGCCTCTAGGCCTCCAGAACACCAGTCTGCTCACTCAACAGCACGCGACCCATCTAGCTCCCAAGCTTCGCCAGCCCACGACATTTCTGAGTCTCACTCGGGTGCCACTTATCACCATGTGCATACTCCGTCTTCTCCAAATGTTCCTTGGGAAT
Organism: Penicillium hordei; assembly: GCF_028827395.1. Taxonomy (NCBI): domain Eukaryota; kingdom Fungi; phylum Ascomycota; class Eurotiomycetes; order Eurotiales; family Aspergillaceae; genus Penicillium; species Penicillium hordei. Next base: position 1,797,805 of record NW_026623146.1, on the reverse strand, counting down.
GTTGGACAGGATAGTGTCGTCCATGTGAGGTTTTCCTACATGGGCGCGAACAGGTCGTTCCCGTCTCCTCAAGCCGGCTGTACTATCACCTCTCCCGCCCGGATACACCCGTAATCCGCCGTCTGGAAGTTAACATGTCTCTCCATCACCACTGCGAACGGTATAATTGATACAGTTTTTCGTGCATCTGCCTTCAGTCGCATGGCCCTATACAATATAGCGGTCACAGAACAGAAATTCAAGGTTCAGCCTTTTCGGGATAACCATATGGGCACTTTGACTAGGCTTGTGGGATTTGGAATTGTGATCCTATTGTTTTTCATGTATCTGAATCAAAGGTCTTCAAGGGACTGGCCATTCAATGAAAATTATGTACGCTAGATAGTAAGTCACTGCAAATCAAAATAACATGATTGTTCTAGAGTGGGTTGTCAACATCACTTTCCACTCACATCCAAGCTCTCCGCCACGTGCATCGTACCTGCATCAAGTCTGTAAACATTGACCAGGAACACCACCTCTTTTGCTTTTTTTCCCTTTCTTTGCTATTCTCTCAATTCTGCTCTGGTTTATCTCATTTACCTACATCAATGGGGTACTCGGGTTTATTCAAGATGCGAGCCCTCCTTGCCCTCCTGGGCACTACATATCTAATCTTGAATGTTGCATTTGCTGTCTCCCTCCCAGGAGACTCATCCTATGTGGCTGCTGATGGGTTTCCGACCTCTGCATTCTCGTATGATTACTGTGAACAGTCCGGTGGCTCAGGCACATAGATATGCTAATGTGAATGACAGATCCTACTACCTTTCCCCAGCCAAGCCAACCCAACAACCCCAGCCCATTATCTTTGATCCGGTATTGGACCTCACCTTCCCTTACGAGCTGACAGATCCCGACAATATCCCAGACAATCAGGATGAGGTCTATTTCCCTGTGCCGCGAACTCATATGCCTGCCAAAAAGAGGTATAAGCTGGTTCAGGAAGCACTATCCAATGTGACCAACATCATCAAGTCGAATAGCTCAGCAAACAACTGCACCAAATGCAAGAACGCCCTAGCTGCAGCAAAGCCTGCAGCGTTGCATGGACCAGCTTTTGTTCCAGATGCCATGGTCAGCCTGTGCAAGGCCTTTCGCTTCCATGCGGATGAGACATGTGAGCAAGATTTTGCCACGAACACATTCGGCGCTATCTGGACTCAGGTACTGGCATACGCTGATGTAGAAGGCTTGGATGGTGAATACATCTGCCATTCTCTCAACAGCAAGTATTGCAGCGCGCCAAATACCAGCCCGCTTGACACGACCAAGCTTTTCCCCAAACCCAAACCTGCAGATGCCCAGGTCCCCAAGGCAAGTGGGGAGCGGGTCAAGGTACTACATCTATCAGACTTCCATCTCGATGCCCGGTATGCCGTCAATTCTGAAGCAAACTGCACGTCTAACCTCTGCTGTCGGAGTGATAACTACAACGACCTTTCCGAGGACAATCCACTGCTTTCTGCCTCTGCGTATGGCTCTTTCCTGTGCGATACCCCATATGACTTGGGTCTTGCCGCTTTGCAGGCTGTTGGTCCTCTGACTGGAACTGGCAAAGGAAAACACGACGACCACCTTGCATGGACGCTCTATACGGGCGATCTTGTATCGCATGATCCGGCATCCCAGATATCCATGGCGTTGACTCAGTATACCGAGACCAGCATTTACGGCATGTTCAAACACTACCTCTCCGGTCCTGTCTTTGCGGCACTTGGAAATCATGACACCAGTCCTGCAAACATCGATTCTCCTCATAACCTCCCTGGGCGTCTGGGAGAACAGCAGAGCTGGAATTATGAGCACTTGGCTGGACTGTGGCGCCATGAAGGATGGATTAGTCGTGAGACCGCCGATGAAGCTAGAACGCACTATGGCGGTTACTCTGTCAAGACACACTACGGACTGCGCATCCTTACATTCAACACTGGTACGTTGTCAGCAACTCGCTTGGGATTTATTCACTCACTCTTATAGACTTGTGGTACCGATCCAACTTCTTGACTTTCATCAACACCACTGATCCCGATAACTCTGGGATGTTCTCGTGGATGATCGAGGAACTGCAAAAGGCCGAGGATTCCGGTGAGCGTGTCTGGATAGTTGGCCATGTCCTCAGTGGGTGGGACGGAACCAATCCACTCCCCAATCCGACCGATCTATTCTACCAGATCGTGGACCGCTACTCGCCTCACGTCATTGCCAACATCTTCTTCGGACACACGCACGAGGACCAGTTCATGGTTTACTATGCCAACAACGGGACAGTGCAGAATGCAGACAACGCCCTCACTACCGGTTGGATCATGCCCAGCATCACCCCCCTGACTAACCTCAACAGTGGATTCCGTCTGTACGAGGTCGACACGGGAGACTTTAACATCTACGAAGCATACACCTTCTACAGTAATGTGTCGGAGTACCCGACGCTGGAGCACAAAGGCCCGACGTTTGAGATTGAATATTCCACTCGCGATGCATACGGACTGGCAGCTGGGTGGGACGAGGATGCGCCGTTGAACGCGACCTTCTGGCACCGGGTTACCGAAGCCATGGAGAAGGACTTGGAGCTTGTCAGTCTGCATAACACTTACCAGGGGAAGCAGAGTGTCAAGAGCCCTAACTGCACTACTATCAAGTGCCAGGCAGCCAAGGTCTGCTACATGCGCAGTGGGAGTGTTGCATTGGGTAGCCAGTGCCCTCAAGGGTGAGTTTTTTTTTTTTTTTTGCATGAGGGTATCTGAAATATATATATGCTGACCTTTCTAGATATGGTTCCGTGCAAAGCGCCTTTGAGGCAAACTAGTGAAGGATCGTGATGCGAACTGGTGGTAGTGGGGCATAGTTGCTGCAATTGAATTTTATTTTATCCATTCAAAGAGGTATTTGTATTCCTGTATTGTAGTTATCCAACTGGAACGTGGATCGATGGTAATCATCCGTTTTCTGCTCTTGGGAAATGAAGCAATAAAAAGCAATTACAATAAAAAGTAAATGTTTTCATCAAATACGGGTTCCATAACTCAGTTGGTTCGAGTGTGGTGCTAATAACGCCCAAGTCGAGGGTCTTCTTTCTTTGTTTTATCTTCTACCTTAACAAGACTATATCCTCCTTTTTTGATTGGTTGAATTTAAACTAAGTTGTTGATTATATCAAGTTTTACAAAACCGTCCATGTAGGTCTACAAAGCTGCATTGTACTCTTCCTAGTAATTGAGGGGAAACTCACAAAATGAAAATGATAGACATTGCGATGAATGGAACCTAGATTCCTCTCAGCAGAATCTGCAAAACTGGAATGTTGGAAGAATAGAGAAGGAGTTAGGTGGATCAAGGAAAAAGTAATGGAAGCCTCATTCAAAGAAAAACTCTAGTCAAGAACTCATCATTGACCAAACTGCAACCTTCATGATTTCATCTTCGATATCCTATAGCTGTACATCCAATGTAGTCCAATAGCGCCGCTTGATCCCGGATGCATGACGTAGCGAGTTTTAGGTTTGGGGGATGTTGCTTTTCCATGTCATCACTGACCTCCGGAGCATCCGACTTATAACCTCGTCGATTTCCCAGAGGCTTTTATATACTGTTGGATCGACCTATAGGTTATTCTTTACTCGCATCCTATACACCCTTCTCTCGCGACGCGACATCTAATTAACCTCGACCTCAAATCTAATCTAGATCTATAAAAATGGGTCTCCGGGTTGTGCAGCTAGCTCTCAGAGCCTGGGAGGTATGTGCAATACAGCTAAAAGCCATTGAAGAATCCCAAGTTCAGTACTAACCAAACTCGCAGTTCTTATGGACCCTGCTCATTATGGCCCTCATTGGTAACATGATTGCCGAAGCCTTCTCCGGGAACCCTGGGGCCGTGAACTACGCCATCTACGTAGCGGTGTTCTCAATGTTCACGCTGTTCTACCTGATCCCGGCCTCGTTCAACATCAACTGGGCCGGCCACCCGATCATCATGATCGTCATCGATGCGCTGAACTGCATTTTCTTCTTCTGCGCTGCCATCGCACTCGCCGCAAAGCTGGAGTGCCACTCCTGCAACAACAAGGTAAGTTGAATTTGAACCTCAGATCGATCGTAGAGAATATGCGAAATGAGAGCGAATAGACGCTAACCTCCCTCCAGGAGTACCTCAGGAACAATGAGATCACCAATGGCTCACATAACATGACTAAGCGCTGCCGTGAGGCCCAAGCTTCTGTTGCTTTCCTCTGGTTCGCCTGGGCGGGTTACTTGGCCTCCGTTGTCGTCTCTGTGTTCCTGTCCCGTTCTGCTGCTGGCCCATCGCGCAACAGCCGTAGTGGCAGCCGCCGGGGAGGTCGCCCCAACATGACCCAGGTTTAAATGGGCCGTTTGTCATGGAAGGTGGGTGCGTGGTGTAGATCGAGCCTTGAGCTTGGTTGTTATCGCTCTCATCTTGTCGTGGTTATGTACTATCTGGTAATTTGGGATATTGTTGGATCATGGTTATAGTAATGATTATGGTTCTGGTTAACGGCGTTGAGGGGGTGATGTCGGTATAGGTTTGTACGATCTACGAGATTGGGGCTCTTTGGTTTTGATGTCTTCTCATGGTCTGATGCCTGCAACGATTCGACGGAAACGCTGCCTCTTTCAATTAAAAGTCTCTACTCGATCATGAGAGAGAAGCTTTGATACTTAATGTGCTACTTATTTCATTAATAATATTTGTTTTGGGTCACCTTCGGGTTTTACCTAGCATTGACTCTTATTTCAATCGCTATATGTCTCTTTACTTTACACAAGAGTAGTTCGCCCAGCCTTTCATGTCTTTCTTGGTGGCATTTCTGGATGTTCTTTCTGAATATCCTTTTAGATGTCTTCAGATGTCTTTCCCTCCACCCCCCGGATATATATACGAGAGACAAATGTCCCACTAGGTCTTTGGGGGCTAGCAGGGTATCCGTTTGGCAGGTTGCGTAGGAAAGTTCTGCATCGGTAGGTAAAGACAGGAAGACTTATTATCCTGGCACAAATTTCACAGAGCCAGCAGGAGTTGCGAAAGTCATCAGCTGAGGAGAGCGCTGAGGTGGTCAGAAAATGAGTGCTTCTTAAAGCGAAACTACGAAGCACACAGTCGGTCATCTCTGATCATCTGGTCTGAAAAATGACATCTCATACGTTGATCTCGCCAAATATTACAAGTATTACAAATATAATAATCCATGGATCTAAAAAGGTGGGTCAAATTAGTATGCAAAGTAGCCATTTTTGGGAGCCTATGTACCGTCCAGTAGCATTGTAGCGTAGTAGGGTTCTAAATCTGTGCATGAGGCTCTGATGCTAGCTTTGTTAAGATTCCTATATGCATGGGTTCCAGAGAGCTGCAGAAGCATGTACTTCGTCATGGGGGCGAGGGTTGACTCATTCAAGGCCCCGTGCGCAAAAGACCACCCCTGGGATATTTGGGAACTTCTAGCAGAAACAAATACATATATATCTGGGTATCAACTTCTATATATTAAATCCTAGATCTCCACGTTTACTCCATACATTGTTAAGCTTAGGGCTTAGCGGGGCAAATCTCCCCTCCGCTCCACCCAAAGAATTTCTCCAGAGCTTCCGCCCTGACATTTTCCCCCATCCCATCCCTTCATTTCACATCTCCATCAATATGCCTGTCCAGTGAGATTACCCTACAGTCTTCCTATATTTGCGACCACTGACCCCCTCATTAGCTACCTGATTCTACTCTCCCGACAGGGCAAAGTGGTATGCCTCGTCACCTACCCAAGTACATAACACCTGGCCGAAGCCCCCAACTAACAACATTTTTCTAGCGCCTTGCCAAGTGGTTCACCACCCTCTCTCCCAAGGAGAAGGCCAAGATCATCAAAGATGTAACCCAGCTGGTGCTGTCCCGCCGGACGCGGATGTGCAATTTCCTGGAATACAAAGGTGACTTTCCATCCCCGCACGACCCCTTTTCGCCGACGGGCTGGAATTGGACTAACAGGGATTGCACCACTAGACTCAAAAGTCGTTTACCGTCGCTACGCTTCTCTCTTCTTCATCGCTGGCTGTGCCTCGACCGATAATGAGCTAATCACCCTCGAGGTGGTGCACCGCTACGTCGAGCAGATGGACAAGTACTACGGCAATGTCTGCGAGCTAGACATCATCTTCAACTTCCAAAAAGCATACTTTATTCTCGATGAGTTATTGATTGCGGGGGAAATGCAGGAGACCAGCAAGAAGAATGTTCTTCGCTGTATCAGCCAGCAGGACAGTTTGGAAGATATGGAGGTGAGTTAGGACTTGTTTCATTTCATTTCCATATGGGATTAGCACTTTCTTTTGTCAAAGAAAGAATCTCCAAAGGAGGTTCTGCTATATGGCCATATTTGGGCCCTTTATCCCATCCCCCTTGTTTCCCCCTCCCCCAGCCATGGCCAAGATTCAGCCGGGCTAATTATTCCCCAGGTTGAGGAAGATGTGGTCACCAAGATCATGTAACATGAGCAAGCAGGATTCTTGCTCCTTTTTATTTGGCGTACATAGGAGTTTTCACATCATACTAATCAATACAACCTGTTCACTCAGGAGTCGGAAGATATAACACGCAATCTGGATCGAGTTGGCCTATGAATGTCCTTTCCATGGTTGGACTGCTCGTGAGGTCAGTGCGGGTTCCTACTGGACCACGCCTTCCCACACGTGACTGTTTCCGGCATCCTCCCCTCTCCGATCATCTCAGACCATCCCCTCCTGCCTCATTTTCATCTCTTTGTATAATCCCCTCATTTGGCGGTGTTGACTTGTTATAAGAACTGTGATCTACCTTGTGTAGTTCGTGTTGTCCCCCTTATCCCTGCCCTGGTCGCCGTTATCGCCGATCGACATCATCGAATCTCCACCTTCTGGTTCAATCACCCGTTGTGATAACACCGCTTTCCCACGTCTATCTCTCTCCCCCCTCCCCCCCTCTCTTTCTATCTATATCAGAAGAGAGATTTGAGCCTGTCTCTTCAAACCGCAGACCGACACGTCATCTCAAGGCGCTTATCGGCTTATCTCGGGATCTCCACTACCCCGTATAACCTCACGATGAAGGTAAAGTCGCAACCCCAACGTGTCTTTCAATTAGTTTAGTTTACTTACCCTCCCTGTCCCATAGTTTCTCCCCCTTCCAGAGTTTGAGGACGTGACTAGTTCCCTCAATTTCGACACGGCTGACTGCCATATCGTCGGTGGCTGTGACATCTACACCACCAAGGCGGCACGCTCCGATCGGAAACTGTACAATCACATCGAACAGTCACTTGAGGCTCAATATGAATCGGTCCTTCGATTTTCGGCTTCGCTGTCACCTCCAAATGCACACGATGCCGCCGAGACCCTCAATCTATCGCGATCTAGCCCGTTCGGACCCCTGAGCGACCATTCGAGCCGACGGACCTTTGCCTATTTGATCGCCACTCTGAATGCAAGTCATCCGGATTACGACTTCTCACACGTCCTGCGCGCCACTGATTTCCGACGCGAACGGAATTTGAAGCGCGTCATGAACACGGTGGACTCAACGCTACTCAACCTGCGACCGCGCGAGAACAACAACTTGTCACCTGCATCCCCCGCGACGCTTTCTGGATCGTATACAGCAGGATCATCTTCTGCATGGGGCCCGCGGGTGTGGAAAACGATAGATGAACACATGTCGCTCAAGGAGTGTTCGATCTACTCATATTCGCCGGAGGAGGACCCATCCGATGCCGATGATGGGGCGATCTGGAGTCTACATTTCTTTTTCTTCAACCCGATTCGCAAGCGTGTCTGTTACATCTACCTCCGCGCGATTCCCATACTCAGCCACACTCCAGACGAGATGGCAACTACGCCTACTGGGAAGCGGACCTACGACGACGGATATCTCACGCCAGACCTCAGCTCTAGCAAGCGTGCCAAGTTTTGGTTTGGAGAACGCGCCAGATCGACCCTTATCGCCAGCGACAGTGATGACGAGATGGACCGCCCTCCCAAGACGGTTCGGAATAACGCAGATGACTATGACACTTATGTGATCAGTGACGACGAGGAAAATCTGCCAATTAACCGTCGGGGAGTTCGGGCAATGAGTGAAGAAATTGCGGACTCGATGGAAGTCTAAGATATATCAAGTTATTTGGCTTGTGTGCTTTTTTTTTTTTTTTTTTTTTTTCGTTTCTTGTATGTCTTCTTTTGGCCCCGTTGATCGGGTGTGATATTTCCAGCCGGAGGTGTTAGGTTGATGCACTTTTTTTTTTTTTTGACTGGCGCAATCAACTTGCATGGATTTTTGTTCACAAGGGGAGTTGTTGAATGGACGTTGTTGAACGGCCATTATTGACATGATGCCCCTCAACTTTGTGTGACTTACTGCCTAATATTACCCATGTCTATTTTTTTGGATCTATACTGTATCATGAAGATGTATTAGTTTTAGGAAGTAAGCCGTTTGGTTCATTTCTGAAAACACCTACAATTCGTTCCAAATCCTATCACTGACACTAACCCGACAGCAAAGCAGTCATCTATATGCTATGACCAGCGCTGTCTGTAATTTCATGACTCCGAAATCTATGAACGAACCCTGTCCTGCTCACGTAAGTGTTCAATATGACCTCAATGATATCAAGGCATTACAATCCTCCGGTGTAAACCCTGCAGACTCTGCCCTGATCAATTGTTACAAAATGGCAAAACTTCCCGAAGATGTCCAGATGGCTTTTCTAAGCTTGGTCTCTCTCTAGAGCAGTCTGGTAGATGCCCGTCGTTCTTGACATTTGCTCCGCTTGCTTCTAAGCCTCCGGATCTCGAAATATACACTCATGCAGCTGCAAGTCCACGAATGTCTGCGTCAGAATGGGAGCAGAGGCGCTCTTGTCAAATCTGTCCTTTTGCCACCAGTAGCTGGTACTCGAGCCGCATGTGCAACGTCGCGGCCTTGGTATCTTCCTTAAAAGAGAGCGGGCGATACCAATACCACACACGTTACAAGAACGGCCTCGATGTGCGCACTGCTGGGAGGATCTGCCCGCAAACTCTGGCACATGGATGCCGTGGCTTCATTGTATTTCTATAGTGAACGATATGTCGTTTTCAAGGGTCAGATTAGATGGAAAAGGCGAGAGCGCAACCGAAGGATCGCCGGCCCCAGCCGCGGTTAGCCCTGAGATATATGGGTGAGCTTCGTCGCATTTCTTGTGGCAAATTATATTTGCGGCTAGCTATTAGCTGCAGTTCCAGAGTTCGCTCGGTTTGATGCTTCTGCTTGTGGATGGGTGCGTAGGGCTGATTGACAGGGGTCTCAAACCCCTATGTGGCGTCAACATCTTATCTTGCTGATATCACCTAGTAAGATTCGACCAAATCCAATAGAATAATCCATAGGTAGTTATAAGTGATTGTCTAGCGTATCAATTTCGAGTGGGTACTACCATGTACCGTTGACATCTCATTCGGGCATATAGATCAGACATGTGGTCCGTGCATCGGGGAAAGCTGTCCATTCTCTCCCTTCCACTTCATCATCCTCCCCATTTTATTATATCCATACAATTCAAACGATTAATTATGGCCGACGACGAGGAGCGCATCAAAGCTGAGAAGCTGGCCGCGGCCAAGAAAAGGGTAATTTCTCACGAGTGACAAGATGACGTTGTTTTGGTCGCTAACTGGACTGTTGTTATTCAGGTTGCCCAGCTCCAGAAGAAAAAGAAGGCTAAGAAGACCCCCGCCACTGGAGCGGATACACCCAAGGAGGCAGAGGCCCCAACAGAGACAGAACCTGCTGAAGATGCCCCGAGCCCAGAGACACTGCAAACAGACGCCCCCGCGGAGGAGAAGCCAAACATGCAAGATGAGCCGGCCGCACAACCCGAGGCCGCAGCCCCCGAACAACCAGCGGAATTAGAAGAACCAACTACGCAACTTGCTACTGATACGAATATCGGGTCTCCTACCGAACCGATGCCTCCAGCGCCCACATCCCCTGATCCAGAGGCTGAGCCGCTGCCAGCCCGGCTCGATACACCCCGCGCCAGCCACGGCCGACAACCCTCGCTATCAATCCAGTCAAAGATGCGCTCATCTTCATTCCGCAAGACTTCCGTCTCACAGGGCAGCGTCTCGCCCTCTCCGTCTGCTACAAACAAGTCCCCCGCACAATCATTACCGCCCCTAACCGGGGACGGGGAGTCGGTTCACGAAGTATTCCGCAAACAGTCTACTAAGATTGAGGAGCTTGAGAAAGATAATAAACGCTTGGAGAAGGAGCTCTCGGATGCAACTATGCGTTGGCGCAAGACTGAGGAGCAGGTGGAGGATCTGCGGGAAGCGAGTGTTGATGGCGTGGAGTTGAGAGAGCAATTGAAGAAGGCAGAGGAGAAGGCTGCAAGTATCGAGTCGTTGGTATGAAACCTTGTTTCCTGTGATAGCCATGTTTTCTAACCCGTGGAACAGAAAGAAGAAATTGCTTCCCTCCAGCGACAGAACTCGCAGCTCCAGACCCGGTCACATCGAAATACAAGTACAACAGAGTCACCACCAGCCGACCTTGTTCGTCAGCTAGAGTCCAAGTCAGCTACTATTGAGTCCATGGAGTTAGAGATCTCAAATCTTCGCGCCCAGGTCACCTCCCAAACGTCCTCTAACGATGCACACGAGTCTCAGGTCGCAGCGCTAGAGGAGAAGGTTTCAAAGACCAAATCATCGCTAGATCAGTCCCAGCGTGAACTGGCAGACACCAAGCAGGCATTGACGCGGGCCACCGAAAAAGCAGTCAAGGAAGGCGTCGACAAGACATCCACCGAAACGCTGATCAAGAATCTCCAGCGTGAGATCGAGGAGTACAAGAACGAAAAGAGCGAATCGGAAAAGAAAATCGAGACGCTAGATAAGAAACTCCAGGCAATGGGCAATCTTCACAAAGAAACCGAAACACGACACCAAACACGGTTACGTGAGAGCGAGAAATCCGATAAAGAAATCACTGTCATGCGGAAAAAGATCGCCAGCATCGAAAACGAGAACCTCCGCCTACGCGAAGAGAGTGATCGGATTCGGACTCGCCAGACCGGTGGAGGCGCCGACGATGATGCCCTGGACGAGCTTGAGGACGAAGAACGCCAGCGCCTTGAGCGCCGCATTCGCGAGCTGGAAGGGGAGGTCTTCGATCTGCGCCGCGGCGTTTGGCAAGAGAAGCGCCAGGAGATGGAGCACTACCCGGATGACGGACCCGGCCCTGCCTCCGGTGACGCCGCCAATGCATTCGACGACGTCGACCTCGTCGGCGGACGACCCGACCATGCCCGTCGCCGCAGCATGGCCCAGCAGCAGCACTCCTCCTTCTCCACAGTGCTTTCTAGCGGCTTTGCTGCCTTCACAGGAGCTGCTGGCAACCGCGCCCGCGCTTCATCGTCTAACCCATCCCATCCCCCCGGTACCCGTGGTAGTCTCGAACTTGTTTCCGAAGAAAACTTTGATGACGAGTTCGATGAAGATGCATTCGCGCGTGCGCAGGCTGAGGAAGAAGGCCGCAAGCGTGTTGAGTGGATGCGTGACATCAAGAGCAAGCTGCGTGACTGGAACGGCTGGCGTCTGGATCTGGTCGACAGCCGTGCCGGTGCAGAAGGTGCTGGCGTAGGCATGGGTGAGATATTTGAGGTTTAGCCTTTGTTTACTATATTTTACTTTACATCATGTGTGCGAGATGTACGATCATTTACTATATACCACGAGGTCGAACTCAACTTTACCTGGAGTTGACCAATGAAATTTGATGCAAAGAGGGAACTCCTGATGCAATTGACGTAGGATATCTGACGGAAAACCGATATAATAAGACACTGAAAACATTCGAAATGAAACAAAACCAAAATAATCTTAATCCATCTTAATCCGTAGAAGGCTTACCCGTCAAATACCCCTCAGACGACCTATTCTTCCTACGGCCCCAGACGTCGCCAGCCCAACTAGTAATCTGATAAAGCCAGCCACCAGTAACAAGCACACCTGAGATGGTGTTAATAACCCGAATCAGCAGCGACAAAAAGCCCGCTCTCTCTTCGCTGACCAGCAACAGGATCGGCTCAATGTTATACTTGAAGAAGATGCCCGGCACAACCATCGGCGACTCAGGGATCGCGCTGGACTGACTCGTTGCCGCGTACTGGTTCGTGAAGACCGTGTTACGCCCGTACCGCGCAGCCGCAGCCTCCGGCGAGCGCGTGTACGCGTCCAGCGCGCCCTTTCCTCGACTGTACAGCGTCGGCACAATGGAGAGGAAGTACTGGAACTTGTAGTAATGCTCCTCGCTCTCAGCGATAGTCTTGTCGAGTGGGTTCTGCAGAGTCGGGTAATGCGGCCCGAAGGAGAGTTCCGTGATTATGTGGGAGAAGTTGAATGCTGAGAGCCGTTAGCGATATGGTACGGGATGAGAATGGCTGGGGGAGAACACATACACGAGTGATCCAGATGCGGCGCGTTCTCGCGATACCCATGACCACGCGCGGTGATGTGGAAGTCACCCTGCACCTTGTTTCCCTCGAGGCTTCCGTAGATGCGACACGCGTCTGGGACGACGCCGCGGCGCATGCGAGGGCCCTTGGCGAACTTGCGGCGTGGGTTATGGCGCACCTCGCCGAGGACGTGGCCGACGTGGGCGTCGGCTTCTTGCTCGGCGAGACGGTCGGTTTCTTCGTGGGAGAGGGTTTGGTATTCGTGGGCGCCGTCGTTGGTCTCGTAGTTGCGCTTCTGCATCCAGAGGAGCCAGTTTGTGTCGTCGCGTTTGAGGAGCTCGCCGGCTAGAATGCGGTCGCCGGCTGCGTCTTGGATGTTCACGCGGAGCTGGTCGCAGGGCATGTGCACGACCATGTCGAGGTTTAGCTGGAGCTCGTGTGAGACGCCCTTTTCAACGCTGAAGTGGTAGTTTTCGGTGCCGCGCCACCAGGTTTTTAACTCGGACCAGCTGAAGATCGTGCATATTATGAGGATTAGGACGGTCCATTGGCCGCCGCTGCGGGTTGGGGTTGTGTAGGCGGCTTTGGTTTTGGCTGGTGAATGTGAGTATGTTGTCTAGGTGCTTGAACTTCGAGGTACTCACGAAAGGCGTCGAAGGTCTTCAGGGCAGCCATACCAGACTTTTCCCCGAAGGCATCTTCGTTCAGACCCTTAGATTCGAAGCCATTCATCGCGAATCAATTATCCATGAAGGCCAATGGAAGTTGTTGTCGGAGAAAGTGGAGTAAATAAGATAAGATGAGGCCAAGTAGCCCGATTGCCCAGTGGGGACATGCCAGTCCAACGTACATGTATATCGTGTCTTCTTTATATTTAGTTTCTTTATTTATGTCCTTTCTTAAAATAAAAATCACATAGTCATTAATTCAGCCATAGAAAGCCACTTGACACAACGTTAAATCGCTCTACCCATGAGCAACACATCGTAAACTCTTAAGAAATGCAATGAGAGGTAACAATGTACAAACACAGGGACCAAAAATGGCCCTGAATGGGGGTCATCAAGTATAAAAACGAAGGGAAATGCATAAGCAAGAGCAAAACGTAAGGTATAAGCGATACTCAGGTCATCATGGGCGCAATGCAAATGCAGGAACAAGGGGGTATAACATGAATGCATCTCAAATAAAATGCTGACATGACAACCACCCGATGCAAGGATGAGAAAGTAAAAAGAAAAGGATTAGTATTACAGGGCATTCAACAAGACAAAAAAAAAGTGCAAGATTATTTCCTCTATCGGCTAGTCAGCATCTCATTTTTTGACCCTGGTTCAGATCGCCGGCCTAACTCACCAGGCTTGTCGCAGCCGCCGCAGTAGCGAGGTCTGGCTTCCCGCTGATACTCCGCGCCGAAACGCGAGGGAGCGCGGACCCGGTAGTAGTAGAGTTGCTGGACCCTCGCTTGCCTGGGCTGGACGGAGGACCGTTCACGGTCGAGTGTCGTTTGCCGCTACCCTTGACTGGGGAATTGGCTGAGACATCGCGAGTGCGCATGAACCCGCTCTTTAGCGTTGTGCCTGGAGGGTCAGGGAGAGGACGAGCCGTAGATGTGGCACCTCGTTTGGAGGGCGAGTTGGATGTATACATTCTGGGCCGGGGGGGCTTGACACCGGTGAGGAACTCGTGTTTCAGCGCGTCATGAGGCGAGATGCGACGAGCAGGATCCCAGCGAAGGCAGCGAGTGATAAAGTCAAGGAAGGCTTCATCGTCACACTTCAAAGCCTGTCGGAGCTCCTTGGTACTGGGACGACGTCGACGTCCCTTGGATGAAACAGTCAAACGCGGCTTGCCGAGAGAATCAAAGAACAACTTCTTGCGTGAGCTCTTCTCAATGAGATGCTTTTCCGGTGGACCAAAAACTTCCATGATACAAGCAAGCTGTTCTTGCTCATTCTCTCCTGGGAAAATGGGATAGCCGGTGAACAGCTCAGCCAAAATGCAACCTAAACTCCACATGTCTATCGGCATGCCGTACGACATTCCGAGGATGACCTCGGGTGAACGGTAGAAGCGACTTTGGATGTAAGTATAGACCTTTTCATTCTCAAAGCAACTTGAACCAAAGTCGATGACTCGGATTTCGGAGTTCAATGGGTGAACGAGAAGAATGTTTTCGGGCTTCAAGTCACAGTGAATAACCTTCTTCGCGTGCAACAGCACGAGACTGCTCAGCATCTGCTTGGTAAAAACACGGATCAGCTTCAACGAAAAGCCCCGGAATTCATGGGCCTTGATGAATTCATAAAGATTCATGCCAAGAAGTTCGGTCGAAATACACAGATGACCACGGAAATAGAAGCTTTGGGTGAAGTTGACCACGCTATGCTTGCCATGAGGATCCCATTCCTTCAGTTTTTGTAGGAGGTTGACCTCAATCAGGGCTTGTTGGTGGAACCGCTTCTTGTTGCGAATGATTTTAATCGCAACCAGAGCCCCAGTCTTGTGGTCGACGCATCGCACGACCTGGCCAAAACTACCCTTGCCCAAGACATCAACAACTTCGTAGCGGTAAGCTAGATGGTCGCCGATGACAATGTTATAATCACCACGATCATCATCGTACCCAAAGTTTGCTGCACTGGAGTGGAGATCTCCAACATGTTTCTTGGCAGTGTGGGTGCCGCAGAAGAAAATATCGCGATAATCGATGATCTCACCGCGTTCAAAGATGTTGAGCGTTGCCATCTTCAAGGCCTGGGCCGGACTCACACGATCCTTTGGACCAGCCTTGCGGCGCAAGTCGTCTAGCACACGCGCCGCCTTTTCAAAGTCTTTGCGTTTAGAGCCAAGTCGCTTCATCTCTTCATCTGCAATCGCCACATCTGGATCAATAGTGCTGTCGGTAGGCCGGGGAGCAGCAGCAACACTAGATCTAGCGTTATTGATCATCTTGTGGACAGGAGAGATGTACGTGCTCTGCGCGCGTCTAGAGCGGTCGCTTTCGCCCGACTCATTGGACGGGGTTGGCTCCAAGGTGAGACTTTTCTCGCTGCTGAAACTTGGTTTCCGAGTCGTGGGATTGGTTGTACTTGAAACAGAAGTCTGTCGGCGAGGGTTGAGATACGATGGCTTGGGATTAGGGCTTGTCGAGTTGACCGAAGACAGGTTGTTCCATGTTGCAGAGGCTGGAAGTTTAGGCGGCGGCATATGATTGTACTTGGTTGGGTCAGCATCGGCTTCTGGCTTTGGGGGCTTCGAGTTGCTGCGAAGCCGTGCCACCTTAAGCCGGTCCCGAAGAGAGGTGACGGACGCAGTGACAGCGGCACTCTCAGGATCCGAAGGCGTCGATATCTGGCTGAGCCGTTCTGGGGCAGGAGTAAACATGGCACTTTGCGTTTGAGGTCGTGGACCATTCAACTTGTGTGCTTGCGTCCGATGCGAGTAGTCGGCGCTGACCTGGTGGCGGAGATGGTTGAGCTCGGCGCCACTCTTGGGCAGCGTGTATGAGGCATAGGGAGAAATGTTGCGAGCTGCACTCGGTGTGTCAAATGACTCAAATGCGCTGGTACTGCTAGAAGCTCGCAGCGCGGCGGTTGATGAGCTGACGGCAAAGTGAGAGGTGCTGCTTCGCGCTTGAGTGAGGGGCAGTTGGTCTTCTTCGTCACGGTACCAGAAATTGGCTTTGGATGCCGTCATTGGAGTACTAGGAGTCTTTGAAATCACTTGGTTGGAGGGGGTGTGAGCTTTGCGCTCGTCGTCCCTGTCCTTCAGTGCCTCGATTTTGGCCGCCATGGGTGTGCCCAAAGGCAGCAAATTCAGCGGGGGCAATTTCAAGGGCTGCAAACCCTTTCGTCCTGCTAGAACAGTAGAAGTTCGTGATCGCGAATCAGGCGTTTTTGTTTCCGTATCGGTAGAGTCAACCTTTTCAACTTGAGCGGCGGTGTGCGCTTCCGAGTCTGAATCTTTAATGTTCAGAAGGCCCAAATCCACAGGAATACTTGATTTTCTGGGCGCGGGGAAAACAGGGGCATCCAGTTCACCTTTGGGCGACTCATAGGCCTTGGGGATCGCTGGAACCGGTGGGACCTCTTCCCCGTTGGAGTTTGTTTGCTCTGTGCGTGGCTTGGGCGTCGGGAGTCGGGACGAAGATAGATTTTGGGACAGCCGGTTTTGAAGAGAGCTCCCGGAAGTTCGCGCCGAGTTATAGCTAGTGTTTGAAGAAACAGACAACCCTGAGCTATACGACTTACGATTTGGGTCCGGTGTGGTTCGGTTCGAGGAAGGTGTGACGCTTTTCCTCGGAATTTGAGAGGGAGATTGGGTAGATGATAGAGGACGGATGGGCATAGGTTCTGTCTGGGTGGGAGGTGTATGTGGCATCGGAGGGGCAGGAGGCGCAATCGACATTCGCTTTAGTCGTCGTGCGTCAGTGGGACTGATCGTTCGAGCACCAAGTCCAGTGGCATGTGGCGGCATAACAGAAGCCCGCTTAGATGCAGAGGAAGGTGTCGCCACGGCGCCAGAAGGGTTTCTTACCGGGGTCCGCACGGCGTTGGTGGAATTTGATCGTGTGTGGTCAACGACTCCAGAGGCAGTCAGAAACTGACCACGGGGTTCCCTTGGGCTGGGCTGGAATGATTTTGCCTTGAGATTCCGCACAGAAGACGGAACCTTGGCATCAGACTCCGGAAGTCGAGGGCGAAGCAGGTTATTTGTTGAGGCAGTGTCCGTACTGATTTTTCGGGCACTTAGACTAGCGCGCCTAGCCGAAGCATTGGTAGGCGCAAATGCCCCAGAGCTGATAGATTTGCGCGGACCCCTGGAAGCACTTCCGGCAGACGGCTGGGCTATACTCTGGCGACGAGCGCGGGTATTGGCGGAGGATGCTGTGAGCCCTGCAGCGGCATTCGCACCATTCGAACCATTTGGACGTTGTACTTCACTCTTTCGTCGAGCGGAAGGACCCCGTGTACGTTCCGATACATTGCCCGCATAGGTGTGGTTTTCCCAGGGATTTGTTAGAGAGCCTGTTTCACGATTCTCACCCGAGCTGCCGTTCCCGGGCATGGGGAAGTGGTTCAAGCTGGGCTCACCCATAATGCTGTTATGGAAATCATCAAAGTTGACTGGCGTTAGAAATTCCATATTGTCTGCATGGTTGGGATCGGCCTTGGACAGGTTGCCCACGCTTGTAGATCGAAGGTTAAAGCTTTTGGTCGAATCAAGCGTAGAATCAACAGACGAGTTCCCAGAGTGAGGATATGGGGTAGGTTTGCTAGATATCGAGTTAGTCCAAAGCCAACCACGAGAGCAGAACTGGACGTACCTCCACCGCGAGGTGTCTTGCGGTCGTGGGCCCTGAGGAACCCTTTGGTCACGAATTGAAAGTCTTCTCCTATTCATCCCACCTGCGCGCGGTCCGGCGACCCCATTTGTAGTATCAAAATTGAAATTGTTCGAGGGAAAGTTGGTCGAGGCCGACTTCTGCAGGCGCCTGCGGGCCGGAGCCTCTGCTGTTTCTTGTTAGTATCTAGCTGCACCTTCCCAACATCCTTCACTCTTACCTCCCGAGCCTGAATCATCGTTTGAGGGATTGTATGCTGCTTCGGTCCGCGCTTGACCCCTCCCCGGTGTTTGGGGCTTTGTCGGCATTGTTTGATCTGTCGCGCGTTTTCAGAGGAAAGTCGGAAAAGGAGACTGGACCGTGCCAGAGATGCGATCGCAATTGCATTCAGGAGAAGTGCGAGGTTTCAAACCAAGAGATACTTGAGCACCGTCGCGCGACTCTTGAAAACAGCTACCGTTCCATTGCGAGTTGTGAAAGAGCAATGGCTTAAGGCAGGTTCTCTTTGACAAATAATTTTGGGGGGAAGTAGGGTTGCTGGGGCAAGTCCACTAAGGCGGTAACAGGGAAAAAGAAGGTAATTTTGGGGGGGCAGGTGGATTTTATAAATAAGCCCCGTCAACAAAGGGGATTTTTAGATAAGATCGAAGCTATATGTGAATAATCACAGAGAGAATATATGTATATTAAAGAAAAGAGGAAGAAGAAAAAAGAAGAAGAAAAAAAACAGAAAGTTAGACAAATGAAGGCCAACCTGCTTGCTTTGCTTTCTTTTTTACTGTGAACTATCCAACTTCGACGTTCACCCCCCTGATGTAAACTGGATTATGTCAGCTTCCTTCCCCCGTTCCACATCGGCAAAGCACATGCTTGGGTTCTGACAGTTAGAATTCCCGTTTCTCTTTACACTTCATTTCCTCTTCTTTAAGATCCCATGTCTAATCATGGATGGATTTACAGAATCTCTGAATCATGAACCTAAGGTTCCAACAAAACGGAATAGACCTGGTTCGCCAGACAGTTCGCATTCGAGATCTTCTTCTTTATCCAAGAACTCACTACAAGACCGCCTATTTACAAAGTATGCTTGGAATGGATTTCCTCCTAGATAGATCCAATATATATGTGGGGGGTTTCTAACAGCTGACGATTGCAGGCTTCTCCAACAAGTCATTCCAACAGACGATGATGATGAAACCGATTCATTGGGAGACAAGGCCTTGGCCTCTCCTCAGAAACCGGCTTTCAGTTTGCCTGTAATGGCAAATAATTTCCGCCGCTTTAATGCAAGGTAGGGCTGAATCATCTCATATGATATGGATCAACTGAAACTAAAACCACTATAGAATCGGGGTGGTATTTCTGTTCCAAAGTCGTCTTGAGCAACTATTCACTTGGGACACACCAACCCATACCATATCTTTCCTTTTTGTCTATTCTTTCATCTGCTTGGAACCTCATCTACTTTTGGTCTTACCGTTAGTGGTTCTCTTGCTCTTTATAATGGTGCCGGCCTTTGCAACTCGTCACCCACCACCCCCAAGCACCTCGACGTCCAGCACTACTCCTTACTACTCTTATGATGGACCAGCCCTGGCACCAGCCACGACTATTAAGCCAGCTCCAGAGACTTCCAAAGATTTCCTTCGGAACATGCGAGATCTACAGAATTGCATGGCTGATTTCTCAGACGCCCACGATGCGGCTATCTCTGTTGTTGCGCCGCTGACGAATTTCTCCAACGAGAAGCTCTCTTCAACTCTATTTCTCGGGTGCACAATTGCAATAGTAGTATTATTTATCAGTGCGCATCTGCTCCCCCTCAAAATTGTGCTGCTTGTAGGCGGCAATGCGCTAGTTCTCTCCATCCACCCAACGGTGGGGCAATTCATCTCCAATCTGATGCAAGATATGACTGGGGATTCCAGTGACACAGATTCGGATGAGAAAGATGGGTTCGCCTCATCGGTCCCTGCAGACCCATCTGCAGCAATGTCAGCCATGGAAAAGCTCGCAGATATCTCCTTGGACACATATCCCGAAGAGCGGGAAGTGGAAATTTTTGAGCTGCAGCACCGGGCCGCAGGAACGTCAGAGTCTGGGTGGGAGAGCTTCCTGTTCAGCCACGCGCCATACGACCCGCTATCCCCATCACGCATCGCTGGGGACCGACCTCGTGGATGCCGATTCTTTGAGGATGTTCGTGCTCCACGTGGCTGGGCCTGGAAGAGCAAGAAGTGGGAACTCGACCTAGACTGTCGTGAATGGGTGGTGGAGCGCATGATCACTAGTGTTGGGTTCGAGGTCCCTGGCGTAAATGCCGAAGGCAATGCCATTGTCGGAGAGGTTGGTGGTTGGGTTTGGGACTTGCCTCCAACTCGACATGAGTCAGATGATGATTTGACATTAGCCTACGGAGACCTACATGATTCACTATCTCCCAAGGAAACCAGGCTCAAGGAGAAGGAGAAGGAGAAGGTGAAATCACGGGATTGGGAGGAATCAACTGCGTCCTACGGAGTGGGCGAATGGAGACGCCGACGTTGGGTACGAGTGGTGCAACGAATAAGCCTTCCGCCGGCGGGGGTTGTTACCTACTCAACACTCAGTAGTAACAGCTAAAGGAAACACGAGATAACGAATCCAAGCGGCTCAGTTGCCGTCCAATAATATTTACTTCGGGACACATGCATCCACGTAGACACTTTTAATAAACAGAAAAGGATAAACGCCAGACTCGCCCTAACCGGATGCTCAAAACAAATGAACAAGGCATTACGACTGACTCTTCTTCCACTTGTTAATTCTCCTCCGCAAATCACCCTCGCTCTGCTGCATAGGATTCAGCTTGCGGTCACGAGTCATAGCAGTGAAATTATCTCCGTGCTTCTCAACCAAGCGCTGAGCCCACTCGCCCTCGCGCGTGCTCTGGTACCGCGGCTTCTTAGCACGAACAGTCTTGCCCTCCTGATCAGCCTGACGCTCGAGCTGCTGCACAATCACTGAGTCGGCAAGGGGGTTGCTGTCGCCATTGCCTCCCAAAACATCGTTCAGAGGGTCGTTGAGAGGGTTGTGGCGCGAGCGCTGAAGGCCCGCCACTTCGATGTTGTCTTCGTCGTCGTGGATGACACGCAGAATCTTGCCAGTCTTGGGATCACGCTCGACTCGTGTCTCGCCGAGGTCAAGCTTGGCTGCGGCTGCTTTGGCGCTGCCGCGGATGTGCAGCGAGTTCTTGTTGTCGGGGTATTGGTCCTTGTTTGCGGGGAGGCGTTCGCGGCCACCGGATGGTGCGTTCAGCTTGTGCATCAAACCAAGGCGCTGGTAATTTTGTGTCAGAGTCAGATCACGGTCCCTACAGTCGTTAGTGTTTTGTACTTTTTTTTTAAAAAAAAAGGTGGGCAAGATGCGCATACCAGTTGTCCGCGATGATCTGATTGCCCAGCACATTGATCTTCTTGTGGCCGCTCTTGAGACGGCTGTCCTTGGCACGGGCCGTGGAGCGCCCAGAGCGGGCCTTCTTCTTTTGCAAAACTTTACCCATTGTGAATTGTGAAGTGAGTGTAGAGGTCAAATTGGTTCTTCGCTGCTGCAGTCGGCGATAATAAAAAGCGTTATCGAAACTTTTTTTTCTAAGTTTGCAAGTCTTGGCATGTTTGCTCAGGGTCCCGCGATAAACAACGATAGCGGTTAGCTGTACTTCCGTGAGCTGTATTGCCCGTCACTTAAACAGAACCTTGGCCAATTCCTTCGCAATGGCTTCTCGCTTTATCCCTTCGCGTAGAACAGGTATTGCACTTGTTGCAGGATGCTTTTTGTTCTCAGCCTTGGCTGCAGCTAATGCTGGCCCCGGAGAGCTCTCCGTGGGTCAGATCGAGGAGCAATTGCAGGCATGTTGTACATCGTACTTTGTGCCTTACATGTAAACTAATCTGTCACAGAGCTGCCCACTTGTCGAATCTCTCAATGAGCACAAGCGTGCAACCCGCCCAGAGACTACTAGCTTGACGTCGAAGATCTTCGCGGTCCTCTTCCCAAGCACCCCAGCCGTGAACGCGCTTCTGGCAACTTTGTATATTTCCGGTCCACCGAGTAAGTCCTCCCCCTCAATTCTCGCGATAGATCTCTGCTGACTGCTTTAGACTTCCTCCTGGCACTATGCCCACCTAACATTGACCCCTCCTCGCTGTCAGTGATGGTCGCATTTGCCGTTGGCGGCTTACTTGGCGACACCCTCTTCCACCTACTTCCCGAGATCTTCGTCGGCGAAGCCTCCCCCGACCACGTGAGCTTCGTAATGGTCGAGCCAAACAAGAACCTCCTTCTTGGCTTGGGAATCATGGTAGGATTCTTCACCTTTGTCGCAATGGACAAGGCCCTGCGCATCGCGACTGGCGGCGAGGGCGGCCATGACCACTCGCACAGCCACGCACACACCGAACCAATCGACGCAGTTACATCCGGTGCTGAGACCAAGAAGCCCAGCGGCGAGCTGAAGAAGCGCAAGTCTGCCGCGAAGGAGTCCTCGGAGGTCGTTCCCGAGAAGGAAATTAACCCCAGCGTCAAGCTTGGCGGTTACCTTAACCTCATCGCTGACTTCACCCATAACATCACCGATGGCCTTGCCCTTTCCTCTTCCTTCTATGCCTCGCCTACCATCGGCGCAACGACCACCGTGGCTGTCTTCTTCCACGAAATCCCACATGAAGTTGGTGACTTTGCCCTGCTTATTCAGTCCGGCTTCTCGAAGCGCAAGGCCATGGGCGCCCAATTCGTTACTGCTATTGGTGCGTTCTTGGGTACCCTTATTGGAATTGCCGTTCAGGAGTTTGGTGGCAACGGCACTATGTTGGATGATACCGAGCCTGCTGGTCTCATGGGAACTAGCCTCACTTGGGGTGATATGCTTCTTCCGTTCACGGCAGGCACATTCTTATATGTTGGAACCGTGGCTGTGATCCCGGAGTTACTGGAGACTGGTAAGGACAAGGGCGTTGAAGTGCGGAAGACTATCACACAGTTTTTGGCTGTTGCTGTTGGAGCCGGCATTATGCTTGCGTAAGTATCTGTTCCCCCACCCCCCGGCCACAAGGCTTCAGTCGTACAATTATCACTAACACACTTTATAGCATTTCGTGGGATTGATTTAGTTGTATTGGGCATTAGTAAATGCTGATATGCATCAGTAGTATCATATTGTGCCCATGACTGTTAAGCCTCAGTGCAACGACAAAAGTCGATGCCTTTCCGAAGAATACATTAGTGACGCCCGATTGGTGAATAGACTAACGCCCCGTTTAACCAGATGCTACAGTTCATTTTATATATGACCATTTAGACTCCATCTTGCACGAATAAGTAATCGTTCATTTCAGACAGCGATAGGCATGTTAGAGCCAAAATAAATGCACAAGAATCTCCAAGCCAGCAACGCCCCTAAAGCTAACTCCTCTCCAACATGAATGAATAATATTGTATAATACCCAGTCACATTCCTTGGTAATACACAGAATAATGCAAAGTCAATTTTGGACTTGGAAAGCAAACATCCCAAGTACGTATGAAATAAAAAAAAAGCCTCGACGGAAGGACGGATGCCAAGATGAATGTTGTTAATGGAACTCTCCAATGGTGAAGAGAGGTGAGAAAGAGCTTGAGATGCGCACAGCGCAATGTATGCAAGCGAATAGACGTTAGACGAGGCTGGAAGCCATTTACTCGTTATAATGGTAGACCTGGAAACGAATCAGCAAAAGTATCCCCCTTATCGACCAATTAGGTGGAAATCAAGACATACGAAGTAATCCGGGAGTCCAATGACCTCATATCCCAATCTTCGAGCCATCTTCGCAAAGCCCTCCGTCTCCACCAAATGGAAGAAGGGGAAGGCGGGGAACATGGCGCCATCACGATGCACATCAGCCTTGACCAACAAGGCGGTACCACCAACACCATCAAGAGCAAGCATCTTCTTCGGATCGAGCTTTTTCATATCCGGCAAGTATGCCATCAGGGTACGATACGTGGGCATCTCAGCGTAGCCTTCCAAGAGAATCTCATCAGGCCCCATGTTCGCGGCGAGGTTCTGCGCGGCCTGACTATCAACCCAAGAGTTGAAGTCATAAGGCCTGATATCCCACTTCTTCTTCGAGGTATCATAGTAGCGCTGGAAGCAGTTCGGCACAATAACCGGTTGATTGAAAGCTGTTAGATCCTGAATGAGAGCAGCCGGTGTCTCAACGACGTCACTGTCCAGCCAGAGGACCCACGAAGTCCCGGGGCCGAGTGTTGTAAAGACCAGGCTGTTTCTCGCACGACTCATCGACTCGCGACGCTCTTTCTGCGCCCCCATTGCATGGCGGGCCTTCTCATCCTGGGATTTCAACGGCGGATCGAAGTCTTGGCGAAGAATGCTGATACTCGCGAAGCGGTTGTCGATTGGTCCCGATTGCGTCTTGGCAATTGCCTTTTCTAGTGCCGCAACAGCGGCGTTTCCATCGCTTGTCTTCGGCGCGATGAAGCCCAGGGAGATCAGCTCGTGCGGATAGCTCAGCTTCTCGATGTTATCCCAGTATCCTTGGTAGAAGCGGGCCAGCGGAGTGAGGATGAGGACCCGCTCGCCGTTGGCAACTGAGTCCACGGTGTTGGTTAGGCTGTTGAGGTCGTAGTGGACGACTGGAGGAGCAGCCTTGTATCCATCACTTCGAACTGCCTGCGATTTGAAGAAGGGTTTTGTGGGTGGGGATAAGGGGTGTTCGGCGGCGTTTTCCTGACGCTGTTGGGAGCTAGCGGATGCGGAGGATGCGGAGGGAGTCGAGGGCGAGAGCATGAAACATATGAAACCAAATGCTAGCAGCGCTGCTAGCACGAGACTGATTGGGCTCGTGCGGCGCATGGAGCGTGCAACGGCCATGGCCGGTCAACGATAAACGTTAAATTGGAGATTGAGAGGTGTTGCTATCCAGTGAAACCGCTGACGTTCTAACTGCGTGAATGCCTCAGGCACCAAGGAACCAGACTCAATCTTGCCTCAATTCCTCCCCTGGTGACAACTACGGGAAATTGATTCTGGCGTGAAAGAGAGAAAAAAAGGAAGTGCTAAATAGAACTACTGTGGATGAAGGATCAGTTTTATTCTTTGTCCTGTCCGGAAAGAGACAAACTAAGTCAACCCATGTCACCTCACTATCAAGGACCCTTCAACGACGGCCGAGATCACAACTTCAGCTGCATGGTCCAATTACGAATCGGCATTGGCTCGGTCTTTGGAAGGTGTCCGTGTTATCGCGGGATACTTCAAGGAGAGTTCCGAAAGGTTTCATCGCCGAATGCGGCCCGTCACTACATGGTACATTCCTGATCCCGGACTACCACGACCCACGATTGACTTTCCTCAGGGGAAAACAATGCATTAAAAAAGATGGGTATGTTCTTCTAAATAATTATATAGCCTTGAGACTTTAATATATTCAATCATTTTAGGTTCATGTAGGCGACGAAGGAGTTAGGGCAAGGTACGCATCACACCCTCGAACGCAACCAGAGCCATTGCATTTGCCGGGAATGCCCTAAGGAAGCATGGCACAAAGCCCCGCCAGTACCCTCTCCACCCACGCTCACGCCATACGGCGACCGCAGCGTCCTTCCAGCCAGAGAACTGGCGCTTGCCGTCATTCAGCGCACCACCCATAGGGTCGGTCATAAGACGTTGCTTAACGACATCGGACGGGTAGGAGGTGAGCCAGAAGCATTGCGCGGAGATACCACCAGCCCAGAAATTGATCGCAGGGGCGGACATCGTAGTGTTCTTTTTGAAGTAGCGAGTCAGGACGTCATAGGAGCCCCACCAGAAGAAGAAAAAGGAGCGGAACAAGACCGTTGCCCAGAGGCCGCGGTATAGGCCACTGATGCCATGCGAGCGAATCTGGTCATGTTAGTTGGTGTGTACAGTATGGAGTCATTGGCACTCACCAGCTTGCGTAGGCAGTCGATCGGGCCGCTGTACATGCGCTTCGATTTGTCGGCGGCGTATTGCACCTGCAGGCGTGCCTTGACGTGCTCCACTGGGGCAGCTATGAAGCTGACGGTTGTACCAGCCAGGATACCTGCAATTCCATGTCCGAAACTAGGAAGGGTTGCGAGGTCTGGCTGGTAGCGCGAGAAGGGGAGGTAAGGGCGGATATGAGGTTTCGAGAAGACATTTTCGAGTAGTAATCGGCGATATAGAGTCAACGAGCCCAGCATGCTGCAGGTGGTCAGCAAAATTCCTCTTAAATAGTGCGGAAGACTTACACAGAGTCCATAATCATCCATCCGACCAGCGGCGGTGTGGCTCCCTTATAAAATCCTTGTAATCCTTCCTTTCGCAAAGTCTGCAACGTGCAATCTAACGGTCCTCGGAACTGCACATCTTTGCTAGTTTGTAGGCGAACCTTGATGGTGTCGAATCTATGCAATTTCGTTAACAATTGACCCAAAGGCGAAGTAGTTAGTTATGCATACGGATGGCCAACTATAGAAAATCAAAATTAGCTCCAATCCCAATCAAAGCACCGAAAACAGCCTACCACTGAGCTTTGCAATGCCTGAAAAAACGCCCGCCACAAAACCCTTGTAATTCGACTTCGATGTCCCAGACTGAGCAAGCACATATTCCGCCTTCTGTTGACCCGTCATATCAGAGGCTGAAACAGGTAAAGGCGCCGGCGCCGATGACATCGTCTAAGAGTCCTGAATGTTTCCCCCAACCTCTAGTCGTGGATCTTAGATCTAATACGTCGCAGAATGGACGCCTCGCGCAAATCGTAGGGTGCTTGTGCGCAACGTGCGGGCGATCAAATCGAAATGCGGTGACGGATGCCGATAAGGATAGAGTGATTTGGGGTTGCTGGGTTGCTGGGTTGCTGGGTTGCCAAGGAGGATTTTCCAAACTGGCGCGTCTTTTCTGGGGAAGCCGGGGTATATATATGACTGTAATGGAGTAATTGAGAAAAATATTATTGAGGGGAGTTGGTTTAATGATTAGTTATGGCCCCGCAGATTCCTCTCGGGGAGAGTGGGTGTTCCTCCGAATCGCGGGTGATGCCTTAGGCGTATATTGGAAGAGGCTTTTCGAGCTAACCTTATATGGAGTAGTAAATCTGGGGATTAACTTTAAGAGTTTGCCTGCCCAGGTCTATATCATCTCTTATCTGATCTTTGTGGATTATACGTTACCTGGGACCAATCCCAAAGATAATAGGGTAGGACTCGGTGAAAACCCCGCTAGGAACAGTCGTCCAAGGTCCCAAAAAAAAAACCATGATGAAAAGGTGTCGCCCGGATTATCTAGAGATCAGAAAGGTACTCCAAATCTGGGCAACACGCAAGGAACGGTGTCAGATGAAGCAGATATGACAGAACGGACACATCCCAGTTTCAACCCACTAGGCCAACATGTCCACCACGCCTCAGAGGACGTTGGTCCTATATCCACCAAGGTTGGACGGACCCCAATCATAGAGCGCGCTGGGTAATTGTTACTGTGGTGTAACTAAACCGAGAAAGAAAACTGCGAAGCAATGTTTCGTATTGAAGGGTTGATACTTGGCTTCTACTTGGATATGCGAAGGCCCGAGGCTGGACTAGAGCAGGGTATAAAATTTAGATACATGATGTCGTGATGGAAGATCAAACGCAGTAGTCGGCCGAGGCCGAGGATGTTTAATCATGGAGAGTGAAGAAAGTCAAGTATGCAAAAGACCAGAGCAAAGCGAAATTGAAAACAAAAACAAAAGGCACCATGCACACTGTATCAGGCGTGTGGGGTAAGCTCATTTTGTTCCAGAGCACCAAAAGCAGATATAATAACAGGCACGAAATAAAGGCTCCAAGGAGATCCCACTTCTCTAATAGATAATAAAGAGAAACAATCTTTTAATGCAAATCCGGGTTGGGATAGATCTATTACCGGCCCTTGGCGGACTTTCGAGCCATCTGCCGAGTCTTCTCCTCATAGGCAATGAGCTTCTCCACCAGCTCAGCCGGAGGCCCGGAGTTCTTTGGGACATCTCGTGGAGTCCGCTCGGATGTGTTTTTCATCGAGCCATAGGTGAGGTAGTCACCGGCCTCTAGCGCCAGGGGCGTGACGGGGCCCGGGCTGACCAAAGGATCCAAACGGGGCGCAGAGGGACCTTGGTGGACGCCCTCAATGAGATCACGGTACTGCCACATCATGTCGCGTGACCCAGCTGCAGTACGGTAGGTAGACTGTCGAGATTGGCGAGGAGATTGAGGCTGAGCAGTGGCGTTGTGAGAAGTACTGCTCGACTGATATACGGCGGGATGAAACCGAGGCAGGCTGCCGAGATGGAAATTCTGGGTTTGTTTGGTCTTGGATGGATTCTGGGTCCGAGAGCGAGTTGGTTGAGGAGAGTTTGAGCGCCGTGGAGACATGATAGGCGAGGCAGCCGGGGAGTAGTAAGGTGAGTTATCAGAACGCATTCTTGTCGAGGATGGCGGGGGCCGCGATGGATACTGGCCGCAACGGGCTGGCCGGATTGATGGGATTTGTCGGGACTTGGCGGACTGAGACGCGCGTTCCCAATCGTCAAAATAGGAGTCGTGATCAAAGCGACCGGTCAGAGGTGTCACTGGGAGGTCCTCGTATATTGGACCAGAGCGTCTTGGAATAGGAATGGGTCTCGTGGACGAGGATGAGGTAAGCGAGTCAAAAGGGTCGATCGGAATGGTATCCGGATAACGGGTCCGACGAGGTGGCGAAGGGGGAGTATAAGTAGAGGAAGTGGCTGTCAGATCTCGCAGAGAGGAGAGTGACACAGGTGTGGGGTAGCCGTGTTTGGTGATCAGACTTTCAAGATGATCTCTTGGTTGGAATGTTGGACGCCGGTGCGAGGCCGATGATAGGTCTAAATTTTGATTAGCATAATGAGAATGTCACACGTGTCTAGCGAAGAATGCCTGACAGCGTGTCGCGATAGCCGACAGATTATTTAATAATATCAAGGGGAAAGTTTGAGAATATAGAGTAGGGATGTGGGTAGGCCAATGGTGGAAGGGGAAAAGACACCCGGAACATGGGAACATGGGTAAGATAACCAAATGGGTAATTGAGCCACTTACTTGGGGAAAATGAACTACTACGTGATGAAGGATAAAGAGAAGATGCAGAAGATGAAGAAGATGAAAATGAAAAGGGAGAATCTGAGGGAGAATGGTCTCGCATCTGTTTGGTTTTTTTTTTTCTGACGGTTAGTGTGCATTAAGCACTTGCGGGGTGGGAAGCTCCACCAAGTATTAAACCAAATTATAAGAATAGAATAAAGAGGAAATTGCAAAAGAAAATAGAATAAGAAACAGGGGGAAAAATAAAATGAGAAAAATAAGAGAAAAAGAAGATAAAAAAAAGAGTCTCTCTTACTAGGTATAATTCTGAGTCCGAGGACTCCGATGTGCTCTCACATCCAGACTCAAGGCTCTCAGACTAAGATCCAAGGGGGAACGGGATGACGAATGTGCCGTTTTAATAGTGGAGCTCCTTTAGATTTCCTTAGAAAAAAACCCGACTCTGACTCTGAGAGAAATCAGGGAAAGAGAAGAAGGAAATGTCCTTTCTTAAAAGTTCCCGGGCACCTGTGAAAATATTCCAGGTACACACACCTCCACGCGCAACCACCCGGTGACCCTAAGTTTCTTCTCAAAAATATATATATCTAAATAAATATAAATATAAAATATAAAATATAAAGTAATGACTTCTTCATATCATAAATTGAGACAATCCGGTTTTTATTTAGCGAGATTGGACGCCCAGGGTGAAAATAGATGAAGATCCCGGTCCAGTCGCGGGTGATTAACCAGGGGTGTCATGCGTCAAGCTGGTCATTTCTGATTCGCACGCGTCTTGACTCAACACGGTGACGTCCCAACTACCGACTCATGTCATCTGTCTACATCCTTCTGTTGAAGTTAATCTATCCCTAAGCTGGATAAGAGACTCCATCCAGCCAACCACCATCCATGTTGCCTGGTCCGCATCACCCGACACCTATCACTACGCGTGGAGGGAGGAAGCCATTAACGCTGACTGGCTGACACAATAGGCTGAACCTCCTTATAACATATTCTGGGTGCTTGACCTCATGATGGTCTGGGGTGTTTGTATGTCTCGCATTACTGTCCAAGCTCCTGGCCCATCCAGCTACCCCCTTTGCCTAGTCCGTACAAGGCTGCAGAATTGGTTTATCTTTAGAACAGAAGTGAATCCCATATTCAAATGAGGTATTTATTTTATCTTTTGTGTTGGGTGAACCACAATTCTCTAGACAAGAGTGACATCCGAGCGATACGAGGACCCAGTAGAATTACAGACGAATAAAGGCACAAAAAGTACATTGGGGCAACCTACCCATTAGTCTGGATTGAGCTAGCTGCAGAATGGGCTGGCTTTGGTTTCATTACCGCGTACTTCGCTTAGGTGGATATATATCTAGAGCTGATCTTCTTCACCCCAACCCACTTAAAATATGTGTAATTAGAATTAAATCTCCATAAGGGTGGTAAGTCATAAGGGTGGTAAGTGGCAAATAATAATATTGATACTAATGAGTATGCCTACCATTCCTAATATTAGAAAGTAAATCGAGGCCGTAAGTTTCGGCAGCTTTGCCCTTTACCCCTGCATACTGTGAGTTCTACACCTCTTTGGACCTTTCTGCTGTACTCCGTACTACATGGGAAAGAAGAGTGAAACTTACTAGCGAGGAGTCTATAGTCCAAATTCAAATTCAAATTCAAGTCCAAGTCCACGGGGAACAAAGAATTAGTAGACCATGGCCTTGGCCCCTCTTCCTCCCCCACCACGGAAATTATCTGACGCGGTGAATCCGACCCTGGAATCCGATTCGGAATATATTCCAACATCAAACCCCCTGAAATAACCAACAAAGCAGGCGAGTCTTCTTTCCCACAGTCCTCGACCATCCAACATGATAAAGCTACGTGTCAATCCGACCAGTCCTAAACATTGACACCAACTCTTTCTCCCTCATAGACCAAACTATCGATAACGTGTCCCGTCCTTATTAAAATAAACAAGCGACTCGCATCTGCAGCAGACCGGAAAGACAAATTTACCGGCATAATCTCAAACATGACTGACCCACATATCTGCGGAAGTCTACTACGTTATCCTGACCTGATCCTAACCGACACATGTCACCAATTATACAGTCCGTTGGCTTCCGTATTGTGGAGATTCACTCCATAGCCCCGCGTAGGGGGGTTATATGTCGCATACAGTGACCTAAAGGCGTCGAATAAGGCGTGCTTAGCGGCGGCTTGCTGCATGGAGTTTCGGGTCGAGGGAATTCTGCAGTGGAATGAGGTGGTACCCGATACGGGTGCGCGGGGCAAGGTGGGTAGTGATTGGTGGGTTGGAGTGAATGTTTACTGTGAGGTAGAAAGGTGGGCTAGTGTACTCCGCACAGCGCATCTATATCACACTTGGACTGGGATTATTGGGCTCGCAGCATGCAGGAAGCCGGGCCCTAGCAGAGTGTCCCACTTCTACCGGAGAGAAATCGCACAGTAATCCTTGGATCATGCTGACTCTAGACCATTGCTTTTTTCGAAATTGTACACCGTTCCGGGATAACCACCGCACCAGCGGAATCTCAGAAAATGCTCATGCTACGCCAGCAAGCATGTGAAACTAACATTTGCCCGTCTTATACAGAAGTAGAAGCATAACGGCCTGGATGCCAGCGCCCAATATACATCGAACGAGGTTGGAGATTGGTCCTGTAGCGGCGGGGAAGTTTGAGTGGGTATCCATGAGAAACATTGTGTCTGTCTGATTGGCAACTGATTCCCAAAAGCCAGAGACGATCTCGAAAGTCCAGACAAAAATGATTGGGTTTTTTATTTAAGCAACCAGCCAAACATAACGTCCGACTTTAGTTTGGATTGATTCTTTCGATAAAGAAATGACCCATACTATCGACGTGCCATCCATAGCTAGCACAGAAATAAGAAGCCGAAGCCAGTCAGTCCAAGAATGCTCCAGTCGTGAATGCCGAAAAGATAGTGTCTCTGCTGCACGAGAGAAAATACAATATATCCGTTCGCTGTGATCGCTATATGTTGTACATACCATGCATTACACTCGGAATACTTGTCATGGGGGCATAGTGAGTACAATAGCTTTAGGCAATCATCATCTAGATGAGGAGGAATGCTAGATTGCCTAGGATAAAATACAGGATAGGCAGAGGGTTGCTAAGTCTGGATCCTGTGCTGTTGATTGCTGCTCGGAATTGCAAAGTGAAAGCCACATTCCAGTGTATCAACCCGTAGCCGGCATTTTTCTGTGAAATGTCTCGCCTACTAGAAACAGAGAAAGAATGTTGGTCTTAAATCATAGGAAAATACTAGAAGATGAACGTCATCTGGCTATAGTCATTATCTTGGGAATTTAGTGTACTCACCTGATAGGGTCCACGAGGAAAATGGAATCACTTCCTGGGAGTTTTGAATAACCTCAACCCCAATATACTCGAGTTAGGGTTGCCTGACACGGACAGGCGCCTGTAGTAGCCACGAGCAGCCTTTTTTAAATGATCTAGCCTGTCCGACTGATTTGCTGAGAACTCCTTTGTAAACATTTGGAATAGTGCACAATGTGACTTTTGTGTCTTATACCCACTAATAACACAGAGATAAAGGAAACCATGTTAGATATCCTACATTGGTGGGTGAAAGTAAAAGTTACCTAAGTCTTTAGTTAATATGGAGAGAAAAAAAATATATCTCCATCTATTTTCCTTCGTCATTGATAAGAAATAAAACATAGTTGTAGCCCTGGAGTGAGTGTCCACTTATATACTTCCGGCAGATCGCTCTTGATGAACTTTATTTGCAAAGATAAACTTTGAAAACAACACAGACACAACGGAGATACCTACCTCGGCCAATGGAGAGCCTCATACTTTTATCGACTCAAATTTAATTGAACAAGACAGCAGTAAGAAGCAAAAAGGGAGGCTTTCGCGGGGTTAGGACCGGTCACCTGATAATGTATAGAATGGGCCAATCAGAGTACCCACTGATAGCGGGATTTCTGACTCATCCCGCGATATTGCAAGAGGGGCAACAGAAGAAATTCACGATTTCCTCAACCATAAAATAAAGTGAGAACTGGCCTTTGACTGCTGCAATTGAAAACATAGAACTGACCAATTTCTACCAGACAAAGAAAAAGCCATGGCCAGCGAAGCAACCCAGCCTCCGGCGCTCAGCTCGTTGAGCATCGACGAGAAAACCTCAGACAGCAAGGCCGTTGGCCAGATCGTGACGCCCTTCGATGTTTCCGGTGGAGTTGATGAATCAGGCAAGCTGTTGCCGGTAGACTATGAAAAGCTCACGAGGGAGTTTGGAGCCACACCCATCAATGCAGCTCTATTGGAGCGCTTTGAGAAAGTGACTGGCCATCGGCCACACCGTTTCATGCGCCGGAGTATCGTGTTCAGTCACCGTGATCTGTCGAAGATTTTGGATAAGCACGAGAAGGGCGAGCCATTCTTCCTCTACACTGGCCGTGGGCCGAGTAGCGACAGTATGCACGTTGGACACACTGTGCCGTTTGAGTTCACCAAGTATGTTTAGTCTCGGATGACCATTTGGGTAGATACCGGAAACTGATCCAATTGTAGATGGCTCCAGGATGTCTTCGATGTTCCCCTCGTTATCATGATGACCGACGATGAGAAGTTTATGCACTCTCAGAAGATCGAGATTGAGGACGCCAAGAGATACACAAAAGCAAACGCCAAGGATATCATTGCTGTTGGATTCGATATGAAGAAAACTTTTATCTTCAGTGACTTCCAATTCATTGGTGGTGCTTTCTACGAGAACATGTGCCGGATGGCGAAGAGAATTACAATCAACCAGGTCAAGGGCACATTCGGGTTTAACGACAGCAACAACATTGGCGAGTTCCACTTCTGTGCCACCCAGTCTGCTGCCGCCTTCTCTACCAGTTTCCCCCACATCTTCGGTACCGAGACGAAGAAGGTGGCGTCCATTCCTTGCTTGATTCCATGCGCCATTGACCAAGACCCCTACTTCCGCCAGTGCCGCGAACATGCGGAGAAGATGAAGTACAAGAAGCCCTCTCTCATCCACTCTATCTTCCTTCCCGCCCTCCAGGGTCCTGGATCCAAGATGTCAGCCAGTGTCGACAGTTCCGCCATTTTCATGAGCGACACGCCTAACAAGATCAAGAACAAGATCAACAAGCACGCTTTCTCAGGTGGCCAGGACACCGCGGAATTGCAGCGCGAGCTGGGTGGCAACACTAAGAATGATATTCCATTCCAGTACTTGACATTCTTCCTCGAGGATGACGAGGAACTGGAGCGCATCCGTACCGAATATGAAGCTGGAAAGATGATGACCGGCGAGATCAAGCAGAAGTGTATCGCTGAGCTCCAGGCTTATGTCCAAGGGTTCCAGGAGCGCAGGGCACAGGTTACGGATGAGGTCATGGCCGAGTACATGCGTCCTCGCCCTCTTGAGTGGAAGGGGAATCCCAACCCAGTGGCGGTTGAGAAGGCTAAGAAATAGACTTGGATGGGTAAGGGGACATTTTCTGGAGCAATCATATTGAAAAATACGTACGATTTCATAGCCTTTCCATCAATTCACCAATACCATTCAAAACTTCGACTAGTTCACATATATACCTATCGAAGTAGGTACATACTATGTAGTATGGGGTTTATTACTTGACTATGACCTGGCCTCGAATGAACCCCCTTACGCCGTTGCTCAACCAACACAACTCGCCATCCACAAGCTCATCCCGGGATATGGTGTGTTCTAGACAGAAACCCTGAGATAATGCATACCTCCTTGTTGTACCCGCATTGCCGCCACTGCTCAGCGGGGGCGTGATCCACATATGGTCCCGCAAGAAATACGGTGTAGTGATGCTGCCTTCCATAACCTCGCCATTCGCGTTCACAACCAGTACTTCCGCAAGGTCTGTCGGCGAATTAATTCCCGCTCTCAGCCGTGCAGACGTATAGTCATCACGCGCAGTGGTTTTATGTGTAGTGAATGCGGAAGGTGTTGTCGATTGTGCATCGACATAGACGCGCCATATCGGCAGGTTTGGGTTCGTATGTAGAGACGGAATGAACAAACTCATTAGATCAATGCTCGCTGTTGGGTTCGCCTCAACTCTCGCCTTCCCTTTGTTGTTCACTACAATTCGAAGCCTCCACGCTTTGCTTCGGTCTGGAATTGACGCGTCGAGGAACTCCTCAAAGCCTTGCAAGTCTTGTTGCAGCCAATTTAGAGCCTTGTTCCATTGGAAATGAGCCGCAGCAGCTATGAGCCGGTCTTGATGGTAGGCGAGGAGATAGTAGGGGGATTTATGAGGATCAGGATAGCTCGACGCATGGCGACAGGCTGCGTCTGGAAGGCCCGGGTCAAAGCGAAGGGAGGAAAAGATCTCGAAAGATTGTGGGCTGGCAGAGTTCTCGGTCATTTTTGCGAAAGTCAATGGCTTACGGTCGCTGCTGTAGTCACCAAGTCAGTGTTGTCAGATAATAGATAAATCCAAACGACGTTGCTTCGGACGGAATTCGAAGAAGAGAAGGGGGGAAGAATACAAAAAGACCCGATGAGCCAGCTCTGTTCAATCCGGACATGTGCAGTGGAGAACTTGAGTGTTACCGGCGTAGGGCGCGTGATTGGCCGACCCGGCCAGCGGAACCCTTGACTTTTCCTCTGAGCTTCATCATTCCCGAACTTCCCCATCTCTAACTCCTGTCGAGGTCTGGTTAGTGAATCCCTTGTCTTCCATCTCAGCCTAATTGCGCCTGACTTCACGATTGAATACTGACATCTGACTACATTCAAAGAACTAGCCGCGTCGCTCCCTTTGCCTGGTTCCTTACACATCATGTCGAACGAATTGCCGTTACCCACGCCCACTCAAAATGTGGTGATTGATACATCAAAGCTGACCGAGTCATCATCGACATCGGTCTGGGATCGCATCACCAACTGGGTCTCAGACAACAAGGCCGTTGTTTACACCATTGCCGGTGTTGCCGTTGTCGTGACTGGCGCCGGTGTCGTCTACTACCTGAACGATTCCAGCA
The DNA here is from genome assembly GCF_028827395.1 of Penicillium hordei. NCBI lineage: Eukaryota > Fungi > Ascomycota > Eurotiomycetes > Eurotiales > Aspergillaceae > Penicillium > Penicillium hordei. Next base: position 1,761,770 of record NW_026623146.1, on the reverse strand, counting down.
AATCCACCCCCCCAGCACCCAAGAAGAGCAAGAACCAGCGACGGAAGGAAAAGAAGAAGGCTGAGGAGGAAAAGGCTGCATCAGTGAAGGATGGTATGTGCTTTTGTCTAAACACGGTGGTCGTATGACTGACAAGGTTTCAGAGTCTCCTAAAAAGGCAGAGGAGCCCACTGATGAGCTTCCCGAAGTGGATGAGGCAACTATTGGAGAGCTGTCCGAAGAGGTACGTTAAGCAATATTCTTTCTCACACTTTCGCTGACAAGTTAAGACCCGGAGCGCCTACGCGGCCAAGTTGAAGGCTGCTGGTAACAAGGCCTACGGAATCAAGGACTACCCCAACGCAATCGAGTTGTACGGCAAGGCCATTATCTGCAAGCCCGATCCCGTATTCTACTCCAACCGCGCTGCCTGCTACAACGTCCAATCCAACTGGGAGAAGGTCGTCGAGGACACCAGTGCCGCTCTCGCCATGGACAGCGAATACGTCAAGGCCCTCAACCGAAGAGCCATTGCCTACGAGCACCTCGAAAAGTACAGTGAGGCTCTTCTCGATTTCACAGCCAGCTGTATCATTGATGCCTTCTCCAACGACGTGAGCCGCAACTCACTCGAACGGCTGCTGAAGAAGGTTGCCGAGAAGAAGAGCCAGGCTATCTTGGAGGCGCGTACCAAGAAGTTGCCTAGTGCCACTTTTGTCTCCAACTACCTTCAGAGCTTCCGCCCCCAGGCTCTGCCCGAGGGATTGGAGGAGTCGGTTGAGCTGAGCGATGAGTCTGGCTTGGGCCAGCTGCGTAAGGGTCTCATCGCTATGGGCAAGAAGACTGCCGATGGCTACGAAGAGGCTGCCGCCGCTTTCGAAAAGGCACTTGAGCTCGGCGAGCTCGGCGAATTTGAAGGATTGGCCCTCAACATGCGAGCCACCTTCACCTACCTCGGCGGTAACGCCACTGGCGCTTTGGTCGACCTGGACAAGAGTGTTGAGCTTTCACCTTCCCTCGTTCAAAGCTACATCAAGCGCGCCAGCTTGCACCTGGAGCTTGGTAACAAGGACGCTGCGGCCGATGACTTCGAGCTTGCCATTACTCACAACAAGGACGACCCCGATATCTACTACCACCGTGCCCAGCTGCACTTTATCCTGACCGAGCTTGCCGAGGCCGCCAAGGACTACCAGAAGTCGATCGACCTCGACCGGTCGTTCATTTACTCCCACATCCAACTTGGTGTGACACAATACAAGATGGGCTCCGTCGCCTCAGCGATGGCCACTTTCCGCCGCACAGTAAAGAACTTCGAGGAAGTCCCCGATGTATACAACTACTACGGCGAGCTTCTGCTTGACCAGCAGAACTACTCCGAGGCTATTGAGAAGTTTGACAAGGCCGTTGAGATGGAGAAGCAGAGCAAGCCAATGGGCATCAACGTCCTGCCCCTGATCAACAAGGCTCTTGCTTTGTTCCAGTGGAAGCATGACTTCCAGGAGGCCGAGAACCTCTGCCAGAAGGCTCTTATCATTGATCCCGAGTGTGATATTGCCGTCGGAACTATGGCCCAACTTCTTCTCCAGCAGGGCAAGGTCTCCCAGGCTCTCAAGTACTTTGAGCGCGCTGCTGAGCTGGCTCGCACCGAGGCTGAGATCATCAACGCCATCTCCTATGCCGAGGCCACCCGCACTCAGCTGGAGGTTCAGGAGAAGTACCCCCAGCTGGCTGCCCGCCTTAACACCATGGGCGCCATGAACGGTGGCGCTCCTGGCATGTAAGCAAGTCATCGGATCATCTTCGCCCTTCGCTTCTTCGCGTCTTTCTTTGCCCCGGTTTGGGTATTATTTTGTCTAAGCCTTTTTCTCTTCCGGTTTGGGTATCCTTGGATTCCCGGTTCACTATTCTCTCCGCATGTATTTACTATCGGTTGACATATTCCCCGTCCGCCTTCTTTTTCTTTTCTTTTTGTTTTGGTACTGGGTCTGTCTGAGATAAGACTCGGGATGGGATAGGGCCGATTGACGGCAAACCGAGCCCGGGTAAGTGCATTGGGGTTTGACCATGTAGTAATTTGTGTACCATAGAGGAAAATGAGAGTGCTCATTAACATCAGATTAGCTCACTGTATACTTACAACATACTTCCAAGGTTGCTGTTGCTATATATGCAAGTTTACTGTATAACTACCTAGTTCCCTCTAGTGTACATGTGCGGATGACCATGACGTGCGTCCCCACATCAGCTGACCCCACCCCTTATCGGCACCTCCGGACTCTTGTTTTTTTATTTCATGCCTAAAAGTCGAAGAGGAAAGGGACTGAATCATCAAAAGGTTCAACAAGTAAGCTGATATATAGATATGTACTCTCTCTATTTAGCCGATCTATATCCAGTAGGGAAATCCCGTTGAGCCAGGGTATATGCGTGTTGAAATAAGCCCAACGGCGTCATTTGCTTATCTTATGCTATCACTTCTCATACATACCTCATTGTTCCTGAGCTTCCGGATACTTTACTTCTTAGTTTCTTGTTGAATTCTGACACTCTTGAAATTTGAATAGGTTTACCGATAACTGAGGTCCAAGTTTAGTCATATTTCAAAGGGGGTTTACCACTCCCCAACGACCGCCTTGTCAGCGGTGAACCCAACTTCGACCTGATTCATGAATCTACCCCTCTTCCTTCCCTTTCCCTTCCACACCTTCTATGCTTTGAACAACTTCTCGTATTTACTGCTCCGACTTGCTCTGCTCGCAAACTACTCTTTCTACATACATCTGCTATCTCCCGGCTGTCTCAACTGGTCCATGTGATCGCGTTGCAGCCTGGAAACACAGGTAAGTTGCCTTTGTCTCCAACTACCTTAACCCTTCCGCCCCCCGCCCTTCATCCTTCCATGCTTTGTTATTCATTCTATTTTGCTTTCATGATCTCTCTTATCACTTATGATATTCTATCTCCCAGTCTGACCATCGTCTAGAAACAAAAAGCTTCCTATTTCTGCTTCCCAAATCCTACACAGCACCATCGTTGATATACCTTTAGCCATGTCGGACCCACGCGGTGAGTACTCGGATATCTCAACAGTCGCCTTGCTTCAACTCACACCTCGAATTCACAGTCACTGTGACGCTTGTCCCCCTTTTCGAAGACACCCATCCTATGCGTACCCTCACTATCACCGACAATGATAAGACCGTGGCCATCGGACGTGCCTCGAAGCGTGAGACTCGAAAACGGAGTCCCGCAGCAGAGAACGCTTGGTTTGAGTCTCGGGTGATGTCTCGTGACCATGCCTTTCTTAACATTCCGCCGGGCCAAAATGTTAGTTCCAACCTCCAAATCTGACCATACAGCCTCGCTGACATTTTGATAGATGGCTTTCATTACCGACTGTGGCTCAACGCACGGAACTTACTTGAATGATGCCAAGCTGGTGACAGATGTGGATACCCCGCTGTCCAGTGGAGATATTATCCGATTTGGTGTCGATGTTGACCGTGGTCAGGGTAAGTGATGATCAATTTCAGCCTAATAGTACTGGAACTAACCAAGTACAGAGGTTTTTGAGGCCATCGAAGTCCGGTGCCAGATTCAGTGGCTCAAACCCCAGCTTGTGGCCATTCCAGATTATGGCAATGCCATCAAACCGGATCCAAGTCCGTCAACCAACAGCTTCTCTGTCCCCGAGGACGATAGCGATGCCGAAGCTGCCGATGTCCCCAGTGATGACTCTAAAGAGTCGGTTGCTCTATCTTGGGAAACCACTGTTCTGCAGCCTGTGGACACATCTCTTGTCTCTCCTGTCTCGAGTGTCCAATGCGACGAACATGCAAAGGACGAGCCGGAGCTCCATTGGGACGGGTTGTCTCCTACTGAGGAGTCTATTACAAAGACTGTGCCCGGTACTACAATACTGGTCCCGGATCTTCCTAGTCTACCGTCTGATACCAAACTGGTCTCAGATGCCAAACCATCTCCCGTGAAGCCGGCCTCTACCGAACCTCCTTCTGCTAAGCCACACGAGGCAGATAGTCTCCCTGCAGTCTGTTACCAGAAAGTACCGGAAATCCAATACAGCGATTGGATCATGATGCGGCCGATGTTCATGCGCTTGGCAGACATGGCTTGGGGTGAATCTAATATAATACCCGACGTTGACCATGCCAGACGCATTATCCACGCTGCGCGCCGTTGTTCTCTTTCCAAAGATTCTTACTGGGTAGACGACTCCCTTAGCTTCAAGCCTTGCATTGGGACAGAAGTCTGTTGGGAGCCTGACTCCGAGGAATCAGACACATCATTCCATCGTATGCCCGGCAGCCTCCTTAGGTACTGGTCAGTCGATAAGCGAAGGTATTGGATCATCTACGAAGACGAAGACGGCCAGGATACGAGCAATTGGTGGTGGATCGTTGAGAAGCCAGAGGAGCTTCTCAGCGAGGAACTGAAACAGGAGCTCGAGACTGAGTCAGAGGTTGATGACTGCCACAAATGCTGGGTCGTGAGGGCCTGGGAGCCCCAAATGATCGGAGATCGATGGTGCGAGGTGACTCCTTACTGGGATCCGAAATTTTACCATGAACATATGCTCTCTGATGACGAGTCCGTTGATTCAGACGAAGAAGCCCAGGGCAGTGAGGGATATGTGTCTGAGTCAGACGGTCTCAGTGATTCGATCTCAGAGAACTACGACAGATATCTGTATGAGATGGGCGACAGCGATGGCGCCAACTATGAGGTGTCGGCACAAGACTTCGACGAAGAGGACGAAGGGGAAGATGATGACGAGGTCTTGGAGGAAGATAACGAGGTCTCTGATGAATCCGAAAACGACTCTGATTGTTCCTCTGGGGACGAACGTCTTGAAAATCGTCTTTCGCAGAAGCCTGATCTCCGCCCCGTGCTTGATCTGGAGTATATGAAGGAACTTGGACGCACCAATCACACTGATGCCGTCGAAGTGTCCAAGCATCTACCCGAAGAGACTGACACAGGACCATTGTTCTCTGAGGCTCTTGGGGGTCAGTCAGTGAACCCCTCACAGATCGAGAGCAACCCATCGATGTCGCAGACTGCCCCTGGTATGACAAACCCAGGTTCTCGGTTCCCGACATACGCTGTTTCTGGTGAGCTGCCAAGATCATGTCAAAACAAATACCCACCAATGCACCGGAAGATTGAGAGCACTGTTGGGGTACCATCCTTGTCCCATGAATTTGAGAATCGCTATCAGGATGGACCGTTCTCGACTAGTGCTTCCATGGAAGATGCCTTTGTGCCCTACCTGGCAACGTCTAAAACATCAAATTTGAAGCGTACTGCAACAGAGATGCAATCGTCGTCTCCTGAACCCAGTCTTTCTCAAGATGCTCAGTGGCTGCCTGCAGAGCCAGCCAGTCAGCCAGATCTCAACTCCAACACTATTCCTTCCGATGCCAAGGATGCGATTAGCTCTGCACTTGCAGAGAATGAGCGTCCGGCAAAGCGAATCAAGGCCAATCATCCAACCTCAAAGTCCTTGGCAAGCCACGCCACCACGGCTGTCGTTAGCGCTGTGCTGGGTGGTCTGGGAACTATCGCTATGCTAGCAGCCTTGCCAAATGAATACTTCCAATGATTGAAATCACTCAGTTTCGTGGTTCGGTTGCTTCTGCTCTCCGCTTTTTCCATATTTTATGATTTTAACGCCGACACGTGAGTTCGGCGTGCCTCCAATGATTTTATGATTTCGGGATTACCCAGGCGTCCTGGCTTTGGGTGGAAGGATGGACCAAGGTGTTTGTTGTTTCCCCCCGGCGTCCCTCCCCTGTCGCTGCTGTTTTTATGTCGTGGCTCCATGGGCAAGCACACGGGATCTTCACCCGATCACCACAGTGTGGTTATGGAAGCTGCCACTAGTGGGTGTTTGATTAGCTGGATAATTTGTTTCTGCCCTATTTCTTTGCCTTTCCCCCCTTTACCGTGGCTACACACACAACCATTAGCCGGGTCAAATACGGTGACTCTTAAGATGGAACGCCACGTAGCGCCTTATTATTTTTCCATGTGATAGCTATGCAGATCGTAATGGATAATGACAATCCTTCATTTTTGTCTATGCATCATATAATCTTATGAGCCAACCGTGGAGCTTGTGGTATCCAAGTGACAGCCTTTTCGTGCCTGTCAGGTACCAGTTTTGGTCTTGGGTAGCCTCGTTTAAAAATGCACCGTGATATCATTCCACTGTCGCCGAAAGTCAGCTCTTGCCTAGCATGTGAGTTCATCTTATGCTTCAGGGGCTCTATTAAGAGCAGATTTTCGGGGAATAGTCGGTATCTGATGTTCTACGCTGCTCGACCTTTTATATCTGCGTATACAACGTATCCTAGACTTTTCTTTTTTGGCAGCAAAAAGAAGATAGTCATCTCATTTGCAACATAGAAATGGATTGGAACATTCCATTCCCACAGGCCATTGAAGAAAAGACGACCATGATCCAGACTCACTTCTTGCAGTGACAATGGGAACTGGGCTGCAGGTATCCCATAGGTTCATATCAGCTGACTTGCAATTGAGTCGTTCTTTTTCCATTTACGTACAACCTCATAATTTCTTTTTTTTTTTCCTTTTCCCCGGCATCCTCGGGGTTCAACCATGACACTAATTGCCGAAGAAAATCTGCAAACGTTCTGGTTCCAGGACAACCGTCGGAAGTCTCAGATAGCCCTTTTGAGACATCGATGGAAACTTCTCCGTTGTAATGATTGATGCAACTTGCCGCTCATGCGAAGCCTCGACTCCAGCCCGAATTCAAATTCTCGACTTCGAATCCTGGACTAGCGTGTGATTGGAAGTGGCTGGCTGCATGTCTACTCCCTAACAGCGAGCTGGCTTAACGAGCTCATGGAGTCTGAAGTATCTGGGCTGTCTTGGTTCCATACAGTACGAGGAATCGGATGCTGATATCTTTAGTATACGAATCCACAGCTCTGCCTAGTGACGCGCATACCCGTTGCTTCTACCTGAAGTCGTATTTGGGTAACATCGATCTTTTGACCGATGGCAGACTGCATCATTGCAAACCTCGAAGATGAGTGAATTTATTTTGAGCTGTTCATCATTTCCACAGGATTCAGTCTGCATGTGACCAATCTGCAGAAGCGCGTTAGGTTAGATCATACAATGAATTCGAGGCAAAGCCAAACGGCTGCAAGGAATCTTTGTAATGTTGGGATGAGAATGTTAAAGGGAGGGGCTTTCGAGGTTTTCTCCCCCTGTCCTTGCAGCCGAACTCCCTCTACGGCTACCTGCTTGAGGCTAAGTGTTACATCCACGGCGCTTCGGGCCACTAGCCTATGAACTCATGCGATTGGCTGCGAGTCCAAATTTTGATTTCTCCTTCTTTCTGCTTATTGGTAGCTCATACCTCTTACAGGGCTGTCTTTTCACCTCAATTACAGCTGCAGCTTTTTTTGGTTTTCTTTTCGGAATTTTTTATGTGGGCACCACATGCGCTTGTCAGATGCATCCGCGGGCTCCGGTGCTCATCGGAGATTGTGCCTAAAGGATTATTATCTTGAAAGGTTGGAATGTGATATGCGGACTATGGGAGATTATTACTTCGATTTGATCCCTGCACGACATCGTCACCGTGCGATTTTCTTATTGCTCGCGGCAGATACGGCAGATACGGCAGATACGCTATGAGAACGTACTCCGTAGAAGCCCTTGAACACTGTTCCTGATTCGGTATATGTTAAGCGAACTGAGCCGGTGACCATCTAGCTGTCAATTCAATCTTCCATAGGGAGTACTTTACTCTATTCGGTTGAGATGGAAAGATCATCTCAACACAAGGAAAATACGACGGGAGCTGACGACGAAATCCCACCAGGGGAAAAATTCATCGAAAAAAGGCCAGCCAGTATGGCCTCTATCATCTATACGTTATCTTAGAGATGGTTGCATGGTCGAATGCCGCTATCCGTGGTTGGAATTTTCACGTCTTATACTCGTGGCCATTTCAACAGTCATGACCCACGAGGATAACGGTATACGGATTCTTGCGGTCAAGATTTGTGACACGAGATGGTGGCCGTACTCCTGGGACATCTTTTCCGCTGCACCTGAACGACTGTCTGTATAACACTAGATCGACTTCGATTTGCCAATTTGGTAGCATTTTAGTTTCACTGCAGGTTTTCTGCTCTATAAACTCTCCCACAGAATGACCAGCAAATGGACCCTTTGCAAAAATGTATGAACGACGTAGGCCCGGTCGTATGAATCGAGCACCACCATAATCCCCCACCAGCTCCTGTTTCATATACCCTGCATTTCTGTACCTTAGCTTGACAGACACAAGCACCTAGGCAGCAGGGTCTGACAACTCAGCCAAGTCTAGAACGGTTTCTGCGCCGTTCTCTCATGTTGGATCTATTACTTTTTTTCTTTTTAGTCGGGAATCACCGAAGGATTCAATTGAAATGGACCCCGAGTGTGTAAATGAAATATCCACGTACATTACCCGGCGAACTGTCCTATCACCATCCCTCTCACTGTCCTGCTGATCATCCCGGTGGACTAAATCCTGATTCCCGTCATCAATTCCACACTCCGTGGTGCATATCATATGTGACACTTGGAAACTCTCGGGAACTTGGTTGGTGGCACTGATTACCACTGATTACTTTCTTGTATAAGAAACTCGTTGTTTCTCTGTCTACCATTTCTAGCTTTGTTATACTTCGGCCCATACTATTGTCTTCTTTTGTTCCCAACCTTTCTTTTTCAGGGTTTACAATATACTAGCTATTCTACACCCTTCACCTTCCAAGGGGAAGAAAAAGAAAAAGAAAAAGAAAGAACGGGAAGAATACCAAAAAGCCACCTGCACTTTATATCAGGAGGATTTGGATCATACTTCACTCTCCACATCTACACCCTTTACCTTCCAATATTTCCCTTTTCTATACCCTCTACATTCATTACAATGGCCAGTCCCACTCAGTCCTTGTTGAATCTTGACCCCGAGCATATATCATGCATCGGAGGGCGGACGGTAGTTACATGCAAAGGTTGCGCAGGGAATGCCCCGAGGTATACACCACAAGATAGCCTTTATATCTCCCAATACTAACCCGATCCCCAGAGGAGCAATCTGCCTCAGCTGCAACGGTCGCGGCTTCAACATCTTCGTCTGTGCACACTGCAACCCTGCAGTTGCAGCTGCCGCAGCTAGAGCAACGGCGAACTCCACAGCTGCATCTGCAGAAACATCCGGATCCTCAGCACCGTCATCCCCAGGCTCGCTAAGTCGCAGTTCGTCAACTTCGCATCCTTCACATATCGATCCAAACGTCGCTCGTACGTATGCAAGATATGGGGATGGTCGTGATAACACGAGCTGTGGGCGGATTGATAGCAATATGAATAAGCCGCGGAATCCGTGATCTGTGACACTAGTTATATGTGCGAAGGTCTCAGATACAGCGAGGGTGGGGTTGGATATCTCATGGCAAGTCCGACAGTTTCGTGGGCGTGATTGCCTACCACTTGGACTAAGCGGGGGATTACTCCTGATAAAGGAATTAGACTGCGGTTTATAGGGGCTGGAAGGAGTTTTTGGGCTTGGTTTCATGAGATATATGTGATATGGTGGCTGCCTGGTTGTGGCTTCGTCTTTGGGATTTTCTTTGTCTTTTGACCTCATTTTTATTTTCAATCTTTTGGGTTCTACTTGGATGATCTGCTCGGGTTGATCCAGTATTCTTTTCGTCATTTTATGGTGAATGCACTGGATGCTACCATATCATGCACATACTGTTTCTTTCATTGAATGAAAGAGGCAGAGACGATGCTGTCTGTATACCAGGGACATGTTTTTTTTTCTTTTTCTTTTTTTGGCTTACGAGCATTACTATTCCTAAAATTTTGATAACTTCTTATTAAGCTTAGAAAGTGAACAAAACCAAAGGCGTATAAAATCATAAATGTTTACTTAAGGTCTATGATTGACTAGAAGGCAGATACATAGAATATTACTATGCTATAATAGTGAGGCCATTGACTCAAACCCTCATCACCTTCACATATATAGGCTCGGAGTATCAGTATAAAGAGTTTCCATTGCCCTATGCATCCAATCAGTACTCTGGGCCCCCAAAAATGAAGAAAAGTGATACTCACGCAGCAGGGTACTGAGTACCTTCAATGTGAGTGTTCTCCACCAGATTACGGATCTCTTGCACCTCCTGGCCACTCAAACGAAGAACTGCAGATGCCGCATTTTCGTTCATTCTAGCAGGCGACTTGGTACCTGGGATGGGAATGATATCTGGTCCTTGTGCAAGAAGCCAAGCAAGAGCAACCTGTGCCGGGGTGCTCCGATGAGTACTGGCAACATTCTCCAACGCCTGTAATAGCTTCAAAATGCTCGGGAAATTCTTCTCCGAGTACTTTGGGTACAGACGGCGTAAGTCACCTTCCGGGATGTCTGTGTAAGATCGGAAATGGCCGGTTAGGATGCCACGCCCAATAGGGCTGTAGGCCACGACAGTCACACCCAGCTCTCGACAGGTTTTCAAGATATCCGAAGATTCAATGTCCAGTGTAAAGAGACTGTATTCCATTTGCAGAGCGGAAATAGGGTGGACGGCATGCGCTCGACGTAGTGTGGCTACTGAGACACCTGACAAACCGAGATAACGAATTTTCCCCTCTCTGAAGAATGGTAACGTTAAAGCCTATTCAGTTTTATGATCTTTGATGTTGAATTGACCTACTTCTTCAGCTCTACCATAGCTTCGACCGTCTTTTCAATAGGTGTTACTCCATCTACCCGATGGCAGTAGTAGAGGTCAATGGTGTCTACCCCGAGTCTCTGGAGGCTCTTATCACATGCAGCCTTAACATAGGCGGGATCCGATCGAAAAGTGTGCCCTCCTCCTGACTGGCGCTGGAGCGCAAACTTGGTGGTCAAGAATATGTCATCTCGTTGACCGGATCGCTTGAACCATTCACCGGCGACATCCTCACAGTCGCCATAGATATCAGCCAGGTCCCAAAAGCGTAGTCCTGTGGAATGAGCATGCGATAGGAGAGCCACTCTCTCGTCGAGGGTACCGGCTGATCCGTAGAATCCACTGAGGCTCCCGAACCCAAACCCGACGGCAGAGACTTGGGGGCCATCTTTACCTAAAGTGCGTAAGGGAGTATGCATTTGAGGAAAAACATGTAAAGTTCAGAAAAAGAAAAGAAAAAGGGTGATTGTATTCAGGAAGGTAATTGTTGTCTATGTAGGTTTTATAGCAGATGCAGACTATAATAAGCACTATTCCCTTTCGGCTTCCCGACAATGACTTAGGACTTAGCTAAATACGATAGTTTAAGTACTAAGCGTATCAAGACCTTTTGGTACTATATTTATTGGATTTTAATTAATACAGCACAAGGATAGTCGGCTGCTTATACGGCCCCTGTAAGACTTTGATAACCTGATCCATCTATTTGGCCTCAGATGATATTAGGGAGGTTATATGTAAGAACATACCAACGTGTTATTACTCGTTCTTTTCAGATAGTCTTTTTGGATGTATACAAAGGTCGTTTTAAGATGCATAACCTGGTTAAACTATGTAGAGGATTTTTCTATGTATAGGCAGGAATTCACAAGTTGCCTATAGAACTGTCACAGTCAAACTTGGCTCTTTCGTCCTATTTGTAGTGGTTCGATCCCTGCAAATCGACACCCGTTCGTGCCCCGAAATGGCGAAGACAAAATATAATCCGAAATATTCAGGCCCGTTGTAAAAATGAGAATGTCGAACCAGATAACGGAAAGCATACCTAGGGGTCCAATCTCGACTGCTATCACAGAAGGCCATAGTTACAGGAAAATGATGCTAATATCCTGCTTACTGGGCATTGCCTTGGGTGGTGGATCAGCACCTTGCTGTTTCAGCCAGCAGTGGTTGTTGGTGAAGTCAAGAGAGCGACAGTTGCTGTCCTCAATGCACGCGTCGAAGCATTGCTGGTAACTTGACACATCAAAATCTCTCAGGGTCGGGGTAGCGACATCTAATAGATAGTTAGTACGGTGCTATGTAAAGGTTGGGCTTGGGATTTTGAGACATACGACGACCACAGAACTGCTTGAATACGCGGCCATTGCATTGGAAGGTCACTGAATCAGCGGAGGGACCTAAGGAATATTAATTGTCACAACTTCTCACTGATAAAATACCGTGAAGACTCACATTCTGGGCTACACTCAGTAGGTGTTTCGGGCTCGGGCTCTGGCTCTGGCTCTGGCTCTTCGCAACAGCAATAGCCACCTCGACGACCGGATCCTTGACCAAAGCGGGCGCCAGCGACCCCGACCCCGACCCCCTGCGTGCACAATCCCTTGGCCTCTGTCAACGGGATCACGGTCAGGAGCTGGGCACTGCAGAAGAGGAGAAGATTCGAAAATCTGACCATTGTGGGTAGTGAGTGACAAGGAAGATGACATACCAGGAATTTTGTGCAAGGCCGAATCCTTAAATAAAGCCCTAAATCCAAACCCCAAATAATTGCCGTTATAGCCGTGTAGATCTCATTCGGTGTGACAAATTGTTCTGCGAGCTGAAATGGCTATTAATTAGATGAATATGCCGAATACCAAGGTGGATTACATTGTTGAGACAGGGTTGAGGCATACCACACAGAAGTGCATATTACAGTTGGTCATCGTGTCCGCACAGATTGTTGAAATTGTTGTCGTCTTTACAAGTTAGCGAGCTCAATGCCACACATTGTTGTACCGACAGGTTTCCGTCATCATCTGTAAGTGGCCCTTAATCTAGGCGTGTCCCCGGACCGCGGAGATGGAGGTCTTTCCATCAGCCATTCGGGCAATCATACGGGCGCAGACATCAAACTGAATTTTTCTCAGTGATAGCTTTGGTCGCTCAGAGTTTTAGAAGCAGATGCAAAGTCCACTGGCAGGCGGTTACCATTACATTGATCTATGAATCTACTAAAGTGTATCACTTTTCGGCGACGGATGGATTGGACTCGGATTGGACAATAGCTAGAAATCACAGTCCGTGGACAAAGTGGACTGGAGTGACATAAAGACAAAGAAGAAAAGAAAAGACCGAGAGGGGATTTCAATGAATGTGTCACAAACAACTCACCCATAGTCGGGGTCAATGGGAACGGGATGAAATTGGAGAAATTCAAAAAGGGCTCATACTGGAATTGACTACCAGAGCGGCTTGAAGGCCGCAGCACAGCCAGTGTTAGACTTGATTTCTGAGCCGGCAGGTATCAGGGCACATCCACCGGTCTTTGACCAATGCGCTCCAATGTGGGTATCAGCCTCCAACGTGTAAAGGTTCATGCACTCTTCGTGAGTCTTGGCCTCTCCCCTGATGGTTGCAGTTGTGCTCGAGCCTTGGTAGCAGTGGTCGCACATGACCCTGAATGGATAGTTGCCAACGTTGACAACCTGGTTATTGTTGGTGCATTGTGCCGGGTCGGCCGGCGTCTGAGCGGTATTAGTAGCACATGTGCGCTTGCCGCAGCCTTCACAAGCCCCAGAACAACCAACTGAGTGAGCACTAGCGAAACGACTAGCTTCATAAGTTGGCGGACTGTCATTGTTGCTTAGATAGCATGTGTTTTTGGACTGGTCGAAGTCGACACTGCTGCATGAAGCGGAGGCACCGCAGAGATCCATACAGTCTTCCAGACTTGAAACAGATTCAACGTTGAGATACGCCGTGCCGTGGCGCATCCCACAACTCATGTAGAATGTCTGGATATCTTGTAAGATGGCGATTCTGATTTAAGAGCGTTAGGGATATAATCTCACCTCGCCGTATGGGCTGACATAGATTTGGCCATTGGCCTCTGGACAAGAGGTACTGCAGCGGCGGGTTGTCATACTAGGCTGCTTGGTGACCGGGGGAGCAGTCGAAAAGGCATAAAGCTGGCTTCCGTGGGAGGTTGCCTCGAAGGATCCGTAGTCGAGAAGGTTGCAGTAGAGGGTGGAAGGGTCGAACGAAACACTGCAAAGCGTTAACGAAACCGCAAACAAAGCTGACTTTTCATAGCTTGACTCACGTTTCGCAGTTTGGAACGTCGGAGCATTTCTTCAGACATTCCTCCATGCTTGAGACCGATGGAGTACCGACGGACAACGCGTTGGGAGAACTCTGCGTGCAGCACTGCAAGTAATACCAGCTTCCATCGTATGTCTCGTACACGCTTCCATCACCTAAATAGAATTAGGACGAGACCATCATACCAGAGAACATAATGGCTACTTACTTGAAGGGCAGGAGATACTAGTTGTGATTGCGGGAGATTGGTTGTACCCTTGTCGCGGGTTAGAGCAGGTCCATGAACCTGGAGAGGTAGAGCCCGCATTGCCCGATCCGGAGCTGGGTTGGACGCCACCGCCGGAGCCAGGTTGGATGCCACTGCTAGAGCCAGGCTGGATGCCACCGCCAGAGCCGGGTTGAACGCCACCGCCGGAGCCAGGCTGGATGCCACCGCCAGAGCCAGGTTGGATGCCACTGCCAGAGCCAGGCTGAACGCCACCGCCAGAGCCAGGTTGGATGCCACCGCCAGAGCCAGGTTGGATGCCACTGCTAGAGCCAGGTTGGATGCCACCGCCAGAGCCAGGTTGGATGCCACCGCCGGAGCCAGGCTGGATGCCAGGCTGGATGCCACCGCCAGAGCTAGGCTTGACGGCACTGCCAGCGGAGAGACCGGGTTTGATTTGGGCGTTGGCAAGCCCTATGAGGGCTGCCCCAATCAGACACAAGGTTGTCTCAGGCTTCATAGTTACTATGTTTGATTTGATATGAACCCGATAAAACCTGAAGTAGATTGACCTGTGACTGGGTAGGAGGTAGATAGCAATACTTATAGAGCCATCGGGTTGGGAGGGGAGAGAGTCGAGAATAAATAGGGAGTCTGCATGGGAATTCTAAACAGCGTGAAGACAGCGTCCGTATTGAAGAATACGATACAACAAAACAATTAATTCAATAGTTCCTGGTTTTGGACTGAGCTAACCTCCCTTTCGTACGCGATAGAGATAGATTGCTTGTGGATTCGTACAAGCCCATGTATAAGGCACGATAGTATTGTATACAAGGCTCGATTTTTGTGATCTATCGAGATCGTAATTAGGATTATTCTCAGGTATGAGCTGAAACGTACATTAGTGCGATGTAACGCTGCAGGGTGGGTCAGTGGACCCTTGATTTGATATAAGAGTGTGTTTATCTTTTCTAGCGGTCGATTGATCTCGAGGACTGCAGCATGACCCACTTTTTGTGTACGATGATATACAGACTGATGCGGTACTAGAGGATTCGCCAAGGCATCGTGTGTCATCATGCAGTACGGGGTACATCGTGCAAATTACTTCAACTCCATACTTAGTGGCGTCCTGCTACTACGTCGGCATCCTTTTGACCTATCTCATGATCATGCTCAGCTCCCGGTGGCACGTACTATACAAAGTAGCATGATGTGAGGGGAAAAATGAAGCTGAACCTACACTTTGTGGGTCGTCATGTACGTAGCCCGACATGAACTTTCGCACAGGAGTGATTATTGGAAAATATCACATGCAGTGTGATAGCCACTACAAGATTTCCATGTTCTTATAAGCAATATGATTTTGTAATTTAAATCTGAGATAGGAAAATATATAAGGGTGTGGCCTTGGACATAGTTCAGATGTCCTCAAGCTCCGGCATCTACCCAGTTCTGGAAGTATCAACCCAACATTCGGCCTTCTCTCAATTTTCGTGAACTTTCCACCCAAGTCCTACATTCTCTCTTCAACTAAAGGTATCCTACCTTCTCAATGCAAGCATTCCTGCTTGGTATGCTAATGAGTGGAATGTTCTTGTCCGTAGTTCCTCACTTCAAAATGAGAATCGCGCATCTACAGGTTATTTTGCTAGCCTCGCTCTTTGGGGGCTCCGACGCCCTCCTCAAGTGGACGCGGGTAAACCCCAACTTATGCGCTTTGTTGCTCGGATTCGGAGGCCCTGACCCGGGATGCCCTGGTGGTGCGGCGCTGCCTGCCCCCGCTGTGCCGGCACCGGACCCCAAGAAAATCGCAGCCGATCACTGCACAAGTATTGCGAACGGTGCCATTCCTCTCTTCCGAGCTGATGGTACCCACTATGGCTGTTTCAACAATCCTTGCCAGGATACCCCCGCTGGCAGTAACCAAATTCTTGGGGTATGCCGCTAATCGTCCCCTGACGAACCGCACTGGACGGGTATATCCGGATATATGGGGTAGTGGGTGGAAGGCATAGCCCAGCGTACTTGAAGGAGGCCATTGCGGAGGACTGCGAATCTTGCTACAAATCTCATTCTTTGATTATTTGATTTTATGTTTCGGACTATATTCGGATGGATTGGACAAAACACTCATTTGGACTTGGACCTATATTTCACTTCGCGCATAACATTTATTTTATTTTCGACCTTAAAAGTGCTTAGGTCATAATCATAATTCCTGTAAACTTGAATATTCAATTTCGGGTCGATATAAATAGGCGGAAGTAATATCGAAATGTGTACGTAT
This sequence comes from Penicillium hordei, assembly GCF_028827395.1. Lineage (NCBI taxonomy): Eukaryota > Fungi > Ascomycota > Eurotiomycetes > Eurotiales > Aspergillaceae > Penicillium > Penicillium hordei. The sequence continues at coordinate 1,745,194 of NW_026623146.1, read as the reverse complement.
TGCAGAGAGGTGGAGGGAAGGGGAGAGTGGAAGCTCACACCTCTACAGCGCTAGCGACTCTAGAAGAACTAGTCAATGCCAATACTAATCAATATGAGGTACATGCCCTATCTGGAGCTAAGATCTTTCAGATCTTAGTATGAGATCGATTTAGCCCCACAGCTGCATCATGCATCATGCATCATGCGTCAATGTATATAAATAGTCTAAATAATCTAAATAGCGTGGCTTGGGCTCGCCCTGCATATGCTCCACCATTTGCGATTCAGCCAGCCTCGGGGAGCTCTGTACCCCTCATGCTGTGCTCAGCTTTGAATATTTGACACCGCGGAGAACATAATGCATGTTAAATTAGTTGCATGCATACGGAGTATTCTCCGCTCTGAAAGGGAGCGCATTTGTGGACAAGTCATATTCTGTGCGAAACAACCACAGAAACAGAGAGAAATCAAGAAGCCATCGATAGCAGCCCAAGTTTCACCTTTGGATTTTTAAGTCCGCCTACTAATTTCACTCTCCCTTTCCATTCAATCATTTGACCTCATACCTTCAAACCCTGGCTCATATTCCCTCATAATGTCCTTTAATGAGGTCGAGCGGTTCCAAGTGACAATTCCATTGTCCATCCAGTTCGAGTCCAATCTAGAGGGGGTCCATGTCATCGGCGTGTCCATGCCAGATGAACGTGTGTCTATCACGGGATTAGACGATGATTCACCAGCAACTGCGCAGGTAACCCTTGAGCCTGATGATAAAGTTTGGCCAGATGGATTACAAGACCTCGGCCTCGTCGCCGCAAGCGAGTCTCTTGACTGTCCGGATTTCTCTCACATGAATTATTTCACACTACACGAAGACCCTCTCATCATTTACATTCCCAACTTCGTTTCTCCTGAAGAGATTAACCACTTGTTAGAGTCTACGTATCTATCCTCTCCCACCGAAATGGAAGTATTATTTCTAATGTTTGCCTTTTAGCAAAGACAGCTTCACTCCATCTTTGGTCTACCGACAGGGAATAAGCAACAATGACGAAAAGCATCGGAAATCGGAGAACGCATGGCCTGCACGGGACGAGATTTTGCAATGTATTGAACAAAGAGCAGTCCGCTATCAGAACCAGGAGTCTAAGCTGCTCTTGGAACCCTTGTCTCTCCAGAGGTACCATGAAAATGGCTTCTTTTCCTATCACCATGACCAATTCGACTCGCCACCCAATCGCATGAACCGCTATTCGACTTACAACATCTTCTTGCAAGGTGACTGTACTGGTGGTGGCACTCACTTCCCTCTGATTCCCCGACCGAATGAAACCGCCTGGTGCCAGTATATTGACTGTGACGATCCCAAGCCTGGTGTCACCTTCAAGCCAATTGCCGGCAGCGCCGTCTACTGGGTTAATATTCGAGAGGATGGACACGGGTACCCAAAAACCATGCATGCTGGTCTGCCCGTGGAATCGGGAACTAAGGTTGGCATGAACATTTGGAGCTGGAAGGATACGAGAGAGGAAGTTGTTCAGGATCAAACTTTGCATGTACAGTAATTGAGCGCCAGAAAGCTTCCACTAGTTTAGGCAATATCAAGTATTCTTATCCAGATTATCAACCTCTAATCCTTTCCTTGGGCTTCATGTCGTCATATGTTGTACATTCAATTGACTTCAGAACATTCAAGTTTTAAGACACCCTTGCTTTCTTACGTGGCAAATCCTTTTTGTAAATTCAGCTGGGCGAATTCCACATTTCTTTAACTCCAGTCCCTAAGTCGTTGTTTTTACTTTCTAGTGATGCTGTGGCGACACTGCGGCAGGGAGTAGATGGAACAACATTTGTGGAGGGTATGCATGCATGCAATCGATCTATTGTAATGTAAGATACAAGGGGGTGACCAACATCTCCGTCAGCCCTGTAAATAATGATTCCATTTTAGAACGCATACCTGTGGCCCACCTAGAAATATTAGTCACGTAGCGTCAATATATGCATGTCTAGGGGTGGTTGCAGTGCGACTCTTCACAATTTAGTATTTCGATAGTCTCTTCATATCTGCCAATTTCCGGGCTATCTCTACTTAGAACCAACGTGCCGATCTCGGTGAAATGCGGATAATCCAGCCAAATGGCTTATGAAAAGCCCATCGAGAAATTTTCATTGTGGTCAACCTGTTGGTAATTGTACTTTTAAAAACCGCTAATGCGCTGAAACCTGTAAGATCTTCCGTCAGGGGGCGAGAGAGGGGCAGCTGAGATATGGTGGATATTGAGAATCGATGTGAGTGATCGATAGCTGAAACTGATTTGAGTATCCAAGGAGTCTAGTAGAAGATTTTGGGGTTCAGGTTGATTAATATAAATACGCCGTTTCGACCGAGTACCTTGGAAGACTCAAACAGTGATCTTCTGCTATTGAGTGACCGTTAGTCAACATGGGCTTTCTAAAGTTGTCCCAAAGCGTGGTTCTCTTCCTCAATGTGTTCCTTGCTCAATCCATCGATGCCAGGTCCTGTGATGGGACACAGGGGACAACGCTGAAAAGCAACCAAGTGGTCATCAAGGGTGTTACCCCCCAATGTCCTCAAAGTAAGTGCTGCTGTTTCCGTAGACTCTAATGACCAGCTAATCTGAGATATTTCAGACGACGGCGATATTATCGAGACTAGTGATGGTGGTTATTACAACTTCCAGTGTTGTATGCACGAGTCTGCTGGATCGCAATTCATCAAGAATGTTAAGACGACAGGCTACGATGACTGCATCAACCAGTGTACCTTGACAAACAATTGCCAAGCGTAAGTACTACACCCAAGAAAGGTATATACCCTGATCTGATAAATGTTTCCGGGCAGGTTCCGCTACGTCTTTGGTGACTACAACGGCGAAAGTGCTGGCGATTGTAAACTTTATGGAAGTGGCAGTTTCTCCGAAACAAAGTGCGCAAACACGCTACACGACTGGGCCTACTTGACTGATCCTCCGGTGATTGAGGTCGAGGAGACCGTGCGAGCAGCATGCTCTACTGAGTGCCCAGATGCAGATGGTCAAATCTATACCGCCAAAAACAAACAGGTGAAGCCTTTTTCAGATCATCTATGCCACAGGGGAATATTCACTAACAATATTCTAGGTGTTCCACTTGGATTGCCAGAAGCGTCATGGCACGGCTTGGTTCCATAAACTGGATGCTAGCTCCTTGAAGGAATGCACGGAGTCCTGCGCCTCTGTCATCGGATGCCAGAGTGTCGATTACCACAAGCGTACCAAGAAGTGCTACCTGGGCAAACGTACTTCCCAGCCCACCCTCTCCGCCCCGGGATGGGCTACCGCTTATTCTCTTGGTTGCACGGGAGCATGCACTCAGGATTCCTGTGTTAATGCCTGTGGCTCAAATGCTCCTCCGGCCGACATTACCCCTACACCGGAGCCGGAACCGGAACAGGAGCCCATTGTCCCAGCCAACCCTCCCCCGCCCCCGCCTCCTAGGGAGGTGAAGTGCAACGATGACGACAACTCGGAAGTTGACCTGGATGGCACAAAGTACCAGATTCGTTGTGGCAAGCAATATCGTGAGAACGGCAAACACGCCGCGTCTGGCGTCTCTTACACTGAATGCTTGAAGTTGTGCAGCGCAGATAATACCTGCAACTCGGTGGATTACTGGGAGCCTAATGGTGCAAAGGGCTGCTATCTTTTCAGCACCACCGGAGAACCAGCCTATTCAACTGAATTGAACTGGTCTGCCTTCAAGGCTTAATAGGCCAAGGAAGCATCTAAGGCAATTTCTGGGGCCATCACTCATCCATGAATCATCCAATCCTGCTTGGATTACAAGAGGGGCCCAGATTGGCTTGGAACTCCGAGTCTTTTTGGTGATAATACACTCATTTCTATCAAGAATGAACATCTTCAATCTTTTAATTCATTGCGCACGATATGGAACTGAATATAAAAACCATTTCGATTCATAACAAGAAAGTGAAAGCGGCCAGAAATATTCCAGACTATTGATGTAGAGAGAATTCATCAAACTGGGTTCCCCAATCCCCCAATAACAAGACACCTGCCTTTTCAGTGGGGTCGAGTCTTAACTACGATTCAAATACGTTTAATTGGTGAAGCCGAACACTAGAGAAAAAGGAGGAAGGCAGTCAGCTTGGATCAAGCAAGATTAGATAGCAATTTCTCGATGAAGCAGGTGAAGAAATTATAGAAGAGAGCGACGTATATGAAACTTACTTCCAATTTGGAATGGAATCTCATTTGCCGTATCCAGCGAGAATATAGACCAGGGACTTTCCATATCGGATGCCGCGCACAGGGAATACGACCATTTGAATCGAGTAACATTCTCAAGCTGTGCGTGCGAGACTCAAAACTCGGTGAATCTGCTAAGAAACGAGTTTCCACGAGGGGGACATAGCCCGTCGTTGATGGCGTGTTTGCGGGTTGGGGGAGTTCGTGGCTTCACTACGACACTTCTTCCACATGGCAAAATTATATACGTAGATAGAATATCATAATAGAATATCATTCTGTGTTTCTCTCGCTTAGGTGGACAAGATATAAGTTATAATTCATTTACTTTGGTTGGAAAGCCTTGTAGGCCGCGGAAGACCAAATATATTCCAAAGCATCTAGATGGTGCAAATATATATATAGAACAGAAATTCCCGGGCATATAAGATCATTTATCCAGCATCGGGAACTTGAGATGTGCACAGCATTTATGACAATGCAGTCCTTTGCCTAATAAGCAACTATTGCAATGTATGATATACGGTTTGATCTTTAGGGGTTCTGGATTATAAGTTAGGCTATGTTGGAGTTTTGTACCATATGATGGACTTGTCCACTACCATCGTCTCCGTCTATTTCTACAATCTAGCATTGGGGGGGAGAGGAAACAAATAAAGAGCCCATTTCTCTTCATTATGTGAGAATCATGTCTATATTTTGTTCCTTTGCAGTTGCATACCCAAGTTATTACTCTCGAACTTCAATGTTGTGCGGCATATCCCACCCATAAGCCGTACGACAATCTCACCCCCTGCATTTAGGACATCCGACAGATATCCCCAGATCTTGACATGAAGCCAACTGATAAATGTCTTTCCGGCCTGACCGGATTGGTGCCAGAGCGGATAAGAAATTTCCCATCCCCACGCTTGTGGGGAAGGCTAGTCCGCACCGGTGTGGGGTCTCATGCTATAATACCATTTGCACAGTTCTTCTTTTCTCTTTAATTTATTTCTTTATATCATTCTATGCTATGGCAAATGCATTGGAAAAGCCCACAGGCGAGTACCGCCAGTACCTGCCTGACCTAAGCCTCCCGCGTTTCCAGGGGATGTGCCAGCAGGATGCGCACGAGTACGCGAACGAGTTTAAGACCGGACATCAGCCACCCTGGCTGCATGCGCTGTATATGCATTGGTTAGAACTCTTACAGGAACCCTTCAAAGGCGTGACCACCGATGGTATGAACCAGACCGAAAGGATACTGGTAGAATGCTTCTAACATGTATAGGAAACGTCCGCCCGGGTCTATTCACATTACAAGAAGAAGATGTCCCAATTCAACAAATTGTAGAAGCAACAGAAGCTGTAACCGGCCTACTGGACGATAAGCAAAAAGAAGCCATCAACTACCACATCGACTCCCCACAGTGGCGCACATGGTCGAACCCCGAGTTCCTACTCGCGCACAAGGGTATTCGGCTCGATGAAGTCAACATCGAGACCCGGGATGCAGTGATGAACGTCCTCAAAACAACTCTCTCACCAGAAGGCTACGCAAAGGCTGTCAGCGCAATGCGCATCAACCACTTCCTCGGCGAACTAGTCAAGTCACCAGCAGTGATGAACGAATTCTCATATAATTTCGTCCTCTTCGGCCGCCCATCAACCACCCGTCCCTGGGGCTGGTCATTCTACGGCCACCATCTCTGTCTAAACATCTTCCTGTACAAAGGACAGATCGTCGCGTCACCGTGGTTCACAGGCGCAGAGCCAAACGAGATCGACGCCGGCCCGCACGCCGGCACGCGTATCATGCAGATCGAGGAAAAGCTCGGTTTACAGTTAATGCAGTCACTCTCGGCGGAGCTGCAGGCTTCCGCTCGTGTATTCGTCCACATGAAGGATCCGGCTATGCCGCCCGGTCGCTGGAATAAGGATGACCAGCGCCATCTGTGCGGTGCGTACCGTGATAACCGTGAGGTGCCGTACGAGGGTGTCCTCGCGTCGACTTTTAATGCTACTCAGAAAGAACTCATGTATGGCATCCTGGAGCAATATCTGCTTTACCTGCCGGCTCAATCGCGGGCTATGAAGATTGATCAGGTGCGTGCGCACGAAGCGGAGACGTACTTTTGTTGGATTGGAGGGTATGGTGATGAGGATCCATTCTATTACCGTATTCAGAGTCCGGTGATTCTTGTCGAGTTTGATCACCATTCCGGTGTGTTTTTGAATAATGAGGAACCGAAGAAATTCCACATTCATACTCTGCTTCGCACGCCGAACGGGGGTGACTATGGTCAGGCGCTGCGGCCACAGATTCCGGGTGTTGAGGGATTAAATGGGAAAGAAATCGTCTGGTAGGTCAACTCATCCTATCGGAGGGAATGTACTGTATGAGATGAAAGAACAAGCTTCTTTCTACGTCACATTGTATTTTCCTACCTATCTTTAGATGGATTTATCATTGATGGTCTTGTGTAAGGTCACAAAAACGATCCACGAAGATATGATTTGATTTATAGTAAACTGAACCTGGCTGTAGATACACAAGCCCGCAGGAAGATATTTTATTCAAATCGTTATCCATATTAGTTGTTCCTACCATAGCTCGGAATGATAAAAGATGTATACAGCCCCAACGCCGAAGCACGAGATCAAAAGATAGAAAAGCGTCAACAATCCGCAAAGACTGAAATAACAGAATTATGAGAAGTCGTCAAGGGCCAAAGATACCTGGGTAGGTCTCCTTCGCCTGTTTGCGTAACGCGTGATCCGTTCAGGTGCCATGAATGCTACACAGGGCGCCATCAAGTGACTTGAAACTCATCATGGTCAGGAATCAACTCATACCCACCCTCTGATGGTAAGACCTTAGCAGCCACAATAACCACGCCTGCGCAGAAAACACTTAAGCACCAGCTAATAGTGCAAAGGATCCAGGACTGGTCAAGTTTCCAGCCGACGAAGAACCGGTCCTCGTTATCGAATAGATATGCCTGTAAGCCAAATCATTAGGACAATTCATCTTGAGCCCAAATATATGAGAATGCTATTAACCCACCACTATCGACATGCCAGCTGCCTGCACAATGGCAGAGAGACCAACCATCAAACTAAGAACACTCCACCCATTTTCACGCAGCCGTTTCCCGCCACTCAGGATGACCAGGTAGGTGACTATGCTTATGCCCTGTAGAACGACAGCAAAGGACACCAAGAACCCCACGGAGCGCCACATGGAGCAGAAGTACCGGTCTTCGCCATGGCAGTCTTCGCGTTGTGGGAAGCTCTCGCAGGTATCGGTGAGGGAGGAGCAGCGGCGGTGAAGGCCGTAGGAGTAATGGTTGTCGGGCTATAGATCCATAGTGTTAGTTGGAAGCTTGTTGGTGGGTAGGGGCTGAACGTCGTACCTTTTCGCTATGGTAGCTGACCCATTTTGGAATGACGATCGAGGATACTGTCAAGCCAAATGCTGGGAGATTTGGTTAGTAAATGCAGATGTCTAGCTGGGCGCTGAAAGCTGCCTACAGGCCAAAAATATCACCAGTGTCCCGATGTAGACTATTGTCTTTGTGAGGAATCCTGTGTAGTTCCGATCGGTACCGCGAGGCACTAGGTGGAAGTCCATCGCGGCGGGGGATGCGATGGCGTGGGATATTCACGATGCTTGGTGCCAGCCCTGCACATCGAGTGTAGAGCAGTGAATAGTTTGAGAAGTCTCACTAGACCCCTAGCAAAACACAGGAAATAGAAACGATGCGGGCAAGGGAAGGGATGTGAAGTACTAAACGGGGGTGGGCTAATCGGGTCAGATAAGAGACAGCCTCAGAGGGTCACGCGGCTGGAGTTTAAGGAGGTTAGGAGGGAATGTATAAGGGAGATAACAAAGGGTTATGTTGTTTGGTCGCAATAAATCGCTCTGTGCAACATCAGAATGTATCAAATGGATTCAAAACTGGGTTTCTTTCCCCGCAGACAATTTCAAGGCCAAGTAGGCCAAGCCGGTTGACGTCAATGCGCACTGCGCCTATCGTGACATCTAATCCAATCACGTACATAGCTGCATGATGTATAGCATACTTGGTGAATAATATAGAAATTCATACAGTCAAATCTAAAGAATCACTACACAAAAATACCATATAGACCATCGCGCAACTTTTAAGTCATCGGGGGCAATGTCCCAAGAGACAGCCCTTTAGAACAGACATCATCATTAGAACTAAGAGCAAGATACAGTCATAATGTACACGACGGCATGTGCCATAAACAATAAGGGATCATGACGCAAAAGACCGACCCGGATGAACACATGCGGATCTAAAGGAAGCATCAAGATGATCACCAGGAAACAGAAAAACGCCAGCCGAATACATGCCGTAGAAAGAAAAAAGAATTGCGCCAGGAATTGTCACTGTCATTGCACTTACACTTCATTCCGGACGCTTTTGTTGGAGCATAGCGCGGAAATCGTCGTTGCTCTTTTTCGGTTTGCTCTCGCCATCGGGGGCCGTGTCCATTTTGTCACTGACCGAATTAGAGGCAGATGGGTTCTGACCGGGAGGTGCGATCTGTCGTTTCATCCCAAGACCACCCTTTCGAGCGCCAGGCTGCTGCGGGCGTCTAATCGGCCCAGTAGATTGTAGGTTCGTCTTCTTCGTTTTGTTTTCTTGCTTGACGGACTGCCCCCGGTCTGTTTTGACTTCTGGTTGCGAATTCAACATCTCTCGAACTGTGCCAATATGGAGGGGGCGTCCGGCAGTGATCTCCTTCCCTTCGAGCGCCAACGTGGCTTTTCCGGCATCCTGGATGTCGACAAATTCCACAATAGCACCTTGATGTTCTGGGCGCAAATTGATCGCGACTAAACGCCCGTATGGCTCGACAAGGGCACGGATGCGGGCTTGATTGACGGTATCGGGAACGTTCATCAAAGCAAGTGTGCGTTGTGCGTGATCACCAACCGGCACTTCAAGGCCAGGGACACCGTGGTCCGCCGGGTGTGCTGCAACTCTCGAGATAACGACTTGGTTTCCACGCCGAGTGTCGGTGGAAGCAATCTCAACGCGCAGGGGACGTGACTTGAACACTTGTTCATTCATTGCGACGGCGTCCTTGGCAGCGTCCTTAGTAGCGAAAGTGACAAAGCCGAATCCTTTACTAACACCGGTGACCTTTCGCTCGATCAAGACCTTTTCGACTTCACCGAATTTGGAGAATAGTTCTTTCATGTCTTTTTCACTGGCATCCCAGGAAATATTTGCAACATAAATTTCTCGTCCTTCGTATCTGGGACCACTGCGGGGCAGTTTTTGTGCAGGGTCGGATATCTTAACACTGAGCCTCGTACCACCTTCAAGTCGCATTCCATGAAGCTCCGTCGCATGGTGCGCAGCACTCGAGGTATCAAACTGCAAGTAGCAGAAGCGTCTGGAAGTGTCAAACTTGAGAGAAGGCATTCGGACATCGAGTACTTCGCCATACTGCTAAAGTTAGCTATGTCACAAATGCTAGGGTGAAACACTTACCTTGCTGAAAAGGTTACGGAGGTAGTCCTCATCCGCAGTGGGTGGGTAATTGGTGACCCAAAGTGTCGTCTGTGACCCAACTTGGACGTCGATGATGTTATCAGTGTCGTTGAAGCGCTTTTGGTCACGAGTGAGAGCGGCAAGAGCGTCTTCCTTGGTTTCGAACTCGATGACCGCAACCTCGGACTTTTTCTCGTCTCTACGGAGCATTTTGACAGTGTTGATAGTACCGATCTGTCTGGTCAGCTAAGTCGTACCATAGAAATAGAGATGGGCACTTACATGACGGAAGAATTGGCGAACCTGACGCTCAGTGGTACCTTTAGGCAAGTTCGAGACGATAACGGTCGCATTCTCTCGATCGCGCGGAGGAGGGGCGGGAACCTCCGCCAGAACCACTTCGTTGCGGACCTTTTTGGTTTCCGGCATCTCATCCTTTTCGTCTTGGCGTTTTCTTTTCTCAGGCGAAGGGACTGCCTCCACCGCGGCCTCCCACTGCTGTTGCTGCTGTTGCTGTGCTGCGGCTGCCTCTCGCGCTTCCCTCTCTCTCCGGACAGTCACGGCTCGCATTGCTTTCCGAGTCTCAATCACGGCTAGCTGGAGCTCATCTGAGTCCTCATAGTCCTCGCAATGTGTAATGTAAGTCTGAACGATCTTGTCAGGCCAGTCCAGGTCTGTTCTCTTGATCGCTTGTTTGAGCACAGCAGTAGCAAAGCTTGGGTTCGGGGTTCGGCGCGCTGCGTCGACTGTTGCCTCGCCTTGCACAAATTTACTCCAGCAAATCAACTCCCATTCGTAGTACGCGAGCCAGAATTCATAGCTACTACCACGGCGAGCCACTAAACCCTTGAAGGTCTCGCGCGCGCTGTCCCAGCTGCCGCTTTCGCTGAGGAAACGGATGTAGATTCGCTCTAGACGGAAAAGAGGATCGCCCTGATACGCCGGGCCGTACTTCTTTTCGCCTAGTTCTTGCACGCTTTCGATTGCCGAGCGAATACCAACTTCCGCGACATCAAGATCTTCGTCGGTTGAGTCAGACAAAAAGGCGCGTCGGCGAAGGTAACTGCACCAGGTGACGTGCACCTTCAAGACTTCCTCCAAACCGCCAGCATCAAGCAGTCCGGTGCTAGTCGCTTTGTGCTTGATACTCGAAATCTTGTTGAACGACTGGCTCTCTCTTTCCGAGCTTAGGAGATACTGGGACCACAGGTTTCCAGACCAGGGACAATGACGCGTGGCACGGTCTAGAGTAGAGATTGTCGTGGTAGAGGCGCGGCGATGAAGAGATTCGCCGATCAAAAACATGACATAGTCTTCCCAAAGCGACACATCGGTCGGGAAATGAAGAACGGCGCGTTGGTAGATGGCATTCACCAAATCGAAGCTGAAATCGCCGCGTTTCCGGCGGTTGCGCGTTAATTCCCAATCAATGTACTCGGAGTAAACTGTCCATTCGAGAGTTCGATCGCCAGACTTTTGCGCTTTGGCCAGGCGGTGTTCGAATTCCTCTCGTGCGTTGTAGAGAGCCTTTGGCTCGGCTGCGCGGGCGACAGTCTCAGACATGATTTCTTCATACTTGCTGTCGCAATAAGTTGAAATGAAGCTTGAAAACTTTTGGAAGGTCTGGTCCCAGGTGGCGTGGGGAGTTTGCAGACGATGGCCGTAAAGTCCATGAAGATGGTTGATCTTTTCTTGGGAAGGTGCACGAGCAATGTCCTGAGCATAGAGATCCAAAAGGCGATCCCAGACCAAGTGGCTGTTGTTGATTCTCCATTTGGTAGCATCTGCACCCCGCTGCCACACCTCTACGACCGAGTCCCATGTGAACACCTCGCGCCCAACCATGCGGTCCTCTTCGGTCCATTGCGAACTGGCTTCGCCATGAGCCGAATTGTAAAGATAAAGCACCCATTCGCCGTAGATATTCCACAGTTTTGTGCTTCCAAACTCCTCTTCGACGGATCTCTGGCAGAGTTCTAGAACAGCAATGCGCCCGTCGACATCTTGAGCTAACATACTTTCATCCTGAATCCATTCAGCCCAAAGATCTTCTCCCATGGCGAAAAGCTTGTCCATTTCTTCACGTGCCGTTTTCAAATCGTTGAGTAGATCATAACGTCGTGGGTCGCCGTGGACCTCTGGGTTATTCGGTGGGTAGACGTGGTTGACAAATCCTGCATGCAGTAATCCGATAAATTGCACGTGCGCGTCATGCGTGTGGGGGTTGAGTGAAATTTGATGAAAAAGCTCGGTCGCCGACCGTTGTGCATCCGGGTCAAGCGAAGTCGCGGCGTAGGTCCTCTTCGCGGGCCCATCACGCCCTTCCGACATGGCGATCTCGAACGATATCCGAGAGGTAGGAGTGTTGTGGGTGATAGAATTGACGTGTGGGTGGATAGTAGATGGAGATAACTGGTGCTCATAGGATTCGGTACTCCGGAGCATGCTTGTCGGTGTGGGACGTTGTGGCTGGTGGTGCTGCATCGAGGCGAGATCCGCCAAAGTGTCCATTCCCGGCGTGGATGCTTGTCTTGGGGGTACTTCAGTTGGAGAAGACCCATTCCCTCCGCTGGGTCCTGGCGAAGATTCTCCAGTAGGAGCGTACACCTGCTGTGCGAGAGGCGAAGAAATCTTGCCCTTTCGTCTAGAGCCAGTCCGAGTTCTCTCGATAGCTTTGTGGGGGGATGGCCCTACAGAGGTAGCCGGTGCGTTGTTCGACGTAGGACCAGACGCGGGCGTGGAATTTCCAGACTTGGGATTCGAGTCCGGCGAAAGAAGCGAATTGATGTCCATTTTTGGATACAGCTTCGGGAAGAACGATGGGATACCGGAAATGTCGTAACGGATACCCAGATGCTTTTCAAGCAGAGATCCAGATCATACGACAGTCTTGATGTTCCTCAACACGTCCATTCCTGCATCGGCCGGTCGTATCCAGATACCCCCTCGTTGTTGTTCCTGCAAATGACGTAGATATACACTTGCGCAGCTGCTTTTGGCGGGTGGCTAAGAGTCTAAAGGAATGCCTGGAAGGAAAGAGAGCGCTTTAATCGAGAGGGCAAGCAGAAATCTCAGAGATCTCAGGTATTGGAACGGGATAGCAAGGACAGGCTGATGATCTGGGAAGGGAAAGGAGGGATGAAGGAAGACGAAAAAGAGAAAGAACTGAAAGAGGGAAAGATAGAGGGCTAGTGGATACTGTGGAGATGGTTGAGAAGAAGAAACGATACTGTCGCGAGAACGAAATTCGAATATGACCTTCAAATATACAAGATCAACTCCATCTGCAGATAAGCCTGTTCTTGCTCTATAGCCTCGTGCAGTCGCAAGTCGCATCTCTTGAAGCTATTCTGATCGATCAACTCAAGGTGCCTCAGGCTCCGGTATCCCGCACAGACCACAAGCGCAGGGAACTTTCACCTTTTTTCCCGACGTGAACTTCTGACAACAACATCCCAACAGCCACAATGGTCTATCCCTCAGGGCAATTGGTCCGGACAGGTATTTTGTATTCATATATCTTATTCATGGCCTCCATACTGACTTATTTCCCCACCTTTAGCTGCCCGGACCGTCTCCTTCGTCCCTCGCCGAACATTGACCTCGACGGCCATCCGTTACGCTTTGAACGATGGCGAAAGCAAAAAGCCGACCGGTTTGTTTTCTTCCTTGAAGAACATGTTTTCGGGAGGATCCAGCCAAAAACACAAAGTCGCCCACCGACCCTCGGCCCCTAAGAAGGAAGATGGTTTAGGCACCTCCATCTTCGGATCAGACTTCACCGCACCAACAACCGGACCTATGCCATCCCGGCCAACGGGGGAACAACAAAAAGAAAGCATCTCCGGAAAGTTGGAGGACCGCGACTTGAGTCGCCTCCAAGTGGGACTGGGTCCCGACCCAAAGGCCCAGTTGCGATGGGAGAGGAAGATGGCTGTCCGCGAGGTCCGGAAACGAGGCCGCGTACCGACAAAGGTGCAAATTAAGCGCACAGAGCGCGAATCACTTTCTAAATCTCACTGGATCAAGACGTCCCTGAAGAAGCTGGGTCCTCTGGCCCGCCAAATCGCCGGCAAGAATATCGACGAAGCCATCCTCCAGATGCGCTTCAGCAACAAAAAGGCCGCCAAGGACGTACTGGAACACCTGGAACACGCAAAGAACGTTGCCATTGTCCGTGCCGGCATGGGCCTTGGGGCCTCAAACTCCGAACCATCGAAACCCATTACTGTCATTCTCAAGACTGGCGAGCGACAGAAGATTGCCAACCCCACTGACATCTACATTCAAGAGGCCTGGGTCAACCGCGGTCCCTATGGATATGAGATGGATCACCGTGCCCGTGGTCAGATCAACCGCATGCGTCCCCCTACCACGAGTCTCTCAGTCCTGTTGAAGGAAGAGAAGACTCGTATCCGCGAGTGGGAGGACCGTGAGGCCAAGGCCCAGCGGGAGCGCAGGTCTCAGCTCTGGACACAACTGCCGGATCGCAAGGTCTCTGCGCAGAACCAGTACTACAGTTGGTGATCAATGCTTTGGAGTTTGTATTATTTATATCTAGATCTTTCGCGTGGACAGTGGTTTTTCATTAGCCGATTGGAGGCGACAATTGCATTTGTGAGAAGTCGCTCTCATCTTTCTTGAGTACGAGCGACTCATGTACAATACTGAATCAATTTCTTGGATATCAAACCATTGAGACCGGCTGTATACCTCTTAATATTCAAATGTTTATCAACCCTCCGGCCATTTCAGGTATATACTTGTTGCAATCCTCGAAGTTGACTACTGAATCATGGGAGCTCTACAATGTGTGCAACTCTTGCTGCGACGGGGCCCCCTTTTCCACCGAAACGAGCACGGGAATCACCGCACCAGTCGCCAAGGCAAAGCGGCGATGGCCCAAAACTTCCAGAATGCTAGTGATGGCACCTGAGTGGGCCGTTAGTGAAATATATGTACTTTCATCGTGGGCAAATATATCGTTCAAAAGACCGCGAAGCCGATCGTTGCGGTGCTCGTTTGACTCGCGGACCTTAGGATCCCACAACTTGTCGTCCTCGGAGAATCCTGCTTCGAACTGGTACTCCGGGTACTCTTTTGCGATTTTCGAGGCCGTTGAGCGACGGTCACAAGTGTGCTGACCCATTGTCTCACGGAGGAGCTAATCGGGTTAAACATTGTAGGTTATATAGTAGAAATCAAACACACCTCTTTAATGGTCGGCTTAAAAGGATCCGTGTTAGGGATCGCAAGTCCCTGAAACGTAATCTGCGCCGTTTCAAGGCACCGGTTCAGGGGGCTCACGTAGTAGGACTCGGGTGACGGGATGCCAGCCTCGATCTGCTGTTTCCAAGCTGAATGTGCAACTTGTGCCTGGCATCTGCCCTGTTCAGTAAGACGAGCATCGACCCAGTTGCCGTCCTCGTCTCCGTCTTGGAGAGACCAGTAATCCTAGAGGTCTAATTAGTGTCTAGTTCATAGAGGAAATGCTCAGCCGCTTACATCCCACTTCTTCGTGCCATACTTGCGCTCAGCAACGTTGTGGACACCCTCGCCGTGCCGTCCAAGAAAGATTACTTTGAGCTTTTTAGTCTCGCTGGCGTTCAGGCGTTGGATGTGGGCGTCAAACCGCCGCCACTGGCTGTCAGCCTGGCCCACTCCGAGGTGTTCATCGTAGTCTTTTTCGATGAGTCCGAAGTTTGATTTCACCTTTCCAGATTATCAGACAATTGTTTGATGGTTTGAACAAGGATATTGGGGTCTCTTACGTAGTCGAAGGTGTCGGGGTCAGTGGCGGGGTCATCCTGGCGGAAATATCCCGTCACTACAGCGAAGCGTAGCAGCGGAGAATCCATATTTTTGAAGTTGAATCAAAGTACAAGTGTTGGCTTGAACCGTAAGAGAACAAGGGAAAAGGGTTGGTTGGGGTGGGATTTAGGGAGGTTTAGGGCTGAGGTGGTGGAGACGGCAAAACGTGCAACCTGATTCATGAAAGATGTTCACTATTGAAGTCATTCTTGGAAATTACTCCGATACTATGTTCCTTGGATATGAGAGATTTTGAAATACTTTCGATTGTGTATACATATCGGTTTCCATCTATTGGGAGCTCCGAGAAGGAAGCTATGCCTATAATTAGTTGTAGGTCGGCATAGGGCTCTCTATATGAATGCTCAACCCTAGTTATCTACCAAGTACCGTGCCTTTGGTTTCTATAAAAGCGTCCGTGTCTTCACGACATTGGTTGCTGCTGTTGAAACCATATATAGTTGTTGCGTCTTCTATTTTATTACTTTGAACATACACGGTTTGGTGGATATTAAACGCAAATGAATATCATATTTAATCATGAGGGACCATTGAATGTGACAATAGATGTCACCCATGTATGGCCTTTGAAATTAAGTATCGCCCAGAGCCAGCTCAGCCAATTATCAAAAGTTGATACATCCAGTGCCGAACGAACAGACCCGGCGATTCGAAAACAAGCGGGTCAGCCCAGGCGCCAGAGTCCACCCATATATAAGCTTTTCTTTGTAGACACGATATGTCGGCCAAAGAGAGACAGACTTTTGCAGACCATGCCCTCAAGCCCGGAGGCTATGGACATCGATGATTGCCAGGCACCAGCAAATGCCAAGGCAGTACTGGAAAGCAGGCGGCCAACACTTTCAACAACGGGCGCAACAAGGAGACTTTTTCTACTGATGAGCAGTGGCCAATTCTCGGTGTTATCCCGTAATCCGTTTCCAACGAGATTTGGTGACCCACGGCGAGCCGGCGATACCAGTAGCTCCTTTGGCACAGACTGCAAACCAGAGAGTATTGCAAGTTGCTTAGCAAGTTTCTCTGAAACTCCTTTATTATCTGGCCCGGGTACCTGGATTCCAGAGTTGCGCACGAGCGACGTGGAATGGCGCATTCCAAGGTTGCCAGCAGTAGTACCTGGCACCACAGAAACTTCTGTGGTCCGGGTGGACCTTGTTCGGTGCACATCCAGACCTGGATTGTGACAGACGTCGGTAGTCGGATAGTTCGCTGAGGATGCCGTCTTGACGTCGGCCCTCTCTGAACTTACAACGCCAACCGACGAGGTCGAAACGCGCCAGCGCAAGCTCGAGCTGCCAGATGGCAGCCCAGCTGCGTGAACCGGCCGAGGTGTACCTGAACTGCATGTATCGTGGGGTTGTCCACTTGCTGCATTCTTCGAGATCCTCTCTTGTGTGTAGAGTATCTCGTGTCCAGCGGATGAGTGGTTTGCGATGTTCGTGCCAGATAGAAGTATGTCGTGTCCTGCAGCCTGGCCCTTCGCAGCGCTTCTCCTCGATGGTACAACGATGTCTTGACATGACACGTTCTTGGAATCTGGCTTGCCAGATAAGAGAACAATGTCGTGTCCCGGCGGAGTGCTCTTTTGAGTATTCGACCTGATAATCTGCTTGGTGATTGGCACTGCCACAGGCAGTCCCATAGATGGGTCAATCCCAGATGAGCTGCTTGTGGGTTTCCTGATCGCCTTGATCATTGGAAGCACTTGAGACGAGTTGAATGATGTGTCGTGACCCGGCGAGTCCGAGTAGCGTGCCTCTTGGATTGGCACTTGGAGCATCGGTGGCCTCGGCCTTTCTTGAAGTGCGACGTTCATTGGAACGTCGCTAGCAGCGGCACGAGCAGCAGCCTTCTCCAGGCAGTTGCACTACTCGAACGTTAGCGTGCTCAAATGTTCAATGTGAATGGAAAACTTACTCGCTTGTGCTGCTTCTTGTGTTTCTCACAAGCACCATACTTCCGAGCCTTGATGTAGTTCTCCTTCTGTGCCTGGGAGCGAGGCTTCTGTTTCTTGGGCACATTGGCTGCGGTGTTCATATTCAAGTCGAGAACCATCTCCATGCCTCCTGGAGGGGGTGCCTCGGAGACAGATGTGTTCTCTGAGCTAGGACGCGGAGAGATGCTCCCGCGAACGTATTCTGACCAGCTTGGTGATGAGAAGCTGGTGTTGGAGTCCGAGGACATATCTAGGTCTAGGGCAGTGGCATCGCAAAGGCGCTGCAGGTGCAGCGCAATCGCTGCCTCACGGCGCTTCTCCTTTATACTAGCAACACGCGGGTCGGCAGCGGCCTGCGCCTCAACCAAGTTCCGGAACGTGTTGCTGCTGTCGTATGGGTTGTACCCCAAGAATGCAGCATCATCGAACAAAGGAGCAGCCGGGTCTTGCATGAAACCTCCATTCATTCCCATGAACTCTTCTTGTGGGGTATCATAGCTAGTCATGTCGAAGGGGGATTGCATGAAATCAGACGGAGAGGTGAAGATCCCATCTGCCTCATAAGGCAGAGCCAAGTCCTGGGGTGAGACGGTGGTGGCGGTCGACTGGTCGTCGTAGCCTAGAGGGAGATCGAGGAATTGATCGAAGTCAACCCATTCATTGAGGGTTGTCGCATCCATGTCGGGGAAGAATTGATCCGCAACAAAAGCCATTGGAAAGTAAAACAAAGAGTGGGTATCACTAGGGGTATCTATTTATGAAAAGATGAGGAACACAAAGTCAAAGAGAGAAGGGGCCGTTTTAGTTAGGCCAACGCTGGAGATCCTGAGGCAGTAGGATACTAGAATAGCGAGGAAGTCGTGAAAAAAGATAAAAGGACAATAGCTGGCTTCCGGGGAAGGTGAAGAACCCAAGACCTGAGGCAACCGTTGGTTCTATGTATGCTCTGTCTCTCTTAGTCCGCCATTCCTCTTCGGGGTCCCCGACTTGACGCTAATCCTCTTTGGGACCCCGACACCCCGCTCGATCGCTCTAAGCCGCAGTATGACTCAAAGCACATACTCCCGGGGTACTTCAAAAGCTATACGATTTACTATGGATATCTAGGTACCTACAAAGTATCTTTTGGTAGAAGAAAATTCCATGTGCTGGCCTCTTTATAGTATAAAACTTCTTGGAATTTTCTATGATGTAAATGTACTAACTCGAAAAGTTCCACTCTTCACAATACGGAGTTATTTCTTTGCCCTTTTCAGAATTGCTCAAGATTGAGAGGCTGTGTTGCACAGCCCGGCTAGATTTGTACTAAAAGCATACACGGAGATAATATAGCCGGCACGTTATATCTACAAACCCGACACATGTTGTAGTTATATAGTCGGCTTAGGATCCAAGAAAACCACCATGCATTATTATATATCTGGGCAATGGGAAAATAATAAATAATCTCGATCAATTGACTTTAAGCCACAGTCTTGAAGGGTCTGGTTGACCCACTGCTTCTGACATGACACGGCTTTTCTCGGAGCTCCGGCGAGGATTCTTTTTCTTTTTTTTATATAAAAAAGAAGCTTTATTCATTAGCTCTAGCTAGGTGATCTCCTATTCATATACACAGACCAACCTTTGATCTGGGATAAGATAGACTGCATTAGGGCTAATATAAGGATATAAAAATATAGTGTCATATTGATCGACAAAGCTTGGCTGATATAGGATGTCTAGGTGACCTTGGGATGTTCCCAAGTATTACAGTAACTGAAAAAAGAAGCATATATTTTATGTATATCACCTGTATAAAAACTGTGCTCTTTTGTGACATCCGCGGATGTATTATGGTACACAGTATATATGATGTATGGCGCCAGTGCCCACCTTGAAGTAGCTTAGGTAAGGTCTAGAACTCCCGCAATCCATATTCCTAAACGAGGGTGATCGAGAATCTTCCTTTCCCCAGATCTTATTGATCTTCCTATTTTATTATTGATACGAAAGAATTCCCCAACCTCTTCCATTTTTGGTTCTTCACTTCTTCCGCTTACCCCTGACAAGCAAATCTACCCCTCCATCCCCCCCGCCGACAAACAGCTGTCCAGCTCCACTCTCGGTTCTGTTGTGGGGAGGGTCGAGACTGATCAACTGATTGGCGCCTGGCAAATGTTTTGAGAGAAAAAATAGAAAAAAAGCCCCTACTTTACCACGGTCTGTACAGTCAGCAGGCCCGGACCGCTGAACCGTCTGGAAAATCAATCACGTCACGTTGTCATTCTTCCCGACCATGGCCGCTGCATTCGATGAGGAAGACCTCGCTATCCCCCTCCCCTCCGACCGTGATCGTCCACGCGAACGTGCCAGGCCTCCCACCTCCAACCACTCCGCCATGGCGATGCCCCCGCCCTCGCGGCCGACCGGCAAGGCCGAGGATCCATTGCAGTCACCATCGACTACCCGAGACATGCAACGCCTCGATCAATACCAGACTATAAGGGTGTTGGGCGAGGGTTCCTTTGGCAAGGTAAAACTTGCTATTCACCAGCCAAGTGGACGTCAAGTTGCTCTGAAGATCATCTCACGACGCAAACTACTCTCCCGAGACATGGTTGGGCGGGTGGAGCGAGAAATCCAGTACTTGCAATTGCTACGACACCCTCACATCATTAAACTGTACAATTTCCATCCAAAATTCAATTGGGGTTTCAGTTGGCTAACCAATTATATATTAGGTACACGGTGATTGCGACCAAGTCCGATATTGTGATGGTCCTGGAGTACGCAGAGCGAGAGTTGTTTGATTATCTAGTGAGGAAGGGAAGATGCGGTGACGACGAAGCCCGGAAATTCTTCCAACAGATAATTTGTGCGGTGGAATACTGCCACCGACATAAGATTGTACACCGTGACTTGAAACCCGAGAACCTGCTCATCGACAACCAAAAGAACGTTAAGATTGCGGATTTCGGTTTGAGTAATATTATGACAGATGGCAACTTCCTCAAGACCAGCTGCGGTAGCCCGAACTACGCTGCTCCAGAAGTCATCTCCGGGAAGCTCTACGCCGGCCCCGAGGTCGATGTATGGAGTTGTGGTGTGATTCTGTATGTGTTGTTGGTAGGCCGATTGCCTTTCGACGATGACTATATTCCAGCCCTTTTCAAGAAGATTGCAGCCGGCACCTTCCACATACCTGGATATATCTCATCCGGGGCAGCTCGTTTGATCCGGGCAATGCTCCAAGTTCACCCCGTCCACCGCATTACAATCCCTGAGATCAGATTGGACCCATGGTTCACCAAAAATCTCCCCCAGTACCTAGAACCGCCACGAGAGGAGTTCATCGCCCCAGGGGCGGACTCGAAGAAGGTTGATTCCGCAAAGCTTGACGTGGCAAAGCCTCCACCAGTCCAGCATAAAATCCATCGAATTGCAGTTTCTAAGCTCGAACGAAGCATGGGATATGGCCGAGAGGATATTGAAGAGGCACTGAGACACCCGGAACCCAGTGCGATCAAGGATGCCTTCTCCATCGTTGTTGAGAATGAGATGATGCAAACCAATTGTAAGAACTGAAATACTTAATTCAACTACCTCTCCGCTAACGAAAACAGCACCCACGGAAGATAATTTGTTAGCTCAAAATGTCCAGAAAGGAGCTGCGCCTTCATCTGCGGATCGGACTCCTGCGCCTCGTCATCAAGGGTCACCTGCCCCCACCATGAACAGGACCGTTAGTGCATCGCGCCGGAGGACATCGGAAGATCCTCAGCAATCAGAATCCGAAGAAGAACCACGCGTTAGCCACGTCCGGATCCTCCCTACTAGCTTGCCATATGTTCACGACCAACTCATGGAACAACGTGATCGAGATAAAAGAGCTCGCAACGAAATGCTCGAGCAGCGTCGCCAAGAAGCCGCTCAACTTAACCCAGAGGGACATGGATCTGCCTATCGGGACATGTCTCCTGAAGAACAGGCCGCCACAGCCCGTGCATTGAAGCCCCACGCACGCAGTGTCGTCGACTTCGACAAGTTACGATTCGAGCCGCCAACCGGTCAACCCCTCGAAAAACAGCCAAAACGGAGCCGCAAATGGCAGTTTGGTATTCGATCCCGAAACCAGCCATATGAGGCCATACTGTATCTGTACCGGGCAATTGCTGCCCAGGGTGGATTGTGGGATATTCAACCCGTGGAATCAGGTATGTTTTCCACTTATTACCCGTTTCGAGCTCATTCTTACATTCTCTAGGCACCAACATCGGCCCCGATGCGACTCCCTCCCCTGATAAACCCAAACCCTTGCAGAGCAAATATCCCGACCTCCCATCCGACTACTATATTCCCAAGGATCCATGGTTTATCCGTGCACGTCTGCTGAAAGAAGGCATCAAACCCCCTGGGGCCTCCACTAGTGTTTACAATAGCCGCAGCGACCTCGAAGAGCTGCGCCGCCGCTTCAACATCTCGGGGATCTCTGCCCCAACAGAAGACAAGACCCGAGACCCCCAGTCCTCCGTACCCGACAGCGGTCTCACGAGCGGGGCCTCCTCGGTTAACGGACCAAGCGGACTCCCGCACATCACCTACGGTGTCTGGGTCTTCCTCGACATCCAGCTTTACCAACTCGAAGAAAACAACTACATGGTTGACTTCAAATGTGATGGCTACCAGAACGTGATCCGCACCGAGGGCGATACCGAATGGCATCCCATTAGCAAGCGCTTCAAGAACAAGGAGAAGGAGGTGACCAGCCCTTACCCCTTCCTTGATGTGGCGTCTGATCTCGTCGCCCAGCTGGCTGTGGCAAGCTAGACCAGTCTGTTTATCTGAGAGCTGGATTTGGCTTTTGTTCATACAAAACTACCATGATAATTATCATACATTAATTTCTTATTCATATTGCTTGGGTGGTTGCATAGGAGCTTTTTTTGTTTCTGCTGCATTTCGGTGTCTTTCCAGCAAGCGAGTCGTATTGTTGTGGGTTCTATCTACGTTGTACCTAATGTAGGTACGGAGTATGTGTCTGATTTCTTTTTCTTCTTTTTTTCCCCTTTCGCATGTAAATATTCGTTCAATTAACTTTTTTATTGCTTAACTGAGTACATAAATACATAGGAACTGAGTCTTCTGATGAAACTAAAAATGGAATTTGAGACGACAAATTTACGAATGTCGTTGAAATAGCCTCAAACCGCCAAAGGCACTCCCATGGATCAGCGTAACACTATATGTTTATCTATAAATAATCAAGACAGCCAGTTATTGACCAAGTCTTACAGGGCAATGAAACTGAATCAATTGCATTGAGTACAGTGCTATCATAGTCTACATAGCCATATCTGCTGACTGAACCAGAACTATTCCGCTCTCCAGCACCGTGGCATATGTATGTGTTTGTGTATGTTTTTGGATTTTCTTACTCCTATTTTCCAAGGCTGCGCCACAGTCTTCATAAAACCATCAGGCAGACTCTTGAAGGGTCCGTATCTGAAACACAATGAACAATCGGTTGAGGTTACCTCTAGGGGAACATGGTCTGATACCAATGTACACCAGCATCGACAGGAAGCCAAATCCGAAGTCATGGCTAGCAAGGTAAATCCAAGTGAGCGCGGCACGGCCATGAATATCTTTGTTCGCAAGCCACGGGAGTGGGCTGCAGGTTAACGGATTTGCTTGACATGAGAGATCACTGTGACATTATTTTTTGGGAGGAGTCTGTTGGCATGAAATGGTGCCGTAGATAGCAATACATTTTCCCCATTTTCCACATTTTTTCAGACTTCAATTGTTCTTCCACGAGTTTTCCCATGGTAGCTGATGCGTGTAGTCCAGGGAGATAGAGATTACTTGAGTGTATTGTGATTATCTCTTTTTTTCCAATCAGTTTGAAGGTTCCCATTCTTTTTCTGTTCGTGACTTGATGTCAACGAGTCCATCCGGTATTCCCATCAACTCGGCTTCTCACCTGGGCAATGGAACGTGCTGGCCAGGAAATAATCTGTCAATTGGAATTTCTTCTTTTTTTTCTTTTTTTTTCGCATTTCGTTTTCCATCTTTTTTGTTCTTTTTGATGTATTCATTGGCTCATATGAACGGAGCACAGACTTAAGCGATAGTAAGACGGCAGATTGGGCGAGTAGATGGGAAGCTATTTATCACCATCCTTGCCGTGTTTCTTGATAGAAGCCTGCCCAGGAACACGGTCTATGGCCTTAATATAGACCCGTTCGCTACGTCGTCGCTGGCTCTCAGACTGGCCACGGTTTGTCCCAGCCCTACCGATGTGAGGTTGCATTAGTGAGAGATTGGCCCCAGTAATCTCAATGGACTCGGAGCTTTGGTCATCACAGCGCGGAGTTGTGTTATTACTCGCAGAATCACCGTTTGTCGGATGAGTTGATTCGGTCCGAGCATTGGTGTCACGGGTATCCTGTACTTCTCCAATGATATGCCCCCCTCCAGAAATTATCTGTTCCGACTCATAGCCTTTGCTATCCCCTTCATTCATGGGATAGTTAGTGGCCGATCGCTGCCGTAGAGCAGCCTCCTTGACCCACGGCTTGAAATGAGGGAGGATTTCAACATCGGGGAAACGAACAGTGCTGGCACGCACGCGTAGGGGATCCCGGTTTGTGGGTTTGGCGACACGTCCCTTTCGGCCGTGAGAGGGCGCACCCCGATGAGGGCTTCCTAGTGCACTCGGTGACTTGGGAATGTGATTGAGCTGTTGTTGTTGAGCTCTTTCCTGGTTTCGCAGCCTGACCATGTGGTCACGCACAAGTTCGATTATCTGGCGGATTTCTCGAAATGTCTTGCCGTGACCGACATGTTGGCGAAGCCAGTCCGGGACCGGGGCGATGATGGCAGTCGGATGCTTACGGCCTGGACCTCGAGGAACGATGCCAGAAGACTGGTCTTGGTCTTGGGCTTGGCTGGTAGAGGGAGTCTTCTCCTTCTGGCTGGGGATCTCGTTGGTGGGTGCGCCTTCGGTTTCACGGCCGACGCGCATTTGTTCTCGGCGGCGGAGGATGAGTTCGAAACTCTCCACTCCATCCCAGTTCTCCATTCGGCTCAGGGATTCTAACAGGAGGTCACATTGCGTAAACGGCCATTGGTCTGCACGATACCGGGCACGCTGATAGTGCTTTCGGCAATAATGGACCCAGACTCCGAGTGGGAACAGCTTGGTAACAGCCTTGTTTCTGCCAAACACATGCGACACAACCTTTCGGTAGTGCATTCCATCGGGCGAGGGATGCATGCGGCATGGGGCAGCAAATTCACATAAGTGATCCTCGTTGTTTTCATTGGTGTCCTTGGTACCCTCCCCTTGATTGTTGGCCAGTTCTCGGCCGGGTCCCGGGCCACATCCCTGCACTTGTTGCTCCTTGCCGTGGTGGTATTCATACAAGTTGCCGTTATCGAGAAGGTAAGTTTGTCCAGTAGAGTCTCCTGTATAGTCTAGAGCACCACCATGACGACCACGCTGAATGTTGCTCGGAGATAGTGTTGGGGAGGAGCTAGGTAGACTTTGAGGCATCAGGTCATTGATTCCGGGTGGGACATACATCTCCCGAGGATAGTGATTGAATCCCATAAACGGACTTTGTGGTAGTTCTCGGGAGCCAGGATGGTCAGTGAGTTGGGTCGGGCGGCGAGGACTTCTGCTGCGAGCCCGTTCTTGTGTTGGTGCATGATCAGTTCGTTCCAGTCTATCCCGGTATGGGTTGGCGCAGTCTGCAGCACTCCTGAGCTCTGCTCCGCGGTTGGGGTCATATACATGAGATGATCCATTCATGCTGGTGAAACTGGGACCTGGTGACAGTGCTGTGCTGTATTCCTGGAGGGGACTGGAATCCATTGTTTCCAGAGGTATCAACGGTGAAGTAAGTGGGGGTGAGAGAAGAAGCGACAGAGGTGGGTTTCCCTGGTGGATCGTTTGAGTAGACCTGCGGGAGCTAATATTTCGATTAGCTGACATTCTCACAAAATACGATGCTCTTGACACCCAAGACGGGCTTGTATCCCGAATCCCAGCTTATGGGTAGTGAGCAAGGAAGGGGAACACAAAGAAATAGTAAAAGGCTGAACAAAAGGTAGGACTCCAGATATAATATGCTTTGATGCCAGGAAGATTGCGACCCTATGGACTGACTATATCATACACTTACGTCGAAACCTGTTGGTCGGCACGGGCCGTGTTGCTAGGTCTAAGTTCTATACGTTAGCATTTGATCTCAAGACGAACGAAAAGGATGTGCACATCAAAAAGTCACGGGGAAGGGTGAGCGAGGCTTAGTAGATTCGGGGGAGGTTGTGTATATATACATTTTCATGTCCTCCTCCGGGAGGTGATCCCGATCACCTGGGACATCAGGGCCCTGGTACTGCATGCTGGAAGATATGATGCAAGAGAAGATGGGGATAATGGAAGATGGGAAAGTACGTCCTTGATAACGGACGTACCTGGGTAATGATGAATGTTGATAGTAAAGCCCGTTGTCGATGATGCACGAGCTATCTGATAGTGTAAAAGGCTTCAGGTGTTGGGTGAAAGTGGAAGGTAAAACAGTGCGAGGATAGGACAGGGGAGGAAGAGGAGTACTAGAATAGGATGGGCTTTTATAAGTTTGTAGGAATTTACCTACAATGTTTGTACTTTATCGAGTTCAGATGCCTTTTTCCCTTTGTTGGATATTTGGATATCGCCATGCCAACATCTACAGTATGAGTTTGCGCATCGTGGTGCTATTTAGTAACCAGATAACAAGGATTGGAATAGCCGAGTCTGTAGAACTGATTTATTAAGTTGGGAGTAGTGCTTATATCGACGGAGACATGATACGAGATCTTTTAAATTCAATAGGAATCACCAGATTCTAGAGTGTAGGAGTAATGAGGTTGTTGGCTCACAGCATGAGCGTTATATCTTCTTATACGACAACATGTCGTGAAGAGACAACCATCGACAGCCACTTAGGTAGAGCTAGCAGGGCGGAATAAAATCCACTGCGGAAACTGGAGATCAGGAACCCTTAGATAGGCAACGCTGAGGACTAATGTCAGACCACTGAGCAACTACATCAATGAGCTTGTCAAACTTAGTCTCAAGTCTATGGAGGCAACCTCGGGGCCATCTTGTAAAAGTTAAGGTGTCATTTTAAGGTATCATTGCTTATTCTTGTTATGTGTACATGATCCAAAAAAAAACTATATCCCCGTAAATCAAATCCACAACGCCATCTTTGCCGGATATCAAGAGCAGTGCAGTCTGGAACCAAAAATTGAAAAGAATCGGGGAAATATGCTTACCAAGGGCCCATAATAAACATAGCAGTACGTAAGTCATCCATAAATGTAAAAAGAAAGTCATTTTACCTGGCATAGCCTATCGACGCTGGTTGCCTTGGTACGTACTTTCGAACCGCCCCCCGGCCAGGGCTGCACGCCGCAGAGCCAATGTCAATCGTACTCAGCTCTCGACTCAGGGCATCCATGCGGCCATTTCCATTTGCATTGCCAGACATGACGGGGTAGCTTGGACTTCCTCCGGTGATTGGAACCTTGTTTGGAATCGGGGGACCTGGGCTGTAGTCATACAGTGGCGTACGAGAACCCGGAGAGGGCGAGACAGAGCCTCGGGAAGAGCGCGGCCGCTCAGTCGAAGTGGGGGTGTTGTAGGCTCGACTTTGCACGTAGCTATTAGAGCGCTCACGCGCGTAGTCCGGACGAGGTGGTGTTCGAACCATTGCCCCTGGACTTGCGTGCACATGGGTGGGTGTATATTGAACTGGGCGATCCGACGGGTAGGTAGTGGTTTCTGTTCTAAATCCGACGCGTGGCGGGCCTGTGCTGCGTGATGAGGGAGCATCGTTTCCTCTAGAAGTTGGCCGAGGCGAGTGTTTGAAGCGGATGATAACCTCTGGCTTGCGGTTCTTCCTCTCTGGTTCAGGCGCCCATGTATCGGTGGGAAGATGGTCAGAGGGGTCAATCTCACGACCATCATCCCCGATAATTGGGTGATCTACGTCTCGATGGGGCTCAGTCTTTCCGCGTATCACGGCATCTCTGGCTTGCGAAGGCGAGTCGTATGCCGGGGAAGGATCTCGGCCGGGAGCGTGGGAGGCATTTGGATTTAGAGAGATGTAAGAGTCTGGTGAGAAAGGGATTGAAGAGCCACCGCGGACGTCTGAAGAAGAGGGCCGCGGACTGACCGACTTCCGGGTCACGGCCCGCATATTAGGACTGACAGATCCACCTCTGCTAGAAGTTGGTCTTTGTTCAATAGGCTGGGGCGATGTTCGCAGGGGATAGACAGGAGCATCGTAGTGAACAGGTGCCGATACAGGAACTGGTGCAGGCGGCTGGGAAATCATCATCTCATCGTCCCAGTGGGTGCTGCGTCTGTTGACTGATCGCTCGAGTGCTACTCTCTCAGATGAGTCTTCCGGTTCATAACCTGCGACAAGGCTTGCGGGCATTGCTGTGGAGTTTCCCATTGAAGAGGGCTCCTGATAGCGATCGCGGTGGGACGGGGTAGGCATGTTCGATGGCACGTGGGGGACTGAAGATCGAGCAGTCGATTGGGGTGTATAGGGTGCATAGGGGCGGGGCGACGTTTTCGGTGTGGGCAGCAGAGAGTGCGGCCTTCGTGATCGGTGTGCCGGTGGAGGAGGGGGCGGTCCGTCATCATCTTCATCCTCTACTCGTGGTTGCATTCCGGCGTACTCTGGGTGGTAATCATGACCATGAGCAGTGATTTGTAGAGGCCGAACTCTGTGTGGATGGTACCTCGGGTCATCCACTGGCCCTAAAGAGGAAGGCAGAAAGCCCGAAGCTGGCACCTCGTATGTATGCGTTGCCTCATATGGCATGGGATCTGGATCGTATCGAGGTTGCTCTATTTGAGCATAGAGACTTTGACGTGTAGAATTGTATGGCACTTCCTGATGGAGATCTGCCTCGTACTGGTTTTGTCTGGCGAGGCGATAGTCTCTCGAAGGCGGCTGATCATACTCGGGATGATGCTGCAGTTGTTGTTGTTGTTGTTGTTGTTGTTGTTGTTTCTGCTGCTGCAGTTGCAGTTGCAGTTGTTCCAGTTGTTGTTGTTCCAATTGTTGTTGTTGTTGTTGTTCCAGTTGTTGCTGCTCCAGTTGTTGTTGTTCCAGTTGTTGTTGCCGCTGGAGTTCTTGTTGCTGTTGGAGTTCTTGTTGCCGCTGGAGTTCTTGTTGCCGCTGCAGTTCTTGTTGCCGCTGCAGTTCTTGTTGTCGCTGCAGTTCTTGTTGTCGCTGCAGTTCTTGTTGTCGCTGCAGTTCTTGTTGTCGCTGCAGTTCTTGTTCTTGCTGCTGCTGCTGCTGCAATAAACGCGAGTCATATGAGGTTTCAATAACTTCATTGGAGGCATAAGGCAGTTCATGGGTGGTTTGTCGGCGGAGAGGAGCAACAACTGCAGTGTCCCATTCTTGAGTGTAGTTATCGGCACCGTCATACCCGCCCCGGGAGGGAGGTGGGACAGGAGAAGGTGCGCGATAAGATGATGCATCGTATACAGGCTCTGATTGTCTTGGGGCATAGGGGATGGTGTCTGGAGCACTAGGTAGGGTGTTTGAATGTTCAGGAAGGGCAGGTCTCGACGGGGCCGGGTGGTGAAGTGGAGGCGCAGAGTGAGCTTGTTCCAGAGGAGCTGGTCTTGGCGGGGGCCCTGCAGGGCCGCTGGGCAAGGGTCGTCGCTTGACATCTTTCAATTGTCGGGGACCAGATAAACCCGTGTTGCTCGGAGTACTAGGGACTTTGCCTTGGACCCGGTCAGCGGCTTCTTGTCGGCGTCCAATCAGGACCTCGTCTTGTTCTCTGGTGTCGTAGTAAGTCATTTCCATTCGGATATCCCCTGCATATTTCCCACGGTACTGAAGTGGGTGCCAGTGATCATTCTGGCTACCGCCTGGGATGATCAAGCTTTGTAAATCGATCCAGGTCTCGCCGATCAAGTCGGTCTTCTTATCGTCATTGAACACAGAGACCTTGAGCTTGAAGTAATCGGGGGATTCATGCACAGTAAATCGGAGTTCCGAGTCCCTAGGCAAGTAAGCTACAATTTCCACATCTATCAGGCTAAAAGCTTACCATCGCGGCGTTTGTCCTCCTCGCAAGTCTGTTTGTGTCTTCTTTGCTTCCTTGCCCAATCGTGCAGCAGCATAGGGATTCTGCTTGCCCATAGTCTTCCGGTTGGGTAGATTCTTGGCTCGATCGATAATAGCGACCAAGGTACCGATAATAGGGCCATCGACGGAGATGTCAGCGAAGATGCCCGCCGCATGGTTGACCTTGGAGATCTTCGACATTGTCCAGGATTCTAATCACTGGGAATATTGAATCTAAACAGAAATTACCATTGACGCCAATGTCTAGGAGAAAGGAAGAAGAAAAGAGAAAAGATACCTCTTTGAATGTCCGAAGTGGGTATTGGAGGTGGCTGGGGTCGTATCAGATCTTGAGAATTGATTGGTTGTTACCCCTGGCGGTATCTGGACCGAGTGATGTACCATACCATGGATACAGAAACCTTGCATCCAAGTAAACAAGGAAACTACGATAACTTCACTTCATTACATTTCATTACACCTCATTACGATGTACATGTGTACGGAGGATATTCTCAACATCCTCATATATAGTGCAGTATATTGCAGTATATTGCATGATGCCATTTTAAGGCATCTCTACCCAACCCCAGTCAGGTATTCCACATGCAGTGGATCTCCGTCAGCTCGATCGGATCCCCAGCCACCGAGGATTCAGAGATTTGCGTATTTCCTGGTGGAACAATACGTAAATTGCCGACCATTGGGCGGTCCAGACAAGATCGTCATCCCCCTATACCTTCGTACTCCGTATTCTTGTTTGTGAATCCGGTTTCAGCTGCATTGGGGCTTCAATAAGCTGTCAAGCCGTCGCGGCTCCCCCACCTTTAGGGTTAGGGAGCTGCACCACGATGGATCTCCATCCCCCCACTGGATTACCATAGCGACCACTCACAGTCCTAATCATTTTGTGTACAATGTGAGTCGGATTCTAGGTATGCCCTTTTCTTTTGGTACTGTATGTCATACATTGGCAATATTACTGAGACTGTCTCGCTCGCCTGCTCTGCACACATTATCCCCTACCGACTCCAGATGCTTTTATGATTAACGATGTTGCCTGCCTCACTGCCTCGGTGGGTTTGCTGGGCAATCAATCCCCGCCAGGGTTACTATTATTAATATTACCAGATGGTTAGAAATGTGGAAGCCTACAATATACAACGTATATCCATAAGATTTCAAATTTATCTTTAGACGGGTTAATTAATGGGTAACGTTAGGCTTACAGAGTACGGGGTACTGGAGGGAAGATCTCTCGAGGTTGATCAACCATGACAGAGGCGACAGAGGCGACATATAACAGCAAGCATCAATACCTTGTACAAAATATATCACCTGAGAATTGAATTTGTCACCTATAAATTAAGAATGTTATGTAGATGGTCTACCAAGGAAAGTTGAGTGGCTCAGGGTATGGTTCTTGTCGCCTCAAGGAAATCAGAGGCAGAGAACTTGCAGTGGCTCGCTCGAATCCGAGAGGAAAAAAAGCATCAGTCTAGAGGTATCTTGTAAAACCATTCTTACTCGGGACTCGTCTCACAGGGAGTCTGATCTAGGCTCTGGCTGTTGTTGTTAGCCTGTCACATACCTTTGATGTACGGGCAAAGTCACATGTGTGCATGATGTCCGGTGGGTAACTAGTGCCAAGAGCTTTGTATCTGCCTTGTTGCCTCAGGCCTCAATCCAGAACCTGATGCCCCAGGCAACAAGAGCTACCGCCACCTTTCCCGATTGGGCGAGACGAACTTTTTTGATCGGCAGAAAAAAAGATGGTCTTCATGAACTTCACGATAGCACTCGAGTCGGCTTAACTTTACCACCCATTGCTCATCCCGGGCTACCTACCTAACTAATACCCCCCCGAACAACTACTGTCTATCCACCACTGCAACCATGGCGGCGCCCGTCCTGCCTCTGCAGCAGGTCAAGCTCGCCTCGTTACCCTCGACGCAGTTAACGCCCGAGCAACAATACTGGCGAACGTTCAAAAACCCGCTCCTGATCCCGTCTCCGGCCAATGGACCGGTAAATCTCATCACTCAGCCTTCCGCCCCTTCCTCTGCCGCGGCATTCCCCTCTCTTACACAACCTCCCGATGTCTTCACCGTGACAACGGGCGCACGAGTCCAAATTTATTCGATTCGCACGCGGAAACTTCTGAGAACACTCACACGATTTGACGATACCGTGCGCGGTACTGATGTTCGTCCGGATGGACGTGTCTTGGTGACCGGTGACGACACCGGTTCTGTGCAAGTTTTCGATGTCAAATCGCGCGCCATCCTCAAGACATGGAAGGACCACAAGCAGCCCGTGTGGGTGACCAAGTTCTCTCCCAGCGATCCTACTTCGGTCCTCACAGCCAGTGACGACCGTACAGTGCGGCTTTGGGACTTGGCATCGCAAACTAGTGCGCGCACTTTTGTCGGCCATAGCGATTACGTGCGCAGCGGTGCATTCATGCCTGGCTCAATGGCTTCTTCCGGTCTGGTAGTCTCAGGTTCTTATGATCGTACTGTTCGCCTCTGGGATCCCCGAGTTGGAAACCGTGCCGCTATGACGTTCAAGATGGGTGCACCGATCGAGACGATTCTGCCCATGCCCGCCGGAACTACAGTTTTGGCTGCGGCCGATAACAAGATTGCGGTACTGGATATTGTGGCTGGTAAGCCGTTGCACATGATCCAGAGCCACCAAAAGACTGTCACTGCCCTTGCGCTGGCCTCCAACGGTGAGCGATTGCTTAGTGGTGCGCTCGATGGACACATGAAGGTCTTTGAGACCACTGGGTGGAACCCCGTCTCCGGATCCAAATACCCGTCGCCCATTCTCTCTCTGCGCGCGATTACTTCCGGGACCGAATACGAGGATAAGCACATTGCTGTCGGTATGCAGTCAGGTCTTCTGTCTATCAAGACTCGGCTGTCTGGTCAGCAGAAGATCAAGGAGCGGGAACGCCGGAAGGAAATGGCAGCTTTGCTGGAGGGTAAATTGGAGGAGCATGACCGGGAAGTCGCTAAGAAGAAGAAGACCCGTGGCTCTGGGTGGGAAAAGCGCCTGCGTGGACGCGATTTCATCGGAGAAGGTGTGGAGATTGTCATTGAGGGCCAGGACCGTAAGAAGCGCAAGAGAGAGCAGCCTTGGGAGAACGACCTCCGTAAGGCACGCTATTCTGTTGCGTTGGACCAAGTCCTCACCTCGGCCGACAAGACTGCGCAACTTACACTGCTTACGGCACTGCGCCATCGCTCCGCCCTCCGTGCCTCTCTGAAGGACCGCGATGAGGTCACCCTCCAGCCCGTCCTGCAGTGGGTTCACAAGAACATCCGTGAACCCCGTCTGGTCGATCTCAGCGTCGAGGTCGCCATGAACCTTCTCGATATCTACTCTGGAAACCTGGGCCAATCCGCACAGGTTGACAAGATGGTGGAGCGTCTGCACCGCCGGGTACGTGATGAAGTGGAGATGGCCCAACAAGCGTGGCAAACAAAGGGAATGCTTGACATGTTGAAGGCAACCTGATCTGACGGCCTTGAATCGCAACTTGGAGTTTGGGGTGTCTGGGATTTGCACACTCGGTGTATATGGCGGGCCATCTTTTGTACAGGATTTGCATAAAGAATAAAAGTCGAACTATTTATCATTATTGACCGTAACATCGTTCAATTGTATTCTGACTGTGTATCAAGCATTCAACTTCGAGAATCCACTAGCAGGCGGCTGCAACCAATTCCGTGCATCATACTCCCACCCCTCCGCACCCTCAATAACATGGAAGGTATAAGCATACCGACTATTTAGGCTAGTATTCTTTTCGCTCTTATGCAAAACATTCCCATGAATGAGCACAAGGGATCCAGCCTTGATGTCAAGAATCTCCAGATCCTCATCTGTGGCCTCCGAACTCTTCTCCTCCTCCATGCTTTTGGGGAGTGAAGGTCCCCGATTCTCAATAAATTCCGTACCCGCACCGTTCTCCTTCCTCACAAACCTCCTAGCAATGTGACCACCCTTACTTCCCGTATGTGATCCCTTGTACATACCCAGCGTCCCATTCGCCGGTCCCGCATCCTGCAGCGCATACCACCAGCCGACGGCAGAGGGTGGATCCGTATACAAAAACTCGGAATCGCGATGGGACGGCACAGCCCCACCAATGGAGGGTTGCTTGCAGATAACCATACTCTGCAGCACGCGAGGGTCGGCGAATCCCAGGGACTGCGCGACAGCAGCGTTCCGCTCGTTAAGTGATATGGCCTTGAATGGAGGCGACAAGGTATGCAGGGAATGACCGATCTTGTTGACAGCGCGGTTTTTGGGCTTCAGTAGCGCGGCGCGGCCGGTCAATGGATCCGGCTCAGTACTGAACGCGTCTGGCTCGAAGAAAAAGCGAATCTTGTCGCCTGAGTTCAGGAAGTAGTCGTCGCCTACATGGTCGACGGTTTCGTCGCCCGTGGTGAACTGGGTGAGGGGGTGGGATTCTAGTGGAAACTCCTCGAGGAGTTTGTTTGTTTCGGCGAGGAGAGCGGTGACCTCGGTTGGGGTGAGGTAGTCTGGGAGGACGAGGTACCCGTTCTCCTTGAAGGAGGCGACTTGAGCTTCAGTAAGTCCAGCCATGAGGTGCTTTATGTTCCAAAGTTGAAGATGAGTTGGTTTCGATGTTGAAAAGCGGGGGAGAGGTGATAAGGCATTTTGATACGCCCAGTACCTTATCTAGGTCTTCATCCGTGCACCCAGCATCTATGGGCAACGTATACACGCTCAATATATGCTTCCTTTCCCCGGCTCAGTGCTCATGGTGTATCTCCAATCCCCTCGGCGACGCCGATGGGACTTTGCCTCTTCCATAGAGGCTAGTTGCCGCAGGAGGCAATGATGCAAGAGGCAAGCAAGGCTTGCCACAGGACAGGACAAGACGAACTATATAAACTTATCGGGATTGAGCAGGTTGGACTTCGAAAGCAATCAATACAACTTGTACAGTTCCGATGCCAACATTTTACACTGAGAAGCTTCTTCAAGCAAATCAACATCAAAACATTCTTCCAAAGGTTTAGTATCAACCTTCCTTTACCCAACTAGACAAACTCAACTGCAAATCACTCCAAGTGGACCAGATAAACCTTTTCCTCTCCCACATTCCACCGAGCGCGACCGTTCACCACGATGTCCGACTCTTTCACAAGTTCTTCGTACTACTACAGTTCCACAACCAACGGCAGCGACGGCAAGACTACAACCGGACACAGGTATTCGACAACCTCATACACCGAACCCGACGGCACGACAATCGTACGTACCGCCCAGCAAGATTTAGGCCAACCAGCAGTCGTTGAAGAGCGGCGCTACGACAGCACAGGCCAGGAACAGCTGGCTTTACCAGAGCCCGCAGGTGGTACCTCTGCAGGTGGAGTACGGCGCATCACTGAACTAGAGGATGATGTTTCAGATTCCAAAAATTACACGTCCCAAAATTCCTCGCCCAATGTCCTGGCTGATATTGGGGGTGCGGCGGCTCAGCTCTTGGATGGGGACGGCGAGGACGATTCGTTTAATTTGGTTTCTTCGCCGCTGGGGTCTAGGGTTTATGACCCCGTGACCAGCACTTATAATGACCAATCCGAGTATGATATAGGTGGGGTTACCAGGCGTCACAAAGAGATGAGGGATGCCAGTGGTCGGAGACTCGGACGGGATGTGGATTTTGCGGCGGATGGCCTCTCGTCTTCGGCAAGGGAGAACCGCCCATATGAGAATCCCAGTACAGGGACCAGGCTGCAGAGAGAGAGTGACGTGGATGTCAGGAATCTGCTCTAGGGTGAGTGGATTGGTAGGTATTTGCATTGTTTATGGTAAGTAATTGCACTTGCTATTCATAAAACCAAAAATATATATCTGGTGAGTTCTTTATGCATCTGTTGTCAAAGATATCAGGAAATGATAAACCCAAAATTTCCACGCGAATGTATGTTTAGTCACGTAGACGCAAGCGTCCCTCTGACCACCGGCTACGTGCCTTCTCCCACCATTCGGGAATATCGTAGGACCAGTGGCAAAGCATACCGGCAATGAAGCCAATCGCATCATTTTTGAACCCTACCAGCAATCCCACAGTGACCATCATGACAGTCCAGCGGCGAGTGCGTTCTTCATCGGTAAGAAGAGGGCCAATCTGCTCCATATTTGACAAAAGGCCAGCGCCGGCCGGTTTGAGGTCCCGAGCACCAGTGGTGTTGAGGCTCTCGCCCACGCTAAGCAGCTCCGCACCAGCTGCAACAACCATCACGCCGAGCAAGGCAGCAGGGAACCGCTTCAGAAGATCAACCAAGGTCTCTCCAAAGAAAAAGCCAATAATAAGTTTCAACAGGCCGAGGAAGATCACACTTGCTCCTGAGCGAGCTCCGAACCGATACTGCGCTGCAAGACCACCAGACCCATGGCAGACGGGCATAGCACCGAACCAGCCGCCAATTAAGTTCATACCCGCCACGCTCAGCCCGATATGGGTGATGGAGGGAGTGCGCACATCCGGCAGCAGATCATTTGCCAAGTGGACAACGGCCACAATGGAGTTCAGCGTTGTAAGAGGAATTTGACCAATTCCAGCGTCCACAGCACCGACACGCCATTGAAGCGGGGTCGGAACCAGGGTGAAAGGATGCCACACCTCGAAACTGGGCATATGCCCCGCCAATGCAGTCCGAATGATGGCAAACACCAGACCCAGCACTAACACGGCGAGCGCATAGGGTACTCGGCGATAAACATTGGTGAGCAGAAGCGCAACAAATGCAGCAACTGCCCAGATACGGTTATCGGCCCAGGAGGGGCTGATCCAGCCTAAAGGATGAAGCATGCTGCTGCAGGCTGCAATGATCAGGGATAATCCCGCCCCGGCTTGGATACCCTTGATGACCGGAATGGGAATCACACCGGCGAACCAGTGTAAGATACCCGTCAAGCTGAAGACAAGGATACAGGAACCGACGAAGATCCCCGCTGCAGCAATCGTGCCGTTTGAGAAACCACGCGCGATTGCTACTGCGGCGATGGCCTTCATCGGCTGGACTGGCAGCGGAATACCGAAAAACACGCCCGTTAGAATGTTGAAAATCCCCGAGAAGATCAATGTGCTTGCGAGGGAGACGGTGCCATTGGCAGCTAGCGCAATCGCGATAGGCAGGAATGTGCCTAGGTCGCCAAGAGAACCTGAGATCTCGGAGACATACTGGCGCTTGAAGGTGCGTAGATTATAAGCGTTTATTTCGCGTAGTGACTGGATAGCCATGGCGAGATGATAATTCTAAGTTCATGGAGAGGGAGAGAGCGGGGATAGCTTGCTTTATTCACCCGCCGATCTACCCCACCCGGTATTCTGACGTATCACTTAATATACGTATAATAAGAATAGTTGACCGCTTATGCAGTCTTGTCATTTCTTTTCGGTGGTCTTTTCGGATGGGTTTTCTTTTTTCAGATGTATACGAAGGCGGTAAAAACCATGAACTGTGTAGAGGACTTTTTAGATATATATAACTAATGGTTGCTCGAAATTTTAGACATCCTCAGGTCCGAAAACGTCATAGAGTAATATGCTCTCTCCGTACTTCAATGCCATAATTTTGCCCTGGAAGGATTCTTTCTCGTAGCAACGACTCGGGTGCTGAATTTGTTCTCTATTTCAATGATTAAACAATATGTACTCTGTGGGAACTAAGGACACTCTCCAAGCAGTGTTAGAAGCTGCGATTAGTTTTTGAGAATTTAAAAAAAAGTTTATGCGAAGAGCATATTGAACGAAAACTTGTTTCCATTGGAATATTATCAGGTGGCAAGGCCTGAACTAGCAAAGTCCAAACAGCCTACCCTGTAACAGTCATGCCGGTCTTGTAGTGAAAATAAGCGAAGTTGACGTCCACAGGTCCCTAACATACCTGGAATAGTCATCTTTGTTTTAGCAACGTAGGATATTTAGATTTTCCCGAGAATGAACAATCCGCTGGTAGCCATCATTTAGGAGTGTATCCGAGACTTGTTCTTTCTTTGACTGTAAATTCTAGGAGTTCCCAGCTTCTCTCGGAAACTCACGACAGCCAGGCATTTCATCTAAATATGAGCGTGATAAGAAAAAAGTCCCAGAATTCCAACCAGCCGA
This sequence comes from Penicillium hordei, assembly GCF_028827395.1. NCBI lineage: Eukaryota > Fungi > Ascomycota > Eurotiomycetes > Eurotiales > Aspergillaceae > Penicillium > Penicillium hordei. The sequence continues at coordinate 1,707,360 of NW_026623146.1, read as the reverse complement.
GTCTCTTCAGCTATTATCTACCAAGTTTCTCGTCGCCTTCAGCCCTTACCATAGATATGCATGAATATCCAGAAGTCCGACTTGAGGCTGGAAGTGCAGCGCAGATTTTATATGTGGTCACCAAGTTGAAGATACGCGTAATACTGCCCCATTGCAATAAGCCGACCTCGGGAGGTCACCGGTCCGTGAGATTTCCGACATCCGTCGGAAACGGAGAAGAATACATGGATGTATAAATAACCGGTCTCTTTTATAGCTTCTCCACTACTCTGTACACTTCTTCCATTTAGTTCTAGAGCCCCAATTCGAAACAATATAAACTCAATAGGGTATGGCTGTGGATCTCAAGTTCCTGCTTACTAGATACTAGTAGAATAGCCCTTGACCATACACATCCTACTGTACTACTCCTGGGGTGTGCTCCCCTCTCCTGTACACCCTGAATAAATGTCAGGCAGCCATGGCAATCCACTGCATATGCCTTCATATTGTGAAACCCTTGAATTAATAGTCACTTGAATTATGTGGTCATTCCTGCAGATCGTGTAATATATGACAGTATACGGGGTTCACCGAACTTACGTACTACATATGCAAGATGTTATAAAGCCACTGTAGATCATCCCCTTTTTCTGTAGGTATACAATGCTCAGTCATTTTAGTGGTAAGTTACTTGATGTTTGCAAACCAGTTGTCTTCTATCTGACATCCTTCGATATTCTGCTTCCAACAACTCAAGTATCACTTTTGCTTCCTCGTGCTCGTTGTAACAGCTACTGTCAACGAAGCTGCACAGTACAGCGCAAAAGACTTGTGGACTGTATCAACACGGAATTGGTGGAGAACGCAGATTACACACTTTGCGATGACGAGCTCAAAAGAATGACAGAAATAGTGGATCGGGTGGTCATAAAAGAGCTTGTCAAATCATATATCACAAAAGAACTGAAACAAATTATTCGGGAAATCGAAAATGCCGTAGGCAAACGGCTGTCGGCAGATGTTACGAATGACACAATGCAGAAGATAAGGAGAGCAATCAGAGATCAGGGCGTGCGCTGTACGACGGATGTGGGCTTGTACTGAGCGATGTTTGCTTTTTGTATGTGGTGGGCTGAATAGGGCAGAAATGTGTTGGCAGTGTTTCAAATTGCCATCGGCAAGGAGTGGAATACTTTTACCATCCTTGTAACCCTAAGTAAGATGCCTTGGTTTACAACTCCATCTATCAACTCCATATTTGCTGGAGATACTGTTCTCAACCCCAATAAACTCTTCGGCAAATAGTTGCCATGGGTTATTCTGGTGATTTTTCAACTTGCAGCTTGCTTTCTCGCTCAAGTTCAATTCTCGTAGGAGTGATGTAGAAGTAATGACTTTTGCATGAACAACGAATCCTATGTACATAATATCATTTATTCTTATTTTTCTCTTCGTTTTTGATTTATCGACATGCAGGTGTAACCCTGCATGAGCCCTCTATGCACGATTTTCAGGCTGTGTTATTCATTCGGTTTTACAAGGTAAGCCTGACAATTAGAACCTGCTCTTGGTTCTTGTTATGGACATAGCTCATAACATTGATCACATAGCTTTTGAATTCCAAGGTTGTTTGTTATGTGCCAGTTATATGAACAAGGAGTACAGTTGATTCAAAAAATACTAGAGATGGGGAGAGCAGGGAGCGAAGGGAAGGTACATAAATGTAGCACCCAGGTCAAATTTGCTTGGAACCTTCCATTCATAGATGACTAAGTGAAAGCAAACAAAGCAAACAAAGAAAGCATGTGATAGCATGTGATCGCATAATCGCGACATTATTTCGAGATACTAAGGGTGAATAGTTACATACATGGTTAGCTAGTGGATCTGCCAAGTGCCCCTAAGTATTTATTCGGTACTGTAGATAATAGTGTTTCTACGAGATCGATAGTCGATCGAAAACGGTATGTTGTTTATAGGGCACAATCACAGGTCAGAACAACCGTACTCCGTACCTACATAATGTAGGAGTTACGCAAAGCCGATGGATGGATGCCAGGATAATCTGCGGCCCACCAGATAAAGATGTCCCAACCTTGGGAACAATATTGAGATATTAATGCTATCAGATGCACGAAATATGGCATATCAGGGTGTGTTGCACAACTCTTCTCGGGTATATAAAGAGGACCAACATGGAGCGGTTTGTTCCCGAGCCGATACGGGCTCAATTCGACCGAATTTTCATCCGAGTCTTACACGTAGATAATCTTATAATAAGTCAAATATTTATTATTCATCATTGGAGGAGATTAAGGAACATCTTTAAAAAAAGGCCCACCTGTGGAGTAGGAGGATTCCAGAATCCTTGTAATGTCGCAAGCTGTACTATGATGATAGGCTTGGTCACCTTGCGGCCCGATCATAATTCCAATATTATGTGTACGGGTGGATCATTCATAGATAATGCAGGGCTTCCGTGCTCGGGTGCCGAGCGAAAGGTGGACCGGGGGCTCGGGATCTCCCAGATCCGTCCTCCCGGCTCCTGGGGTGCAAGCAAGTCCCGCTGACTTAGCACGAATTTTAAGAAATTCTTTGCGTTTTGGGAGTAAGAACGCACCGCTGACTCAGCACGAGGCTTAGAAATTCTTTGCGTTTTGGGGGCGTCAAGTCGAGAGCGTAGGGCAGTTAAGGCTATGGCGACTCTAGGCTCCCTTGCCTTAAGATTGCCAAGATCCCATGAATGTCGATCTACCAATCATCGCCCTGGGGGTCCTAGTAAGGCCCAGGTCAGCTCTTATAATTTTTATATATTTTATATATTTTATTAGTTTTATTAGTTTTTCGATTTTCGATTTTCGATTTTCTTTTCAATTGCTCCGACCCCCGACCCGACCCACAGTTCCCATTACAATGGAAGATGTCATCTAAAAACGGAAATGACCAATGACCACAGGGCCGAGACTTTAAATATCTGATCTTCCCCCTCCCCTTTCGACTGATTTTCCATTATAATTTGGTTCTGAATATTTCGTTAAATATATCTGTGCATAAATTTCCGTAATCGTTGTCCATCACATCTCGCCACGATGGCATCGGAGACAAGCTCCCTGGAGCTGAGGGAAAAGCGTGAACCATCGCCACCTAATACCGGAGATGCATCAACTCTCGACGAATCTCCTATGGCATTCATCGATCAAGACGATGTTAAGACCCTCACTAAAATAGCCACTCAACGATCTCGCCGACAATCGACCCCGGGAACCACAGATGCCCTAGCAGTCCTCGCTCAACAGGATCCAGCCCTCGATCCCCAATCTGGAAAGTTCGATTTGCAAAAATGGCTCCAAGCGGCTTTCAATGATATGAGCCGAGACGGTCGCTCGGGACACAAATCGGACGTCATTTTCAAAAAACTCAATGTATACGGATCGGGCGCTGCGCTGCAGTTCCAAGATACAGTCACATCCACCCTGACTGCCCCCTTTCGGTTGCCTCAAATCATTCGTGAATCACACTCTCCCCAAAGGCGGATCCTCAAGGATTTCAATGGTCTTTTGAAAAATGGCGAGCTGTTGCTTGTGCTTGGTCGACCAGGTGCCGGCTGTAGTACACTTCTGAAGTCTATGACCGGAGAGCTGCATGGTTTGAATATGGATAAGGAGAGTGTCATCCATTACAATGGTAAGACTCACGCTACAACAACTCTACAATATAGCTAACAATCACCAGGAATTCCTCAACCTCGCATGGTTAAAGAGTTCAAGGGCGAACTTGTATACAACCAAGAGGTACACTCCCAATTTTCGACTATGCCAATAGACATATTGCTAACTTTGAATTACCCAGGTTGATAGACATTTCCCTAATTTGACCGTCGGTCAGACTCTGGAGTTTGCAGCTGCAACACGAACTCCCTCTCATCGGTTCCAAGATATGTCGCGCGTAGAATACGCCAAATACATGGCTCGGATCATCATGGCTGTTTTCGGACTGAGTCACACATATAACACGCGCGTCGGAGACGATTTCATCCGTGGCGTTTCGGGTGGTGAACGAAAGCGTGTCAGTATTGCAGAGATGGCCCTGGCCCATGCTCCAATTGCTGCGTGGGACAACTCTACTCGAGGATTGGATTCCGCCACGGCATTGAAATTTGTCGAGGCTTTACGCCTGTCCGCTAATATCACTGGCTCGTGTCATGCCGTCGCTGCTTATCAAGCAAGTCAAAGCATCTACGATGTATTTGACAAGGTGATTGTACTTTACGAAGGTCACCAGATCTTCTATGGACCTGCTGCCGCAGCCAAGTCCTACTTTGAGAACCAAGGCTGGGATTGTCCGACTCGACAGACCACTGGAGATTTCCTTACTTCGATTACAAATGCTCAGGAGCGGCGAGCGAAGCCCGGCATGGAAAATCGTGTTCCCCGTACGCCTGAGGACTTTGAGGCTGCATGGCTCAACTCGCCTGAATACAAGCAATTGCTGAATGAAATTACTGAATATGAAGGACAAAATCCCGTTGGGCATGATGTGCCAGCCGTCGCTGATCTCCAGGAATGGAAGCGTGGCGCGCAGGCCAAACACAGCCGGCCCAAGTCTCCATACATCATCAGTGTTCCTATGCAAATCAAACTCAACACCGTCCGCGCCTATCAACGACTCTGGAACGATGCTGCCGCAACCATCTCTACAATCGTCACTAATATCATCATGGCTCTGATCATCGGATCAGTCTTCTACGGGACCCCGGATGCAAGTGCAGGCTTTACGTCCAAGGGTGCAACTCTGTTCTTTGCTGTCCTTCTCAATGCCCTTACCGCAATGTCCGAAATCAACAGTCTTTACTCACAACGTCCAATTGTCGAGAAGCATAACTCCTTTGCCTTTTACCATCCTGCCACAGAAGCCATTGCTGGTGTACTCAGTGACATACCAGTAAAGTTTGCCTTGTCTGTGGTGTTCAACATCATTCTATACTTCCTGGCCGGTCTGAAACGAGAAGCATCCAACTTCTTCCTCTACTTCCTAATCACTTTCATTATCACGTTCGTCATGAGTGCAGTCTTCCGCACATTAGCCGCTGTCACCAAAACCATCTCGCAGGCAATGGGTCTTGCAGGTGTCATGATTCTGATCCTTGTTGTTTACACCGGTTTTGTCCTCCCTGTTCCATCTATGCACCCGTGGTTCGAATGGCTTCATTATCTCAATCCGATCTACTACGCCTTCGAGATCCTGATTGCCAACGAGTTCCATGGTCGCGAGTTCCCTTGCTCATCCTATGTTCCCTCCTACGCCGACCTATCAGGCGATGCATTCAGTTGCACTGCGGCTGGTTCGGTGGCAGGCTCTAGAACAGTCAATGGTGACCGGTTCATTGCACTGAACTACTCCTACAGCTACAGCCACGTCTGGCGAAACTTCGGTATTCTGATAGCCTTCTTGGTCGGTTTCATGTTCATCTACTTTGTCGCAAGCGAGCTGAACTCCGCTACTACAAGCACTGCCGAAGCTTTGGTCTTCCGTCGCGGTCACGAGCCTGCCAGATTCCGCCAGGACCGTAAGTCTGGATCTGATGTTGAAAGTACCGAGGCATCCAAAGCTCCCGCTGCGGATACAGAGGACAAGGGAATGGGTGCTATGGAGGCTCAGACCGATACCTTCACTTGGCGCGATGTGTGCTATGATATCGAGATTAAGGGCGAGCCACGTCGTCTCTTGGATAACGTTTCCGGATGGGTTAAGCCTGGAACGCTGACTGCACTGATGGGTGTAAGTGGCGCTGGTAAGACAACTTTGCTTGATGTATTGGCACACCGCACATCGATGGGTGTTATCACCGGTGATATGTTTGTCAATGGCCGTGAACTTGATGAGAGTTTCCAGCGAAAGACAGGTTATGTTCAGCAGCAGGATCTTCACCTCGACACTGCTACTGTGCGTGAGTCTTTGCGATTCAGTGCTATGTTGCGTCAGCCAGCCTCCGTCTCGGTTAAGGAGAAGTACGACTATGTCGAGGATGTGATCAAAATGCTGAAGATGGAGGAGTTTGCCGAAGCCATTGTTGGTGTCCCTGGTGAAGGTCTGAATGTCGAGCAGCGCAAGCTGTTGACGATCGGCGTCGAATTGGCCGCGAAACCCAAGCTGCTACTCTTTTTGGATGAGCCTACCAGGCAAGTACCCTATCCGACAAACTATCATGCTTTTTAAATACTAACTCTGCTTTAGTGGTCTTGACTCTCAGAGCTCTTGGGCTATTTGTTCATTCCTTCGCAAGCTTGCCGAGCACGGCCAAGCAGTTCTTTGCACAATTCATCAGCCCAGCGCCATGCTCTTCCAACAATTTGACCAGCTGCTGTTCCTCGCCCGAGGTGGTAAGACTGTGTACTTTGGTCCGGTCGGAGACAATTCTAGCACAATGCTCGAGTACTTTGAGTCCAATGGTGCGCGTAAGTGCGCGGATAAGGAGAACCCTGCTGAATACATGCTGGGCATTGTCAATGCTGGTAAGAACGACCAGGGCCAGGACTGGTTCGACGTGTGGAAGCAGAGCAACGAAAGCAAGCAGGTCCGGGCTGAGCTCGAGCGAATTCATAATGAAAAGGCAAACGAACCCTCTAGCGTTGATGATCCCTCACAGGGCCACTCTGAATTTGCCATGCCGTTCTGGTCCCAAATAATCCAGGTCACATACCGTGTGTTCCAGCAATACTGGCGCATGCCAGCCTACATCCTGGCAAAATGGGGACTTGGAATTGTGTCTGGTCTATTCATTGGTTTCTCGTTCTATGGTGCCAAAACGTCGCTGCAAGGCATGCAGACCGTCGTCTACTCTCTATTCATGATTTGTACAATCTTCTCATCATTGTCGCAACAGGTATGCTCAACCCACAATGCAAGCAAGTGGACATACACTAATCTCACCAGATCATGCCCGTGTTCGTCAGCCAGCGATCGCTCTACGAGGGACGTGAACGTCCTAGCAAATCTTACTCCTGGAAGGCTTTCCTCATCGCAAACATAATTGTGGAGATCCCCTTCATGGTCGTCATGGGTATTCTGACCTACGCCTCTTACTTTTATGCTGTCGTTGGAGTCCCCGGCTCGGCAACACAGGGAACCGTCCTCCTGTTCTGTATTATCTTTTTCATCTACGCCAGCACCTTTACCCACATGGTCATTGCTGGTCTCCCAGACGAAACAACCGCCAGTGCAGTAGTCGTTCTTCTCTTCGCGATGTCTCTGACATTCTGCGGTGTGATGCAGCCCCCATCTGCCCTTCCCGGCTTCTGGATCTTCATGTACCGTGTGTCGCCATTCACATACTGGATCGGTGGCATGGCTGGCACACAGCTTCACAATCGCCAAGTGGTATGCTCAACCTCCGAACTATCCATCTTCAATCCTCCCTCTGGCCAGACTTGCGGAGAGTACCTCATGAAGTATGTCACTGCCGCGGGTGGTCAGTTGCTCAATCCCGAGGCTACAAGTGATTGCAGTTACTGCTCTCTCCAAGTTGCAGACCAGTACCTGAGCACAGCCGGTATCTCCTATTCCGACAGGTGGCGCAACTTCGGTATCATGTGGGCTTTCATTGGTTTCAATATCTTTGTTGCTACTCTGATGTACTACCTTGTCCGTGTGAAGCGGTGGAACAGTGCCGATATGAAGGAATCCATGATGAAGCTCATCCCTGGCAAGAAATCGAAGGCTGGCAACTAAATTTTGTCACTGCCCTCTTGCTAGTTACTAATCTGTCATTCTTTGTCATTATTTGTCCATATTCTATATTTCTTTGCCATTTTTCTCATCTTCTTGTCTGTTCTCTCAAATGCCTTTTCGGCCACCTACTGTCCTTGCTGTTTATCTCTCATACATTCTGTCACTTCGGGTCTCTTGCGCTGCATTGCACAAAGCGCGAATATTTAATAGACTATACATATATACACTACTAGAAATCACTTTGTTATACGCATTTTAAGTTCACTGCACCCAGTATCAACCGCAACCTTAAAGCTACTAGTATCCAGTAACTAAACCTCTATACCGAACATGTATCAAAGCTATGCTCGCTACCCCGAACAATGACATTAATCATATCACTACCAGGCCGTCACCCTAGAAGTGGATGTTTACTAGTCGCTTTTCCAATATGCACCATTTGGATTTCTGTTCAGATTTTCTCGCCAATTTTCTTGTAGTATGTGGCTTGGATGATGCGGTTGCTATTGTTGCTATGTCTTAAAGAGAACTGGTTTTGAGATAGCTAAAGTAAGCTGGTTGTTCATTAGGGGGTTCGGCTTAAGTATAGCTTTGATGTGACAAGGATTGACCAGGAATTGTCATTAGATCTGTCTCTAGTTCATATGCCGTAATCAAGTAGGTATCGAGGTGCCTTCCCGATTCAGAAGTTGTAATGTTTGCCCCCAACATATAAATACCCTCCCTCTCTTACTTCTCCTCCTTCCCTCTTTCTCTCTCTTTCTCTATCTCTCCTAAGTTACGTTACTTTACATGGACTTCGACACCAGACTCACCTGGACCGATGGAGGAGGATGACTGGCAGGGGCACTCGACAGCAGACTCACCTGTGACGAGCGGCACTGAAGGGGGATGGGCAGCGGGCTGCCACGGTTCAAGATGCCAGTGAGGATACATAAAGAGGAGGAATATCTGCTGCTGGGGAGAGAAGTAGGGGGATGCTGCACGGGCGACCGTTTGAGCGCATCAGAGTAGGAAGCACACTAGGACTCTTTTCTCGGACACAGTGGGGCGTTCGTCTTCTCAAGCCTCGGCGTTCGCTTAAGCAACGGATAAAGGGGATCTGTTCTTCTGGTGTGTGGACTCTGGTGAAGTGGGTTCGAGGGAGAAAGGCGGGTGGTGGGCTATTCTTTTGCTCGGTGATGAATCGGTCTTGATGATGTTTCACATCCATCGGACGTGGCGACACCCTCTGTGACGGCCGGGCAAGCTTGATCGGAGGCTCGCAATTGACCTACTGAGAGCAACTTCTTGTACTTTATTCTTTTCTTGTGTAGTATCCTTGTGGGCTTGTGGGTTGCGGGCAATTGACTGATATTTACAGGACAATCGAAATTGACCTGAAAGTGGGTTTGACTTGTTAGTAAGATGCACAATACATGTACCACTATTTGGCTAATCATCTCTTATTCCAAGGCCTTGAAATACTTGATTTGTCAATCAAAAGCCTTTCAATCGTGGGATCCATTTTATAGATCGAAAGATCGTCAGAACTAACCTTATCTGTCTTATCAGCAACGCACAGACCAATGACCCCATCGGCTGCACCAACGTCAGGGCAGTAACACCGTGCAACGAACCAACCAATCGTCAGACAGCCTCCCAGATCCCAAAATACCAACATGGATCCCGACACCGGCATCCCCGCTGAAGCCGAACCCTCCGTCTTCAGCTACGTTCTCTCCTTCCTACTCGTCGGCGTCGCATGGGGCTTCACAACCCCCTTTATCCGCCGCGCAGCAGCAGACTTCAACGCCCGACAAGAGAAGCAAGCGAACGAATCAAACTCTCGAGGACGCTCACAAGAATCGCCAGAAACAGGGTTCACGGATGCGGGCGAGGGACAGGAATTGCTCTCTCGGGAGGAAGAAGACCGCGACTCCGGTGACGAGGAAGGTGTGCGGAGACGGAGTACGAGTAGCAATGATGTGAACCGCAAACCGAAGACTGCGGGCGCAGACACGGGACTAGTTGCTGGAATTGCTGGACAAAGTACGAGTCGCGATACTACGGAAAACAGGGAAAGTGGCGCAGACGAGGACCAGGATGATATACCCACGCCGGCGTGGAGGCGTGGGGCCCCTGTGAAGCAGTCGTGGCTGCGGACGAAGGTTGTTACTATTTTCTGGACGATTGTTAATCTGCTTCGCACGCCTGCGTATGCAATTCCCTTGGTTATCAATCTCACGGGCAGTATTTGGTTCTTTTTGCTTGTTGGGAAACATGGTAAGTGCCATTCCCTGGGTTTCCTGGCTTTTGGTATTGTGGGTTTCAGGTACGGAATTTCTAACCAGCTGCTTTGTAGAACTCTCTTTAACTGTGCCACTTGCAAACTCGAGTGCGTTCTTGTTTACTGTCCTTGGGGAGTGGTATGTTGAGCGTAAGGTGATTGCGAGGCAGACCTGGCTGGGCATGGGCTTGGTACTTGGAGGGATTGCGTTATGCGTGCATTCTAAGAACCAGGCTTCTTGAAGTTGATTCGCTTTTGGATTAGGGAGTTGGTGCTGATTTATATGGTGTCAATATATTTGGTGCATGCTAGACACTCAATGGAGCAATGTAGCTTGTTTGGAGCCTCCGAGGAAATTTCACTGCTGATAGAAATGCTACTACATTCACTCACTACTTGAAACTTCGCATAATCAACTCTTGACTACACAGTTCCTGTGATGCCTCGGATTTCTCTACACACACACTGCCTCTTTTCAATAAACACTAAAATTTGCGGAATAATCAATACTCCTCCATATCTACAGATACAGTACACACATTCCCAACCACATAAGAAACACAAAAATCATCGGCCCAAGTATACATATGCAAAGGCAAGCACATGCAAAGGATGCAGCAAATCAAACGATAAAAAGACAAAAAAAAAAACAAAACCAGAGAAATCACGATATCATGTCATTCCGCGTGTCACAAACGACGAGAGGGATATCGCAAGCAAGTCATCAAACGTATTACATTTTCCATTTCCATTTGCGTACCAGACCGGGCCCGCCGTGGTATTGTAACCAAATCCAAATCCAGATAAAACCAGGGGATATATGAAAACATAGCATTGCTGCTGGTGCAAAAGAATACAATCATCATGCTTAAAAGTTCACTGAATCAAACGCCGCGGAACTAGAATGTAGATGTTAGTATGTGGCCGACAAAAATAGTAGTGCAAGGAAGATGACTCACCATACGAACAACCAGATACCACATTGCGCCTATGAACTTGAACATTGACAGAGCAGCAACACTCCAGAGAACAACTTCCATGTAGATCATGGAGCGTTCGGTCTGCGCATCGTTGTCTGACTTGTCCTCGAAGGTTTCCAAACCGGCAGCGCTCAGAACAACGGCACCAAGAGCAAAGTTGCAGAATACCCAGGCGAGCACGACAGCACTGCGGAATCCCTTGTAGTAATCGGCTTGCTTCTCTTCCTCGGAAACAACCTGGACCTCCTTGGGGGGCTTCATGGCGAACTTGGCCAACTCCGCCTCATACTGCGCGTTCAGATCGCCATCGTCTTGCGGAATGTTGACGTCAACCTTACCGCCGGGCTTAAGGTGCGCGGAGGGCAGTTTCTCGGCCTTGTCATCTCCCTTGGTACCCCATGTGATATCGTGGGTGTTGCAGAACGCGTAGATGTTGAGTACGTTGATGTAGGTTGGCGTGAGCAAGATGTATTGAATGAACTGAAGAACGTTAGAAGACCCATCAAAATTAGATCCACAGGATAACTTACACTGGTGAACATGTGCCACGGGTCCAGGAAGATGAACGAGGCGACGAACCACATGACATAGGTCGATCCAAGGGAGACGATGATAGAGAAGAACGTCTTGTTGGTGAATAGTTCGCTGACCGTAAAGCTTTTCGAGGCCACCTCTGTTTGGATCGATTTAACCGTGACGAAAATGGCAGCGAATGCAAGATATATCATGATCACGATCCAGAAATAGACCATGGTCATATAGAACTTGTTGGATCCGCCGGGTCGATTACCAAGAGCTAAAACGAAGCACGTAACAAGAGTTGCCAGGTATAGCCATTCAAAGACAATACCTAGAACCTTACCGGCAGTACCCAGTAGATCATCTGAGCCCAGGTACGTTGTCAAGATGTGGAAAACCAAGAAGAAGTTACCCTGCGCAAGGCGTTAGCATAGATAAGAAATTAACGGTGAAGGGGAGGGAATCGTACAATTCCGAACCACGCGAAAATCATCGCAATTGTCTGATAGACGAACTCAATCATCAACATAAACTTGCGAATGAAGCTGTGGTCACTACGGAAGATCTGGTAGAAGTGGGTAATGGCGTAAACTGCAGCGAAGAAACTACCATTCAGCCAACGACGACGTTGGAGAATGAACTCGGCCATCTGGTCAGGCACATCGGTTTCACCGGTCGACGACTTAACGTACTGAAGGAGCCATCGGCACTTCCGCTTGGAGACAATCTCGAAACACAGGATTCGATCCTCAGCCAAGTACATGTTGGCTGTGAAAATACCGGCATTGGCACCGTGCATCTTCTCACCTAGGAAGTACCGCTCTAGTGGACCTTCACCGTTTTTGTCGTTTTGGAGTGCGACGAACCGGTAGGCGGAGAACGCACCAGGCAGGACAGTAATGAAACCGAATGAAGACTCAAGCGGTTTATCGAGAATGTTACTGAGCTTGTACTCGAAATTTTGACCAGCCACCAGCGGGTTCAGCAATTTTTTGCCGTGAGACAACATGACCTTGATCTCACCACATGCACCACCGCACATGGGCTCGACATCGAAGGCCTTCCAGAGGTGATAGATCGAGTCCTTGCCAGGTTTGGTACCAGCATCCAAGAGGACACAAATGTTGGGATCCAAAACACGACCGAAGGCTTGGAAGAACCATCGATGAGAGTTGATTTTCTTCTGATTCTTTTCCTTCAAACAGAAAATCAGCTGCACAGGAGGACCAGATCGAGGCTTGAGATGCACTTGAGTGCCCTTGACCTCCAACCCAACTTGAGTAGTGTACTCATAGATGTGCGCGGTGACGTCCTTTCCGTTGACTTGTTGCTTCGCAATGCCGTCCTGATAGACACCCAGACCGGCCAGCACAGCGCGCGTCCGAGGGTTGATCTTGGCACGACCGTCGCTAATGATACAGACTACGATCTTCTTCCACGAATCCTTACCCCACGTTTTGCTGCTTGTGCGCGAACACATGTGATCAATGTTCTTGAACACGCCGGACATGGTGCGCGCGAAGAGGAAGTCATCTTCATTGTACATGGTCACGACGATGAAGAGTTCGGTGTTGCGAGGCTTTGCGAAAAGCTTCTGGCGGAGGGTAAATCGCTCCTCAAAGAAGTCGGCAGGATCGCATGTCGCTGCCGAATATCGCATGTGCGTGAATTCGTCGCGACCTGGTGGCTCTGCGTGGGGTACTTGGCTGAGCAGTCTCGGCGCAATGGGACAATCGAGGACGAGGTTGCCGTTGAAAAGTTGGACTTCTTTCACCGTCTTCCAACGGCGAATAGGCGCTGGGCTGGGCGTCGGGGCCGGTTCATCCTGGAACTCAGTATACGGGTCCGGTCCGAAGGGGTTTTCGCCCGGTTGCAGCATGGGCTGGTCAACTTCAAAGGGAGTGTGTCCTCCCTCTGGGTACTGGCCTAGGTCATAATCATCATGTGGGGTATGTGTAGGCTGGTAGGGTTGGGTGTAGTAGGCGTCGTGATGGGCTTCGGGGTCGATCGAATACTCGTGGCCAGGATAAGGATGGTGTGCGTCGTATGCGTCATGATGGCCATAAGAGTGATCAACATTCTCAACAGAGTACTGTTTCCAAGGTAGATTTGTCAGTATTCATTTCTACATAGCATATTTCGCTGTGGTCTCGTAATACTCACAGTGGGTTGTTCGGCCAAGCGATCACTGGATGGCATGGGAAGATGCGGCTGGGGCCCATACGGGTTGTCCGATAGCTGGTAGCCAGCCTCCAGTGGTCGCCCGGGGGAAGGAGTGCGATTGCTGTATCCCGTAAGATGGGAGGGATTCAAGATGGGCGAGGTATGCTCGTCTCCGAACGGGTCTGTTCGTGACATGGTTAGTTGAGACGTAAAAGATCCCTTAATGAAAGCTTTAATGGCAATAATTTGACGGCGCAAATCGTACTGAAACCATTGAATCAATGACCAGCACTAATTTGACCAGTTTCAGAGAGATGGAGAATGCGCGGGCAATATGAAAAGAGTGAGAGGAAGGCTAGGGGTCCAATAAGGCTAGAGTACGTACCGGCGCCCACACGATTATAGGCCATAATGGAGGAGCCTTGGGAACGAGTTCAGATTATCCCGCCCCAAGTTTGTAGCAGGGCGTTGTTGGAGATTGCGCCAGGAGCGCCGAGTGGAATATTAAGCGTCAGCGGGAGAGATCACTAGCCCGATTAACGGATCTGAGTTCTCGGCGTCGTTTCAGATATGGAGGATCGCAAGCGAAATTCGATACAAGGAGAGGGTATATGTATTATGGTTTGTCACGCAAGGTGAAGAAAAACAGCGATAAAAAAAAAATGTGGAATAAGATCCGGGTTGCCCCCCTCTGTTGTTTACGACGCCTTTCGATTCCCAGCAACGATATGGTGGATATGGGGACGAATCAGAAATGTCCGTGCTGCTCCGCACTGCCTTGTGGAGATATCTTCACGCGCTGATTAGGCCCGTTTGTATAGAGATGCAGGGCACAGTCCTTAGAAAAAGAGAACAGAATCTTCAGATGCTTCGGAACAAAAAGCTCCAATGATAATGCAATAACCAAAGAACCATGGGAAGCCCTGAAACCTTTGAGCCACGGGTTGATGTTAAGAGGAGAAACTCCACTTGAAGTGGACGATCTTGTTACTGGGCCAACTGACTGGAACTCAGCCACATTAGGCTTGGCTTCTGTGGCTCATCCATTATATCAGCCAGTGGGCAGCCAGTGGCAGCCTGTTCTCACTTATTTCCTGTTTCTTTTTTTAGTATCTGAGGTCATTGGAGGTTCAGTACTGTTTTTTTCTTTTCCCTTTTTTTTCTTTTGACTAAAAAAACAGTTGCCTGTTCCTACTATGAATAGGTGATGTACCTCTAGCTTCAATATGCTAGGTTTGTGCCTTGTTCTACACATCTTTTAGTTATTGCTTTGTTCCTACTTTATTTGGTGTACATGTGCAGCACGTACGGAACATAATGCAAGTGAAGATATCTCTTCAAAGCTAGTGGAGACCCCGACTTAGGGCCCATCGATAATCACCCCCCCCCCCCCCCCCCGCCTTGCATCGTCAAACTCGAACCAGACCCTTCCTTGTATACTATTGTCTATTACAGAGTACTATTGTGTGACTTACTTCTTAGCTCTCCATATCGTGAAAAATCACATAAAGATCCCTTTGTGATCCCCGCTACCCCACTATGGCTCCCAACTCGAAGGCGCGCCCCGCCAAAGTGTTATTTGTCTGCCTGGGAAACATCTGTTCGTCATCATACTTGGTTTTTCTCCGCCATTACGATAAACTAATCCTCTCTAGGTCGTTCCCCAATGGCGGAAGGAGTGTTCCGTAACCTAGCCGGCTCTCATCCATCCGTCGGTGAGATCGACTCCGCCGGTACAGCCGCCTACCACAGCCTCGAGCCGCCCGACTCCCGCACCATGTCTACTCTGCGCCGCCACAAAATCACCGATTACGAGCATGCTGCCCGCAAAGTGACAAGGGAAGACTTTCTCACATTTGACTACCTGCTCGCTATGGACAAGTCGAATCTCCGCGACCTGCAGGATGTGCGCGATTCGGTCATTGCGACGTTGCAGAGGAAGACTGACACCAAGCCAAGCTCGAGGAGTACGCGTTCGCATGTCGATGCTGCCATCGGTGCATACGGGGCTGATACGAAGGTTGCCGAGGTACGGTTGTTTGGTGATTTCGGCAAGGGTGGAAAACTGCACGATCGCGTTGGCAGCGGTGAGGTGGTTAAGGATCCTTACTATGGGGGTGCTAATGGCTTCGAGGAGGTGTACCAACAGGCCGTCCGATTCTCCCAAAACTTTGTGGAGTACTTGGAGCAAAACCCCATTGAGTCTTGAGTGAACGGTGCTGGCCACACCACCGGGGATAAAAGTTAGAGACCATGAACCTAAAGAAGGCGGTTGTTTTATTGATACCCTGCGACGAGAGATAGATTGGATCGGGTACATAACTCGGAATTAGAATATACAATGTTAAATATAGCTAGCAATATCGAGATGAGTAGTCGGTATAGTACATGGAGTCCCGAATGGCAACAGAATATATAAATGGCGGCGTAAACCCGGCATATGCATCCCACCAAATTGTCATATCAAATCTTCTCACTGATCTTAATAGCGGTCCTGCATCCAAGACGAATGACATCAACGAGCGGATCGTAGGGCTTCGCCTCCTTTGAGTCGTTGGCCACGGCATGATCGAGATGTTCTAGTTCCTCGTCACGGATTCTCCGGAATGTGGCCAACATTTCTTTAAGCTCTTCATCTAGCTCCTCCCCCCGCCTTTCGGCATCTGCCTCCCAAGACAGAATCTCTCTTACTTGGTCGTTGTAGTGTGATCCAATTTCAGTCTCCACGGCTTCGGTGCACGCCATCGCAGCTTCGCGACCCAATGCCGCCGTCGACCAACCCAAAAATGTGGCAGCTACCTCCCATGCCGGATACATGGCGGTCGGACGGATCTGGTGCTTGGCGATGAGGTGATTGAAAGTTTTGAGGTGCCCTGCTTCCTGGTCGTACATGTGCTTCATCAAGGGTCGGAGGTGCGGGTATGAGCGGACGATCTGAGGAGTTTGCGCTTTGTAGATCAGCGTTGCGGCAAGCTCACCGGCCTGATTCACTCGCAGAGCGCTGTCCATGAATTCTCGCTGCTCTTTGCTAAGAACATATAGAGGTTTGGAGCCACCGGAGGTGCCAGCGGTAGTTGAAGCCTGCCGGCATTGGCCATGCTTAGAGGTTGACGGTACAAGGAAATCGAGGAAAATAGGGGTTGTTGCTGGCGCAGGATGACGGCAATGCGATAAGGCGCACCTGCGCAGAATAGGTAAAGGCAACATCGAGAAATCAAATTGGACTATTAATGAAGCCAATTCAAGGAACGCAGCTCAGAGGTCGCGTATTGGTCGCTTATACCGCCTTGGCGCTGCCGCGCGCTTATAATCGGCTTGGCATTGAACGTCATGAAGTTGACGGCTAAGGCCAACTTGCGACGACCATCTACCTGTTTTTTACGATACCCTCCATTACGTTCTCCCTTCGTCCCGTGTATAGAGTGTTTGTTGAACTTGGGACATTACTCCATCTGGAAAAGACGTTTTGGACCACCTTTTGCAAGTCTTGCCAACTTCTCCATATTTGGAACGACTCCTGGAAAGGAGGGAATAAGTCCATAGGAGCACGAATACTCCTATTGTTCTAGGGCTGTTGAATGCCTATTGATATATAGGCACTTTGTTCATTGAGTTCTATTGAGGATATAAGTGTATTGAGAAGATATTCACAATGGCGGACGATTTGGATGCTGAGCTGCTCGCTTTGGCGGGTGACTCTGAGGAGGAAACTTCACCACCCCCCAAATCACCAGCGCACTCCGCTTCTTCACACGACCAAGATCGAGGTACCTCACCGGCAGCCATGGGTCGCAAAGGAACTGCCAAATCGGTGGGGCGTCGATCCCGCAAGCCTGCGAAAGATGAATCGGAGGGTGAAGTGTGAGCAGTGCCCCTCTATTTTGATAATTAAGAGCCTCGCTGACCTAGTAATATATACAGGTCTGACGATGGATCCCGTCACTCGCTTCAGTCTGCCCCAATGTCCGAGTCCGAGTCAGAGGCCGACAATTCCGACGACAACGACGAGGATCGCCCCATTTTCCCATATGATAAGTTGTACTACTCGGCCCAGGACAAAAAGGACATTATGGCTATGCCTGAAATCCAGCGCGAGGAAACTCTATCCGAACGTGCCCAGCAAGTCGATCGCCACAACCAGGATCTGGCTCTACGCCGCCTTCTGGCATCTCGCTCGCGCGAGGAAGCACGGGCAGCTAAAAAAGCCAAGCGAAAGGCAGGCTCCGCCGGCTTGGATGATAATCAACGCAAGAGCTCGCGCCAGAAGACCACTCTTGGTGGCCGCAAAGTCGGAGAAACGTCCGGAGCCATCGAGGCTTACAAGCGCCAGCGTGAGCAGAAGGGCAAGCGGGATGAACTCCGTCGCCGAGACCCTACAAAATCCCGCCGCCGTTCGCGTTCCATGGGATCTGATATTTCTGATGAAGATGCTGATGCCGAGAGTGATCTTGAATTGGATGACCGCGTTGGCCGTTCTGTTTCCATTCCCAAGGATGACCCGCCCGCCGAGCTTCGGGAAATCCGACGTGCTCAAGTCGGACGTAATAACTTTGCCAAAGTTTGCTTCTACCCCGGATTTGAGAACGCTATGATCGGCTGCTACGCTCGGCTGAGCATTGGCCCGCACCCCGATAGTGGTCAGAATGAATATCGCCTTGGCCTGATTACTGGTAGGAATTTATGCCGCCTCGATTATTTTTGCATGCTGACATTTCTCCAGGAATCTCCCAGGGCAAGCCATACGCCTTGGAGGGCGAAAACGGTCGCTCATTTGTCACCGATCAGTATGTCAAGTTGGCACACGGAAAGGCTGTCAGGGACTTCCCATTCGTCACTTTCTCCAATTCTCCACTTACCGAGGTTTGCTTTTTTCCCTCTCAAATCACAAATCTTGCAAGCCAACTAACAGACAACTAGGCTGAGTACCGCCGTTATGTTCAGACCCTTGCTGTTGAGGATTGCAAGCTGGCTACAAAGGGCAAAGTTGAGTCGAAAGTTGCCGACATCAACCGTCTCCTCAACCATACATTCACTCGGGAGGAACTGAACGAGAAACTCCGTCGCCAGGGTGCTTTCGACCAAAAGAAGAATGTGCTTAATCGTCTCGAACTTGAAAAAAATCTGGAATTCGCCAAAGTCAACGGCAACATGGAGGAAGCCGAGAAGATCGAGGCAGAGTTACAGAAAATGGTCAATCCGACTTTGTCCTGGGGAACAAGCCTGGTCAAGAAAGAGGTCGATAGGGGTCCATCGGAAGCCGAACGAGTCCACCAGATCAACCTTCGCAACCAGAAGCTTAACATTGAGAATGGTCGTCGTGCTCAGCTCGAGGAGAGAAAGGCTGCTAAGAAGGCAGCCGAGGCTGTTGCCCGCGGAGAGGCTGCCCCAAATCCCTTTATGCGCGTGCGAACAGTGGCCAAAACTCACCACGATCTCAGTGGGGCAGCTAAATCCGCTGCTGCCGACGCCGCTTCTGTGGGAAACCAGAAAGATACCCTTGGTACCGCAAAATCCAACGGCAGTCCCGCACAGAAGGGAACTGCCGCCTCTCGCGTCACTCCGAAGAAGCCCAAGAATGGCTTCATGATTAGCTACCGCAACACCGATGATGAGAACATTGCGGCCCTGGATATGGACATTGACATCGAGATTTAATCTCAGTCAAGAATGCTGCTTTGTCTTGCGTTTCAGTTTGATAACGTCTGTTCGGCGAATCGATTTACTTGAGAAGATTCGTTGGTTTTGATTCCATGATTCCCCCGAACAAGTCTAATTTCTCAAGGACCCGTGGCGGTGATTGGCTCAAAGCCTCGCCTGCATTGTGATTGTATCTTTTTTTTTTCTTTTTCTTTTTCTTTTTTCTTACGCGATATTTGAGGAGTCCATGGGTGATCTCGGCGTCTATTCACAAAATAGCATCAAGCTTTGTATTATGAGATTCCTGGGAATAACAGCATGAGCAATACTCCCATCGTTGTTAGCAGTGCAGCATTGATCTACCGAAAGAGGTACTTTCATCAAAATCACACCAAAACCCCCTACAAAAAAAGATTAAAATGAGAAAATATCACTTGCTATTACAATACTCATTTCCATAGTTGGCCGTAACAATAATAAATCCACCACTTGGGAGAGAAATTAGACGATAAGATAAGGTCACGTGTGGGGCCTAGCAACGCGAGGAACGCGCATCGCGTTCAGACTATGCGTCCTTGAACCTGGCGTCCACTCCACCTTATTCCGGACCTTGGAAGTCTCAAAGCCCGCCTCCAGGTACAATCGATATGATTATGGGAATTATTTCCTAAAGCCCACCATAATTGACCATAATATTCACGACATGTCTTCACCATCCACGCCACGGTCGACGCGTTCTGCGTCGCCCACAGGCGATTCGCCGAGCATTATTACGCCCGGCCAGAAGATCAAGGCCATGATGGCGGCATTCGACAGTGATTCAGAAGACGACACACAAATTGCCAAGTCAACAAATGCTGTCTCGAAGCTTGATCTAGGGCGTGATTCGGTGCCGGCTGCTGGTACACGCGAGAATGGCCCATTGTACGACTCAGCAGGCGATTCAGACAGCGCAGATGAGATATTCCGACCAAAGGGCCGTATGGCTGCCCGTTTACAGGGTAATTCTAGACCGGCTGAACCCGATAACGAAGATTCAGCATTTGCTCGCGTGTCAAAGGCCATCCGATTAGAAAAGAAACAGGACGAGACGCCCCAGCAGACAGAACCACAACCCACACCCATCGGCGAATCAAGTGATGATGATGATGACCTACCTACGGCCGGTCCGAGGAGAAAGCATAAATCCACAACCAACTCGCCCAGGGCCGATAACAGAACGAGCCAAAGCCCTTCCCGTTCCAGGCCCGACTCTCCCCTCTTCGTATCCTCTCCAGGCGAACCGCATGACAACCCAGACACCCAAAACGAAGACACAAAAAATGCCACTGAGAACAAGCCCAAAGGAAACGCCCGTTTCCTGTCTCTTGTTGCTCAAAAGCGCAAGGAACGCGAGGAGCGAGAGAAAGTTGAAGCGGAAAAGAAGAAGGCCATTCGAAAAGCTCAGCTGGAGCAGTTTAGCTCGCAGATCCTCTCAGGTGAGGAGAGCGGTGCCGATGATCCCCGTTCTGCGAGCAAGCTCTCCCAGAAGGCTCGCCAGCCTCGCAAAGCCAGCAAGAAGGCACTGGATGAAATGAGACAGGAGACTCAGCGAATGAGCCGCAACATGCAACTAGCTCACCAGGCCAAGACAAAGAAGAAAATTACCAAGGAAACCCTCTTCGCCAAATTCAACTTCATGCAACCCGCCACCCCGGCCGAGCAGCTCGCGACAAATTCATCGTCAGCAGTCGGGTCACAAAATTCCTCTGACGGAGAACTACGCAATAAAACCAAAGATACCCCACATACTTCTCCAATTCCCGGGCATTTGGACGCCACCAAGTCGATTGCTGATTCTGAGCATGCCCAAGTTCAAGCAGCAGATGTGGATATGGATATGGATGCCGGCACCGAAGATTTACCTGCCCCGAAGGACCTCCTGGCATCAAACCAGCATCCTGCATTGTCCAAGAGCCCTGCAGTCCAAGAGGTCCCAACTTTCGTACCTGAGCCCAAACCCGAGGGTGCAAAATTGAAGAGGGTTTCGCGCCCACTGACACAACCACCTATCCGCGTGCTGCTTTCCAGGCAAGAGGTTGCTGCACACCAGAAAGATTTGGACGATTCTGATAGCGATCTTGAGGTGGTAACATCCCCTGGCAAGTGCCGTCGCATTGCAGCATTCGAAAACCTGCCTACTAGGCAGATGCATGAAGACCCCTCTATGACCAAGCTTAAGGCATTGGCGCACCTCACATCTCCTACCCGAAAAATGGCTTCCATGAACTCCGCAGAGCTTTCCGCAAGTCTATTATGGCGGGCCCGACAGCAAGCGGCTAAGGAGCGCCAGGAGCGCATCGAAGAGCTCAAGGCCAAGGGAGTGGTCATTGAAACAGCCGAGGAGCGTGCAGCGATGGAGGATGACATGGAAAATCTCGTCGATAAAGCACGCAAAGAGGCTGATGAAATTCGCCGACAGGAGAAAGCTGCTAGGAAGAAGGCCAACGACGATGATGACGAAGACGAAGATGATGACTATGAGCTTTCGGGTTCTGACCAGGAGGGTGATGGCGAAGGAGACGATGAAGACGATGAAGACGACCAGGAGGAAGAACACGAGCGCGTCAATGGCGGCGGGGATCTCGTCGAACAAGAAGCAGATGAAAACGACGATTCCGCTGACGATGAGAGTGAGGTCGCTCCTTCAGATACAGAGAACGAGATGCCTACCGCGAGACGGAAGCGACCAACTCGCGTGATTAGCGACGACGAAGACGATGACCAACCACAATCACCTTCAACGCCTGTGAGAGCGCCAAGTTATGTCCCACAGTCCGCCGAACGACCCAACTTCCTCGGGATGGGAACACCAGGTGACATGTCCTTAGGTCTGACGCAGGCATTTGCCTCCACATTGGATGGCAATGGTGCTAGCACTCAGGTGGAATCTGCCACCATGCCATTCTCTCTTCCAGACCCTGGTCGGCCTGTTCCTCAACTTCGAAAGGAGGAATCGGAGGTTCTTGTTCCAGACAGCCAGCCCCAGCCTCAGGACAAAGACTTCATGGAGGGCTACGCACAAAGTGTGACCCGAGTCTCGGAGTCGCCTGCGCCATATGCCTTCTCGGAGTTTTCCCAATCCCAGCTGCCAGACCCAACCCAAGACGAGGGCTTTGTATTCTCACCATTCGATCCAGCAAAAAGATTCAGGGGTACCCCGCCCATGTCTACCGTCGACACGGTCCTTGTGGGTCAAACTCAGTCTCCCATTGCTGACCGCAAGCGCAAAATGTTGCGGCGCGGACGTGCAGCTGAACTTTCCCAAGTCGACGAGAATGAGAATGAAGGTGATTTTGAAATCAACGCCAATGCCTTCAATGTCATGAAGAAGGATAAGGCTGTAAAGAAGAATCCTGCACCGCAATACAACAAGAAAAACAGCAAAGCGAAAGAGATTGTCGATGAGGCCGCCGAAGAATCGGAGGATGAATACGCAGGCCTTGGAGGTAACAGTGACGAGAGCGATGGCGAAGAAAATGCCATTGATCGCCAGATGATCAATGACAACAGTGGCGAGGTGGTTGATGAGAAGCAACTTGCCGCACTCAATGCGTATGTTCAGAGTTTGGTACATGGCCAATGGAAACATACTAACATCCTTACAGGGTTCACGATCGCAACCGTGACGAGAAAAATGTCGCCAAGTTGATGAAAGATATCACGACTGGCGCCCTCCGTCGTCGCAAGAATGCGGATGATGACTTTGACCTCGACGACTCGGACGATGAGCACCTAGCACGTCGCCGTGAGAAGCAACGCGAGTTCGCTAAGATGCGCCGCGCTCTACTTGCAGATGAGAAAATCGGCGAGATTGCCGAGAACCCCAAGAAGGCCGCATTCTTCAAGGCCGTTGAGGACCATGAAGTTGATGATGACTTCAATATCGACTTCCTGGAGGAAGAAGAGGGCGCATCCCAAGGAGAAGCATCGCAGGACCCCGCTTCAGGAGAACAATCTAATGACGCAACGAGTGATGGTCAAAACCGCAAACGCCCTCTCGAACCATCAGCTGAAGATGCAACCAACCGTCCGCCTGCTCGCCTCCGTCGCACCCCCGCCAGTGCAATGTCAAAGAAGCCAGCCACCATAGCAGAGATTCGTGAAACGTTGTCCTTCCTCACTGAAACCCCCGAATACGACTCCTTCCAAGACGACGCTTCTCTCGATGATGCAGAATACGGGCAAGAAGATGAAGATACTCCCGGTGCGGATGAAGGCGATGACAATCAACCACAACCAGACACCACCTTTGCCAAACCCAGCCATCCACGCCGCACGCGCGGAGTCGTGGTCGACCGTCTTGCACTCCTCCGACAAGCATCCTCCAACTCCGCCACAGGCACTAACACTGGCTCTGCAAACTCCAAGCTCGCATTCCACAGCGGCAGCGACGGAGAGGGTCCTATTGGATTCCGGCCTCCTCAACTTCTGCGTCGTGTCACAACTGGCTCTTCGTCTTCCAGTAGCTCGAGCGCCTCCAACCGTGTCTCCAAAGCTGCAGCTTCGGGTCCCAAGAAGGGCGGTGCCGTGAACTCTTATACAGCTGCCCGTGAGCGTGAGCGTGAGAAGGAGCTCCGCATTAAGCAACGCAGCGGGGGATCGAACATTGCCAAGTTGCTGGGTAAGCATACTGGTGGTGGTTTGGGTGGCCTGGATAAGGGCCAATGGGACTAAATGGGACTAAATTTCTGGATGGGTACGCGGTTGCTTTTTTATGTTATGGTATGATGGAATGGGACTGGTTTCCCGGAGTTTTCAAGCCATATATGGATTTCGAGCATTAGGCGTATTGTTCATGATTCACGCTACATATTCAATCAAACAATTAGATTGCACATTTCTCTACTGATCTTTCTTAGCACCAAGTTTTGAGTAATTTATGTGTTCTTTTTGCTCCACGACGACGACACTTAACGGCTAACGGGTCTGTGGATTCCACCTACAAAAACCAAAAAAAAGATGTGCATCATCCGTGAATCGAACACGGGCCTCGTCGATGGCAACGACGAATTCTACCACTAGACCAATGATGCAGAAGAACCAGCCGAATCTGAGAGCTGATTCGTTGGCGATGTAAGAGAGCTTGCTATTGAAGTAGAAGAGTGGAAAACACGTAGAACTACAAAATATGCCATTGACATTCGAACAGAATGGATGTAAACCAACACTATAGAAAGATTCATTTGTTTTGCTCTTCATAATCGTAAAATCCTTGGCCATTCTTAACGCCCAGACTTCCACCTTGAATCATCTCCCGAAGGTATTCCCGCGGCTCTGTAGGAATACCACTCCGAGTTTCGGCGTAGTGATTCTCAATGTCCAACACAACATCTAAGCCGACAACATCCATCTGTTCACATGGGCCCTTGGGTGTCTTCAAGACATCTTTGAAAATGGCATCAATTTCTTTAGGTGTGGCAACACCTTCGGACAATGTGAGAAGAGTCTCTCGCTTGATAGCAGCCCAGATCCTTGGAGATGGTTATAAGCCTGATCGTACAGTGCAGAGAAAGAACCTTGAGAGAATAACTCACCTATTGTATATGTAGCCAATAGAGTCTTGCTTGACGTGGAAAGGTGAGAATCCATGTTCTTTACATTGCCCCAAGACTAGATCAATCAGCTTAGGATCGCTATCCTTGTGGCCCATGATTTCAATTGCTAAATTACAAGTTAGCAATTCGAACAAGAAAATACTATAATTCGGAATAAGCAGTACCGGATGTCTCTGGTGGCCAATCTGACACAGAGTATTAGCGAAGCAGTCCATTTAGCATTGGATAGTCACCTACAGCAGTGCGCGCTCATAACTCTTTTGCTGTTTTTCAAGTTCATGCCCTCGATAATCTCAAATATACCGTAGCTACTCGAGTTCGAAGCAATAATTGTACCTTCGGGTGCAAGTTTATCAAGTTGAGTGATCAATTTTCGCTTGAGCTGCAAGTTCTCCGGTACACACTAGTTTCAGGTCATGTCAATCAACTGTCCTATAAGTTAGGTCAAGAGTTAAGTCGTACCTCAACAACGAGCCATGCATCTTGTAGTGTAGATTGCAAAGAAGAGGGCTGGGAAGTCTCAATCTGCCCCCAATCTCCGTCATGGTCTGTAGCATCTGCACGAAGTTGTTCCACATATTTCAGACCATCCTGGAGTTGTTGCTCTTGAAGATCTACCAGACGGACAGTGCCACCTCGGCTTGACCACTTTAACAAGTCAAAACCAAGACAGAGGTTCATGATCTTGAATATCAGTACTTACCATGTGTGCCAGACGTCTACCTTGTGTACCAGCTCCGATGATTACAACAGAACCCTGCGGCTTTTGAATACCTTCCATCTCCAATGTTGAAGCAGAGCGGGCCCTATGGATTGAATTTCGAGAAAATGCAGCAGGACCAATTCCCCAACGTTTCGGGAAGATTCCACAGCGAGGATAGAGATCACAATATAAGTTCGGAGTCCAATGCGCAGTTTGGTCCCGCACCCGTAGCCGACGGATATGCGGGGTGTACAGCGGGACATGGCGGCACAATGGACGGGCACTTGATTGGTTATGTATATATCCCGAGGCATTCAACGTGGAAATCCTCATTTTCGGTTTGATCGTCGCATTATAGATTGATTTGGTAAAAACGGGTTGAAAGAGCCTAATTAATCCCTTGTAGGGAGGAAAGGCGGGTCCAAAATAATACGGCGAAGAGTCGCGAACTAAATACACAATATATCTGCAATGGATATAATCTTCCTATTTACCGTGATCCTCACTTGTTGAATGTTCACAAACATGATTTCCATTGCTCGGTGCTCCTCCACGGTAATGAATGGACCTGGGAGAGTTTGAGCACTAGAACCACATTGACGATAACCAGTGATAGGCAAGGGTCCCCGGTACCATCTGCAGATGTGTTATGCTCAGTACAATTTTGGGGCACGGTCTCGAGATTGCGCTTTGTGTGTGCCGGCGGAAAGGAAAGTCTCTGCGGGAATTGTGTAGCAAAATCTTTCAGAGCCAAATCAAGAGCTGGTTGCTACCAAGTAAGCTCTAGTGGTAGAGAGAAAGGTGGTGTGTGGTCTGTTCCAGAGAGCGAAGCATGGTACCGAAGTGTCCGAGGTAATTAGCACAGACTCACGATATGTCAAGAGATTTGGATGTTGTCGTTGTGTCAGTTTGATACATAGAATAATCAGATTCCCGAAGCCTAGGTAGCATCGAGGCTATCTTCTTGACTTGTGGCTCGATATAAATTGTCGAAGGCTGACTTTGATCAAGTTCAACTGTGCATCTGCCGTCCGCCGTCTGTTGACAGTGCTTTTATGGGAAACGCTCCAGTTTATCTGCTAACTTTAGGAGATTTAGGAATGCCTTCGGTTCATAGTCCTCGGTATGATCTCGAATAAGCAAATAGCTCTCCCAGCCTGCATCCCTTGCAGCCTGACAATCCTTTTTATGATCATCCCCCACATGCACAGATCTGAATTTGGTTCTGCTGGTCAACCATGGGCGGGCAACCTTTAGAGCTTGCCGTCTCGCCACGTCAAATATCAAACGATGAGGTTTCTCTTGACCGGCTTCATAACTCGTAATGACCATATCAATATCAAGTTCATAGTTGCAGTCTTCATGATCTTTGTTGTGTGCACTGGCAGTATCTTGTTTGATATTTCGTTCCTCGAACCCTGGAAGATCCATACTCGATTTATCCTGGTCGGCGCGCATATCACCAACCGTCAACCCCAACGACTTCAGCACCGCGGGGACGCGGTCATCCGAATTGGATACCACCCCCACAACAATCCTATCAAATGACCACTTATGCGCGGACTTGAGACGGCGCATTCGGCGGAAGAAAGGTAGCACATCGTCATAGAGCGCGTACCCCTCGGCACCAGCAAATCGATCGAGTAGGGCTTCCACCATGGCATCAGAAACATGCTCTTTGGGGGTTCCAGGGCGCGTCTCTCCATTCTCTGTAGACAAAACACGTCTGAAACTCCCCCTGATTACCTCCTCCCACCACTGCCTCGGCCCTCCGTATTGGCCTCGGAGAACATCCGCGCGACCGTAATTTGGGTATTGACGCATCTGCGCACGATATGTGTCCCGGAACGCTGTTTCGAGCTTATTCGGGGTGACAGTGGTGCGCGATAATCCGAATTGGTGCGCGGTCGCGGCATATTGCTCGGGGATGGGGAGACGCGGGTAGAAGAGGGTGCCGAAAGCATCGAAGGTGAGGAGAAGAGTACGTGAATGTGCCGGTATAAGGCGGGTAGTTGGGGCCGACATTTTATGCCTGGAGAAGAGTGATATCGGTTGAAACAAGGGGTGTTGGAGATGTGTTGAGCTTCGCGCCCTACGCAACGGCCCCACTCTTCTGTTGACTCCCCTCATCTTCCCCATCTTTCCCATATTCAAGGAATTTACAAAACCCTCAATGTTTCAATGCTTGTCGCTGTCAATAGTAATAAGAAGTATTTTGATCTCTGATTTTATTTTAGAACTGACTATGCACTTGTTCAACTCAAAACACAAGCAAAATTATCTCATCGCGCATGACATCAACTTCTATACTACACTTTTAGTATATATCTTCAACTAGATCTCTGTTGATTGAATTGGGTTAGAAAGCAAGCCTGTCTATTTAATGAAATTAGTGGGGAGAAATGCCACAGTGAAGACGTACAGAGAGCAGAGCATCCATATAGCTGTTGAAGTTTAAAGATATATAAATTGTAAATGCCTTCATTCCACCAAGAACGTATTAGATTATATATTTTTATGAACACCCCTACACTCGTATTTTTAAGCTTTATCTAAATTGATTAAACGGGATCTGAGCTACTCTTAACCCCTA
This sequence comes from Penicillium hordei, assembly GCF_028827395.1. Classification (NCBI taxonomy): domain Eukaryota; kingdom Fungi; phylum Ascomycota; class Eurotiomycetes; order Eurotiales; family Aspergillaceae; genus Penicillium; species Penicillium hordei. Next base: position 1,679,189 of record NW_026623146.1, on the reverse strand, counting down.
CATCGTAGCCCTGAGCTCCACCAAATGATCCTAGTATTAGAGCCACTTATGACGACTGTATTAATGCCTGCGTTGTGGGAAGCACCCGATAGTTAACCTGTCACTTTGCCAGTCTTATGTCACAGGGCTTAGCCAAGCTTCACCCTGTAATATATGAAATGAAGAACGTGTTTCATAAAACCACAGGACTCGGAATATCCAACAGAAGAAATTCATGGTTCGGCCTATCGTCGGCATTACTGCCATTGCCAAATCGCGATAACAGATTTGACAGTCTCGCCCAATTCTGAGTGGGCCAGCAGTCTAATGGCAGGATTTCAGTGTTGGAAAAATGAGCAGATCGTGTTCTAGAAAAGTATGAGCTTGCCTTGATTTGGAACACTTAAGGCCACCGAAGACTGTTCTTCCAAGGTTACTTCTAGAAGGTGATTATGCATCATTACTTGAGGTGGGTCCTGCAATGTGATTCTGCTTATGACATGCTTGGTAAGGACGTTAGGAGAATTTTTATGATATCCACTATCCACTTGGCAAATATTCCAGAACTTTATTCTATGAGTATCCAAGTGCCTAGGCATCTGTGGAACGGTGGCTGAGAGACAGGGGACTTGATAAACGCCTCTTCCATGGAGTACACTAGAATACACGAATCAAACTTGAGGGAACATGTACCCCGTAAAGCTGCAGATTGATTATATCTACGTCAGCGGCAGACTTTGGCTGGGAAAACGTTCTCCCGGAAGAGTAAACGGATACCAAGTGGAGTCATGTTTATTCAGTCTGAGATTTCTTAAAACAGCGGCAATTTAAGTGCTTCAACATCCAGGACCGACATACCCCATCTGGTGTACAAAAATGTATGTTGTAGTTCTGTTCTCCCTTCTTTGTGAGCGTGTGCCGGCTAAACGTTCAAACGAAAACTTGGCAGGCTGTGCCAACCAGAAACTTAGTGCTCTTATCTGATCGCACTATACCTCATCGGTGACATTTGAGGAAATTAAATATCCACGGCGAGCCATGTTTCGCCATGTTTCTGACCAAGTCTTTAACAATTGATCCACCTGGTTTGACTGGATGGGTCCGGCACACTTGTCGCGAAATAGTTAAAATGGCCAACTCCCGTCCCTGACAGGGGTTCTAGATCGGGATTTCTTAGTGAGATCTTATTCCTCCATAAACGTCAAAATGAAGATCTTCCAGGCTGGCCCTCTCGCCATTGCTCTCTCTGTCTTTACAGGACTTGCCTCCGCTTCGGTCTTCCAGAACCACACCTATGACTATATTGTCGTCGGTGGTGGCCCTTCCGGTATCATCAGCGCCGAGAAGTTCGCCAAGGCAGGCAAGAAAGTTCTACTCCTTGAGCGAGGTGTCGGACCAACTGTCGCCACCGGTAATAATGAGACCCTCACATGGGACCACTCATTGACTCCTATCGATCTTCCCGGTCTGTCCGCCGACATCGGCGCGCTCGATGTCTGGAACCAGTATATGTGCACCGACACTGCTGGCAATGCTGCCTGTGTGCTCGGCGGAGGTGTAACGGTCAACTATATGGTCTTCGTTCACCCACCAGCCCGTGACTTCGACGACAAATGGCCCAAGGGCTGGAAGTGGAAGGATGTCGAGTCGGCTGCAGACCGACTCTACAAGCGCAACCCGGGAACTACCCTGCCCTCTGCCGATGGCAAGCGATATGACCAGGGCCTTTACGCTGTGCTGTCCAAGTTCTTTGGTGGCCTTGGTTGGAAGTCGGTGGATATGATCGAGCAGCCGAATGAGAAGCACCAGATCTACAGCTACCCGTCCTGGAACGTGCAGGACCAGATGCGTGCAGGCCCTGTTCGCACCTATCTCCCCGATGCTGTCAAGCAGGACAACTTCCACCTTGCTCTCCGTACTAAGGTGATTCGCTTGGTCCGTTCCGGCGGTCATGTCACTGGCGTCGAGATTCAGACTCCCTCGGGTCGCTCCGAGGTCATTAGCGTTGCTCCCCACGGTCGCGTGGTGCTGGCTGCCGGTGCTCTGTCTACTCCCCGTCTGTTGTGGAACTCCGGTATTGGTGGCAAGACCCAGATTGAGACTGCGAAGAAGAGCGGTGTTGCCGTTCCTCCCAAGGCTCAGTGGATTGACCTGCCTGTCGGTGTCGGTCTCATGGACCACCCCATTTTCCCGATTACCTTCAACACCAACACCTCATTTGGTCTTGTTGACTACGAGGGAGTCCTTAACGGATCCGACTCTCGCGATATCTCCCTCTACCGCAAGGACAGCGGTGTCCTGACCCAGGGTAAGCACCGCATGATCTTCTTCACCTCCGAGGAGATTGATGGCCACACTCAGTACTACCAGGGCTCATGCGCGCCTACTGATGAGGGTGTGGTAACCATCACCGCGTACATGACCCATGGACTCACCTCGACCGGTGTCCTGGGACTTGATGCCAGCGGAAAGACTGTCATTGAGAAGTCGCCTTATCTCCAGACCGCTGCTGACCGGAAGGCCGCCCGCACTTTCATTCAGAAGATGGTCAAGGACATCACGGCTCCCTCCACTGGATTCGAGTTGGAGACCAACACCAATGTCTCGGCCATCATTAAGGCCCAGACTCCTGGTACACACTACACCAGCACTGCCAAGATGGGTACCGATGATGGCCGCAAGAACGGCACTTCCGTTGTCGATACCAATACTAAGGTTTATGGAGTGGATAACCTGGTAAGTGACCTGGAGTAATTTGTTTACTCAAAAGATGATGCTAATCCCCTTTTTCTTAGTTCATTGTTGATGCCAGTATCCATCCCGACCTCCCGACCGGTAACATTCAAGCCGCCGTCATGGTGGTTGCCGAAGCCGCTGCCGCTAAGATTTTGTCCAACTAGGCTAGTCATTATTGAGAAAATAGCCCTGGAGGCGATCAGCGAACCTTCAGAATCCGCAAAGTGGTGAATGTCCGCAACCCCATACATTGTATAATATATATCCGGATAGAGTGTGAGAATTCCGGTCCAAATTGAGTATTTACAGACATATTATATGAAATCTATGAAATCTACGCAGTATGCCACTAGAAAATCCCAACATGGAAAGCATTGGAACATTTACCAAAATTGATAAATCCAATGAAACCCCTGAGTTCCCCGGATCCATCGAAAAGTTTAAATTCTCAAACTCAACGGCTTTTTGACTTTCTCCCCTGACTTTCTCCCCTGCACATCTTTTTCTATGGAATGTTCAGTATGGGTTAGGATATCAATACCCGAAAAGAAGATTTTGTCCGGACTTATACTGCGTATAGGGGCTATCGTCAACATGTACTCATTCTCATTCCTATATCTCTTCTTACACCGCTCGATGCAATGTAATGTAATAGTAATTCAAGTGATATTCAGTGTTCTGCCAGTCTTCATCCCTAGAGACATAATATCCGAAAAGGGGGTGTTTCACTAAAAAATGATCCTATATCTAAAAGAGTAATCCCAAAACAGTACTCCCCCAGGTGGCTGTAGCCTGGCGGCGACGCCTACGGAAGGCGAGCGTCAGCTCCCCCCGCGGCAGAATCACAAAATGCTCGTCGGTCGACCCTCCGCTTTAGCAGAAGTGGAACCACCACGATTCACATTGTATTGTGGATTGACCTTCCCACTTATCCAACAGACTGATGATAACGAATATCAGCATTGAATCTTTTGTCCCCCACCTAACCATGGGTGTGTCTTTTTTTTTGCTTGAAAAAAGAGGGTCCAAAGGTGAGGTATTTCCAGGGCCGTTCCTTTCTTTTCTACATTATTTCATCAAAGAATTCAGGCAAACAGCTGCGTACCCCTGTTACCCCTGTCAATCCCCTGAGGAGATCTGAACTGGTGATATCATTACCAATGCTTAATCCGGCACTCTGCCGGCAAACAAATAACTCACCGCGACTAACAGCAATTAACGGACTCACGGACTCACGGACTCACGGGCATCAAGCCCACCCACTGTGGGGGACTAAGATTATAATCAGCGTTAATATTGCCCACGTGGAGTTTAACCTTCTTCTTACAAATTGATTTGGCAGATAGACTGCTGATCTTAAGGGACCTTAGTAGAGGAGACCACCAATCATTAACCATTTCGACTAGTAAGGTTGGTGTGTCGATCCCCGGTTGACTTCTAAGGTTTACTCCCTACGACGCTATCAATAACAAGCGCCAGTGAATTGGAGGTCGGAGCCCTCATTGCCATGGTGGTATGGAGCCCGGAATACTTTGAAGGCCAAAGAGAATATCTGGCGATGTGTCCCTATAATTGGGATGCTTTTTTTTTATGTCTCGACTAGGGGGCTTTCTCGTCTCAAAAATGAGCTGGATTTGACCGCAAAAATGACGATGTCATCGATGTCTTGGCCTTACCCTGACAGTTCGGGAACTACCCCCGGCTTTGTTTTAGAGTCGAGTGGATGATCTGCAAAGTGGCTAATGAAGATGGGCCTCGTATGAAGCTTATAGCGGAACTAAAACTGTGTGTCTGATCCAATTTTATGTGGCGGCGGCTTCGTTGGCCACTCAGCGTGAAGCTTACGTCTTGGGAGATGAAACTGGGACGCTATTGCTCCATTCCCCATCGGACTCATTTGCGAGACGAGCAGCCCCTCTATCAAGGCATCTGTTAGCTCAGGAGTACACCCAACACGTCAACAGACGAGGGGTCGGACTCGTATCAACGCTGATCCCCTACCAACAGTTATCGTATATAACCCAAGACGTCTTGCCGTGATGTTTGAACTCTAAGAACTTTCTTCTTGTCATTCCTTACCAAGTCATTCCTTAATCTCGGTTTATACCGTCCATTCATTTGTACCAAACAAGTCTTTGAACTTATTCCACTCACTAAACGACAAGATGAAGTCTTTCGCCTTCTCCGCTGCCCTTTTGGCCTCAACTGCTATGGCCTTGCCCGCCAACATCATCCCTTCGGGCACCACCGGCTCTTTGCCTTCTGGAATTCCCTCTTGCCTGCCCTCCGGCGTCGTCCCCTCTGGCATCCCTCTGCCCGTGGTATCTCTGATCCCCACCTGCTCCGGTGCCGCCGCATCCTCGATTCCCACCCCTACCGGCGCCGTCTCCGGCATGACCGAGGGCGCCGGCGCCGGCGCCGGGCAGGTTCTTTCCATCCTCAACCAGGCCGGAACCTCAAACTTCAAGATGATGGCCGAGTCCGAGCTCCAGAGCCTTATGAGCAAGCTGCCCCTTAGCACTCTCGAGAAGCCCGTTGGCCAGGTCGTCCAGACCGCTGAGTCCGTCGACCAGCTCGACACCAGCAGCAGCTCCGGCCTCACCCACGTCACCGCCGTCCTCGAGAATGGCAACGCCGCCCTCATCAAGTTGACCCAGGAAGTTGTTGATCTCCTCTCCAGCCTCGGCCTCGGCGAGGTTGGCAGCCTTCTCGGCTCCATTGTTGGCGGCCTTGAGTCCATCACCGGCAACGTCAAGCGTGCCGACCCTCTCCAGAATGTTCTCTCCATTACTGACGTGAACGGCCTCGCTGGTGGCAAGGACCTTCTCGTCCAGGTTGAGCCTACCGTCCTCGGTCTCCTCAGCGGTCTTGACCTCTCCACCGTTCAGGGCCCCATTGGCAACGTTGTCGCCATGGCTCCCTCCGTCTCCGAGCTCAAGTCCAAGATCCCCAGCATCCCCGGTGCTGACTTCATTGCTGTCAATGCCGAGGACAAGGCTTCCGTCCTTTTGGTTAAGGTTAACGGCGCTGTCCAGGGTCTTCTCTCCACTCTTGGCCTCGGCAGCGTTGGCACTGCCGTCGGCTCCATCGTCTCCTCCGCTAAGGGCGCTGCCTCCCAGTAAATTTTCTACCCTTGATGGGATGATCGTTCTCTTCTACCATTCACCAATCTCATATTTTTATATAAAGGGAATACGACGCCGTGGTTTGCTTTGGAACTAGCGCATGCAACAATAACGAACCCAATGGTCCCCCTTCTACCTACTTCTTGAGCATTATTATGTTTTGTATAGTGTATATATCCTCGAAAAATGTTCTATATCTCTGAATTAAGCTAATTATGTCCAAAACAAAAAAAGTCCGGTTGTAAGGGGTTTCAAACCCCGAACTTGAAAATGGATTCGTGATCTACAGTAGATCGTTCAGTGGCGCATTCCACCCCAGTAACTCTCTCCGCCTTGATCGTATGGGTGTGATGCATCCTTGCACTGAGGGTTCTCATAGTCCTGGATCGTACCCATGGGCCAAATGGGCACGACACAAATCTCATTCGCCGCACAGCCACTGCACTCCTTCCACGTCGCCCAATCCAGATAACCAACCAGATCCCGAACAACCTGAACCGCAGACTCAAGCTCCTTTTCCTTCCTTGCCTCAATCAAAGACGAGCAGATTTTGTGAGCAACACCGTGAACAGCCTGCGCCGCAAGACCGCCACTTTCCAAAGATCCCGACGGCAAGAACTGAGTCGCACAACGCTCACTCTCAGCATCATCATCCCGATCACTGTAGTCAATGAACGGAGACAGAACACGCTCAATCTCAGCCTGTAGCCGCTCGATTGAATCAATGCTACCGGAAATAAAGTATGACAGCTCCTTACTGTACCGAGTCACGATCATATCCGTAATCGCCTGCCAGTCCTCGCTGACATCGGCAGGATTCTGCGTCAAGATTAGACGTGTGACTTCGGTAAGAAGGAAAGCGCGACTTCCAGGAGAGAGGCTGGTAAGTCGGGGGAGGGTTGAATTGTCTTGGAAGAGGTCGACATTGTGAGAGAAGGCTGTCACAAAGTGGTTGAAGTTCAGCGAAACACGGTTTCCACCGATTCCGTTGTAGCGTGCGGTGATTGCGCGCATCCACCGCGATGAGTCGAGGCCGCCTCCAGGCCCGCGGTGGGGAGGTCCTCCAGGACCACCAGGACCACCGGGGCCACCGGGGCCGTGTCGCTTTCCATCATCATCCTCCGTCCTTGGGCCATGACCGTTGTGGTGCTTGTCATCACCCTCTTTGTGAGGACCATCCCAGCCACCATGTTCACGGTTACCCCGTTGTTCCTCAGAGTTCTGCTTAACCTGTGTGATTCTCACAGGAGTTAAGTCGCGGTCAAAGTCACACAGGATAATCTCAAAGCCAGCTTCCATGCGCAGCACACCGTCAATGCAACCCTCCCATTCCTTCTCGGCCATCTCGCAAGCTAGTCTGGCGCGTTCGCTCTCTTGCCCATTACCCCGACTCGGAGAATCATCTAGCGCGCCGTTGAACAAAATCGCATCCTGAGAATCAAGGGTTCCCTTCGATGTCTTGGCAGCAGACATACCGTCGAGATACAAAAGGCGGAGATCCTTGGCAGCAGCGTACGTATGCAAATACCCGGACTCATTATCATCGAGTGCCTTTGGTGGGCGACCACCTGGCGGGCCATGATGTTTCTCATCTGTGTCCTGGTGTTCCCGCTTCCGCAGCTCACCATGGCCTCCAACCTGTGGCTCGGTATCATCATCGGAGGGTAAGTGTGGCGGGGGCCCGCGTCGGGGCCGGGCGAAGACCATGGCATGTTCGGGCTCGAACGCCAACCACTCGGTGCCATTCACCGGGGTGGCCTTGGAGGTTCCGTGGTAGAATTGTGTACCGGCGGGAACACTCGCGAGGAAGAACGAGACGCCGTTGTGGTGTAGAGACGATCCCCACTGGCGCATTGAATCCTGGATCACGTTGAAGATGTAATTTTCATTTTTGATCGGGGTTTCGTTGTCTGGGGCCTTTGAGAAGGCCGTTGATAAGCCTAGAAGCCCGCATAGCGGGATGAGTGATGGTGGCCGCATTCTGGAAGAGACACTACTCTGATAGAAGTGTGAAAAAATCGACTATATTGGAAAATTTTATCAGATCGTAGATCCGGCTGCATTGGCGGAAAAAGCTCCGTTCATATATCAGGCTACAATAACGTACTATAGAAAGCCGCGTCATCAATTCGTGGCTATCCACTTTCTGGTAGTTCGGCCCGACACTAGGAGATAAGCAATGGCGAGTGGAGAGTCAGGTCGGCCGAGTTGGATAGTGGACATAATCCATGGCCAGAAATATTATGTATTACAGGTACACTTATCTAGGTAGGTCGACCTCAAGCCAACTCAAGGGATGACTTCATTATTCCCGAAGTGGTGCAATCGATTTCTCCCGAAAGCCTTCGGGATGTACTGCTGTGGTTGCGTACTCATTTGGGTCTCGGAATCAAAAAGTATGTTTTTTTTACGGCTTTCGTATACAAGTAGACAGACATCTCAAAGGATATCTAAAAAAACATCTAGTAAGACATGAGAAGGCCGCATAAGTGGCCGACTATTCGTGTTTGTAGTAAAGGAGAACCTGATTCCATTAGACCTAGGAATGGTGTTTAAGGATACATTGTCATCAACTAGCTAGGGTAACTATAACACGCAGGAGACAAATCGGCAATCTTGGGAATGAAGCCATAAGAAGTAAACAAAGCACCAAGGAAAAATAGATTTATCTCGGGATCTGTTGCGGGAAGTCTACAGTGCTTTTGATAGCTCGTAGCAGATGCCTAGATTTAATAAGCATAGGTCCAATCATCACCACATCAGCGGGTGTGATCTCTCGACATTTTGACAGAAAATGAGCGGACATTGGGACACTTGAGATGCGGTAACGGAGTTCCACAAGAGCCTCCAGCACATCATTAGTGTATGAGCGGATTGGCTATCTACCAGACACTGTTGCATATTGTGGGTGAATTTGAAGTGTCAAAAAAAGATCTCAATTGCAACGTGGTTTACCGGCCTTCTGTTCATACCTGTCTGAAGCTGATTGTCTCTTCTGTATGTTCCTGACGAAAGGACATAATAGTGTGGGTAATCGTCATGCGTGTCTTCATATTGGATATGACACGGTAAGCTCGTGCTCAGGAATAGGTGTGATACCCGCCTCTCAGCCTAATTTGCGATTCAGGTATGGCTGTATTTTGTTAGCTTTGAGCACCAGAGAGATCCTCAAGTCTCGTTAAGTGAGCTAACTGACCTTAGGGTGAGGCAGCTCATCACCCAAAGCAACCCTCATAGCAAGGACTCACCATTGCTATATATTAATACCTTCGTCTGCTACAGAAAGTGCCAACGTTGAAAGTGAAGAGAAAATGAAGGCAGAGGCGAAATTACCCTGTCTATCCGACTCGGCCAAGGAATGCGATTTTATTAGTTTCATGCGTATGGAATACTGTATTCGCCTTCGCACGTATACTTCATTGGAGCTTCAGCTAGTTGTAATTCAACGAGTGAATCGAAGAAGGGTCTGCTATGTATTTCACCTCTGTTTCACCCTACATTTCAGGTATACTACAGACAGAGAGAAGGGTGAGAGCAGTGTGAGGATAGTCCATCTTCCTTATGAGACCAGTAAAAAATAAAGTCCACAAATTTCATGTAGGGCGTGTGTACCCCGTCGGCTCTACCTGTTCCGTCATGGGTATAGTCGTAGGGCTGACGCAAACTGCAGGTACAGGGGTAACGGTGACGTCACCGTTCCTGTTGACACCTTGAGGACTGAGCGTCCTCGGGCAGTAAAGGAATGAACGCCGTAGTGTACGGACAGACGGATCGTTGTCAGTCGTCGTCTGTGACTGCGGGTTCCTCCGATCTGATTCGATTTGATTCGAGCAAGGTGATGGTGGAGGAGATGAGTGTCCAACCACCAAGGGCGACGGCCTGACGAAACGTTCACGTGTCGTTTATGATGCTGTTTAAAAGAAAATGCTGATGACAGGCGAAACACACTGTCGTCAAAAAATGTGCTGGCGTCGCCAGAGACGTGCTACCAGTTGTAAGCCTGAAAGCTAGGGGAAGGTAAAGATGATGTATTAATCTATCTACCGGAGGCTAGATATTCTGGCTGACGGCTGATATCAGCAGCCGACGGGTTACAGCGTGTTCAAGCCAGACGTTTGTGAGACTGTTTGATATGAGAATAAAGAACTTTGTATTGGCTCAAAACGAATAATTCCTGGTCACCCGGACAGTAGATGGGTAAGTCGCGACATCGGCTATGCCGCTCTTGGGATGTTGATAATAAATTTCCAATCAGAAAAGCCCTGCCCAAACTAGTCCGAAGATCTGATTATCCAAGTTCTCTTCTTCATTCAGAACAGTCATCGTTTCGTAAAATGTCTCCATTCGGTGATTGATAAGATTGAAGAGGATATCGACGTGCTGGGGATCTAGGAAGCTGAGGCCAAATGTCATCAGCTCCTGGTAGACGACAATGGTGTCCCAGAATTCCTGAAGGAGCTTGTCGCGAACAGCGGCCCGTTCGATATCTTGATGATGGATGTCCATCAGGACTTCTAACTCGGTATCGTTGAGGGAAAGGATCGGGGAGCCTTCTGACATAGCTATGTATTGTCAGCTTTGTATTGTGAAGATTGCTTGAAGTGAAACTGAGAGATATCCGGCTGACTTGTAAAATCCCAACGGGCTCCTAGGCAAAAGAGACAAAAAAGAAGAAGATAACGTCGCAGAGAAAACTTCGAGAAAGACATTGGGTTAGCTTTAAGTCATTACACACTGTTGTTATAGGCTGGGGCAACTTACTGGTAACTCAGCTGTGTGGAATTACACAGTGCAGAAATGTGAGTGGTGCGGGTTGTTGAGAGTACAAGGATGGTGGAAGACTTGGATAGATGTGGAAATGGCACAAAATTACAGGAAGAGGGGGGCTTCAACGTTAACAAAAAAGCAACGAGAACCTCTCATTTGGTGTTTGCATGAAACATTCATATAATCCTCGTCAATTCAAAAAGGTCAAGTATGTCTCGTCGTTTAAGTTACCACTGTACTGGACCCTCCGAAGACCAGAAAGCACAGACGGTGCATTCTTGGAATAGAGACAGAGATAGCGATCGACGCAGGGTGCTAGACTGGAAGACCAGAGGTCTGGATATCTGGGTTTGCTACCTGCGACAGTGGGGTAGGAGACAACCCTATAAGGGAGCCTGGCCTAGAGTCTGAGCCCATCCATCCCATGTATAGCTTTATCCGGGCTCCGAGGAATTCTCGTCTAGACTAGTATGCAAGAACAAAGAAAGAAAGAAAGAAAGAAAGCGAAGCTCAATGATTCCATCCGATGTATCATGGACCTGGCAATGGCACAAAGCCATGTGGAATCAAGTTCGCATGGTAGGAGATCTACCAACGCCTGGAATGCCGTGTGGAGGAGTCGCGCTTCGCAAAATTGGGGTATCTCTCTGGATCCGTCGAGTGGTGCGGTAACGGAGGTCCATTAGGACGTCCGACTCGGAATCATCGAGCGAGCGAATTGGGAATCCCGGCATTTCTATGTATTGTTAGCACTGCAGCAACAGGGGAAATGCTGGGAATTTAACTTTCACTCAGTTCTCATCAACAAGGCCATTGAAACTGCTGGGAGCTATAATGAGAGTGTGGTCATGTAGTTGTCAGTTGTGGGGTTTTATGTGACCGAGAAAGGTTGTTTAGGCAGTGTAAATAGGGGGAAACGAAAAGGAAAGGAAGAGAGTGAGAAGGCCTTTGTATTGTGGTGAGTTAAGGACTGGTATTTGTTTGGACTAAGAGCTCTAGTGTCTCAGCAGTGCATGAGCTCATGTCTCGAAATAATAACATACAGGAGAAGGCTTAAGTGCAGGATATAATTATGAAGTGTCACCTATAATCGGTTGAGGGTAGAGTACGCCGTAGTCTATGGATCATTTGAGAATCGAGTAGGTATTCATATCATGTGTCAACACCTCCCCACACCCTTCAAACGTCTTCCGGTCTTGTTCTTCTTCAGACACCCACGGGATAAAGTCCTCATTCAAAGCTTCCATCCGACGTGAAATTAACCTGAGAACGGCCCAAAAGCTTGCGAGGTTAAGTCCCTGTTGGGAGAACCCTAGTCACCTAGTAAGACGTCGACAAACCTCGCTTCTTGGTGGAGACAGGAGCGTAGCCTAGTATACACAGTGGCTCCATAACAAAGGTCTACTAAAATCTCCAGCTCTGAATCATCGAGTGACCGAATCTAAAATTAGGCCATCCTAGATCTTGTTAGCTTGGGTGGCCCAAGGTATCTTCAAGTAGTGTTGATTGAGCTTTCTAACTTTGAAATAAGACACTCTTCAACAGTAAGGCTCGTTCAAGGTAAGTTTGGGAATAATGACTATTATTCAGTTATTATCGGGAGCGTCTTTTGAGGACTGGAAAACTCGCTTGAGGTGTGGGTGTAAGGTCTGAGCTCAACAAGAAGCGTTGGTTGGATAGTGTAGACAAAAGTGAGAAGTAAGAATGACCGACTGATAAAAGACAAGGTAAAAAGAAAGAAGTAGAGGGTGAAGCAATATTTGTTGGATGAGAAGTCCAAAACTGGCAGGAGCAAGATTCCATCCCTGATCTCCATCTCTGGCTTCTTCATCGTTTTCCAACGGTTCATTCTCGGCTTCAATATCACCACCGGAGAGCGAGTTCGAGGCCTGTTGTTTCCATTAAATGATGCTCTTTTGTTCTTTTATTTTTCCGTACATTTACAGGTTTGCATTTGCCCTCTTGAAAGTTCCTCGTTGGACATGCCGCTTATAATTGGCAAAGGCCCTGAACGCGAAAAGATGGAAGTGACGCAGAGGCAATTTACGCTGGGCACAAAACCATGTTCAAAAAATACAATGCAATAACGACCCAAAGTCATTATATTAATATAGAAAATCCAAACTGGAACTGTAATGATAGTCTGGGGTGGTAACTGAGGATAAATTAAAGTTGGGTTATGCCAGTTGAGTGAAATGCCTCTTATATATGTGAGTCAAACAAAGAACAAAGGGTTGGACAGCACAAACAACAATGGTCAACTAAACGTAGTTTGTAAATATATAAGCCTTTGATATCATCAGGTTTGATATGTATCTGCGCGTTGAGAAAATCATTGGCAGAGTCATGTTTGAAAATATAGCTCAGCATCCTAAACTATAATTGTTTTCCGTTGATTTGATGTACATAAATAGACTTGAATTCACCCATTATGAATTGGTCTCCACTCTTAAACCGTAATTTATGCATTCATAGGTCGCCGAGCATTATGTGGGGTTGTCAAAAAGTGAAGTTGGAGATAACAAGTGTTGTTTAAATGAACCTTTGAAGAATCCCATTTTGTTATATTCACTGATAGGCTCGTTGGGTACTATATTTGCATGTACATATACGAGGTATCAAAACAAAACCGAGAGAATTAAGATGTGATCTTAAAGTGAATTACTCATATATATAGGGAGACAACAAGGAAGGCCTTATAGATAGCCAAATAGAGAAATGATGGAGAATGCCACCTAGTTCAAATCTCTAAAATGATACCTTATTAACTTAGATCTATGTTTATCGTAGCCGCCTGTACCCATGTATCAATTACCGATTTCGAGGAATCGACTGGTGTTATATTGTAATTTGTACCATGATATTAACCTATGTGAGTGGTAGCCAAAGCCCAGCGGCTTGGATGCTAGCTGTGCTGGAGCTTGGTCTGGTCATCGGATCAAGCCTTATTTCACACCCATATCAATGTTTCGATATATTATGTTGGTTATTTCTTCACACCCTGTTCCATCAGTCAGCAACTAGGGCTGTGCGGATAACGTGACCAGGGTACAAACAAAACATGCATCGGATTTGATCTTTTGATTTCATCAATCATGATCACCAGCTCTAGTCTATTCTACATATCACTGTGTAACGGAAGGTCAGCCGCGGAGACTGACAGCATAGACGTGGACCTGAGTAGCAAGGATAATAACCACGATATGCAACTAGCGATAGAGAGCTCGTAGATATGGAAAGTGGACCAAGGTCTATGTTACAATAAAAAGATACAAGACAGTAGCCCTGCTTGACGGCCTAGTCTTTGCTTTCATGTCAGAACTCGGCTTCGATGCTATACGTTATAGTAAGGAGGTGAGAACTACTAGCTTGAATGCAAACACTGACTGCCAGTGGTTTACCGGCGACGGTAAGACGGCAATTTGTCTACGGATATCAGGCCTACGCGAAGGCAACACACTACTTTACATTGAGTCCTAGCCCTGATGGAAATCTGGTTGTGGCTACTGGACTGAAATCCCCAAGGTTCTTCCCCTCCCCCCACCCCCTTTAAGGGGGCTGTATTTTCAAGGAGGAGCCCAATAGTATCAAATGATTTGCGTGGGTTGAAAATATTATTGGCTTTTAACGCAAGATATTATGTGCGCATCAGTTGTAAAAGAAAGGTTTGCTCGAAGTTAGCTTCTGTTTTCGTACAGATAGCTGCAAATGCGCCATCCAGTTGGACTGTCCAGCTCGTTTAAAGTCCCTTTTTCCGGTGGAGTGCGAGACATTCTAGAAGAAAGAATACTTGGGGGTTGGCCTGTGTTGTTGTGTTGGTTGATGACTTGTTATACATGGAAAAGCCAATTTGTATGTATGTTGAAGCCATTATTACCCGCCCCATTCCAACTGTAATACTAAACAAAAACAGCATTTAAAAAAGGGAAATGGATTTCATAGAATCCACGAAAAAAACCGAAAAAAAGAAACGTCCCCGGGAAGGCTTGAACTTCCAACCTCCCGATTAACAGTCGGACGCGCTAACCAATTGCGCCACGGAGACATTGATTGGTCATCGAACATCGGATGAATGTATTTATAGACAACTCACCTAGGATCCCCGTCTCCTTACTAAACCACAATGCGTCAGTTGAAGTGAGAAGAGTGTATATCTCGACGCATTTAGGTTGGCATGACAAATAGGGCGAGTAGAAATGAATAGGCTGGACCATCGATACTTATTTTATGAACAGGGAATCAACATAGGAAGAAGAGAAGATGAGAGGATGGTCCGTAAGGCCCCCATTACAGCCTATTTAAGGGGGTCTTAACACTTACAAACCGGTGTCTTATAATCGCTGTATGCTTATCTTCTACTAATTGTATCGAGCTTAAATTTAGAATTTATAATAGCTACACGAGTATATTTTTCAATTTTAAATAGAATTCGACGGGTAGAGGTCGAGAAAGGTTGATATTAATATTTCGATGCTAGATATATATTCCGGATCTATGCGAGAGTACTACGTGAACCTCTAGTTATATTTTATACATTGTGTAAATCATGCGTTTTCTCGCGTTTTTAAACGTGATATATAAATCTAACTGATAAATGATTTCGAGTCTACTAAAATAATAAAATGTTACCTCGAGATAAGGGCTGGTCTAAAAACGGGGTCTAATCTGAACGTTGAATTCTAGGCCTATTCTACACCATGATTCAATACACATTCTTCCCAAAGAAAAACAGCTCGGTTGGTTTTATTCTAACATATCTCTCACATGTGTGGGTGGTGGTCCACATTGCCAATGGTGGTGTCTTTTGTTGATGTGGACGATCCTCTGAAGATGAAATTCAAGCCTGGTTGGATATAATCAATTAATAAGCAAAATGCATAGTAAGAAAGTCACATGTTTCAGCGATAAAAAGACAGGATAACTAATGTAACACCTTGTTTATTGACAGTAATAACAAGACCAGATCTATATTGTCTAGAACGGTACGCTCTCACACAGTGACAGGTGAGTATAGGTGAAATGAGTGAGAAGTCTGGAGACCGGGATGATAGAGGTGAGAATGGGGCAAGAGCGGGCGAGAACAGGCTAAGGATTGTCACCCTGTTTCTCTCTGAGACCAGACAGGTGGGCGGGGAATCACAGGTTAAACTCATCTGAGAATCACTATTTCAACTGTGCGTAGCCTAGACCGCCTACTTCTCCCATAACATTAATCTATCACTCTTAAACACATATCCGTATCCAGTCATCCACCTTATGTTCTGATGCCAATAATTCTACTAAAGCGGCCAGGCGCTTTTATTCTCCAGGTTCATCAAATAGTCGGTGAAGTGTGACCACCAATTCAGCCCCGCATTTCTCGCATGTGGCCGCCGTCGAGACATTGTTGAAATCGCACTTTGAACAGCTCATCTGATGAGTGGGCGTGAGAATGAAAGAACGAATGGGTTTCAGTTGGAAATATGTATTGGTTATCTAATAATGGTGATTGGTGAGCTCGATTAATGTAAGTCTAATCCCTGTGATGTACCTACCCAAAGACGAAAGTGGGAGAACTTGTAGGAAATACAAGTTGTGAAAGGATGCGACGATATGAGTTCGACAGTTGAGTGAGCGAAGGTGGGAATAGATAGGCGGGGCACGCTGACGAGGTCCACCACGGGTGATTTTAGGCTGACAGTACGTTAGCCCCAAACTGTTTGGCAGATGACTGAGCTTACAGACATTATCTTCCACCCTGCCAGTTCAGAACTTCGTTCCCTAATCATCCAATCTATCTTTGATTAACCCACTATTTTATCCTCGTGACTAAGATCTTGCATCTCTAACTCGCTTGTGGGACTTCGGGAAGTCTTCCTCAGCCGTGAACGTTTGGGACAGCACGATCCATAGTGCTGCGATCCTCAGGCCCTTGCGAAACTCCGTCGACTACTAGTGTCGACGTTCGTTGTTCAAGGAAGACATATTTTGCTCCTTATCTTTTAGCAGCGAGCGTAATTCACTAGCAGCAGAAACTTCTATTCTCACCCGCTCCATCATGACAGACCCTTTAAGTGTTGCGGCTAGCATTACTGCTCTTCTTGGCTTGACTACGTCGTTGGTGAAATACATCAATGATACATTAAATGCATCGGACGATAAAAAAAAGTTATCAGCCGAGATACGCGATACCACCGTTGTCCTTGCAACGCTGCAAGAGCTAGTTCAACCTCATACCCAAGAAGATCTGCTACCCGCGGCTGGGAGCCTTGAAGGTCTCGCCAGAATCATGGCTGGCCTTGAAAAGACGCTAGTGCCTCTGAAGGCAAGGTTGAATAGTGATGGGAGGTCGAAACTGAAAGGGGGTTTAGCTTGGCCCTTTCACGAAAAGGAAGTGCGCGAGACCCTTGCGGCAGTTGAGCGACATAAGATGTCGCTTAGCCTTACATTACAAGATATTCAATTGTGGGCCCACAAATCCCTTCCCTTGATGAGACCCTAATGTTGATTATACAGGAGGATGTCTCAAGCAATCACGGAGAGAATCAAGAGTTTGCAGATCGGTATTGATCATTTAGCTATTGCAAAAACCGGTCGGTCAAGTCTAACTATTCTACATTTCTTTAATATAACGCTAGTTCTAACATACGCAGAATTACAATTCGATGAAGCCTTGCAGTTGCTTTCCGCACCTGACCCGTCGACTAATCATAGAACGGCATGTGAACTATATGAGCCGAATACCTGCTCGTGGCTCGTAGACTCAGAACGCTTCAACCGCTGGCTCAACTCGCCTTCTATTCTTCTACTATCTGGAATCCCCGGGTGCGGTAAAACTGTCCTCTGTTCTGCAGCAATCGAACGCGTCAGGTCCCACGTGATCGGAAAATCGGGTGTTGGGCTTGCGTATTTTTATTTTGATTTTCACGAGGAGCACAAGCAAAGCGTGGAAGGACTTCTACTTTCGATCATCGTTCAGTTGGTGTATCAACAAGAGAAGCTGCCTGTTCAGTTCAGGTCGCTTTGTGACGATTTCAAAGAGCACCGGGGCAGGTTGCGTGGAGAGAAATTGTTGAAAGTTTTTCATGCAACTACTGAAAAATTTCGCCGAGTGTATCTAATCCTGGATGCATTAGACGAATGTGGCGAACGGCAAGGGATTATGAACTTGATTTCTAATCTTGTTCGCTCTCACGCAGGATATAGTATATTGGCCACAAGTCGTGACACTACGGAGATCAGTCGTTCCGCTTTAGGACAAGTTTCAAAGAATGTGATCTACATGTCACTCGATGATGTGAATATGGACATTCGGACCTATGTGGTCAACTCTCTATCGAGGGATCCCAAGTTGCGAGAGCGGCCAAACCATGTCAAAGCAGAAATAGAGGCCGCATTGACTTCGGGTTCTCATGGAATGTGAGTTTGGTTTATCTCTCCTGCTAGGATATCTCTCATGGCATTAGGTTTCGTTGGGTGGAGTGCCAACTGCAGCATCTGAGATCTTGTCTCACCCTCAGAAGTGTTAGAGAAACTTTGCGATCGATGCCAAAAACGTTGGCGAAGACTTACGATATGATACTGGCGAGAATAGATACGCATTACCAGAAACAAGCGTGCGAGGTGCTTCAGTGGTTGGCCTTTAGTGTGCGACCTCTCCGATTAGCTGAAATTGCAGAGACACTAATTATCAAGCCTGGTGTCATAGCTCTGTCTGAGGAAGACAGGCTGTTTTCTGAATTGGATATTCTTACTATTTGCTCGAGTCTTATTCGGATATCTAACGGTGATGAAGTGCGGCTTGCACACTACTCTGTTAAAGAGTATTTGATGTCTAGTCAGCTCAAATCAACGGCTTTATCCTCCTTCCATATTGTGGAGCTACCGGCAAATCAATACCTGGCTCATGCATGCGTCACTTATCTACTCCTGTTGAATCAGCCTGAATGTCTTTCGCTGAAATCATTTACGAAGCTCCCCCTTCTCAGCTACGCTGCGACACATTGGCAAGACCACGCAAATATTGCTTTCCAGGCAGGCTACCGGGAAGAATCAACTAAAAATTTCCTTTGTGACATCTTGCGGCTCATGGACCAGAGTCAAGGCGCGGCTTATCTTAACTGGCTCCGCGTCTACGATCCGGATGACTGGAATCGGCGCGATCTATCAAAAAGAGAGCAAGATGTCCCCAAGAGCCTCTATTACGCGTCTCTCCTTGGTCTATACATTGTCACAGAAGCACTCATAAACCGAGGAGTTGATGTTAATGCACGAGGTGGACTCTTTGGCAACGCGCTCCAGGCAGCCGCGTTCCAAAATCACCACCAAATTGTCTGTTTACTCTTACAGAACGGCGCTGAGATTAAGCTCAATGAGGGCCTTCATTATTCGGCCCTGAATGCAGCCGCCGTGAACGGAGGTGAAGCTAGCTTCCGTATTCTGCTGGATTTAGGCTTCGCAGGAAGATGCAATGACTCTAAGATTGTTGGCAGTAGCCTGGTTGCGGCGGCCGCCTCGGGGAACGTGGAAATTGTGACGTTACTTTTAGACCATGGCGCAGACGTCAATTTCCGAGGAAATGATTCAGTGGCCCTCAACAGCATCCTTGCTGACAGTTCAATCGCTGCTGCCTCATTTCAAGGCCACAAGGACGTTGTACAGCTATTGATAGCTCGGGGGGCGGATGTCAATGCGAAAGGGGGCCGCTACGGCAATCCATTGCAAACTGCATCACGGGCAGGTTTTGATTCCATTGTGGAGCTTTTGATAGATTATGGTGCTGATGTTAACGCCCAAGGGGGAGTTTATAAAACAGCGCTCCAAGCTGCCTCGGCCGGCGGCCATCAAAGCACAGTCAGACTGCTCCTGGAGAGAGAAGCGAATGACACGCGCTAAAATAGATATTAGCCACTACAGGAAATAGGTTCATCATATATCAGGGATCAAGAGACTAATCACCAAATAAAGAAATGAAAAGTCGCAAGATGCGGAGCTAGGCACACGCTAGTACTTGCCAATCCTGCCAAAAAGAGCGATTTATCAGATAGCATAAAATGACGCTGTATCTTTGGTTTACATGAAGGTAACGCTCCAGTATATTTGTGGACGACAGTCTTAGATACACCGGATCCACAATGGCGCACGGCTGCATGGAACCAATGTCCAGAGACCTTGCAGCGCATGATTGATGTGCATCCTTCCGCAAGAGATTACAAGATTGCGTTGAATGGACTTATGCAACGCCATCTTTCTCACGAAATAGACGGTGAGCTCTGAGTCAAAGTGCCAAGTCCCAAATCACTACGCTAATGTTCGGGTGTAACACAGCTAGCAATAGATCAAATAGCCAGTCTGCCTGTGCAGAAGATCACCCCCCTCCCCGGGAACTCGAGCTCCCCGATGGGCTCAGAGGCCCTGTATCCTCACACGATGCATTGAGTCTATTTGAGTCTATTGCTTGCTCATTGGGATAGCAGATTGGAAGATATCATGCTTCTTGTGCAGCTGTTACAGGGTGTGGATGAGGAACTTCCGCTACCAACATTATTTTAACAGGGTTTCCGAGCCCGAAATTGGTCCGGATGTATCCCATAAGATTTACCCCCATCAACATGATATTCTTCCGACGGCTGTTAATTAAAATTGTTGCAAGCTACGTAGAGTTATATGCGTGCGACTTTCTAAAAACGTTACCAGGCTGCTTGCCACCTATACTCTGAAATATCTGTTCCTCCAGTGAACGATGAATAAGCTCTGAATTATAGTGCATATTAACAGAATTGTACATTATGTTACCTCATCGAAGATGTAAAGCCGTACTCACATCCTACTGTATATTGGAGTGGTTTTGAACTGATAATTTCCATTGAATAAAAATAATTGCTGGATCCAGGTGCAAAGCAGGCGAAGAAGGAAAAAAGAATTCAGACAGAAAAATGCCGAGAACTAAGAACTGGCACAACGAGAGGTAAACCTAGGATAAAGAGATGAAACCAAGGATGGGATCAGATTTAGTTTGCATTCAGGATTAGGGAAATCAAGACGAGGTCGACCCCCATCGAAAAGATTTCAGCATTTGCACAGTATTGTAGACATTACGCCAGATTCCGCGGTCAAGCTCCCGATGAGCAGCAAGAATATCATCCACGATCTGCTGCAATGGTCGGTCCGTTGTGGTAGTAGCAGCATTGGCTGCAGCCAGTTGATCTCGAAGTCCCTCCAGCTGACGTTCAATACCTCGGCTTTGCCTCATCAGCCGCGTCTGCGCAACCAAGTGCTTGGTAATTTCCTGGCGCTGCAATGGTCGTATAATGGTGGCGCCGGCTGTGCCGTCATCTGGGCGAGGAGTGTGGGTGTGAGAATGCAAGGGGTTGCGTGCGGGGGTTTGAGGGAAGTTTGTGGAAGCGTTACCTTGATGAGGGTTCATCAAACCAGGTCCAGCTGTAGGTGGAGGAAAAGTACTGGATATCTGCACGTATTGGCAACAGTCGTCCCTTTCTTCCCAATGGCAGTTGGCGCAAGCTGAAAGGCCACCGATGTTGCGAACCGAGATACACTGGGAGAATATGCCAAACCGTTGTAAGCATCTCGTGCATTGTAGCCCATTCTGTTGGCCCACGACCTGCATCAATGCCGCTTCCACGCGGGGCAAGTTGTCGTTCATCTGTCGCTGAAGGTTTTGGGCCGACAAACTGATTCCAGGACGCAGGTACGGCTCTCGCTGATTGGGCATCGCATTCAAGGCGTTCAAATATCTCCCTTGCAGAATATCACCGTCTCTGGCCACTCTAAAGGGCAGTTTGTGGATATGGATGGCCCATGGGCCAGGTGCTCTCATCCCATCACCTCGCGCTGGATTGGGAGGAAGGAAAGTTTGTCCGCCAGTCAGCCGACCTCTGCGGCTGAAGTTTTGACTATTGATATGAATATATGCACTCAGAATGCTGACCCAGGAAGGGAAAGGGTAACTTACTTGGTACCTTCCATGCTGGCCTTCGTGAAGATAGGCCAAAGGGATGACTTGAGAGTGAGCCTAGTGAGAGGAAGTGGCATCGTTAATTTTCTAAACCCAGAGACTCACAAAGATCAAGGGAGACAGGAATAACTTACCACAGGTATAAGTGCAAGTTTGCAATATGTGGATATGATGAAAAACAACCTGAAACGAAAAACCAGAGCTCGTGGTCAAGGTTGAAGAAGATCATGAGAGAAGTTTGCTCAATGTGCTCTCGGGTTGAGGACCCGCCTTCCATTCTGTTGCCTATATTATGTTTGATCAACAAAGAGCTCACAATTCGATTTATCTGTCTGTGTCTCAACTTACACTGACTTGAAGCAGTCAACCCATTGAAAATAGCCCTACTGCATCCTCTGGGCTATCATATACTTTGATATACGCTAATCCTAATATGGAACACTACTCCTCATGGGGTTTAGCCTTTATTGAACATGGCCATAATGATCGGCAGTTAACAATGGCGCAGTTCTTCCAAGGTTTGATCTAACTAACTTCAATTTGAGATGAATTTCGTGTTAGATCTCATCATAGGGTGACTTCAATTGTTGTAATGTTTATTTTTGGGTGATCAATACTGTGTGTGGGAACGATAGGCCCCATGGTTGATACCGAAGCCAAATGCGAGCTTTCAGACGGGTCCATTCAAATGTCGGCAGTTTATAACCTCGACAGCAACTCGTGGACTAGACTTTCTCCGCAAGATTGTCGGCTTCACTGGGGTAAGTCCGGAGGTCAAAACTGTGGGGAAGCTTCTCGAGATTCTACTGTACGAGGAACTGTACTGGACGTCAACCTTGGAAGTATCTCCGATTTACGAGAATCGGATCAAATTTCCTAGCGGATAAAGTCCAAGCAGAGAATGATGAAATTGCCAGGCCGTGCGAGGCCCTTCAAACCCCCCGTGGGATGGTGTGTGGGGAGAATGTGGGAGAAGCGGGAAAGATTTACTCCGCTGCCATGAAGCAAAATGTAAATGGCAGGATCACTCGGGCATTGCACCTTTAAGGATCTTGTTTTTAAAGAGATTCCTCGCGCTATTTTATTTAAATATCTTTCCTTTGACGCATTTTAAATAGTCTTATTCCTTGTTGTGTTAATATTCGTCACCTATATATCGTTTCCGCACACCCTGGGTAAAATGACGAGAGCACCTCAAGATTTACAAATCGCCATTTTGGGCGCGGGTATGGGTGGCCTGACTTCTGCTTTGGCTCTTGCTCAGCAGGGCTTTAAGAACATTGATGTTTATGAAAATGCCAATGACCTCGGCTTTGTCGGGGCTGGTATTCAATTGGCACCTAACATGGCCCGCGTTTTGGATGGACTCGGTGTCTGGAAGGGCATTGAGGCCGAGGCTGTGAATATTGAAGACACATCAGTGCGAGGTATGTTGCTATCTACCAATCAAACAATGTAATGCGATCTAATCCAGGGCTACAGACGGCGCAACGGATACTGAGCACGCATATGTGGATCTGCGGTACATTGAAAAGGCATACGGATATAAACACATGGTTGGCCACCGTGCATCACTAGCCAACGGACTATATAACGGCTGCAAACAGCACTCGTCAATCAAATTCCACTTCGGAATTAACGCAGATAACGTGGACTCCTTCGGCCCTCGGCCATCGTTCACAGCTAGGCCCCGCACCGAGGGAGCTGCTCCATTCAAGGTCGATTGTGATGTGCTTCTCGCTGCGGATGGTATTAAGAGTGTCACCCGCGTGGAGATGCTAAAGCGATTGGGTATCGACGTTGGTGTCAAGGACACCCAGCAGGCTGCTTATCGTATCATGATCCACAAGGATCAGGTCAAGGACGATCCCGAGCTTTTGGCCCTCATCAACAGCAACCGTGTGACCCGCTGGATTGGCGCAAAGCGTCATATTATAGCCTACGCTGTCTCCAACAATACTATCTACAACCTCTCGACCACCCAGCCCGACACCAACTTCGCAGCCGCTACAAACGCTACCTACACCACCAAGGGCTCCAAACCTGCCATGATGGACGTCTTTGCTGATTTCTGTCCCATGGTCCAGCGCATGCTAAACTACGTTCCCGAAGGCGAGGTCTGTGAGTGGAAGCTGCGCGTCCACGAGCCGCTCCCTACTTGGGTTCACGACTCCGTCGCCTTGGTTGGTGATGCTTGCCACCCTACCCTACCCCACCTGGCTCAGGGTGCTGCCCAGGCTATTGAAGACGGAGCTGTTCTCGGTGTGGTTCTCTCCAAGCTCCCCGATACCACACCCCAGTCTATCAACAAGGCTCTCCGTGTTTATGAGAAAGTCCGCAAGAGTCGCGCTGAGGCTTTGGTTGACATGGCTAGCGCTTCCGGTCGTGCCTTGCACCTGGGTGACGGTGCTGCCAAGGAAGAGCGTGACAAACAGTTCGCTGCCCTTCGTGCTGGCAAGGGACCTGTGCCTGATAAGTGGGCTGATGCTGATGTGCAGCGTGAGATCTACGGCTTCGATTGCACCCAGGTCGCCGCGGATAATTTCGATGAATACTTCTCGCAAATGTAAGCATTTTTCTTTATCTATTTTTGGCCTTTTCTTGCGTATTGGATATTTTCTTTTTGTATACTTATGGCCTTTGAACTACGCAGCAGAAGAAATGAGAATATCATGACACCACCCGCTTTTCTTTCCTTGAAGAACATGGTACTAAACTTCTTTTCATTTTTACAGGGATATTACACCACGTCACTCTAAACTTGCATGAAGGCTGCTCAATTGGGCTGCACATAATGTGTCCCATAAATTAGATCAATAGTACCGAATATAATGACGGGGCGTACTCGAGCGTGGAATTTCAACGACACATCCATGTCATATATAAGGGCAATTATACTCCCACAATCATTCTTAGCCATCGTCCATATATTAGCTGCCCAATTTATCGAGACCCGCACTCTCTTGTAAAGGTATTTGAATCGCAAATCAACGTTCGATAGCTCCGAAAAATGAAGATTTTCGATTTTCGATTTGTTGAAGCTGTTTATAGGTAGCCTCTTTAAAGGTCTTCCAGAGTCTTTTGGAAGAGTTCTTGCATGCCGAAACGTTGGGGTCGGTGTAGTAGTTGAGCCGCAAAACAATCTGCGCGATGGCCGGCTTTGCCTATCAGCATCGACGCGAACCTCCAAGTCCACAGATTCGTCCAGCTGGGTGCATTAAAGCAGCGTCATGTTGTTATTTCCATACTTCTGATCATTTCAGATAAATGCCTTTTCCAGCAGTATGTGTACGGCATGATTTATCGATTCTCCAGGCTAATCAGACTGGTCACAGACTCCATCACCATTCCGCCTCTCCCGCCGCAACCCACCTACGCGCCGTAGTGGCCCTCAGTTCGCACCCACACCTCGGTTTTTGCTATCACAAAGTGCAAAACAAAAGGAAGAAGATGTTCTTGACGTGATAGACGACGATGAGCCATCTTCAACGCGTGAAGTCGCGCGGAACCCGCCTGCTACCCAGGGTGCCACCCGCGCGCGCCAACCACGCGACGTGATCGAGGACTCTGCTGATGCCGCAGATATAGAGGATATACGGATCGGAGGCATAGCTGTGAATAATTCAGCAGACGATGCCATAGACAGCACTCCTCCCGAAGAACCAGAGACTCCCGGCATCCTGGACGCTGAGTTCGATGCACTATTTGAGCCGGTCAGAGATGGGAATAAACGGCGCCGTGTGGAGGGAGCGATGCCCTTCAACCAAAGCAATCTAACACAGGTTGATCCAATATTGTCATCATCACCCGGGACTGCGAACCCTCCAGCCGATCCCATCGGTTTGCCAGATAAAAGCAGGCAAAGCACTATGACATGGGATATGGGCACCCAGAGAACTCCTGCACCAGGTGAACGTCCATCCGCACCACCCTTATCAATGCCAAGCAACATAAAAACGCCATTCCGCAGTCGTCCTCGGTTCATGCTTTCCTCAATGGCGAAGCCTCCCAGCAGCCAGTCCGCACCCAAATTCAAACTAGACACACCGGGTATATCGCCTCCTGAGAGACGGAAACCGGCTTTTGTTTTGCCTCGCTCACCGTCGCCGAATCTGGATGCAGAGGATATCCCTGCACCGTTCTCTCCCTCCTCGCGCACACTGCGTCGTCGTGGTCGAAATCGAGCCGGTGTGTCCAATTATATTCCTGGCGGAATGGCCGCCGAGGTACGAGGCTGGATTTTGGAAATGGGAACGAAACGTGACCAGTTACCAAAACCTCCCTTGGCTCAAGCTCCAAACTCGCAGGCGCCGGATGCCTCACTGGAGAAGCTGAATGCGTATCTCCTGACTGCGCGTGCCATTCATGTCAGTCAGTCAGCTCTGAGCGGATGCGGCGCTCTCACCTTTCTTCAAGCAGAAGTGCTTACTGGGAATCATGTGCAAGGGAGAAATCCCAATGCGCCCTTGAATATCATGATTATGGGACCTTCCCGGTCTAAATCCGCTGCTCGTCCAATTCCCTCGCATCCGGGTGCCAGTGTAGCACCCCATCTGCGGAAAGGGGATCTGGTGGGGATTCACAAAGGTCTCAACTGGAATTTGGAGCTTGGGAATCCCTTCTGCGAAGATGGAATACCTGGTGAAGTAGCTGACCGTGTGTCGGAGTGTGGTCCATCTGAAAATGGCAGACACCCGCAGATAAAAGAGGGCTGGCTCATAGCCATGGAATGGGACCTTATCGAACCAGCTGAATAAGTGACGCGGTTTATATCGGTATAAGGAAATGAGTATCGTTTTTCTTCTATCACATTTCACAAACTTACACATGTACCTGATATAGTGCTATGTGTGTATCATGACTGATGATTTATACCCCGAACAACAATAAAATGCATATGTAACATGTGATAGAGCAATGTGGCGGCGTAAACTAATCAAATTCCAAAACCCAATTCGAGCCATAGCAAATCATTTGGGTCCATCCAATAATGAATCATCCTGCAGCTCTTGAACTTGAGATCGGAATTGCAATGACAATCTGTTGGGGATGCAAAACTCCTCTGCTTCGAGGAAAATGCCCATCTTTCTTGCTTCCGTGACATGCTCCTCATCGTAGCGGTCACGCCTCGAAAGATGCTCGATTACGCGGTCATACCAATAGCCATCGAGGAATTCTTCGAGGGGAAGGCCAAGCTCATCAAGTTTGCTTTCCATCTCTTCCATCAGTTCTTCAAATTCTCTGACCAAGAAATACTGGTCGTCCGAGATCCTACCAACTTCTATCTCATCTCTCCCTTCTTTGGGCACACTGGGCCAAAATACTCCATCTTCATCTATTTCAGTGCAGCATGTATGCGTGAGGCCCAACGCATCAAATGTCAAGGTTCTGACTACCGCCCGTGAAAAATCTGGCCATGAATCCTGCCATACAGTGAGAGAGAGGATCAATTTGCGGAGGCAGTCATCCGTGACTCGCCATCGCCATAGATATGCCGTAAAAATGATGGATCGAAGTGCCACTGAGAGTGTGGTACATCCGCCAGGAGAACAGGCGCAAACGCAACAGTCTTGCGTAGGAGATACAAAAAAGCAAGCATCTCCCAATTCGGCAACACCATTTTTCCAATTGCGATAATCTTTGTCGAGTCCATCAGAATTAAGTATGAGATGATAAATATGTCGATTAATAAATTGGGCTGTGAGAAGGTGAGCAACTTTCGCATTTGATGTCGGCAATTTCCGTTCAATACAGGCACCTCTCGACATCAACCAGGCCACACAGTCGATAAACACAGGCGCGTCGCCGGGATATAAATTAAAAAGCGTCATTAAGGGTGTTATGCCATTCTCGTCAGGCAAATCGATGTCATGGAAGCCGATTTCATACATGATATTCATGACCTTGGCGAAATGCCTAGATCGGGAGGCTAAACCGGTTTTGTAGATGGCCGTGGATCCCAGTGAATCAGCCTCAAAGTGCAATGCGATCGGGACATTTATCCCATGGGCAGCCAGAGCCCCGCATATGTTTGCTGGGGGCCCATCGAGAGGTGGAATTTGATCGAGTGGCAAAGACGATTCGGCTAGCATGCATAATCTTCTTCGTCTTGCTGCCAAATGATCGACCAGTAGTGAGCGTCTTTTACCGCCATCGTTACACTGCTCGTTGTTGACAAAATCGACCACTTTAATCACACATCCCGCTTCAAGTAAAAGAGCGGCAGAAGCGTGGTATTGCTCTCCCTCGGCTAGAGCAAGCGAAGGAAAGTGACAATGCGGATTTGCCCCTGACTGTAGAAGAATTTGTATGCCCTTCGGCCACCCAAATGCAAGTTCAAGTGCCGACAGGACACCTATCATATCATTTGGCGAATTTCCACTTGCCAAAGCTTCCCTGAGCTCTTTCTCGGACTCGCGAATGATTGCTTTGGCTATCTTCGTGGCTTCAATTGCTGGTAATTTAAGTTAGTCTTGTAAATGAATGACACAATAGACCCTTGGGGAGTGATAGTATATATACATACATTCTTCATCCTGGGAGAGAAGAAGTCGAAGATTGTGTTTCAAATTGACATAGTGGGGAGCAGTTGAAAATACTTCACTGGGAAAATTGAACTGGAGTGGCCCTGTCACCTCAACCAGGTTCAAAATCAATGGAAGATCATCCATCTTGAGGATGCCGTTAATGCAAATATACAACAGTGGCCTACGTGTCCAGTGGCCCTGTATCTTTGACTTTATCCCACATTCCAACATGAATTGGACGTTTTTCAACGCCATCCGATAACCAGCCATTTCTTTCCTTGTTGCGTAAATTCTGAACCAGATTACCTATATTAAGTAAGAGCCATGTTTGGGGCAGGGGCTTTTTGCGAACATACATCCATGATAGTTTGAATTCCATCATCTGGGAAGAGAAAGAAAGTGTCGTAGGGAGACAATCGTTGCTCAGAGAAAGCACGTAGGAGTGTTGGAATGAGTAAACCATTTTGGTAATAGTCCAGTGTTATTTTCTTAATTTCGTTGTATCTCTCACTCTGCCACCCCCATACCCTTTGAACTTGCAAATATGGGGCAATAGACAAGCCTCCAGCCCCTCGAATCATGGAGAAAGATGCAGATATTGCTAAATTTAAAAAGCGGTTGTGATAGGTGTATGCTCTTGTCACTGTCTTTGACTGAGCCCTAATCCACACTTGTGGCCGACTCAGGAGTCGATTTCTGGAAATGGTCAACTAATGTCCATACGGCGTTTTTGTACAGGCCATACCCGTCGTGCCCTAGATCAGTTTGTACCAATGGGCCACTGTCCGAAAGCATCATCGGTAGTTGGTTGCGCTGAGAATCACACGCAAGTTGAAGTAAACTTGGCGGCGGCATGCTTGTAGATGATATAGCCATCTTGAGGGTGGAATGCATGTTCTGCATCTCTTCGTAAATTGAAATTTGCATGGCTCGGGACTCCCTTGTATCCTGCCAGTTATATCTGCCATGGTGTCAATAATCACACCCTCGAAGATATATGGCCAGATTCTATACCCACATCAGCAGTGATGTCTGCAGAACGTTCTGGATCTGATCCAACTGATTCTGCATGTCTTGCAAAGTATCTTTGTGAAAGTAATACACGCCCTTCTTCAGCTGAGCACGAAATTTGTCCGGGAAAGCCTCTGACTGCGCAGGCTTGAACCTGTCCACGATTTTTTTGAGTTTTTCAATCGAACTTTGCATGCTCCTAGCTTTCTCTTCGAGATCTGCAGCCACTTCCGGCCGTGTCTGCTGTAATTCCTCTATCGTGTCACGTAGAGTCTTCAGGAGCATGCAAAGAGCTTTCGCCTTGTTCCTCGCGTTTTGAATCTCTTCGTCATAGCCTCGCCATGCCTGACTGTACGAGACGATCCCCTGACAGACTTGTAAGCCGAGGGATATGATGCCGACAGCTGTACCCGCAAGGTCCATGTTCCGCGATGTGATGCTTCAAGATCGAATGTGGTTGTAAAAGAATTGAAGTCATATGGAAGGGATTCATGGGGGCAACCTGTCGGTCGCCAAGGAGGCAGTGCTAGTCTCATGCAGCGTGGTAAGCGTGGCCCCAATCAAACGGCTTAGCCCTAGCTGAATAAGATTAGATATTTGCTGGGATTATTTCGCGTTAAATTTGGAACATTGCCTGTAAACAAACTGTAGTTTTTCAAAAAGAAAACTTCATATAATAGTGGAA
Source organism: Penicillium hordei (assembly GCF_028827395.1). Classification (NCBI taxonomy): domain Eukaryota; kingdom Fungi; phylum Ascomycota; class Eurotiomycetes; order Eurotiales; family Aspergillaceae; genus Penicillium; species Penicillium hordei. Next base: position 1,649,405 of record NW_026623146.1, on the reverse strand, counting down.
TAGAGTCAGTGTATGGGATAGTTGTGTAGTCTGCTAGATTTGGATGGAGAACGACGTTGATTTCATCGTCCTATCCAAACCAACTAAACCATAGAAGATTTTACATAGTTCTTTTGAAGGTGGGGAAAGCGTGTAACGTAAACAAATCATGAGTAGCGTAACAAATTGGGTATATTCTATATGCAACTGCAAGATGATTCCAATGCAATCCTTATTCCGCCACAGCCTTAAGGGCATCCGCAGCCACATTGCATCCCCACCGAACTAGCTTGAGTTCCTCCGGGGACACAATATCAGTCTTTGCGACAACCTTTCGCACAAAATAGATAAGGCCCTTGGCAATGTGTGGTGTCTCCTTGACACGCAGGAAGATTTGCATCAAAGGCCCTTCATCCTTCTCAGGCTCATCTGGCATGGGGTTCTTGGACTTCTTCTTCTTCTTGGACTTTTGGGATTGTTGAATGATACTGATGATCAAGACTTCGACAAATGTCTTGGTCTTGGGCTGGAGGTATGCAAAGTTGAGATTCTTCAAAATGCTCAGCGTCAAGCTGCCGTCCATAATGAGGGTGCTGAACATCTTGGCCAGGTTGACCACAGACTTCATGCTGACACCATTCTCCTCATCATCTGGATCGAAGTCGTTATCTTCATCCTCATCAATATCTCCTCGCTCGCCCATCTTCTTGAACTCATTCCAAAGTGCAAACATAAAGGACATCTTGATGCGTCGACCCTGCTCACCGCAAAGACGACGCGCAATCAGAGAATAGTATGGGTTGTGGGCCTGTTCCTCCATGGCACAGTGTAGGAGGACACGAGGGATTTCAAACTCCTGCGCCCGCTTGAGACGAAGCTTCATGAGTCGGACATGTGCATCTTGGAAGTCGTTAGCAGACATGATAGCAACGAAGATCGACCGACGAACGTCGGTGTTCATGCGGTGAGCTCGGGCGAGAACTCCAAAGTCAGGCTCGCCGTCGCTTCCATCATCTTGGGCCTCAGGTTGGGTCATTTGTACACCGGCCATTTCTCTTTGTGCTGTTACAAGAGGATCTTCCTTCCAGCTTGCACCGACCAACCACCACTTGCCCTTCTTGGAGGAGTTGTGGATATCGTCACGGGAGATGTTAATAGGTTCGGATGCGCGGATCACCCGAGAGCTGTTCAGAGAACCCAAAATTTTGCGCATTTTGGTAATATGTTCTGTGGTGATACCTGCGCCAGCCGCGGCGGAGGCTTTCGAGCGGTTGTTTTTCAAATCCGTGATGAGGTCAATCATGAACTTCGTTCGAACAGAAAGACTATCCTCGCCAACTTTGGCGACAGCGGGCTGAATGAGCAATACAATATCTTTGAGCGCAGACGGGTCATCGAGTCGAAGTTGAGGGCCAGAATCTATGTAGACGTTAGAGAGCTAGGAGTTCAAACATGAGTTAAGAATATCACTTACTCCGAATAACCTTGAGTAAGAGTTCGGTGTTCGCTTCCGTGATCTCCTGCACATAAAGACGAACATAGTCAAACACCAAGGAGCAACCAATGACGTGGAAGTTGTAAAGTTGCGAGAGAAGAGAGACCAAGTTGGTAGCTTCTTTTCCTTGGAACTTTCCACGCTCGTCGCCATCCGCATCCAACGTTTCGACAACCGTTTGGATAATCTCTGCGCCAACGTCCATTCCCATGAGCTTATACAATGCCGCAATGAAACCGGCATGCAAAATGAGAAAGGTATCCTGGAGGGCAGCCCTCTCGCAAATCAGGCCCATTAGTAGGCTGATCAAAGTAGATGTGACGTGTTGGCGTGGGTAATCGCGGTAAAGCTTTTCGAATTCGGCAACAATCGAGAGCATGTTGGCCTCAGACAACTTGTTGAGATGTCCCTGGGCCTGGCGCTTGAGACGAGTGAGAGATTCGCTTTCCGGGTCTAAGCGAGCTCGTAATGAAGGTGGAATGTACTTTTGAACGGAGGGTTCAGTTTTCGTGACCGGGGCGATATAAGGATTCTCCTTCTTTTTTGGCTCCTTGCGCTCTTCCTCGTCGAAGCCATCGAAATCACTGCCTTCGGCGGCCTCGTCAGAATCATCGCCTCCAAAGATTTCCTCATCGAGATCGAGATCCTCGGCGCTGTCCATTTCACTATCATCTTTTTCGAGTTGTTGGGCTTGCAAGCTCTTGGCCTTGAGCCTCTTGTTTCGTAGCCAATCATCGGCTTCTCGTTTGCGCTTTTTGCTTTCGTCCTCTGAGGCATCGCCGCCGCCACCACCTAAGTCTCCCAGCAAATCCTCTAGCCCATCATCCTCGAAGGCCTTCGGTTTACCTCCTTTCTTGAGGCCAAGCTTTTTCTCCAATGCAGCAATCTCGGCATCGTCTTGCGCCAACTTAGACTTGACTGATCCGGGGATGTGGGCCTCAGTTTCTTCGGGTTCATCCTCGGGTTCATCTTCGTAGGCATCGTCATCCGACTCATCGTCTTCATCCTCATCCTCATCCTCATTGAGATCGATTTCTGACCCGAAACCGGACTCGGGTTCAGAGTCGGACTCGGACCCGGAGTCCTGTTGAGCTGCTACTTTCTTCAGGATAGATTTAGGCTTCTTCGCGGCCTCTTTCGTGGATTTAGACTTGGTCTGCGGCGCACTAGGTCCCTCGTCGAGATCCATGCCGTCTTCCTCATCGCTGTCATCCTGAGCCTGCTGCTGAGGCTTTTGCTGATGCCGCTGCTGTGGGCGCTCGAAGGTCTTCTTGGTTTGCGGGGCTGCGTGTCGGGATTTCTTCTGCGTACGCTCATTTTGGCGGCGTTCTTTACGCGAGGCAGGTCCGTTCAGGCGACGCTTCTTGTCACCGTAGACATCGCGGATTCCGAGCTCGGATCGTAGATCGCGAGGCAAAGCTGTCGTATTATGCCGAGGGCGGGGCATCTTGTTCCGCTGAGATGTATTTTGTCTGCTCTCAAATAGTTCAAATGTCGGTCCTCGATATCAGGTACCCCAGGCGGTCGGCAACTTTTTTCACTTTTCTGCTGCCCCAAAACGAAGGCGGAGAGACATCCACAGCGGAGTTTCTCCCCCACCGTGAGTTATGCCCAGCTGTCAATTGCGTATTGATCACCTGCTCCAGCTTTCAGATCTCTTAATTATCGCGCGCCTCAAAGAAAAGATCTCCAAATATGGCCCCACATCTGGGACACGATGAGGTAAATATTGATATTGGTGTTACCTGACCGCTACACCTCCGCACATGCGACCACGACCACCAATTCCAAGCTATATATCACTAACACCGGTCACCTTTAGTTCTTCAAATCTCTCGCCGAACTGCTCTCCAAAACCTCCCAAGAAACCCACGGCTCGGTAAATCTCACCCAAAAACCTCTCATTGATGTGCCCGGTGCCACGACCACCAACTCCCAACCATCTATCCTCATCCGAGCTACTGATGGAAACACCAATACGCCGAACCTCAAGAGCGCAAGCAAGGAAACCCAGATCTCCATGAAGAAGTCTCAGAAGGTCAAGCTCTCAACTATCGTCAACCCAGATGAAATTGAGGCGTTCTACGTTCGCTACGCCGAGGTCTGCAAAGCAGGAATGTCCGGGTTGAAGAAGCGAGATCGCCGCGGCCGCAAGGCCAAGACTAAGGGCGGAGCTGCTAAGGTCACAAAGGCATAGATTTGATGTTCGGTCTATTTCCTAGCTGGCACGATCATATTTATGTGCTCGGCCCGGACCTGACACACGATGTGTTTGATGGTTTCCTTTTCTCATGCATTAGCTGGCGTTCGATGGTGGTTACGGCTTCTTGTTCTCAACTTTTTTTAATGCGAACTTCCTATCAAGTGTACATATTCCCCTACGCTTGAGGCTCACGGGCGCTGTGTTTGTTTATACGAGTCCTATGGGATGGAAAAAGAAATAAACGGGTGTTAGCATTACGGTTGGGCGTGCCACTACTCGTAGGTTGTATTTCGAACATCTTGGGTCAATTATTTAAAGAGCCAATGGCGCTGGATCGAGATTTGTGTTCAGGCTATATAGAATGGAGATTGCGAGAGCGTATTTGTATCAATTAATTATTCGTTTCTGACATGACCCCGAATTCCCGTCAATGAGATACGCAACGCTAGAATACAGAAATTCAATAGAATACAAATCATGCCATATATCCACCCATGAGCCGTGCAAATCAGTGCCAAATATCAAATAACAAAAAATCATCAAAATGGTCTGTGTAGAGAGAGGGAAATACAAAGAGTAAACATTAAATCGACCATAAGATTTGGGGGGAAGAAGATCCAGATGAAGAAGTGAAAAGAGTAAGAAAATTAAAAGGTGGGCATTTCAACCATCCGACTAGTCCAGATCCCAAGGGTCAAGTTTCCTGAAGATTGCAGCATCTTCGTACTCCGAGGAGGTTTGAGGCTCCAGTGGAAAGCTGAAATCATCCTCTGTGGCTGGATCCTTCCTTGTTTGCTGGGAATGAGATTTTGGCTCACTCGGTGTGGAGGTGATCGTCGGCTGGACAGTTGGGTTGATGACAATGCGCGCAGCGATATGGAGGAGAATGACAAAAAGATAGGCAGGGGGAATCAATACTAGGGTAATAGCCTTGGAAATGAAGGATGAACCATCATCACCGGAGGGCTGGTACAATGCAGAAGAATGAGGCATGGGAGAAACGTCACGCTCTCTTGTGGCTTTTGCCCGGCGCCGGAACTCGGCGCTCATATGGTCGAAATCAGTATTCAATGCAGTGGCCTTGGCATGAGGGGTTGGGCGAATTTGAGTGCCCGAAGATGCATCCATAAAACGACTGGGTCGATTCACATTGCTTGTAGGAGCCATTGAGGGTGAGGTGTCCGAGAACGCATCTGCGAAGCGCCTGGGCGGATTATTCAAACCGGCACTATGCATTAATGGAGGACCAGACACGGTGGTTGGCGTTGGGGCGTCGTCCCTTTGAGGAATATTCAGTGTCGGGAGCTGTGACATCTTACATGGATCCGCTGGTGCTGATTCCAATCCAGAAATGATGTGTTTTGTGCTCGGAAGATTGAACATCTCTTCTGACTCTGGCAGATCGTGGCCTCCCACAGATGTAGGATGAGTGGAGACTGAATCTGGCGATTGAGGCTCAGCAGAATGGAATGACTCGGGGCTGGACGCAAAGGAGGCATCATGGTCAACCTCCAGCTTGGGTTCGGCAGCGGGTTGAGCGGATTGAACTTCTTCGATGTTCATGAAATTATCTTCCGGTACTGCCTTAGCTTCGACTGCACTGGTGGTTTCAGCACGGAATACAGCTCCCTCAGCTTCCTCTGAGGTTTCAGCCGCCAATACTTCGTCGGTCTCCTTTGAAATAATGGGTCCCGCTTCAACTGCAGCCTCGCTGGAAGCTTCTGCTTGTGATGTAGCCTCTGGCTCGAGTTCAGGCTCAGCCTCAATTTGCGCTTCGCCTTTGAATTCAGCATCTAGTATATGTTCAGATTCAGGCCCGGCTTCAACCCCACTGTCGGCTAGTAACTCAGATTCGAGTTGGCCTGTAACCTTAGGCTCATGATCAATTTGAAGTGCAGCATCGGCACTGAGTGCGTATTCTGGCTTGAGCACAGGTTCAAAGTCATCGTCATCTCCTGAGACTGATGTAGCCTCAAACTTTGCAAGCAGGCTAGTGAAAGTTTGCGGTGATTCGGACACCGAGCGCCTAGGAGGCCCAAGGTATGGGGAAGGACTCAAAGCCTCAACAGGAGATGATTCCTGATCGTCGGGAATGACCTCCAATATCGTACTGTTCGCTTTATTCGAAGTGAAACAACTGTCATCGGTTAGGTTTCCGTCGGTGTCGTCTCCGGTGCTCATGGAATCGATACAATCCGACCTGATCGAAGAGGGTGATGGTGTCTCTCGCGGGGGTTCTAGAACAGTCGGTATCCTTTCTCTCCGAGTTTTGGGTTGCCAGGCCTTTTTGCGCCGAGGTGCCATCGCATCGGTTGGGAGCTCGACGCTGAAAGAGCGTTTGAAAGGACATGGCGTGACCTCATACCGAAGGACTGTCGGCAACGCGATCTTCAGATCTCGCACCAAACTTCGGTCGTCTTCCGTCTCGTATGGTATCTCGATGCGATAGTATGTAAGAGGGCGAATGCGTAAAACAAACTTTGACACCCCGTCAACACACCAACACTGCGAGTTTTTCAGGATTGCGTGGACAACATTTCCACATTTCAGAAACGCCGTTGAGCCATGGACCTTTTCTAGCCTCAGTGGCGCTGTTGCGACCGTTCTTTCAGTCGAAGAGCGCCAGGGGAGTGTTTCGATGGTGTCAACCGGGTAGTCGAAGTCGGATGGCGCAGAACTGGAGGGAATAGGGGCGAGCACTCTTGGGGAGAAATGCACAATTTTCGCAGATGGGTGATAGAAAATTACATGTTCGGGGGTATTCGGCACGCTCAAGCGACGTTGCGCGAGAGGATTTAATTTGGTGGGAAGGGTGAGGGAGCGGCGGAGGGATTGTATCTGACCTAGCTCACTTGGAGACTCCGGCATGGTTCATGGATGCGATCAATAAGGGATCAAGAAGAGCGTGTAATAATATTAATGTACAGACATGTTTGTACAAGATGCTAATGCGAGAAGCCAGGGTATCCGATGCAATAAACGCAGGAGACGGGGCTTATCTGCAGTGATGCGCGGGGAGATGCACTGTTGCCTCAGGCCATGAACATCAGGTGACCATGACGCAGCTTCCAATGGAGGCCAGGCATCCACAGTTATTTCGGTTTCACTTTCAAGAATGCATTGTTACTAGCTTCTTTACTATTTCGACAGTCCTGGTGTTCTTCGCAGTGGTATTCCTTGGGATATTTTACAGCCTTGACAGCCACGATGTCGAGCTTTGAGCCAAACGCCGTGATCCGCGGCTTCCAGCTCACAGTGGTAGGCAGTATGTCACCCTATATGTTTTGTTTCTATTTCCCGGCCGTTCAGGGGAATTGGTTTAAAATGCCTAGAAATCCCTGGCTACACAAGAAATTCTACCAATGTCTCCAGAGCTGTATAGTGTCGGAGTCGGCTTATGCCAAGACTTTGATCAAGGTGCTACTTGGACTGAATTTAGCCAGCCACATTTTGTCATTCGCCTTGGAATGACGGCCTGAATGGGAAATGTATTTTGGACCCTTGCTAACAGAAGTTTGCAGCTGTTCGTGCATTAGCGAACCCTGAATTATTCAAGTACGACCATTTCCGCCAAGCAGCTCTCGCAATAGCCATCGGCATCGTGATTCAATTGATCATTCAAATTCCAGTATGTTTTTAAACTGTCCTGCACTGATTAGGGTTTATTACTGATTTCAATTCAAGATCCTCAGCGTGAAATTCTCAATCTACATCTTATCATGGGTGATCAACATGGAGCAGGCTGTCTGGGACGACAAGCTTCTCAATGGATTGGAATTTATGTCCAAATCTGTCCTTCAGGTGCCATTCTTGCTCATGACCCTGATGCGATATGTGACGCCCACGCTGGATGAGATGTAAGTTCTTTTGGCAACACATACATTCACAGTGTTCGCTGACCATCTCACTAGCTTCATGCAGTCCATTCAATGGGTGGACATGACATATATTCAGAAACATAAAACCGAAGATCCTCATCACCTACGCTCTCTATACTACCCCAACCTTGTTCAGTACTCGGCCAAAGGTGGCTCCAGCGTTTCTCGCCCAATTCCCCAAGCACTGAAGTCATTCTTCAATCGCTACGCAAAGAAGATCGGTATGATGCTTGGTATATATCTTCTATCGATGGTTGTAATCATCGGTCGGTTCGTTATGCCCGCAGCAAGTTTCTACACATTCCGAAGCCATGTCGGTTCCACCCCTGCTGCTGTCATTTTTGGCGTAGGCTTGATTCTGCCGAAGCACTACATTGTCACGTTTCTTCACACTTACTTTGCTTCGCGCAGTCTGATGCGTGAGCTTGTAAGTCCAATTACCCTCCTACACTTGGGAATTCTTTTGACAACTTCTAGCTCGAACCCTACTTCTGGCGCATCAAGTTCACCCCCGAGCAAAAGCGACGGTGGTTCCGCGACCGAGAAGGTGTCCTCTTCGGCTTTGCCTTCGCTTTCACGGTTCTTCTGCGGATCCCATACATTGGTGTGCTGATGTATGGCGTTGCTGAGGCATCTACAGCGTACCTTGTCACCAAGATCACCGACCCGCCTCCACCTCCTGCTGAAAGTATAAACTTCGCGGAAAGCCAGGTTACCTGGAGGAACAAACATGATTTCTTGCGCTTATCTCTCGATAATCTTGACAAGCTCAATGTCGACACGGACGAGCACGGTCAGAAAGAGTCTGGCTCCCCGGGAAAGAAGTTTACTTGAGAGCCCTTAGTCCTAAGATTTCCACGGCAACGGTTTTATTCGCGAATCAGGTATGGCCTTGGGAAATTGCACAAACACCATGCACATCAAGGCATTATTAGCATATAGGACGACCATCCCACAATTTTTCTGTTGCCCTCCTTTAGAAGGAGCCTTATTTACAAAAATACATTTGATGTTCAACAAGGCTTGGTATTCCCGTCGGGGTCCATAGGGCGCTAGCTTATCAGACCGTTGATATGCGGGATAAAGCGATGATAAGCCAGATCTCCAACGCTTCACGTAACTGTTATTCATGGCCGCATGTAAATGGACCGGGCATCTGCGGGGTAAGACCCTTATCATGAGGGGTTCTAGTTCAGAATATCTCGGTATATTTGGGGCTCCCAGCTCATCCTGGGCCCGAGGTTTATACTCTCGTCAGTCTATAACTACTGCCTCAATCGCATTAACCGACTAACAAAGTCCTACCACAAGTGCAAATATGGGTATCAAGGGAATTCGTACTGCTCTAAAGGTCGACCTTGACAAGCCTGCGTGGGAACAGCCTGGCTTACATGTATGTGCTTACGTTCTTCGAGTCGTGAAACATTGCTAAGTCCCCGATAGAACAGATGGCATCCAGACGGTATGTCAAGTCTTGGTTATAGCAGCCTCATTGAAGACACATTACTCTAATAAAACCCCCCCGAACTCTCCAGTACCGGCCTATGGGAAAATCGCCAACAATGAAGTTGTCAAGATCGAATGTCTCGATTGGACCGGAGGCCAGATCGGAAACAATGACTCGGCCGACGATGTCAAGAACGTAGACCTGACGCAAATCCATTACCTATCCGGTCCATTTGATATTGAAACTGCAGAGCCTGGTGATGTCTTGCTCGTCGAGATTCAGGATGTCCAGCCATTTGAAGACCAACCGTGGGGATTCACCGGGGTCTTCCACAAAGAGAATGGAGGAGGTTTCCTCGATCAACTGTATCCCGAAGCGTATGTTAATACTAATATCATGACATACATTGGTGCTAACAGTATCACAGAGCTAAGGCGATTTGGGACTTCGAAGGAATCTTCTGCTCATCTCGACACATCCCGCATGTTCGGTTTGCAGGACTAATCCACCCTGGAATCCTGGGGTGCGCTCCATCAGCCGAAGTGCTGGCTGAATGGAATCGACGAGAGGGAGAGCTTATTGCAACCAATACTGTTGCCGATCGAATTGTCGCTCAGCCACCCAATCCCCAGAATGCACATGCTGGCAGTGCTACTGATGACGAGAAGAGCAAGATCGCCAATGAGGGTGCTCGAACTATCCCAGTGAGATATTACTATACACAACAGAACTGAACCATATGCTCATAGATCTACTAGGGCCGCCCCGAACACGGAGGTAATTGCGATATCAAGAACCTCTCCCGCGGATCGAAAATCTACCTCCCCGTCCACGTCCCCGGCGCCAAATTCTCCGTCGGAGACCTGCACTTCTCGCAAGGCGACGGCGAGATCTCATTCTGCGGAGCCATTGAAATGGCCGGTGTAATCACATTGAAGTTCACAGTTATCAAGGACGGCATGGCAAAGCTAGCCATGAAGTCACCAATCTTCCATGCCGGCCCCGTAGAGCCGCAGTTTGGCCCTGGGCGATACTTGACGTTTGAGGGATTCTCTGTAGATGAGAATGGTAAGCAACATTTCCTGGATGCGACAGTCGCCTATAGACAGACCTGTCTCCGAGTTATTGAGTACCTCCGGCGCTATGGCTATAGTGATTACCAGATATATTTGCTGCTCAGTTGCGCGCCGGTGCAGGGGCATATTGCCGGCATTGTGGATATTCCAAATGCTTGTACCACGCTTTCGTTGCCGATGGATATCTTTGATTTCGATATTCGGCCTGAGGCGGATGTGGTCAAAAAGGAGATGGGAGCTTGCGCTTTCGTGACAAAGTAGGACGCTGGGGAATGGAAGGGGCAAGTTGAACATTCTGAAGTTTGGTTTGTGGATATTTCAATCCATCTCTTTATACGGGATCTTTGTGGTCAATAGTAGGTCATACTTGAAATATATAATTTGGTACTTTTTGAAGGCAATGTTATCACCGATTATTTGAGTAAATCTTGCACTTTAAGCATGACATGCTATGTCACAGGAGTCTACCATATAGGTTACGGTATGGACTTTGCACAAAGAACAAGGCACATTGCCTGAATGATGTGATATCATACATCATGGGTCGTTGTTGAACGAGCAGACCACGTCGTGAATCGTGATGGGAACAAAAGGGAAATGAGAATGAATCAGTTTCAGACCGTTTAAGAGAAGAACTTCTTGGCAGCGGCCTTGTCCTTGGCCTCCCGGTCCTTGACGGTCTTCTTGACCTTGGCGATCTCGTTGGTGATAGCAGCATCACCAGGAGCCAGCTTCTCCGCCTCCTGCAGATCCTTCAGCGCGGCATCCTCCTCCTTCAGACCCTCGTGGGCAACAGCACGGCGGTAGTAGGCCTTGGCCTTATCAGCATCCTTAACCTTGGCTGAATCGGCGACTTGAAGTGCATATGTGGCCCAGTTCTGAGCCTGGCGGAACTTCTGGAGCTTGTTGCCGAGCAAGGAAGAGTTGGAGTGCAGGGTGAATCGGAGTGCCTTCATCTGCTCGCCCAGCTCCTTGGGGTCATTTTCCTCGGGTTCAGGGAACTCGTTCAAATAGCGCAGGCCCTTCTGGTACTTGTCGAGACCCAGGTTGAGATCACCACTCTTGAAAGCAGCGTTGCCGAACCCCTTGAGGTCGGAAGCGATCTTGAAGCAGAGAGGCGCAGTAAGGGCCTCGCCCTGGTGGTCCTCGGTGAAGTCCTCGTATGGGTCGCCTGTCGCATCCTGCTGGCGCTTGGTCGCGTTCTCGTAATCCTCTCCGGAAAGCTCGCCGCAATCCACGATAGTCACGTCCTGGAAGGGCTTGTCGGACTGAGTCTTCATGTTCTCGATCTTGCGAATCACACTCTTGCCGTTGATGACCTCACCGAACACGACGTGCTTGCCATCGAGGTGGGGAGTGGGGACGGTGGTAACGAAGAATTGACTGCCGTTGGTGCCAGGCCCGGAGTTGGCCATGGAGAGCAGGAAGGGACGGTCATGCTTGAGGTCGAAGTTCTCATCGGGGAACTTTTCGCCGTAAATCGACTCGCCGCCGGTACCGTTGAACGCAGTGAAGTCACCACCCTGAATCATGAATTGCTTGATCACACGGTGGAAAATTGAGCCTGAATCGGGACACTGCGGTTAGTGGGCGTCAACGCCGTAGGAGCGGGGTATTGCAGACGTGCCTTTGTAGGTCAATTCCTTGCCCTGGGTGCCAATGCCCTTCTCGCCGGTACACAAAGCTCGGAAGTTGTCCGCGGTCTTGGGGACAACTGTTGCTGTTGTTAGCCGTGTTCAAATTGTCAAGGGAGAAAATCATGTCGTACCATCGTTGAACTGTGTGACGTGAGACGCCCAGATGTTAGATGCAATCCAGACTCGGCATGTAGAGGATGCGGGTAACTTACCAGCTCAAATGCAACCCGGCTAGGCTCGCCGTCACCGATTTTAATGTCAAAGAAGACACGGGAGCCTGCAAGCTTGTTAGCAACTGGACTCAATCCTTCCATTCCGCGGGTAGATGAACCCCGCACTGAACGTACGCTGAGCTGTCGCCATGACTGTGGAGTTGAGGGAGAGAAATTTCAAAAGTGGAGGAGAATAGAGGAGAGGAACAAAGTTGATATGGGAGAGAGGTGGAGGAGAGAGAAGTCAGCGTTGTGGGGGAGTCCGGCGCTTGCGGTTCAGGAAGCTTCCATTGCGGGCACCCCGACTATGCTCGGACCACAATATTTGTATAAAAGTTGTATTGGGGTATCTGCTAACAGCTATTTAGGCACAAAGCATTACTCTTATCTTTATTCATCTTTTTTGTTTCTCCCTTTTTTTCACTGCAGCAATTCAGGAGGAATCTGGAATTCAAAAGATCCCTTAATTTCCTGCTCATTGGACTCGTTGTCTCCATTTTTCTGATCCTTGGATTCCTTTTTGGGGAGATTGGTGTTGATTTCGATTGTGACCTAGAATGGGATCAGTCAGTATAGATTCAATGGCTGCGAGGAAAGGAGCTAGGAAGTCAAAATATACCGCCGCGTCCTCGCTGCAGTAGTCTACACCCACCGGCCCGTCGTTATTCAGTTCGACCTCCATCATGGCTTGGAAGACACCATTCTTGACCCGGTCTGGAGTATAGCCTTCCCGCATCTTATCATAGAAGAAGTCATAGAGTTTGCGTGCAGGTTCGGGACCAGCTGCATCGTGAAAATCGGGTTTGTTGCCTTTCTTCATTTTTCCATAGAGGGTGAATTGGGAGACTAGATCAGAAAACGATTAGTATTGTTTAGCAGTGTTCTAGGTAGATAGTAAGACGAAGAAGCATACCACATAGTACTTCCCCCTCAATATCTTTAACATTCTTTTTCCACTGTGATAATGTCAGTTGCTGGTCTCTCACAAATGATAGCCATATTTGACTTACTTGTTGTCCATTCTCATCGGGCCAGAACTTAGCCTTCAAGACCTTGTTCACGAGGTTCTCAGCATCCTTCTCGGTATCTTCTTTGCCAATGCCAGCAAATACAAGAAGGCCCTTGCCAATAGAGGAAACCAACTCCGAATCGACTGTCACAGATGCCGATTTAACTCTTTGGATAACGACTGAACGATATTAGTTGATTTTGGTATATAACACGGGTTCATAGTTCCTAACGTTTCATTTTGGTGACCTATAGATGTTTGATTCTCGCTTCTCGTCAAAATAAGAAACGGCTGGGTGAAGCTTGGGTACCCGCGATGTAGACAAGATAAGGCCCGTGATAGCGCTGGCACAAAATGTTGCCTGCTGTTGCTCAAATGAGCTCGTTTAACCCGGTTTGTCAGTGCGAGTTTATTCTTCGACGGCAATTGTGTACTTTTGCACTGAGAAATCCAAATGCGACGTGTGACTTGTGTGTGCAAGGCCCACGATCCCCCTCGCGCCGCCCTCACGTTTGCCTCCGCCCGTGACCGCCTACCTATTAGAGCATCCACGAAGCTTTCCACTCAAACGCGGAGAGGCATTCCATAGACTTCCGAGTCTCTATCCCTCTTGCTGGCAAACAAACTCTTTTACCCACAATCCCTCCTTCATAAACTCCGTCGATTGTGTCCTTGTGACCATTTTGGTCGAAAGCGCATCACCTCACCGTTCCGACCGCATTAATCCCCACGCCAGTGGACGGCACAGTCCACCAACGGGTTCACAATGGCAGCCCGAAAAACGCAACAGGAAATTGAGAAAACCTTCAAGAAGGTCTCTGAGGGGATACAGACGTTCGAAGGCATTTACGAGAAGATCCGACAGGCTACAAATCCCACGCAACGGGACAAGCTCGAAGACCACCTTAAGCGCGAGATCAAGAAGCTGCAAAGGTTCCGTGATCAAATCAAATCATGGGCCGCCGGAAATGAAGTCAAGGATAAAGCTCCTCTCATAGAGCAGCGGAAGGCAATTGAAGTGGTGCGTTTGGGTTTCCTAACTTGGTCCCTCCATAGGGTCAATGCTTCCCCCAAGGGCCGGCAAGCTAACACAGTCGGTAGTGTATGGAACAATTCAAAGCTGTCGAAAAAGAAATGAAGACGAAAGCCTATTCGAAGGAAGGTCTATCGGCAGCTTCGCGACTTGACCCAAAGGAAAAGGAGAGAGTGGAGTGTTGCGAGTTTCTCTCTAATATGGTTGACGAGCTTCAGCTGAAGATCGAGGCCCTAGAGGCAGAGGAGGAAACACTTCATGCGCAAATGAAGAAAGGCAAGAAGGACACGAAGAAGGCGGATCGAATGGCCGACATCTCCCACGTTACGGAACGACATAAATGGCATGTGAACAAGTTGGAATTCCTCAATCGTTCATTACAGAACGGCAACTTGGACGTTGGTGCGGTACAAGATCTCAAGGAAAGTATCAAATATTATGTCGAAGAAGGAGGTAGTCTTGATTACTCCGGCGAGGATGAGACCCTCTACGATGATCTAAATATCGGCGAAGAGATCGAGGCACAATTCGGCATGGGCGGCGAAGGTGATCGTGTATCATCACAAGATGCCCAATCAATCCAAGACGAAGAGCCAGAACCGAAACCAAAGGTCAAGCAAGAAGCGCCAGCAGCCCGAAGACCATCAACACAGATGAAATCCCCGCTGCCTGTTCTTGCTACCCTCCACCCATCTGCTTCATCGAATGCCACTCCGGGCATGAAGCCCGCTCCCCTTCCGACCCGCCCTCCTGGTGAAACCCTCAAGTATGCCTCCGCTGCTGCCGCTGCTGCAGCAAGTGACAAAAGTGGTGTTGGCATTCTTCCTCTTCCCCCTCCACCAGGGTTCAGCCCGGCTTTGTCCGTGGCATTGCCTATGTCCAAGTCTTCTACTGCTTCGCCTAGTGTGGCGTCAGCACAGCCTGTTTCCAAGTCAATAATTCCACCTACTGTAGCAGCTGTTACAGAAGAGCTTGCCAGGCCCGTGCGACCGAAGATCCCTACAAATGCAAGTCTCTCATCGCCAGCGCCCGAAAAAGTGGAGACATCAACGAATGGCAAACTCGAGACAGAAGGAACTGAAACTGATGAATCGGTATATCACCTGCCCCCTGGTCTCCAGGACCTTCTCCAATCATTTGAGGTAACCAAGTCGCGTGCGTCGGCCAATCCATCGCCGTCTGTTCAACGCCTTCTCGCTACCTCATTGACGACATGTCCAGAGGCCGGCGATGCTGAAAAGCCACGTCACTACAAGCCGCAGAACCCCTACAGCACTGCTCTCTACTATCCCCAGGAACCTCTCTCAATATTTGATGACCCTCGCTTGTACGATACGGGGAGAATTGACACGGATACTCTCTTCTACCTTTTCTACTACCGTCAAGGGACGTACCAGCAGTACCTCGCTGCCAAGGCGCTCCGAAACCAGAGTTGGCGCTTCCATAAGCAGTATCAAACCTGGTTCCAGCGTCACGAAGAGCCCAAGAACATCACTGAGGAGTTCGAACAAGGCACCTATCGCTTCTTCGACTACGAAAGCACATGGTCAGTTAAAGCTTCCGATTGATTCCGTTCCCGTACCAACTTTACGAGCTCCCCCACTTACGAATGGTATCAACAGGATGAATCGGCGCAAGGCAGATTTCAAGTTTGTGTACAAATACCTCGAGGATGAGTTATGAGGCGCCTTTCTTCTTTTTCTCCCCGTGAGCAACCCACCCGGGTCTCCAAGTGCAGATGATTAAATTTTTCACCCCGGACTTTGTTCACAATGTCTGTGGCTCGACGCTATGATTCGATAGACTGGGTGTTTGAGGCTATGGCGGGAACTTTGATATCTGTGGGGTCACGGTGGGCTGTTTTATCTTCTTTTACTGTTTTCGCAGGACTGGCATCAATGAGTGCAATGAATGGGCCTGGGTGATACGGGAGTTTCGTGTTATTTTCAAGGTTATCAACTGTTCGAACCATACAATGAATCCTGAAGTCAAGCATATTGTTGGCTATATACATAATACGAGGTAGCCAAGTGGCTAAGCAGCCAAGCAGCCCAAGTAAATTTCATTGTATGCTTATGCCCCAGTCCGCCTTGCAGGTACCTGGGCTTGGCCTTGGGATGAAGTACAGCCAGAAGTACCCAATGTAGTACATACTATAGGTACAGACACCAACCCGGGCCCTGGGTCCGGCGTGGTTGGTATTTGCTCGTGTACACGTAGCTCTGCAGGTCTACCCTCGTCTCTATTGGGACAATGCAGGAGAGATGCAAGAAAATACGGGGAAATATGAAAATAATAATAATAAAAAGCAGGAAACCAGGGAAAGGGACACGGGGGCGGCACGGCTGCACTTCACCTCATAACCACCAAGGTTGCCCAGGACCGGAAACGATCCCAAATATCCCCGAATGAATAAATAAAAAGAAGGGAGGAAAAAAGGTAAAAAAAGCACCGGCATATGACGAATCGCTTCACTTCTGTACAACCAACGACGTGCGACGTCAGAGAACGCTAACTCGCCAGCAAGCATTACGGGTTACACCTGCATCCCACTCGCTCTTTCAGCCTCTTGGCAGACGCTAGCACTTTCGAGTGCGGGATTTTTCTTTCTAGAAGCCCGGGGATTAGTGAACGCTAGTCGCTAGTCACTACGTCGTCAGGGGCTGTGCGCGACCGCGACATCATCGGTCGATCTGCGATACGGGATTGGAGGGGTTTGAGAATTGGGGGAATCGGCCTTGGCCAGGTTCTCCATAGAGATGGACATGTTCGGGAGCGCAAGGCTAGATCGTGGATCATTTCTGAGAATATAACCGGCACGATTGTGCCGTGGGATATATTAATATATACGTCAATGGGTGGGTTTTTGGGTGGGAAATTCCCGGAATGATGTGCATCGTGAACTCGGATTCGAACTCGGACTGGAACTCATTCTTGATCTGGACTTTGACCTTGATCTGGACGTCCTTGAACTCGGTCTTATGAAAGCTTCGACCCTGGAGAAATTCCAGACCTTTCAAACGGCAAATATACAAATGTACGAATGTGCAAATGTACACATGTTACCCCTATGACGAACAAAAAGACCCGGGTCATGACCGTCAGACACGAGCTCTTGGCAGGACGCTAGAAAGACACTAGAAGACACACAGAATCGTCAACGTCCAATCATAAGAGGAGCTTCGTGAGGGGAAGTCACTGGGCACCCAAATGTTTGACCGCTGCTTATCAGCAACCTCTTAACTCACCTCGACAACACCTGATCATCCTCCAATCATCAACGTCGAAACTATCCGGGATGTGAAATGAGGACTATGAGAGGGGCACGCTAGAAGGACCGTGGAATATTCGGCGTCAGCAAAGATCATACAAAACAAATTCCCGCATGCGAGGAGGCGGGGAGGCTGAGTGGTGTTGTCCAGTCTGCTTCGAGTAGTTTTCTAGAAAACTGTTTAGTGCCATTTACTGTCCCTTTCACAGCCATTCACAGTTTAGTCCTGTTGTTGCTGTCCCGTGTCGACCAATACCCTACTCGAGCCCCCGGTCATGCTCCATATGATGGAGTTTCACGTTGGGCACATAAAAGGGCTCATGTCTCCTTTGCTTAAGGGAATTATTTTGCACTTGAATCTTAAATACCTGGCCCAAATCAATTTTAAGATTTCCATAATTAGTTAAACCTGCTCTCGCACAATGGTAAGTGACTTTAGCTTGCAATGGGCGCATTCTAGACTAACCCTCTCTCTCTCTATAAGACCGCAATCCCGATTCCCCTACCACACCAACGCTCACTCTCATCCGCCCCAATCGACATGCAGTCCCCATTCAGCTACACAGACTCATACTCTTCCTCCTACTCCTCCTCACCAGGAAGCATGGACTTCTTCTTCTACGGCGGTCAGCCTGTCTACGACACCCTCTGCGACGTCGACGCAACCAGTCCCTTCCCTATGCAAGAGGTCACTCCAGAGCTCTATGGCATAACCAGCTCGCCCTACACCTACCAGAACCCAGTCTTCGACCGACCTTCCATGCCCCAGAGCGCACCCAGCAGCTGTGGCAGCAGCTACAGCGGTAGCTACAGCAGCAGCTTCAACTTCCCCTCCGAAGACATCGCTCTACCAAGCTACCCCATCAGCGAATATGAATCCAGCGCCGATTCGCCAGCGCCGCAAATATCCAAGTAAGCTAGCTAACTCCGCCGTCGTAATTGAATCAACTCACTAATATATCTCCTCAGGCCGGTTAAGCCCTTCGGTTGCGACCATTGCGGAAAGTCCTTCACCCGCTTCGCAGACTTGAAACGTCATCAGTCCAGCGTCCACTACCCCGTCTTCCGCAACTGCCCTGTTGAGCACTGCTCACGAAAGGGTAGCAATGGCTTCCCGCGCCAGGATCACCTCGTCGAGCACCTGCGCTCATACCACCACCTGGACGTGCCCAAACGCGGATCCTGCAAGCGCTCCGCGAAGCAGATGTCATGATTGTAATGATCTTTTTCCGACACTTTTCCGGACATTTTTACGATACTACGACTGTTTTTCTCCTTTTTCTGATGTTCTATTTCTATTTTTACATTTGAATGTTTCATCGATAGATCGCCCGTTATGGGTCGATCCTGTATGTTGTATAGAAGACGCGGATTGGTTCTTCGCATTAGTTTGTTTCAGTTTTCGAGCTCATCGCTCATTACTTCTTATGTGTCCTAGATTCTAGATCGGGCTTAGATGGGTTATTAGTGGAATGTTTCAATGAATTGCAACGATTACGATAATACCATTTTCCTCAATTGGCTTAGACGATTTTTTTTTTTTTCGCTATCTGTGATTTTCCCCTTTCGTGTTCCAATTGAGCTCTGGCCAAGTGAATTCTCTTCTCAAGTACGCGTTCTGCAGTAGTCACACGAACTAACCGGACTGAGTAGGTGTTGCGTCAAATATCACCGTGTTCTGTACTAACTGCAATGTTGAGTACCTGTTCGTTTCCCCCTAAATAATGCCCAAATATGCCTCATAGAATCCAAAGAAACAAGAATATCAAAAACAAAGAAAAACTCTGATGAAAAATCCGACTTTTCAAGCCTTTTCTTTGTCCTTTCTTTGTCCTTTTGTACAACAAATGTCCTAACCCCCCCCCCCCCCCCAAAAGGTTGGCCCTCACTTTGGCCCCCAAAATTTAATGTTTTTCTCCTTTGAACATCCAAGTCCAGTAACAGTCCATGTGCAGGTAATTAATTCCACTCCCAAAAATAATTCCTACATAGTACTCTGTACATGCAGGTACCAAGCGACCAAGGGATCATTAAGTTCATTAATGCACATCCGAAACGGATCTAAATCCCAGCCCCATCCTTCAAAACCACATTATTCCGATTATAATCCCAACAATTCACCTCAAGAGCATTCTCAAACACTCTTCAAGCCCCAACCCCATAAAAATCAATATTAACATTACCCCCTTCCCAAAGGTCTCTCCGTATCCTGCCCCTGTTCAACTGTAACGTAAACCCCTGGTTAAGATGCCACCCAGTACGACAATGCATTAGCCACGCCCCGGGATTATCCGAGCGGGACATTCTGGGAGTGCGCCGGGAGTGAGATCAAGTATTCACTCGGTATCCTGGTCCCGGGATACAGATGTGGACGTAGACGTAGATCTGTTTCAAGATCAGTATCCCTGCGCGAGGACGCGGAAGTCATATCCATGTGGGTGAATCAGGTGTGCTGTATCAATTGTCGTTTCGATGATGACAAGCACCCAGGTATTTTCTTGGGGTTTGTGCGATGGAGTTATCATTGGTTGTGGTTATGCATGCTGTGCTGAAATCGCGGAGCGTGGGCGGCGCCCGTTTTCCTTCCACTGAGATGCCGTCTAGGTACCAGCGGTTGCTGAAAGTGTTATGTTGTAGAAGAAGTATACTATAGTTAGACAGAGCTGAGTTGAGATCATGGGGATTGGGCTAGAAGCTGGCTCGTTTTCGCAGGTGTGTGTTAGCTTGCAGGCTATTGTTTTTGTTGTGAGGGTAGGGGGGGTTAATCAGCCTGGTTTCTCTGTGTGGGTGTGGTAGATTATACCGCGGATGTTATTTGGGTTACTGTTGGATGGCCAGGATAGCTTTAGTGTGGCATGTAGCCAGAAGGATTTCGTTTTGAGGCTTGGTTACTGTGATTATACGTAGGTCAAACCAGCCTGTGCGCTCTATATTGCATATTCGGTTGAGACTTGGAAGCTCCCAAGCCATCGTAACCTGATCCCTCTGGGTGGGGCCCACGGTTGAGAAAGGTAAAGACTCAAAGGAAAGCTGCAGAGATACCAGGCACAACATTCAATATCGAAGCACACTATATAGCCGGGCTACCTAGATAGGAAATCCAGATCGATAACTCCATGAATCAAACTTCCGGATATAAGTACAGGAAGAATCTCAAATATCAAACACAATTTAAGAACACAAACCTCCTTGTTATCCCTAACACGCCCTCTAATCAACAAAAAAGAAACTCACTTAGCCCCCAAATCCACGAACTCCTTGAAACAAACCCCCCTAACTTTCCCGTCCAAAAAAACAACACCCTCCTCCTCAAGCCTCAACCTCTTCTCCTCACAAAACCCACCCCCACCCTTATGCGCATCAACCTTCCACTCCCCCTTATACCCACCCAACGACCCATCTGCGGCAAGTACCCGATGACATGGCACCTCCGGCGCAAATGGATTACTGCGCATCGCATTGCCGACCGCCCGCGCGCTGGAACCTAGGTACGTCGCCATCGCCGAGTACGTAGTCCACCGACCTGGCGGGACGGAAAGGAGCGTGCGGTACACACGCCGGCGGTACGGGGTTAGCGTAGGGTGTAGGGATATGCGGTGGAGATATTTTTTTGTTTGCGCAGTGGGTAGTGCGGGTTGGAGGGTTTTCTGGGGTTTGGGGTCTTGATGGTCTGGGGTTGGTGTTGGGGTCTGCGGAGCTGTGGGTTGGACTGTCGAGAGTGACATGATTTCTAGACCCTCTTACAGGGCTAAGGTTTTTGGGATATCTTTTTATGTGATTTAACCTCTTTGAATATTTGTTTTCGAGGCCCTTTTTGAAAGCTTGGAATTGCCTGGGGCTCGTGGAGAGGTTGATATTCCGAGGCTCACTAATTTGTAATTAGCCGGGAACGATGCAACACGAGACGCGTTTGTCGGTATTGGGGTAATGGAGTACCTACCACGTGAGTATGGAGTAGAAGTTGAAGATTAGAGATGTGATAAACCCTTTGTTTGAATGTGAATATTTGAAGAGAGAAAAATGGCGAAGGAAAAAAAAGCTATGAAGCTCAAACTGCAGGGTTGAGTTGATGGTGGTTGTTCCCAAAGTGGCCAATCAGAGCGGCTTCTGTGAATGGCATTTCATGATCACATTTAGTTCATTTTCTTTCATGACGTTCTGAAGATATATTCTTAATTTGTCAATTGATAAGATACTAAATTTTTCCGACCATGTATCCATTTATTAATTGGGTATTCATCAAAGCGTCATATATCCCAAACATAGCGCATCATCAAGCCCTGCCACCTCAAATCTAAGCGTGATCTACATGCTCCGCTCTTACAGCATTATCACCAGCCTTGGAAGCCGCAACAACTGCAGCAGCAGAAAGAGGCTTGCCAGTCTCCGGGTCCAATACATTGCCCTTGGCACCGAGAGACTGGACCATGCCTGGGTTCTCCGCCTTGAGGCGCGCAAAGGTCTTCTCTGCATCCCAGGTCCAGGGGGTCTTAGCCGCGAATAGGAGATCCATATCCTCTAGGGTGCGCTGATTGCTTTCTGGATATAGAGCCCACACCATGGGGATGGAGATGACATTACTGGCGGCGAAGACGTACAACGTCTTTTCGCCAATGGCGTTGAACATGACGGGGCACAGTAGAGTCTTTCAATGTTCAGTCAGTATATGTTCTTGTATTTATTAAAGGGAGTTCACTCACCAGCCATCCATTGCCAATACTCCATCCGACAACGCCAAAGGCATTTCCACGTGCACGAACGGCCAGGGGGAAGATTTCAGCCGGGTAAACCCTAAGAGATCAGAAGTTAGCATTAAATAAAACGATCGGATGCGAGTTCCGTACCAAGGGACTGTGAGCCACGAAGCTCCGAATGCAGAGGTAAAGATGAAAATCATCGAGGCTGCGGCCGCACCGTACGAAGATGCCTGCCCCATGTCACCGGCTGCCTTGTTGTCGATAGCGAGACGGGAGAATCCACCCGCAAGGAACATAGCAATACCCTGGACAACTGCTCCCCAATACAAAGTCCACCGACGGCCGATGCGGTCGAGAGTGAAGACGCAGACTAGCGTGGCAAACTAAACATACATATTAGCGCAAATTGCTCTCTTCTATAATGCCAAAACATACCATGTAGAAAATGTTGTTCAATCCGCTAATCCACTGGCTCTTCATCGAATCAAACCCAGCAATGCCAAAGATGGTCGGTGCATACACAGTAACTCCTGCGATACCAACCCATTCCTGCATGATCTGTAGCCAAATGACCAACTGTACACGACGGCCGATATGAAGATCACCGGATTTGTAGCCAACTAGCATAGACAGATATGAGTCACCATGATTCACTGTCCGCTCTAGCTCTGCAATACTCAAAATATCCTGAAACTCGGCTTCCGCTCGGAGGAGGCCCTCTCCGCTAGATCCACGTAGACGCTGTAGAATGTAGCGGGCCTCTTCCTCCCGGCCGACCTTGACGAGCCATCGAGGTGACTCTGGGAAAAACCAGACAGCCGCAAAGAGAGCTATGAGGAAGACGATCTGGAATGCAATAGGGAATCTCCAGCGGAAGGCTGACTCCCCGTTGTCGATGAAAGACAAGCCACTGTCGAACGTTAGGAATGATATCGCGGAGATCGCATCGATTTACATACAACTCCAGCCAATAAGCCAACACAACACCAAAAATGTTCAGCGTGAATTCAATAGCAATGAATTGTCCGCGCGAAGTATGTTCAGCTGTCTCGGTAGCCCAGACAGGGACGATAGCGTTCAAAATTCCAGTTCCAATACCATTAACGAAACGGGCTGCAAATGTTAGTCCAAGCCTACATATATTGAGCATATGCCTCCTTACCGCAGATCATCCAATTGTGGTTTTGTGCAGAACATTGCAGAGCGGCGCCTAGAATAGCCCATAGAGCACCCGCTGCAATTGTCTTGATTCTTCCCGTGCGGTCTCCAAGCCAGCCACCAAGCAATGCGCCGAAAAGGGTTCCCAGATAGTAGACCGACACAATCCCACCTTGCAGTAGGGAATTTGTGACCACCGGGGTCACCTCTCCGTCCACCACCTCAGTATAACCGAATCCCATAAGATCAATATAATCCTTTGCGTTGTTTACACCGGCCATCATTCCTTGGTCGTATCCGAAGAACAAAATAGATAATCCAGCAACGCAGTTAATTCCGATGAGAAGCTGTCGCTTCTCCAGCTTGTGGACGACATTCCACGAGGGAATTTTGTCACTCATTCTAAACGCGATTAAGAGGGACGAATCGAGTATTCTTGGAGGCTTGTCGCATTAAAGTTGGTTCTATAGACCAAAAGAGTAAGAAAGGAGTAAGAAAGACAACCAGACCCTAGCCTGCGGGGTAGAATAAACGTACAGCGACAGAAAAATAGAAGATCCAAGATTACTTCTACATCACGGCAACTGAGCTTTTTAAAGCTTCTACATGCAGCGCCCAGACCCTGGTCACACACGGCACAACTCCGAATTACCAATGGGCGATGGATGATGCACAGCAACTTCCCCCCGGAGATCGACCGAAAAGCAGCCATGAACAGCAAGGAGTGACAGTTCGGATTCGGTCATATTCCGGTGGAACATGGGGAACATGAGATAGCAAACCAGTCACCAGCGTCGATACAGCATGCCCTACCCACCAGAATGAGAAAATCCGGGGATCAGGGCTGGAAACCGGGCTCGGCGAGTACCTACCGTGTGTTGTAGGAATGTCATGGCGGGGCGAGATCTGGGGGCTTTTACCCGTTTACTGACCTCGGCAATCCGAAGGAAAGACCTTTTTTGTTCTACACATCCCGGGAGGCTTGCAATATATTCGGGTTGGAATCGGGGCAAAAAGCAAATTGCTGTGCGGAAAGTAACCTGCGACCCGATGGGCGCGACATACTCCGTGGTGAAATTGGTGAATTATCCGGTGGCATGGCTTCCTATGACCTCCGCATTTTCCCTCGAGTGGGTCGAGTGGCCCGGGGGAGATGTTCTTGGCAGGGCGCTTTTCTGCGCTCGGGGTATTTCTCAGTCCGGGTTTGGTCTCGTGACATGCTGCCATGTGATTGGTTGCTACCTCAGAGATGGATCCATCAGCCCCAGGTACGGCCATGACCTCCATTTCTACTGTCAAGACGAGACCTAATGAAGCGGGCATTTTCTGTCGGTGGAGTTGAATTAGTTGACATACATAAAAGCCGAGTTATGCCTCACTTTTCGTTATCCTCTCCATGATCGTGTCGAGTTCCTCTTTTCTGAAAGCCTTCCACAAACCACCTGAGAACGTAGTAAGGTCACATAACCCAACAGCCAAATACACCCGAAATCCCATCAAAGCTGTATCATCTACAACATCAGTCTCATTCTCGCCCGTAGTTTATAGGCTAGCCCTACCGCAGGCTGTATCCATCAGCCTGTTTTAACGGTTCTCAGTAAGAAGCAGGTGATGCACGACTAGGTCTTGTTCCTTGATTCTACGATAACGCTGCCAATTCTCTCAATTTATTTATTCGTCGTTTCTCCAAAGAGGCGCTAATACTATGTTATACATCGTTTATTTCCCTGCTAGACTAAGAGACTTACTTTGTATGGGGCTTCTTGCAGAACGGACATACCCGCCCCCACGCACTCCATGTCGGACGAACGGCATCTGGATGCGGCTTTTATGGAGTACTATAGAGTTAGAGATGCTTCCGATCGGATGTAACGTCATCGTATCCATTATTTCTGCTTCAAAGTGCCGTTATATATAGTACTATCGCAAAGTGGACCCGTATAAGGAATATATATATATATATATAGTTTTTTTTATATGATTAAAAATAGCATGTTGATGGTCATTGTTAAAATAAAATTGCGTACTATCTCAAGACGAAATCAAGAAGTATCTATGTCGTGTGACGTAGATGATAGGTATCGTG
Organism: Penicillium hordei; assembly: GCF_028827395.1. NCBI lineage: Eukaryota > Fungi > Ascomycota > Eurotiomycetes > Eurotiales > Aspergillaceae > Penicillium > Penicillium hordei. Next base: position 1,624,224 of record NW_026623146.1, on the reverse strand, counting down.
GGCTCGGCTAGGGAGAGTCAAACACTGTCCTCGGTTGCATCGTTCATGCATGAACGAGCTTGGCAAATTAATTTAAGTCAGAGTTGTAGCTGTAGCGGGATTATACCCTCTGCAACCTTTCGGCAAAATATACTCCCTTATTGCCACTAAGACCGCTTGAGATGATCACAATGCCATTTACTAAGAAACTGTGTCAGCCTGTGCCAAGCAGTAACAGCCGCCCCGGAAGAGGCTCGATCTGAAGTTCGTAATCAATACAATATATCGCTAGTCATTCATCCATGGTGGATATAGATATCAATGCTTAAATAAAAATCATCTTCTTTGACCAGCTCATTCTGATAGCTGTTATACTCACACGTGTCAGTATGTAAATGAATGAGCGATCGTATAGCATGCTTTCAAGCGAGGGTTCCTTGCGTTTGATCGAATTTTCTTGTAATTTACAGAGAATGTTAGAATGCATACACGACTTTCAATAAGGCAAAGCGATATCACATTTAACTTAGGTTGTGCCGCACCCTTGGCCAATAACACGCCACCATATAGGGAGGGGTAGGTAGGCTGGTATTGTGGGAATGCAGTGCCGGGAAAGCAAAGATTGCATGCCTGGGATGTATTAGTCTAACGTTAGATTATTCTAATGTACTCTGCCATGATCTCGTAAATTATAAAAACAACGGGACGATGGTTCTTAAACCTGTTCCCATGAGACCAAGGGGTCTAAAATATGGAGATATAATTGGTTCAGTAGCTGGGGAGTGGGTCCAACAAATTGAAGAGATATATCCGAATCAGGATTAGCGTGCCTTTGTGCTCAGGGCAGGGTCCACTTGTATAGATTGGTCTACTTAATTACCTTGTACTAGCTGTGTTTACGAAAATTAGCGCGAAAATGCGGGGAAAATGTATCAGAAATTTCCCCATGTAATTAATCTGTCTAAGCACGATATGCTCAGTGTAGGTCCGTAGACCTAGGTATGTACATGCAACTCTCGCTAACGACATGAGAAAGTGTTGCGCGTGCAGCCCATAATTCATATCCACTTCCAGCCTCAGGTTTCAAAGGTTAGTTGTTTCGGGCGTAGATCTTGACTGAGTTTATCAGCCAGTAAGCCTCATTGAAGGCGGCTGGGTTATTTGCGACCTAATCGTTGCAGGTGTCGGCCAGGCTGGCGCAGGTCTTGTCATTTAAAAATTCCCTTGAAGCCCCTGTGAAAGTTAGCGAATGTGTCCTCACTACAGTTTGAATGGTACTTACACCCTCCACAGAAGTTTGTATTGAAGATAGTGTAGTTGATTTTGAATCTTTCGGCAATATTGCAGGAATTGCCCTCAAAGTGAGCCAAGCGTGCGCCGAACTTCGCCACATCCAGGTCCGCAGCGCCGGCATTAACCACCGCATTAGCCGCAGCGGTGCCACGAGGAAAGAACCACACATTGATAGAAAGGCTTGCCCATTCCGTGACATACACACCGCCTCCGTTAGCGTTGAAGGCAGCACCATAGTTGTTGGACGATGTGGTGGCCTGAGAGCAACCCGCGTCGGAGTCTTCACAGTCAGCAGAAGTCTGGTTTGCTGTCGACTCAGACCCGGAGACATCCATGTTGCACCCTTTTGCCGTATGCAGGGTGACAGAGTTGGATTTCTGTCCGTTGACGCCCTCGATGATGTCGATCTCGCCTGAGTTGGGCCAGTCAGGGCCAGAGGTCCAGTACGCAGGCCAGATGCCGCAGGAGCCACCTCTTCCAGTGCCAACAGGCATGTGAGAAATGTCAACAACGAAGAGGCCGGTGGTGAAGACGTCCTTGGACCTGACCCGGGTTGACGGGCGGGCATTGGTAGTCTTATCCACATAGTTGGCACCAAGGTAGACTGCGCCATTGCTAATCTTGGCCATCCCAGAGCTCTGGGCAGTTTCGGCGTCTACATACTTGGCAAAACCTCCAGAGGGATCCGGATCACTGGTGAAATTAAACCCGTCGAAGAAGTTGGTGCTATCGTATACTTTGGTCTGGGAGTATAAGGTAGCACACACTGGAACCGCCGAGATAAGGGCTCCAATGCCGATAGCTGTTGCTGAGAAAATCATATCTGCGGTGATAAGGAAGAATTGCGAAACGATAGGATTGGGTGTTTTCAACTAGTTTGGAAATGCAACAGACTGGAAAATATAAAGCTATGCTTAGGAGGATGATCAACAGACACAAGATACAACGTTACAGCCGATCGGGAGGACTCCAATTGCAACTTCTCATGAATTTGCTTCTAAATGGTGTTTAGCCGACAACGGCTTGCAGGAGTGCCGTACTCGTACGTCCTGCTACGAACTTCGGTGGGGAATAGATTAACAGATGGGTACCTTTTCGGAGACAAGGGTCGGATTGCAACAGCATTGGGTAGGTTGGTATTTGCAGATCAATAATGCCGGAGCTGAAGATGGAAAATAGAAGCTCTATTCCAAACCATCCAACTAGGGGACAGGACTTAGAGCCGAAGCACTAGCGCTGTCATATTCCATGTGCTGACATATTATTGCGGGCAAAAGGTATCTTTCATAGGCTGTGCCTATTTTCGTCACACCATCACCTACGCCCATGTTAGATCCCTGTTAATTGGAACTATGATAATCTAAGTAAACTTCACTAGCGTTTTGTAGTGCAGTTAATTTATATTATCTGCTCCGTAGCGCTACAGAGTATAGCATTTGCTACGAAATTCTACAATTCATTACCAGTGGTTGTAATACCAATCAGTAGAAGAGTGAGTAAGGATGCTCTAGAGCCGTTTCAAGATTGCTACATTGGTATTATAACTGTTATTTCTGGCTGTTATCATCAGTAATCTATTCAATATATTGTATGAAATTGGTAAGATACCGTTTTATTACTAGTGTAGAGATCGGCATAGATCTAAGTTGATCAAACTGGGACCTGGACGACCACATGGCAGCCGTTAGTGGCATGCTTGGTTTTACACGATTAAAAAACGGCAAAGGAATGAGCACCAAAATGGAAAGGAAAACGAGCAGTACTCTACGCTGAGCTGATAGGATAGGGGATATTTGCCTTGATTGGAGGGATTGGCGGCGTAGGAAGAACTGGAAGAAGGGCGCAAAGAGACGTTGTGATGGGGCAACCGTGCAAATTCAAAAAAAAAAAAAAAAAAAAAAGGTTTTTACGTAGGATGCAAAGGGGAGCCACATCTGAAGACTCTGGCCCTGACGAGCATCAAAGAGGACAAAAATATATCCAGCAATTGCGGCTTTTAAGGCCAGACCTTAACGTACTAATTGGGCTCCTAAGACACGCAATAAAATGCTGGATAAGCAGAAATCTCCATACTTCAGCTGTTTATGCATCCGTATGCCCGGTGTGTTTCGATTGCTTCCGATATTCGTCTATCCTTGCACACAAACACATGTCCTTGTGTTGCACACTTCCTTTCTGAGAAACAGAAAGTTCGGGGGGCAAGCCAACTCCGCAGCCCCGGAATCACGTTGTGTCCACCAATCTGGATTTGCCAAGGTGTCAGGTTTCTAAAATCTTGAATATCTTGGTCATGAGTGACGACAATTCAACTTCTAATGCCCGGGGTGAGTCTATTCCAAGTTGATGTCCCGAAAGCGCATGCTGACCTATATATGAAGTGCGCTTGGTCATAGTCACAATAATGGGTGTTACCTTCAAGATAGTATTCCGATTGATGTGCATGTGCTTCGAACACTGGAGTCTCCAGTCTATATCAGAGTACATGTTGTAGTCGACAAAACATGTGTATATAACATTCAAGGCCCAAAAGTGCAGAAAGGAAGACTTGATCACAGGTAAATATTTCCTAGTATCTACGAACAAGAAAAGTGGCAAGAGAAAAGCATATAAGGCTGAGTTCAATAAGTTCCCTGAGTTCAGGTCGATGCCGGTCCCGGGATTGTCAACCAACTCTAATTGGTTAACTTCCCTGAACCGGGTAAGTAACAAAACCATCGGGGATATTTCATAAAACGCATCTTCCACGATTTTACCACATGGTCAGTTAAATCCCCGACTTCGAGGATCCAATGGAAAAAGGTAACATGGCGCAAGAGCGTGGCAACGAGGTTGATACCAAAGCACCCGAAGACCCGCCAACCCGGCATGGAGATACGCGCATGGAAGGCTATTCCCAGTTCACAGTAGGCCAGAAGCGGGCTATTGTTGCAATGGGATCCTTGGCTAGTTTCTTCTCACCCTTGTCTTCGAGCATCTATCTGCCCGCTCTGACCACCATCGCGAGTTCCCTGCATATCTCCGTCTCCCAGGTGAACTTGACGGTCACTACCTACCTGGTAAGTGAACTAAAACAACAATCTTATCAAATAAATGTGCGACTGACAAAGCCTCTTATTTCTAGATTATGCAGGGAGTGGCACCGATGCTGATCGCAGGCTTCTCGGACACCGCAGGCCGCCGTCCCGCTTACCTCATTTGCTTCACAATTTACCTTGCAGCCAATCTCGGACTAGGTCTCCAAAACAGTTATGCTGCCCTCCTGGCTCTCAGGTGTCTTCAGAGTGCAGGTAGCAGTGGAACTGTGGCACTGGCAAACGGGTTGGTCGGAGACATGATCACGTCCGCGGAACGAGGCTCATACATCGCCTTCGCTTCAGTCGGGAGCATGTTAGGTCCCTCCTTGTCACCAATCATCGGCGGACTGTTCAGTCAGTACACCAATTGGCACTGGATCTTTTGGTTTCTACTCATCTTCGGTGGCGTGTTCTTCCTCATCCTCGGTCTATTCCTACCGGAGACCTGTCGCAAAGTCGTCGGGGACGGGTCCATCCCACCACCTCCTCTGAGTAACTCTGTGGCAGATATTATTCGACATCGCACGCGCAAACAGAAAGGTCTCGTGCCCGACCCGGACAAGGAAGCTGAGGTACGAAAGAACTACTCTTTCGGGTTCCCATCACCGGTCCCGACTATCAAGGTCGTCCTGGATATTGAGACGTCGATTATCCTGCTCACTGCAGGGTTGCTATTTGCTGGTTTCTATGCTGTCATGACTGGTGCGTCGACCTCCTTCCATAAAATCTATCACTTCAACGACCTTCATGCTTCGTTGATGTACCTCCCTATCGGTGGAGGAGGGGTGCTGTCAGCTTTCACGACTGGCCGACTGGTTGACTGGAACTACCGCCGTCATGCAAAACGTGCCGGTCTCACTGTTGTCAAGAATATGCGTGCGGACATCCACAACTTCAATATTGAGCGGGCGAGACTGGAAGTCGCACTCCCGCTTTACTACATTAGTAATTTGTCGATGCTGACCTACGGCTGGGTGTTGGGTCACAAGGTCAACCTTGCTGCTCCTATCATTCTTCTGTTCATCACCGGATGGTCGATTATTGGAACCTCACAGGTTTTAAATGCCTTGATGGTTGATCTTTGGCCAGGAAAGTCGGCGGCCGCGACTGCAGCAAACAATTTATTCCGGTGTGAACTTGGTGCCGCGGCGTCGGCAGCGATCAGGCCTATGACCTCTGCCATGGGCGATGGCTGGGCGTACACCACGCTTGCGTTGATCTCCATTGCTGTTTCGCCTTGTTTGTGGTTAGTGGCGTGTAATGGGATCAAGTGGCGACAGAAGAGAGATCGAAAGGAGGAGAAATCGTCTTGTGGACAGGACTGAATTTGCGTTGATCTGTATTGCACGAGCTCATGAACTCACAGATTCGGTCTAGAGGCATACGCCTGGGAAATGGCTTTGAGTTTCTTTTCTGAATTCCTCGCTTACTTACAAATGAACATTGCCTGAACTTCGCTTTCATCGGGAGGTCTTCTTCATATATACCATCTAGCTTTGAATCAGTCCAAATACCTCCTTTCAGGGCTCCTGACTGCCATGTACTGACACCGTCTAGTCGGAAGTTCATACGCGTTTAGGATAATTATCCTCTGGGATGGATCATTCCTTTTCCAGCACTTTGCGCAGGGATGGATGGTGTAAACGGCAAGGATATAGAAAAAAATTCCAGAAAAATCAAGAGACGGTTGAATAAGAAGGCCAAACAGAAGAATAATCAACTATCATTTTGATATCCTGATTCCTGGTTCACACGCGACCCACCACTCTTAAATGGTGGATGCTCATATAAAGATCAACCCGTGCGGAGAGTTGTGGGCTGCTTTAGGCATAATCCACTGTATTTGTCCAGGTGCATGTCTAGTGCCCGCTTATAACCGCGGCGGAGACCGCCGAGAATCCTTGCCGATGAAGATGGCCCGCGGGTAGGCAAAAGAATCTCTGGGGAATCATCGCTAGGTCCTCCAGCCTTTAGAAAGTGGCTTAGCAAATTGCGATCCCCGGAGTAATCCTCTCCTGGCCGGGAAGAGGAGGTAAATGGTGCAAGGAACCCCGGGCCAAACTACCAATACCTTGGGGATTGTCATACAATGGAAATTTGGCAACAAATGCAGGTGCTATTAAATGTTTCTTTCTCTCCTGGCCACGTAATGTATTCAATCAAAATATTTTCTTCCCATGTCAAATATTCTGCCTGCAGAATCATCGGAATTGGCTCCCGAAATCCCCCGGTAAGCCACCGGCCCGTGTTCACCGCCTGACCAATATGGGCCAGCTTTACGGCTGCAGTCCGTCGTAGGCGGTGAAGCCAAGCAATACCGCAAAAGCTCAGTCATTTCCCGTACTCGAATCCACCCACCCTATTTGCGCACTCCCAACAACTTCAATCCGCTCGCATCGAGGATTGCATTTATATCTAAAGACAAATAGTCTTTCTGTTCCTTCTTTCGTTATGTTCCGCGCCGTTTTGCCCCGGGCTACGCCCCGGTCTGCCCTCCGTCATGCCGGCCCGAAGGCTGTTCCCAACATTTTTGCTACTCCCATGATCTTCATTGGCCACTCAAAACGTGGTTTCGCATCTGAAGCAGGTAAGTCGATGCTTACATCACTATCACAGAGTTCCTAGAGGTGCTCAATTTGCTTCCCGGATGCGATTGCTGATTTCCGCTTTTCCGGGCAATAGGTGATCACGACCTGGTCATCATCGGTGGTGGTGTCGCCGGTTACGTTGCCGCTATTAAGGCCGGTCAAGAGGGTCTCAAGGTATGAACTACTACTTGGGCAATATTTCCGGCTTTTGATTCGGCTGGTCTTGCCGTTGCAATCCGCGTACTAACTGAACACCCTGGCAGACCGCGTGTATCGAGAAGCGCGGAACCCTCGGCGGTACCTGCTTGAACGTCGGCTGTATCCCTTCTAAGTCTCTCCTCAACAACTCCCATCTTTACCACCAGATTCTTCACGATACCAAGAAGCGCGGTATCGAGGTCGGCGATGTCAAGCTCAACCTTACCCAGATGATGAAGGCCAAGGACACATCTGTTGAAGGTCTCACCAAGGGTGTTGAGTTCCTACTCAAGAAGAACGGCGTCGACTACCTCAAGGGTGCTGGTTCTTTCGTTGACGCCAACACCATTAAGGTCGCCCTCAACGACGGTGGTGAACAGACCCTGCGCGCTAAGAACATCATCATCGCCACCGGCTCTGAAGCCACCGGCTTCCCCGGCTTGGAGATCGACGAGAAGCGCATCATCACAAGCACTGGTGCTCTTGCTCTCACTGAGGTCCCCAAGAAGATGACCGTCATCGGTGGTGGTATCATCGGTCTTGAGATGGTATGTATTGACCACGGAATGAGTTTTGAATGTTGGATCGTGCTAACTTTTTATCGTGATGTTAGGCTTCCGTCTGGTCCCGTCTCGGCGCTGAGGTCACTGTTGTTGAGTTCCTCGGCCAGATCGGTGGCCCCGGTATGGACGCCGAGATCGCCAAGCAGGCCCAGAAGATCCTGGGTAAGCAGGGTATTAAGTTCAAGACCAGCACCAAGGTTGTCTCCGGTGATGCCAGCGGTGCTACCGTCGCCCTTAACATTGAGGCCGCCAAGGGTGGCAAGGAGGAGGTTCTGGACTCCGATGTCGTCTTGGTCGCTATTGGCCGTCGCCCCTACACCGAGGGCCTGAACTTGGAGCAGGTCGGAATCGAGAAGGACGACCGTGGTCGCCTGGTCATCGACCAGGAGTACCGCACCAAGCTCCCCCACGTCCGTGTCGTCGGTGACTGCACGTTTGGTCCCATGCTGGCCCACAAGGCCGAGGAGGAGGCCGTTGCCGCCATCGAATACATCAAGACTGGTTACGGCCATGTCAACTACGCCGCCATCCCCAGTGTTATGTACACCCACCCCGAGGTCGCTTGGGTTGGCCAGAACGAGGCTGAGATCAAGGCCTCCGGTGTTAAGTACCGTGTCGGTACCTTCCCCTTCAGCGCCAACTCCCGCGCCAAGACCAACCTCGACACCGATGGTGTTGTTAAGTTCATCGCCGATGCTGAGACCGACCGCATTCTCGGTGTCCACATCATCGGCCCCGGTGCCGGTGAGATGATTGCTGAGGCCACTCTCGCCATTGAGTACGGTGCTTCCTCCGAGGACATTGCCCGTACTTGCCACGCCCACCCCACCCTCTCCGAGGCCTTCAAGGAGGCTGCCATGGCCACCTACTCGAAGCCCATTCACTTCTAAACGTCCTCAGATCTCATATATCCTCTCACAATGTACCACTTTTAGCTAACCTAGACTAGCTCGGCTAGCAAAATACATCATTCATGTAATCATTTCCTTTATTTTCGTGAAATACACATGCTGCATAACTTGAAAGAACCGTTGTAAACGAGTGTCGTAAAATTCCTCTTAGGTACGAAAACCTAACGTACCTACGACTAGCCCAATATTTTCCTATGTCCAGTTTCAACCTCATTGCCGAGAATGACATGGAAATGTTTAATTTACTACGGTCCACGTTTATTATCCAGATTCTTATTTGGTAGGGAATTGTTGGAAATACTTCAATCATCTATATATTAATGTATGCATCTATGTGTACAGATATCCTTCGTCTTTTCCCTTCTTGGCCTTTCTCAGCAAGGCTTTCACGCAACAGTAGCGTTCAAGAACACCTCTCGGATCTCCTTAAGATCCTTCTTCTCAGCCAACAACAACCCAAGCAAAATCCTCGACTGCTGGGGATTGAATATTCCACTGGCAATCTTGGTCTTCGCGCTTTCCCCGGTGAAATCAGCAGTGGGGACTTCGCCGTTCACAGTACGGTGTGACAACACAATGGGGATATTGTGCTTCGTAACAATGTCATTGATAGCAGAACCGAAATCCGTGGAAACACCACCGGCGCCCTCACCAGCAATCTATTATATGATTAATACTGCTCTGCTGGATATATTCGGATCTCATAAAACTGGGGTAAGTAACATACCACGATACCCTTAGCACCATTCTTCACAGCACTATAGATCGAATCGACCTGCATATCCTCATAGGCATACAGGATATCCACACGAGGCACGGAATCCACATTGGAAACATCAACCACATGCTTAGCATTTGCCTGTGCAGCCGGGTAATAGAAGTACGGTTTATTCGACACAATGAATCCTAGGCTTCCCTGCTCATAGGCCTTAAAGGTATCCATAGTATTCGCACTTGTCTTAGTTGCAAAGAGAGCGGAGACAATACGGTCGTTCAGAACAACCAATGCTCCACGGTCCCTGGAGTCCTTGTCTGCGGCAACGGTTACTCCCTGCAGGAGGTTCATAGGTCCATCCGCTGAGATAGCGGTAGAAGGCCGCATCGAGCCGACGAATACGATAGGCTTGCCGCAATTTACTGTCGCGTCGATGAAGAAGGCGGACTCTTCGAGGGTGTCGGTGCCGTGGGTGATCACGGCTCCGGACATGGTTGGATCGTCGCAGACTTGTGTCTGGAGTGTGTGGGTGAGGTTTAGGAGAAGGGATGAGGAGATGTCGCCGCTGTTGACATTGTGTGCCTGGACGGCGGCGATGTTGGCGACATTGAAGATGTCTGGTATCCTGGAGAGGATAGTGTTTATTCCTAAGTCGCCAGATTTGTAACCTGCTGTTGCGGTTTTGTCGTCGCTTGTGCCGGCGATGGTGCCGCCTGTTCTTTTGGTTAGGGGATATTTTGTTACGTAGATTTATCATGTCATAAGTTATTTATACTTACCAGTGGCTAGGATAGTCACATTAGGAAGAGAACCGTTGAAATGATTGAATGTCAAGCCGTTGGAGTTTGTATAGGATGTGTTTGCTGCCCGGGGGTAGATCAAAGGAGAGGCATAGCTTGTAATAGCTAGAGCAGAAATAGCGATTGTTTGAAGAGTGAATCCCATTTTGATGGCGATTCTCCACTCAAGTCAAGTGAAATAGAAATAGAAATATGGATATATATATAGTACAAATGTAGACGATGCCGGCATTGGTCATGGTTTATATATTCTGACGGAGTGTGAGGCACGCCATGCATCATCATCCGATTCTTACGGCTCCGATGCCGAATTCGACTAACTTCTCAATTTTAGGTTACTTGGCGATATGTTCCTCACTAGATTTACCCGTGGGCCTCCGAAATGTACCTGGTCCTTGCCAAGTACCCCAACCGCCTGCGGTAGAGTCTCCACAACTCCTCAACGTCCAAGGTATCTTTTGTTAGGGATTAACACATAAGATGTACAAACGATAAGTCGTCAGTGTCTCGATACTCGAAACGTAATAATACGCTCACTATCAGACACTTGAGTACCTGAAGAGATATATCTTCTATAAAAAATAATCCCCAAAGAGGGAGCGTAAATATAGCGCGGGCAATTTTCGGAGGCAGTTTGAAACATCTTTAAACCTCCTATGCTATAGCACCCACCATCACGACGTCGATTTCAGAAGTTCAAACGGTAATCGTGCCAAGGTCAAGACACCTGCCAGGCGTTGGTGGGCTTGGCACTATAACGACATTATATACGTAGGTAGGTATAGAAAGAGTGGAGAATTGGAGAAGTTAGTTGGGGTAAGTAATATCGCGCAGATCGTCGTAAATCCTGCGATTGTAGTACTGTGTTCCATATGTTTCTAGTTTTATTCGACTGATGATCAATATATATCAGACAAGCCCGAATGTTGGTTATTTTTTCGTTGTGCCTTCTTACTTTAGTATGTTCTGGAGTCTGAGTACCATATTTCCCTATCAGGCTCGGTCTTCTGTAGGTATTTACTTCATATACCTCCACAGCTCTCATACATCATGCTCCACTTGCAACCCGAAAAGGCTCGCTATTGACTAACATTAATAATAACTTGATCCTTGGCGGAGATCAAGGCCGATGATCAGTACTCTAAGGTCCCCAACCTAGAAGTGTAGCTGGGAATCCTCGGACTATGCCTAGAATGATCGGTCTATGAGTACGGAAAGCCGCCAAGCGTTTTAATCGTTTTTCAAATGTGACGTGCGTACTCCAAAAATGATCGTGACAAGATATAAAGTACGTAATTCACCGACTGCAAGCGCAGTGGTGTTTAAGTTGCAATTGCTTTTTGAATCCCTGATATACATTCTAGCGGCCGGGTTATGGGGACTTTTTGTCGCGCAATATCCTCAATTCCACCAACTGTTTTATTTCCAAGGTTTCTTTCGCATGGCTAGGATTAGATAGTGAAGTGATCAAAAAAAGACAAAAAGAAAACTCCGATAGGGGGAATCGAACCCCCGGCTGCCGTGTGAGAGACGGCGATGTTAGCCACTACACCATATCGGATGGGGACTGCGAAATTCTTCATTAGGTTTAATCTGATCCATTTTAGTTTAGCGCCACCAATACCTGCCTGGTGCGTGGTTGTATATAGTCCCCCTTCCCGCCCAACAGCCCAAGTTCCCTTTTTCGCCTTCCTTCTCCCTAGGCCTTATATTGAGGCATTTTTGCTATTGATCCGGATTACTGAGCTCCTGAGCTCTACCCGCCTAGCGGCGCAGTATGAATACAGAGCGGCCTTGCCAGATATGGTTTAGCGTTATCTGACAGAAATCTGTGGTACGATCAATGTATGGTAAAAATGGCTGATATTGAAGACTCTAACTAAAATGACAAAAACCCGCAATTTCACAATCTATGCGGACATCGATGACTAACTATAATATGCACTTTTATATGGTAAACGAGGTACCAATTGTCATATGATTTTCTGGGTAAATTACCCTGTCTCCACCATGTATTCGACCTTAGTTTCTGACATTATCTTATATACTCATAAGTCAAGAGTCTGGAAATCCATGGATATCGGTAGTGCTGACCCCGGAAGTATTAACGGGTTGCCGGTCTATGAAACCTATGGAAGTGTGCGTGTCATAGTAGTATGTGTCATAGTAGTATGTGTCATAGTAGTATGTGTCATACAAAATAAATCCCTCTCCCCGGCGACAAGCAAAACCTTCCCTGTACAAGATATTAGTTGAATGAATGCTCACCATGACTCGACGCACCCGCATACCTTTTTGCAATATTTTGCGAGTCCGTGATCCACCCCCTAGGGTCGAACCAGTCGAACCAGTCGAGCCCAAGAAATTCAAGACACTCTGGAAGATCTCCTCAGAAATAGTGGAAATTATCTTCCAGCTTCTTTCCGACCTAGACCGAGCTTGTTTTGCACTGAGCTGTAAGAGGTTGCATGCCTACTATGTCTCATATAACAGACAGCGTGGCATATGTGTCCTATCAACATTGCCTAGGACGTTACTACTTCGTCGCCTTCAAAACGAGCGCTGGGTATACTGTTCTAGATGTCAAAATCTTCACCGGCACTCTAGATGGCAGTTTCTAAAATTTGGTTGGAGATGTGATCCAAAGCCCGCTATATTCGAATGTAATACTTGGTGCGACTTCCAGCACGATGACAAAGTTGACATTTGTCCATGCTCGAGTATCACATTCCATCAAAAGCAACATCCAATTGAGTACTTTCAATCTCAACAGGATACTTTAAGACGATCGTCTTATCAGAAATTATCTAGGACGTTTACACACATCTGCACTATTCAGCATCCTCTAGCACGGGTATTTGTCCTAACTCGAGCTCGGTCCAACAAAACTTCCAAGACTTTCCAGGTGGAAAATGAGTTTATTTTCCAAGCTTCTAAAGAAACAGCTTTGTCAGGGCTCTTCCAAAAGATCAGCTCTAGACTAAGTAGGTACGAAACCGAATTCTGGCTAAAGAATTTCTTTAATGAAGCTCAATCCAACTTCTTCATTGGGGATAAAAGCTCTAACTGGTACCAATGTCATGGCTGGAATATTGCGGGGGGCAAACCATATGATTTTAAGATAACGCTACATAGGGATCTGGGGGGCGATAGGAGGCCCAGCAAAGGGTGGGATGGTAATTGTCATAAGTAGCGGATTGAAGTTTGCTAGATTGCTCGTTTTGCTCCTCACTTTCCAAATTGGCTGCCATGGGCTGATATAATATCTTCTGAATATGGCCTCTCTTATAAAGTCCAAGGTCGTCAATTTCGCTGAGCGGCGTGTAGACAAGTCACACTATTTAATTTGATCAACCAGCTATATATTCGGACTCAGTTTCTCGTCTTGATTAGCTTTCCAGCTATACTACCTCTAATGGAGTTGAAATACCCTGCTCTTATAGCGTAACCCTGCCCGAAGTCAGATAGCCCCCACGCTTATAGGACGACAATTCGCTTGGCACTAATTAGTGCAAACGCTGAACTGGATATCGCATATCCCGAGAAAATTAATCAAGACTAAGCCAACTTTTATACTGTCAACCAAACCTCTACAACTTATATATATCTACTTATATATCTCGCAACAGACTCGCAAACTAAAATAGGCATGTCAATCTCACCTACAGAAACCGGACTCCCAGACCTTTCGTCAATATCTAGCATACGTTCTTTTTAGGCCCTAGGAGACAGATAGACTCCAAGGTTGCTTACATATTGAATTTTGCCACCAGTATAGAAACCAAAGTGCCTCGTCGAGCCAAAAAATGCATTTTAGCTATTGATCTAGATCACCGAGCTCCTAAGCTCCGCCACCCCCTTATCCCTTGATATGACCCATCGGCTATTCTACGATCGTGTGAATACAATCTATGTTACTTGCCCTCGTTTGGCGCTATCTTCCTCAGCTGCGTTCAAGATAAGACTGCCTTTTCCTTTGTTCTGTGATACCGATCGGCAGATATCGACCGGCAGGCTCACCGCCTTAGTTATCAATCAGTCGGTTTATAGTTGACTGTCGAATACCAAGTCCGAATACATGGTAGAAACCAGGTAATATACCGGAAACATCATGTGACATTGGGTACCAGGCATACCATACAAAAGTGCATATTATAGTTAGTCATCATGGTCCGCACAGATTGTTGAAATAGCGGGTTTTGTCATTTTAGTTAGTTAGAGTTGTCAACATTGGTCATTTATACCATACATTGTTCGTACACCAGCTTTCCGTCAAAAACTCTAACTAACTAAAAATGACAAAATCCGCTATTTCAACAATCTATGCGGATATCGATGACTAACTGTAATATACACTCACATGATTTTCCGGTATCATACCTTGTTTCCACCATGTATTCCACTTTGCACTTTGACATATGAACATAACGAATTAGGATTGTCGCTTTCTCTGCATTAGTTGCCTTTGCGCCAACCACGTTCTGTTCAAATGATCATAATATAATCAGTTATCTTCCTACTAAATGCGTAAAATTCATTTATATAGTTTATAACAAAGATCTGTTTTATACTTCAAATAACTAATACATCACCTACCATATGTTCTTACCCACTCCACTTTTATGGCTTCCCTCACCAAATATATATATCTACTACATACTACACTACACCACCATTTATAGGTTTAATTAATTCAAATAAAAATATGAGTAAGCTTAACACCCGCACAATGAATTTCTCGCTTAACATTTTGTATAATACCCCTTAGTCCTCCGTACTACCTTTAAACGTCTTCCCATGCTCAATATCAATACATATCTATCTTCGACTGATCTAATGCATCCCATGCTTCCACTAAGCATTGTTTAAAATAAAGCCAGGCAGTCTCACTTCTTCCCATGCTAATAAGCTCCGGAAATAATATAAACAGCTTCACTTTTAACTAGCGCTATATAGGTTCAATCGGGTTTAAATCAGGTGAGTGTGTAGGCTAGTCCTCGACGTATATTCTATAGGCTTCAAACCACTCTCGTATCACTAATACGGTATGAATCTTTGCGTTATCTTACTAAAATACTATACCGGGGGTATAGATTGGTAATAGACCTTTTTTAAGTGTTTCTATATACGAATTTATAGTATAACGTCGCCTCGAAGGTAAGTCCTCGTCCCGTTCTATAATAACTAACTTTGTTCGACTACTAAGCTAGATTCTAGCCCAAATCATTTATAAAATATCTTTAATATAAACCTTCGTATTTATAAGTTCCTTTCGAAGGCCCTCTAAGGTCGTACGGAAGCACTATTGTGGTCCAAAGTTCGAGGTTCGTTATACCGAACACTCCGAAAAGATCTACGATTAAAAGCTTTCCTAGCGCTATTTCCTCGCGAATTTAAGCCTCTTTTTTGTAAGAGAGGGCTTAATCGGTATTTTCTATCTCGATCGCCGGTCCGTATCGCTTTAAAATTCGACGTATAGTGGAGGGTGATAGATACTGAGCTATAGTAGCACTTAGCTGCTTATAGGTCCAAAACGGATGCCGGCGGCCTATAAAAGAACTTGATAACAGGTTCGTTCAGTAAGCATAGGGGGACGGCCAGTTTTCTCACGATTTTCCAATTTTAAAATAGTCTTACGGGTACAGCCAAAATCACTAGCTAATTGAACCTGCGTGGCGCTATTATTGTAGGCGTATATAATAGCTACTCTTTGCTCAGTAGAAAGCTACGCCGATTTGTTATTTCTTGGTTCTATTTTCATTGGATTCGAAGCAGTCTAGGTGGTGTAGGAGGGAAAAAAAAATGGGTTAGTTGCCGGGTCAAATTGAAGTGGGGCAGTGGGTAAGAACATATGACTAGTATCTATAATATGACTTAGGCTGCCTGAAGTATAGCCCCAAAACCCAGCCCATTTGGTGGGTTAGGCTAGGTTGGGCTATAGGCTGTGTAGGCTTTCTTAAGGTCTATTTGCTGCCCTTGGCACGGGGTTGAATTTTGAAACGGATGGCCTGTATGTGGTATCTCCCTCCCAAAGTCTGGTACATCATTATGAGGTAGCTAATCTTGCATTTAAGAACATTTATCCTCAAACTTCATCCATGCATCTCACATATGATCGTACTAGAATGCAGTGCTAATAATATTGATGATAAAACAACCTTGATAACCATATCCTGCCTTAAATGGTTGAATCCGACACCCGTGTTGCCAGATATGGCGATGATACGGAGCTCTTTTTGGAGACTCTACCTCCACCTGTTCCTAGATACATCTACAGAGAAAGCCAACAGTTTCATAAGATTTTAGATTATGAGACTGCACGCTTTCGGAACTTGAACCACGCACTGGTGGCTCCTTCCCACGAAGTTGGTTTTCAGAGCCTTGCTTACCGTGATACCCTCCTACCCGGAACCGACGACAACACAAACTATATCATTTTTCACATTGAGCCCTCCGCGTTTCAAGAAGAAATTGTTAATCGCAAAAATCACGGACCTCTGGGTTTCTTCTACGAGTACGATCGATTTGCGAAAATTCTCATAATCAAAATGACCACAAGGGAACACCGCTGCGCCGCCCGCGCAATGAATACTCTCATCGAAGAGGCCCTCAAAGACATGGAGCTTGGCCGCGATTTCGAGTCTTTTGCTGGTGTGGAGGTCAACATGGGTGCAAATTGCAAAGTTCCAGATGAAGGTTGGGCGCCCATGATAAGCCCACGTGAAGGATCTAGTAGGCCCGCGGTGGTTTTGGAAGTGGGGGTGTCTGAATCTGAGACGAAGCTTCGCGCCGACGCGAAGATGTGGGTAGACCCATCAGGAGGTCAAGCCAATATCGCGATCACTATCAAGATCAAGCGAGATCGACCACTCTTGAAAATCGATAAGTGGGAATGGGATGCGGATATAGGAAGACCACGGGTCAACCACCATATTGAAATCACAGGAGCTCGCGGGACAGCTTCGGTTTCGGGAGAACCTCTATTGATTCCTTTTCATCAAATTTGGCGGAGGGCAGCTCAATACCCCCGGGAGAGGGACATCGTTCTCAATGTGGAAGATTTGGTTTTTCTGGCGACCCATATTTGGGGTGCGATGGGGATCGATTATTGATTGTTAGTTCATTTTCATTTTCGTAGTCGTTTCCTTTTTATATTCATATACTACGTGGGCCAGGAAGTACAAATTATAATATAGCACTAGTCCTAATTATATCTGTAAAACCGCCTATACGGAATCCCCACGATTATCCTCCCAAACACCACACAAAACCGTAGTCTTTCCGCTATCCCCCTGGATTACACCATATCGGACGACTACGGTGGATGTTCTTTCCTAATTAGTTTTATCAAGTACCACAGACTATCAGTCAACTCTACGCGTGCCTCATTGACAGAGCAAAAAAGGGCCGGAGTGAGAAGAACTTCAGGGTTGGGACTTGATTTCATGACGATGGTGACCCGTTTTAGTGGCGGGTCGGTCCGAGGGTAGGGAGGGTCACGGGACACTGCTCGGTCTACCAATGGGCGTGGATGGATATTATTCCAAATTCGAATCGGAAAGGGTTGCGGATCGGCTCCTAGAAAGTCTATCTAGTTTGACTTCGATGGGGACGTGGAACGTATGGGCGTATGATCAAGGGTATTCCGATTCCCAATTCACAGGAGGTGGGTTTTTCATAAGTACAGCCCTCAATCGTTTCTGACTTCTACTTTTTCTTGTTCGTTCCGAAACTTGAATGGAATACAAATCTAAGGATACAATATTCATTTTTCGGGACATCTCACTCTACATCAATCTATATAATCTATCAAAGAGCTCACAGTCGCCGAGCACCCTTGGCCTCTCCGAAAGAAAATCATTGGTCAATTCACTTTCCAAAAATCTTCAACTCCGGGTATTATCAGTCAAACCTTTCAAAATGAACTTTTGGACGCAAATTCAGGATTCCGCTGCTCTCGCTGGAATAAAAGGACAGTGGGGTGTGAGCTATTTGGCTCCACGTCCATCGCAGGACACCAGTCTATTTCGAGACGCATACGGCACATACTCCGCAAGAGTTGATCAGCCGGAATCCAGCCCGCCCTGCAAAGTCAAGCTGTTTCAAGACGGTCGCTTAGTGTCGAATATTTTTGTGCCAGGGACTGATCTCGAAATGGGTAACGATTTGCTAACCCCATATTATTGTGTGCGTATTACTGGCAGTCTAGAGGACGACAATTCCTCGATGCCGAATGTTCGTATGTGGTTGAACAATCGTGAGGTGCATGATATTTCGGTTACCCGTCGCGTCGGGGCAGTGCGCATTGTGCTCCCACTACTTCGCATTAATTACGATTTCTACTCTGAACACAGTAAAATTTCACTCCTTTGTGTTTGGCTTGCTTTGTTGGGAACTCTCTAAATCAAAAATTTTGTGACATTACTATTCATATATCCTCTTCAGTTCCGGAAATCAGTCTGATATTTGACAAATAACCATTTTCTCTAAATTTTGGAATCTATCCGGTCCGCCCTCATTGCAATACTATATACATCAACCCCAAGAGTGACCTTCTCAGACAGATCTTGAGACATTGGACAATAGCAAGGAAGTGGGGGTTGGATTAAGGGGAATAGAATAGTGGCGTAATACGTAGATTATATATTCCCAGTTTGTATAGAATTTGACTTTTGTATATAGCTCCGACATGGATGCAGACAACAGAACGAGATATAAAGACTTCGGGGTTGAAAAAAAGGAAAGGATGAAAAGCCCAAATGGGTAAACTATCGATTTTCTATCTATTGATTCAGAGATACAATCTAATGACTGTTCCGAAATGTCTATAGACCAATTCGTTTGGGGAGATGACTGTACCAAAGCCACCCACCAACTCACTCAGCATAACCCAGAAGATTTTCACTGGCTACATCTGTTATATTCCCCTCGTTAGTATCCGCCCTATCTTGCAAGGTTGACCCACCAGACGTGCAGTTTCGTACATTCGAACGGATGGACCTTCTCGAAAGGTCACAGGCCACCTAGGCAGACTTTTGAAGGTCTCGAGATAGATATAATCATAGAGTCGTATAGCTTTCTGCGTTAGGTCAAGGGTTGAGCCTAGCAAAATGATGAAACCACGGACCAATCAATGAC
This sequence comes from Penicillium hordei, assembly GCF_028827395.1. Taxonomy (NCBI): domain Eukaryota; kingdom Fungi; phylum Ascomycota; class Eurotiomycetes; order Eurotiales; family Aspergillaceae; genus Penicillium; species Penicillium hordei. The sequence goes on along the minus strand of NW_026623146.1, from coordinate 1,604,965 downwards.
TTAACTCGTGTAGCTTTTCGGTTACCCTTGAGAGTTTCTTGATAGGTGTGGTAATAGAGTTGTATCGTTTTTTGTTACGAACGAGACTGACCTCGTAATTCGGCTATACAATCCGACCGAAGAAAGCGCTCTATATAATGTTAGAAGGCTGGTTAAGTGGTAGTTACGCAACTGATCCTAAAGTATAGGTAGAGTATGATAGTACTTAATTAGATATACCCCTAAATTTTCGAACTCGGATAATGCTAGTATTCCAGCAGATATAGCTTAAAGAGACTATCGCGCGAAGATCTGAGAAAGAAGGTCTATTGGGAAAAGAAGACTGATGAGATCAACTAGGACTAAAGAAAATTGGAAGGCGCGACTAAGGTAGGTTTTGGGTCCGTCGTGCTACTAAATTTAGATACATTTTACTCACAGCTTGGCCTGGGTCTTGCTTTGAAATGTAATGGAGAAATGATACAGATGGAGATCAATAGAGAAAACACTGTACGTATTGACTGTCTCGCACCAGGAGAGGAGGAAGAGAAGGAAAGGAAAGAGCTATCAAACATTTAGGTTCTCTCACATTGTGATGCCTCAGCCATCCAACAACATGTCTGTGCTGTAATGACTCTGCCAGATTAAATCTTTAAATTCTGTCTTGAGTTCCCTCAGATACCTATATATAGATGAGAAGGAAATGCATTCTACATTGGTTGGCAAGATTTCAGTAGGCTGGACCTACGCATGATACTGCAAGCAATCAGCACTAGTTCAATAGATATACTAAGTCTTTGTACACGTTCATATCCTAGCCACTATGCTTAAAAGTATCTGGTATTGATTGAAACACTTTTCATCATTATTTTTTATGTCTCCGCCCCCGTAAGAGGGGCACTCAATATACAGCTATCCCATCAGCTGGCTGAAGCTTACATCGCTGAAATTAATATCCCAATAATGCCATCATTAGCCAAGAAAGCTAACATTTAGGGTTAGGTGACCGGCTGTACCAAATAAGAGCCACACTGTGTCACGTAAGCTTGGTAGTGAACTCTCTGAGTTTGTAGCTTCTCTAGGATTACCATTCCCCGCCAATATCAATCCACCCATTGCGTCGTTTGATACAGTCCTATCCTTATACCGAGCATACGTTGGCTGATTGCGAGATAATTGAATGTAAACTGATTTGGGGCCTAACATATCATACTCTGCCGTTTCCTCGAAAGAATTACAAGACTAATGCGACACCAGCGAGAGCAAGACCTTTCTCTCAAGAGCATGCAAGGACTCTCCTATCCTATCTAGCCTTGTATAGCCTATGGACCCCCTACTAAACCTCATGGCTGTGTAGCAGTTTAGGGATGGAAGGATGCAGAGATGAGAAGTCAGGAGCGAGATAGGGAAGATGGAGGGTGCACTACATGGAAATTGTTATATATTTTCTCATGTGGAAACAAATTTCACAGAAATTTGTATTGTGAGAGGATGGTAAACAGTTAAAGTTGTTTAAAACAAATATGCTGCGCGATGCGCCGGATAATATCCTCTTGAGAATCACGGCAAATTAAGCGTATCTGAAGAAATACCTCGGACGGACCTTTGTCGATATCGATTGAGTCTGGGAACCTCCCCTCCACGGTGGCAGCTTGGTCTTAGTGGAATCTTGGTTGGCTAAATCTTCGTTCATGTGTAAATATGCATTTCTGCTTGGCCTGGGTGGCATCGCGATTGTCCACATCTTGGTGTATATGTGCATTTGGCTTTAGCCGTGGCTGGCATCGCGGCTGGCTGTGCTTTGGTGTATATGTGCATTTCTTCGTGACCGTGAGTGGCATGTTGGTGTGTGGGGTGTGGGTTGGGTTTGGCCGATTGAAGCCTTGGACCGGGTATTGTCTAAAATATCTGAACTTCATCACATCTGTCCATCTATCCATGAACGGATGGGAGATCCGTTGGAGATCATGTCATGATCATCGAGTTATCAGGGCTCAAAACGGAGCCGCTAGGTATACAAAGTGGAGCTATGTACTTTATTTCAAGCTTTAGTAAACTCTTGTAATATTCTCCTTGTGCTCGTCCACCATTCATCTACAGCATCTAGAGCATTGCCATAAAGAGAAATATCCTTATAGTCGCTGTTGGCCTTGCCTGATTGTCACGCAACGTACGATATATAGCCTTGAAAGAGATTGAAATAGCATATGGGACGGCAGAAGTGGAGGGAAGGTGTGGTTCTTTCCACGGTTAAATCGACTATACGATCGGTAGATGTGAGGCGATGGAATGCTACTCTGTGGGCTATATCAATACGGTGGCAACTATACGGAAACGCCACGATTGTAAACCCGCAAAACTGATGATATTATATAACTGGCACACGTAGTCTGAATACAGTGCTAACAAGGAATTCATTTAGAGGGCTTGAGGCTACCGTGTCAACAGGGGTTACCTATGTATATAAATTATGGTGGTGTTTTTCTTTATCGCCACTCCGATTTAGGGCTCGCTGTAGTTGTTTCTATCCATGAATACATCTAAACCCAGATCCAAAATATTAGCCCCAACAGCTCAGCGGTTTAGGGTTGCACCGGTAATTCAGTGGTAGAATGCCTGATTGCAAATCAGGTTGTCGTGTGTTCAATCCACACTCGGTGCTCATTTTTTGCAGTTCATTTCCCTGGTCCCTTTGGAAGGGAGACTCCATTGGCGAGACATTCCGTTAATCTGGGGCACCAGATAACGTCCTAGCAATAACGAGGAGGTGCCGGTAGACATCCATAGAACATAACCACCAGTGTGTGTCTATAACTGGTTAACTAGATAGAGGGTATTATTAACGGCATCCTCCCCAGGATCCTCAGATCCCCTTTCTCAAAAACCGCTCAGATAAGGAGAAAGACAACCTGAAGGGGGCTGCGCCAAAAAAAAAAAAAAAAAAAAAAAGAAAAAGAAAATAGGAGACATTCAGAGAACCCCATAATTACCCGAACTCCACAAAATCACCCTCCGTGTCCTTTGCGAGTTCTGTAGCTCTCCTCTTCCATGCTTTCAAAAATAGCGCCGGGTATTCAATCGCTTGCGTTGAAAACCCCTTCTGTGTAAGCAGAATATTAGACGCAGCAAGAAGATAGGCGCGCTCAAATGTATCCCATAACTTGTGTTCGAGAGTTCCCATGGCTGCTGGGTTAGGGAAATAGGGGTCGTTCGCTGTCACAGCAGTGACCATCTTCCCGCAGCGAGACTTCCAGCTTTCCTTTAAGTTAAGCTGATCAGCCTTATCGAAATCAAGCATCCAAAGATGCACCTGTCGTTTTTGAAAATCTCCAGCAGAAATATCAAATGGATTGACCGTCTTGAAGTTCTCAACCACGGTCGGAAGTTCTCCATTTGTTGTCGCGCTACCAAGTACGAATTCCATGTCCATGCCGTCCAAGTGAGCCTTCCAGTGGATGATGGCCAGTCCAATAGCCATTTCTTCGGAGAATTGGACAGCTTCTAACTGGAGTTCCTCCATCTGATCGAGATAAAGAGAAAAGTTCTGAAGGCTTAGTGCTGGACGAGAAAATTCCCACTCTCCTCTCCGCTGTCCAAGGTATGGTCGTACAAGACATGCCTTATTACCCGGGTCTTCGTATGCAGAATGGTGCATTTTCTTCGGAAAATAGAGGTGAATGAGAGCTTCACGGGAGGGCTTAGGGAGTGGCAAGATCCGCTGGACTTGAAAAAGATATCCAACTTCAGTATCATCGGGGAATCTTGTCAAATTCTCTCGCCACCAGTTCGGTAAGTCATTCTCGCTGATCCATCCAGTAACTATAGGCACACGAGGGATGGAAATATTTGGAAATATTTCCTGAAGACAAGTTTGGGTCTCTGTCACTGCGCGGCAGGCAGTGTTGGTCAGATTTACATCGTTCCACAGCGAGTCCTTATCACGGCCTTTTTTGTACGCAGACTCTGTGCCAGGAATCTCAAAGACCGTGCCGCATGTTCCTCGGCCGATCACAACCAGTGTAGGACCCTTAAAGAATTTTGCTCGCTGCATACGCTCTGCGAAGCTAGAGGTTGATACGATGGAATGCACGCTTAGAGTCCGTCGTAGTATGTCTTCATCTTTTGTTAGGGCCTCCGTAACTGCCAGTATCTCTCCAGTGGCTTTGGTCAAACGAGAATCGGGGGCCAATTCTGTGTCATGGGAAGCCACAGAATCTTCAGAAATTTCGTACAGATGAGAAGACATTATTATGAAACAAGTTGTGGACGATGGATTGAGAGCAATTGGCTATGATGTATGGTTCTATAGAAGTTTTCGATCCGCAACCCACGACGGCTCCGGGGGAGGACCGAAAACCCTTGCGGAATGAAGCGCTAAACTATATCGGGTAATTTCAGTCTGCCTATGTAAATATATCTAAATATCTATCTATGAATGTAATACTACGCCGCTACATATGTATGTAAACAGGTACTTGCACTATACGGAAAGTTTACGTATGACGGAACATTTGAAAATCCAAGATAAATAAGACATGAGCATGAGGGTTAACTAGACTAGAAATATACGATCGACTTTGAAGAAAATGAACGCAACCAGTGTTCGCGAGCACTTGTTCTATACCCCTTAGCTTTCCAAGCTTGCATCAGTCATCGTACCAATTAAGGATCTAGTCAGCCAATTTCTGGTCAGGTATAGCTGTTTGCTCTTCAGCACCCCATTCAATGTTTGTATAACCGTGAGCGACCAGATGGTCCTTCCATTCCTGGTCACCGTGATCGAGGATTTTGTTGCTGTCCTGGAGCACAAACCAGGCTAGGCAAGCGCCGAGAACAGCAAACCCTGAGCCGATGAGAAAGACGGCTTGAGTTCCATGAAGGTCATCATCGCCCCAGTTAGCCATGATCGGCTTGAAGACTTGAGTTCCAATTGCCGCTCCGGCTTTACTCCAAGCAGCAGCGAATCCGACTGCATGGCCGCGAACCGACGTAGGAAAGCTTTCACTGGCAGTGAGAACAATTGTAGAACCTGGGCCGACCTCTCCGAGGGTAAGAAATATGCCGTAGAGCACGATAAACAGCGGTAGATTTGTCTGGATCGGGCCTAATGCTCCTCCTAAGATGAAACCAAGAACGGCCTGGAGGAAGAACCCAAGTGCCATGGTGCGGCGGCGGCCAATACGGTCCGAGAGGAAACCACCGATGAATGCACCAGGAATATAGAAACAATTTATCAATGTTCCCCAGGCCATTGTGAGGGCCAAGGAAGAGGATGGATTTACCCGACCGACGATGGTGGACGAAAAAAGGCCGAAAGGATAGGAGATGTAGTTGTAACTGATGTGATTAGCCACAGCGATAAAATCAGAAGGGGTTGAGGTGCTCACATGAACCATGAACCACAAACGCCCACCAACGGCCGCCAATACTTCCTGATCGCTAGCCAATAGGGTAGTCTCTGCTTTTTCATAGAGCTCTTACGATATGCAGAACTGACAACCATCTGATAGCGGAACCAGAAAATTGAAAGAGGAGCGATGGCTCCCATGGCTAAGGAGACTCGCCACACAGCTTCATAATGTTGCACTTCTTGATGGAAACACAAAAGTAACAGGAGTGGCACCAGAGCACCGAAGGCAAAGCCAAGAGATGCCGACAGATCGGCAATCATTGCGAAAATAAAGCCTCTTCGTTTACGAATTCCCGGAGCCTCGTCTGTGGCTTCAGCAGCACCTGCTCCTGCAACGGGGTACTCTCTATCCGCATCGGATTAGCGGGCTGTTGCACAAATCGGACAGAAAGGATCACTCACCCGCCCGCCCCAACACCTGCGATTCCTCGGGCTACGATTAGCATCCAAAACATGCCATCCTCGGTCAACCCACTAGCACCGGCACCCAGCGCAATCCCCAGAACCAAAATTGTGGTCGTTAGAACAGCACCACTTTTGCGGCCTAGTTTATCGGCGATGTAACCAAATGAGAGCATGCCAATAATCATGCCGACTATGAATGCGTTGGATAGCCGAGCGGCTACAGCCGTGGTCAGCGACTCCGGATAAATGACTGCCATTATCAATTCAAGGTTTCCAATGATCGAAGCGTTGAAGCCGTCCGAGCCAATCGCGAGGCCACTGAAGACCACCATCATGACCATGGAGAGGCGTGAGTAGCCTCGACCGTTTTGGGGATTATCTGTCGCATGTTGTCTATGTTGTCTAGTTGCATCTGGGGAAGGTGAAAGTGAGGTCCCCGTTTGAACGTCCGCTTCTTTCGATATTGCACTATTTTCGCACGTTCCATGTGCCTCGAATACCGTAGGCTCGCTCATGATGAAGGTGGGAATGTACCCTGCAGAATGTAGCTAGCAGGTTCGAATCGGATATGGCTCGCATTTTATAACACATCCCCGCAACGGTAAAGGCCTCATTTGTCCGAGATAGTTGCAGCCAACTACACCAATTAATGGGAGACCAAAGTAACTGCCGACGTCGAGACTAACGCAACGGAGCCTGGCCTTTGGCGCTAACGAGAGGCGGGGAAGTAAATGCGAAAGTAGGCAGGTCAAGACGAGATAAGAACCCCCCACTCTCGAGCTAGAGGGCTAAGCTCACAAAGGCGTTTTATTTCCCAACCTGGGGATTCTTAAATTCCTTCTTTGATCCAACTTTTTCGAATCATGTCGAAACAGCTGCCCTTCAGCGCCGAGGTCAAGCCCCGTAATCGCTTCTCGGCTCGCAGTCTGGCATTAATTATAGCCAGTGCTGGCCTGTTAGCCACGAGTTACAATTTTTCTCGTCATTCATGGTCGCTCGGGGACCAAAAGCACTTCGCGGCGGATCAAAGTGTATGGAATGACGCGGACAACCCCGCCCGCGTGAAAACCTTCCAACAATGTGCAATCAACAATCTTCTCGAGACGGGGCTTCCATTCATGGAAAGTGTCGCGCCCATCGCAGTTGCGGACTTTGAAGAGCGACGGGATCGATTGGCGCAAGCGCTGGTCGCCGAGGGAGCTGATGCATTTGTGGTGGAACCAGGATATACGTTCAAGTACTATGGCAACGTGAGCCAGCCCGAGTGGGAAGTGTGGGAGGTAAGACAAAGACACCCACTATGGTTTTTGGCGAGTTAAACTCACCAACGTAGCCGGAAGAGCGTCCTTTCTTGATGGTAATACACCCATTTCACGATCAAGCCACAGGCAATGTCAAGGCCAACACCACTTTTCTCTGTCCATCGTTCGAGGCTGAACGCGCCCGTCTACTTGGGATGCCCTTTTCCAAGGAAATCTCAATCGTTCCGTGGGAGGAGCATTGGAATCCGTACACTACTCTCTGGCAATCGGACGTGTTCATGGGTCTCCGTCAACCCGCACGTCTGATGGTGGACGAAGAAATGCGGGACTTCATCCAACGCGGACTTGGATCTGCAGGATTCGAGGTAGTCGGTCTACAGGGTCAGGTTGAGGAAGTTCGACAGATCAAAACTGCTAGGGAGGTTGACATTTTGCGCGCGGTCAATACCGGAACTGTTGAGGCGGTGCGACAGATGAGAAAATGCCTCTACCCAGGATTGACCGAGAATGAAATAGCTGCTGCCCTCGATGACGCCCTTCGAGCTGCTGGGTTGGATCCCTTCTTTGACATCGTGCTTTTTGATGAGAATGCATCCAACCCGCATGGTGGAACTAATGGGTCTAAGGTTTTGGAAGCCGAGACCTTCGTGTTGATCGATGTTGGGTGCGTATTCCTGGAAACCGTCGTAAAACTTGCCATCTAACGCTGAGATAGTGCACATCTCTATGGATACTCGTCGGATATTTGTCGCACTTTCTTCCCGCCGTTCTTGCAGAAGCCTTCCAAAGACGATGTGCTTTTACCGCGCATGAGTGAGAAGCTGAAGGTAAGTCATTTTGTTTCCTCTTTTCACCCAACTCACTGACTTCGGTAAAGGTTTGGGACATCGTTTTCGAGGCGCAAACTCGCTCAATTGATCAAATGCGTGAGAACATGACCGCAGCCAGTGTAGATATTGCTGCCCGCGACGTGATCAGTCATGCTGGGTATGCAGAAGCCTTTACGCATCGCGTGGGGCATGGTATTGGGATCAAAGGTCCCGTTTTAGCCATCCCTGTTATTCAAGTTTACTAGACTGACAATTTAGGCAGCCCACGAAAGCCCATATATGAACCAGGGAAATACAGCGAGCTTATTAAAAACCGGCATGACTTTCACTTCGGAGCCCGGAATCTATCTAGTGGATGAATTCGGGGTGAGACATGAAGATGTGCTTCTCGTTCAAGGAGACGGAAAGCCCCAGCTTTTGACAGGAAGCCGAGCCCAAGGCCCTTGGGAGCCTTGAACTACTGCAGTGCTGACTGCGGACGCAAATTGGAGACTAGTTCGAAAACGGAGATATAAGGAACTATTTACAAGCCTCGAATTCACGCGATGCTATGGCAACCATCAAGTCTCTCACTCCAATTTCAACCACAGTGCATCGTATTGGAAGTAGATTTTTGATAGATACCCCGGGTTATAACAAACGTGCTGGCGGCACGAGGACGGGCTAGTCTCTCCATAGAGTCGCGCCTATCTAGGTTCCGTCCGCGGTACTACTCTCCTCGCGTATTACTAGGATAGCATTTTGATGTTGCGAGTTTTCTAAGAGAATAAACTGATGCTAGCATATTCCAAGATTGTATTGAACAGCTTTTTTAATATTGTCATAAATAGCGGGAGCCAAATTTTTGCCGTATTATGGACGATGCGTCTTTTCACTATATTGATGGAATAAGAGAGCTATGCTCAAATTCCGGCATTAATTTGGTGTACCTATCATCGTATTCCCCCGGCCTTTTAACATCTTCGGTATTATGCTTCATAAAGATGACAGTGCCTAGAATCGAAAGCCAAAACATCTCTGAATAAAGAAAGCCTAAATTATTCTAACGCTGGTTTGCGAGCGCATGTACAATCCGTGTCACGAGAAGAAAATGATGGTCAAGGGCCATGAACTACTACTGGAGGAGTAATTACTGTCTACAAGATAACATTGATGCGCAACGTAATGTTTCACTGCTCCTCATCCGTCACAAACCTCTTTTATGCCAAAAGCCTAATTTTTAGACACACACTACAAAGGTGTATAGCAGCCTACTCCGGTGTATCAAAGTCCTGATAAATTCATCTTCAACTTCCTAATTGGGACAATAGGCGGGCATCGGTGGGCATCGGTGGGCACCTACCACCATATTCTACCACTAATACTACAGAATATTGGACCATACCGCCGCTCATCTAGCCCGAGTGGTGCACTATGCTCCTTTAATTACTAGTATATTAGATCTTCAGGTTCGCGATGAGACGGTGCGAACAATTTTATTGCCACGTCCCAGTCGAGATCCTAACGAATTATTGGTGCGTTACCTGGCAAATGTGAGGTGTTTCTCCTAACAAAAGAAGAATTGGGCTCCTTGGCGTAAATATCTCAACTTCGGTCTTGTTTGTTATTACACCCTTTCGGTATTTTCGTTGTAGGTTAAACCCGTCTCCTTTTGCACTGGCTACACCGAACCGTAATGGACCCACCAGCATTACTGTCGCTATAATCACTTGGGGACCGATGAATGACGAACTAGGCTTTACTTATCAGGAGCTCAACATTAGCTACGCTCTCGGCTGTGGGGGTGTGGCTATCGTTGCTGTTTTACTGACCGCATTTGCCCTCAAATTTGGCAGACGCCAGATATACATCACCAGTTTACTCCTTCAGGTCGGAATCTGTATCTGGGAAGCTAAACTTCAGACAGTGCCGGAATTATACCTTGTCACCTTTCTCAGTTGCTTCCTAGGAAGCCTTGCAGAGATCATGATTCAAATGACTGTTGCCGATGTCTTTTTCATCCACCAACGAGGGGCCATGAACAGTATCTTTATCTTTTGTCAGCACATTGGTACCGCAGTAGCCCCTGTTGTTGCTAGCTATATCACCACTTAGCTTGGTTGGCGAGCAGTATGGTGGGCTATGACCATTTCCTTGGCAACTGGTCTTCTTGCCTTTGTATTCCTATACGAAGAATCCAAGTATGCCTTGACTCTTCTAATGATTGTTATATATTCCAACAAATAATTCACCGTTTAGATGCTTCAGCGCTCCGACCGAGGGAGTTGAGTTAGAGACAAACAAGGAAACTAGGACAACGGAGTGTTCTCAGAAAAGCCACGATACTAAAAAGAACCCGGAGATCGAAAGCCACAAGCAACCTGCAGAAATGACAACCCTCGATAAGCTGCCGCCTTTATACGACGTTGATATTGATGAATCAATCCCATCCACGTCCTACAAACAGCGTCTATTGCAATTTACAGTTAGTCGCGGATCGATCTCACAACTCCTCCTACATACCTCCCAACCTTTCCATGTCATGCTTTGTATTCCAGGCATATTATACATGGCGATCATCTATGGTATGTCATGGGCCGTCATGACAATCATTGGGACAAATATGGCCACTTTCATGCCAGCCCCACCATATAATTTCAGTGCATCCGGCGTCGGCCTTATGACGTTGCCTGTCTTCGTTGGAACAGGGATTGGAGTGGAAATTGTCGGACCTACTTCTGATAGGCTGATTCTCTATCTTGCAAAGCGGAAGAATGGAATATACGAACCTGAAATGCGCCTCTGGTTATTAGTTGCTTTCATTCCGTTAGTTCCTACCGGTCTCATGGTGGCAGGCTGTGGCTTTCAATATAGTCTTCCATGGCCTATCGTAGCTGTGGGGTTCGGTGCCGCTTCTTTGGGGATCACACCAGCAATTAGTGTATCACTGACCTACGTTATCGATGCTTATACCGAGGCAAGTGGGTTCAAACTTCTTTGAGTTTAGCTGACTTTAGACAGATCCTGGGAGATGCTATGATGGGCATTACATTCGTTCGCAATATTCCCTCAATGGTGATACCTTCTTCCTGCTGCCGTGGATAAACCGCATGGGGCTTTTGAATGTTCATATCGTGGTATCCGTCATTTCGACCGTGATATTCATGATTACATTTACATTTATCTACTACGGAAAAAGGATCCGTACGGCCACTGCTACTCGGTATCGGTGGTTTTCCTCTCGTCAGTTCAGCGACCGGATTTAATATTACAGCTGTGGGAGAGTGAGATTTGTTGTTTATAATGAATGATTGGACTCAACTGGCCCTTATAGATGTGGGTCCGCCATCCATTCAGTTAGGTCAGCCAAATGATCACATTCTTAGGTTTTCTAACCAACTTCAACTTTAACCTCGATTCTAAACCCAAATATCTGGACAATCTATATATATTCTATATAACAAATCAGTGTGTTCAGTACTGAATTACATGAAGAGCAACAACTTATTTCACAGCCGAGTGAGAGCGTTACCCCAACAAAAACCCGCCAATTAACTTAAACTCTTCTTTAACCATCTACTATGCCACCAATTCGCTCTTAAATGACGAATACTCTCGATGAAGGAAGAAGAGAGAAGAGAGAGAAAGGAAGAGAGCAGAACTAGGTATCCGCCCCAACGTTTCCTCGGCATCTAAAGTCAATGCGCTTACAAAGCTCCAATATGGAAGAAAAATGATATACTGAGTTAATTTAATCGCTTACAGAACTGTAGATTTATTATCAAGTTAGTCATTAGGGCACAATAGTATATTCAACTTTAAGGGGAATTTTACGATACAGAAATCGAGATTGCCTCGCTTCAAGTCCTGTTGATCGTTTTAGTTTTTGCGCTTGCATTATCAAAGTACTTGGAAGTGACCATTATCAACCATTTCGGATGCCTTGGGATATCGGACTCAACATTCTCGCAGCTATGGATATCGCTTAAATAAAGTATCTGCCACTCCGTACAATATTGCTCCGGCGGCAAAAGTACCAGCGAAGACAGAAAATGCAACAACATATTGAGGTCCATCTTTAGCTGGAAATAAGGCACTACCGTACAGTTGAGCAAGTGCTCCAACTCCATTCATAGTGGCTAACATTATTGCTCTCACGTCTTGGTTGACTGACGCCAGTCCAGTAGTTGCAAAGGACAGTGCGAGAGCATTTCCAGTCCATACCGTAGTATTTGTGACACAAAGAAAGACATACCTTGCTGTGTAGTGTTGAATAGCTGCTGTCAATGCAAAAAATACCATGCCCACTCTCAGATTCACCACCAGAATGGTACCTCTCAAATGAGGCTTGCGATCGGCGATATAGCAGACCGGTAATGCGACAACAGGTGAAGCAAGATAAAGCGGAGCCGTCATGTATTGGGCTTTTGTTGAAGAATACCCCATACCTTCAACCAATGTCGGATAAAAATATGACAAAGCTAATGCACCAAGAATAGACATATACCCAGGAACAAGAAGCCAGGTTCTCCAGTTGGACAGTGCTTTTAGCAAGCAAATGAATATAGAAGTTTTTGTGGTTGGCGTCTCGGAATTGGCATGCGTCTCTGCTGCCTCATCATGAACCATTCGTTTCTACGCAAGATCACGCTCTACCTGGTTCAGTCCTCGACTATTATACGGGTAGTCAAGTAAAGTCCAATGCGAAAGAACGCTTATTCCGACGGTGGTAACGCCTTCAAGGATGAATAGCCATCTCCATCCGTGAATCCCATGAACACCGTCCAACGACGAGGTTATAGACCCTGAAACAACGCTCCCGAAGGCGCCAGATAAAATACCGGCAGAAAGAAAAATTATAAATCGCTTCGACCTACATTTTTGGGATCAGTCTGAACAGGACTTTGAGACACGACATTTTCAGCCTTACTGCTCACACTTTCGATACCACATCGATATCAGGAATATCACTGCTGGCTTTATCATTTTCAAATCAGCAGAGGTCGCAAAATGACAGGAATGTAGGCATTTATTCCGAGTACCTACACTAAACCCGGCCTCAAAAATCCCAAGAAGAAATCGTAAAACAATCAATTGGATGCTGTTAGATACAACTCCCAGTGAGGCCGCTACCGTACCCCAGGCAAAGGTGATGATTGGGATAAAGTATGACAGCCGGGTTCAAGATAAAATCATACTGCAGATTCAAGTTTTCATTAGCGGTTAATTCATATGTCCTGATTTGCCATAAACGAAGGTTCGCACTTCGATGGAACTGCCGCGGCGGTATAGCCAATAACCCAGACAACCACAGCTATATAGTATTCGTTCGAACTCAATTCCAAGTCTTTTTCCATACCGGCGATCTTCGCAAGGCCGATATTGGAACGATCCTAAGATGTTTAGACTTATCCAGTATTGGGCGGGACTTATGACCCACCATATCTGATAGAAGATAGAGGATGAACATCGAAGGCATCAGAAATAGGTCAATTTTGCGTACCAGTCGCTTCTCTGCTTCCGTGTCGATTTCACTGAGTCCGATGTTATGTTCATGGTGAGAAGCTTCAGCTTTGCAAGAATCTGTAGGTTGAGACATTGGTTTACTGCGCCCACTCAATGTAGAATGAGGAAAATCATTAGCTTGCAAGTAGGAGTGTTGGGGAAATTTATATGCTGAGTTCCTTTTCGGACCAGCGGAGGTAGTCTTGGAATATGGTCTGTCATGCGGGAATAGATTCCAGTTATGGAGAACATCTGGGGTAAAGCAAAGGAAAGCGGACATTGCTTAAGAATCTAGTACCCCGGTGATTGAAGATCAAGTAGCCCTTACTAGGCTGTCCTAAAGAATTGCTGAAGGCGCTAGCAATAGTTTTCTTGGCATATCGATTGGCACAAAGGGGTTTGGTAATGTTAGCTTATGAATAATAAGACTACCCTCGAAAACTACTTTGAGATTCGAGGCTGACACGATAATAATGTAGGTCATCCCTAGTTGGATAAGGGAGATGAGACCTTTTACGCAGGGGACAAGTTGCAAAAAGAAATCAACCTTAGACCCCCGAGAGAGACGTCTCTCATCCCTCCGCCCGTTACCGCCTCTTTTAGAACTAGAAGGTGAGGTCCATCGTGCTTCAGCATGCAATTGTACCTGTAAGACCCTCACGACTTACCACCAAAAGTTCATTAGCAATGCAATCTGACCTTACGTCTTGCTTTTCCAAGGGAGGGAAGAAGTTGGGCACATCTCATCAGTCTCCGGTCCGGTAAAAGTCTTGGTTAGACACCGTGATTCGTAGTCGGATGTGGTTCGGGGAGGTTCCGGCACATGCACGAATCTGACCACAGAGCCTTAGAAAGCTACGCGGTAGTAAATTTCAAGAACAAATCAACATCACAAAACCAGTACCATAGCCCCGATGTCGGCTACAGAAGTATTTCGCCTTTCACCTGGACCAGTCAAACTCGGCTAGAGTCTGAATTCAGCAAGTCCGACAGAACCCTGCATGTGTTTCGCACTTGTAAAGCCTATTTATCCAAACGGCTCCCCTCTATTTGTATCATAAAGCTAAATACTGCAAAATGCTGGCCATACAGAGCAACAATAATGAAGGTTCGATGGTAAATAACCATCACCAAAGGGGATCAATGGGAAAATGCAGACATAATGACATACATATGTGGAGAACCAGCATGACAAATGTAAAAGGCGGCCAGTATGTTTATCAATTTGAGTGAAAATCTTCTTTGGAAGGAAGGGGCGCTATTTGGGCAGATGAGACAGGTACCTAGGTTTTAGTAGGTAAATCAAAAGGGACCAATTTGATTTCGTAGGTCTGGTCTTGTGGCGTCGCTTAACCCACAAAACTCCGCAATAGCACGGCTAATATTACCCGGAAACATCGCTAATCTATCATAGGTTAGTATTAATGATTACTTCCCTGACACCCAATACTATATATCACAACCAGTGCTACAGTTGCAAATTATGTGCCAGTGTGTATACATAATTTTCAGCAAAAGATTCATTGTCGCCTAATTTCATTGTGGTGAACACCGCGTAAAACCACATTACACCTGGATGTGGATTAGAGTGTTCTCGGGTACGAGCCGAGAAATAACCGTGGATCCACCCACTTTCCTCTTTGGGTGATTTCGCGAAGCATGCATCCATGGATAAGCCTGCTGAGTTTGGCTTCATTTCAATAGGTTTGATCATTGATTTGTTGGCGATGACTATCTAAGCAAAAGTCTCATCACCCTGCCGGGTTATTGGCTACGTTTTACAAGACTCTCCTTCCAAAAGAATGAGACCATACGAAATACCCATCGAAACCAAGTTGGTAATCTGAACATTTTCCGCTAAGGTTTCCAATTTGGCCGGAAACTTAAAAATCTGATTGCTACTCTCGCTACATACCGCGTAGGTTGGACCTAGTCGAAACCCCGCAAAATTACGATGGTACTATGGTCCCATAGGAATACCATTATATGATCGAAAATTACTACACAATTTAATTTATTTGCTTTTTTGGGTTATAAAGGGTACCCATTGGGTTCTTGGGTTGGGTTTTGGCGAGGCCTAACTAGGAGCAAACAAAGGAGGTCACAATATCACTACGAACGGTATTACGGAGACGCGATTGTCCGATTTATGAAAATAAAATATGAAGCGACATCGCGGTTCGAAGAGCGGTTCGACTCGTGTAATGTTTTCTATGGCCCTCCAGTGATTTTCCTTCAGAATTGTTGGATCTGCTGTTCCAGACTTGCCCATTAGTTTTGTTCGGGCTGCTGCGTACTTGCTCAAGCGCAAATCCTGCAACCTATTTGACGGCTATCGCGTTTTCAGCTTCTTCGATCCGTTCAATGATCCCAGTGGACCGTGATGCTCAAATGGGCTGGCTGATGTTATACGCGTATCCATGCGACAAGCTCGCACTGCAAACCCACATAAATTTTCAAGACCCACTCTTTCTGTCCAGCTGCTTGTTAGCATGATGTCGAATACCAAGTCCGAATACATCGTAGAAACCAGGTATTATACCAGAAAGATCATGTGACATTGGGTACCAGGCATACCATACAAAAGTGCATAATACAGTTAGTCATCATTGCCCGCACAGATTGTTGAATAACGTATTTCACTACCGAGCCGCCATCACCACCGAGCCGCCCCAAAAACACCATACTAAATAGGATAAATTACAACTTGATATCTTAACAACGGTATACCATATGGAAATTTCCTAATGGGTTAATGCTTTTAGGAGATATATAGCATCTTAAGGGCTTTAGAAAATCTTTAGGACTTTATAGTTGAGATATATATATCTATTTTTAGGCAACGTAATTTTTAATACTATGATAATAATATAGGTTTCGAATTTTCTTAAAACTAATATATAGTATTTAAAATTCTTATCGATAGCTATCGAATAATAATAAAACCAAATAGTAATGTGGTTGCTACGATATAAGGTTGCAAAATATCGCATTTACTATGGTGTTTTCGGGGCGGCTCGGTGGTGGTGGCGGCTCGGTAGTGAAATACGTTAGCGGGTTTTGTCATTTTAGTTAGAGTCTTCAACATTGGTCATCTATACCATACATTGTTCGTACACCAGCTTTCTGTCATATGATACTAAGCTTATTAAGGCCGTGCTACATCTCATAATCAAACAATGTTCTTCTTGATATAGGTTTGCTCGATATCAGTTTCAGAATTCTTTACTTATTTAACTTTCCAAATGGTATTGGCAACTCTCATCTCTGCCCCTATAAAGTCTAGCCTGGTGAGGGTGACGAATAGGAAGATAGCCAAGATCAAATGCTACTTAGTAGACAAATTTGGTATGGTGCTCTTGAATCCTGCGTTGCTTTCTAATGTTTCTAAGTGTTTTCCAGAATTTCAGGGGTCAGACATATATCATATTCCGAATACGTCGTATTATGTATACGAGTGACGATCAAACGCGTATACGCTCATTTCCCTCACTCCAGGATTCGACTGACGGATTACGTACCTGATTACTGAACGGCCCCCCAGTTAGTAGAGTTTGTGGCGAAAATGAGACGGTAGACTGGGTACGGTCCGCGTTCCTTACCATCTTTGATATAAAGATGCAAGCTTGCAGATTCCTTGTCCAATACCTTTGTACCTTTTCTTTCAATCAACCTGTTTGCCCATCATCATTAAAGTTCGGCAAAATGAACGTCTCTTCGATCACAGCTTCAGCATGTGCTGCGAATGCTATCACATATCCCGCGGTATTCGGTGCTGAGATCCTAAATATTTCTGCCAATCTTGTTCTAAACTACTCCTCCGAAGTATCAGACCAGTACTATTTCAACAATCCTTCCATTAGTGTGAGAAACATCGACTACTGCAACGTCACCGTCACATACACGCATCCTGGTCAGAACGACACAATCAATGTTGAGACATGGCTCCCAATGGAAAATTGGAACGGACGGCTTCAGGCTACTGGAGGTGGCGGCTATGTGGCTGGTCGGTTCTTTCTGTCATATACTGCTATGGCTGGAGCTCTCGGCAATGGCTATGCTGCAACCACTACCGATGGCGGTATCGGATTGAGCCTTGTTCCAGATCCCTGGGCTCTGAAAAGTCCCGGAAATGTAGATTTGTACGCTCTCCAGGACTTGGCATCCGTGTCTTTGAAGGATCAGGTACGTATGAACAGACTTCGAGCTATAGTGGCTATCGCTAAGTTCCATTTCAGGCTATCATTGCAAAAGAACTCATTAAAGAGTTCTACGGCCAGCCTGCGGAGTACTCATATTATACAGGTTGTTCACAAGGTGGCCGCCAAGGAATGATGCTTGCCCAGCGCTACCCAGAAGCGTACGATGGTATTGCCGCGGCTGCCCCAGCGTTTAACTGGGCTCGTCTCTTTCCTGCTCTTGCGTGGCCACAGGTCATGATGGAGCTGACCGGGCAGTTTCCCACGAAATGCGAACTGGACGCGGTTACAGCTGGTGCTATTGCAACTTGCGATCCACAGGATGGCGTCACCGACGGCATCATTAATAACCCTTCTGCCTGCTCCTTCGATCCCTTCTCCATTGTTGGTAAAATTGTTGACTGCGGTAACGAAACTACCACGATCAGCAACGCAGCTGCCACTATCGCCAACCTTACCTGGACAGGGCCTCGAAAAGCCAGTGGAGATTTCCTCTATTACGGTCTTGATTACCAATCTCGACTTACTGGCTCTGGAGATCAGAGCACCACTGCAGCTCTGGGCTTAGCGATGACGACTTGCAGTTCGAATGGAACTTGTAAAGGATCGCCCGCGGGACTCGGAGAAGCCTGGTTGAAATTCATGGTCAAGAAGGATCCTAATTGGGAGCTTTCTAACATTACCTCGGTTGAAGAATATGCGCGCCTATTTCAGGCTTCTGCTCAGGAGTTTGACTCAATCTTTGGGACATTTGATACTGACCTCTCTGGATTTCGCGATGCGGGCGGTAAGATGATTACTTATCATGGCACGGTGAGTTACACCCCTACAATCTCCTCCTGCTTTAGCATTTGTCGACCACGCATTGTTTTCATGCTGACCTGAATAACGTTGAAGGCCGACGGTCTTATTTTTAGACAAGGAACCAACGAATACTATGATCATGCCACAGAGCAGACGCCGAATATCAAAGACTTCTTCCGCTATTTCGAAGTCCCAGGATTAGCGCACTGTGCTGGTGGAGTTGGAGGACAGCCAACAGCAACGTTCCAAGCCCTGGTCGACTGGGTGGAGAATGGTGTCGTTCCGGACACACTGCCGATCAACTTTAGGGACACAAATGGTACACATTATGAGAGGATTTTGTGCCCTTACCCAGAGAGGGCGCAGCTTGTGTCTGCTAATTTGGATGTGACAAAGGCGGAGTCTTATGAATGTAGATTGTAAGCGCGCGCTATGTATGTATGTCGATCAACTGAGGAGGATTCGAACATGTTGGTAAACGGGCTACGATGGGGTCAATTTGGTCTTGGCGATTCGTTGGCACACCAGAAGGACGATCTCACAGCACGGCCACTGGGATCGCCAAGCCACTCTCATTTAAATTTGGTTGCATTCCTGATCATGTGTGCTCTTTCCATCTGTTTCTATTCCTCCCTTGTGTACTCTTGTCCCTGATAGTCCACAGGGATCATCCCGATGCTTTGCACATGCTAGCCCTTTATATCCGCTTTACTCTGCTTCACTTTATAATCCTTTACTCCTCAGCATTGCTCGTATTTCTAGCTTATGAAATTTCCACTGTTTTTGTTTCTGGTGCGCACTAGGGTTTCTTTTAGTTATATATGACAGCTGTTTGGGGCTGAAGAAAACCAAGTCTTTTTAATTGACAATAGTGTTTCTTTGTTTTGTTCGTCAATCCTCACCACTAGAATCTTCTAAGATCGAGACTGGTTCTTATAGTATATACAGAGCCCTCTCACCAGTTGTTCTCGCCTTGATTCTTCGTTTCATGGATCTCAACGTCCTTAATAGATTGACAAATTGATTATAAACAAACATTAAAATCATTCGTGTTCTGATATGATGAGCCATATACATACATCATTACTATCAGACGCTCACACCTAACACACGTCAAAAATAGCGAATCAGAAGCTAGACAATTCTTCGCCGTTAGCCTATATACAGACCCCTCAATCCAAAACGTTGAGCCCAAGCAATTCAAGCATTCAGTTCCCCGATAGGAACAATCATATCAGGTCTCCTCGCCTCAACAGCCAACATATTCAAATTCCGCTCCCTGACCATACGCATATACTTCCGTTGCTCTTGGGACATGTCTTTGAACTTATCTAGGTCGCTAACATCATGCCACATAGAGTATACACTGAACCCGATGAGTCCTGTCACAATACAGCCAGCGATAATGAGAAAGATGTAGAGGGGGTATTTGTCGGGGTTGCTCATGCTACTACGCTTGAGCAATCTGGTAGCGTTATTTATTGTAGATGATTTCGTGGTTGCCCCTATTGTTGGTAACATGGCAGGCATCATGGTTCGAAGAGGCTGTAGAAGATAAATGGTCTCGTTAGTTATTAGATAATAGAGACAGAACACGGGGCTGTATAAACATACACTGTAGTAAAGGTGTCAATATAAGAGTTTGCCAATATTCCTAATAGGTATGCAAATGTTGAAAGCAGGAGACTAGGTTTACGAACTCTGGTAGCTATATGAATAAGAATTTACTACACGCTAAAATCTCGCCTCTGCGGCTAAGCAATGCGAAACCCGAATGAATTGGTAAAATTAACTCTACAGGTATGATATTCTTCCCAAATAGGCATAGCGGCCACAGGTTTCCTCGCCAATAAGGAACAATTAGATCAATCAAAATGGCCCGATGGTAAGTGGGTCGACCAATGGGTTGGAGTATGCTCAAGGGACAAAATGTTCTAATTATACGACCTAGGGGGTTTGACCGGAGAGACGCTCTTCGGCTTCGGCCCCCAATTTCCAGGTCTAGTCTGCTGCAGTGGCTTATCCTTGCTTCACTTGAACGACCTTGATATCTACCGTGCTTAATAGTTTGACGGTGCCTAGTGCCCCTCTCTGGGTCGACAGGTCCGCATTACATACGGCAAGTCTGTTTATTTGGATCTCACATGTGTCGGATAGATCGATATGTCTATGACTAATCTTCCAAGATTGTTGACTCTGTGACTTAACCTAAGGAGCCCGCCCCACTACCACCCTGTCTATGGTGAGTGTGGTGTGCATATTCCAGCCCAGCCACGTCCATCCTTTCTTCTGCTACGATGGCTCCCAAAGGTGTATATTTGTATAGATCGTCCCTCAAGATCATCTCTAATAACCCTTCAAACCTTAGGTCTCTTTCTCAAGGCTTCCCCTGGGGGTTTCCTTTCCTTTTTATTCTTCTTTCTTCATCTCGTAACAGAGTAGAAATGGAGATAAACTACGAGCTGAATTTGTTGTCGATATATTATACTCAGGCCAAACCTACTGGACGCTGGTTATACTTAGTCAGCAAATCTGGCCTGCTCAAGCTCTAGGACCGCGAATCTTATATCTTTCTTTGCCGCAGTCCACACGCGTATGACATTTCCAATTGAAGACACTATATGATCCATCCACATGTTTCAACCGCCGCATTTCATGCGACCAGTCCGGAACACCATGCTTGAAATGCGAAAGAGCTGGCATGGAATGCTTCGACAAAAGGCCGCTAAGGTAGGTCAAGAGTGCGGCAATCCGGGGAATGATGTAAAGCTATGCGTATGAGGGTACAGCAGATGGACCTTCTGTACATATCCGAGGGTTACCAAATCCGCACTATCAACACCGAAGAGATTGCCCCGTGGCTGGTGCAAGCTTCTTCTGATAGATCTCGGCCGGTCAGCTTGCAAGTTAAACCTCGAATTTCCGGTTTTCTTTTTTGGCTAGCTTCAAGGCAGTGCTAGAGATGCTGGAGATTTCTCTATACGCGTATTCGGAAAGATAACCAAGGGACCAGGTTATGTCGGTGGTTCGTGCATACGCGTATAGGTCCCCAGCCACAGGCTCCACCTTGAAATTCTGGCTGAATCCATATGACAGAAAGCTAGTGTACGTGACGGAAAGCTGGTGTACGAACAATGTATGGTATAAATGACCAATGTTGACAACTCTAACTAACTAAAATGACAAAACCCGCTATTTCAACAATCTGTGTGGACTATAATATGCACTTTTTGTATGGTATGCCTGGTACCAAATGTCACATGATGTTTCCGGTATATTACCTGGTTTCTACCATATATTCGGACTTGGTATTCGACACACCCCCTAGTTCTTAAAGCCTATATTTTCCTAGCTTTAAGAGCTGTCAATTCCTTCATTTCTACACTCTCTTCAAACAGCCTCTATTTCTCGGATCAGATGACTAATCTCTCTTATCCCAATCAGCTCTCTAAAGAGATACTACTTCTACCTTAGAAGTAGACTTCGGCAGAACCTATTTTGGGTCGGAACCTCCGACCCAAAACCTAACCTAACCTAAAACCTAATAGGTTAAACCTAATAACCTAATAACAATCTATTTAAACCTATTTTTATATAAAATATAGGTCTTAGCGTTTATAACGATACTAAGTTATTTAAATAAATGACTGATTTTTATAACTATTCTGGTTTATTTATCGGATATTACTATATTATCACGATATTGAGTTAGAAAATTTATATAATTACTCTAAATTTAAAGCTAATAGGCTTTATATTATATTAATTACCGATAAAAATTAATATTAATTATAGTATAGTAGTATTTGTTGGCACTTTAGCAGATATAATATTATAGCCTATAATTAGGTTATAATATTTTAGTAGGGAAGTGGTATTAGGTAATCTTTATAGCTTATATAATATAATTATATAAGATATAAAGGGTTATACTTAGCTAGAATAGGAATTAATATAAGAGGTAGAAGTCAAGTTGATTGTTATTATGCTTATATTATTATAACATACTAGCTAAGCAAGGAATTTCGATTCCTTATATAGCTAGTTAGGAGACAATTATAAGATAATGTAATATCTCATAATGTTATAATATAACTTCACTATATATAGCAAATATTATAATATGACCTCACTATATATAGCAGATAATAGTGAGTCATAATATAGTTTACTATATATTATATATCTAAGGATCACTTAGATAGTACCGGTAAAATATATATAGGCTCCTTTCCTATTATAATAATATATATATACTATAATATATATCCTATATATATATTATATAATACTATTATGCTAATATGCCCCCTTAATCCTTATAATAGTTATAAGGATTATTAGTATATAGTATATATATATATATATAGTAGGTCCTTATATAGTATCTAGATTAGCTAGATCTATTAAGGCTTTATATAAGATATTATTAATATTCTTTATTAAGAAGTTAGCTAGTATATATTTAGAAGGTATCTAGTTTATAACTACTTTTCCTTCTAATATAGCTTATTTTATAAAATAGTATATAATTTTAATATACTTAGAGCGCTTATAGAATTCTAGATTTTTAGCTAATTTTTTAGCTAAATCACTATTAACTAAGTGTTACGTACTAGCTAACTAGTCACGGTTAGGTTAGATAGGTTTAGGGAATACTTGCCTTAATACTCCTCGAATAGTCTAACGCTAATGATCCGGTCTTAACTAAGCTAATGCCGCGTAGGGCCTTATAGTAGCCTAAGTCCTTTTAAGCGATTAAGGAACTAATACTAGGTAGAGCGCCGAGTAGATCTATACCGGGGTATTAATCTACTCGTAAGTATTATTAAGTTATAATCAAGTAAAGAGTTATAGTAATCTAAAAGGTAAATATAAGTAATAATATATAATTAAAGACGAAGAACTAAACTAGATATATAAATAAGTATCCTTATATATCCCTAAGTTCTTCTTATATAGAATAGGAGATAATAGAATAGTAGAATTACCTTAGCGGATTCTACTAATCTACTTACTACCCTTCTACTACCTATATAATTACGTAATACTAAGTAGTAGTTATCTAGTATATAGAGTAATCTATATAATAGAAATCCTCTATAGGGTAGATCCGCTTAGGGTAGATTATACTCTTACTTAATAAGCTTATATATAATCTACTAATAGATATCTTAGTTAGCTCTCGATAGCCTATTAGTATACCTAGTAGGTTACTATTAATTAGTAATAGATAGATCTATAATATTACCTCCCCTCTTCCTAGGAGTTTTATCTTTAAGACTTATAAAGCTATAATATCCCTCTTTAGGTAGGTAATAGATTTCTTTTTTTAAAATAATACTTCTTTATTATACCTAAACGAAAGGCTAACTCTATTTTTTTATTTACTCCTAAATTTCCCTCCGATTCTTCTAATACTTATTATTATTAAGCGACTTATATTAAAGATAATAATTTTATTATCTTTATTTCTTATAATTATTATAAATTAGTAGGTATTACTTATCTAATAGACCGTTCTTATTAATATTCGAAATATATCTTATATACTTACGCGGGTTATTTATATAAGTATAACTTTTATATTAGTTAGGAATAGGATTTATTATATTATACCGAAACTAAACTTTCTTTAGATCTTAAAATAAATAAAAGTAAACTCGATTTATTAAAATCTAAGTTAAGCGAACTATAAGCTTATCTTATAAAGCTATATTAAAAACTATTAAATAAATAAAAATAATACTAGAAAGTAATATCTAAGTAACGTTAGTTATATAAATAAATATCCTTCCTAAAATAAAAGGGTTTTAATATATTAGAATATAATACTAAACTCCTTTAAATTCTCGATAAAAAGTAAATATCCCTAAAGTAGGCTTCTCTTTCTACTCTTAATCTTAAGTAGCTTACTACTACTACCGATTATCCGAACTTTAATTAGATATTAGTAAAGATTATTAATTTCCCTATTTCTTTCTAAGATAAATCCGGTTTTATACCCTCCTCGCTTTCTATTATATAAGGGTCCTTTTCGTTTATTAGTAGTACTATTAAATAAGCTAATAGTAGCCCTTTAGATTTTAGATAGGTTCCTATATATTTTCTAAAGTAGGATACCCTTTCTACTAAACTAAGAGTTATTACTAATTATTATACTATTTATCTAATAGGATTTATTCGACTTTATATTTATCTTCGGTTTCCTCGATTTCTATATTAATTATAATTTTAGTATTATCTAGTACTAGTTCGAGTAATAAGATATAAAATACTATATAGAGTTTTTATATACTTTTAGATAGCTTTAAGCGATAATTTACTAGTCCTAATTTTTTTTTAATCTTAAATAGTCCTAATTATAGGTAGTCTAATTTATTACTAGGTCGCTTAATTTTAATATTATATTATAATAAGTAAACCTTTTCTCCCTTCTTAAGGTTAGGTCCCTCTCTATAGTAGTTATTATAGTATTTTTTTATATATAGATTAATAAAGTTAATATCTCTAGCTAGTTATATATATAACTTTTTTAATCTATTAGCCTTTAGTCTTACTAATTCTACTATAGCTATTTTATTAATTAGTTCTCTAAATACTATTAGATTATATCTATAATTTATAAAGAATAGTATTTCGTTAGTTATAGAGTATACTATATTATTATATATTAGCTATACTATTAGTAATAGTCCTACCTAGTTATCTTACTAATAATTTATATAATATTATAGGTACTATTTTACTATCTAATTTACTCTTTCTATTTAACTATTAGTCTATAAGTAGTATATAATCGAGAGTCTAAGCTTAATACTTATTTAATCTATAAAAGACTTCTATATATTCGATATAAATAGCTTATCTTTATCCGATATAATCTTACTCGGTATCTTATAGTTTATAATTATATATCGAAGTATAATATTCGCTATTTAATTAGTATCGATAGTTTCTATAGTCGGAATTATATAAGTATACTTAATAAGCCTATCGACTATAACTATAATTATATTATATCTATCTAAGATTAGTAACTTTATAATAAAGTCTATTATAATCTATTCCTTATTATAGATTTATCCGTTACTAATTAGTAGTAATCTACTAAGTATACTAATAGACTATCGAGAGCTAACTAGGATATCTATTAGTAGATTACGTACGAACTTACTAAGTAAGAGTATAATCCGCCCTAAACGGATCTACCCTATAGAGGATTTCTATTATATAGGTTACTCTATATACTAGATAACCGCTACTTAGTATTATATAATTATATAAGTAGTAGAAGGGTAGTAAGTAGATTAATAGAATCCGCTAAAGCGATTCTACTATTCTACTATCTACTATTCTATATAGGAAGAACTTAGGGATATATAAAGATATTTATTTATATATCTAGTTTAGTTCTTTATCTTTAATTATATATTATTATTTATATTTACCTTTTAGATTACTATAACTCTTTACTTGATTATAACTTAATAATACTTACGAGTAGATTAATACCCCGGTATAGATCTACTCGGCGCTCTACCTAGTATTAGTTCCTTAATCGCTTAAAAGGACTTAGGCTATAATAAGACCCTATATAGCGATAGCTTAGTTATAACCCGATTATTAATATTAGACTATTCGAGGAGTATTAAGGTAAGTATACCTTAAACCTATCTAATCTAATTATAACTAGTTAGCTAGTATATAATATTCCTATAGTTAGGTTAGTATCTTAGATAACTATAATTCTCTATAAAATACGTATTATATAGGTTTATTTTATTAATATATATCGTAAACGTAGATATAGAATCGAACTTTTTACTATATATTTAGAAAATAGTAATTTTATATAATATATTTAATAGTTTTTTCTACTTCTATATATTTATATAAGATATTATTATAATATCGATATATAACCTCTTCTCTTAGCTTATTTAGGATATATATTAATTTATATATATAAAGTAATCTTTAGTTATTTTTAATAAGTTTTCTACCCTTTTTAACGAGTTAATTAATTATATCTTTTTCTAATATATCTTTAATTTTCTATAAGAAATTATTATCCTTAACTTCTATTATTATAGCTAGTAACTACTTATTATATAAAATAGTACTATTAGAGTTTTATCTTAATATAGTAGGATTTACTATCTTAGTTCCTAATTTATAGTCTAATCGTCTATTTAAAGCGTCGGCTTATCCGTTCTCTATCTTTTTATAATATTCGATTTTAAAATCGTATTATATAAGGGTTTCGGCTTATCGCGTTTATCGTTTTATTAACTTCTTTATTATAGTAAAGAATATAAGATTCTTATAATTAGTTTTAACTATTACTATATATTTTACTCCTTTTAGATATACTCTCTAGATTTAGAACGCTAATACTATAGCTAATAGTTCTTTATTATATATATTATAGTTAAGTTTTATTAGAATTATTTTCCTTAACTAAAATATAACTAGTTAATACTTATTATTAGTTCCTAGTTATATTAGCCTTACTCCTAAAGTATAGTCTAATATATCGATTTTTATAATAATTAGTTAATTATAGCTAAATATAGCTATAATTATTCCTTTATTAAAGAGTTCTTTAAAGTCTTAGAACGATTTATCTACTATCTTATCCTATATAAATTTCTAATCTTTCTTAGTAAGATAGTAGAGTCTTAATATAACTCTAGCGTATCTATCGATAATCTTTCGGTAATAATTAGCTAGACTAAGAAATTATTATACTTTCTTTATATTTTTAGATATTAGTTATTTTATAATACTTTTAATTTTATCTTCTTTTATCCCTAGTCTTTTAAAGATAATATAATACTTAAGGAAAATCGTTTTCTAAATATAAAATTCGTATTTCTTTAGTTTAAGAGTAATCTCTACTTCTCTTAGTTTCTATAATATAAGTCTATTATATTTAATATAATCTTCGAGTATTTCTAAGAAGACTAAAATATTATCTAGATATATAATAACGAAGATATCTAAATATTCCTTAATTATTTTAAAGATAAAGTATTAGAATATTACTAATATATTAGTAAAGCCGAAAGGTATAACTTTATATTTATAATATCCGAACTTAGTTCTAAATACTATTTTCTATTTATAATCTAGCTTAATCTTAATATAGTAGTAGGTATTAGTAATATTATACTTCGAAAAGTATTTAGTATATCTAATCCTATCTTATATCTTATTAATTAAAGGTAGTAGGTATCAATCTTTAATAGTAATCGAATTTAAATATCGGTAATCTATATAAAGTCGAAGACTCCTATCCTTCTTTAATATAAAGATAATAGGGTATCTAGTCTCTAACTTCGAGACTTAGATATATCCCTTTAGTAGATTCTCTTTAATATATTCCTTAAGTATATTATATTTCTTTTATAATAGCTAATAAATAGATATAAAAGTTAGTTTAGTACCTTCTATTATATTAATCTTATAGTTAAAAGGTCTATATTTTAGTAATACTCTATTAGCTAGTACTATAAAAATATCTATAAACTCTTAGTATTCTTTTAGAATCCTAGATATATCGCTAATTATATATAGCTTCTTATATTTAATTATTATATAGTCCTTTAATTCTTAGTCGGATATATCTAGTACTTATTCTATAGTATCTAGGGCGACGCCTATAACTAATATTCTAGTCCTTTTACTTCGGGACTATTTATTATACTTATTTCGTTAGGTAGACTTCTATTAATATATTTTATATTCGTTATATATTTTTATATATATATATCTATTAAATAAGATATATCCTAATTACTAATTAATACTTAGATTATACTTTTTAAGCTATAGAATACCTAAAATAATATTATAGTCTTCTATCTCTAAAATATTAAACTATATTAATTCTAGATATCTATAGATAGATATAGGTAATATAATAGTTTCCTCGCTAACTCTTCCTAAAAGTACTTCTTTATTAAATCTTATAACTAGTATTATATATAGTAAAGGTTCGGTTATAACCTATCGATCTTCCTTAAATCTTAGGTTTATAAAGTTATTAGTAGCTCTTAAGTTAATAAGAGTCTATATCTTCCTTATAGGTAGGATTATATATAACTTAATATATATTCCTAACGTTATTACCGCTAGATATATTATTAGTCGATCCTTATAATTATATATCTAGTATCTATTATACTAAATTCCCTAGTATTCTTTCGTCTATTATAGCTTCTTTATCTACTATAGTAGTCTTAGTTTAATATTATAATCTAACTTTACTAACCTATAAATAGTATACGTCTTATTATAGTATATAATACTAGCTATCTTACTATATCTTAGGTATCGCGTATATCCTTTATATACGTAAGTAGAATTTTTGTAAGGGTATCCTACTAGGTCGTCGCCTTCCTTAATTACGTTAATAAGGTACTAGTCTAGTCTACTAGGCTATATCTTTCCTTCGAGATATCTTATAAGCTCTTTAGCTTCTTTATTATTATAATAATTCGTAAGGCTTTTTATTAGTATCTCTAGGATAGTTTAATCTATTCTAGGAAGCGTATCTAATATTCCTAGATCGCTATTAGCTCTAGGGATTAGATTCTATATCTCTATAGGCCCTATATTATTAGTTATAAGATACTTAGGGTCTTAAGACCTCTCTATTCCTATAGCTATAGTCTTTAGTCTTAGCGGGTCCTATAACCGCTAACCGAGGTCCTCTCTAGCTATAAGTCCTATTAGGTCCTAGATTAGTATCTAGGGTACGTACTATATCTACCCTTAACTTTCTACTATATCCTAATCGATTTCTAGATAATCGAGTTCTAGCTTATCGGCTAACTCTTTAATATATAGGTTACCCGCTATTATCTCTCTTAGACTCTAGCCTTCGTACCTAGCTATAAGATCTTCTAAGAGTTCGTCTCTTAGGTTTATAGCGACTTACCTTTTCTATCTAAGGCTATCAATAAGGTGTTACGCACTAGCTAACTAGTCATAGTTAGGTTAGATAGGTTCAGGGTATACTTGCCTTAATACTCCTCGAATAGTCCAACGTCAATGATCGGATCGCAACTAAGCTATTGCCGCGTAGGGCCTTACTATAGCCTAAGTCCTTTTGAGCGATCAAGGAACTAATGCTAGGTAGAGCGCCGAGTAGATCTATACCGGGGTATTAGTCTACTCGTAAGTATTATCAAGTTATAATCAAGTAAAGAGTCATAGTAATCTAAAAGGTAAACACAAGTAATAATATATAATTGAAGACGAAGAACTAAACTAGATATATAAATGAGTGTCCTTATATATCCCTGAGTTCTTCCTATATAGAATGGTAGATAGTAGAATAGTAGAATCGCCTTAGCGGATTCTACTGATCTACTTACTACCCTTCTACTACCTATATAATCACGTGATACTAAGCCGTGGTTGTCTAGTACGTAGAGCAACCTATATAACGGAAATCCTCTACGGGGTGGATCGGCTTAGGGCGGATTATGCTCTTGCTCAGTGAGCTTGCACGTGATCTGCTGACAGGTATCCTGGTTGGCTCTCGATGGCCCATTGGTGTGCCTGGTGGGTCACCACTGATTGGTGACGGATAGGTCCGTAACATAAGGGTCCCGACCTACCCTTCTAAGTCGCCCTATTACTTATTAAGGTATATTTCCTCCTAGTATTCCTAACTAGCGCTTATTCCTTTAACGCTAGTACCTATACTAGTAGTAGCTTTTCTCTTTTAGGTCGCTTATAGTACTTCGCGTATCGCTTATATATATTACCGTTTCTTATATAGTTTCTTCTATTTATATTCCTTCGCGTAGTATCCTAGTTTCCTATAGGTAAAGTAAAGATTCTTATTATAATACTCTTTTTACTTATCGTAAGTAGCGTCTAACTCTATTAGCTTCGGGCTATATAGATCGTTATCTTATAGTATCGTTCTTTCGTAGCGTTTACCGAATCGGTTAAAACTATATATTTTTCTACGCTTCTATAGTTCTATTTTATATTATTCCCTTTTTTATTCGCTATTATAATTATCGATCTTAACTGTAATCTTAATAAGCTAATCGAGCGTTTCTAGCTAATCTATTTACGCTAGCTTATCCTTAATATCGGATTTTATCCCGGCTTCGAAGTAAAGAAGATATACTCTATCCGGTAAATCTAAGTAAGAGATAATTTATAAGAACTTAGAGATATAGCTTAATATAGTTCCGGTTTATCGGATTTATTATAACTTTTTCTAGGTTATTCTTATAGTATCGATATCTCTAAACGTATTTTCGAGGTATTAACAGAAATTATAATACTCGCTAAAGATATTTATTATAATATCTAACTATTCTTTAGGTTTCTTTCTATAATAATTATAGATATAAGATTCGAACTAATCCTATATTTAACTATATAAGTAGGTTAATATAAAAATCACTTTACTAGCTTTATTAGATATCTTAGTATTATTTATATCGAGATATATATCTATCTAAATAAGGAATCCTCGAAGTTTAATTTAGTTTCCTTTAAAGAACTTAGCCTTAGGTAGTCGTAGTATCTAGATAGTACTAATAAGTATAGATACGTTAACTTAAGCCTTAATCTACTCGAGGTAGTCGTCGACCTCGCTAAACTTACTACTACTTCTTTTACCTAAGTAATTAAGCTAGTTTATAATCTTCTTAAGATTATACTTAAGTTTATTAATCTTTCGCTTTTATTCTATAGTAGTATTATCTCGTTCGACGTTAAAGTTAGGATCCTCTACGGGTAGAGTAACCTATTCCCGAGCGGGTTTCTTTCTAGTACTAATAGAAGATATATTACTTATCGATAACTCGAAACTTAATTTAAGACGGTCTTTAATATATTATATACTAGCTAACTAGTTATAGTTAGGTTAAATAGGTTTAAGGAATACTTACCTTAATACTCCTCGAATAGTCTAATACTAATAATCCGGTCTTAACTAAGCTAATACCGTATAGGGCCTTATAGTAGCCTAAGTCCTTTTAAGCGATTAAGGAACTAATACTAGGTAGAGCGCCGAGTAGATCTATACCGGGGTATTAATCTACTCGTAAGTATTATTAAGTTATAATTAAGTAAAGAGTTATAGTAATCTAAAAGGTAAATATAAGTAATAATATATAATTAAAGACGAAGAACTAAACTAGATATATAAATAAGTATCCTTATATATCCCTAAGTTCTTCCTATATAGAATAGTAGATAGTAGAATAGTAGAATCACCTTAGCGGATTCTACTAATCTACTTACTACCCTTCTACTACCTATATAATCACGTGATACTAAGTAGTGGTTGTCTAGTACGTAGAGCAACCTATATAACGGAAATCCTCTACGGGGTAGATCCGCTTAGGGCGGATTATGCTCTTGCTTAGTGAGCTTGTACGTGATCTGCTGATAGATATCCTAGTTGGCTCTCGATGGCCTATTGGTATGCCTGGTGGGTCACTATTGATTGGTGACGGATAGGTCCGTAACACTAAGATAGTAGGTATACTTTTTATATACCCTAGATCTAGCTCTATATTTAATAAATTAAATATATTAGCTAGATATATAGCTTCCTTAGTAGTCTCTTTTAGAGCTATATATTCTACTTCGTAGCTATTAAGGGCTATAGTCTTTTATAGTTAAGAATTCTAGCTTATAGGGTTATTTAACTCTATACTAGGGCTTAGGCTAAAAATATAGCTAGATATAGACTTTCTTAGGTCTAAATTATTACCCTAATCTAAATTAGAATACCCTTTAATATATAGGTTAGTACCTAAGCAATTATATACTAATCCTATATTAGGATAGGCTAATAGATATTTCTAAATCCTATTAAGGGCTATAAAATAGTCCTTACTAGGATTACTTATATATCTAGTATAGTATTTAGTAGTAAAGGTTATATCTAGCCTAGTTTTAAGGGCTAAATAGAGTAAAGACCCTATTTATTTTTAATATTCTTTAATATTATTAGGGCTTACTTTAGTAGTATTTTTCTTTAATTTTAGCCCCGGCTTATCTAGTATTTTAATAGGCTTATAGCTAGGATTATTATATATAGAGAACTTAGTTAATAGTTTCTCTATATATCCCTTTTAGTCTATATATAGTATCTTAGTCTTATAGTTAATAGTTATACTATTACCTAAGAATATTAATACTATACTAATTTCTTCTATCTTTATATAGTAGCTAATTTTAGCTACTATATTATATATATAGCTTAAATCTTTATATATTACTAATATATTATTAACGTAATAGATTAGTATATATTTGTCCTTAGGGTTTATATATATACCTTTATTATATATAAAAACCTTAAAGCTAAATTTAGCTAAAATAGTAGATAGATATTTATACTAAAGCCTAGGGCTTTATTTTAGACTATATAATACTTTCTTTAAATAGTAGTATTTTTTAGGATTATTATATACTCCTATAGGTAGGATAGTATATATATTAGTATCTATATTAATATATATAAAGGTATTTTTAATATTATATTATAGTATATACTAGCCTTTATTAATAGCTATTATTAATATTAGATACTATAACTTAGTATTACGGACCTATCCGTTACCAATCAGTGGTAACCCACTAGGCATACCAACGGGCCATCGAGAGCCAACTAGGATATCTATCAGTAGATTACGTACAAACTCACTAAGTAAGAGTATGATCCGCCCTAAGCGGATCTACCCCGTAGAGGATTTCCGTTATATAGGTTGCTCTACGTACTAGACAACTACTACTTAGTATTATGTGATTATATAGGTAGTAGAAAGGTAGATAGTAGATTAGTAGAATCCGCTAAGGCGATTCTACTATTCTACTATCTACTATTCTATATAGGAAGAACTTAGGGATATATAAGGATACTTATTTATATATCTAGTTTAGTTCTTCGTCTTTAATTATATATTATTACTTATATTTACCTTTTAGATTACTATAACTCTTTACTTAATTATAACTTAATAATACTTACGAGTAGATTAATACCCCGGTATAGATCTACTCGGCGCTCTACCTAGTATTAGTTCCTTAATCGTATAAAAGGACTTAGGCTATAATAAGGCCCTATATAATAATAGCTTAGTTACGACCCGATTATTAACGTTAGACTATTCGAGGAGTATTAAGGTAAGTATACCCTAAACCTATCTAACCTAACTATAACTAGTTAGCTAGTATATAATATATTAAAGACTATCTTAAATCGAGTTTCGAGTTACAATAAGATAATATAGTTAACGAATCGACTACCGGTAGCGGTACTTCTATATAAAGTAACGCGCCTAGCCTTTAATAGATAGCTAAGATAATCTAGTAATTATAGGAGTAAATCTTAACCCTAAAGAGCTAATATCCGGTCTCTATAATTAAGATTCTATAACCGAAGTTCTTTAATAGAATACGATCTAAGCTTCGGTCGTTTCTTACGTAACTAGATATAAACTAATAGGTTAACCGATCTAAGCTATCTATAGAAGCCGATAAGATTATCTATATATCGACCTTCCTCTAGGGACTAGCCTTCGATTAGTTTAAACTATTCCTATATAAGTTTTAAGAAGAAACCGACTAAGAAGTCTAGAGCGACTTTACCTAGGAAGTATTTAATAGCTATAATAAGTTTAAGGAACGAATTAAACTTATATTTAGTAATATTAACGCGAAACGAATAGCTAAATAATATCTTCGACGCCTATAATAAATTACCTCTATTAGCGTATATATCGCTAAATTTTAATAAATTATTTTATACTTAAGCTAGGATAAGGACTACTTCGTTTTAGTCTTTAAAGACGGACTAAAGGAATATATTAAGGACGAACTAGTATATAATAATCGATTAGATACGCTAGATAAGATTATCGGTATTATAGTTAAAATCGATAATCGAATCTATAATCGCGAGATATAATATTACGAAATAAGATAGTAAAGGATAGGCGGATAGCGACTATCTATCTAATATCGCTAGAACGATAGGCGACCTAGGTAGTTTACGCTACGACTAATAAGATATATAGACCTATATAGCCTAATACCGATAGACCTCGACGCGATATATAAAGAATAAGACGAGTATCGATAGAAGAATCTCTACTTTACCTATAAAAAACTAGGATACTATATAAGGGAATATAAATAGAAGAAACTATATAAAAAACGGTAATATATATAGGCGATATATAAAGTACTATAAGCGATCTAAAAAGGAAAAGCTATTACTAGTATAAGTACTAGCGTTAAAGGATTAAGCGCTAGTTAGGAATACTAGAAGGAAATATACCCTAATAAATAATAGAGCGACTTAGGAGGGTAGGTTAGGACCCTTATCGATAGCTTTAGATAGAAAACGCGAGTCGTTATAGACCTAAAAGACGAACTTTTAGAAGATTTTATAGCTAGATATAAAGGCCTAAGCCTAGAAGAGATAATAGTAGGTAACCTATATATTAAAGGGTTAGCCGACGAGCTAGAACTCGATTATCTAGAAATCGATTAGGATATAGTAGAAAGTTAAAGGTAGATATAGTATATACCCTAAGTACTAATCTAAGATCTAATAGGACTTATAGCTAGGAAGGATCTTAATTAGCGGTTATAAGACCTACTAGGACTAGAGATTATAGTTATAGGAATAGAGAAGTCCTAGGACCCTAAATATTTTACGATTAACGATATAGGGCTTATAGAGATATAGAACCCGATCCTTAGAGCTAATAGTAATCTAGGAACGCTAGATACGCTTCCTAGAATAGATTAAACTATCCTAGAGATACTAATAGAAAGCCTTATAAACTATTATAATAATAAAGAAGCTAAAGAGCTTATAGGATATCTCGAAGGAAAGATATAGCCTAGTAGACTAGACTAGTACTTTATTAATATAATTAAAGAAGGCGATAACCTAGTAGGATACTCTTATAAAAATTCTACTTACGCGTATAAAGAATATACGCGATACCTAGGATATAGTAAGATAGCTAGTATTATATATTATAACAAAACGTATACTATTTATAGGTTAGTAAAGTTAGATTATAGTATTAAACCGAAACTACTATAGTAGATAAAGAAGCTATAATAGATAAAAGAATACTAAGGAATTTAGTATAACGGACGCTAGATATATAACTATAAAGGTCGATTAATAATATATCTAGCGGTAATACTATTAGGAATATATATTAAACTATATATAAACCTACTAATAAGAATAGTATAGACTCTTATCGACTTAGGAGCTATTAATAACTTTATAAACCTAAGATTTAAGGAAGATCGATAAGTTATAACTAAACCCCTATTATATATAATACTAGTTATAGGACTTAATAGAGAAGTACTTTTAGAAGGAGTTAGCGAAGAAATTATTATATTACTTATATCTATCTATAGATATCTAGAATTAATATAATTTAATATCCTAGAGATAGGAGACTATAATATTATTCTAAGTATTCTATAGCTAAAAAAGTATAACCTAAATATTAATTAGTAATTAGGACGAATTATTTTTAATAGGTATAAGTATATATAAGAATATAACGAGTATAAGATATATCGATAGAAGTCTACTTAACAAAACGAATATAGTAAATAGTCCTAAAATAAGAGGACTAGAGTATTAATTATAGGCGTCGCCTTAGATACTATAAAATAATTACTAGATATATCCGACTAAGAATTAAAAGACTATATAATAATTAAATATAAAAAGCTATATATAATTAGTAATATATCTAAGATTCTAAGGGAATACTAGGAGTTTATAGATATTTTTATAGTACTAGCTAATAGAGTATTACCGAAGTATAGACCTTTTAATTATAAGATTAATATAATAGAAGGTACTAAACTAACTTTTATATCTATTTATTAGCTATTATAAAAGAAGTATAATATACTTAAGGAATATATTAAAGAGAACCTATTAAAGGGATATATCTAAGTCTCGAAGTTAGAGGCTAGATATCCTATTATCTTTATACTAAAGAAAGATAGGAGTCTTCGACTTTATATAGATTACTAATATTTAAATTCGATTACTATTAAAGATCGATACCTACTATCTTTAATTAATAAGATATAAAATAGGATTAGATATACTAAGTACTTTTCGAAGTATAATATTACTAATACCTATTACTATATTAGGATTAAGCTAGATTATAAATAGAAAACGGTATTTAGAACTAAGTTTAGATACTATAAATATAAGGTTATATCTTTCGGCCTTACTAATATACTAATAATATTCTAATACTTTATTGTTACGCACTAGCTAACTGGTCACAGTTAGGTTAGATGGGTTCAGGGTATACTTGCCTTAATACTCCTCGAATGGTCCAACGTCAATAATCGGGTCTCAACTGAGCTAATACCACGCAGGGCCTTATAGTAGCCTAAGTCCTTTTGAGCGATTAAGGAACTGATGCCAGGTAGAGCGCCGAGTAGATCTATACCGGGGTATTAGTCTGCTCGTGAGTGTTGTCAAGTTATAATCAAGTAAAGAGTCATAGTAATCCAAAAGGTAAACACAAGTAACAATATATGATTGAAGACGAAGAACTAAACTAAGTATATAAGGGAGTGTCCTTATATATCCTTCGTTTCCTACTCCCTGATATACTCCTAGAGTATATTCGGGAGTCACCGTATACTTCTACGTATACTCCTAGAGTCGACGTAGGAGTCACGGTCACGTAGTCTAGGCGGTTACGGGTAATCGGTATTTGTTATAAGGTAGAATTGCTATTTACCCTATAAGGACCGGTAATAGCTACCTTCCGGCGAACCCTTTTCTACTAGATACGTCGTACGTAATCTCGATCTATTAGCTCTCGATAGCCTATTAGTATGCCTATAGGTCACTACTAATTAGTAACGGATAGGTCCGTAATATCACCTCCCCTCTTCCTAGGAGTTTCGTCCCCGAGACTTATAAAGCTATAATTCCCCCTCTAGTAAGTAATACCGTTTGTTTTCTTTTTATTTTTCTTTTCCTTAGCTATATACCCGTCGTATTATACTAGTTAATAACGAAACCCATAAAAAGAATAGACTTACTTAATATAACAAAATATTATAAAACGGTTCGGTCGCTAATATCTCTTATAAATTCTATTCCTCTCGCTCTATTAATTATATAATAGACCCGAAGAGTCGTAACTATACCGAGTATACTCGTCGCGGTTGTCGTTATATACGATAGTTCTATAGTAATAAGGAATAGCAGCGCGTCCTTCGCGAGTCTACGAAAATCGATATAGAGATTGAAGAGATCGAGAAATAGTAAATAAAGTTAATAGCAAAAATACTTCGTCTTAAGAAGTAACGTTAAATATTTAAAAATCGGAGTAATAAGATATTAAATTATAACTCCTTCGTAATAGAGCAGTTAGATACTAAGGATCCTCCTAGTACTAAGGACCTCGCTAAGCTAGATCGTCTCGCCGATAAGTACGATATTTAGGTTCTTACCGCTACGTTAGAGAATCCTACTCTAACTTAGATATTTAGTCCCCTATCCCCTTCCGTCCTAGAGGGGATAGACTTATCTTTCCTCGTTAGCAATTCTTCCGTACCTTCCGCTACGCGGGGGTCCTTTTCGCCTATTAGTAATACTACTAAACAAGCTAGTAGTAGCCCTTTAGGTTCTAGATAGGTTCCTATATATTTTCTAAGGTAGGATACCCTTTCTACTAAACTAAGAGTTATTACTAACTATTATACTATCTATCCGATAGGATTCGTTCGACTTTATATTCGTCTTCGGTTTCCTCGATTTCTATATTAGTTATAATTTCGGCGTTATCTAGTACTAGTTCGAGTAACGAGATATAAAATACTATATAGAGTTTTTATATACTTTTAGATAGCTTTAAGCGATAATTCACTAGTCCTAATTTTTCTTTAATTTTAAACGGTCCTAGTCGTAGGTAGTCTAATTTATTACTAGGTCGCTTAGTTTTAATATTACGTTATAATAGGTAAACCTTTTCTCCCTCCTTAAGGTTAGGTCCCTCTCTATAGTAGTCGTTATAATATTTCTTTATATATAGATTAACAAAATCAATATCTCTAGCTAGTTACGTATATAACTTTCTTAGTCCGCTAGCCTTTAGTCTCGCTAATTCTACTACGGCTATCTTATTAATTAGTTCTCTAAATACTATTAGGTTGTATCTATAAGTCGTAAAGAATAGTATTTCGTTAGTCGTAGAGTACGCTATATTATTATATACTAGCTGTGCTGTTAGTAGTAGTCCTACCTAGTTATCTTACTAGTAGTTTACGTAGTATCGTAGGTACTATTTTACTATCTAGTTCACTCTTTCTATCTAACCGTTAGTTTATAGGTAGTATACGGTAGAGAGTCTAAGCTTAATACCTATCTAGTCTATAAAAGACTTCTATATATTCGATATAAATAGCTTATCTCTATCTAATATAATCTTACTCGGTATCCCGTAGTTCGCGACTATATATCGAAGTATAATATTCGCTATTTAATTAGTATCGATAGTTTCTATAGTCGGAATCATATAGACGTACTTAGTAAGCCTATCGACTATAACTATAATTATATCGTATCTATCTAAAACTAGTAACTTTATAATAAAGTCTATCATAATCTATTCCTACGGCTAGGTTAGCGTTTTAGATAACTATAATTCTCCGTAAGGTACGTATCGTATAGGTTTGTTTCGTTAGTACGTATCGCAAACGCGGATATAGAATCGAACCTTTCGCTATATATTCGGAAAATAATAGTTTCGCGTAATATATTCGATAGTTTTTTCTACTCCTATATATCTATACGAGATATTATCGTAGTATCGACGTATAACTTCTTCTCTTAGCTTACTTAGAATATATATCAATCTATATATATAGAGCAATCCTTAGTCGTCCTTAGTAAGTTTTCTACCCTTCTTAACGAGTTAGTTAATTATATCTTCCTCTAATATATCTTTAATTTTCTATAAGAAGTTATTATCCTTAACTTCTATCGTTATAGCTAGTAACTACTTATTATATAAGATAGTACTATTAGAGTTTTGTCTTAATATAGTAGGATCCGCTACCTTAGTTCCTAGTTCGTAATCTAGTCGTCTGCTTAAAGCGTCGGCTTATCCGTTTTCTATTCCTTTATAGTATTCGATTTTAAAATCGTATTATATAAGGGTTTCGGCCTATCGCGCTTATCGTCTCGTTAACTTCTTCGTCGTAGTAAAGAATATAAGATTCTTATAATCGGTCTTAACCGTCACTATATACTTTACTCCCTTTAGATATACTCTCTAGACTTAGAACGCTAATACTATAGCTAATAGTTCTTTATTATATATATTATAATTAAGTTCTACTAGAACTATTTTCCTCGACTAAAATATAACTAGTCGGTACTTACCGTTAGTTCCCGGTTACGTTAGTCTTACTCCTAGAGCGTAGTCTAATATATCGGTTTCTATAATAATTAGTCGGTCGTAGCTAAACGTAGCTATGATTATTCCTTTATTAAAGAGTTTCTTAAGGTCTTAGAACGATTTGTCTACTACCTTATCCTATATAAATTTCTAATCTTTCTTAGTAAGATAGTAGAGTCCTAATACGACTCCGGCGTATCTATCGATAATCTTCCGATAATAATTAGCTAGACTAAGAAATTGTTATACTTCCTTTATATTTTTAGGTATCGGCTATTCTATAATACTTTTAACCTTATCTTCTTCTATCCCTAATCCTTTAAGAGTAATATAGTATCCGAGGAAAGTCGTTTCCTAAACGTAGAATTCGTATTTCTTTAATTTAAGAGTAACTTCTACTTCTCTTAGCTTCTATAACATAAGTCTATTATATTTAATATAATCTTCGAGTATCTCTAAGAAGACTAAGATATTATCTAGATATACGATAACGAAGATATCTAAGTATTCCTTAATCGCTTTAAAGATAAAGCGTTAGAATATTACTAGTACGTTAGTAAGGCCGAAAGGTATAACCTTATATTCGTAATATCCGAACTTAGTTCTAAATACCGTTTTCTATTTATAGCCTAGCTTAATCCTAATACGGTAATAGGTATTAGTAATATTATACTTCGAAAAGTACTTAATATA
Organism: Penicillium hordei; assembly: GCF_028827395.1. Taxonomy (NCBI): domain Eukaryota; kingdom Fungi; phylum Ascomycota; class Eurotiomycetes; order Eurotiales; family Aspergillaceae; genus Penicillium; species Penicillium hordei. Next base: position 1,564,420 of record NW_026623146.1, on the reverse strand, counting down.
TCTAATCCTATCTTATATTTCGTTAATTAAAGGTAGTAGGTATCGATCTTTAATAGTAATCGAATTTAAATATCGGTAATCTATATAAAGTCGAAGACTCCCGTCCTTCTTTAGTACGAAGATAATAGGATATCTAGCCGCTAACTTCGAGACTCGGATATATCCTTTTCGTAGGTTCTCCTAGATATATTCCTTAAGTATATCGGACTCCTTCTATAATAACTAATAGATAGGTATAAAAGTTAGTTTAGTACCTTTTATAGTATTAATCTCGTGATTAAAGGATCTATATTTCGGTAATACTCTATTAGCCGGTACCGTGAAAATATCCGTAAACTCCTAGTATTCCTCCGGAATCCTAGATTTATCGCTAGTTACGTATAGCTTCTTATATTTAATTATTATATAGTCCTTTAATTCTTAGTCGGATATATCTAGTAATTATTCTATAGTATCTAGAGCGACGCCCGTAACTAATACTCTAGTCCTCTTACTTTAGGACTATTTGCTATACTCGTTTCTTTAGGTAGACTTCTATCGATATATCTCGTATTTGTTATATATCTCTATATATATATATCTATCGAATAAGATATATCCTAACTACTAATTAATACTCGGGTTATACTTCTTAAGCTATAGAATACCTAGAATAATATCGTAGTCTCCCGTTTCTAAGATATTAAACCGTATTAATTCTAGGTATCTATAGATAGATATAGGCAATATAATAGTTTCCTTACTAACTCCTCCTAAGAGTACTTCTCCGTCGAGTCCTACGACTAGTATTACGTATAGTAGGGGTTCGGTCGTAACTTATCGATCTTCTTTAAACCTTAGGTTTATAAAATTGTTAGTAGCTCCTAAGTCGATAAGAGTCTATACCTTCCCTATAGGTAGGATCGTATATAACTTAATATATATTCCTAACGTTATTACCGCTAGATATATTATTAGTCGACCCTCGTAGTCGTATATCTAGCGCCTATTATACTAGATTCCTTAGTATTCTTTCGTCTATTATAGCTTCTTTATCTACTATAGTAGCTTTAGTTCGATACTATAATCTAACTTTACTAACCTATAAATAGTATACGTTTCGTCGTAGTATATAATACTAGCTATCTTACTATATCCTAGGTATCGCGTATATCCTTTATACGCGTAAGTAGAATTTTTGTAAGGGTATCCTACTAGGTCGTCGCCTTCTTTAATTACGTTAATAAGGTACTAGTCTAGTCTATTAGGCTATATCTTTCCTTCGAGATATCCTATAAGCTTTTTAGCTTCTTTATTATCGTAATAGTATATAGGGCTTTCTATAGGTATTTCTAGGATAGTTTAATCTATTCTAGGAAGCGTATCTAGCGTTCCTAGATCACTATTAGCTCTAGGGATCGGGTTCTATATCTCTACGGGTCCTATATCGTTCGTCTTAAGACGATTGTAGTCCTAGGACTTCTCTATTCCTATAACTATAGTCTCTAGACCTAGTAGGTCTTACGACCGCCGACCGAGGTCCTCCCTACCCTTAAGTCCTACTAGGTCCTAGATTAGTACCTAGGGTACGTACTATATCTACCCTTAACTTTCTACTATATCCTAATCGATTTCTAGATAATCGAGTTCTAGCTCATCGGCTAACCCTTTAATATATAGGTTGCCCGCCGATATCTCTTCTAGGCTTAGGTTAGTCTATCTTACTAAGAGATCTTCTAAGAGTTCGTCTCTTAGGTCTATAGCGACTCGCCTTTTCTATCTAAGGCTATCGATAAGGTCCCGACCTACCCTCTTAGGTCGCCCTATTACTTATTAGGGTATATTTCCTCCTAGTATTCCTAATTAGCGCTTATTCCTTCGGCGCTAGTACTTATACTAGTAGTAGCTTCTCCCTCTTAGGTCGCTCGTAGTACTTCGCGTATCGCCCGTATATATTACCGTTTCTCGTACGGTTTCTTCTATTTATATTCCTTCGCGCGATATCCTAGTTTCCCGTAGGTAAAGTAAAGATTCTTATTACGACGCTCTTTTTACTTATTATAAGTAGCGTCTAACTCTATTAGCTTTAGGCTATATAGATCGTTATCCCTTAGTATCGCTCTATCGCGGCGTCTACCGAATCGATTAAAGCTATATATCTTTCTATACTTCTATAATTCTATTTCGTATCGTTCCCTTCTTCGCTCGCTATTATAGTTATCGATTTTAACTATAATCTTAATAAGTTAATTAAGCTCCTCTAGCTAATCTATTCGCGCTAGTTCGTCCTTAACGTCGGATTTTATTCTAGCTTCGAAGTAAGGAAGGTATACCCTATCTAGCCAATCTAAGTAAGAGATAATTTATAAGAACTTAGAGGTATAGCTTAATATAGTTCCGGTTTATCGGATTCGTTATAACTTTTTCTAGGCTATTCTCATAGCGTCGATATCTCCGAACGTATTTTCGAGGTATCGACGGAAATTACGATACTCGCTAAAGATATTTATCGTAGTATCCGACTATTCTTTAGGTTTCTTTCTATAATAGTCACGGATATAAGGTTCGAACTAATCCTATACCTAACCGCGTAAGTAGGTTAATATAAAAATCACCTTACCGGCTTTATTAGGTATCTTAGTACTATTTATATCGAGGTATATATCTATCTAAGTAAGGAATCCTTAAAGTTTAATTCGATTTCCTTTAAAGAACTTAGCCTTAGGTAATCGTAGTGCCTAGATAGTACTAATAGGTACGGATACGTTAACTTAAGCCTTAATCTACTCGAGGTAGTCGTCGACCTCGCTAAACTTACTACCGCTTCTTTTACCTAAGTAACTAAGCTAGTCTATAACCTTCTTAAGGTTATACTTAAGTTTATTAATCTTTCGCTTCTATTCCGTAATAGTATTATCTCGTTCGATATTAGAGTCGGGGTCCTCTATAGATAGAGTAACCTATTCCCGAACGGGTTTCTTCCCGGTACTAATAGAAGATATATTACTTATTAGTGACTCGAAACTTAATTTGAGACAGTCTTTAATATATTACGTACTAGCTAACTAGTTATAGTTAGGTTAGATAGGTTCAGGGTATACTTACCTTAATACTCCTCGAATAGTCTAACGTTAATAATCGGGTCTCAACTAAGCTAATACTACGTAGGGCCTTATAGTAGCCTAAGTCCTTTTAAGCGATTAAGGAACTAATACTAGGTAGAGCGCCGAGTAGATCTATACCGGGGTATTAGTCTACTCGTAAGTATTATCAAGTTATAATCAAGTAAAGAGTCATAGTAATCCAAAAGGTAAATATAAGTAATAATATATAATTGAAGACGAAGAACTAAACTAAGTATATAAGGGAGTGTCCTTATATATCCTTCGTTTCCTACTCCCTAATATACTCCTAGAGTATATTCGGGAGTCACCGTATACTTCTACGTATACTCCTAGAGTCGACGTAGGAGTCACGGTCACGTGGTCTAGGCGGTCACGGGTAATTGGTATTTGTTATAAGGTAGAATTGCTATTTGCCCCGTAAGGACCGGTAATAGCTACCTTCCGGCGAACCCTTTTCTGCCAGATACGTCGTACGTGATCTCGATCTATTGGCTCTCGATGGCCCATTGGTGTGCCTGTGGGTCACCACTGATTGGTGACGGATAGGTCCGTAACATTTATCTTTAAAATAATTAAGGAATATTTAGATATCTTCGTTATTATATATCTAGATAATATTTTAGTCTTTTTAGAAATACTCGAAGATTATATTAAATATAATAGACTTATATTATAGAAACTAAGAGAAGTAGAGATTACTCTTAAACTAAAGAAATACGAATTCTATATTTAGAAAACGACTTTCCTTAGGTACTATATTACCTTTAAAAGACTAAGGATAGAAGAAGATAAGGTTAAAAGTATTATAGAATAACCGATATCTAAAAATATAAAGAAAGTATAATAATTTCTTAGTCTAGCTAATTATTACCGAAAGATTATCGATAGATACGCTAGAATTATATTAAGACTCTATTATTTTACTAAGAAAGATTAGAAATTTATATAGGATAAGGTAGTAGATAAATCGTTCCGAGACTTTAAAGAACTCTTTAATAAAGGAATAATTATAACTATATTTAGCTATAACTAATTAATTATTATAGAAACCGATATATTAGACTATACTTTAGAAGTAAGGCTAATATAACTAGGAACTAATAATAAATATTAACTAGTTATATTTTAATCGAGGAAAATAGTTCTAATAGAACTTAACTATAATATATATAATAAAGAACTATTAGCTATAATATTAGCGTTCTAAATCTAGAGAGTATATCTAGAAGAAGTAAAATATATAGTAATAGTTAAAACCGATTATAAGAATCTTATATTCTTTACTATAATAAAGAAGTTAATAAGACGATAAGCGCGATAGGCCGAAACCTTTATATAATACGATTTTAAAATCGAATATTATAAAGAGATAGAGAACGGATAAGCCGACGCTTTAAATAGACGACTAGACTATAAATTAGGAACTAAGATAATAGATCCTACTATATTAAGATAAAACTCTAATAGTACTATTTTATATAATAAGTAGTTACTAGCTATAATAATAGAAGTTAAGAATAATAATTTCTTATAGAAAATTAAAGATATATTAGAAAAAGATATAATTAATTAACTTATTAAAAAAGGTAGAAAACTTATTAAAGACGACTAAAGATTACTCTATATATATAGATTAATATATATCCTAAATAAGCTAAAAGAAGAGGTTATATATCGATATTATAATAATATCTTATATAGATATATAGAAATAGAAAAAACTATCGAATATATTATATAAAATTATTATTTTCTAAATATATAGCGAAAAGTTCGATTCTATATCCGCGTTTATAATATATATTAATAAAATAAACCTATATAATATATACTTTATAGAGAATTATAGTTATCTAAGATACTAACCTAATTATAGGAATATTATATACTAGCTAACTAGTTATAGTTAGGTTAGATAGATTTAGGGTATACTTACTTTAATACTCCTTAAATAGTCTAACGTTAATAATCGGGTTATAACTTAGCTATCGCCGCGTAGGGCCTTACTATAGCCTAAGTCCTTTTAAGCGATTAAAGAACTAATACTAGGTAAAGCGCTAAGTAGATCTATACTAGGGTATTAGTCTACTTATAAGTATTATTAAGTTATAATTAAGTAAAGAGTTATAGTAATCTAAAAGATAAATATAAGTAATAATATATAATTAAAGACGAAGAACTAAACTAAATATATAAATAAGTATCCTTATATATTACTAAGTTCTTCTTATATAGAATAGTAGATAGTAGAATAGTAGAATCGCTTTAGCGAATTCTACTAATCTACTTACTATCCTTCTACTACCTATATAATTATATAATACTAAGTAGCGGTTATTTAGTATATAGAGTAACCTATATAACAAAAATCTTTTATAGGATAGATCCGCTTAAAGCGAATTATACTTTTATTTAGTAAGTTCGTACGTAATCTACTAATAGATATCCTAGTTAGCTCTTAATAGCCTATTAGTATATCTAATAGGTTACTACTAATTAGTAATAGATAGGTTTATAATAAGGAATAGATTATAATAGACTTTATTATAAAGTTACTAATCTTAGATAGATATAATATAATTATAGTTATAGTCGATAGGCTTATTAAGTACGCTTATATAATTCCGACTATAAAAACTATTAATACTAATTAAATAGCGAATATTATACTTCGATATATAGTTATAAACTATAGGATACTAAGTAAGATTATATCGGATAGAGATAAGCTATTTATATTAAATATATAGAAGTCTTTTATAGATTAGATAGGTATTAAGCTTAGACTCTTAATTATATACTACTTATAGACTAATAGTTAAATAGAAAGAGTAAATTAGATAGTAAAATAGTACCTATAATACTATATAAATTATTAGTAAAATAACTAAATAGGACTATTACTAATAATATAGCTAGTATATAATAATATAGCGTACTCTATAACTAACGAAATACTATTCTTTATAAATTATAGATATAATCTAATAGTATTTAGAGAACTAATTAATAAGATAGCTATAGTAGAATTAGCGAGACTAAAGGCTAGCGGATTAAGAAAGTTATATATATAACTAGCTAGAGATATTAACTTTATTAATCTATATATAAAGAAATACTATAATAACTACTATAGAGAGGGACTTAATCTTAAAGAGGGAGAAAAGGTTTACTTATTATAATATAATATTAAAACTAAGCGATCTAGTAATAAATTAGACTACTTACGATTAGGACTATTTAAGATTAAAGAAAAATTAGAACTAGTAAATTATCGTTTAAAGCTACCCGAAAGTATATAAAAACTCTATATAGTATTTTATATCTTATTACTCGAACTAGTACTAGATAACGCCGAAATTATAACTAATATAGAAATCGAGGAAACTAAAAATAAATATAAAGTCGAATAAATCCTATCGGATAGATAGTATAATAGTTAGTAATAACTTTTAATTTAATAGAAAAGGTATCCTATCTTAGAAAATATATAGGAATCTATCTAGAATCTAAAGGGTTACTACTAGCTTATTTAATAGTACTATTAATAAGCGAAAAGGACCCCTATATAATAAAAAGCGAGAAGGATATTAAACCGGATTTATTTTAGAAAGAAATAGGGAAATTAGTAATCTCCGCTAATATCTAATTAAAGTTCGGATAATTAATAGTAGTAGTAAGTTACTTAAGATCGAGAGTAGAAGGGGAAGCTTATTCTAGGGATATTTACTTTTTATCGAGAATTTAAAGAAGTTTAGTATTATATTTTAATATTTTAAAACCCTTTTATTTTAGAAAGGATATTTATTTATATAACTAATATTACCTAGATATTACTTCTTAGTATCATTTTTATTTATTTAATAATTTTTAATATAGCTCTATAAGATAAGCTTATAGTTTATTTAATTTAGGTTTTAATAAATTAAGTTTATTTTCGTTTATTTTAAGATCTAAAGAAAGTTTAGTTTTAATACGATATAATAAATCTTATTCCTAACTAGTATAGAAGTTACGCTTATAAGAGCGACCTACGCGAGTATATAAGATATATTTCGAATATTAATAAGAACGATCTATTAGATAAGTAATACCTATCGATTTATAATAATTATAAAGAATAAAGGTAGTAAAACTATTATTCTTAATATAAGTCGCCTAATAGTAATAAGTATTAGAAGAATCGGAAGGAAGTTTAGGAGTAAGTAAAGAAATAGAGTTAGCTTTTTATTTAAATATAATAAAGAAGTATTATTTTAAAAAAAAGAAATCTATTACCTACCTAAAGAGGGATACTATAGCTTTATAAGTCTTAAAGATAAAACTCCTAAGAAGAGGGGAGGTAATATTATAGATCTATCTATTACTAATTAATAGTAACCTACTAGGTATACTAATAGGCTATCGAGAGCTAACTAAGATATCTATTAGTAGATTATATATAAGCTTATTAAGTAAGAGTATAATCCGCCCTAAATAGATCTACCCTATAGAGGATTTCTATTATATAGGTTACTCTATATACTAGATAACTACTATTTAGTATTATATAATTATATAGGTAGTAGAAAGGTAGTAAGTAGATTAGTAGAATCCGCTAAAGCGATTCTACTATTCTACTATCTACTATTCTATATAGGAAGAACTTAGGGATATATAAAGATACTTATTTATATATCTAGTTTAGTTCTTTATCTTTAATTATATATTATTACTTATATTTACCTTTTAGATTACTATAACTCTTTACTTAATTATAACTTAATAATACTTATAAATAGACTAATACCCCGGTATAGATTTACTCGGCGCTCTACCTAGTATTAGTTCCTTAATCGTATAAAAGGACTTAGGCTATAGTAAGGCCCTACGTAGTAATAGCTTAGTTACGACCCGATTATTAACGTTAGACTATTCGAGGAGTATTAAGGTAAGTATACCCTGAACCTATCTAACCTAACTATGACTAGTTAGCTAGTGCGTAACACTTAGTTCTATATATTATAGAAAAGTTTCTAGGAAATTAACCCCTAGCTTTTAGTAAAATCTCTAAATAATCTACCTAGCCTTATATCTAATAGTCTTATTACTATTAGTAATATAGTCCTTATCCGGATTAGGACTATTTATAGGTTTCTTTTTAAAAACCTATCTACCCCTAATAGGGGTTATATTAGGTAGTATATCTATTATATCGTAGGTTCCTTATTTTTCTAATTCTTTATCCTTAGCTAGGTAAGCCCTTTACTATTCGTCCTTTCTAGACTATTTATAGCTTCTATATAGCTATTAGATTTAGATAATAGCGAGGTAGTTAGTAGGAACCTACTATCTATATTAGTCTCTATAGAGCTAATATAGTTAGTTAGTATAGTATCCTTTATAGTATATAATATAGGTATTTATACTTCTACCCTATAATTAGGGTTAGCTATAATTCTAGAGGTATCTCTTTTAGTTATTACCTTATTACTATTATTATTAGGATCTATACTAGTTTCTTTAGAGCTTATATGCTTATTTTTAGGACTTTTATTATAGGGATTTATATTTCTAGGTAGTTTCTCTAGAAATTTATTTTTATATATAGTAATATCCCTTAACTATAGGTATTTTTAGGCCTTAACAAGTCCCGCAGCACTAAGGCAATTTTGGTGCTACGATATAGTGCTACGAGGTACTACGGGACTAAGCCAATTTTGGTGCTATTATATAGTACTACGGTACTAAGTGCTATAGTACCGTCGTAGTACTAGTTTTAGTGCTACGCTAGTATAATTCTACTAAGGATTACCTAAAATAGATAGATAAAATACTAACTTATTTTAATAAATTACTATTTTTTACTTATATATTAGTATTAGGAGGTACTTATAGTCACTTACTACTAAGATTCGTATTAACTTACGTTTAAAAAATAGATTAAAAGCTTTAAGTACTATATAAATATAGATTTAAAGTAAAATTAGTCTAAAATAGTATAGAATTAGTAGTTAATATTATATAGAAGAGAATATACTAGTATTATATATAGATATATATATTTACTCTATATATATACCTTCTAGTCTATACCTTATAGTTTCGATCTTATTTTTCTATAGTAAAAGCCTATATTTTACCCTTTTTTTAAATAGTATAGTACTACGACCGGATAAATTACCCTATATCTTATTTTAACCTTTATAATTAATATATTATATAGGCTTTATATACTAACTTAATATACTATCTATTTTCTAATCTCGGTTAGAAATATAAGGTATAGAAGGCTTTATATAATAATTTAATATACTATCTATTTTTTAACTAAGGTTAGAAATATAGGGTATAGAAGGCTTTATATAATAATTTAATATACTATCTATTTTCTAGCTAAGGTTAGAAATATAGGGTATAGAAGGCTTTATATAATAATTTAATATACTATCTATTTTCTAACCGAGGTTAGAAAATTAGACTTTAGGTAGCTATATAGAATAAGTAGATAATATAGACCCCGAGATATATTATATTATTATATTATATTATAGTACTATAGGAGTACTATAGGAGTACTATAGTACTACGGTAGGGCTATTATAGAAATCGGTAGTAAATAGCTAATAGAAATTGAGATCTATATTCCGCTTTATAATCTATCTATTATTATATTAATATAGTAGACGCTCTCCTTATTTATTATTAGTTATATCGGTTATAGATTTTATCTAGGTAGGCTATTTATACTTTCTATTTTCCCCTTTATCTTATATTATATATACTATTTACCCTTAACCTTTAATATATTATATTTTAGATAGTACGCTAAGGCTAGCCCTTCTTTATAAGTATCTTTATCGTAAATTAGATATCTAGATTACCTTACCGACTACGATTTTCTTTTATATAATTTAACGTATAATCCCCTTACTTTTAACTAGTTAATTAGCTAATAAATCCTAAATCCTAAAGCCCTCTTAATCCTTAGTATTCTAGAGTTTTAGGCTCTATATACTATTACTACTCTACTAACCCTCGAACGAATTAGCCTTAGAGCTAAAAAGCTTTAAGTATACTATATAAAGATAAATAAAATATAATTTATTAAGTAGTAACGATATACTATATATATCTAACTAAATACTTTATAATATAAAGTAAACTTTAAAGCGAATTATATATTATTATATTAGGAGTACTTCGACTAGATCGTATACTATTAGACTAGATAGCTAATAGTACTTTATCGACGATATAGAAAGGCGATTCCTTATCTATTATAGTCTAAAGGTCTTTATTTATTAAAAAAGTACTATAAAAGTAAGACTTATTAGTAGGGTAGAAGGAGTTCTTCTCTTTAATAGATATTAAGGTAATCGCTATAGTTTATAATAATATATACTATTATATATTAAAATAAACTATATACTAATTTAATATATCTTAGTCTAAGTATCCTTCGGAGTAGAAGACTATTTTTAATACTAAGGATTAGGAATAAATTTAAATTAAATTAATTATAATATATTAGCTCCCCTTCTAGTTCTTTAGAAGGCTAGAAATATTTAAATTTATTCGATTTACTCGCTTTTTAAAAGATATATTTTTAATCTTAACTCCTAAGATAGTATAGCGTCGCTTATAAATAATAGTTAAAAGGGATTATAAAATAGCCCTTTCTCTTTTATTAAAGAATACTAAGCTTTTAATAGTACTTAACTACTAGACTTTACCTTTTTAGTAAATATTTATAGTAATTATTAGCTATTTTATAGATTCTAGCTAGAATTATTATAAGATACTACTAGACTTTAAGCTAGTATATAGTTAGTATATTAGTAGTTACCTAAGTAAGATACTATAAGATATACTATAGTAGTATAATATTATTAATAAAGTACTTATAGTAACTACTAATAACGCCTCTAATAATAAAATACTTATAGAGAGTCTTTACTAGTCGATTAAATAGCTTAATCTTCTAGATAGTATACGAGTTATATAAATTCTATACCTTACCTATATAATTTAGCTTAGCTTAAAGGACCTCTTTAGATTAATAAAAGCTAACCTAAATAATAATACCGCTAATACTATCTAATCGGAGGAAGAGAATAAGTCGGCTCTTTAAAAGGCTAAATCTAAGAAAGGAATTATCTATATATTTATAAAGATTAGTTATTTAAAATCTTTATTAAAGTATACTTATACTATCTCTAGATCCGTACTTTTATAGTCTATATTAACGCTAGTCTCTAATAATAGGAGTTCTTTCTAATATTATAAGATACTAAGCCGAAGCTTATACTAATATAAGATATATATACCCGTTAGAATTTAATATACCTAATACTTTAGCGTATAAATCGTCTATCTATTATATTTAATAGGTACTATACTCTATATAACTAGCTTTAGTTCTAGCTAAGTATATAAAAGTAGCGGTAGGTTAAATATCTATTTTATATTATAAAATCTTTTTATATTTAGATAGTCGGACTATCTAAGGTTAAGGATATTATTATTTATTATATATTCGAGGTATATAATAGATTATTTAGATATTTTAAAGACTTTTAGAAGTACTTATATTAGAAGAAGGTTTCTTAGAAAAAGGCGATACTTTATATTTTAAAGGCTAGAGAATAGAAGCTTATAACTTACTATAAAGATACTAAGAAGGCGTATAGGTATCTTTATATAATAAGGACGATCCTTACCCCTATATATAAGCTTAACTACTTTAAGGGAGTAGATTAAGCTAATAATAATATAGATTAGTATATAGTATATAAAAGCTCTCTATATTCTTACTTTAAGTAATACTATTAACGCTAGCCTATAACTTAATTAGTAGATAAAAATAAGGCTCTATAATAAATTAGGAGTATATCTAGTCTATTTATATAGACTTAACCGAGATTAGCTATCTAAGAGAAGGTTAGCTAGCGAGAAGAGTTAATAGGTTATCTTAATCTTTATATATATATAGTATACTATAGAACTTAAAATTATAATATATACTAACTTTATAAGGAACTAATAATAATAACCTATATTAATTCTAGAGATAATATAAGACCTAGTTCCTAACCCTTATAGCGCTAGTCTAGGATATATTCTCTATTCCTACTACTAACGTAAGAGTTAAACGGTTATTTAGTTTAGTATAGGATATCTACTACTATAGATATAGATCTCTTAATATAACGATTATCTAAAATCTAATAATACTCCGCTATAGAATACGTTTTAATATAAACTACGCTTAAGGCTAGCTATTTATAGAAAGCTAGGACCTAAGTAAGAGGATAGAGGCCGATAAAGAGGTAGAGGCCTAACTATCTAATTATAATATAGCTAGTATTAGCGATAATAAGGAACTTAAGTCTAAAACCGAATATATATCTAAAGCCGATAATATAGACGCCTATAATCGTAATACTTTACCTAGTCTCTAGGACCTAGACCTACCTCTAGATTAGGAGACTTTAGGTTAAGAGACTCTAGATTAAGAGATAGACTTAGTTAAACTTCTAAATTATTACCTAATAGTTAGAATCGTATAAAGCGATAGCTAGCGTCTATATAGGGAACGGAAGCGTCGGAGAGATAATAATAAATATATATATACTAAGAGGACTAAATAAGGCGTAAATAATCAAACAAATATAATAATAATCTTTTCTAGATTTCCTATTTACTATAAATAGAATACCCTAAAATTACTAGCTTTTCTATATAACTTATATATATCATAAGGTTAGTCGTGTTTATACTATTTATAGTGCTATAGTACTCCCGCTACAGTACTATAGCACCGAACTAAGTGTCTAGTGCTGCTAAGCCTTGGTGCTATAGCACCGAACTAAAGGCCTAGTGCTGCTATAGCACTAGTACTATAGCACCGGTGCTACGGGACTTGTTAAGGCCTAATAACCGCTAACTAAGGTCCTTCCTAGCTATAAGTCCTATTAGATCCTAGATTAGTATCTAAGATATATATTATATCTATCTTTAACTTTCTACTATATCCTAATCGATTTCTAGATAATCGAGTTTTAGTTTATCGGCTAACCCTTTAATATATAGGTTACCCGCTATTATCTCTTCTAGGTCTAGGCCGTTATATCTAGCTATAAGATCTTCTAAGAGTTTATCTCTTAGATCTATAGCGACTTATCTTTTCTATCTAAGGCTATTAATAAGGGTCCTAACCTATCTTTTTAGATCGCCCTATTATTTATTAGGATATATTTCCTTTTAATATTCCTAACTAGCGCTTATTCTTTCGGCGCTAATACCTATATTAATAATAGCCTTTCCCTCTTAAGTCGCTTATAATATTTTATATATCGCTTATATATATTACTATTTTTTATATAATTTCTTCTATTTATATTCTTTTACGCGGTATCCTAGTTTCCTATAGGTAATAAGATCCCAGAAGCCCATTTCCTATGTATATAGCACTATTAGTCCCTATACGGGACCCTACGGGCCCGCATCGGACCGTTTCTACGTCTATAGGTACTATAGTACTCCGTAGATAGTAGTATTTAGTAGTTAGAAAACCCTAAGTAATAGAAAGCATACGATCCTTTCGAAATCATATCTAGTAGTATATCGGTATAGGCTATCTTCTACGATAAGCCTAGGGAGATACGAGACGGTACCGTCTATACCCGAACGTAGTAAGGACGGTTCTAACCCCCTCTCGTACTATCCCAATAACGATCTAGCGGACCTCTAAGGCTAGGTATAAAAGAAGTCTTTATAACTATCTCTCTCTCCCTCTCCTTCTCCCTTACCGGCTACCTTTTATACTCGCTATACCTTTATAGCCGGCCTTAGGGACGTTTATCCTAGAAAGACAGAGAAAAACGGAGATAGGGAGATAACCTACCCCTCTAAGATATAGAGCGGGCCTATATATAGTAAAACGTAGGAAGTAAAAAAACCGCGTATACCCGCGTAGGAGAGATCGAGGCCGTAAAGACGCCGATATCGGCTAAATACCTAGTAAGATCCGTATTTAGACGCTACTATAAAGTATTAATAGCCTTCTAACCTAATAAGAGGAATAAAAGGATATAATATTACTTCCTCTAAAAAAGAAACTAACTTACGCGAAACTAACTATATCTAAATAGACCCCCTAAGGAACTACCGAGGCCTAATTCTAGACTAACCTTCTAATAGAGGTTAATATAGCCCTCGACCTACTAGATATAGAAGAACGAAATATCTTCTTCTATATATACTCTAGTATAGACTACTAATAGGTTAACCCTCTAGTCGAATAGGCCGCGAATCGGATCTAGTCCCTCTAGGCGGAATAGGCTAAGTCCGCGCGATTTATAACGGCCCTCGCGGCTATCGAAATAACGCCCTAGGGACCTAATATATCTCTTAGGAGAAAATAAACGTCTATAAATATCTATAGATAGCCCCTAGTAATAGCGACCGGTAGCTTCTAGGCTATAAATAAGGATACTTATAAGAGGTTCCTTAATAACCTCCGAGTAATCGCTAATTATAATAGCGTTATCCTCTATAATACCGTCTATAAATAAACGTACGACTATAACTAGTATTTCTCGGAGCTAGTAAGACTTACTAGATACGACTCCCCTAATAAGATAAAGATACTCTATACCTCGGGTAAACTAATAAGAACCGCGTAGTAACGACTAAAGTAGTATAAGAAGTACTAAAACCTACTTAGGACCGATAATTTCTTTATATAGGCTACCTTTAAAGAATAGCTCGAATAGAAATTTATAGAATACCTATCTACTAAAAAACTCTATAAACGCTATAAAACGCTTAAGTAGGGTAGTTAGTCTATTTAGGAATATACCGCTAACCTCTAATAAGTTATTTCCGACCTTAATTAAGATATTCTAGACCTAATACTCGTCTAACGTTTTATTATAGGAATAAAGACTATATACTACGCTAAATAGGCGGAGGAATAAGACTAACTAAAGATAATTAAAGATATTATCTTCCGTTTCGCCTAATACGAATAAGGCCGAGCTATCGCTTAGAGATACGAAGGCCTTATAACTCGATACCCTAACGCTATAGATATTAATAAGATCGTTAATACGATAGAAATACGACCTATATAGACGCCCCTAAGCCTAATAAAGATACGCGAATATTATAATTATAGGAAAAGGGGATATCTAGCCTACGTATATCGGAAACTAAAGATAAAGGAAACTAAACGGAAGTAAAAGGCTACTTTCGTATAATCCTAATAATTATTAAAAAACTAGTATAGCTATACGATATAGAAGCCCTTATCGGCCGCTATTAAAAGACTCTTAAGCTACTATAACTTAATACGGACGATATTCTTAACCTCTATTACCTTATAAATACCCGCGTATATACTTAGCCGGAGCCTTCGACTTACCGATAAGAGAAGGGAAAGCTACTATCTCTTCTAGCCTTCCTAAACGTATTAAGCGACTCGCTAACGTTCTATTAGAGAGAGATCTATATAGGGGGTACTAATATTATTTATATCTATATACTCCTCGATAGCGGGGTAAGCGAAACCTTCGTCTCGCCCTACGTCCTTAAAGATTTAAATAAGTAATTATAGGTCCGAAAACCGAAGATACCCTTATTAGTTATAGTCGCTAATAACGAGCGACTAGAAATAAATAAATTTATACTCCTCCTAGTTAAAATCGGAGACTAGACGGGACGGATTAAAGCCTAGATACTCTAAATAGAGTATAATATAATTCTCGGCCGGGACTTCCTTCGCGTTAAGAACCCTTAGATCGATTAGTATACCTCCGCTATAACCCTTATAGGCCTAGATTATAGTATAAGCGTTATCTACCTAATAAATAATACCCGAATAGTTATAAAGGGAAATACGTATATTAATCTAATCTTAGTATAATATATATAGCGGCTCCTACGAAAAAAGAACTATAAAGCTTACCTTTTTACGATCCGTCTAATAGAGAATAGACGTAAAAAAGAAGGCTTAGAATTACCTTAGTATAATAATCCTAAGATATAGTAAATCCTCGCGAAATATAAGGATTTATTCTATATAGAACTATCTATAGCCCTTTTACTAAAACGTAACGTAACGTACGAAATCTATATAAGGATAAATAACCCTATTAATATTAATACGTATAGACTCTCCGCCGAGAAGCTTAATAAATAAGCTAAATAAGTTAAGGAACTAATCCGGAAGGGCCTAATCCGCTAATCTAGTAGTACGTAGGGTTTTCCGGTAATATTCGTACGGAAATTATAGGGGAAATAGAGGATATATATTAACTACTAAGCTTTAAACGATATAATAGAGAAGAACGGCTACCTACTCCTATAGATTTAGGAACTTCTAGATATTATCGGAAACGTATAGGTCCTATTAAAAATCGATCTTATAGCTAGATATTAGTAGATCTATATAGGGGAGGGATCTATTAAAAAGACCGCGTTTAATACTATCTAGGGTAAATACGAATAGCTTATAATACTATTCGGGCTATATAATACTCCCGCGATCTTCTAATCGATAGTATATAATACCCTATAGCTCTTACTAGGCTATAATATTATAGTTTACCTCGATAATATCCTAATCTTCTCCGATTCGCTAGAAGAATATAGGAAATACGTCGAATAAGTCCTAATACTCCTAAAGAAATAAGAACTATATATTTCGCCTATAAAATATATATTCGTAACCTATAAGCTAGAATTCTATAGCTATATTATTAAAAATAGGAGCGTTTATCCTTTTCTTACTAAGGTTAAGACTATATAAGACTAGCCGCGACCGAAAACTATTTATAATATCCGCTAATTCCTTAGACTAGCTACTTACTACTATAGGTTTATCTATAGCTTCTCGAAAATTTATATACTATTATATAAGCTCTTAAAAGAGGGCGATAGTATCCTCCGGAAATAACGCTTCCGCCTTATCGTTTAGATAGAAGCTTATAAAAGCGCCTTCTAGAAGGTTAAAGATCTCCTCGCGTCTATATTAGTCCTAAAATAGCCGGACCGAAATAAACTATATATTATTAAAATAGACGCCTCGGAATAAGCCCTTAGAATAGTCCTAATATAGAAGGATAATAATAGAAAGCTATATCTAATTATATATAATAACTAAAAACTCTATAGAGCGGAACTAAACTACCTTATATATAAGAAAGAGCTCCTAGCTATTAAGGAAGCGATCTATATATAGGATAGATATATCGATAAGGACTATTTTAAGACTATAATTATTACCGATAATATATACTTATAGTACCTAAATATTATAAAGAAGTATAGTAAGCGTCTTATATAGTAGATCGCCAAATTTTAGTAATACCGGTTAACTATATAATACTATAAGGGTTTAGAGAATATTATCGCGGATACTATTAGCCGCTGCCTAGACCTAATCGGAACTATACTAGCTAATATAAGTCTCGAACGACCTATATAAGATATATACTTTATAACTATAGTATCGGTTTAAGGCGTCCCTAAAAAGAAGTAGCTAATAGCTACGATCGGATTCCTAAAGAACGGTATAGAATTAGATAATAACGCTACTAAAAGAGCTATAAAGAAATATACTAATTAACTTAGCCTTTAAAGTACATATATATTTATATAGGCCTCGCCGGAAGAAAACTAGAAATTAATCTTTATATATAAGGACGGCGTTACCTCTCTATATCTAGAATACCCGTTTCGCGTTAAATTATTATAAAACGCCTACTACGAGTTTAGATACCTCGGTTTCCTAGGCCTAAATAGTATTATCCGCCCTCGAGGATAGTAGCTATTAATCTAGGTAGATATTAAAAAGTCTATAAAAGACTATATAAACTACTAAATATTATAGGGATCCTATAAAGGCCTCGAATAGGAAGCGGCCTAATATATAGTAATAAGTAGAATCCGCCCCTTCGAATAATAGGGTATCGACCTAATCGGACTATTCCTAGCTACGCCTAATAGAAACCGATAAATTATTATAGTAATCGATTATATAATAGGCTAGCCTATCGCGCGAGCGGTACTAGACGCTACTAAAGAGACCCTTACGGAATTCTTATTCCGCGATATATATATATATTATAGCGCGTTCTATAAACTAATCTTAGATAATAGTATAAATCTCCTTTCGGGCGTAATATAGTACTTTATAGGCTTTTTTAGAGCTCGCTATAGGACTACTACGCTATATTACCCCTATATAAATAGTAAAGTAGAGAATTTTAATAGACTAATTAGCTATATACTTATAAAGTATCTTATAGGTAAGCCTATAAGGTTATAGGATAAATATCTTATAAAAGTACTATTCGCTATATACGTATAGGAATATATTATTACGAAAAAGAGTCCCTACTTCCTAGTTTATAGCGTATACCCCTATATCGCCGCGGATAGAGATAGCTAGATAGGGACCTAAACGAAGATAGATAGGGACGAGTAAATATAATAGCTCGCGGACGCTTATTTAAAGGCGAACGAGCTCTTACTTGTCTACGCGATTAAGAAATAGAAAATCTATAATTTAGCGGTTATAAAGATAAGCTTTAAACTAGACGACTAGGTCTTAGTATAAAACGAAGTAAAATAGAAGTTCGAGAGTATATAATTCGGCCTATATAGAATAGTATAAGCCTATCCGCTTAGAACGTATATACTTATAGAACCGAATAGATATATTCTACGAAACCTTATTAATAAAGTAAGACTAACTAATATAAATATCGGAGAGGACCCTAGTTTATAGGCTTTACCGGCGGGCTATTTAGCCCTATAATAGGCCGGGTAGAAGATTAGCCGCCCTAAAAAGCTTTATAAGATCTTTAATAAGATAAAACCCCCTCTACTAACGTATATAGACCTATCTATATTTATATAGGAAGAATAGTAAGAATTTAGGCGCTTAAGAGCCTATATAAAATTCCTAGGGGAGGAAGATATAGCTAAACGTATTATTACGAAGATATAAGTAGCTACGCGTAAAAGACGGAATAGAGAAACTATTAATAAGATACCCGAGTAGGGCCTACTAAGTATCGATAAATAAGACTTAAAAGCGAATAACTACGAATCCGAGGATTTATATCTATATAAATCCTTAGGGTATAAATCGGTAGAGGACGCTTATTAAGAGTCTAAATAGGGCTTAGTCCGATTAGTACGCCTATTTATAGTCGTTATTCTACCCCTATTAAGAGAAATCCGGAAAGATTATAGCTATATAAATAGGAATCCGGAATAATTAAATTATATTTCCTACTAATAAATAATAGAAGGAGCCGCTTAGAAGGAGTAAGCTTAAGATAGGGCTTAAACGTAAGTATAGAGATATAAAAATCTCGAAAAAGAACTAATATATAGTAAAAAGGGGCGTAAAATCCCTAGAAAAGAATCGTAACCTCTTATACGGACCTATACGCTTACTTAGTCTTATTTAAGATATTATTAGAACCCGAACTTCTACTATCGGACTCCTCCTTAGAGGTTTTATCGTCCTTCGACTACTAACCCTTAGAAATAGCTACCTTATATATTATACTATAATTATTAAGGACCCGCGTATATATCTTATAGAGATATTCGAAGACGTCTATATACTAGAGTTTATTAGCGGTATAGTATACTATAGGCTAGTCTAAAGGGGTCTAATATAAGGTAGAATCGAAGATTAGGCCTAAATAGGGCTTTATATCTATCTAGCTAGAGGGATCCGGAATCTCCTTAGACTTCTTCTTCTTCTTTATAATCTTATCCTTAGCCGCGAGAGAGTCGGTAGTAATACGCTTCTTTACGCCCTTACCTAAAGTCGTAGGGGCTTTAACGGCCTTTCCTATATCCTTACCTATACTTTTATCTCTACCTATAATTAAAGCCGGAACGCTAGCCTTAACCGCGCTAATAATCGGAGCTATATTAGTACTAACGGTCTTAGCCTTTTTAATAGCCTTATAAGCGGTCTTATAATAAGCTAACTTAGGCTCCTTTAGGAGGATACTATTCCGCTAGAAGGTATATATAAGACTATATATCTATCGAGGGATATTAGAAAGTTTACTAAAGGCGCCTATACCTATTAGCGATAACCGAACGGGGAAATATAGGGCTAAAAGGACTTACGAAGAGTATACTTATTCGCGGCGCCCGAATATTAGTAATAGATATACGCTAAGGACTATTAGAAGCCCGAACCGACTAAGAATACGACCCGATAAAAGTCGAACGGACTATTTCCGCGAGCGTAGGGATTATAAGCTTCTCTAAGAGGGGCCTTATAATTAATAAGCTATCCTAAAGCCGCCCGAGTATTAATAAGCGAAGATATATAAGGAGGCTTATTTATACGTTAGTCGAGAGAGGTTCTTTATAGATCTATATAGGCCTATAACTAGTCTATCGTACTTCCGGAAAGGCGAGAAAGAATAGGAAACCTATTAGTATCTAACCTATTTCCTAAAAAGGGAATTATTAGCCTCTATATAGGTACTACTTAAGGATATTAATATATACTAGTATCTACTTAGGCCGCTAAATAGGCTATAGCGGTAGGAAGGGTTAATAAAATATATAACTAGCTACCGGCGCCGCTATACGTCTCTATAACTAGAGGCGTAGGAGCTACCTAGATAACTACTATAGGAGCCCTAGACCCGGCCGGAGTCTTAACCGCCTTCGTACTATCACTATTATCGTTACTAACTATAACTACTTTTATACTAGCGCTACTACTACCGGCCGTACTATTACTACCGGCCGTACTAGTACTATTACTACCGGCCGTACTATTACTACTAGCCGTATTATCGCTACCGGCCGTACTAATACTACTATTACTACTACTAGCGCTATTATCTCCGCCTATATCTCTAAGTACTTTAGGAGGGCTCGGAAGGGAAGAGAAATTACTCTAGACGCCTAACGCCTTCTATACGTTCTATAACGCTATATTTATAAACGATTAGCCCTATATACCGTTTATTAGAGTATCTACAATTAGAAGGCTTATATCGGTAATATTAATAGGACCGGCCGGGTCTAAATTATTAGTTAGGGCGTATATCTTAATCGTCTATATCTCGATCCGAGTAGCTATAGCGAGTTTAGAGTCCTATAGACCTAGTTCCCTCTTATAGTACGCTTTTATAATAGTTAAGGTTTAATCGGGTCCTACTATAATACTAGGCTCCGAATAACCCTATACGACCGTAGAAAAGGCCTATATAGTCCTAGAAGTATTATTAGATACTAAGAGACGAGTTCTATAACGTATTCTTAATAAAGATAGATCCTAAACGGGATCGAAAAGGATAAAAAAGGATAGAAAGTAATAAATTAGAGAGAGAGCCCCGAAGATAACCTTTAGACTAAAATAGGTCGATTTCGTACCTTAAAGGGTCCGCCTTTATCTACCCCGTATCGTTACCCCTCTTACTTACTCTTTAAGAGGTTATTTTTACTCTCTTACCCCTTATAAAGCCCTTTATTACCTAAAATAGGGCCCTAGGACGATAAAATAGCTCTCTAAAAGCTCTTTATAAAGCTATTCTTAGAAGATTGCTAAGAAATTTCCTTTGTTTTATACGTCTATAACCGTATATATCTAGACGGATATGATTATAAACTATTACTCGTTAAAGTTTGCTTCTAGGCTTAGAAACCTACTTACGTGACCCGCTTAGAGAAACGGAGGACCGGTTTCCGCTTAGTAGGGGAGGATAAGATCCTAGAAGCCTATTTCCTATATATATAGCACCATTGGTCCCTATACGGGACCCTACGGGCCCGTATCGGACCGTTTCTACGTCTATGGGTACTATAGTACTCCGTAGATAGTAGTATTTAGTAGTTAGAAAACCCTAAGTAATAGAAAGCATGCGATCCTTTCGAAATCATAGTAAAGTAAAGATTCTTCTATCGACGCTTATTTTACTTATCTTAAGTAGCGTCTAACTCTATTAGCTTTAAGCTATATAGATTAGGGTCTCGGGGTACCTATTATCGGCGCTTATTACTAAAGCGGTTAAATCTATAAGTTTTACCCTTTTTCTATTAGTCTATTTCTTATTACTTATATTATTATTTATTAATATAATTATTAATCTTAATTATAATCGCGATAAGTTAATCTAAGGTTTCTAGCCTATTAATTTATACTAATTTATCTTTTATATTAGACTTAAGTCTTATCTTATAATATAGAATATATACTCGATTAGGTAAGTCTAAGTAGGATATAATCTATTAGAACTCTAAAGAGTATATTAATATACTAGTTATTTATTTAATTTTCTAAAGCTTTTATTTAGTTATTTAAGTAACGTTAATATCTCTAAAAGTTCTTTTTAAATACTATCGGAAACTACTATAGCTATTAAAGATTTCGGTAGTCGTTATAGACTAGTCTTTAGGTATTTTCTTATAATAGTCCTAGATATATAGCTTAAACTAATTCTATACTTATCTATATAAATAGGTTAATATAAAAATTACCCTCCTAGCTTCGGATAGAAGCTTAATCTTATTTATATCGATATATATATCTATCTAAGTAAAAAACCCTTAAAGCTTAGTTCGGTTTCCTTTAAAGTACTTAGCTTTAGATAATATTAGTCCCTAGATAGTACTAGCTAAAGTAAAAGTAGTAACCTAAATATATATTTATACTAAATAGTCCTCGATCTAGACGTTATACTTTTCCTACTCTTATAGTCTAGCTAATAAGATTATTACTTATTCTTTTAGTATTTCGATTCGGTTATCTCGTTTATTATTAGAGTTAGGATCGTTATACTTAATTACTAGCTTCTTTCTAGTACTAATATAAGATATATTATTAGTAACTCGAAACTTAATTCGAGATAGTCTTTAATATATTACGTACTAGCTAACTAATTATAGTTAGATTAGATAGGTTTAGGGTATACTTACCTTAATACTCCTCGAATAGTCTAATATTAATAATCGGGTCTTAACTAAGCTAATACTACGTAGAGCCTTATAGTAGCCTAAGTCCTTTTAAGCGGTTAAGGAACTAATACTAGGTAGAGCGCCGAGTAGATCTATACCGAGGTATTAGTCTACTTATAAGTATTATTAAGTTATAATTAAGTAAAGAGTTATAGTAATCTAAAAAATAAATATAAGTAATAATATATAATTAAAGACGAAGAACTAAACTAAGTATATAAGGGAGTATCCTTATATATCCTTCGTTCCTACTCCCTAGTATACTCCTAGAGTATATTCGGGAGTCACCGTATACTTCTACGTATATGTTACGGACCTGTCCGTCACCAATCAGTGATGACCCACCAGGCACACCAATAAGCCAGCGAGAGCCAACCAGGATACCTGTCAGCAGATCACGTACAAGCTCACTGAGCAAGAGCATGATCCGCCCTAAGCGGATCCACCCCGCAGAG
The DNA here is from genome assembly GCF_028827395.1 of Penicillium hordei. Lineage (NCBI taxonomy): Eukaryota > Fungi > Ascomycota > Eurotiomycetes > Eurotiales > Aspergillaceae > Penicillium > Penicillium hordei. The sequence goes on along the minus strand of NW_026623146.1, from coordinate 1,540,866 downwards.
GATTTCCGTTATATAGGTTGCTCTACGTACTAGACAACCGCTACTTAGTATCACGTGATTATATAGGTAGTAGAAGGGTAGTAAGTAGATTAGTAGAATCCGCTAAGGCGATTCTACTATTCTACTATCTACTATTCTATATAGGAAGAACTTAGGGATATATAAGGACACTTATTTATATATCTAGTTTAGTTCTTCGTCTTTAATTATATATTATTACTTATATTTATCTTTTAGATTACTATGACTCTTTACTTGATTATAACTTGATAATACTTACGAGTAGACTAATACCCCGGTATAGATCTACTCGGCGCTCTACCTAGTATTAGTTCCTTAATCGCTTAAAAGGACTTAGGCTATAGTAAGGCCCTACGCGGCAATAGCTTAGTTACGATCCGATTATTAACGTTAGACTATTCGAGGAGTATTAAGGCAAGTATACCCTAAACCTATCTAACCTAACTATAACTAGTTAGCTAGTACGTAATATATTAAAGACCGTCTCGAATTAAGTTTCGAGTTACGATAAGATAATATAGTTAACGACTCGACTACCGGTAGCGGTACTTCTATACGAAGTAACGCGCCTAGCCCTTAGTAAATAGCTAAGATAATCTAGCAACTATAGGAGCAAATCTTAACCCTAGAGAACTAACGTTTAGTCTCTATAGTTAAGATTCCGTAACCGGAGTTCTTTAATAGAATACGATCTAAGCTTCGATCGTTCCTTACTTAACTAGATACGAACTAAAGGGTTAACCGATCTAAGCTACCTATAGAAGCTAATAAGGTTATCTATATATCGACCTTCCTCCGAGGACTAGCCTTCGATTAGTTCGAACTATTCCTACGCGAGTTTTAAGAAGAAACCGACTAAGAAGTCTAAAGCGACTTTACCTAGGAAGTATTTAATAGCTACGATAAGTTTAAGGAACGAATTAAACTTACGTTCGGTAATATCGACGCGAAACAAACGGCTAAACGACGCCTTCGACGCCTACGATAGACTACTTCGGTTAGCGTATACGCCGCTAAGTTTTAATAAATCATCTTATACTTAAGTTAGGATAAGGACTACTTCGTTTTAGTCTTCGAAGACGGACTAAAGGAATATATTAAAGACGAACTAGTACGCGATAATCGACTAGATATACTAGATAAGATTATCGGTATCGTAGTCAAAATCGATAATCGAATCTACGATTGCGAAACGTAATATCGCGAAATAAGATAGTAGAGGACGGGCGGATAGCGACTACCTATCTAATATCGCTAGAACGATAGGCGATCTAGGTAGTCTATACCCTAACCGGCGAGATATATAGACCTATATAGCCTAATACCGATAGACCTCGACGCGATACGAGAAGAATAAGACGAGCGTCGATAGAAGAATCTTTACTTTATCTATAAGAAACTAGGATACCGCGCGAAAGAATATAAATAGAAAAAACCGTACGAGAAACGGCAATATATATAGGCGATACGCGAAGTACTATAAGCGACCTAAAAGGGAAAGGCTACTACTAGTATAGGTACTAGCGCCGAAGGAATAAGCGCTAGTTAGGAATACTAGAAGGAAATATACCCTAATAAGTAATAGGGTGACCTAGGAGGGTAGGTCGGGACTCTTATCGATAGCCTTAGATAGAAAAGGCGAGTCGCTATAGACCTAAGGGACGAACTCTTAGAAGATCTCTTAGTAAGATAGACTAACCTAAGCCTAGAAGAGATAACGGCGGGCAACCTATATATTAAAGGGTTAGCCGACGAGCTAGAACTCGATTATCTAGAAATCGATTAGGATATAGTAGAAAGTTAAGGGTAAATATAGTATATACCCTAAGTACTAATCTAGGACCTAATAGGACTTACGGCTAAGGAGGACCTTAGTTAGCGGTCACTAGACCCGCTAGGACTAGAGACTACGGATATAGGAATAGAGAAGTTCCGGGACCCTAAGTATCTTACGACTAATAATATAGGGCCCGCGGAGATATAGAACCCGATCCCTAGAGCTAATAGTAATCTAGGAACGCTAGATACGCTTCCTAGAATAGATTAAACTATCCTAGAGATACTAATAGAAAGCCCTAAGAACTATTACGATAATAAAGAAGTAAAAGAGCTTATAGGATATCTCGAAGGAAAGATATAGCCTAGTAGACTAGACTAGTACCTTATTAACGTAATTAAGGAAGGCGACGACCTAGTAGGATACCTTTACGAAAATTCTACTTACGCGTATAAAGGATATACGCGATACCTAGGATATAGTAAGATAGCTAGTATTATATACTATAACGAAACGTATACTATTTATAGGTTAGTAAAGTTAGATTACAGTATCGAACTAAAACTACTATAGTAGATAAAAAAGCTATAATAGACAAAAGAATACTAGGGAATTTAGTATAATAGACGCTAGATATACGATTATAAGGATCGACTAATAATATATCTAGCGGCAATACTATTAGGAATATATATCAAACTATATATAAACCTACTAATAGGAATAATATAGACTCTTATCGACTTAGGAGCTACTAATAACTTTATAAACCTAAGGTTTAAAGACGATCGGTAAGTTATAACTAAATCCCTACTATACGTAATACTAGTCGCGGGACTCGACGGAGAAGTACTTTCGGGAGGAGTTAGCGAAGAAACTATTATATTGCCTATATCTATCTATAGATACCTAGAATTAATACGGTTTAATATCCTAGAAACGGGAGACTACGATATTATTCTAGGTATTCTATAGCTTAGGAAGTATAACCTAAATATTAATTAGTAATCGGGACGAATTACCTTTAATAGATATAAGTATATATAAGAATACGACGAGTATAAGATACGTCGATAAAAGTCTACCTAACGAAACGAGTATAGTAAATAGTCCCGAAGTAAGAGGACTAGAGTATTAGTTATAGGCGTCGCCCTAGATACTATAGAATAATCACTAGATATATCCGACTAAGAGTTAAAGGACTATATAATAATCAAATATAAGAAGCTATACGTAACTAGCGACGAACCTAGGATTCTAGAGGAATATTAGGAGTTTACAGATATTTTTATAGTACCGGCCGATAGGGTATTACCGAAATATAGATCCTTTAACCACGAGATTAATACTATAGAAGGTACTAAACTAACTTTTATACCTATCTATTAGTTATTATAGAAGGAGTCCGATATACTTAAGGAATATATCTAGGAGAACCTACGGAAAGGATATATCTAAGTCTCGAAGTTAGCGGCTAGATATTCTATTATCTTCGTACTAAAGAAAGATAGGAGTCTTCGACTTTATATAGATTACTAATATTTAAATTCGATTACTATTAAAGATCGATACCTACTACCTTTAATTAACGAAATATAAGATAGGATTAGATATACTAAGTACTTTTCGAAGTATAATATTACTAATACCTATTACTATATTAGGATTAAGCTAGGCTATAAATAGAAAACGGTATTTAGAACTAAGTTCGGATATTACGAATATAAGGTTATACCTTTCGGCCTTACTAATATACTAGCGATATTCTAACGCTTTATCTTTAAAGCGATTAAGGAATATTTAGATATCTTCGTTATCGTATATCTAGACGATATCTTAGTCTTCTTAGAGATACTCGAAGATTATATTAAATATAATAGACTTATATTATAGAAGCTAAGAGAAGTAGAAGTCACTCTTAAACTAAAGAAATACGAATTCTACGTTTAGGAAACGACTTTCCTCGGATACTATATTACCCCTAAAGGACTAGGGATAGAAGAAGATAAGATTAAAAGTATTATAGAATAGCCGATATCTAAAAATATAAAGGAAGTATAACAATTTCTTAGTTTAGCTAACTATTATCGGAAAATTATCGATAGATATACTAGAGTCGTATTAGGACTCTACTATCTTACTAAGAAAGATTAGAAATTCATATAGGATAAAGTAGTAGACAAATCGTTCTAGGACCTTAAGAAACTCTTTAATAAAGGAATAATTATAGCTACGTTTAGCTACGACCGACTAATTATTATAGAAACCGATATATTAGACTACGCTCTAGGAGTAAGGCTAATATAACTAGGAACTAACGGTAAGTACCGACTAGTTATATTTTAGTTAAGGAAAATAGTTCTAGTAGAACTTAACTACGATATATACGATAAAAAACTATTAGCTATAGTATTAGCGTTCTAAGTCTAGAGAGTATATCTAGAAGGAGTAAAGTATATAATAACGGTTAAGACCGATTATAAGAATCTTACGTTCTTTACTATAACGAAGAAATTAACGAGACGATAAGCGCGATAGGCCGAAACCCTTATATAATACGATTTTAAAATTAAATACTATAAAGAGATAGAGAACGGATAAGCCGACGCTTTAAATAGACGACTAGACTACGAATTAGGAACTAAGGTAGCGGATCCTACCATATTAAAACAAAACTCTAATAGTACTATCTCGTATAATAAATAGTTACTAGCCGTAACGATAGAAGTTAAGGACGACGACTTCTTATAGAAAATTAAAGACGTATTAGAGGAAGATACGATTAACTAACTCGTTAAGAAGGGTAGAAAACTTACTAAGGACGACTAAGGATTACTCTATATATATAGATTAATATATATTCTAAGTAAGCTAAGAGAAGAGGTTATACGTCGATACTACGATAATATCTTGTATAGATATATAGGAGTAGAAAAAACCATCGAATATATTATACGAAATTATTATTTTCTAAATATATAGCGAAAGGTTCGATTCTATATCCGCGTTTATAATACGTACTAACGAAACAAACCTATATAATACGTACCTTACGGAGAATTATAGTTATCTAAGACGCTAACCTAGCCGTAGGAATAGATTATAATAGACTTTATTACGAAGCTACTAATCTTAGATAGATATAATATAATTATAGTTATAGTCGATAGGCTTACTAAATACGCCTATATAATTCCGACTATAGAAACTATTAATACTAATCAAATAGCGAATATTATACTTCGATATATAGTTACGAACTATAAGATACTAAGTAAGATTATATCGGATAGAGATAAGCTATTTATATCGAATATATAGAAGTCTTTTATAGACTAGATAGGTATTAAGCTTAGACTCTCTACCGTATACTACCCGTAAACTAACAGTTAGATAGAAAGAGTGAATTAGATAGTAAAATAGTACCTACGATACTACGTAAACTACTAGTAAGATAACTAGATAGGACTACTACTAATAGTATAGCTAGTATATAATAATATAATATACTCTACGACTAACAAAATACTATTCTTTACGAATTATAGATATAATCTAATAGTATTTAGAGAACTAATTAATAAGATAGCCGTAGTAGAATTAGCGAGATCGAAGGCTAGTAGACTAAGAAAGTTATATACGTAACTAGCTAGAGATATTAACTTTATTAATCTATATATAAAGAAATACTATAACGACTACTATAGAGAGGGACCTAACCTTAAAGAGGGAGAAAAGGTTTACCTATTACGACATAATATTAAAACTAAGCGACCTAGTAACAAATTAGATTACCTACGACTAGGACCGTTTAAGATTAAAGAAAAATTAGGACTAGTAAATTATCGCTTAAAGCTACCCGAAAGTATATAAAAACTCTATATAGTATTTTATATCTCGTTACTCGAACTAGTACTAGATAACGCCGAAATTATAACTAATATAGAAATCGAGGAAACTAAAGACGAATATAAAGTCGAACGAATCCTATCGGATAGATAATATAATAGTTAGTAATAACTCTTAGTTTAGTAGAAAGGGTATCCTACCTTAGAAAATATATAGGAACCTATCTAGAACCTAAGGGGCTACTACTAGCTTATTTAATAGTATTACTAATAGGCGAAAAGGACCCCTACGTAACGGAAAGCGAGGAGGGTATAAAACCGGATTTATCCTAAAAGGAAATAGGGAAATTAGCAATCTCTACTAATATCTAATTAAAGTTCGGATAATCGGTAGTAGTAGTAAGCTACTCGAGGTCGAGAGTAGAAGGGGAAGCCTACTCTAGGGATATTTACTTTTTATCGAGAATTTAAAGGAGTTTAGTATTATATTCTAATATTTTAAAACCCTTTTATTTTAGGAAGGATATTTATTTATATAACCGACGTTATCTAGATATTACTTTCTAGTATTATTTTTATTTATTTAACAATTTTTAATATAGCTCTATAAGATAAGCTTATAGTTTACTTAACTCGGGTTCTAATAAATCGAGTTTACTTTTATTCGTTTTAAGATCCGAAAAAAGTTTAGTTTTAGTACGATATAATAAATCCTATTCCCGACTAGTATAAAAGTCATACTTATATAAGCGACCCGCGCGAGTATACGAGGTATATTTCGAATATTAACAAGAACGATCTATTAGATAAGTAATACCTATTAATTTATAATAATCGTAAAAAATAGAGGTAGTAAAACTATTATCCTTAATATAAGTCGCCTAACGATAATAAGTATTAGAAGAATCGGAGGGAAGTTTAGGAGTAAGTAAAGAAATAGAGTTAGCCTTTCGTTTAGGTATAATAAGGAAGTATTATTTTAAGGAAAAGAAATCTATTACCTACCTAAGGGGGGATACCGTAGCTTTATAAGTCTTAGGGACGAAACTCCTAGGAAGAGGGGAGGTAATATTACGGACCTATCCGTTACTAATTAGTAATAACCTACTAGGTATACTAATAAGCTAGCGAGAGCTAACTAGGATACCTATTAGTAGATCACGTATAAGCTTACTAAGTAAGAGTATAATCCGCCCTAAGCGGATCTACCCCGTAGAGGATTTCCGTTATATAGGTTGCTCTACGTACTAGACAACCGCTACTTAGTATCACGTGATTATATAGGTAGTAGAAGGGTAGTAAGTAGATTAGTAGAATCCGCTAAGGCGATTCTACTATTCTACTATCTACTATTCTATATAGGAAGAACTTAGGGATATATAAGGACACTCATTTATATATCTAGTTTAGTTCTTCGTCTTCAATTATATATTGTTACTTATATTTACCTTTTAGATTACTATAACTCTTTACTTGATTATAACTTAATAACACTTACGAGTAGACCAATACCCCGGTATAGATCTACTTGGCGCTCTACCTAGCATCAGTTCCTTAATCGCTCAAAAGGACTTAGGCTATAGTAAGGCCCTACGCGGCAATAGCTCAGTTGCGATCCGATCATTGACGTTAGACCATTCGAGGAGTATTAAGGCAAGTATACCCTGAACCCATCTAACCTAACTGTGACCAGTTAGCTAGTGCGTAACAGTATACTCCTAGAGTCGACGTAGGAGTCACGGTTACGTATTTCCCTAGTATAGTAGTTATCTAGTACGTAGAGTAACCTATATAACGGAAATCCTCTACGGGGTAGATCCGCTTAGGGCGGATCATACTCTTACTTAGTAAGTTTATACGTGATCTACTGATAGATCTACTGGTTGGCTCTCGATGGCCTATTGGTGTGCCTGGTGGGTCACCACTGATTGGTGACGGATAGGTCCGTAACATATATTTATATTACTAGACCTAATTAATATTAAATCTCTTTAATTCTAATAGGAGAACTAATTATATTTTCTTACGATCGCGTTATTTACTCGCGATATTCTTTCTATCCTAATAACTAATATTAGTATCGAATAGCTCTTTAATACTACTTAGGATATTTATTACTACTATTATAGTTATCTAAAGTCCGAAATAATCGACAAGCTTATATTATTTCTATATATAATAAGATTTAATCTTAAGGATATTAAGATAAAGTAGCTCGAGTAGTTCTTTATACTAGCTAAGATCGAGTCGGTAAAGGAGTAGAACGATAATTATATAGAGGATACTAAGCTTAACCTAATTAGTAATAATAAAGAGGAAGAGGGAGTAGATAATAGACCGCGAGAGATATCTCTTTATTTAATAGATATAGATATAGAGATAACGGAGCTAGAGTTACTAGAGACTTTAATTTAGAGATAGGCCTTAGGAAGGAAGTATAAGAGTAGAGTAGATAATGATTTTAAGTAATATTAGAGAAATATATCCTAATTTAATTATTTAATTTATTCTTAATTTATTCTAGATAAGCGCTATAAGCAAAATACTTAATATTATAAGTAAAAAATATATTAATTATATAGTTATACGCTAGAAGTCTATTTGTCTGGTTTATACTATATTAGGGCCCTAATAGGTTACCTAATAGGTTTTAGGTTATTAGCTATAACCTAAAACCTATCGTTAGGTCAAAATAATAGACCCAAAACCCATTTTAGGTTGGGTTAGGTTGGGTTAGGTCCCGGTTAGAGTGGGTTGTGCCGAAGTCTATTACCGGTTAACCTATACTCCTTATAGTAAGCTTACTTTAAGGCGTCGAAGGACTTATAGAGCTCTATTATCTTCTCGACGATTATTTAACGAGTCTCTATAGAATACGGCTATTCTAGCTCGCTACTATCCCCTTTAGTATTATTAATATTAATCTAGTTTAGCTAGCATACTTTATAGGTCTATATTAGTACGTTACTTAGGTCCTAATAGTCGCTAAGTACCGCGGTTATAGCCTAAGAATTATTAGCCGCTATCTCTATATATAAAACTTAGCGAAACCTATAAGAATATATATTAAAGCGCGGCTAGAATACTACTTATATATAACTAAAGTCTTAGCGTCTATTATATAGTTAATCTTAAAAAGGCGAGTCTAATCCTCCTTTTACTCGGTAATTATAATATATAGATAATATATATATTAGAGGATCCTAATATAAACTAGGGCCTCTAAAAAAGGGCGGGTATTATATATAGGGTTTTATCGAGGTATTATAAAGATTTAGGTATTTTAAAACCGAAGAAGAGCTAATAAAATAATAACCTAAATAAAAGAAAATTAAGGAAGTAAGATATAAAGAGAAGAAGAAAAACGAAAGGAGGCTATAGAATTAAAATAAAGGGACGTATCCCCGATTTTTATAGGTAAAATCTCGCTTTATTTACGTTCTTATCTATATTATATCGTTTATCCTATTATATACTTCCTCCTAATTACCTATTACCCTATATAAAAGTACGCGATTCTTAAAGGAGGGATGATTTATTATAATATAATTAGACGTAAGGCTATTCCTAGATTAGTACCTTAGGCCTATAGGAGGTTTGACCTCTCTAGAGGGGGATCGCCCGTATTTCCCTATCCTTCCGAGAAGGGTTCCCCGTAGGAATAGGACCCCGCTCTATATATCATATTTCCTCCCGCTATTAATATAGGGAGACTATATATAAATCGGACTATATAGAGGAAGCCTAACGGCTCTTTAAGAAATAGTCTTTGACTTTTGGAACCACCTATCTTGTTACCTTCTCCTACCTGATTGATAGGCACCTACCCTGACTTGCAGAGTATCTTTTAACATAGGGCCACTCTAGTAAGCTCTCAAAGGTTCACTGTCAATTATTAGCCGGTATATATATATCATCGTGACATTTCATGACTTATATGTGTTAAGATCTCTCCTTGGTCATATGATGTTTCCCTACATTAGTAGTAGTCTATTTCTTACCTTTCCTCCAGTACAACTATCATCCATCCACAATACATTACATTGTGTTGTTTCATGATCTCATCTACTCTGTAGACTTCAACAATATGTTCTGATAGTCAAGAGTAGGAATAAAGAGATGGCAAGGAGCTGTGGCCTATGCCCTGGTGCATTGTAGTCGAATGCCCATAGATCTGGTTGTCCTAGTCTTTCAAGTCAGTGCAGTTTCAATCAAAATTTGTGGGCTTTCACATGCCTACAGCATAAGCAGTTACGCCTCACCTTTTGAGGGTACATCCAGAGGTGGGACTATAGACTAGCTCAGTCAGCTGCTATATGGCAGTCTCTTCGCATAGACACTTTAACTAGCCAACCCAAATATCGTATCGTTGATCGGCTGCGTGAATAACACAATGGATCTGCTGGGAATCATATCTCTCACAGACACTATCTGACTTGCTGGTCCGCGTTGTATCCTGTAATCCACCTTGCACTTTGACATATACAATCATGAGATATTCCATGTTTGTCATATTTGTCGGCCCTCGAAATGTTTCGAGGGCCGCCCTCTAAGGGCATGTAAAAGAGGTGCCCGACCCGCGGGCAGGAGGACCCTACCCTCCCGCCGTAAATGGCGGGTCTGTGGGCGGCCCTCGAAGGGCAGCTCGCGGGCGGTTATGAGGTCTATGTTGTATACACCCTTATGAAAAAGGGGACCCTCATTGAGGGACCCTTGGCAGGTGGTATCCGTGTGGTGCTTTGAACTGTTCCTCTGCCGAACCCCGCTACTGAAGCGCGATATTTGGTGCTCAAGGCGTACCTCCTCCCCTCTACCGCCCTCGACACATGTGGTCGACAGCTACCAAGGATGTTTGGGTGAGAACCGGCTATCTACACCGAGAGTCATGGCACATAGCCAACTACAAGGCCGAAGAATTGTTTAAAAGAAAGAAGAAAACATCGCAATACTGGAAATCAAGTCCAACTGTGCACAGATCACATTGCCATACTAGCTCTCTTGAGCGCTGGAATAATAGCATCTATCAACGTGTGAAAAATGATCACTTCACTCCAGTCCGACTATCTTAAGGGAATCCTTCCAGAGACGATCCTCCTCCTCAGGGTTATATGTTTGCTTCACCCATCCGGCGCCGAAGGTTTGGCCATCGTCCTCACCACGGTCCGCTTCCTTACAGTCCTCGAGATACTTGCCACCCTTTGCCTCCCACTCCTCGCCCACAGCCGCCCACACCGTCGTAGCCGCTCCCTGCTGGGAAGACTTTAAGATCTTTAGAATGTAGGGGTTGGTCATAATAGCCTCTAAGAACTCCGGAGGCATATTACGGGATATATCAGTGTTGATCGCGCCGGGGTGGAGACTGGTAGCATGTAGTCCCTGGGAACCATATAACCGCTCAATGGTGTTGGCCAAATATACCGCAGCAAGCTTAGCGTTGTTATACGCAGTTTCGTGGTTATATTCGCTCTTTTCGAAGTTGTAGTTGTCGCTACTTGGGAGAGTGCTAGCTCGGTGGGCAGATGAAGCCACGACCACGACTCGCGAATTGAGCTCGGGAGTCACACTGGCTAGCAAAGCTTCCTTCAGAAGCTGGAAGAGGAGGAAGAATCCCACATAGTTGCCAGAGAATTGCGCCTCAATGCCATCTTCGGTGAGCGTACGGTTCTGGATACCCATAACACCCGCGCCGTTGATAAGAATGTTGACCTGGCCCTTGGACTCGGCGAGGAGTTCTTTAGCTCCAGCACGAATACTCGCAAATGAGTCCAGATCCAAGTCGATCAGCGAGACTCGGCCGGGTTCTAGGATCCCGGCGAGGTTCTTCTCGGCCTTAGATCGGTTGCGGGCTGTGAGGAACAGAGTGGCCCCGGTGGTCTTTAAGGCACGAGCTGTCTCGAGACCAATGCCTGATGTGGCTCCAGTGATGACAATAACCTTACCGGCCAGCTTTCCTTCGGCACCCTCATCTTTGATGATTTGAAGGGCGGTTGGTCGTGCATCTCCGGCGCCTTGAGGGTCGAGATGCGCGGCAGCGTAGGGGCTTGGCGAGCCCATGTTGAGAAGTAGAGGAGAAGACTTTCAGATAAATATCAAGGTATAATGACTTGAATGAATCGACAATTATGGCTACTTATGTGAGTCCATTCTTTGTATAGTTCGGCCTCCAGTTTCTCCGTCCATGGCCGATGTGCGCGATTTGTCATCCTTTGCGGCCGCTTACGCGGCCGCAAATGCGGTCGGAAATGATCCGGTCATCTCCGCCCAATTTCCGCCTGTCATACACATCCCGCATTTTGCGGTCATCTTTCCCCACTTAGTCTCCTTGCTGCGGCCGTCAAAGCCCGCCAGAAACCGAACTCCGTCCACCTTCTACCTTCATCATGCAGACCCCCAGTCATGAACCCAGCCTCGACCTAGCCCCCCAGTCCTGTCAATCCTGCAGGTCTCGCAAGAGGAAATGCGACAAGGCACTCCCCAGATGCTCCCTCTGTGCTAAGTAAACACGAATGATTACATTACAGCAGCAGAGCTAACGCGGGCCAACGCAGGCGTAATCGAAATTGCGAGTATTGGAGACCAGATGCGCTTAGTCACTCGGCCACCACCTCAAGCCCGGAGCGAGGATGGTACCCCTCCCCTCTGGACGAGCAGGCAGATGTTCGGACTATTGACTTTCCGACCATCTTGTTTCTCGATCCGGCTCTGCTACAGCACGGCTTAGTGGAGACTTCACCTGCGACAGGGACTGTCCCGCAGTATATTATACAACTATTAGGCGATTTGGATGAAATCCAGCTCACGGCAACGCGGTTTTTCGAGCATGTTCATCAATGGATGCCCTTCATCTCGAAGAAGCGCTTTTATGACTTATACCTACAGCCCTCATTCCACTCGCGGCCCGATGTTGTTCTTCTTTTATTGGCACTGAAGCTCATCACTACCTTCCCGCCGGCTGGTTCTCGTAGTCCCCGGACAGCGTTGTATAACTCAACTAAACATTTTTATCTAAACGTGGAAGGGTGTTTCTCTATTTTAGTACTGCAAGCTGGAGTTCTTGTTGCTCTTTATGAGCTAGGACACGGGATCTACCCTGCTGCATTCTTGTCGATCGGGACCTGTGCGAGGTATGCCTATGCCTTGGGTATTAATGTCAGTCGCACGGTGCCAAGTCGGAGAGTGCTCACTCTGGTGGAGGTTGAGGAGCGACGGAGGGTCTGGTGGGCTATTGTCATTTTAGACCGGTTCGTCGCTGTCTACCGTGAGCGTTTTATTTCGGATACTAACAACATAAAAGCTTTGTGAGCATCGGCTGCCCGGGACGGCCCTTTGCAACTGCAGATCCAAAATTGGATGACTTTTTACCAGCAGATGATGCTGCATGGGACCAGGGGGTATGTCAATTCGTGATCTTTGGCTTTTAGCTGCTGATCTTGAAATTAGACCGTCAAACCCGATAGGTTCTCGACTCTCTCGTCTCCAATGACGGGACATATGAGTAAATTTGCTCTGCTTTGTCAAGCCGCCAGATTATTGGGCCAAGTTCTCTATCACCTCTCAACCGACTTCACCAGCGAAGATGATGTTTGGATACAGCTCGATCGTACCCTGCAGTCAATGTTAGGCGCTGCATTAAATATTGATTTCCCGGACTATGATCAAATCACCTTCGTGTACAGGTTAGTACTACAATGGTCACCCTTATCTTGTATAGGCGTTTACACCAAACTTAGTGCCCTGGTCGCCCTATACACACCCTGGTTATTATCCGATGCAGTTGAAGAAATCGAGGCCTATCGTTCACGACGAGCGAAGGTTATCCTTCAACAAATCACGGAGCGTATTAGTGCAAATCTGATCGAGCGACAATGCTTTTTGGGTCGGGATCCAGAGGATATGTCCCCGTGGGGCCTGTATTTTGCCTATCGCATCTGTGGCGCCCATATGCGGACCAGCAGTAAATCAGCGCATGGCCTTGAGGTGGTGAGGAGCCTGCGTGAGGGGTTCATGAGTATTGATGTACGGTGGAATGTTGCGGGTGTTTATCTGCAGCTATTGGAGGCCCAGGAGGCTATCAATATGGAGGCGTGAGTTTGTGATCTATATATTGAATTCAATTATGTTCACATCTTTCTATGCAATTATGAACAGTTCAACCATGTTTTCCATCGCAATCTCTACCCAAGCCATCGACAAACCAGAATAGACGACTCCCAGTGACAACTAAACTCTACATAAGCGCCCGTTTCCGTCTTCATCCCACCGGTCACTTCCCACTCCCGTCTTCACATACAATAACTGCTGTGGGTCATACTTGTTCTTGACACTCAGCAGTCTCTCTACTTATTCCCGTAGAAACTTTCCTTCCAATCTGCGTACAGATGATTGGCCTCATTCAGATAGACCATACCACCCGGTGTCGCCTTATCCATCATCGGCTGCAGCGTTTTAGCAGCATACTCATCCCGCGCCGTCATTTCCTCTGGCGTCGCGTTCCAGTCCCAGCTGCCCGCAGGAGCACAAAGAAGCATCCCATCGCGCCACGCGGGATGCAACGAGTTATCCGGATGGGATTGGGTGGCGACAGTGAAACTGTCGCAGTAGAAGGGAGAGAAGGCTTCCACAAGAGTAATATTGCGGAAAAGGTCTGTGACGACAGCATTCGTGGTAGAGTTTGCCACGAGTGATCGAGGGATGATGCGGCTGTTGGTGAAAGGATAGAAAGCGTCGTAACCGTAGGGGGCTGGACCCAGGTAGGTGTAAAAGTGGGTATAGTAGTTGGGTGAGACTTGTGGCGTATTGTAAGGAGTGATATTGCGGTGTGCTAGGTCAGCTAAGAATGGCTTAAGCAACCGATTGACCTCGGTGAGATTTGCACCAGGCATTGTTCCGTATGCGGATAAGGAGTTCTTCCCGACGGAGTAAGTGAAGGAGTTGCCGCCATCAAGGAAATCAGGAAGGAGTGCGTGGAATGCACCCACGGCCTCCCAGTAAGCAGCGTTGCCAACGATCGAGTCGTTGAAGCTGAGAAGGGTACCACCCACTATACTGTCCGTGTGCAATCGAGCGGTCATCGAGAGAACGACGGCAAAAGTGCCACCGCCACCACCGCTGAGGGCCCAGTAGAGGTCCGAGTTTTGATTTGGGGTCGCTATGAGGTGCTGACCGTCGACTGTGACAACCTCCCACTCCAGCACATTGTCGGCACTCGTGCCGTAGGAGCTAGAGAGGATTGAGTGACCGCCACCCTGTGTATAACCACCTACGATACCGACGGTAGGACAGGTACCCCCAACCATGCGGTGACCTGTCGAATTGGCAAGCCCGTAGGCTTCCCATCCTTCAATACCAGCACCTAGCTTTGCAGCGGGCCCTTTATAATAGGGGGAGCTGTAGGAAGGGATGTACTCGGTGGACTTGAGATTGTGAGTCCAGAGGGACAAGCTGCCTCTCCCGGTGGACTTGCCCAGGTAGCTGGATTTATCAGTAAATTCTGGTTCAAATATTAATTTAGAGGTATAGTACGTACTCATGTCCTGTGTTCTTGATCACGATTCTTATGTTGTACTTTTTAGCAAACGCAATGGCGCCCCGGACATCGTTTACTCCAGTGACATTGACAACGTAGTTGGGGAAGTTGCCCAGCTCACAATTCTGAGACACATTGGTGAAGGGAACGCATGTGTAGTTCTGGAAGTACTGGCTGAGGACATCTCCAGGAGCGGAAATACTGGCGTGTGTCAGTGATGGGACCCCATTTGGACAGACTGTGAGACCCACTGGCTGGGAAGTGCCACATCCCATGTAGCTTTGAGTTGGGCACAGGCCGAGGAATCAAAAGTTCCGAAAGAAGATTCATGGCATACGCTAGCCTCAGGTATAGTTGCAATCAAGTTTCCATTGATGGTCTTGTTGAGCTTGGCCCACTCGTGGGATTTGGGCCATGCGGCGTCCCCAGGGAGAGCACGACACGACGGCAGATTGGAATGACTGGTATTTGTTGCCAGTCCAAAGGCCGTACTTATCAGACCAAGAAACACAAAAGATTTCGTAGTCATAATGAGTATCACACTAAGTGAACAGGGAAGTGTTCGACAGTGAAGAGGGAATGAATGGTTGGGATTCGAGCCAACAAACTTTCCCTCGAGGGGGCTTTTATACCTGACACGAGAAGAGGTGGACATTCATGTTAGCGGAGCCAGTACATCCGGAAATCATATCATGACAATGGCTGAGCAAGAAAAGTTAACTCCCAATCTAGTTAGCTAGAGCTTCCTTCCGTACCTGACGATCGCCACATGGTCGCCAAGCGATGAGATCGCAGCTGAGGCTTAGCAGCATGGCACGTTAGCGGCAGAAGCCTGCATGAAGTGGCATGAGGCAGATAGGCAATCATTGTTTAGCTCTCAGACCGGGACAATTCCTATGTTAGCGTCAGCAAAAAAGCTCGGAGTCCGAAGCTAGGGTTGCTCGGGATAGATGAATCTGACTCAGCGCTTTGATCGGCGAGGCGTACGACTATATAAATCGGGTTGGGGCCATCGCCATTGGGGGCCAAATAAAAGCCTAAAGCCAATCAGCAGAAGGTTGGCATCGTATATTATCCCACCATGACGGCTACTGAATCCTCCCAAGTGCGCCTCTCGCCTGACCATCTCGGCATCGCTCGTATCGATGCTGGCGTGGTGCCGGGCGCACTCCAGGCTGCCAACAAACTCCTGCAAAAGAATCATGACGAATGGCACATGTACTTTCAAGACATTGCCGGGCACAACCATATCCCGCATAGTTTGCTCACCGTACTGGCCATGGGTGGGGGCCCCGAGCAGCTCCGACGGGCCTATGATGACGGGGAGATATTGCAGCGGCCGCTTCCTTCGTTGATACCAGAATCCATTGGAGAATTGAGCGACCCGCGGGCTTTCTTGTCTCGCATGGTCAAGATTCCCGAGTACACCAACTTCCTCGTCTTCTTTGAGCAAGAGATCGAAGCCAAAGGGTGGAAAGCCGTTGTCAACGAGTATTGTTTCAGTGGAACATCTGTTGCGGAGGCTGTCTTTGCTCAACTATTCGAAGGCCTTTACCACCCAATTATTCACTTGGGATTTGGTGTCGAGTTTGACCAACCCAGCATCGTCGCCGAAGGTCTGGCCCAAGCGGCCTCCCATCACCCGGGCCACATTTGGACCCCATTCTTCCGCCGCAGTGAAGAGTTGGCCCGCTCAGGATCCATTCAGCCCAGGCCGCTTATTGAACTCTACCAAGCCGTCCGTGCCAACGAGAAGATCCGGGCGTCTGCTCGTCTGCAAGATGGACCATTCCGCGGACAGGGAATGGTAGAGCGGGCCTCGGATGAACTTGTCCCTCTAGCTGCTCAGTTCCAAGTGACTCCAGAAACTCTGGAGCGCGCCGCAGCGGAGGTAATCAGCTGTTCAGCCTTCACGACCGCCGCTCAAAAGCCCGGCAAAACGCCCAAGGTCGACTTTTTCTATCTGCATATGGTAACCTCTGCGTTCTTTGTCCAGCTTCTCCTCAGCGAGGATTGGATCTCGATTGAGAACAAAGTACGTTTGGTGGAGTGGAAGGGGCGTATTGACCTGACATGGTACGCGGCCAACGGATCACCAGAGCTGCAGAAAGAGGTGGTGAATGAGTATAAGCCAACCTTGAGTAACGACATGGATTGGGCAGAGTTATATCGCGCTGCAAATGAGGTTCACGATGATGGCCATATTGTGAAGTTCATACGGGCGCTGAAGAATGGAGAGGACGTAGTGACTCCGTTTGAAGGGGGGCCAGGGGCTGCAGACTTCCCCGTTCAGGGTGATATGTGGCTGAAGATGGCAAAGTTGTGCTACGATGGCACAGCGGAAATCATTGATGAGCCAAATCGATTGTTGTCGAGGAAATGGGTGTTTGGTGCTGGTTTCGATCTCGCGTGGAAAGAGATTCCAGAGTTGGCTTAGGTCAATTGCATTGCTCAGCTATACTTACTTAAATACAAGCACAGCTTTGGCAGAAGACTATAAGGCTTAAAAGCGTAGTTTCAAATTAAAACTATTGAATAGTTTCAAGCAATTTGGAGAAATCAGAGCACAACTAACAACCATCGTATCCATCAACAACCTCGCCACCCCGAATGTACTCTTCTACCCAGCCAATAGTCATCCTGAAATGGTCAATGAGAATACATAGTTCAGAGAAAAAGAAACAAAAAGAAAAAGTACTTACGAGCTCCGCTTTGTATCAGCAAAGTTTTCATGATCACCAACCAGATGCTCCTTATACCACGGATCGTCCTTCATGCGCTTGTAGTCGTCGACGCTCTTGAAGATCACCTGACTGAAGCAGTCAAAATCGGCAACCCGCGCCATTTGCGAGTCAAACAGTTTTCCCATCAGCGCGCGTGTCGAGGTTTGATTGTGAATCTGGTCCATCAGCCCCTGAGTCACTAGAGATCCAAAGAGAGACTGACCTGAGTCCAGCGTTTGACGCCATATTTGACCATCAGATGTTTGGTTAATGGGGCCGAAACATTCACCATATGACTTCGGTAGTCTTCTTCGCTCATGCCTGGTTTGCGATAACCACATATTGTCAGGCAGAGGTACTTGTTCTCAGGGGAGCCAAAGAGCTCAGGAATTTCAGGCTCATCGATTGATACCATTGTTGCGGGACGTCAAATTGATGAATTCAGAAGAGGTTTAGGCTAGTGTGGGATTCCTCGTTGAATAAGTCTAAAGGAATGAGGTGCAGTCTCGGTCTTTTGTCACTTGAGTTTTGACCATACGGTAATTTTAAATTATATAGGGATCCCCGGTCTATTCCTGCACAATCATACGTTGCTAAGCCCAAGGTCTCGGGGGGTTTAAAACTATTTAGGCTTGCATTGACTGCCAGAACGGTGAAAAAAAACGAACACTGCAAATATGTCCCCTTCCAACATTGGGACCCAGGCCACGGCTGTGGTAGCCGGCTCATTTCTCGCAGGCAAGCAACGGGATGAACAGCCGCTATAGAAGTTTACTCTAACAGTCAAAGGTGCCATGGTCTGTCTCTCGGGGGTTGCCATCCCGGTCTTCCTCGACACCGACACCGATGCCGCGCACCTGGTCCGCCAATGGGTGCGTGTTTATCACTACGGCCACATTTACATGCCTGCACTTTGTCTCGCAACCTGCGGGCTATACGGATACATAGCCCTAAATCGTTTGCAACGCCGGATTTACGTGCTGGCTGGTCTAAGCACGATCGCTATGGTTCCCTTTACTTGGATCTTTATGGCCCCAACCAACAACACTCTGTTTCATCTGGATGGACTGGACAACCTTTCTTCTATTGAACTCGCAGCAGTGCAAGATATTGTGATAAGATGGTCTTGGTTACATTTGTTTCGATGTCTATCTCCCATAGTTGGTGTTCTGCTGGGCTTCACGGGTTTGCTACAGGAGCTCGGGTTCGGGCTATAAATCTGAGAGAGAAACGAGTATAGGCTCTGGAACTTCGGTGGTTTCTGGTTTTGTTGTCATTTTTTGACCCGAGTGGCCAGTTTCTCCTTTTGTCCTCCGGCTTTTACGGACATCATATTGAGCAATGAATAGTGTGCATGGTATTTACATGATCGAAATCTTCTATATATGCCCACTCCAAAGTCCTTTGATCACACCACAGCTTTCTGTCGGGAATCCTAGCTTCAAATAAGCCCCCTTGATCTCATTCTCGCCCAATCAAAATAACAACAGCGACCATGAATCTTGATACCAAGATCTTCGCTCAAGATAAAGAGTTCTGGAACAACTATCTCAAAGGCCGCCCTCAAGCCCCCGAGTCGTTCTTCAACCGCATTTTTAATTATCATGAATCCCACGGCGGAGTCTTCGGAACTGTCCACGATGCCGGAGCAGGAAACGGGCCATACTCTCAAAAGTTACGCTCTCGCTTCCAACATGTCATCGTTTCCGACATTGTGGCCAAGAATGTTGGGCTAGCTGAGGATCGTCTCGGAACAGACGGATTCAGCTACCGCACAGCCAAGGTTGAGGAGGTGGATGATATACTGCCTGGTAGTGTGGACATGGTATTCGCGACAAATGTGATGCATTTCCCCGATCAGCAGGTGGCAATGGCCGCCATCGCCCAGCAGCTGAAAGCCGGCGGAACATTTGCCTGTGGATCATTCGGGCCTGCCCGATTTTACGATGCCAAATTACAGGATCTATGGCAGCGGATCAGTCACGAAGGGGGTCGACAATTGTTGAAAAAACCGGGCATCAGCAGCTCCGACACAATTCGTGTCCTGGCGCGCACTGGTGACGCCAATATGGCACCTTTGGATCCGGAAGTATTCGTCTCTGGTGCTCAGAGAGTACATCTCAACTTCAGAAGTGGGGGAATTACTGGGCTGCTGCCTCCGGAGGCTTATCGTAAGACGGAGCCCAATTTCACGGGTCCCGATGACGAGGTGCTTTTCGAAGACGAAGAGGGATGGAGCTTCGAAAAGGATTTGGATGGGATCAAAGAGCATTTCTGCTCATTCCCCTTTGTGGCCGAAAATTTGGCTGTCCTCGCGGGTCTTTTTGCAGAGTTGGATGAACTACTGGGAGATGGACGTGTGGTGCGTGGGTATTTCCCTGCACAAATTATCTTGGCTACCCGGCGTTAATAGATTAGGCAAATTGAAGTATTCTACTTGGAAATTTCTAATTGTTTTTTCTGTGGCTATTAATTTACTGGCGAAAAACCACAAGCTACACGGCCTAGTAATCCTAAAACGACTGCTTAGTTATTGGCGGATATTGTGTTTTAACCACTCCTACCTAAGCAAAGTAAATAATAAGGCATCATCCACCTCTAATTTTATTACAGTATAGCTTGGTATCGGAAAAGGGCTGTGATACGAAATGTGCCGAGTCGGGGCATTAGAAATTGCCCTACTGTCCGATATGCCGTTGAATCGGCCTCCGCAGGGGGCTGACGGTTGGAAAGTTTTGAAGAACCCGCATTTTGGATATTTCGGTATCCGTTCACGATGTACTGATCCAGTCATCTCCTCGTAGCCAATACCATAAAAGTATGTCGCCAACATAATGCGTAGTTACCACAACGTTGTAAACCACTCTCAACATGCCTCGCTACGCAGTCCTTGGGGCAACCGGTAACTGTGGCACAGCGCTCCTCCAAAACCTCCTCAAGCGCCCAGATGCTCAAATCAATGCCTACTGTCGGAATCAAGACAAGCTTCTGCGTCTGCTTCCAGCAATCAAAGACAATGAGCAAGTGAAGGTCTTCCAAGGAAGCATCAAAGATAGAAAGCTGCTTGAGTCGTGTCTCCGTGACTGCCACGCAGTATTCCTTGTCCTCTCGACAAATGATAATATTCCTGGATGTCGCTTGGCCCAAGATACATCGACAGCAGTGATTCACGCTCTCCGATCCATCGACCAAGCCCCCAAGATTGTCCTGTTGTCTTCGGCAACAATAGATGATCACTTTTCCCGCCATGTACCCTTCATTCTTCGACAAGTTCTGCTTCGCTCGGCTTCTTTCGTCTATGATGATCTGATAAAAACGGAGAGAATTCTTCGAGCAGAGGCCGCGTGGTTGACGACAATTTACATCAAGCCTGGTGCACTGTCAGTGGATACCCAGCGAGGTCATGCTCTGAGCTTGACAGATGAGAACAGTCCACTGTCCTACTTGGATCTTGCAGCAGCAATGGTTGAGGCGGTGGATGAGCAGGACGGTCGTTATGATATGCGCAGTGTGAGCGTGGTCAACACTAATGGTCGAGCGAGGTTTCCTTCAGGGACGCCAATGTGTATTCTGACGGGCCTACTGCGTCATTTTTTCCCATTTTTGCATTCTTATCTGCCCTCAGGTGGACCAGGATAGTTATAAGTATTAGAGATTGAATTTGTTTAGTATGGTTGAATAATACTCGGTTGGATCGTTTACCAAGGCTAGTGTTTTATTGTCTTCCAATAATCGATCACAAAACTAAATTTTATTTTCCAATTCAAGCGATTTAGTTTGCTACTGCATTTAGATATGCTCTGCTGGGCTCTATCCGAGGGCCTAACCAACCTCTAGGACCAATCTCCATCCAATAGATTCTCCACCCTCTTCCCCTCGCGGATATCCTGTTGCACCTCCTCTATCGTCCATGGCACAAACTTATGCCCAGGTGGGAAATTGGTATTTTCAAAATCACTTCCTGCCACGAGATGTGCAAATGCTTGGCCATATTTCTCGTACGCATAGGCTTCCGGGTCATGCCTGAAGACCCATTTCGGGAAACGAATGCGCACCTGCTTGGGATCCTTCTCGATTGCTTCCCAATTGCTGGAAGATGCATTCAATGCCTGGGAGTTAACGAAAGCCATCTTCTGTACGCAGCTAACACGTTGATAGCGCAAGAGGTTATAAACCTTAGCCCCAAGTGGCGCACCAGTAGGTCCACCGACAGAGGCAAGTTGAAGACACGCGGCCAGCGTGGCGGCGTCTTCCAGTGCTAGCGTAGCGCCAGCCGCGGAGGCAGGCACACTGGAATGTGCGCAGTCACCTAGTTGCACGACATGACCTCCTTTGGAAGTCCATTGGGGTCGCAGATTGCGCCAGAGCAGTGGCCAGTGAATTACCGCGCCGCAAGGTGCACATCTAATCAGGCCTTCGACAGCTGGATCCCAGTTTGGTACGCGTTGCAGCACTTTCAACACTTCCTCCGGGTCGACATCTGGATCCCACGACTCGGTCGGATCATCGCTTCCGTCGGTCAGAAAGCTGTTGCGTGGCGTGAGCCCGAACGCAATCAATTCGTCAGACACGAAGAGTCCCATGTGCATGCCTGGGCCGAGCCAGTACTCCTTTGTCGATGTCCCAGGACCCCATCGCTTCTGCACTGCTTCGTTGTTCTCGGTCAGCTTGCGAGGATATGCGCTGCGATAGACAGACATTCCGCTGGACCGTGTGGGCATGTGTTCGCCTGCGACGAGCAACTCCGAGCGTGAGCGGAAGGCATCTGCCGCCACAACTATGTGCGCAACTCGGATTGATCCATCCTCAACGACCACGCCTCCCAGTCCTGCGGCTTCATCTTCAAAGTAGCGGTCCACGCGCTGTCCATACTCGACGCGGAGTCCGAGCTTGGCCACCTGGCGCAAGAGCATTTGGTAGAACTGCTTGCGGATCTGCACGGGTCCAACGAATGGGGTGTTCTTTCGCTCCCCTGCGTGTTCCGGGTCATTGTAGGTTGGATTCGAGGGACCGTAGATGATTTCACCACTGTGTCGGACGTAGTAGGTTGGTGCATCAACTTTGTCTTCTTCAATCTCGCGATACATGTCTGGCCAGTGACGGAAGACAGCAACTGCGGAAGGTTGAATGATGATCAGGTCACCTATTTGTGTTAGGAGCTTTTAATAAGATTGATGGGTGACGGACATACCGCTATAGTTAGGACCTGTGTTGCGCTCGAGGATCCCAACCACATTATGTCCTTTTCTCCAACACTCAAGAGCCGTCATGAGTCCTCCAAAACCAGCCCCGACAATCAAGACGTTCACATGAGTTTCCGGATGACGTTTGGGAAGCCCATCGGTGCTACTTGACGCCCATTTTTCGGGGTCAAACTCATGCTGGTCGCCTGCAACAATGAATTTGTGGTCAGACATAGTGTATATATCTCGTGGAAGCAGATGTTGCGAAGCAACTTTCTTCAAGGAATATGTTTGTGGTTGGGAAAGCTGGCAGTATAATATTTGCAATATTAGCTCTCCTATCTATGAATACAGAAGAACTCGGTGCTTGACAAAGCCCCGAAATGAAACTGGAGTCACCCCATACGAAGCCGGATGAATGTCGTACTTCCAGTAAGCCCTAGAGTAGCTCGGTGTGAAATATCATCGATCACCGACACTCGGCTTATTTTTATCCCCGAGGGATCTGACCTATCAAAGAGAATGAGCCATTCAATATTGAACCCATTTCAAAATCACAGGAATCGTAAGATCCAGACTTTCATTTTGCAATGTTGTCTTTATATCTTTTGGTATGGTTAGTTGTACAATGAAGCCGTTTCATTCAAGCCTCCAGATAATAAATGTATTGCTGTTCATCTCCCTACCAGGCACTCTAATTACGTATTTAATAACGAACGATAAAACAATATCTTTTTGAAGGATAAATGTTGTTTAGAATTACCTGAACAACATCTAATCCTGAAATCCCAGTTTAGAAGATCGTGACTTAACCTTGTATCAGAGCAACTCAGACTGTATGGACTGGTATAGGAACAGGAAAAATAGGATTAAGCGGAATCGAAATCTGGGATGAAAAAATGGTTGATTGATTAAATACTCCGTAGAAAATGCCATTTGGGCGATTGAAGG
Organism: Penicillium hordei; assembly: GCF_028827395.1. Lineage (NCBI taxonomy): Eukaryota > Fungi > Ascomycota > Eurotiomycetes > Eurotiales > Aspergillaceae > Penicillium > Penicillium hordei. The sequence goes on along the minus strand of NW_026623146.1, from coordinate 1,516,837 downwards.
TTGAAATACCCTCAAGTTACAACTAGAGTTGCGGCTTGACACAGAATTACATAAAAGCAAAGAATTGTGATCTTATATGTGCCAAAAGTGCCGAATCAGTTGCTAGCGGTAAATCATCACTTCATGTTATGACAGCTACTTTTAGCCGCCTTTGATGCACTGGTGTTTCACTAGGAATAGACGTTGGCTGAGGAATGCCTTAACCCCAACCGAGATTGAGGTTCCTTGAAATTTGATAGAACAACTCTCACAGTAACAAGAACACATTTCATATATTCAAAACATCACTAGCTAAGCCTTGCGAAACTAATGGTGCGCTGCCATAACCTGACACAACTTTGCCGGTCCACTCTCGTCATACGACAACAACAAACTCATCCAAGTCAATGTCATAGCTGCCTTCGCTCGCGGGTGCACCTCATCCCCAAATGCAATTAGCGACTTGTCAAGGTCAGCCTTGAAGCTATTGCTCCCCTCCGATGCATCCAAAAGCTTCTCTAGGTGCTCCGCCAGAGCCAAACTATCCGCCATTGCCGTGTTCACCCCCTTTCCTGCGAAAGGAGTCATCAGATGCGCAGCATCACCTACTAGCGCAATTCCCTCGGTGTGGGAGTGTGGGAATGGGTCCAGAGGAAGCATGTATAGTGGACGTGCATCGACGGGGGGGTCCTCTGGCTGGGCCTCGCAGGAAATGGTAAGAAGCTTCTTGATATCATCCGACCAGGTCGAGAATAACTCCGAATCGGAAAGGAGAACTTTCAGAAGATCTTTGTGGTTTGTTGGAAGGACAGATAGAAGGGGATTGGCGTTCAGGACTGGGTTCGGTCCAAACTTATCATCGTGAGCCGAGTCCTGCAGCTTCCGGTGGGTTTCAGCTTGGCATTTAGAGTGCAGGAACAGGTAGAGTCGAGCTGTGCCGTGGATTCCCCTTTGTGAGAGAAGCACCTTTCCATCGCTGCAAGCAGCATAGGTTCCACCGCCAAGGAGCTTGTCAAGGTCGGGATATTTGCCGGGGAGGCTGGGGACGTCGAGAGTGACAGAACAGGCACCACTGTAGATTGGTGCGGGTGCCTTTGGAATGGCTGCCCGGGCTTGAGACCAGGCGCCATCAGCACCCACAATGAGGTCAAAGCTGGCGGTGGTGGATTCAGTAGTCTTGTTCTGGAACTCAATGACACCACCAGATCTCACGGAGAGAACTTTGGTATTCCACTGAATACGGTCTTCGGGGATCGCAGAGAGTAATAGATGGGCCAGTGCATTCCGTGAGATTTCAGGACGACCTTCGCCGACGCGGTCAAGAAAGACGTGGCCGGTCTTATCGACAATGGTCGTTTGCTCGGTACAGCCACTGTCGATTTCGAGGAAGCGCTCGTAAAGCCCACAGGCTTTAACTACCTTCAAACCATACTCTTCTTGCAGATCTAAATTTCCCGACGGAACATTTACATTTGCAGGATCTGGTTTTTCTCTCAGCTCAAAGATCGTGAAATCAAACGCGTGTTTGCTGGCTGTTAGCAGGGACGCCAGGGTCAAACCAGCTGGGCCGGCACCGACGATGGCTATTTTGAGGGATGACGAAGACATTTGAGCGGCAATGGGTCGTTATTGATGGGCTGTACAGAATCTTCAATTGATTGAACTGAGTTCCATGAGCAATGCTGGGTTTATGAGAACTGGCGATGAGGGGCTATCGGGGATCTAACACTCCGAGGCTGCATTCAATTCCCCGAAATCACCGCAGACTGGAGAAAACGCAATAACACTCATTGCGCTTGTAGACGAGACACTCTTGTGTCTGACTTGTAACCCAAATGGCCTCTGGCGTATCCCAACATTCTGAACAATTCTTTACCCTCGAAATTCGAGCTAAGGTATATTAATTTTCAGCATTAATTGCCTTGACATATCTGATTACACAAAGTTGCATCAGATTGCGCGTTCTCATCTAATCTATTTCCAACTGTTTCACCTGTAGCGAAAAAACAATTCAAAACATCATTGGTGCTGCTTCAACCGCCGCCTCATGCATCTATATCTCTCATTGGTCTCCCACTGATCTCCCGCAGGTCTATTGGCTTGCACTTTGGATCAACAGAGGACCCAAAACCAACAACGCGCAGGTGTTGCGAATATGCATCCCAACTAGCTCTCCGCGTGGGTGCTCCATCAGGAGCTTGGTGTCCGCCATGCCGGCCGTCGACCAACACAGGAAGAAAATTCCCAACAGCCGGTGCTCTCGTAGGTAAGTCATTATGTAGATGAAAAGACCGGCTCCGATATTGCGCCCAGTGGAGGACTGGAAGAACACCACCTCGTCTGCGGTTGCGGTTGGGAGACCGAAGGTTTTAGCCACTTGTTCCATTAGCATGTTCATTGCCGTTCAAGAGTGGTGAATTTAAGTACATGAAAGAGGATCCTGGAGACATCTCACTCCAGTGTAGATTAGAAGGGTGGCGACGGTGACAGAAGCCCCATCGAGAAGGTACGGGAGATATGGGACAGGCATGGTGTGTTGCAGATAGCGAGAAAGTCTGAAACTGGGGAGACAAAGAGAAAGAAAGAGAGAAGCAAATTGCGGTATTCAAACGGGTTTGTTTTCGCCCGATCGCTCTATTATATTTGTTAGCCAAGTCCACCACCGGGAGTCGGTACATTCAAGACCGGTGGATTGCTGACACTCGTCTCAGGTCCAATGGATGATGATTGCAGACAAGTCGTCAGGGATCTTCTTCCTGTGCTGAAACAATCATTACCCCTGTATTTAATATTTTTTGGGGATATACATGGGCTTAATATGCAACCCCGATTGCGGAATTGCCCGAGTTGTGCGTCGATAATGATTTATATTCAACAACACATCAAAAGAGCTTGGCCAGTATACTATATTCAAGATCTTTTGGATGAATATTGTATTACAAATTCACCATGTCATTGTCCATCTCAACCATCTACTCCTTATCTGCTATCGTTTTCCCATTGGTCTATATTGGTGTGAAATGGCTGCTGTCTACCACACGGCCGAAGAATTTCCCTCCTGGACCACCCACCGTTCTCGGTCTCGGTAATTGGCACCAAATTCCCTCAGTATGGCACTTCTTTCAGCTTGATGCCTGGGCCAAAAAATATGGCCCCATCATGGGCCTGAAGCTGGGACCTCGAAACGTCGTCGTTCTGAACGATGCCGCACTGGTCCATGAGCTCATTGTCAAGCGGGCTACATCCTTCTCGGAGCGACCAGGCATGTATATTGCCCAGAACCACATTGTTCCAGAAGGAAAGTATTCGTATAGTTTGTTTATGCGAAACGACTACGGCAACCGGCTACGATCGCTGGCCAAACAGACCTTAGTTGGGACAGGCCTCAACAACTTGGCACCGATGCAGAAGGCGGCGGGAGCAAACCTGGTCTATGAGCTTTCTAAAAATGGGGATAAATGGGCAGATCATTTGGTGCCATGGTATTTAAATATCTTGGATCCGATCAGTAATGAAACTAATTTTTTTACCGGTCTAGGTCGCTTGCCACGCCCGTGGCCATGATGAGTGGAGCACCAATTGAGGATTATGTCCAAGATTTCGGCAAGAAATGGATAGACGATTACAACCTCTCGCAGCGGCTTTGGATTGAACTCCTTGATCCTACCAATCCGCCAGTGGATCTTTTCCCCGTCCTACGCTGGGTTCCTGCCGTGTTTGCCCAATGGAAGCACAAAGCACCTGTTGCGCGCAAGTACCTACTTAGTGCATATAATGATCTCATTTTGCAAGCTGAGAAGAGAATGAAATCTCAGGGTGGCACTTTCAGTCCGTTAGCAATCATTCCCAAATTGTTGCGTCAGGCGTCCGACACTTTTACCAACGAGGAAGGGTTGGATATGACGGTGTTCATGGGAGGACTATTGTAAATCCCCTTTTCCCCCGCCCGAATCATATCAAATGCTAACCAAGTCCCAGCGATGCCGCTGTAGGCTCCACGCTGATGTCATTCCATACTCTCCTTCTCGCACTTGCCGCGCACCCTGAAGTTCAACGCCGCGCTCAGGCCGAAATTGACTCGGTTTTTGGATCACAAGAACTTCCTGACAATATTGAGCTCGACAAACTCCCCTATGTAAACGCCTGCGTAACGGAAGCCCAACGCTGGCGTCCATTGGGGGCATACTTTATGAGCCAATTCGGTCTTCCTCGCGAAAGTGTCGCCGATGAGGAAATCTTGGGCTACCGTATCCCAAAGGGATCCTCAGTAGTAATCAACCAATGGTCTATTCATCATGACCCGGATTTCTTCGATAAGCCCGAGCTCTACAACCCGGATCGATATTACAAAAATCCCACCGGAGCTAAGGACGGTATCTCACAGCAAGGTCGGAAGCCAATTTATACCTTTGGTGCAGGGCGGAAGGAGTGTCTGGGAAAGGATTTCTTTTTCCAAAATGCGAGAATCGCGTGTGCGGAAATTTTGTGGGCGTTTGACATTTTTCCGGATGGGCCATTGGACTCGAATCTTGAGACTGGCTTTACCCCTGCGGTTGTGATGATGCCCAAGCCATTCAAGGTGAAGTTTGTACCGCGTCGGGGTGAAGAGACCTTGTTAAGAGAGAAGGAGAAGGCTGATTTGACATTTACCAAGAGTCTTGGATAGACAATTGAAAATAGGAGCTTCTCTGGAACGGGCATACTGCATTTTTACCCCAGAGGGAGAAAGGAGTAATGAGTGTTCTAGCTCACCAACAATTTTAGTTGCAAACCCTCCATGACATGTAAATAGTGATGATAGAAGTTTGTTCTTTTTTCAAGTGTCTGTTCGGAATGCTCCAGTGAAGGCTCCAGTTACTTCTGTATTCATAGACTGAGTAGCTGCTATCTAACCAGGCAAATATAGTAAGATACAAATCAAGCTAGACTGTTTGCTTAATTCCTGTTGCCACCGCAACTGGTCCTCCGTTGGCTGCCAGGTATTCCCCAAACTTGGGCCCAAATTCTTGCAACCTCGCCGTATCCAACATTTCCTCGACCGCATCCACCTTATCTCCAGCCTCTGAAAATGTCAGAAAAGCGGCGTAGTCCATTTGCCATTTGCCCCACGGGAGGGTGCCTTTGGATGAGGCGTATATAGCTGCCTTGTTGTTTGCAGCATCATGGACGACATGGCGTACAGTCAGCTGCGACAGAATTTGTTTAGTGCTTGCTATCCTAACTATAGCGATCTTACCATACCTCATACGACTTGACGGTTGCCATGAGAGCCGGCAAAACCTGCGCAACCTGGGCTCGAGGCCTGCTGGGGATCCCGAGGCCTAAGGGAAGAGTCACTTGGGTGAACCCATCGGAGAAGAGGGCCAGCCACTCCTGAGCATCCCATCTCTTCCAGGCATCGATGAATTTCTCAAGCGTTGCTGCTTGGGTTTTCTCGGGGGCTGGCATATCGAAATGTGGATCTTGTGTCTGGTTATTGAGAGTGGTGGTATCCAGATAGGGATTGTTTTAACAACTTTGGAAAGGTTTCGGTCTGCAAGTTTACAATTATGCCAGCTCTTGACAGCTCCGATTTACATGCAAGGATCCCCCGCCCCGATCGGTCGAGAAAAGGAAAACCGAGATTCGGGCAATAGTCGATGAGCCCGGGGGATTGGCTGCAGGGGAAATGTGCCGTAGCAACACAACAAAAAGCTCTAAGAACTTCCTCCAAGTCCAGCAATTTGTCTTCCAACTCTTCCCTATCATCCAACCATCTAACAATTATAAATCATAATGGGCTCTGCTGCACCCACCACACACTTGCCTTACCGCCTCGATGGCAAGGTCGCCCTCGTAACGGGCGCCGGTCGCGGCATTGGGGCGGCCATGGCCGTCGAGCTCGGCCGCTGCGGCGCAAAGGTCATCGTCAACTACGCCAAATCTTCTGGCCCAGCCAATTCCGTGGTTGAGCAAATCAAGAAGCTGGGTTCCGATGCGGTCGCCATCCAGGCCGACGTCAGCCAAGTCCCCCAAACAGTTCGTCTGTTCGAGGAAGCCGTCAAAGTTTTCGGCGGCCTCGATATCGTTTGTTCAAATGCGGGCGTTGTTTCCTTCGGCCATTTGAGTGAGGTCACAGAAGAGGAATTTGACCGAGTCTTCAGTATCAACACTCGGGGTCAATTCTTCGTTGCTCGGGAGGCCTACAAGCACCTCAATTCCCCCGGCCGCATCATTTTGATGAGTTCTAATACCGCCGACTCATTCACTGTCCCTAAACACTCGCTGTATTCTGCTTCTAAGGGTGCGATCAATACTTTTGTCCGCTGCCTTGCGAAGGACTGTGGAAATAAGAAGATCACGGTCAATGCTGTTGCACCTGGCGGCACGGTGACGGACATGTTCCATGAAACGGCCAAAGATTATCTGCCTCACGCAGATAAGTTAACCAAGGAGCAAATCCTCGATGTGAGTACTTCATCAAGAAACATTCCTAAGATCCGATATTAACCGGCCGCACAGATTGTCGCCAACGTCTCGCCCCTAACGCGCTGCGGATATCCCATCGACATTGCCAAGGTGGTCTGCTTTTTGGCCTCGGCCGAGAGTGAATGGGTCAATGGCAAGGTGCTGGGTGTGGACGGAGGTGCTGCTTAATTTATGTGGCTAGTATACACAAGTGATAGCTATGATTCTACGCTACTATTCTCACCAGAAAGCTGTTTTGCCCATTTCAAACCACTAGGGACTCTGTCATACACATATAGCCCAGTAGGAAAGGTCATCAGTTACAGAGTTTCAAGAAATGTTAAAGATCAACAATATATATCAAATGTCTTGCAGGCACTATTCTTTCTACTCGACGGAGTGATTACATTATGTTGAGCACACAAGCACATTAACAATATGCTTCATAGGGACAAAACGAGGTCTGAACCTGCAGGCAAGCAAGCAACACCTCGCTACCTTCCTGCCTGAATGCCTTACAATTCTACAAGAAGGGAATTAGTAGCTTAAAACTCATTGAAAGAAAACACATGGCAAACTAGAGATATTTCAGGCGCCAACAGTCAAGGAAGGGAGCGCAAACCACTTCTTCACCCCCCTCCGCACACAAAACCCAACTTTCCCATCCTCCGCTAGCTTCCTCAAAACCTCCTCCATAAACGGTCCAATAACCATCGTCCGCACCTGTTCATCTAATTGTTCTCCATGGATCGCCTCAATCAACTCGGTAACGGAGACACTCCCCAGCTGCCCAGGCCGCCCCCTTTCACGATGAATCCGGTCCAACGCAACGAGACACTGCTTCTCCCTTCGCATCTTTTGATTTAATTCGCGCGAAATCTTAGCAGGCAAGTTGGGGATTACAGCCCCATGCGCCGGGTATCCGAGCACGCATCCCTGGGACTGCATCTTGCGCAGTGAGTCCATATATGATCCGAGATATTCGACCGCACTCGTACCGTGACCGAGTACATTATCACCGGTAAACATTGCGTTTTCTTCCTCGAGAATAAAGCACATGTGATCGTGTGAGTGCCCGGGGGAATGAACAGCGCGAATAGTAGCTCCCTCCACTTTGAATACCTGTCCATCCATGATCGGTTGCTGGCTCGGCTCTGGGGTATTCTTATATATCGCATCGGTCAGATGAGGATACATGCGCAGTAGATCCGGCACGCCTTTGGAGTGATCGCCATGCCAATGCGTCAGAAATACGTGCGATAAGTCGATTGAGCGCTCGTCAAGTGTGGTCTCGATCAGGTCGGCCCATGATCGGTAACCTTGTGCGGTGTCGATTATGAGTCGACTCTTTCCGGTGCCAATGATATACGTATTTGTTCCTTGCAATGTGAACTTCGGATGGTGAAATTAGTTATGAGCTGTTTAATTCACACCTAGGCAAGATCTAGCATACCTTTCCAGCATTTTGGCCAAGAATTCGGATCACCCGTGGGCTCAGCTGCTCCACATCCAGCAGCTTTGGCAGGTTGGACTGTTGCGTTGCCAAGTAGTCATCGAATGCACACGCATTTAGGGTTTTGTTGATCTGTTGGTAGCCTCCTTCACCCATGATGATTCACTTGTCAGTTCACGAATGAGGATTGTTTGATCTCAGCAGCAGAGGTGATGGGTCCTCTCTAGAAAAATTGAATCGGGATAGGCAATTATTATGCCGGGGTTGCCAAGTCTATGGTTCCGGTGTCCGATTGATACAAGCATTTCTCGGCATCGGGCAGTTCTAAACTTCCAATCACTATTGGATTACCACAAGGCTCACTTGTTCTTGTGCTTGTATATTCTCGGTTTTTGGTTCCAATTCTAGGATTCTATTCACAGATTCCGGCTATGTTGTGCATGCGTGCTCATGGTATCAATCCTTACATGTCAGGACGTTTCGTAGTTAGGTTGGCCTGCTCTTCCATAAAAGATTCCTCGGACTTTCTGGTGGGTGGCATCTTTCGTTTTTTTTTATGCTTCTCTTGGTTTCATGTCATCAGTAAAAATCTCAAAAGACCGTTTCTTGCATTCACTACGCCTTGTAAAGCTTGAAATACCAACCACCACAGGTAGGCAAAAGGGTCTCCTACCACAATAAAAATAACAAGTAGGCTGTAGCAGAGCGTTAAGAAAAATAACAGGAGAAACATTTCAAGCCAACTTATTAGAATTCCTATTCAATAGTATGTCTAAGCTGATTTATCACCACTCTCTCCAAAATGCTCCTTGCCTTCGGCAAACACCTTGTCATAATCATATTCTGTCCAACGAATCTGAGGACAAACACCTGCAAATTTCCACACTCCATCAACCTTTCTGTACCACATAGTGGCAATACCATGAGCATGTCCCTTCACAGCGACTTCCTTCAAAGTGATATCCGTGTACCGTTGGTGTGGAACTCGCAGCTGATGGGTCCCTTCAATTTCGTCCTCACTGGTCTTTTTCCATGCACTGAGACCAACAAAGTGTTGAGTTTTTAACAGGGGATTGCCCAAAAATCGGGGATCGGATGCCATCACAACAAATTCGTCACTAGGCATGGCTTCCCATATCTTATCAAGGAAAGACCGGTAGTCAATCTTTTGAATCGGTGAGATGAGTTTGAATGTAAGCATGGAAAGACATGGACATACCCTCAGTGTGGGTGCGATGCATTCTTTGAGACGATCCCAGTCCTGAGATGCGTTAGCAAGGAAGCATTATGATGGGGATAGTGATCAATTTTGACTCACTTTGGTGTCGTAGCTGTCTGCCCATTCAAATAGAGCACGTTGACAGCCCGTGACCTCTGTTTCTCGTGTCAGGACTAAGGAACCCAGTAAAAGATTTGATTCGGTACAGACCTTCGAAGGTTGGATCTATGGTCATGGTGGATTGAAGAAATCGAAAGAAACTATCAGGCTGGAGCTAATCTGTTTGCGTATTCGAATAAGTAGGCAAAATACTTGATTGCTACATGAAGTCGTGGGAGAACCGCCAGAGTAACATAGTGCTGGAGTTATCCACCGGTCCCGAGTCAATCGGACAATTCCAGGTACGATTCAACCGAGTTAGTAGGCCCCAAATCCGAGTTGGCATGGCTTCGGTGATCAAGGGTAGGCGGACAGCGAGAACTCCATCATTATGCATTCGGATCATCGGGGAATTTGATATGTACCTGCAAGCCAACAATACCCTGTAACCCGAGGATTGCGGCAACTGCCATGAAAGCTATCAATCCAGTTTCATATTCTTCATCGCGTCTATGGTTGAATAAATCATGAACTCCTCATATTACAGATCCCGTCCCACGTAATCATTAATCCAGGGGAGCTAATTTTTGAATTATGGAGAATTTTTCAATATCTCGCTTATAACTCTCCGTCGCCGAATTGATAGAATATAATACCGCGCGAATTCTCGCGCTGATTTATCTAAATTGATAGAAATTGAAGAGGAATCGCTTAAAAAATATATTCTCTCTATATATCTACGTAGAGTAGCCCCCCGGCCCTCTATAGTACGAGAGATAGTAGATCTTCTTCTTTAAAAGCATAGAACTACCCCGGTTCTTTCGGTCGGCGAAAAATAGGTTACGAATTTTATTAAACGACGTCCTCTCCTCTCCTGCCGATTCTCGAGACGGTACAACTATAAGTATATAAAATATAAAGGCCCGAAAATCATTATAGAGTAGTTTAAAAGATAATCCTTTAATTTAGAATCGACCCTAATAATATCTATAACTTTAATAAGGCCGGTTTTATAATAGGATTAACTATAACTATAAAGGTTATTATCAAAAGGGAATACTATAACGTATTTCACTACCGAGCTGGACATACCCCCGAGCTGGACACCCAGAACACCATAGTAAATGCGATAAATTACAACACAGTATCACAACAACATTAGGCTATAGGGACTTTCCCTTAAGAACTAATGCTTTTTAGGTGCTATCTAGTCTCTAAGAGGAGTTTAAAAAAATTCTATGAATTAGTAATTCAGATATATATAATTCAGACCCTCAGTAACGTAATTTTCGATAGTATAACAATATAGGTTATAGGATTCTTTAAAATCGCTATATAGTGTTCAAAAACTTTATCAATAGCTATCGGCAAATAGTAAAAAAAAAAGACGTGGTCGTTGAGTTACCAGCGTAGAATATATCGTATTTACTATGGTGTTCTGGGGTGTCCAGCTCGGTGGTATGTCCAGCTCGGTAGTGAAATACGTTAGTCGGAGGCTAGTTTTATAACTTAGAAATCGTAAATAGGTAATAGTAGTTAACTATATATATACTTCTAGATAGGCCCTTCCTCTATATATAATCTTTAAAGGTAAAGTTCTTATTAAATTATAGTTCGATAGCCTTCCGGAGGACTAGTGTTTCGAAGTTAGTCCTAACGGCTAGACCTCTAATAAAATTAGCTTTTGTTGGCTTAAAAAGCTCTTTATTCCGACTACTTCTTTATATATAAAGGGGGGGTATCGACTTTTAATACTCGACGGCTATATAAGTTATTTAATATCTAAAATTAATATACTCTATAAGTAAAATAAGATAATATTAATCTATATACTAGCGTATTTATCTTATCTTTTATAATCTCTTAACATTAGTTATTTCGCTATATTAAAACGTATATATAGTCGGATAGTTAAATCTAAGATATAGAACGGCATTAACTATATCGATAAACTTAACTTCCTTAAAGTATACCCTCTCGTACGAATTAAAGCTTTTAAATCAGAGACGATCAAAAATAGCTTCGTAGTAGCTAGTTTAGTACTATTTAGACCTAACCGAGTAATTTCTAAGCTTAATATCCGGCTTCGAACCCTAACCCCCCTAGCTAGCCGAGGTAGTAAATCGAGCCGGAATTTTACCCTAAAAACTACCTTTATAGAGAAAGAACTAGTTATATCGGTAAGCTTTATTAATTAAAGCTTTACTTCGTATAAGATCTTGGGGCCTACCTAGCCCGTTAGATCGTATATTAAACTAGCTTATAAAAGGCTTCCGTCTTATAATATATGGTACTATCTTACTCGCTAACGAAAATAAGGAATTATACGCTACTAACGAGAAGTAGAAGTAAAAGCGTACTAGATCCCTGTTACGATATAATCAGACATGAGGCTATTCCCAGATTGGTGCCTCAGGCCTACGGGCGGTTTGACATCTCCGGAGGGGAATCGCCCGTGTTTCCCTATCTTCTCGGGAAGGGTTCCCCGCAGGAACGGGACCCCGCTCCACGTGTCACATTTCCTCCCGCTAGCCACATAGGGAGACTGTATATAAATTGGACCATATGGAGGAAGCCTGACGGCTCCTCAAGAAACAGTCTTTGACTCCTTTGGGAACCATATATCTTGTTATCTTCTCCTACCTGATTGACAGGCACCTACCCTGACTTGTAGAGTATCTCATAACAATCCCGGAGGTAGATACCCGCTAAAGACGGCCTCTTAGTGTAAGAAGCTTCTCAATTGATTACTAAGCTCGTAGAAGTAGATAAAGAACCCTATACCGGTGCCGGTATAAATAAAGAACCGGCTTTAGAACCACGTACGCGGGCTATACTAAGGTATAGTAGGTATAGAGAGATAGGGCATAGATTTAATAGATACCTAGCTAGATAGATGATTTTAGTATATTTAATTTAATGGCGTTACAGTTGAGATAAATGCATTTGAAATTAATACATTTAGTTGGGGTGGCTACTCGCTTACGGTGGCCACTCGCTTGCCGAATACGTTAACTATCACATGTGAATTACCTAAGATAATTCCAACGTTACATGCAGAAAACTGCGTAAGCACGGGAATACTTCCATTCGTCATGACAATCAAATCTGACGTTATAATTCCGCCCCCAGTAGTTGCATTCGTCATGACAATCAAATCTGACGTTATAATTCCGCCCCCAGTAGCTGCATAAGACCGAGCGGCAGTTCCCAATGCCTGTTGCCTTGGAAACTTTGCGCATATGCAGTCGATAAGAGAGAATTTTCATGGGAAGTAATTATCTCCGTTAGATAAGTGAAGTCCGCAACCGTTTTATCGCTTGAGATCTCAATGCTTAGGACTTGCCCAGAGATATATGCAGGTCTCAGTTTCTGCACGGAAATACCAGAGTTGTGTCGTTGTCTCACGCCTGTCTGTGGGAGATAACCGCAATTCCCACCTATAGCGGCGTAAGCTTCTGGCCTCTAAAGGATTTCAATCTAGACAAGGATACAAAAGTACCCAAGGCACAATGCTGTAACATTCTTTGGTGGCAAAACAGAGCCAAGGGAGCGCACACACCTACCTCTGCAGAATGATTACTTACAGTGCTAGTGGAGTCGACAGGGATTAAGAACCTTCTGCTTATTTCAAGTAGAGCGAATGGAGACTGACTGACCATTCAACATTCGCCGCCCCAATCTTGACCTGAGGGGGCTATGTGTTGTATCCACCAACACAAGCCATATCCGAGCATGGGAGCCCATTCTTACAATGCAATTTCTAGTCGATACTCACACCAATGTCTACCACTGCACAATCCCCTCTGGTAGCAGCAGCAGCAACAGCAGCACCTGTTCGCAGGCTGCGTGACAGCTGCAACCGGTGTGCGGCCTCGAAAATAAAATGCAGCAAGGAGAAACCCTGCTGCGCTCGCTGTGCAAAACAAGGGAAGGTATGCGAGTACTTTGCGACAAAGCGTGCCGGACGAAAGCCCGGAAATCGAGCGCAAAATTCAACTTCACCCCCAGTCACGCAGGCCTGGATGCCAGCGACGTTATCCGAGCCCACGGATAGACATCCCTCGCCAATACCACCGTCCACCGAATCATATTCGGATTTCTTTTCTGCGGGCTTCGTGCCATCCGACCCAACGATACCGGCTACGGAAATGGATGTCCTGAACTTTCAAATAGACGACTTCCAATCAACCTCCCTTTCACTACCCATGCTAGAGTTGCCAGATGGGGACGATCTCGATGCACTGCTAGCCTCCAGTCATGAACCCTCAGTCGTGGAAGTGACAACCCCAGCAGCTCGGCCTGCAGACATCCAATACGGCCCTGGCGTGACCTGCCATTTTGCCCGTGCCCTCGGCCTGCTCAAAGATCTCCCTTCTCCGTCGACCCTATGTTCCCCGTCCGTTCGAACTCCATCCGGCCATGCTCCCACAATTTATTCCGTCATCAACTGCAACGAGCAGGCGGTGGAAGCCATCAGTGAAATGCTTCAATGCGATTGCACCGATGACGGACATCTCCTCGCAATCCTAGCAATCATTGTCCTCAAAATCCTCACCTGGTATGCCGTAGTTGTTCGACAAACCCCAAACATTGATGCGGAGAGCGCTGAGTGGGGATTTCCGAGCGTGGATCAGCCAATCCAGAAGCGATATGCGCCAGAAGGGAAGCGCAGCTATGGCGTCGACAGTGACGATCACGTACGTTTGACTGGACAACAGATACTCAGCCAGTTGCATCGCGTGCAACGATTAGTAAACACACTCTCCCAACGCTTTCAGTGCGTAGGTGGTCGAGATGGCGCACCCCCAACCCCCCCGTTCGATAACAATGCGGATCTCTTTACATCCATTGAGACTATGTTTCCATTTCCTATCTCCATTTTCGATCAAATGCAAGCAAACCTGCGCAAGCGTCTTCGTGACTTGTCAGCAGAAATTATGGATCTACTACGGTGATACGATATTTATGATTATGACGGTTTCGGATTATTTTCATTGTGGAGCAGCGGCCTTAGATTTGCATCCGATCAACTGTCAAGACGGATCTATGCCTTGATAAACTTTAGTACATAGGCAGACATATATCTTCACATACTCTTCTTATACTTTCAAATATGTCATTCTCTTCCACGGCGTATGGCTTGCTAGTAGGTGGTGCTAGGCGCAGAGGAAGTTAAGCCTTAGATCTAAGGACCCCAATAACGAGTTTCCCAAGCAAGCGGATCATCCGTAAATTTGTGTCCCAACACCCAAACCCATATTTTGATTTAATAATGAGATGTCTAATGGTTTACTACGTCTATTACGTATTGGGATGGCCACTGATCATCGCCATTTCCATAGGGTATCTCATATTTGTTATTTGCCTCCTGGTAGAAATACGGAATTGCTATTGATCTGGGTAGACTTGGTACTTAATCTCCAACGCGACTGCGCCACCTCGGCCCCTCGATCTCACTTTATTCACCAACACTAGCCGGCCCTCACTATTGCCCATCCCATTCAATAACCCAATGACTTCCGACATTTCATGTTCACGCTCGTTTGCTAACTGCATCAAGGACAAATCTCGTAGACGTGATTCAATTCCTGGATCCGCATGTATCGTCCCCCGTTCAGGTAATGCCGGTGCCGTGAGCACTAAGGTGGCAGTAGGTCTTTTGTGTAGCACGCTCAAATGGGCCCGCAGCTCGCTGTCAAGCTCCGCCATGAGGGACGTCCATGTTGCCCCTGGTTCTGGCAGAGGAAAATTGATTATGTAGATACTGGCATCCTCGATTGGCTGCGGGGTGCCTGGATCGCGGTATTGAACTTGAATTCGTGGGTGTCGGAGTTTCGGCGCTGGGGTGCCATTACTGCTGATGGACGATGGAATAGAGGCAGTTGAGCTCATTTGGGCAATCAGCCGGTAACAGGGGTATTTATTTGCGAGTTCCAGCACGCGCTCAGTGGATCTCGCGCCAACCTATAGTGATATCAGTCAAGCGGTCGCGAATTTCCACATATGCATCTGTAGCATACCTCTACCACCAGTGATCCGGCGCCGATTTGACTTGTCCCCAAACAAGTAAGGATATCTGTTGCGGTATCACAATGATGCCCAAGGCCATATCGAAGATACGCGCGCCACTGTCGCTGCAGTCGCGGGAGCTCGGACTTTTCTGCATTTGCAAAAATGCCCTCGTGGAACATCACCTCTTGAGCCTTTTGCGGTGAATCTCTTACTTGTTTTGTTGCAGCAGCCATCTTCCACGCAGCTGGAGCTGCTTTATCAGCAAGGAACATGGCTGCATCTAGGTACGATGGCTTGGCCACGAAGGCAGCCGATAGTGGACTGTGAGCCACATGTCCCGGTTTTGCTTCTTGTAAGAACCCGCCCAAACTAGCTACACTGACGATGCGCCCAAGTTGTGTCTCCGGAACTCCAATCAAATCCGATACATCTTTCATCAAAGCACTACCGTCCATCGGAATGCATGCAGGAACTTGGAACTCCCCTAGCCACTGGATACAAGCAAGGAGCTGGGTCTATCGAATGTAACATGTTTCAGCTCATCAGCAGATGCTTGTTTTTAGAACCGATTTCAATGAGAACAAACCTGAAGTGCCAGCTGCTGTAAAAAGTCACCCGGCTCAAACAACATTATTTGAAGCCTGGTTAGGTTGGCTAGCGCTAACTCTCGGGCGCGACAAGCACCGTTAGAGCTATCTGGGGTAGTCACACGCGTTGGGTTAATTCCGGAGCTTTGCACAGGGAAAGCGACATGGTGGCTGTGGGTAATAAAGCTTTGAATTGCACTGGACAGCTCTCGAAAACAGGTCTCTAGTTGTGACAGGTCTGCCATTGGGAGATTGGAGATATAATTGAGCAATAGAGTTACCTCTCGGATGGAATTTGGGGTACAATGTTTCAACGTTTATATGCACGTGACTAAGGAGGCTAACAGGCCCCTCGGTTTTCGGGTTTTGCAATTGCAAACGCTAGACATGCAGGTGACGAAGCTAAATTCTGACTTGCTGTAATAGTCCCTGGATGCATGGCAATCGTCTGCAGGTCTGACATCGCATCATTTACGTGGTATTGATGTACGCATCTTACCGGTACTACACTCCGGGAAGATAATACCGAGGTGCAGATTACTCGGCCTCCGATTTGACGCTTGAACAATTCTGACATCGGCGAGATTATTTTCGGCGGAGGGAAGCGTCTGGCGGATGTCGCTCCGCATTTTTGGTGGGGGCGGGCTTGAAGCTCTCGGTAGCGGTTGGACCCCCGAAGGCGTGACAGTCAGAAGCCTGTACTTAGAATATTCAATGTTGAACTAGATCGCATATTCTCGGGTCCGTTCTCTCGCCGGGTGTTTTCATTGCATATCCACTACCAGTCAGCAATGCTGACTCTATGGGCGTTATCTTAGAAATGCTGACCTACCCTGGACAAATGATTAAAGCCCCGTTTCTCCATGTGGGAGATATTTACTCCGTAGACAGGTTATTGTAAGCATTAGCTGTACCGAATGAGCTATGGTGGATATAGTATCGTGGGTGAGCTGTAATTTGGTGGAAATGAGCCCGGGAAGATGATCAGTAATCCCATAGCCCATCCTTGATTGGTTCGCAAGTTGTCTGGAGGAAACAATGTTCCCGATGTTGATCCTCGGTGCTCGGAAAGGCATATTTCGAGATACGAGAGCTTCATGGCTGACACCGATGGGTGTTCCATCAATTCTTATATATAAACCAACACTGACAAGACATGTAGATCGTATCGTACATCTAAGCCATGGGAGAAGCGACATTAGATATCCAAAACGGCGTATTGAGAAAAATGAAGCTCATCTACTTCAGTAATGAGTTTCCCCAAGACGACTTGCAAACAGTTTTCCGCAAGCTTCACAATCACAGCAAGGACAGACGACACTCAGTTCTTGCTCGGTTCCTCAAGGAAGCCACTTTGGCTATTCGTGAGGAGGTACGCCAGCTTCCACTGACATTGCGAAGTCTGATTCCCCCATTTGAGAACATCTTGGATTTTGCAGACTTCACCGACCTTCGCAAGGGCCAACTCTGTGGATCCATTGATGGTATCCTCCTGTGTATGCTGGAATTGGGGACACTTATTGGGTGAGTGCCATTTCACTTAACTGCAGGACTATGTGTGCTGATCATCCCGTTTTAGCTATTATGAAAATAATGAAAATGCATTCAGCACCGATGCCTCGAGTACTAGTCTTGCTGGCCTAGGCATTGGCTTACTGGCAACAGCAGCTGTCTCTATAGCTCCGACAGTGAGTGACCTCGCTCTCGCTGGATCTCAAGTCGTGCGACAGGCCTTCCGACTGGGAGTCTTGGTTGATGAGGTATCGCAAAACCTTGAGCCTCGTGATACCAGCGAGGGCAGCTCACCAGATACTTGGGCATATGTTCTGCCAAATGTCTCTGCCGACGACGTCCAGCCTGAGCTAGATGCCATTCAAAAAAGCGAGGTGACTATATTCCTCATCTCAAATATTGGGAAGCAAAAACTGATAATAAATATCAGAGAATCCCCGGACCAAGCAAGATCTTCATTAGTGCGCGAAGTGCAACTTCTGTCACCATCAGCGGTCCTCCTGCACGGTTGCAGGCTATGTTTCGCAATTCCAAGTTCTTCCACGAGCATAAATGTATTGGCTTGCCGGTGTATGGGGGTTTGTGTCATGCAGGTCATATCTACACCTTGGAAAATGTGCATCATGTGGTTCGAACGCGCTCGATGCAGTTGCTTGATGCCAAATTCTCACCGCGACTGCCCGTATACTCAACCAGCACTGGAACCCCGTTTCCAGCGACCAGTGCAACACATCTCTTTGAATGCATCATCGAAGAAATCCTCACGCAACCCATTGAATGGGACCAAGTTATTAAAGGAGTCGGGAAGCTTGCGGAAGGTCTGGAGGCGACTCAATTCCAACTTGTGGTCTTCCGAATCTCGCTTCCAATTCGTGATCTGGCAGATTATTTGCAGCACAACTCTAGCGTGGACACATTGACAGAAGAGATATTGCCGTGGGTAAACAAAAGCGAGGCATCCGATGAGGGAGGACCACGAGGACCACAGCAGTCTAAGATCGCGATCGTGGGCATGTCATGCAGAATGCCAGGCGGGGCAACCAACACTGAGAAGTTCTGGGAGCTCCTCGAACAGGGGCTAGATGTTCACCGCAAGATTCCCTCGGATCGATTTGATGTGGAATCCCACCACGACTCAACTGGGAAGAGGATGAACACCAGTCATACTCAGTATGGATGCTTCATTGACGAACCCGGTCTGTTTGATGCTCCATTCTTCAATATGTCGCCACGGGAAGCAGAGCAAACGGACCCCATGCAGAGACTAGCGCTTGTGACAGCGTATGAAGCGCTAGAGAAAGCCGGATATGTCGCTAATCGAACTGCTGCGACGGACCTTCACCGTATCGGAACCTTCTACGGCCAAGCGAGCGACGATTACCGTGAAGTTAACACTGGGCAAGAAATCAGCACGTATTTCATCCCCGGTGGATGTCGTGCCTTTGGACCTGGACGCATCAACTATTTCTTCAAGTTCTCCGGGCCCAGTTACAGCATTGACACGGCTTGCTCCTCTAGCTTAGCCACAATTCAGGTAAGGAACCCATCCAATGCGACCAAATATGCCATATATGCTAATTATTTTGTCTTCAGACTGCTTGCACAGCACTTTGGAGTGGTGATATTGATACTGCAGTGGCTGGTGGCATGAACGTTCTGACCAACTCCGATGCCTTTGCTGGACTCAGTCACGGCCACTTTTTGTCGAAGACGCCCAATGCGTGCAAAACATGGGATAGCGAGGCCGACGGTTATTGCCGTGCAGACGCGGTTGCATCCATCGTTCTCAAGCGACTGGAGGATGCGGAGGCGGACAATGACAACATCCTCGGTGTCATTGTGGGCGCAGGAACAAATCACTCTGCCGAAGCCGTTTCCATCACGCATCCCCATGCTGGCCATCAATCTTATCTGGGAAATCTGGTAGCTAACAGAGCTGGAGTAGACCCCCTGGATATCGGGTTTGTTGAGATGCACGGCACTGGCACCCAGGCTGGTGACGCAGAAGAGATCCAGTCAGTGACCAATGTCTTTGCACCGACAACGAAGCGACGCAGCGCAAAGAACCCCCTTTACATCGGGGCCGTGAAGGCAAATGTGGGCCATAGTGAGGCCGCAGCCGGTGTGACAGCCCTAGTAAAGGTCCTTCTGATGCTGCAAAAGAACGCCATCCCACCACATGTTGGCATCAAGAACAGCCTCAATCCCATATTTCCCAGTGACCTGGAGAAGCGGCAGGTCTTTATCCCCTACCAGAAGACTGAGTGGCTGCGGACGCCAGACAAGAAGCGCATGGCTGCTGTCAACAATTTCAGTGCGGCTGGAGGCAACACTACAATCCTACTTGAAGACGGACCAATCCGAGAGGTGACGGAAGCAGATCCTCGCTCAACTCATGTGGTGGCCATATCGGCCAAAAGTAAGATTTCACTCAAAGGCAACCTAGATCGGATGATTGCCTATCTTGAACAGAATCCAGACCTCTCGCTGGCTGATCTGTCGTACTCTACCACTGCACGTCGCTACCACCATAACCATCGTGTTTCCTTTGCAGCTTCAGGCGTTCCCCAGGTCCTCAAGCAGTTGAAGTCAGCTCTTCACTCTGCGGAGACTCACAAACCTATTAAAGGTACCGGAGCACCATCAGTGGCCTTTTCTTTCACAGGCCAAGGAGCATCGTACAAATCGTCCAACTACGAGTTGTTTTCATCCCCCGTCTTCCGGTCTCACATTCAACATTTGGACACTATTGCACAGGGCCAGGGATTCCCTTCATTCCTTCCGGTCATTGACGGCACCCACGAAAAGGAGTATCAACACTCACCTATCCTGACCCAGCTAGCATTGGTCTGTTCAGAGATCGCAGTCGCGAAGTATTGGGCTACATTAGGAGTGAAGCCGGACGTTGTTATAGGACACAGTCTTGGTGAATACGCTGCCCTGCACATCGCTGGTGTACTGTCTGCTAGCGATGCCATCTTCCTCGTGGGACAACGGGCCGCCCTTCTTCAAAAGAAGTGCAAAGCGGGTAGCCATAAGATGCTTGCGGTTCGAGCTTCACTAGCTCAGATCCAAGAGGGCGATCAAGGCTTACCGTACGAGATTGCTTGCATCAATGGGCCAAAAGAGACTGTGCTGAGCGGACCCAAGCATGAGATGGATGATATCACTCCCATCCTCGAAAGCCAAGGGTACAAATGTTTCAGTTTGGATGTCCCCTTTGCCTTTCACTCCAACCAAACGGATCCTATCCTTGAAGACTTCGAAACACTAGCCACAAGCGGAGTACTCTTCCAGGCCCCCCAGATTCCCATCATCTCCCCTTTACTTTGCAAGGTGGTTTTCGACGAAAAGAGTGTGAATGGGAACTATGTTCGTCGCGCAACACGAGAGGCGGTCAATTTCCTTTCTGCGCTAGAGGCGGCACATAACATCGGAATCATCAACGAAGAAACTACCTGGGTGGAGGTCGGCCCTCACCCTGTAGGAATTGGATTTGTCAAATCCACCTTCCCCTCTGTTAACGCAGCGGTTCCATCTCTACGCCGTGGAGAAGATAATTGGACCACACTAGCCCAGAGCCTGGCCACTCTTCATGGGGCGGGCATCAAAATCGAATGGAGCGAGTTCCATCGGCCCTTTGAGAGCTCGTTACGTCTGCTGGACTTGCCCACTTACGCATGGAGCGAGAAGCGGTACTGGATCCAGTATAAGGGCGACTGGGCTCTCACGAAGGGCAACACGTTCTACGATGAGGAGAAGGGCCTTAACAAAGCCCAAGCCACGTTGCCCACGCCAAAGTCAAGTTTGAGCACATCAACCGTCCAGCAGATCATCGAACAAAGCTTTGATGGTGTTGCGGGGACAGTGGTTATGCAGTCTGATCTGATGCAAGCGGATTTCCGTGCCGCAGCCTGGGGTCATAAAATGAATGGATGTGGTGTCGTCACTTCGGTAAGTCTGCTTCAGCACTCAACGTCCTAAAAGCACTTGGACAAATACTAATTCGATCAACAGTCTATCCACGCAGATATTGCTTACACACTTGGTGAATACTTGTATAAAAAGCTCAAGCCCAAGACAAAGGAGGTCCACATGAATATATCCAACTTGGAGGTCCTCAAAGGACTCGTCGCCAACAGCAACGTGGAGAGCCATCAACTCATTCGGGTCGCCGTGACTACATCAAACATTGATGCCAATACCGCCGAACTGACCTGGTACAATGTCTTATCAAACGGGAGTGTCGATGAGCCATTTGCCAGCGCCACTCTTGTGTACGGTAACCCAGCCGAATGGCTTGACTCTTGGATCTCGATCACCCACTTAGTTCAGGGCCGGATCCAAGACCTCGAGCGCCTGGCGGAGTCTGGGGTCGCTAACCGCTTCACCCACAACATGACCTACCTCCTCTTTGCCAACAATCTGGTCGACTATGCGAACAAGTACCGTGGGATGCAATCCGTGGTATTGCACGAATTTGAAGCCTTTGCCGACATTACCCTGTCCACCGAGAAAGGTGGCACCTGGACAGTTCCTCCATACTTCATCGACAGTGTTGCCCACCTAGCTGGCTTTGTCATGAACGTCTCGGACGCCATGGACACTAAGAATAACTTCTGCGTCACGCCTGGCTGGCGCTCGATGCGATTTGCCAAACCACTCGTGGCTGGCGCCCAGTACAAATCTTACGTGAAGATGATCCCGACTGTCGAGGATCCAAGTGTGTACCTTGGCGATGTGTATGTTCTCCAGAACGGATTGGTGATTGGAATGGTGGGTGGGATTCGATTCCGCCGGTATCCACGAATTCTGTTGAGTCGCTTCTTCTCGGCGGCTGATGACACCAATGCACCACCAGTCGCTGCCACAGTTTCTTCGAAGTCTCATATTTCGACTGTTTCTCAGCTAGCCCCTCCGGCAGCAGTAAGCGTGCCCAACGTTACGAAAGCCACCTCTGTCATCCCTGTTGCCGTCAATGGCGTCAAATCGGATACTGCTATTAAGCCTCCCGATGTGATTTCGAACGGCATCAAGCCTGCGACTCCTGCCCTAGCTGTCGATGTGGTTTCTGATACCACGACTGCCAAGGCTATTCGGATCATTGCATCAGAGTCCGGACTCGACCTTGCTGATCTGACTGACGATGCGAGCTTTGCAGACTTGGGGATTGATTCCCTGATGAGCTTGGTCATTGCGGAGAAGTTCCGAGCGGATCTCGGGGTGGTGGTTGGAGGTAGTCTTTTCTTGGAGTATCCCACTATTGGGGACTTGCGCACTTGGTTGGAGGAGTACTACAGTTAGAACTGGCATGTGTTCTTTTTGTCTTTTTGTCCCATGCGTTCTGGGTAAAGATTGTGTGTGTACATGGAGTTATTTAATGTTAGAAAGGGCTGAGGGGATTGTATGTCCACACGCCTTCGTTTGAGATATGTTCTTTTGCCTGTTCGATCTCTTTTGGTTAGGGATTTTTGATATATAAATTCCAAGGTTACATTATGTGAATTAAATGGTGACGGGTGAATCGCAACAGTAACACACCGGCGCTGTAACATCTAGCAATATACTACACAGACTCCATGCATATATAGATACGGAGAAAGGTAATGGCGAGCTAGGAGAAGAGAGAGCAATACTACTGTATTGTGCTAACTGAAATAGCTAGAGACTCCCTTCTATGGCTGAGGGGAAAAGAAGGAGAGGAGAAACTAGCTAGTAGAGAAGTCCTGGCAAATAGGGTCAGGTGACCACACGTCCCGTGATCCCAACCATTAAGGAAGAAGGGGTTAAATTAATTGACGCGTTTTGGGTGAGGTGCGCAGCTCGCTTACCGAATACGTTAGTTGGCGTCTAATATACGCTCGCTGATATTATGTGTAGAATTTTGGCGGCCCCCTAAAAGGGGCGGCTACTAGCTCCCTAGCGCTACTATATCTTCTACTAATATAAAATTGTGGTTAGGAGATAGAGCCGGAAGTTACAATTAACTTGCCATTAAAATGAGAGCTGTAGCCCTCGGCGTTATGGTGTAATTTCAAAAATTAGTTTCGCGCAAAGATACGCGTTTTTGTTGGTCTCTTCTTCCTTCTTCCTTTGCTCCGCAAGGACTTTATCCGTTACAGTGAGAACAAAAGGCAATTGGGTTTGTCTCAGATTAAGGCGCTAGGCCGCTCATCTTAGCAGATACGGGGTATAGATCGTCTCTTCCCCCTGTAGATCACTCCCACAGTGACCACAATTGTAATAATTTTCGGAAATTTCCCACGTATATGTGGGGCAAACATTGATTAAATATATGCAGATGATGTGTTCGCGCATTCAGAAGAGGCTAAATTTACGGATTCTTTGTGGTAAGGTTGATAAGGTCATTGTTCAGGATGTATATGTTGTAGTGTCTTGTAGTGAGTGCGGAGTAG
Source organism: Penicillium hordei (assembly GCF_028827395.1). Lineage (NCBI taxonomy): Eukaryota > Fungi > Ascomycota > Eurotiomycetes > Eurotiales > Aspergillaceae > Penicillium > Penicillium hordei. The sequence goes on along the minus strand of NW_026623146.1, from coordinate 1,493,110 downwards.
TTTCATCTCAACCCGAAAGATCCATAGATAGGCAGCACATGTTAAGGACATGTTAAACTTATGAGAAACATGTCGTACATTGCATTGTCAGCTCACTGCCCCACTTAAAAATATTACAAGGCAGGGTTTCATATAAACATTTTCACGCCTCATGTGAGACAACTTCACAATGTCTCGACGAACGGCAACAGTGATCTTGGCAGACCCCAGACTTAAGAAGCGACATTGGCCCTAGTAAACTTGAATTATTTACTCTGTCTAGGTGAACCATTTTTTTCTAAACATCTTCTCGGTCTTTGCTGTAAACATGAAATTCAGCTTTGCTCTATTCTTCGTGGCTGTGGCAGTTGCAGACAGTCCAGCCAAGAGGGCCGGTACGATCTCAGTTACTGGCTCGCCCCCAGGGTTCGCATACGGCGTCACCGGAGGTGGAAAGGCGGCGCCAGTTTATCCCACCGATGTCAAGAATCTAATCGAGCTTCTGGAATCTGATGATCCTCAGGTCATCGTTATCGACAAGACATTTGATTTCATCGGAACGGAAGGAACAACGAAGGGAACAATTTGCAAGTCATATGGCGCCTTTGAAGATGGCTGCCAGTCCACGATCGATATCGGAAAAGGATGCGATGGTAAACCGTCCGAGCAGTATGAGTGGGATACTGCTGGAGTCGAAGGAATCCGTGTTCACTCAGACAAGACGATCATCGGAGTCGGAAACAAGGGTGTTCTCCTCGGCAAAGGACTGAGAATGGTCGATACCTCCAACATCATTATTCAGAACATTATGATCACCAATCTCAACCCACAGCTTGTCTGGGGTGGCGATGCGATCACACTCTCTAACACTTCCAATATCTGGATTGACCATGTTACGGTTAGTCAAGCTCTCCTGTCCATAATTATAGCCTCACTGATTGTTACCTGGATTTTAACTAGACTCAATACACTGGCCGTGTACACTATGTCTTTGGCCAGGAGGCGAACTCCCATGTTACCATCTCCAACAGCTTCATGAATGGCGCAACCAATTTCTCTACTTCGTGTGACGGACAACAATACTGGGGATTGGAACTTGTCGGGGCCGATGACCAGATCACCTTTGCAAGTAAGTGTTTCGAACCATACTACCCCGATACCAATCTATAGGAACCTAGGAGACACTAACATCTGTCCGCTAGACAATTACGTATACCGCACATCGGGCCGTAGTCCTGCACTGAGCGGCAAGACTCTCTTCCACGCCGTCAACAGCGTGTGGGAGAATAACAGTGGCCACGCCATTGAGGGTACTGACGATGGCCAAGGTCTCTTCGAAGGCTGTGTCTTCAATAATGTCACCCAAATTGTCGGGGATTACGTCGGTCAACTCTTCAGCTCACCGGATGCTACTGCAAACAAAGCATGCTCTGCCGCGCTCAAGAGGGACTGCGAGACGAATATTCAAGTTGACAGTGGTCCTTTTACGAATGCGGATACTAAGTTCTTCTCTAACTTCGCCGGTCTCACCGTCGCAACTGCAAGTGCAGCTTCGGCGGCCCAGGCAAGCGTCCCAACCATTGCTGGAAACACGCTTAACAATGCCTAATAGCGAGGAAGAACGGGATGATAACGAAGAAGAAAGGATAGAGGATTGAGCTGAGCTAGAGCGCATAAGGCTCGGGCAGAGTGACCTCACTGTTGTGTGGGATGAACAGGAGAAGCAGGAAGCAGGATTGATAAGAAAAAGTCACCTCTAAGGACAACCTTGGAAATACGGCGCGCTTAGTAATTTAATATATACATCTCGACGGTCTTGACTCTTGGCTAATTCATTAGGCTGAGGAAACTCGTAGGTAGCCCGTAGGGGCCACACAAATGACATGATAAACACGAAGTAGATCAAGCGATTTAATAGGTTGCACCACTTATTAGGGTTTAGTGACTGTTAGCGAACTGGAGAAGATATGCGCGGAAGTTGTGAAGAGAGTCTATGGAAAAAATAGGCAGTCATAGGTGCTTATGTCGGATTGGATACGATGATTCCATTTGTCAGTTATAGAGATATTTTCGATGGTACTGGAAAACATCGGGCGGCGCCAAGACATACTGACAGAAAACTGGCGTACGAACAATGTATGGTATAGATGACCAATGTTGACAACTCTCTAACGTATTTCACAAGCGAGCCGCCACCACAAGCGAGCCGCCATCTCCAAAACACATAGTAAATGCGACATATTCTATATTTATATCTTAACAACCACGTTCTTATTTTGCTTCATCGCTTGTCGATAACTTTTGATAAGGCTTATTAAAACTATATATCACTTTTAAGAAATAGAAATAATATATTAGCCTTATTTTAAAACTTACGGAAAATTATATTGCTGTAAGCTAGAAATATATATACAGTAAACCCCCGTTATAACGATACCGGATATAACGATAACCCGGTTATAACGATCGGAATTCGGTGCTTGAATTGATCCGCCATACAAAAATCGTTAAAACCTCTTTTCTACGATTATCGTTAATTCATCTGCTCCCCTACGCAAAATATCGTTATATCTAGTGCTTTATTAAGCAATTCAACCAATTAAAATGCCTCGCCGATCTATCCAAACCTCCTAAAAGATCGCTCTTCGACAGTACTACCGAAGCCACCCCTTACTTATATATAAGTAGTTAGCTAATTGGTTCTACGAGACTTATAACTATCGTATTTCTTAGTCTACAATCTCTAAAATCCTTTCCTCCCGATACCTTTACTTTAACGCGGAGCTCTCGAAGTATCAATTAAACGTAAAACGGGCTCGGATAGCGCGGTAGCTAGACCTTAAAAAGGCCCTTATTTACTAGATAAAAGTCGCTAAATCTTATATTCCTATAACCTAGGAGGTTATACGTAAAAAAGCACGCTTTTTCTAGGGCTAGCTACCTATTTATATAGGTATTAAAATACCTATATTTAGTAATAGCTAGCTTACTAGGTTTTAGTACCGTGAATCAATACGTAATCGTTTATACTATAGTGAAGATAGAAGTACTCCGGAGCTTACTTCTAAGGCTATGGTTTTAATTCGTTAAGCTCTTCAATTATATAGCCCTTAGGATATATTTAATTGTGACGAAACTAGCCTTTTTTTAGAAGCGTATCCCTGACCGAGGCCTTTTAACCCGATCTTTACCTAGAAGAAAGAAGGAGAAGGCTAGGATTATAGCCTTATTTTATTATAATTTAGATGGATCTAAGAAGCTAAAACCATGGTTTATTGGTATATATTCTTACTCCCTACGCCATTGCTAGTTATACTTACCATTGCTTACTATGCTTGCCATTGCTAGCTATACTTGCCATTGCTAGCTATGCTTGCTATTACTAGCTATACTTACCATTGCTAGCTATGCTTGCTATTGCTAGCTATACTTGCCATTGCTAGCTATGCTTACTATTGCTTGCTATACTTGCTATTGCTAGCTATGCTTGCCATTGCTAGCTATGCTTACTATATTATTACTTCCTATACTAATAACTACTATATAGGCATAGCTAAGAAGCCCCGTGCTTTTACTACTTCCCACGTTAATATTAATAATCTTAATATACGCTAGAACTCGAATAATAAAGCCTAGATAACTAGTAAGATCTTCGAAGACTAGCTTCGGTAGTTTAACGCTATAATGATTTATAGGAAGGTAGTACTTCTTATAGATAATTTCTCTACGTATGAATCTATAGTAAAGGCTATTAATAATAGTACTTTACCACTCTAAAATACCTTGATTATATAGCTTCTACCGAATTTAACCTCCCGTTTTCAACTACTTGATCAAGGTATTATTAATACGTAGAAAGCGTATTAGAAGCGCTAATAGGTTAAATTCATACTTTATAAGTTTGATGGGGGTCGAGATCCTATAGCTTTAATAAATATGCTAAGAGCTATTTAATAGGGTATTTAAGCTTAGGATCTTAATATATTAGCTCTTATAATTAAGAACTACTTCTAAAAAGGACTCTTAGTACCGTTTAGTATTCTAGATCTAGATACTACTACTACTAGTAGTAGTATTTAGTCGCTAGCTAATAAGATATCTTCTAATATACTTATTATACGGCCTTAGGTACTAAACCTAATAGATATTGAGCACTTTCTTAACCTAGTTAATGAGCTTGTATAAGATAGTATTAATACTATTAATAATATTGTACTAAGCGAGTTCCTTAGAGAGATTGATAAGGATGATATAGTGGTTAAAGAACCCTAGATTTAATACTATAAAGCTATTTAGGCTTTGAAAACCCTTTAGTTATATGAAGAGTAGTAGGAATAGGGTAAAACCAAGTTAATTACTGCTCTATCTAGACATAGGAGGTTAATTAAAGCAAGGAAAATAGGGGGGCAGAAGCAGAGCGATATTAGGAGCTTTTTTAGTGCCTAGATTTGTATGTAAACTAGAAATATATATGGTACCTTGATTTAACGATAACCCGGATATAACGATATTTTTCTCGTGTCTGTATTGTATCGTTATAACGGGGGTTTACTGTATCTCGATAAATAAGAGCCAAACATTTCCTAAACTCTCTAAAGAGGGTAGATATCATCAAAAGATCATTAGACTACAAGTTAAGGTGCTTATAGGCCAACGTTATTAAGATCTCAAATTATAATCTATCGCATTTACTATGTATTTTAGAGATGGCGGCTCGCTTGTGGTGGCGGCTCGCTTGTGAAATACGTTAACTAAATTGACAAAACCCGCTTTTTCAACAATCTGTGCGGACCATGATGACTAACTATAATATGCACTTTTGTATGGTATGTCTGGTACCGAATGTCACATGATGTTCCGGTATATTACTTTCTACCATGTATTCGGACTTGGTATTCGACACATACATCAGAAAGAGGAAGATAGCGGGCGGGACCTCGGAAGCGGGCCTGAAGTACGTAAGTTATGAACTCCGCCGTAGACCTCTGGACAAAGGCCAAACAAGCCGATGCCTATAACGTTTGGGCCTTTTTGGTACGGTGAATGATGCCAAGACCAATTTTCCATTAAAAGTGGAAACTCTATATTAGACTAAGAGGATCAAATGGTACATGCATACATATCTGTATATATATATATATATGTACTTTCTGGTGAGGCATCTTTGCTATGATCTGGATCACCGAGCTCCATCACCCCTGTCTTTCTCATACCCACCTTAAACTCGAGCAGGCTCCAGAGACTGCAACTGGTTTCTGCTCAAACAATCTAAGTTTACCTTAGCCTTTATATGTGAGGTTGATATTAAGCTTTACATCAAGAAGTCAAAAGGTAAAGTCGATCTTAGACATAGAGCATGAAGAAAATATTTACCTCGTTAACCTTTCTGCCAATGGTGCGTTGGTAAAACACCGCCAAGAAGTACCCGGGCATTGCATTGAATACGAAACATGGTATACGTTGGAAGAAGTTTAAATTGTTCAATTTGAAGTTACAGGTTGGCGGGGAGGGCCGGCTAAAAGTTAATGACCAACATACACCATTTTATAACCGATACTTCAATATTCCTATACTTCTAACTGCGATGTGGATATTACCCCAACATTCTACTGTTGTTTAGTCGCGCTCGAGTATACTGCAAGATTTTCTGGTTTTATCGAGGGCTTGGGTGTTCGTCTGTTTCTTTGGACATTCCTGTTGAGATTGTGTATGTTGATAGTCAAGATAAGATATATGGCAGTACTGTTTGAAATAATCATTTAGCAGTAATGTCAAAAAAAAGAGTACATATATTGGAGTTCCTCATTTGGCTAGAATGCCTGCTATTGCAGCAATCGAGGGCCTTTCTAAATTTTCGACATTTTACCAGGTGTCGAACCACGAAATATATCTGTATTCTAAATATCATTGATTTGGGTGAGGTAGGAACTATACTAAGACTGTTGGCCCCAGGGGTGCATGATGTGAGTGATCACACCCCGTTTGTCCGACGACTATAGTTTTATTTAGATCATTTTCTCTCCTCTTTCCCCCCGGAGTCTGTAATTCAGATAGTTCCAATACATTCATATTGATCCCTCTTTCTTGTTATTTCCTCCGAGGATTATGGCGTAGCGAAGCAGTTACCCCGATTGTGCCACAAGGAATTTCGAGGAATCCCAACTCAAACGCACAACACTATTTACAGGTTACCCTGGCCGGCGCTACCAGCAGGGTCAGTGCTGGCACCCTCCGCAGCGGGGAGAGTCTCGCCCTTCAAGCTCGACAGAACGTCAGAGGAGGTGCCGGTCAGCGTGCCTCCGTTGGCGTTGGCGACACAGGAGCGACCAATAGAGGAGGAGCAGGTGCTGGAGTCACTGTCGGAGGAAAAGAGGGCACCCTTGAAGGTGGCTGACTCGAGAACCTCCTTCACGTTAGAGAAGTAGTTACCCTCCGCAAGAACGTAGCCACCAGAGCCAATCTCGAAGGCGTGGCCAGAGTTCTCGTCCCAGTAGTTGTTGACAGCGTGAAGGTAGGTGTTGTCCTGGACCTTAGGGGCACGACCACTGGTCTTGTAAAGGTAGTTGCCCTTGAAGGTAACCTTGTCACTGGAGCCATCAAGGTACACGTTCCAGTAGTGGTGACCGTCGCAGGTGGCAGAGTAGTCAGATTCACCGTTGATGTAGTTGTTGGTGATAGAGACACGGTTGTCAGCCTCAGTACCGAGGACGTAGTGCTGACGACCAATGCGAGCAGTCTAGATGATGAGTCAAGTCAGTGAATGTGAATTGCTGGGAAGATCTGTGGAAGGAACGAACGGTAATGTGGTCGAGCCAGACTAGGTCAGCTTGGTTGATGGTGATGGCATCACCACCCCAGACGTACTGAGGGTTGATGTCTGTGACAGCGATGTTCCTATAATAAGCCGATTAGCGTGCATTCTAACGAAGCCCTCGGCCTTAAAAACCGACACAGGGATTCAACGTACTGGACAATGACGTTCTTGACACCGTTGACGATGCGCAGACCACGGCCCTTAATAATACCAGTGCTGCCCTCACCAATCAAGGACTTGTTGGAGCCAACATTGATACCGAGCATACCGGCGTTTTTGCTTAGAGACATGTTAGCATCGAGGGGTTAACAATTATAGCCCGGGTAATGGGATACTAACTAGGTAACGGTAGTGGTAGCGGCATCAGGCTCATAGTTGGTGCACCAGTCGTCCTTGTTGATAGCAACCTGGCAGGCGGAGCCAGTACCCCAAGGAGTACAACCGGAGGTGGTGGTGCTACCCTCAGTATCGGTGAAGTCAAAACTAGCATTCCGCCATTGTCAGCGGTCATGCATCCACGGCAGGAACTCTCTACTCACGTCTTGCTCAGAACAATCACACGAGCCTCGTCATCACCGAGGTAAGAGACCAGCTCATCGGTGGAGGTAGGGTAGACAGGGGTAGCTTTACCGCCACCAGTGGCGGAAGAAGCGAAACCCTCAGGAGTGCCGGAGACACCGACAGCGGCGACCTTGGAGGCAATAGCGGCAATGGCCGTGAGAACAAATGCGTACTTCATTTTTGAAGTTGATATGGGTAGTATATAAAGAGTGACGGTGAACAACAAAAAGCAAACGAAATTATGAAGCGCACAAAAGAAAGGCAAAGAGAGAATGGATTGTTGTGAAATGGATGGAAGGACAAATGATGTTTACTTATATAACCGTGATTTTAGGTTATGAGATATGTTCCAAGGTTTCGGCCATTCAACACCTCCTTAGGTTCTCCACTCGGATAATCCCCGGTTGAAATGAGTGGATGTGTTGAGAGTGGATGTGATGAGAGTGGTTTCGGAAACCAGCGTAATTGAGAGGATCCTGGTGGAGATGTCACAGCCGATCAGTCTGTGACTATCGTTGCTTTGGGAAGGGGATCGTCAGTCATGCTATCTCCGAAACGCCGGCACAAAGACAAACCCAAGAAAAAGAGTAGAGCCGCGGGCGCTTCATTTAATAGTGTTTCATTTAGATCGATGGCATAATTGTCCACGTTTTCTTTTTCCCAACATTAACTTTAAATAATCGGGCTTTCTTTACGGAGTAATTTCTCCAGGAATCAGGACCTTCCCTGACAAGACGTGCTAATCGTTCTTGTGCGGTCTCCTTTCCATACTTGAGGTATCCGCACTACGAAGACAGTAATTAAACCGAGATTTAATGCAGTTCTACATTAAAAGGGGAATTGAAAAGGGATGTAATGTATTTGGATTATAAAGAGTGGAACTACAACAGGATTCGTCGTACCCGTATTTCGTGCTATAAAAATTGACTAAAATGCCATTGAGGAAGACTTAGGTCATATCAGGAAGGCAGCATGGAGTAGCTTCTACTATGTATGCTATTCACAAAAGTACGAAGGTGTGGTTTTCCTATGCAGGAACAAGTTTAGGTCCAAGGCAAACTATAGTCATACGTGAAATCTGATAACACTCTGGCAAAATTGACGAAAGCAGATAACATTTGGATTTCAACCCACTAGATATATACTAGGCAATTTTATGGTATTCTGCATCCAACTCTTCACTTTCGGCACAGTATGGACCGTGGTTTGCGGATTTCCTATTCACCGAAAGTGGGGTCACAAATAAGCTTTGCATAAATTAATTATCCGTTATTATCCATTTTGATATGAATTCTTATATATTTATCTTCGTGGCTGTACCTACTTGGTAACTAGATGATGCCGTTCTACCATCACCGCCATTTAAACCACATTGTATTGTTGAAGACATATTTCCATCACATAAGTGAATCCCCTGGAATATTGTCAGCCCTTCTTGAAGCCCTTTGTCGTCCAGCAACTGCTAAGACGTTTCTCTTCTCGATTCTTCGACCCCTTTGTCTCCGTCAAAGTCCTCAGAAATCTACCTCATCGCCGAGGCAAGCTCCACAAGACCGTGCGAATGATTTGGTAGGTAGGAGCTAGCAAAAGAATATAGTATTCTTGTGTGTTCCGTGCACAGCTTGCCCTACAGCCACCCCCTTTAGTTTGAACGGCCACTTAATTTCCCGCTGACTAATATTAAAACCTACCCGTCAGTTTAGTCTGCGACGCTTTAATGTAAATATTTATTGATCCAACTACAATGGCAGTTTCATTCTCGGTAACCTGGTGTATAAACCATCGGAGAACAAAAAGAATTGTAACTGGAATTATTATTCGATTCCAGCATTAGCAATCTTAGCGGTAATGCCATAATAGGCATTGACGAGGCTGTTAGGACCACCGGAACATAACTCTCTGCACGATATATATAATATTACTATAGCTATAAGCGTATAGGTAGATCCACTTACTATATTATATAATTCGACTCGGCGGCTAGGCGGGACGGAATAGATTAGGCTTTAGTTTTACGGCTACGATAGTAACGGGTTGGCCTTAGCAATAGGACGTATAGTTTACCTCGAGGAAAGCTTCGAGCGGTGGTTAGAGTAAGCGTACGGGAGTGGTAGAGAGGAGGAGAGAGAGGAGGACGATTATATAGAAGGAAAGCTTTCACGCTAAGAAATATGGTATAGGTACGAATGACGTTACATATTTTCTAAGGCATTAAAGACTATTGTCGACCTAATATTCTAGGTACCTATTCATAACCCTAGCTAGGATATACGTTCAGGCAAATTGATATAATTATATAGAGGGGAAAAAGACTGCATACTATGTTTTCAATATAGTATTTGCAAAGTGAGGGTGGATCTGAAATTCTGCCTCCCAATATAAACCAATGAGAAAATTATGTTCCAGTGGTCCCAAGAGTCACCCGTATATGGGTCAGAGTAAAAAAAAGTGACGCGACTCCAGATGGATTTAGTTAACTTTGCGGAACCGGAGTTTCTTATCAATTCAGGGGTTCTATACAATTAACGGCAATTCAATTCGAAAAGGGTGTTGTATGATGGACAATGGGCAGTCAATAACATTGGCTGATTAGCTCTAGTGATCATTACTTCCTCATCCAATGAACAGCTATAGCAGGTTAAGAAACTCAGCGCAGAGTTCACTGTCTACTACCATAAGAACTAGGGATGGCAGAAGTATGTTGTGGACGTGAGTAAGGGCTGTGGTACGCACATTATTCTAGAAACTGGTGGTACTGACCCTATTGTCAAGAGCTTTGAGTGTGTCGCATACTGGGTCTCGTCAATTGTATTGGTTATACCTCGTGCAAGAGCAGCATTGCGGGCGACCAACATAATGTGAGCCTACTTTGCCACTGAGCAAAACACCCGCTATAAAAGGCATTATCAACGGGTCTACTCCGTACTGACTGGTTTAAAAAAATGGAGGCAATACGCGGGAAGCCCAAGATCCACCCTATTTTCAATCGAGTCCTTGCGTTTGATCAAGCAAAAGATGACTTCTCATGGAGAGTAGTGGTCACTTTGGTAAAGTTTTTATTCAAATTAAACTGTTAAGCAAAACTCCAATGATGTCTATAATGGGACGGTGTTCGACCACAACCAATCTTTGCACAATTAACCAAGAGGGGGGAGGTTGTAAGATGTCATACAAAGTAAACCATAGTGGATCTTTCATTAGGCTCCTCTATTCAAGTTAAAGATAAGACCAAAGTGGGTTCGAATTATTTTGCTTGCTAGTATATAAATCAATGCATGTACGAACCGTAGTCATTGGTCATCGATATATTAAGGTGAGGCATAAGCCCCACCTCGGCACCGCGACCCCGAATTTTCGGTTAGGGATATTGTGTTCATTTACCACACAGCAGAAGGCCAGTCGGTCTGGGTGGTCTGGGAGTTATTCGACTTCGGTCCTGATTATTCCGCGGTCATTCTCAGTGGCCATTTATCAATACCCTTGATTCAACACTCCAGCGATACTCCATGTTGATATAATGACGATTAGCTGCCATTCACCCGAGTTGAAGAGTCTTGTTTGTGGACGATTGATATTCAATTGTCACATTACTTCACACGAGGCTAAATACTAACATGCTTTTCTGATAAAATGTGTAACGACTAGACATTGTTTCTGGCGAGATAATCGGCGCTAAAAGGATAATCGGTGTATCCAGTGCGAGTCATTGGTGTGAAGAAGCTCGGCCGGTGATACATATTCAAATCGAGACCGTGCTGAATGCGGAATGGTAGATCTGCGTTGGCGAGGAAGTGTCTCCCAAACACAACTGCGACATCGTTGTTTCGATATTCACTGTCAACTGCACTTTTTGCGGAATTCGCATCAAACCCACCAGCCACCAAAACGGGCGATGTATGGCCCCAGATATCCAATGCAAACTCGATACCCTCCGCCTTTTCAACACTCACGTTGTTGTTGACCCGAGATTCAATAACATGAAGATATCCGAGCTTGAGATCCTTCAGCGCCTCAATCAGATAAGAGAATTGAGGGACTGGATCCGCCATTCTCATCCTCTGGAAGCTGCTCCAAGGGCTGATTCCATATCCGAGCTCATCCGCACCGATAGCGTTCACAATAGCTGTGGCAACTTCGATTCCAAATCGTGCCCGGTTTTGAATGCTACCACCCCATCTGTCTGTTCGCCTATTGCAAGTATCTTGAAGGAATTGATCAACCAAGTATCCATTGGCGCCATGGACTTCAACGCCATCAAAGCCCGCGCGAATGGCGTTCTTGGCTGCATTGGCGTAGTCTGTAATAGCACCTTGGATTTGATCCTCTGACATTGCCTTGGGAACCGGAGAAACGTCTGTCAATGGGATCGGGCTAGATGATAAAACATCGTAGCCCCCTTCCTTCTGCAAAGTAGTCGCGTCTGCAGCACGACCTGGGGCAAACAATTGGCAGACGATGTAGCATCCACGTGCGTGGACTGCGTCGACCACCTTTTTCCAGCCCGCAATCTGGGCATAATCCCACACTCCAAGTGCATTGGGAAACCCGCCATGGGTAGCGGATATGAGCGATGCTTCCGCGATGAGAAGGGTACCGGGAACGGATGCTCGCTGGCAGTAATACTCTACGGCCATGGGCAACTGGACATGATTGTCATCCGCCCGGAAGCGCGTAAGAGGGGCCATTACCACGCAGTGCTGCAAAGACATAGTTCCGACTTTGAGTGGTTGAAAAAGCTTGGTCATGGTTGCAATGTTGTGTGGAATAAGAAAAAATGGCAAAAATTCCAACCTTGTCAACTAATCTCTTGTACGGCAAGGTGATGCTTATTTATATTGCAAAACGATAGTTATTTTCCAGTGGAATGAGTACGTGATTCATCTCCAATCCATATTGGTCAGCCGGAAGCGCCACCTGGGCAATATTCAACGTCTCCAATTGTTCTCCCAGGGTCATGGTCTTGGCATGGAGGTGTTTAGCTACCTCCAGAAGAGCTCGAAAAAACCTGCTACCGATTTGCCTATCCGATGTACAGATTATGTGAAGGACTTCATATAAAGCTAAAAGGTAATTGAAGATAGTTCATTGGAGAATTGCTGCTTTTATGCTATAAGTATCGTATGGATACATGTGGTACGATATGGTTACCGGTCGCCTCTACCGTTGAACAACTTGCATGTTCGATAGGAGTTGCCTCATACTTTGGAATGCCAAAGACTGCCGATGGATTTCGGGAAAACGCAACATTGGCACCGTCCAACAGAAGAAGACGCAAACCCAGACATACCCAATAAACTTGCCTAGCCAGCTTTCTTTGAGGGCCCGAAGATCGTGCTCCCGACTAGCTCTCCATGTTAACTGGCTAAGCGTCTTGACAAAAGTGGACTCGCCCATACAACCGAGAAAATTGAGTAGAAACCAATAAATATTCAAATGCCAATCAGGGCTGTCGCGCTTCCAGTCAATTAATGCGTGAGCGGCGCCCGAAAGCCCAAATGCAACCAAGGCAATGATTGCCTTGTGGGCGAACGACCGAGATGAGCACCTAACTACCCGAAGGCTGATGTATTCTCCAATGCTTCTGTAAGGCTTCATGGGAAGCGTGTGCCAGAATCTTGACCAGAAATTTCGCAGCCCGACTGCCTGTGAGAGATCTCCAAAAAGGGGCGGCCAGTCCTCTGGATCATCCACGCCGATCGTAACAAACAGCGTGGCCATCAAGGCATTTGTCCCGTCGAGATACACAAACGTCGTCCAGAAAGACGAGAAGGTGACGAACGTCACATTCAAGCACTCTCGCGCCGTGAAGCCCCCCAAGGGTCGCCAGAGAGATTGTTGATACGGAGCAACATCATCCGGCAGGATGTCAATGACAATTTCGTCAAATAGCGCAGGGGAGATGCGTGCTTGGATGATGTAGTATATGACAAGCTTGGAGAGTTGTAAGATAAGGAATACCCCGCGAGACTGTTTCCCTGACCGCTCCTGGGAAGTCCGGTCGGTTGGATGCGTACGTATCAAACGTGGATTCAGCCAAATTCGGCGAAAGTAACCGAAGTCAAAGCAGGTGCTGAATCCAAGCGTCGTTAGATCTGAACTGGATGGGCAAGGTGGTGGGATCTCTTCGAGGTGTAAGATCGATATGGTGTGCAGGACATATCCTGTTAATGCTTGACCCCAGACCAGTGAGACGCCAGGGGCAAATGGCACATGAAGTACCGCAGACAAGGAGAGGAAGGCGGGTATTAGAATCAACGGCAGTAGTGCCAGGCGTTGTCCCTGTTTTGGTGTGTGCAAAGAGATTGCGAATGCAAGTCCAGAAAGCGCAAGGTAGAGCACTGGTGGCAACGCTTGGATTATTTGTTCCAACGCCATCATTCTTTTCATGCTCGGTACCTTCTCTTCCTAAATCGGTTCTTTGCGGCAAAACGGTGCAAATCCGGGTGCGGCGCACCTGATATAATTCGCGCACCCTTCTCTGGTGCGCCCTCTCCCCCTATCTCTGTCGAAAATTTCCAGGGTGTTAATTTGAACATGGGGCCCGGGGGCGGGAAAGACTTGCGCCCAGGTGCCGAGGTGGAACTGTGGAGCAGGACCCAGGCCCCAAGTGGGAATTGTGTACAACGGCCCCCAAAACACATAGCATATACGCGCAGATACAGCTCCACACTATTTGCATATTGTTAGCGTCTACTAGGCAGATGAGATCATGAAAGGCACAATGCAGTATTGTAGTTGGTTGTATGTTGTACAGATAGAGATAGGAGGAAAGAAAGATCTAGTCTACTACTATAGGAACGTGTGACAACTGAGAGTTCAAACAAATATCCTCATGCAAATACAATATATACGCTTCGAGCCATTTTAGATGTTCCCACTATGGACCCTCCATTTGCCACTACTGTAGGCTGACATGGGACGTACCAAATGTTTCAGGCACAAGGGACTCATACAGTGTATACTACTAGCCCGAGACTTTATAATATTATTCACATTATATGGCAAGTACTAGGAATTTAGAGATATTCCAAATGAAGCTGGTTCCACGCGTCGTAAGCATACTTTGCTAGAAAATATCATATCTCTATAAAATCATTGTTGCTGCTATTTTAGCCTGCTCTCTATATATTATTCCCACACCACAATTACCGGCTAATAGAGCGGCTTATGTTTCATGTAGAACATATTCCGTGTGCCTTAATCATCTTTATATTGAAAGTGCTATGGAATCGTGATAAACTGGGAAGCCATAGCCCTACTTAAAGATTTTAAGCCTACTGTGCAAAGATGGTTTTATTGGACCCAATAATATAAAAATGACGGTGAAGAAATGATCCCACTTGCCGGTATCAGTTCTAATCTAGACAATATTGGTGTATCCAAAAGTCGAACAAGCCAAACATATCCGCATCCCGTGTACAACTTGTCCACAGTAATCACTAACTGGGAGACATTACCCCGTTTCATCTAAGCGTGGGTGTTCAAAGCGTCTTCCATCTGGTGAACATCGTCGTCGGTCAAACCAGTGAAGCGGACCGCATTGTTGCTGAGCGGAACCGGGTTGCCCTGATCGAACTTGCCAGTAATGACGGTGGCAAGGTTCATGCAAGCTGGGGGCATACCGCTAACAACCACGGCTGAATATACGTGTTAGCTAAAAATGGGGCTGTCTAGCATTGCAATGGAGAGGATACTTACTGCCAGGTGCCTCGCCGTTGAAGTCGATTGTCGAGGTAGTGAGTTGCTGGTGGCATTGCTCCCAGTCATACTTGGTGCCGTAGGATTGTCTCTTAACACGGCTGATAGGTGCTGCCTCGATCTGGGTCACCTCTCGCTTGGAGTTCGCGACAGCAGCGGAGACACCTCCTGTGACACCACCAGCGGCGCCGATAACACCGCCGATGGTTCCAAGAGCAACGTCAAGGGAGATTGTGACTAAGATAGCCGAGCCACTTTGGACGGAGGCAGCAATGGCGGCAGCACCGAGGAGAGTCTTGAAAGAAACCATATTGGAGGCAATAAGAAAGTTTTTGGAAGTAATTGAGGAGTTTTGAGCGGGGATGAAAGATAGTGTTTTGAATCAATGGTCAGCTGGGAAGGTAGTCAGCTTTATACCATCGTCTCCGGCCCATGACGTCTCTAGTCTGTGGACTTCATTGTACTTCTCCTTCATGGAAAGAATCGGAAATGAGACTCCCGAGGGGCTGTGCATTCATGGCCATGTACTGCTATCCAATTCCTTTGCCTCTGTAGTGAGTTCCGTGCTCTAATTTCAACTCCACCCGGCACTCCTGATTTTGCTTTTACCTCATTGCTTGTAACATATTGTGCGCATGATAGTGCATTGGGTCATATAGAAGCTATATATGTCTCCATGGCACTCGCCGTTCACCATGAATGCTGAGCTTATCCACGACCTCCTTTTGTATCTAGACACGACTTTATGAATAGGAATCATTGATCCATATTGAACTGACCCTTACGCCCATACTATAATGATAGTACGAGGCTTCCAATTCTCTTAGTACGAACGATATCATTCGTATGGCACAAATGATACTGGCCCCCATACTTTCTGTGGGCCAAACTGAGGCATTAATTATAGCTATCCCTAAGTTACTGAGTAAGATTATATCATACGAGAGCCTTTTGATAAAATGATGAAACTCGTAATCCTTTTTTAGTTAGTTTTAGCAATACCCCTAGTATGCTGTGGCGGTATATCTCCTTAGCGTGGAGTGAAAATAACCTGCCAATGAACAAACACAGGGCAGAGTGCAACGAGCCGTGAAACCATCACTGTGGGCTTGGGTATAGATATCTTCAGTACTATAAAAGGAATATTTCGTGACTCCTCAAAATCTCGTTCTATAGATATGTTGTCTTTGGCCTATAAAAGGAAGTCTTTTGTCAGCAACGAGTTAGACATTCGTATTTCAACTTGAATCATCCTAGGCTTCCTGTTGTGGTTGTGTAAAATATATCATGTTCATACTAACGTTATTATCCCTTATAGAATACTAAACCAATATAGTATTGGCCCCCATGCTTACCTCTGGCCCCCATAGAAGACTTGGTCCACTTTGTGTGGAAAGCTTGATCCACACCTATTATGCCAAGCGAAATAGACTAGGATCGGCAATCAGTGCCAACTTTTCATGAATCATTCAGGGACGGAACATGCGACATTTACTGGCAGTTGGACCCCACAATCTTTTCTTAGTTCCATGATCTTCCTGGCCCCCAAGTTTCGTGCGGATTAAGTAACCTGGCAAACACTATTTCCGCCTTCCTTCACGGGCTATTCCGCTGCCACACCTCAACTACTGAGCTTCCTTTGGCGTATATGCAGCCTTGAACAGACCCACTATATCACTGCACACACACCATTTCGAGAAGGGGGAGTCCTTGGTATCTTACAATCAGTGCATCGACACGCTACCCTCCTGTTTCTCTGAATCTTTTGCGCTATTTTCCCCCACCCCCCTTGTCCTGTCATTTCTCAATTATCTACACCTGGTTACAACAATAACTATCTGATTCTCCTCTTGGCACTTACATTCGGCCGCAATGGATGCAGATCTTCAAGCTCCACCTTCACCAGTCTACCTAATCGAAGGCCATACGACCGAGCAGGAATCCATCATATGGGTAAGAGTTCACGACCGCCATCTCCAAGACATCACGATCGCGCGTGATGATGGCGAGAAGCTCTTTTCCGTCGAAGGCCCCGGGGGTTACAGCTCGATGACACTGAGACGACCTTTGAAGGATGCCTCGGGCCGGCCAGTATTTGACCTACGGCGTAAGATGGGTTGGCTTGTAGAAGACGCCAGTGGCAACAAGATCGCCGAGCTTTGTCATAAGAAATTCTTCACCTCGCAACACACGGCTATTGACGGGAAAATCTTGAGCTCCGGGGCGGCTGTCGAGATGCGACCGCGCGATGCAATGGGGATCACAAACTATGTTAACATTGGCAATGTGACGATTGCGGAGATCTCGGTCCATTCGAACAATATCAAGAAGCGGTTTGTGCGCGATCGCGATATCTCGGTCTTTCGGGTTCGGGTGGCTCAAGGGGTAGACCTCACCCTGGTATGTCGAATGCTTGTGGGATGTGAGAGGCATCGCTGATAGTTAATGGTGATAGGTCGTTTTGATGGCAATGATTCGAGCGGAGATGGCGCATGTTTGGCAGAAGTAGACCGTCTAATTTGCCATCTGGCACTATGTGGCCGATAGAACTAGGGTCTTCAGCGTTAATATAGGAGAGATCCGTTCACAAGGGTTGCTTTAGACCGCAACGTGGATTATTGGGAAATTTTGGACGATGGTATGGTCGGTACATTTACATGGAATGATGAAGTTATAGACATACTTGTTGAACTTTGTGCTCACCCTGGATCATACCGCTTATGCCCTCAGACACCACACCGGAAATGGACCTATTAGAATAGAATAGACGTAAAATGTTATGAATCACCTATGAAACTCGGGATCCCATGATGGCTGAATGTGGACTGCATTCGTTTTGCCGAGCCTAAATGCTTCGGCATGGGACGTTGGCTGGATCGACGAAATAGTGCTGTTCCGGGAACACAAGAGGTTGGTGTATGCGAGCAGGTCGAGTGATAGCCAGGAAGTGCCAGGGATGAGATGGTGGATGACCTTACCCTGCTTGTTGTACCCAATGACAAAGATCAAGCCTTATTCGCACCAATCGGCAATCAACCGAACAAAGATTTGTTCTGTCTCCTTGATGCTACAAACATCGACCCATTCCTCCTTTGCATGCAATCCCTCACCGGCCTGACCAATGACAATGGTTAGAATGCCCATTGCACCTAGATGAGCAGCATCGCACCAGATTGCCATACTCTCAATATTTCAAAAAGCCGCATCCGACTTCTGGCCGCTACGCACCTCGCGTAGCGAGATATTTCCTGATACGTAACTTCCTTTAAGTAGAATATGCTACTATATATTTACAAATATGTGAGGAGGGACCTAGTATACTACGTATTTGCCGGAGGTATGCTGACGATAGCAAAAGTTCCTGTAATTTCCGCCTGAAGAATCTCTAGCTATTTTGGGCGTGTTAATAAGCACCACATTAAAAAATCCAACCAGAGGCCGGTGATATAGGGGGATAGTGAGCTGAGCTTTGATGAGAATTTGCTCCATTATGATTGATATCCTTGGTTTGCCCCACTTAACATTTGAGATGTTATAGACATCTCGAAATATACGTCTCCTCAAAAAGGTTTGCTATATTAACCGCACAGAACCCTTTAAGTTTGACATTGCTAAAGTAACAGCTTCCAGATGACACCTCATGTAACAATTCTCTTAGTAAACTGCGAAGATTTCTCGTAGCTTCTGAAATCCCAAGAAGAGCAGGATTTGCGAGTGCTCAAGGTCCCGGACACAGAGCCCATGTTTGGACACAGAGCCCATGTTTGGATATCTGCCGTCATTGATCAAGTTAAACCTACTATGTGAACTGCGTGATCCATGATGACCTAGAGAATAACTATAGATGAATTGATTTCATCTAACTTATGAATATACATGTAAAAATACTCACTTTGGCAAATGATTGGTTTCATCCATGCGACCCTTCCTTTCAAGAAGCTTTCTTTATTTGGTCAACTTGACGTTGAGCGGGCGCAGCCACTGCGGCTCGAAACCTAGATACCAAGGAGCATTCTGTGATATATTCCTACTCCCACTGCTTCATAAGGGTATTGGTCTCAATCTCATTGTCAAAATTGACTAGATGGGTTGAATGGCACCAGGGCTTGATCGTCTCCTCCTTCCGAATGACGCTAGCGAAGAATGTACACCACCTGATGCGTGGATAAGCCTCGTTTATTTGAGTGCGGGTGGTTTCGTGGATCATTTCGCCAAAATCCTTCACGTGTGGATGGAGACCGGTATTGTCATAAGTCGTGGCCAACTGGATAAGTTGACCAATATATGTGATCGTTCCATCTACTCCCATATCCTCGTGGCGAATGATTGCCTCAGCAGCAGCCTCGGCCTGATCTGTAGTGGCGCCGAAGTCCTTGAGGAGATAGAGAGCCTTGATTCCCCCATGGATATCAAATGACATCCGGGTTGCCATCAGGTTTTCATCAGCCGTGCCGAGATCGTGCAGCAAGCATGTCAAGGCCCAAGTGGCCGGGTTAAGAGTAACAGCTTTCTCGGGGAACTGCTGCTTTGTGATGGCCATTCCTAAGCAGTAGAGGTTAGATATCAGGTTTTAAATTACTAGAGCTATGCGCAACATCTAAGCATACCGTAGAAGAAGACCCTCATCGAATGGTTGAAGGTTGCGAGATGCAGGGTTTCCCTTGCATACTTCAAAGTCTTCGCGACCGTGGGATCATCAAATGGGAATTTAATTTCAGTGAGAGAGAGTGACTCCGGCTTGTTGATGAAAGGCTGGTCACCAAATATGGCGCCCGCATTAGCCGCTGTGCTGGTCCAGCCATTGGCGGCAATTTCCTGGTGGCACATGGTATAGTGGAAAGAGTTGGAAAATTGTGGAAGGAGAAAGCACTTGCTCGTCGCTTAGATTCCGTTGGGTGATACTGAGAAGTAATGAAAAGGTGGGGATGAAGCCTCTAAATATTCGTTTTTTAAACGCGCTCCACCTCATTATTAATTCAAATACAGGAAATAAGTCTCATGTTCGATCCAACGGAGACTGAACACATCCAATTGGGGTTAATCTATGAGTAAATCTGGCCGTCGTGAGCCCTGTATATTTCTCGGAGTTCGCGATTAAGCGTGGTGGAACTATACTTACCCGATTAGGAAGTTATACCAGGTGGGGCATTGGTGGCAACTTGGCTATCCGGGGCAACTTTGGAAATTTGGGCGGAATGATACCTACCATTCGCAGTTGCGCTTTAAAATGTGAGACAATATCCAAAATACATTTGAAAGGATACCATGAAGCTAAACGTTTGGTTCTGAAAAAGCGTTGCACGGATGGGTCAGTTAGACCTAATGTGGGCTTCTCGACAGCGGGAACAGGAGTGGCTTGAGATTTCTTTCGCACCAGAGATGCCTTAAGATTATAGACGGTTAGCAAGTAGATTTTAGACCAATGGCATTTTCCTTCACTGTCTTCTCTTTTATGTCTTCTCGCTTACACGAATTCAGTTATAGCGTAACCTACCCCGGAGCCGCCATCCCAAAACACCATAGTAAATGTGATAAATTACAACTTGATAGTACGTGCTGACTGCAATCTATGATCACGTACAGGCCATCCGGTCGAGTAACCAGACCCAGCAACACCCAACGAACGTCACCATCAGGTGGATCCCTGCACACGTTGGTGTAGACGGCAATGAATATGTCGACGAGGAAGCGAAGAGCGCAGCGCCCCTTCCTGCGGGGATGGGAGTTGCGACCGGGACCGGAACGGATAATCCGATAATCCGCCTCGCCGTAGGCGGTACGCCAACGAATCAGAGAGCGATGGGAGAAACAATGGGAGCGGGAGACGACCTCCGCCCCGACAAAGCGCTTAGTGTAGGCGCCGAACAAAAAAGCCCTCCGGCTATACGAAGGACTGTCGAAGCCATAGTATGCGATCTTGATCCAGATACGTACAATACGGATTGGACTTCGACACTTCTTATTCAAGATCAAGGCAGCCGAGACTGACCGGTGTAGCTGTGAAAGGGCTTACAAACACAAGGCACATTTTGATACAGTGTCCACGGTACATTATACCGCGCACGAAATTGTGGGAGCAGCTAGATAGAATTAGGATTAGATTCATAGAGATAGACTATAACAAGATTATATCTAACCCGTAGGCTATCTACTACGTAGTCAACTTTATACACCGAATAGGCCTCCTCTAGCAGTTTCAATACGTTAGGATCGAGGAGAACCACGACGACGACGAACCGACAGGCCTCGCGGCAATAGACCTAGGTATTAGCTAATGACGATAGATGATGCTATAAAACGAGAAACTTAGCTAGAGTCGATAAATATACCAATCAACTGGCTAAGGCAACGCCACCATCAATTGAAACTGAGGTAGGGGGGGGGCGTTTACAGAGAGATAAGTGAGAGAATTGAGAGATGGAAGGTGGAGGGTGCATTCTATGCAGTCATTATATGTTATTTCTTATGTATGGGTTAGGGCGATTTGCGGGTTTTACGGGTTATAGGAAGGGGCTGATTCCGCATTCTTTTACGAATCGGCATCTGTATACTCTCTGGAAGCACTATATGTGATTCCAGCTCGGCGTTTGGCTTCGAGTTCTTGCTTCAGTTGGATGAAGCGCCTGCATAGTCATACGCAACTAGTTAGACTGCAACTGAACTTTGATTGATTGATTGATTGATTGATTGATTACAACTTGATACATCAAGTACATCACTCAAAAAATCCCCGTTGGCATAATGGTCGATCTTTGTTGGAACACTATAATTGAATTGGCTCGAATTAAACATTAAATCAGTATGGATAAGGGGGGTTTTAGGAGATAATTACTCTAAAATTGTCACCATCAATGCATGTATTCCTTCCTAGTCTTTGTACCGTGCAGCTTTGTCGCTTTGTCGCTGTAGCATCTCTGCCTCCAGCCTATCTTCTTCTGCCCATCTTGCCATATCTTCGGCGTTCTCTCTTTCCCGCTCTTGTTCCTCACGTTCCAATGTTTCCTCATTTTCCTTTGTCGCTTGCCCTTTTAGCCTTTGAATCTCTCGATCATCCACTCTTGCCTTTGCTTCATCAATACTTTCCCCCTCGTAGACCAACCATCTTCCATAACGATCGCTCCATGCCTTCTCCTCGTATAACAACTTCGTCACCATGAATTCCTTAAGTCTCATCCAAAATAGGATTAGGGTATCACTCATAATATCTGCTGGACCCAAATTAAACCACGTTTCCTCGAATAGACGGGGGTCTTCAATGGCTCGGGGATCGGTATTATGTAGTCCACAGAATATCGCGAACTCCGGCCGGAGGCCTAGCTGGATACCCTTCTGAATGTAGCCCTCTGCATAGAGTAGATTAGCGGACAACTGCCTATCACCGACTAAAAAGAAAAACATACTATGGGTGTATTCAAACTCATCGTGGTCATCATGCATACCTCGAATGAACATGTTCAGGATTTCCTCAATCTTAGGGAACGTAATCTCATTGTAGGTATATGCATACTGCTTGAATTTCTCACTATATCCACACCTAGGTCCTTCATAATCTGGATATAGTTCATTGAACTTTTGTTCTATCTCAACTATCTTCTTGTCGGATAGTCCAACCCACCTCAGACACTCCTGTGTATCCGTAGGGTCTGGTAGAGTCATACCGGGCCGGTACTTACATACCGCAGAGTCCTTGTGGAATTCGAGGGGACCAATTGCCGGATGTATGTCGCCGCGAGAGGTTCCAATCTTCACAAGTTCAGCAGTCCATTCGAAAATGATAGGTTTGTTCTCCTCAGTGTCGCGTTCAGGGTGATCCTTAGTATCACTCATCTTGAAACCCGGACAAATACGATGGGGTGGTGTGAAATAGTCATCTATCGAATTGTAGAATCGCTTTAAATTTCTGAGAACGAAAAGGAATTGGTGCTGGTATTTATGGTGCGGGGTATTATTACGAAATTCTAAGTTGGTCTAGTGGCGCCGGCTATAAATAAATAAGCGCCGGCCGGATAATAGGTCGAGTACATGGTGGAAACAGGGTATTTTACCTAGAAATTGATGTGCTACTTGGTACCAAGCATATCATATAAAAGTGCATAATACGGTTAGCCATCGATATCCGTACAGATTGTTGAAACAGCAGGTTTTTGTCATTGTAGTTAGTTGAGTTCTCAATATCGGTTATTTATTGCTCGTACACCAGCTTTCTGTCACCCTAAAGTAGAGCACCCTATCTCTCATTAGCTTCTCAGGTATGACGAATATACACAATTGATTGACATCCCTAGTGGTAATATATAAAGATCTATTCTATGTAGAACATGCTTCTCACTGCCTTCGTAGACTTTATACACATAAAAATACCTATAAAAGGACTACTAAAGTTCACAAGGCCGTATAAATAGCTGACTAGTCTTGGTAGGTAAAGCAAAATTGTCGAATAGGAAGTATCAAAAAGGGGACGTCTGTGGATGTCCCACTCGCATCTAACATGTTTAACTTATGTAGGCCATATGACCCCTATAGGATCTACGTATTTGGACTGTTTTCTCTAAGTCTTAATTCATGACTATCATTCACGCCATACCCCCGATTTCAGAACAGTGGATATAGGTAGTTATGGGTAACAATGAATTGAATCAAATGAACAGTATCAATCCGACGAAGTAACTTAATATATAGAAAGTAGAAAGAAACCGTCGTCAAATACTTTCCGCGTCTAACCGTACTTTCGTAAATATATGAGAAAACGATCGACATGTATAAGCAGTTCTTTTGCCACACCTTTGACACTTTAATCTCCTCGAATCATACATACATACTCCCCGCAGGTTTCGTTATTGGTCGGTCACAGGCCCACCAGATAATTCGGCAATTTGTTGTTGTTTTTGGGCGCCAAGCTCCGATGGGCTTGCTTGATGCCAACTCTTTGATTGCGGTAAGTATTGTTTGGTCTGGTTTGTAGAGAGAGAAGGCATAGATCGTACTTCGTTTCCTTGGCGTCGTTTGTTTCGACAACGTACAACGAACCACACAAGCGCAATCAAGATCGCTGCGCCAGCCGCACCCCCGACGGCGCCACCTGCAATAGCCCCGGGATTGGTCGACGAAGCCGGTTGTGGTTCACTAGTCCTTGTGTATGTTGAAGATGTGGTAGTACTCGAAGTTGTTGTAGATGCGGCTATAGAAGTTGATGATGTCGAATTATGCGTGGGCATAGCTATCTCTCATCAATCAGACTATCAGCAAATGGCTCACACCGAACAATGGCAATGTGTAAATACGTACCTGAAGCAGAAGAGAGAATCGGCCGTTGGCGCATGCTAGCTTGTAGATCAGACAAGTGGTTTGCACATCCGACTCCTTTATTAGTTATGTCCTTCATCGTGAAGGCAAATCTGCCTCTCTCACAGCAAAACCCCTCATTCGCTAAGTCGGAGCTATTAGACGAGTAGAGATCTGCTTTGCTATCCGCACAGCTTTCAGCCATTGTACGACTGCAGTCGGCGTTAGATGGGCAGCAGATCACGTTGTATTGAGGCCCTGGGCAAAACATATATCCAGGGCAGCAGCCATGAAATGGAGGAGTCGTTCCACCACAATCTGTTTCAGTGCTCAGGCAAGAGGCATTCCTGCGCAGCGCATAGCCACCAGTGTGAGGCATCGCAGAAGGTTTGAAAATGAATAAATAAAAGTCGTGATTGTCACGATAGAAGACAATGTATGAAGCTCCTAACCAAGACCGAAATCCCGAGGAGAGACTGGGTAGGGGATCAACCGGGTTACTAGGTGAGATAGACTTTTACCACAACGAAATGAGGAGGGTGAAACGAGGTATATGGAATTCCCAGGGAAAGAAAAAGGGAAGAGAGTTTACTTCTCTTGATTATAAAATCTTATCAACAGGGGGGCATGCCCGAACCATGCCCGTCGACCTCGTTATGGTATTACTGCGTAGTACTCCGTATATTTATGCATCATACGGGTACTTCGTATACCCTGCGTCGCTTGAACTACGTATTACTGTATCTACTATATAACCAGCCTCATCCTTATCCGCTCACAAATGACTGCCAAAAATTATCACTCAGTGGCAGAGATACAGCCCTAACCTATTTTTGCCCCGGATGTAGCAATTTCGCTCGAATGGATTGCTGTTAATATGCATGAATGCAGTTGGTTAACATGGGTCCCCAGTCCAGGCGAGATACGAAGTACAGCCTTAGATAATATTAACTACAATCCCTGTAACTACGAGACTTTGACTTGTTTTAGCTCTCCTGTCTACTCAAAGCGCGCAATATGATGAAGGTCCATTTGAGATTCGTCAAAAAATTAATTTAAACTAACATAAAATTATAAACTCATTGTCACGTTGAGCTCAGTGGTTTAAGTAGGCAGTCATCTCGTCCATTGCCATCGCGATACGATCCCCTACAAAGTCGTCTGCGATAGGGCGCCACCATTTATGATTGATTGATTTCAATCCTGCCTCACAATCAGACTGGCTTGCATCTTTCAAGTTCCATTCAGGCCCAAGGCTTTGCCAAGGCATGGGGCCGTCCGCCCGATGAGCATAATCAAGAATATTTTGTTTCGGACGAACAGAGTCATCTTGATCTAGTATCAGACGGAGACCGACGTAGTACTTGTAAAGATCATTTGAGGGACATAGAATGAAGAACCCGGTATCCATGTCGCCTTTCTCGTAAAACTCCCGGTCGGACACAAGTTGCGTATTCAACTTCATCCGAGAATCGTGTTGTGAAGCGATCATATAGTTCTTTGGCATTTTGGCAGTAGGTTTTGTGACTGCACGCATGGTTGCCGCAGGGTCATCAAAGATTTCATATATCGGACGGAATAGGACCGAGTCGACATTCAGGAATACGATTTTGTCATATTCTTCAAGCTTCCATAGGTTCAGCTTGGCGAGATCGGTATCCCATCGTTGCGAGGAGCCCCAGTCATGATTGAGATTCGCCACTGGAATTATCGTAGCTCCTTCTCTGCTTAGGAGATTGCGGTGCTTTTGAGGTATGTCGGGTGTGACTAGAATGAGAAATGGTATATTGTCGATCCTATTTCGCGTTCGCGGGTTGCGGAGTAGTTGGAAGGTGAGTAGCCGTGCAGCCTGAACGTATGGTGCTTCTACATCGGGAAACTCGAAATCATTTTCCGTCATTAGGACGGTGGCAAAGGCATACCGAGGTGGCTTTTGTTCGTCTGTTGATTCATAAAAGCCGAGGGGAGTAAAAGCCCAAATGAAAAGACCCAGGCAAGTGATAATTGCAATCACTTTCCTTAAGTAATGAGTAAATGTCGAGTTTCTATGTACCAGAACCATTGTTCATAAAATGATACACAAGAAAGCAGATCAGGAAATCAGCCAGTCGCTGAATAGATGCGACAAAAGAGCAAGCAAGTGAGTTACGTGGTATGGTCCTGAACAATTCATAAGCAAGAAACCCACACGCAACTTCTGTTTTCGAGTTTGAGAAAAGTTGGAGATACTAGGCTGAGACCGACTTGTACAGTAGAGGATTATTAGCACTTGTGCCTAGGGAGGGTAAGGAGACACGTGATGCTGTAATTAGTGGCATCCATCGTATTTTTATGACCTGCCTGGAATCATACGTAGTTGGATTAAAAATCGGAGCCACCCCTGATGTAGGAATCAGGGAGCAGAGGCAGATCTCAAGGACCAATGAGAGGCATGCGAAAAGTGAAAAATCTAATAAACGCCCGGTAAGGCAAACCGATAACCGGGCAAGAATAAAGTAAAATTACGGATATTAATAATTAAACCATTCTGCCTAGGTGCGAGTCGCCGGAACTAGTGCTTGTGGGTTTCAACCTTAGACCCTTCTCCCTCAGAGGCAACACTCCCAGGGTACTATTGAACTGTTAATTTGGCAAATTCACTACCGATGGATCCGGAGACACCTCAGCCCCTCGGACGGAGTGAGCTTTCTAGCGGTTTGTCCCCATTATTCTCTACATACTCGATTAGGAAGGAGTGTCGAGCCTAGTGATATGCACATCTGCGGGAAGATCCGTGCTTTTTAACATTAAAAATTACGCACGGCAAAAGACTGATAAGGCCACGATCTAGTGGATTTCTTAGATGTACTGCGCATATTAGTCCTAGTAGTCTCCTACCTAATTCATTTGTAACTAAGGGATAACCTGTGGCCCTGGTTGGGGCATATACCTGGTAGCAGGGGCACCCGTGTATATGTAGCTATCCACGGATCCCATGTCAGGTTCAAACAGCCCAAACTCAATTTAGCGCTAGCCATGCAGGAATGATACATGGTTCCACAGTTCCAATGTGAGATCTTGTACTCTATCACTTCTAGTTGTTTCACTCCTTTATATCCCCCATACATGTACTTACGTATCATCGGAAGGTCCGTTCTTGGTCGATGTCAATAATTTTGACACTACTCCAAGCACATATGGCTAATTTTCAACGAACATGAAACAGCTTCAAAAATATTGCTGCTGATATTGTATTGAGCGCTACATTAGGTAGGGATGGTAATTCAATTTCATATTGTGCAGTATCTCTGCGTCTTAACATAGTCCATCTCAATGTCAAAATTAATTTACTCCATTTATTCCTCATTCTTCCGCTCCACAGCTATGCCGCTTTGTTGCTTAAGTATCTCCGCCTCCAGTCTGTCTTCCTCTGCCCATCTTGCTAAATCTTCCCTTTCCTCTCTATCCCTCTTTTGTTGCTCATGTTCCAACTTCGCTTCATATTCCTTTATCGCTTCCTCTTTCAGCCTCTGACGCTCTCGGTCATCCACTCTCGCTTTTGCTTGATCTAAGCTTTCGCCTTCACGGACTACCCATCTTCCATAATTCGACCATGCCTTTCCCTCATATAACAATTTCGTCCCCATAAATTCTTTAAGCTGCATCCAAAATGGGATGATGGTCTCATCGATAGCGCTATGTGGGCTCTTGATAGCAAACCATAGTTCCTCGAATAGATGGGGTTCATCAATAGCTCGGGGATCGGTCTCATGTAGCCCACAAAATATCGCAAATTCCGGCCGGAGTCCGAGCTGTATGCCCTTCTCGATATAGCCCTCTAGGTTTATATAATCAGTTGAAAATTCCTTACTATATCAGATGTCAGATGCAAATACTTACTATGAGTAGTGTAATCATAGTCATCCTCCTTATCATCATGGACTCCTTGCATGAACAAATCTACCATTCCTTCAATCAAAGGGAAGGTAATATCGCTGAAACCCTTGGTGGAAACTTTATTGTCATATCCACAGCTAGGTGCTTGAAAATCTGGATATATTTCATTAAACTTCCGTTCAACCTCAATGATTTTTTTATCGGATAGTCCAACCCATCTCAGACACTCTCGGGTATCAGCAGGGTCTGGCAGGGTCATACCAAGCCGGTACGTGTAGTCCCGGTACCCATTCTCGTGAAATTTGTGGGGACCAATCGATGAATGTATGTCCCCACGAGAAGTTCCAATCTTGGCAAGTTCAGGAGTCCATTCAAAATTGATGGGCTTTTCCTCCTCGGCGGTGGCTTCCGGATGATCCTCATGTTCGAGATGATCCTTGCGTTCGGGGGCATCCTCGGCATCACCCATATTGGAAAGGAACAAATAAAACTGGACCGTGCGAAACGATACTCGGCCAAAATGTAGAATCAGACTTATGACAAGGAAGGGAAGTTGGCGCGTGGTATTTAAGGTGCGGGGTCCACGGGTATTATGATGGAGTTTCCAAGTTTGCCCAGTAGCGCCGGCTATAGGACAGCTTTTCACTTCTTTGTCAATCCAATCTAGATTTTCACATTTCCAGAAGAAACTCAACCTATAGAACCAGTTGATATTGCCCTAACCGTGTAGGTGTTACAAAGGGAAAGTTCTAGAGCGGCCGAAAACTTTTGCGATGCGGTATCACTCTATGAAAATAATGATGTCTTGTGGATTCAAATGATTCTTGGGTCCATAGTTCAAGAAGAAAAGTAACAAAGCAACTTCCTCTTCCATAAGATTAATATCACGATAGAAACTATTTTCCTCGGCAAGAGGGGTTTATTGTATATTGTGGAGTGATCTGTTACCTAGTACTAACCAATGACACCGATCCAGAGGTGTTGTAGATTAATATCGAGATCGAGGATGATGGCGGAACTTATTCGAATAAACACATGAAATTCACGATAAACCCAGCCGAGTTTATCAGAAGGGAAGTGTTACTCGTGCCAGAGTACTTTCAATAGAGATGAGATACTCTAGACTACGAATTATTAAATAATGGCTGGCCAGAAAGGGAGAGATAAAAGGACGAACGAATAGTGACATTTTCAAGGTCATAATCGATAAACCCCTGGCTGCAAATATTGGGTCATTCGCTCATCCTAGGTTCAGTTCTAATCATTTCGGATGTGACGAGGAAGTTTGCACTAAGCATTCGTTTGAGGTGAAAGATATCATTTTGCCTCCGGAGCTTCAAACTCTCATACACCCAGATGGCCTCCTATCTATGGAGAAAGTGCACTGACTATCTGACGAAGTCTTACACTTCTGCAAGTTTTCAATGGCCATTACGACGGAGCTCACTCGGCGTTGTCCGAAAAATGAATCGGAGCAGATGCCTAAGGACAACGTTTCCATCATCACCCTCCTCATCAAGACGATTTTGGAAGACCTTTTTCGTTTTCTTGGTGTATTCTCGTAGCTTTCCTAGGCTTGGAAACATTCGCACCCGTTTGTTCGTGCTCCCACTTCGAGCCCAGGCGATCAAATCAATAATATTGACGAACACACCTCGGACAGCCTAGGTCAGCATATTAGCCAAGTTCACCGACAAAGTCTTCTAGACTT
The DNA here is from genome assembly GCF_028827395.1 of Penicillium hordei. Classification (NCBI taxonomy): domain Eukaryota; kingdom Fungi; phylum Ascomycota; class Eurotiomycetes; order Eurotiales; family Aspergillaceae; genus Penicillium; species Penicillium hordei. Next base: position 1,463,189 of record NW_026623146.1, on the reverse strand, counting down.
TTATCCGGGGCCTTGAATCCATATGCATAATCATGGACTGGAGACAAGTACTTACATTCACAGCCTGTTTACAGGTTGCAGGCAAAGGCTCCATTCCTATAGCGCGACAAAGAGAATGCCAGGCGCCAAGGTCATCCTCTGCTCCAAACCACATCTTCACCTCCGCTTCTAAAGCGGATTGATATTGTTCCCAGGCTTCTTTATCCTTTATATCGTATTCTCTCCAGCGACAGAACCTCTTAAGCTGGGCATAAGATTCCGATGGAGGTAGTTTTGGATTGTAACTGAAGCCTGCGAAGGATTGGAAGAATTCATCTAACGGTGTGCTGGGCGGCGCGATGTGTGCTTTTGAATATTCGATGTGTTGTTCCAAGGCGTCTCTGCTGCCAAATGTTCGGTTGCAAAGTTCACAGTGGAATGATGCCGCATGTGCTGGTGAATTTTGAACATGTTGATCCAAGGCACTTTGACTGCCAAAGGACCTGTTGCAAGGCCCACACCCATATGTGATGGTATGTACAGGCGAGTACTGGACATGGTCATCAAGGGCAATTTGACTGTCAAAACTCCTATCGCAAAGCTCACAGCCGAATGATGCCGCGTGTGCTGGTGAATTTTGAACATGTTGTTCCAAGGCACTTTGACTGCCAAAGGACCTATTGCAAGGCCCACACCCATATGTGATGGTATGCGCAGGCGAGTCCCGCAGATGTTGGTCAAGGGCACTTTGACAGACAAAGGATTTGTTGCAAGGCCCACAACTGAACGATACAGCATGTGCCAGCGAATTTTGAGCATGTTGATCCAAGGCACTTTGGCTACCAAAAGACTTGCCACAAGGCTTACAGTCGTATATGGTGGTATGCACAGACAAGTCTCGGGTATGCGGATCAAGGGCGCTTTGACTGACAAAAGTCCGATTGCAAGGTTCGCATGGAAATGTCGAAGTATGTGCCGGAGAATCTCGAATATGCTGACGAAGTGCCTGTCCGTCATCAAAAAATCGATCACACAAGTCGCAGCGTTCCATGGCTAGTCAAATGGTAAATGATTCCAGAGCGAGGTACCATATTTATGAGTAGTGTGGGTGGCATTCAGCTTTGTATGCAATAGTGAGCTGGCAAACCCCGCATGCCATGCTATCGGCGGCATTGCTGCCTGCGGTCGTCCTGCGCATTTTGCCCTCTACAAGCTCCCTATAACGATATGCCTCCCTTTCATGGTCTGTTATGGTCTGTGGTTCTTTTATCCGATCGCCTCGGTGTGATAACCTTTTATTTAAGGTTGTGTAGAAAGCTTGCGCGTTTATCCGAAGCTTTCGAGGACTCCTATATGTGGTCTGCGGACTATTGAGGCTGCCTTCTTTAGCCGCCTTGATCCCTGTGTGCAGGGATCCCCGCATGGAAGTTCATGGAGCCATACGTACCTATGTCAGTGTTGGAGGCGTACAACTAAGCCCCGTTCGGTGCAAGAATGCCTACACAGATGGAGAAGTTAGAAGTCGGCTCTGAAAATCCACCAATCCAGGGGAGGACATAATAGGGTCCGAAGCTGATTCACCAAATTTCCCTTTTCGTTCCTTCTTTCTCAAATCAAACGAAAGAAGGATGCTGGACCAGACACTTCAACAAACGCGAAGCCTCAACCAGCAGAATTATCGACGAAAATCCCCACCATCCTGCGAAGGTATCAAATGAATAGTTCTACGTTCGTTGCGGCCATAGCATGCCTAGCGACATAATAATGAGAGTAGGGTACGAGGATGGAGGAAATTGAAATTCTTGGCGACTTTTAATCGATCGAATGCGCAGAAAATCATTATTTGCCTAATATGCATTGGATGATTGTCTAACAACTCTCAATAGTTCTCTGCACAATAAGTCTTTCCACGTCGAGACGCCATCACAGGTAACGGAGGGCCCCATACCCACCTGTAAGTTCTTGATTCTCGAGATTGGGACTGGTATTGTCGGGAATTGCAATTAGAATGATGCCGGTCCTCCACGGGGGACGGAGAATGATGTATAGGACAATTGGAATGGTGAGTCTCGGCATACTCGGGCATCCTGTCGTCCTCCTCGAATCTAACGGCTTTTATTTTACTACCGCACCCGTCCTCATGTGACTTACACACGGTAGCACGAACACAGGCACCTTGTTCTGATGATTCGAAGTGACGTTGGACACGATCGAATGACTTATTTGAGCTTTTTGAATGGGAGTGCTTGACTGTAGGTGGATCACGTTGTCGCTCATTAAAGTGGATTGCTTCAGTATGATAAAGGCCAGTGTGGTAGTGGTGGTCTTCATCTTCACTGGAGTCGGGTGATCGAGCTCGGGAGTGGAGATGAGCAGATTGGCTTTCGTGTCGATTATGAAAGCAGACTTTGTGGTGTTGGACATGGGGGTCGGATTCGATGTAGTTCCTGCAATCCGTTCAGTGGTGAAATACCGACGCAACCCAGGTAAAAGTCCGATCTTACATTTTGAGGCGGGCCTGCTCACTTCGATACAGAGGACAAAAATAACAATGAATCGTCTCGTTGATACTTGGCGGTTGATGGACGTGGGAGCTGTTCCTTGAGCAGGGCATGGCTTGCTCGACGTGACACAGGGGTGGATGGTCATAACAGTAACAGTCACTCTTTTCAATTTGCCTCCTAGCTGTTCGATTGTATTGTGAAGGAAGGATCTCCTTTATCGCTTTGCTCTGTTGATACATATGGTGATGGTGCATGTGTGAATAAAGAAACTGAGGGACACTCCCAAGCCCGAGAGATATATTCGGTCATGAAGGCGGGCGCCCAATTCGGTTACGCCTTTTGGTCTGTAATCTCATTAGCTTCCCTCACACAAGCCTTGAGTGACAAGGAAGTACAAACAGCCGGCGAAATACTTTTAAACGTGACTAGGTGGGCACCCGCTTCATCGTATGATCCCTTCAACCGTTTGTCTCCCCTACCAGTTACCTCTGAGCTCGCCCTGCGTTTTTGCTTTTTTGCTTTTTTCGTCTTTCTTGATGCGCGGCCTCCTTCACGATGTACGTTCTCGAATATTCCGAAGACTTTGGAGGTCACGCAGATGACTTCACATTCCAAAAGTCCATCATAGTCTACGAAATGTCCGGCTCAATCTACAGGGCATACTCCCGAAAGCGATATACATCAAAAGAAGAGATCCAGTTTGGCGACTTGTTCAGCACCAACAAAATCCAAGGGGCTTCCATTTTCCCGGAGTTCTCGGACACATTCACCAAGGCAGAAAGGTCCTCGGACTGTTCGACCTGGTATCTCAAAAAGCCAAGCCTTTCACCCTACCACCCCCAATACCCAGACCTGATCCGAGAAACCTGGATTGAAGAAGTGAAAACTTGCGAACTTCTCAAGACAAATCCGCACCCTAATATTGCCCAATACCACGGCTGCGCCGTTGTCGACGATGGTTCAATCAGAGGAATCTATTTCACAAAGTATGATGAAACGCTTATGGACAGAGTGAACTCTCTCAGACGCAATAAGATGGACTTTGCATACGAGAGGCATCAGGTTGACCGAGACAAGGTCGACGGTTGGTTGGAGGGAATTGCACGGGGCCTGAAACATCTGCATGGGTTGGGTATCGTCCACAATGACCTCAACCCGTGTAACATCATGTTCCAAGGTGACACCCCTGTCATTATCGATTTTGACTCCACTCGGCCTCATGGCCACGATTTGAGTCTAGTTAAACGCACGCATGGATGGCATGATGAGAAGGCTAAGGTGGCGTTGCCGATGAATGATCTCGCTGCACTACTAGAAATACAGTTGTGGCTTTTAGGGGAAGTTGACCAGTTTCAATTTTAAAGTCTGAATTTTGAATTCTTTTTGCCACAGGTGTGGTTTGATAGCTTTGTTTGATGGTATGATCTGCTTTTGGGATTTGAGGGAATTCAAGATCAATAATATCATTGGATATTCTTGAATGACCGGCAGGTTACAGGCGTGCATTACAGTGTTTGCTACATGCGTCTCGTCTCGGGGAATCACATCTGAGACTGAATTCTACATATGCAAGAGTTGATACTACTACAAGTAACATCGTGTATCTTCAAACTGGCTCATTCCATAGGCCCCAGGAGGGCGGAGAGTCGTGGAGTTGCTTCATCACACTTCGATAGTTTCGACCAGTTAAATAGTGCAGGTTCTGAGTGGATAATCTGTCGAGCGACGTAGTAGCAGAAGCTTCAAAAAGAACGCGAGGGCTCGAAAGCATATGTTCAAGACCTAGGATGAAAGGAACATCTTGTGATGCAAACGAATGGACCTTCCATTGGGGATCATCCGGGCTTCGTCCCGGGCCAAGATTAACCCACCTAGTGATCATATAAGCGAGATTATCTTTCCCGTATTCACGCAGCTCCAGATGATATTCGGTGTTGCATTTGTCGCATGTCATCCGCAAAAGTGGTAGCGTCCTTCTCTCGCAATAAACATCGACAAATTGCTCGATTGAGCCTAATATTTCGTCGCATCCTATGTGCGCGCAAATTTAGTAAATTTGTGGAGGAACTTGTTTGTCCTTGTCGGATACTAGCTGGTCGGCTCTTAAGTGCCTCACTGACATGATGTCTTGGATTCGTAAGCATAACACTGGGGATCCAAAATCGATGCATATCTGTGTCTCAAAAGAATGTAGGGCGTCCGATGTAATGTGGAGAGTAACTCCGGTGAAATATAGTACGGATGGGTGAATACCGTATTGAGGACCGTAGTGGTACCATCTCATGGCAAGTTGAAGATGAAGGAAACAAAACTCATTTTCAGCGTAGGACTTGAGGTATTTGTTATAAATAGACATTTTCAACTCTGGAATAAACTGTCCGTTTCGCGTTCGCATACAAGGGGAAAGGTGCAGCCCTATTTGTTGAACGACCGGCCCTGATAGCCCAAAGCTCTTTGACCCATTGTCATATTTGTGGAGAGCACAGCAGGCGTAACATGTGAAATACTCCGGACCATCCCGTTCGAGTCTATTCAGAAAGGAAAACCGAACTTTCTTCTCCAGTTTGTCACGTTTCCTGTAGCTCTCAAATATTGCGAAAAGTCGACGGTTGCAAAGCGAAAGACAGTAGATATCTTCGGGCGGGAGAAAGTCCGCTATTGATAGCAGTAACTCGGCAACAAGGCCGGTTAGGGTATTCGGTATCCGAAATTGTATATGAGGAAATTTGAAATGAAGGGGTTCAAAATTAGGGATCTGGTCTCTTCCACGAGGCCAAGAGAGATATTTGGCAGGAAATTCCCAGAGTTTTGCCATGATGACAGCAAGAGCCAATCAAGCCTGAGATCAAAATGTAGATAGAAAGATAAAGCAAGGAATCAGAAGCAACTGCCAAGTGATATTTGGAAGGGGCGGGTGCAGATACTATTGTGATGGAACTAGATCCGAGTAAAGTAATAAAGGTATACATAAATATAGTCCCAAATAGGTTTAACAACATAGAGCTTATTGAAGTGCTACGTCATCAAGCACAGACAGAGCCCACATATACGGCTGAATACCGCTTGTAGATAGAGGCGTAAATGCAATACATAACATATCGGGATATACCACAAGTACCATTATGACAGAGAGATGAAAGTGAAATCAGACAAATGCGAGAGAAATGCGAATGGAATCCGAAGGAAGTATTAGAGGATGATCAGAGTATTATGATAACAGAAAAGAGAAGATGATGCCATATAGGATCATAAGTAGAACAAGTGACTATCCAGGAAGGTGAGAATATGTGCAGTGTTAATCTCTAGTTTCAATCATACTAGTAACCTCACCCCAATCCATTGAACAACTATATCTATCAAAAGAAATTCAACTTATCAAGAAACAAATGATGTCAGCATGCTAAACTATCTCATTCTAACTAAAATGAGTTCACCTTATCCTCAACGAGTCTTTTTGTTCAGGAGCTATCAAACGCCTGTTACTAGCTTTTTTTTTTTTGCCAACACAACACCAGCCGAAATACTATCTACGCCAAGTTTCCCCCGGCACTAGTATACCCCCTACCATCAGTGTATATCCTTTTCCGGATGTTTACTCGCACAAAGACTATTTCAATTTTCCAGTGGCCCTAGCCATATCTGTAACTATGTCTGCCGACTAGCCCCGGCCAAGATACTCAGGTAACATTAGAGGCTATGGACAAATTGTAGAATCTTATCTCCGCTATCATCAGAACCATGACATTAGACCACTGCGAAACGGGCACAGCAAAAGCAGCCTTCAAATATCCCTATGAGAAGTGCAGCGGTGACAAAAAGAAAGAAAGAAAAACAGAAAGATAGGAACCCGGCGGTCAAGATGATCGACCAATATCCCCCAGCCCTTTTGAGCGAGCTCCGGGGGAGGCAAGAAGATTTGGAAAAGGAGCTCAGGGTGTTCAAAGAGAGCACTTAGGTACCCCGAGTAAGATTCCGAGGCTGCAGAGAGGTAGGTCTCTCCAATCCATCTCCAAGGAACGTGTAGCTGAGCTCTAGATCTTGTATACTATCAAGCTAGAGAAAGATTATAAAGCTAAACCGTTATAGAAGTTCAGAGTGAGCTATAGTGTTCAATTGAACAAGAATATTTCCTACCTCTATTGTGATATAGGTCTCTAGTAAGCTAATAAATTTTGTCAAGATGATATTAGGGATGCTCTATTAACATCACGTCACAATGTCTTAGTGGAAGTCTCTTTCGGATATCTCCCAACCTGCTTGGTCTTATAGCCAGAAGAATGAAAATAATTGGCACCAAAGTACATGTATCACGAAAAGCACAATGGCCACAAGACAGAAAGATACCTTTGCCAGGTATAATATATGATATTCGAATAGCTTATAGTGGAGCTACTTTAGACCCAGATGTCCTACCTCGATTCAATGTACGCCTTCATTCAACGTTCAGAATATTACCAGATGATGTAGAAAGCTGCTTGCTGTATGTCATCGAAGGTGTAAAGCGCTGTACCCAGTCTTCCCGAATAGTGAGGAATGCATCGCAGACTGCTTTGACGGCGTCTTCACGGGAGTCTCCACAGCTCTCGATATAAACTTTGTCCACATGTTAATAACCGATTTGCTCGGAAGAGGCTGGAAAAACTTACACTTGACCTTGGGCTCTGTCCCCGAGCCTCGGAATGTGAAGCGAACCCCACCATCCAACCACAGCGTAATCATCTGGCTTGTTGGATCTTGAGGTAGATCTGGCTTGTTATCAGGGGTACTGGAGTCGTAGCCCTCGGTCAAATCTCTCCATCGCAAAATCTTGAAGGGACCAAATTGCATATTTGCGAGACCTGAACTGCCTCGAATGCCCTGGAACAATGTTGCGGTGAGCTGTGGATTTGGCGATCGGAAGTAGTTATTCAAGGTCTCGTGATGGCCAAATTCGCTGAATAGTTGCTGCAGCTTGGCATATGCAGTCAATCCCTGCGCTCTCCATTTTGCCTCCGCTGCAAGGAATACTGTAGCTGCTGTAATGCCGTCTTTGTCATAACACACAGATGGGAACATGTATCCCAGTGCCTCCTCGTATGCAAAATGAACTGTCTTTCCCGCTTTCTCCAATCCCCGGGCAACATTAGCCATCCACTTGAACCCTGTTAGGGTCTCTTCAAAGTGAATTCCCTTTGCAGCTGCCATCTTCCCGAGCATCCCGCTCGAGACCGTTGTAGTCAACACCGCGATATGGGACCAATCTTTACTGGCATCGAACGAATCCAAAATATGGGACGCCAGCAGTACACCGACGTGGTTTCCAGTCAAAGTATGCCATTTGCCACTGAAAGTCATATCAGTTGAGGTCAATTCACGGCAGTCGGAAAAATAAGGCTTACTCCACTTTCTCCGCTACGGCGAAGCGGTCGGCATCGGGGTCATTTGCGATGATCAAGGTCTTTCCTTCTTGGTTGGCAGTCTCAATAGCAAGATCCAAAGCTCCAGCCTCTTCCGGGTTGGGAAACTTCACAGTGGGGAAGTCAGGATCAGGCTTTTCCTGGGTAGCAACGGAAGAGAATTTGTTGATTCCAAGTGAGCGGCACAGACTTGGAAGAACCAACCCTCCCACGCCGTGTAGAGGTGTATAAGCGAATGGTCTTGGAGGTTGCCAATCGGTCACTGTCGATTTCTAGAATAAACTCGTTAGATTGAGCTCCTTGTAACATAACTCACAACGTACTGTGAACTTTGCAACTTGGCTGCTGTAGTGAGGCAGCAATTTCTGGTAGGAGTCCGCACGCAGGAATTCCCCCGGCTGTAACTCTGCCCACGCGGTCGGCCATGGCTCAAGGTTCTGTTGAATCGACTGTGCTATTTCCCCGTCCTCGGGTCGGTTGATCTGGGCACCATTGCTCGAGTAACTATGAGGCAGGTCTTGTCAGCAGCCTCCACGATATTCATCCAAGGTTCTTACACTTTGTAGCCTATGAAACAGTTAGCACTTATTTTACAATATCAGAAATGAGTAACATACCATTATCCTGGGGTGGGTTCTTCGAGCCGATTAGCGAATACGTCTATAAAACCTTGGAAGTAGCTTCAGGGTAGACCTACGTGGCTCGCCGTCACCATAATACCTGCAGCAGCACCGAAAAAGTTCACACCGAACGCTACCATCGGTGTTGGCCCTTCCTCATTGAAGAACCAAACAGGGATACGTTGCGCGATGAAAGCGTTAGCAGCGAGTGCAGCGAATTTCGCAGAATTGTGACGCGCATCGTGCCCAATGACCACACCATGTGGGGCAATGTCAGAGCGCTTGTCTCGAATGAACTTGGCCAGTCCCTGTGAAGCTTGTATGACAATCAAAGAGTTCATGCAGGAGAACCCCGCGGCCATGCGGCCTCGCAAACCAGCCGTTCCGAACTCAATACCTGGATGTATACAGATTAGGTACGTACTGAGAAAGGCATTGGAAAGGACATACGATTCTGAAGGCGCTTTTCCAACTCCTCGGTGGCATTAGAGTCCCGCAGTTGCTCTATTTCCACGCGAGTTGCAGGATCCTATATCTCCGAGTCAGCGGGATCATGAAACATGAAACATGAATCATATTGACCTGGTCCCATTGGAGCCATTGCTCAGTCAGGGCGGAAATTGATTGCTATAGAACAGTTAGAATAATTTAATCAAGACCAAATTATAGTCAAGTCTCACTGCCATGTCAAAAATGTACAATATGCCTGTATGTTGGTAATGTGAAAGGTGGACAATCACATGGGCTGATCGGGTCCCCGCTGTTATCCACCTCCGCCCCATAGCCCTTGCAACGTTTCAAGTTCTGCCTCTTTTTTTAGCCTCATTCCTGTTTCTTTTGTTTACTTGCATCTTGCATCTTGCATCTTGCATTTTGCATTTTTTGAGTTGTATAGTTCGACCCTCAGCAATGTCATTGTAATCCCGCGTTGTTATCGGACCCTACGCACATCCACCCTCTCACCGCACCTCATACCATGGAGAAGCCCGCATCCCGGCCGTCCCGGAAGGACACTCTCTTGACTCGACGATATATCGAAAGCCTCATTGCGGAGGGCAAGCATGTCATAATCTTCGAGGACCGTGTCCTCAGGGTAGACCCTTTCATCAGCTATCACCCCGGGGGGGAGAAGCCAATCAAGCACATGGTGGGCAGGGATGCCACAGATGAGATCAACGCGTATGTTCTGGAACGACAAATACCACGACCTCTGATCAGTCTAATTGAAACCCGTCTAATACAGACTACACTCCGAAGAAGCCCGACAGCGTATGCGCTCGTACCAGATTGGACGAATTGAAGGAATATGGATCAACTTTCTACCCCCAATCCAGGGCGGCAAGTTCCGCGCCTATGCCGAAGACGCATGCTCGAGTGATGAGGATTCAACAACTCCAGAATTATGCAGTGGCTCCAGTCAAGACGGATCAGTTCCTCCCTCGCCGATATTCGATGCGGTCGACTCGAAATCCACAGTTCGTCAACGGAAACCGACCGGAACCGCTTCGACCGAGCAAACGGAGGCCAAGCCTGCCTTCTTGGATGCGAGAACTCGGGAGGAAATCGTCTTCGACACTGCCAAATACCCCTCCTTGGATACCGCAAGTCAGGAAGAGATCAAACGGAAATATCGCGAACTGAACGAGCGTATCAAGGCCGAGGGACTTTACGACTGCAACTACTCTTGTTACTTCGTTGAATGCTGTCGGTACACACTTTTTGCAGGTCTTTCCTATACCTTCCTCCGCATGGGATGGTGGGCGACCTCGGCATTCTTCCTCGGCTGTTTCTGGCATCAGCTTGTGTTTACCGCCCATGATGCTGGCCATATGGGTATTACACACAATTTCCATGTGGATACTCTCATTGGAATGTTCATCGCAGACTATCTCGGTGGATTGAGTCTCGGGTGGTGGAAACGAAGCCACAACGTTCACCACATCGTGACCAATGAGCCAGAGCATGACCCAGATATCGAGCATATCCCGTTCTTCGCTATCTCGCATCGCTTCCTCACGAGTCTCCGGAGTACCTATTATGATCGAATCATGACGTTCGACGCCCCGGCTCGATTCTTACTCAAATTCCAAAATTACTCTTACTACCCCATCATGATGCTTGCTCGGTTCAATCTGTACGCCTTGAGTTGGGAGTATCTGCTAAAGGGCCAAGCTCCTAAAAGGGGCCCGGCTTGGTGGCATGTTTGGTTTGAGCTTGTCGGACAGGTCTTCTTTTGGACTTGGTTTGGCTACGGTGTGATGTACAAGACGCTTCCTGATGCAAGCAGCCGTATCATCTTCCTTCTCGTCTCACACGTCGTCTCCTCCCCACTCCACGTCCAAATCACCTTATCCCACTTCGCGATGTCGACCGCCGACCTGGGTGTTGGCGAGTCCTTCGCGCAGAAGATGCTCCGTACCACTATGGACGTCGACTGCCCAACATGGCTGGATTTCTTCCACGGCGGATTGCAATTCCAGGCCATTCACCATCTCTACCCGCGGATCCCGCGCCACAACCTACGTCGTACGCAGAAGTTCGTCATAGAGTTCTGTCGTGATACTGGTATTCCCTATGCCATCTTCACGTTCTATGATGGTAACAAGGAGGTTATCAGCCGGCTTGGTGACGTCGCGAAACAGGTCCGCCTCATGGAGGAGTGCCGCAAGTCCATTGCCGAGGGCGGCGTCTTCTCAGATCACCACCACTGATATCAAGTGTCAGGTCCTTGCTGGCCAAGTACGAGTTTTCTGAGTAAACATATTATCACGACTGCCTATACTGCATTGTAGTTATATGCATTGAGGTATATTAACGAATCACTTGAATGCGATCTGTTTTGATACGTTGTGGCTCTTGTTAGAGAGGCCCAACGTATTTTTTGTAAATTACATCCATGGCCACTATCAGATATGAAATATAAAGAATGATCAAAGCTTTTATGCCGCAATGCATCCATATTAACCAATCTCATCTCTTCGTATGCTTAGCCGGGTAACCCACCGCCACGCGCCATCTTCTTCGCGTGTTGCTGTCGACGGTTGTGATTCGCCCGACTACCCTTATTCTCTTCCTTCCTCTGCCGTGACGCTGCACTGTCCTTATCTGGCTGTCCCTGGCCGCCAGACGGAGGACCACCACCACGGCCACCGCGACCACGACCGCCACCACCCCGTCCTCGGCCGCCACGTCCACCGCCTCCTCGACCACCTCGCGAACCAGCATGACCAGAGGGCTCGCCCTCATCGGAACCCTCCCCATCCTCACGAGGCTGCGGCCTCCTATAAGATGTGGAACGCAACTCAGGCTGGTTAAGTGACCCAGCACCAGCCAACCCGCCAGCGTCCATAGCCAACCGGTCTTCGAGTTTAGCGAGACGCTTAGGATCACGCGTTAGCATAACAGCCCAGCCCTCGATAGCCTCGTCAGTCATTTCGGTCTCGCGCTTCAACGACGCGCGCGGCTGAGAGCGGCGGGTCGCTGAATCACGAGCAAAGAGTCCTGGATTAGACTTGTATGTTCGGAAAAGCACTGTTTCGATATCTGCTGCGCGGCGGTTGCGCTCAGCTGGGTCGGCTTCGCCGTCTGCGCCACCTGTGGCTCCGTCGATGGCGCCGCCTACGTCGGCTGTGTCGTAGGTATCGTCGCGCTCGTCATCATCTGAGTCGAAGGTTGCTAGTGCGGAGAGAATTGCTGCTTTGTTTGCGGCGTGTTTGCTGTGGTCTGCGAGGATTGTGTCGGCTGTTTGGTCTGCGTTGACGCGGCCGAAGTGGAGTTTTCCTTGCGCTTCGCCGGAGCGGCTTAGTTCGGCGATGTCCACGTCTTTATCGAAGATATTCTTGCGGGTCGGGATTGGCGCAAACGTTGGTGTTGGCTGGGGTGGGAGATTGCTATGGTAGAGTTCAGCTGGGGGAGGTAGTTGCTCCGATCGATCTAGAGACTGGAGCTCCAGGGGAAGCGAGTCGTCGAGAAGTTGGGCGACTATAGTCTCGGGATTGTCGTTGTAGAAGTCCAATAGCCGTACAACGAATGCGGAGCCAAGATCTGGGAAGAGGTCCTGTACTTGAGTAACAAGTGACATCTTGTGTGCGTGGAGTTCTCCTGGAACAATTGGGGCCGAAGACACCTCTTTTCCCTTGTCGACCTTCTTGCGTCTTTGGTACCGGTGGTGTAGTGATTTTGATTCCACTTGATAGGTGCGCAAGCTGGCAAGGAGGTCTTGTCCCCGTTTCTGGGGGTGAATGCTCAGATACTTCTCCAGCCGAATAAGCAAGTCCGAGCTGCAGATTAGATCTGAGAGTAGAGTGGCTTCCTTCTTCATTTTTGGTGCTCCCACTCGAGCACCGGCTTTCAGGCTGAACAGCTGATCCAATAACGAAGACAAATTGACGGGCTCCTTCAGTAACGAGACGAGCCCGACGTAGATGTTAGCAACGAGAATCCTACGGAACTCTTCCCGGGCACCTTTTGACTGGTAGGCTTCCGATATCGTATCCAGGAAGTCAGAGCCGGCCATCAGCTCCTGACCACATGCTGGTAGCACTGAAGCGAGGATGGTCAGACGGCGGATGTCAGAAATGACTTCGGGGTTTGAGGATGAGTTGGCGGAAGAGAGGTTCTTAATCACAACGGCTTTTGCTCTCTCGATACTGGAAGTGATTTGGCCCTGGTGCAGATCCCAGGCACTTGATAATGACGTCTTCAAAGCCGCGCTAGAAGGGTAACAGCAACATAGATTGCCGAGAAGTCTCCAGTCCAGAATTCCGTCTGGTGGGTTGGAGAGATCGAGCATGTATCTTCTTATTGTCAGAAAGCAGAACTTCCGAAGCTGTCGAGCTTTAGGTCCACTTTGTAGACTGGAATCCCCAGCCGCCGTGTATTGATAGTAAGATGCCAGGAATGGCGGTATTGATGTATCTTCAGCAGCTGCATCCTTAAATGGTTGATCCGATGCATTCAGGCGGATCCTTAACAGGGCCATCCATGCATCTAGACAAACTTCCCAGTCATTTGATGGGATTGTCCTCCGCACTGCGGGGGAGGGCACTGGAGCCAGCGGCGGGAACTCCGCCATTGGGGCGAATTAAGGTGATTATGACTGGGAGGATGGGAAGGATATGAGAGGGAGAAAAGCAAGAACAAAATAAAAAACGCGCAACTACCCGTCAGCTCATGATTATCATCTCGAATGCCATCACTCGGCGGTCTCCTGTCCTCTTTGAGTGATGACATAAGCAAGGAATCAAAGGGGACCTAAAGGGGTTTAGCGTGCGATAGCCGAAGCGCCAAGACTTTCGCACTGAACTTTTTGGATATGGAATTCTCGATCCACATCACCTCAACAGCCATCATCACTTTACCGAGCCTAGTAGTTCAGGTCTTGACGGCAATCGCCTTTTAAATTGTGCGCGTTCCCTGTTTTCCTGCTCTTGAAATTCCCGAATCGAATTACTAACCCGTTTCAGTCCATACATATTCAAGATGTCTTTCCAGAAGCCCGAGAAGGATTTCGGCGAGGGCCCTGTACGTTGCCCCTGATCCAATGGTCACTGTCGCACAATCGCTATTGCACCTCACTGTCGCTGTCGCTTTGTGCAATGTGTCCATGGACCTCGCCAATTGAAGCTATGTACTAATTGCTTCTCGTCCGCTCTACAGAAGGTCCACAAGATCCGCATCACCCTCACCTCCCGCAAGGTTGCCTCCCTCGAGAAGGTCTGCCAGGAGCTGATCGACCGTGCTCGCTCCAAGTCCCTCCAGGTCAAGGGTCCCGTCCGTCTGCCCACCAAGACCCTCCAGATCTCCACCCGTAAGACCCCCAACGGTGAGGGTTCCAAGACCTGGGACAAGTTCGAGATGCGCATCCACAAGCGTCTCATCGAGTAAGTTTCTCCCCGCCCTATTGAATTGCGGCACTATCGCCGTGGCACCTGGCAGATATAGTTGCTGACATTCTATCTTAGTCTCCTCGCCCCCACCGAGACCGTCAAGCAGATCATCATCAACATCGAGGCCGGTGTTGAGGTTGAGGTCACCATTGCCGCATAAATGCGCTAGGCTGGGCTTGCCTCAGGGAGGGATCGTGGATTGGCCAATTTGGAGTGCACAGCGCGACTTTGGAGCTGGTTCTGGCCCGCATGGCTTGTTTCGCGCTGCGGGGGATTCCGTTCGTACCTGAAAATCTTAAAATAAAAAATGGAAACATCTTGAAACACAACATACTCTCAGTAGTGGTCTGTAGACCGTAGGTTGGTTCATTAACGGTGAAAATCAAGCACTTGCAATTGCTACATTCGTAAATTGAGTGTTGTTGAGCTCCTAAGCGCCATTTCCCATGTTCCGCAAGCCCGGAACATGTTGCTTGTTGTGAGAACGATATGCACATCATCTCAGCCCTTGGGATGTGTGGTAAAATAGCAAATAGAGATAAGACAAAGACGAATAAATGCTAGCTCAGCTTTGGGGGTTAAAAGTCGAAACTGAGCCACTCCTGCTTAGGAGGTACTGCAGGAATGTTGCCATCCTTGAAGTAGCCATTTTGAAGGAAAAACTGATATGCCTCAGTGAGTTCTGGGGTGTATTCCTCAGGCTTGCCGTGTGCGTCTTTCAGACTAGCTGGATCAGGGGGCCCGTTAGGGAAGCTGACTCGGACAAATGTTTTGTTGTCTTGTGGGTGAAGGTAGCACGGGTGCTCGTTGATATACTTCACGGGACGGCCCTTCCACATCACCAGCTGTTTGGTGGATGGATTATGTCGAGTTTCGCCCTCCAGTTGTGGAAGGGGGTTGAGGTCTTGAGGATTGTCGATTTTGATGTATGCACGCGGGCCGGCGTTGGTAGTCTGCACCGGCACGCCTTGGACTGCAGGCTGGCCGAAGGGAGACGGGGCAGGTTGTGCAGCAGGCTGGCCAAACCCGCCGGCAGTAGGCTGGTTCTGGGAGACTTGTGTGAAAGGAGAAGCGGTGGACGGAGCGCCGAATGGGGCGGCGGCTGCCGGGGCTGAAGGCTGACCGAATGGTGAGGCGCCTACTGGGGCTGAGGGCTGGCCGAATGGTGAGGCACCTACTGGGGCTGATGGTTGGCCGAATGGGCTCGGGTTGGCAGCTGGCTGGCCAAATGGCGACGGGGCAGGTTGTGCAGCGGCTTGACCGAACGGCGACGGGGCAGCTTGTCCAGCGCTCTGACCAAACCCAGCAGCAGCAGGCTGGTTCTGAGCTAGTTGGGTAAAAGGAGAAGCACCAGATGGAGCACCGAATGGGGCTGCACCTCCTAGGACTGACGGCTTACCGAATGGACTCGGGTTAACTCCTGGCTGAGAAGAAGCTGGCTGGCCGAATGGTGTTTTGTTGAAGGCAGACTGTCCTCCCAAGGTGGAAGTTTGGCCGAAGGCGGAGCCACCCAACGCAGAAGTCTGTCCGAAGGCCGTAGACTGGCCCGTGCCAGACGGCTGTGCCGGTGCTGAGGCTCTACCGAATCCACTTGCCTGGCCAAGACCTGAAGCCTGGCCAAATGTCGAGGAAGGAGCGCCGAAGGCTCCAGGCGCAGGGGCAGGGGCAGCATTTTGCTGGCCGAATGGAGAGGATTGGCCAAATGCCGCTGGAGCTTGGCTCATACTAGTCTCGGTCTTGCCCTCAATGATGTCAAGTCGATTGGGATGTTCATTCCTGCCATCAACGACATATTTGACGGCACCATTCAGGTCATTCAGTGAGATCTCCATCTGCTGTACACACTCTTGCCATAGAGCTGAAGCTTCTTGGACCGCTTCGTTCAGGTTGCCAGCCGCTGCTAATTCATAATGGCGCAGGCGCATCTCTTCCATACTGCGCTCGCGGTGGGCACCACCGAACAGCTGGCGAGCAACATCTTTGTTGGGGGCATATGCGGAGAAAATCCATTCCGGACGTCCCTGCCCTGCGGTCAAGTCTGTCTTGATTTCGCTTGGCTTCACTGCAGCGCTGTCTTTTTGTCAGTTTTGTATCCACTCAAGGCACTGGGAACGTGACTTACTCAGCTGCTTGTTGAGCCTGGCTTTGACCTGTCGTAAACTTGCTGTTAGGCTTTGAAACAGAAAAGAGGCTAGCCTGAAAGGGCGCGTGGTTCATGGGATTTATCATTGGTTTGCGCAGGGGAATATCTCTTGCGCCTCGGGATTTGAAGTAGAATGGGTAAAACCAGGATGGGGATAGTAGAAGCAGAAGAAACATAGAGATCGGACATGTAATCTCAGGATACAATAGACATCTAATAAATAGGCTCTCCAGATTGAGCCGAGCTGAATCAAAACAATTCAATTGAACGTACCTCCAAACCCTCCGGATAAGGCACCGAATCGATTCCCCGATGGGCCAGCAGTAGGTTTGCCAGGGTGCTCGAACTTGCAGCGATCTGAAAATACGTTAGCGGCTTGATTTCTTTATACTCGAGAGATTCATACCTCCGAACTTGCAGCGACCCTGCTGAAAAAAGCTGCATACCACCATCTTCGCGGCTTTGGTGTTTGCTCAACTGCTCCCCTTCAATGCAAGGTCTGTATCTTGATGACCTTTCTCAAATTGATATGCGTCCTCCGATATCCGATCAAGCAATTTGAGAGAAAAGTAAGAACAGGGTTGGTTGTCGCGAAGAGAGAAACGATGAACTCCTGTGGTTGGGACTTTTCACGGAATTGGTCCGTATCTTATCGGAACACCTGCAAAGCAATCCCAGCACTCTTGTAGAGCACAGTTCTTTGATATTCAAGAGTATGAGATTGGGTTTTTATCACTTTCCCCTTTGTCTCGAGATGAGATTCAAGGGAATTTGAAACATAGATGTTCATTTGCCAGGTCCAGCCCACGTAGTGGATGTAATCTAATCAACAAACAGTTATATATATTTGCAGGGAAAGCCAACGATATCTACAATGTATATGATAAAATAACAGAATACTATTAAAAAGCCACTTAAAACCATTAAAACCATTAGATCTAATTGTTATTTCAATTTTGAGTAATCAATGAACATTGAATCCAGTATGGATCAGTCGTTGGGTATATCATCTACGTGTGTCGTATGCTCCCCCGAAGGTCATCCCAATTCAACCCATCAACCTTTTTGCCACCTAAGGATTCAAGCTCCGGGTTGAGTTCACCAGTTCGCCCAGTTGCAAGGCGTCGCATCATCACAGTATCCTTAGCTCCAGGAAGGGTACTGGCATTGCCCTGCAGTAAGACATGCTCAAACCACAGTTCCTCATCCTCGTCAAGCGGAAGACCGACGAGTTCCATCGCACGTCTGCTTCTGGTTTGACCAGGGGCAGCCCTGTGAACAAATTCCACCAACTGTTCAAAAAAGCTCTGACGGAGAGTATCGTCGTACTTGCGCGTGAAGTAGAATGCCTCAGTGACGTTGGATCGGGCGAGTGTGTCGAAGAAAGCTTTGCGGATCTTTGCGCTTGCAAGAGGAGGGGCCGCAGTGAGGTAGTATGCGATTGCGAGGCTGTCATCGTGTTTGGGAAGTTTTGTGAGGGTGAGAACGTAGAGGATCTCATCCGGGAAGGTAGGAATGAGTGAGGGTTCAGTAAGATACTCGACGGCTCGCTATCAGCCATGTAATTGTTAGAAGTGGCCGCCTGAAAAGATCGTTCGCAACTCACTCTGAAATCGAGTCGATCCAAATGCCAAAGACCTTCAATGAAGAAACGGTACTTTTCTGGGAGGTGGCATTGTTGCGCAAACTGAGACGAAGCTTCCGGCGCAGTGCGACAGTCCTTGAGGAGGTAATATATCAAGGACTGTTTGTGATGGATATCAAGTTCCGAAGAAACGATGTGATTGAACAGTGTTCGGAGATCTGAATTGGACTTGGGAGGATAGATCTTGGTCACTACAGAGAAGTGTTGATTAGCACGAGGCTTCAAGCGCAGGGCTTCAAGTCACAATACCTCCTTGGATGCCGAGGAGTCCCAATAGTCGATCGGCAAAGAGCTGGTCCAACGAACGCCGGCTGGAGAGAATCTGGTCAAAAACCTTCGGCTCATATGAATACTTCTTATTAAATGAGAAGACTTGGTCGAAACTCTCCCATGGAGCCATGCTGGGCATAATGAGAGAAGTGATAGGTTATGTGAACAATTCCCAAGCTGATCTCCATGAAGCTCCGCGGAGGAGTAATTACCGTACGGTAAATTACAGCGGGACATGGCGGTGAAGGGCTTGTTGTGGCAGAACGGCGGACACTTTACCCGTTTGGGCACGAGGTAAACAACCCACTTTCAACCGACAAAACCTCCGTCAAAACACTATCGCCCCTCTCCATGCAGCAGACATCCCACTGATCTGCACAACATGGCCTCAGTCATCAAGGGCAGGGCTTCCCGCCGCTCTGCTCCCCGCCGGAGTTATGTCATTGAGGATACATCTGAATCGGAGGACCCCGGAAATGTGACACCAACACCCGATACGCACGATGACGATGATGAAGTGGAGGAGGACTACACCCCAGTCCCTAAGAAAGCAAAGAGGGCATCGAGCAAAAGAATGACACTAGACCCTGTGACACCTTCGACTGTGCGCGCTGCCAGCAAGACCCAAGAAGCGACAACAGATGATTCCGATGCCCTGGACACCGATGCAATGGATACGGACGCGATGGACACCGATGCGATGGACATCGACGAAGAGAATGACGAGAATGACGAGGGCGCTAGTATGGTGTCAATGGAAGGCGATCCCGAATCTCCTTCCGGTAAAGCAGCGTTGAAAAGAAAAAGTATGGCTCATCCCCGCAAGAGTCACGGCTCAATCACACCCAAGCCGGCACAGGGCTCACTTCCAACTCCAGAGCCATCCCGATCGCCAGAGCCTCAAGAAAGAGCGCACCGAGCAAGCGTGCCGCCTTTGTCGGATATCACCGAATCCGCCGTGAACCAGTCACCATCGAAACAATTGGAGGAGCCGAAATCTCAGATTCCCATTATAAACCCGAACTCGACAGTCTTGGAGAGGCCGATGGACATTGTGGCCAAATCCAGAACACAGGCCCCTCAAGCGCCAGAGGAGCCTGCGGCGTCTAAGCCCCGAATGATTATTGAGAACCTTATTCTGACAAACTTCAAGAGTTACGCCGGCCAGCAGATTGTTGGTCCATTCCACGCCTCCTTTTCGTCTGTCGTTGGACCGAACGGTTCCGGAAAGTCCAACGTGATTGACTCGCTCCTATTCGTGTTTGGCTTCCGCGCCAGCAAGATGCGACAGGGCAAAATCTCCGCGCTGATCCATAATTCTGCTCAGTACCCAAACCTTGCGTTTTGTGAAGTCGAGGTTCATTTCTCACAAGTCCTCGATTTGCCTGATGGCGGCCAGGAAGTGGTCCCAGATTCCCAACTAATTGTTTCGCGACGAGCGTTCAAGAATAACACTAGTAAATACTACATGAACAAAAAGGAGACCAATTTCACCGCTGTGACGACCTTCCTCCGTGATCGCGGAATTGATCTCGATCACAAGCGATTCCTGATTTTGCAGGGTGAGGTCGAGTCGATCGCTCAGATGAAGCCAAAAGCCTCCAACGAACATGACGAAGGCCTCTTGGAATATTTGGAAGATATCATCGGAACTTCCAAGTACAAGACACCTATCGATGAAGCGGCAACCGAGCTCGAAGGTCTCAATGATGTATGCGTGGAAAAGAACAACCGTGTCCAGCACGTGGAGAAGGAGAAGGCGGCCTTGGTGGATAAGAAAGACAAAGCTCTGGCTTACATCCGTGAGGAGAACGAATTAGCACAGAAACAATCGGCCCTCTATCAGATCTACATTGATGAGTGCGCTGATAATGTTCGTGTTACTGAAGAGGCCATTCTCCAAATGCAGGAGCTGCTGAACATGGAACTCGAGAAGCACGAGGGAAATGAATCCGGCATCAAAGAACTCGAAAAAGCCTACAAAAAAGGGGTTCGTCATTACGAGTCGATAGAGAAGGAGACTCAAAGCTTGCTCAAGGAGATGGCCAAGTACGACAAGGAGTCGGTTAAGTTTGAGGAGAAGAAGAAATTCTTGCTCGGCAAACAAAAGAAGCTAGAGAAAGCCATGCAGACCAGCCGCCTTGCTGCTTCTGAATGCCAGAGCTTGGTTGAGAAGTTTACCTACGATATTGAGAAGAAGACCGCCGAAACCACTCAATTTGAGAAGGAGATGGTGACAGAAGAGAAGGAACTGAACTCAATTCGTGAGGGGCTCAAAGGCAAGACGCAAGGCCTATCTGATCAGATTACCGAGAAGCAGAAGTCACTAGAGCCATGGAATGCGAAAATCAACGAGAAACAGTCCGCAGTCGCAGTTGCTCAGAGTGAGCTAGATATCTTGCGCGAGCGTGGTAATGCTGGTGCTGTTCTCCTCGAAGAGGCACAGGGCAAGATTGTTACAATCGAAGAAAGTCTGCAAGCCAAGCAAAACGATCTCGAAGAGCGACAAGCCCAGAAAGAGACCTTGGAGTCTGAAGTGGAGAAGCTCAAACACGACTTGAAGAAATACGCCGGCCGTGAGCCTGAAGTTCGTTCGCATGTCTCAAGTGCCCGCCAGAAAGCAGACGAGGCACGAGTCAGTCTTGCAAGCACACAAAACCGTGGAAGTGTCTTGACTGGGTTGATGCGTCTCAAAGAGTCTGGCCGTATCGATGGTTTCCATGGCCGACTTGGTAACCTGGGAACAATTGACGAGAAGTATGATGTCGCCATTTCTACAGCTTGTCCTGCTCTCGACAACATGGTGGTGGAAACCGTCGAAGTCGGCCAACAATGCATCGACTATTTGCGCAAGAACAACCTTGGACGAGCGAACTTCATTCTTCTTGACCGCCTCCCCCGTCGTGATATGGCAACAATCTACACACCTGAAAGTGTTCCTCGTCTCTTTGATCTCGTCAAGCCGAAGGATCCCAAGTTTGCCCCAGCTTTCTACAGCGTGATGCAAAATACGTTGGTTGCGAGGGACTTGGAGCAAGCGAATCGAATTGCCTATGGTGCTCGTCGTTGGCGAGTGGTGACGGAAGATGGTCAGTTGATTGATGTGTCAGGAACAATGAGCGGTGGTGGCACCCGTGTGGCCCGAGGCGGTATGTCCTCTAAGCAAGTCGCCGACACCACAAAGGAGCAGGTGTCTCGCTTGGAATCAGATCTCGAGGATCTGGAAAGGAAATTCCAGGCCTTCCAGGACAAGCAGCGTCATGTGGAGGCTCAGATGAAGGAAAGATCGGAGGAAATCCCACGCTTGGAGACCAAGATCCAAAAGATCATGATCGAGATAGACAGCACCAAGCGTAGTCTTGCTGATGCCCAGCGACGCGTAAAGGAGCTGGGTGCACAGCACCAGCCCTCTGATTCGGATGAAGGCCAAATTGCTGCTCTCGAGAAACAGATAGCCAAAGCCCAAAAGGAGATCGCTAAACTTAACGACGAGAAAAGTGGCATCGAGGAAGAGATCCAGATCTTGCAGAGCAAGATCATGGAGGTCGGTGGTGTTCGCCTTCGCGGCCAAAAGGCGAAGGTGGATGGCTTGAAAGAGCAGATTGGCATGCTTGCCGAGGAGATTTCAAACGCGGAGGGGCAGCAATCCAAGAACGAAAAACTCATCAAGAAGCACACCAAAGCCCGCGATGTTTCAGAGAAGGAGATTGCTCAGATTACCGATGAGTTAGAGAAACTTGAAGAAGATGTTGCCAACCAGACCAATGAATCTGCCGACTGGAGACAGAAGGCTGACGAAGCCCAGGAGGTAACTTATCCAAGATCCTCGGGTATACTGAATTTACATGCTGACCATCCTTAGGCTTTGGAATCTAAAAAGGGCGAGCTGAAGGCCATGAAGGATGAGCTTGACGCAAAGGTAGCTGAGCTTAATGAGACAAGAGCTGCTGAGATCGAGATGCGCAATAAACTGGAAGAGAACCAGAAGGCCTTGGCCGAGAATCAAAAGCGCAGTCGTTACTGGGAGGAGAAGCTTTCAAAGCTGACCGTCCAGAACATCAGCGATATCGGTGAAGAGCAGGAGCCTACCGAGCTTCAGATGTACACCAAGGATGAGTTAGAGGCTATGAATAAGGATTCTCTGAAAGCCGTCATTGCCGCTTTAGAGGAGAAGGTTCAGAATGCCTCTATCGATTTGTCAGTTATCGAGGAGTACCGTCGCCGAGCCGCCGAGCACGAATCGCGCTCAGCGGATCTGACCACCGCTTTGACATCACGAGATGCTGCCAAGGCACGCCTGGATGGCCTTCGATCTTCTCGCTTGAATGGATTCATGGAAGGATTTGGTATTATCTCTCTGCGCCTCAAAGAAATGTACCAAATGATCACCATGGGCGGTAACGCCGAGTTGGAGCTCGTCGACTCGTTGGACCCCTTTTCCGAAGGAATCTTGTTCTCGGTCATGCCTCCCAAGAAGAGCTGGAAGAACATTGGTAACCTGTCTGGCGGAGAGAAGACTCTGTCTAGTTTGGCATTGGTCTTCGCTCTTCACCACTACAAGCCTACTCCGCTTTATGTCATGGACGAGATCGATGCCGCCCTGGATTTCCGAAACGTAAGTTGGTCTTATACGACTTGTAACAGACACGTGTGCTAACTTCTTTTAAGGTTTCCATTGTCGCCTCGTACATCAAGGAGCGAACAAAGAACGCCCAATTCATTGTCATTTCATTAAGAAACAATATGGTAGGTGTCGTTGATTTTCGCTTCCAAGTTGACATAGCTAACTAACATGTTCTTTAGTTCGAGCTCGCTGCCCGACTCGTCGGTGTCTATAAAGTCAACCACATGACCAAGAGTGTGACGATCGAGAATCGGGATTATATCACTGGTCGATAATGACTGAAGACGATCATGTTGTGGTTCTTAACTTTCAGGCTCTTACCTGAATGAATATGGTTGTATGCTGCTGTTTTGAATGATATCATGGGCCGGGGAGTTTTGGACATCTTTCCATTTACAATCATGCTTGCGCGCTTTAGAAATGAGAATTTGAGACATGTTGACGTGTATATTTCCCTTCTTTGTTGGTGTTATACCACTGGATTGGTATTCACATAAATCAAACAACCTACATATATTTACCTTTGGTGCATTCAATATAAGTCGCCGTGACATAGAATGACACCGGACCAGCTAAACACAGCGTAACATTGGCCGCACCGTCGACAGTATCCGGCCGCCCAAGAGGGATATCCGATGTATCCCTAAACTTGCGCGCGTTCGCAGGGATACCCGTGACGATGTTCTGCTCAGCAAGCATTACCTTCTCCTCTGTGGGCGGCTTGGTCAACCGCGTATCCATCCAGCCATAAGCGACGGCGCTGCAGCGGACAGTGTATCTACACCATGTTAGCAAAGCTCATCTAGCATACAAACTGTCTACACACACCTAGCTCACTCCGCCACGACGGTCTTGGTGAGTCCCAAAATCCCCGACTTCGCTGTCGAATAGCTAATCTGACCCATTTGGCCGTGCAGTCCAGACGTCGAAGACACATTGATGACTGTCTTGGGTGTATCGGCAGTCTGAATATCTATCCAGTGCGCAGACAAGGCGTGGATCATTCAAAAAGGAACGTAGTTGTGGATTTCCATGATCACGTCCCATGGCGCTGTCATAACACCACTCTTTTATCGCAGGCATAGGAATTCCTCAATAGCAAGAAATCTGCACCTTGGTCATACTCGCAGCTTGTCCTCAGACGATCAACAATCCTCCGTTGGAATTTATAATGGATACTGTCAAGTTGTAGTCTTTCATGCAGTAAACATAACCTTCTGCAACATCTTCAGCTTGCCCAATAGCCCCTGTCACAGAAGAACTGCTGATAGCATCAATGCCTCTCTTTCGTTCGTCAGGAGTAGAGTACCAGCGAGCTATGAGGTCTGTGTCAACTGGGCCGAGACAGACCAGGTTTACGCGCACTGGCTTCATTTCAACCGCTAAACTTCGAACCATGCCCTCCAATGAGCCGGTATAGGCGCCTGGCGCATTCCAATTAGGGTACGGACGATAGGCGCTGATTCCGGACGTGAACGAAATACTGGATGCCGGACCTGGTGCCATGTGCTTCATCGCATGTTTTGCTATCAACAATGGGGCAAAGAAACGCACTAGGCCAGTTTGATGAAGTTAAAGTCGATTTGTGAAAAAGGCTTCGGGTTCGGATGAACGCCAGCAGTAAAAATGACGTGGTTTAACTGCCGTGTCCCCTCCAACGTGGCGGCATTGAAAAGACCCTCGATGCTGGATTCAAGTAGGCTCTCTTGCTTCAAGTCGCACGCGAAGCCGGTGATTTGGCAAGCAGTCGATAGATATGATTCGCGAAGGCGTGACGTGGAGGCAGAAACACGGTCAAGGTTGAAACTCGAAAGAATGACTGAAGCAGCGCTATGTTTAACCACGGCTTCGGCGACGGCGTAACCAACACCAGCAGTGCCACCAATAATCAGGACATTTGCTCCAGCAAGCTTCGAGATATATTTATCCCGAGGCTGCATTTTTAAGGTGACGAAATAAGTTTTTGGATAAGGGGGTCGTTCGTTTCAGATTTGTGATGGTGCCGGTGAAATATCCGCCACTTCAAATAAACTATTCATTTCGGACCGTATAGAACCTAAAGCTATCTTCAAGTAGTCCGCGTCACGACCGATTCATTGCATACTTCACTAGTGACAAACGCTTACAAACGCTTCACGACTTGTTACAAACCCGCTGCCCATGGCTTAACTAACTTATGATCGGCCGGATAGATTGATAAATCTATAATACAAGTATCGTGACCGGCAACCCTTCCTCCGGCAGCGTAGGCTCCGCCATAGAGCCACAGTAACCAATCATATATATAGATAAGGGCCGCTTTATAGACTACATACCTAGGTAGGCGACGGATGGGTATAGATTCCGTCCCGGATACTTTATGACTCAAAATATAGGGGTAAGGTTAGTTTTCTAGCTTACCAATTCACATCATCCTCTTATAGTTATATAATAAAGACAAACCTCCTAAGTTCCGTTCTCCTTTTACTATAAAGTAAAAGCTACCCTAGAACACCCTTTCTGCACCCACAAGCTCTATCTTGGTATCTTGCTTTATCTCCTTGGCCTTGCTTCACACATATTTCAAGACGTGTTGAAGATGGTTGTCGTAGCTGTTGCAGGTGGTAGCAGTGGCCTTGGTCTGACTATTGTTCAAGCCTTGACAGCTCAAGGGAAACATGAAGTTCTTATCTTGAGCCGAAAGGTGAGATAGTCCTCAAAACTTACCTCTAATATTTCAGTAGCTCATCATACGCAGGAAAACACAGAACTTGGAAAAAGGCTTGGAGCTCTTGTTGTCGCCGTTGATTATAGGAGCGCCAAATCTATCGAATCAGCTCTGGAAGCCAACAACGTCGATACTGTTATATGCACAATCAGTTCTCAGGGCGATCTTGAACCGGAACAGAATTTGATCCTTGCTGCGGACAGATCGCCTATTACCCGAAGAATTATACCTAGTATTTTTGCTGGTTTTACATATCCCGTCAAGTAAGTATTTTTGTGCATAGGGAAAGGAGATCAAAGTCTAACCCCTCCTCAGATACCCGGACAGTTCTCCTGTTGCGAAAGCCAAATCTGAAGCCATCAAGGCCGTCAAAAGGACATCATTGGAGTATACTGCGATCTACAATGGCATATTCCTTGATTACTACGCCGCGCCGCAATTGAAGGCCAATATACCACCTTGGCCATTGTTTGTTGATATACTCCACGAATCAGCGGCGGTCCCAGGTTCAGGGGATGATCTCGTCGTTTTCACTCACAGCACTGACATCGCTAAGTTCGTTGTTTCGAGCTTAGATCTTCCAAAATGGCGAGAGGAAAGTTATATTCTAGGAGAGAAATTGACATGGCATGAGATTATCAAACTGGCGGAGGATGCGAAAGGTATATAACACGCTCTCTTTCATCGATAAAATATCTGCTGACAGATCCATATTAGGATCCAAGTTTAATGTGATGCATGACTCCGAGACGGACTTGAGGGCTGGAAGAGTTTCGATGCTGCCTAGTTACGGCAAAATGTTCCAACTTCCTGAAGCTGATATTCAAGATCTGCTCTCCACTGCTGGAATGTGGTTCGTGAATAAAGAGCTTGATTTGAATCCCGAACATGCGTTGAACAAGAAGTTTCCAGAAATCAAACCGATGAAGGTGAAGGATTTCTTGGAATCGTCTTGGAATGGCACTGATGCAACTGTATTGGATATTAAGATGTAAAATTTCGGACGCCCTGTTTCAACGGGTTTAATCCCGTCCTCGGTATTGAATTTTATTGCTCGCTCTCTACGTCGAGGCTTCATTTGTGCCGAGCAATCATGGGGGTCCACTCAAGCTAGTTGGAATTTGTAGATCGCAGTGAATATAAGATTGACATATATATTGCTCAATATCTTCAAAAGCAATTGACCTCATTTTGTCCAAGAAATGTCGTGGTATATCCCTACCTAACAATCTGAAGCCTATGATATATATTTCTACTAGCGCAATACATACACCAAGGGGCGACGAGTTGAAACTGAGGTTTCAGTTATGCATGAAAGGGGCAGAGCCTACCTATGCAAGGCTTAATTTGCAGCCGAGAGCCGAACTACCAGGCGGGCCTTTTGCCTTCATTTTGTTATCTGTATAGATCGTCATCCAACTTTCCACCTATTTGCTTATTGCTGCTAATTATGGGACTCCCATGTTCAAACAAGCTCTAGAAACCCCTAGCATATCTTCAAACGTAGCATTCCCACAGACCCTTGCCGATCAAACGTATCTTTACAAATATAACCACAATATCTTCTCTACTACATAAACCCTTGCTAACAACTCATTTGCATGCACAATTTCAAGGATACCCCTTATGAAATACAGAATCCCCGGAAACAGCGATGCTGGGGCCACGAACTCCTGGCTCTTAAGGTAAATTCTCGGGACTTATCCTATCGCCACGCATGCTGTGTAAGTTTTTAATTTCCATCGTCGTCGTGCTTTCCGGATCTCAACATGACAAGTAATGGAAATGAGATATTGTGCATCTCCACGACCGGCTTAGAGAGAGGCGAGAAACAAAAACCGGTTCGAACAAGATGATGTTATGACGAATGGTGGCACGGTTGCATGTGAGCATAGAGAAAGGCATGGGAGACTAGGGAGGTCCCGCCTTCTCCGGAACACGTGCAGTTGGACAAGGATTGGTCTTTAGGTGTATTAGAGTAGGTTGGATAATGTTTCACGCGTGAGTCTGTTCAAGCTGAGCCGCAAATTTATTACCTGCTATCACCACATCAAAACATACTACAAAGGTAGCTTATTTAGTCTCTCGGGCGTTCTCTGGGCATTTATCCACCACATGGCCCGAGTTGCCCGTTGCATTCCTTCCACGCCTATCATGTTAACAAGACTTTTCATGTTTGACATGCATACCTAGGCAAATGCATGTGGGTTTGCTGCAAGGCTTGGTACTCCGTATACAGCCGGCACAATATCCTCAATTGACAGAATCCAACCTGGAATTACGAGGAGAATGGAAGTAAGCAGCCAATAATGGCACCAGACAAGGATCACTTGAACTAAATTCCAAGTTTGTGCTGTGTGAAAGGAAGATCGCTGCTCTTTCAGGCCGCCAAGACTGGCGTCCCCTTGACGTCAGAAGCGGGATGAGAAGAGGTTGGGGTGAGCAATCAAGAGGGGAATTGTGAGACTGGATTCCGGTTTTAATAAGACCTGAGGCTCTGGCTGTGAACAGTTTTTGTTTCCATCTTTTGTCATCTGTTGTGTGGGTGATTTTGTCTCAATTATCTATACCAACACTTCTTTTTGGGTGCTGGAGTCAAGATCGCATCAAGACCCACTGTTCTGCACACAATCGCCAACCACCAGAAACCGAGAAAATCACGATATCAGAACAAGAACATTTTGACACGCTGCAGTCATGGTAAGTGCATTCCTTGGACGCTGAAGCCCTCTTCCGTGGGTCACCCAGCAACCCTCATGCGGGCCGAACAAAGAACCACGGATCGCATACTGTAGAACTCATAAAAGCTAATCCTTTCGCTTCCCTAGGCTCCTATAAATTCCATCCTCGAGCCCCGGCAGTCAAGCGGCGACAACTGCCCAAGCACAATCAGCGGCGGGGGGATTGCAGGTATCGTTATCGGTTCGATCGCAGGGACCCTCCTCATCCTCTGGCTGTGGCGAATATTTCGACTTCCCGGTGCGTGGAGCGGCGGCGATACACCGGACGTCGGCTACCGGCCTCCAATTACTCGCAGCAGCACGAGTAGCCGCGGACGGCGACATCATCGTCGTCCGTCCGGGACGTACGTCGACTATGTCGAGAAGCCGACGAGTGTACGCAGCGCACGCCGATATAGGGATCGCGATGATTTGCGCCGGCCGGCTAAGGTTTATATGACGGAGCCGTGAATCATGGTCGGGATTATACGTAAGACATGTAGAATGACTGGAGTGGGTTAATTGGTATTTTGGCCATTGGTCTCGAACAGATCAATTGGCACTGGCGTTTGCTATTTTTGGTTTCATCATTTCTCGAGGAAATGTGGGATCCAGGGATGGATGTGTTTGAGGGAGCCAAGTAATTATGAGACATGACATATATATGATTTGATGAGAACTAATTCTTGAAATGGAGTACCTGGTCTGTGCGTGTGATGCTTCCTTTGTTTTGAATGATGCAAGAATCAGATCTGGATGCCAACCCCCTGAGTTCGGATCCCACCGTATGGTTAAGAACAATCTGGTTGAGTCCTTGGAATGCACACTGCACATGTGGCGGGATGTCTAAATAATCCAGTTGGACAAGTTGCTGACGGGTACCTGAGTGGTGAGGGACTCCGTTCCTTGGCCTGCTCCAGTAAGACTTGGCTGTGTCACCAGCGAGGAGTGGCGTTCGATCGATCAGAATTACCGAAGTCACCCCTAATAGCATTCTGAGCCGGAGAGTTGAGTCCACCCAAGGGCGATCGCACGAGAACGCCGCACTCGTCATTTTGTTTGTGACGAATGAAAGGGCAGAGAAGTATGGTTTGTTGAGCTAAAATCGTTCGCCAGATAGGAAAGCGCGTTAATAAGCGAGTGGGCAGGTAAGACAGGGGAAAGGGCCCACAGGGGGGAAGAAGAGAGAAAAACAAAAACTTGGGTTTGACATCTCCACTCATTCACCTGGTGGACTTGGCATTTTGGTTTTGTTCCTAGACCCCCTGAGCGGAGTTTCGCTAAAATTTACTCCGTAGTTTGGTACGGATTGAAGAACTGGAGGTTCTCGTTATTGCCCTGTTATGATTTTCAAAATGTTATGTTTAAGGGGGCACATGCATGATGATCTGTACGGAGTGCAATCTTGGAGGTATTGTCCCCGTGGCAATTGTTATCAATTGGGCTCTGATCTTCATTGCATAGGTGATTCTCCCTCGAATGGCACGTGCACTAAACAGTCTTATCCTGTATTTGAGTCAAGGGATGTCTGTAGATAAGATGAAGAGCAAATTAGTGTTGGGTCTCAGATATGAAACTGTTAGAGAGTCTGGAGTAAGTGTGTATTATTATACCTGGCAAGCTATTTCAAGCCATTTCAAGCCATTCCAAGGTCTGTTCGATCCTTATCAGGGTTCTTGGCGATCATCCAATCGGTGGGTAAGTTATAACCAATCAGGATCGTCCGCCTAAAAGTGGTTTGAGTAGAAAACACTGGGCGAACCCAAAGGGGCTAAGTCTGACGCACAGGGCTCCTGGGGGATAGCTCAATGAGGTTAGTGGCATGCACCAAAATGGAACCCTCTAACCTAGATTTGGCTAGCAAACTCGACCATAATCTCTGCAGGTCTCCCCTTACGCTCGATGGAGTACAACGGTGCACAGAAAAATAGTGAGGCCCAAAACACCGCTAGCCCATAATGCAAGTCCACTCTGCGTCTAAATTGGACCGTCATGGCTGATTTCCCCCCGTGTTTTTGATGTTCCTTTTTCAACCCTCTCTTAGGATATTGCTGCTGGCAGACTGCCTTTCCACTCATTACCGTGCACTCGCACATCCACTCTTTATTGAATCTCGAGTAATCTCGAGTCCGTTCTTTTTTTTTTTTTTTGGCAGTCCAACAGCAGCACCTTGAGCAATCGTTCATATAGATCAACCCCCCATGTTTTTCTCTCGCATTGCCGTTCTGGCAGCTTTGGCTAGCTACGCCACTGCTCAAACTTCGACCGACTGTGACCCGACGAAGAAGTCATGTCCTGCGGATCCTGCCCTCGGAACCGAACACACATGGAACTTCAACACCACCTTGGACGAAAAGATCTGGAATATGGCCACCGGAACCTACAATTACGATGACAATGGAGCCAAGTTTACCCTCTCCAAGGAGGGAGAGTCCACCCTTCTACAGTCCAACTTCTATATCTTCTTCGGTGTCGTCGAAGCTCACGTCAAGATGGCCAAGGGCGGAGGTCTAGTCAGCAGTGTGGTTTTGGAGTCCGACGATCTGGATGAGATCGATTGGGAGTGGGTGGGGTACAACACTAGTGAAGTGCAGTCCAACTTCTTTGGCAAGGGTAACGATACCACCTTCGATCGCGGCGGAAAGCACTATGTCGCGAACGCAGACACCGAGTTCCACAACTACACCACATACTGGGACCAGGATAAACTCCAATGGTGGATTGACGGCGAGATGGTTCGCGAGCTGGACTACTCCGAGGAGTCAACCTTGTTTGGCGAAAACTACCCCCAGACCCCCTGCCGTGTCCAATTCAGTCTCTGGCCTGCTGGTCAAGAAAAGGCGGCAAAGGGTACCATCGAGTGGGCTGGTGGCCTTGTCGACTGGGATGCTGCCCCTTTTAGTATGACCCTTGGCAAGCTGCGCGTTAAGGATTTCCACTCTGGCAAGGAGTACAGCTATGGGGACCACTCGGGTTCCTGGCAGAGCATCAAAGTCGAGGAGTAAGTGGGCCCAGATTAGAATCACCCGGGACATCACTAATGCGACTTAACAGTGGAAACTCGACTGTACTGGAGGAACTAAACAAGCCAGCGCCGAAGTCTCTATCAGAGAAATGGGACGATCTCGGCGAGGGAGCCCACATTGGAGTTTACGTTGGCGCAGCCGCCGCCGCCGCTCTTTGTATCGGAGCCTTCCTATTCTTCTGCCTGCGCCAGCGCCGCAAGGGCCGTCTCGAGAACGCGTTGGGTAACAACCCGGTTCCTCTTAACCGTGATGAGATGCAGAACTTCCAGAAGGACTGGAGGCAGAGTGAATGGAAGCATAATGGTGGTTACCAGCAGGTTAGCAACTAGCTTGCTTGTCAAGTACACACGCTAGTAACCCCACGAACTTGCTTTTGGACCTCTATAATGAATAGTTCCGTGATTCTTTTTCCTTTCGTTTCGCGCCGTGCCCGGTATTACAGGTTGCTGCCATGACGACATCAATTTTGTGCAACTGTGATGGCCGACGGAGTCGGAATAATGTGCCTTTTCGTTTCGTCCCGGCTTACCGGCTTACCCTTTTTTTTTTACTATCCTCTTCTAGCCTCTGTCTCGTGTATACGCAGAGCCACTCGCTCCGATCGCCCGTTCTGTTGATATCCCCTTTTTGATCCTCGGATCATAATTCTCTTCGTTGGCGTTGTTCAGGTCGCCGTTTGCTTGGTTTGCAATCTGCTTCTCAACACATCTATGTAAATATATTACCCTATAAAACGGGATTTCTTTCAATCCCTTTTACTTCTTGATCTTAGTGGGAAATTGTCCAACTAGTGTCTACCTAGGATGCATCTTATATCCTTGTGGTAACCTATATGATATTTGACCATACCAGGGTTGTTTAGAACTTTGAATATTTGTGGGTTTGTTGAAGCCACTAGATGACAGCTCACCTCGCAACCTTGGAATGCAGCCCGTATCACAAATAGTGTATCGCACGTGTCTTATGCGCCTCGGGGGATATGGGCGACGAAGTGTGCCACACGGGACTTTGGTCGTATAGATCAGGCCAAAAAAAAAAAAAAGAAAAGAAAAGAAAAAACGTCTTATACAACACAATGTAATATTTTGGCGGCAGTAATACCTTAAATAGGACTGAAGTCCTTGGTGGCAAAGGTCGGCCCCGGTAGGGGATTTTCTGATGCAGGATGATCTCACCAAGTTGCACATTCTCGAGGGATCAGTTGTATAAATAAACCCGTCATCTTATAGTTAAAACGTGGATCTAGCAATGGGAGTCGGGGCGACTATGGACCGGCCCTAGTTAGAGTACTTATTACTCAATAGGGACATTCCTGCGAGGTGGATCTTTAAGGCTGTGGATGTAGTGGGTTTATTTGTGCCGAGGTTCCTTTATAGACCATATCGGCGGGATTCGTGTCAAATCCGACCGGTGGTAGAACTAAAAATTGTGGCTGAGGAGATCTCGGCATGGCCGATTGATACACGACGATCATGATTGGACTTGGATCAATATTTTGTAGTGGGACCGAGTATTCCAACACAGCCCTGTAGATGAAACAAATGAAATAAGTCTAAGTTATGTAACTTGTGCAGTTATAAGATAACTAACTTGCTGTTATGATTGCACTTCATATAAAAAAAGGACCGAGGCTTGTTAGTCGGTGAGGTCACCCTTTTCTTTAAATAAACCTTTAACTCTCTCTGCTTCATTCTTTAATATTCTAACCCTAGTCTCATTCTACTGCAGCTCCCCAGGTACATTTCGATATATTGTACACAGTCGGTGACCAGGATTACAAGGCAACCAGGTTTAGTGGGATAAATCCTCGCAACCCCGCGTTCCAAGATTTACTATCCTACATTCTTGAGCACCTATCCCACTTTGTGATCTACACGAATTCAACACCCAATTATCCAAATTGATCCCACGTCTCAAGTGTACGGCGGACATCATCCGCCATGGCCTCGAACAAGCAGGTCCCAATTCCGGGCCCCAAGGGCGTCCCATTCTTGGGAAACATTTACGACATCGAGCCAGAGGTGCCCGTTCACAGCTTCGAGCGGATGGCCGATAGCTATGGTATGGATCTAGACCTACACGACCGGAAATATTTACTGCGAATCAAAGGACTAATTTCTGTGTTTATCACCCTTCAGGTCCAATCTTTCGATTAACTACCTTTGGCAGAGCCCGAGTCTTTATCAGCTCCCACGAGCTGGTAGACGAAGTCTGCGATGAGGAGCGCTTCGCCAAAATGGTCTCCGCTGGTCTGGCT
This sequence comes from Penicillium hordei, assembly GCF_028827395.1. NCBI lineage: Eukaryota > Fungi > Ascomycota > Eurotiomycetes > Eurotiales > Aspergillaceae > Penicillium > Penicillium hordei. The sequence goes on along the minus strand of NW_026623146.1, from coordinate 1,429,410 downwards.
GAGATCCGCAATGGTGTTCACGACGGTCTCTTCACGGCGAACTATCCCGGCGAAGAGAACTGGGCTATTGCGCATCGCGTTCTTGTTCCTGCGTTCGGTCCGCTCATGATTCGCGGCATGTTTGATGGTGGGTGTCCATTTCCTGTCGGGTTTGAGACGTATGCGCCATCGAATTAGAGGAACGGTTTTCGCTAATGTCTGGTATTAGAAATGTATGATATTGCAACTCAACTGGTTATGAAATGGGCTCGGGTTGGCCCAGCAGTTCCTATCCAGGTTACAGATGACTTCACCCGCTTGACGCTGGATACTATTGCTCTTTGCGCTATGGGCACTCGCTTCAACTCGTTCTATCATGATGAGATGCACCCATTCGTCGAGGCAATGGTTGGTTTGCTAGCTGGGTCTGGAAATCGGGCTCTTCGGCCTGCTTTGTTCAACAGCTTGCCCACTGCGGACAACAACAAGTACTGGAGTGATATCGAGTATCTGCGGAACCTAGCTCGGGAATTAGTGGATTCGAGGAAGGAGAACCCAGTTGAGAAGAAGGATCTCCTCAATGCGCTTATCCTAGGTCGCGATCCGCAGACTGGCCAGGGTATGACAGATGACTCGATTGTAGACAACATGATCACATTCCTCATCGCTGGTAAGTGGACGAGTCCTGCAACGAGTGTATTACCTGGGACCTAACTTGGAACTTTATAGGACACGAGACCACATCCGGCATGTTGTCATTCCTGTTCTACTATCTTCTCAAGAGCCCCAGCGCATACAAGAAGGCCCAAGAGGAAGTCGACCGTGTGATTGGCAAACGCAAGATCACCGTCGATGACATGTCCAAGCTGCCATACATCACCGCTGTGATGCGCGAGACGCTGCGTCTGAAGCCAACAGCCCCGATGATTGCCCTGCACCCCCACCCCACCAAGAACCAGGAGGATCCTGTTACACTTGGAGGTGGCAAATATGTGCTTCACAAGGACGAGACCATTGCGCTCGTGCTTACAAAAATGCACCGCGACCCCAAGGTCTACGGCCCCGATGCCGATGAGTTCAAGCCAGAGCGCATGCTCGATGAAAACTTCGAGAAGTTGCCCAAGAACGCCTGGAAGCCATTTGGAAATGGTATGCGAGGCTGTATTGGACGGCCGTTCGCATGGCAGGAGGCTCTCCTAGTTGTTGCGATTTTGCTGCAGAACTTCAACTTCCAGATGGACAACCCCAGTTACGACCTCCGCATTAAACAGACACTTACCATCAAGCCTAAGGACTTCCACATGAAGGCTACCCTGAGAGATGGCCTTGATCCCACACAGCTCAGCACTACACTCAGTGGCTCTGCAGTTGCGCCGACCGAAACTGGCGTCGGCAGCCGGGATCGCAAGCCCAAGGTCGCACCCGTGGATGGAAAGCTGAAGCCAATGCACGTGTTCTATGGCAGTAATACGGGAACTTGTGAGGCATTCGCCCGCAGGCTTGCCGATGATGCCACTGCGTACGGATACGCTGCGCAGACAAGTTCTTTGGATTCAGCGATGCAGAATATCCCCAAGAACGACCCCGTGGTCTTTATCTCGGCTTCTTACGAGGGACAACCTCCAGATAACGCGGCTCACTTCTACGAGTGGCTCACTGGGCTGAAGGATAACGACTTGGACGGTGTCAACTACGCAGTGTTCGGCTGTGGCCACCATGATTGGTCATCCACCTTCTACCGTGTGCCCAAGGCCATCGACGAACTCGCTAAAAATAATGGAGCTAACAAGCTCTGCGATATTGGCCTTGCCGACGCCGCAAACTCAGACATGTTCACCGATTTCGATGGCTGGGGTGAGACCTCATTCTGGCCAGCCGTGATGGCCAAGTTTGGTGGCGCTAGCCCTGATAATGCTGCCAAGCCAAAGTCTTCATTGAAGGTCGAAGTGAGCTCGGGTATGCGCGCATCCACTCTGGGTCTCCAGCTTGAAGAGGGTTTCGTCATTGAGAACAAACTTCTTACGCCACCCGGAGGCCCAGCCAAACGAGTTGTTAAGTTTAAGCTGCCATCGGACATGACCTACCAGTGCGGTGATTACCTCGCAGTACTACCCGTGAACCCAAGCTCAGTAGTCCGTCGCGCAATCCGCCGCTTCGACCTCCCCTGGGACGCCGTAATCAAAGTCCAGAAGCCCTCAGGCTCAACAGCGTCCCCCTCGATCCCGATCGACACACCGATCTCAGCCTTTGAGCTCCTATCCACATATATCGAGCTCTCCCAGCCCGCCTCAAAGCGCGACATCAATGTCCTAGCTGAAGCTGCCATCTCAGACGCGGAACTCCAAGCTGAACTACGCTACATCGCCTCGAGCCCCAGCCGCTTTACCGAAGAAATCGTCAAGAAGCGCGTCAGCCCACTGGATCTCCTAACCCGCTATCCCGAAATCAAGCTCCCTATCGGCGATTTCCTCGCAATGCTCCCACCCATGCGCGTGCGCCAATACTCCATCTCCTCATCACCACTAGTCGACCCATCCGAATGCTCGATAACATTCACCGTACTCAGCGCCCCGGCACTCGCCAACACCACCCCCGAAGGCACCGAAAGCATCGAGCAATATCTGGGCGTCGCATCAAACTACCTCTCCGAGCTCCAAGCCGGCGAACGCGCACACATCACCGTCCGTCCCTCACACTCAGGCTTCAAGCCACCAGTAGACCTCGAAACACCGATGATCATGGCCTGCGCGGGTAGCGGTCTCGCACCATTCCGCGGCTTCGTCATGGAACGCGCGGAGAAAATCCGCGGCCGTCGCAGCTCACCCGACTCCGATGAGCTACATGACAACGAGGCTGTCAAGCCTGCCAAGGCAGTCCTGTACATTGGCTGCCGCACACAGGGCCAGGACGATATCCACGCTGCTGAACTTGCAGAGTGGGCTGCGCTGGGCGCTGTCGATGTTCGCTGGGCATATAGTCGGCCCGCTGACGGAAGCAAGGGACAACATGTTCAGGATCTCATGCTTGAGGACCGTGCGGAGCTGGTGAAGCTGTTTGATGAAGGTGCGAATATTTACGTTTGTGGTAGTACTGGTGTTGGTGCTGGTATTCGCGAGGCTTGCAAGCAGATGTATCTCGAGAAGCGTCGTGCCAGGCACGCTGAGCTTAAGGAAAAGGGGGAAACTCCTCCTGGTGCTGATCTTGACGAGGATCAGGCTGCGGAGCAGTTCTTTGATAATTTAAGGACGAAGGAGCGGTATGCTACCGATGTGTTTACTTAGTTTAGTGTCTTTTTGAATATTGGATTTTAATTTGTCCATGTTATCATCGTTCATAACACATGAAATCTGGGCACTTATGAAATTGACGCCGAAAATGACCGACCTCGTGAACCCTGACTACCGTATCGTCTAAATCTTCTAGTTTCGGATACTTGGTGCTGACGACACCCAAGATAAGGTTCTCATTGGGAGATGCTGTAGAGGCCCAAAAGGTTCCTGCTCGCTCTATATCGAATTTGAGATAAGGAATAGGCACCCGCAAATTCTGCAACAATCGGACCGTGATGCGATCGTATGAACCTTCGGTGAAATGGCGCGACTTCGTGAAATTGCCACGGCGGAGGTGGACACTGACGGATAAGCCCTTGGGAGCCTTCTCCGTGATTTTATTGTGGACGTCGATGTATTTGTCAAGATACATTCTAATCGTCCGGTGGATAATATGAGGGATGTCTGATCTAGAAAGAGTTGTCGATCTTCCAAATTCCCGTCGGATAAGTGAAGACAACCTTGGCATCGTGTATGTGTGTTACAAACTATACTGGTTCTCGGGCTTTGTCCCAGATTCATATATCGAGAGAAGACCAACCTGTCGATATCATTCACGTCCAGATTGGGATTGAACCCTGATAGCTATCTCGCTTTATCAAACCTATTGTATAAAGTGGTGTATAGTAATATATATTTCAGGGTCTATATTTTTAAAGTAGGTCTAATATACTGTACAACATAATTACAAAACATGATTACTTCCCAGTGCGACAACTCCAGTTATATCGCCCATTCCAGTACCACCAGCCATAGAAGGCAATTTGTATCTTGCATATCTTCCCCATCGTGCCATCTTTTCCCCCTTCTGCTTCTCCAAGCTCCCTCATCGCTTCCGGACCCGAACTAGCCAATACACACCCAAAGCCCCCACGGCATTAAAGACAATATATACCAGGACAATGCCGAAATTCCTCCAACGATCCTCGAATCGAACGTTGACCAAGCTGAGATACTCATTCGTATTGCTCAGTTGGCAAAACTCACATTGCTCAGTGCTGCCTATATCGACCAAGTATCCGCCGGATGAAGCGATGTAAGAGGCCATGTACGACCCACACGACTGTCCTGCCGGCGGGAGAAACTTGACATATTCATTCGATGCACAGACGATCTTCGTGTTGGCTACACCGGTAGAAAGAAGGCCGGAGGCGAGCCACGTGAACGGGGATATGTAGTACATGAATGTCCAGAATCCAGGTAGGGAAACCTTTTTCACGAGGATGCTGTTGCAATGGTGAGAAGAGTAGATTAGTATTACTGCTCATCGTAAACGGGGCGGGGCAGACACGTAAATCGCACAGGAGGAGACAGAGAAAGGGGGAATATGGCACGTACCCGCAAAAAGAGATACAGAGCATGTAGCAGATGTTGCCAACACTCCCAGCTGAGTCGGCACTATCAATCCCGGCAACGAGGATGTGCGTAGCTGTACTGGTAAACATCATAAAGGCCCAGATGAATAGGAATGTTAGACCTCCGCGTGATGCGACATCGTGTGTGATAACAGCGTTCTGGTAAAGCCCGATGGGATAGTACCAGCATAAGTAGGCCGCCAAGGCCATACATGTGTTCCAGAACATCTCAATCAAAAGATTGCTCACCATAAAGACTAGATCATTGATCATGTTAGTACGGCGTATGTGTGTGTGTGAATTTTGTAAACGCTGATAGTCACTGCAGGGAGCTCGTACCTTTCCAATCATATATCTTGGATGCCCTCTCGCGCGCTTCGTAAACCTCCCGCTGGTTGATGAACTGAGGCATAATCTGCTCGCTGAGCTGTCCGAACATACTCAATAGCATCATCACAGCGTACATCTGGTTCTGGAGCCCTTGGATGGTATTTTGCGCATGGTAAAAGCTGAAGCCGACAAATAGAGCCTGTAGCAAATAAACCTCGGTTAGATAGGAGACGCTCGTATGACTTCTAAGCCTTGTTATCTTTTATATAGTGGAATTCTCACCGAAGCCACTGTCAGGGAGATTTTGGAATAGATATAGGAGGGCGTTCGCCAGTATTGTGCCGCAACACGTTTCTGAACCAACCACCACTGCTGTACCATAGATGCTGCATATGACCCGTTGTTAGTCTGACTGGAAGGTTGTATTTGTAGGTCGCCACCCGTAGCAGTCTTTGATGTTCGGATTTCTTGCAATTTTGCTTTGACAGCCTGATATTCATCCGAGTCTCGCCAAACCTTTGGCCAGTCGAGGGTAGTTTGGGACCCGGGCGCCGCACCGATAACGGTTAACATCCACTCGGCTGGGTTGGCGCCGGGGGGACACTGGCTTGCTCCATTGCACTCCAGATACCGGATTAGGGTAGTCGAATTCTGGCCAATGTCTGGAAGAAAAAGCAAAATCTATCATTAGCATGCGTGTTCGCTATCTCGAGTTGGGCAGAGAGGACGAGAGAGAGAGAGAGATTCCGCAGTCGACGAACCTCCAAAGTACACAGTCTTGCCACCTTTCGCGAGAAGCAGCAAGATATCAAATTCCTGGAACAGCATAGCAGACGGTTGGTGAACCGTGCACAGAATTGCCTGGCCACTACGGGCAAGGCGCTTTAGCAACTGGCAAATCGCCCAGGAGGTCTGCGAGTCGAGTCCAGAGGTCGGTTCGTCCAGAAATAGGAGTAACTCAGGCTTCGCAGCCAGCTCGATTCCTATGGTGAGACGTCTGCGCTGCTCGATGTTCAATCCTTCACCTGGGACACCAATAATGGCATCCGCATATTCTTCCATCTCGAGGAGCTTGATCACTTCGTCCACGTAAGCGAGTTTCTCCTCCCGCAACACGCTTGCCGGTTGACGGAGAAGTGCACTAAACTCTAGTGACTCGCGCACGCTGCAAGTTGAGAGATGGACATCCTGTTGCTGTACGTAGCCTGTTTTGCGCTGGAAGGCCTCATCTGTGGGCATAGCGTCGACGAGCATGGTGCCGGTTACAACACCGGTAGTGGTGCGGTTGGCGAGAACGTTGAGGAGAGTTGTTTTACCGGCGCCAGAAACACCCTAGAATTCATCTTGTGTTAGGCATATCACTCTCTTGCAACATATAGTGACATCTATACACGTACCATCAAGACGGTCAAGGTTCCAGGTTGAACCCATCCATCAACGTGGTCCAGGATACGTCGGACCTCTCCTTTGTTCTTGATATCGTAGCACACATCTTCCCATTGAAAGATCTGGCCCTTGTCGGTGGTTGTTTGTGTCTCATCTGTGGTGACTGACTGCGTTATTGTGGCCAATTCGGCCCCGAGGCCCTCTTCGTCGTCGACCTCGGCCGTTCGGAATGTGGATTTCCTTTTGACAAAATGGCTGCGCCGGAAGATGAGAACCTCCCCTTTGCTCTGAGCCATGCTGAGCAGCTCCGTCGAGCCTAGATAAACAATCGTGAGGGCAACCCAGAAGGCGATGAGGATTCCCACGTTACTAGTGGAATATCAGTTTCTTTTTTGTTTCTATATCGGTCGAATAGCTCTCACTATTATGATGGACCAAACTTACCGCCATTTGTTCGAATGGTAATATTGGAACTTATCGTTGATGTATATATCTCCTTGGATTGTTATCGAGCCGAGTCTGTTTCCGACCTCCGCACAGGCCCGGTTAGTTATACCAACAGCGCTGTAGTCTGACCCTGAGGGGATGATGGCCGAGCACGAGAAATCGCGGTCGTGGAACTCGTTGATCATCAAAGACTCAAAGGCGTAACTGAGCGGATTGATATAGGCCATCCACCGCGACCACCCAGGCATGTACATGGTTGGCATCGTAAATCCGGTGTACATGATCAGGCCTAGCACGAGTAATGCGGCTGGTACCATGGCCTGCGACATGGTACGTGAGACAGATGCAATTGTTCGGAACAGGCTGGATGTCACCATAGTGCTGAGGAAAGCAACAAGAAGGAAAAAGAATATGGGTCCGGCTTCTCGCCGAAGGTTTGCCATGAGATACAGCGTGAGATTGAAGCAAAACGTGTTGAGCACTTTGTATGGAATGTCAGTCAACATACTGGCCACAGCCTCAGCAGATGGGTGGTAGAGAGCAAATCGATTGTGTTTCTCTATAATTGGCCGTTGCTCATAAAGCGTCAAGATCTGGATATCGTTAGCGTTGTAGCAAGCAGCAGTTCGTTGGTTCTCGTTACCTCAAGGACACTAGCAAAGGCACTCAGCAGTAGAGCGAAAAATATCAACCCTCCCCGTCCATAGAAGCTGTTCGTGTCGCTGTGTAGATTGAAGAAAATGCTTCCCAAGACCAGAGCCATGATGGAATTGCCTCCAAGTTGGATGTAGGCTAAGGAAGGATCCGCAAGGAGACGCTTCCACCCGCGCCAAAGGCACAGAGATGTCTGCTGCATGTACGACAGCGTATATGGGGATTTGATTCTTTGGCTGCTTGCCTGTTGGGCTCTGCGGGATGCCTTGAACTCATCTAGAAATTCGCTCCCGAGGCTGAATTTACTTTCATACGCTTCAATCTGAAGCATCAGCTGCTGGTGCTGGTGGCTTTTCTTCCATCTTTCCTCGAATTCTGTTGCCGTGCGTGGGGCTTTATCTTCGAAGCCCTGCCGAACGAGACGTTCCTTCGGGCTTGTCATTGAAGTGAGGAAGTCCGGTGTTGTCTGTCGCTCGGGACCTAGAGATATTCAAGTCAGACACGACCAAACATAGAAAATAGGGCCAAGAAACCCTGAAAACTCACACTCAAAGCCCAACTCTTCAAAATACGCGCGCCCTTCGGATGCGTTTCCAAAAAAGACCTGGCGTCCTTCATAAAGGACTGTGACCTTGTCGAAAAGCTGCCCTATTGTGAGCCGATATTCCCATGACCGAGGGGAAGAGTATGAAAAGGTGGGGAACACGTACATCATATGCTTCTTGTGGCGCTTGATAGAGGGAGACTAGTACGGTTGATTGTAAAAGCTCGGTGCCCGTCCGAAGCGTTCGACAAAATTCCACTGCATTGGCGCTATCCAATCCGCGCGTACTGTTATCCCAGCATTGTAACGCGGCATCGCTCAAGGCTACTTCAGCAATACTAACACGTTTCCGCTCACCTCCACTGATCCCCCGGATAAAGTCATTGCCAACTATGGTGGTTGCCGTGTGCGAGATGCCAAACATGGCCATGATAGCGTCCCGCATGAGCGCGGAGAATTCCTCGGCCTTCAGCCCGGCGGGCAATTCGCGTGGTGCTCTGGCATGGGCTGCGAAAGAGAGCGTGTCTCCCACAGACAATCTAGGGAAATGCACATCGTTCTCACCGGCGAAAATAGCCTCTCCTCGGAAGTAAGTGTGCATTTCTTTGCTGGATACGCCTAGTAGCAGGTAAATAGGTAAGTAGGTGGTTTTAAGGTCTCTTGCGAATGGGTCTAGGCCGCTGCCATACGTACCTCGATAGTTCATCATGACCTTATCGCCCAAGAACAACCCTTCCATTTGCCCAGCGACCGTCTTTAGCAGAGTCGAGCACCCGGAGCCTGGAGGACCGAGCACCAAAAGCATCTCGCCAGCATTGACCAGCCCTTCGAACCCGTGGAGGATGTCGATTCGTCGTTTGCGCCGCTGTGTCATTAGTGACAGGATGCTGTTTCCCACGCTTTTCTGATAATCAGTGGACATGCCGAATCCATATACATCGAGATTGCGGAAGCAGACGCCCGACTTCCGTCGCCGGCCTGACTCGAGATTATCGTTCTCGTATCGAAGGAGCGCTTCCACCCAAGCCCGAGTGTTGAAATTAGATGACTGTGGGTCAAGATCCGAATCGGGCAGAGGATCGAAAATACTATTGTAGGGCTTGGATACCTCTGAGGATACGGTATGTCGTGAGGCGCGGCTTGCTAGTCTGCGAATTGTTCGGTCAACATCGTTCCCCTTGTTTTCTCCTTCATTTTCTTCCGGACTGGGAGTTGAATTCCAAGTATTTGTGAGATTGGGATATTTCGTTAGATCAATGCCCTCTGTCATGGTGGCGTGTTGCTGTGAAGATATTAGGGCATCTGCAGGAGACCCTGTGAATGTAGATAATGATGTGTGAGCTCTTATTTTTCTTTTTTCTCTCCCATATTTTTTACCTTTGCTGGGCGAGTCTATGGAATTTAATACCTAGGTCAGATGCCCCTATTAGAGATTGACTAACTAACTCTTCCGTGTTCAAATCAGCCAGAATTTCGGTCTTCGGGACTCGCAGGCTGACGTAGCTCGGTGTTCGGTGCAGCTAAAAAAAGGATTGAATCCTTCTCCACCAAGGCCTCTAGAGGTGGGTTTAAGAGTGAAACCTATTGTAACGTTAATAAATGTAAGGTTAAAGTGTGGCACATCAAAGACAGTAATCCAATCTCTATTTTCCTTTTGTGGTGTTTTGCTATTCATTTGCAGTGTATAACCGACAAAACAAGATGTCCGAGTCTCAGCGATTCTTAGAGCCTCTACCGTTAAATTACAGCCTGGCCAAAAGGAAACTGCGCATCCTGTTATTCTGGCTGCTGGTGTTTTTTGACTCGTTTCTCTTACCCATCGGGCTCTACTACCTCCTGACCAGAACTACGACGTGGTCACTCACGACTAGTACGTTAACTGCTCGACTTTACTGTGATGAGATCTAACTGGGCATTGCTTTCCGCAGTCTTTACTGTCCTGACTATGACCTTATTCGGAACATTTGTAACCGAATCATTGCAGAGATCGTGGCATCTTTGGCGGAAAAAGTCCACCTGTCGCGTTTCCAACGTAGGCCGCTACTGTGTCAGCATCCCTCCTCAAGATTCTGCTCTCCCTTCTATCCTACCAACGACAATTCCCGCTAATTTAATCCATGCAGTTTGATTTCACTCACTGGAATATCCTAGTCTCTTGGGTTATCATCATCGCCGAACTCGTCGTCGGAACCGTCCCAGACCCACCCTGGATGCGCATTCTGGCGATGCCAGTGCCTTCGATTTTCCTCGTCTTCGCACTCGAGATGCTGGTTTTCGAGTTCATGTACGTTTTCGAGGTGCCCACCCCGTTCCGCATTTCCTCCGTTCCGAAAGGGGAACCAATGCGTCCTGCTCTGTATGCACTTCTGGAAGACATCATCGCGGTGGATGGTAAAGGAGGAACAAGATTTAGGGACCGCCTGGATCAGCGATACAAATGCAGTCCGCCATTTCGCAGTATGCTGCACCGACTGACGATGCTATGGGCGGTGCCTCAAGTGGTGGTAGCGGGGGGAACGCTGGCGGGAGTTTTCATTGCGGACCGTGAACTGGCTTACACGGTATGTGTGTCTGACCTCCAAGGTATGACATGATGAGAAACTAAAGTTCTGCGGCGACTTGTTACAGATTGGCTGGTCGGTACCCGCTATTTGGGCGGGGACCTGGGCTGTACTGACGGTGATCTGGATTCAGGTGGAGTTGAGGCGAGAGAGGCACTACTGGAGGGGGTTGCGATTAGCCTGGGAGCTACAAAGGCAGACAGAGTGCAACAGTTCGGACACTGTAGATACCATCGAGGAAGAACCCACTCGATGAGTTATATAACAGGGAATCCGGTATTAAGCGATATGAATAGAAATTGTTCTGTACATTTTCTCTATTTTAGATATTGAAGATGGGAACGCTTAAGACTGTATGCTTAAAGGCATACGGTGGGATTCGGCATTCAGCTTCGTACCCAACTTTGCATGCAGAGGAACCCAGGCGTAAGGCCCAAGAAGTCAATTCGGAGAGGTGTAGAAGTGGGTATTGTCAATATGTAACCATCTGCTACTTGTATCCTCCGTACCTCGGCGATTTCATAATAAATCTACACAGTAAATAAACAACAGACAAGGCCAATATATATATAGTAGAGGACAGAGTTCCCCACTACAATATATAGATCAATCCTATTGTGGTCATATTTTTAATCTATGTCCAATTTCTCTGAACACAAATAACCTCATTTAGGATATATGAGATATGGATAGAACCTAAGGTACTTCGTCCACTCGAAGGTCAAGACTCGGCCAAAAAATCACTGCGCCCCCTTCGATATAGATATGCCTGACCTCGGTGAAACATGGCCGAAGTTGACTGTCTAGATAACTATAGAGTTTCATGGCACAACGAACACCGAACACCGAGCCCCTCTTCCTGCAATCGGTATGCCCCACTTCCAAGCGCTAAGGCGGCATCGTTTTAGGTTGATGAACAGCGCTATGGTGTATAAGTAGCAATATTGTTCCAAATTAGACCTTTATATCATTCATCAATTCATGTTTATATTATCTCTACAAAGCATAACTGCTAGTCGAAAGCAATGAAAAATACGGATTGTATTCCCGGTCCAAAACGTAAGCAACTAGCACTCTCTGCTGAAATCGTGTTGCTGGTGCAGTTATTTTTCCTTTTGCATATTTATTAACTGACCGTTGATATAGCCCTGCCGGTGGTGGGAAATTTGTTCGACCTCGACCTCGATAATGCCCTAATGTCTATTATCGAAATGGCGAACGAGTTCGGTACTTCACTCTTGCCTAAATGTGAAATAGAGATCAGCATCACTAACCACACACCGCAGGACCACTCTTCCAAATTACCATAAACGGCGAGAAGCAGATCTTTGCCACCAACCAGGCTCTGGTCGATGAGCTGTGTGACGAAACCCGCTTCCACAAGGCTGTCATAGGCGGAATTGAAAAGTTACGAATGCTGGCCCAGGATGGCCTCTTCACAGCCCACCATGGAGAGCGCGGTTGGGGTATTGCTCATCGGATACTGATGCCTGCGTTTGGCCCGCTGCGCATCCGCGACATGTTCGAGGATATGAACGATGTTGTGCAACAGTTATGTTTCAAGTGGTAGGGATCCCCTAAGATATACCTCAAGGACCAAACTAGAAGATACAAGGACAGCTGACTGGGTTGTTTGGTTATTTTGGTATAGGGCCCGCCAGGGAAGTTCAGCCAGTATCAATATCTCCGAGGATTTTACCCGCCTCACATTAGACACCATCGCCCTCTGCACGATGAGCTTCCGGTTGAATAGCTATTACAACAACGAGACAATGCACCCGTTTGTACAATCCATGCTATACGTGCTGAAGGAGGCCGATATCCAGGCAACACTTCCCGGTGTCGCAAACTGCGTGCGTGTGAAGGCGCAGCGGCGCATGTCCAAGCATATCGGGGCAATGAGAGCCATAGCTGGCGACATCATCCAAGGGCGCAGAGAAAAGCCGGAGCCAGTCGACGATCTCCTAAACACACTACTGAACGGGCGTGACCCAGTCACCGGTGAAGGCATGAGCGATGAGTTGATCATCAGCAACATCATCACCTTCTTGATCGCGGGTCATGAGACTACCTCCGGTCTATTGTCATTTACATTCTATTACCTGTTACAACACCCAAAGGTTTTGGAGCAGGCCCGGAACGAAGTTGATGAGGTCGTCGGGTTGGGGCCAATCACGGTGCAACATCTAGCAAAGCTTCCTTACATCGATGCAATCATGAAAGAGAGTTTGCGCCTGATGCCCACCGCCCCGGGCTTTACCGTCACACCGAAGAAGCCGGATGTGCTGGGCGATAAATGGATGGTCAATCCTGGACAAACCATTCACGTACTGCTGCCTTCCTGTCTGCGAGACGAGGCTGTCTTTGGGCCCGACGCGGACGAGTTTCGCCCGGACCGCATGCTGGAAGAGAACTTCTCCAAGCTCCCACCTAACTCGTGGAAACCCTTTGGCAACGGCGAACGCGGTTGCATTGGCAGGGCATTTGCCTGGCAGGAAGCTCAACTGGTGGTTGCCTCAATCCTTCGAACATTTGACTTGGTAGCAGAGGATCCTTACTATAAATTGCGCATCAAAGAGACTCTTACAATCAAGCCCGATGGCTTCCGGGTCCGAGCAACTCTGCGTCACGGCCAGAGTGCCACGGCGTTATCCCAACACAATTTGTCGGCGGGCGCTACTGCCAGCCCGGGGTCGTCAACTCATCTAGCCGGGAATGAGAACGGCCAGGGCGCAGCGGGAGGTCAGCCGATTTCCTTCTTCTACGGTTCCAACAGCGGAACATGCAAAGCTCTCGCCCACCGCCTGGCATCGACCATGACGACTCGCGGATTTAGCAACCAGCATCTAGCGCCACTTGATAGCGCCGTCGACAATCTGCCGAAAGATCAGCCAACGATTATCGTAACTACCACATACGATGGGCAGCCTACGGACGATGCGAAGAGATTTCTCGCCTGGCTTGAAAGCGGCAATGTCCCGTCTCTTCATGGCGTTTCTTACGCAGTTTTTGGATGTGGTCATCAAGACTGGACCAAGACATTCTATCGCATCCCGGTCTTGATCGATGACCTAATGTATAAGGCTGGAGCCACGCGTCTCGCAATCAGAGGGGCAGCCAATGCCGCCATCAGCGATCTCTTCTCGGATCTCGAAGAGTGGGAAGAGACCAACCTACTGCCCGCCCTTCGGGAGAAGTTCGACCTCTCCAACAGCAGCGACTTCAAACCACTAGATCCGCACCAGCTCCAGATCAGTATCAGCAAGCCCGGAAGAGTGGGTATGCACCGGGACCTCATCGAGGGTAAGGTGACTGCCATCCGGACGCTAACGAGCCCCGGGGTTCCGGAGAAGCGGCATGTTGAATTTTGCATCCGGAGCGAAACTACCCTCCGTCCAGGCGACCATGTCAATATCCTCCCCGTCAATCCGCCTAGCACGGTTTTGAGAGCACTAGCTCAATTCAATCTCGCGCCTGATCATATCATCACGTTCAAGTCTTCCAATGCGCTCGATCTGCCCCAGGCCCAACCAGTGTCGGCGGCCGAACTGTTCAGCTCGTATCTGGAGCTATCTCAACCGGCAACACGGAATGTAGGTCCCATAATAATATTTCCCAAAGCCACTCAAATTCAACGGACTTGGCTAACTAATGACCCCGCAGAATCTCAAAAGTCTCGCCTCCGCCACTCCGTCAGATGAAGACAAACAAGAGCTCCTCGATTTCCACGATTCTTACGATTCGCTTATCCGAGATAAGCATGTCTCGGTCTTGGATCTCCTCGAACACTTCCCCTCCATCACACTTCCTATCGCCACATTTATCTCCATGCTCCCCATTTTGCGCGTTCGCACTTACTCCCTTTCCATGGCTCCCTCCTTCAAGCCTTTGCACTGTTCGCTCACCTTCTCCATTGTCAATGATCCAGCATGGAGGGGAAATGGTCGGTATCTAGGCGTCGGATCGAACTATCTCGCCTCGCTGACCCCAGGGTCGATTCTCTATGTATCTCCACGACCAGCCAAACCCGCCTTCCATCTCCCGGAAGACCAGTCCAGTAAGCCAATCATCATGATCTGCGCAGGTAGCGGCCTTGCGCCCTTCCGCAGCTTTATCCAGGACCGCATGACCTGGCTGCAACAGGGCAAACCCCTCGCAAAGGCGCTATTGTTCTTCGGCTGTCGCGGTGCCCAGCTCGATGATCTCTACCACGACGAACTATCTGAGTTTGAATCTGCGGGCGTGGTCGAGGTCCGGAGGGCATACAGTAAAGACCCGAATCACTACCTGGCCAAGGGATGCCGGTATGTGCAACACCGGTTGCTTACCGAAACCGAGACCGTCCAGGACATGTGGGCTCAGAATGCAACACTTTATCTCTGTGGTTCGGCCAACCTAGCCAAAGGGGTCAAGGGCGTGTTGGAAAACATGTTTGGCACGTTAGCTGAGGAGCGATACATTACGGAGATCTTCTAGATGGGTACTGTGTTTGGGTTGTATGCCTCTTTTTGTCTGGATTTGATACCAATTTTGTAGCAACCTCAATAGAATGGACTTTAGTGGTGATTTAGCTATTTACTTTTGGAATATCCCTGGAGCGGTTCGTTATACGTTCTATTTACTGATTTGAAACCCCAAAAACCCTTAAAAGTTATCACCGAATTCATAGGCACCGCGGCACGGTCGTCGTATAATACATATCCAGTCCATTTTGCAATTTGAAATTATTGTCGACACTATTCGTTTGATTTAACGCGGAAATCTGGTTGAAGTAGGACAACAAATAGGTGTTTTTGGAAGACCCGGTTGATCTGGCTTTAAATATAATATAAAATGAAGCAAGACGCAAAGCCTCCAGTCTGCTGTTTCGGTCAACGAGTTGACCAGTTGAACCGCAAGTGGATTAAGTTTGAAATTGTGGCGCAGCACGAAGCTTGACTCCCGAGCTCAGCCCTTTGCCACCTTACCTTTCCCACGTTATCCCAACATCTGAAAGCTCATCCAACGAAAATCTCCCAGGTTGCGCCAGTCTTTACAATAATGATGAGTGAGAATGGGACTAAAGCCTCGGCAAAAATGACTTGCAAGACTTGTGACCAGTGCAGGAGCCGGAAAGTCCGCTGCATCAGTACGTTGATACCCCCTTTTGGTCTTGGGAACGTTGATTGTAATTATATCTATCTCTTAGTGCCCCCCGGACAACGTATCCGGTGCACCAATTGCATTGTAAGATGATGAGGATTCGAACTAGGATTCATATCGGCAACTGAATCATTTCTCGATCTAGAAGCGGAAGGAGACCTGCCATTTTCCCCCGAGCAAGCGTAAACTAAGGAAATGTGCCCCTGAACCTAACCGTATGTACTTACGATTCGAACGCCCCTCAGATTCAATTCATGGTCCAGATTCCTAAAGACTATGAGTAGATGCGACACCCAGTCAGCACCAGGGGCCGATCTTCGAGCCTTCGAGTGAACAAACTTGCATTCAAACGAGTGTCCC
Organism: Penicillium hordei; assembly: GCF_028827395.1. Lineage (NCBI taxonomy): Eukaryota > Fungi > Ascomycota > Eurotiomycetes > Eurotiales > Aspergillaceae > Penicillium > Penicillium hordei. Next base: position 1,413,323 of record NW_026623146.1, on the reverse strand, counting down.
GCCAGTATTTCTTGACCACATGTTGGAAAATCACGGTACTTCTGGGGTGTTTCGGGATACAAGTCCCTTACTGAGGGTCAGCTTCTCAAAAATCTGTCTCATAATATCTCTTAAACTAACCATATGTTTGGACCCAGGCACCTGACCATGACGGTATGCTACCGCAAAAGTCCATCTTTTAAGCAGCCCTGTCCTGACAATTTTTTCTTTTCAAGTGACTAGTTCCAGTCTTGCCTTTTTCTCCGAGCGTCGAATCCGGTCCTTGTCGCAACAATTAGGGAATGACCGGCTCAACCAGCTAGTGGAAACTATGGAATCAATCATCCGATCTCGGCTTCTCGCCCAGGGCCCAACTTCATCGCCCATCTCGTTTAAACATCCGTCTGATATCGAACAAGTCTCACCAGACAAGATTAGGCTATATACTGACTGTGAGCTGATTCATTCCTGTCTACTCCTGTCCTCTCATTGTTGACAAACCCTTCTGGGAAACTTATGCAGCTTACTTCAACCAACTGCACCCGACGTATCCATTTCTGGATCGTGATGCTTTCGAGGACAAGGTGTTTGGGCCCAATCTCTCCGAGGATCTGTGTGCCAACTCTGCATTCTCGGCTTTATATCACACCGTTTTGGCGCTAGGATGCCAGTATCACGAAGGTGGGGCTTTTGATCCTGGAAGTGGAAAGGCGTGGAAACTTTTCCAGGTGTCTTTGGGTCTTGTGTCGGATATACTGATGCCGCAAGGAACCTTGATGAGCCTTCAGGTATGCTATTTGCGGTGGTTACCTCGGTAGTTAGCTGACAACAAGGAATTAGGCTCTAATTGCCATGGTACGTGGCGACGATTCAAGACAAGAAGTGAAAGGTGGGTTGAAGTGAGTTGGCTAATACGATAATGAGTTGTGTTATTTAGTCAATATTCACTATGACGACCTGTTGTCTTCAAATCGACGAGGTCTTGCTCATGGAAGCCACGCGAATGGCCCAAGGTCTCGGTTACCACAGAGCACTAGCCACCGGGGACCAGCGACACAAAAATACCTGTCACAGAACTTTCTGGGTCCTATACTACATGGAAAAGCAAATATCTTTCCACGGCAACAAAAGCTCAGTAGGTAAATAGAGACAACAGTCAAAATAGTATTAACCTCAAACCAGATGATCTCAGACTATGACATCGGTTGTCCAATTCCTGACGTCCCGGAATCCGTCTTCGGGGAGTATAACTGGTTTCTGTCTGCCATCAAGTTTGGTCGAATTCTCTCGCAAGCATATACATGTGTCTTCTCGGTCAGTGCTGCCCTTCAAACTACGGAGGCGCATCATATCGCGATCGATGAGATTGAAGCTCGATTAGAAAAATGGCGAACAGCAGTGCCTGTGGGCTTTCGGCCTGGCATGCCGCTTCTTAACCCGAACTCGCTGTCTTCCTTCTTTCCGCAGCCGAGCTTCAAAATGATCGTTCTGCATACCAATTTCTCCTACTACGCTTTGACCATCGCCCTATCGAGGCTTAATGTGAACGTCAGCAGACAAACTCAGTCACTAAGACAGGAAAAGAGCAAACGATTACTCATGTATACCGCAAGAGCGATCGTGGAAGGAAGCAAGAATGTCGACATAGCTGCCCACACGCCGAATTTGTAAGCAACATTATCTCTCGACGTGTCTCCGTGATGGCGGAGAAACGTTGTTTCTGACGGATTGTTAAGCCAGAAACTGACCTCTGATATAGCATTCTGTCCGTTTTACCCCTCGCAGCTTTGTTCATCCTATTTGACTTCATCGTCCACAATCCAACTCATCCAGAGACGCGGAATAACCTTGCACTATTGGATGTAGCGGTCGGTCACTTCAGTATGTTAGATTACAAGTCTGGAGGGTTCCTGCCCGGGTCAATTCTCACCGAATTTGCACATATCGCACGGCAATTTGTCAAGGACTTTGACAGCAATCAATTACGACCACCACAGCAAGAACCCGCTGACATGGGCTCGTCGATTACCGGATTCACATCGGTTGACACCGAGGTAAACCATTGCCTTGAATATTTGAATACGGCCTGTTCCGTACCTAACTTTGTTCAGATTTCCATGCAGCCGAATGAAACGAATAGTAACGATAACAATAACGCTGGGTTACAAGATAATATGATAGAGTCGTGGTCACCAAGGGACTTTCTAAACTACCCCATCACGCCAGGGGCGACCTTCCATCTTGTGCCTGAGAATCCGAGGACGACCCAATATAATATCCAAACTTTGTTTGGTTTTATGGTTCCTGAATTTGGACATGATCAGTAGGTACGAGGGAATCAAATAGAGCTTTCCGGCAACAAATATCTAACTAATGAAGCCTTAGCTAGAACTGCATCCAAAAGATTCTATCAATACGGTAAAGAACACCAATTTCAGATAGTCACCACCATGAGTAGAAAGGAATGAAGGGACCTTCCAAAAAACCACCTGGGCGGCCTCCTCTTGACAGTTGCTAATACTGTTGTGAATCTCACATTCATGATTCGTGGCCTGAACCCCGAGGCGTCAACTTTCAACCAATCAGAATGCAGTTCCTGAAGTACCCCGGGTTATCCCCACGTGACTGTAAAACTTCATTGCCGACAGCCAATCATATCAATGGCTGAGATTCCCGGCCGTTGGAAGATAGAAACTTTTCAATTTTGAGTGCCTGGGCATATTCAAATCGGACATTAATGTATTCAAAGGGAAGCCGTTCTCGTTTATATACTGTGAGTCTGACTACCTATCTCATATATATCCCGAGCTCTCATTGGACGCCAATGCCAAAATTTGCACTAAAACCGAGTCGGATGGCGTGATAGAGTCAAACTATTGCTCCCCAAATATTCCCATTTTTGAGTGCTCGGCCGAGATAATTTTGGACGTTAAAGAGCGGCTATATACCCAAGTTCTCCCCCAAACATCCATAATATCACGCCATGCCGCAGATCAAAAGCATAGCCATCATCGGGGCTGGTCCAGCTGGTGCCATTGCAGTCGATGCACTAGCACAAGAGAAAGCATTCGATGTTATCCGCGTATTTGAAAGACAAGAGAAAGCGGGCGGATGCTGGTATGTTACTGTAATATATTCACCTATTCCCAACTCTAATAAACCGTAGGGTGTCACGAGATAATGAGCCGCCTCAGCGGTTCGACTTTGATGGTCTATCTGCCCGAACAGCAGATGCGCCTCTCAAAATTCCAGAGCACCTCCCGTGCCGGACGCCTGTGGTCTCGCAGGATCGGTTCACGGACTCTCCCGTGTACCCGACGCTAGAGACTAATGTGAACGCGGGAGCCATGTCATTCTCTCAAGAGGAGATCCCTACAGTTCGATCGCAGTGGTCGATCGAGCGTCATGGCGCAGACACGCCTTTCCGGCACCATTCGGTCATACAGAAGTATATCGAGGGCCTGTTTAACCGGAAGGGGTATCAGGATCTTGTTCAGTACAACACTACTGTTGAACGCGCGATCAAAGATCCCAGCAGCCAAAAATGGGTGCTTACATTCCGCCGGACGGAAGTTCTCGACGGTGCCAAGTCGGACTACTGGTGGTCTGAGGAATATGATGCAGTTGTGGTGGCTTCGGGCCATTACGCAGTGCCGTTTATTCCTGTGATTCCTGGGTTGAAGGAGTTTGCTGCGAGGTATCCTGGTAGTGTTGAACATACCAAGCATTACCGCGGGCCTGAGAAATATCGGGGAAAGGTAAATGAAGTTTCCATCATGTTGTTCGACCACCCGCTTACACATCGCAGAAAGTCATCACCGTCGGAGCTTCTGTTTCTGCCGCTGATACGGCAGTGAGCCTGGTTGATAGTGCTCAGACACCAGTCATTGCTGTGGTTCGTGGTCGTTATAACGCCTATTTCGGAGATCTCGCTTTCCAGCACCCTAAGATCCAGCGTCGCCCGCCCATCTCACACATCACCAGTAATGACCAAGGCGAACGGACTGTGCATTTCGAAGATGGTACCTCTGAAACCGGTGTCGACCATCTGGTTTTTGGAACTGGCTTTAGCTGGACCCTGCCTTTCCTGCCTCAGGTCGCCACACGCAACAACCGTGTGCCGGATCTCTACCAACATGTCTTTTATAGACATGATCCATCCCTGGTTTTTGTCGGCGCTGTAAGTCTATCAAACCGAAGAAAAATTTCCGAAGCAAAAGCTAACAAAATCTTGTTCAGGTTGGTGCTGGATTGACCTTCAAAGTCTTCGAATGGCAAGCCGTCGCTGCTGCACGCGTTCTAGCCGGCAAAGTAAACCTGCCCTCGATCGCCCAGCAGGAAAAATGGGAAACCGACCGTATTGCAGAGAAGAGCGATGGCCCCGGGTTCACAGTCCTCAACCCCGAATTCGAGCCCTACTTCGAGAGCCTCCGCGAACTTGCGGGAGAACCTCGTGGTGGCGTAGGGCGGCGCCTACCTCGATTCGAGCAGAAATGGCTGGCAGATTTCAACGAAGGCCATGAGCGCAGAAAGCAAATGTGGCGGCGAGCCAATCAAACCGCTCGGTTGTAAATATGACCGTAAGGGTTATTGGTGTCAAGGGGTATTGAGGTATTGCTCTCGAGGGGGTAAAGGAGGACTCCATACTCCGTAGATAGAACGACGTCCAGTATACATAGATCACAAAGTAAATGGCTAAGCAAGGAGAAACCAAATGATCAGTTCCCACTTCCCCCTTTTGTCTCATGTTAGCACGTTAGCACCATTTACCTAGATTAAATAGACCAATGGGACCCTGAAAGATCAACGAATAAGTCCACATCCCTGCAGCTGAATGCTTAGGCCGCCGACTCCACTTCCCAGGCCAATATCCCAACCTACGGGCAATACGGGCTTGGCACTCTTCCCCCCGAGTTCAGGAGTTCCCGTTCCCTAAAAAGAGAGAGAGAGAGAGCTTAGGACCCATTTACGATTTTCATATGCCCTTATAAATCACCGCGGTCCTTTCCCTTTAAAATCCCCCGACTATCCCTTCCCTCTGCGAATGCTGTCGAACCACACCTCTTTCTCTCTCCACGAACCACGATCGGCTGCACTTCCCCACCCTAAATAACAGCTAAAATCCTGATTCGCGTCGCGTCGCGAAATATCCCGAACCGGATCACCCCGGCAAGCGCAAATCACCATGACACCTCCCATAACAAACAACTCCAACGGCACACAATTCACACAGCCGGCTGAATGCTACAACTCGCGCGACGCGGTGTCGGCCATGCCCTCCAATATCGAATATTATAATCAGGTCCCGTTGTACCAAACGAAAGATCACTACAGAGATATGAAGGCGGTTTTGCAGTCTTGCTGTTCGAATGGGGTGTGGATTTCTGAGGATCCGGACCCTTGCACGGCTATCTGTGATTCGACAAATTCGGCTGAAGCGAAGAGGGTCATGTACTGTTTGAATGCTGAGCAGGTTGTTCATGGGACCAAACTGGATAAGAGTTCTGGGACAATCAGGCGTCCCGCGGTGGGTTGGATGTCTTTGATGATTGGGGGAATGCTCCTGTCGGGAATGTTTATTTGATGGGATTGGAGGGTTGTTGATTTTGTTGTATTTTGAGATACCCATTTGTGATTTATGAAGTTGGTTTGGTGAGATGTGAACATATTGCGGTAGATACTGCTGGAATGCTAATATACGCAAAAACTTCTCGGAGATATATTCAATTCATATGGCTTAGGCTAGGTCAGAATTGAATCCATTAGCCTCCCTTGCTCGGACCTGAGAGCTTCAGTTGATGCACATTTGTCGCTAGATGCAGTGTATATGAAGAACTCGGACTTAAGATATTCTTATACCAATTACCAATTTAGGTTCAACCTTGGAACGGTGGAAATATAGATTTCTTGGCAAGCCCCCAATCAACTTGGCTTTTCAAATAAATAAGGTCTTTCCATATCTGGAATGCAAGCCACTTTGCAGCATCATACGCCACGGAGTATGCAATGAACCCAACCGCATATAACCGCAAGCCTACATCAAGCAGGTGAGTTTGATCCGAGAGACCCATAAGTGATGAGCATTGATGATATTTCGAAAATGCAAAATAAATTCCAAGTAGATTTGGTAAATGAATTTTGACTTCGTCTAATATGTTTCTTATACTGGCAGAGTGTGTAGGAATATATACTTTGAATTACCGACAAATGGGACTCAGGGGTAGATTGATATCCAATGATGCCTGAACTACACCATTTAGCCTATTTTCCATAAAATGCAACTCCAAAATACCCGAACATGACCCCAGATTACCCACGGAGAATCTCCGACCCCACGTTATATCCCCGCCATCATTCAAGGTAACCGTCACATCCCACATGTAGCACAAGCTACAACACTCGCAATTCATAACAACCCCACAAAGCCGACACATACCCAAATAAACCCACGCCAAAAATGGACTCCGTCAAAGGCAAAGTGTACGCCGTAACGGGCCTCGGCGGAATCGGACTCGCCGTCGCACGCCAATTACACGCGCAAGGCGCCCTCCTCTCCCTCGCAGACCTAAGCGAAAAGGTCCTCTCCACAGCACGACAAACAATCGAAACCGAATTCGGTGCCTCAACAGGCTTGACAATCACAACAACTGCATTGGACATCAGCAATATGACCGCCGTACAAGATTGGATCGCCAGCACGGTGTCGCACTTCGGGCGATTGGACGGCGCAGCCAACATGGCCGGCACGATCGGCAAGCAACATGGCACTGGAAAATTCGTCGATCAGGATGACGCAGAGTGGGATATGTTGATGCGCGTCAATGTCACCGGGTTGATGTATTGTCTGCGCGCGCAGCTCAGGGCGATTACTGCGACTGCGCCTGGGGGAAAGGGTAGTATTGTTAATGCGTCGAGTATTCAGGGGCTTAAGGGGTTTGCGTTGCATGCTGCTTATTCGACTACGAAGCATGCTGTTTCTGGGTTGACGAAGTCGGTTTCGAAAGAGGTTGGGCCGGAGATTAGGGTTAATGCTGTTGCGCCGTGAGTATTTGTGTTGGACGGGGGTTTTTCTTTTCTTTTCTTTTGGTAAAGGCATTCACTAATTGGGCTGTGTTAGTGGTTCGATTCAGACACCTTTGCTGGAGATGGCGAAGGAAATTCAGGGTGGAATTACTATTCCGCCAGTTAGTATCCCGCGCATAGGGACGGGCGAGGAGGTTGCTCAGACGGTTGTTTTCTTGCTCAGTGATGCTTCGTCGTATACCACTGGACAGATTCTTAGCGTTGATGGTGGGTGGGAATAAGTTATTGGTTTGAAAGGCATGTAGCGAGGTTGAGGGTTAGGGCATGGATTGTTGGATATAGCGCCATGACTTGATATGTTAATGACATGCATTGATAATGATGATGAACGGATGAAATGTTCGCTAGATGAGAGACATAATGCCAGGAACGCCACCGCCATGATATATGAGCACAGCCGCTGAAAAGCACGAAGAAAGGAACACGAGGCAATCGATGTAAGAAACAGGGCGGGGCCACTGCTATGAGAATACGCACAGCAATAAACCTATAGGCGGGCGTTAGCATGGAACATATAAACATTGGACAGTCCTCTCGTACCGAAAATGACCACTAGATAACCCCAGCCAGGAAGTCGAGGTCCATAAACGAAGGCAGCACTGGTTGTGGCATTTTGGCCTCCAGCAGTCACCGGCCACCCATGCTCATAGTGCAAATAGTTCCAGCCGAGCTGAGCTTGCTGCGAGAACAGTTAGTTCGAATAAAAACCCGACAACAAAGACGACATCATGACTCACCCCATGCTTGAACCCAGTCGACGTATTCAAGTAGTGATAATATAGAATATCGGGCATGGAATCGTTATTCCCTGCCAAGACACCCAATCCACCAGGTGCATACACAACCCCATGATTAGAACCATAAACCACCGTACCACCTCCATCAAGCAACGATTTCCCCTTCATATCCTCGAAAGGCCCACGCACACTTTTCGACCTCCCAACGCGAATACTGTACTCTTTCCCACGCGCAGGAAATCTGTCCTTGAAGTTACAACAATTCCCATGACTGAACCAAATATAATAGTACCCCTCTCGAAAACTCATCCACGAGCCCTCCTCAGGCTTAGACTTCGCATGTGGGATAAATGTCAACTGCACCGCATCCGGCGCCTCAGCATCCTTGACAGAAAGCAAATCATCCGCCAGCGGGACCTGCCATATATCCTGCCAGAAGCTTCCGTAGTTGAGATAGGTTTGACCGGAGTCCTGGTCAACGCTCACAGACGCATCGATGGCATTCGTGATCGTGTACGGCCACACCCCGGACCCAGCGCCTTTGCCCGTGTTAATGACAACACCGTGATCTATCCAGGGACTGCCGTCAAGGGCTGTTGTCGTTGCGACGCCAATCGCGCTATTGCGGGATCCTTTCGCGCTCACCGTGTAGTAGCAGTAGAACATGCCGTTTTTCTCGATTGTTGTTGGTGCCCAGGGTCGTGACTGGTTGCCTTTTGGGATTATGCTGTCGCCGGCTAGAACTGTGCCAAGCTGTTCCCATGGGCCGGATATGTTGGCTGATTTGAAGATTGGGATGTTGATCCCGCCTTTAAAGAGGTAGTAGTGGTCGTCGTGGAGGATGATGTTTGGGTCATGGACTGCGATATTTCCTGGGTTTGCGAGTGGGAATTTGTCTGTTGTTTGGTATACTTGTTTCGCATTGTGTCCTAGGGCTTGGGTTGGGACAGCGTCCGCCAGTGGGGCTGCGATCGCGATGATTATTGATAGGAGGAGTGAGAGGTGATACATCATCGGGGTGATTATGTACATAAGATTATGTGCGATGCGGATGCAGGGATTATATGAGGGGTATAGGCCTGGCTGGCCGGGGGATGGGGAGTTATCAGATCGTGATACACATGGCTGTTCTTTTTTCTTCAATTGATGGATGGTTTGAATGGTTAATGCAGGGAAAGGGGGAAGAAAGCAGGTAGAGTAGAAGTGGGCATAGGAGAATTGAAGCAAGCGAGGGAGAAACACATGGTATAAATATGCAAGTGGCAAGGAGAAAGGAAAGAAAAAATAAAAAGAAGCACAGCCTTCGAGCCTCATCGAAGTTAATTGCGAAGCCAAGTGTTTTAGGGGTTCTAGGCTGCTATATTTGGAATGGTACCTGATGATACCTAGCTCCACGGCTACTTCTGCCTTGTACCGAGGTACCGCTAGGTACTAGACCCGCAACTCTCAAGGCACCTGGTTTGTTCCGGTTGGCTTTGGTCGAGGCGGGTTTCCCTGGCTACATCTGTGTTTCGTTGTTTATTCTTTATATGTCTAGTCCTTAGTATTGCTTTTTACGAGACATCCATACCATATAATATATGTTGTGGATGTACAACATAGTCCCTGGGGCCAGGTAGCTAGCATGACAACCAATAGCCAATAAATCTTCACACTAGAAGGCAAGGTTCTTTGAAAAAGCAATGCACCACTGTCAAAGCTAGAGAAAAATAGTTCTATACAAGACTCGGCACTCGGGAGTAAGGGTGAAAATAAGAATCCATGTTAAGTGCGACTGTTTTTCCCGTCTGATATGCGCCCCCTTGCATGCCGTCAATCCCTGATATCTCCGATCATGATCTCATGGTGGATCCGACCGATTGACAACATTCATGATTACGCAACATGTGAATGACCGCATTGCGATAACTAGATTTCTTGACATTTCCTATGGGTATTCCGTGAGAAAGAAATATGTACAATGATAGTGGCATAGCAAATCCAGAAAGATCAGACATATATCGTACAGTGCATAAAATGTCAAATCCCGCTCGAACCCCCTGCTCAACAGGGAAACGTCATGCTTGTCAGATCCTCCCAATCGAAGATCTCCAGGAACGGATCGAACTCGCCAGGCGGCTGGGAACTCATAGTTAGCATGAAAGAAGGGAACAAAGGATGACGTGGAGCTCACCATCACGCCAGATTGCGGCGGTGGATGCATCCCATTGGAATCGAATTCGGGCTGCATCACAGGTACCATTGTGGGAGCCGCCATAAATGCAGCCAGTTGGTTGTTCTTGAAATTGCCCATCCCCTTGTCGCCGAGGTGGTCACAGTTCATATGACGGGTGAAGAGAATCTGCGCAAATGATAGGACCCGCTCGACAACCTGCTGTTTGTAGATATTTGCCTGTGTCGGCCAGAGTCGGGATTTAACTAGTGCGACGATCGTTGAGAGGAAATAATAGTCTTTTGCACCCTTAATCATTAAAATGGAGCGCTCTTCCAAGGTGATCAGAGCTGTTTCTACGAGTGATAGGAGCGACTCGGGGATACCGGGTATATCGTGGAGAATGAAGGTTGATGAGATGGGGTGGGAGGGGGCAGCTGCAACGTATGAGTCTGAGTTCTCATGGTCAAGTATTGAATCGCAGGGCAAACTTACAGGTGTCGAATTCGGTTGTGTGTAGCAATTGACAGATGGAAATATAGGCTTGAATAGTCCATTCACCAAGCATAGATAGCGATAGCGCTCGCGAGATCTCATGTGCCCGGCGCTGGGTTGACAGTATTCTGATCGCGGCATCCATGCGAGTACGCGCGGAGGGAGCAAAGAGTGATTCTCGTCGTGCTTCAATAGCGAAAGGGGTGTGGACAGATAGTAAGGACTGGGAAAGTTTGGTCTCAATCAACCCTTTCCACAATATTACTTTGTGTTGGGCGACGATGTCATTGGGGTCTGCTATCACCCACGAAGGAATCCGGGAAAGATGCCGGGTGAGCTCACCGTCTAGGCGCTGAATATCCTCATATCGACAGCTGATCCGTGGTGAGTGCATGAGAGAACATGCTTGAAGTCTAAGAGGTAGCGAGTGACTCATGATAGACTGGAAAGATGAGTCGGTAACTTCATTCAGTGGGCGGCATTCAGGAATTTCAGTGCCGTTCTCGTGGATGTCGTCGTCGTAAATGTTCAGGCCCGGCGCCACATCATAGTCGAAGCTTTGTACTGAAGGTGGCATTCCCCGGTCAAGCGCAATCTGCAGGTCCAGTTCCACAATGGTTGTCCATAGTCGCCGTCGCATCTCCTTATTGAATACGGAGATCCGTGTGTACCGGCTCGGATCACGATGGTATCCTGCCATCATTGCTTGCTTGACCAATGTACTTGTTGTGAGCCAAGCCTGGCTGCGCCTCATTCCGTGGGAATTATTTGCCAAAATCAACAGAATAGAGAGTCGCATCGATGTGATCTCAGGACGCTTCGTGTGAAGATTCTCGATCCATTTCCCTGCGTGCAGCGTCCACTCCACCGCAGACTGGCACTTGAGTTCGCCCGTACTTTTTGACTGCAGACTAGCAAAATCTGCAAGGTTCCATGCACAGGAAAGGACCAACAGTAACTGAACTGCAAAGGCAGCAGATATGGAGGCCGGGCTGTCTAACATGGCCCAGAATTGGTCAAGTTCTCGTAAGAAGGATGGAACATGAAGAATGCGGTGAGTGGACTCTATATAGTTGATATACAACCCAACCAGCTCATCAACCACACCACGCGAGGGCAGCATGTTAATTATCGAAGCGGTAGTAGGGTCGGGAAAGGGCCGAGTGATCACCATAACTTTGAATAGGCCGCGCTTAATCCTTCCCAGGTCCGGCTGAAGTTGCGTGAAAATCGGGGTAGAAAGCCTGATCTCCTCTGCAAATGATCTTATATCCGGAAACTGTGAATATGTCAGCCTCCATATTTTAATTGCCATTGTTAGAAAATGGAATCTGGAGAGCGGGAGCAGACCTGTGCTACTAGACTGGCAAGAATGCCCGACCCGCTAAACCGCGTTTTAGTTTCACGGCCCCTCATCATCATGCGAGGAGCGAGGTCGAGCTGGTCCGTGGGTGACAATGGGTCCCCTTCTTCATCAATGTGCACATCGTCGACCTGCAACGATGCTTGCATATTATGCTCCAATGCGGGGGGCGGACGCTTAGGACGCTGCAAAACACCCGTGTGTAGATAAGGTTCTTGATTAACAGCAGCCTTAGGAGCACCAAGAACAGTTTCCAAAAAGCAGTCCTTTCGCTCTTTGTCGTGTGGTCGGGCTCTGTAGGGAGGTGCAAGAGCATGCCCCGTAAGACCATGATACTCGTGATGCATTGGACCGCCGGCCATAGCCATGCGAGGTGGATCACTGGTTGGGAAAGTTTCCGTCCGAGTTGATACCGTCGGTATCCCCGAATCCGGAGGTGTGTCTATTGGGGTGTCTCTAGACATGGATACCGCAGACCCTCGGTCGGAGGTAAATGCAGTATTCGTGACAGTGGTGGGCTGCTGCCATAAAAACCCATCCTCATATGTGCATTTGCTCGGGGTTCTGCTCTTTAAACAGCGACTGCAAGTTGGATACTCGCGATCGCATCGCAACTTGCGCGTGCGACACTGCGTGCACGCCATTGTGCGGCGACGGCGCTTGCGCACACGATCGGGCTGCATATTGCCTTGAATATCCATATTCTCGGTGTTGACAAGCTTATACTTGGGAAAGATCTTACGCCCGAGGTCATGGGAAAGTCTCGTGGGAATTGGCTCTAGCTCTCGGCTTACGTGGTCCCGCTCTTGGCCGTGGAACCACCTAATCCGGAAAGTCTGGCCGACGTCGCGTGGGAATTATATTTTATATTTTTGTTTTTTCCACTTGGTACATTCATTACTCAAAGGACGAAAGAATACAGAGTAGATCTATCTTCTTTTCTTATTTCTTCACAATACCCTGCATACTCCCTTTCGTATGTATTCTCCCAGACCCACAAAATCCAAGCCTCAATGGGTCCGTAAACAACCGGACGCCAAGGGGCTCGGCATGCGCTTACTCGGTTTCAGTGTATTCACAATAGTTATGTCTTACTATCTTTCCCACTTTGGAACTGATATCTCCCAAGGCTTACCAATAATTATTCGAGCCTTGTAAATGGAAAACTACATCTCTTGGCAATTTCTGGGCAACAACGACAGGCGATAATCCCCAGTGTTGGTCTAATTTCGAACCACGACAACAGCCACGATCACTGCCAAGGTCCATGTCAACACTGCCCCTATTTTTTATACGCGTTCATGCCTTGGGCTTGCTTGCCATACTCGTACGAGTAACCATGTAGTACTCCGCGCATGGGGTTGTTTCACCGGATTGTTACACAAAATAAGACTAATGAGATGAGTCTTGCCTGGAAAATACTCGACCCCATGTTTGGTCTAGTTTCAAAGTCCGTTTCACCTTTCACCAGTGCTGCCTACTTCGGTAGCCGAAAAAGTTCTACCTCACCCTGCTCTAGACGAGAATTTGGATGCGATGCACAAGAAGCAAAGGTGGCCAGGCCGCCTTGATACAGTCTTGTGTTTCGCGATATCACAGACGGTTCACTATGCGCTATTGTTCAAAGACGTGGGCCAAGTTGAGGCTGATGCTGAGTGCAAAATTTCCGCGGATCTGATAAGGCTGTACACCTCGTCGGGCTCAACAAATAATTGCCAGTCGTCTAGAGTTAGTAGGATAAGATGTGACACGATGCGTTGAGATAGATCAAATACAGGGATGCTAAGTGGCCGTAAGTCACTGCGGTGTTAGACTAAATCAATTAGCCCCAATATAAAACGGGGATCTCAAATGAATCATCTCCACTTAACATTAGAGATCCTAGTCTGGAGATAACCCTGTAAGCTCGGGGTTTCGGCTTTTTTAACCCGACTCCGAGTGTCGCTCGGAGATACTGGGCTCTATATCTACCCCCAGATTTCCAGGCAACTTTCAATTTCCGAAACGTCTCCTGGACTCAGCTTGCAACGTTCGACTTTACATTCACAACTAAATCACACCTTGATCATGCTCCGTTCCTTGCTTTCCTTGGGCCGCGCAGACACCAAAGACTACGTCTTTCCCAAAGTGGATCCCAAAGAGGACGGCCCCGAATGTTTGAGAGACTGCGCCGACTGCACGATACAGTTTCCGTCAAAAGTCAAAGTCGAGACGTCAATGCCTCTTTATGGCCAAATCAAAGAATTTCACGCCCATATTCTCGTGGCAACGGGTCAAGCCGACTGGAAAGAAAAGCACGTTGAAAACATGACAGGCAGCTTAATGGAAGCATTTGATAAGGCAAAATCAGACCATGGTGTAAGCTCCCAGATTCACATCTAGTCAGCCTTCCCTAACACCCGATCCAGCGCATGATGGTCTCGGCATCAAATCTCACTCCTCCAGAACAACCAACCACAGACGAAAGTTCCAACAAAGCTACCACGGTACTAATTTTACCATCATTCACATATGTCGACTCTGCCACACAGACAGACGTCCCAGATCTTATATCCAGATATATCGACCACCCCACTAAGCAGCAAAGTGCAAACGGCACCATCTCTCCTACGGATGGGATGAGCGCCCGACCCTGTGAACTTGACTACGTGATACTACTGTGTTCGCACGGGCGCCGAGATGCGCGCTGCGGTATTACAGCACCACTGATTAAGCGCGAGCTGGAGCGACATCTCCGTCCGCTGGGATTGGACCGGGATGCGGATGATTCCCGGGCTGGCGGGGTTGGCATCTTCTTCGTCTCGCATGTCGGCGGACACAAGTTCTCTGCGAATGCTTTGATTTATCGCAAGAAAGATCAACAGATGATTTGGCTCGCGCGTGTACGGCCTGAGCATTGTGAGGGTATTGTTAAGTACACTGTTCTGCAAGGGAAAGTCGTGCACCCTGAGTCACAGTTGAGGGGTGGGTTCGATCGGGTGAAGGGGTTGACGAGCTGGTAATTGGGAAATAATAGTGCTGCTGCCCTATATTTGGTTTAAACGGCTTTAATGCATTACTAGAATAGCGAGGGAAATAAGAAAGCCATGGTCTTTGTACAGGGATTCGTATTATGTGTCAGATCCCTCTCGCTTGTTTTCTGTCTCATGTGTAGTAACATAAAAGCCTAGTAACTACATCGATCAAACCAGAGCTTTCCTTCCTTCATCGCAGGCTCCAAGAGAAGTCCAACTCTTTGAGCAATACCCGCAGCATCAATATAGAATTCGACTGAGAATGGGGACACCAAGTCCAATCCTGCATTATGGATTCTTCCCACGAAGAATTCCCCGCTTGCATGAACAAGAGACAATTCAGACGGAATGACTCGATCCCGCAGGTCAGCCTCAAGCCTGTCATTGATTATCTGGATGGTAAAAGTCGCGCCCGTCGGGTGCCTGTATGTTCCAGTATATTCGGATATATGTAAGGCAGATGGAAGCGGCCGATCAGGCAAAGAAGCGAATAACCGTTCCTTTGAGTCCTCCATGATTTCATTCCTAAGACTCGACTCCCATGTCTCAGTTTGTCTTTCAATACAACCAGCAACCTGCCCCTCATATGTGGGATCATCGGATAGACCAAGCTGTCTATCCAGAAGATAAGTGACCAATCTAAACGCAGCATACCGAGCGGAAAATGAATTGCCCATAACCACAAATCCAAACTTCTTCTCGGGGACGAAGCCCACCCAGCTTGCGTAGCCAGGCCAGCCACCGCCGTGGCTATAGAGATGCTGGCCGCGGTAGTTATCCACGACCCATCCGAGCGCATATGCATGATACGGAGCGGGCAGATTCAAGTCATCGTCCTGGAAGTATATCGTCCGCGGATCCGTTAAGCTGTCATGTCCTTTCAGCGGTCCGGTTCGTTCAATCAACTCCCGCACCCAATGGGAATAGTCGAGAACGTTACTAACGATAGCACCAGCACCACTGTTAGCTGGCCAGTCATGCTCTGGCTGCGGGATAAACCTTCCGCCTTCCTTTGTAGGAACCCATTTGTATGCTTGTACAAGCTTTGTGGCAGTTGCTGGGTTTGCTTTTGCTTCGCCTGGCGAGAAGAACGTTTCGCTCATACCGAGCGGGTCCCAGATGCGCTTCTTCATGAAAGCTCCTAGCCTTTCGCCAGTGTGTTGCTCCAACGCATGTGACACAGCGATGTACATGTAATTGCTGTAGTGGTACTTGGTGCGCGGTGGCGTTGCGAGGGGCATGTGTCGCATCGCGCGGACTATAGAGCCCGGCGTTGGGCCCTTCTTTGAAAATAGAGCCAAGGTCCAGTTATGCTCGGGCATACCCGACCGATGCGAGAGCGCATCTTCGAGTGTAATATTCTTGGTCGCGTAGTCGTTCTCCAGGATAAAGTCTTCCGGAATTAGGGAAGCCACAGGCGTGTGCCAGTCGATTGGGGACTCGGTGGCCTTGCTGTCCTGGATTGCTATGGATGTCGTCGCACCGGTAAAGGCCTTGGTGGTGCTACATGTTGCGAACAAGGCATCGGTTGTCATCTCCCGAGATGGTCGACCTGTGCTGTGGTCTAGTAGCTCTGCCTTTCCATATGCCTGTACTCTGTGAGTATTTGATCCGTTAAATGGATTTGTGGGATTACCTTAGTGTAGGTATTGGGACCATGGATAATCGCTATACTCAAGCCGGGGACTTTCCATTTTTCCAGTTGCTCTTTCACAAGAGTATCAAACCCGTCATCGAATGGTGATTGTTCGGATGGCATAGTCAGCCTGTGTGTTGAGGAGATGAGATCCAAGGATACGCAACGCGATGATGATCGAATAGGACGTGACAGATGGGTTTGATCATTGGCTTCAAAGCTAGGCAGGGCCATTTTAAATGGTCTCACCCCCGCACGTGCAAGGCTCCAGACTAGGAGGGGGTTAAGATTCCGAGCTCATTGAAATAAAACTTTATTGGCGTATCTGACAAGCCCCGTGTCCAAATAAATTGTCAGCCTAGCAGGTAGAAAACATTGGAAAATGTTATTAATACATGATCTTCATTTCAACGCTCATTGTAATTACAGCTCCAGCTAGATCACAAGCACATGTTCCCCTAGAGATATAAACATATCCCACCAATTCCCATTATGTCGCGGTGACTTCCATAAGTCCTCCAACGCTGCGCGAACCAATAGTACAGAGTTGAAGCGCAGATATTTATCTATAAAATCGCGTCTCTCTAAGACAAACGCCTGTTGATCTTGCAGGAATGTGTGAGCGCCCATAATGTATCATGGAAATATTATACAGTTATGAGCCTTAGAAAGAGGCGAGATATTTCCGATGCACCCCACACATAACTAGACATGCTGCTGTACCAATGATCGGCGGAAGGCCCCAGATTGCTCGGTAGAGGTAGACGAGAGCACTATGTTGAAAGGTACGCGTGAACGGATCAGCTTGCATCCTTGGCTCAAGCGTTGATTCATACACGGTGTAGGTATTGGGATTTTTGATATGGTCGAAATTGAGAATCTGGAATGACGGCTGTAGACACCGCTCAAAATCTTGCACGACTTCCATTAAAAGTGTCTCCGGGTCTCCATTGGTTTTCTGGCGATATAAAGACATCTCTGCCATTATTCTGAAGACGGATGCTAGTGTTGTGCCGTCGTATGTTTCTTGGTCCCACCAGACCGTTCCATGCTCTATCTGTGTCCAGATTTCAGCGGGAAAGCAAGGAGACCGGTCGTCTAGGAGAGCCTTTGTCAGGTCTGTGGATGCGTACTCAGATAAGAGCATTGTGATATCCTTTTGGCACATTTTGATAAGAGCTGTGAATCCTCCGAGATGATCGATAATTGCTTGGACGCCTACGTGGTGACTGGCTGTCGAAGTAGATTGATGATCACATTCAATAAAGCCATCCAAAAAATACAGCAGAAAGACTGCGACCAGAAGAGGCGAAAGTGATGCCTGATTGGAATTATTATTTCGAAGCTGCTCACTGACTGAAGCCAGACAGCTCGTTCTTCTGTCGGACTGTGCGCTCACCGTGCTATTCCCAGCCTCGTCTCGCAGTGTACGATGCGCTTCGGCCAATTCACATACAACTAGAAGTACCGGTTAGCATTCTCTGGCTAGAGGTATGGGTGAAGGGCAAGGTTGAGCCGCAGTGGTGAAAAGAGGCCACACAGCGAATTGGAAATATTCAAGGGCCTTACGATCCCCATTGGCCAAGGTATTGTCTTTTAAATGCATGTTGAGGCTCGAAAATGGGGATTGATGCACAGTCAGTCTTTGTGTTGGTGGAGTCTTTTTTCACCTGATCAAAAGCTTGTCATAACAGCACTTTGCCTCAGACGAGATACATCTCTGGCATAAGGGCTTCCCCAGATCATATTTCACCCGGCGTTGTTTGCATGGCCAACACGAGCCTTGAACCGTACGCTCACGTTTTGGCGGCATAGTTGTAAAGTTGTCATTGCGGGACAATATGAAGGTAAATGTTGGGAACCTGGGAAGGTCCTGGCCAAGATAACCGAAGAAGCGGAGACCCGTGGACGCGAAACCGATAAGAACCGCGGGGATGTCATATGATTACGTCATGTATTTACACCACGTGGAAGGCACGTGCATGTTTTATCTACGGATAGCTGGAACTTGTGTAGGCGCCATGCTAATCTTCTCTGTATATTTCCGGTTCACCATGCCCCGAAAAGGCGAAATAACTATGCGTTGGTTTCAATATAACCCCACTTTTCGGAAGGGCATACCGCCTTCCTATTTAGGTAAAGTGATTATCCTATGGCAGAGTCAGACCGCCTATTAGTTTAGTCTGACGTTAATTAATTCGCGTCGCGTGACGCGCATATCGATCGATTTACGGCCAGACTGCTCTTCTTCCAGGTTGTCTCGTGCCACATACAATGCGACCATGGCCGACAACGTTCTTACTTCTAGTACTGAGGTCGGCGCCGAAGCTATCAATGTTCGCGCAGAATTGAAAACATGGGAGAAAGCTTTCTCATCAGCCAATGGGGGCCGCAAAGCCGGACGCGATGATATCAAACAAAATTCCGAAATTGGTATGTCAAGACTCGTGATATTGATTTATAATGACATAGATCACTAATTGGACATTCTTGATTCATTAGCGGCTAAATACAAGGAATACAGTCGCCTCAAGGCCCTTGAAGCATCCCTAAGTCGACGCGAGAATAGTCGACAGGAGCCATATGAAAGTCACTCTAGAAAGCGGAAGCATGCATCCCCCCCTGGCCAGGATAGTGCATATCTTCAAGTCACACCCCGCAAATCCTCTAGAGGACTCTTTGCGACTCCGTCCAACAATCGCACCAAGCACCACCCTGCACAACTCGATCCGTATGACTCGCCGTCGACTCTTCGCAGACTCTTTAGCCCCAGTACACACCGCCAAGGTCTGCCCGCACCGTCGCCATTGAAGGCCGCAATTGGGCCCACGCCTCAACGTGATGGAAAGACATTGGGCCTATTCGACATGCTATCCGAATCCGGTGGCAGTGGTGGAACGCCCTCCACAGCAAGGAAAACCAATAACCTAGCCGCCGCGTTCCGAACGCCCTCCAAAAAAAGGCCCGTGAACACTATGCCCGAGGTTCCGGAAGAAGAGCCTCAGCAGGAGACGCCTAGACTTGCGCGAACCCCTGCGTCTGAGACTAAGCAGTTCTATCTTGCAAATCTGTTCGCAACACCGACTACGATGCGTTATGCCACAATGGTAGAAGCGGATGATAATGTAGATGCACAGAAGATAAATCCGCTGAACCTTGCCCCTGAAATATCACCCCAAGAAGCGCAATCTGGGACGCCGTCTTTCCTACGTCGCTCCAACTCTGGTCGCTATCCTCCACCTAGCGCAAAGCATGATGATCCAGGACTTAGTCCTATCGTTTCGCGCAAGCCGCAAAGATTCGCCAGCAAGGGGCTAACGCATTTGGTCCAAGGACTGCGGGACATGGAGGAAGATCGTATGGAGGACGACTGGGAGATCATGCGCGAGATGGAGGAGGAGGCAGAGGCGGAAGAAGCTGCCAAGACTCAGGTTGAGGATAGTCAAGGGCCAGAGGTGAACCGGAAGTACAAGAAGAAGGGCCAGAAGCGGACAACGCGAAGAGTGATTATGAGACCGGTCATCCATCAACCGAAGCCGAAATCAAACCCAGCACCTGCAACAGATGAGGACTGGGAAGGCAAGGATGATGTTGTAGCAGTTCCGGAGACGCAGCAATCACCTCCTGCTAATGACGGCTGGGACGATGTCCCAAGTGACATTGAGCGGGCGGACGAGGCCGCTTCCCTTCATACCATGTCGGAGCCCGAGCTTGATACCGAGGCTGAATTAGATCCGGACTCGGACGATGATCCCGAATTTGGAGAACAGCCGAAGCCTGTTGCCAGACCGAAGAGTTTCTCGGAGAGAATCAAGGAAGCTGTTTCATCCTCTGCTGCGAAACCTCAGGAACAAGAACCCCTAGGCAAACCTCCGAAGAAGCCTTCCGAGACTGTTGAAGCAAAGAAACCTCGTGCCCGGAAGATCAACCCCCAAGCTCATGCAAATTATCGATCAATAAGCATCAACAGGGGAGGTTCCTCGCGGGGTAGAGGGCGTTTCCGCAGGAAGTAAGAACCGGGCAGCCCGACCTGCTTTTCATGAAGTGACGACTACATTCATACATTTATTTAGCATCCATAGCACTTTCGATTTCAGATATTCATAGCGCACTCCCCCTGTCCAGATCCCAGAACTATATACTGAACAATGAAATAATCGATTCCGCAGTCCCGAGCAATAGTACCTGCTCAACGGAGCAGATCCAAGCAACAAGAAAATCCTAGTGCGTTATTGGGCTGTTAGTCAAGATTGGCAGTTCTCTGGAACCAACCTGCCAGGGAAGCACAAGATTATATCGGGAATAGGGTCAGCTTTAAGCGGATGCTTTATATGGTTGAAAGAGGTGGCCTCTGATGACATGTGTAACCTTACGACAATGCTTGTGTTACCCAGCGGGTACATGTTTATGATGACAGCGCCATTAAACTAAATCTATTTGGTTTAAGTTCATTTTTCGCGGCCTAGGGATAGGTCTCCCCCTACGTCAGTGATATACGAAATGCCATTCCGTTAAATATGTATATGTACATATTGATAAGTAGGCATATTGATAAGTAGGCATATTGATAAGTAGGGATTGACTCTCTCCCTAGACAATTATCAAAGTTGTAGATGCAATACCTTCATATCAAGCTGGATGTCTAATATGGATTATATCGCTGTTGAGCTTGCTGCAGCCGCCTAGACCGGTCAACCGCTTCTAGGGACCTGGACCTGTATGGTCTTCGAGACCTCTGTGGCCTACCCCGAGTGTTCACAGGAGTCGGTCTACGGCCCGAGCTATCAGAGTCCGTATGTCCTCCATTAAACATACTCCGTGGAGTATTCGAGTATTGAACATGACGATCCCAGTCCTCCAAAGAATTATATGGACTCCTCAGCCATGCCTGTAACTCGTGGAGGAACAGACAGGCATTCTCACGACCGATGAAATCACGCAACAGCTCCTCCGCTTGTCCAGCACTGCCTTTGAGATCGACCGTGCGCAAGATAGCGATGACATATTCCAGCAGGAACTCGGCATTGTTCGCCCTGCGATTCTCCAGCCGTTGAGGCCCAGGGCGCGAGACCTGGTGAGATGTACGCTCTTCTTCCACCGGTTCCGGATTCAAGAAAGAGAAGACTCGTAGCTCACGGCGAATCCACTTCCGAGCACGCGAAACAAGCTCTTCATCACGAGCGAAGAGCTCTGGCGTCAGTTCTCGGTACTGGGACAACCGATTGGATCCAACTCGCATGGAGTATGTTTGGTTGCGATAGACATTGCGCCGACGCTCGAGCGGGTCATCTGGTTGTGGCCGTGTCGGGGGTGGAGGGCGACGCCCTGGGCCACGGCGATTGCTAGGGCGCGATCGAGTAGTGACTGGAGCTTTCGGGAATGTTGCGCTCGGGGGCGGGAGCTTGTATAGCTTGGGACCTTGTGTGGCGTTGAGATCGTATTGCACTGCCGTCAAGTCGATTTTACCTGTTATATTGTCAGCAAGTCAGGGCTAGTGACTAGTCTGCATGTCCATGGGCGTTCTTACATAGGGGGCATTTGGGTTGCTGCTCGGTCCAACTGACAAGGCAGAGGAAGTCGAAGTTGGCATGTCGGCATGGCTGTGCCACACACGGCTCGGTGATAGTGTCTAGGCAAATAACACAAGGATTTGCGGTCTCCTTATCCTCATTAGCTACCTCTTTGAGAGTCCGCTGGAGGATTTCCTGTCGCAAATCGACATCGTCCATACAGGCGACATGCCAGGGGTGGGTTGCAGGAGGTTCGTTCCTGAAGTCACGTTTGTCACGTTTATCGCGTTCTCGGCGGCAAAACCGATTTCTCGGAGGCTCCGTCACCGCGCTTGCTCGTTTTACGACTTCAACTCTCTTTCTCTCCCAACTATGCGCTAACATTCTCTCTCTCCTTTACCTGATAGAATGCGGTCTGCCAAAGCGGTCGTTTCAGAAAAACTCGCCCGCCTCGGCTCTACCAAAATGACGCACAGCACAGGAAGCGGGATTCATCGCCCACCGCATACCATCACCTCACTGCGGCGTTGGTCTATTGTGAACAAGGAGTTGCCAGGTTAGCTCTCATTACAGTCCATTGCCCTGCCATGCCTCTAACAAGATTTTTCTTCACAGCTGTTTCTCAAATTCGCGCAATTCACGTCTACGATTTCGATAACACCTGTGAGCATATGCAAGCTTAGGATGATCCGACAATCGACCGCTAACATCCGCACTCGCAGTATTTCTAAGTCCCCTACCAAATCCGCAATTATGGCATGGCTCCTCAATCGGTTTCCTTCAGACCAATGATAGTTTCGCAACTGGAGGATGGTGGCACGACCCCAACATTCTCGCCGCTACAGGAAAAGGCATCGAGATAGAAGAGCCTCGCAAATGGGAAAGCTGGTGGAATGAGCAAATTGTGTGCCATCTATCATACATTACATCTTTCGGGCGTTTCAACTGACTCCTTGAAGCTTAGTTTGGTCAGGAATAGCATGGAGCAGAAAGATGCGCTCACGGTGTTGCTGACCGGTCGAAGTGAGGCCGGCTTTTCAGAAATTATCAAGCGGATGGTCGCCAGTCAAAGTCTTGAATTTGATCTCATTGGTCTCAAACCCGAAGTTGGCCCAAATGGTCAACGGTTTGCGACGACAATGAACTTCAAACAGAACTTCCTTGAGGATCTTGTTTTCACTTACGAGCAGGCTGCGGAAATCCGCGTCTACGAGGACCGTGTCAGGCAGTAAGTCCCCCACCAATCGAATTGGAAAATCTGAGCATACCAAGATGTTAATCTTCTGCTAGTGTGAAAGGGTTCCGAGACTTCTTTGAAGGTCTGAACAGAGACCTTCAAAGTGGACCTTCTACTGAACGAATGCCCATTACTGCCGAAGTCATCCAGGTAACTGAGGGCTGCACATACCTTGACCCTGTAACTGAGACTGCTGAGGTGCAGCGCATGGTCAATGCCCACAACCTCACGCTGCGTAACCCTGCTTTGAACGTAACCAAGAGCCGCTGTGGACGGATGTATATCAAGCGAGTTGTCTTCTACACGGGATATCTGGTTACTCCAGAGGTTTCAAACAGCATGATGCAGAATTTGCTGGCTCCATTGCTCCCCCCAGGGCTTGCGGAATCAAATGACCTGAAGTACATGGCTAACAGCATCCTAATTACCCCACGCCCAGCGCCCCGTTCAATCCTGGACAAGGTTGGAGGCATGGGCAAGAAACTAAAGTGGCAGGTTACCGGAACCGGGAACCTGGAGAACAAGATATGGGCGGCCCGTGTGGCGCCTATCCCAGCGACAGAAGCATATCACACTGAGAACCCACTGCCAATTGTAGTACTGGCTGTTCGGAAAGGTGCTCGTCTCATCGATGCAGGGAAGATCCAAAACTGGCACCCCATTCCGGCGGACAGGGCCATGATGTTTGAGACTGTGGTCGGCGAGAAAGTTGTCCTACGAGTTGAAGACACCGGAGAACATCGGCAAGGCGAGCAACCCCTGAACAGGAGTCAAAAAAGACGCTTCCAGCAGGAGGACGAAGATGTCGTCTGGCCACCCAGTCAAAACACCGGCTTTGAGGGCCCATCTCATGGCCGCAGCAACTACTCTTCTCAGCGCGGCGGAGGTGATGGACGTCACCAGTATGATGATAGTCCGCGAGGAAGAGGAGCTCATCGTGGTCGTGGCCGAGGTCCCGGACGTGGGCGCGGTAACAACACCCGAGGCCGAGGCCGAGGTCGTGGTCGAGGTGAATACTACCAGTACAGGTCGCTGGATGACCATAGCAATGGACATGATGGCGCATATGACGGCAAGGGTGGACAAAATGGTGGTGGAAGAGGGGGTTACTCCATGGACTATTGATATTCAACCTGTATTCGGGCACCTCAAAGCCGGGGTTTCGGAAGGCTGATCCACAGACTCTTCTGCAGTATTACCTGTAACTTTACGATTTTTTATTATGCCCAAGTTTGGTTCGGCTTGCACTGAAAACTTGTAGTCTCTAATGGAAAGGCTTATAAAGAGATGACGACTTCGAGGCCATTGGGAAATACATTCTAGTCCATGGAGATCTCTACGTGGCTACAGAGAGCAAGGAGAAGCAAGATTGTTATAGATTCCTGAATCTACATACTGCCATGGAGTAAAATGCCCTTTGTATGCTTCATTATGACAAAGAGAGAGGTCTGACAACCTGCACCTTGCTGCCTAATTGCCTGGGTACCTAAGTGCATCACGTTCGAGCTGATCGATCCTAAACCTTCAGCTATCAGTTCTTCGAAGACTTAGCATGGAAGTCGGCCAGAACGGCATCGGAAATCTTCAAAGCCATGGCGTAGAAGATAGTCATGACATGGGAGGACACTTGAGTCGGCGGGATTGAGCCATCAACCACGCGAAGGCCCTCAACACCATACACTCGAGCCTCAGAATCAACAACTCCACCAAGCTCCTTTGCCATCATCGAGCAGGTGCCCACAGCATGCCAGTTGGCGCGGAAGTTCTGCTTGACATAATCCACCCACTGGTCCAAGTTGGCATTATATTCCAAGTTGTCGCCAGGTGTAGTCTCGCCATCAAAGTAGGTCTGCATACCGCCAGTGTTGGAGATTTCGCGTGCGAGCTTGGATCCAGCGGCTTGGCCAAGAAGATCCAGATCGTTCATGAAGAATTTGGGGTCGTAGGAAAAGCGTCGCAGGTAGGGGTCTTTCCCCTCAATATGCACAGAACCACGGGTGAATGGGATCAGATCCCATAAGTCAAAGTTGATCTTGCCAGAAGTATCCAGGAACAGTTCCGTATAGGCAACTTCTTCATTGACCAACCAATCACGGTAATTCTGGTACTGGACCTCAAGAGCAGTCACATTATGGAAACCACCGCGCGCCACCGTTTCGGTGGCCCACTGGTGTAACTTGGTATTAAGTAACTTGTGGGCCTGAGGAGCGTAGTCCCCAAACGTCTCGTTGAAAGTAGCAAAGTAGACGGCTTGACCTTGACCATTACCGGAAGATTTGGTACGGGAGGTCACGGTAGTGGTTGTCTGGTCCTGCATGTTGAGACCGACAGGGAGGTCAACAAGTTGCTGAATACCGGCAGCATCGAGCACAGATTTCAAGCCAATGCCTGAGTATTCTAGGATTCGGGGGGAGACAGCAGAGCCGGAAGCTAGCAATACCTCGTGCGTGGCGTATACATTAAAGTTGACATTCTTGTTGGTGCCAAAGTTTACACCAACGGCCTTGTGACTAGAAACAGCGCCAGATGTGGCGGTTTGATTGATGAGGACTTTTCCAACAAACTGTCCCGTCAAGACTTGTAGATTCGGGCGCTTGTAGTTGGGCAGAAGCCATTCACGTGCAGCATCCGAGCGAATCTGGTCCTCGTGTAGCCCATTGGGAATCATAGAAACACCACGAGGAATACCGCAGTGGAGGTCCAGCTGGGTAGGAACACCACGTCCCTTGGCAGTATCCATCAATGTCTTGATTATTGGGGAATAGGGCTCTCCGTTGTTTCGGGGACCAGCATGAACAGTGCCATTCGTTCCGTGGCAGGTAGAGTTATAATAGTGGCCAGCGGCAATCTCAACATCACTTGGAGGACGAGCGATCTCGACCTTCTGCATGTATGGTAACATGTTATCCCAGTTCCAGCCCTTGTTGCCAAACACTCTCTCCCAAGAATCGATCTGAGCTTTGTGGGGACGTGTCCAAGAGCCACCATTGATCAAAGTTGATCCTCCAAGACCATTGCCAGATCGGACATTCTCGGTGCGATTATTGATGGGGTGAGGGACAATTTCATAGGCGTGATCAACAGTGGTGCCAAAAATGTCTCCGTAGTCGTTCAGATCCTCGATGATATCTCCATCGGTGGACTCGTAAAAGCCGTTTTCGATGACCAGGACCTTGATTCTGGGGTCCTCAGTCAGCTTGGCGGCAATAGTCAGTCCTGTCAAACCACCTCCCGCAATTATATAGTCAACAGTCTTGCCGGCGACATGGGTAGGGTCAGAAAGAAGACTGGACTGGACATCGATCTGCTCGGAGGGTAGGTAGCGCTTGGATGTGGCCACAGAGATGAGAAAGCACGAGAAGATTATAGACTTCATGTTGAGTTATACTCTCAAATGGAGGGGAGACAAAAGAGAAAGAAGTCCTTGAATTGGTTGCTATGCAGTACAGGCTCTCGACGGCTGAAGAGGTAAGAATATATAGATTTCTTCCTACATCCACATAAAGCTTTAATCAGCAGTTTTTCACGGCACGTTGATGATCATGTACAAATGCCCGACATTGACGTCGAGGTTATCCTTAGAAATGGTATGTTCATCGGCTTCATTTGTTGGGTGTAATAAAACTGTGGGCTGCCAGATACGTACTCACCAGCGAGGATCATACCAACAAATGTCGATCGTACATGTGAGTTACATTGTAGCACTTTGTTGTTAAGCAATATGTACATATGTAAACTTTGGAGTCTGGGTTCCAAGGTTAGGAAAATTCTATACACCATCTCTGAGCCCGAAAGCAATCTTAGAAAAGTACGGTCGTCGGTTTCATTTGTCACAGGTTAATATAATTGTGGGCTACCGAAGATATGAACTCCACGGCAAGCAGCATAACAACTACTGTAGATCGTAGTTACATACTAAGTACACTGTAGCCCCTTCTTGTCAGACATGTAGATATGTAATCTCTAGAGTCTGGAAAGTCCTATACACCGTCTCTAAGCGCCAAAATAATCTTAGAAAAGGTATGTTCGTCGGTTTCATTTGTCACAGGTTAATATAATTGTGGGCCACTGGGGATACGAACTCCACGGTGAGTAGCATAACAACTACTGTAGATCTTAGTTACACACACTAAGTACATCGTATCCCCTTGTTGTTAGACATGTAGATATGTAATCTCTAGAGTCTGGATTCCAAGTTGTCTCTATACGAGGAAGCCACTTGGGCACTTTCTTCACCGGGATAGGACGGGCCATGATAGGTACCTCCTCTTCCTATCCAACCTTGGACAGTTGCGGGTCTTCGAAAATTCCAAGCCTCTGCCACACGATCCATTTTATAGGTAGGATCACATTAATTGCTGTGGATGCGCCAAGGATTGACATGGTAAAGTCAAGTGTCAAGTAGGTTTTAAATAAGTTGTGAATTGAGTTTTGAATTAAGTTTAACAGCCACAAAGTGGATACCTTTAATTAAGATCATCGTAAGCCACGATGATACCATTCGAATTTCTGTTATCTGATCCGAGAATCCATTTGGTGGGCTGATGTACAACAGTACTCTTTAGGTAAATTAGAGTGTGTTTGATTTTCCTCACGAACTACATCGGTATATCACTATCCACCCATTTGATCGACAGTAAACTTAACAACAGGCGACACGGATCAAAAAGCTCCAGCCAAATGAGAAAATTTGCTCGATAGTGGAGTATTTCATTCGATGAAACACTCCCTTGGCCCTGAAAGTGGGCATGTTTGAAAGATAGGGCAATTCAAGTGTATATAACTTGCCTGTGTTCTTCTCCTACGGACCTCCGTCTTTCGGTACGAACACAAGTCCCCTCAATCATTACTATTGCGAGAATCGCTTGTGAGACGATATCGCACATAGTTCGGGCATTCCTACTTGCTGTCAGTTTTTTGTTCGATTTCACTCTTATGCCACTCAGTTTGCTGACATTAGAGATTCCATAGTTTCCAAAATGCTTACCTCTAAGCTGGCTCTCTTGCTGGTGCTACTGCACGCAGT
This sequence comes from Penicillium hordei, assembly GCF_028827395.1. Classification (NCBI taxonomy): domain Eukaryota; kingdom Fungi; phylum Ascomycota; class Eurotiomycetes; order Eurotiales; family Aspergillaceae; genus Penicillium; species Penicillium hordei. Next base: position 1,385,091 of record NW_026623146.1, on the reverse strand, counting down.
GTCTGGCTCCGCCTACCGCTGGTCCAACTGGCAGTTTGAGGTCACTTGCGAGTCTGATGCCCACATTGCTCCTCAGAATGAGCATGCCACCGCCCAGTTCCTCAAGGAGCAATACCCCACGGGTTCCCATATCAAGGTCGTTGGAAATGGTCATGGATTCGGTAACCTCACTACCTGTGTCGACAATACTCTTACTGAGAAACCCACCTATATCGTTTCCCTCACCAATCTCAAGAAGCTCCATATCGATAAGAAGAATCTGGCCGTCACCTTTGGTGCCGGCTGGGACGTCGATGACCTTGTCCAAGAACTGAAGGCCAACGACTTGTCCTTTAGCAATCTCGGTGTTGAGCGTGTTCAGAACTTTGTCGGTGCTGCCTCCACCGGTACCCACGGTTCTGGATCCAGCCTCGGTAATATCGCAACCCAGATCATTGGACTGCGGGTGTTGGACTCGCAGGGAAACCTCCGTGTCATCAACGAGAAGCACAATGCAGAAGAACTGAAGGCTTTCCGTATCAGCCTTGGTGCCCTCGGTTTAATCACCGAGTTGACCATCAAGGTCCAGCCTACCCAACTCCTGAAGAAAACTACCAAGGTTTTGAATGCCACTTCCGACTACTCAATAATGTACAAGGAGCTTGCCCAACTGTACAAGGAGCATGACCGTATGACTGTCTGGGGTCCTCACTTCGACTGGGATGCAGACTCTCAAAGCTGGGCCCTCGAGCCTACTTACTTCCTCTCTTACTGGGAGCCGACCAACTATACCGGTGTTCGCAACTGCACTCTCAACTACTGCGCCAACGGCTGCGGTGACTGCAAGAAGGAGTACATCTGCTACGATGAAGTCACTGATGCCGCATCCTGCTCTCCCCAGGGTGTCTGTTCCCGAGGTTTCTACGCCGAGATCGAGCACTTCCTTCCTATCGAGCAGTACGCGGAAGCCGCCACCAACTACACCATTTTCCAACAGGCCCAGACACCTCGCATGAAGGCTCCCTACAACAAGCAGATGGTCATCCAGCACCGTACCCTCAAGGCTGACGATACATATATGTCCCCTGTTAACAACTACAACCTTGGCCCCGAGTCTAGCGGTGTTTTTGCGGTCATCGAGATTGACTGGATCCAAGAGTATAATAACTTCACCACTCTTTGGCAAAATCAGGAGTTGGCCTATGAGTTCCTCCCTCACTTTGGTGAAACCTACAACGTTCGCTCCCATTGGAACAAGATGAGTGCTCCCAATGCTACCTACACATTGGAGAAATTCCCGAAGCTGCCCGAGTTCTTGGCCATCCAGAAGCGCCAGGATCCTAAGTGCCAGTTTGTCAACGAATTCCTGGTTCAGCAGCTTGGTATCACCCGCTGCAAGGACTTTATCTCTCTATAGGGTGTGATATAAGTGGTCTGAAGCACTGGTTTATTTTGTTCTCGGGGAAGAAGTACTGTACAAAATGTTAAAAGGGTTGGCAAATGCCTTTCTTATAGAAATTTCTGTCCTAAAGGTTGCTTGAACATAATGAATGATTGAATAAACTTTGCTTTGAGCCTGGCGGTGTTGATATATATGTGAGAAATGACCCGGGCGTGCCTTCCTCAGAGTTGCGTAGCTGCAAGTCAACAAGGATTTAGACAAAAGTCGAACTTCACCTTAACACCAACAAAATGAATTTCAACCGTTCCTTTTTTTATCCTGTTGCTCTGTGTGGGGCTTGCTTTCTACGGCGGTTGGGCTTGGGAGTACCCCTAACAGAAGGTGCTTCTCCTACTGCATAACTTGTCATTTCCATCATCATGTTCACATCCGGACTTGATGAGATCAAAGGGGCTCTCATATCTATCCAAGTGTAGTCCCCAGATAGAAGCCAACTCAATCCGATCGTAAAAGTTCATATTTGCCTGGAAATCAAGGGCGTCGTAGATTTCATTTTCTTCCTCTTTGGTGAGCTCAAAGCCTCCAGCTGTTCGGCAGCATCCACATCCCCGAGAACAACATCCTTGCTTCGTCACATAGTCTTGAACTAGCACCTCATGCATATACCATGCAGGATTTGACCACCGCAAGTCCAATGCCCTCGACACAACCCCTTCTCCAAATTCACTTCGGTGGTCCCACCATTCTTGAGTAAGTTTCCAAATTATCCAAATTGTCTTACATAATTGAGCAAGGCTTTCGTTTTTTCGGATCCATCATCATGCTCAGCACAAATAACTCTTCTTGGGTGTAATGTCGGAGGTCTTGTTCCGTGTCTAAGAATTTCTTTATTAGAGTTGGATGGGTATATTTGATTTCCAGGTGGACTCGATATCGGAATCTTTGTAGAGTATTTATGTCTCCAGTTTGTTCTAGCGTCGTCTCCGCAGTCGTTTTCTCCCTACAATGAATTCTGGCTCTCGATTTGGGATACGGGGACCAAGGGTTAGGTGGCCAAAGCCAGGTTAAAATCGATGAAAAGAACCAATACATATTGCAGTCAACTTCAATGGGGAAAAACAAATATATTTTGGGTAAATTCCGTAGAGGTCTAGGTAAACGACTCATGTTGATGTCAACGTATGTCGAAACATTACCCTCTCCGTTAGACTACTGCGTGACTAGAACCTGATTTTTCCCAAGAATAGTGCGGTGGCAGGTTTTATACCAAGTTCGGGGACTTCTCTCGCAGAGAAACGGGAAATATGTTCACATTTCCTCGATGTTTAGGATTGGGTAGACCTCTACCCTTGGGATGAACTAACGAACCAATGAAGAATTCCCAGGATGTGATACACGTCATGAATTACAAATATATCATAATGATTGCTCCGGAGTATCTTCTATTTTGACTACGCAGTTAACAAGATATTCGTGCAATATGGACGTTGCAGATGTTGTCATGGACGTGCCTTTATCCATCCGTTTATCTCACCAGGTCAGCTCGCCACTCTGGTAACTACGGTCTCCGTCACCAAAGCTGACCCAACTTAGGCTGGCTTATTGGCGTCAGGCCAGGGCGTACTGGTAGTCCCATCTGTTTGCGGCGGCAAAGTTAGACGGTCATGTGGAGATGATGTACATATGAGATCATTGTGATTCTGCAGACTGCCATCCATATATGTATATATAGCGAGATGCTATGGTCCCGATATCTTAGTATACTCAATTTGAATTGTTCTCTATATTCCATACTTGCCTGAAACACTGAACATCATGGGTGATAACAAAGTCACAGACAAATACGGAAATGTTATTGATCATGGCGATTATGTTTCTACCAAAATCCGTGGCGGAACACATGAAGGACGTGTTAGTAAACGACGACTTATGGACAACTCTTTATCGGAGTTCTATTCTCACAATATGTTTAGGTGGAAGAGATAATCACAGATCTGCAACGAGCGGAAGAGGTTGGTGTGAAAAATCCGCCAAAAGTGAGTAGAATAAGATGACCCGGGGATTTGACTCGATGTATGCATGCTGAGGACATTTTGTCTTTGAACAGGTACGCTTCGAGAATAAGGATGGTAAAATGGTGGCACACAATCCAGGCACCTTAGAAGTTGATGACACCGAATAAGAGATAAATCAAAGCAGTCACTATATTTTAGTTTGGGTTGTTGTGATGGGCCATGTATTTCATGCGAGCGGTACTGGCTTATTGTATGACCAGAATACCAAATGTTCCAAAATGTCCTGTCCTACGTAGCTTATCAACGTTGCTGGATATTATAGAGTGAAAATAATACATGATACCCATTAAATTGATTATTGTAATGCAGTTCCACTCTATTTACGCACAATATTGTACATAAAGTCAATTGAATGTAAGTCTTCCGCTACGAACTAGTACGTTGAACTATTTGAAGGAGAATAGTTTAGTCTTTGGTCCTTAGTAATGACACAAGCATCTCGCCCTATTATCATTTCGATTGGAAAGAAGCTTCTCAGATCTTCTATCGTCGGTCTGGCCATCACGAAAGGTCAAATTCCGGTTCCTATGATTGATAGAGATGCCACCAGGAGGATGAATCAGGTTTTAGGGTACAATTGATGCCGTCAAACCAAAGTACATCCAGTTATTCAAACTTTAATGGTGTCTCGGCGCTCTTCGAATGAAGTAAAGCAGCCTGACATAGGCTGCTTCGAACAAGAATGATGTAACTATGTGGTATATACCACATTATAGCAAATTAGCACAATTGACATAAGAAAGGTTCTAGCCGTGTATTGCTGCAAGTTCTCCAAGGTGGAGAGATGAAGTGCATATGACATCAAATTGTAACACTTGCCTCCGAACGATTATCTGAAAAAAATATATATATTTTCCAAACATTGGGACTTACGTATGTAATCTTGAAGTATATAAAGACGATTATTGTAGTCTGATTCTTTGCTGATTCTCAGCCTACAAAGGAAATATATTCAGCATGAGTCACTCCTCGAAAGCCAATAACGCCGCGAATGCCAAACAGGGTGCTTTTAACCCCACAGCCCCTCGCGGAGAGCCAATGACCACTAAGGGTGTATGTTTTGACTTGCACACTCACGACATCTACTTTGCATTAACCAAGCCTGCAGCATCAACTCGGTCGTAAAATCAATGAAGCTGATTATCACCCCGAATACCATGCGCAGCCATTCCCTTCCGGGGCAGCCCCAGCAAGCAACTCATATACCCCCAACCCCATTTCCTCAATTCCCGGCCAAGCCAACAATCCCAATGTGAGTGAGGGAGAAGAAGATGAGGTCGCCACCTACACATCGGCGGCGGATACATTACTAGGAGCCACCTCGGGTGATGTGAACCGCGGCCTAGGGACACCGATGCAGGGTCAGACCAACACCGAGATCAGGCATAACGGCGCGCATGGCCGCAAGAAGCAAACTTACGGACTGGAAGGCATTGGCTCCTCTATGCAAGAACATGGTAGTGGAGGTGGGGGCCAGTTTGCGGACCAGCGTAGCCTCGAGAGAGAATAGGTCAATGTGAGTGGCACACATGGCGACAAAGTTGATAGTCCCAATGATAAAGAGCTGCAGTCTGGGTGACGTTGAAAGCCTTGGTCAGGAATGGAAATACTAGTTAGGCATTCAGTGTAACAGGAGGCAACAGAGCAGGCACTAAGATAGCTTATTCATCATGCGAAAACTGCTCTTTCCTCTGATGTTCCAACGGAAGACGCGAAGTTATCAGATGATTGCTCTCGCAATAACTAGTAGCTCAATTGAACTGTTTTTTTCGCGTGGTGTCCGTCTCCTCTCTAGCCAACTGGTGATACCATTCGTTGCCTGTATATCTAGTCTTACTACATCTTCCAATTTCCTCGACCTTGCCTTTAAGTACGGCCTGGCCATATTCATGACACGACATGGAGGCGCAGCGCAACACCTGGCGGGCAGCGATGTGATTGAGATAACAAGATAACAGGAGACGGTGGAGTTGTTAGGGAAGTCATTGGTTCGAAAGAGTCCTTCTTACAACCACGAGATCGTGACGAATCTTCTCACGGAGCTGGAATATCTCCCGTTAGCTGTTACCCAGGCGGCAGCATATATCACCGTAAACAAAAGCTCTATCTCTGACTATTTGCGGCTATTGAAAAACAAGGAAAAAGATGCAGTTGCTATCATAAGCACGGATCCTAGCGACAAGACACGATACCAGAACTCGACAAATACAGACAAGGATAATAACCTTCAATAAGATTCTCGAACAGGATGCACTAGCGACAGATCTCCCCGCATGTATGTCTTGCATTGAATGGAGGGCGATCCCGTATTCCATTTTTCCACCAGCTGACCCTGAAGCACGTTTGACAGGGGCCATCGGTACACACTGCTCCTACTCATTCCTGAAGAGAAGAGATGACGGCACTAAGCTCAAAAATTCAGAGGCTAGTCCACTTGGCAACCATGATGTGGGTTAGAAGACTGTGAAGCAGAGACGAGAATGGCCGCATTGAAACGCCTTTGGAAATACCTTCTATCCAACTATTATACTAATCACCTTCTTACACAGCATCTCGGGTCTCCCGCGCATCCAACGTTCTGCTGGTTGTTGATAGTAACCCCTATAGTGATCCAAGAATTAACTGAGAAACGTTAACGTGAAAACGGGTTCTAGCTGCTGTAAAGGGGAGCCACTTTAGACGCAGGTTCGGCCGTGAGTGGAAATGAGGAGAACAGGTTGTTGAGGTCCAGGGCCAACATCCATGGATGGATGAGCCCAGGGTGATGGGGCGGTCGAACAGCTTGCCACAGGAAATTACAGCTGTTTCTGGCGCCAGAAGCTGTCATTTTCGCCCTGATTTTCACAGGTCCCTATATTCTAGGTGTAAACATAAAATATCGTGAAAGAACTTCCTAATATTTGCAAAGTGACCACTTACAGGGATTGAGTTATGAAGTCTTGACTTTGGTATCATTTTTGACATTGTATCATAAGGACTAACTAGCATTTGCAGTTCTGCGTGAGAAGCAAAAGGCGAACACAGCGTGGGAATAAACAAGAGGCTGTGGTATACATGACCGGATCAAACAAACGCCGTGTGCTGAACATAAAACAAAAGTCCACTCAAAAAAAAAAGGAAGAAAGAAAGAAAGAAAAAACACCAGCAAAAGAAATCTGTACAAAATGTGACTCGATGGCATTGCATTCATTCTATCCTGGCAGATTGGCAGAGTTGCCAATATGATTCTCGAGGAGATGAAGCGACAAAGATGACTCGTATCAAATCGCGAGAAAACCATGCGAGGTCCATATCCTCAAATATGTTCGTAAAAATCAATTGTCCAAATCCCAAATTCCCCGTGGGGAGATCAAAATGTCCCCCGTGTCGTGTGTTCCGTTCCCGTCCATTCCGTGAATTGAGCCAGTGTCGTGTGCTCGTAGGTATTATTCATTTCCCATTTGTGTCGTCCCGTTATAAGGGTAAGGTATGTCGTAGGCGAAGAAGAGGTAGGTGTAAGCAAGTCGCGAGAAGAAAAACAAAAGCGAAGAGAGCAAGTATTCCTTGCTTCGGCGTTGAGGAACAATCAATTTGATTATTCCTCGTCGGTCAATTTGCGGATCAGACTAATACTCAAGATCATGACCAGCAAGCCCACAGTTACTATGACTAGCAGGACAAAGCCAAACCAGCCAAGTACCATTGCAGATGAGCCGACGCCGCTCTTCACACTTCCATTCCCCATGTCTTGGGCTATCGTACTGGCAGCGACAGACGCTGTGTGCTGCCATAGTACGGACACCAGAACAAACACCGAGGAGACAAAAATCAGGGCAAGCGCAGCCTGGGAGACAGGCCGCGAGGGGAAAGGCTTAACTTCACGCTCAGATCCAGAGTCATCGACCTCCTCGTGCCAGCCAGGGAATGTCGCCAGAAGGATGAAGCAGAAGAATGCGAGAATGACAGCAACAATTCTGTACAACAATTAGTATTATCCAGCAATAAGAAAGCTCAGGTTACTCACAGGAGATAGGGGAACACAACAGCATCTTTGAACGTCGATGCAACCCAGATCAGGTTCAGTGGATCTTGATCCACAGTAACAATTTCAGCCAGCGCCGTCGCGTTGGCATTGCAAATGAAGGAACCTTTATCGGGCTGGACACAGATACCAAAGTATCCCACTCGGACTTCCAACTCTGCGCCCCCGACGATATTGGAAAGGGCGGTCACAACACCTGGGTCAACTTGCGCGAGATCCCTAATGGGGTTATACTTTTCATAGTATAAGGAGATAAGGAAGATATTAGGGATCTGTGGGGACGATGAAGAGCAGCCGGCCAACAGAAGTGCTGCAATTAGTTAGCTACATTCCGGCAGAGGGCATTAACCAAGATAGGCACTCACATAACAAGATAATAGCAACTGCAATGATGATCATCAACACATGGTGGTACCCGATCATTGGAATGAACCCTGCATCAAGAATTAATGACAATCCCATTGTATGCTCACTCTCTATATGTGATCACTTACGGGCCCATTTTTGAGCAAAGGGAGCAGCCATTGTGTTCAACTAGGACCACCTCGAGGTCGGACTCCTTCACTTTTTTTTTCGACTCGCTTCTCGGGTCTCCGAGAAGGAGTTGCCACAATCGACTGCGATCACAGAACTCAATTGTACACCCCGTGGCGCACTTTTGTTGGCTCGTCTGATGGTGATAACAAAGTGAATCGAGATCGCGATCGTTGGAATTGGAATGTAGATGAAGAATGTGGAGAGTTGGATAGAGATCGGATCGTTCAAGACGTATTCAGCGCTGAGAAGACTTTGAAAATAATCCAAAATATTTGGTAATAGTGTGGAATCCCGATCGCACCTAAAGTGGATTATCCAGATTGGTCAGAGATGTGATATGACTTGACGCCTGTGTGTAGTACAGGTGGGAAGTATATGAAAGAGAGGGAATGTGTAGAAAGAATGGAAGGGAGGGAAGGAAGGGATCGTAGCAAGCACAAAACTCAACGTCAGACTAATTGACAGATTCTCTGAATCTCTCTGGAGGCTGGGGATGAGGCAAGAGTATAGGAAATCTAGGAGGCTGGGCCAACCGCTCTTGTTTACTCTCCCGCTTCCCCGGTAACCAGATCAGACCGCCTTCCATGTGGGTCATTCTGCCCGCTCACACGGGAAAGTCTGGGCGGTGTTAGTCCCAATCTGTGCTAGTGCAGATCCCGATAACCTTCGCCCCACTTCCGCAAGCCACGCGATTCACCCAGCCTCTTAGATATTGGGCCGTCTACGCTAACTTGGATGTACAATTTACGGATTGGGCACGTTTTAATGTTTCAAGATGCTATGATTTTCAAACCTAACCAACGCTATGTTAAACAATAACCCCAATTAAAAAAAAATATCAACACCACAGGTTACGCGCCAAAGTGGAACCCACCAAACCGGTGGTCCAATGCTACCCCGGATACCAAGACCTGATGTTCATATCCTAATGCTCCGTAATCAAATAGAGATGCAGCCTAATGTGCGGCGAAAGAAAAGCGTTTGAGATCAAGAGTAGTCGAGTGCCCTGTGCTGGGTTCGTCCTCGTCCTCTTCATCCTCACTGTCTGGGACAATGAGATCTTCGCTGCCCTGGGTTCCCGTAAAAGAGGACCCCTTGCGTATGACAGGAGAAGAAGCTTCGGTTCGAGGCTGAGCAGTTTCCGCATCCCGGAGTTTAGTGGGAATGTTGATGCTGTTAGATCGACTGAGAGCGGATTGTCCCATCCGCTGGAGCGGTGTCAGTCGTCGTTGAAAAACGTTGCTCCGTGAAATGGCAGCTGGGCTTCTGGGGGTCGAGGGCGTTGAAGGTCTATGAGATATCGGAATCGCAGGAACCTTAGTCATGATAGGACTATTTGCGGTTGTTTCAGGCTTGGGTCCCGCTTGAAAAGTAAACTTGGAAAGTACACTCGAGTTTTGTCGGTCAACGTGATAGTCAAGAGCCTGACTGAAATCTGGAGAGTTCGGTGTGGTATCCCTGGGGCTCTTATGAGATATTTTGAGCTGCTCTGAGATCAAGGTTTTGTTTGGAGTGGGATTAGAAGCTGTTTCAACTTCACTGAGCTTGCCAGATATCTCAGGGTTGCTATCGGGACTAGCCCCGGCAGGCCCAGGAGTAGTACTGGGATCGGGAATGCTGGACATTATGTCTTCCGCCATTTCATCAGAGAAGACACCTATCACCGATTTTCGTGACCGTTTTGACCGGGAGAGTTTTTGGCCGCTAGGGCTAGTTTGTTCAGAAGTAGGAGCAAAGAAGCGACTACGAGCAGGGGAGCAAGCAGGTAGAGAATCCCCTTCAACCTCAGAGCAGAGTCTCTGTCTCTTTGTGGACTGCAAGGCCGAAGATCTTGCACTTTGAGCCAGAAAAGAGGAGCGCTCCACACTCCGCACCATAGGGCTGAGGCCTTGGTCAGAAACGGCTCTGAGAGGCGTAGATCTGACCGAGTTGGAGCGGAAGGGCGCTGCATTGGCCTGCCAGCTGTTGTTTGAATTATGCTCCAAGAGTCGTTGCTGGCTCGGAGACGGAGTTAGGCTGTTAGGGTCCAGCTCAGCCAGCGGCGTCCTCTTCGGGGTGAAGAACGAGTTGATGGACTTTCTGGGCTTCAACTCGGATGAACTACCCAGTGTCTGACGGCGATTTATGCCAAGAGTCCATCTATTTGCGTATAGGGGCTTCAGCATAATTGGTTCCTTGGTGGTTGGATCTAGATCCCCGCGAGAAACTCCGACGGCAATTTCCGGCTCCATATCGGCGCCGATAAATGGCAGCGTAGCCAAATTCACATCCTTGTCAGGTGGTGTCAAAGTCACTAACTTTCCAGCTTTGCGACAGAAGACCCGTTGGTAAAGGAAGGTCAACTCGGCCTGTTTGAAGTTGGCAAGGTAGTCCACCGGGACTCGGAAATTGCCCTCAAACTGGAGCATACGCAGGGCTTTTTCAACACTTCGATGCTTGCGAATAATCCTGTAGGCAGTCTTCAGCCCCAGCTTAGGAATGTTTGCCAAGTAATCACAACCGCTCAAAATGCACATGTTTCTGAAGTCTGGATCACTGAAGCCAACCAAGCTGACCTCACGGCAAGCAGTAAAATCGGCGCGATTTATCTCAATACATTCCCCGTGTTGGTCCAATTTGGAAATTAACCGCTTTGCTCCAAAGACAAGCAAATCCGAGTCCTCAGATATGATTCCATCAATGTCGCCCTGTTGTTCGAGATACACCAACTGGGCATCTGCCTCGTACGGGGCCACCACATACTGCACATTCATTTGTTTCAGTTCCTCGATTAACTGCCGGGCCATGTATGGTGTCACATCGACGGCCTTTTGGAACTCCTGGTAAGCTTCTGGCGTTCTTCCCTTCCGTTGTAACTCCAGTCCAAGGGCCTTGCTTTCCTGACGCCGCCTGTGGCGATCCTGTTCGGTGCCTGCCTTGCTGGGCAGATTATCGCCATCGAAGATGAGGAAGGGTTTCACTCCAAAGAAGAGAAGCATGCGGACTCGGTTGAGGACGAAATCAATGTGTCTACCATAAGATAGCACTGTTAGTCAACAGTACATGGGAGAAGATATCAAACAGACATACTTGCTAGTAGGATTGTCCAGGACCAGATCCACGGAACAAGCAACAGTTCCACGGTGCAGCCACCCATATGCATCGACTCCAAGTGTTTGTCCACTGAAATTCTTAATGTGACATGGTTTCTGAATGGACTTGAGAAGCCCGTGCAGTCCTGTTTGTTTCCGTTAAAATCACCTTTCATCTTCCCCTAGACAGCCACAAAGCAACATACCTTTAATGCCCATGGTGGACACCGTTCGAGGGACAGGCGGGTCCTCGTATTCAAGCAATGAATGATAACATAAGTTGAGATTTCCAAAAGTGGGAGACTAATGAATATGGAATACAATGCGAGGTCCAAATCAAATCTCAGTTAAAGAATTGAGGGAGTAATAACTCCTGGAATGTCCCTATCTCGACGCGCAGACGCGCTTTCCTCGAGTGGGGAAGGCGGTGATTTCGTAGTCACCGCCTAATTATGCCGGTGCATCCACGAAAATTATCAGCGAAATCTACGGCGGAGTGTTTAGAGTAATTCTTGTCATCAGCCCGCAACCATGCCTGTTACCTTAGAAAAGGTGCACAAGCAGATTTCCAAGAAGCGCAGCTCCACTAATGCGCTTCATGAGAACAGTCGCGATGCCCACCGACTCCGCAAAGCTGGTGCTCGCGACGATCGATTGTCCCGCCATAACGCCACTGTGAATCGTACAAGACAGCCATACTGTGAGACAGGCGCCTATTGGAATTGAAGGCCACCCAACTAACCCAAACAGTGGACCGAATTGATTACATCTATGAGGCTATCCAAGAGCTTACCGAGGCTCTCTCGACCGAACAAATTTCCGAGTTCGTCGCCAAGTATGTAACACCAACGATCCACCACCAAACTCAATACTAACCCAAGCCAGGTACATTGACCGTGATACCGAGGAGATTAAAAAGCTTGAGTCAGAACGCCGGAAAGGACGTCCTCCTAGCAAGCGCGAAGAAGCCTTGAAACAACGGGTGCAAACCGAGGATCGGGAATTCTCGACCGGACTGTGGATGCCCGATCTAGGCGATCAATATGCGATGACCGCAATGAAGAACTGGAATGGACACTGGTCAGGTCTCAGTGCCATCAAGTTCATGCGGTTCACCAAAGCTGGAGAGAAACTCACTTCTACTTTCCCACCGAAGAGCATGTCATGATCACGATTGCTTTTTTTTCTATATTTTTTTGTCTGGTGTCCAAAAAGACTGGGTTGGCGCATTATGGGTACATCGATTCTTTCTCTAGATTCTGTACAGCCGAGTATTCTCGAACATACCATTTCAATTCAATGCGGTTGTATTGTCCATCTACATAGTTTCTCGTGCCAGGCCTTTCATCCAGCCGTTTGAGCACGCAAAGTAGAGCGAATCATGATATGAATTCCAATTAGCCCAAATCACCCATTGTCATCTTCAATGTAAGTCCATTAGAGTTACATATGCCTTTTGTTCAATATTGAATCGCATTGCGTGGTCGCGCAAAGTCGGCCACAACAGAACCGCCGGTCTTGGCACTCGTAATTACTTAGCTCATTTACTTTTTCCCCAAGCTCTCATCTTCATCAACTTTAGACCATCCACATTCACAATGCTTTCTCTTCGCACCATCACCCGCTCTATCCCGCGCACTTTCTCGCGCTCCATTGCTACTTCGGCTATGCGCCCAGCATTCCCCAAGCTCGCTCTGCAGCAATCCTGGAAGCCGGCCACTAAGCCCGCCTACGCTGCCTTCTCAACCTCTAGCATGTTCAAGGCTCCTTCATCCGAAGGTAAGATACATTAAATTATATTTAGAAGTGTCCGCCGAAATCCGATGCTGTCTGGTGGCGGACTCTGTATGTGGCCTGGCGTTAATTTTGGATTTTCTTTTACAGTCGACATCGAGCTTCTCGCCAAGCTCGAGGATGAGCTCAAGCACGAGAAGTCTTCCGAAATCCCCGAATTTGAGGAGCAACTCGAAGCCATCGAGGAGACTATTAAGCACGGCGAGTGGCAGGTGAAGGATGTTGCGGGTGACCAGGAGGTTATCCTCACCAAGAAGTTTGGCACCGAGAAGTACGATTCATATAACCCCATTCCAGCTTTTCTTTTTGTTCCAATGTCGATGATGAATGCTAACATATGTGATTGTTTAGCATCCGTGTCAGCTTTACCGTCGCCGATATCCAGAACATCAGCGAACAGGAGGACTTTGACGACGCCTCCCTGACCGACGAGATGGACTTCCAGAACCAGTCCCGCAGTCAGGATGCCGAGGCCTCCGCTGAGGAGGATATCGAGCAGCCGGAGCCCAGCTTCCCTGCCCGTGTTACCATCACCGTTGAGAAGCCCAACAACGGTGCCCTTCTGATCCAGACCGTTGTCCAGGACGGTGTGTTCCAGATCGAGGAGGTCTCCCACTTCGCCAAGGCTGAGCTCGCTCAGTCCCTGACTGCTGAGAAGGACTGGGCTCGCCAGAGCCTCTATGCCGGTCCTCCCTTCGAGAACCTCGATGAGGACCTTCAGGGTCTCTGGGACCGCTACCTCGAGGACCGCGGCCTTAACGCCGAGTTCGCTAATATGGTTCCTGACTACATCTCCGTCAAGGAGCAGAAGGAGTACTTGCGCTGGTTGGAGAGTATGTTTCCCTGCCTATAAATGCTTCTGTGACTCGTGCTAACAATGCCTTTCTCCTTTAGCTGTCAAGAACTTCATTGGTGCTTAAATTAACAACCCCATTTAATCTCCGGCTCATTTCCTCTTAATTCTGTCGAAGGTGCCATTTGATAATAAGAAGTCTGCCTGATATGGAGATACCACCCTCGTGCCTCCATATCATGGTTAGCTTTAATGCAACTACTTGTGCGACTCTATTTGTACCAATATTTCCAATATACAATCACTTCACTTAGTTACTACGTGACTATACTCTTACCTCCAGCTTAATTTGTACGTCTCGCAGGTTGATAAGTTCCACAGCAGAGTGATTATCGTTATTCAACGTATAGATTTGAATGAGAACAAGATATGTGGTAAATGTAGAATCAAGTAACTCGGTTCCATGCACAATAAACCCAAACTCCTCGAAAGGGGAATCCCTTGATATAAGTCCAAAATGAAATCGGTGGAACTGATTAACAAAGCATAAAGTCATAATCCTATGAGGGAAGCTAGGCAAAGGGAACAAACATGAACATGGCGGGGCTAAAATTCCATAGGATCAGCCTTGACAGCAGGGCCACTGTCATCGCGTTCACGCTTGCCAGCACGCTCTTCCTTGATGAGGCCTGCGATGAAGGAACGGAAGAAATCGATATAAGGTTTCAGGCTAGTCTTTTCATAGTCCTGCACCTTACGGCCACCCTTCATGTCGGAGCCATTCATTGCATTACCTTCAACATCAGGGATATCTGCCTCCGCTGTGGCGGCAGGGTGTTTCGCGTCATATTCATCAATCTCGGCCAGGAGGCTCATTACCGTCGGGACGGTGAGAGGATCGAAGGTTTCGGCATTGCGAGGATCGATGGGAACACAAATACGACCAGTGCCGGGGTGAATAACAAAGGGACTCTTGAGCAAGTGAATCATCTTCTTGCTGACCTCAGCATCTAGGCGTGGGTAGGTATATTCCAGGACAATATCTTGCTTGGCATCTCGGAGCGTCGCCGGGTTTAGCGTACTGCTCTTACCAGACTTTGCAAGTGAATCGATATCAGCCCATTTGCTGGTGCTGGCACGGTCTGGAGAGGACTCCCATTTCTTCCGTAGGGATTCGTTCAATGTCTTGTCGGGTAACAAGGATAGAAGGCGTTCTGCCTGCTCGGCGGATTCAAATGTGTCTTGGTCAATGAGTGTGGTCCGAGCAAAGTCGTGCTTTAGCAATTCAAGACTGCGTACAATATGAGGGTGTAGTGGTCGTTTGATGTTGACTTTCTTCCCGCTTTGTGACCCTCCCCGAATCATCTCAAGATAGCCAGCTATGGCTCGGCGTCGATCATCCGGTAGATTCCGTGCTCGGGGATCACACACCCAGGCGTGGGCACCACGACGACCCGAGTAAACCCAAAGGATGTGTTCAAACCCGAAGTCCTCCCGTAGGGTAGTGTCAATAACCTTGATTGACATTGTCACAAATGACCAGCACTTCGCGCAAATATTCGCTTTGACACAGCATGTACGGATGTCATCATAATCAGTCAAATCAATATCGAAAACCAATTCCTTAGAGACTGGCTTCATTTGGCCGCCTCGCAGCGTTTTGCGATCGCGCGGGTTGGTGCTGTAGACAGGTCCGATTTCGAAACGAGAAGGGTTCATCTTAAGTATGTCTTTCCGGAACCTGGGCATGTGTTAGCTTAAAAGGGATTTGATAATAAAAGGTTGAAACAAGTCTTACAGGTCAGCAGTTGGATATGATTGGTATCGGAGATAGGCGTCATTTTGCAGTGTCAGTGCAAATTCTCGGTTGCCGAAGTCTTTCGTCGGTATAATTCCATGATTCAACCATTGGAAAAGGTATCGAAAGGGGAAAAGTCGTTGATAGAAGGCGAGCATGATATCCGAGTCCACGCCCGAGGGTGTCGGTGCTGGGGGCCTATTGCGAGCCTTCAGTCAGCCGTCAAGTAGAAGGTCACTGTAGGCGATTTGAGTACCCACTCTTCCTTTGCAGCTGGAGATTCCATCTTCACATCTCCAGAAGCCGGAAACTCCTCGTCATCGTCATCATCGCCATTGAACATATCCTCGAGTCTGACATTAGTTTCAGTCGAGGTCTCGACCGGGGGGGCATCCGGCATTTCATCATCATTCTGCGCAGAACCAGATGGCACAGAGTGAGGCATTGTGGGCGAGTCTGGTGATGAGCAAAGCAAATGCTCTTCTCGAGGTTCTCCGGGCTTAATTGAACCTAAACAGGAAGGCGCGACGCGCGACGCGCGATGCCCCGTGCACGCGTCTGCCCTAAGCCCTATATCACGTGCTGTCCAAATCTGGAATCCTATCTATGACCGAAAACAGATGGGTTGCTTCGACACTATTCCTCACTTTTACTAGGGAGAGTCAGTTACAGACCCAACCGCAAGATGTTGAGGGGCTAAGTTTGTCCCCTTGCCGCTTGCGGCCAAAATCTCTGCTGTACCCCACTTCTGTACCTCTCGTGCACCAGGATCCCTGGATGACACTTCTAGACTTCCCTCCAGGGGTGCTGTTCCAAGAAATTACGAGCGTGCAGGCTGCTGATATCACCTTCTGGGATTGGTTCAGGCCTTCTCCAATATCAAATTCTGACGGGAACCCCATTGTTACCTTCCGGCAAAAGCTCCATCGTCGCGTAGTGGGAACTTGGGCTAGTCCAATGCTAGATTGAGATGTCCCCGTCATTGATTACAGTGGTCCATGCCACGATGGGTCACATCCGGATAAATCCCTCAAGAAGGATACTTTGTGAGCCTGCTGGGATCGTCTTGCTCCGGGAATACTTCGGGTTCACGCGTACATTCTTTCAAAGGACACCTACCAATGGAACGCCCCTGCACTCAGTCGGATCCCATTCCCACATTCCAGAGAGCCAAGGAAACAGCCCTATTCGTGCTTGAGGATTTTTGGCTGCTTCTGATCGGCTTGTTTAGTGTTTTCGCTGCAAGCCCATGCGTCTCCATGGATTTTCCACCCCCAATCAGAGGAGCCTTGTCATATCAATTGTGGTCCCGTTCAAATATGATCGCCCATCCATCCCACTGTTGACTACCTCCGGGACCAGAGGTATTATGGCTACTGCGCTGTTAATACCGGGCATGCAGAATCGCCCTTATTCTTGCCATATAATCCAACATACGCATTCTCTTCAAACAATAATTACGCAATCTTTTCCATCGAAATGAAGCAATTTGCAGTTACGCCAGTAATTCACTCTATTTTTGCAAATTGTGAGAGACTCCGGCAATTGCCAAGCTCTTCATATATTTCCGCAATAGGTTACTCTAGTGGATGAAGTTGGAGACCTCCTCCACTACTCACCCCAATGATACTACAGTCTGTCACGTTTGCATCTGGGTTCGCCATATGAATGTATCATTGCACAAATTTTTATCCAATGGCCTTACATCTGTACCTTTGCCATCTGTGGTTGAGCTATCCTAGTACCTGCATCCGGCCTCGTATGGTGACATTGCGAATCAGGTCTATCTTTCTGTCCTAGACACGACCGTGGCACCCATATCCGTCATGACTTGGAACCAGTCATCTCAAACAGGCCATATAAGATCGTTCATCTCTGTCCATTATTCAGACTTTCTATCATCATCTCTTCATTCGTTATCTTTCCAAGTTTGTTTGTTAAGACTTTGATTTCTTGAAATGGTCAACTCTGTTGCTCTTCTGGCTCTTGCCAGCCCGGCCTTTGCCGGTCTTATGCAGGCTCGTAGCGGGGAATTCATCCGTCCTTCCGCTCAGTCCTCTGCTGCTGTTGCTGCCCCTGCTAAGGCTGAGGGTTGGGGTGAGAGCTGGTCCAAGCCAGCCGAGCACGTCTCAACTCACGACTCCTGGAGCAAGACCACTGAGTCGTGGACCACCCCGTGCACCACCTCGACCACCACCACCCCGGTGCATGAGCACACCACCACCCCGGTGCACAGCCATACCACCACCCCGGTGCACAGCCATATCACCACCACCCCGGTGCACAGCCATATCACCACCACCCCAGTGCACAGCCATAGCACCACCAGTTCGGTGCCGGAATTCAGCTCCACTGTGGTGAACGGAACCACCATTCCTTGCACCACCCCGGTGCACCCTACCACCAGTTCGGTGCCCCAGTACAGCTCCACTGTGGTGAACGGAACCACCATCCCCTGCACCACCCCGGTGCACCCTACTACTACCCTGGTGCACCCTACCACCACCCCGGTGCCGGACCATAGCTCCACTGTGGTGAACGGGACCACCATCCCCTGCACCACCCCGGTGCACCCTACCACCACCTCGGTGCCAGTGTACAGCTCTACTGTGGTGAACGGAACCACCATCCCCTGCACCACCCCGGTGCCGGAGCACACCTCCACTGTGGTGAACGGAACCACCATCCCTGTGCACCCTGCCACCACCACCAAGCCCCACGTCCCCGTGAAGCCTGGCACCACCAAGACCCTCACTTACGTGACCACCACCTACCCTGGTAAGCGCTATAATTTCACCAAATAATACAACTTGAAACACATTCTTAACAATACTTCTAGTCACCTCGTCTACCGTCACCTCTGGCTCTAAGACTTGGACCGTCCCCGTCACCGGAACAAGCACCATCACCATCTCCAAGACTACTGTCCGCACCGAGGAGAAGCCTTTGACCTTCCACAACGCCACTCAGCCCGCCACCGGAGGCCCTACCGCCCCCGTTGTGAAGCCCACTGGACCTGTTGTGATCCCCTCCAAGTCTGTTGAGACCAAGCCCGTTGAGACCAAGCCCGTTGAGACCAAGCCCGTTGAGACCAAGCCCGTCGAGACCAAGCCCGTCGAGACCAAGCCCGTTGAGACCAAGCCCGTTGAGACCAAGCCCGTTGAGACCAAGCCCGTCGAGACCAAGCCCGTTGAGACCAAGCCCGTCGAGACCAAGCCCGCTGTCTCCCACCCCGTTGTCCCTGCTCAATCCCAGCCCGGTGTCCCTGCCCAATCCCAGCCCGGTGTCCCCGCTCAGTCCCACCCCGCTGTCCCTGCTCAGTCCCAGCCTGGTGTCCCCGCTCAGTCTCACCCCGGTGTCCCTGCTCAATCCCAGCCCGCTGTCCCCGCTAAGTCCCAGCCCGGTGTCCCTGCTCAGTCTCAGCCTGGTGTCCCTGCTCAGTCTCACCCCGGTGTCCCTGCTCAGTCCCAGCCTGCTGCTTCCAAGCCTGCTGCTTCCAAGCCTGCCGAGAGCAAGCCCTCCAGCCCCAAGGAGACCAAACCCGCTGGTCACCCCTCCGGCACCTCTACCCCCTCCACCCCGGAGACCCCTGAGAAGCCCTCTACCCCTAAGCAGCACGGCTCCACTCCCACCTCCAATGACTTCACCGGTGCCGCCTCCACCGTCCAGCCCGTTGCTGGTCTCCTTGCCGGTGTTGTTGGTCTCATGGCTCTCCTGTAAATCAGTTGAGTAGCCTTGACGCCCGACCCATCTCTTGATTGAGATCCGGATCCCTCTCGGTTCCTGACCTCTCTGGTCCTCGTGGTGGGGATCAGAGAGACCTCATGGTATATTGGGTATTTTTGTGAATGCCTGGCCTATACCCCGCTTGGAATTTCTTCTTTTGCTTTTATTAACACGGCCTAAGGATTAAAGACGAACGGTTGGTTGGTCATTTCGAGATTTTTGTCTACTTTATCAAATCTGCTTTTTAAATATACTAATAGTAATATACAGTTTCTATTGCTTGGATTCTTTTGTATGTTTTAAGATTTATCTTAGAAAAGTATTTACATTGAACGAAAAGTCAATCTATCTTGTTTTAGAAGAAATTCCTCAGGAAATCACATTAGCCCTAAGTCTAGGGATCAAATGTAAGATACAGTGGAGATCAAACCTGACCTTTACAGTTTGCCATTGGCTCAAAATCTTTCGATTAAAGGATTACCCCTCAAGCCACTAAAACCCACCTTTTGCTGTTTTCCCCGACCTAGATTCCCAAGTCTATTTATACTTATTTTCAAGATGAGCTGGCAAGGTATGCATATTGGCACAAATAAACACACCAAAACTAATCTTACGGTAGGCTGGGTTGATCAAACCCTGGTGGGATCTAAAAAAATCGACAAAGCCGCTATATTCTCAGCAGCAGGCGATGCTCTACTTGCAACAACTACAGGATTCAATGTAAGTTTTTCGACTCTAACCGGTTTGAAGTTGCCGCTAAAACTTGTTCCAATAGGTTCAACTAGGAGAGGTTCAGTATATGTTGAGAGGCTTCGAGGATTCAATCCCTCTATACTCTGGCGGGCTCTATGTCGCAGGGGAAAAGCTTATGGTTACCAAAGCAGATGAGCAAAGCATATATGCCGAGAAGGTAAGACATTTCAATTGCCACAATAGCTAATGGCCTGCTAATTGTCAAAATATTAGGGCGAAGAGGGTGTTTGTGTGGTGAAATCATCGCAATCAATAGTTATCGCACATTATCCCGAGACAGTGCAACCGAGAGAGGCTGCAAGCATTGTTGGACAGCTGGCAAATTATTTAATTAGCATAGGATATTAGCTCCTAAGAAATGAAATGATCTAGCGTGATTGTGAGGATCTTTGCTTACAAGAATGTTCTAGCCATAGATCAGGTAGCCTCCATATCGGCTATTTTAGCGATTGTAACTTTCATTCAACTTGATTATCTATTTATTCTATTTCTGATAATAATTTCACACCCGAAATGAGCTGGCAAGGTACTGACTTGCTACTTCAACTTATGTCGACATATGAGTTAATTTTATGACTACAGGCTACGTCGATCAAACTCTGATAGGGTCTGAAAAAAATCGACACAGCTGCAGTATACAGTACAACGGGAGGTCCTGCTTAGGCAGCTAGTACAGGATTTAACACAAGATTTGCCGAATATGCCATCGTAAGACTATGGTTTACTAGTATGATTAAGTATAGATCGAGCACAATCAAGTCCAAGCTCTTGTTACGGCCTATATCGACCCACGTTCCCTGTCGGAGGGATTCTACGTAGGAGAACACAAATATTTAGCTATAAACACAGATGATCGGAGCATGTATAGAGAGTGTAAGTTCTAGCTACCATGCGTTTGTTTTATCTCGCAATAACAAACTTGTTATAGGGCAAGCAAGGTGTGATCATTGCAAAGACGAACGAGGCAATGGTGACTGCACAGTATCCCGAAACTGTCCAACCCGAAGAAGCTACCAATGTTACTGAGTCACGGGTAGACTTGATTAGTGCTGGAATATTAGATCCAACTTTTCAGAAAGCCTTCTGTTTGAAATCCGTAGGAGAAATGAATGTCTTAACTCTATGGGAAAAATACAAAATTCAAGACCACTCAAGAGCACTGAAAATCTCCTTCATCCCAATCAAACCGGAAATATTCAAATCTTCCTTTGTTAGAACGGGCTCATCGGCGGTCCAGCTCTTTTCCCGAGCTGTCTCCCAGAATTGCAACATCAGGCCAATCTCTCGTCCCCACTTGGGCCATAGATTATCATAGTGATCAAGTGGAACTTGGATATAGTCAGCAGGCTTTCCTGAAATCTGGGACCACAGATTGATAATTTCGCGGGTCGTTTTGGTCTCAGATTGCGCTAGGACAATTCTGCCAATTGTGAGTTGGGGTTGGCTGAAGATGGCGAGTGCATAGATTCCAGTGTTGACTTTGGGATCTCCCACTGTTGTGATAGGCGTGTCGTCTGAGACCGGGAAAAGTTGGACATATTTTCCGCATGTTTTCTGCATAGATCAGTAAGTAACTCCTATGTTGAGGGTTGAAAACCTACGAGAAGATTTGGGACAATCATAGGCAGAACGATGTTTGTCCCGTAGTATCCGACCCAAAGGAAGGTAGTCTTGCTGAGTAGTTCTTTGTCTTGTCTGATAAATTCATCGACCTTGAGTTTTCCTTCAAAGTGAGGTATAGAATGTTTGCCGCCCGAGATCTTCACATGGTCGGGAATAGTACTCCATACAAAGTGCTTCAGAGAGGGAGTCTGGGAAGCTGCCTTAGCAAGGTTTATGCCTTGCCTAGCTTCAATCTCAATCAGTTCTTGGACGCTCTGGGTCATGAACCCAGCCCAGTAATCGGTAACGGCATAAATGGCATACGAGCCCTTTTTCCGGGTTAGCTAAAAATTCTTATGGTATCAAGAATCTTACCTCGAATGCCTTCACTAAAGCGCTCTCATCGTTCCAATCTGCAGTCACCATCTCGACTCCTTTTGAA
This sequence comes from Penicillium hordei, assembly GCF_028827395.1. NCBI lineage: Eukaryota > Fungi > Ascomycota > Eurotiomycetes > Eurotiales > Aspergillaceae > Penicillium > Penicillium hordei. The sequence goes on along the minus strand of NW_026623146.1, from coordinate 1,363,098 downwards.
GCCAATGCCTTGGATGCGTCGCTGTTGACATTGCGAGTAACTCCGCGGATCTTCCAGTCACCAGACTTCAGGGCAGCTGCAATGACTGACCCTCCCTGGATACCCGTCGCTCCAATGACAGTAATAAGCTTAGATTCTCTTGTCATGGTCAAATGCGATGATTATTGAGGTAAAGAAAAACTAATTTGTGGGGCGGTTATAGATTTATAAGTCACAGAACACAGTATTCGTGTTCATAATGAGATTCATCAATCGTCCCACATAATGAGCTATAATATGGAAAGGATCCCGGTTCCATATTTTCATTGGTCTTTTAATTGTTGATCGAGATCCAGATCTATCTCATTGTGATATGATGCCGATTCTTTGTTTTGATTCGACGGGGGCTTTGCGCTATTGGACACTATATGCCTTAGCGCGAGCATGTTTAGCCGATCAGTCCGAAGCTCTCCAGGCCAGGTATATGTAAAAGCCAGAGATCAGTTAAGAGGAGGGTGGAATACAGAAATAGCTACATATACATAGTGAGAAAAGTCACTTTTATATTGTAAAGGACCTATAGATTTCCTTTCCGGGTTAGTTTTGTCCTGAGTTTGCCATAACCCGTCACATCTTCCTCTCGTCCGGTGGGCATCACCCTCGGGTCCACGCCCCTGCAACTTTGCCCAATCGGACAACCCGTTTGGCCCACCCCGTACTCTTTCAGTCACAAGCTGCGGCTGAGTCCTTGTCGCTTCTATCTCAACTTTGAACTCTTGGGGTCTGGATCATATGGCCTGACTACGCAAGTGGCGTCTTGGATATATATTATTTCAGTCTTTTCCTAAAATGCATGTTCTCGAGCAAATGCGGTATATTTATCCTTTCAAAGAATGCTCACTCCTTTTATATAGTACACTTGTTCCACAAAAGGCTGGATTGTTTTACCGGACCGGTTTTCCTGGATAGCTTTCCTTGCCTCGTACCTTATAATAACACATACATGAATGACACTTCAGTTGGGCCCCTTTCGGGTTTAGCGCTGTCTCTGCTTGGAACACCTAGCAAGATGCGGGGAAACCTGTGGGGGAAACCGGAGTTGGAAATATCAAAGCCAATCTGGGGGCCAGTATCTCTCTCTCCTTTCTCGGGACCGAGTCGCCTAGCGGTGATATACCAAGACAAGCCAAGGCCCAAGAAACAGCGCCAAGAGAGCTTGGATCCCGAGTCCACACACTTACCTTGTTTTTCATTTGACGGCATCGCCGGTGCTTTTGCGGTCTTGGTCAACAGGACACGATCCCATACCACACAGCGGCACACATTTCCCAAAATTGATTTGAAATGAGACCTGCGGCCTTCCAAAGTTATTGAAATGCCGCTTACAGCTCAACATTTTTCTGTGCAGCGTCTTCATCAGATGTCGACTTTCCACACAATGTACTCCAAGTGCCAAGGGCTGTCGGTCTCTCCGCGGTGGTAGAACTTTATAGGTTTCGGAAACCACCCGAAGGGCGGGGAAAGAGGAAATTTCCACAATTAAGGTACGGGGCATATACCCATGTAAGGTATGGCCTGCAGGGATACTATTGTGGTCCCTGGGTGGAAACTGGAGAGCGCCATTGATGTGACATGGGGAAGCCATTGATTGGCCCGACCAATACTACTCGTGCTTAGCGTGTGTTTGATACATTGCCGATCACCCAAACTCGCTAGGGCTATCCCTCCCTCGTGGCTCTGGTGATGGTGATGATGCCGCGGAGAAGACCTGTGAGGACCATGCCAAGCAGTTCGGGATCCTTCGTGTCTTAGTGAGGCATATATCTGCAATTTCCGGCGTCATCGTCTATTAACCATTCAAGCATGACTCGCATGACTCGCAGGACTCTAAAATTATTCGATCCGTTTGGCGGCATTGCTTCATTGTTGGGATCGGACGAAGCCGCAAGACCATCATCCATATGGCTCTTGCATGGTATATCACTGAGAAATAAGATGCACACTTCGCCGTCACTATATTTATCGGCTCTATGGTGTGCTAATATGGATCGGTGATTTACGCAGGGGGGTGGTGTCAAAAGAAGGTTCATCTCACAGTCCCACTTGTGGAAAGCTCATAGAGCTAAAAGGCTCAGTCCTCGCCCGTGTATCGGGGAATTTAGGAACAACGTGGATTGGTTAAATGTTCAAGTCCAAGACTCGGCGCAAGCAAGCCTTGGGTCACCGTATAAGCTCCCATGGCGCAAGATTGGAATTTAAGAGAGCGTCCATGCCCCTTCGTACAACCTTTCCCCCCATCGAATGCAGCCTCCTCCTCACAACCTTCTCTCTTCTGCGACTGCCAACCTCTCGAAGACCTCTGCTAAACCTATTGTCTTCATCTGAGATTTGTTCTCTCGAGGCGCTGCTACATCGTCTCTTATACAGATCAATGACCTCGATCCACGCTTGATCTGTATATTCATTCTCCACAACCCATCTAGAAGGAATAAAGAACATCATCCATCATGGCGGGTGGTGCTGCTATCAATATCTTCAAGTTCAACACAGGCAGTTTGCCCAAGGAGACACTCAATGCAAAGCTATGGTTCGCCGTCTTTGCATTTGGTCTCATGGGTGCCGCCCGTGGTGTCGACGAGGGTCTCATCACGGGTGTCTTCAACTCTCACGCTTTCAAGGCATCTGTTGGCATTGACGACCTCGAAAAGGATGAGCTCGCCAGTATAAAGGGCACCATTTCCTCCATGGTTCAGCTCGGCAGTGTTGCCGGTGCTCTGTTGTAAGTCTTGCTATTGAAACGCATCATCCTCGTCTTTATGCCCCGACAGCCTTTGCTAATCATGGTTGAATAACAGTGCTTTCATTGTTTGTGATCGTATCGGCCGTGTCTGGGCTACTCGCCAACTCTGCTGTCTCTGGATTCTCGGTATCGCCATCTTTATTGGAAACAATGGCAACATGGGTGCCGTCTATGCTGGTCGCTTTGTTGCTGGTCTTGGTATTGGACAGACTTGTGTCGTCGGCCCCATATACCTCTCTGAAATCTCCCCGGCTCCCATCCGTGGTCTCTGTACTTGTATGTTTACTGGTGCTGTGTATCTGTGAGTTCATACTCTTTCTCCTCTTCTTCTTCCACATTGCCTCGCTTTCTGGTGCTAATACTCAGTCCAGTGGTATCATGATTGCCTATTTTGCCAATTGGGGTACTCAGATTCACATGGCAGATACCTTCAACCGTTGGGTAAGTTCTGCTGCCACTATAAACGTTGTCGTACTGATTTAGCTAACACGTCTTCCCTGCAGGCTGTCCCCACTTCACTCCATTTAATGTTCGCCGGTATCATCCTGATCCTCACCTTCTTCCAGCTTGAATCCCCCCGTTTCTACATCAAGCAGGGCAAACGCGAGAAAGCCCTCGAGGTCCTCTGCAAGCTCCGCGGCTTACCCGCCGACCACCCATACGTTCTAAACGAGATCACCGAAATGGACGTTGCCTTCCAGGAGGAGATGGAAGCCACGCTCGGAATGGGCTGGAAGGGCCTGTTCAAGGAGATCCTCGGCATCAAACGCAACGCATACCGTCTATTCCTCACCAACCTCGCTCAGAACATGGCCTGCTGGTCCGGCGGCTCTGCGATTACCGTGTACGCACCAGATTTGTTCACCCTCGTCGGCATCACCGGCCAAGAGCAGTCCCTGTTCTCGACCGTCGTCTTCGGCGTCGTCAAATTCGTCGCCGCCATCATCTGCGCTCTCTTCCTAGTCGATATGGCCGGTCGTAAGCGTTCTCTCATTATCGGAATTGTCCTTCAAACCATTGCCATGTTCTACATTGCTATCTTCCTGAATCTCGTCCCCATCGCCGAAAACCCAGAATTCGTCCCCACTAAGACGCAGAACCGTGCATCGACCGCCGCTATTGCCTTCATCTACATCTCCGGTGTCGGCTGGGCATTGGGTTGGAACAGTGGTCAGTATCTGCTTTCGTCGGAGCTGTTCCCTCTTCGTATTCGTGGTATCTGCTCGTCTATCACAATGGCTATGCACTTTATCTGCCAGTACGCCGTCAACCGTGCCCTGCCTGAGATGCTGCTCGAGCATGGAGGTCTCGGCCCTCATGGAACCTTTTACTTCTTTGGTATTATTTCCGTTCTTGGTGGGTTCTGGGTTTGGCTCTTTGTGCCCGAGGCTGCTGGTCGTAGTCTCGAGACTATTGATAAGATGTTCGACCTTCCTTGGTACAGGATTGGTCTGTACGGAAGGAAGTTTGCTGAGGAGTATGACCGTGAACAGGAGCAGATTTACCGTGATGAGAAGAGGGATGGGGCAATTGTTGTCTCCCACAATGAGCATGCGTAGTCTTTCTTGGTTGACAGTAATGGTGTGCCCCTTGGGGGAACATGTCTATCACATACTAGATCCGAAAACTATCTCAGACCTCTTGAAGACAACCCCAGCATGAAGTAGTGGGAATATTCCATATAAACGGTGGAGAATTTTGACATATACATGTTGGCACGAATGCTGCAGCGGAGACGGATATACATGTAAAGAAATTGGTTCTGACTTCAGATCCTGGTGCAATAAACAAAACAGACATACGTTTAGATAGAAAGAAAACAGTGCTCAAAATGTCTATACTTTCTCAAATGCTCCACCTTCCCCGTTGAATTTCACCAGCTTAGCGTATTCCATAACGCATTTTGTTACTCTCGTCAGGTCCCAGATCTAGCGCAAACCCTGCAACTCCTGCTCGAGCTCCGCCTTGACAATCTCCTTAACACCCTGCCATCCAGCACTCTCACCGACGGGGGTAGCCCGACTTTCACGCTGCTCAAGGCCAACGAACTCCTGGGGCAGGATCTCGGGGAAGTCGTAACCATCCTCAGCACGCAGAGCAAGATCGACAGCGCTGGCAAACTTAGCCGGATGGGCAGTGGACAGCGAGATATGGGTATCCTCGGGGTTACGCGCCAAAGAGCGGCGGGTGGCAGCAACACCAACAGCAGTGTGAGGGTCAAGGATGTAACCACCGGTCTTGGAGCTCTTGGCAGAGCCGGGACCAAGACCCTTAGGGAAGGATGTCTTGTAGATATCACGGATCATATCGATAGTCTCCTCGTTGCTAACGCGCTCACTCTCAAAATCGACCTTGGCGGCCTCGAGGACGGCGGCGGGGACTTGGAAGCCGCCGTTAGTCTTGAGCTCGTTGAGCCACCCGCTAACGTTCTCGCAGGCGTGCTTGCGACGCTCGGCTTCGGTGCCGTTGGCGGTTTTGTAGGAGAGGAACCAGAGGAGACGCTCGAAGTTGCTGCTGACGAGGATGTCCATGGCTGGGCTGTGGGTTTCCTTCACGCCGTGGTCGGTGGGGGCGTCGAGGGCCTTCTTTGTGTAGTGGCCGCCGCTGCGGAAGAAGCGGTCGAGGATGTCGTTTGCGTTGGTGGCAATCACAAGTTTCTCGATGGGGAGACCCATCTGCTTGCCGAACCAACCGGCGAGGATATCGCCGAAGTTGCCGGACGGGACGACCACGCGCAACTTGGAATCCTTGGTGTACGAGGGGGACTTGATGAGGGAGAAGTAGGAGTAGAAGTAGTAGGTGATCTGGGCCAAGATTCTGGCCATATTAATGCTGTTGACCGCAGCGATGTTGTGGGTGGAGTTAAGGTCCTTATCGGCGAAGAGCGCTTTGACGATATCCTGGCAGTGGTCGAACGAGCCGGCCACGGTGAGGTTGTGAACATTCGGGTCCAAGATAGTTGTCATTTGCTTTTCTTGGATGGGCGAGACGCGGCCTCCATCAGGGAAGAGGATGAATACCGAGACGTCCTTCTTCCCGCGAAGTCCGTAGATAGCAGCGGAACCAGTATCACCGCTAGTAGCACCAACAACGGTGAGGTGGTGGCGGTCCTTGCCAGTCTTTCCAGCATTCTTGCGGACAAGGAAGTACTCGAACAGGTTTCCGAGGAAGCTGAGCGCAACATCCTTGAACGCAAAGGTCGGGCCGTGGAATAGCTCCAGCAGGTAGAGGTTCTTTTCGAGGAGGACTGAAGGAGTGCGCTCGGGGTGGCGGAAAGTCGAGTAGGACTTATAGATAATGTTCTTAAGATCTTCGCGAGGAATCTCGTCAGTAGAGATATAGAGCGACATGATTTCGAGCGCCAAATCCTCGAAGCTCAGATCGCGCCATTCGGTCTCCCACGATTTAGGGAGGGTAGGCATCTCCTCTGGGATGAAGAGACCTCCGTCCGAGGCCAGGCCTTGAAGAACAACATCTTCAAAGGTTCTCTAAAGAAACAGATAAGTAACATGTTTGCGATGAAATTTGGAAATATTTTTCCGACTCACCCCGTACTCAGCACCGCGAGTACTTAGGTATTGTTGTGAGAGTGTAGGCGACATAGTGAGAAGGTCAATTGACTCGACAGAATTCCTTGAAGCCGAAGTAGCGAAGAAGAGGCGGAATGATTCATCCCACCGCGGGGGGAAATCTGAATATCCCAAAATGGACTAGCGCCTCCGTTAACGGCCTTCACGTGCGTGATTTGATTGGCTCTCATTTAGATACTAGAATTCGAATCCTTGTTATCTTTTTAGACCTCATTCATGGGCACATCTCTATATTGCAATCATCTTCTAGTCTATTTACAGGCATTTACTCGTTAACCAGCACGTATCTGTAGCGCGCCTTTCCATCTTCCATATCCACAATCGCCTTATTCGCATCCTTCATCGGGATCTCCTCCACCCACGGGCGGATTCCCTTTTCAGCAACAAGCTGGAACATCTCCCGGATCTCGCTAGGGCTACCAACGAGGGAGCTTTGCAGCTTCAGCTGACGCATCAAGCTTCGAACAGGAGCAAACAGTCCACCATCCTCGGGAAGACCGACCTGTACAAAAGACCCACCAGTCTTCAGCAGACCCAGGTAATCGTTAAAGGGCATCTTAGTAGACGAGACAGTCGAGACAATCAAATCCAAAGACCGGGCATTAACAGTAGCCCAGTCCGGTTCATCATCAGTCGCAACATAAAGATCCGCCCCCATCTTCAGCGAATCCTCCTTCTTTCCCAACTTCCGCGAGATGGCAACAACCTTATCAGCCCCCATAGCCTTAGCAAACAACAAGCCAAAGTGACCGAGTCCACCGACACCAATAATTCCCACGCGCTTGCCAGGACCACAGTTATTGTGCTTAAGTGGGCTGAAGAGGGTAGCACCGCCACACAGCATGGGCGCGGCATCAGCAGACGAGATAGCGTCGGGGATCTTGATAGCAAAGTGGCCGGGCACACGGTGGTACCGCGCATACCCGCCGTATGACTTACTACCGTCGTAGTGGATGCTGTTGTACGTGCCGACTACCTTCTTGCTGCAGTAGTTCTCCTGGCCTGAGGCGCACTCCTCGCAATCGCCTTGGCGGCCAAGACAGGACTCGCTCTGGGCGCCGACTCCGACACGGTCCCCGAGCTGGATGTCGGAGACCTTGCTACCCACGCGCACGGCTGTGCCGACAATCTCGTGGCCTACGCAGCAGGGATAGGCGGTGGGTCTCTGTGGCGAATGTTAGTTTTTCTTTTCCACACGAATGCGAATGTGTTAAACAACGAGTTTCCCCATGAGATCTCGCTGATACGGAAAACATAAAACATACCCAGCCGCTCCGGAGAGTGTGCAAATCAGAACCACAGATACCGCAGTGAGAGACTTTGATATCAACATCGGTCTCCTCCCACTCTTTCGGCTGGAATTCTTGCCAGACCATCTTGCCCTCGGCGGCACTAGGGTCGAGACCCATCCAGCCTTCGAATTTGTAGTCTGATTGCGCCATTTTGTGAATTAAGGGAAACGTTCACTGACACTTCTTTCCTGGGGGTCTGCCCCGTTTATATCCGAATCTTGCAAGCGGCACAGATCCCGAGTCCCACTCGGTTTTTCACACACTGGAAACTTCCGTTTGATGAATAATCGGTAACCAGCGTTTTCGATGTTTCCGTCGAGATTTGGACTTGGGGAGCGCCTATAGAATGGGTGGTGTTTATCTATGTTATAGTTGGAGAAGGTTATTCCGGGACATTGGGTTGATAACTTAGCATCCACCTACATCTACATGTACGTAGATACATACTAAACCTACAATATAGAAAAGTTCTACACGGATGTCCCTCTGTGGTAGTATTGAATTCAATGATATACGAATCACATTAGAGATATTCCTCATTTTAAGGGGGGGTTTTTTTTTTCTTTTTTTTTTTTTTTTTTTCCTTCCTTTTTCTGTGGAGCCGTGGGATCGGCCGAGAAAAACCGGAAGTTTATTTGCATCGATATTTGAGCCTTTCAGCCTCGGGATCCCTACGACATAGGGCTAAGTGATAGGTATTACACTGCAAAGCTTGGCTGCAGAGCCAAGATATGTTTAATCTATGTTCAAATCATCACAATAAAAGAAATTGATATTCGAGGCAGAAATGTACAGGCCTTTTGAAGTCCGTTTAGGTAGGGATGCAAGAAACATTAAACAAGTAAAAGAAAACACCAATCTATCTCGTTCAGTTCAGATTCTCGCTTGCGAAAACACCTGGATATAACATCAGCCGGTAGGGTCGGCTAGACACACTTGGCTATACCATCAATGTGATTCCCCTAAAAGAGCGACAAGATGTCGTCGTTGGATTTCTTGGTCTGGGTATTTTGAGAAGGGCCCGCATTGCCGGAGAGATCAAGACCAGAGAATCCGTTCATGAGATCACCGCTGTTGGCACCGCTCGACGAGGGCTGGGCGGCACCGGAATCTCCGAACACGCCCAGGAGATCATCTAGGTTGTTGCTTGCTTGCGCTGTCGGGGCACCAGCTGCAGGGGATGCTACCCTTACGGGAGTGCCAGCCAGACCCTCCAGACCGGACATGCCACTGGAAGGCTCGGTTTGTGCGGAGGCAGGCGCACCACCGTCGAAATCAATGTCCAGCAGGTTCTCGACGTTGTTTTGCGCCTGCGCAGGGGCTGTGGTACCGCCAGCGGCAGCGGCAGCAGCCGCGGCCAATGGGTTCTCGCGCGCGTTCTGGATTTGTTCCCTGTGGAGTGATTAGCACCATGTTCAACGAACGAAGGAAATTAGAATACGTACTCGATAGCAGCGCGCATGACGGCGTCGGCGCCGAAGCGGCCGTGGCCAACAAACTGCTCGGGGGGCTTGTGATAGACGGAAGAGAGAGTAGACAGTTCGGAGAGGAGTTGGTCGAGGAGCGCCGGGGGCAATGAGTGGATGGTGGTGACGATAGGGGGCTTATCCGAGAGCACAATGTTCTTTGTCGCATTTGAATCGCTGGTGTTAGACAGAAGACGCCAGTAGATATATGCTCGGTCACGGACATCTGGGTTGTCGTTCTCAGATGTCGCAGCCTGGAGTACCCGCTGCACCAGGCCCTGTGCCTTCTCGGGCCGCTTGAGGAAGAGTTTGACCACAGAGGTGAGGATTTGCAATTGGGTCTAGAGATAGAGGTTAGTCAAGATTGTAGCGTATATCAGAAGGGAAGAACAAACCGAGGAGAATTCTTCGTTGAAGCCGTCCACAAAGCCACCCAAGATATCACCCGCGTTGCTAATCTTCTCGGCATACTCTCCAACAATCCAGATGAGTGCCGCTCTAGCATTGGGCTCATCCAACTCATCAATGCACTGGCATAGAGTCGGAATGATACCTTCGTAGCCAGGGTATTTCCGGAAGATGTCCTTGATGACAACGATCGCTTCCTGAACGACGTAGTTCACCTTGGTGTTGATGAGATCCAACAACGTGTTAACGCACCGCTCGCTGGCGCTCTCAATCTTGATGGCAACCTGGCCGATTGCCCGGACAGCTCGGCGGACAAAGTCCATGTCGACTTCGAGGGCATATTCCTTCAACTCAGCGAGGAGTTGGTCCACATTGCGGTCGTTCGCTATACGCACCATAATCTCAAGTTTCTGGAACTTGACATATTGTGGGTCATTGTATTTGCAGAAGAAAACACGGAGTTCTTTGTTGAGAATGTCAGGCTCCTTCTGCAGGATAAGATCGATATTTCTTAATGCAACATATTGCACTTCGGGGGCTGACGAAACCAATGTAACTATATAGAATTAGTAAAAAAAAAAAGCCGAAGTGCAATGATAGCAGCGAGGGAGCATACCCAATGGCGGAGCCATCTTCTTTAGGTAGTTCTTCGACAAGTCAGGGCTAACGTTCTTCATATGTAAGAACACAGCCTTGACTGCCGCAAGAACCACACCGGAATTAACGTGCTGAAACTGAGGAGCGACTCGTTCGCAAATGTGCTCCGACTCCTTCACGTCGGAGGTCTTATACTCGGCCAAAGTTGAAAGAATAGTGACGCGTCCCCATTCCGTGCACTCGTTCAAAGCCATCAGCATCTTCCGTAGAGTGTTACCATTAATCTGCAGAGCCTGTGTCTCGGGCGCCGTGTGATGAATCTCCTGAAGTGCGGTCACCGAATTGGCGACTACCATGGGGTTGGGGTCTCCAATCATCTCCTGGAGCGTCTCCAAGAATCCGTTCTCGATGGCCATTGCCGGGTTCAGATCGAAAAGCTTGGCCACACAGATAGCAGCTGTCTTGCGGACATACGGTGACTCGTCTCGGAGGGTCTTGCGCAGCGGTTCTTCCATGTAGTCCACCATCTTCTCCACCCGAATACAACCCATTGTTCGGATTGCCAGCGCACGAATCAGTGGGTTCGGATCTTCCGAGTCTTGTACGAACGTGTTCACGGCGAGAATACATAAATCAGGGTGCGATTTGGCGTAGTTCCTAAAAGTGAGAATCGACCGATTAGCACACGTAGCCACCTTCAGTTGTACTATGATACCCACATGAGATACAGGTAGACCAATTTCTTCTGCTCAAGATCCGCTGTAGCAATGTTCTTAAGAACATCTGGGAACAGGGCCGAGACATCTTTTCCTAAGGTCATGGCCATGATTGTCTTTTGAATGGATTCCTTCCTGTTACATTGTCAGCAACACCGTGTCTTCGCCATACACTACCAGGCCGGACTGAAGGCTTCACTGCTGCACATACCGTTCGTAGGCATACTGGGAACTGCAATAATAGTTAATATCATTCGTCATTCTCTATGGCAAGTTAACCAGCGCATGGTGGAGGGGGCCGCATACACAAGTCCAGCTCGCAATTCAAACGTCTCTCCTTTCCGAGGTACCGTAAAGGCGCCGCGGATCTTGTTCATCGCCATAGCGAGGATGTATAAGCTTCAGCAACGACTAGGTCGTGCCTCCGCCTAGAGATATCGGGGATGGGTGGGAATCGAGTAGCGTAGGGCGACTGCGGGGGATTGGGAGCTTCACGGTCGCGCGAGGTCGGGGAATGGAATGTGTCGAGATTGTTCGTCACTTTGTCAAACACAAAGAGATACGTGAACAATCCGGGGGTGGAGAGATTTCGAGGAAGAATGGGGGGAGAGAAGGAGAGAGGGTGTTTCGGACGATCAAAAGTTGTCCACAAATGGTGGCTTCTGGACTCTCCCGCTCTACGGTCATCAACTCTCTCTCTCTCTCTCATTTATTTTGTCCCTAATCCAGACCATCGCTGTCTTAATGGTATGGTTTATTCTATATCTGTCAAACTGCCAAACTGTCAAGACTAACACATCTGCAGGCTAACCTCCCTAACTTGCGTCGCCTCTTTGTCGAGGCTAGAACGGAAGCGGAGGAGAACGAGTACTCGCGAAAGGCCGTATGTCATTGGACCAACTTCGAGCCGATTTGATGATGCTAACAAAGTGCAGTTCTACAATCTCGTCCTCTTCATTTCTTCTGTTGCCATCTTCAGCTTGACTGCTCAGCGTATGAGTGGACCGAAAGCTGGGCGATGATGGAGACCCCTATATTGCTGTATATTTGGGGATATTATGAAGTATGAAGTATGAAATACAAAAGTGACATGAACGCATAATCCGATTTCCTGGCAGCCCAGCTGGTCCGGCGAACTCATTAATTACGAACCTGCACTATCCATCATCAGTCAGTCTCTTCGCCTTCACTCTCTAAGAACGCAAGTGACTGTCGCCCCCGAGACAACCTACGCCGAGGCTTCGCACCCTCATCATTCTCCTCATCACTCTTAGCACCCCATTGTTTTGCACCTTGCTGGATCTGCTCTAGATCCGCCTTCAGCTCTCGTTCTTCGCGGATCTGGTTCGCCTTCTCTTGAGATGGCCGGCCAGTCATTCCAGCATCCTCTAGCATCCCCTTGAGATGCTTGATTTTGGCTTTGGGGGTGTCATAAGGTGCCAGCTCTTTACCCCACAGCTTACGGATCCCGCATTTAATGAGCCATCCTTGCAGTCGTTTGATTTCAGCCTGGTCCGGGCTGGTATTCTCATCCTTGGCTTTGGGAACTTTCTTCGTCTTGGTCGCAGTTCCCGCGGCACTCTTCTGTCGCTTGCGTGGGGCCTTGGGCTGAGGCTCTTCGTCAAGCACCACCGACATCTCACTTTCGGAATCATCCTTGGTATCTCCGGTCTTTTTGGCGACATCTGAAGTGTCATCGGGAGCATCAGAAGCGTCTGACGCATCATTTGTGGGTTTTGATATGGAGTGTTTCTTCGCGGGAGACTTCTTCACTGGCGCTTTCGATCGTTTCTTGGGCTTTGGGACATCATCATTGTCGCTCTCATCACCGGTGAAATCAGAAGCATCTGATATATCTTTCTCGGGTTTCCTTGCGGAGACCTTCTTCACTGGTGACTTTTTTATTGGCGCTTTCGATCGACTCTTAGGCTTCGTGACCTCGGCACTCTCTTCAGATGACAGGACTGATAGCTCCTCCTCATCGGACACCGGCGTCCTAGTCTTCTGGCGCTTCCTAGGCTTTGGCGCGGTCTCTGGTTTTGCTCGCTTCGCAAGGGCAGTGGGCTTTGGCTTTGGGGGAGGAGAGGGGGACTTTCTAGTGGCTTGGGATTGTGGATTTTGTATCGCCTGATCTTGTGTTTCCTGTAAAAGCATTGCGTTCAGTGTATGTTTCTCTTGAAGTTGCCCCGATGCTACTATCAAGCTGATGAAGGGGCACTGTAAATGCGAACAAAGACTCACCACCTCGTCCTTGATTATATTCTCACTCCGCGCTTTCCAGTCACCTGTAGACTTAAAGTACCCCGCTGTGAGACCTAGTGTATGTTCTGTGGCAGATCGCACGCGCTTGACAGTCAATTCCTCCATATTGCCCGACTTGAAGATTGCAGCCACTTGGTCGCGAAGGCCTTTCTCAAGAGCCTGGTCAGAGGGAACGCTGAGCACCTCACCCTCAGCTTCAGACTCAGAGTCGGACATTGTATACTTCGGCGGCATGTTTATGTCGCGCTGTTCCGATTGGAAAGAAGTTAAGAGGTGTAGGAGTGAGTTTCAATGAAGTGTCCGGCTGCTCGGATTATACGTGAATAAATAAGGATGAAAGACTAAAGTAATGGAAGAAAGAGGTTTAGGTATTTCAATCAAACCGCGAACCTGACTGAGCGCGTCTGCGTTGAAGCGCGGCGGGAATGGCTGACAAAGCGGGATCGAGATTGATCTGCATTTCACTTGTATGTCATTTGCGACTCTTGGTCTGAAAGCTCAGCTTTTGGATTCTATACTTATTCCGAGCTCATTGATCCTAAGGGTCTTCGTCGCTTCCTTTTTTGAGTATCTACTTTACTGACTATTGCGCCAAATATCCGTCACTATTCCCTCGCTCTCGACTCCGCTGTTTCTCCGCAATCTATTAGAAATCAACTCCGAATCACTTTCACAACTCCAAATCACCAATTTCTCCAGGGAATCAAGCCTTAATAGTTGAGAATATGTCCTCGGCTCCACCGGAACAAGTCAATAGCCAATATAAAGGCACGGCGTCTATGTTCAGCCACCAAAACCCGGCGACTTCCGCAAGCTCATCCAAGCCCGCCGGAGACGATGACTCGAAAGCCCCATTGCCCAAGGGCGTAGTCTTGGACAAAGACGGAAAGCCGTAAGTATTTAAGGAGTCCACCTACCTAGCTCACCCGGTCTACTCCGCGAGCTTAATATACAGATCAAGCTAACGTACAGACCTCACAGCTGCCGCACCTGCACCTCCGTCGCCTCATGGCGAGCATTGACCAAGCAAGCTGACCACAAAAGCACAAACTCGAGCTCTGCCTCAACCCCCACATCAAGCACAAGCAAAATGACAACCTCAACCCCCGCCCTCGCCGCTGCTGCAACCCCCTCCCCCAGCGAAACTCCCTCAGATTGCCCGCCAGACGTCGAAGAGCTAGGCCGCTCAACATGGACACTACTGCACTCAATGGCAGCCACATACCCCGAAAAAGCAAACATGGAGCACCAGGCTAATATGAGCGGGTTCTTGAAGTTCTTCGCGAAGCTGTACCCATGCTGGGTGTGTGCTGATGATTTCCAGACATGGATGGCGCATCCGAGTGGACGGAATCAGCCGAAACTGGAGAGTCGGAAGGAGTTTGGGTGGTGGATGTGCGAAGCGCATAATGAGGTTAATCGGAAGCTTGGGAAGAAAGAATTTGATTGTCGGCTTTGGGAGGAAAGATGGCGCACTGGGTGGAAGGATGGTCGGTGTGATTGAGTGATATGTTTATGGTGGTTTTGTTGGAGTGGTCTTCTCTCTACTCTTCGCTTTGAACATCTATCTCCCTTGTACATTAGATTATATATGCATATTTTCGCGAATCAATATAGATTGTACTTTTATCACTATTGGCTGGGTAATAGAGACCGAGGAACTAGAGACATGGTCTTCGGGTTATCCCTAGAATATAGAACTTTGGACAAAACATGTTCGCATACAAACTAGATCGCTAAGCAATTATAATCTTGGATACAAAAAGACATCTAGACAAGGGGACTGTGTGCAGGAAGTTTTGTTTCTCCCAGCCGAAAAAAAAAATGAAAAGCGCCGCCAAACACAACTTCTCCTCGTGCAGATGAAAATGTACCCATTTGTAACTTCGTTTCAAGAAGAGGAAAAAGGCAGAAAACCGTTATGTTTCGTCATGCAGCAATTAAAATTGGCTGGGGACGAACAGCCGCAGGCCGCTGGCCGGGGCACCAATCTCCGTAACATCCGATATCCGGTCGACACTTCCCTTGTACTGGGGGTGGTATTTGGCACCAGTGAAGGGGTCTGAAACACTGGGAGAGCCGCTGTAGATAGGAGTGTAGGAGGCAGCGCAGATGTCGAATTCGGCGAAGGGGTCGAAGTCAATATCGATCTGATCTTGAGGGTTGCGTTCGCATTGAGCTTTGATCTTCTTGGCCTGTTTCTCGTTGTTAGAAATGGTATATCACAAGTTGAAGGCTCAATTTTAAGAAAAGTCTTACCTGTTCCAAAAGCTTAGCGGAGCCTCCATTAGCCAGCATGCGGTTAGCAAAGCTCAAGGCTGAGCCGTAGTTCTTGTTGGCAAAGGCCAACTTCATGGCAGCCATCAACGCTAGTTGTCGGTGAGCGACCTCGAGCTTGGGGATTGTGAAGTAGGCGGACAGCTCAAGGCTGCGCTTGAGACTCTCAGGGGAGTCGGTGGAGAGAGTACGGCGCTCGAGCTCGATCGACATGGCGAGAATGTATTCCCGAGCAGTGGCAATGATCTTCTTTGCCTCCTCCACGTCGGCTTCGGATGAGACGGTGTTAACGAGAACAGTGTGAAGAATACGCTTGAAGGTTGCTACACCGTCCTCCAATTTGTTGGACCGCATAGCGGCATAACCCTCTTGCAGGTCAAGGCTAGCAACTGTCTCTAGGTCCCGGGGAATGATGGGAAGCATCTTCCGGGAGTCAGTTTCGTCGACAGTCCGGCGCACATAGTTGACTAAAGGCGGCAGACCAGCAGTAGCCGGGAGATAGGTCTTAGTCGCCTTGTAAACTTCGAGGAAGCGAGGCTTGAGAGGAGCGAACTGTACGGCACCAACTTGACGGTTCAAGAGCTGCATCGCAGTGTCGAAAGAGCCAGCGGCGACATGGTCGGCAGCCAGCGGGGAGTTACGAGCCCACAAATCAGCCTCAGAACTGCCCGCGCCAGCTTCGGCGCTTTCCACATTGACGAAGTCGACATCTTCCTCCACGTTGACATCATCACCCATATCCCATCCTGAAACTTCCTCTTCGTCGTCCTCAAGGGTTTCCCGGGCGACAGCAGCTTCTTGCTCCTCTTCCTCAATCTCGAATCCTTCGGCACCAGTCTCTTCGTCGCCAGCACCAACCTCTCCAAGAAGGGCCTTCTCAAAGGAGGAGTGACCGGCAGCCTTAACAGGCCAGTTGGACTTGAAAGTGGGCACAATAGGTTGGGGAACCTTCAGAGGTTGCCCGACTGTGGGTAGGAGGATCTGATCTTCGGTGAGGCCAACAGCCTCCAAAATGGACTCGGCCTCTTCAATCAGACCATGTGACTTGGCAGTAAGATAAGCAAGAGGGTCTGGCGGGAATTAGCATGAATGAAACAATTGCCATAAGGGTTAATACATACACAAGTCCACTTCCTTGAACATCTGGATTCGGTCCTCAACGTCCCCACGGTAGATAGCGTTTTGGAAACGAGAGGTGAAGTCACCACGGTGTTCGGCAATCTTAGCCATGCGAGAAAGCTTCTCCTGGTCGCCGGTAGAGAGGTAGAGGAAAGAGAGCTTGTCGAAGTTACGCTGCTTTTGGTAAGTCATTTCGACGATCTGGTGGTTACCATGAGCCAATGCCTCAGCGCCAAGTCTACTCCAGACGTTGGGGCGATCAAGCTCCCGTGCCATTTCATTGGCAACCTCGAGGTTACCACATTCTAGGGCAAGGTCAAAGCGGGTCTGGGGATCTTGCACGAATTGCAGAGCAATCTCCGGGTAACCCTTTTTCTGCAGATAGGAAATGATGCTCTGGCCAACCAAACTCGAGGTCTTGATAATCTGAAGCATTTCATCGTAATTCCGCTTCACGAGGGCGAGCTTGAAACGGTATTCTGTCGGGTCAATCTCCAAGACGCGTGGCTGGGCATTGCGGTCAAGAGCATAGACGCTGCGTCCCTTGACACGAACAAGGTATACGGTCTGGTCAAGGGTGCGGATAATACCATTGTCGCCGTTGAGAAGGGAGTACTTCACATGGTTAAGGGTGGAGTAGAGCAGGACACCGGCGTCATCCCAGGTAGCACTCTTGATGCGAATAGTCTCGTGCAAGGTGCTGACCTGCTCGAGGGTCTTGGTCACAATCGTGACATTGTGTTTGCTGAGCAAAGCGCAATACAACCCATCGTTAGACCACACCACATACTTCACTCCGCTGACAGCAAGCTCTGCAAGCTGCTTCTTTTGTTGAATGTCGAATAGAGCAACATGTGTAGGGGTGATGAAGAGCAGACATCCGGTACCACCAAAGTAGATATCGGTCGTGCCCGCCGGGGGCTTGATTGTCTTCGTTGTGGAGTTGCTGAGATCCTTGATATCGACCTGCTGGCTCGAGGGGTTGAAGACAGCGAAGCGGTTGCGGGCGACGAAAACTGCCGAAGTGGCCTGTCCACGCTTGACGTCTGTAGGCTCAACAGCTCCAGTAGCATCTCTGGGGAGATGAATCAGTTCATAAGTTCCATTATCGGCGGGCGTGGTAACGAGAATAGCACGCTCGGCGGGGTTGTAAGAGAGGGTACGCGGAGGGACCCATGGAGAACCCAGCTTTCGCAGCGAGAGCATCGGCGGCGACTCAACGTTCTTGCCGAAGTCATATGACTTGACGTGCTTATCCTTTGTTATGTAAAACAGCTGGTTCTGGTAGATAGCAGACGCAGGGCGCTCTCGCTCGAGCTTGAAGACCATTACACCGGTGTCATGGCCCGCGGCAAACAGGTTCATCTCGGGGTGGGCAGCGATAACCCAGAATCGATCAAGGTCGCGCTTAAAGGACTGAACGGATGTACGCTTGTTAAGATCCCATGCGCGAATCGTCTTATCTTCGCCAACGGAAAGGATGAGGTCCTGGTGTGGGTGGAACAAAGCGGCGGAGGAATTTTGGAAATGGCCGCGGCAAGTATCGACTTCCCATGCCTTGGTATCACTCATTCGCCAGAGCTTAACCAACCGGTCGTCACCGGCGGACACGAGCAAGGGCAGTGTCGGGTGGAACGACACCCAGTTAACTCCGCGGTCATGACCTTCCAGCACAAACTTAACGACTGCATCGGTGTTTCCAAACATATCAGCTTGGTTTGGGTTGGCTCTTGCCATTTGATCTTCGAAGGAAATCGAGGTAGGGGCCGAGTGCTTCTTCCGCAGGCCGGAAATGTCCCAAATGCGAACCGACTGATCCAACGAGGCCGAGGCAATAAGATCCTCGGTGGGGTGGAACTGAGCGCACATAACATAATGGTTGTGACCGGTCATCGTACAGACTAAAAAAAGGTAAAGGGTTAGTTGATGTTAATACAGGTAGCTCCAATGCATCTTACTGAGTGACCGGTTTTGCCAGTTCCAGATTCTGATGGTCTGGTCATCGGACGCAGACAGAATCCAAGGCAGCTCAGGGTGGAAGAAAACTGTTCGCACATAATCCAGGTGGCCATTCAATGTGAACAGACACCTCCGGGTCTGGTAGTTCCAAACTTTGATCTTGTAGTCGTCACCTCCCGACACAAACAGGGGCTGGGTTGGGTGGAAGTCAACGCCGCGAACGGGGCCATCATGTTCTTCGAATCGGTCGATAAGAGTTCCCATGCGGTAGTCCCACAGTTGGATGGTAGAGGAGTGAAGAGAGACAAGAATCCATGGCCTGTTTTGAGGTCAGGGTGGGTGCTTTGAGGTGTTAGGTGTCCCTCCGCGGGATTGACTGACCGTTTTGGGTGGAATGCGATTCCTTTGGCTCTGGAGGATTTAGACTCAAACTGCACAAGAGAGATAATCATTAGCATCTTCAATTGAGTCCCATTGTTTGATGGCGCATTAGGATGCCCGAGGGGGGGCGTACCTTGGTGAGCATGTTTGGGGAGGACTGCATCTTGAAGATTTGGCCGGAGCCGCACTGTAAAGTAGCAAGCTCCGCACACTAGAGAGCAATAGAAGGCAGAGGCGACCACCGCATCCACCTGAAATAAAGAAAAGAGCGAAAGGTAAACACTTGGTGCTGGTGTTTGGTGTAGCAGTAAACTAAACGTGGACTCTATTGTGGAAGCGAATGACATCGGCCAATCATGCTGCCGGGCGGTGAGCGGTCAGGGGGAGCTGGTCTCGATCTTTACTTTGCACCACTAGTTATTATAGATTTGTTTTTAGATCAAGATCGAGGAAATGTTCGATATACTCTCATTCTATGGATTGAAGTTAACCATGGTTTCTCTTTTCTGACTATACACAACTTCAACTTCGACGAGTGGAGATATATTCTGTTCCCCATCTTCCACCCCCACGTTAGAAACATCTGGAAGGCCATGATGTTATGACGACCATGACTTTCTTGCGCGTTCCTTTCTCCTACGCCTTTACTAGTCTCATTTTGTACTTGATCTTTTAATAGTACACATTTCTTTCCCTATATACTGCTTCTTTCCTTAGAAGCCCGATCATGGATTATGCGACTTGACCGTCTACCTTGAATTGGAACGGAATATCAACATCGCTCGGGTTCAAGGCTTGATATAAAATAATGGAGGACCTCCCAATGGATGATAGAACGAGTCCTGCCAATCAAAACCGACCCTTTAAATACTTCGCCGAGTTTCCTTCTGCTACAGCAGACCAACAGCCGGAGGAAAGTGAGCAGAGCATGAACGGCTCAGGACCCTCAACGCCTACTCACAACATGAATACGTTCGAGGACAGTGATGATATTCGAGTCATCAAGCCCTACGATATTGAAGAACCCGACGATGAACTAGAAACTAGCTTACCAAGGGTAGATCTACTATGTCTCCCAGATCCGCTCGAGCAATGGCAGCGCGACTTGACAGACTACCTGAACGATCTAGACTCTCAGCCCGGTGAATTTAATAGCAATACAATTCCATTGGTGCGAAAGAGAGGGCAGAAGAGAAAGCCAGCCCGCAACACTCTCGCTACACAGCACGGGGATCCGAGCTTCGCACCAAGACATACATCACCCGAGACCCAGCCTGACGTGCATAACCATCGCCCCAAAAGACGAAGGTTTAGCGAACTTCCAAAGTGGGACTCACAAGACATAGACTCATTCGGCGATTTCCGGGAAAGCAACGCAAATGAAAGCTCGGGTTCCGAGACAGCATCGATCGACCTAGGCAACGACACCATGGACGACTCGCCTATGGCCGATGAGATGGATATCGATTGAATTGTCAATTATAATGACATTCTCATCGGTCATTCTCAGCAAAGTCACTTAAATATGTCTCCGGATTTGTCTTTGTCTGTACAACATGACGTCATGTGTATCTCATGACAGCCTCGGAGGCTAAAACCACTAAGATGGATCAGATATCTTTTGGCTTTTACCACAATCTAAGGAATCCACCATTCATAATGGTTACACGAACATCCACCCGCCATGCTGCCCAAAAGGCCAAGGAAGCCATTTCAACTTCCGCCGAACCGACTAGCAAGGCTACCAAAGGCACAAAGCGGAAAGGTTCAACTGAAGAAGCTCCACAGCCCAAAAAGGAGAAAACGGAGGGCATAAAGCCAGATGAAGAGAACGCGGAGCAGGTAACAGGCACGTCGGAAGATGGTCCAATGCCGACGGCAGAGGAACCACCCGTCGAGAGAGAAGAACCTGTCAAGAGAGAGGAATCTGTCAAGAGAGAAGAACCTGTCAAGAGAGAAGAACCATCCGAATTACAACCACCACAGGAGAAACCCGAAATCCCTCCGGAGAAACCCCAAGAAATTGAGGGAGGTCTACGTAAGTCCGAGGAGAGGGAAAACGTGGTATCCTCCAACATCCTCGAAAAAGGCTTCATCTACTTCTTCTTCCGCCCACGCGTCAATACAGAGGACCCTCAGAGTATGGGAGATGTCGCCCGAAGCTTCTTTGTTCTCCGTCCAACCGTCCTCGGGGCGGAATTCGACGAAGGACAAGGCCCTGTCGACAAGGATGCCTCATGTCGCTTGATGATTCTCCCAAAAAAGAAGTTCCCTACCTCGGCCAAAGAACGGGATATGGGATTTGTGGAGAAGGCTGGACAATCTATGCAAGCTCTCCATGAAAACTTCATCGCTGGTAAAACATACCAGACTTCCACCCGAGGTGAACGTCACACCGAGGAAGCCAGACCCTACGCGGAAGGTGTCTATGCGATAACCTCCACACAGCGGGCATCCCATCTCGCGTATATTCTGACCATCCCTGCCGAGTTGGGTGATGTTCAGGAGGACTTCGGCCTGCAAGCACGCGGGAGTTGGATTGTTCAGTCGAAGAGTCCCAAGTATGCCGGTCCACCGGTGGGTCAATTACCAAAAGATCCAGAATACCCTCAATCGTAAGTAGTCTCTCATTGAGATTATAGTATCATCATATTAACATCGCTCTCGTTAGGGTTCTTGACAAATTCGAAGATCTTCGATGGGTGCCTCTGCAGCCGGAGTTCCTGGACTATCCTAATGCTCAATTCCTCATGATCGGCGAGGCGCAGAATGACCTTGGCAAGGCTGCATTTGCTATGGGTGATAAACAGCGCCATGAGGAAGAACCTGGTCAGGAATTGGAGAAACTGTCAGATGAAGACCAGCATCGGGTTGATTCTCTAAAAGGTATGTTGCTGTCTTGATTCTCTGTTGGCTCTATTGATCGGGCTGGGATTGACCTGAACTCCAGGAGACGAAACTGTCTATGAAGACCTGGGCTACCACGCGAAAAATTACCCCAAAGTGCCCACAACTTGGAACACTTAACCCCTGAAATTTGGTAGATCCCAAACCGAGACCTAGAATATCTCTGAAAAGTAATGTTACCGATCATACTCAAACACCGAAAAGTAGTATAACGTTTCAATGCTATCTTTAGTCAAATGGGTCAGATTATGTATCCATCACCTTCCTTCATCGTCAAGAACAGAGGCTGCATAAGCGGCCGACAGACTACACGTCCTTATTTCATTCAACGAGTGAGTTGTGAATTATGCTCAGATCAGTATATGCTCCTCCACCAATCTCTTATATTTCTGTCTGTAGCTACAAGTACATAGTTGATACTATAAGTACACAGCTGAAGTAGCGCAACTAAACTCGAGTCCTTTCCCAAATTCAAAGATCACAAAAATCGTAATTGATCATGGTGGCGTCAAGAAAAAAAGAGTAAAAGTTAGGATTATTTGAAGTAGAAATGGCGTTGTCAATTGCGGCGTATGATGACAGTTGGTATCCAGGATGCGTCCTGTAGGAAAATGTCCATTCAAGTACCAAGACATCGATCGATCAAGCGGGGAAACCTAATTTTAGAGTACTTTTATGGCATGCAAAATGTCTTCAAGAGACCATCCCGGCCCGCCGGGAACAATCTCTGCCCAAACCTCTTCGGGAACGGCATCGTTGGAGTCGAGTAGACTCCAATTTGGGCTAGGCTCTGGCTTGATCCATTTGAAATCTTCGACTTGGCTCCAGCGGTCTTCGTGGTCGGGACGGTCATGGTTCAAGGCCTAGATAGAATAATGTCAGTATACAACTGGAGGGAAGAAATAGACACGAGGAGAACACTGACATAGGCCTTCGGGATCCGACCAAACCGAATATTGGAACAGTCCTCAATAATAGGGTTGCTGGAGCAACTGAGATAGACATCAACGTCGCTGCAATTGTGCATGCGGAACTGGCGGCATGATACCACAATCACACTACGCTTGACGCCAGTAATGTGTGCAGGACCATTGACTTGACCGCAGATCAATAAGCTTTCATTGATCTCCTTGGCAGTCAGACTGGCATATGGCTTTCCGTTGGCAGTGGGAATGGACATATCAACAATGCAGCGATCCAGGGAGGTAATAGACACTGGAACTGTGGATATCGACCCGGAGGCTGGAAGCATAATGTGCAGATTGTGATGATCATCGACCGACACAGAGGATATGCCGGTGGCCGCAAACGCACCAGGGGGCTTCTGCGTGTGGGACTTTGTGGCAAAGCCCCCGGTCAAGGCACCTGGGAATGAAGTGGGTGCAAGTTCCGGTCGTTCTTGTTGCTGTCTATCCGGCTCGTTCAGTGGAGTAGAAGGGTAGTTAGGGGTCTGATTCGCGGACGAGTCAACGGACGAGGCACCCGGAGAGTGGTACCCAGGGATGCTAAGCCTTCCTTCAACTGCTAGCGTGGCAGCATCGGACAAAGATACAGCGGATGTGTTTTTCTTGGTCTTGAAGCTAAACTTTGATCGGGGCTCGAATGCTGCACGTGTCTCGCTCAATCGATCCTGCAAAGCTTTGATTGCCTATAGAGATGTCAGCTTTGCGCTATGAGGATAGAGTTTGAGTAGCCTTTACCTCTGCGTATACCCTCTGATCGTAGGTGGGGATATAGCTCGCTGCATCCTTGACTTCATTGGATAACCGCACGATCCCGGCAAGGCAATGGTCTGTTGCATCGGCACGCTCACCACCGACAAGAGCTGTATCTGCAAGACGATCCATCTCCTGTTGCAAATCTAGAATGGTAATGTTATTAGCAAAAGTCCTTTTGATTATGCTGCTTGATAATGAGGTGGCATGTGAATATCAACGGGAACATACCGGTGATCTCATGCTGGAAGTAGCGGAAGAAGCGTTCCTTCAAGGAGATATCAGCTTTCGAGACTATCTGATTATCCGCCGACAGTCGACGTAGGTGTTGTATCTCTGCATCAGCCATGATGTCCGGGTGTAAAAGAATTCAGGATTGAAAGCGGAGATGAAAGATTGGGGAAGGTCGAGACTCTGAAATGGGAATGTAGCAATGACGTCGATTCCCTTGATCATACCACCCCGCAATTGAAGCCAAATCAATCAGACCCTGACTTCCAGAGCTTCCAGGCCTATTTGCGACTGATGATTGGCACTGGGATATAAGCAAAAAATTGCAGTATTTCCCCACATTCAATTTTCTTTTAATATTTATATCAATCTTCTCGGGCTCGAAATCCAAAATAAGTTCGGATATCCGGAAATTCGGGCTATATCAAAGTCAATCCCACAGTAGCCAGTTATCAAAACTTTTTTTTTTTTTGAAGTGACGGGCCTCAGACCTCAGATTGACGCACTGCAACTTCACTGTGACGTCGATCATCCCGCATTTCACGGAGGTCGGAAATCAGATGATCCGAGTGGATGTTCAGGCTACAAGGCACCAACTTGACTTTATACTTCGTCTTTTTGTACTGTGCCACATTTGTTATGTTACCTTGTAAGGGAAGATTAAATACAATGACAAGTTCCTCCAATCGAAGATATCGCAAGAATTAGATTTTTATTTATTTTCTATTACTAGATTGACACAGAATGAGATGATGAATTCCAAGTTTGATGGCACAAGGTAGACCCATAAGGCTCTTGCTGGTCTACCGAAAGATGTGAGAGCCTGGAGGGATGAGTATACTCCTTTTTGTGCATAGGAGGTTATACAGCGTGAGCACTGGACTAAACTATTGTAACGTAAGGTGTTGCTTAGTTGTACAAGCACTTCGAAGCTACCCAAATGATACCGTGCACGAGGTCGTCCTAGCTAAGAAGCTCCCTGTATCCGGGCTAATACACATCACGGAATCTAACTCGCAGAGAGCCAAACAGAAACATATAACCCCTGTACCGAGTATAAAAATGATGTATGCCTTAGGTAGTAGTACGTAGACGGGTAGTTTCTCTCGATGGACGATTCTTATTATTGGTGAGAGCAATAATCAACCGCAACTTGCATGATCGCATTCAAATTGGAAACGATCTGATGTTTGTATTCATTTTAAAGTTAACAAATGTATACCTATCTCCATTCAGAATTTAGACATATATCGATTTCAATATATCCTGTGCCCTCTACAGGCACACCGGCGTATCTGGAGCAACAGTCCACAATTCTGTCATGCGTCTAGATGCACCTGCCCGGGTATACTGGTAGTGATGAGAATACTGGTAGTGATGAGAATATTTATCCTAGTTTATACAAGTGAACGTCGGCTCGGTAGTTGGCAGATCTCGGTGACTATCATATTGGTGTGAAACGTCGCACTGTTGTATTCATACTTGGGATCGACGTCACACATATCCTTTTAATACCTAGCTCGGATAGTTGTGGTCACTTACTAGATGGCAACTGGGTCTCTTTGTGGATGTCGATACATTTCCTTCCCATTCGTCTAGAAAGAGATATATTTACACAGTCTGGTTGCTCCAGCGTGGCATTTATTCGCCATGCTAGTTTAGCAAGAATTTAATAACAAAATGAGACTTCAATTTCCGTTTCTCCAGGCTCTGGTCCTTGTGGTATGCTATATCCAGTTGACGATCGCCGTTGATTCCAGTCACCAGCAGGTTGAACAGCTAGACATGGTACCGGATGGCTGGTCGAGAGGGGATACACCGTCGGCCTCCAAACTTATAAAATTCCGACTAGCGATCACCCAGCATAATGCCGGAGAGTTCGAGCAAAAGGTCATAGATCTCTCAACCCCGGGCCACGCGAGCTATAGTCAACATATGAACAGAGACGAAGTGAAGCAATTCTTGAGTCCATCTCCTGCCATTTCAGACCGGATTATCGCATGGCTACGGTCAGAAAATGTTCCAGCCAGTTCTATCAACTTAGAAGGCCATTGGATCTCGTTCACAGTTCCAATTTCCCAGGCCGAGCAGCTGCTAAAAACAAAGTTTTTCTACTTCTATCAACAAGACAAGCAAAGCATCGCCATTCGAACTCTTGGCTATTCCGTGCCCAGGGCCTTACATCCCCACATTCAATTGATTCAGCCTACAACTCTATTCGGCAACCTTGTACCTCAAAGAAGCTTCACTTTCAAACCGAAGACAGTGACATCCGAGCAGTTAGCCGCTGGGTGCGATATAACTATCATACCAGACTGCCTTCGGGACCTGTATAAAATTGATAACACAACCACCAGACCCGAATGGCGGAATCGGCTGGGGATATCTGGTTTCCTAGAACAATATGCTCGCCACGCTGATTTTGATGATTTTCTGCGTCATTACGCCCAAAGCCACACAGACGCAAACTTCAGTGTCGTCTCAATCAACGGCGGCCAGGATGATCAACACTCCATGTCCGATAGTGTCGAGGCAAATCTAGATGTACAGTACTCAATCCCGCTGGCGGATGAAGTGCTAGCAACATTTTATAGTACCGGGGGGCGCGGTCCTATTGTCCCCGAGATAACTCATCCAGACACTACCGAATCATCAAATGAGCCATATCTTGAACAGCTACATTACCTCTTGAATCTCCCAGATGAAGAGCTCCCCGCGGTGATTTCCAATTCGTACGGAGAAAACGAACAGAGTCTTCCACCGTCGTATTTAAACGCAACTTGCAGCCTATTTGCCCAGCTCGGTGCTCGGGGAGTTTCAATACTTTTTGGTAGCGGAGATTCTGGTCCGGGAAGTTCCTGTGTGAGAAACGACGGGACAAATCAAACCAGATTTCTCCCCGGATATCCAGCTTCCTGTCCATTTGTTACAGCTGTGGGTGGAACATACGGCATCAATCCCGAAAGAGCGGTTTCCTTTTCTGGAGGTGGGTTTTCAGAGGTTTTCGCTCGTCCCCAATACCAGGACCAGGCAGTGAAAGGCTACCTTCGTCATCTTGGAAGTCGATGGAATGGACTGTACAATGCTACGGGAAGAGGGTATCCGAATGTATCAGCCCAAGCCGCCAATTTCATCGTTCGAGACCACGGCGAGTGGATCTCGGTCGGCGGTACAAGGTTTGTCTTTGGCAGATTTTCAGAGAGAACAATGAACTGACGGCGTACAGTGCTTCAACACCAGTGGTTGCAGGTATCGTTTCTCGGCTCAACTCTGCCCTTATTGCGCAGGGTAAACCTCGGATGGGGTTCCTGAACCCATGGCTTTATAGCCATGGGCAAACAGGGCTCACGGATATTGTTCTGGGCAGCTCCACGGGCTGTCAGCGGAATCTAGGCGATGCTCAGGTACGGAATGCCAGCTGGGATGCCACCGAAGGGTGGGATCCGGTGACAGGGCTAGGCACACCCTTGTTCCGTACACTTGTGAAATTGGCATTGTCAGATGACCATGTGTAGACATATAAATTTGAGTAATATATGGCTATTGCAGACACTGAGTCATTCTGTGGTTCATTAATAATCCAACAAGCAAACAAAAATTAAATAGCCTTGCTTGTGGTAGTAGTAAAAGGGTCAACATCCAGATCAGCGATTATTAAAGTGCCCACACGTGACGACAAGCTGACCGCCTACTGCAGCTCCGTCATGAGCATCGGAATGTCACCAACAATCATCAACCAAAACTCGAACCCTCTATTGTCTCCGCCGTTTCAATTACTGCCCTCGGCATAATCCAGTTAGGCTGCCTTAGTACCTTTCAGCATTGTCCTGAACCCACACAACCTCCGCCATGTCCGATCTACAGTCCCTTGTGTCAGAGCTCCACGGTGCTATCGAGCGCAAACAGTTCGATGCCGCCAACGACCTCCTCAGCCGTGCCAAGCGAACTCTTCTTTTGCAAAATGCTCTGATTCCGACTTCCTCCACACCTCCCCAGCTTGTCGTCCTTGCGCGCCAAGTCCTTGAACTCGGAGCACTCGCCTCCATCCGCCAGACCGATGCCCAGCTATTCACACGGTACTACCAGCAACTGCAGCCTTTTTACGATCTTGAGAGACATGCCGGTCTGCCCGGGCAGAGCTCTTCGGAAGTCGACTTCAGCACTAGCCAACGCAGCAAGATTACAGGACTGTATCTGCTTCTTCTCTTGAGCATGGGCGACAGTGCCAACTTCCACACAGTGCTAGAGGGATTGGTGGAAGAGGCGAGTTTGAAGGGTGGTCGCGTTGAGGATGATGCGTGCATCAAGTACCCCGTTGAGCTGGAGCGCAACTTGATGGAGGGAAGCTACGACAAGGTGTGGAGAGAGACGAAGTCCGAGCGTGTTCCATCGGAAGACTTTGGTCTGTTTTCGAATGTAAGTTGCATGCGTGCTTAGTTCGCAATTTAATATATCGGTTGGCAAAGATACTAATCAGAAGCTTTATAGGTTCTCGTCGGCACTATCCGCAATGAAATCGCAGGTTGCTCAGAGAAGGCATACCCCTCTCTCCCCATTTCCAACGCCAAGAACCTCCTCTTCCTCGAGTCTGAAGGTGCAGTGATCGAATTTGCCAAGCAGCGCGGCTGGATCCTCCGAGACGGCCGCATATACTTCCCTGTTGAGCCCGAGGCGACTGCTAGGTCTGAGAAGGATATCCTAGTGGCTAGCGGCACCGTTATTGAGAATGCCTTGGGTTATGCTCGCGAGCTGGAGACTATTGTCTAATTAAACGCTCAATGGATCAATTGGAACGATATATTTTCTTCGGATATGCTTTTTTCTTGTCTTCGGGCGCGGATGTACTTGTATACCTGTTGCTTATGCATCTGCTTTCTCTAGCGTGTTCATGACCACAATCATGTTAGAATAATTCCGGCTTACGAATTTCCAGTAGCATTTCAGCCAACGCCCGGGCGTAGACTACCTGAACTCGCACATGTTAAGGCCTCAGCATCTGGAGGGACTTCCAAATCGGCATGGCTTTTTTTTTATTTGCTTATAGATCAACAGTCCAAACACAGAGCCTGCGATCATAGAAACTGCTTGAGACGCACAAAATCTCAGAAGACTCAGTTGTTTCCTGTGCACCCTCCCACACGCCACTGGCATAATTCATACTCTCATGCTCGGTAAACTTCGCCAGAACCTCGATCCCCCAATTCGGAGCCCCATCTTCATGCTTGCACGTAATCCGTACAAGCCTCGTCCCAGCATGCATGCAGCTCGCCAGCACCAAAAAGTGGATCTCAGATACATTCGACGGGTCATCTGAGACCAGAATCCTCGTCGTATTCAGCAACTGTAGTCGCCAAACCCCACCATCAAGACCTTCTTCAGCGAGAACCTCTCCCCTCCGGGTAGCATGATACACACGAAGACTCTCGTCATAGCATCCCGTCAGAAGAACCGGGGCATCATCAACCAAGGGAACATCAAGAGGCAAGATAGCAGTGACACCAGCAGTGTGGTGGCGAGCTCGATCATCATGCTCTAGTAGCATGGGCGAGACATGCTCGTCTGGATCTTCCAATGCGGCGGTATTATCGAATCGGCGCGTGTGCAGTGAGCCGAAGTCATTACCCGTGAACATGAACGGGATCGCGGATGGGTTCTGCGTCTCAGCATCTGGGGTTCCCTTGCTTGTTGACAGTGCAACAAACCAGACTTCGATCATCTGTTTGGCTTCATATGTGCCCCATTCTTCTAGACTTTCCTCTTGGCGGATATCGCCCTCTGTCCCGAAGACGGCTGTCCAGCTATCTGAGAATGTGACGGCGAAGCCATCTGCTTCGGGACTGGGGAACCAGTTTTGCGGTGCCCAGGCGAGGAAGAGTGCTGGGATTGATGGGTCTTCGTGTACTTGCTTCGTCCATAGTTGGGTGATGCTTGGGCTTGCGGATGCGTCTCCGGTGGTAGAGACTTGGAATAAAGACACTGAACCCACGCTGCTTGCAATTGCGAATAGATTCTTGTGTCTTGGGTGGAAGTGCAGGTCAAAGACTGCGTATGGGACGGCAATTCTTTGGATTTGGGATCTAAGAGCTGTTAGTGGCTTCGTTATGAGGGTATTGTACTCGTTCTCTGGCTGACTGTGAAGGAATATGATTTATTGTGGTTGGCTTACAATGTTTTGCTAAAAGGGTCTAGTTTCCATAGTTGTAGACTCCCAGTTTTTGACTGCTTGATTTCTCCATCTCCTGTTTTGTTCTCTGATAGAAGGTAGGTGCCCACGATGAAATGGTCTGGGACCTCGGGGCAGAACTCCAAACAACTGGGTGGCTGGTCTAGAAAGACCGTAGTCGCTGACTGAGGGTGTTGAATGCTTGTCATTTTGATCTAGTCCGAGTTTGGAATGATTCTAGACCTTGCAAGTCTCGGAGTTTAGTCGTCGACTCCGGAGGGCCGGAATGTGGCGTCTGGATATGCCCGACAAGATGACGGCAGATGGGGCCTATCAAATATCCGGGTTGCGTGACACACTATTTTCACTCTGATAATGCACTGAAGGAGATGGGACCGTTTGACGATCCAGTTACTCTCGCATTGTTACATCGATAGGCTTCGGAGTCAAAAATCACATAGTGGGGCGGTGAGAATCCACTTTGAAGTCAAGGATGTTTCTACAGTACGGAGTCTAGTTTGGATATGGACTGAATATGTACAGTTGGCGTTTTATATGTACAGTTATGGAGTGGTAATGCCGAGTTCGGAGTATCCAACCAATAAAGCCTACTATCCATAGTAATTTCGTAGAGTCACATACGACAATGTCGTCGCTATATATAGTTCCTACTAGGATGCCATGTTGGAGTAATTACACTTTGCGGAGTTACTCCGGAGAAAGTAGACATTAGTTAGGGAGTAGATAATATTGAATACAACAATACGGTCCTACAGCATATGTGAAGAGCGGCTGGTATACGTCCTCGTTGGCTACGTGCAGCAATGAGATCGGTCTCACGCATGCCCGTCTTACGCCCGTGTCTTATCCCTCGAGCCATTGTTTCACTGCATTGCATGGCCCCATTTTTTTAACCCTGTGAAACATTCAGCCCTTTAACAACGTCCGATAAAAGGGTCCTGGCATGCAAATTCTACTATCTGCGTACATAGTCGTAATGGGGACACAAGAACGGGAGTTCCGACGGTTACCGACGGACTATATTCGACTACTCCGTAGGCACATTGGCAGATTTTTGTAATAGCTTTAGACTCATGGGGTAAGTAGATCAATCTTGATCGAAATACGAATGTCACGTAAGGTCTTGAAGTTCCATTCGGGACACTGGTGCAGGGAGTGTGCGCGTGCAGTATGTACATAAGACTTCGGATCTGCAGCAAAGGGCGTGAACTCTTAAGTATGACACACAAGTTGATATTTCTGTATTGTCTTTCTTGTAGTAGTAGATGTAGATGCGTTGAAGATGCATCAGAGTGCATTGAAGGTACATTTGATGCGTCGATCACGATGTTCAGCTTAAACGGGAGGGCGATCTGAATTGACTCATTGCCAATAAAAAGCCGCTAACGACACGAGAACGAGAAAATCAAGGTAACTAAAGAAACAATCATTTTAATCTCCAGCTAGCTTAATGCAATGGTATCCCATATGGGGTCCTACCGCCTAAGAACTACTTAACTAATTTCTTCTCTGCCCCCACTTTTTCTTTCGTCTCTTGTCAAGCACTGAATATATTAAAATGGACGATACAAAGCCATGGGGCTATAAATGGCGTTCATCTCGACTGCTGGTGGTTTCGTCCATCACAGTTGCCTTATTCGCAGGTATGTCTGGCTGTTTCATTTACTGAACACCTTTTTTCACATCTGAGTCACACTAACAATCCATTAGAGACATTTCTCTATGGGTTTCTTACTCCGATCTTGAGTTATATGCTTGAAGAACGACTGCATCTTGATCCATCACAAACTCAGACGTACACCACAGCATTGCTCACCACACATGGTTTCATTGGTCTCGTCTCTGCTCCGATTGTCGCTCACCTTGCCGAGAAGACTTCGAGCCAAAAGAAACCACTATTGATCGCCCTGGCAGGATGTTTTGTGGGGACTCTTATGATTGCTCTTGCCCCATGTGGTATGAACACCTTTAACCTTGATCACAACTTTTGGAAGCTAATCATCGTGGACAGTTTGGATACTCTTCGTTGGTCGCATCCTGCAATCCATGGCGGGTGCCGCCACTTGGGTGGTTGGATTTGCTCTTTTGGCAAACAATGTGGATAAGAAAAATCTCGGACAGTCGATGGGGATGGCCATGTCATTTGTAACTGCAGGAATGGTTGGCGGACCAACAGTGAGTGGCGCAATGCTTCAGTTATTTGGCTACTGGATCGCCTGGTCACTTCCCTTGGTCGTACTTGTCTTGGATATCGTTGCCCGTCTGGTTATGATTGAGCCTGGACTCAAATCTCCAAAAGCTGCAGGCAAGTCGGTTCTCAACAATGACGGGGGCCCAGAAGAATCGACTGCTCTACTCTCTGATGCACCGTCTATCGCCAAGCCAGACGATTGTAGAGCGGAGAACAAGCACGATCTCAAACATGAATACTACAGAGTTATGCTCTCCGATCCACGTGTTTTGACTGCATTGGCCAACGTTGTTGTTGTCTCCTCTCTCATGTCCGGCATCAACAACACTCTCCCGGTTCACCTGAGAGAAGCATTCGGTTGGAAGAGTTTGCTCATTAGTATGATGTTCTTCTGTCTCCAAGTCCCGAATATCGTCCTCAGTGGCCCATCCGGATGGCTTCGTGATCGAATTGGAATACGGGGACCTACCGTTTTCGGTTGGCTTGCGATGATCCCTCTAATCTTACTTCTGGGGATTCCCGGAGACCCCCACTTCCCATGGGCCGGAGGAGATACCGCTGGAAAGTCGGTCTTTACCAGCAGTTTAATTGCTTTGGGTAGTATTCTACCTCTTGTGCGCGGTGTAGGAGCCGTGC
This sequence comes from Penicillium hordei, assembly GCF_028827395.1. NCBI lineage: Eukaryota > Fungi > Ascomycota > Eurotiomycetes > Eurotiales > Aspergillaceae > Penicillium > Penicillium hordei. The sequence continues at coordinate 1,330,388 of NW_026623146.1, read as the reverse complement.
AACTGGCCTGTGAGTGATTCTTTTTTATTTTGTGTTGTGCACCCCTCGCTAACATGTGTGACTTTTTTTTCAATATAGATGTTGTCAAGGACATGGAAGCCAAAGACGCGCATATGTTCGAGGCCAACAGAAGCAACCTGCGAGTCTTTTCCATGACCGAAGTCGGATTTAGTCTCGGTATGATGCTTGGGCCTTTGTTGACCGGCTCGTTATTTGAATTAGTTGGCTTCTTTTATATGACTGTGGCACTAGGTGAGTCACCCAGTCTAATATCTTATTGTTCAATTTACTCACCCTGGGCAGCTATTACTTGCCTCATCCAGGCCGTGATTTCCTGGCGTTGGTTGGATACCTTGCCTGGGCCCGAAGCTCCCGAAGCTTCAGTTTAAAATATTGGAATGGTTGATCATATATGCGTTGGAATGAGCCCTAGAAGGCGTTTATCGTGATGCGAATACTTTAGCAAGGTTGATTAAGATATGCTTCAGGATACATCTGAGATAGAAGATAAAATGCATAAATATCAGTCAACGAAGTGCAAAGTTGGTCTATATTAATATTTCTATTAGAGTCGGGAAAGCAGTTGTACAATCGGCGATTCGTGGTTGGTGAAGATAACGGGATCTACCCCGCGAGATATAAAGTGGCAGTTCCTCCATCTCTCTCAGAAGCACCATACAACAATGACCGAGTCAAAGACTGAGAGCTCACAGCTGGCCGACTGTAAGAATATCCCGATTATCGATCTCTCATATTTGGATAGTCCAAATTTCGATGAGCGACGGAAACTTGCTCAATCAATCTATGATGCTTGTACTCAGGTTGGCTTCTTTTACATCAAGGTAAGCGGCTTTTATCGTACTCTCGAGCTTCATCAGATATTAATATGCCTGTTCAGAACCATGGGATCCCAGAGGACAAAATCAATGGCATACACAGTTCCGCAAAGCGACTTTTCGATCTCCCCGAGGAGCAAAAGATGAAGTTCTATATTGGGAACTCTCCTGTACGTCGGCAAACTTGAACAAAGCAAGGATATACTAAGGTATACTAGAAATTCCACGGTTACAGCCCCCTAGGGGGTGAGAAATCCACAGGGACCGACGATGATCCAATTGCCGAGAAAGATGCAGTCAGTGCTCTCTCTGAAGCATTCGACATCGGATACGAAACTGCAATGGATCCTCAGAAATCGAAAGATGACCCTCTTCCCCATGATCCCTATGGGTTGTATGGAGACAATCAATGGCCTAGTCAAGATATACTTCCAGGCTTCACAGAGACCTATATTGAATATTGCGCTATGATGTTAGGACTCTGTCGGAAGCTGATGAGAATATTCGCCCTCGCTTTGAAATTGCCCGAAGGGCACTTCGATTCGATGACCACGAACCCAGGTGTCGCGTCTCGGATGATGCATTACCCACCTCAGCCTGTGAAGGAGGAAGTCCGTGAAGGGCTTGGGGCTCATACGGTAAACAATTAACCGAACTCCAGAAGAAGATACCGAAAGACTGATTTACTGGTCTACTGCTAGGATTTTGAATGCTTTACTATCCTCTCCCAGGGTAGTGTCCCGGGGCTGCAAGTCTTGAGTCACAGTGGCGAGTGGATACTGGCACCACCATTGCCGGGAACACTGGTTGTCAACATTGCAGATTGCTTGTCAATTTGGTAAGATTGGTTCGATCCTTCACGAGAGTGTATGCTGACTGGTTTAGGACGAATAAAAAGTTCAAGTCGACTATTCATCGCGTGACAAACTTGACCGGACAAGAACGTTACTCCATTCCCTTCTTCTTTGGGGTCGACTATGATACAACAGTGTCCGTTCTACCAAATTATATTTCGGACGATAGACCTGCATGCAAAGAGCCCTTTAAGGCAGGTGGGGTAAGTAATATAATATATCTAGTACCGGTGTGATAACTGATGAGAGAATAGTGGGTTCGCGAAAAGCTATCGAAAGCTTACCTTGGCTATGAAAGCTAGGGGTTGGTAGTGGATAATAGGTCTTTTTCGGATAGAATTTCTACCCTACTGTGTTGAACCTATACAAAGGTTGAAATATACAATTATGCAAATTCATATTATTTACCTGAGTCAGGGCGAAGACATTGGATGTATATCCGACATATACATGTTGTTCAAAGGCTTGATTAGTTTGTCCTATTTAGTCCCCTTGACCTTAATCCCACTTGACCTTGAATCAATGTCCTCCCAAGTTCAACCCAGCGGTGTCCCAATCCAGAAAAAGAGTTTGTAAGCATCAAATCCCGAGGGTAGGAACCCCGCACATGACGACGGACGGTTGCCTGACCACAGTGCCCTATAATAAAGTGCATCGAACAACATACGCAGCATCCAAGGTAAAGGTCATTGACTTCACAATGTCATTGCCATTCAGTACCCCGCCCTCGACGGCCACGGCTTCGCTCACACCATTCAAGGCCATCATCCCCGAAGCCAAACTCGTCGAGCTCGAGACGTTGATAAAGTTAGCGAAATTGGCACCGACTACTTACGAAAATTCTCGAACGGACGGTCGCTATGGTGTCACTACAGATTGGCTAGTAGCCATGAGGGATCAGTGGCTGGGGTCTTACCACTGGTAATGATACTTCAGCGCACCGTGCATGTGCACTACAATGCAATGCATATGATCTTGGACACAGGGCTAAAATGTCACACTAGGAAATCTTCCGAGGATCGAATCAATAGTTTCCCTCAGTATACGACCCAGATCGAGGGTCTTACGATTCATTTTGTAGGGTTGTTCTCGGAAAGGAAGGATGCCGTTCCTATCTTGTTATTGCACGGATGGCCTGGTAGGTCTATATCTTTCCCTTGATCCCATGACAAGTAAATAACCAATAAATGAAGACTGACTTGTTGTATCATAGGGAGCTTCCTCGAGTTTTTACCTATACTACAAAAGTTCCGAAAGGAGTACACGCCGGAAACCTTGCCTTATCACTTGATTGTACCTTCATTGCCGGGTTACACGTTTTCTTCTGGACCCCCACTGGATAGAGACTTTGGGACAGGTGAAACTGCTCGTGTATGTGATCAACTGATGAAAGGTCTCGGTTTTGAAAGCGGATATGTTGCCCAGGGAGGTGACATTGGAAGTCGGATTGCCAGACACTTGGGTGTGGATCATGAGAGCTGCAAAGGTATGGAACACTCATGATATGCATACTTCTTGGATTGAGCTTTTTCTGACAAGTTGCGATATAGCTGTACACGGTGAGTACTTTCATAAAGAATATCCGATGACTTGAATGCCAATATTATCTAGTCAACGTGGTTTTCATGAGAAAGCCGGACGGAATGACGGACGACCATCTGAATGCCTTTGAGATAAAAGGCATCGAAAGAATGATGAACTTTATTACTACGGGTGCAGGCTATGCGACTGAGCAAGGCACTCGACCCAGCACGATTGGGCACGTTTTGTCATCAAGCCCTATGGCTCTACTAGCGTGGTAAGCCGCGCAAAGCAAAGTGTAGTCGACAAGAACTGCAAAACTGACACCCGCAGGATTGGAGAGAAATTCCTGGAATGGGTTGACGAGCCGCTTGCCCCAGAGGATATTTTGGAGTCTGTCACCTTGTACTGGCTTACGGAGACGTTCCCCCGAGCGATCTATGCTTATCGACAAGTGAGTTTCCTCCAATGATCCTCGTCCTCCACGAGAAGACATCTGATGGGAATGAATAGAACTACCCTTCGCCGCCGGTTCCAACTTCCAATGACCCCCGTTGGTATATCCACAAGCCATTTGGATTTTCGTCTTTTCCTATGGAACTTGCTCCGCTGCCGCGCTCGTGGGTTGAAACCACTGGAGACTTGGTGTTCTGGGAGCAGCACCAGAAGGTATGCAATGCGGCAGTTAAACAAGAAATGAGGTTTGAGACTGACGCTGGTTTCCTACAGGGTGGTCATTTCGCGGCACTAGAGCAGCCTGATGAATTGAAAGCGGATCTGGTCAAATTCGTAGACCAAGTGTGGCCAGGTATTACTGGGGCCGAGTAAGCTAGGGCCAATATCCAGGGTAGAAAGGTAAGTATTAATATAAATGAGTTTATGTTAGGATATTTCCAGGGACTGCGATGCTATAGCAACGAGCAACGCCTGCGTAGAACATCCTTATTGCCTGAAAGAACCACTGCATCACTGCATAAATTTGCCATTAACTCCAAACAAAGATATCTCCATGAAACGTTCATATATTGGTGGATTAGTAAAGTAATTGAGGGTGCAGTCGGGAAATTCAAATACGGGTTGTTTATCAGATCGCGCCCACCTCTATTTAACTTCCCATCTCCAACTACATCCCAACAAGAACCACCGGAGCATCATATTTTTGTCCCCAGTGCCACCTAAACAATGACATCAACTACAGCAGCCGATGAAATATTATCCGACGAATCAAGCTTCTACGGTAACCCCATCAAATACCCCAGTCCACCCCAAGAACCCCATCTAATTCATACCAGGCGACGACGATGAAAAGACCCAATTGGAAGCATATGTCTCATCATACGACCCAGAGCCATTCTGGGTAGAAACCCACCAGAAGCTGCTATCAACCATCCAGCAGCAACTGCGCGCGCCGCCGACACGCGCAACGGCCACATCATCAGACATATCAATGGACGATGCATCCCCAGAACCAGGCATAGTACCACGCAACCAGCGCGGGAAGACCGAGCCTATAGCTCGCTTTTTATCGCGTCTTCCGCCCTCAGCAACAGAAGCCGCGGACGTAGGCCCCTGGATCTGGATGTTCAATCCGCACATGCCCTCCAACCAGAATGGGGATGGGGATGTTCCCACCCTGCTTCGAAAAGGCAGGGAGATTCTTCAGGAGTACGAGAATGAGAGTGCGGTTTTGCGCGAGGCGCATGATAAATCTGGCGCGAAGACTACGGCTTCCTTGACTCGTAAATTGAATCCGATGCGGAAGAAGCTTGAGAAGAGTATCCTTGATCTCGCGAGGGAGACTGGTGTTACCAGTGGGAAGTGGATGCTTTTTCCGACTGCGGATCAGGTTGATGAGCTTTGGGGAGGAGTTGTTAGGGCGATGGAGAAGGGGGAGCTTGGGAATGCGGCGAAAGTTGCTACTGACGGTGGGGGTGGAGAGAGTCGTTTGATTTGTGTTTACACGGATGATTTTGGGGATGTTGAGGATGTTAAGCGGGTTGTCAGTAAGTTGGTTGATATTGGGCTTGTTGGGAAGGGGCCTCGGTCTGTTTACTACAAGCCTGATGCGTTTACTCATCTGGAGATTAACTCTAAGAATGAGTATGGGCTCAAGGCGAGTATGTATTCGAGTCGGGAGGTGCTTGAGGGGAAATAGGTGGAATTATGGCTTGTTGGGGTTTGTTTATGACTGATGGGGATATGATTGACGATTAATGTTATGCTGTAGTGGGTATCTCTGAACGCAGTTATCTACATATTTATGATACTTGATGTGTTTCCGGGCCATAGAGAGGGTAAGCTGTATGCCCAAGGCATTCCCAGAAGCCGAGGCAGCGGTGATTTCGTGGGGTGTTCGCTAGGACTGGCTGGAGGCAGGTATCGATTGATCATGTCTTGCATAGATCGGGAACGATTTATTTTCATGAATGAGCCAGCTCATTCATGGCCGCAGCTGTTGGTTCAGCCAGAAGTGATAGCTCACTTCAGCAGCAGTCCATTGCCGAGGAGCTCCAACCACATGGATTATGGCCGAAGAAAGGTGTGTAAGGAGGTGTTCAGCCATCGTGACGTTCCCTGTTCATGACTTTCTCACACCCTCCCCGAATCTCAGCAACCCCCTTAACATCACCCCAAGCGTCGAGTAAATGCTGAATCTCTTTCCAGTCTTTCTCCGCATCCTCTTGTTTATCCTCCGCCACGAGCTTCTCCAATCTCTGCGGTGCAGCAAGCACCCACCGAACAGTATCCTTCTCGCGCTTCTGAGTTGAAGCTTCGTCTTCCTGTTTCGCTTCCTTCATTCGGCGGCGCTGCTCCTCACCTTCCTTAATGAGCCCACCAGCAGTCTCAGCAACAAAAGCAATAGCCGGACCAAGCGTTTTCGTCATAGTCAACGGCGCACCGCGATCATCCATACTACGCCGCATTTTCCCAATTGTCTCCACAGCGCGGATCAACTTCGAGTAGTTATCGTAGACCAGCGCCTTCCGCTCTCCGTCGAGAGTGCGGATATCCCCAACCAATGTATTCTCAGCCTTGAGCACCGTAGATAGGGACGACGATGACAAGAGATGCTCGACATACCGCTGCGGGTCGAAGTCTGCACTGTCGAGCTCCGTTCCTGATCCTAGAGCGGTTGGGTCGGAGATATCTCCTGCATCTGTGTTCCGCGGCACACTCCGGGAGCGAGATGGGTCTCGGGAGGCAGATGTGTCTGCTCCAGGAGGTTTGAGGTTGTAGTAGTCTCGCAGGGCGCTGCGATTGCGTCGCAAATGGAGTGAGGGGGAGAGAGCTCGTGCGGTGGATGGGGTAGATGCGGCGCTGAGCCCCCCGCTGACATTGGTGTTCGAGGCATCGAGTGATGGGCGGGAGGAGGCCGGGCCCGGGGAGTGGGCTCGAGAGGAGGCAATGGACGGACGTGGAGATGATAGAGTCGACATTATGGTAGGTTTTTAAGGGAGGTGTATCGGAGTTGTCGGAGGTGAGAGCGTCGGGCCAGGTCAATTGCTTTAAGCGGTGGTCTGTGCTTTGGTTTTCGCGTTGAGAGCTTTCCCAACTTCCAAGCTTCTCTTTGGTTTACCATACGCGCCAATATGATCCTAAGGGAATCCAACACACCATGACTAGTCCCGATCAAATTGCAGCCCAAATACTAAGCACAAAATCCCTCTCAGTCGCCCAACCCTGGCTCAATGCCTTCCTATCGTCATCCAACACAGCACAACGCAATATCCCCCCCTCGGCTCTCGCAAAGACGGCTATATTCCGTCTGCTCGCCTCTGATATCCAAGAATCACTCTCCAAACACAGATCCTGCGTGCTACCAGTCGACATTCACGACCCGACAGTCCAAGAACGACGGCTGCAAGGCTCAATCCCCGTGCAAGTGCTAGATATCGAGGACATTGGCACGAGTCTATGGAGCCAGATCGAAGCGATTGAACGTGTTGAGCGCGGCGAGGCCATCCATGGTCGCGAAATAGTGCGCACAATAGCTGTAGGCGAGGACCCTGAGGCGTCAGAAAACAACCGCGCAAATAATAACCCTGCGAACGGTGCTGCGAGTGCGTCGGGGAACAGTGGGTATGGGCCGCACCGGCTGATTCTTCAGGATGTAGCAGGGACTATGGCTGTGGGTGTTGAAATGCAACGTATTGATGGGATAGCGTTGGAGAAACTTGCTATTGGGGCGAAGCTATTGCTCCGTAATCCATCTGTTGCGAGAGGTATGGTGCTGCTTTCTCCGGGGTCTGTTACTTTGCTCGGTGGCAAGATTGAGGCTTTGGATAAACCGTGGAGGGATGGTAGGAAGGCTAGGTTGCTAGAGAAGACGGCAGGTGTTGAGAGAGAATGAGAACAGAAGTCATCGCGGACTCAATTGGCTAAACAGCCGGCGGAGTGTGGTTCTTTTATTACGCATTTTATTATTAAGGTATGGGATTTGCATTTCTCTTAATTTATCATGAATACATTTCTTGTGTTGAATCTGATATTGTCATGTTCATTCGCTAAAAGCTGATGTGCAGTTAAAAAGTAGATACACTGTGCGTCGAGTTCACCCAGCCCCCGCGCTTGTATAGCGCTTGTGTAGCAGGGTAGTTACCTCATGGTCCGATTACTCCGGTCCGTGGCCTGTACAGCGCTTCCATGCCAGGAAAGGTTTCTCATCGTCCGAATCCTCCAATTTATGGCCAGTGCAGCGTGTCCACATGTTCCGGGTAGGTACATTATGATTCAGTTCCTCCCACCCAGTACGTTTCCATGGGGCAATCATGATCGCTCGGAAAGCGTCACCGACCTTGCCAGTTTGCGCGTAGGCTTGGCTGAGCTCCTCGGCCCTAAGATTACCGTAAGGAGGCACGCTCCGTAGAGCGCGTTTGATAGTCATGGCGGCTGGGTACGGGTTTCGCGACGCTGCCGACAATTCCATCCATCCGGCAGATTGGCCGGGTGTAAGCATTACAGCAGTAGTGGCATCGCCAAGACGCCGGACGCTTTCGGGGACGGCTGCATTATCGTTGAGTCCCATTGCTGAGATGGCACTCAGAAGTTTGATGATTTTCGCTCGGTCGTGGACATCGATGTCATCACGCGAGATCATGCTATTGAGGTCTGATTCAACTGCTTCAATGGCGTCCCGGTCCGCATCGAGAAGAGCGATGGCACCCATAAGGGTGACTGCTCCGATATGGCTAGGGTGATTCATCACGCAGTCGAGCAGTTGCTCGCGAGCAACAGACCGGTTCTCCTCACCACCCTTGGCCCACAGGACCTGGGCAAGAAGGCAGACAACATCCGGAGCATTCTCTGCTTCTTCGAGGGCGTCGCGGAACATATCGATGGCTTGGTCCATAGACTTCAGGTTGTAATGTGCTAGACCAGCGGTCAGGTGCGCAGACAGACGAAGCTTCTTGCAGGCTTCGGGGTCGAATTTCTCCGCGTCTTCCTCCCCAGAGAGAGAGAGCGCGAGCTCGGCCTTCTCGGCCGCCGCTTCATAAGAGTGGCGTGCAAGCAGGACACGAGCCATATCTGCGTTTGCTTGGGCATACCTCGAAAGAGAAGCTGGTGACTCGGTCTTTTCGAATTCGTCTTCCATGCCTGAACAGACAACCTGCAATCCAGACTCGGCATCTGCAGTCTCGCCCATTCTCTCTGCCAACAGGGCGGAAAGATGGACAAACGGCAAGTTTGACGGATCTTGGATGCAGAGTTGGTGCAGTGCGAAGAATGGCTGAATGAGTTCGGCCACGTTAGAGGATGAGGCATCATTGAGATGATCAAAGTGGGTCAGGCTGAACTGGCGCTTAGTGAGAATATCGGACGAGTTTGAGATATCAAAGGCATGCTCGAAATAACCCCTCGCCTCCTGTGTCTCGCCAACATGAAGTGAAACGAAGCCTTGGCCCACCCAAGCCGGTGAATAGTCTGGGTCAGTGGCCTGCGCTCGCAAGAAGGTCTTGTATGATATGTGGCCTTCTTCATAAAGGAGGTAGAGTGCTCCGAGATTTGTCCAGACTTGTGCATTGCGTTCATTCAAATGCAAACTTCGGACGAACGCATGCTGCGAGACCTTCGGACTCATGATTGCAGTGACGACACCCAATGCGTTCCAGAAATCGGCATTTCCCGCCTCTAATTCGATTGCTCTCTTGAAGCAGCGCATGGCTGCTTTGATGAACTTGCGAGACTTCTTGCCTTTCTTGGTCGAGTCCAGCTGCACATTGCAATAGGCCAAATATTCAGCCCAACCAAGGTTGTACCAGGCAACTGCTTGGGAGTGAACGTCATGCACGGAAGCGTGGAGTGCACGTTTAAAAGCGATTATGGACAGGTGAACGTAGAACTCAGATGGCATTGACTCTTCACTTTCATTGGCTGCGAGCCAATCAGTTCCGACGCCATCAATATCGGTCATGACATCAAGGGCCATAGGGTCGAGTTCGACCGCCAGTAAAGCCTTGCAGCTGGAAGCAGACAGCTTTCCAGTCTTGGCCTTCATGTAGGAGAAGTTGGAGAAGGCATCGCCTACAGCCTTCCACAGGTTGAAGATGTCGCTTTTGATCTGCGCCAGCGAGCTGGCCACCGAAATAGCTTGGTATGCGAGCTCTGCCGCATCATTGAAGAGACCTTGGCCAAGGCTCTTCGCCGAACTCTCAGTCAGGGTCTGAAGAAGCGCGAGAGTCACACCAATGTCACCAGGCCGGGATTTCAGGACATCTTCGTAGGCAGCGATGGCGTCGTCATACTGGCCAAGCTCCCGCCTGACGTTTGCCAGCATATACCTTGCAAACCATACATGTTCCTTGTCTTTATCTGAGAGCGCTGGTTCCAATAGTTCTGCTTGCTCAAAGGCCTTGGTGGCGGCGTTATATCGACCAGAGTGGTGATAGCTTTCGGCAAGACCGACCCATGAGTGGTAATCTGTTGGCGCGAGTCGAAGCGCTGCTTGGAAGGACACAACACTTTTGCTATATTGTTGTTTGTTAACCTGAACCGACCCCAATGCCGCATATGGCCAGCTGAACCCTCGGCGCTTTGAACCAGGGGAAGGCCTAGCCTTGCCGGAGTCAACCACCCGCTGCGCAACTGCTTCAACAAGGTCCCATTCCTTCGAGTCGGCAAAGCCCCTGGCAAGACGCTCGGCGGCTTCGATCTCAGAGGCTGACAGTTCAAATGCCTTGTGGAAGCATCTGCGAGCTCTGGCCTTATCCTTCTTGTAGTCTGCGTAGTAGAAGCCAAGGATGGTGTATGCTGGAGCGAAGTTCATATTCGCCTGGATGGAAGCAAAGAGACTAGCATAAGCACCACTCCGATCTTTGCGCGCAGCTGCGGACGGATCAAGCTCCCACTGGCAGTAACCAATGCGGTAAAGAAGCTCGGATTTGAACTCCCTGTTGTCGGGTTGAGCTTCTTTCAGGTCCTCATGCGCAGCCTGAAGACTGACTAGGCCACCTTCAAGGTCGCCGCTCAATGCTTCACACCAAGCAAGCTCTCCGCGAATCTTGAGATTAGCAGGATCGCGTTCAAGTGATCGCCGCAGGAAGTCAACAGCTTCTGCGTAGTCTTGATCCTCTTTCAAAATCAAACCAATCCCAAGCAGGCAATTGGAGGAGGTTGGGTTCCGTTCGAGGATGCCCTCAAAGATCTTCTTCGCATCCGGGTGATATCGGGGGGATTGATAATAGATCATGGCATTGGCAAGTGCATTGTTCAGGGAATCAACGGTGTTGGGGATCTTGACACCACTGTACTTCACCAACTTCTCAATGTACATCAACCCCTTACGAGCAACATTGACCACGCTCTCATACTCTTCGAAAGAGAGGTAGACATTTGCCATGATACGGTGGGCAATAATTGAATCTCGAGCGGAATCCAAGCCCGTGACCATAAGGACGAGAGGGTCTTGAGGAGCAGTTTCCCCATCATCAATTTCGTTACCAGGCTGTGTAGCTGTGATTTCCCTGCTATCCTTGCCATCTTTGTCTTTTGTTTCGTCCGAAGGGTCATTGGGAAATGGCGATAGTCCGCTCAATAAAAATCCTTTGAGGACCTGCGAGAGTCCAGATTCTGGGAAGAACTCAATGTACTCGCGCAGGTGCCCCACATCATACTGGGAGAAATCCTGAACGTCCAGCCACCCCAGGAAAACCTTCCATGCGGGTTCGAATGGATGTTTGATGATCACCATGTCATGTGCTGCCTTAAAAACAGCCGCTCTCTTCCCCTCCTTCTCGGCGTCAGGCAGAAATCCAAGTTCTTCATATGCACGCTGAAACAACTTCTCCTCGTACTGACGACGTTCCGTATCGTCGTTGGTCCAATCAATCATTCCTTGATAAAATTGGTCCAATCGGCTCTTGTTAGCAGCTTCCCTGCGAACTTCCTGGGTGACTTGTTCGATGCGAGCACCAAGACGTGTTCTGCGCTCTCCAATCTCACGATTGATAAACTCTCTTTCCTGGCGCTCGGTGATTTCGATCAATCGCTGGTATGTTTGGGATGGACGAGGTAACCGGCCCTCAAGGAAGTCATACAGAGGTGAGCCCGGTATCTGGAGTTCCAATGCATGCTTGTGTTGGGCTAGGGTCCCCTTGTTCTTCATTGTCTTTGTGTACTTGTTGATCAGATCTTGGCAGCGTTCCTTCTCGTCGCTAGAAGTTATTAGCACTATGTCCTTCCTACAGGAATTACAAAGGAATCAAGGCATACTTCTCGGCGAATATCTTTCCAAGGGCAATGACTGCCTTGTGATAACCAGCATGGTCACAGCCACCCTGTTTCTCGTACAGGGAGATCAAGCCCTGCCAAGCAGTTCTATCGCTGGGGTTGATACCTAACGCAGCATGATAGGCATTCTCCGCGTCATGGTTCTTATTTAATCGATCGCAGGCGAGACCGAGGAAGACATTCCTTAGAGAAAAAAAACCAAATTAGCCACGTTCCTTACAGAATCAGGAATCATCATACGCGTGGTAATTATTCGGGTCATTCTTGACAAGCTCCTTTGCTTTTGCAGCAGCAGCTTGGTAATCTTGCGATTCCAAAGCTGCTCGCACGGCTTTCAATGCCGCTTTGCTCGACATTATTCCCGTTGTGCAAAGGCAGCGGGGAGAAACCGTCTTGGTGGAGCAAAGCCGGTCGGCTAGCTCGCGATACGTCACTTCTTATCGTTATCGAATGTGGACACTGATGGTTCGAGCTGGCAATGAGCTTGCCGTTAGCTTGAAGGTTTGAATCGGTAAATAGAAGAAAGGAATTTACCTTGGAGATCTCACGGTGGACGTGCTGAGAACGAAGAACAATTCGAGAGAGTCAGGATCTTCTGCGAGGCTTCTGGGAGTGGTCAGAATCACGTGTTCTAGTGATTTGGACGAAGATATCGGGCAGCTCGGCACTAGTGACCTTCGTAAAAGGTTGCCAAGGCTCGTTCGCAAGCTATTTCAATACTGCTAGTCGAGTTAATCAGAAAGTCGTTGCCTGTCTCAAGATACCTACTTCCCGCGAGCTGTGAACTTTGCATACTTCGTTTCTTGACTTGCTCACCCTGAAGCATCCCGCGCGCGGCACTACGATCTCGTTCAACTTTGACCTTCGGTACCACTGGGGCAACTATGGCCCCTCTGCGCCTGAAAGTCGAGGGACAATCTTTTCGAGACCCCCACAACCGGGAGATTACACTAAGGGGGATAAACGTTGCGGGCGAAGCGAAATACCCAAAGACACCCGACATCCCCACATACATCGCCGACAAATTCTTTGACGCGGACAATATCTCATTCGTTGGACGGCCTTTTCCACTGGAGGATGCCCATATTCATTTCAAACGCCTTCGGAAATGGGGTTATAACACTATCAGGTACATCTTTACTTGGGAAGCCATCGAGCATGCGGGACCGGGAGTTTACGACCATGAGTGGGTTGAATTCACCATAGAAGTCCTCCGGATAGCTAAACAATACGATTTCTGGGTCTTTATGGACCCGCATCAGGATGTGGTAAGTTTATGTGAATCGCCCCAGCAAAGAACTTACAACCCTCATGCTAACTAACCCCCTCTTAGTGGTCTAGGTTCTCAGGGGGATCTGGGGCACCGATGTGGACGCTCTATGCAGCAGGACTAAACCCTAAAACCTTCAAGAACACGGAAGCCGCCTTGGTTCAAAACACATACGATATCCCCGCAGAGTTTCCCAAGATGATCTGGAGCACAAATTATACTAGACTGGTTTGTCAAACCATGTTTACTTTATTTTGGGCTGGACGGGACTTTGCTCCTAAGGCAGTTATTGATGGGATTAACATTCAAGATTATCTCCAAAACCACTTTATTGATGCGTGTGCATATTTGGCACGGAGAATTCATGAAGCGGGTGATCTCGATGGCGAAGTTATCATTGGCTGGGAAAGCATGAATGAGCCTCATCGCGGCATTATTGGTGTGCAGGACATTTCAGTAATTCCACCGGAGCAGCAACTTCAACTTGGTACTTCACCGACAGCATTCCAAGCAATGCTCACTGGCTCAGGCAAGGCCTGCGAGCAAACAACATGGGCGTTTGGAAACTTCGGACCTTATAAGACTGGCACAACTCTGGTGGACCCGGCAGGTGAGATAGCCTGGTTGCCAGCTGACCATGATGACAGCAAATATGGCTGGCAACGTGACCCTGGGTGGAAACTTGGAGAATGCATTTGGGCTCAGCATGGGGTTTGGGACCCGTCTACAGACACTCTTCTACAGAAGGATTACTTCTCAAAGAACCCCAAGACGGGCGCGCCACTTGACTATGAGAAATTCACCAACTCGTATTTCTTGGATCATTACCGAGAATATAAAAATGCCATTCGAGGAATTTGGTCCGATGCAATAATGTTTTGCCAGCCGCCTGTGATGGAGGTACCGCCAGATGTCAAAGGCACTGCTGACGACGACCCGAACATGGTCCATGCGGTTCATTTCTATGATGGGTTAACTCTTTTGACAAAGCATTGGTGAGATTGGGTGAAGGTTTTTTTAATTAAATGTCGGTGTACTGACTCCTGCAGGAACCGACTCTACAATGTGGATGTCATTGGGGTTCTCCGGGGCAAGTACCTCACCCCTGCCTTTGCGCTTAAGGTTGGCGAGACGGCTATTCGCAACTGTTTGCGTGACCAGCTCAAGTTCCTCCGCGATGAAAGCCGGAATTACATGGGCAATCATCCGGTGGTATTTACTGAGATTGGAATTCCGTATGACATGGACGACAAGAATGCATACAAGACCGGTGACTATAGTAGCCAAACCAGCGCCATGGATGCAAATCATTTTGCACTGGAGGGCAGTACGTCCAATGGCTTCACTCTGTGGGTATATGTCACACAGGTAGGTATCTTTGCCCCTCAAATCATGAATGATATTGACAAACCGTAGAATGACCACGGATGGGGTGACCAATGGAACGGGGAGGACCTGTCTATTTATTCTCGTGACGATCTAGAACTGCCAGCAGGATCCAACACACGGCCTCTTGATACCCATTCCCCGGCCTACTCCGAAAGCCAGAGTAGCGGAGCAGAGCCAAATGTTGGACCTCGTAATCTCAAGGGTGCTTTATCAACCCCTTCGATCTCCAGTGACCGCTCCCAGCCATCTCTCCGAGAGCAGCAAGGTTATCGCGCTGCAGAGGCATACCTCCGCCCGAGTCCAACATACGTGAGCGGGAAGTTAGATAGTCATGTTTTCGATCTCAAGAATTGTGCATTTACTCTATCGCTGACAGCCAAAGGGGCAACAACCGCAAATGCCCCTACCGAAATATACCTTCCTGAGTTCCATTTCCCAGAGAGCAACATCGCGGTTGCAGTCAGCGGTGGCAAGTGGGACATGAACGTCCAAGACATCCACGGTGTCAAGCTACAGCACCTGCGATGGTGGCATGCTGAAGGAGAACAAGACATCAAGATCGAGGGACTCAAGCGCAGACCTGGGGAGTTTGCTAATCCTGGAGGTGCTGATGTCAGCTATCTAGAGCAATGTCAGAAGGCCCAGTGTGTCATGATGTGAAGTTACTACTTCCAAGGTTATATTTCGAGAGCTGAAGTTCCTATTTGCCAATTTGATATCAATTGCTTCATTACATATATATCTTTCAATTTGTTTTTTTTTTCTATTGCCTCTCCAAACTTCAAAGGGTAAAAACTGGACAAAAGGCATCAGATGATTGTTTAAATCAAACTCGAAGGTACTTTTGAGTGTATATGTATGTGATAGGTCTATAAGTCGAAGTATACAACGACCGTGGGCATGTGAGATAAGATAAACAATGATGAGGGGCATTAGCTCGCATACTAGGCAGCTATGATGACACCAAAACAACGTTGATTAGCATAGAACAAAGAAATATTATAGCAATTGTTACCTAAATAATCATCTATAACCTTGAAATGCTTCAATCGAGTCCTCTATCTAGTGCATCGCAAGTGTGAGAGAAGAGCGGAGCATCAACGTGTGAGCGGTGTGCCCTGGTTGATCTTCAGGGAAAATTCTCAGCCCGACCAATTGTGTTCTGCAAGTATTCCCTCTCATGATCTCACTTCGCCAACTACCTACATTGCAAAAGTACCGATTTACAACTTCAAGTCCGATCCTCAACCTCGAGCCACCCTTCCCCCGGAAAGAGCGAGTGGCGCGTGCGGATGGCCGTTGCGGTGTCCGACTGCTAAACTAACACAGGACAAGTTCAACGGCCATCGAGTCTTACCTGCGCTCCTCTGACTATGAGACGCGGTCTACTACAGTGACACGAGACCGAGACTTCACTTTTTTTGTTCACCAAATACTCCTGCAACGCGTCGACAAGATGGCTGCGGAGGAGCTGTCGGAGGGCGGCATGGTCGACATCATCCGTGCTTTGCAACTCATTCACAACCCTGCATCGTCAAATGATATACGGAAGGAGGCTTCCCAGTTCGTGGAGAACTTGAAAGAGTCTGATGCTGCGGCGCGAAATGGCTTCCTTTTGGCTTCCCGTATGGAGCATGAGCCCGTTGTCCGATACTTCGGTCTTACTCTCCTCGATCATGTTCTTCGCCAATACAACTTTACGAACCCCGAAGAAGCCAAGACCTTACGCATGATGATTTTGCAACTCGCCGAGAACATCCGCCCCGAAGACCCTGCCTATTTCCGGAATAAGATCTCCCAACTGTGGACCGAGGCCGCTAAGAAGACTTGGGGGTTGGATTGGATGGATATGGATGCCAACCTGGTTCAGTTCTGGGGTGCATCTCTCGTTCACAAAGAGCTGGTTCTCGCTGTTCTTGAGACCCTTTCCGAGGATGTCTTTTTCCGAGAAGATACTGCCTCGTCGTTACGAGGAGGTGAGCTCAACCGGTCGCTCATCGAGATCTTTACTCCTGCAGGCATCGTGGAGCAAATTACTGGGGATAAAAACATCCCCACCATCCCACGCTGTGGACAGGAGGGCTGGCTAGTTCGAATCTGCGAATTTCTCGACAATTGCGTCCAGAATGTCTCTAGCTCGGAACAGGCTCGGGATGCGGCCATAAAAGCCCTGGCAACTTTGAGATCTGCCTTGTCATGGTCCATCTACAAAGGTGTTATTGCGTCCCAGGTTGTTCCCAGCATTTTCCGAGCTTTGCCTTGTCAAGACGACCAGGTGCTTCTCTCTGCAATCGAAGCACTTCATGCGCTCTATGGAAGAAATACTATCGGCAGCGAAGACTCGTACGAGCTGATCTGTTTGATCTTTGAGTCGGAATACCTGGTTGTTCTTCAAAGGCTTTACGAATGGTCAATCGTGGGCCCAGATGACGTTGATGATCCCAAATATCTTATCTCTAAAAAGCTTTCTGAGATGATCTCATATATCGCAGGATGCTTGGAAGATGACAAGTTCTTAGTCTCTACCATGGACCGTTTGAATCTGCCGCCATTCCTGCAATTCATGGCCAATATCATGCAACACCAGAGCTTGACGGTCTCCATACCTTGCTTGCACCTTTGGTCCCGACTGTTACAAAACTCAAAAATCAGTAACTTGGACTTTGTGGTAGAGCACACTCCTCAGTTCTTGAACATTTGCACTCAGAGGCTTCTTCGTTGGGAGTCTCTCCCCACCGAATCCGATGATCCGACGGTACAATTCTTGATCGAAGATATTGACACAGTTCCCGAACGACATGCTTTTGTCGGAAATTACCGCCGTTACTGCTCCTCGATTATCGAAATCATCACAGTCAAGCGTCCTCAAGAAGCGGTGCGTGAAATTCTCGCCCGGGTGGACACCAACCTCGATAACTTGTATAGCGGTGTTCAACCATTTAGCAGTGAGTGTTACCAGCCTACCGAACTATGGACTCAGCGGCTCATTCATTTTACAGTGTCAACTTTCTCCAAATCGTCGATCCCTCTCATGCGAGCGGATGCTCAATTCGCAGTGGTAGAGGCTGTCATCAAGGGTTACAACAAGTGGGTTTCGGCTCATGGAAAAGCACCCCAACGTGATGTGAGAAGATCAAGCAGAAAAATAATCATCGGTTGCTAATACGTAACAGGAGTCTAAACGAATGGAATTAGAACATGCGGTGGAAAACTGGGCTTCAACTCTAATGCAAAAATCTTTTGAGGTATGTCACTTTGCCCAATTCCAAGGAGATTCCTCCACTCATCTCTTCGCCATAGGATCCTGTTCTGAAACAAAGAGTCATCAAATTGGCTGTCGACATCTCTTCGAGGGCTTTGGACAATCATCCAGGATTTGCGCTCAAAGTTCTGGAACACATTCTTATGTCACGTCTACCAGATCAGTCCGAATACCCATTGTATTCCGAGGCTGTCAAAGAACTTCATGGATTGGCAAGCTCTGAACTTCGTCGGTTGGCTATGCGCTATGCGGACTACTTCTATGTATGTCAATCCTCACATACTGATCGTCCTGTACCCTCTAACCGTGCCCGCTGCAGACTTTCTATGACCTCCTTGAGCCAAAGATCAAAGAAATCACGCTGGCTAACCGCATTGATGACAAGTTGCAAATGGAACTGACTTCCATCTTGCTCATTATCATGTAAATTTTCTTCTGATTCCTGTTATCCGTCTCAATTGCCCAATACTGACTCAACACAGGCAACGCGCAATCAATGCTGATCCTTATCTGCGTCAAAATCGCCTTGCAGCCTTCCTCCAGCCGATCCAAGAGTCATGGCAAGACGACGAATTTCGTCAGAACAGCTCCACTTTCCCCGGGTTTTGTAATATGCTTGGATTGGAAAATGTTGGCCCATACATGCAATCCAAAGAAGCACAGAAACTGGCAGACTGGTCTGAGGTTGTCTTGGACGCCGAAGGAAGGTTAGTCCAAGAAGAGATGACCAGAAAATTTCAGGTAAGAAAAGCCAAATCTCATTCCCGTGATAGGACCAATCTGACCCATTATATTCCAGCTGTTGCCATTGCGTGGCACCAAGACTATGTTGGCTGTTTCCACAGATCGAGTCAAAAAGTCTACACCAGCCTATGTGACCGCTTGCGACATGTGGCACGAATTGATCCCTGTTATTCTTCCCACCTTGCTGCAGCTTGTCAGGTAATTTACTATGCTAATGCAGATTCATACCATCAAGCTAACTTTCAATTTCAAGACACGCCCATGCTTTCCACAACCCTGCCAATTGGAATATGGTCGAAGGGATGCAACCAGTAGTCGAACGCATACTCACAGATCGATTTTGGCAGGCTGGTATTTCTATCGGTAGCCGCGACGAGTTCTACGCCCGAATCACATCATCAAAGTCTACACTTGAAGGGTTTGCATCATCGGTTCGAGGAAAAGTCAGAGCTGTCCGTGAAGCGTGCTACTCCATGCTATTCAGCATGAGTAGGATGCGAGAGCACTTCTATGGATTCGCCGAACTCCCAGGACCCCTATCTGAAGCATTATTCGTTGACTCACCGCACCTATCCTCCCACCAGTTCTCGGTTCTTCTCAACATCTCGCGTTGTCTGATTGACGACTGCCCTGTGCAATTCCGCAGCCAATTCTTGCCCCCCATGCTATCGACTCTGTTCACCAACATTGATCGAAAAGTCACCGCAGAATGGGAAATCATTGAACAACGCAGGAATGGAATTTCGGACGGAGATCTCACCACAGAGATGAAGTCCGAAAGTGTCCTTCGCCAGTTGACTTACTCTGCTGTGATCATGGTAGCCAGTCTATTCGATCCACAGAGAGGTGGTAAAGCCCCCCTGATCCATCAGACATAAGCATAAGACACTCAATACTGACGGAACTTTACCTCTCAGACCCAGATGGGACTGAATCGGACCCCAGTGCACCCCAGCCGACCCCGAACCTCTCTGATTCTATCCGCCATTTCGTCCTCTCCTCCCCACAGATCTTTGAGCCAGTCATGCTCTTCTGTACGCACGCTCTTCGCATGCGCGATACACGCAGCGGTAGCATTATCACCCGCGTCATTCGGTCAATTCTTCAAGACTTTGCGCCCACAAACGATACCCCGGACACCCAAACAATCGCGACCATCCGCGAATTCATATGTACTGATGTCCTCACAGCATGCATTTCATCCGTACATGAATCATACTTTGTCGATATGCAAAAGGACCTCGCTCAGCTAATTGCATCAATTTGGTGTCTCTATGGCTTCTGTAGCGAGACCCCTCGTGCCGTTTTCCTGAGTTTGCCAGGAATCAGCGCAGATAAAGTGGCCAGTACCGAGTCTGCACTTCATCGCACTACCTCACCAAGGCAGCAGCGTGCATTGGTATTGGAGCTCCTTGAGCCCTTGCGCGGCATCAGTATTGCCGAGCAAGGGAAGATACTGGGTTCTCGCGAGGAACGTCGTAAGGCTCGTTCAGCACTGCAGGAGCGGTACATGACCAATGAGATGGAGACACAGCAACAGAACCACCGTGTCGATATTAACGATGGTCCTGATCTTGGTGGTGTGGCCGATCTATTTGGATAGTCCAAGCATCATGTCCTTTGGACAGTGAAAAGGTTGGATATGCTGTGGTGCTGTCGGGCTTGTTGATTCTTCATTTCACATACCATGGATGGTCCATCTCCATTCTGTACACCACTCGCGGCCCGACTTCCATTTTTCAGCGTCACATTTCGCCTTGCTTTCTGTCTAGATCTGCGTTGCAGCTTTATCAACTACCCCCGTCGCTAGCGAGCAGCGGCGCTTTGCAAGAGATGATGTCATAAAAAACCCACATAGCATTATACACAAATATATTACTTTCTCTACGATTAGCTTATTTGTGGTTCTGCCACGGGATGAAGATTTTGAACGAGCAAAGAAATAAAACGTATTGCAAAAGACTGAACTAAACCCTTCACTAGGCAAGTAATATCTACAATGTTTTCCTCAAAATAACTTCGAGATGGTTTACCCCAACTACCACCACAATGCTTCTAGCTCTCCCACAACGATCAGAAAGGCCCAGTTCAGTCTGTATACCATGGAGGCAAGGGGTCACTCAACCAAGCATCCCAAACACCAGCATCATACAGAGTCAAAAGGAGGAAATGAGATACAATATCGCTCAAAATAAGTGTGACATTGTCAGACTGTCTATTGAGTGAGGTTGGCGGGGGTATAGGCGAAAGTAGGGCGGATAAAGCTGTCAAGGCAAGCAATATTAGCATGAATCCAGGAAATGATATAACGCCAAACTGCGCTTGCATAGGACTTACCGGTCAGAGTTGTAGACCTTGGCATCGGTACCGAGAAGCTCCTTCGCGCGCGCCTTGTCGGCGTAGTGCCGGCGGACCTGATCGCGGTCCTCCTCGGCCTGAAGGAGAGGAGTGAGGTGCAGACGGGACCAGATCTTCTCACGAGCGAGCTCACTGTGTTCACACACATATTAGTTATTGAGTTCGCTTCTTGCTTCCGCTACCCGGTTTGCGTCGGGTTCCAATTGCGGTCCTCTCGGGTCGATCGGAGGCAGGAAAGAAGCCTGTTGCTGGACGAAACGTACCGCTGCTCACGGACACCGTGGAAGTACTTGTAGAAACCGTAGGCCATGATAACGTGCATGCCAATCATGTAGTAGGCGGGCTTGAAGCCACGGGCGGGGACGTTTCGCTATAGAAAGTAAGAAACGAAACTGTTAGCTCGGATGTCTGTGTGCTGGGTGCGCAGGGCCATTGGGGGGTCGGAAACTGAGCTGTATGGCTTACCTTGTACTGGACTTGAGCGTAGCCCCCCGTTGGGGGCATATCCTGAGGCATTGTGACGGTAATGAGCGGGTAAAGGGCTTGGAGGGATAGCGAGGAGCCGCTGTGACGATTGGAGAAGTTGGGTCTGGATGGTCACGTGAAATGTGCACAGTAATGAGGGCTGCGACGCACGTCATTGGTTAATGGATTTCGGGGCGGGCGCTTTTTGATCTTTTGATCTACAGTCGACAGCCCACCTTAATATTTTGCTTGCCAGTTCCACTACACGAGGATGGAGGAGCAAGAGCGACCTCGAAAATTAGCCAAAATCGACCACGACGAAGATACCATCCACGAGGTGCTCGGCCCTGCCATGACTGGAGCTGGTGATGTTGCCGGCAACAAACCGGAGCCCGTGTGCGCTCAGATTGGCAACGAACCTCTCGATCTCTCAGAATTTACGGTTCAGAAGGATACAAAACCCGCCAATGAGTCTACATCTCAAGATGGCGGCGACGGAGTCGCCCCTGTTATGTCAAAAAATCAAATGAAGAAACTACGCCGCGCGGAAGCTCACCAGCAAAAGCGCGCGCTTCAAAAGTCCCAGAAGAAGGAAAAGCTCATACAAAAGCGAGACCGTCGCAGGGCTATGGTTGAGGAGGCAAGGGAAAAAGGCGGCGAGGCAGCTGTCAACGAGCTACGCCAGTTATGGCGAGGCAAGAAAGCCAAGCACACCAGGTCAACACTACTACCTCTGACGTTCGTGATGGATTGCGGCTACGACGAGCTGATGTCTGATAGAGAGCGTATCTCATTGGCTGGCCAGCTCACGCGATCATACTCAGACAACAGCCGCGCAGTATTTAACGGGCACATGATGTTCTCGTCATTCGACAAACTACTGAAAGAGCGATTCGACACTGTGTTGGCGTGCCACAAAAACTGGAAGCGTGTTCGATTTTTCCAGGAAGACTTTGTGCATGCTAGTGAAGTGGCTAAAGAACAGATGACAGCCGCGCGCGGAGGTCAGCTCGCTGGCCCTTTCGCTGAACAAACTGATGCGAAGCCTGAAGATGGGGAAATCATCTATCTCAGCAGTGATAGTGAGAATACCCTGACCGAGCTCAAGCCTTACAGCACTTATATTGTTGGAGCGCTAGTGGATAAGAACCGACACAAGGCAGTTTGTTACAACCAGGCGGTTGAGAAGGGAATCAAAACTGCCAAATTGCCTATCGGGCAGTACATTCAAATGGCCCATCGTCCGGTACTGGCCACCAACCATGTCATTGAGATCATGCTTGCATGGCTGGAGCTTCGTGACTGGGGCAAGGCGTTCATGAAGGTTATTCCCACCCGCAAAGGCGGAGCTTTGAGAGAAAACCAGAACGAGGGCGCGGGCAATGCCGAGAATGATGCTGAAGATGCGAATGAGGAAGAGATGGAAGCAGAACAGATGAAGCAGTTAGATGAGATTGCTGCCTTTGAGGAAGGAAGCGAGGACGAAAATGAAGAGAAGGAATAGTTTGAGCTATCCAAAATACGAATACCTTGTACATATTTACAACGCCAAAAGAGAGACATTCAGAGATTGATATATGAAGACACGCTTGTATCGATAGTCTTGCATTGATCGTCGTCTGCAGGTAACTTTTTGACCTCCTTGAGCTCTACTGTCCCTTTTGCCAATGCTTTACTAACTTCTGCCAGCTTTATAAACTCTTAATAACTGAGCCGAACTAACAGCCCGGATAAATAGGCTCTCCCTTAGCTCCCGGGACCCTCGAAAACAATAAATTATGTAAGCGATTTTATGAGTCTCCCCGAACTGACCCCAAACTACACCCAATATCTACGTATCACCCGTACTATAACATACCTTATATTTGCTCACGTTTAATTGAATAATAAATTGCTTGTACTTTCCCTCTATATTACAGTGTATTTCTATATGATAGTTCGGCGGTACTTATATGTGTACTAGTGATTTTTATAAAACCCCGAGTGTATATGCTAAAATATATATTCACATATATTAAGCATATAGTTCAATATATGAACGCTCCTTCCTCACTGCCAGTACTACCTCAATATAATTAAAGCTCCCTCTCTATTGTCATATAGGTGGTAGGGGAAGCCTTAAAAACTGAGGGATATTGTGGATGATAGGGTTAAATAAAAGTCGGAATGTTATTGATATCGTAATATAATTTATTATTTTCGACTCTCACGTCTTAGGAGCTGAGGGAGGCTCGAAAATTGTAAATTACATAAGCCATTTTACGAGTCTCCCCGAACTGGAACCCGGAACCCGATTGAATATGGAAAAGCATGTTGCCTATTTGGGAATAGAGCGAACCCGGGTGCTTACCTCAGCAATTAGCCACAACAGCCACAACCTTGGAATCTATGACGGAGGCGATTTTCATTGTGATTGTACCACTGGAGGACTTGCTTTTGCTTCTTTCCCACTATCCTCTTCATATAGGCAGAAGAGCCTTTGTTACTGTGCCTGATTCTTTCGCTCCTTCCCACATTACTTTTTTTTCACTTCTTCTTGCCTCCCTTCCTCTCTCAACTGCCCCTCGCATTTTTGTTTTGGCAGCTGCCCCTCGCAACCATGTTTATGCTCCGCAACGGTAAGCATTGCGCTTTTCATGCCCCGCCAAACCCCTCCATAGAAGGGCATCTTTTTGTTTTATTTTTTTGCCATTTTGAACTAGTAAACTGATCTCTCGTCTTCTCGGAATTCAATAGTGAGCAAATTTTTGTTTGGTGACGCTTCGAAAGAATCCATCATCGAAATTCCCCAAGGCGAACTGTATCTGGTCCGCCCACAGTCGCCCAAAGGCTACTCTGAGCTTATCTTCAAGGACGCTGCTGCCACGATCCGACGTACCGGCCAGGACTTCCAATACCAGCTTGTAATCCAGAGAGCCTATGAAGAGGGCGAGGAAGAACTTGCGGATGACGACGGCGAGCAAGGCGCAGGCGACGGCCTAGATAAGGACGAGAAGGTTTTCCTCTTGGACCAAACTCTCCACTTTCGCTCTGAACTCCGTGACGGAGGCGCAAAGATATTAGCCTGGGATGATCTGAGCGGCGACGCTGGTGATCTCTTTGAATTCATTTGTGACTCTTCTGTCCCATCGGACAAAGTTGCCACTTTTGAACTTGCCGCCCTCCAGTGTCAGTACGAACGTAAACACCGCCGTAGTGCACAGAAGGCTACTGAGGCAGAGCTGGAGGAGTTCTCATACAACGAAGAGAAGCCCATTCCATCTGCTAGTCCGGTCTCTTCGCCGACCAGAAATTCCTTGACAGCAGAAGATTCAGCTGCAGCTATGGCAAAGGACGTGGAATACGCCCAGTCCAAAGGACAGATCAAGACTGCCACTCTTGAGGAGGAGCCGACTACTGCCCCGCCATCTGCAGCCCACCCCGAAGCCAAGGAGATTCTTTGCAAGGAAAATGCTGAGCTGCATTTGTTCGACTTTTCCACCGGAACTTTTGTGCTCCAGGAGTCGGACATCGTTGCAACCGTCTCGGAGGTCGGTACTTGGCAGTACTGGCTCCAGATTACTGGCAAGGATAAGGAGTGGTTAGGACAAGCTGTCGTCGCCGATATAAACCCCGTCTTTAACTTTGAATATCTTTCGTTCATTTTCAACCATTACGGTGAAGATGGTTCGGCCTACTCATGGCTCCTGCGATTCAAGGACCAAGCCTCGGAAGAACGGTTCCAGGAGGGTCTGATGCAGGCGCTGTGGGAACAGCTCAATGAGTTAAAGTGGACTAAAGTCAAGGAGAATGACCGAGATTATGTTCTTGATGCCTTCCAGGATCTTACCATGGAAGATGCCGACGACAAGCCAGAGGAAGAAGTCGAGGAAGAGGAAGAAGAGGCCGAAGAGGAGTATGACGGAGACCAGGACGATGCTCAACGTAGTGAACACTACGACAGCGACGAGGAGGAAGAAGATGTTGTTACACGCGATGCCGATGGAAATGTCAACTCACAATTGGCAGTTGGCTACAAGCATGATCGATCATTCGTTGTGCGCGGTTCCAAGATCGGAGTCTTCAAGCACACCGCTCACAACAACCTTGAATTCTCCACGACTATTTCAAAGGTTGAGACCCCTAAGGGCAACCTTTTCAGCCCCAAGAAGGTCATGCTCCATGCTGAGGATCAGAATATGATTCTTCAGAATGGAGATGATCCCAACTCGCTGTACAAGATGGATCTGGAGTATGGCAAGATCGTCGACGAATGGAAGGTCCATGACGATATTGCCGTGGAGACGTTTGCTCCCGAAAATGTAAGTTACCTCACGCGTCTTGAACCTATCTCGGGATAAACTAACAAAACTCACAGAAATTCGCACAAATGACCGCGGCGCAACCATTCGTCGGTGTATCCAAGAACGCCCTTTACCGCATCGATCCTCGTCTTTCTGGCAACAAGCTTGTCGACTCCGATCTCAAGCAGTACGCCAGCAAGAATGACTTCTCGGCTATGGCTACTACTGAGAAGGGATACCTTGCTGTCGCGTCTAACAAGGGTGACATCCGCATGTTCGACCGTCTGGGCATCAATGCGAAGACTCACATCCCGGCTCTCGGCGAGCCGATCATCGGCCTTGATGTATCTGCAGATGGACGCTGGGTCCTGGCAACTTGCCGTACCTACCTTCTCCTAATTGATTCGCTGCAGAAGGAAGGCAAGAACGAGGGCAAGCTCGGATTCGAGCGTGCTTTCGCGAAGGACTCGAAGCCTCAACCTCGCCGTCTCGGCTTGCAGCCCGCTCACGTTGCCCAGTTCCAGCACGAAACGAAGCAGCCTCTCTCATTCACCACGGCACGCTTCAATACTGGTGTCGACTCAACGGAAACTAGCATCGTTACCGCTACCGGTCCCTTCATCATTACATGGAGTATGAAGAAGGTTGTTGCCAATCGCAAGGACCCGTATACCATCAAGCGTTATGGTGAGAATGTCATGGCTGATAACTTCCGGTTCGGCTCCGACAAGAATGTCATCGTTGCTCTGCCCAACGAGGTCAACATGGTTGCCAAGCGTACCTTCCAGAAGCCTACGCGGGAGAGCATCGCTGGTCCCGCCACACCAAACCGTGCGCGCAGTAGATGGAGCAGTCGTCTTGGCAAGGATGACATTGTCAACTCGCCTTACTAGTCTTCTCATTCCTTTCTCCCTATGCCGCCCCTTGACTTTCTTCTATTTTTGTACCATTACCCATACCCCTGATGTTTTGTGCTTTTCCATCTTTTCCAATGTTGTGATTTTCTTTGCGGGGTTTTGCTCTTCTGACGCCGCTGGGGATCTCTGTATTGGGGTCTTCTTCACATTCACTACTCTGTTTCTGTTACTTAAAATTCTCGGGCGATATTAATTTGGAGCTAAAGGGTGGCTCTGGTTAAATGAGATTTTGTTCCGCAAGGTAGCTAGCTAGTTCAGACGATTCACAAATGAATATCCAACAATTAATCACTTATCATAGAGGAATGTTATGCATCATCCTCATCATAATAGCTATCTTTAATATCGGCGCCGCCTTCTCCGATCCTCCTCCTTTCACTCTTTGTCTTCTCGTGACACTGATCACAAACCCCACCAGTCAATTCAAGAGGTTCCCCAAGCATACAGCTCCGCTTTATCACCACCTTGGCAGTATCGCCTTCGCAGCACCATGCATAAATGAACTTTCCGTTGTCAAGGACTGCTCTGGCGAAATCTTTGACACTTTGAGTACTCGGCCAGTACTTCGCCACTAGGGGAAGGGTAGGATATCGGCGACAAAATGGACATCCCAGCACCGTCGTGTTGACCACACGGCCTGCAGAGTTGTACATGTACCATCCTACTAGGTAGTTGGCGCACATTTGCTGGAAGCACCCATCACGTACACAGACTGCGAGTAGGTGGCTGTAATGGAAGGCTGAGCAGCACAGGGAACATTTGCCATCGATTGTTTTGCTGTGATCGACGATCTTTCCCAGGGTTGAGATTATCTTCTTGGAGTTGCGGATGGGCTTCCCGTTGTAGCGTAGCTGGGGCTGAGGTAAAGGGAAAAGACTAATCCCTGAAAGGACTCTCTCGGTGCCCATTCTGCTGATTATTCGGAAGATGGATTCGCTCCGGTGGGGCCATTCTTGGTAATTTGCGCCTTGGGCTAGCCAGGGTAATGTGTTCTCGGCAAGTAGCTTATATGGGGTCACTTCGAGCTCTGTTATTGGGCCATAGCCTGAGGTGCAAAAGGGAAAAATGAAGTCCGACTCTTTGAATGCAGGAGTCCGGTATTCTTCGGGCTAGACTATGTGATTTGAGCACTTGTTGCGTTGGACTGCTGGGACGGGAGACTTGTTTTGCTTGACGTGATCTTCGTCATTATCCCGGCTACTCTGGCTTCGACAATAATAGCATTCTGGATCAGGAAAATAGTAGTGAAGATAAAGCCACCTATCGAGGTAATCGATCACATATTGGGCCTGGCAGGAGCCAGAGGTGCATTCGACCTAGGTTATCTTTGAAGTGGCAGTTACGGCTTTTGAGACTCCTGTACTGACACGTATTTCCTTCTGCCAGTCGTCGGCATACTCGGCGAGGCAAAGACCGCATTTTCCATCGGTGCTCATTATAGTGACGGATCGGGGATACTGACACTCTCGGCATGTTACTAGTGGCCCGACTGATGCGGTTATCAGACTTGGAGTGGATGAGATTGATGCCATTGTTCTCGGAGTGATGGGACTTGGGCTGTTAGTCAGGTGCGGAGATTCTCTTCTAGAAGTTTATAAGTAACAAGACGGTCAAATAAATCTCTGTCAGTGCGATTCAAAATTTGAGACCGGGCTATGATCAACCCCATATCTCGCTGCTTCTGGTGTGCTTCATTAGCGGCAAGGAGAAGTGTCAAGCATCCGAGATTCCATGTCTGGGGTACTGCAGGGTCATTCCATTTGTCTTTGAACGCAAGCATCTCCTGTTCTGCTACTTTCATGAGTGGCACAATCCCCATCTGCAGACTGAGAGCAGCAAAAAGAGCAGCAGATCGAGCTGGCATCCTCGTTCCTGGTACAATGGTATGTAAGAGGACCTTCCAGAACTGTCGATTGTACTTTTCTGTTGCTAATACCAACGGAATCTTGGCCACGTGATCGGCACTGATGCTGGAAATGTGGTCGGGCATCTCACGCGCTGACGTTACAACAGTCAGTCTGGTCGGGATAGCACCAAAACGCCGAAGAACACCAGAGTTGCAACATCGGCCAATTTGCAAAAGCTTAGATGGGGCCAGAGCTGGGGTGGCCGTATTCCTCCTATCTTCTGCGCCATACCTTTTGTTGGCAAAGCTCAATGTTGGGTCAAGGAAGATGCAAGGATACTTTTCTGTGCCAGGGACACCGTTGATCATAGATGTGATCTCTTCGGTAAAGGCTGGCATAGGGGCGGTCCTTTCGGGAACATACCTTTTCAGGACATCGGCAGTCAACTTGACCCTCGTGATGTTGTCACTTTCTTCCCACCAAGCCTGTGAACTAATC
Source organism: Penicillium hordei (assembly GCF_028827395.1). NCBI lineage: Eukaryota > Fungi > Ascomycota > Eurotiomycetes > Eurotiales > Aspergillaceae > Penicillium > Penicillium hordei. The sequence continues at coordinate 1,301,417 of NW_026623146.1, read as the reverse complement.
GAGGAATATGGAAGTGTACCTAGACTTGTCTCATTCTCAGGGCTGTCGATTTTGCTGACGGAGATATAACGTTACAACTCTGCGGAGATATCCCTAACTTGGCTTTTGTCGGATGTAGAAGGAGCTTTGTCCACCCCCATCCATGCTAGGAGTAGGTCAACAGTCACCTTAGCAATGTCCCTCGCAAGGTGGCTTTTCACGTGAACACAAGCTCCATCAGTCCGAGTACAGAGGTAGTTGGACCAATCAGCATTCTCTGATTCCATAAATTTATTAAAATACCAAAGACCTGTGCCTGTTTCGGTCCGTCTCAAAGTGTATTGTATGCTGATACCCAATCAATAAATTCAGGGCCGTACCCAGAGTACGATCTCGGGGCCATCAGGGTATTCTCGCCCTTCAACCGGTATATATTGCTGCCGTAAGAATGACTTAGAGTAGGGCATGTTTCAGCGTAAATGAAAGATCAGTGTTTTTGCATCTGCACGCATGATCTGGCACGCCTTTGCAAGAGCTGTCTTAACAGCCTTACCGTAGATATGTATCCCATTTTTGCGGAGCCTTTTGGCGAAAGCAATTAGGTCGGAGTGGGGCTGTTGCGAGGATTCATGTTGGCCTTGATTTAAGAACATTGATAACGCTCTGCGCCCATAGCCTTCTAATAATAAAAAGGATGAGTAACTTTGTACACAAAATACACAAAATACCAAGGTCGGGTAAAGCGGAATACATCACCTGCCCTGGTGGGCAGACAGGCCCTAGGACGTAAAGAACCTCGGGCGGGACCTCAGGATGATCCCGAGGTCCACAGGTCCCATTTTTTAGGCTTAGCTGTCTTGCCCTAATGCATGATTTTGGCCTGTAGGCTTACAACTTGTAAACCACCTTGAAAAAAAAGAGATATATATATCGGTGTACTATGATTCATTTAAAGTGTATGCATGAATTTATATGGGATAAAAAGCTTGATTTTCACACGCGAGAGAGAGCCTGTACACTGCCATCCAAATGGAGATGCGTGGATCTGTAAGGGATACCGACATCCATTCATGCATGGATCATATTGAATTGTTGTAAAGTGGTGTAACCAGCGGTCAAGAACGAGGCCCAAACTCGAGGTTTGATTAAAAATCAGATGCCCCTGACCCTTGTACATGAGCCAATTACAAATACAGCGCTGCTTTTCCTTTGTCTTCCGGAGAGGTGGATACGTAGCTCGGCAATATGGGAGACCGAGAAGAGGAGCACTTAAGAATCTTGATAGTCATGGTTTCCTCTCTTTGTCCAAAAGCTTTAGCCTATCAGCCTCCTTTCAACAACATCTGACTATTTTCCTGTCCGACCTAAGCAGTAAGGTACCGCAGAGTTTACTTTTGTTTCCGTTATACTAATACTAAATTGTTTGTAGATGTCTTCCGAACCCACCGAATACATTGCCATCCATCTTCAACAGCGCCCCGAGAGAGATATTGTCCCCGGTGAGACATTCGCTGCACAAAAACATACAACTCCCACTGCAGCAGACCTTCAAGATGGAGATGTTATTCTAGAAACCCTTTATCTAAGTCTGGATCCTGCGATGCGTGGCTGGTTGGACGATAAACCTTCATATCTCCCTCCAGTTGCAATCGGTGAAATCATGCGCGGCCATGCCCTGGGCCGTGTGACTGCCTCGCGGTCCCAAAAGTTTCCAGTCGGCTCCTACGCCGTTGGTATTGTAGGCTGGACCGAGCAGGCAATTGTCAATGAAAGCTCCCTGGATGCCGTGCCTGCACCTGATCCTGCCGATGGAGGTCGCTTGACTGATCATATGAGTGTCCTTGGAATGACAGGACTCACTGCGTACTGGGGCATGGTCGAAGTTGGCCATGTCAAGCCCGGGGACTTTGTGGTTGTCTCCGGAGCCGCAGGGGCAACGGGGTCTATTGCTGGACAGGTTGCAAAGGTCCTTGGTGCTACAGTGTATGGAATTGCAGGCTCGGATGAGAAGTGTCGTTGGTTGGTTGATGAGCTCAAATTTGATGGGGCGTTGAACTATAAGAGTGACGATTTCGCCGAAAAGTTCAAAGGCTTGGCGCAAGGGAAGATTGATGTCTTTTATGACAATGTTGGAGGAGAAGTTCTCGACTTGGCTCTTCTCTGTGCTAACAAAAACGCTCGATTTGTCATGTGCGGTGGAGTCAGTCAATACAATGCACAGGAGGTTCAAGGGCCAAAGAACTACATGATGATATGGAGGATGCGGATTCGCATGGAAGGCTTTATCGTCTTTGATCATATGGATAGGGTTCCCGAAGTCAAACGGAAGCTCGGCGAGTTGCTTGCGGAAGGTCGATTGCAGCGTAGGGAAACCATTGTGCGAGGGGGTATATCGCAAGCAGAAACCGCCTTGGTGCAATTGTATCATGGCGTGAATACAGGTAAGCTTGGCATCCTAGGGCTATGTGCCTACTTCCCACATCTGATGCTTTTATGCTGAATATCTCACAGGAAAATTGCTGGTCGAGGTTAAAGCTCCTTGAAAGTCGACCACAGGCTCTCCGATGCTTCCTCCTGTCTACGTGTATGATTTTCCCGGGAGTCTTATTGACTCTAAATTAAATTCATTTTAGGCTGGCTGATTATCATGCCAAAGTCTCACGGCTTGAGTGTTTCTACGTATTTCTTACCCTGACAATTTCCATCCATTTATCAAAGACCACAAGCTTCACTACAGGATAGATCGAAATTAGTTTTGCCACTTTGCTTTCATACCATTCCGAAACAACTGATCCATTTCTCTGGTATTGAATTGTGTTGAAATTATCCGTGACAAGAGGTATTATAGATTACTTGAATTACTCACCTTGACAGGCATCTTGAGCCATAGCTTGTTTGTTGACGACTTTCCTGCTAACCTGTCCTCAACCTTTGGCAGTGATATTCACCAAAGTGGTAGGCCAATTCATTTGGAGCAGTGCACACCAAGCCAATATATGATAGGAACAATCGTCCTAGGAAAGCTGACATATAAAGTGGAAATTATATGTCACCATGTGAGATTTGAGTATTGAACTTATTTACATCGGGGTTCATATTCAGGCCTTTCGGTTTGTTGGCACCTGGTGGTGCTTGATCCTTCCGGCCAGGTCATGCTTGTTTGTTTGTGGGGAGAAGGCTTCTTTCTGCCTCTCTCTTTATCTTCGCTTCAAGTTTGCTATCGGCTTCTGATATGATCGTTTGACTGCGCTTCTTGTTTCCTTTCGTTGAGATGTTTCCGATTCCAGCCCCTCCCGCCGAGGCGTTTTCGTTTCCCATTCTAGCAATGTTCTGGAATCAGATAAAGTGTCCGGATGGTTCAAGCCGATTATTTGTTTCCGCTTGGCCAAGCAACTACGAAGCAAATCGATGGCTTCAGCATCGCGACCTGAGGATTTCCAGGTATAAGCGAGATTAGACATGCTGAGCAGCGTTTTGGGATGATTCTCGCCGAGCTTCGCCTCTCTCCTCTCCATCACCTGTACGTGGAGCTCCTCAGCCTCCTTCCACCGGCCCTGCTTCCGAAACGTCGATGCGAGGTTCGATATACTCGTTAACGTGTCGGGATGATCCTCGCCGAGCTTCGCCTTACTCCCCTCCATCACCTGCACTTGGAGCTCCTCAGCCTCCTTCCACCGGCCCTGATTCCGAAACGTTAATGCGAGGTTCGCTATACTCGTTAACGTGTCGGGATGATCCTCGCCGAGCTTCGCCTCACTCCACTTTATTACCTGCACTTGGAGCTCCTTAGCCTCCTTCCACCGCCCCTGATTCCAAAACGTCGATGCGAGGTTCGATATACTCGTTAACGTGTCGGGATGATCCTCGCCGAGCTTCGCCTTACTCCCCTCCATCACCTGCACTTGGAGCTCCTCAGCCTCCTTCCACCGGCCCTGATTCCGAAACGTCGATGCGAGGTTCGATATACTCGTTAACGTGTCGGGATGATCCTCGCCGAGCTTCGCCTTACTCCACTTTATCACCTGCACTTGGAGCTCCTCAGCCTCCTTCCACCGGCCCTGATTCCGAAACGTCGATGTGAGGTTCGATATACTCGTTAACGTGTCGGGATGATCCTCGCCGAGCCTCGCCTTACTCCATTTTATTACCTGTACTTGGAGCTCCTCAGCCTCCTTCCACCGCCCCTGATTCCAAAACGTTAATGCGAGGTTCGATATACTCGTTAACGTATCGGGATGATCCTCGCCGAGCTTCGCCTTTCTCCTCTCTATCACCTGTACTTGGAGCTCCTCAGCCTCCTTCCACCGGCCCTGATCACGGAACGTCGATGCGAGGTTCGCTATACTCCTCAACGTGTCGGGATGATCCTCGCCGAGCTTCGCCTTTCTCCTCTCTATCACCTGTACCTCGAGCTCCTCGGCCTCCTTCCACCGACCCTCACGCCGGAATGCCGTTGCTAACATAGCTATACTCCTAGTAGCTTCTTCGTGCCTATCACCCAATAGTACAATTATTTGGTCTCTTGATTTTGATGCCATTTCTCTTGTATCTGCGATGGCACCGTTTCTAATCGTATACCATGCACATCTGTAAAGTAGCGTAGCCCATTGCTGTTGAGCATCAGGTGATGTTGGCTGTTGTGACATTGCTGATTTGACATGAGGGAAGAGTAGTCTACACCTCTCCCAATTTTCGTATTCTCCGGTAGTAGGAAACTCGTCATAAAGGGTGCTAATGAATTTATCCTTCCATTGGTCGATTTCTCCATCAGATTTCAACCACACGTGCGTAGTCAATTGCACCAGCCGGTGCATCGTAAAGGTGCTGTTATCACTGATAGATATAAATGAATAATCCCTTAGTGTTATGATGTCGTCTTCAAAATCAGGGCCGGTATCAGACTTAGACGTCTCCCCGTCACTAGAGTCATTTAGAAGCTCTGATGTTGATCTTGATCTATAGTTGGCCTTAGGTCGATGTCGAACAACACTCGCAGGTATCCCCTGGCGATCGAAAAAGCTCATAAGAGATAGTAGATCCGCCGCAGATGCCTTTGTTTGGCGTATATAATTGAACGATATTTGCCAAGTCACTAAAATCGAATTCTTGGCTTCCCAGTCCCGGTAGATGTGACCTGCCTCTTTTTTCAAAAGCTTTGTCGCTTCAAGGTCACTCTTTTGGAAGTCTGTCAGGTACTGTGACACGGAATAGAAAGGCGTCCGATTTCGAATGTAGCTGGCGGCTTGTACGATCGCTAGCGGCATGAACTCTAGCGCGTCAACCAACTGTTCATTTTCGTGGCTTCCACTTTCTTGGATTTCCCCTAGCTTTCTTTGAAAAAGCTCCAGTGCTTCGGACCGTTCCATAGGGTTAACTTCAACAAGGCCCTTGTGGTCAACCATCTTCAGTGCAACCTCTCTGGACCGACTAGTGATGATGATAGAACCATTTTGGCTTCTGGGGATATATTCTAAGAGCGGTTTACTCGAGGCGTTTGCTAGGCTTCTCACCGAAAGAAGCTGGTCATCATCGATATTATCAAGGATGCAAACCCATTTCCCTATCTTCTCATCCCGGAGCCAGTTCTCGACGAGTTTGAAGATATTCACTTGACGATCCTGACGACCCGGGAGTTTGACCTGATCGGCGATTTCCCGGAAACCTTGCTCGAACCGGGATTCGTTACTCCCATGCACCCAGAAAACCCATGTTCCCGGCGATTGGGATCGGATCTGGTGAGAGTATTCGATAGCAAGTTGCGATTTCCTTCGATTTGTGAGTAATAGACCACGCAACATCTGCTCTCTATGACTTACCCAACACCGCCGAGGCCAACGAGTGCTATCCTCGACCCCGGGATTAAGCTTTTCTCGCGAATCTGACGAAGCAGTACGTCACGACTGACAAACTCCTGGTCTTGCGCGAATGGGACGGTGGATAACGGTTTGGTTGGAGTTTCCGGTCGCTCTATAGTTGGAAGCGGTGGTTAGTTGGTCGACCCTAACTGTGTCCAGTTTGCGACTCACCTAGAGCCAGACTGATCGGACCGGTGTGAGCTCCAATCTGAAGACCAGAGTTGATGCCATGAAATGAAGTCGATGCCATAATGAGAAATAACTTTACGTTCTTTATATTGTCCCGGAGGATAGTTTGTCTGACTCAAGTGAAGGAGGGGACGTCCTCAGCCCCAGAGTCCAACATCAGGTGACTCCACGGCGCTAAGACATAGAATCAGGTTGGTGGACAGCCCACATTCGCGTATTCTACTGATCCTGTGGAGGTTGGGATTACCATCTTCCTAGGAATTGCCTTGACTAGAGCCCCGAGCACTCAGATCAAGCGCAACATGCGATAAATACATAACCAGGTCCCTCTAGATATGAGAGTGCTTTGATATTATCAAGAGCCTACTATTGCCAGCTGTCTCTGATACACAGTATAAACAATACAGTCACGAGTTGGATGTTGCGACGGTGGAAGGTAGCACGGAGGGCTCCAGTCTTTGCAAGCGCCATCTTTAAGGCCTGCAGCTTTCCGATGGGCACCGAGCTCCCAGGAACTGCCTGATCGCCAAGTCACGTTCATTTCCTAATGCTCGGCCCAACATCTGGCACAACTCCCAACGGGAGTATAAATCCGACTTATCTCTTAGGTGCGACTACTAGTCCAATTAATTGTACCTGTGCTGTGACCGACCTGTATGCCCGAATTGGTGCCTGAAAAATAATTGTTGTATGCGTTGGTGACCTGCGGAATAGTCAATTTCGCAATTATTTTGGACACAGCCTTAGAGGCAGTTTGCTCGGCTTCCAGTACGCGTGATTGCTGTTCGGTCTCTTGGATCGCTAGAGTTCGCTGAGCGCCGCCGTCTTCATCTTCGTCCTCGGGACTTTCAAGTTCCTTCTTGCGCTGCAAGGTTTCGTCTTGTTTTCTCTTTATGAGTTCGGTGTTCTCCTTGATAGAATTGTCGAGAACTAGCAGTTGCTTCTTTGTCTCCTCCCGTGCAGTCGTGGACGTATTTTCCGACCGGATCAGTATAACCCTTTAATCAATGCATTAGCACATTTTCTCCGGCATAACACTTAGCCACCTACAATTGGGCGCTCCCGATGGCAAACTGGACGATGGCCCGACAAGAAGAGACCTGCGTTCTGAACGTCTGAATCTTTTCCTTGTTCCACATGCCGGCTGTTAGTCGATCCCTTAGGGAAAGCTTCGTCGCACTGGAATGCTTCGTCCATTGCTCAAGCTTTTTTGTAAATTCGGCGCATGCTTGCCCGCAGTTATTCACGGCTTCGGCGACACCAGTCTTCTCCAGATCCTTTTTCGTTTCATCATAAGTTGTGCTATCGGGAATCTGAAGGTCCTTGAGAGCGGAAAGCGGATGCTGTATGGCTTCCAAGTTAGATGTAACATCTTGCAGCACATCTTTCGCTTCCTGAAGGCCATCAATAAGGCTCCGAATATTATTGATGCTGGATAAAGCGAATCCTGTGATTCCAAGAACACCCGTGGTGATGCTGAAGGGGTCCATCTTGTTTAGATTGGGATGGGACAGTCGTGGGAGTCGTATATCCTTCAAGTGAGGATGGTGGAGATCAGACAAAATCAGTTGCTGGATACTTTATTAAGCTCTGCGGGATCGTCGGGAGGTTGGATATAGCCACAGAATCTCACCTATCACCTAGGCGCCTGAAATCAAAATGGTGACTGAAACATTGGCCGCGGGGCAACCGAAGCCGCTAGTACGTGGCGGACTGTTATTTGCGGGGCTATGGGGCAACAAGTCAACGGACATATTATGCGAGTGCGAGAAAGCTTGTGCATTGCTGACTGTAAATCGCAGGGGGCATCTGAAAATAGAATCACGCCCGGATTTCTAGTTACTTGTACTCTTCCCTCGACCACATTGTTCGGTGTCGAGGAATAGGAGCGGTAAGGTGGGTTGGTGGGAAGAGCGCTTGTTTGCGGGATTGTAACTTTGGAAACCCTGGAGCCATACAAGACTAATAACGAATTTATTGTCAGGGTGTTGTTTATGTAAAGCTGTACAGATATACTAGTAAGAATAGAGGTATGGCGGTTTTCGGAAGAGGGTTCGAGAAGCAAGGTTTGTGTGTCAGTGGTGAAACTGATTTCGATCTATCGTGCTTTCTATATAGAGACAAAGAACCTATGGCTAAATTATCATCGGATCTTGTTATAGGAAAGTAAGATTGTTGGTTATAGGGGTCAAAAGCATGATGCGAGATTTTGGGACATCACCCCACCTCGCATATGAACTGCTTCATAATGTGGTATTAGTCTCACAGGTATGCAGTCTCCAGGATTTGACGGTTAAATGTATGCATTATTATGCATTTATTATGTGCAGTGTATCGGTTCCCTATATTAGGATGGAACAGAGGGAGAAACTTCCCAACGTCGTCATCTCACAATTAAATACTGCTATTTAGTGTTAATTCGATAGTTGGCAACCGAAAACCAGCTTTCCAACATGTAAAATAAATTATATATAGTTTATATATAGCTGTCTTGGCCTTCAATTGTAGCTTACTGCCTCTTGGTGAATTTCAAAAGTAGTGGTGCAGCAGTAAGAGTGAATGTGTCTTTCCCATCCTTCAAAAATGCATCGTTGACTTTTCCCGGAGCTAAGGAGATATCGAACCGAAAAAGGAGTTCCGCAGTCACTCGCCGAAGCTCCATGAGTGCAAGCCGCCTACCAACACAGGCCCACGGTCCTATAAGTTGATTAGCACGCCTACAATTATCTATACACCATCAGAACTAACCTATATTGAATGGAATGAACACGGATCTATCCTTGACAAGTTCGGGATTGGTAGTCCAGCGTTCCGCGATGAATTCATTTGGACGCTCGAACGCCCGTGGGTCTGGTAAGACTAGATTAGAGCCTGATAAAGGGGTTGGGACCACAAATGAACTGACCTCTGAACATCGTATATAAAGGCACCTGGACAATGGTGTTTCCGGGAACATATGTCTTGCCAATGGTCATACCCTCTGGTGGGGTGAGTCTTTGAAGACCAGAAGGAACCACTGGGTGTAATCTAAGGGTCTCGAGGATTGTGGCATCAAGAAGGTCGATCTTGGAGAGCGTATCATCGTTCAGCTCCTTAAGAGCATCAATCTCCTTCTGAAGCCTTTGAACTAGAGCTTTATCACTGGCAAGGTGGAACCAAAGATGTGATAGAGTTGTAGAAGTTGTGTCACTAGTCAGGTAAGCAAAAGTAAAGGTTTGAGGAATCAAGAGTCTCGAGTTTCTCACCTTCCTGCCACAATAATTAGATAGCCATCTCCATGGAGGTTAAGCATATCTTGGGGTGACTGAGGTCCCTTATTATACGCATCAAGGATCCAAGAAAATATATCTCGCTGCTCTGGCTCTGCCTATAGACAACGATATAGACAACGATTAGCATAGCTTCTATACCTAATTCTCGAGCCATAGAGCACTTACAGCACTCCTTTCCAGGAACTGGCTTTCGATCCATTTCCAAAACCTCTGGTTATTTGCGTTTAGAAGCGGAATATTCATGAAAATAGGGAATATCCAGGGCATATGTTTAAGATGGCCAATGTTTGTCATATCCGTCCGAATTGTCTTTAGGAAGTAAGCCTCTTTGCCTTCGGCAATCATATCGAATGATTTTCCAAAGGCAAGTCTTGCCATCACATCGAATGCATAATAGCTAAACCACCGCGTCATATCGATTGGACTGGCAAGGTCTCGCTCCACGACTTCCACCAGTTGTTGGGCGTATGACGCAACAACTGGCTCATAGGCGCGAATTGCTGAGGGGGTCTAATGTTAGTGTACATTCTTTGTTAACCAGTTCAAATAGGAGATATTACCCTTGGTGCTGAATCCCTGATCCCAAACTTTCCGACGGCGCGCATGTTCTTGCTTGTCTCTGGTGAAGGATAGGCAAACTCGCGGGTCCAACAATGTATACCAAGGGCCTTTCGTAGTCTGAGACTGGTTACCATAAATAGCCTGGACCGCTGCTGGGTCTGTGGTTGAGATTTCGGTAGGACCTAAATTCGATTACTTAGAAAACATACCTCGCTAAAAAGGAAGTTATCACATTACCTGTTCGAACATAGTCCCCATATGTCTGGTGAAGCTTGCCAATCTCCTCGTAGAGATGAAGGTTCGAAGACATCTTTGTCAGATAAAGATTGGACAAGCGCGCAAAGAAAGGGCCCGGGAATTTGCCCAATCTGTGGAAGAACCCTCGGTAGACCAGCATGCTGCTGTACACGCCGAGTATGTGATAAACCCAAAACATTCGGAATTCATTTGCTGAGAATGGGACGACAACTTCCGTTCCGCCGTTTAAAATCCAAATGCTAGCACTCCCAACGACTAGGGCAGAAATATACGAAACCAACAGAAGTGGAGATCTAGTGTCCCATTCGCTTAAGCGGTAGAACATATGGTGGAGAGTAACACCACTGACCAAGGCTATGAGAGCCTGAGAACCCTGAGCAAGATTCATGATGACACTATTGTGAGCAGTGACCTAGCTATCCTACTTGGGAGGGGTTAAAGGAGGCTAAGAATAACAAAACGAAACTAAGTACCACGTGCCCCTGCGGTCCTGGAAGCCAAGTAGGTAATCATTCAGCTTCTGTTTGGTCGGGAGATTCTCTATTGAATGCAGGTATCAGTGCTTTAGGGGGCTAGACCTATCGGCCCATACGCAAGGGGGTGACTAGTCGACAGACATGCAAAAGGCCCTAAAATTGGTTTAAATTGGTTTTTACAGTTTGTGGCTGGCTGACATGGTGGATCTTGATCAAGCACTAAGTTGAAATATCGTACTTTGTGCGCAATTAGCCCACTTAGCGCCGCCACGTACGACCCCGAGGATTATAACAGTTCTGTACATAACCAGCAGCTAAAACGATAATATTTATGCGGGATTTCCACCTGATTCTGGCTTTGAACGTCACAATATTCCTTTTAGAAAATAAGAATTCGAACTGTTCTTGCTCTTACAATCTCTATCAATTCACCACAGCCAATATTTCCATTCGTTATCCTCTAAACAATGAGCGTCACCACCACCGTGGTCAAATGGCCTTCAAATCTCAGCAACCTACCCTCAATATTCACAACCAACCCAATTCTCTCATGATACGCTAAATATGCGGTAGGCTTCAGCATCGCCAAAACCACAACACCGCCTACCAAATACTACGCCTCCAACGCAACCCTGTGATGGAGAAGGCGGCGAGCACCTAAAGCTGTTGAGAAGAATTATATCCATCCTACTTGTTTAGTACTTGAAAAGATGACGTTTATCAGCTAGTCCGAGTGGAAGACAAGGGACATATTTGCAATGATCTCTCGGTGTGCCTGGATAACTTAAGATTGGCGTCCCGAAGAGGCTGTAGAAAAAAAGCCCATGGAAACTTTGACCCCGAAGAGTGTAGATACCAACGACCTTGAATAACTCGGGTTAAGCAATGAATTGCCACCTGTGGGCTGTCTGTCCCTTTCTTCTCAGTATAGATGGCGATTCTCACGTGCAATGTAGGGAATCAACAACAAAACTTGGGTTGATCCAGTTTTTTGCCAAACCATCCCGTTGACCGGTACCTGTATTTCCCTGGTTTTCTCTCTCGAGCATGCTGGCACTAAAGGGTTCTTAATAATTGTGGCCGCGACGGTTTATACATCCAGTACAACAAGGTTGAAGCACAGCTAGTCACTTAACGTGGTCGGAGCATTTAATACCTAGGCTTCCGCAGAGCCTCCAAAGTCTAAACCAGCCCAACCCACAAATGGACTAGGCTTTAGGCTTTTTCTTGCAGGCCTCCACCGTAAGATCCCCCGCTACCGGAATAGTAATTTAGCATGTGCCGGGGAATGTGTCCTTGACTCCGGGATATTCCACTCCGGGGACTAGCATGTGCGAAACTAAACAGCCTATTCTAGAAATGTATTACATATGAGATTGCACAGAGGTCAGAGGACACAGCGAAGTTATGTACGAATAACAGTCGAAGGTGCGTACTTAGGTAGAAGTGCATAGATTGCATAGATTGCATAGATTAAATATAGCCTAGGCTTTTCCCTCCACATTACGTTCACCGCACAGTTTTGAATTGCAGAGTTTCTCGGGCGTTACTGGGAAACTGCGACGAAGAACACGGGACTTAGTACATAAGGCTTTATTACATATCCGGATGGTACTGTGTCTGTTTTGGTATAGAATTTTATGACAATATCATACAATTTCGCTTTGGACTTCTCTTGAGGTGGACAGATCGAACAAGTTTGCCCGGCACTCACACAACACAATGCAGCCATAGTCACGGATCTTCAATCCCTTAGCCCCGGACCGTTGGGCCCAGGTCGCTTCTACACATACTCACGGACCACCACATACAAAAATTGTCCGCCACCTACGGATGAGGGCTAGGCCAATCCCGAACTCGTAAGGGCATTGTTAGTATCCAATGGATTCTATAAAATTTGTAGAAGGAGGCTTTACTATTAACCTCTCTGTGTAATGGAGATAATCCATATAAACCGGATGATCTAGACATCTTGGAGAAAAGTGGGTTGTGTGGTGGTGGCAGGTAACTATAAAGTGGAAACTCTGGGGTGTGAACCATGCTGGTTGGCGTTAGTGGTCTTTTTGGCAAACGCGCCATTTAAAATCGTCCTTGTCCAGAATTAGGTCCAGACTCCCAGTTTCCGTTACACTCTCCTAAGCCCTACGGTGCTCCGGTGTAATTAATTATCGAGCGCTAAGCTATTGGCTACAGATATGATATGATAAACCACAGAGGTCAAATCGACGCCTTCCGATGCGCTGATTGGAAGCAACGAATAGTGAAAGTCCCTTTTCCTCAATTTTCAAACCAGAATTGCCTAGCCCGGTCTTTTTTAAAAGAAAATGATTCAGTCGCCGAACGACTACAAAAGGCACCATCATTCCAAGCCCTAATAACTAATAAGCCCGTAACGGCGAAAGTTGAGACGTTGTACACACACGTTCCTCTAGACTATCCTGTTAGATAGTTCATCAAGTCTGCAATCGCTGCTCTGTCCCTTTTTATTATCCTAAATCTGAAACCCAAAAGTCTCTAAATCAGCCAATATACACGAGGCTCAGCCAACCACGAAATTAACCAATCACGAGATCAGCCTGCATAATCAACCTGTCCCTGTGCGAGAATGCTCCTCCTACTCTGTTTCACCATGCTTCTGAATCCGTTCCGACCGTGAGATGGCTCGCCAATTTTTCAAGAAGAATATAGGGGCAGCTACGTACCAGCAGTTATCAAAACAGGACATGGCCTCCAGGTTGTGGCGCCGGATACTCCATACGTGGCAGCGGCCGGCCCAGACAAGTTATACTTCATCGACACCCGCTTCGATTCTAAGACTGCAAAGCACGTGAAGGAACAAATCGAAAAGGCAACTATACCAAATCCGGAGGAGTACATCGCTATAGACGAGATTTCAGCTACAGCGGAATTGAAAAACTCTGTGACCGGCGAGACGAGATTCGTGTTCGACCCCACCTATGCCAGGGTGCTGTTTGCAAAGGGAATAAACAGGCACAACCCGGAGCTCAAACTGCCCGAGCATGAGCCCGCCGGTGATTGGCTAGTGACCTATAATTTGGAAAAAGCACTCACAAAACCAAGGGAAGAAGGAGAGACGGATGCCAGCTACTATGAAAGCATGGACAAGTTGCACTGGGCATGAAGAGCTGTGGCGGGTGTGGGATTGGTCATCGATTTCAAAGGGAGAGCTAGGTGACTAGACCTTACTTGTTGGAATATACATCAATGCTATATAGGTGAATGGCCCAGTTACCAGACTAACTGTGTCAGCCGGGAAGTGGACTGAGCGCTATATCATATGAACTGTGTAAGTCGATATATGGGTTGAGTATGCGCTCTAGGTTCTTATTCAACATAAGAAGGTTGATTGGAACTTGCAAGTTACCCTCCTTTCGTCATCAGACAAAAAGACTGATTTCCCGTCCTGTAGGACCTAGGGACGGGACTACTCTCCCATATAACTCGGGTCCAGGTCGAGATATCCAACCGGACCCGGACCCAGCCTAGGTTGGGTCGAAGTCGGCTAACCTGGATCTAACCTAGGACCTGGGCTAGGGGCCTAGTAAAACCTAACTTTATATAAAACTAAGCTCTTGACGTTTATAAAGCTACTAAATTATGTATATATATTGGCTAGAGGTCACTCGATCTCATGTTTACTCCCATTACATTTAGTCTCAGCACACTAGATATTTCTCTTCTTCTCCTTGCGTAATTCAGAGATTCCCAGTGCACTCCTATTTTTACAGTAGTCCTACTCTCCATATCTCTAATAGGTTATGAGCACCTTGCTGTTGAAGCCACTATGTAATTGTGTCAAGACCTCTCATTAGTGACATGATCTATCCCTACATTTGTAATAGTTTAGTTCCTACCTTTCAGCTCGCCAGGCCCTAGAATTTCTTGTTTCTTTGCTTCCTTTCTCCGCCCTTCTCTTCTATTTCCGCTCCCCTTACTCCCTCCATAGCTCTCAGTCTAATGCGCTTCCCTTTTCTTCCCACCAGAGAATGCCGCTCTATCTAACGCCAATGTCGTCCTAGCCAATATTAGTTACCACGCCATGTAGACGCTCCTGGGAGCACAAACATCGCCGTGGTCCAGGCCACAGTTATACCTTATGACTATGCGAGGCTCTTTCTTCATTATAGAAGCCCTTTAAATCTGACTATGAAGCTATCTGTACTACGCTCGGCCTATAAGGTGTCTCGTTACGCAATTTGATCTCTCCGTGGGCCTGCTCCGCCATTCTAACCTCATCGCTTGTTATTTTCCACTCTACATAATCTTCTCCATTTGCCTAACCTGAATTTGCATTACACAGCACTTACCGTCACAGATCAACCCCAGGCGCTTGTTGGCAAATACAATGCCATCCTGTCGTTGTAATCATCGTGGGTCGTCGAAGCCGCCGTAAAGGAAAAGGACTTTGAATTAGACTTCAGAAGGGATTCCTGGAATTACATCAAGGCTCGACTACAAGTGGCCCCAAACAAGATGTCTTGTCGAGGTACGTAGCCGTCAGAGTTGAAGGCCAAATGGTGCGGTACAAAGGGTAACCTATTAACGTATACCCGAGGTTTGTATTGCGAAATTTAACGCGTATGAGACTTGTTCCTATGACAGGCTTCATCCAAATATGACCCTCTGTTGGACCTGTTACACACCGAGCTGTACTTCCATCAATCCCATGATGCCTTTGCCATGCACCTTAACAATCTTTTGAAAAATGGCACAGCATTAGCCTAAAATCGAAGCCCTAAATTGACTAGCAAAAGCAAACTTACCTCGAATCGCGGATCAGCTTCCTTCAGGAGCTGGGAGAACTCATCAAGTGTTCGCTGCTTTGCTGCATATCCGTTCAGCATGTGGATGTCAATCTGTCGCAGGTGATGCTCGTCGATTTTGGGTTCTGTATTCGCCGGGGGCAGAACCATGTCGTTAATGAGCAAGTTGGTGCCTGCGGCGCATTTCTCCAGAGCCGGAACGAAAGACTTGAAGATCTTAACACAGACGTCATCCGGGTAATTGTGAATGACTTGTCGGAGGAAGAAAATCCCGGCATCGGTGATGGGCTGTGGTTCGTAGAAGCTGTACTGCATAAACGAGACACGATCCTGGACTTGAGGGAAATCCACTCTCCTGGGACCCTGCTCAAGCATGATAGAATTGACGTCTTGCACAACAAAGCTCAGTTCAGGAAATTCCTATATCGGTACGGAGATTAGCGTCAGAACCAAGCTAATGTGTGTGTGGTTGCTCGTACAGTTGCAAGGTAAATAGAGATATGCCCACTACCTCCGCCCACATCGACCACTTTCTTGTTTGCAAGATTGGCCCAGGGGAATCGGTTGCGCAGCTCTGTGGTATCTCTGTTCACTAAATATCAATCGACCAAATCAGTCTCTTCCAAGGTAAGGGTTCTGGAGGATAAATAACAAACTTTGGACAAGACCAGCCATTGCAGAGGCAAACCGTGCACCGCGCTTTGGATTTTCCGCATACCACTTGTAGGGGGAAGTGCCAAACCGGAGGTTGAAAGCGCTATCTTCAGCATTGGAAGTATAGGGTGATTTTTCAATGGACGTAGCTGTCAGTGAAGATGCCTCGAACATTTCATCGGCCCTGGGACGCGTGGTTAAGTTTTTTTTCACAAGACATGATAAGAATTGGGGAGAAACTACTCAAAAGCAAAGCATTGCTCAATGTCCTTGTTTCTTGCGATAAAGGCAGACAGGGCCGTGTGCTCAAACTGGTCGTCAGCCACTTCCTGAAAACAGCGTTGAGTGGTGAGGAATTTCATGATCCGACGCAGACGATCTTCATCCATGTGTGCCTGGGCAGCCATATCCTTGACTGACATGGGCCTGTCCAGCGGCACAATGGTAAAGTAGTGGAAGCGCAAGGCAACCTGCCAGGCGGCCATATCATGGTGACAGCAGCAGAAAGTGCGAATCCACTGCAGAGGACCGTTGGCAAGGAGCGTTAGGTCCTGGGCTGCCTGAGAGAGGCTTATGCGGATTTCGTCGTATTCGCTGTTCTCGGGATGAGGAGGGGAGTTTGCAGTGAAGTTTGGCTCCTCCAGGCCGTTTTGCTCAAGATAGCTGACAAGCCTTTCAGCTTGCTTGAGAGCTTGGCGGGCCGTGTCAAGGACCAGGGACTGTTCGAGCGGACGGGGGATATCAGCTCTAATACGATGGACGGAAAGGTTTGCTCCTTACTTGACGCTTTGTGACCGTCATACTGATTTGATGAGTATGTGACTGGGTAACGAGGTGACGAGTAACAAAGTTTGTGTCAATGCAAGGCAATAGTAAATATCTGATGACTGTTGAACTAGATGAAGATGGCTTTGTTTTATTCCTGCCAAGTCACAATACTTGAGGCCTCCTTTGCAAGGACGGTACTGTGCAATTTGTTGAGTCTCATTACATGCATATGCAGGTAAATATGTTGCCTTGCTAAATCTGTTTCGCATTTGTCAAAGGAATCCACGGTCGTTCTAAGCCACTATAAATGACACGTATACACACCTGCAGTAAGACTGAAATAATTGAGGTATATAATGTGCATTGACATGCAGTGTACATGCTGCTTAGTACCTGACTAACGTTATTAGGATATTACTAGCCTGTATGTTAAATAAGGCCCAGATTGTACTAGACGTAAAAAAAGAAACCTGGTTCGGGCACCTTTATGATTGAATTAATGTGACTGGCTTAGGGGCTAGTTCTTACACTATCTTTCAGAAGAGGGCCCGGGAAACATGTCAGGGCTGTGGCCCCAATTCTATATTCGGGCCAGCGGGTAGAGTATCATCCTTCTTGGAGTGGGTCAAGGTAGGATCAGATACCTTTGGTAAAAGAAAAATCCTTTGTAATGTCTCGAAATACGACTCTATGTATGATTTCCTTTTGGGGCAGTCAACTAGCAAGCAGCAGGACATCCCCTTTTTGGCTGCACGCCGGTTGTTCCGGTGCAATTATTGAGAGGAAATGGGGTGCAGTGAATAGGCTGTCAGCCCACAGGTACGCCCAAGCCAGACCTAAGACTATTAGGGCAGAATTGAACGAGGGAAAAGAGCCTGGTAGAAGAAAATGGTAGAAGCTCTTTACGAGGTGCCAATCCACACTGCTCGACCTAGTGATTATGGCCGCCCCACCCTTAACCCAGGCGCAATTTGGGCGTAGCTGTTGGCTCAGTATAAAGAAGCCAGCAATGGCGATTAGGTAGGGCAGTTTGAGAAGAGAGACCACTCAAACAGTCTTTTTATAATAGAATGCCTTCTCGTTTCGCGGCCGCGGGTGCCTTTCTAGCCGGGTTCGCCACGCTAGCAGGGGCAATTCGCCCTATAGGATCATCGTTTGGGATCCCCGGAAGAAATGCGACGTTTGACTACATTGTTGTGGGCGGTGGCAACGCCGGTTTGACCATAGCGGCGCGCCTGGCGGAAGGACAAAGTGGTAGTGTCGCCGTGGTCGAGGCCGGCACGTTCTACGAGATCGGCAACGGGAATCAGAGCGAAGTGCCAGGGCTAGACAATAACTACATCTCCAAAGATCCGCATGACTGGCAACCCCTCATCGACTGGGGATATGTGACTAGTCCGCAAAAGGTATGCACGAACGTGAACACGCGCGCACATGTTTAGCTTGGTCTAATCTAGATTCCAGCACGCACTCAATGTTGAAATGCACTATGCACGTGGAAAATGCCTAGGTGGCTCGTCGGCGAGAAACTACATGATCTACCAGCGCGGCACAAACGCGTCATATCAGCGATGGGCCGACCTGGTGGGCGATCAGAGCTACACGTTTGACCGTCTGCTACCATACTTCGAGCGCAGCGTCTGCTTCACGCCGCCCAACGCGGCGCTGCGCTTTGCCAACTCCAGCCCACCGTATGACGCCTCGGTCATGGGTGACTGCCAGGGCCCGCTGTCGATATCCTATTCCAACTATGCGTTTTCGTTTGCGTCGTGGGCCACCGAAGGCCTGCGTGCCCTGGGAATCCAGCCCATCGACGGCTTTCTGAGCGGTACTCTCCTCGGCCAGTCATACGTTGTGTCCACCATCAACGCTACGACCATGACCCGAGACTCGTCCGAGACGTCCTTTCTGCGCAGTGTGCTGGATTACCCCAACTTTGCCGTGTATCCGCTGACCATGGCCAAGAAGATCATTTTCAGCCCGGACAACAGCAATAATAACAACAGAAAGAAAGCGTCCGGAGTCGTCGTTGACACCCAAGGCGTTCAGTACGTGCTGACGGCCACCAAAGAGGTCATAGTGTCCGCGGGCGCGTTTGCCTCGCCGCAGCTGCTAATGGTGTCGGGTGTGGGGCCAGCTGCGCATCTGAAAGAGCTGGGCATTCCCATCGTTATGGACCGGCCCGGCGTGGGTCAGAACATGCAGGACCACATATACTTTGGCCCATCCTACCGGGTCCAGGGCGAGACGACATCGTCACTGGGCAATGCCACCTTTGCTGCCGTAGCCAGTCGTCAGTTCCAGGAACATGCGTCGGGCATGCTAACCAACCCATCCAACGACGTGCTGGGCTGGGAGAAGTTTCCGGAGCCCCTGCGCAACAGCACGCTGTCCGCGGAGACGCGCCGCACCCTGGACCGGTATCCGGCCGACTGGCCCGAGGTCGAGTACCTGGCTATCGCCGGTTATCTTGGTTACCAGAACATGTCCGGCGGCAGTGACCCGCACGACGGCTTCGACTACGTGACCATGGGCGTGGCGCTGGGCATGCCACAGTCGCGTGGCAGTGTCACCCTCGCGTCGGCCGACAATGCCGTGCGGCCCATCATTGACCCGCGATACTTCTCCAACCGAATCGACGTTGAGGTGGCCGTGGCCGGATATAAGCGTGCACGCGAGTTCTTCCACACCGCCGCCGTCCGACCGTTCCTGCTCGACGGCCAAGAAGCATTCCCCGGTCCTAACGTCTCCTCCACCGATGCCGAGCTTGAGCAGATTATTAAGGAGAGTTTCCTGACCATCTTTCATGCCGCGTGCACCTGTTCAATGGGGCGGCCGGATGACCCAATGGCTGTTGTGGACTCGCAGGCCAGGGTATACGGTGTTTCGGGCCTTAGGGTTGTCGATGCCTCTGCTTTTCCAATTCTGCCACCGGGACACCCGATGGGCACCGTCTGTAAGTTTTCACAGTAGCCCTCTGAATCTTGTTTCTGAACTGACGTATACACAGATGCATTGGCGGAGAAAATCGCGTCTGATGTCATTGGCTCTGCATAGGAGATGGGAGTGAGTGTACGGAGATTATAATTCTTGGGCAACACAGTGGTCGGTTGAACTAGGGCATAGATAGCGTAATAACTACTGCACAGTTTTTAACTAGTTAACCCTGATTCTAGTTTACCCAAATGAATCTTTGGAGTATCATTCCTGCATTGATTATACCCTGGAGCTGCAGCTTATCTCAATAAACTATATGGTATAAACGGATGCCACAGCAGCAATGACCGCTGAGACGGCCAACAAACTTCTGATTCCTAAGGGATGAGAAGAGCCGGACACTGGCGGTGAAAAGTCGAAGTCGTTCCACGGAATGAAGATACTCCTCAGCCAGTACTTGTACTGGTAGTCGGGGTACATGGTGGTGTTTCTTTTCGACTGCGCATCCAAAGCCCACGAGGTGCATCCTGTCGACCAGACTAGACCTTTGGCCATTTCTTGAACGGCGTCAATATCGGCTTGTTCGGCATCCGGCTTCACCTTTACCGTATCAGCCTTCCACCCTATCACGGGTAGCCGAGACCTCTGGGCTTTCAGGGCATTCAAGACGGGCTTGATAGCACGCAGAGTAAAGTTGATCTGACACTCAGTAGTGTACGTCACGCAGCCATGGCCGCTGGCCGTGTTGGGCCCCATCATGATGAAGAAATTAGGAAATCCGGAAAGACAGGTGCCGAAATAGGACGAAGCCGAGCCATCACTGAACGTATCCCACTATTTTTACGTTACCCAGCTTGTCAGCAGCAGCGCAAGGGCTAAGGGTCCGTCTACTTACGTGCTCGGCAACACTAACGCCCCCTTCTCCAAATAGGTTGAGGGAGAGTAAGGGTTTCTGAACCTGAAAGCCATTGGCCAAGATAATGGCATCTGCAGGCACGAACCTACCCGACTTGGTGAGCACCCCGTGCTCGACAATCTCGCAGATGGGGTCTTGATACACCAGCTCGACGTTGTCCCGATGCAGAGACTCCAGATAGTCCGAGTCCATCACTCGACGCTTGCAGCCGACCTCGGTCTTGGGGATGAGGAAGTCATGATACTTGGCGGGAGAAGCCTGTCGGATATACGCGCCTTGTGTGTCCGCGTACATCTTGCGGATTCCGGCGCCGCTCTCGGTGGGAAAGCTGAAAAAGTCAAGCTCGGCGTAGTAATTCTGTACGGCCCGGTAGGCACGCATGGCCAGCGGAACCCACTTCATAGTCCACCGAAACCGGCTCGAATACGGTGGGTTGGGACGCTGGAAGATCCATTGCGCCTGACGAGCGAACTGAGTGATCTTTCTGGCGCCCTCGTCGTCAGCGTCGCTGAGAGTCGGGACGACCTGAGTTGCACTGCATCCGTTTCCTTCTGCGCGTTAGATACATACAACCATATAAATATACATGTAGCAAGAAAAAAAGAACGAAAAAAAAAAAGAAGGAAAACCAACCAATTACCACCAAGTCCTTATCTTTCCAGTCAAATGAGTGGTCCCATTGAGCCGTATGGAATAGTGGCCCCTTGAACGATGACACTCCGTTGATATCACACCCATTCGGCATGGAGAGGATGCCGACGGCGGAAACAAGAATTTTGCACCGGCGATGGTACGTCCTGGAAGCCTTCAAATCCGTGACGGTTACCAACCACGTACGCGAGGACTCTTCCCAGTGGGCCGAGTTAACGATGGAGTGGAATCTGGCATGCTTTTCGATATCGTACTTGGCAGCCACACCCTTAAGGTAATCCAGAATCTCGGGCTGCAACGGATATTTCCGGGACCAGTTCGGGTTCAAGCAGAATGAATAGGAGTAATAATGCGCAGCCACCTGCCAGCCAGTTGATTAGAAGAGAGGGGGGGGGGGGGAAAACATGCAAGATAATGGAGGGGGATAGAGGAGAGAGATTTCTGCATCTTACATCCACACCACAACCAGGGTATGAATTCGCTAGCCATGTACCCCCAATATGGTCGGTCTTTTCAATCAGCTCAAAGTTCCTATGCCCGTATTGGCGCACTAGCTGGACAGCGAGCCCGAGACCCGACAATCCCGCCCCTATAATCAGGACATCTGTGTCGAGATCCATATGAAGTGACTGGAGATCCTGAGTATCTTGTATTGCCGGTAGCTTGTCAATGGAGGTTCAAAGGTTTAGGACAGAATGTGACCGTTAGCTAGCTTAGGGGTGCTGGGGTTGGTGAAATTAATATAGGTAGGCGAAAAGTTCGTTCTACGCTATAGTTCTACGCTATAGTTCTAGAGCATATACCGTAAGCCTCGGCCAGTTTCTGTACTTTGGTGGACTTTCAATTAATAGCATTAACCAGCTGATAAAGATGGGCACTTGATAGGTTGGTGGTATTTGGTTTGGTCATATTACCAGTGTATATTGGGTTACGTTTTTAAATGATACAAGAAATAGATATAATTAAATTATAATATTAAAAATCAAGTTTAAAATCAAAATTCGAAAAGAAAAGAAAAGAAAAGAAAGAAAACAAAGAAACAAAAAGGAAACTCCACTTTTAGGTCCTTCGATGTTGAAGCCCCCGCTTCAAAGGAAGAGACCATGTCGCCCCACTACAATGCCTAACTTGGAACTGGCTTAGGGGCTTGGGGGCAGTTTTTGACATCTTACAGAAAAGGGGATCCAGAAATATAGCAGAGTGCTCATTTCCTTCCTGCGAGCGACAACATTTTGTTCCTCTTCCTCAATATCACGCCTGAATAGATTATTCTTCCGTTCCACAACTGACATCCACTGTGCACAACATGTCATCCCCTGTGTGGCTTATCACGGGTGCTTCCAATGGCTTTGGCCTTGGAATGTGCCTTCACGTTCTGCGTGCGGGGCACCGTGTTATCGGCTCTGTCCGCAGTAAGACCAAAGCCGCCACTGCGGTTGAGCAGATCGAGCGGGCTGGAGGTTCGGTGATTGAGTTGGACATGACTGAATCGCAGGCCAGCATTGCAAGCAAGATCCACGCCCTTGGTCGCATTGACTATCTGATCAATGTTGCTGGCTACTCCATCCTGGCCGCCTGCGAGGATATCACGTACGTAGAGACCAATATGAAGAGGATAAGGACAATTGGTCCATCTGACTCGTTGTAGCGACAAAGAAGCAACCCTCCAAATGTCCACGAACTTCTTCGGCCCCCTATACACCACGTAGGCTGTCCTCCCTGTTATGCGTGCCCAGCGCTCTGGTACCATTGTCAACATCTCCAGTGGTGCCGCCCAGGACCCCTTACCGGCGTGCTCTGTGTATAGTGCTTCCAAGGCCGCGCTAGAGGCTGCATCCGAAGCACTTGCTAAAGAGGTTGCCCCTCATAACATCCGTGTGCTGATTGTCGAACCCGGAAATTTCCGCACCAACTTTGTCGGCGCAGTGAGTTTTTGAATTTGTTTGCCCTTGCAATTTTGATACAAACCATCAGTGCTAATTTACTGGCGTTAAAGTTGGTTGATGCAAGTCCCGACCCGGCCACGGTCGCTCCCCACTATGATGACCCCGTGGGCATAGTGATGCGCAAGTTTCTCACTGTCCATGGAAAGCAGCCCGGCGATCCACAGAAGGGAGTCGAGCGTATCTTCGAGGTAGTCACGGGCACTGGGATGGCCGGTCCCCTGGCGGGCAAGATCTCTAGACTGGTTCTGGGAAGCGATGCGTATGCGAGAATGCAGAAGAGCTGCGAAAGGTTCGGCAACGATTTGAGTTTGCAGGAGGAAGTTGCCCTGAGCACCAATTATGCCTAAGCTGGACAGACCTCCAAGGACGGGCGTCATGCGAGTATCAAGACAAGACGTACGCATGTAGGTACATTACAGTATATTAGCTCAACACATTCCTTACAATAACCTAGAATGAATAATTCAAGTGACTATACAAACCAAAATTTCTTTTTAAACAAGCCTAAATCATATCCAAGTCACTTTGTTAAACGGTGTAAACCAACTTCTCTCTACTAACGTTGTCTACTTTATCTCTTCTAGACCCTTTAGCCAGTTTTAAGATTATGGCAATATATCCCTTACAGTAACCCAGAATGAATATTTGAAGTGGCTGTGCAAACCAAAATTGCTACTTAAACTAGCCTAAATTATATCTAAGTCACCTTGTTAAACGGTGTAAACTAACTTCTCTCCGCTGACGTTGCCCGCTTCCATTTCTTCCAGACCCTTCAACACTCCTTCCAGTCCACTGCCCTTCTTGTTCACGGTCATCAGAAGGGGTTTAATGCTCCCATTTTGCAATAGGGGCTGAGTTAGCGCCAAAAATGACTGGTAGAACTGCATTTCCTCTGGGTTGGGTGTGACTGACGTCTGACCAAGCCAGTAATAATTCTCGCCCATGGTATCGTACCCACGGACAAAATCCTGGCCGTGAACCTGGGAATTGGAAGCGCTCAGCAGCTCGTAGTCTGCGGGCATAATGGTGCCGTAGGTGCCTGGCTCACAGTCCGACATGGCCTGGGCGCAGATGGCCGCACCATCGCCCGTGCAGTCCCATGCATGCGTCAGGCGGTTCTTGGTCAACTGTTTGATCTCCGCAGCGCAGGTTGGGGACTTATAGTCGAAGACAGCATCGGCCCCCAAACCTTTCACCAAGTCAAAGTTGCGAGGGGAGCAGGTCGTAATGACGGTCAGGCCGGAGAGCTTGGCAAACTGGATGCCGGTCATGCCTGTCGCAGTGCTCCCGCCGTAGATGAGAAGAGGAAAGGCTTCTTTGCATGGCTCCGTAGGCAATGGCAGTTGGAGGTTTTTATACATGCCTTGTCCCTGGCTCAGATGTTAGCATATCTGAAATGAATTTGGCTCGACATGTGGCTTGGCTGTCATACAACGGTCATGATGGCAACCCCCAAGGTTGCCGCTTCTTCAAAGCTCAAATTGTCGGGAATTCGCCTCTGGACGGAAGCCTTTGCAATGGCATACTCGGCAAATGCTCCCGATTCATGGTTGGCTCGATTTCTGTCCAAGGGTTCAGAAACTTGGCAAATGATTGATTGATTGTACTTACGAGCCATGAATCCAACCCGTGATACGATCACCTTTTGCAAAGTTGGAGGCATTACTCCCAACCTCTTCCACAATTCCAGCGTAATCGCATCCTACTCTGCATCCGATATCCGCAGCCCCATAGCTGATGTGCTTCCAATCGGTGGGATTGATGCCAACTGCTTTAATTTTGACGAGCACCCAGTCATCATGCACTATGGGCATGAGCACATCGCGGACCGCGGCAACCTTCAGCTGCACCACAACGATAGCTTTGGTAGTAGCCATCGTGGTAGCCATATTGGCAATGGAAAGTATCTTATTATTAGGGATATTGAGGAGAGGTGCAATGAGTTGCAAGAGAGTAGTTTAGAACATCCTAGAATCGTGAAGCACTATGATGCACAGCGTAAACAACATGACCCGTAATATTAGCGGGAGTTACTTCATGCGTGACCAAGTGCTTTAGCCTATCTGTTGGAGTACGTGTTCTTTTCCTACCCACGTCAAATTGCCAATGAAAGGATTAACAGAAGCATTTTGCATATCCTTTTGGGAGCATCTATCCCGCACCTAACAGGAAGGTATATCGATAAACATGGAGCAATACGAGGGAGAAACGGCCCTGCATGCACATACATCACTTCAGCTATCCGCTGCCTATCAATTATCACATGTGTATTTGCCAATCGCTTTCTGATCCCACCTTAACCAACTCAATGGAGGATCATAATTTACGTGGCTTGCATATAGAGTAGGAGCTGGGCCCCCAAAACGTTTCCCCGGGCCCTCTTTTCTGAAAGAGAGAGTATACAATAATAGACTTTTATTACGAGATATTGCAAGGACGTTGTTTGATTTTCTTATTTTTTCTTTTATTATTGCATATGTTGT
Source organism: Penicillium hordei (assembly GCF_028827395.1). NCBI lineage: Eukaryota > Fungi > Ascomycota > Eurotiomycetes > Eurotiales > Aspergillaceae > Penicillium > Penicillium hordei. The sequence continues at coordinate 1,275,688 of NW_026623146.1, read as the reverse complement.
ATTTCCTCTAGCTCCGAGCATTCTTTCTGACAGGATTCGAATTACGTATACCCTCCCACATAGTTCACAACCCTGCATCAGGTTACATTCCCTACAAGCGACCCTGGGAAGAACCTATCGTTTGTTTTTTCCCTTAAAAGTTTATGAGTAACCAGATTGTTGGATCGGACGTCTCCATGGAAAGTGGATCAGGTCCACTTTGGTCTGAGATGGAAAATTTCGCTCAAACGCCAAGTGACACGTCGGTAATGTATCTCCTACCGAGAATCGGAAATTGCGTGAGATGCGCCCAATTTGTGCTAGGCCCACAGAAGACCGTTGTTCTTGCCATTTAAAATTTCTATATATTAAAGACTGCGGGATATTCGGCGCCTTCCGCGGCGCCTTACCCAATTCAGCTACCAGCAACCACTGACTATGCCTATTTCAGCTGCACAGGACGTCCGTCTGACTGCATGAACAGGCATAATTAACGGCTCTCGATCTCACTGCCTATCTCAGACGAAGCCTTTGTTCCTATCAAAAGTCGGATCAGACATCAATGTTCCACAAACTTCCGATGCAATGTGGTTCGTTATATGTAGGAAAGTGGAGCTCCCACTCCCGGCCCGACCCATGGCCTACCCCGGCCCGACCCATAGTCTGACCCCACAGCCTGGCCCCCAAAAAGCACCTCAGACGAATAATTCCAGACCATGCACCCGGACCAGTCACATTTGGATCCAAGCTTACTTTGGAGGGGGCCTAGAGTTCCGGGGTTTGCGTGGGGGCAGAGTACCGACGCACATGTGATGTAGTCGTACGGAGAATGGAGCCAAAACCCCGACGAGGTGACAGTCAAGCCGTATGCGTCAAACATGATTGGATTCAGTGCAAAGTGCATGCACCGGAAATTGAGGCCTACATAAACGTAAACTTGTCGATTAACGTCCAGATTTGATGCTTAAGATACTCCGTGAGCAGGCCAAATCCCTCAAAAAGAAACAAAAAAATACAAAAAAAAGCAGTAGAGAGGGGAGGTTGCTCCATTTGCTGGCCAAGGAATTCGTACAGTAGTACAATGCTTTCAAGGGTGTATATTATCCCCGAGCCCTTGCCCAAGTGATTTCTACGCGCAAAGCTAATGCACACTGGTTCAACTATACAGATGCCTTATTCTAGCGGGGGTGCGGCGATGACTCTATCGCGTACTGTAAATTTGTAGTATTACTGCTTTGAGCTCGATTACACAGCGTGATATCAACGTCTCGAGATGTAATAACATTGGATTTCTGAGAGGGAGAGGTGATTATTGCAAATGGAATAGATCAAGTATGTTACTATCGTCGCTTGAAACTTGAACGATTTGCCTGGTGACTGGACCAAACATTATGGACCCCAACAGTAGCCCCTAACCGCCGCTTTAAAAGTTACAAGCTATTGTAATATCTCCAAGATGCCTAAGCCTGCCGGTCCTGGAACAATACCTCATACTTTGGGTCTGGGATGTCCATGTCAAAAAACATGATATTCTTCGGTCGACCCCCGTCCTGTAATTTCATGTCGTAGCGCTTGAGAAGCTCTATCAGAAGGAGCTTACTAATTAAGCTCCCCATAAATCGACCAGGACACATATGCTTTCCATGTCCAAAATGCAAGCTACCTGCATATGAGGACGTGAATTGTAAGCCGTTGTGGTCCGTCTCAGCGTTGCGGCGAAGGTGCTCGAAGCGGAAGCCGTCAAAGTCTTCTGCCCCACTGATATACTCGTCGGACATAGACATGGGCACTCCGGCAAAGGAAACGTGCGCGTTCTTGGGAAGAACATCGCCCGAGGAAAGCGCATGGGATTGCATCATCTTTCGGTTTACTGACACTGTGTCTCTTTGTCAGAATACGTTTGGACACTTGAAAGGGGACGGCATTTTACATACACATGGAGGGCGGATGGAATCTCTGAGACTCTTTCAAGAAGCTGTCCAGTTTCCACATCTTGGAAAGATGAGCATTCGTGATGTCAGTTAATGGGGTTTCGCCCAAAACACTCTCAATTTCTGCTCGCAAGGGTGGAGCCCAACGGTCAAAATCGTTGGCTATGTCCAGGAGGGCGTTGGTGATGGTGTTTGATGTCGTATGAGTTGCCCCAAATGTTACTCCGGTGATACGATGCGCTATCATGGGCACCGTCGCCTCTTCGGGGTTGGATGTCTCTACCAGCCACTCCAGAGTGGTAATTTCATTGTCATTCTTGACGTGTGCCTTCCAGGACTGAGGCTGGTCGCGGGACCAAGCATTCTTCTGTTCGATGGTTGGTCCGACGAGTCTCCTAATGGTGCGGCGACAGCTATGAATGCGATAAATGTAGGGTGTAAAGAGCGCTATCAGCGGCCGTGCAATGTCCGGCGCGAGCTTGAAGGTAACGGCCGCCATAAAAACGTTTTGTGCGTAGCCGATTACAGCTGGAGTCCAATCAGGGTCGCGACAAATATCGGGACCAACAATCGTGCTACCCACCATCTGCGCCACAAGTTGCAAAATCTTTGGTTGAACAGCGATGGGAGACCACTCTTGAGAGTGTACGCGTTAGTCGAAGCCTCATACCAAATTCGAGGGGCGAGGAGAGGAAAGAGAGAGAGAAAACAAGATATCCAAAGTAAATAATGATCTACATACCCTCGTATCTGCCAAAATGTTGGTTGAAAGCGTAAATCGCCTCATTTGAAGCGCGTCCTATCTGTAGTCCAATTTTGGCAATGTACTGGGTTTTGATGGAATCAATGGTAGCATGACCAAAGATATCATAATCCAGCGTGGTCCAATTGCCAATAAAAAACTGTTTCTGTCAAAAACACTGGTGCATGCAGCATGCTTGGCCTTGGAAGATAGGGAGGGGAGGGAAGAAACGCGCATGTTTGTGTAGGAAAATGCTTACATCTGAAGTTGCACGAGAATTGCTGGCGATGGATGCCGGAAGCTCTCTAATTTCCTGTAGGAAACGTGGGGGAAGGACTATCGAAGTGCGATCGAGAGATGGGAGAGTGAAAATAACGTTGGGAAATCGTTTGAAGGCGCTGTGAATGAGTTCGGGGCCCTGTTGAAACCAGTGCCGTCGCTGACGTATTCCCTTAAAGAAAAAGGGAGACTTCAACTCAGGGCCCACGAGGGGGTAATGGCTGTCGGCCTTCGAGTCGCCTAGCCAGGCAAAGAGAACGACAAGAGTCAAGACAGCTACCAACGTCGCCAATAAAGGTTGGCTATGCTCCAGCTTGGAACGCAGCAGCTCCATGAAGAGGAAGGTCATGATTTTGATGGCTAGTTCTCGTTTTACAAGTGGTGTGTGGTATTCGTTATGGCAATAGTCAAACTGCGCAATTGTATGGCTGCTAGGGGCACAAGGTGGAAAATCCAGTTCCTGAGGTCAGAATCCAACTTATTGTCTCCGGGCGCTTCGGATTTGACGTATTTTACTATTGAGATTGCCAGTATTGATTCCTCGGTGGCCTGGGCTTCACCGTAAGCCCTGTCCCTTCACCTTTCCGCTCATACATATGCAACTTAGGGGCCGTTGGGTTACATCTCCCTGAAAGTACCTAATAGACCACCCGACTCACAATTTCCTGCGGATTCCTCTTTTCATGTAGATAGGCAGAGCAAATCCAATCGTGCATGTAGCCCACATACGCAAACACCCAGCCTCGCTTTTGCCAGAGATGCGTATATCATTAAACAAGAAAATGTTCCTGGGGGCGGAAAAAAACACCACCATCATCATCATTGTTACCCTAATTGGTCAAAAATAGCAACAAGTATGACTATTGTCACGCATCTCCCACTTCAAGCCGACTCTGCACGGTGGGCAGTGGGACTATTGTGGTAATGCAATCGCAACATGGACTACGGCAGTCGATTTTGGCCAAATTTGACAATAGTGTTTCTGCCACATAGAAACTTTGGAATCGCCGCTAATGGGACCATACAATACCACATATATAGATAATTGTATTTGTAGATAGACCTATCTATGGATATATTAACTCTGTTGCGCTTACTTGGTTTACTATGTAACGTATTTCACTACCGAGCTGGACACCCCGGAACACTATAGTAAATACGATATATTCTACACTGATATCTCAACGACTACCTCATTTTTATATTTTGCTGTTTGCCGATATCTATTGATAACCTTTTTAAACACTATATATCAGTTTCAAAGGATTCTACAACCTATATTGTTATGGTATCGAAAATTACGTTACTAGGAGTGAAATATATATATCTCAAATACTAATTTATAGAAATTCTTAAAACTCCCCTTAGAAACTAGATAGTACCTAAAAAGCATTATTTCTTAAGGAAAAGTCCCTATAGCTTAATGTTGTTGTGATACCGTGTTGTAATTTATCGCCTTTATTATGGTGTTCTAGGGTGTCCAGCTCCCGCCGCGGGGGGGGAATGTCCAGCTCGGTAGTGAAATACGTTATATTACAGAAGGCGGAAACTCAAGCGGTGAATCTTATATATGTATTAAGTATTGTCTAATTTGGCCCAAATCGTGGGCCGTAATGGACCCAAATCGTTCATTAATTGGGGACGAGGCGAAGGAATGAAATGGAAAAAAAAAAGATTTTACTATTTTTTTTAAAAAAATAAAAAGAAATGGAAATTTAAAATAAAATATAAATATAAATAACTATAAAATAAATATCTCACTGCATATAGATGGATCTTCAGCATTATCATGCAGTAAGACAGTCTCGTTTAACCGTTTCAGCCATACTTATGCGTAAGCCCTTAAACAGGTGAGAGCCTTGAGTCCACTATGAGGTAACACTTGTAAGATTGTCGACTTCAGAAAAAAAATCGGTAAGAGTAAGGATCTATGTTTGTAAAATTACCATTGGCACGAACGAACAAGTAGCTGTCGACGCGGTAGCTCTCTGCAACTGATATCAATATATAAATACCTCTAGAGTCTTATTGAAGTCTTCCCGAGGTCGTGGATGAAAAAGTTCTTACTCAGTAGCTTTAACTTTCTGACTGCAACTATAGAACAATCCCGCCTTCATTTTCATTTTAATTCTTGATCTATAAAAACATTGAAATACCTTGTCGTGATACAATGACTGGAACTGGAACACGCCTAGGGTCTGACCCTCCTCTTTCTGAGTGCCCGGAGCCAATTGCCATCGTAGGCATGGGTAAGGACTGTTGACACACACACGCATAATCACACACTCTCTTCCATCGCTGATCGTGACTTTTGTAGGCTGTCGGTGGCCAGGCGGGGTTGAAAGTCCCTCAGAGTTGTGGGGGTTATTGGAAGCGAAACAAGACGGCTGGTCTGAGTTTTCAGAGGACCGTATCAACCTCAAGGGCTTCTACCACCCCAATGGACAACGATTGGGAAGCATGTACACTAGGGGTGGTCACTTGCTCCGCGGAGACACCCGCGACTTTGATCATAGTTTCTTCGGTATCTCGGCCACAGAAGCAATGGCCTTGGACCCTAGCCAGCGCAAACTACTGGAAGTTACTTATGAGGCGGTTGAAAATGCCGGCGAACCTCTCGAGAGCTTCTCCGGTTCCAAGACTGGTGTTTTTGTGGGCAATTTCAACAATGAACACCAAATCATGCAGTATCGAGATCCAGATCACACACTACCATACGCCGTGACAGGAGGTGGTCCTACGATTTTGAGTAATCGCATTAACTACGTTTTCAACCTCCAAGGGCCTAGGTTCGTTCCCATTGAGAAGACTCAGGCTCAAATCATACTGACCGACGATTTATTTATACAGTTTGATGGTTGATACGGCGTGCTCCGCATCCATGTACGCTTTACATTTGGCCGTGCTGTCCATTCGCAGTGGAGACTGCGATGCGGCTATCGTTGCCGGGGCCAACGTCATACTTGGACCGGACAATCAAATCTTCACCACCAAGCTCGGAGCCGTCTCGCCCACATCTCGCTGCCATACCTTTGATGCATCAGCAGACGGATACTCTCGAGCAGAAGGATTCGGTGCCATCTATTTAAAAAAGCTCTCCGACGCTGTTTCTCGGGGAGATCCAATCCGCGCGGTTGTGCGTGGCACCTCGTTCAACGCCAACGGGAAAACGGGTGGTATTTCGCACCCAAGCCCTGATGGCCAGGAGGCTGTCATTAGACAGGCTTACAAGGCTTCTGGTGGTCTTAATCCAGATCTAACGGGATATGTCGAGTGCCATGGAACGGGGACGCCAGTGGGTGATCCAATCGAAGTTTCCGCTGTCGGGAGAGTCTTCTCTCCAGGGCGGAAAGATGAACCCTTGTTAATCGGATCGGTACGTTGCGTGGTGTTGTCCAAGTCACTCGTATAACAAGCTACCTACCTACAGTCGACTCAAATATCGATACTAACTCGCTGGCTGTCTAGATCAAACCGAATCTTGGGCATAGTGAAGCGGCCAGCGCCATGTCACAAATCATGAAAGCAGTGTTAGCAATGGAGCATGGAGAAATCCCAGCCACTATTGGAATTGAAAATTTTAACCCTGCAATTGACTTCGAGGGAGCAAGGGCCAAGGTTGTGACCGAAATGACCCCATGGCCTGCCCACCTGCTTCGACGAGTTAGCGTTAATAGGTGACACTAGCCCCTCTCCCAAAAAGGGCGTGACACGGACACTGACAATCTTATTCGAGCAGTTTCGGGTATGGTGGAGCTAATGCTCATTGTGTTCTAGACCACCCAAGTGTAGTCATCCCCGGCTATAGACTGCAAGGTCTTCCCAAGGCCGTTGCAAAGACTCCAAACGGGATACCACAGACAAATGACAACGGCCAGCTGAATGGCACTAAGGGCTATGGTATCTCTGCTGAGAGTCTACCGTCGCTCAGTTGGTGTCAACCGTCGAAACTCAATCAGATTGAAGGAGCAGGGACCCGTCCGTTAATCTTGCTGCCAGTCTCTGCCCACGATGAGCGTGCGTTAAAGGCCAACCTCTCGGGTCTGGCCAATTCACTGAAAAATTACGATCTCGCTGATCTAACTTATACCCTGGGATGCCGGAAATCAAAGTTTCCTCGCCGTGCCTTTGCCATTGTCGATTCCAAAGCAGTAACCGATGGACTTGACTATGACTTGATGATCTCCGGAAAGTCGCCGAGTTCCCCGGCACGGCGAATTGGCTTCATCTTTACGGGGCAGGGAGCTCAGTGGCCACAAAGTAAGTTCCCTTGCCGAATCACTCCTTTATCTTGATGGCATGTATCGAGGGGCCCACCTTGATGATGATGATGATGATGATGATGATGATGATGATGCTGCGTTGAATGAAATTTCACCACTAACGCGTATCGTCATAGTGGGTGCACAATTATTGCATGAATTTGGAGTATTCAGACGCACAATCCAGTACCTGGACGTGGTTCTCAGCAAGCTGCAGAATAAGCCAAGCTGGACGATTGAGGGCGCACTTTTGGAGCCGGCAGCCACAAGTAAGATTCATGACCCGACATTTTCGCAGACTGTTTGCACTGCCCTCCAAATAGCATTGGTGTCTCTGCTCAAACAATGGGGAATTAATCCGAAGGCTACTGTTGGGCATTCCTCTGGTAAGATTTCGTGTCTGTTTTGGGAGAGAAGGGGAGTATCATGAAGTCGCCGTCTAACCATCATGCAGGTGAAATCGCAGCCGCCTATGCTGCAGGGTATCTGAAGGGAAGCGAGGCCATCGTTCTTGCGTACTTTCGCGGTCAAGTAGTGGCAACCAACCAACGAATGGGGCTCATGATGGCCGTTGGCCTAGAGCCAGCCCAAGCTGCATCCTACTTGGACGGCATTGAAGGTAACGTTAGAATTGCAGCCATTAACTCGCCACACAGCGTCACCCTTTCTGGCGAACCGGAAGCAATTGACAAACTGAGCAAAACGCTGAGTGACGAAGGTGTTTTTGCTCGTGTACTGAATACTGGCGGCAACGCATATCACTCTCACCATATGCAAGCTCTTGGGTCAGCATATGAAGAGCTAGCCACCCAAGGTCTTCACCAAGTTAAGCTACTCGTGGAGAATGAGCCATCAAACCCGTTCACGAAGTGGATCTCATCGGTGACAATGAAAGAAGTAAGAGAACAGGTTCCTCCTTCTTACTGGCGACGCAACCTCGAGGCCCCCGTTCTTTTCTCGTCCGCAGTCGAGAGACTCGCTGAAGATGGATCTATTGACCTTCTAATCGAAATTGGACCCCATCCAGCCTTGGGCGGACCGTTGAAGCAAATTCGTTCCACTTTAGAGAAGACCGGGTTGGTTCTTCCACCTTGTCTGGGATCCCTTCGCCGCGGCGAACATGACGTAACCAGCATGTTGACTCTTGCTGGCAATCTTTTCATCAACAATGCTCCAATCAACTTGGTGGCTGTGAATGCAACCGAGAAAACAGAAGATGGGATTCATCTCTCTCATGGCTTCCCTTGCATCGATATGCCCCAGTACAAGTACTCGTATCCGGAAACGCCAGTTCACTACGAGAATCGGTTCAACAAGGAGTACCGTACCAGAAAGCACTTGCGTCATGACATTCTCGGTGCCCGAGTACCAGGTGGCTCAAGGACACACCCACAATGGAGAAATGTTCTGCGCTCGAAAGACCTTCCTTGGCTTGAAGACCACAAGCTTCTTCCGCATGCCATTCTTCCAGGAGCGGCGTACATTGCAATGGCTATCGAAGCGGTCAGTCAGTTGCATTACGAGGCGGAGGATGCCTCTCCGATCAAGTCCTTCCAGCTTCGTCAGGTAGCAATCAATTCGGCGCTTCGTGTGGAAGACACTGAGCTAGGTGTTGAGACAGTGCTCAATATGGAAAGGTTGCCATTGACGAATGCAGCCGTCATGTCGCAATGGTACAAGTTCAGCATCGGTTCGATTTTACCAAAAAGCGATGAGTGGACCCAGCATTGCACTGGGACAGTCTCCGTGGTCATTATGAATACCTCGATTGACGAAAGCCAACAACTAAAAGCCGACCCCCGTTCGAGATCACTTGACGTCACGCGTTGGTACCGGAGTTTTGATGCGGCCGGTCTGAGCTATGGCCCGGCCTTTCAAGGCCTGTCGGATCTGAAGGCATATCGTGGCTCTAATGTTACAACTTCCAGTGTCTCCCTGCACCCCACAGCCGACTTTGACAATGAATCCGAGTACACGATTCACCCGGCGACTCTGGACACTTGTATCCAGCTGGCCCTGATATCTTGCCACGCAGGTCAGGTTGAGAACTTTGAGAAACCATTCGTTCCTATTTTTGCAGACAATATGACGATTTGGGTTCCTGAATCTCCCCACGAGCAGCAGGGTTTGGGAGTGGCAAGGGGAACGATGACTGGTCTTCGAAGTGTGTACGCGCGGTCTCAGCTTTATAGTTTGTCTGGTGCACCACTGCTAGACATCGAGGAGCTGAAATGCGTATCCTATGATGGAGCCTTGGACGCTTCCACTTCGAACATGGTCCGTGAACCGTACTGGCAACCAGTAGAAAAAGTCGACATAGAGACCTTGACGCCGGCTATTGCGGAGACCATCTTCCCGCCAAAAGAAATCCCGTCATCAACTATTACTGAATTGGAGACTCTATCTGCTCATGTCCTTGCAAGTATCAATGAAGAGCTGCGTCACCACTCGGTCCATGGCAAGACTCAGAACCATGAAAGCTTCGCGAAATGGGTGAAGTCGTGGGTAGGCTCTTCTGAGCGGCAAGATCTGGAAATCACCAGAGCAGAGAGGCTAGCTATTATTGAAAGGCTGGCGACGACGAACTTGCAGGATATTCCAGAAGCCAGATGTCTCAAGGCACTGCACGGTAGCCTGAACGAAGTTCTTGGTGGAACAACCAACAGTGTGAAGGTGCTCATGGAAAACAACCTCTTCACAAACTTGTTTGCATCAGGCATCTCCGTAAGCGGGGCATACTCACAGCTGCGGCATGTGGTAGACCTGCTAGGTCACAGAAATCCGCGAATGCGGATATTGGAGATCGGCGGAGGCTCAGCTGGAGCAACCTCAACTGTCCTCGAAATGTTGGCGTCGAATTCCACATCGAAGAGATTCGAAGAGTATGTGTTCACTGATGCCGCACAGTGGTGTGTCACAGAAGCAAAGTCACGATTCAACAAACATGATAGATTAGTGTTCCAGACGCTTGATGTCTTACAGGACCCTGTTTCCCAAGGGTTTGAAACCAATTCGTTTGATCTGATAATCGCCGCCGGTTGCCTCAGCGAGCTTGACTCTGCCGAGGCAGCATTGAAGCAAATACGCCCTTTACTGAAACCTTCGGGATCACTTGTGCTGCTGGAGACTACGCGCTCAACGTTAGCTTCCGAGGTCCTTTCCCGTACGTTGACGGGTAAATGGGACCACGAGCGAATTAACCGAGGGAAGGCTGAGTGGAATAACATTCTAAAAGAATGCGCGTTCTCGGGGGTCGATATTGCTCTTGAAGATGTAAGCAAGCATTCTAAATATTGTTGCCTCTGTCGGCTTTTTGTACTAACAACTGAGCAGTATACAGGACACCAACAAATGACGACTGTCATGCTCTCGAAGGCCCCTGGGATCAAAGCAAATGCCCCTTCGATGACAATGCAAGGAGCAAACATCTTCATAATATACCGAGACTTACTCCCTCTACTGGCTGATGTGACTGCGAAAGTCTTGGCAAAGCAAGGCTTCAATGCCATCCCGATTGAATTGTTCTCCGGGCATAAAATCCCACGGAACTCGATGGTCATCAGCTTCGTTGATGTCAACGGATCGATCCTTACTTGTCGTGGTGAATTGTATTTTAAAGAGCTGCAGGCAATTGTCCCAAATGTGTCAGCAATGGTCTGGGTCGCGGCTGATCTGATCATCCCTGGAGAATCATCGATCATGAAGGGCATGTTAAGATCCATAACCACCGAAAATGTATTATCAAAATACGCTTTTATCGAGTTGGATTTCAGCCATTACACATCGCAAGTAAGGGCTGCCGAACTAATCGTCCGCAAGATGAATCAGTTGCGGGTGCCTGCGTCTTCTGAGATTCTAGATCTCGAGTGTGTGATTCGAGGAGGTGCTTTCTATGTGGAGCGCTTACTGCCAGAAGAAACACTCAACAGTCAGTTCTACTTGCGCAATGGGTTTGAAGATGACGTCGATGAACGCGCTGTCGGTACTCAGTTGCCCATAAGGGCGCAGTATGGACAAGCCGGTATGCTCTCATCACTGCACTTCACAAGTGACTCGGACTTTAGCAAGCCACTAGGGGACAACTGGATTGAAATCAAAACCGAAGCCATTGGACTCAACATGAAGGTAAACCGCTCAGTCGATTCAAGTCTTATATTTGCTAACCCTGACTGTTTATCCAGGATATTGCTGTAGCCACAGCACGGTTTGATCTGAACAATCTGAGCACTGAGGGTGCCGGTTTTGTGACAGGGCTAGGTTCGGCTGTGACATCCTTCGAGCTAGGTGACCGAGTCTTTGGTATGATTCCAGGAAACATGGGTAATTACCTTAGATCTCCAGCGTCTCTGGTCTCAAAGATCCCCGATGAACTGTCAACAGACGGTGCCGCATCGATGCCAGTGGTCTATCTCACCTCTATCTATGCTCTTAAGCATCTTGCTAGGTTGGCCAAGGGTGAATCCATCCTGATCCAATCCGCAACCGGTGGTCTTGGAATGGCAGCTATCCAGATAGCGCAGTCTCTAGGCGCGGAGATTTATGCAACAGTGGGTACGGATGAGAAAGCCAAAATACTTATCGATGAGTGTGGCATTCCAGCCTCCCACATCTTCAATTCTCGAAAGCTGAGTACTGTTGAAAAAATTCTGAAAGCCACCAAACAGAAAGGTCTAGATGTGATTCTGAGCAGTTCTGGTGGAGATTTGATGCATGAAATGTGGAGATGCATCGCACCTTTGGGTCACTTCATTGATATCGGTAGAACAGATGTTCTCGGAGGTGGTAAACTTGGGCTAGAAGTATTCAAGAAAAATGCGACTTTTTCATCGTTTGACATGGGCAAGATCTATCGACAAAAGCCAGACCTTATCTCCAGGTATGTGCTCCTTTGTCCCCCGTCGATGACCGGCATATGGCTTTTACTGACAGATCATAGATTGATGACGGAGATGACGGGGCTAATACACGAAGGCGTAATTGGTCCCATTCGGCACCTGACAACTTTCTGTATTTCTCGCCTAGAAAACGCTATGAATTCGTTTTCCAAGGGATTGCACACCGGGAAGTTTATCATAACTTTCCGCGATCCGACTGCCACACTGAAGGTGAGTAGTTAGAGGCATCACGGCATCACTTTGGTGTCGATCGTGATATTGGACAGTGAAGCTGACCGGTTAAAGATTGCGCGGCCAGTAGTTCGAGCCGTGTTTGATCCAAATGCGACATATCTACTAGTTGGCTGCCTAGGCGGTCTTGGTCGGAGTTTATCCACCTGGATGATCGAGCAAGGAGCTCGGCATCTAGCGTTCCTCTCCCGGTCTGGGACTAACAAGCCTGAAGCTGTCTCTATTGTGGAAGAGCTAGCCGCAGCGGGCGCGTACCCGGAAGTAATCCAATGCAATGTGGCTGATCTGGATGCCCTCGCTTTTGCCGTGAAGAAGATAAGTGCGACGCGGCAAGTGAAAGGAGTGATTCATGCTGCAATGGTGGAAGGGGTAAGTGTCCAACGTCTTACGAATTAATGGAGTGTAGTGCTTACAAGATCCAGGATGCGCTCTTCGAAAATGCCGCGTGGTCCCAAGTACAGAAGGTCCTTGAACCCAAAGTCATAGGCACCGTCAACCTTCATCTTGCCACGAAGAGTCTCCCACTTGACTTCTTCTTGATGACTTCCTCTATTGTGGGAACTGTGGGTACACCTAGCCAAGGAGCATACACAGCTGCAAATGCATTCCAGGACTCGTTCTCCAGGTTTCGTCATTTGCAGTCCCTACCTGCCACGACTCTCGGCCTTGGGTTGATTCTCGAAGTCGGCTCTGTCAGCTCTTCTATCGGGTTCCAACAGATGCTTCAGCGCAATGCCACCTACGGTGTATCAGAAACCGAGTTTCTACAGCTCCTGGAAGGTGCACTTTGTAAGCCCCATTTCTCATCAGAGGAATCATCCTCCTCCAAGCAGGACGCCAGTTACCCAGCACAACTGGTAACTGGGCTTGAGCCAGCCCGCTTCCTGCCCTATCTGGAGAATGATCGAGTGAACGATCTTGTATGGTACAACAATGCCCGATTCCAGGGAGTTAGGCAGGCGATTTCCGATCGGGCTCGGACACTTGCCTCTGCTGGAAGTAACTCATTAGGAGGCACTTCTTCGATCGCCACACAGTTACAGAACGCATCGACACCTGCTGAAAAGCTGGAGATTTCGCAGACCGCCATCACGACCCGTCTCGCAGAGCTCCTCAGTGTAGCAGCTGATGATATTGACTCGAACATGCCGGTCTCACGATATGGGGTGGATAGCCTGGTAGCAGGAGAGTTGCGGAACTGGCTGATCAAGACTTTCGGCCTTGAGGTTTCAATGCTCCAACTTTTAAGCAAGAACGGAAAGATCGAGGACTTGGTTAAAGGTGCTGCCAAGGTAGATGGTTAGGCGAATACGCACAGGCATACACGTCCTGTAGTGGTTCCCTTTTCACATTCGTGTTGTACGCTTCAATGGCAACCATGAACAGATTTTGTGAAACAAGCTAGTAAAGAACAGCCGAGACCACCATGAGTGGCACTACATAGCGGTATATGAGGGAAAGGAAATAATTGCTTCGCTGTGATAATCGTGTCAAGCTCCCAACACACATAATCCCCACTGAACGATAAATCGTAAGATTAGGTACCTTTTAGGGTATGAGGCACGCACGTTCAATATGGATGCATCCCCGCTTTTAAAAGTGTATTCGTGGAACATGAATCGTATGATGGGCTAAAACACTTGTGACTACTCCTTATTCTGTACTTGAGAATGGCATCGAGGGTACTGGCATACCCACCTAGGCTTTGGAACATGCTTATCTGCGTGTTTTTGGCATTGTACGATTCTCCCATGTGGGATCATGGTATCAAGCCATTCATTTATAATCTACACTTGGGGTTTGCTGACCGAGAAGAAACGCTGAGCAAGTATGTGAAAGTACATGGTCTTTTTTATACAAAAATAGAGCCCATAAGAAAAAGACGTATATCACCCATGATTTTTGATTGATGAGCAGCACCATGGGTCCAATGTTATAAAAACTCAGATAACAAAGGAACGTAAAGTAAACAGAGGTCTAAGAGACTGAGAAACAATCATTCTTATAGCCCCTGGAGTTAGCACAGCTTACATGCTATTCTACTCTGGGCGAGCAGTGTCATTTCTACGCACCTTCTACATCTACTAGGTTGATATTATTGGCAGCCATGATCAATTCTGTTCAATACCTACCCTAAGACTTGTGCAGTCTGTTGACCTTTCACAGATGCATTATAAGGGATACATGCTGACCTTTCAGTGCCTCATATACAGGTCCAAGCATGAAGGGATGAAATCAAACACTATCCATTATCGCAACATAGGATGAAAGTGGCAGCAAATCTGATGTTCTTTAAGGTTAGACGTACAGGGTTGGAATAAGAGTGTGGCGAATGGTATTATGGAAGGAGAGGACGCCTGAAGCTGGAATTCTATACAGGCACATGATAACCCATGCGTGATATCGCCGTGGCGATGGTCGGCGGGTTTGTTGGCGTTTGGTAGCCTCAGGCCGGCGAGGCTGTTGTTTACTTCAATATAAGAGCCTCTCTTCTTCCCCTCCCTTCTTTTTTTTTCTTCCTTCTCCTCATCTCCCCACTCTCTTTGTCCTTCCCTCAGTCAAAGAGAAGTTGTTCTATCTTTGTTGTTACGTGCTATCTATCTGTTACTTCTAAATCTTACCATGCCTGCTTCAGACGAGCCCAACGGGGCTCTGCCTGAGCTACAGGCAGACCAAGTCTCCCTTCTTGATACTATCGACAAACTCAGAGGTCTCGGTGTCGGTGTATTTGTTGACTTGCCCCAAATGATTATCTGTGGTTCTAAGTCCAACGCAAAACGCTCTATTATTGAGTCGATTTCTCGTATGGACTTTCCAGTGAGGAATGATTTCCACACTGGGTTTGTTACAGAGATCATATTGCGCCATCATTCAACTCCACGCTTCAAAGTGAGCATCCGCCCTGGGGCATCTAAGAAAAGCGACGAAGACCTCCAGAAACTCAAGACGTTCGTGCCCACTGTTCATGAAAGTCCCGAGCAGTCAGTATCACTGATCGAACAAGCTACCGAATTCATTCGACCTTCCGTTGAGGATGGTTTTAGTGACGATGTCCTTATGGTCGAAGTTTCTGGTCCCGATCAACCTGACCTGACCCTTATCGATATGCCCAGGCTGTACTTCGCGGAAGGAATCGATGGTGGAGATGGAGGAAAGAGCTATGGCCGTCTTCGCATTGAAGATTACGTGCTCAATGCACGCAGCATCATTCTCCCTGTGGTATCGGCAAAAATCGACATTTGTGCTCAAAGGATAACCGATTTTGCTGACAAGTATGACCGAAAACGACAGCGGATCTTAGGAATTATCACCCATCTCGATACACTCGAGCCATCGTCGGACGAGGAAAAGCTATGGCTTAAGGCGATCAAAGACGCAGCGCCCGACCTTCCACTAGGGTTGCATTTGGTGTGCACCCAATGTTACGAGACACGGGATGTCCTAGACGAAGAGAGAGATGAGAAGGAGAAGGAGTTCTTCGAGCGAGGTGATTGGAAAACTGTGGCAAGACAATCCACAGGAACTGCCAACCTTCGGCGTCGACTCAGTACTCTTCTTTTGAATCACGTTCAAAGCAGCCTCCCAAGTCTGGTTTCCGAAATCGACCAAATTATTCTGGCGAATCAATCGACGCTGGCCAAGCTAAGTGCTCCTCGAGGAACCATTCAGCAGCAAAAGGCTTTGCTATTCAATCTGAGCAGTGCTTTCCAGCGCATAACCGAACAAGCACTGAGTGGCATATACACAGATGAATTCTTTGCTACCTCTGGTAAATTGCAGACTCGTGACCCTCGACGTCTTCGCGCTCTTATCCGTGACTTGAACGAGAGTTTTGCACATGTTATGGAGGTCTCCGGTTGCCGCCAATTCATTCATGGAGTCAACAACCAGATACTCTCATTGCCACACCCTTGCAACCCTTACGCAAATATCAGAAAGCCAGAGCACAGGAGCCGATTCGATTTCGAACTAGAGGTTATTGAGCAAATGTGCCGCGACAGAGGACTTGAATTTCCAGGCAATGCTAGTCACCTGGTGGTGGGTAACCTGTTTCGAGACCAGTCGCAACCTTGGGGGGAGATTGCTCAAGCCCATTTGATGAAATCATGGGAGACCACCCGGATCTTTGTGTCGCTTCTGCTGGACCATCTTACGGACGAACACATATCCGCAGTAATAATGCGGACCTTAATCCAACCCCAGCTTGATGGAATGAAAGACAGACTATTGGCGAAGGTAGATGAGTTGACTGCTTCCCACAAGCGAGACCACCCATTGCCTATGAGTGGAAACTTTCTTCGAGGTCATCCATTGCCTGTTGAGCAAAGTTTCCTTGCCAGGATGCAGAGATCCAGAAATGACCGCCTGCTCGCCAACCTACAGCAGAACCTTCCTTCAACTCTGAACAATACTTTCAACATGGAAGAGCTCAAGTTAGCTACTCAGAACGTGGAATTGGCAGGCAATCAGACCGCAGCTTCGGACATCGTTGACCAGTTCCAATCATATTACAACGTGAGTTGGGATAACCAACCAAGGACTATAATCTTACTGTGTGCAATATACTGACCAGAAACAGAACGCTCTTATGATCTTCACGAACAACATTGCAACTCTTGGGGTTGAAAGTTGCCTCCTCAGCCCTCTGAATGTCGTTTTGACAACCCAAACAATCGCCAACATGGACGACAGCCAAGTCAATGACCTTTTCGCTGGTATACACGATGGTGTGCAGAACTGGAGAGACGAACTGAATGGTAATTTGGAGAAGTTGCAAATGAGCCTGCGAGTGTTGAAACGATTCAAGTTTGCAAAGGAATCAAAACCATCGATTGGAACTACCAACCAGCCTGGATCATGTTCGGCTCATGAGTGTTCATCTCACCAGTCGTTCCTCGTGCCACAAGGGATTCTTTGCAATGGTGCATCTACCAATACTTCGGTCTCACCTTGCCCCAGTGGTCCATCCAGCTTGAACCCCAGTGTGGTCAATGGTGGGACAGTGAGCGCTCCATCTGAATCTTTCCTCTTTGCAGGCCCCAATCAAAGCTTCAGTCAGAGTTCTAGAAGTTCCGGTCCAAGTCTATTCTCTGGGGCTACACGTCAGGTTCCTCAAACTTTTACACCCAGCACGTTCTGGTCTCCCCCTGCTCAGCCTGTTCCATCCCGTGCACCAGACACCAGTGATCACGATCGGTAAGTATATGGCCTTGGTCTAATTTCTTCTTGTGTGAGAAAGGGGCCAACATGGGTTTGCTTACTCGATAGGAATTGGTATTGGGAGGAGAGGGAAACTCGCGATACTGGCACTTTCATCAATCGATACCACTCAATTTGTTACCACGAGCGGTACAGAAATTTCTCGCCAGAGGTAGGAAGCTCACATTTATTGATTTAAATGGTCACTGACTTCAATATAGGAGCTTCGATTGGCCGACTATGGGCTCGGCCGTGAGACACCCCAGCAACTAGCAAACCGACGTATTGCGAGAGCGATTCGAGAAGATCAAGCTCAAATTACGATCAAATCACCATCTTTGCTTTGAGAATTGAGAGAGTTTAACATTATGGAAAACAAAAGAGAGTCTGAAAAAAAGGGGGGATGGCAAGGAATGAGCGAAGGGAATCATTGTGATCTACAGGTTGAACATGTTTCAATCTAGGATGTGTGAATAATGTGTGATTATGGAGGGAGTGCTTTTGAAACGGAAAAAAGAAAAGAAAACAAAAAACACAAAACCCCCAAAAAATTATCTAGCTTGCAGCAATGTCAAGGAAACTGTTCGTGTAAAATTGTTCTATCAAACTTTATAATGTCCCTGTAACTTTTCCACCACGACACATGGATAATTAGGCAAGAGATGCATGAAAGAGACAGTAAATTAAGGCAAATGGCAAAACAAAATCAACAATGCAGAGAGGCCAGCACCACATCGCCGTCTGGGTATTCGAAAAACTATTAAGATGAACTAGGCGAACCCAATGACCATTTTCGTTAGGTATCCGGATCTTCTATCTCGATGAAGGCCAAAGTCCGCTCCTGTCGGCCATGTCTATATCGAAATCAATCTCTCCTCAATACGTATATCCTCCCTGGCACAGAGGCATGTGCTTTATACATCTAGTGCAATGTGCCAGGCTGTACAGATGCAGTTGTTCAAGAACCAACATACCACACCTCCACCCCAAGGACATCGAACTTGACGCCTTCATCGGAAAGAGGCTCATTGCCAAAAGTCTGGCAGGATGCACTGACACCTTTTTCGAGGCTATTGTCAAGCCACAATCCATAGTGGCCATCACTATACCATATATTAGCTAAGGACAATATCCATTCATCGAAATAAATCACTTACCCGCCTCCAAGACTGAGAAATCCAGTTTCACAGAAGATCATATAATCATTAACGCCACTGTACGGGAAAGCCTTGAAGCGAATGCGTTCGGGGGTACTCGCGCCACTCCGCGACGGGGTATGAATCGAAGAAGGCGACGGAGGCGCCAGGACACCACCACTCGCAGCGGCGAGATTAGTCTTAATATTTATATTGAGATTATGAGCCGGTGATTCCGCTTGCGCAGGTTTCGACTTGTCGTTGCGGAGGGTACTCCATCGGCCAGCGGTAGTGGTATCCGCGGAGGGCGGAGGCGGGAGACCAGCGCGCTCAAGGGCTTCATTGGACTGTGGTCCTTCGCCTGGTATGGGGAAACTTGCAGGCGGCGGGAGGACGCTTGCGCGCCAGAGGAAACACTCCCCCGTGCCGTAGAACTGGGAGTCCGGGTGTGGGGCGTCTGTCAGGTAAGCGCCGAATACGGAGCTGTAGGGGGATGAATCGCGGATGACGAGGACGTAGCCCGCCCGCGGGCTGCGGTTGGAGAACTCGGCGCAGTTCTCGTAGAGTGTGGAGAGGGAGGCGCCGTCGCGATCGAGGCTGTAGGCTAGACGCCAGGTTTCGGCGAGTTGGAGGCGGGGTGGGACTAGCAGGCGGATTTCTTCCGCTAGGGCGCGGGTCAGGAGTTGTTGTTGGAGGAGGTCTATCCCTCTGGGGATCTCGAGGGCGAGGGGTGTGAGTGGTGGTGGTTGGAAGGGGGAGGCTGTTCGGCGCGGTGTGAAGACTTCGGAGTTGGAGGAGCGGGACCATGGCATGACGGAGGGCATTTCCTTGGTTAGGTCTGGATCTGTTAGACGGCGGTATAGTCCTGAGACGACGTGGCTAACTGGGTAGGAGAAGTAGGAGGCGGCGGATTGGTAGGGTGGTTTTTCGGTGGGTGTCTGGGATGTTGATCCCGGGGTGGAGGTGGAGGAGGTGGGGGTGTCGGAGGGAATATTTTCTTGTGGAGACGACATGCGAGCAATTCAAAATCAATTGGTGGGGGTGTTGAGCTCTAGAGAGTACAAAGTAGAGAAGGACGAATGCGGAGTGGAAGTTGAGACGGTTATCTGTGGGGAAATAAGCCAAGCTGTCACACCTAGATATCCTTGTAAGGCGTGGCATGATTACGAGAGAAGTTCTTGGCTCGTCCAAGGTGGTATTGGATTTAAGTGGCAATTGTCTTGCTAAATTGTCTCTTGAGTACGTTTCGAATATTGATGAGACGCTAAATTTTGGTCAAAATAAGGCTCAACTTTGCTATGGATCCAAGCATAATCTATCAGCTACGTGCCAATGTCTTTACAGCAGGAAATATTTCAATTGCAAACACATGCAAATAGCTAGATTCAACGCTACTGACATGATTGGCAATGCCATGAACCTTCTAGAGAAGAAAATAAGAAACTTGTTGATATGAAATGCCATACCAAAAGCCAAATCAATGCAGACGATGATGGTATCTTAGTGTGTGTATCGAAGAATTCAAACGCAAGGCAATTAGTTCTTTAGGGCATCCGGACGAAGATCCACCGTCTCAAATTCTAACCCACTGACTTCAAAGACATGTCCTGGTCGTAAGGCCCCAGTGTAGATATTCTCCTCGGCATGTGGATGGAACAGACCAGTCTGGTTGCAGTTCAGAACCGTCTTCAGGCCCGGAGGATCAGTCAATCGGAACGCGCCCCAGTCAGGGTTTTTGCTCGGAGCGCACACGATAGCAATGCTCTCGGGAAGCATCACTTGGTAACCGCAGTGCGTGTGTAGATCACGCGAGCTCATGAAACATGTCTGCGACGGATGTGTGTGGATCCAGCCGAGTGTCATCAAATCCTCGGAGTCGCAGTAATCGAAAAGAGCAGATTCATTGACCGTTTCGCAGGTGTCAGACGTCGCTGTTTGCTCAGGAATGACCAGCTTAGATATGAAGAGCGCGTTGGAAACAAGGGTACCACAAAGAATACCACATGTCTCAAGGTTGGCGCGGGTGTTAGGAGCAGCCAGGGATAAGAAGCGGGATCGGAGATTCGCTGGTAAAAATACCGAGCGCAAGGGAGTGCCATTTTCGAGATAGGCTGAGGGTTTGAAGGTGTAACTTGATGGATCGAGATCTGAACGTGTGGCGGTGGGTTCTTCGGAAGGTTGGATCTTCTGAGGCAGTGCCGGACCTGGCAATACCTTCGCCGGCCGCGATGGCACTACAGCTGTTGCAGGATCGTGGACAATGGATGCCCGGCTAGGCTCCAGGTGCTCCTTTGGAGGCAATATCGGAGGCGCCTGCCGTTCCGCATTCTTGTCGAGGATGGCAATTTGGCCTGGAGACACAGTGGGCTCCAGCGGCTTTTGGCGTGGCACAGTCGGATATTTATACGCAGAAGTAGCCGACGAAGGAACCTCGGACTCTTTGGCATGTTGGCCATGAGGTTGGTTTGTGTCATCAAAATCGGACCCGATGTTCTGAACACGTCGATTGAGGTGGCGATCACCCGTACGAGAATCTGATTTCGTAGAATAGTCCCAATCCCCCCATACGCCAGCTGCGCGACGAGCTTCCAGCTCTTCGGCAGATGGCCCAGAAAGACTCTTTGACCCACGGACGGTGGCTCGGCGGTTGAGTTCTGATTGGGCTAACTGTACGGCGAGATCTCGATTCTCTCCAGCTTCCAAAGGCTCTGCCACTCCAGCAAGAGCGGGATCCGGAACTTGTTCACGTGGTTCGGCGACGATTTTGGCTTGTGAGGGCTGTTTCCGAGATTCGCGTTCCCGTATCAACTGAGTGTAACGCTCATACCGCTTATTGATGCGTGGCCTCAGAACCTCCAGCTTGCTAAGGTTTTTCTCAACCTCTTTCTCGGCTGCAACCAATGCCTTGCGATTTTCCTCATTCTTTTTGGTATCCGGGTGTTTGGAAAGATGGACCAAGATCAACTGAGCATGTCGAAATAGAATGAGATACGCTTGCTCATCGTGTCCTTCGCGTTCGTAAATTTGGGCCTAACAAGCGAAGAAAGGTTAGCAAGTCTGAAGTAGTCATGATCCAAGTGCAGGCAACAATTATAACAAACCTCACGTAAAAGCGTCGCGGCGGTCCTCAGCCAATACCGTAATGGAACGGAAGAGTTGTACTCGTAGTTCTGTGCTATTCGCGTAATATTCTCAACACTTTGAGGGGCAGTACCTCCAGTGGCGGCTCCCATCGCATTGGAAGTCATGGCAACAAGGCAACAAGGTACGCTAAGGCAAGGGTAGGTGAGGATTAGGAAGCCAAGATGATGAAGTTAAGCGTAGATCAAGCCTCACATAGCATAGTGAGATGATAGGAACCTCGGAAAACTGGAATCACCAGCGGCAATTGTGGGAGCCGCATCTAGGGCGACCTGGAAGATAAACCTGGTGAGGGGAGAGAGGTGGGATGAGAGCGGGCAGCTTGGTCTCTCCGCTCTCCTCTCCGCTCTTCAACGTAAATTGCAAAAAAAAAAAAAAAAGAAAGCAAGCAGATCCTACTCTCACATTATCTCCTTCGATTGGTCACTATCCCTCCATGTTATATTCATGATTCTCCTTGGCATTTGCCAGATTTTAAATAATGAGACAAATCACCCCCCAACGAAAGCCATTGGCGAGGTTTCCGGAGACGGCGAGGCTTTACCCAGTGATCATGAAACAACGTGGGAAAGTCAAGACACGACCGCAGTTCGTAAGTGATGGGCTACTCGGTAAGTCTTGAGTCTTCCGTCTCTTACATAATGGGTACAAATATGCTCATGCGCTTTGAACTATGCAGATGATGTTCTCAAGCGCTTATCGCCTTACCTTCGCCGAAACCCACCGATAGACATTCTGGACCTTTGGCCAGGGGGTGGCTTTTTGTCATCTAAAGTCAATACACTTCTGGGACCACGCCGCCATGTGCTTGTTGAACCAAATACTAATTTTCACTGTCTTCTCACCCCACTCGTCGAGAGCAAGTCGTGTTATAAACTCGTCCAGGAAAACATATACGGGAAATCCGGCTGGGCTGATTTCTTCGCGACTCATCTTCCAGAACAAGGCCCTGGAAACCGAGAAAGCTCTGGGATTATCCCAAAGAATGACACACTCCTCGTCCTGGCTAATCTGCCTGATAGTATCTCTGCAACGGATCATTTCAAACCCAGCCGCTGGTTTCTCCACTTCATGAATAGCTGCTTAAGACAATCTGATCTGAATTTGTACGGGTCCGTACGGGTCCTTGCCACAATGCCCTCCGCCGACATCCCGCTTATGTTACCCCGGTCCGCTATGGAGCGCACACGAACTGGCGTAATCGCCGAGACTATAGGCTTGCACAACATAGAGCTTGCCAGTCCAGCTCAACCCGAACGCTCCCATCAATGGCAGGGCTGGGATGACATAAATGACAATAGGCAGCTTGTGGCTACAAGAGCTGCATCAAATGAAATTATCACTCCACCCAACAGAACGCTTCCTCCTGTGAAGCTGGTGCCTGAAATTGCTCGCCGCGGGAGAAATGACCTACCATATGAGCGTCGGGTGCAAACTCCGTTTCACGAGAAGCTCTTCACGACCATCGCGGCAGCAGATAAGCTGGGTATCAATTCGAGCCTCGAGACCACAGACCCTAAAGCCAAACAATTAATTCGAAATCGGGGACTAGCATTCACAAAACTTACCAGGGACAATTCAGCGAGTCACTACCGCCAAAAGCTTGCCAACACAATAATTGAGCTTGACGAAGTGGGCCGAACATTTGCACGTGCGGCTGCGGATCCCAAGGAGAGTGTTGAGAGCCTGAAGGCTCTGGAAGATCGTATGGTATCTCTCAAATCGAGTTATACCACTTTGTGCGCAAGCCTTCACTTCGTGATGTTGGAAAAACATGATCATGTAATCGATGATCTCCGCTTGTCTAGACTCTCCGACCATGTCGACGATGGCAATCTGGTATATGACCGACGACCATTTGAACCCCTATACATCCACCCGGATGAGATTTACCCTCGCGGGAGTGGGGATGAGCGCACAGTCATATATTTCGAACCAAACCCCAACCCGGCCGTTCTCAAGAAGGTCTTTGACCTACCGACTCCAATGGTCCAACCAGTTCTCGATCGGTATTACTCACTGCTAGCCCTGGTGGGCTTCCGTGGTAAGATGCCGGTCTCCGAATTCCTTGAAACAACTTTCCCGTCAGAGGCTATCAATAATCATGTGCGGGATATTCCAAGCCTTACCCACTTCGCCGAAAGACGACTCAAGCCTGGATGTGGGCCGATGCCCTTGCCGGATGGTTCGACGGCGGATCCAGCATTCACCTACCAGGAGAATGTGGACTATGATTTGAGTGGTGTTCGAATCCGCACTCTTTCTGCACAAACCATGGTGGATATTGCGATCAAGTATGAGAACCTTTCAGAGAAGCTCTCTACCATCGTGCTCAGCCGAGCTCTAGGCGGGGCATTGACCCAAGCTCAGCTAGGGGATGATCTTGTCAAAAAGAACATCAAATAGGGCCAGATTGGCACCGTGTATAACTCTGTATATTAGTATTTTGTACGAAAGGATATGTATAATTTCAGAACCCCAGGATAGGAGTACATAATTGTGAATCTGACTGGGAGTATTCTAGGATTTGCATGTGGTTGGTTGCATGCGGGCACGAGGTCAAAGGATTGGATGTCGCGTTGATGTAGAATAAAGTGCATTGGGTAAAGATAGTCATAGAATAGTCAAGACAAATATAAACATCAACATCAGTACAAAGTCAGATATAAAACTAAAAATAAACATAAACATAAACATAAATATAAACATAAATATAAATATAAATATAATATAAAAAGGTTGACAGCCGTTGAGACGCAAGCGGAGTACCCGACAATAGGATGGATGCATTGGGGGTTATCTACAACAGTCACCTATTAACCTCGTAATCTACCCTATTTACCCTAACTATGTACATAGGTAATGGTTAACTGGTTAATAGATAATAGCTAACTAGATAATAGATAATGGAACTAAATAAGTTAGGTAAATAACTAGATAATAAATAATAAATAACCCTAATACCCTAATCTTGAAAATTAAAAAGGAAATGAAGTCCAAAACCCAATTCCGATTATTTAATTTCCCGTTTGCACTCCACTGCCACGGTAGTATTTTACTGTCACGGTCTATCTTTTCTATCATTTTGCTTATGTTCGAAACCGAAGTGGGCCGGTTTTGTTTTTTTTCTTTGCTTTTTGTGATTACTCTTATAGCCATGACCTTTTTCCCAACAGTTATTCTTTGTCGTTATACAGGCTATAGGCCCAATCTTATAAAAACGTGCATTCGCCACCCCGTCATCATTATAGATCCGTGGGTGAGGCTTAATTGCCTATCGCGAACTGTTCCGGTGGCGCTACTGATATCAGAACGATTTCACTAGTCTCGGCGCTTCCCCCGAGAGAATATAGACCCTGATCTACCCGCAAATCCTACTGTCGAAGTTGCGTATTCACACTATGGCCAATCCCCCAGTCCAGTTGTCTCTCCAGACAGCCCAAGGCAAAAGCCCGCCACTATCTACTGAAGTCCCATCGAGTCTCACGCCACCCGTCACTCCCATAGCCAAGGAACGGCCCCCAAGATCAACTCTAAGCCCATTCCATGACTCAAAGGCAGAGCAAACGACATCCATCTCCAAAGATAATGTCAGCACTCTGCAATTTACCGATGACCTCGAAATCTGCCACGACGAGAACAACCGCTCCTTCGAGTTCGGCCGCGGCGTCTGGAGCATAGTATACAAAGCGCGCTCATTGCCACGCCCCCAAACATCCCTCCCAGGCACACCCCCAAGCTCCCCAACCTCAAGATCGCAAGTGCTAGCCGTGAAAGCACCATTGCGCCGAGATGCGCGGCCGGTCCTGAGCGCCGAAGCAACAACCCTAACTCGCCTCACCTTCACCCAAGGCCACGAACATTACATCGTCCCCTTCCACGGCTACCATGCCGAGTTAGGCGCACTAGTAATGTCCGCCGTCCCGACTTCCCTGGCAACATACATCGAAGACCAAGCAAAGATCGCGCGCACCCGTCAACCCGTAACAGCAACAATGTTTGACCCGGTTCAAGGCCCAGCTTCATACCAGGAGCTCGCGCGCAAGCTAATCACCGGCTTGAACTGGCTGCATCAAGTCGCTGGCGTCGTCCACGGCGATATCAAGCCACACAATATCCTCCTCCGGCCTATCGACACAGATGACTGCAGTGATGAGGTCGCTTTCCCGTACGAGCCTCTCTTCGCAGATTTCTCTGCTACCGTTGATATTCCCGCGGACGCGCATGCGCCGGTTGATACGACCCGCGCGTCGATGTCGTCGTTCACGCCGCCCTTCACGGCGCCTGAAATGCTTGCCTCGCTGACGTCAACTGATATAGCGCCGACGCCTGCGTCGGATGTCTTCTCTCTTGCGGCTACATTGCTGGCCGCTGCAACGGGTGATTTGCTGCTTTATCCTAATATGAATCATCGGTTGCGGTTGGAGATGGCCAGGGCTGGGCATCAGATTGTTGGTTTCGCCAGGTCCGGGGTTAGTGGGAGCCGGGTTCCGAAGAATGGATTCGTTGAGCGGATTGTCAAGCCGGCTGTTGTTAAGGATCCGGCGATGCGGATTACGACGCCGGATTGGGTCGAGCTTGCGTCTTAATGCTGGAGTGGATTTGTTGGAGTCTTTCGGTTATTTGTTTTTTTTATTTTGCATTGTCCATATACCCTGTCTAGATGGAGTTCGGCGGAACGTGTATGATATTGAAGGGATTTATATAATATTTTATCAAATCAAATAATACCTGGTGGGGCATACGGATATCAGTGTTTCATTCAAGAGTAATATCTCATTGTAGTAGCGAGTTCGGTTCGGACCAGAGTAGCCATTCTCGAGTAGAGTAGCGAGTAGAAAGCAAACAACGCCAACGCCAGCAACCCAAAGCTCGAGTTAATCAAGAGGAACCAGCATTACTGCCTCCCTCAACAAATCCCTTCAAATCAGCAACCCACATCTCAAAATTCTCCTGCAGCTTAGCCTTGTACATCCACCGCACTACATAAACCAACCACCCAACCTGCGCCTCCCAATTCCGTACTTCCGTCCCACCCTCAACAGCTGTAATCTCATGCACGCGCTCCGCCTTTAAAAGTGATGGCGAAAACGACCCTGGTTCTTCGGGGTCAGCGCACCAAACGATACGGCCGACCTCGCCGGTCTCCTGGTTCGGAGCTCTTAATTCACTGACGTAGACATGTACATCTGTTGCCGGCTGGGGCTTGGTGGAGGTTGAGTCCATGCGGACGTGTAAGGTGAATTTTGTTCCTTTTTGGAGAATCGGAGATAGCGCTGTGTTTGTATTTGTTGATTGGGTGCTTGGTGTGGCTGTTGATGCTGGTGTTGGGTCCGGTGCGGAGGTGGATGGAGATGGGCCTGGAGTTGGCTGGGAGCGGATTGTTACGCGTGGTACGAAGGTGTTCCAGCTTGGCCAGGTTGAGATGTTTGTCAGCGCCGCCCAGACTTCTTGGGAGGGAGCGGTTATGAAGGTTGAGCTGCCGATGTGGAGGGTTGCTTTGTCGATGGGGATGTTGGGGGTTGCGCGGGTGGCGTTAGTTGGGTCTGTCAGGGTCGTCATGGTGGATTGAGGGGTTGGTAGTTATAGTTTGGAATTAAGGGGAAGGTAGTTGGGGAGGAAAGGAAGGTAAGCAGGTGAGAGTCAAAGGAGTTGTACAACACTACACAGTAGTAGCTCGGAAGTCGTTTGCGTCCGGGACGATAAGCTTTGATATGCCGATAAGATGCGATACGATAAAGGATAGGATAACAGATAAGGTGATTGGAGTATGAAGCTTGGGTGCAATGAGAAAATGGCCTTACCCTAGTAGGTAGTATGTATGACCTTCTACCTACATATATGTGATGGGATTCCAAGTCTAACATTAGGAGGATGTGTGGGTATCCCCATTACAAGCTAGCGCATATAGATATATAAACAGATGCATACTTGAGAGCTCTAAGATGCACGAAATCATAGGGTTAGTTCCAATATATCTAAAATTCTCCCTACCTTGAGTCCATTGAGTGGTTAAGGAATAAAAACAAAATCATAAGCTGTACGAGCTTGAATGCCAGATCGAAGGACTAACTCCGTTTGAAGATGATGGCTACTACAAATCAGATGGACCAACCCATTCCAAATTGATATCCAAAAGAAATGGGACCTTGGTGCCACATTAAGTGATCATACCTCCAATTCCTTTACTATGGGATAATCTCTGCTCTTTCCGCTTGTTCACATTTGGCCTATTGCCGCGCCTTCCTATAATGTTGCTCCTTCCTCAGAATCACTGCACAAAAACCAAACTCCATCATCCCCTCCCTGCTACCTCTTCTTCCTCTTTTCATCCCATACATTCTTTCATCAACACTCTTTCATTTATATATTCATTGTTCCACTGCACTCATTTTAATCTTCTTCCAGTCTCTTCAACATGCAGCATCCTACCCCAGCTTCGGTCTTTGTCCAAGCTGCTCAACTCCCTCCCAACTTCATTATCCGGCCTCGACCTCGATTTTGCATCCTGCGTCCTGGAGGTTTCTGGACGCCTTTGATCCCACTTGATGAATTACCTTCTTGGTTGGAGATTTGCAACTGGGCCCCTGACATGTACATGGGAATGTACCCGGCGTCAATGACATTCATGCCACGCGAAGGGGAATATGACGTTCTCTGTCATCACTGCTCGCACGGTGTAGACTCACTGCACCAGAGCGTCTCCGAACGAGGAGCTTCTTCTGTTGCAGCCGAAAATGACGGCTCGGCCAAAGACCGTTCTGTCTCACCGAAGGCCGATAGAAGTGGTGCTGCTTCCTTGCCTACCGTGCTCCATCATGACACACCAAACCAATTCTTGGAGCAGCCTCCTTTCGGTGCAATTCTCCAGACCCCGTTTGTTGGAATGTGTATGGTCGACATGAACTCGCAGTATCCAGATATTGCTACAGACTCTTCTGGGCTGAAGCGACGTCTGAGTATCGAGAACTCGATTCCTCCTCAGGTCTTTGGTGCAGTCGGCGTTGGCAGCCCTCCTCTTTCCGTGGTAAGCTCGGGGAATGCTCGCAGGTCTGAATTTCCTTATACACATGCGCATGATGCTAGATCGTTTCCCAAGCCCCAGCGCGTTGCATCACTGCAAAACGAAAGCCTTGCATCAATGCAAAGTGGCAGCGTTGCCTCCACTCGATCTCTCACAGTTGCTGCCATTGAGCACATGAAGAGGATGCGAAGAAGAAGGATCTCCCGTGGAAGCAGTTTGCATGCAAGCATCAGTGTCGCAGAAGCAAAGAGCCTGTCCCAGGTCTCAGGCTCAAAGATCTCAAAGGTCTCAAAGGTTTCAAAGAATTCCAAGGTTTCCCAGATCTCCTCCATTCGTGTCATCTCAAAGCATCATCGAAAGGTTATACTGCGTCGTCGACGCGCGGAGGAAAGGAAGGCCGACAGATCACGGCAGTTAGTGACCTCAATGGAGGCGCTGGAGCTGAAGCCGGAGCAACCAAATTCGGCTACCAAGAGACGCGATCGACGTGAGCGCATGATGCAACGCAGGAGGCAATCTGATCGTGGCAAGCAACCTTATCAAAACATGATGCGGATTCCCAATTGGAGCCCGGGTATGTGCAAGCACTGAATGATGATCGAAAGTGGTCTGTACAAGACATGAAGCTGTATCACAGTCTTTGCTGTTGGACTTGTTCACACAAGTTTATTTTGACTGGGTTCTAGCCTATAGATAGATATCCTTTTTTTACATGTCGCTTTGGTGGGTCTGGTTGTGTGTGCTTTTAGTTCTTCCATTCTTGCTTTCGGTTGCTTGTTTTGGCTCTCAGCTGACGCCTGGTGAACTGTCTCTCCTTTCCCTTTGCATTCTTTCTTGGGTATTCTTGCACTCAGCAAGGTTTTGTGTTCGTTTGATCATTTTGCTTTCTTAAGTAGGTAGTTGATGACCTTGCATCTCCTTTTGCCTCGTTATTTTGTTCTCAGCTGACTCCCGGTGGCATTGCCTCTCGTTACCTTTTGTTATTCAAAAGTGGCTTCCGGCTAATAAAATTGTCTTTCGCTTGCCTTTTTGTTATTTTCGACTGTCTCCCAGTTGATGATATTATCTCTCGCTTTCCTTCGCAGAATCCAACCAGAGTTGAATCCATTCCATCTTTCCAAATTCACTGCTAGATAACTGCTGACTCCTTTTTTTCTCAGACATTAAAGGACCTTGGAAGGCATCCATGGATGAAAACAACATTGAAGATAAGAAAGAAAAAGCAATGAAGATACGGGAGCTCCCGAGGTCCACCTGCGCCCAAACGGGAAAGTGTCCGCAACCCCCGCACTATACTCCAAGGCTGGTTGATAGCCTTCCAAACCAGGCCACTTCACACACCATGAAAGTGAAAAAGCCTCGTGGCATTCGGCATGACCGAGACTGTGGTCGCTGCAAAGTCCGAGGGGTCAAATGTGACTTGAACCGGCCCCGATGTCAAGCCTGTCTCCGGAGTGGAGAAGCATGCAATTATCCGCAGCGAGTTGTATGGGTAGATGACAAGAAGTCGAAATCACCAAAAAGCACTTCAATAATTTCCAATGAACAAACACACATTGAAGTTACCAAGTCAGAATCGATTATCAACCTATACGGCTTTGTCGACCTCCTGGACACTTTCTGCCAACAACTTCAATCCAGCAGCCGTGACATCCCAGAAGAAGGAATTCAACTGATTTCACGCACGCTAAGCTTCGCCCGCTCGCGCATTCAAGATGCAAACAACAAAGAATCCCTCCAGTCGCATCTAGTGGCCTTGACAAACCTGAGCCAAGTTATCCAGTCCGCGCACCCGATCGCGCTCTTTGGCATCGCCACTTTCGCCATGTTTGAAGTATGCTGCGGGTCTTTTGGCAACTGGCATTGCCATCTTCAAGGCGCACGCTCACTATTAGATCTACACTGCCAACAAAAGGCCGATCTGGACAACCTCTGCGACGAGATCGCCGGTCTTGCCGACGTCCTCGCCTATCTAGTGTGGTTTGATGTTACAGGGGCCCTCGTCAGAGAAAGTCCATTAATTTTCGAAGACTGGCATCGTGAGACCTTATCTGCCGGATTCTTCGACTCAGTCGGATGTCCACCAGATACGTTCGATTTATTGGTTTATCTTGCGAAACACCGCGATGGCGATGGAATCCGCACTATGGACCTCAGTTCTCG
This sequence comes from Penicillium hordei, assembly GCF_028827395.1. Taxonomy (NCBI): domain Eukaryota; kingdom Fungi; phylum Ascomycota; class Eurotiomycetes; order Eurotiales; family Aspergillaceae; genus Penicillium; species Penicillium hordei. Next base: position 1,244,706 of record NW_026623146.1, on the reverse strand, counting down.
AGCAATGGCCCAAATTCTACAGCTTAACGCGGGTGACTCAACGGACCGCAATCTCGCTGCGACCGTGTATAGAGGGGCTGCGGCAATCATCGCGTTCAGTCGTGCTGGAATGACTACGGGTGGCGATCCTTCCGCATCGACATATCATTCAACCGTAATCTCCTCTATGGTAGATCGGGCTTGCCAGGCTATCGCGGATATCCCTTCTACATCGAGGTTCTACGTGCATCTGGCTACCCCCGCATACCTGACAGGGATGAGTGCTTCGACAACACGACAGTGCGAGGTAATTCGAAACTACTGGCGGAACTGCCAGTCGTGTGAGTTCCCTCGTTATCCGGATGCCGAGGCGCAATGTGAGAGGAGGTGGAGTATATCCGGTGTGGGGTTACCATGGGTTAGGTAGCCTTCCTTATCGGGTAAGCCGTCTTACTTCTTATCTACATAGTACTTGGATAGGTCTTGAACATACATAAAGGCCCTGTTATGATCCAAATTCCTACCTTCGTAGCTCTCATATTTTGATCATAAACATAGGAATTCCCCGATGGCTACGTCGTACCAAGACCGTTGCGCTCAAAAGCGCGCTGACCAGCTCTCCCTCATCCTCCCCGAATGGCGCCTGGATCCCGTCCCCTCCATAGAATCCGCCCCAGACGCTCTGAAATATCTCCGTCGCATTCTCAGTCCAGAGGAACTGGCTCTCACAGAAGAGACCGATATTGCCGTCCTTCTCCGCAAGCTTTCATCCGGAGAACTCTCATCTCTAAAGCTGACTCAAGTCTTCGCTAAACGCGCCGCCCTCGCCCACCAACTCACAACATGCTGCACAGAAATATTCTTCGAGGAGGCCTTCGCTGTCGCCCAGGAACTAGACGACTACCTCGCTAAGACGGGCAAGACTATCGGTCCTCTACACGGGTTACCAGTATCCATCAAAGATTTATTCTCCGTTCAAGGAGTAGACACATCAATCGGTAAATTATCTTCCCCATACCTCTCACGCCTACGGTGTAAAAAAGCACCTATTCGTCCTGTATAGGTATCTGTACTTGTATACTAACAAAAATTCAAAAACCAGGCTGGGTCGGCCTCACCAACAATCCAGCAAAAGCAGACAAATCCGTAGCGCGCACACTCCGCCGTCTCGGCGCCGTCCTCTACGTGAAAACCAATCTGCCCCAATCAATGATGATGTCTGATTCTTATAACCACGTCTTCGGTCAATGCGTCAACCCCTTCAACCGCGAGCTGATTTCTGGTGGGAGTTCCGGCGGCGAGGGATCACTTATTGCTGCGCGTGGAAGCGTGCTTGGTATTGGTACCGACTTGGGTGGTTCGATTCGTATTCCTGCTGCGCTGTGTGGGCTTTATGGTCTCTCGCCTAGTCCCGGAAGACATCCGTATGAGAGGGGAAAGTGAGTTTATCTGTTTATTTCTCTGATTCGTTTCATCTGCTCGGTGGTGGAGAGTGAAAAGAAAAAGTTGCTGATCTGGATGATTTATAGCCCCGGACAGGATATTGTGAGATCCGTTGCTGGGCCTATGGCTTGTACTCTTGCGACTATTGAAAGGTATATGGAGGTTTTGCCAGAAGCGAAGCCGTGGGAGGTTGATCAACATGTCGCGCCTGTAGCGTGGAGGAAGGAGTTGGCTTCCCCTGGTGCGAAGAGACTGAGGATTGGATTTTTGGTTGATGATGGTGTTGTCAAGGTTCAGCCGCCGATTGCGAGGGCTATACGTGAGGTTGTTGAGGCGCTGAAAGCGGTGGGACATGAGGGTATGATAACTGACAACAACCTCTCCAATGACCATTCCGGATCATCTACTAACACCTCTTAGTGTTTGAGTGGGATGCGTCCTCGCATCTTTATGCGTACGAGCTCTGGGCAAAGGCTATATTCTCTGACGGCGGCGAGGGCTGTCGAAGACAAATTGAAAAGACCGGCGAGCCGCTTGTTGAGGGTATGCTCGTTGGTAAACCCGAGGATACTTTGACCACCAGTCAGACGCATCAAGTGAGAAAATTCCGGTTTTGGTACTATGGTTACTAGCTGCTAACATGTCGCAGCTTAATGCGGACAAATACAATTTCGAATCGGCATATCTCGATAGATGGATATCCTCCGATCTCGACGCATTAATCATGCCCAATACTTCATGGGTGGGATACAAACCGTGGACATGGGTAAAGTCCAGTGCGTATGTGGGTTATACGAGTATCTGGAATTTGCTTGGATATGCTGCGTTGGCAGTGCCGGTGACTACTGCTTCAAGGACAAAAGATGTTCCGGATGAAGAATGGCTGGCCCATGATCCGAGGAATGATAGTGATAGGTTTAATAAGCAGCAGTGTGAGTACATCCAATTTTGGAACCCTCTTGAACAGTGCTGATTCGTGTTTAGATGATATCAACCTGGTTGAGGGTATGCCTGTTGGCATACAGGTTGTTGGCGGCCGATTTGGTGAAGAGAAGTGTGTTGCTGTGGCTAAGGCGATTGAGCAAGCTATGCAAAGGAAGATTACCTCACGAGCAAGTCTTTGACATCGTACATAGGTCCATGGTCATCTCTTTCTTATTCACACTATTTACGTTTGCTACTGGTTGTGTTTCTACATAGGTCCTTACCATCAGATTTGGTGACGGGTATAACAGAACATTATATATATCATCTTTCTTAAATGTTCCATGTACACTAAATACAATATGATCCAAGCATAAGATTAACATCCTCATTCATATCGTCACTATATGCAATTACATCACGGGCTTTGTTGATGCTCATTATATATAATCCGAACCCTCGATAATTTCAAATAGGAGCATTCATCCTCCCCTTATAGTCCGGGAACTCAAAATCCCCCAAATCACCGAAATCCCTCTCAATACTAGGATTCGAGCATGGCTTCGCATGTGCAGTCTTACTCCTCGTTTCCCCCTCCCCCGTCTCTATATCGAAATGAAGGCCACTCGCAGAATGAGGCCGGGCAACAGGGGCAGGAAGAGTATCAGACTGCATCCTCAACTCCCTTTTAACACGAATCCCCTCCTCATTATCTTGCACCTCTCCATTCGTATCGACCTTGGAAATACTAGCAGAGTAACTCGCCGGTCCGGGACTGAAGATTTCATTACACCAGATACTACCATCTCGGCGGAGAGGCTCGCTCATCTGGGTTCTATTGGAGTTAACCTTTGAGGTGTGGGAGTGTATCGGTCGAGGGAGGAAGAAGAACGAGAAAATGCGGGAGAAGAGTGGGTGGAGTGGTGGCAGGCAGACGCAGATGATGGATACGTTGGCTTCGAGGGAGGACCAGAGGGCTGCTCGGGCATTTGCAACTGTTGGTGTGTTAGTTTTAGATTTTTTTGTTCTCTTCGTATATTGCAGTATGTGAAAAGAAGTTATATACTTACGGGTAAGGTCTCCTCCGGCAACCATGATGCTCAATGGATACATGCGAGCGGAACTGGTGGCAATAATGCTATAAAAAAAGTCAGCTTGGTTCCTGAGATCACCCAAAAACGATTTAGTTTGACTTACATGATTCCAAGGCTGAAAACCACCATTATTCCCCATTTTTGTCTTTTCGGTAGTTGTAACTTCCACAATAGCGGCAGAGGCAAAATCAATATCACCAGATCGGTAATAGTCTGGAGTGCCGCATTGGTGAACCAGACAGGGGTGGCGGGTAGACATTTTGTCTTGCGGACCTCTGCAGATGGATTCCAGAAGGCGTGGACAGGGATGCAGAAGAAAAAGCCGCTCAGGGTCGTCCATAGACCTATGATAACGAGGCAGCCCATTAAGGTGTAGGTAACCAAGAGGAAGGGATGGGGATGGAAGAGACGGGTGTAGAGGGTCAATGCGGAGAACTTGGCTAAGACCATGGTCATGTTGTAGAAAGGGACCGAGAGCCATAACCACTGTGGTTGGGGTCTATTAGTGACTTGTTCCACAACAGAAGGAACGTTTTTCGTACAAATAGTTGGCGCTGAATCACATCTTCCGACAGTTCTGACATGGGGACGCCGATGCCATATTCTCGTTCTGTAGAGTAACTCTTTAGATTGGAACGTATAGCAGTAAGACATTGCTGGGATGGACCACTTACCAAGAATTATACAGGCGTATAATGCTAGGTCAACGAGCTTTGATAGATGATTAGTGCTGTGCTCTCACTCCCCACATACTTCGTCTGAGAGACGTATGTTGTAGTGGTATACATAGTAGATAGAAATACATACCAATGCACCTATTATAATCAAGTCATCTAGTCCAGGAGCCTTCACCACGTAGAACCGAGTGTATAGCCGGAAGGCGACAGTCAAAGCCGCCAGCCCTGTAAAGGCCGAAGTAACGATCACAACATACATTCAATCGGCAAGAGAGTCAATTGATAAAGCTTAAAGATATCAAAAGGATTTTAGTGGAAAGCCGTAGGCATGTGTCATTGTATTGAACGAAATGCAGTGGAAATATGCACCAGTACGCCATCAGACTGCAACTGAATATTGAGTAGGTGGAATTGTCGAATTGCAAGTAAGGAAGTTTAATATGAAAGTAAAGCAAAATTGAGAAAGAGATGCGCAGTCTTAACCCACACACGTCCTAACACCAAAACCCTACCCGACACAAACACATGTTTTGGCAGCAAAACCTGCATCAACTTCCATGAACACCCAAATCCCTTTCTTCCAATCAAGATTCCCTCTCTTATGGTTGGTACAACCGTAAAAAAGATCAAACAGGCCAAATGGCCGGATTAGGAAACAAAGATAATCATTTGCGTCAAGACCTCGCTCTAGGTCGATCGCTAGTAAAGTCAGGGACAGATGATTGGCTGCCCGAATAAAGTTGCGGGTCCCCGTATGCGACCCACATCCCAATTGGTTCGAAGGTTTGTGGTTGTTCGGTACCGACCCTACCCGTAACTCTGGAGAAGGTAAGGGCAGTCTGGGAGTTGAAGATCCTTGTTTGGCTTTTACTTGGAACACCTTATGTACAGATGCTTTGCTACTTAGGGTTCGGGATTGACTTTCGGTTGTTGAAGCTGAAACTATCATTTCCTTATTGAGATCTGCCTAAATTCGTGCTAACTTCGATTATATGTTTTTCTGGTCCTCTAAACACAATGTTGCGTTGGTGACGTTTGGAGTGGTTAAATGTTATTTCCCCTGCAATTGACGAAGGAGAATTCTTTGCCCCTGCAGAGGTGAGGTATAGACTGTGGTAGCACGTGGAATAAGCATGGAACATAAAATTAAAACGATACCACACTGTTTCAGGAACTGGTTGCCTACAATCTAGTGATAGAAAAAAGCATGTATACAGAATGGCAATTCAATTGCAAACTATACAAAAATGACCAATCAAAATTAGGCCAATGCCTTTCCGCTAGGGATTCTAAAACGGGAGTATCTCATCAAATTTTGCAGCAAATGGGAAAACGATCTACAGGCGAGCCTTAAGGTTGGCCTTCAGCCTCCGCTCAACGGCAGCCATGTACTCGCCAGTGGTAACCCAAGCCTCGCGGTCCTTGCGACCACAGGCGAGAGCCAGATCCTTAGTCATGATAGCCTCCTCGTTGACAACGTCAACGCAGGCACGCTCAAGCTCCTCGGCGAAGGAGACAACCTCGGGGGTGTTGTCGAGGACACCACGCTGGACGAGACCACGGGTCCAGGCGAAGATGGAGGCGATAGGGTTGGTGGAGGTCTCCTTACCCTTCTGGTGCTCGCGATAGTGACGGGTCACGGTTCCGTGGGCGGCTTCGGACTCGTAGGCATCGCCGTTGGGGGTGGCCAGAGCAGAGGTCATCAGACCGAGAGAGCCGAAGCCCTGGGCGACGATATCGGACTGGACATCACCGTCGTAGTCTAAAGATACGTGTTAGACAAGAAATAAAGAAACAAACCTAACACGGGATAGACGGAAAACTCACTCTTAAGAGCCATGACGAAGCCACCCTCGGACTTGATCATCTGAGCGACCATGTCGTCAATGAGACGGTGCTCGTACCAGATGCCCTTGGCATCGAAGTCCTTCTTGTACTCCTTCTGGAAGATCTCCTCGAAGATGTCCTTAAAGCGGCCATCGTACTTCTTGAGGATAGTGTTCTTGGTGCTCATGTAGAGGGGAAGACCCTTCATGAGAGCCATCTTGAAGGAGGAGTGGGCGAAGCCAGCGATGGACTCATCGGTGTTGTACTGGCACTGGGTGATACCACCACCCTGGAAGTCGTAGACCTGGATGCGCTCGGGCTCACCACCGGTAGGGGTGTAGACCAACTCGAGCTTACCGGGGCCAGGGATGACACGGTCCTGGGCACGGTATTGGTCACCGAAGGCGTGGCGGCCAATGACAATAGGCTTGGTCCAGCCAGGGACCAGGCGGGGAATGCGGGGAATGACAATGGGCTCACGGAACACGGTACCGCCACTAGATGGGTCGTTAGTGAATGGTCAAAGTCAATTTGATAGAGTTTACTCACAGGATGTTGCGGATAGTGCCGTTGGGGGAGAGCCACACTAGAAATGATTAGCTTTTTGGTGCTACACAAAACGGACTTCGGCCCCTGAGCTTAATGAGCTTACTCTTCTTCAAGTTGAACTCCTTAACACGGGCCTCATCGGGGGTGATGGTGGCACACTTGACACCAACACCGTACTTCTTAATAGCCTCGGCGGCATCAATGGTAACCTGGTCATTGGTCTCATCACGGTACTCAATACCCAAATCGTAGTACTTGAGCTCAATATCGAGGTAAGGCAGAATCAACTATAGGCAGCCACTTAGTATCAAGCATGAATCCCAGCCGGCATGTAATATGACGCATCAACTGCATGCACCCTGCAACAGTGGGGATCGTGCAGGTCAAGCCCGGTCGAGGAGTGGACGATAAGCTTACCTTTTCTCTGATTTCTTGCCAGATAATACGAGTCATCTATGTTCACGAAAATCAATTGGTTAGCATGTGTCCAAAATGAGTTTCACAGCCTGGGGCGGCGTCATTGTCCGATTGACACATGTATTATCGTGATATTCCCCGTGTTTCCCCGCGTTTTCGACGAAAACGCGCAACCCGAGCACGAGGATGTACGGGCTAGTGAAACAGGCTGATTGAAACTTTGGACTATAAAAGGAGGGGTTGTCCCATACCTCATCACCATCCAACTCGACCACGGGGGTCTTGACTTTGATCTTGGTTTCGGAAGCCATAGTGCGGGTTTGAGTGAGAGACGAAGGGATCGATCCGGACCAGCGGGAAGAAGCAGCAACTCGATTAGTTCGTTGAGAGAGGGAGGTAGAGGAGATAGATCTCTTGGAAGAAGAAGTAAAGGAAGAAGAAGAAATAAGACGAGAAGTAGAAGAGAGAGGGGCAGAGGGGGTCGCAAGGGACCGACGAGCGAGTGCGGAACTGGACCGGAGAGCGTTCATCGTGGGATAGCTAAGGACGTCAGCGCCAATTTCGCAGTTTTTGTTTGGCCGAGCGGCATGTAAGTCGCCTCACTCGCTGATTACAGCCGAGGGAATGAGGTTCGGCAGAAAGGGAAGTGTGGAGTCGGGAAATTTCCCGGAGAAAGGGTAGAGAAGATGCGATTTCCGGGAATTGGGTAAAAGAAACCGGGGCAATACGGGAATTTGATCGGAATAAGATGAGTAAGGCAAGGGATAATTACCGATAAAGAGACTGAAGAGTGTTTTAAGAAGTGTAGAGGAGGAAAAAGCCTTGTCCGGTGTAGTGGAGGTTGGGGATCTTATGAATAACTCCGCAGAAAGAAGCGCCGAAGCCGGACAGTCACGAGATATTGAAGACTTTTGAAACGGTTTGGAGTGATTTTGAAGGGCAATTTAACGTGGATTTCTTTGTTTCTTTAAATCTTTCTATTCAATTTGTCCTGACTCATCGATCTAATCCTTTCTCAGCCAAAATTTTACTTCAAGCTCCATCAACCGACCCGCTGAACAAGGCTATATGCGGTGATAGAGCGGTTCCCGGAGAACGGAGCTCAACTCCGGTCTTGACCGGCCCTCCCTTTTTGACCCCGGAAAAGCTCCAACCGAATTGTACGATTTAAATGGAGATAAAAAAAGTATATATGTATTGATTATGATGAATATTGTCAAAATGAATTTCACGTGTCCAATTGCCCCGGATTGCGCAGTGTTGAAAAATCTCCATCTAAGGGCCCGATCAGACGCCAATTATCGTATGTGTTGAAAGAATCGAAATTCTGAACAGTGGTATATGCAAGCTCCAAATATCTCCCTATCTATATCGTAATCTAGAACAGCCCATCGATATCACCAGTCTCGGTGTCAATGTCCACATTAAGGTAGCCGGGGGCAGTGGGCAGTCCGGGAATGGTCTGAATGTCGGCAGCCAGGGCGTAGCTATAGTTATATTATTAGTGTGATGTATTCCCACAAACTGCGGGAACGAAAAACTTACAGGTATCCAGCGCCCACAGCCAATCGAACGTCCCGAATCGGCACAGTGAAGCCGGTGGGGGCGCCCTTAAGGGCTGGGTCGTGACTGAGTGAGTACTGAGTCTTAGCGATACAGATCGGCAGGTTAGAGAACCCTTGCTTGGTATAGGTGTCGACCTTCTTCTGGGCCAATTCACTGAACTCGACCTTCTCAGCGCCATACATGGCCTGGCCGATGCGCTCGATGCGCTCCTGGATAGTGCCATCCAGTCCGTAGAGAAGCTTGAAGTCCTTCTCCTTGGAGCTGGCGGTCATGACAGCCTTAGCCAGATCAACCGCGCCGGCTCCACCCTCAGCCCAATGGTTAGCAGGGACCGCATCCTCGGCACCAGCAGCGATCGCCTCCTCCTTGATGACAGCAATTTCAGCATCGGTATCAGTGTCGAACTTATTAATCGCGACCACCACCGGGACGCCGTACTGCTTGGCGTTGGCGATGTGCTTCCGCAGGTTAACACAACCCTTGCGGAGAACATCCACATTCTCGGTACGGTAAACCTCCTGGAGAGGGGCACCGGGCTTAATCTCGGGGCCACCGCCGTGAACCTTCAGCGCACGGACAGTAGCCACAATAACGACAGTATCCGGAACCAGACCAGAGGAGCGGCACTTGATGTTAAAGAAGCGCTCACCACCCATGGTGAAGTCAAAGCCAGCCTCGGTGACCACAAAACCGGTCTTGGCTTCATGATCCTCATCAGGCTCAGTACCGGCAAGCTTGAGGGCAAGCTTATCAGCGATGGCAGAGCTGGCGCCAATACTGATGTTGGCAAAGGGGCCAGCGTGCACCATCACAGGAGTACCTTCCAAACTCTGCATCAAGTTTGGCTTAATGGCATCCTTCATCAATGCGGCGAGGGCACCACCGGCACCAATGTCGTCGCAAGTCACGGGGTCGCCGTTTCTAGAAGTGGCAACCACCATACGGCCCAATCGCTCACGCATATCCTCCAAGTTGTTGCTCAGGGCAAGAATGGCCATGCACTCACTAGCAACGGAAATATCGAAGCCAGTCTCGCGAGACAGACCCTTCTCGGTAGGGGCCACACCGACAGTGATACCACGCAGGTGACGGTCATTGACATCGAGAACGCGGCGCCAAGTGATGGTCTCTGGGTCAATATCTAGGCGGGCAAAGCGTGTAATTTCCTCCTCGGTAAGATCGTCTGGGTTAGTCTTCTCAATACCCAGCTTCTTCAGACGTCGGAACATGATGGGCTTGAATTCACGTCTGCCCTTGCTAGCAGGGACAAGACGCTTGTACAGAGGTCCGTCTTTCTGAGTGGACTCGTGGAACATACGAGTCTCAATAGCCGCAGCGAGGAGGTTGTTCGCAGCGGTGATGGCGTGAATGTCACCAGTAAGGTGGAGGTTGAACTCGTCCATGGGAATAACCTGACTGTAACCTCCACCAGCGGCGCCACCCTTGATGCCGAAGGTAGGACCTTGGCTGGGCTGACGGACGTTGGCAAAAGAAATACGGTTCAGGTGGGCACCAAGTGCTTGAGTGAGACCTAATGTGGTGGTGGACTTGCCCTCACCAAGAGGGGTCGGTGTGATACCGCAGACCAAGATGTATCTTCCGTTGCGGCGGTGGGAGAGGCGGTCCAGCACACTAAGGCTGATCTTGGCCTTGGTGTGGCCGTAGGGCTCCAACTCGTGAGGGGCAATGCCGATCTCAGTGGCAACCTGGGTGATGGGCTTGGGGTACTGGGCCCGCGAGATAGCAATATCGGAAGGCACAGGCGTCTGTAGGCGAATTGGAAGAGGAGTGACGTGGCGGTCCTTCTGTTTCTCAAAGTAGCCCTTGGCGGAGTGGACCACGTTCTTCAACAACATGGCCACTGTCATAGGACCAACACCACCGGGGACGGGAGTGATCTGTGAGGCCACCTGGGAAGCAGACTCGAACTCCACATCGCCGACAAGTCGCTCACCGGACTTCTTGGTCGCGTCAGGCTTGTAGTTGATACCAACATCAATGACCACAGCGCCGGGCTTCAGCCAGTCACCCTTGACAAGCTCGGTCTGGCCAATGGCCGCCACAACGATGTCAGCGTTCTTCACAATACGGGCAATGTCCGGTGTCTTTGAGTGGCAGACAGTAACGGTAGCATCGGCGTTCTTGAGCAAATAGCTGACTGGGCTGCCGACAATGTCGCTACGTCCCAGAACGACTGCCTCCTTGCCGGAGGGGTCTACACCGCTTGCCTTGAGTAGTTCCATGACCGCTAGAGGGGTGCAGGGAGTGAACAGCGGGCGACCGCCTCGCTTAGCCAACTCGCCGATATTGATTGCGCCGAACCCATCGACATCCTTCTCGTCTGCAACGGCAGATGTAATTGCATGCTCAGACATGTGGTTTGGGAGGGGCAATTGAACAAGGATACCGTGGATCGCGGGGTCATTGTTGGCTCTGGTGATCTCTTGGATGACCTGCAGCTCCGTGCTCGATTCGGGAACGTTGATCAGGGTGCAGATAATGTTGGCCTGGTAAATAAAGTGAGATAGTGCCTCGAATATCCCAAACAGCAAGTCATACCTCTTGGGCGGCCTTCAGCTTCATGCGCACATAAGTACCTAAGTAATATTAGTCCAAACGATCTCTCCATACTGTTTGTAGATAAACCAACTAGAATCGGATCGGTTGCCGACTAAATAGAATCATCATGTTAGTATCCAACACTTCTGTAATCACACTCGAGGACAGGCATGCTTACCCTGGAAGATGACCAGGTTAGGCTTGAATCTAGGGTTGGTCACTTGAATCTGCTCAATCTCGGACTTCAACCCCTGGCGAATGCTCTTCGCGATGGCAGTGCCATCAATCTTGGCGGCAGCCATTGCTGACCCGGAAAACGTTCGGAAAGATGAGATAGCGGGGCTGATAGGAGAAAAATTGACGTTCACTAAAGAGGATTCAATCGACGATGAACGAGATCGTCTGACTCCTCCTTGGACAGGGGAATAGTTATAGGAAACAGAACGAGATAGGAGAAAAAGATTTCGGAGACGAGTGCCCGCATGCACTTGGAGATAAAAAGTGCAGCGGGGTAGGGCAGCGGGGACGAATGGCATGAATTATTGCTTGTTTGGGGCGAACCCTCGGAATTGGTACCGGCGTTGCAAACGATATCAACCAATTTAGGCCTTGATTTCACATGCACTGCTCCGGAGATATACAGAAGTCAAGCCAATCCTTTCAATTTCGAGATATTCCCCTCACATTCACCTCATCTCTTCTTTTGTCTGTAATTAAGCTCATGCGGAGAGTCGGGGAGTTTCCCGGCCATCTCCTGATTTCTGCCTGAGGCATTATTTCCTATCTGAGCCCGCATGAGTCATCCGGGACGCATTAACCTGTTCGGGGCTGCCAGTTAGGGCTTAGGGGTCGCGAGATATCAGTCACGTGTAGATATCGGAGTACGGAATATCGTCGCCTCCGATTGAGGCTTGGCATTGAGGGCCGAGTGTGCGATGAAATTCACTAGTCAAAGAAAGTGAGGTTGACGAGGTTGACCCCCCCAAAAAAGCCACTCCGCCTTACCCCTTCTGAGCCGAGCGTCTCAGATTTTTCCCCTCCGATACTCCATCTCGAATTTCCTAATCACCTCACCCTTCGAAATGCGGCCTATTTTGCTTTCCGGCCATGTGCGTTGACTTCCTCGAAATCTTGCTGGATCCACAGAGACTGACCGCAGCCAACTATAACAACAGGAGCGGTCCCTGACCCAGATCAAGTTCAACAGCGATGGCGATCTCCTCTTCTCCGTCTCGAAGGATAAGATTGTGTGCGCATGGTGGTCCGCCAACGGCGAGCGTCTCGGTACCTACAACGGCCACCAGGGTGCTGTCTGGACAGTCGACGTCAGCCCCAACACCATTCTTCTTGCAACCGGATCAGCAGACAACACCGTGCGTCTATGGAACATCAAGACCGGCGAGTGTGTGAAGGTGTGGGAATTCTCGACAGCCGTCAAGCGCGTGGCATTCTCCCCCGATGGAAGCAGACTTTTGGCAGTGACGGAAAAGCGCATGGGTTTCAATGGTACTATCGCGGTTCTCGATATCAACTACGGCGAAAACCTTAGCGCGCAGGCCACCGAGCCTACCTTGACCATCGTTTGCGAGGAGAGCAAGGCCACCGTGGCGGGGTGGAGTTTCCTGTCCAAGTACATCATTGCGGGGCACGAGGACGGCAGTGTCAGCCAGTACGATCCTAAGGTATGTTTTTTGGGGGGATGATTTCAGGTGGCTTGGGGAGCGTGGAATGCTAATGCCATCTCTAGTCTGGAGAACAAGTCGAGAACGTGCAAATCCACGAATTCGATAGCCAAATAACCGACATCCAGTTCGCCCCCGATCGTCTGTCTTTCATTACCGCCTCGAAAGACAAGTCAGCCAAGGTATGTCTTTTTGCAGATCATTATACAAGGCAATCCGGGCTAATAATATGCAGCTCCTGTCCTCCCGCAACCTCGCCATTCTCAAAACCTATATCTCCGACACTCCTCTCAACACTGCTAGCGTGACACCCAAGAAGGACTTCGTGATTCTGGGTGGTGGTCAAGCCGCCATGGATGTCACCACCACCTCTGCCCGCCAGGGTAAATTCGAAGCTCGTTTCTACCACAGAGTGAGTACAATATGCGTTCAAACGATTAAACTTGCCACATACTAATAATCTTATTACTCAGGTTTTCGAAGATGAATGTGGCCGCGTTCGTGGCCACTTCGGTCCCCTTAACACCATCGACGTTCACCCCTCCGGTACCGCATACGCCTCCGGTGGTGAGGACGGATACGTCCGTGTCCACCACTTCGACAAGTCATACTTCGACTTCATGTACGAGGTCGAGCGGGAGCAAGCGCGGAAGTAAAGAGGGGATGTGGTGAAGAAAGTTGGGATGCGTCGTGTGTATGTGTTTACGAGGCGAAAAGACTTGGGACAGATCCCCCGAGTCCCGCATACGGAATGGGATGACCTTCCGGTCCACGATTTTCTCATTTCATTGATTCCATGATCAATCGGAGTTGGTACCTTGTGTTTGTGTCTTTGTTTAATAAAAAGATGACATGGTTCATTTTTGAGCTCTTATGTCTGTCCTGGTCCTCCGCAAAAGAGATGACAATCGGGTAAATAGACAAAATCAAAGCTTTGCAAATCTTCAAATTGCGTTTAGACGGTCGGTCTAAAGAATAACAGGATTGGAATCAAAGGTTATATATTGAAAAGCCCATTCCAGCCTCTTACCGCTTCTATCCCCTTTTCTAGAATGCTTGAGAAGGGGGACAAGATATCTATATTAAAAAAGACGACCAAAAAGACATGATCAGGCCAGGTGAGCGGCCAACTATTCTTGTTAGCATAGTTCTGCATCACTGTGTAGGAACGCAGTATGCATATTTCCAGTGCCTACTTCGTATGTAGGCTAAGCTTTCCTTTATGTGCAATGATGATGTGCGAGGCATGAAACCACTACTCAAATTTACGCTTAGATGACACTTACAAGTAGAAAAACAGATTGATAATATCAAAAAGGGAGGTATCTCATTTATACAATTTTTTTTCATGATATCTCTAAACCCGTTTCCCATGCAAGGCCAGCGCTAATCCGACCAGCAGACAAGAAACCCGTAGAAAAAAACAAAAAAAAAAAGTGACGTCTCATGAAAACGGAGAAGGAACATGACAGTCATAGAGCGCAAAAAAGCAAATGCAGAAAAAACTTTGGAATTTGCCCCAGTCTCATCCCCGAAGGGATAGAGGCCACGGACTCAACCCCATCTATTTCTTCTTGGGGAACTTTTCAGAGCCGATGTCTGAACCACGCAGCTTAATGTTCAGCACACGCTCCATGGATCCGAGAACCTTCTGGTCGGGGGCGGCGGTACCACGCTCGAAATCCTGAACAATGGTGATGGTGGTGTTGCACTTGGTGGCGAGTTCCTTCTGGGTCATCTTGTAGCCCTCCTCGGTACGGCGTCTCTTGATGGCATCAGCGACGGCGTGGCCGATGGTCTTGGGCTTGACGATGTCGTCGCTGCGGTCGACCTTGGTCAAGTGTTGGCCTTCGGGGGCACCTGCCTTGGCGCCCTGGAGAGTGTGTTAGTGGATATCCAAGGTATTTTTCGGGGTTACAAATCAGATTTCACGTACAAGGTTACCGGTGGTGTACTTCTTCTCAGTGTAAACGCTACCGGAGCGCTGAGCAGCGTTCAGGGCACTCTTGCCCTTGACGACGGTCTCGCGGGGCTGAGCGCCAGCTCCGCGGAACTTGCTGCCGATCTTGGTGGTGCTTTCCCAGTCAGACATTTTGAAAGGAAGTTGTTTTTGGGGGTGTGGGTGGTTGAGGTTGGTGAGAATGATAGCTGAGCGTGGAAGGAGATGACGTTGGTCGTGTGAGGGTCAAGAGAGAAATGCAATTTATATCGATGACACAGAAGCTTCTCGAGGGAGGGGAGCCCGCGCTAGTCCGTTTTGGGTCTAGCGTGTATCTGGTTCAAAGGCGCCTGCCCTTGTTCATATTGTGGCTCGGCTTTCTTTTGCATTTGAAATCATTTATTTCTATCAGTTCTGTATGACTGTTTCAGTTTGTTGCATGGCTTTGCCTCTTTTCTAGGGGACTTCAATGAGGTCTTAGGGGTTCGCTATACCCATTGGCAATTCCCCCACCACATCGATTGCCACAGCCACTTGTATTATCCACACTTATTTCATACATTCCAGACTCCTGTTGCGACAATTGTCAGATTATTGTCAGATTTAACACAGGCATAGATAGTTCAACAATATAATGTCCCCCGATCATCTTTACATAAAAAAATATATATATAGTCCGCTTCAAACCACCGGCAAGACAATGATGTTATTCGACCCACAACTTGATGTCATAAGGCCTTCTGCGCACATTTCCAGCCCTAATCACAGATATCATGGAAGGGTAACAAAATCTGCCTTGAAAAAACCAATCGCCATCCTCAAACGGCATGCTAGGAGCTCGTTGTACCAAAGTAAGCACAAGAGTCATAGTGAGTCTTCAGCCACGGGTCCCCACGATGAGGCTGAGTATGATCGGGCACCAGGATAGGCTTAGCCTCTGCTCATCGTATGTTGTACATTATTGCTAGCCCTACTTTGTCTACAAAGTAGAGACAAGTTGAGAGTACAGACTCTTTGGCTTTTCTTGTCAACTCAATCCAAGGGCAAAATATAAGGGATGTTGGTCTCTTGTCAGTTATATACTTTCCATTTTATATCAACGGTTTCACCTTTGGATAACATGGTCGGATGATTTATATAGCAATATGAAGTTATGTACATTGAACAGTTGCGCCTAAATCCCATCGCCCATGAGGAAAATATACGGCAGTATAATTACCAAGTCTTGCAAGACAAGACTGCTATCTTCCGTGGACAACTCCATCATAGAACTGCCCGGGCCTGTGGTCATATTCCCGTTCAGTCTGCAGCTTGAGTTGCAATTACATCGCACCCTACATTCATTAGGCATTATTCCTACCCCCAGCGCATGCTTTCTACCCTTTTTCCCTTTTCGCTGTATGTCGGATTCATGGAGTAAACTTGTAGCGGAATCTCTACCTATTCTCTTGTTTCACGTCCATCGGATGCTCTAATGACCTGCATAGGTAGGTTCTTTGTAGCTGTATGATTCAAAATGTAGGTAAATTCTGATGTGATCCAGAATACCAGGAAAGTCATTGACTAAGATAAGTATGCATACAACCCTAAGTCAGGATCGTATCGCAATGAAGAGCTATTAGCATTTGAACACTGGGGACCCCGAAATCTTTGGCCATAAGCCCGCCAATAAGCGATGCTGATTGAGCCCAGTCAATCTATTCAAAGCAAAAATTCAAACCACCAACGCCGTATCAATGAGAGTGAATACGAAGCAAAATGCCCAGCAAAAAGAGCCCGGTGGTATGATTAGAAGATGCTGTTCACGATGTTGGAGCCAACAGTAGCACCGGCACCGAAGATTGCTAATATCAAGTTAGAAAACCAAATAACGAGTACCAATGGTATATAAGACGTACCGGCATTTCCCAGTTTCTTTCCGAACTTCTTGCCTCCTTCCTCGAGCTTGTTCTTCTTTGGGTCATCGGGGTTTTCAGGCTGTCCACTCTGGCTGACTGCAAGAGGCATGTTCCCATAGTTTGTAGGCGGGGGCGAAGAAACACCAGCCCTCTCATTCACAATGTTCACATAGCTTCGAGGGAATATACCCTCCTGGCCAGTGCGCTCGTTGCGACCACGCCACCCTGTTTATCATTAGTTTCGCATCCATATCAGGGGGGAAAGGGGAATATCATACAGTCGTCATTCATGTGCTCGATAACCTGGATGCGATCTTGCGGCTGCAAGGCCAAATCACCAGCATCGGTAGGTGTGTATGCGTACATGGCCGAGGCGAGACCGAGGACGGGCGGGACTTGGGGATAAGCTGGCGGGGCCTGCGGGGGCTGGCTTGCATATTGATTCTGCGAGTAGGCTTTCTCATTCACCGACGTATTGGCCATTTGTGAGACAGGAGGCGAGTATGAGGGCGTGTAGGGGGCCGGAGGGGGCTGTGCTTGAACTGGAACATGTTGAGCTGGCGCAGGCTGTGCCTGCTGCCGGGGCGGCGATGATGATACGTGCAACGCCCGAGGGGCCTCGGAATCGGTGGGTAGCTGTGATAGAATGGAGGAGAGCTGGCGAGGAGTGATCACCGAGGCATCGGCAAGGAATTCTAGTTCCTAGATGATGTTGAATTAGTACCTGGATCGCATTTCAGGAACAGGATGCCGGGAAGCCATACCGTCCGGACCATGCGGAGCGACCGGGTGGTCATGGCAGACGCGAACTCGCTGGGGGCCGCCATTATGAAAAGACGCAGGTGTGAGAGATTGAAGGAGACAATTCCAGAATGACAAGAGAAGTGAAAAAGCCAAGAGTAAGGAGGGTCGGGAGACAGGGGGTTGTTACAAAGTAGGTCGGGTGTTGACTATTGAGTAGCCTAAATCATCTGGCCAAGATCTCAGAATCTTCGCCTTGACATTGACTTAACATTTACACCAACTATAAGCAATCATCAATTCCCATCTAATTCAAGTCTCTAAATGGATTACATTGCCTCCTGTACCCAGTCTCGGCTTTTCTTTTCTGGATTTGATGAATTGGTCAGAAATATATATAAACGTGTCAAGAGTGGAATCGAACTGAACCTCAACACCGAGTGCAATATACAACAGCTCCCTGTGTTCAATCTGAAACTCAACCTTAGCAGGATCAATTCCTTGAAATATTCACCATCCTATAACAGCGAAAGTCCCCATCTGCCTGCAACAATGCCACCACCATCAACCTGCCAGGGTAGACCATGTAGTTGTCATAGCTGCAATTTCCGTTGATCTCAGACATGTTCCACACCCCCTTAGTGCAGGAGAGAGCACATATTCCTGATCTTAGACTTGTCTATCTCCTCATCCTTGCTAGGGTACAATGAACCCTGCATCCCACAGCCCCAAAATAAGAAGTGAAAGTGCCCAAAAAAATATGATCATAGCCCGATAACCAACCTTTTCACTAACCTTCTTCCCCTCCCCGCATAACAGCCCACAGCCATCTTATAAATATTAAATTCTTTTAAGCCCCTCATGCATCAAGGATAACTTACGCGCCGGTCAAAGAAAAGCCCGCATCGAGACCCGCAGTCCGTGATATAGCGCCATGCGGGCCGGCACAGTGCAGTGACAACGGCGACACTCGCTAGCACAGCCTGCGCTTGCACGCCTGCACTAGGTAGCCTAGTGGGTTTCAGATCCCGACAAGATTAAAGCCATGATTATAGTGTTCTTGATATCATTGGCCCTCTATTATTGCCACGACGGAGGCGCCTCGCGAGCATGGGGGCTCTGTGACTTCGCTCTGAATCGAGTGGGGATCGGCAGTGTATGCCCACTCGATGGCGCATGGATGGTCGAGGGGTGTTCTCTTAAGAGAGCGTGGTTTGGGCGGTTATTTGAGGATTTCCTGTTAGTTCTGTAGTTTTACTGCATGGTATATGTTTTATTATGAATTGATGTGTTATGACTTACGAAGCTTTCTATGATGCTTTCTATATTTTTTTTTATATCTTTGTTTCCTCTTGTTAAGGCTGACGATTGGGATGATTTCACTAATAATCTTGCTACCGACTTGGTATGTTTATATTGATCTTGTCTGAATCAGGCAAGGAGTGGATGTGCTGATATTTCGACCAAAGGCCCCTTTAATTACATTGTTCGGTGAACGACTTACGAAACAATTCCTCTCCGAATCCATCAGCATTCTCGATAATGTCATCTTCGCCCTTTCACCACTAGGAGTCTTGACTTCCGTTGTGTCGGTAATCAGGGTATGCGGAAGTTCTTCCCTCAAGGCATTCGTCGGACGAGCACAAGAAGGTCCTGCCGAAGCCGAAAGCGAACTCCTTCCTTGCGTCTCGGAATCAACTGCGGAGCTCTTTAATGATGGCGGTATTGCACGAGTCTTTGGCCGGCCCAAGATCGTAGAGATAGTTGCTTGGGAGGATGTGGACCATAATACTGGAGAAAAGGGGACAAAGATTGGCACTTTAAAAGATGCCCTTAAAGAAAAGGCTTGGTCTTGCGATGGCGAAGTTCCACCTAGTGAATTGCCTGAACTGGATATTCCTAATCTGTCATTGAACAAGGGAATCAAGAGGAGAGACCAATTTTGGTTCCATTGTGCTGCAATACTTGGTGGTTTATTACAGAGCAGTAAGTACTTCTCTTTCTTTAAGACCGAAATGATACTGACGATCCCACCAAGGCACTATTATGTACGCTGTACTCACGGTATTTGTGTATCCCCAACATTTCCAGAAAGACGACAAAGCCGTCGCCTCATACGCATTCCCACTTTATATCATCGGCACAACCCTTCTGTTTCTCGGAATGTTCTTCTGTGCATTTATCATGGAGCGTTCCTCAAAGGAGTTCTATCTCAAAGCAGAAAAGCCAAGCAAGATATACTGGCTGCAGCCTGGTAACCAAGATGTGGGCGACCAGGTCTTCAATGCTTTCTTGGCTGTCAATGAAGGGCCCAATTCTTCAATGACCAAGAAACTTCGGTATATCAAATCGATCAGGGATCGAAGATATGACACGAAGTATTTGGAGACTTACTCTACCCTCGTATCGACGATGTTGGGATTCATTCTCCAATTCATCGGACTGAGAGGCCTTCACGCATCTGTCACCCTAGCCCAGTTGGGATCAACGTTCCTAATGACTATCATACGAACTTCTTTGCGTACAGAACGAATGACACCAGATGAAAATAAGATGAAAGGCGACCGGGGGCTCACGTCTCATAAACAGCAAGACATGGATTGTTTTGCATTTTATCTCGAGAAAGTACAGTCGTTTGAACTCGCCTCGGTCCCTGGTGGGCTAGCAAACATGCCTTCGCCGAGATTCACGCCCCATCTTGGACCTCCTCTGGCCAAACAATTAATTCGAACTAGGACCCAGCTGGCGGATCTCACGACTAGCTTAAGACAGAGCATGGGCGCAGATTGGGACGAAATGCCTATTCGACAAATGGCTTGCAACCTTGCAGAGACAATCGAGTCAACTATGGATTTGATCTCCGGTTGGGGAGTTGACCTCGGAAAGACCTTTGAGTTCCGACTTGGCTTCGAGTGCAGGAGTTCTTCTCCAGGTTCTGTCACACAGTCTCCGGGAACATATTCAATTGGTCTCATGCGTTGTGGTGATGCTCTTCGATGGAAAATGCAAGTCAACGAGCTGGAAGCAATACTAGGCCTGTGGACATGGTCTTTGTATAAGTCTGGTGATGATTATAGGTTTTCGCGACTCTTCCGTCTTGTTGGACTAAGCGAAGAAGAGGCAAAAAAGGAAGAGACTTATCTTTACTTCCACAAATGGATATTCCGACAAACAGAGGCCCGACTAGTGCCACCCGACCTGATTGATGACTCTCGACGTCTATTCGGCTTTGAACCTAAGGAAGGTCTCCCGATGGGGGATCTTCTCGCTATCAGGACTGAGAATGAAGTAGAGACAATGGCCGCCCAAGATATCTTCATTAAATTTCTCAAAGAAGTTTGTCTCAACGTGAAGGAGCTTGGTGGGGAAGTCGATGTCGTCTCCGGTATACAGAACTCGCTTTTGGGTTCCTGTACGCGAATTGATGAACTGGTATCCTGCTTTGAGGCCCATTCTCTTGGGACAAGGGAGGATGCATTGTTATGCATTGTTCCTGTTTTGAGGAACCGAAACCTTTTGCCTGATCTTGCAGCCGACTGCGCTAAAGTCAGAGCGCGGAGAGAACGGCTCATAAGCCAGGGGAAATGGCAAGATGCGTTTGCATTGCTGCGTTGGCTCTGCCAACGGTCAGAAGGTTCCCAATTCCAACGGTCAGTCTACGAGTTAGGTTCTCTTTGCCGCCGAGCATTATTGAACAACAATGAAACTATTCGCAAGGAGGGGTTGGCACAGATTTGCAAGCTTCTCAACTCAGATATAAGAGAGGAGTTTCTTCAAGCCCAGAAAGTATCACTGCCTTCTGATTGGACAATGTCACAAGATCGTATTGAATGGTGGCGCTCATTCTCTAGCCAACTAGGCTGGACCGCATGGATCATTTCAACGAAAGTTCCGGGAATGAGCTTCATGCAGCCAGATTTAAAGTCACTCAATGCACCAGAGAGCTTGCCTGGGTTTGTTGGCACCGGCCAGGATTCAGAAGCCACCCAAACCGGCATCCGCGCTATGCAAGATTGGCTCACGGTGCGAGATCTTGAGAATACTGGGTTCAAACGCTCAGGAGAAGAAGAGGACGACCAATTATGCTTTGACTGGGCCATCGAAAACCAATACCACGGTCTGATTTATTTCCTTTTGTTGAAGTGGTTGGAGTTGAGAGAGCACATCCCGGCCCTTGTCACCCTTGGATACTCTCTTGCGGCCAACAAACACTCCCATTTCGCTCTGCAGATTCTTCTTCGACAGGGTACCGACATTGATTCCCCTGATATACAAGGTTGTCCCGCATTGTTTAACCAAGCGGCACTTGGAAACGTGGAGGGGATAGTAATGTTGTTGGACAACGGTGCCGATCCTAATGGCAGTGACAAGGCTTCCCACGGAAGGCCACTGATCGCAGCAGTATATGGGGGACATATTACAGCTACGGCATCGCTTCTTCAATACGGAGCCAACGTGAACGTGTTGGACCACCATGGGATGACGGCGCTGTGGTGGGCAATGGCCAGTGACCATTTTGACATTGCTGAGCTGCTTTTATCCAGCGGTGCAGGGACAGAGTCAGTCGGGTCTGATGGCTTGACACCACTTCTTTGGGCTGCAACGGAGAAAAGTCTCGCTGTTCTCGAGCTGTTGATAAAGTATGGAGCAAACATCAATGCTCAAAATGACAGCGGCAAAACTGCACTTATGCAGGTAGCGTCTAGAGAACATTCAGTGCCAGTGCTTCGGTTGCTGTTAGACAAAGGAGCTGATGTCCATATGAAAGACGACAGTGGCCTGACAGCCCTGGATATGGCAAAAGAAGCAAACTTCGATGAGGCTATAGCCATACTGGAGCCATCATCGTAATTTGTTGGCGTCTTGGATACCTGGTTGGGCTCCAGGACCTCTTTGATAGAAAGTTTCTTCTTTCTGCCTAGCTAGTCATCATTTATAATTTGTTCTCCCCGCTCCATTTGCAATGCAAGCAATCCCCCATCGTATCGGCTATATAACTGTCTGACTGAATCTTTAATGGTAATACTGAGGCCCCGAGCCCACACTCATCCGGCTCTCAAAGTTTCATTCCCCTTGGCCTCTATGGAGTATTAAAGAGTGGCCAATGAAAATTGCCGGTTGAGTCGGGTGGTCTGTGGAGCTGACCTATCAAGTTGTGCAGGGGGCATATATGGAGGGGCAGAGGGGAGCTGCTAAGCGCTCGGCGGGGATGAGCATGCAGTAGTCGGATGTGACTGGGAGTACATAAGAAATTGACTCTCTATCACTGAGTCCTTTCTGTCACACGGGTGATCGCTTCCTATGCCAATTCTGGTCTAATTATAGCCCTGGACGTTCTAGTGCGGAGTTGAAGTTGTGCTCTTTAAAAAGAATGGCCCGCCACAAGAAGTTCCTCCCAGACAGCTTCTTCTCCAAACCTGATAACCACCCCTAGGCTATTCAAAATCCCAATTAACTTCGCCAAGCAAGAGACTACAATTTTTATTTTATTCATTGAAAGTTACCTTGTCCACACTTCATCATTTCCTACCCCGCAGCCTAAGAAGCTCGTGAGTGTCATTCGACAGCAGCTGGAATCTCATTCTGATCATTGAGCAGCTCAGTTCAATTGGCCTCCATATAGTCTTCCTGTGCCTAGCTTGATTTTCATCATGTCACAGCAACATGAATATCCCCCTCCGCCTATGTCTGGTAAGCACATAACTCCCAGCAAACACTTACAGGCCGACTGACTTAAATAGCTCCTCCAACTCAGACATGTAATTAATATGGATGCTCTCAGTCCCAATAAATGTCATACTAACGTCCCGAGTAGCATTTACACCGCCCAATCAACCATACTTCGCTGAACCCCCCAGGCAAACACCCCCGTTAAATGGGGGTTATCCAGTGAGCCCACCACCAAACAAACATGCTTATTCCAATGGGGGATATCCAGCTCCCCCATCAGCCAGTCCACCGCCCCGTGATCAGATTGCCGAGCGAAACCAGGCAGCATTCAATCAAAACCAGTCTCTTGGCCGGCTCTCAATTTCATCTCAAACTCCACCGACAGTAACGATGGAAAAGATCCCCGGAGGTGCACCGGCGTATGGAAAGTTCGTTGGAGTACAATCGAACAGTGCCGATGATGTTGGGACATTCAATGGAGGCAGTTACAGAATCAGCCACCGAGATACCAACTCAATTTTGACAGTACAATTGGCAATGGGTTGTCCTTTGACTGCCAGGCCAGGTAAGAGAATACCTTGATAAATCCCTGTCCACTGTGTCGCTTTCATTCGTTCGTTAGTGTCCAAGTAAACTGACCTTGCAATAGGTGTAATGATTTCAATGTCACCAACGATAACCCTGAGAGGAAGCATTTCTTTCTCGGTAAAGAAATTTCTCATCGGTGGCAGCATGACCATGTCACACTACACGGGCCCGGGTGAGCTGCTTCTTGCGCCCCCTATGTTGGGAGATATTATTGTCCATGAGATCAATGCAGGTGACAAATGGAATGTCGGAAGGGACTCCTTCCTAGCCCACACTTCTGGTGTTCACCACGAATACAAGCCTCAGGGGTTGAGCAAAGGGTTCTTCTCCGGAGAAGGGTTTTTCATTTACGAGTTCACGGGTCAGGGCTTGTTCTGGCTGCAAAGCTTTGGAGCAATCATCAAGAAAGATGTAAGTTCACCCCCATCCTGCTGTCTATATCATTACTCTACTGATACATGTTTATCATACAGCTTGTGGAAGGGGAAGCTTACTTCATCGATAATGGTCACCTTGTTGCATGGAACTGCAAATACGACATTGAGCGGGTTGCCTCCGGTGGTCTGCTTTCTAGTTTCAGTTCTGGAGAAGGACTGGCTTGCAAATTCAAAGGCCCGGGAACCGTATATCTGCAAACCAGAAACCTCAACGCTTTTGCTGCCCAGATGAAAATCAGCACCGCCAGTGGTTGAGTCCAGTTAAACAAATCCAGAGCGAGCAATTTGCAGTTGGAGTTTCGATACTTTGATTTTATTTCCGCCAAATACGTTTTGCTTCCCAATCTGACATTAGCCGATGTGCTGTTGTTGTATACTTACCCTATGCCTCAGGTGAAGGCCCAATCGCGAGCAGGTCTCCATGGATGTTATATCAAGTTGTCAAGTGGACAAATACGCCCATTCATGTCATTTATCTTTCATATTTCACATTGTTATACCAGCATTCGTCAATAAGTTCGAGATATCATTCCTTATAAACCAATGAACGATGGCGATTCTACCCTACCTCTAAACGTCTACCTAGATGCAATATCATACAGCTTCAAAAAGGCAAGATATAGTGATATCAGTCCATTGCATGCGAAACTACTTTTTATTCTTCAAATCGTTTCCTCATCTCAAGCCCCTCAGGGTAAAAACCAAGGCAACAGTGCCATATTTCCACCCAGCAAAAGCTCTAGTAAGTGACACGCCATAAGGAAGAGATAAAAACAAGCCCTTCCTTCGCAAATTGCCAGCACAGCTCCATCCACTTAGCCCACACGCTTTCTGCGGCCGATCTGGGAACGGAAACCGGTCTTGATGGCGGCGACGGAACGACGGGATCCGCAAGAGTTGCAAGTAACGAAATACAGACGGTTCTCTCCCTTGTTGAGCTCGGTGTCGGGGCTGCGGCACGTCTTGCATGTGACGTACTCAACAATATAGCGACGCAGAACCGATTCGATACCCTTCTGTTGGAATCTTCCCTTGATGACCAGACGACGGCTACCGTCGACACTGCCTGATGTACCGAGTTCGGCGAACAGGAATTGGGTGCAGTGCTCCTCGCTAATTAGAACAAAAACAGTTAGAAAGATATCAACGAATAAATGGGGGAAAGGAGCATAACGAACCTTCGCTTCATGCGCTTGCAGATATCGGCGATGTTGGCGAAAATAGTACGACGGTTACCTTCACGCAGGCACTGAGGCGGGGGGATCTTGTAGGACTTGGCGCCGCTGGACAGAAGGTCGGGGTGGTGGCTCTCGATGAGGGAGAAGAAGCGGGAGACAAGGAGCGAGTAGGGGATGGCTTGTGTGGCGTCGTGTGCCCAGATACCGGTGCCGGCCTCGAGGTCACCCTCGGGCAGCTCCTCGGGCTGATCCTCGCCAGCCTCCTCAGCAATACCAGCCTCAGCGAGCTTGGCATCGAAGTCGTTGGGGTCGGCCTTCTTAGACTTGCTGCCGCTCTTCTTTTTCTTCTTCAGGGCGGAGGGATCGAATTCGCCATCGGCGGCGGCGGGGGCCTCCTCGTCATCGCCAACGTCGGCGGTCTTAGACTTCTTGGAGGTCTTCTTCTTTTTTGAGAGTCCCTTGAACATCTCGGTGACCTCGTCGACATCCTTCTCTGTATATTCAAGAAATCGTTAGTGGGGCTGTGGTAAAAGCGAACGGGGGGACTGAGCCTGGGATCGGAGAGCTATTGCATACCGCCTGTGGGCTTCTCAGCCGGAGGAGCATCTGTGACTTGGCCGTTGGTATCCATGATGACCGATCCTTCGCTGAATGCGACCGACTTGCGCTGTTTAGTTTCGATTTCCTGAGCGGAGCGGCAAAAAGCGGTGTTAGTTCTGAGAAAAAAGAGAAGAAGCAGAAGATATCGTATAGCCTGGCTTTTCAATAAAAGTACCAGTCCTTAACCCCGGGCTCAACAATGTGTGTTCTTGGATCACTGTGGTTGGCGGCCGAGGGGTCGATATTGTGCAGACTTAAAGAAAATGTGGGAGGGTCGGTAAAAAGACCAGGGTGTGTGACGTACAGCGTCCGCCATGTTTCGAGGCTTCAAAGATGCTATTCGCTCCACCACAATTTGTTGGAGATGAGTTCAGATTGTTGTGAATGCAAAGAGCTAGAGCAAGAGTGCAAAATGGTAAAATTATCGCTGAAATCTGATATCGCCACGCCAGAAGGTGATTCTGTTATCGCGGTACGGGCACGTGACGCTGAACTGAGTCACCAGATTACATGGTCACGTGCTGATGATTACGCAGCTTGGCGGTGCCGGTCGATCAAGGCAAACACCTGGTTGCTCTCACATTTACGTATAACCGCAGTAGGCAGGCCGCTGCTTGATCACTATCGCTTCCTCTCATCTCCTCACCCTCACGTCTCTTTACAGCAATCTCCACCATGTCTTCTCCCTCTCCAGACAGCTCAAATCCGTCATTCTCGATGTCCGCGTACATGGTCCCCTCCCGACAGAACTCATACTCCGAGTCCGACGATGAGCTCGCCTCCCTCCCTTCAGAATCTACAACCGAGTCCGACTTGGATACCTTGTCCGAATATTCCTCTGATGCAGAGGCAGAATGGCAAGAAAGCATTGAACAACTGGAGCTGCTTCTGAGTATGGTCCTGGTACCGTTCATTGGGAAATACCTAGGGCGACGATGCGCATATTGGAGTATGTGACACCAACAAGCTTCACAATCTTTCTTTCTATATAAAAGAATAAATTGCTAAATGGTTGGCTCTCTAGGTTGGACGCGATTCATGCAGTGGCAGTACCCGGTTGAGGTGGTGATGCGGAACCCGGCCGCCTTCAAAGCAACGGGTGCGATCGAGGCAGCTGCGACTCTATGATAGATTACAGTCCCAATCGCCTTGTAAGCACTTGCTGCATGTCATTTTTATCAAGCGTGCCGTTGTCAACCGTACCACCCACCTCAGCGTTCGAATCCCTATACAAGACCGACCCGACTTATTTTCGTGGACTCCGCAACATATCCACCACCCCAAAGCTACCAGATTGCTTCATCAAATTTAAATTCCAAATAACCCTTGCGCTGGTTGTATCTAGCGTTGCACGGGTACCCGGAATCAAATCCAGTGTTGTTCCCTGGCCTTCGATCATCGTGGTTCACAATTGTTCTTCGTCCAACGGCGGCACATATGGATAGGTCAGCTTCATAGCTTAAATAGAGACAGGCATTTGGATCTGAGCCATCTGATGATGTGTTTAATTTCCCCTGTCCAAGACTGTTATATACCCAATGAATTCAACCCTCATCAAGATCGATAAACCAGCGCAACAGCGTGCCGTCTAAACCATTACTGACTTGTGTGTTCTATTTGGTGGTTAAAATGTTAGGGGGCTTGATTTAGATATAAGGTGTCAAGTCAATCTCTGACTGAATTAGCCCAATCATTGTTACTGGCTCTGGCCTGATCATACGACCTCGAAGGGGGGGGGGGGGGTTGCCCCCATGCACACTATCTTGAATCCCAAGAAACTTAGAATCTCTATTGACAGCTGAATTCAAGCTAGCTAGGTATGTACATGGAGCTGACGCTACTTTGTTTTTAATATGATGGATGATTGGTGCAAATGTGATTAAGCTTTCTATTGACGCTTTTGACTGTCCAATTTGATAATCACGTTGCCGATGAGAATCAATAGAGTTTATTCTGTCGCCAGAAATCGGATAATCCTGCAGGCTGATTCTGTCGCGTGTTGATTTCAGTTGGCGCGCGAGGTTGTGACCGGCCGTATCCAGTCAGCCATGGCAAATCATTGTTCTGACCAATAAAAGGATCGTTCGAATGACTCGTGGGTAGTCCGTGTTGGAAAAAAGGCTCAGGTGGTCTTTCGTCATACCGGTCTTGTATGATGTCTCGGGAGGCCGTTGCTAAATGCTCTGAGTCCCGCATCTCTACCTGTCGGGTAGGAATGTCGGACTGTGGACTATCCGGAAGCTCATTGCCATTTAGTTCAGGGGAGTCAAGTAACTGCTGTAAGTTTGATGCAACTTCCGCCGCAATTTCAGGGCGCACAATGGCACGGTAAGCAGCATCTAATGTGCGATAGAACGCATCATCATCGAGTGGACCCAGCTCATAGAACTCAGAGTCAGACATATGGGGCTGTTTGACCTCTAGTACGGATGCAGGAAAAATGACTGCATCCTCTGCCGATTCCTGAGGAAAGAGCTCCCACTGATCTTCGTTCAAGTTTTCCATGAAACGATTTGGGCTGTTTGATATCCTGGCAGCCTCGAAATTTACACAACCCTGTTCTTCTGAAGTTTGAAGTGGTCCGTCTTGCTGTTGCTCGAGGATGGAAGGTTGTTCGGGTGGATCGTCGTTCACACTTCGAGCAGTTTCACAAGCGATGTTCGAATCCGGGGATTGTTTGGACATCTTATTTTCCACACTACCGACATTGACGGTTTCCAAATGGTCTGGTGCATTGATCTCGGAAATCTCCCGTGGAGCAGCTTCGGCTGCAGCTGGCTGTCTCATGTTGGCGTCGTGCGAAGCTCGCTTTTTGTTGCCGGCTTCGTTTGACCATGCTGCCTTTCTCTCCTCCAACAGTTTCCATAATTCAGCAAGACTCCAATACCGTCTGACCAAAACATTGTCTCTGATCTCAGAGCATAGCGCTTGGGGGTATACTCCGACATGCAGCAGGTTCAGCAGGTGTTGTTCGAGAGCATCACTTTGTTCCGTGTCGATCTCAGTTTCCGTCCAAGTGTATGGAATAGACCATAATTCCTTTGTTACCTTCCTTCGTTTACTGTGAAATACGGGGGAAGCACTGCGAGAGTGGTTGGAAACTGTGGAAATCTCGCTGGTGGGCGCTTTACCAAACGTGAACAACGGCGTGAGTGAGGCGCCAAGTTGGCGTTTCACACCAAGCAACTTGTTGTTTGAGTGGGACATGTCGAGTTTGGTATTATTTTCAGTATCATCGAACTGCAGCGCTTGTGGATGGTACTCTTCATACTGTCCATCCAGAGTGTCCCTAGCGGTCGATGTGGGATACGGGCTGAGATTATTCCTCCGGGACAGAAAGTTCATCTCAGAAAAGGCAAGATCAGATTGTGCGGCAAAATTATGTAGGTTGATGGTTGCTGCAGGTTTTGCAAGAGTAGGCGGAGTATTTCCGAGGTGATTCGTTGTAGAAGAAGACCGTCCCTTGCTGAAGATACCCAGGTTTGTGTTGCTGCGCAGCTATTTGGAGTCAGTAACATGTAGCGAGACTGTGCAGAAGCCTACTTACGGTCAATCTGTTTCCTGTGATATTGACGGCATGGAAGTCATCGTTCATGGTGTGCCTCCTGCCCCGGGGTTTCTTGGTTCTCCCTTTGCGAGACTGCGACTGGGTCTCCACAGCCGATGATAGGCCTTTGTACTCATAGCGATCCTCGCGAGTCTTGTGTCTTGGTTTTAACTCGTAACTCTCTCTCGATTTCTTGTGACTCCCATTCCCTGGTATGGTCTTGTGAGTGAACGGTGCTTTGGTTTCCTCAAGGTGACTCGAAGCTCTTTTCCTGCTAGCCGAATGTCCATTCCCAAGCGCGCTGTCAGATATCTCAAGTGGGATGCGGATTCGTGGGATACTCGCTGCAAAAGCTGTATCATTCACTTGAACGTGATTCTCAGCTAAAGCTATGTTAGCGTGGAAGCTTCATATTTCTTACAACATGCCTTCACCTTGATGGCGACTTTGTTCCTGGTCCTCCACAGTGGAAAGCCACTGATAAATTGGATTATTGCTCTCCATCAAGAAAGCTCCTAGAAATTTGAGACTAGGTCGTATCTCGTATCTGCAGAAATGCAAATGTAAACTTGGGAAGGCGACTATGTTGTAGACAGAGTGAGGTGATATGAAAGCACACAAATCTAGTCACCGCCGAGGAAAGCGCGGCCGTCTCAACTTCTGACTTTTCATTGTTTCTTCGTTTTTCTATAAATTCCCAATGTTTGCTCTTTTGATGCTCTCTCTCTCTCTCTCTCGGCCCTTTCATAGGAACGGTTCCTTTAGTCGATCCACCTCTGATTTGCTTCTACTCAAAGGTTTTCGGTGCCATGCCCCGATGCTCTTCCATCAACTAGAGATGTCAACATTGTATAGACACACCCTTTCCGCTGATCCCCATTTCCCGGGATCTCTCCCGGCATATGGAGTACGCGACCCACGGACCAAGCCGCATGTGGGCCAACGGAGCACTGCCCCTCTGCTCGAATTCACGCCCAAAACCACTTGTGCGATGGCCAGACCCGAGAGGCCAGACCTATAGTAGTAATCGAATGTAGATCTTCTACATTGCTAGATCATTCATCATTCTCAACTGTTAACAGTCAATTCCCGAATGAGAAAAAAATCCACAATGCATAAACACGCATACAACCAATCATGCATAGACCTGCGAGGTACGGGGTCTACCAAAATTCCACCACGCGTGGAGACTCCACCCAAGATAGTGTTGCTTTCACGAATGGATTTATAACCCCCTCGTGGACAAGAAGTATGTTGTATGGGGTTTGATTTGTATCCCGTATACGGATTCGTAAATAGAATCCTGGGAATCCCGATATTCATCCAGCCCTATGAAAACAACGCAGAAATTGCATTTTCAATCAAGTGAGGGGCAAACAAAGGTACATCGGCCGTTGCCTTGCCGCCAATCCAAACGGAGCCTCGGATACCATCTGATTGATCACTGACAAGCCCGACCCGCAATTCAATCAGAAGGTTTAGGCCGGTGGGACTGGCTTTGGCGTGTTTATCTCTGCAGCATCCCCTCCCCCACTTCGGAGGTACTGAGGTTAAGCCCGGACTTTTCTCACTCTGGTTAAGCTCCCAGAACAAAGACACAGTCAGCATGGATCTTGCTCGTTGTGGACTTGCCGTTGGCGTCCGACCAGTGGAAAATTCCCGGCAATGCGGAAGCCCTAACGCAGTGTGATTGTTACACGGAACTGAATGCTGACTCGCCTCTTAACCACTAGGATCTCCCCTGTCATCTCACAGCCCGGACGGATTCCGATTTTTATCCTTCCTTTTTGATCTCCTTTCCTCAACCCTCATCTTCTCCTCGGATCAAGTCAGCTCAAGCGTTTGCCTTTCTTCCGGCTTCCTTTGTTAGATCTTTATTACGATGTCGAAGCTCTTTGTTCAGTACGTATTTTCTATCTAGGAACATACTTGTGCTAGTAGGAGCCAGTCTAACCGTCGCTGCGATGGAATTTAGCGGCCTTTCTTGGCATACTAGCGATGACACCTTGCGCGAGGGTTTCCAGCAATTTGGCGAGATCCAAGAAGCCGTCAGTCTGCCATGGGCAACGCACACTTTAACATTTCTTGAGCTTCTCCTGACTCTACTGTCCACAGATTGTTGTGAAGGACCGTGCGACTTTGCGTAGCCGCGGCTTCGGATTTGTCCGCTTTGCTACTGACGCCGAGGCGGATGCTGCTTTGGAGGCCATGAACAATCAAGAGTAATCTATCAACCTCACATTCATGCGTTCAAGAGAAATCTCACATGTTCAGATTTGACGGACGGGTCATTCGCGTTGACAAGGCGTTCGACCGCCCTCAACGCCCCGAAGGTGGCTTCCAGGGCCGTGGTGGATACAACTCCCAGCCCCAGTCCAGTTACCCAAGTGCAGGTGCAGGTGGTGCGGGTGGCTACGCTGGCTACAACAATGGCGGGTACAACAACGGCGCTGCCGGTGGATACGGCGGGGGCTACAACCGTGGTTACAACAACTATGCCCCTAGCGGTCCCGCTGGTTACGGCGCTGGTCCCGGCGGTTATGGTGAGTTTTTATTTTTATTTTTATTTTTATTTTATCTAAACGTTTCTTGTTGTTTTTGCTAATTAATTATATAGGTGGTGGCCCAAATACCGGATATGGCGGTGGTGGAGGTGAGCTATTCTGTTATCTCGATGGCGACATTAACTGACATCCAAAAGGCTGGCGCGGGAACAACCACGAGCAGGCTCCTCAAGACGGTCACCATTAGATGATGTCTTTTAATCTCCTCTCTATGCGCCTTTCTTCTTCGGAAATTCCTTCTAAAAGAAGTGACGATCTACGACCGGAATATGGTGGAAGATGAATTGGGAATAGCGGGGTGATACCCTAGTCTTGAATTTTGTAACAGGGGATTGTTATTTTTCTTTACGCCCGACTTGTTAGGAAGGGAATTTGGGCTTTCTGGCTCGGGCATTGGCTTTATTGGTTGCAGATTTGAGCTTCTATACGATTGCGTTTCGACCTATCTCGCCTAAGAAATTTTTGAGGTCATGTTTCTCTTTGGCAGACAGACCCATGTGGTTTCAGATCTGCAATGCTTGTTTGAGTTTCACGGCATATCATTCCTATAACGGGGTACACAGATGAAGGCCAGTGATTTGACGGATATTTAAGCATAATTTGAGTCTATCCAGCAAGGGTTACGGGTGATGAACCGAACTATGTACCACAACCACGAGGTTATTTTGACGGAAAAATCAGGCATCGCCTATCGCTTATCGCTTCTACCTAATGTTCTATTATTTTGGGCGACAATTACACTTATTTCGAGACAGAATTCCCGTCGGGCATCCTTGCTTTGTGGAAAAAGGCATTTCCGTCCAGGCTAGGAATAGGAATAGTCTAAACCGAGAGATACCTAAAGTACTCTATAACAAGATCGAACAAAACCAGAATTACTCCAGAGCCCATACACTCCGTAGTGTGGAAACAGTGTATTTGCTACTGCCCAAAGCATACATAGCTAGTAAGATAGTAAATAGTTTGTGGGCTTAAGTGGTTCGATTCATCACCCACGAGAACACTGACAGCACCCCCCACAACCTTTCGAACAAGAGCCGATGCCATCTGTTCAATCGCTTCCTTCCCGGTCTATCTATTCTACTAGGCAAATATGTAACCTATACTATGTCCCAGCATAAAAACATGAAAGTCATCAACAGATCCTCAACCCATATATCTCATTCAATCGTCGCACGGCCATTCTCACGATCAGACCCTTCAGCCGAACCCTCCAAAGACCTAGTAACCTTCAATCCCGCCTCCTCCTCTTCAGCTTCCGCAAGCCCCTCAGCCTCAATAGCCTTAACCCTCTTAACCAAATCAGTAACATGAACATCCGCAGTCCCAAGACCGAGCCCCTCAAGAGCCTTTTCCAACAAGAACAAATACTCAGAACCCTTCCCACTCAAGCCATGTCCAGCACTAATAACCTGTGCTACATTCTGCGGCTCGCGATCAGCTGCGTCACGCAGGAACTGCGGGTTAGTCGGCTGACCGACATAGAGCATGCAGATGATTGGAGCGGACCCGGTTGAGCCGGCGGCTCCTTCGATGTCTACTGTTGGGTGGAAGGGCGTGTAGTGCGCGCTATACCCATCGATCTCTCGCTCGTCGAGATAGTCGTGGACTTCTTCGGCGTGGGAGGCTGGGATGTGGTATGCTGCACCCCAGACTTTGCCTGTGGTGGATGCTTCAGATTCTAGGTGGGCGAGCTAAGGACATGTTAATATGGATGTGTGGAATAGAGCGGGTAGGACCATACCGGGTCGTCCAAGGTCTCCCAGAAGGTTCGCTCGATTACGGTGACTACTCGGCCTGGTTGCTCGGGTGTTCCGCGGTGATCGGTACTTTGGGGAGCATGTTAGCGATTTGTAATTCTTGACAGATTTCAATGGCTATGCCTGTTTAATGCACACATTGGCAACATACCTAGCCTATAATTCATAGAAATAATTACAATGTTAGTCTGGTCATGTCGAACGTGGGCAAATATAGAGCCCTCCCTTCAATGCAAGGGTCCACGCACCTGCCAGAAACGTCGCACATAGCCATTGATATAGCCTGGTACGCGCTGGTCTAGACGATATAGTTAGTCGATTGACTCTTGGTCAGAAACAACCAATACGATGTCTCATTTGAGTGCTGCCATTGAGCACTTTCATATGGCAGTCTCGCGTACCGTAGTGTGGAGGCGGTTTCCAGATCAAACTCCTATAAAATAATCAGTATTCCATATTCGACGCCTCGGCGACACCATTCCAGAACAATGAATTAACTCACCCATAACCAAATACCCAGAGATCACCCTTGGGAAAATGATTCTTCCACGTCCGACCGTCTGGATGGACCTGATGTCCTTGTGCAACGGCAGACATAACAACTATACCAATGCCAAATACGGTCCAATGAGTTTATTGGCTGCACCTTTCAACCTTCCCGAGATCCAGGGAGGGGGATGGATTAATAATTCGCTCCGGCGACGGCCCCTGGGCTAATATTTGCGGGCAGTAGCGAGTCAACCAGAGAAGAAAATTCAGGGCTCAAACAGTGTGCTAAAGATGGGAAGTTGTTATATATTGAATTCGATCACAACTCTGTATGAACATTCGAAATGTTGAAGTGGCCCAGAATTGCTCATACATTTTGTTTGCAATGTTTGTTCTTGGGCATTCCGCCATCTGCGCGCTGGATGAGACATCCCAACACTTTCAATGTAGAACAAGCCCTGAGATAGCCGATGATCCATTTCATAAGACATATGTCGTTGTCGTCTTACAACTCGGCGCATAGCATGCTGGCATCACTGACAATATTGAAAAGCTCTTCGAGAATGGCGCACTTGATACTGGGGCTTCTTCTTACTATCGCGCAATGGCTGCCCAGCTTATGAACAAAGAACTGAGACGGAAAAGTCAGTCATCAGCTATCGGCTAGGCTATTATCAATGAAAATCAAATCGTCATGGCCCAGCTCTCACTTCGTGTGATGGAGGTTTGCCTAATACTAGGTATCTTACTCGCCGTTTCCATGTTCCTTTTAGGGCCACGCATGTCTATTGCACCTTAGAACCCGACTTCCATTTCATCTGTTGCCGCCATCGTGACAAAAAGCAACGGAATTTGTCAATCACTTCGCAGAAGGTGTGGATTCACCAGATGCGCTCCGTGATAGTCGAAAAGAGCGGCGCTACTATTCGCAACTTACGCCTAAGGGCTTCTCGGTCAAGACAGAAGGAGATGATATTAGAAAGCTCGACGACCAAGAAAATTATATGCCAGCCTGGGCACCTAGCCTCATTGCTCGCGGTATCATCTTTATTGTAGTCGCTTTACTTATTGCGGCCTTGGAGATTGCATTGCGTGTCTCGGAGAAGAACGACCGCTTGGGCAATGTATCTTCCAATGATCACCAGCATTATCTGTGGACGATTCTTCCCTCGCTAGTCATGGCTAGCGTTGGTCTTCACTTCGGAAGAATGGGCTTCAACACCCGAAGCCTCGCACCCTACGCGCGGTTGAAATGGCGCACCGGTGCGCTATCAAGGAATCCATGACGGTGAATTATCTAGATTCACTCGCCATCACCAACATCATCCGTTCAATCCGTGCACAGCACTTTGTTGTTCTAGCTACCGGATTAGCTGCCTTGGTTACCTCGTTCCTAGTCATCATTGCGAGTGGCTTGTACTTTGCAATCGAGGTATCGCACCAAATCAGTATGAATTTTATCCAAGAGACCACCTCTTACATGGGTAATTCAGCAAATGCTGATCAAAGTTCCAGCATCGTTGTTGCCAAAGACAATCTTCAGAAGAACCTGACTTTCCCCCACTGGACCTACGATGGATGGTCATCAAGGCAATCAGTCACCAGGATAGGATTTTCAGGGCACAGGTATTCGACAATTACTCTCGCAGTGGGACAGACGACACGCTGGGAACACGCCCCTCTGTCCGGGAACATTATTCTGTCGAACTGACTGCGTTTGTCGCAAGGCGTAGCGTCAACACGCGTTCTTGAAGCACTTCTCGCTTCTATCCTCGTGCTGGGTATATCGTCAGTTCCATTCTCATGAACACGGATCACATCTTGCCAAAGAAACTGTCTAGCATTGCCGGCGTCGCAAGTCTTTTTGCTGATTCAAATATTCTCGCTCGATACGAGACGGTTATGGTTGATCCGAATGAACAGTCCCTTGGTCAAGCTTTCTTTTCCCAGTGTGCCTTTTTCCCAATGTCGCTTCTTTCTCGGATTGCGGAGGGTTACGTCTGATCATGGGGATCCTTGGCAGATATCAGAAGATCAGGGTTGCCAGAAGTATTGTATATACCTTTCAGAGCGGGATGGTGAAACTATATCGGGTAATGCGTCGATGTGGGTGTGGAAGGAATTCCGGGCAAAGGAAGCTACGGTTGAAGAGCGGATGGTATGAGGCTTTTGTTTTGGAAAAATTGCGGACAGATCTTACTTATCTATGTATGCATCATGAGAATTATCATGCTCAAACGGGGACGTTTCTACTCATCTTGGCATTGATCTGCAGTATGGCAAAGTTCAACATAAGAGAAGCGAACTAGACTCGGCAAACTTCGATATTCGGTAATCATACTACTATCATTAGGTCTTTTTACGTGTTGTGACACAAAACATCCGTGCATAGTTTATTTTGTGTATGTACTAGTTACAAACAATGCCTTCTTGCCTGCCAATCGTCACATTCTTATCGGATCCTTATCGTTTATCGCCATCGCTATCGTTTATCGACCCTGGTGTTATCGGCTTCTTTTTCTTCCGCAAACAACCATCAGACGCGCCTCGGACGCTTGGTATTTTGTTTATTTGAATTTCTTTTTAAAAAGTTTTGAATCAAGGTTTTTATCATGGCAGCCCTCCTTCGTCTCCTTAAGATGCAGTACACCCCTCCCATCGATCCCAAAGGCGTGTCCTTCGCTGGGAAGATCGTCATTTTGACAGGTGCCACTTCGGGTCTTGGCTTCGAAGCAGCCATCAAAATCCTCAATCTCGGCGTCGAGTCTCTCATCATAGGATCTCGCAATGTGGAAAAAGGCAACAAGGCCAAAGCTGACCTCGAAAAGGCCACTAACCGACGCAACGTGATCAAAGTATGGGAACTCGAGATGAACAGCTTCCAAAGCGTCAAAGGCTTCGCTGAACGCGTCAATCGCGAGCTTGACCGTGTCGACATCGCTTTACTTAACGCTGGTCTATGGAATCGAGAATACAATCAATCCTCCGAGGGCTGGGAAGAGACTCTACAAGTCAACACACTATCGACCTCGATGTTGGCCTTACTTCTACTTCCCAAGCTAAAGAAAAGCTCCTATCCCGAGAACCCCGCACACCTGACCGTCGTTTCAAGTCAACAATTTGTTCGCGTCAAGGCTGAAAGCGTCCGGACCGATGACTCGCTACTCGCTCACGTCAACAACCCAGCCAACTTCAAGGGTCCCAAGCAGTACGGCATTTCGAAGCTTCTACTTGAATTCGTGATTAAGAATATCGCCAATATGATGTGTGATGACGACGGCGCTCATACCCTCGTTGTTAATACCGTCAGCCCCGGGCTGTGCATCTCGGCTTTGGGTCGCCAGTATACTCATTGGTGGGAGAAGTGTTTCGTTTGGGTTATGCATAAACTGTTCGCGCGGACTACGGAGCAAGGAAGCCGTTCACTGGTTAGCGCAACTCTCCTCGGAGTTGAATCACAGGGGAAATGCTGGCGCAGTGAGGGCTATCTTGAGTAAGACAATCTTTCACCACGTTTTGGTGTTACCATTGCTAATAATTTTATAGTGAGTCAACTGCCCTGACAACTGGTCTTGAGGGAGAAGAACTACAGGAAAAGGTTTGGGAGGAGATCATCGCCGTGCTGGAGAAGGAAGCGCCCGAGGTGTCCCTTATCTCTCGTGGCGTGTACCAGGGCGTTTAGATGTTTATGACGCCGGCGAGCCAACAAGACTCGACCAAAAAGTGGTTTGTACTTGTGCCTAACGCATCTTTGCAGAAATTTAAGCATTATTGCCTCACTGAGATACCCCTGTTAATATAAATGTGTGATTACTGAAATCCTTTTGGCTCATATTTTTGATTTAGACAATATACAACAAACATCGCGTCCCCAAATTTATCGTCAGATATACGCAGGTAGCAATGTCCCATAAACCCCTGGATTTCGATCAGCATATATGCATAGCGCTTACAGTCAATGAAAAAAGAAGCCCTCTCCAATACCTATCCCAATACGAGATCCGAATTCCAGCGGGACTATGCTTCGATAGGCTCAGAATGAGCGACACTTATTGAGTACGCAGTAAGTGCTCATTGAATACGCACTAATCTTTCGGCGGCCTCAGCATCTACATAATGATTGAGCAACTCTAATGCATTCAGCGCACCATAGACTACATCATTGTATACACACCCAGAAGGGTGTCTTGGATCCCAACTTTCCCAATCCCCATTGCGATATATCAAATTTAGCTTGTGTTACATTATAAAAAGGTATTATGAGGCGCTACCATCTTATAGTACGAGGTATGGTTATTTACTTGAAATCCCCATACTACCTATACATTTTGTTCGCTGTCTTCGCTGTCTTAACAGGTTCCGTTAGCAGTTGGATCTTCCACACACACACACTCTCTCTCTCTCTCTCTCTCTTTTTGCAAGGTATCACCGGGGCTTCTTTATCCCCAGCATCCCGTATTGCCCATAGTATGATACCTATTATGCCGTAGATTATTGGGTCGCACGGAAGTTGTCGTATGCAATGAGAATTTGATCATAATATTCACAATACCGCTAGTCGGCTTGGAGGTGCTAGAGCACCAACTCCTCAAGTTGGATGACGAGAAATTAGGGGCTTTCGATGGTAGAGGTTCTGTATGATTATTCGCGTGAAAGCAAGAGTTGAATTGACACACTAGGAACACTCCCGTGAGACAAGACATCCAAATAGTCCAAATACCCTACCAACCTTTTCATTCGCGACTCAGATAATTGGTTCTGGCTCAGCGCCGTTCTCCAGCAGGATCTGCACCACCTTCTCGTGGCCTTCTCTTGATGCAGCCTGGAGCGCGGTGCCATTTGTACCCCCTGGAGCATTAACGTCGGCACCATGATCTAGAAGGATCTGTACCACTTTCTTATAGCCTCCTTGTGCGGCGACCTGGAGTGCGTTGTTATATTCACCCCACTGGGTATTGACCTCGGCACTATGATCTAGCAGGATCTGCACCACCTTCTCATGGCCTTCTCTTGATGCAGCCTGGAGCGCAGTGCCAAAAAAACCCCCTTGAATATTCACGTCGGCACCATGATCTAAGAGGGTCTGTACCACCTTCTTATATCCTCCCTGTGCGGCGGCCTGGAGGGCGGTGTCAAAAAGACCCCCTTGGATATTAATATCGGCGCTATGATCTAGTAGGGTCTGCACCACCTTCTTATGGCCTCTTAATGATGCGGCCTGGAGCGCGGTGCCATTTGTAACCCCTGGAGCATTGACGTCGGCGCCATGATCTAGTAAGGTCTGCACTAAATTGTCATGGCCTCTTAATGATGCGATCTGGAGCGCGGTGCCATCTGTACTTCCTGGAGCATTGACATTGGCGCCATGATCTAGTAGGGTCTGCACTAAATTTTCATAGCCTCCAGATGATGCGGCCTGGAGCGCGGTGCCATTTGCACCCCCTGGAGCATTAACGTCGGCACCATGATCTAGAAGGGTCTGCACCACCTTCTTATATCCTCCGAATGATGCGGCTTGGAGCGCGGTGCCATATATCTGATTCCCTGGAGCATTGACGTCGGCACCATGATCTAGAAGGGTCTGTACCACCTTCTCATGGCCTCCCTGTACGGCGGCCTGGAGCGCCGTGCCAAAATACCCCCCTTGAATATTGACATCCTCGCCACGATCTAGCAGGGTCTGCACTAAATGGCTATGGCCTCCGAATGATGCAGCTTGGAGTGCGGTGCCAAAAAAGCCCCCTTGAATATTGACGTCGGCACCATAATCTAGCAGGGTGTGAACCACCTTCTCATGACCTCCTTCTGCGGCGGCCTGGATTGCGGTGTTATTTTCACCCCCTGGAGCATTAACGTCGGCACCATGATCTAGAAGGGTCTGCACCACCTTCTCATATCCTCCGAATGATGCGGCCTGGAGCGCGGTGCCATATATCTGACCCCCTGGAGCATTGACATCGGCACCATAATCTAGTAGGGTCTGCACTAAATTGTCATCCCCTCTGAATGATGCGGCCTGGAGCGCGGTATCATTTGTACCCCCTAGAGAATTGGTATCAGCGCCATGACCTAGTAGGGTCTGCACCACCTTCTCAAATCCTCCCTGTACGGCGGCCTGGAGCGCCGTACCAAAATACCCCCCTTGAATATTGACATCGGCACTATGATCTAGAAGGGTCTGTACCACCTTCTCATGGCCTCCCTGTACGGCGGCCTGAAGTGCCGTGCCAAAATACCCCCCTTGAATATTGACATCGGCACCATGATCTAGAAGGGTCTGTACTACCTTCTGATGGCCTCCCTGTGCGGCGGCCTGGAGTGCGTTGTTATATTCACCCCCTTGGGCATTGATCTCAGCACTATGATCTAGTAGGATTTGCGCCACCTTCTTATGGCCATCATATGATGCAGCTTGGAGTGCAGTGCCAAAAACCCCCCCTTGAATATTGACGTCGGCACCATGATATAGAAGGGTCTGTACCATCTTCTCGTGCACCATCTTCTCATAGCATTGGTTCTCGAGGGTGACGGTAGTGAATCCGGATGATGCGGCCTGGAGCGCGTTTCCGAATAATCCAACCTGGTTATTGATGGCGGCATTTATTTTGGTCTCCTCCCCCAAGCTCGCCATAAGGACACTTAGGATGTGCTCAAATCCTAAAAGGACTGCGTAGTATAAAGGAGATGGGATATCCTCGGTATCAAGCGTGAAGTTGATTCCATGATCCTGCATAGAAGCCACGTCATGCAACCGTACCCAGGTCAGAAATGACTCTCTCTGGTCCTTAAATAGCCTTAGAATTAAGCTCTCAATGTCGGACTTCCCTTTCCCGGAATTGTTGTAAAAGAAAAACCAATACTGAGCAGCAAAGTGAGCAAAAGGAAAGGTTTCCAGCTTTGCTT
Organism: Penicillium hordei; assembly: GCF_028827395.1. Lineage (NCBI taxonomy): Eukaryota > Fungi > Ascomycota > Eurotiomycetes > Eurotiales > Aspergillaceae > Penicillium > Penicillium hordei. The sequence goes on along the minus strand of NW_026623146.1, from coordinate 1,203,675 downwards.
CATCCAATTCTCCATTCGAGAGTGTTGGGTCCAGGAGATACACTAGGCAAACCTGAGCCATCTCTGTGTGGGCTTGTTCTTTTCGGATCGTGAATTTTGCAGCGCCTTGTTGGAAAATCCGGTCTGATTCAAGGTACTCCTGTACAGAGAAGTGCGCTATACGAGCAATCGTAGTCATCTCTCCAGAGTCCTCGTCCTCAATCACTGCGAGCTCTATGAGACCAAGGCAAATGTCGAGAAGATCATCTTGGCTAAATGATCGACCCTCACGATCCAATTGCCACTCGCTGGCTTTGATGTCAATAGCAAGGGCGCCGGTAAGTTGCCTCACAGTGAGTGGCCGATTAGACACACAAAGTAAAGTCAATACTAGTCGCGCTTCTTCAATGTCTTCCTCGTCAATGCTACACAACATTCGCTCATATGTCTCATCAAGATCGCGGGGCAAAGAACGAAGACATTTATCGAGCTGATTTCGGATCCGGACACGTTTTAGCGCAAGGAGTTGACATTCGACATATCTGAATCTATACAATTATTAGCCAAATTCCTGTACCATTTCTCTTTGCTATTACTCACACTCCGTGCGCCTTATTGGTCAATTTCTCTTGAATCTCTTCATGGCGCGATTCCCATTTTTGAAGCTTGGGGTCATTGCTGAGCTGATAGGAAATGAAGTTTTGGATGTCTGTATCTGTCTCCGGATTTCTCATTGGGATATCCTGGCAGAAGGAAGTTTCCAGAGCATCGCGGATGTCGATTTCATTGCGGCTGGTCACTAGGAGGTGGAGATTTGGCAGGTCCCACTGCCGGATCTTCTCTATCGCATCCAAAACGTACTCTCTTTTATTGCCTCGTGGGCTCTCATCCAATGCGTCCAACAGAATGTAGGTGACGCTGAACTTGCAGATGGTCTGTTCGAGAGAGGTAAGTAGGACTTTCACTGGTGGAACGCCCGGTTTATACAATCCATATAGTTCTTGTAGATCTTTTTCGCCCTCTTCAAGCTGAGCCGACAGCTGTATAAGCAATGCACGTAACATGCCGGAACAATCTTTCTTAGACTCATCATTGAAGGAAAAGTAGAAAAATCCGATTCCTACTCTAGGCTGGTGCTGCCTTTCACGGAATACATGTTCAATTGCCGTCGAGCATAGGACTGACTTGCCACATCCGGCAAAGCCATTAATCCAGAGAAATGAATTGGGCTCAATCATCCAGTTCTGAAATTTATGGCCGTTGACCAACCATAATCCTGTACTCGTATGGCGTTTCTCGCAGGCGGAATCGTGGTCAATGGTCGCATCTGGGGCCTTAAGCCACCTACGAATCTCAGTAGAGATTTGAATCGCACTTGTCCTTTCGACGAGTATTTTGAGTCCGGATATCTCATCTTCCAGCCCAGCCTGGTTTCTGAGCTGTAGCACATTCAATGCAAGAGACAAGTTTCCCCGTATCTCGCCGATGATTTCTTCAAGGTTTTGGAGAGTACTTGTCCTAAATGGATAAGTCACCCGGCGACCGGCAACTTGAATTCGGCCCTTCAGGCTGAGAGTGGTATCTTTTTGGAATTTTTGGCACTCGTCCCTCAGTTCCTCGATGACCCCACGGCATTCCACTGCCACTTTGTCGATCTCTTGGAGTAGGGCATTCCTCTGGCGTTGGTCATTTTGTAGTGCATCATCAAGGGACTGAAGGATGCTGAGAAGGTTCTTAAGATTCAGCATAGTCTTAGCCAGAGTAGGAGTCTGATCCTTGTATGCGGAATAAAAATCAACTAGAGATTTGGTAACTTGGATCCCCAACGACAACAACCCGGCAACTCCAGATGCGATAGAGAGCGGATCAGCCATAGTGAAAGAATCTTTTTGCACTGAGCAATGCTATAGTTGACGGGTTGAAGTCGTTGAGTGGACAAGGTGGAAAGATAATCAAATTCTAGTATTGAGCGGGGCATTCGCCCAACGGGAGTTGGGCCGCAGTTCAGCCTCATCCTAATAATATCCCAATTATGTATGTCTATTATTTCGCTTATTTCGACCCCAAAATTTAGAGGACCGCCTCTTTAATACTCTTCAACCATTCTATAGGGGCGGCAATACCATTGCCGTACCTTAAATAATCCGCGCACGTCTCAGATTTCGTATTCGTATTGGTCACAATTAAGCGCTAGATAGAATGGCACTCCATAGGCGTTAATTCACTAGATTATCAATAACTTGAATTCAGAAAAAGGGTTTGAAGTAGTTACATCTCGTTATCTTATCACGTATAAGAAATATAATTCGGATGATATAAAAAGCTTCAACAAATATTCCGCTCTATCTCAATTGGTTTTAAAAAGGTGTTCAGCTGTCCTCTGTAGTCACTCCGACAAGGTTTCCTTCTTGGCGCGCTAAGAATCGATGCCCCACGGCTCCGCTTTCAACCTGTCTCTCCTTTTATTCTTCCTCCTTCCACTTCATATATCTTTGTTGCACTTCACCAGAGTCCGTGTCGCATTCTTTCTCTCGATTGCCTCACCTCCAGGGCTCCAACCATGGCTTATAACAAATCCTACAACCCTGATGCGCTGCCGGCGTAAGTGGATAATCAATATAGTGAGAGCCTACAGTTACTGATTACTGACTGGGAAATACTACAGTCATGCCGAGCCAGAACAGGTACAGCATTTGCCACACGCCTCGTCCTCCTTTTGTTAACGGTCAATTAGGTTGCGCAGATGTTAGGCAACATGAGTGTATCAGGCCAAAACCACGCCCCGAGCCACGCCCCAAGTCACACCCAGAGCCTCAACCAAAAACCGCTCCCTACTCGCCCACCACCGCAAACAACTCACAGCAGCGGTGTTCCTCCCCGCGTTCCTGTATCCAGCGCTCCCCCGCAACATGCATACGCCGCAGCGCCCCCACGTCTCGAACCCCACCAATCTCACTCCCACTCCCACTCCTACACTGGCCGCTCTTCTTCAGCAAACGTGCCTCCGCCGAGTCAACCTCTCAGCCAGTCTCAGTCTCAGTCTCAGTCTCGACCTCACCCCCTCCACCCCTCCCCACCACCCCAAAACTACGGTTTTGGGCCCCCGCCAGTGCACCCCCAGCGCAACAGACCTCCGCCCTCATCGCGGCCTCCCCAATCGCCCGCCCCACCGCCATTAACAGCACCCAGCGATGATCCGCAACAACTCTTTCCCCTCTTTCGCGCCGCGAACGCATCCCACTCCGGCGCCCTCACTGAGGGCGAGCTTGGCAGCGCGCTCGTGAACGGCGACTACACGTCCTTCCACCCGCGGACGGTGAGACTGATGATTCGGATGTTCGACCGCGACGGCAGCGGGACAATTAACTTCGACGAATTTGTCTCGTTGTGGCGGTATTTGGCTGCCTGGCGGGAGCTGTTTGATCGTTTCGACGAGGACCGCAGTGGGCGTGTTAGCCAGCCGGAGTTTGAGAAGGCGCTTGTTGCATTCGGATACCGTCTTAGTGGGAAGTTCATTTCTATTATCTTCGGTGTCTTTGAAGGCAAGGGCAAGCAGATGAGCAATACGCCTAAGGATCCTAGACTTACTGGTATGAGCTTTGATCTTTTCGTTCAGGCTTGCATTAGTCTGAAGCGCATGACGGATGTCTTCAAGCGGTATGATGATGACCGGGATGGATATATTACTCTGAGCTTTGAGGAGGCTTTGACTGGTAAGTCTTGTTTGGTGTGCGGTTTTTGGGGATTAGTGGCTAACTGGGTGTTTTAACAGAGATTCTTCTACTGCAGGAGTAAAGCATTCTGCTACATTACCATGCGTATTATTCTGCTCGATTTTCTTCCTAGTTGTGGTGTTTTGTCTACGCTCGAGCTCTCTTCATTATACCCCCAACCCCCCATTTGTTTTTGTCATAGAACTGCCAGGGAACGACACTGGTCATTGCATTTTCATCGAGGAGTTATTGAGTCACGGATATGCCTGGAATATGAATGCATTGGGATCATCAAAGTATTAGCCATCTTCTCCAAATAAAGCATACGCTCATCTGTCAAAGTAAAGCCCTATAAAGGAACAAGCCATATAGTAAAATGTACATAGTCGGTTAGGGGTATTATTCTATATTCTATTATAGCAAAATCAATAGCTGGATGAACAAGAATAATTGGCTCAATCGCTGTCCTCAGTTTCCCAAGAATTGTCATCACTATCCTCATCGGCATGAAGGTGTGCAAACTCAGGATCCATCATAGCCCGCCGCATAAGTAAATCCAGAATCCGTGGTGGGATCGAACCCATGTCGGGATCCGCTCCTGGGGGAAATTCTTCGAATCCCGGTTCTATGAAATCTTCCTCATAGCCGAGATCTTCATCATAATCGTCGAGATCACCGTAATCATCAAAATCAGGTAATTCATACGGCAAGATCTGGAAATTCACTTTGGTTCCTTTGAACATCTCCTTCAGAACAAGGAAGCATTGCTCTGGCGTTTTTCCTTCTGGAACACGTTGCCCAGGAAGCTTAATGGGCTGTGTGATGTCAATTGCGAATACCTTGACGTTAGTCAACTTCGGATAAAGACCATTTTTACAATCTGTCGCGATGTTCTGAGTCAACTCCCGGATAGAAGAGTTGCAGTCCGTGATATGGAGTGTCTCTAACGAGCTAGGAAATTGAGGGTGTAGTGGAAGAGAAGCGTGTGGGACTAGGATTGTATCGAGCACGGAGAAATCACGGAATGAGCCAACCTTGACGTGGCTAGAAACGAGTTGCTCGATATCATCGACATCCGGTAGTTCCATTGCGTACTCGACGTGGAAGAGTTCAAGCGTGTCCTTATGTAGGAGGGCGGCTTCGTGAGCCTCCTTGACGTTAAACTCGGGCACGGTTCCCGCGCGCATGATTCGTCGGTCGTTAGGATCCAAGCTGAAATTGTTGTAGGTAAAGGTTTTGAGTTTCTTGCATGCTTGCATTAGCTTTTTGAGGGCGCCAGCATCGATGTGGCAGTGGTGGAAGGCGAGTTCTTGGGTCTCTAATGTTCCAGGCAGCCAGGTAGATGGAAATGATGTGTCGAAGAGATCACCGTACTCAAAAGTCGAAAGTGTGACCTTGGGAAGGGTAAGGAATTTCTCGTAGGAAGCAATATCGAAGCCGGAAAGTTCGTCATCGCTTTCAATGCAGACAGACTCGAGGTTCGATAAAAATTCTGGATTGCGATGGAAAAGCTGGATGAATGGCTGGATTGAGAATTTGCGCACTGGCAGATGTATCCCGCGAACATTGGGGGTCTTGTTGGCTAGCAATGCTACGAAGATGCTGATGTCGCATTTGTTCATAGCTGAAATCCATGTTTCCTCCTCATCGGCCAATTGAAGGTCCTTAATTATGCCTTTGAAGAACTCGCAGTCTTCAGAGGCAAGAGAATCGGGGACCACCTGGGTGGAATGAGAGAGGCAGGATGGTGATTTGATTCACATGCTTTCCAAGATCTGGACGCCGATAGATTGTTTTGGTGAATGGGATGCTCGGCGTTAGATCACCGGCCATGCCATCATCATAAAGCTCACGGAAGAGTAAAGGTTGGGCAACCTCACGGAACTGCCGCGAAACTAGGCAAACATTGCGCAGAGTCTCAATTCCATCGTACGCGTCATCTTCATATTCGTTGTCATCATATTCGTCATCTAATTTCTTTGTATAGCCATCTTTGGCTTTCGTGGTTTGACCTCCGCTGAGTAGGTCGAGATCATCTTCGGGTTCGACAAGAAAAGACACAATGGAATGTATGAGCTCTATGGGAAGGCCCTCAATGCGTGCCATGATTGAATATGAGCCCACTGAAGATGCCTTGAGTTTAGTGTAAGTGAAGATTGAAGATGAAAGGATAAGAATGGCCGGATAAATTATCTTCACGCGTTCCGGCGCGTGAAAGACCCATTAAATTATCCTAGAAAGGCAGTTAGGGCTAGCAGGCTAGGGCTTCAGCCCACATGTAGACCACGCTATACCGTTTCAGATTTAGCGCCATCTTTAGCTACTTTTACCCCGCATACGCGTTGCTGTTGGCATGTTCCAAACTTGGAAAGTTAGTGCCTAGCCTTTTGTGTTTCGATGTTGTCCGTAGGTACGTTGTCTGTGACACCGTTCTTGAAGTTGTAGAGCATTTCGCTCTAGGATAATATCTCTTGGGACTCCACCAGACGTCTAGGATTATTTCTTAATTTCCTCATACTTCTCTGTAAATATGGGATCGTAGCATATCCACAACCAAACTAGTTTTCGAGTACGACAAAATTAGTGCGTCATGTTGCAATTCGTGTGTTTTAGCCTGACTTGTAGTACCAGTCGCTTTCTCTGAGAGAGATTGCTAATAGCGCTACCAAAACTCCGAGTTTGCTCTATCTGGTGTAAAAGATAAACAAAAACGTAACTATACTCAACGCTCAATAAGGATCCCTCTCAATCAGGGTTAGACGTTGATATTCCCATGCTAGCTTCTTCAATTGGCGTTAACTTTCTTCCGGTGACAGCTGAGTCTGCCCATCCCATTTTTCCTATATTAAATGAAGCTGGAACAACTAGATCCAATAACAGATGGGGTGACGAACCAACGTAAAAGAGATCTATAGGAAGACACCTAAATGAGACCTCTTCCAAAAGTCTAACAGACATTGTCCAGTTTCCAATATGTAACAGGCTCCTGCAAGCACACATACTAAAGATGGTAAAGAAAGTAAAACAGATTTGGGGTTGGTATTACCATCCATAACCCCCTACTAGCGCCAATAGTCTATCCGAACCATATCCACCGGTGCTAAACATTACTCTAATCTGACAAGTTACTCATTCTCCTTTTGAGTCTCTATGTTCTCTCTACCTAAGTAGTTACACTACGACTCACATTGTTCATTCTTCTTCGACCGATTATGCCTTAGTGCAAAACCATGCTTGAAAAATGCAACATATAGGCCCGCATAATGATTTATAGAGCAGAGTATTTGCAATATGGTTTATATTTCTTGGTAACAAGTTGAACTTGGTTTCGAAAACACTAGCTCTCTGTATACTTGGTGTTCCCCTACTATTGTAGTTAAACTTCAACCAGGACCTCGCCGTTTTGTATGATAGGAGTGTTATTCTTTGGATTTTTCTACTGTACTGCGGTCAACTAGAACAATCTGACAACCCACTGTCAAGCTTGAATATAGACCAAGTTGGCATCTACATCAGCTTTGGATTAGCTCTAGATGTTTTCTACTAGTATGATTGCGTATTGTATAAGCCTTGGTTTTATGGTAGAACATACCACAGATGGATCAAATCATCTACTGCAACTATGCATGTACAATTTAGGCAACTGTGGGCCTCCATTGACAGGAATGGTAATTATTCGATTGTGGAAAGAACCACCCAGGCCTATGCCCAAACTCGGTCGACACCGCCATCCTCCAACATCAATCCCTCAACACCCTTCCTCGCCTCGGCACGTCGAATGCGCTTTATAAGTACCAAAAGGCGGTTAACTCTATCCATTAATTTTTTATCGCTTGCTTGAGGCCTCTTGGAACGCACACCAGCAGCTGAGAATTCACCTGTCCTCAAAGACAAGCTCAAGAAATTTTCGAAGATTCCAAGTAATCCTTTATGGCTTTTGGGAGGACGGTTCCATTTACGTTGTCCTAAATGTTAACCTTGGCTTCATCCCTGTCTACGTCAAGTCTTCCGGCCCGCGAAAACGCAAAAACACAGCTGTCAAAGGAAAAATCCGAACGAGTCGTACGAGCCGAAGCCCTCGTTCATGGATTTGCCAAGGAATATCTCTTCTATTTCTCCCTTCTCATGCGCGGCGTCCGCTTGATTTAATTGCTATTGTCCGTCTGTTACGCTCTCGCATTCATACACACAACACACATACCCACGAGGAATCCGTCGCTGTGGAAATCTCGAACTAGAGGTGCAGATCGCCACCTCGAGACTCGTCGTCGTCATCTACAATTTCACCCTCAACGAGGCAGCGTCATGCGAGTGTCCAAAGTCGCGGTTGCCGCCTTAGCCGCAACGTCGTAAGGTGATCCCCTCTGATGCTCCTGAGTAGACCCATGGACCTGATTTTGCTGGCTTCAAGTCCTCTCTCTTTCAATTCTCAATTATTCCAATTACGTCCACTACGATGTTACACCTATCAGATGTGAGAAGTCAGTCAATCCAGCTCACGTAGAGCGCTGGAGGCCTCTCTTTCAGAAGGATCACAACGTCTGATCCATTTTCTGCCTCCACATTCTCCGTGAGCTAGAGGATATACACACATCAATCGTTACAATTACCATTCCGTGAGGTCTCTGTTACTTCACTACCTCGAGACATGTTCCACATCTGCAATGACTCTCATATTTGGCTATTGCAAGCTGTGATTAAATGGTGAGTCCTATGACTGGCACTCCCTACATTATTGTCGATATTCATAAGAGACCGCAAATGGGGAAAGGATAATGTCCTGTTTATTCCGAATGCTCCAAATCAGATGTAACTAGCAGCTGCCTATATTTTGTGGTTGAACGAGTTGACTCTGGTGGCTTGCACTTTGCACTTTGTTCTTTGTTGTTCTAATTATCCAAATCCGGAAGTGGTCAGATTCCGTTACAGGAGTCGCGAGCTAGCTCGGGGTTTTTCAAATGACAATAAGAATAGATTACCTTTTACTTGGACTGGCAGTGTTTGTCAACGTTCGTGGATCATATATTAGAAGTACGTACGTTTATTCGCTTTTGGCGACTGACAGCTACTCGTTCCCTCATCTTATTCTTACTCTTATCCTTAAAGTCAGGGATCTCATTTCCTTAAATCCGAGTGTAGTCTTAGACTGCACAATACGTGCTAACCCATTGCTAGCAAAACTAGTACACGCACATGACTCTCAACTATGCTCTTTTCTAATTGGTGTCGTTTTCGGACATTTATGCAGTCAGCCGCATTTTCGACTTCGTGTGGTAAAAAAAAAAATTTTTTACCACGCGAAGTCATTTTCTATTTACATATGTACGGAGTTTAGTTCTCATAACCTGTACTCTATACGTCTCGGCTATAGGGATCGGTTTTTATCTAACGCCGACTCCGATGGCGATCCACTCGGCTGATCGATCTCAACCAATTTAAGACTTCGGCTTCGCCATTTCGATAAGGCAATTCCGAAAATACGAGATCCGACCTCTTCACTCCAATTTAAAACATATATATATTATGTATCATGCTCTACCATTCTGACAAATAAATAATATAAAAAAAGCATACTTCCGCGATCGGCAAACATTTTATTAGCTTGGGCGGAAGGGACCTTAACTCCATTTCTTTCTAGAAAACTCTTCTTCCTTTCTATTTCCCCCAACACATTACGATGAGCGAGCGACAGCAACCAGATGGGTCGAGCAGTAATACTGAGATCAATTACCCCCACGAAGAAAAACGCCGCGATACCCCCGAACAGGAAGCTGAGGCAGATCAACCCAACGATGCGGAGAATGCGACAGGAAAGTCAACAGAGGGTGCGCCTCCAGACCACGCGCCCTCACAGGCAGCCAAGATGGGCAAGAATAAGATCATCGTCGTGATGACAGCGCTATGTGTAAGAAACCCTCCGAAGTGCGGGGAAAGCGTTCGGGGAGTACAGCAAAGCTAATTGTCGCATTTCAGTTGGCTTTATTCTTGGCGGCTTTGGATATGGTATGTGCTCGTTTATTCACTCCTTATTTCGGCTTTTTACTAACGTTGATCTCTCGCAGACGATTATTTCCACCGCCCTCCCTACTATCGCCGCGCAGTTTGGTGCCTCCGAGAGCGGTTTCTCATGGATCGCATCGTCATATTTGCTGGCGAATGCCGCCTGCATTCCCCTGTGGGGCAAGATTAGTGATATCTGGGGAAGAAAATCTATCATTGTCTTGGCAAATGTTGTCTTTCTGGTTGGCAGTCTGATCTGTGCTTTGGCGCATGACATGGCCACAATTATCGCAGGTCGAGCGGTTCAGGGTATTGGTGGCGGTGGTATCATCATCCTGGCTAATATTAGTGTATCGGATCTCTTCAGTTTGAGGTATGGTGACTTCTTGATCTGGGATGGAATGGGGCTAATTTCTATACAGAGATCGTCCGATGTACTATGGTCTTTTCGGTGCAACTTGGGCCGTCGCAGGCGCTCTTGGTCCTGTTATTGGAGGGGCTTTCACCACAGATGTGTCTTGGCGCTGGTGTTTCTATCTCAACCTTCCCGTTGGAGGTGTCTCACTTGTTATCCTTGTTCTCTTCCTTCACATTGAATCGCCCAAGACTCCATTCTGGGCTGGTCTGCGCTGCATTGATTGGACCGGAACATTCTTGATCATCGGCGGAACCCTGATGTTCCTCTTCGGACTGGAGTTCGGAGGTGTCAACTATCCTTGGGCCTCGCCTACTGTCATCTGCCTCATTGTCTTCGGCGTGTTCACTTGGGCTCTGGCAATGTTCCTGGAATGGAAAGTTGCCAGATTCCCGATCATTCCCCCGCGGTTGTTCAACGAGTGGTATAACGTTCTCATCCTACTCGTTTGTTTCTGCCACGGGTTCACCTTCATCGCCGCTGCTTACTATCTGCCACTATACTTCCAAACAGTCCTTCAGTCAAGTCCAATCATGAGTGGTGTATATGTCTTGCCTCTGGTGCTATCTCTTGCAGTCGGCTCCATCACCACGGGTGTCGTCATGAAGAAGACTGGACGCTTCCGCGAACTGATTATCGGCGGTATGTCCTTGATGGCCCTTGGGTTTGGTCTGTTCATCGACCTCAAGGCCTACGCATCATGGCCCCGTATCATCATCTACCAGATAATCGCTGGTGTCGGTATTGGTCCCAACTTCCAGGCACCTTTGGTCGCTTTCCAAGCCAACATCCGTCCCGCCGATATGGCCACGGCAACAGCCACTTTCGGCTTCGTCCGTCAACTTTCCACCTCGATGTCCGTGGTTCTGGGCACCGTTATTTACCAAAATATGATGAGTCAACAATCAGCCAAGCTTATCGCCTCCCTGGGCGCTGAAACTGCTGCGGCTGTTATGGCTTCCTTTGGCGGCTCCTCCAAGTCCCTCATCAAAAGCCTTACTCCCTCCCAACGCGAGGTCATCTTTGGCGCCTACACACATGCCCTGAACCGCATGTGGATCTTTTACACTGCCATGGCTTGTCTCGGCTTTGTTCTCGCTTTGTTTATCCGCCGTCGTGAGCTGACTCGCAATCACACTATCCAGAAGACCGGCCTTGCTGAGCAAGAGCGTGCCCGTCAGGAGCTTATCGACTCTCGGCACAAGGATAACTCGAAGCCTGAAATCGAGGCCTAATTTCTCCCCCCCACTCTGGATACCCCCTTATTACTTTCTCCCCTCCATGTTCCTTAGCATATATTCTTAAAAGTTAATACATATTTTTCAATCGGTTCTTTGTCATTGCAGCCTCAAACGCCTCTCACTTGGGTTATGTTGGGGTTATCCTTTATTGCTATTTTCATACGAGTTATGATGCATACTGAGCCTTTATGTACAATAAATAAATATAATTGCACACGGATGCATAGAATTCTATGCCAAGTTTGATCCCTGGATACCTTCTTTATCAGGTTCCTTGTCACCGGACTCAACCGTATAAGTACATGTGGATATCTCAGAAGTTTTGACTCTAAGAAAACAACCTTAGAACACTTCTTATATTATTTTATATTAGCCTTGAGCATCCAGCAGCCTTCCTATAGCTTGCTTTACACCTAGTATATGATTCGGACAACCCTAAACTTATAGCACTGCTATATGATACTAGGTTGAGCTATACTCGAGTTGGTGGTGACCACATCTCCATGTCTCTCTTTTCCAGTGGTCGAGATCCTTCCTAGAACCAAATCACTGCGGCTCTTGGGATAGGCAAACTTGAAGACATACCGTGTGGAAGTATTGGACTTCGTATCCAGACCCAAGGAAAGTAAAACCTTTATAAACTGTTAACTAAATCATAAAATAAGTAAGCTATTCAACAAGTCCTTACCCCTGATCCCACAGCAAACTGATTTACACCTCCAGGTCTGATACCTTGTTTGTGCCTCAGGTCTATAGAATCATGTCCTTATATAAGAACGATCTCTCCTCCTCCTCCTCCTCCTCCTCCTCCTCCTTATCTACCTCTGGGCACGGCCTATCTCAAACCATGAGGCTTCTCCCATTTTACTTCACTATTATACCCCCAACCTACTTGAAACTCGATGCTGGTCATTTCTGGTCATCAGCCGGCAGATTTCTCTTGAGCCTCTACCCCTGTCTTTCTTTCCCTCACTTCACTTTCACTTTTCTTTCATAGTCACCTAGTCTCTTTTCTCACTTCTCTTCCATTCTTCTCTCGCTTCTCGCTCGTACATTTCATCAAAGTATACCCATCGTACGTCCTGCAAGAACTTTCTCTTTAACCTTTTGCTTGAACTGACAATAACTTGACAACCACAGTTCAAGTATATGCCATCCCTACTCCACCGTCCATGCTCTGTATACAGGAAATGATGGAAGACTTTCCGTTCATACTAGCCCTCATCCACGGGTGCTTGTTACTGCCACCTTCCAAACGCTAACCGTGAAATATGGTCTGGCATTTATCTCGTGAACATGGTGGAGCAACACCAAACTTCATGCGATATGTGTTATCAATGAGGGCACAGTTACCCTTACCCTCACGATATACGTGGGGTCGAGTATCTCCGTGACAACACGCGGGAGCAAGCCTAGGTGGAAATTCCAGAGCATCAGCTCCATGGTGTGGATGTACGATCTCGTGATTCCGAGGAATCCTTTGATGTTGCGAAGAAATGCAATGAATGATTCAGTCCTTGGACAACGAATCAACGGGTATGTCCCGGCAATTCGAGGAATCACTGCTTGCGAAGGATCGGGTCGTTGTCGAGTGCCGCTAGTGACGGCGCAAGTTCCAAGACCTGGAAGACCACTCATCTGAAAGACCTACAGCGGTAAGCTCAGGAAAATCCCATTGGCGGGATAAAAGCCCTATTTGGACCTCACCAGGACCTCCATGTCCCTCAGCAGTACTGGAAGGAGGCCATGTTTGCTGACAATGAACCGATCGAAGCTCATTCGGATGCTTCGCCTAGCACTCTTCAAGTCTAGGCTGTGCCTCCTTTTCGACTTCTTGGCCAACCACTTCCAGCGGTCCATCACCTCTCTTATGCATAATTTCGACGACTCCCTGAGCAATGTGGACGGCAAATCCGGGACTAGGAAGAAGACCCATATAATCCTGCCACTCTCTGCGACCATGGTACGGAGTCCCAAGGACACTGGAATCCAGGATCCAACTAGATCCAACTATACGGGCTGCTCCTTCACCCTCATTAGAGCCCTGGCAAGAAATACGAAGTTGGGGAGGGGGGACGTGGTCGACCGGCAAAAGGATCGCTGCCACCATGCAGGTGGCAATTGTCAATGCAGTGTGGGAGTCGAAAGACCTCCTCAGCAAAAATGGAACTGCAATGAATGAGCTGAAGAAGTTGTATGAGAAAGCGATATCTGAGAAGCGGCATCGAACATGGTCAATTTTCTGAGTGGCTGGGTCGTTCTCTCCATGGTGACACCACCTCCCTTGGCGAAGATCACGAGCCGATCCACATTCGATCGAAGGGAATCACCGGCAACTTTTGCAAGCTAGGATATCAGCAAGCCGTGTTAAGCTTCCCCCAAGCGCATCTTGCAGTTAGTTATGTAGAGCCCTAGTGTGTTGCCCTTGATGTTGCTATTTCTGAACGCTGTTTCTGATTCTTCGCTGATTCTCGCCGCATTTGGGGTATTTCAATACCCTCTAGCCTGTTCTCCACCATTTCTTTGCGTCCTCATTTTATTATCGGATCCGCGAAATACTCCACTTCTATTTTTGTGGACAATTTGACAGATCGTGAGGAGCCTCCATTTGAAGAGATACAGGCAATCCCATATATTAAGGAGTGGGTCGAACTTAGGTCTATCAGGACCCACATGAATCGCTCTCCCCACCAATTCTACCTCTGTACTTAGAATTCTGTATTGAATGCCCCCTTTTTCTTGCTTTTTTTTTTTTTTTTTTCTTTCGCTATAGTTCTTGTTGAGATCACATAGCTTTCTTCTCTAGTTAACAACTCTCAGCTCTGAATGTTAGCTCACGTTTTATTATGCACTTCGACGGGACCCTTTCTGTAGGTCCTTCCTGACAGTTCTGCTTGTGCTTCTACGTTTGCATTGCAGGAGGCTTGGGGATATGAGTTTGTCATGCACATGTGACTCACTAATTTACTATGAGTATTACAAAATAAGGGGCCTAGATCTGAAGGAGAAAGATCCATGGCAAATACTCGCATTAGTATGATCAGATGACTGATAGGGTTGTCAACACCAAACGCAAAATGCAAAACAAGAAATAAGGTCGCAGGGACCGATAGTCTGAAACGGTTGTCCTATAATGAAGCCGGCGTATTGTCCTACCGGATGGACACGTCAAGGGTGAATTGGGCAAAATTACCAGGTCAATTCGGCCGTCACCCGGGAGTTCGAATGATCGGCAATGCAATAGAACCCCTCAGTTGGTGAAGATTGGATAGGTTCCTCGAAGACATCGCTGTCACGGAAGATCAGGATGGAATGAGGAGTAGCATGAAACACAATAGCTCATGGAATCATCGGGATTGGATATATGATGCAAGGCGAAGGTCCGAGGTTTTAATTTCAGCTTACGTGTTCATGTGAACCCCAGTGTATTCCAAGGCCCAGGCTGTGTTCATTCGGCATCCCCCGAGAACGTCCCATGGATGCCTGAGAGACCTAGTCCATTTGGGGAAAGGCCAGAAATCGTGAGGTCCAGCCTCCATCCATTACTCCACTTTACATCGGTCTTCTCTCTATGTTCCCCCATGACAGGTTACGTCATCCTGCTACAGTTTCCGGCTTGGATGTAGCCTTAGAACCTATTAGAAAGGATTGAGCTTCGACGACACTGCCCGGTTGAACGTTCCTCTCTCTCATTGGAGGGGGCCGGTGCCATCAGTTCGCCCGGCCGAAGATTGTGGCTTGTAATAAGGTGCAGCAGAGCCACGATTCCATGCACTCAGGCATTGATTCTTCACCGTACATCACATATCCAACATTGAATTCCAAGCATATAAATCCTTTATCTCCTTCCTATAAATCCAAAATCGCCACTTGAACCCTGTTGATTACTTAGCTTCCACAACTCTTACTTGTCCAACATTTCTGTCACTGTTCTCTTACTACGATGGCATGGTCTTCATACAACGTCCCCCCAAACGCTTCCAGCGCGCCTGGTCAAAATCAGGGTGCTAGGGATGCTTATCCCCCCTATGGGTCTGCTGCTCATCAGTACCCTCCCTCTCTGGCGACAGAACCGTCGATGTTCCCTGAGAACCATCTTCCGTATAATACTCCCATGCAGCATCCCTCCGCGCCAGTCCACCCCAAGTACAACATGCCTTTTATCCTGACCCATACCGACTTTGATTCTCCCAATCACAATACGGTACACAATCCCTCGATCGAGAACAATAGATCTGGGGAGCTCTCTCCCATGAGCTATCTCAGCTCTGGACTCAGTACTGCATGCACCACACCATCGGGATCGAGATCATCCACTCCCGCCATGCAAGAGATACCCCAATCAGGTCTTGGTGGTCATGAAATGCAGACCACCTATCGTGCTGCCCGAACACTCAGACCGGGACACGAGTAAGCCAACCGTATAGTGCCCAGCTAGCATATCATCACCATGCTAACATCACCCTTGTCATTCTAGCGAACTTCACGGGACGTACCAATGCAACTGGAAAGACTGCAAATATCGCGGCCTGTTCTCCCGCAAAGGGGTTCTCATGCGTCATATAGAAACGCAGCATGTCTCGCCTCACTCATTTGAATGTCCTGTGTGTGGCAAGTTGTTCTCTCGACGGGACAATTTGACTGAACACTTGGGAAGAGTTCATTCGCGGCGATTCTGATGAAAAGCTTGAGTTTGCATTGGGTCTGGAGTCACTGGGAGAATCTTATCTTTGTATTGAGTTTGGATTATACTAGATTAGCGCTTAGTGTTGATATTCAATGATACCCGGAGTTTTGGTGCTTGGTTTTTGGAGTGATTATAGTTTGATTGAGAGCAATAAATAATGGAAGATTGGGTGGAAAGTGGGATAATATTACATTATTATTATCATTATAGGAGTAATAATAGGACCGTCGATTGTCAGCTCATGCAGCTAAACTCCGCCCCATGCGTTTGCATGCATATACGAGGGCACCAATGTGGTTCGCCCGCAAATGCACTCCCCGTCACATGGAAGCACACTCGGCGCTTAAGCCAATGTTTGAGGCTCTTTTTTACAATTTCGATATCCCGGGGTAAATTAGAGATCGTATGTAAGTCAACAGCGTCCTACAAAGTCCCCGGAACCCCAACTTGACGATAGAAAGTCTCGGAAGGATCATTAACCTCTCGTCATGCTATCCATGAGTATAACCAAGTTAGAGTTTCTGGAATAGATATGCAGTAATAATATTCTAATATTCTAATATTCTTATATTTTTCCAACCGCCCCCGGCGCAGGCCCTAATTCATGCAATGTAACCCTGAAACGAGGATCCCTGTCACATCCATATTCAACAATCTCACAAACATAGTTCACATAATGAGGCTTTTTTGAATAAATCTTGAATTTGTAATTATCAGAGTCTAACTGCATGATAAAAAAGCACAAGGATAAAACGAAACGGGCGTTAAAAGTGTTAAAAAGGGGGGGTGGGAGGAAGAGGGATATGGAAAGAAATGCATCTAGCCGTGAGAATATGTCGGTCTTCTCTCGTATATCCCCCGTCAGCCTTGTGACTCCGCGTGGTTAATGATTAATGATCTGCATCTTGCAGACGTGACGTGGCAGTCAAACAGAAAAAGTTCGTCGCAATGGATAACACTGGATATCAACCGATTCCTACGCCCAGGTCCATGGAATTGGAATTGGTGCATGCATGTTCCAGTTTTACTAATTTTATAATCCCATAGTCAAATGTACTATATACTGTATACAGTATTGGAGCAAGTAATAACCCATGATGGGTGATCAAGATCTATTATACATGCCAGTCACTCTTAACCCTCGTTATCAATTGTCTTTAGTGTCAATGCTTTGTCGATATGATTGGCTCGCGGCCTGCAGGATTATCACATTTCATATTATCCTCCTGCCGCTTTGGGGGGCCACTTCTTCGAGCCCGAAACCGAGAAATCAAGAATACAAATGATGGGTTCCCTGCAGCCAAGGACCTTTGGAGACCGGGGTATCATGCTCAGCTCGCTAAAAGAGCCACAAATAATGATTCCGTTGTGATTGGAATCGCCCTTGTCCATATGTAGTAATGTCAGACATGGGCTTAATGCACAGAACGAAACCCCTGCTTCTAGAACGTAAACCGAGTTTTCGAGAACAATTCTGGGTGTTATTCCAAGTTTGATCCCGCCCGTTCTTCCTTTTTTTTTTTTTTTTTTTCTCTGTGTCCATCTCTATCAGTGATGTGCAGTCCCTCCAAGTGAGGCTTTTAGTGAAGTTGACCTGCCGCTTTTAGTGAGATTGGCCGGCCCTGTACCCAGAATCACGTTGACTCGAATTTATAAATACTCGGCTGTCCTTCATCGGCTCAAAGAGATATTATTCCATCTAACTGCCCACTAGCATTCGTGTAGCTTGTCTCCACCTTCTTAACGCTCACACTCTCCATCCAGGTCGGCGATTATACCATGATGGCGTGGCCAACACGCAACCACAACTCAACTATCTCGGAGGCCGCGTTTCAATGGCCCGATGCCGAATTGGAGAATTGGAGAACCGAACGTCTCAAACAGCCCGAGACTCTTTTCATGTCCCCGTCGCCTGATCCATCCACCACTGCAAGAACACCTACTACTCGACCTCTTTCATACAACTATCAGTTCCAGCTCCCCTCCACACAATTCCCCTCCACGCCGGTTGCAATTGGGGCAATGCTGTCCCCCACTCCTTCGTCGTCATACCTAGACCCAAGCACCATTAAGCGGTCCATCAACAATCACAGCCCAAGATCCGTTCCAATCCAAGCAACCCACACCGTCCCCTCCCCAGCAAGCCTCTACGACGCTAGATGTCCCAGTCCCTGGGATGATCTCCCAGTCTCGACTCCCATAATAAAAGAGACAGTTCAGCTGAATGAGGCGAACAATGGACATAGCCAGGGCAAAATGCCATGTCGTTCTCGTCAACGTGGAGGCAAAAGAAAGTGCGTATTTTCTTCTTTTCCTCTTAAGAAAATGTAACCTTCATACACACATGCTGAACACACCTCACCTCGTCTAGGGAGAGTGATAATTACGGAACCTTCAAATGCGAATGGAAGAGCTGTCAGTATGACCGTCTATTCTCACGCAAAGGAGTGCTTATGCGGCACATCCAGACTCAGCATATCAATCCGCGCGCTTTCAAGTGTCCCTGGTGTGACCATGCTTCAAGTCGACGGGAGAATTTGAAAGCGCATAGACAATCAATTCACAAGGAAACTTTGTAAGATTTCATGATGGAATGTATGTTTTTGATGTTTGGTGTTTAGGATATCTTGTTTTGCTTTTGTATACTCGGAAATATATACTTCGGCTAGGGTGGAGTTCGGCTCGGATTTTATGTTATATATTTGTATCTTTTTTTTTTTTCGTTATATATTTTATGAGGAAATTGAAGATAGAGAAAACATGTGGGAGCTAGAATTGGAGTAACACAGAACATAGAATATCAAAAAAGAGTGCCCTCTATTTCCAAGTTTAGGTGGTGGTTGATATGGGGGAGGGGGGATCCACATCACACAACCTGGGGAATCAGGCCGAATCAGGCAGCAAAGGGTCTATGGGTGCTAGAGCTATACGTAGCTAGTTTAGAAAATGATACGGCCGAGGTCTATTTATCTTGCTGTTGCCATGGGGAGTATAATTTAGGTTCGCAAAACAAGCATGCCATGGTAGATTGGAGCCAAAGCAAGGAAATGCAATTTTCTTCTAGAACAAAAGACGGAAGACGGACGCACGAAGAAGCGGATCGATTGACCGGTCTGTTGAAATTTGAAATGGTATGGAATTTGGTGCGTTTAAGCGTCAGATACACAATGGGAGAAGTGACGCTGCGCGACCAGACACATCATGCTCGCCAATTGTAAGAACAAGGAGAAATATCGAGACGAAGCTCGTTCCCAGTATCTTGGGGTCGACACAGCTATGAAAGTGTAAAATTTTTTGATTCGTAGGGCTTTGTTGGCCCTGCCTTCTCCCACGAACAAAACGTTATCAACCCGCCAACTCCATCACCTCAAATCAACATCGGCTCGTTCCGTCGACTTTTCCTTGCCTGACCGACCGTCTGTGCGAAGAAGGGAATCGCCCACTGAAAACAACACAAAGAAGCCGTTTAGATGTTGGAGGGGTAGAGCATAACGCGGACGGTAGCGCCGAGGGACTTGGGGGGGAGGTTGTTGCGGAACTTGGCGCGCACAACACCGGAGTTGCCTGGAACGAGTCAGATCAGACGTAATTCGACTTCGAGGAGTTTCCAGACACAGAGGGCCATTTGGAGATGGTCTTGAGACTGGTTGTTAGATTCACGTACCGTGCGGCCGGGTGACCTTGCCCCAGATCACCCGAATGTTGGAGCCGCGGACCTCACGCTTAGCACGGTAAACGAAAGCGACCTTCTTGCCGAGGTAGAACTTGGCGGACTTGGTGTCATCAACACCCTCGATCTTGACCAAGCTGTATAACCATATATCAGATTCCATTTCATCGAGTATTCAATTTCATGTGCGCAGGGTGTAGATACCTGGTGTTGGGAGTCAGGGCGTGCTTGGAGCGCTGGAAGCTCAGGTGACGTCCCCTGTAAAAAGAAAACCGTATTAATGCTCTGTCCATATCGTGTGTTTTTTCGATTTGAGTGGCGATGTCTTGTGTCCCCCAAATCGGTTCTCCATGTCGAATTCGTGTATCCTTAAATGCGACGATGAAAGTGCGGTGGTTAACTTACTTGACGTAGACTAGAAAAGAAGAAAATAGTTAGCACATGTCTTTTGATTCAGTGTGCGACCACACAAGGTGCCTGCTCGAGACGCGGGTTTGCGATTTCGAGACCGCCAAAACGACGATCGATAAGACGTTCGAGGGATTCACTCACGGCGGTGTCCTTGTTCCGAAGGCATTGTGTCGGCGTTTCTCTGGGGAGCGGGCAAGGAAAGAAAGTCGAAGGAATGACCCGCAAGATCAAAAGTCGTTCCCGTTTGTCGTGGTTGTCGTCGCTTCGATAGAGTCAGGCGCACAATCAATTTGGGCAGCCGTGTGTTGGTTTTCGCCCTAGCCCAAACGGGATCTTAGCGAGCCACAGTCCACGTGACACATCAGGGCTAAGCGAGATCCCGTGATAGACACACCGCCCTATGTCTTACATCAGCGATTAGATAGGCAGAATTTGAGATGAGATAAGGCTTTTATCAGGATTCTTATTTCTCCGATCCGAGTCCTCGAGTTCATTTACCGATCATTTACCGCCCTACTTTTTTTTTCTTCTGCCACTCGGGCTACTGTAGTCCGACCGGCAAGTCCAAGCCTGCCAGCCTGCAGCTATCCAGCTGACAAACCTAAGCCATGACGACAGGGGTTCCCACCTTGAAGTTCAAAGGTTTCATTCAAAGAAAAAAGTAATATACAGAGGCTAAAGTTGGCAGCTCGAGATAGTGAATTGTTTTCGTCAGTCTTAGCCAGCTTGACAACAGAAGAACAATCAATATCCTTCAAAGGAGAGCAGTGACATGATCCGGGTAGTCTTCGGGTAGATTGTATACTTCAGACCGAGACCACTGATTGGGAAATCTAGAAGTTCCTGTATCCTGCTCCACATCCTGGCTGACGGATCATTGATTGCCTCTGGGACCGGTTATGTACAATATACAAAGTAATGTATTGATTGAAACTTGGGTCAACTTTCAAGCGGACTCGTACGAGAGACCTCAGGAATCAGACTAGGGTTAGAGTATAGTATACGCAGTATAGCCCTCAAGTAGTACTCAACGGTTAAATATGTATGCTCCGGATTCGGACCCTCTAATCGTAGATCGGGTTAATACCAGTCTCAAACCGGACTTAAGAAAGTGGTCTCTCGCGGGAAAATAGAATCCGTCTGGGACAAAATGACAAATGGTGCCGATCCATCCCCACGATTTGGGTCACCGGTCGAAGTTCTTATCGAGTTGCGTGCTCAAGGTCTGTACGTTGTATTGTACCTGTTCTTGCCGTTTTGGTACTTTAATTTGATACACTCAGAGGATTTTAGGTGGACACACTGCAACCTTCCCCTCGATGGGATGGCTTATTATCCTAATGCAGCTCCGCTTTACATACATGTGCATACTATACAGGCTGACCGCAAATCTGTTCATAAAATATAGCTGCCACAACTCCGTATACAACATACAACATTGAATATTGTTCCGGACACGTATCACTCCACAGTTGAATTCAGCCTGTTGGTGCAGTGTGATCCGCACCTATAAGTGAACTGCATCCCTTATCAGATGACCTCCCCCTATTTTCTTCTCTCTGGAAGCAAGCTGTTATTGAAACAAGAATAAGCCACATACTCACATCGGACTCCTTGATAATTGCCCCGATGTATTTTGTATCACCCCGAGCCCCGACCCAAATCTCAGTTGTAAGCAGTGCTGATAGATAGCCCTGGCTCCGCGGGGCATTGATAATCAAAACGGGTAAGATCCCGTAGGATCTTAGGTAGAGCCAAAGTTAAAGGTCGATAACAATGAGCAGGAAGACTCTCCAGAACTTGATATAAGAAAGTTGACTGGAATTTGCCACGAGGCTAGGAGTATGTAGGTCCTAAGTCCGGCATTAAATAGTAACAAAGAGAAACAAAATATGTTGTATAGTCTTATGTATAAGTACGAAAATAATATATAAAAAAAAAAGAATTTATCAAAAACACCCAAAAGGTGATAAATACCTGAAGTCATAAAATACAATACCCAGAAGCCCCACCAGCCGAAGCTGTGAACTTCCGTTAAGAAGTACTCCGCCGGGTCCTGTTGGAGTTTCTCAACATTCTTCTTCTTCTTTTTCCCTTTTTCCAAACTTCCTCAACTCTTCTTCATCTTCATTTTGTGTATTAAGCGGTTGGTGCAAGATGTCTAGTGTGATCAACCAGACCGATGACCGTCAGGGTGCTGGGTGAGTTTCCCCTCCTGCGTCTCTGACATCACTCCCACCCCCCCCGGTTGCGGAAGCACACCCGCTGTCTCCAGCTCAATTCAACCTCACCTTATCCCCAAAATTGTACTATTTTGGAGTTATTGCCTTCATTCCGATAATACTCAATCCCTTCCTTGAACGCTTCCGCAGGCCATCTCTGCTCGGAGAGCTCCCCCACTCAACCCCTCAATTGCCGCGTCAAATGCAAAAATCTTACTCAGTCAATTAAACCAAACACTAACAATGGATATCGCATTTAGCACTATCGAACTCAAAGATGATACTATCATCGTGGTACTAGGCGCATCTGGTGACCTGGCGAAGAAGAAGACCGTTCGTGCCCCTCTTGGATATGATGACTCTTTAACGTACTAACCAATTTATAGTTCCCTGCACTCTTTGGCCTTGTATGTGCTAATTCCACTAACTACTCTAGTTCTTCCCACTGATAATTTTGCTATAGTTCCGCAACAAATTCCTTCCCAAGGACATTCGGATCGTCGGATATGCACGGACAAAGATGGACACCGACGAATACCTCAAGCGCGTTCGCTCGTACATCAAGGTCCCCACAAAGGAGATTGAAGATCAATTAGATCAGTTCTGCAAGATGTGCACCTACGTTTCCGGCCAATATGATCAAGATGATTCGTTCATCAACCTGAACAAGCACCTCGAGGAGATCGAGAACAACCGCCAATCGAAGGAGCAGAACCGCGTGTTCTACATGGCACTGCCTCCCAGTGTCTTCACCACTGTGTCCGAGCAGCTGAAGCGCAACTGCTACCCCAAGAGCGGTCTCGCTCGCATTATTGTGAGTTTCTCTGGACAGCCTGGCCCAATAATGAATCTCATATTGATACACCTATTCTTTTTAATAGGTCGAGAAGCCCTTCGGTAAGGATCTTCAGAGCTCCCGCGACCTCCAGAAGGCTTTGGAGCCCAACTGGAAGGAGGATGAGATCTTCCGTATCGATCACTACCTCGGTAAGGAGATGGTCAAGAACATCCTAATTCTGCGATTCGGCAACGAGTTCTTCAACGCCACATGGAACCGCCGCCACATCGATAACATTCAGGTATGTGAAAAAGCGATCCTGTTTCGGAATTCAGGTCCTAATATCCGCTGCAGATTACATTCAAGGAGCCTTTCGGCACTGAGGGCCGTGGTGGCTACTTCGATGAGTTCGGTATTATCCGTGACGTTATGCAGAACCGTAAGTATATTCAACCGCACTGACTAGACGTAGCAAAAAAAGGCTAACAATTCTATAGACCTTCTGCAGGTTCTCACATTGCTCGCCATGGAGCGCCCCATTTCCTTCTCTTCTGAGGATATCCGTGACGAGAAGGTCCGTGTTCTCCGCGCTATGGATGCTATTGAGCCCAAGAATGTCATCATTGGCCAGTACGGCCGCTCCCTCGACGGCAGCAAGCCAGGTTACCTGGAGGACGATACTGTGCCCAAGGAGTCGCGTTGCCCGACTTTCTGCGCCATGGTTGCATACATTAAGAACGAGCGTTGGGACGGCGTTCCCTTCATCCTCAAGGCCGGAAAGGCCCTGAATGAGCAGAAGACCGAGGTTCGCATCCAGTTCAAGGATGTCACTTCCGGTATCTTCAAGGACATTCCCCGTAACGAGCTTGTCATCCGTGTTCAGCCGAACGAGTCCGTCTACATCAAAATGAACTCCAAGCTGCCCGGTCTCTCCATGCAGACGGTGGTTACCGAGCTGGACTTGACCTACCGCCGCCGCTTCTCCGACCTCAAGATCCCCGAGGCTTACGAGTCCCTGATCTTGGATGCCTTCAAGGGCGACCACTCCAACTTCGTCCGTGACGACGAGTTGGATGCCAGCTGGCGCATCTTCACTCCCCTCCTGCACTACTTGGATGATAACAAGGAGATCATCCCCATGGAGTACCCCTACGGTGAGTTTACCCCGCTTTTTCCATTCTCCAACCATAACATATAGCTAATTTATATCTAGGCTCCCGTGGACCCGCCGTCCTTGATGACTTCACTGCTTCATACGGCTACAAGTTCAGCGATGCCGCTGGCTACCAGTGGCCCGTCACTACCTCGGCCCCTAACCGGCTGTAGGTTTTCGGAGTATAGCTGTTTACGATGATTATGGGAAGCGGATTCGGGATACAAAGGAATTAAAATCTCTATTTTCTGACTCTGGTTGATTGGCCGGCAGGCAGGAGTCGCGTCATACTGTGATACTTAGGTTTTCGAGACCAATTCAAAATTAGGATTGGATGCGACGCACGCAATGAAAGATATTTACGCCCTTATTTTGTTTATTTTTTTTTGGTGGATATTGTCCCTCTAGACATGAGAGTAAAATAATCAGCTGTCATCCACCTAGTTGCTATGGTAATATGTACGGAGTAAAAAAAAAAAAAAAGCCCCTCGAGCAAAGGTACTTCCCTAATCAGGTAAGTCCCGAATCAGAGCCCCTATACGAAGTTTGCGAGTGCACGTACTCGTACATCATGTCCCGTGTCTCCTTTGTACAAACCCCCTGTGTTTCTATAATTGGCTCAGGGCCCTTGATTACGTTATCACACGTGGCCAATCACCAAAGGTCCACCATGATGCTGACATAAGGCTGAGGTCGCTGGCTGCAAACAAACATGGAAGTACGAAATACTAGAAACCTAATGCATTTAGAGTGGGAAACTAGATCCCGTACACAGACGAATAAAAGCCCCAGCATAGCTGACCCTGACATGCGAAAAGCCGGGATCGGCACAAGGGTTCCAGGGCTGGCGGGTATCTCGTAAATTAAATGAATCGATAAGGTCGGGGGCCCGCATAGAGGCGCTCAGGCCAACGCGGATTTTCTCTCCTTCTTCAACTGTGACAAAGGGTCTCGTTTCTCTTATAATTCCCATAGACGATTTTCGACAACTGCATAGGCATCCATCGATACCTCCGGCGCAACCCAGCCACCCTCCTCCCAATCCGCGCCGTCAACAAACGACGAATTTCGGACGTACCGTACACCGTTTCGGCCCCCCGCGAGCTCCGCCGACAGCACTAAAAGAGCACGCGACTCAATTCCCCGAAGGATTAGACACCTTCCGGCCCCTTTCCCAATCCCCCGGAACGCATCCCCGACCTTCCTAGATCACATACTTTGTTACTTCGATTCTGAATTGCGCCTCTCTTCTCAACGGGTGTTTTCGACTTTCGACTTGATTCGGTCACTGGCTAGGCCACTAGCCACCTTCGAGTTTTGGGTTTGGTTCATGAGCGCGAGTGCGGGAAACTGAGTGTATGATAGCACGTGGATAATTAGGATGCCGCAGGCTGCGAGGTGGGCGGGGACGCCCTCCATCAAGGGCCGGAATGAGTCCACCAGGATGGCGCTTTTGACGTTTAGTTTGGTGGGATTGCAGTGCGTATTGCCCCTTCTGTTTTGTTTTGTCGGATATAGCGGGTTAGATACTGCGCGACATTGTCTCGCCTGTGCTGTTTTTTGAGGCCATGGATGGTTGGGTTGTGTCTGTGGCTGACTTTGTGTTTTCCTTGGGAATAGGTTCACGTGGGGTACTGAGATGACCTGTAAGACCTATCCACATTCCAAATAGTCTCCATTGGGGCTGATTTAGGATATGATCGCTGACGTGGTTTTCTTGTTAGATTGTACACCTTACCTTCTTCAACTCGGTTTGACGAAGTCTAAGACTTCGTTGGTGTGGATTGCTGGCCCATTGTCTGGGTTGATTATCCAGCCTCTTATTGGAGTTATTGCCGATCGATCACGATCGAAATGGGGTCGACGTAGACCTTTCATGGTCTTTGGATCGCTTGTTGTCGCTTTTTGTCTGCTTGTCTTGGGGTGGACAAGAGAGATTGTTGGTTTATTTGTTAAAGATCCGGAAAAGGTACATATCCTTACTGGAACACTCTGCTTCCTAGGTCTATGGATATGCGAAAGCTAACATTGATTTTCTGCAGGCCAAAAATGGCACAATTGCCCTGGCTGTAGTGAGTATCTATGCAGTGGATTTTTCCATCAACGTTGGTAAGTGGCAGACTTATCCGCAACTTAATTGAAGATGGCTTACAATGTCTTAGTGCAAGCGTGCTGTCGCGGTCTGATTGTGGATACGCTACCGATTCCATCGCAACAAGCTGGATCCGCATGGGGTATGGCCCTTCCCCATATGTCTCAGCCTAAAACGCCACTGACCTTTTTTTGTACAACATAGCCGGGAGAATGTCCGCCATTGGCCAGCTCTTTGCTTATGTGGTTGGTGCTATCGATACCGTTAGCATTTTTGGTACTTTCCTTGGAGATACGCAGTTCAAGCAGATGACAGTGATTGCTGCTTTGTCATTGATGGTGGCAGTGGCAATCACCTCATACTCGGTAAAAGAGCGAGTTTTGATATCGGCAAGGTAGGTTGAACTTGAACCGAAACTTCTTGCCATCAACTAATATTTTGTGATAACAGGGATGATGGAAGTGCTGGTGCTATCCAGGTCCTCTCTCAGCTGTTCAAAACTACTTTCGAATTGCCACCTCGTATCCAAGCAATTTGCTGGGCCCAATTTTGGGCTTGGATTGGTATGGGAAATTCCACACCCAGCGAGAGATCAACAACGCTAACATTAATTAGGCTGGTTCCCCTTCCTCTTCTACAGCACAACCTGGGTTGGCGAAACCTACTTCCGTTACGAAGTACCAAAAGACGATATGGCCAAAGCGACAGACATGCTTGGTGAAGTCGGCCGTGTGGGCAGTCTTTCATTAACAGTCTTCTCATCTATCACAGTCCTCAGCTCTGTACTCCTACCCTTTTGTATCATGCAGCCCGATGCCAAGCGGACGCGATTCACCGCACGACCTCCACCAAAGGTAGCAGCAGTTCTCAAAGCCATCACCGCAATCCGACCCGACCTCCAAACGGCCTGGCTGATCTCCCACATCATGTTCGCCGCCACAATGATCTTCGCCCCTCTAGCACACTCCCGCGCCTTCGCAACCTTCCTAGTCGCAGTATGCGGTATTCCCTGGGCAATCAGCGGCTGGGCTCCATTCGCCTTCATGGGCGTGGAAATCAACAAACTAACAATGGGCGGCTATTCCCCCGCAATACCATCCTCCCGATCCGGCGTGACGATGATCACCTCAGCCAGTCTGCGCAACAACGCCGCCGACACCGAGCTAGATGTCCTCCGACTGAACCACCACGATTCCACCGATAGTGACACCGACGAGGAGGACCACGCATCCAATATCCCGTCAACCGGTGAACTAGCCGGAATCTACCTGGGCGTGCTGAATGTGTACACGACCCTACCCCAATTCGTCGGAACCTTCATCAGCTGGATTGTCTTCAGTATCCTCGAACCAAGCGCAGAGCCTACATCTGATAACAATTCAGAGTCGTGGATGAACTTGGACAAGGATAGATATAACGCCATCTCCATCTGTCTCTTCATCGGCGCAATAAGTGCGCTTGTGGCCGCTGAGGCTACCCGTCGACTGCGGTATATACTATGAGCACAGGCAGTGCAGAGCGGGAGCTGTGGAAGCTGCAAAATTACGATCCATTGCGATGAATAGTTATTGATTTTTGCTCGATACCCGGTGTATATTGCATGCGAGCCTTGTCCTGACTAAGGTTGGGACTTTGTGTTTGTGGACACACTGATAGAGAGAGTCTACATGTACAGTGAGCTGGGCCCTTCATCTGTCTCCATAAAAGGAGTTTTTTTGTCATTTTTTTCTTTTTGGTTTGGCATGCACATACATAATACATAATATCTACATATATTAACTTACGGCGGATCTTCTTGGCCCTTCTGCTTTGTTCTCTCACGACCGTTAGGTCCAGAGGTTAGTGAAATTACTTGTAGTATGGGCTTCAGCCCCTTGCGACGATATGCTGAATTTGTGTTTTGACGCGGCATCGCCTTTATAAAACAATAGGCGTGCGCGCATTACAACCCAGCCACGAATTTCTTGGCGGGAATCTGCGTTTTGGGTTTGTCTACGCTCCAGCACCCATGGCCCCACCCAACTCCTACCGTTCACGTAGTTACTTTGTGTTTACTACGTTTATAAGAAGAGTACCACCATGCGCTGTCATTGGAAGGTTTAGCGTATGCATGTTGTAAATGGGCAGATTACCTGAGGATATTCCTTCCAGGTCGCGTTTTAACCCGCAGGCGTTCTACAGCGTTCTATGTAGATACTTTCATGATGAGGTGTGACGAATATGGTATCAAGATTAGATCAATATCTCGACTCCGTCCACGGATACTCCGTTATGTACATGGTGTTTGACAGGTACCACGTGTAGTATTTTATATGTTAAATAAAAGTCCAAATGTGGCGTTTCCCCTCCGATCCCTCTGCGCCACCACATAACCCGATTTTAACACGTTGCCGAGTATCACAATAATATGTGTCTCGGAGTCTGCGGCGATGTTAACTGATACTCTAGAGCGTATGTGCTGGTTTAATGTGCTCTCCGTATTGGAACCTGGACCTGGATTTGCTGAGCCTTAAGCTACACCCAATCAGGCTAGGCCACAACGCCAACAATACTTTACAAACTACGGAGTAAAACCAGCAATGTTGATTTGATAATTTAGGTCTAAACCGTCTCTTATATGAACACTGGGGCACAGAGTGCAGGTCATCTTCTCACTACTATAAATAAATTTCGTTAGAATATCACAAATTTGTTAAGGTAGATAGAAGTTCCCGGGTTTCCTACATGAGCAGTCACTAGCTGTGTTCAAGCTGGTGTCGGTAACCCGGTACTATTTAAAGAAAAAAAACCCGAAGAATAATATAAATAAAAGGAACAATTGAGAAAGATAAGTTTCAAAAAGACGCAAAGGGAAGATAACCCGGGGAAACAAGGCTGCCAATCGGAGAAGAGAGAAGTCGGTGTAAGAGATCGGGGATCCTGTAAAGTCGGGGGTACTTCACTCTAATCTTCGCTATATACATGTAAGCAGTCAATAAACCCAAATAGTCAAGTAAATACTAAATACTACATACTAAATAGGTAGAAGGCGTAAAAAGGGAATTAGGGTGTCCTATCTCCTTACTTGGCTTTGCAAGTGTAAAGCAAAGCTGTTAGGCCTCTAGAAAGATTTGACCTGTTCCTTGAATCTTTTCCCCTCACGTGTAAGGCAGCTTGGAACGCAGGAAACAGGGGTCATCCGTTGATCTCACCTTGGGCATCCATCAAACCATGTCGGTGAGTCCCATTGCACGGCCTCATTTTGAGAAGTGGATTAGCCAAACATATTGGTGAGCTAGCCAAATTGTGAATTGATTCTTCGGAGGCTCATATCGGGGCTCATCTCAGCCTAACTCCACTGGACATAGTATCTCCTATTTAAAGGACCCATCTCACTTCTAGTTCCTGCGTCTCAAATACACTTGCATAGTATTTTTCCCCCCTACTCATTATGGCGTACACCCCAGATTTTGAAGAACACTTGAGGCTATGCCAACTGCTTCATGAGAGTAGTGAGCAGCCCAAGTA
The DNA here is from genome assembly GCF_028827395.1 of Penicillium hordei. Taxonomy (NCBI): domain Eukaryota; kingdom Fungi; phylum Ascomycota; class Eurotiomycetes; order Eurotiales; family Aspergillaceae; genus Penicillium; species Penicillium hordei. Next base: position 1,173,807 of record NW_026623146.1, on the reverse strand, counting down.
TTACCCTGGAAATTTTGCCATGCAACCGCCTGCCTTTGCGGTCGGACATCCCCCTGTACTATCTACGAATTGGGCTCTTTACAGTCCTTCTATGAACCATGCAGCCGCATCTAATGAACCCAAGGATTGGCCACATTACAAACCTTGGATGAGCGATGCAGCCGCATTTATTGGGCCCAAGGATTGGCCTGTTTACAATCCTTCTATGATCCATGCAGCCGCATCTAATGAACCCAAGGATTGGCCTGTTTACAGTCCTTCTATGATCCATGCATCCGCATCTATTGGATCCAAGGATGGGCTTCTTTACAGCCCTTCTATGAGCCATGCAGCCGCATCTCTTGACCCAAACTGGACTATGCATGCCACCACAGGTAACCCCGTAGTGGATAACTCATATCAGAGCAGCATACGGTCTTCCTCGACCATGCAGTATAGAGCCACCGGGAGAACTGAGGACCACCTCAGCCCTGGTCAAACCACAGTCCGGATGCAGTCCTCGATGCCGAGTCTCTCCCCTCAAGAGACGACAACTCCACCAAACGAGCACAACATGCAGTTTGCCTCGACCATGCGGTACAGAACCACCGAGGTGGGAACCGAAGACAATCTCAGTCCCGGTCGCACGTCAAGCCATACCCAGTCCTCGGCATCGAGTCCCTCCACCCCAGAGACAACAACTCGACCAAACGAGAACAACTTTGAAGTTGTTGACGTGGAAGCAATTTCTGCTCATGGTGACCTCCACCAACAAGAGTGAGTCATGTTCCCATGTTCCCACTTCATCGTTAACAGTCTTCCTGTTCTCCCAGTGAATCGGATGGCCACACATGTGGTTGGATGGGCTGTACACGCCACGGGACGTTTAGCAGCCCTGCATCATTGATGCGCCACATCAAAGTACAGCATGTCACACATCGTTCCGTCAAGTGTCCGGAATGTGATCAGGCCTTTGGCCGTGTGGATAACATGAAAGAGCACCGGGGAAGACGTCATAGGGTTTTTGGCTGAGATTGATGCTAGCGATACTTGCGATACTGGGGTTTGGGTTTTCGGTCATGAAGATATGGAAGCTGGTGATTCCTTCTTCTTCTTCTTCTTCTTCTTCTTCTTCTTCTTCCTTTTTTTTTTGTGGGTATAGAATGGGATATAATAGGGATATAATGGGAAACGACGGAATAATCTGGGGATTTGAAATGGAATTTTAGCGAATGAATCATTTACACCACAGTTTGCAGGTCGTTGTTGAGTGTGAGGTCAAATCAAACCATCCAAGATATGGTATATGGTAGCCCCACCAGTCCCGTTCCCGATATCTAAAGTATCAACCCCGATCTCTCGATCATCCATCCGTACTGAGAACATGAAAAGATGTATGAATGCCCTAAAAGAGGGGTAAGGGGTATAAAAAAAGAGATTCCGCACGTGATGTGACTAGCGTGTATTGATGTACACAGTCTGTACTTTATAAACATAACGTATTTTAACTTCGGCTCATATGTTATTGGGTTTCAAGGGCAAATAGAAGTCATGTGACCTTTTAGCAGATGCGCATGCTATCTATTAATCTGGTTTCCAGCTCGGGGATACTCAAAATTAGCTGGTTTATAAGCGAAAATGAGGGTATCCCCGAGGTATTTTCTGAGTATCCCCGAGTTGGAACCCGGATTAATCTATCAATTGGAATAGAAAGCTTTCTATCAGGACTTGTGTCCAGTATAAATATGACATCATCTTATAAATCGAGCTTGGGAGCTTCTCTTCTGTACTATGGAGCGTCCAGTAAGAAATCCCATTGGATCGACCGGCAAGGATGAATAATCCACAAATTAACCTTGTGGAGTTAGTGACGGGATGATGACACTGGTGATGCTGATCGCCGCAAGCGGAAGGGAAGCATATAAAATAGCTCATAGCCATTCTTCGCCCTCAATTCGAATAAAACACAAAACATTGAACACAATCAACCTACTATTATCTCTACAGTTTCACCGACATCCCCACAAAGAACCACCAAAATGGCACCCAAAGTCCTCATCGTCCTCACCTCCCACGACAAGCTCGGCGACACCGGTCACCCAACCGGCTGGTATCTGGTACGCAACCCCAATTACAGCTTCAATTAAACACCGGCGCACTCAATTCTTACATTAACCCAATCCCAAAATGAATCCTATACTAACAACAAATCCTAAAGCCCGAATTCGCCCACCCCTACGAAGTCCTCCACGACAAAGTCTCCTTCACAATCGCCTCGCCGAACGGCGGCGAAGCGCCCCTCGACCCATCCTCCGTAAAGGCCTCCGAGTCAGACGAGGTCTCGCAAAAATTCCTGAAAGAACAAAAAGCCCTCTGGGCGAACACGCAGAAGCTAGCGGATGTTCTTCCGCGCGCGGGCGAGTTCGATGCTCTCTTCTACGTCGGTGGTCATGGACGTGAGTTGCCTACCTCCCTTCTAGCTATACTTATGGCTATCCTGTCTCTGCAAATGGCGCATCCACTAACTACATATGCCTATGTACAGCAATGTTCGACCTAACCACAGACCCCACCTCTCTGGCTCTAATCCAAAGCTTCGCAGCCGCCAACAAGCCCGTCGCAGCCGTCTGCCACGGTCCCTGCGTCCTGCTCAACGCAACAGCACCCTCTGGTGTGCCACTCATCTCCGGCGTGGGCGTGACCGGGTTCTCGAATGACGAGGAAGATGCCGTGAATCTGTCTGCTGCGATGCCGTTTATGTTGGAGACGGAGCTTGGACGGGTTACTGGTGGGAAGTACGTTAAGGCTGCGGAGCCTTGGGGGGAGATGGTTGTTGTTGGCAAAGCGGCTGGCACGGGATCGACGATTATTACCGGGCAGAATCCGGGATCGGCGACTGGGGTTGGGAAGGCGATTTTGAAGGCTTTGGGGTTGTAGATTAGGGGTTAGGATTTGATCCAAGCAAGGAAGAAGAATACAGAATGTGATTTTACGATCATGTTATTCAAAGTTTGCCATTAGTATATTATTCTGGTTTTGATTGTATACTTGAAATAAGTAAGAGTCCATATTGCATAGGTAGTACTTCAATTCAAAGACACAAAGCGATTCATATGGGTAGCGAAACCAGAATCAATAGCAGTAGCGAAAGGGGAATAGAGCAACATACAAAAAAAAAAGCAAACAGCAGCCCAAATTTGATGGGAAAGGTAATAAACCCAAGACAGGAAAAGATTTGTTGAGTCGAAGATCAGAGACTGGAGAAAGGTCAAGAGGGATTTGAAAGAAAAAAAAATAAAAAAATAAACAGATGTCGCAACCAAAAAAAAAGGAATCCATCAATCGTATCGCAGTATTCGTCGGTCTGTCCATGTCCGGATTATGGAAATGGGGACCTCGTTCAGTCTTCAGACCGCGCTCAATAAGCAAACACGACCAATGTCTGGTCGGGAGAAGGGTATACGATTAACAAAAGATACATCCTGGATCATAGCGAATAGAGAGCCAGGGGGGAATGATCTGGAAAAATAAAGGAAAATTGGTATGGGGATGTCACAGACTAGCGTCTTTGTCCATCCTCGACGTTGCCGGTCAACTCGGCCACTCGGGCCTTGATGCGGGCGACACGGGCTTCGATGGCTGTGAAAACAAATTGTTAGTGTGGGGTCAGGTTTGCGGATGGAAGTTACTACTCACTCTCTTCTCCACTAGTATCTCCCTCGTCAGTGCGCTCTGACTGACTAGTCCGGGTGTTGGCCTCGGTATCGTGCTCGTGCGCCTGTTCCTCGTTGGCAGCGGCACTTCGCTGGGCAGCAGCCTCGCGGATCGCCTTCCAGCGATCCTGTGTAGCTTCGGTTGATTCAGGCGAAGTGGCGGTCTCGGGGCGGACACCATTGCCATTAGTCGGGGTCTGGGGAACCTCGGTCTTCTGTACTGCAAATTGGTCGTCCACGGGGGAATCCTCGGGGACGAAAGCAGGCTGATCACTCAGAGGGCCTTGGTCGAACTTGGAGAACTCCTGATCTGCTGCGTCGCGTTCATTGGTGTCAACACGCGAGAGAGCATCATACTCGATGGCGCGTCTGGTCTTGGGCGGCGCACCGTTCTCTTCCAGAGAGGCGGAGGATTGAGTTGGGCTTGGGGGCTTGGCAGCAGGTTCCTTAGCGGTCGGGTGGACACGCTCGGGCGATGAGCGCTTTTCCGGCTTAGTAGTCACGGGCGTAACCGCGACAGCGGCGGCGGGAGGGACAGGCTTCTTCTTCACGGGACCAGACTCCTGAGCTGCTCTCGCCTTGGCCTCGAGGGCCGCACGAGTAGCTGCCACATTGGAGATTTCCTTGACATCAGCCGTCTTCACGGGAAGCGGTTGCTGTTCGGGCTTCTTTTTGGCACTAAACATGCTCTTAAAGGCAGAATTGCCAGTCTTCTTCTTCAGCTTCTTGGCCGCCTCGTCCACTGAGTCTCGACGCTCAGCAGGTTGTTCAACAATGGCAGACTTTGTGATGGGCTTCTCATCTTCGGGAGTGATTCTGTTGACAGGTTTAGGTGGCGCTTCCTTAGGAGAAGGGGGAAGAGGAGTGGAAACAGCAGCAGCAGCAGCTTCTTTGGGGAGTGGCGGGGGACCACTCTTTGCAGAGTTGGTTGGAAGAGGTGCCAACGGCGTGGTAGGCCCCTCCTCGGGGTCCTTCGAAATCGGCTCGGGGGCGTCCTGGGGTTCTTCAAGATGACCAGTGCCAGCGCGGTCGTCATTGAGATATGCCGCCCTGAAGGCACCCTTGTCGTAGTTCTTAGTCCACTTCATGGCCTGGGAGGCTTCATTCACAATAGCAGGCTGAAGGGTCATGACGGAGTTGGTCTTGGAGTAACGGTTGTTATTGGGAGTGGCGCGGTTCTCTTTCGCCTCCGCTTCTTGCTCGCGGTGCTTCTTTTGCAGAGCGGCCGCAGCTTCCTGGATCCGCTTGTGTTGATCCGGTCCGATGCTGGTCTTGCTGTGCGTTCCCTGGTTATTGGGCCGCTTGTAGGAGTCTTCAATGTTAGGCATATTCTTGGCCGACGACTTGCGGCGACTGAGCTTTCCTTTACGGCTACCAAAGCTGAAGAATCGCTTCTTCTCGACAATCTGAGCACCGGCCTCAGGCTCTGGGGCAGCACCCTTGATTTGCTCCTCAAGGATCAGCCATTTGGTATCCCGAATTCTAGTCTCCAAAAGCGCGCATCGACCAAACACAGCCTTGCGGGCAGATGGCTCATCACCCGACAGACTGCTGATCCAAACCCACCAGAACGAGTCGTCCATGTCTAGGGTGGTGATACTTGCCAACTCGGCAGGCTCGAGAGCCGGCTCGATATCCAAGGAGCGCTTGTGCGACTGGGAGCTCATGCCACGCGCAGAGGCAATGGGAGGTAGAACCTTATCGGGAGGCAAGAGCAGAGGGCCCATGTGGTTCTTCAACCCGTTTTCATCCGCGAATCCGGAGGACATGAAGTCTGCCCACGAGGGGGTTGTGGGACGGCCAAGGTCACCTCCTCCAGATTGAGGAACAGATTGCAAGCTTCCCGCAGGCCCACTCTTTGTAGTCATTCCAGTCGCCGGCGGAGCAGCTTCCTTGGCTTCATCTTCCGGGTCAGAGTCGATCGAACCACCGAACCCGATATCCTCGAAGCGAGACCAGGATGCATCCCGTAAACTGGTGGACTGCTTGGTACTCGAAACGCTGGATTGGTTCGCAGATGAGATACATCTGAGAACACGAAGACACTCGTCGGTCAATGCGCTGACGGGGTCTTCGTAGTTGGCAAACTCCTGCAAGTGCCAGTCATCGTCGCGGTATTCAAAGTTCTTGGCGCGTCGCAACAAGGAAAATGGCGTCGGGGAAACGTTCTCCACAATCATAACAACCTTTGTCGTTGTAACTTGCAACAAAGTCGGGGTTTCAGGAGGGTATTCGGTCGCTTCAACGAGTGATTGGAGAGAGATGGGTAGCGATGAGATGCCGCTCACGCCGCGGTGGACATCGGGAGACAACGAACGAAGGTAGGCGAAGAACAAGTGACTCGTAGCATCGGCGGCACTAGAGATTGATGTTAGAATACCATCTGGAAATATTAGATCATGGAAATCCATACGCAGCCCAGTTCTTATAGGCGGCCTCGAAGCCATTGCCTGTATCGACATGCTCAAACGCCCACCATCCAGCGTATCGTGAAAGTTTGCGGCCTCCCAAGCCATTGGATTTTCCATGGGCCGCAATGGCAGCCAAAAGGTCGAAGAAGTCGAGAATAATATTGGTACGTGCATCGGAATCGCCGCCGATCGGAATGAAAGTCGAGAAAGCGTCGCGGGCCATATCCGAATCTAAATTTCCATCAGCGCGTGTGTTCCCCCGCATTCTATTCAATATCGCATACCATGTTCGCCCATCTTGAAGGTCTCGTACGCCTCCCAAGTGACGACACCGCCAGGGAGTCTGCTCCAGCACCATTTCATCACACCACAAAGAACCTATTCCGATCATCAACGTTAGTAACTCCCCTGATAACCCCCGGGAAGAAATTATCCCTCACCATGGGCTCAGTGAGCCGGAGCTCCTGCGACAAGACATCTCCGTTGACGGGTGAGCCCTTATCAAAAGACTGATTAAAATAATTGCGAATGAATGTGCGAGCTGCACTGGGATCGGAGCTAGGACGGAACGGTAGGAGAAGGAACGGCGTGTGGAGAGCTGTAGCGACGAATGATTAGCAATCCGAACAATAGCCCGTATGGCCCGCATGGCCCGTAATCCACGGTCAAGATATCAATCCACCTACCTCGGGCCTTGAGCTCATGCACACACCCTCGTACAAGGTCTTGAACTTCTTCCGGCGCAACCTCTGTCCGCTGCCACGCATCAGTCCATTTGGGCTTCGCGGGGGCTGTGTTGACCGCGGTGGGCTTGGACTGCTTCTTTGTCGCAGTGGAGTCCTTGCCCCGAAACACGCGAGAAAAGAAGGACATGTCGGGAATGCGACAATTGACTTCGCGTGTCAGAAAACGGTCTGTGGGGAGAGATTGAGGGTCCGCTTTTTTTTTTTTTTTTTTTTTTCCTTACTTCTATTAATCAATTAGCAAGAAGTCTCAAATGACAAAATGCAGACAACCGACACGGTAATTCGACCGAGTGAATAGTTAAAATGTCTAGGCGTGTCCGGGATGTCCTGCAGCCCCGGTAACAGCAGGACAAAGTAAAAGGATCCCTTGGTCTGGGATCTGATCTGTGCTTCTTTAGAGTGGGAACCACACAAGAAACCTCAGAAACGAAAAGCACAAGAGAAAAGAAAAAGAAACGAAAAAGCGAGGGTTGAGAAGAGAAGTGGAAAAAAAAAAGTGAAGTCACGAAGCTCAGGGGTAAACCAAACTAAACTTACCCGCTGAGAGTCTCGACTCCGTTAAATATCTCCCCACACAAAGGATTTCAACGTTTTTATTTTATTTTAGAAAAGAAATTGAACTTGAACTTGGGAAGAATTAGAATGAATGATACCGACAGTGATCATTTTTCTGATCTGGGTTTGGGGGATCCAAGGTTATGTATATTTATTATGTATATGGGTTATAGGTCTATTCTATTGGACTGTCATTCAGACGTGTCGACATGTATATATGATCTCCCTGCCCAATCTCCTATTAGAGCCAATCACATGGATGTAAGTAATGGATGTACTTGACCTACATATACATATGTCAAAATACATAAGACGTTTACTTTAACTTATAAGATGCAATGGTGGCTTTGAGATCAGATTATACAGATCTGGCGCTTTACTCTTTATAGGGAGATGTAGGGTTATATCACGGGACTAGAACTGCCTGGTATCATGGATGGTTTTATAATTTTATAATTTTATAGCTCTATAGCTTTATAGCTTTATCTGAAATATAAATCTGACATCTCTGTGGATCTCTAATCTACAGTATATCAGTGCCTGAGCTTCCCCGGGTTGACATCATAGACCCATCCCTCCAGGGTTACTCCCTTACACGGTTGAAGAGCTGAAAGACTACGGAGTTGGTATATCCGAGCAGCGATAAATTAAAATCCAATAGGAGCTGGAGGGGAAGACCCCACTGTGACAAGCCACTGCAGGGAAAAGACTAACTGTACGTAGTAACATGTCATGGGTACTTTGTAACAAGTCCTTCTTACTGAGACAAAGATAAATATAGAATCCCGGCGCCTAAGGCCTAGATGAGTCAGCAAGTAAATCTTCTCAGGTCTCTCCCTCGATTCTATCTTTAGAATCAACCTTTCCTGCATCGTCAATCATCCTTTCTCCGCTCCCAGTTACTTCGTTTTTTTTTTTTGGAACCTTTATTGCCCCTTAAACATTTCCTATCTCCTCGGGTTCACTGTCCTTTGAACTCCGGGGGTTCTTGATTGTTGTCAAGTCGCGTCCAGCCCCCTCCTCAACTATTTACAGAGTTTCTTACGGTGAAACCACATTGGTTTCTGGTTTCGGATCCCTTTGTTGACTAGTCATACTATTCCTCAGATATCCTCGTGAAGAGACAAAATATCTTCACATACACCCGTGTGCCACCGTGTGGCTAGGATCGCCATCGCGTCGATTCTACATCTTGGCTAATTAAATCATAATCGCGCGAGGTATCTCGCAAGTCGCTCCGCGGCTCCCTGTACCTTTTATTCTCAATCTTGCTATCGGTGCGCAATTGATGCGCCCGTAGTTATCCATCATGGGTCGCAGAAAGATTGAGATCAAGGCCATCAAAGATGACCGCAACCGCTCAGTGTATGTTGAATCATCCCACTTGAAGCATTCTAGTCGCTAACCGGAGATTCTTCGGCTATAGCACGTTTCTGAAACGAAAGGGGGGTCTGTTCAAGAAGGCGCATGAGCTCGCCGTCCTTTGCTCCGTTGATGTAGCTGTCATTATTTTTGGCCACAACAAGAAACTGTACGAGTATTCATCATGCGACATGCATGATGCTCTTGGTCGCTATCAATATGTGGGTAGAACTTCCTTCGATTTATCCCGAAAATCTCTAACTGGTAATTCTTTCTCAGTTTGGCCCTCCCCACGAGCATAAAGGTCCGGAAGATTTCGCGGGTAAGCGAGATGACGATGATGAAGAAGATGAGGCTTCGCCGGCTCCCGAGGATATCCAAGCAGTTCAACAGAGCCACCCCGCCATTCCCCCTCACCTCCAGAATCAGCCCGTCTTCCAGCACATGAATCATGCACCCTCCGCGTCACCCCCTATCCATCATGCCATGACACGTCATGGAACCCCGCAACCGCAAGGCACTTCGCGTCCCTCCTCAAGGAATCACATCCGCCGAGTCAGTTCAAATCTAGGCCCTCAGCAACATGGTACACCTCCACCGCCGCCACCCCCTGGCCCGCAGAATGGAGGGTTTACGTATATGCCGAATCCGTCCATGTACAATCCGAATGTCCACGCTATGAACCATCAACCTCGACCGGGACAGTTTGCGCACTATGGACACCCACCAGGACAACACCAAGGAACGCCTCCTATGCACCCGCACGGTTTGCCGCCCCAGCAAATACCGCCCCAGCACCAGGGCCAACAGCATTTCCAACAACACGCCCATCCCGTAGGAATGCCCCCGGGGCCCCACCAGCACGTGCAGCAGACATACATGCAGGAACATGGGAGAAATTCGATGCCTCCAGGGTTCGCCCCTGATGGTCACCAAGAACGGCCTGGCTCGGAGCACCCCCAAGATGATTCTTCTGCAATGAAAGTAGAGCACAGCCAGTCACCACCCCAAATGAAGTCGCTATCGAAATCACGGAGTATTTTCACCCCCATTGATGATCGAGGATCGGTGCTCGCCCGCCATTTTGGAGCTGGAGCGGGATCATATGAGTCTCACAATAACAACTCTCTCAAGGTCGAAGCACTACCACAAGCTTCGCTTGGTTCCAAATCAATGCCTGTCAGAGCTGCGACGGAGGCACCTCGTCCAGGGCCAATTGCTTCGACGCCAAAAATCAAACCACCATCTCGAACTAACAGCGGACCGTTGCCATCAAAACGACCGCAGTTAAAGGTGCAGATTCCTAGCGAAACCTCCGATGGTGGCAGTGCCACGGCCGACTCGTCACGCGATTCCGCTGGGAATAAAACTTCCACGCCTGCGAAAGGAAGTGCCGAAAATGGTCCCCCGGGCGTGGTCTTACCCCCTCCGTCGCCATCAGCCGGTGCAATACTGAGTGCGGGAGCGCAAGGGCCTCCAAATCCGTTCGCACGACCGCCTCCTCCCGTTGCCGCAACGCGAAACGACTCTTACGGCAGCAGTAGTGGAAATCCGAATAATGCGAATAACTCGAATAACATCGAAACACCCATATCTGCCCTGCCGAGTCGGTTTGTATCCGATGCCCTCCTCCCGTCACCTTCCAGCTTCTTCCCCGAATGGGGCTTTGGCCGGTCCGGCCCAGACTCCAACATGCTGCCCAGTCCCCTCACCTTCCCGACTCCGGCAGTGCAAAGCGGCCCCAGCTTTTCTCGAGAAGACGAACAAGACAAGAAGAGAAAAAGCCCCGATAGTGGATCCGCAGGGGAAGGTGCACATAAAAAGCCGAAAACCTGATGATGCTTGGCTTCCCTTGGGGAATTTGTCCCCCATACTGTAAAGTGCTGGCATTTTGATCAAGAGACCTGTCCCTATGGACATAAAATCTCACTTTTCTTGTCAATACCCCGTAACTCTTCTTTGCCCCGGGGGCATTTGAATGTTCTCCATTTCTAGTTCGATCAAGCTTCGCAGTCCATGTATCCTCTCTATACCCCGGTTATTGTCATTCCTTTCTTTCGCCATTTTTCCTTATGTCTTATCTTCTTCTCAATGACGTTTCTTACTTGGATCTTGAAGTGATATACACCAGTGCTGTCTTGTGTCAACTTTTTACCTTCATTTATTTCTTATCTCTTGATTTTTCTAATCTCGCGTTTTTTGGTAGAGACCAGGCGTTGGGTCTATTTAACTGCTTTGACTCTTGGATGATGTATATAAAGCAGGTTCTTGTTTCTAGGAATGATGCCAATCTTTTTTTCTGCCTGCCCATGTCTACTCCTTTCTACACCATTAAACGGTAAACTTCCCATTTCCCTGATTGAGGAGTAAACCCTTAAATCCCTCACTTCGGCGTTCGATCGAAGATCAAATACCGAAAGGATAAGGACAATGCGAAGTATAAAAGCCTGACACCAACCCCGCTTTTTGTACTTTTATTCCACCAAGGTGCTTCTTCACACAAGCTAGTATACGTACTATCTATCCTGAACTCAAAATGACTTTCACTGGAAGCTGCATGTGCGGCGGTGTTACTTACGCCGTTGAAGGTATATCAATTGCTCGAACCAAGATACATCCAAAGCTAACAACATCCTAGCTGACACATATCTGGCCGCCCTGTGCCACTGCACCGACTGCCAGAAGGTGAAACACAAGCCTTATATATGCCAATGAACCTGAACATAATCTCTAACATTGAATAGTGGTCCGGTAGTGCATTTACCTCCAATGCAGTCGTTCCCCGCATCAGCTTCAAAGTGACAAAGGGTAAATTTATACCTTGCCCACGATCAACTTCTCATTCCTGACCCCTTTCGTCTTTCTAAACAGGTACCCCCAATTCCTACGATGCAGTCGGAGACAGTGGAAAGATCAATAAGCACTTCTTCTGCCCTACCTGCGGTTCAAGTATCTATACAGAACTGGAGATCATGCCCGATATGACTTGCGTCAAGGCTGGAACACTCGACGGCGGGGAGGCTAATCTCAAAGGAAAGGTTGATGTTGAGTTCTATGTTAAGGACCGTCCGGCTTACCTTGCTGCTGTTGAGGGTGCTAAGCAGGAGCAACTGCTAGGTTGAGCGGTTTGATATTGGTCAAAACATCTATATCCAAGAGGAATATATTCATTTATTCACTTGAGACTCTCCAAAGTCCCCAGTGTTTGTTCCATCGTCTGGTGTCATGGCTATTTAAACCCTTAAATTCTTAATTCTACCCTCATCCTCTTTCATTCCTAATCAAATAACAAATAACCATCAACCATGACATGTTTCACCATGACTCTACGAGGCTACTATACCGCCCGTCGCTTCCCAGAACGAGCAATAATCCACCTCATCATAGAATCATCCAGCAAGTCCGAAGAAACCTCTTGGGAAGTCATCTCGACCTGTAACAGCCTCCGCGAAATCCTAGAAGCACCATGCCTGCGAGAAGGAAACGGAACCGTAAAACCCGAAGCCGCAGTATCAAGCATCTCCGCCAGTCACATCTACCTCGCATCCAAGGACCGCAATGCAAACAACTCAACAGGAGACCTCAGCGATAGGCCCCGCATTCACAACGCCACCATCACATTCTACACCATCTTCTGTGACTTTAACGAGATGCCCAAGTTCATCCAGAAGCTGGATCGATATCACAATGCAAGACTGAATAATGCTTTCTGGTACCTCACCGATGCTACTAATCGTGAGGTCGGTGCGCACGCGCGGAAGGGAGCCTGCTCGACATTGTTATGAAGGCGAATCAGTATGCAGCGGTTATAGATTTGGTGGAGGTTGAGGGTGTGGAACTTAAGGAAATTGAACCTCGGACTTTGAATCCTTCGGCATATCCGCAGAGGCCTACGTATCGGCATTCCAGTGGGGTAGATTTGATGCCTCAGGATATCGTGCTTAATTGTGCTGTGGAGGTCTATTTTGAAGCTGTGCGGCGTGGGTATATGTGGTATGAATGAGGTTTACTTTTTGGGTTTCGGGGTTTGATGTATGGAGGGCTAGGGCCCTGCTTACAGGTAAAATGGAGCTTTGAAGTATTATCTTTCTCTAAACCCAAATTTATGGGTCTCTGTAGTTCGGTGTTCGGCTTTTGATGTGGGGAGGATGATAGCTTCATACCGAAGCTTGGCATTGACGTCAAGAAAAAGATATACAAATTTGAATTGATAGCTGTTGGGCTGGCCCAAATTTACCCTAATCAATTCGAGGTCAAAGCACAAGCCTCTAAATACAGGAAAATCGGAATAACAGGAAAAGGCTAAGCCTTCCACGTTGACTTCCAGCTGGCATCCTCGAAAGGCCACCCGCCAAGCCCAATACTAAGCTGATTGCTCTCTTCAATCTCCTTGGCCTTAGCCTTGAGCTCATCAACATCCCAGTTTGTCCACAAAAACTTGCCCTTCAAGAAGCGAGCCTCGGGACTTGCAAGCCAAACACTGAAGCTCGCCGGCAGAGACACTACCAAAATCAGCTTCTTGTTCACCCTGATCAGAAATCAAACATTGACTTACCGTGATCCTCAATTCCAGTGGCTTTAACACCTCCAGCCTCTCTGTTCATTGCGGTATCCACAATACCAGGCTGGATATGGAACACGCTGATACCTGGATTCGCAAAGGCCAGAGAATCCCAAAGTCGGAATACAGCAAATTTGGCGACACTGTAAGAAGCAAACCCAGGACCGAAATTCACATGCGCAGCAGATGAGTTGATGTCGATAGCAACGGCATCAGGCGATGCATGTCGAAGGAACGCCTGGGCAACCGCCAGTGAACCTTTGAGGTTATCCTGAATAGCTTCAAGGAACTTGTCGCTGTCGACTCTTTCCACAGCCTCCTGCGGTCCAATGACAGCTGCACCGCTAACCAGAATATCGATTGATCCGTCACCGGCGAATTCAGCAAAAGCCGCGTCCACTTGGGATTTGTTCGTAACATCGGTCGGGGCCACGAATACCTTGACGCCGGGAAACGTCTTTTCAATGGAGGCTTTGGTCTCGAGAAGCGGTTGTTCTCTGCGGCCAAGGAGGGCGATCCGAGATACGCCTGCCTCGGCAAAGTGGCGAGCAGTCTCGGAACCGATGCCCGTACCTCCTCCGGTCACTACCAGTGTTCTGCCTTTGGCAGAAAGCTCCGGTCGGCTGGGGGATATAGACGGGTAGGCTTCCGAGTGCCATTTTGTGGTCGGGGATGGGAACGGGGCTGCCATGGCTATAAGATGTGTTTATGGATCGAAATATTGGTTTTGCTTGTTGATGGAGAGCATGCTTTCTGAAGGACGGCGTCCATTCTTATATGTGAACCTCATGTCGGTCACGGAGTTTGGCAATTTGACAGTGTTGGTTTATCGGAATTACAGGAATGACTCGAATTTCGAGTAGATAGCAATTGCTGATCATATTGTTAACTACTAACGTGGCCAGAGACAGACTCGGGGTCGTTAAATCGGCATTTACAAAATGTTCTGCCCGAGCTGACAAATACCCCGCCCAGGACCTCACTTCCCCAGGCAGCCCCAATGAACCATTCCTAATAGGACAATCAACCTATGATCTTCGGGATATACAAATGACAAGTCTAAATTGAAATGTCCGAGAAAATTGCCCAATCCGTCTTGCGGTGCACTGAGTGTAACAAACCGTTCGATAAGGGCAAGTTTCACCCCTATTAGAACTGGTCTCCCATCTTACTAAATTGAGTGGATTATAGAGTCTACGCTGAAGAGACATGGGTACTATTGTCGGTCCCGAGGCGTTGGTCATACCCCTCGACCCAGATCTTGTCATTTTTGTGCAAAAACGAAGACACGTTGCGATAAGAAGTGGCCCAAGTGCTCGAGATGCACCGTCAAGGGTATTGAATGCCAGTATGACTCAAAGTCGCCCAAATCTCAAAAATCTGCTGTTCAGGACAGCAATGCCTTGAATCTTTCGAATTACCAAAATAGAGATACGATTCGCCATGATGAGCTTGTTGTTGTAGATCAAGAGATGACAGACCTTGAACGCGAATATCTCAACTGGGATGTACCAGATTACAACTTCGCGGAATTTTCGAATGTCCATACAAGCCAGACAAACCTATACCCCTGGACCGGGGGTCCACTAGTCTCTCCAGTCTCGCCTCCGATTGACCAAGAAATTCAAATCAACCTTCCTATCGCTGCCAATTGGTCAATACCAGCATTGCCGACGCCCAAGCCCCATTCACTCATTAAAAGACCAAAGATCAACGTTGGGATAGAACGAACTGCCAAGCTCCTACTACATACGCTAAAATCCTATGTTTTCACAATGCTGCGCCACAACTCTCTTCCACCATTTATCCATCCATCCTTAGTGCATTCCGAGTTTTCCATGGAACCGCTGATTAACTGCATTAATTTGGTGCATATGATCAGCGGTGAGATGAAAGGAAATCGAAAGCTGTTCTGGAGAAATGTGCGCATGGAGTGTGAACGGCTGTGCGATGAGGTGCGAGGTGATGTGGCTTAGAGAGATAATGCAAAAGAAGCTAATCAGGATCCCTAGGGTCCGACATTGTCGAAATGGGAGCTGCTTGCTGCTATGCAAGCCCTAGCTATTTACATCATTATACGGCTTGATGACGGAGAAACGGAGTACAATGGCTTCGATTCACTTTTAATTGCGGCAGTTACAGTGAGTATAGACAGTATATGAACCTCTGTTGACTTGATCCTAATAATATAATTTAGGTTGTGGCTCAAAAACTGACTGAAAATGACATTGCGGGAAACTTCAGTCTCGACGGAAGTTGGGAAGATTGGCTTTTCGAGGAATCAAGACGAAGGTTTGTCTCTCACTATTAGTCTGTGCTGAATTCACCGGAAAGATGCTGATTAATATATCTAGATTATCTGTTGTTTACAAAGTTTTCAACATGCTGTTCTACTTTAACCCCGCAGAAATGTGCAATTTACCCATGGATCTGGTTCTCGCACCACTGCCAGCAAAGAAACAGCTTTGGGAAGCAGGCAATGAGGCTGTGTGGAAGTCAGAAAGCCAAAGAGAAGGCGAAGTTCAGGCTGAATTTGGTTTAACTAACAGCGGGGATTTGGTCAAACTTGGTGAGAATAACGGTGGGACAGCGCTGGTCCATACATCTATTACTGCGAACAACCCAGCGAGGACTACTGCAAATTGGGAGGAGTGGTGCGAGGGAATGGATGGGTTTGGTGGGCTTGTTATGCTTGCTGCTTCTATGGTGGTATAGCGAGTGGCTTTGGATACAAGAAACCCAGCGGTGACTAGATGCTGCTATCACCTTCAGGAGTATAATATTATGCCTGTCCCTTCCTTGTATATGTGTGCCGTACTTCCGGTCAATCTATGGATCATAAATGATGATTCCCTGCATACACACATCATTAACTCGGACGCGGCTGCCGAGCTCCGCAGTCAGACGCATATAGATAATGCCTTCGACCACGCTCAATATCAATAATAATCACACAAAATGTCGATCACTTCTTCTACTGAGAACGCTGATAATGTCGAGAATGCCGAAAAGGGTCCCGATCCCGCACAGCCGACATGGATAGTAGAATGGGACGGCCCGAATGACCCTGAAAATCCTCATAACTGGTCCCCAAAGTACAAATTATTCGTCAGCTCTGTGCTCATTATGCTGCCTTTGGTCGTCAATATCGGTTCCAGCGTCATGAGTGGTACTGCTCCATCGCTGGAGAAGGAATTCCATGTCAGCTCCGAGCTTGCTGTTCTGACCACCACCATGTTTCTGATTGTATAGCTCCCTTTTTTCTACATCTCCTGGCAGAAGTTCCAGAGCTAATCGATTATATCCTTCTACACATAGGGGTTTATTACCGGTCCATTGATTTTCGGGCCTCTATCGGAAAAGTACGGGCGCCGATGGCCCATTCTCAGTGGTGTGGTGCTATTCGCAACCTTCTGTATTCCGATTGCCCTCGCACAGAATTTCTATACAATTTTGATCTCGCGATTCTTTAGCGGTGCTTTTGGTGCATCATCTATGGCCGTGACAGGCGGTGCCTTGACAGACGTATGGAACACTGCGATCAGTCGCGGAATCTCGCTGGATTACTTCGTGGCCACGGCCTTCGTTGGCCCCGTTATTGGACCAATTGTGGGTGATTTCATCACCCAGAGTTATCTTGGCTGGCGATGGACCATGTGGATTACAATGATCATTGCTTATAGCTTCTCAATCTTCGCCGTGCTCGTCCTGCCTGAGACTTTTGGACCGACCCTACTCACGGCCAAGGCAGCTCGACTTCGCTTTGAAACGAAGAACTGGGCATTGCATAGTAAGGAGGAGGAAAGTGAGACGACGATGAACTCTTTTGTGAAGGTGTATCTCGTGCGTCCGTGGAGTAAGTAGTCACACGGACTTTGATCATTTTACCCTCTGACCAGTCATATAGTTCTCCTTGCAACAGAGCCCATCATGATCCTGGTCACACTGTACATGGGATTCCTGTACGGGCTACTCTTCCTCTTCTTTCAAGGCTTTCCCATCTCGTTCGTGGAGCAACGCGGCTGGAAGCCTCAGATCGGATCTCTCTCCTTCCTGGGTCTGTTCGTCGGGATCATCATCGGGCTGGTGGGCATGTTCACTTGGTCCGTTACGATCTTCGCGCGCCAGGTAAATTCAACCCCAGGTAAATCTATACCGGAGCGCCGCTTGCCGCCCATGATTGTGGGCGCCATTGGACTGCCCATTGGATTGTTCTGGTTTGCGTGGACCAGCAACCCCCATATTTCTTGGGGCGTGGAAATCGTGGCGCCAGCGCTGGTATCGTCGTCGATGTTTGCCATTTTCATCTCTGGTCTGAAATACATTGTCGATGTGTACCTGATTTATGCGAATAGCGCGATCTCTGCCAATACGGTTGTTCGAAGCTGCTTCGGGGCCGGATTTCCTCTCTTTGCTAATGCTATGTACCACAACCTGGGCTTCCCTTGGGCTACTAGTCTTCTGGCGTTCTTGGCTGTTGCTTTGGCCCCCGTTCCAGTTGTTTTCTTATTTTATGGACAGAAAATTCGGATGTGGTCTCGCATGTCGGCCAACAAAACTTGAAATACGACACCAGAGAAGTTGGGGAGGATAATGTGAGGGAGAGAATGTTGCATCCCGATTTTGTGTGGTCTTTAAAACCTCATGCGAGGTCTGTGATATGTATTTAGTCGCAGTATTGCCGGGTCTTGAGTGTTGGAAAGCGGGGGTGTGTGTAGTGCTATCGACTATATGACGGTTCGGATATAGCACAGCTTTCATAGCTAGGCGAGCGTCATAATTAATAAAGATAAAGAAATGCAATTATAATTTATCATAAAACCTGTATTCTACGAGGCGAAATGTCCTTCCATGAGCAAAGATTCAAGAAGTGCAGGGTCGAAGAAGTAATCCGGCGATGGAAACGATCCGAGGGGATATGGTTGCTCCGGGGTTAGATTATCCTCATCTTCCAGCCACTCAGTTGCAGAGCCATAACAGACCGGCGCAGATTTTTGGGGATCACTGGAATCATTGGTCGCCGACGGGGTCAGCAGGAATGGGGCGGGCTGCCAACTCTGCCCTGCGTCGAAAACCATGCTAATTAAGTCGGTGCACCAAGTGACCCCCTGATGAAGCTTCGTCACATATGCGCTGGATACTTCCTGATGATCTATGGAGCCCAATTGATGACGAAGGTTCATTATTCGTGGAATTATGGCCGCAGAATCGACCACACCATCTCCTGTGAGATATCGTACACACAGGTCGTGGAATCCAATTAGTGGGTAATTTTGGAACATCCTGTCAACAATTTATCAGCGTGAGTGGTCTGGATTTGGCACTTTGGGGGGAAGGGCGAGGACACTTACCGGCTCAGGACAAGGCAGCTGCTTGGGGTCACAGGCTCCTCGAACACATCAGTCATAATTTGAAGGGCCGAAACGGCATGATCGTGCGTGATCTGCCGTCTCTCGGCCTTCTGATCACAACGGTGAATCAAACTTTTGCTGACATGATAGCAATATTTTACCTCCAGCTGCATCAGACGTAGGCCGGGGTTGTGGGACCGCAGTGGAGGAATTAAAAGTAGAGACTCATCACAAAGACGTTGCAACCGATGCACTTGATCTTTGCGGTAATTCGCTCCTGAGCGTACCGCTCTTGCTGAGTATAGGCCAATGTAGATTTCCTCCCAGACAGTCATCATATGTGATGCGATGGCATGGAGATGCATCTCGGGGGAGATGTCCGAGGTAGATAGACGGGGCTGAAACTCGGAGTCAAAGAAATGTAGATCGGGAGAATTACCACGGAGGAAAACCCGGGTCTTGTCCATGTCGTATAGGATCCAATAGAGTCGCTCGCGGGCTTGTAGCGCGCTCTCATCCATCCCCACGGACCGGTGAAGGCCCATCGACCGCGCAAGTTGACAAGCTGAGTAGCAAGCCCTTTCAAATGCCGTAGTGATAAAGAACTCTCGTGTCACCAGCGCCTGCAAAATTTTAACACAACTATGCTTATGATTTACCTATAGGAGTGTCTCTCTTACCAGCATGATGCGAGCCTGAATGTTGACGACTGTTGGCTGCGACAGCGCGTGCGGGTCGCCGAGGGCTCGACAGCAGTTGTTAAAGGCGTCGGAAATTACCTGCGAACTATTGCTCCACGGGTTAATTTTGAAGCCAGATCTCCGGGCCACTTGGGCATCCAGCTGTAACGTCAGCAGAACAATGCTGTTCAAACACACCAGCCAGGCAGGGTTGATGGGAGGGCCATCACATTGGAAACATTCTCGGATGGCGGCATATAAATCATCAGCCTCAAACACTGGCACAAAGAAGTTTATGTGATTGAGATATCGATCGAGCAAGGAATACACGACATCCTGAGGAGGTGCCGAGATAGGCCGTTGATCGCCAGCACTGAGCCTATCAGTACACCTTTTTCGAAACGGAAAAGTCTCACAGTGATGTATTAGCGATGGCCGTAGGTCACTATTTTGCGAAATTTCCGCTAAGGGACCGCTGAGCGACGGAGACTTGGTATAAAGGGTTGCCTTGAGCAACTTCTGTGAGGAGCGGAATAAACACAAAGCGGCAGGATAGCTGTACAGATGCTCGCTACTCTCCTCCGTCGAGAAAACCTGTCTTATTGGACTTGTGTTCGAGCTCGCTTTCCCCTGATTGGTGTATGGCCCAGGTTTTTCTTGGGTACTCGGCAGGAGGAATGGCTCTTCCCTGGAAGTAGACGTTGCGGTCAACGATTCAACTTGTTGAGACAGGTGGATCAGCGATCGATCTACATGGTCCAACCGGCCGAGGACTGACGAGAAGTCTTGTGCCCTGTATGAGTTAGTCTTTTTCCTCTTCGTATAAGAATAAAGCTATCGTGGTGGGTTGTACAGTTGCTTTGCCGGATTCGTCCTTTTGAACGAGGCAGAAAAGTCGCAGAGGACACCAGCTTTGCGACAGGTTGAGCATTCTGGCTTTATACGATCGCATCGAATCTGAAGGGGAATGCATTACTACATGATCCATATAGCTACTCTGTTGGTAAGAACGCTCACCTTACGCGACCGGCACTGATTGCAGGCAGGTGTTGTGGAGTCAACCTCGGGGCTGAGACGGGAGCGCTTCCTGCTCTCTTGCATGATGAGAAGCACTTAAAATAAAACCGATTACAATAGAAAAGGAGAAAGAGATAAATTGAAGCAGAGTAAATGACAAACTTAGAGGTGATAAGTGATGAATGAATGGTGATGGGTTTAACAGCGACAGTCGGGGCTCGGCACACGAGGTCCGAAGGTCTTGCTATTGGGCTCTCTTCATGGCCGTCTTCCAAACAGCTTGGGGAACTCTTAGAAAAACAAAAATCAGAATAAGACGCCGAACTGTATTTACAATCCATTCAATTGGGGGGCTTTGAGATATCCCTAGATATTGTAGAGCTAAGAATTGAGGCTGGATATTTCCCGCAACGGAGTATATAGAGACAGTATTAGACCTCCGCAAAGCCCATAAATGGGCCTGGACCCTAGGCCCATGGCCCAACCTACAGCCCACCGTGGGTTGGGCTCCCATAAAAACCCATGCAAGCGCTGATAAAGCGGACTCTGTAATCGTTGTATTACGACCTTCCACTAATCGTATAAAGTTCAAATTTCGGATTTAGAATAAAGGGAATACTATAAGTAGGTATGTTAATTTTAAACAAAATCCGATTGGTAAGGGTCGAGATATAACCGAAAAGGTGAATGTTAATATTTTGATATTAGATATATATCTAGGTTTTCTAGGGAAGTACCACTACTTTCTAGTGAACCTCTATAATTTTGAAACTTTAAGATTAACGCGTTTTCTCGTATCTTTTTACGTGATACAGAGAGAATACTAGTAATTGATTTTAAATCATTAAATTTAATAAAATATTACCTTAGGTATTAGGGTAAGAAACGGACGTAAAACAGAGGTAATTTAATTAATCCTAAAAGGGGGGTTCAACTTATCTTAGCATCCAAATTCTCGGTAACTATGTTTGTATTATTTGGGGCCCCATTAACCCACAGTGGGCTCGAGGTACAAGCCCTAGCCCTTCGATGGGCCTAAGGACCGGGTCCAAACCCCCAACCCATTTGCGGGTTGGGTTGGGCTAGGCTTTGGGCTTTATGGGCTCTGCGGAGGTCTAGACAGTATCATGGATGTAAGACTCGATGAGACGAGTTAAATAAAGGCATAGCCGCAAAATAGTAATCCTAATACATAAATGTGACTCTACTATGCAATTTCACTTTCAGCTAAAGGAGAAACAATTAGGATATACCGCCACGTTGAGACAACGTTCAAGGGTGCATTTTAGTTATCAGGTGAGGTGAGCCGCTGACTTAACTAGCCTCTGATCCAGCTTACATAGAGGTCAGGTGATGTTCACTGTACCCCCGGCCGGGGACGGTTAATGATTATATAATACCAAGAGTGCTCAGCTTTACTCAGTGACCAAAAAGCGGCAAGGGATGAGCACTAAAAAAGGGAAAGCCACCTCACGCATAAAATCTGGTGTATATGTAGATGGAGTTCACCCCGGGGCCCTGGCACCCCGGAATACGAGTTTTCTATGAAATGAGGGTGAACAGGACGTGATACCTTGCTGGCATACAATGGGACCCACTTTGTACACGCCCTTCGGGTATGACAATCGATATCAAGGTAGCTCCCCACATGGAGATACGCAGACTTACCATATCCGGCCGATAGAAACCGACCCTATGGATATCGGAAGAACTTAATTTTACCGATTGCTTTCAACTCATCCTCTACACTCACTCACTCGGCCTTGTTTTCAACCTGTGAAAACTCTTCCCGAGACAATCTCCAAAATGAGTCAATCATTTCTCTCCCGCCGGGCACAAGATGTCGTCGACGCTGGATCCGAGAATCCCATGTGGGACGTGATGAAGGACCTGTGGGACCCATCCACAAACCCCAACGGATATGTCAACGTGGGCGTAGCAGAGAACACCCTGATGCACTCCGAGCTCTTAAAATTTATCAACAGGAAGCTCGAGCTACCGGCAAAGTACCTCACATACAACGACGGCGGATGCGGCTCTTTCAGATTGAAGGCCTCCATCGCCGCCTTCTTGAACCACAATCTGAAGCCAGTCACGCCTCTCGAGCCGAGTCATGTCATGGCGACCAATGGTGTCTCGTCTGCAGTCGAGCATGTTGTGTGGACATTCGCTGATCCCGGCGAGGGAATCCTGCTAGGAAGGCCGTACTACGGCATGTTCATTCCTGATATCTCGCTGCGTTCGCGGAGCCCCGTTGTCCCTGTCAGTTTCGGAGAACACGATCCTCTCGGCCTCGGCGGCGTGGATAAGTACGAAGAAGCATTGCTGGAGTTCCATCGAACAACCGGAAAGAAAGTCAAGGCTTTGATGCTAGCCCATCCTCATAATCCACTCGGACGATGCTATTCCAGGGATGTGCTCATTAAGTTGATGCGCCTCTGTCAGAAATACCAAATCCATTTCATCAGTGATGAAATCTATGCGCTTTCTGTCTTTGAAAATACTGTCGATGAATCCCCACCACCTGTCAAATTCGAATCTGCCCTCTCTATCGATCTGACTGGGATCATTGACCCTTGTTTGGTTCATGTCCTCTGGGGTATGAGCAAAGACTTTGGCGCAAACGGCATCCGACTCGGTGTCATCATTTCTCAGGCCAACCGTGATGTTCATGCGGCGTTGGTGGGCCCGGCGCTTTATTCTTATGCTTCTGGAATCACAGATCACTTGACTTCTCTCATGCTTGAAGACTTTGAATTCACCACTCGGTATATTCAGCAAAATCAGAAGTTGCTCTCAGAATCCTATGCATACACGGCGAACTATCTGAAAGACCACGGAATTGAATATGCAACAGGATGCAATGCGGCATTCTTCGTCTGGATGAACCTGGGAAAGAGGTACCGCGAGCTTCACCCAGGGGATGAGAGTGAGGATATTGGGGAACGGGTCATGCAGCGTCTTTTGCAAAAGAAGGTCTTTTTGGCCAGCGGGTTTTTGTTCGGATCGGAGAAGGATGGCTGGTTCCGAATTGTGTTTACTCAGGGCCATGACCATTTGAGTGTGGCCTTGGAAAGGATAAGCGCGGCACTTGAGGAATAGGAATAGTCTCATGCCATTACCACAAAATAATCATGCATTAGTTGGATCGGGATTGTTGATTCAAAGTGTTAAATCAAACCTAGGCCTCTACTTTGGCTAGCATTTCCATAATCTCCGTATGGCCTCGTTCAATTGCCGCATCGAGCGCCGTGCCCGTGTAGGTGCAGTGACCGTCCGAGTCCCAGAATTTCTTTTTGCATAATATGTCATCAACTCTGGCCCCCGATCCTCAGCTACTTCGCAGGCGCGATTTCATGGGTCGATGCCCTGGCTCGCGCTTATAGAGGGTGTGGGCGAGGAGCCTGCAGAGGGCGAGAGGGACGCTACAGCTTACCGCTTTGTAACTGTGTGGCACCCACAGTGGTCGGGGAAGAACTAGCAGTAACCACTGAAGGGCTTGTAGCCGGTACTGAGAGGCTGGAAGCAGGTATTGAAGTTGTAGAAGGTGTGGTTATGCCTAACCCCACAGGCAGGGAAGGGCTGATCGCGGTGTTCCCCTAAGGATCACCGCTACTTGCCTTTCGGCGTTTGAATCTCAGAAGTCGCTTATGCTGACCGAGCAATAGCTGGTAGAAATAGGGACAGGGAGAGGATAAAACAGCACCGGCAGTCAATACGAGAATAAGTAGCATATACTCAATAAGCACGTCCTCGATGTTCCAAGTTGATCCTCACCTAGAGGCGCCCAATGAGTGGTGCAGGATTAGCGCCTGATATGTGTCCCTGTCAATATTAGGGACCATTTGACGACTTAACCACATCGTGATGCCAAAATTTCAGGACGTCTTTGCAGCCTTTCAAGTGAGACAGGCTCTCAAAAGTAAAGATGAAGCATGAAAGATGGCAGTTCGTCCGCGGAGCGCCAAGACTTTCCACCTGTGGATCATCATCCAAGCTAATTGAACGCAACAAAATTCGGAGAATTCGAAACATCATCGGCTTCCTTTTTTCGCCATTATCACAACAATGGAAAGTGTTACTACCTTGCAATTACAGAGCTTCAATGCTCTCCAGCGCCCGGAGCGGGATGCATCCGGAAGACGCAACCATTACCATTTCGCCGTGAAGGCTCTACCCGGAGTCCCAGGCGAAGCTGTGTTCTTCGCAAATCCATACAACAGCCACCATGAATGCGAGGGCCGGTCCCGAATCTCCCCTCTGTCGCCTGAAGACCAGGCCAAAATCATTGTACCTTTGCTATTGGAGGCATTCGTCAACCGATTCGATGAGCCGGGCCCAATTCCTCAGATGGGGAGCAACATGGAACCATTCGCGCCGTTTACCTGGAGTACAACCGATGAGAGCCTCGCGCAAGCTGTTTCCCGTAGGTGCCAGGCAATTGGCATCAGACGCGAGCTGTGTGACGTTGCGGTCACTACCGCTGAAGAGCTTCGCATTGCCGAGGCGTGCTGGACGAAGTGGAGCAGGGCCCTAGTGGAAGCTATGGCTATGTATGATCTCCCAGATAGCGGTGTCGAGAATGTTGAGATGACCTGTGAGAATTGTGGGTTTACTCCGTCGATGGATAAGCCCCTGCATCCATGTACTCGGTGCTTGCAAGTTTCATATTGCTCAATGGAATGTCAAAGCGCGAACGCTGAGGCTCACGGACTGGAATGTGCGGCTGATATTTATTATTGAGTTTGGAGGCTCCTTAGTATTTTTTTCTGTTTATATCGATCTACGATATTTGGAATCAATTCTTTTGATATCCAACGTGGCGCGGTCAGTCAACTCGACATCAAGTCTTTACACTTCGCATATACACAATTCAACAACAGCCACCCTCTGTATCAAGCGGGTTTTGTATCCGCCAATCTACTAAATATTGGAGCCTTTCGCGGTATTGTAGGTCGCAATAAGTTCTGTGTTAGTGACACTCCGACTCGCAGTCGTACTTGGAGTTACTAGTAGAATGACTACCTTTGACAACATATCGTGTGAGCCGCTCTCTTTATTATCCTATTCCGCGAAATAAAGGCATTAAGCGTTTACTTAAATATACAAAGAGACTCAGGTTAGAAAATGCGATGGATTACATAAGATCATTAGATTTGATGGTGCCAGCGGTATGTTTTAGTGGCATGTTTTCTACTTTCTGTCGCCATGTAACTAAGTCGCCTAGATGTTTGAAAGATAAAATACTATCCAATCACTATTCAGGTATCTGTTGTGTAGATCAGCGGTGATGCCATGGTGCCTGAGGATCGGGAGAAAACTAGGGTTGGCACCACACGTGACTGTCCCTGCCAACACAAATGAAAGGACCAAAAAGGATTTTTGAGCTATTGCAACATATTTACATGTATGGAAATGGAGTGGATTCTAATAATATGAATTTTTTATTTCATTTATCATATGAATATCATTATCATGTCTCAAACAATTGCCATAGTGGGCCTGAGAACTAAACTCGACTCCCTGTGCAGGGAGGATATGAATGCAAAGAGTACTTTTTGTACCATCTCTAGAGAAGAAGAAACCGCTTGAAAAACAGAGGAAAAAACAGAGAGGTATCACAGGAGGAACGCCGAGGGGTATGCGGTGGAAGGAGTCAAAAGAAAAGATCAGACAGCAGGCGTCAACTGGGTGTGCAAAGCCTGTGAGAGAGCCTCCTCTTGACGCTTGAGCTCCATCTCCATCAAGTACTGGGCGTACTTGGACCGAGGATTGTGAATACCACACTCAGTCTTCTGCTGTCCCTTCCAGCGACCAGACCGCTCGTCCTCTCCCTCAGCAACGGGTTGGGTAGAGTGCCAGTCACCAATGCTCTTATAACCACGGTCGAGGAGCTCGTTATAGGGAACATCGTTCTCCTTAACGTACTGCTTGACTTGGTCAAAAGACCAGTTGGCCATGGGGTTGATCTTGATGAGGCCGGCCTCGTCGACTTCGATGATGTCGAGGTCACCACGCTTGCCACCTTGGCTGCGGCGACGGCCAGTAAGAACGGCGTGCACATTCATCTCACGGTAGGCACGCTGAGCGGGCTCAACCTTGGCGACCCAGTCGTAGAGTTGGTCGTCGACCTCCCAGAGCTTGGTGCCGTACTTAGCTTCGAATTCGGCAGTGGTGTCGACACCAGCGGGCTTATAGATGTGCACATTGTTGTTGGGGTACTTGCGACGCACACGGTCGACCAGGGACATGGTCTCATCGAAGTGGTACAGAGTATCGAGGAAGATGAGATCAACCATCTGGGGACGAGGCACCTCCAGCTTTGACAGCATGTCCAAGGTGACAAGACCTGTGAGACCAAAGGCAGTGGTCTGGAAGAGATGGGGAAGCGAAGTAATGCACCATTTCAAGATCTCTATAAGGAGGAGTCAGATAAAGGGTCTTCGGAAAGAGGGGTCATTGTGGATATCATCAGTACGAACCTTGGGGCTCAAGGAATTGCAACTGGCGGTTGAGGAACTGAAGATGGGGCTTGGTAAAAACAATCTCGGGGACATATTCCTCGCTAGAGCCAGAGCCAGCACTGACATAGCCTGACTCGGTCATAGCATCATGGTTGTCAATGCCCTCCATCTCTGAAGAGTAGTTGTTGGGCATCTTGGCCGGCATAGTGTAAGGTGGTATATGGTATAGATGGCACAGAGATGACCTTGACGGAGAAGATATTGGAGTATTATATGTATGAAGAGATTGAAGGGTGGAAGTATGAAGAACAAAATTCCAGAGGACAATCGGGGCGAGAATATAAGAACAGCAAGGGCAATCACATCATCCGGGGATCCGTTTCTCGCATACTCTTCTTCCGATATTCTTCATTTTGACGAGACAATGATTCAATTGGTCAGTCGCCAGAGTGGGGAATGAAAACCACCCAAGCACGCCATCGTTGGCGATTGCGTGCTCAAATTCGTTTGTCTCACCGCCTTCCCAAAGTAGAGACAATGTCATTTCTAGAAGGCGGTGTGGTCATGACAGGGCGTTGTAGGGTCAGACCAGGAGAATATCGAAGTCGATTCTGCCCATTCTTGGACAGAATGGCATAGAATGTGATTATTTAGGGTCGTAGCTTATTGATACCAACCTTGGAAGGGTTACCCCCCCCCAGATATTGGTAATTGACGCTGACCAACCCGGTCGATGATAAATAACTCCGATCATTGGGAGTATTCTTCCAAGGGGTGGATCTTCCTACATCATATAATTAGCAGGTTTCTTAATCACCAATAAACCTGGACATACCCGATAGGGGAACCTTGGTTGTCATACTATGTACGGAGTACATCGATTAGACAATGTATTGTTATATTCATGAATAGAATCGTCATACTCTGAAGTCATGATGGATCTGGAGGAGGTGCTTGTCGCAAAATTGAGCTCATCTTATTCCCGGATGTTGTCCATCTCTATCAGCCTCATTATCGATTCTGCCAGGCGGTAGCACACGTGAGAGGGTGCCGACATCACGTGAATTGGTGGGGACCGAGTCCCGCGTGCCGATCGGCGCAAGTCTTTTGTGATCTTCGGAAGTGTGGGATCTCTCAAGATAGCTTCGACTCGCAAATAAGTCTCTACCAGATCCCTTCGCTAGTAGTTCACTATGCCAGATTCTACCCGCACCACGAGGCCATCCCTCGGCCAAATGCGCAGCAGTTCATTCCTGCAGGACCACCAGCAGTACAAGCCGATGGCTCCAATCAACTCAATCAGTCAAACCATCGGCGAGGTTCTGGCTCACCAGGTGGACGATCACCTGGTCCTTAGCTCGAATCCAATCAAGCCAGACCCGGAGAGGGTCACTGACAGCGGCATCATTCACAGCATTTTCAACCACCAAGCAAACCCTCTTCCAACCGGCACGTCGCAAATCGTCGCGACCATCTACTACAAATCTAACAACCCCGTTCACCCCCACTTCCACCCCGACTCAGGGCCCCAGAATGCCCCAGGCGACAGGCTCCCAACTCCCAAGGTGCCCGAAGGCTCTGCCCCGACAGAAGACATGGATAAGTTCCCGCGGGAGCCGCCTGCTCCGGAGCCGGAGCCACTGGATCACCTGTACGGCCCATACGTCTCTCAGCTGTGCTTGACCAACTTCCTTCAGATCTTGGAAACCCTCCCAACTCCCTACCAGCGCATGAACACCTCGCACCGCTGTCTTGACCGCGACGAACACCCCCGTGTCGTAGAGGTCACATTCTCCCCCCCACCAAATCCGGAGTATCTCTCGTTCCCAGATCTGCGCAAGCATGAGAGCATTTGGCGCTTTGAGCGCGAGTGGAATGTCGAGGTTGTCTTGCAAAAGGAGAGCGTCTTCCGTCGGCACAAGCGCCTGGCTGTTTTCGATATGGATAGCACCTTGATTGACAATGAGTGCATTGACGAAATCGCCAAGTTCATCGGTGTTGAGAAGGAGGTTTCTGTAAGTTCTTCCTGTCAAGTCTTCAAACTTCTATACCAGTGACTAACATGAACGCAGGAAATTACTGAACGCGCCATGAACGGCGAACTAGACTTTACCGCGTCATTGAAGGAACGCGTTGGTCTTCTCAACGGCGTCTCATCAGATGTCTTCGAGAAGCTCAAGTCCGTTCTGAAAATCGCCAAGGGCGCCCGTGAGCTCTGCCGCGCATTGAAGACTCTGGGCTACAAGATCGCCGTGGTGAGCGGCGGATTCCAGCCGCTCGCCGAGTGGCTCGCCGAGCAGCTCGGTATCGACATTGCCATTGCCAACCACGTAAGCATCTCCTGTATCATATTATTTTGCTCCTCCGATCTGACCTTTTACCCAGCTCGAAATCGACGAGGCTACCCAGACCCTGACCGGGAAATTAGTGCCATCCTACCCCATCGTCGACGCCGCGCACAAGCGCACTCTCCTCAAGTCCATCGCTGCCGAGCACGGCATCCCCCTTTCGCAAACACTGGCTGTCGGCGATGGCGCCAACGATCTCCTCATGCTCCACGCTGCAGGCCTTGGCGTCGCCTGGCGCGCTAAGTCCAAGGTCCAGTTGGAGGCTCCCGTCCGCATCAACGGCGAGAGCCTTGTCGATGTCCTCTACCTTCTCGGCATGGACAACGAGGACATCGCAGAGCTGACCTCTGACGCGCAATAAGCCCTTGAGTACCTAAACAGGCGATGCGCTAGTTTTGAGTAGAGTATGCACTTGTGTGTGAATCTTGCCCTCAGATCTAACTTCTTGGATTACATATACCCCTCCAAAAAGTGTAGCCCGGAACGGCGTCCACAGCTGGTTGCAGGGCTCGACTTGGAGATTTCCTTGTGTTGAAGAGTTATGGAGTTTATGTCGGTCCTTACATTTTAACAGAGTATATGGCTGTGCTGGGTAGGGCGTAGGGCAGAGCATGGAATCATTGTATAGCGTGTGGATTTTGTCAATATTCCTACGTGTGGCGGGTTCACCTTGGAGGCGGGATGTAGTTGGATTGGGGAACGGAGCAGGCTCAGACCATGATCTATGACATTTTGAGACGTGATATGAGAAAAGCAGCACTGAATTAATTTCTAGTGCAACTTGGAATTAGGAACAAACAGGAATAGGCCACGAACGACTTCAATGATGATACAAAGTACAATTCCTGTGTTGAAATGTTGGGACTGTTGAAATGACAAAACCAGCGAAAAATCCCCTTTATAAAACCCCCAAAACCGACAACCCAGAAAGATGCAAGAAAAATAGCGCCAAGAGGTTAGTGACATGTGTATGTAGTCAGAGGACAAGAAAACAGGTTTATTTAGGTATTTGAATAGGATCTTTGTTCAAATGCAAGACACCTCACTGGGTAGCCTCGTCAGTGGCAGCAACGCTCTGATCGACAGTGCGCTCAGCGGTGGCAGAGTCAGCACGACGCTTCTTGAGAACGTTCTCGATGAAGGCCTCGCCAGCCTTGTAACTGCTTCGCACCAAGGGGCCCGAGGCACAGTACAAGAAGCCCATATCAAGGGCACGCTGGCGCCACAGCTCGAAGCGATCGGGGGTCACGTATTCATGGACAGCCATGTGACGCTTCGTAGGGCGCATGTATTGACCAAAAGTGACGACGTCGACATTGACAGCGCGGAGCTGGCGTAAGGCATCCCAGAGCTGGTCATCCGTCTCACCGAGACCGAGCATGAGCGAAGTCTTCGTAACAAGATCCGGAACAGCTTTCTTCGCAGCATCAAGCACACGAATAGACTGCTGGAACGTGGCGCGGCGGTCACGGACAAAGGGCGTAAGCTCCTCAACAGTCTCAACATTGTGCGCATAGACGTCTAGTCCAGACCGCGCAACCACTGCCGCCATCTCGGTGTCACCGCGGAAGTCACCGGTCAAACACTCGACCAACATACTCGGCTTCTTCTGTTTGATTTTGATAACTGTCTCCGCGAAGTGGCGCGCGCCGCCGTCTACCAGATCGTCACGGTCCACACTCGTCAGCACCACGTATCCCAAGCTCCAGCGGGAGATGGCCTCGGCGGTATTCTCGGGTTCATGCGGGTCGAGCGGGGAAGGCGTGCGGGATGTCTTGACACTGCAGAAGCGGCACCCGCGCGTGCAGGTATCACCCATCAACATGATTGTCGCTGTGGCGGAGGACTTGTCGCTGCCGCCCCAGCAGTCGGAGATGTTGGGGCATCGGGCCTCCTCGCAGACGGTGTGCAGGTTCAATCCTCTCAAATCCTTCTTTAGACGCTGGAAGTTCTTTGAGTCTGGGATGGGAGTCTTCAGCCATTCGGGCAAACGAGTCATTTCCTTCTTGCGGCCGGCGGGGCCGACAAGCGCGGTCTTAAGGGCGTAGGCTTCCGATGGGTCGAGAGCTTCATCTTGACCTCCTGAAACAAAGTCTGAGAATGAGGGTCCAGCATTCAGCTTATCCTGGAACTTTGTTGCTCTCCGCCGTGTGGTTCCTGGTGTGTTCGTGGCGGATGAGGAGTCGGTTGTGGCATAGCTTCGGCGGCCGATGGGAGCAATTACTGTCGAGGCTGGGGATATGGTGGTTCTGAAAGACGACAGGCGTCGTAGACTTCTGGTTGGAGCTGCCATGATGTGTGAGTATATGCTATGTGAAATCGGAGAAAGCCGAACTGGAGTTTGTCTGGGCAGAGGATCCCGCGGAAAAGTATGACTAAGCCATTTCGCCGCATTAAATCGGACGGGAAAGTATTGTATGTCGATTGGCAATAAAACAACAAAGTGACGTTTGAAGTTGGAATAATGCTTATGACACTACAAGAAAGGTCTATCGCGTATGTGACCTCTAAACTTGACGTTGTATTGGAAATAAAGACTACGATATCTTCTTCATGTCTTTCCCTCTTCTCAGTATTATATGGGAAAATGAAAAGGCGTTGAAAGGCATAGAATTTGAGAGAACTTTTCTATGTATGATCGGAGCTTTGAATGCTGGTTGATTATGCCATTATTATTATGGTTGCTATGCTACTGAAACACGAACTATAGGTGCTTGACCCCCAACGCAAAGATTTACCAAACAAAGTTCCAAGGACCGCGCGATGCAAGGGTATGAAAAAAAAAGGCAAAATAGAATAGAAGGACATGAGATAGAGAAAGAGAGCATACGTAAACAAATAGGAGAAAGAGAACTCAAGGATCAGAGCGAGTAAGGGTAGGGAGAAAGATATGAAAGGAGATAACAAAGAGAGACGGTAAGAAGGCAGTTGGAAGGGTTCTTGGAGAAGAGTGCAGGAAAGAATTTCACAAGGAGGGATGGAAAAGAAGGACAGACTTCAGTCAGGATAGCGAGAGAATATGATCAATAGAGGCAAGGAAATGGAAGATCCAAGGAGTGATCAATGCGAAACAGTGGTTTCAAGAACTTGAGCGAGAACTTCAACAGCTGATTTCAAAATAGGATCAGATCGGCCACAAATGGCGAATAGCAGGTTGTCCACGATTCGCTCCAGGTGTGTCTGGAGCTCCGTGCTGCGAGCGCTGAAAGGGGGTTCTTTGGGCTTGCTAGTAGACCCAGTTGGAAACTGGATGCCTAGTGTGGTGTATGCCTTTTTGGGGACGCCGTCGATGGCGTATGCGTCTTTACGCGAAGAGACGGGCGACTTGGTTCGGAGGGTAGATAGAGAAAGGAGGTAGTTTCGAGCGAGGAGGGCAGCACAGAGGCAGTCGAGTAGGTTCTCTGTTACATCGGGGAATATAGTTCGGAAGGGTCTGATGAGGGCCTTCTCGTCGTTTTTGCGAAGGAATACCATGACAGGGGATGCGAGGCGGAGCATATGACGTGGGAAATCCTTGACAGAGTGGTCCAGCTCATCCAAGGTCCATTCATGATCGTCCAGCGTCCAGTCATGGTGCCATATGCGTGGTTTCTCATCCTCTTTTTCGGAAATGATAGACGCCCGTCCCGGTGAATGCGTTGTTGGTGGTGATGATGCCTTTGGGCTGACACTACCCGATCTGATTTCAGGTTGTGGGCTTGCCTCGCGCTCTCCCTGCGCGGATTCGTGCCTCTCGCATATCACGGTTGATCCGACACTGTCGGAAGATGTCAATGACCCTGGATCGGTAAGTGCATCGTCGTCATCATCAACTTTGCTATCATCATAGCTATCAAATGAATAGCCAGAATCCCGAGTTCCATACCCACTATCAGACATATCAAGAGGAGTATCCGGGCTAAATGCGGATACTTCCTCTTGGCGCTGATCGGGGGTTGTCGGTACGGTGTTTGGAAGTAAGCAGGGCGGTGGAAGCAGTGGAGGCGATGGCGATGATTGTCTAGCAATGTCGACAAGTTTCGGTTTTGTCTTGCTAGCGACGACGAATCTCTATCAGAGGGTCAGCTTTCAATCGTATCTCACAGCAATAAATTGTTTGACTTACCACAGGTTCTTCCAGGGCTTTTGCTCCAGGGATGATGTCCAGTTTTGGCATTGGGTGATCGTTCTCGACAATCTGGAACTTCCGCCGATTGGTGAACTCCTTGGTAGACGTATTATGGTCATTCACCTTGTCAACCGGGACACCTTGCAACCACCTTTCACAGTACGAGAAGTTACTTGGCACCCAGCTCGCTTCACTCGATGCTGTCCCAGTCCGAGAGCGTTGGGGTCTCGGTGAGCTCCCAGGAACAAGAACTTGCTCGGTATGGACCGATTTCGGGGATGTTTGGGAAGATGCATGCTTATTCGGAGATTGGGGTTGCGACTCCTGTTCATTGCCAGACTCGCACTGGCGTACAAACTCTGAGTGGGCTTCATGAACATTCATGACATCTGTTCGCGGTTGATTGTTCCAGTCTGGGGGACGGTACGCTGTGTACTGTGTCCTTTCCCCGATTGCCAGTGTGGCGGCCGTGGTAGAAACATTCGGTTGAGTGGTACCAGACTCATTCTTCTCGTCCTTCCCCCCACTTGATTGACCTGATCCCTCCGAAGACTGCGAATCAAAATAAGATAACTCAGGACCCGTGCTTGCGGGGCGTGATTCTGATATAGGCGGGCTGGGTAGAAGGCCGAATGTTTCCAAGCTCCCACAAGTCAGGTTTTGGTCTGAGCGCCATGTTCGTAATGTGTGATCGGCCGGCGCTTTCGATGGCTTGTTTGCCTTTTCAGGAAAATTGGGGGGAGGGCCATCGAGGGACGCCGGGGATGTCGGAAGCATTAATTGAAATGGTTCTTTCATTCTTCGAACCGAGCGGAAGGGTGACATGCAAGCTGGCCCCCGATCTGTGGGGCGCCGCGATGATGAGCTCGAAAAGTCATGCGACTCTATGCGCGGCATTACTGGGGACGGTATAAATGATAGTGAGGGCATCTGTCTGCTTCGTCTTCGGGGTATGTAGGTGGGAGACCATCGTCGCGGGGATGGAATGGGCTCAGCCATCCCCATCACATCGTGGCTCATCGAGGACGAGTTTGAGCCCTGGTTTTTTATATGGGTTTGGATCCGGGCCGGAAAACAGGCATGGTTACGCATCTCTGTCGCACCAGAGTCCATATTGGACAATGGTAGTCGCGGCTGAAAGTAAGTTACCTAGTCTGAAAGGTCGAGGAAAAAAGCAAATGTGTTGGACAAGAGTAACCCAGATGAGATTGCAATCCAGATTGTTTATTGTTGAAGTCAAAACAAATGGACCTCAAGGGGCTCGATATGTCCTTATACAGTGACTGTGGCGCTAGTCAGCTAATTTAAGGTGGGTATGGTCATCAGGCTCAAGTGCACATCCCTTGACAGGACTACAACCCTGCCATGAAAGCCCGAAAATGTTCAACGGAACAATTCCCCCTTCGAGCATGAAAAGAGGGCCCGTCGCCTGGCACGAACACTTGCAGTCAGGTTGTGCTAGGCACGGGCCAGAGTAATAATAGTGGGAATGAGGTCGGGTCGTCCTTGCATTCCAAAGAAGATGAGAAACCAGGACAACGACGAGCAACAACTGGCTCCAGATCTCAATCTTTCGTCCTGCGGGAGCCCGTCAACGTGGAGAGGGCCCATCCGTTGCCTCAAGTCGTCATAGCCAGGTTCCGACTGGGCACTTGGAATGAGACATTTGCGATGCAAGAGGGAGGAGAAAGGAGCCATGGCGAATCAGGCACTTGTAAAGGGCAACAGGATCAGCCAGAGGGTGTATTAAAGCGGGTCTCCATTGAATCTTGTGTCTCGTCGCAACAGCAATCCACCCCTTCCGGCCTATCCCTTGCATGCATCTGGTTCATACTGGTGTTATTGTACATATCAGCATAATTTATGGAGGTTTGTATATAAATGCCTGGGGAGGGCTTAGATTGATCGGCCTGGGCAACCAATTCGAGTTTGAATAACCTGACAAAACAGCAATCATTTCGATTGATAGACTGGCGCAAGATGATCCCTCATACTTGCAGAGCTCAGTCGACCCAGATGGGGCTGACTAAGAATGATAGATCGTACTCCCGGCGGAGCTAATATAAAACACGGCACAATTAGTTGATAGATGCATTTGAAACGATCGCCCTGTCTATTTTTGAAGACAAATCGGAGATATCCTTAGAAGGTTGCATTAGTTACAAAGGCAAATTGGTTAAGATAGATCACACACCGCCCATCGATGTTCTCAAGGGCTGGAGGCCGGAGATTGTAGTCCAAACAGTGCAAACATCTCGTTATCAATCGATAGAGAAAAAAAAAGCTCGGAATGACCGACTTCGAAACCAACCTCCCATACTTTGGATGACAGCCTCATTCTTCCATTCCTGATGCTTTCCGAATCATTTGTGGCGTCGACGGTGTCATCCGCTAAATCTCCGACAGCCTCACTCAGAGATGTAGGAGTCTGCGTTCACGAATTGCAGCCTTCGTCGATACTGCGATCAACTTTCAAGAAGAGCTCAACGTTAACCAATTGTCTGGCGGTCAGCCCCTCACATATTTTCACGGCCCAAGCAGACAAGGCTGTTATTCACGTGTACAACCGGGATAAGGGTAACCAAGAGGGTGTTGTTCCATTTCCAGAGCGGATACGTAGCATTGCTGTCGCGGGGGGCAAGTATGGTGATGTCTTGGTTTTGGGCACCGAGGGTGGTCGATTAATTATCTGGGAGGTATGTTGGATATGATTCATACGTTCCCTATGTCATGCGTCTAACAGTTTTTTCAAGACATGCACAGGACGCCAAGTAGCCACCACGGCCTCCCATCTGCAACCAGTGACCTCACTCGTCGTCGACCCCACGTCCAACTTTATTCTGTCCGGCTCCGCTGATGCCAGTGTACATGTTTGGTCCTTGCCTGGAATTCTCTCGTTCTCGAAACCCGCTCTTAGCGCGACTCGCCAACCCACGAACTCGCCTATCCGAACTTTCTCCAACCACCGCGCCGGTATCACCTCTCTTGCTGTAGGACATAGCAATGGCCGCCATAACATCGTCGTATCGACCGCGAAAGACAACACTGCAATCGCATGGGACTATCACACCGGCCGTGCGCTGAGAACCTTCCTCCTTCCCTTATCCGCAACATCAGTGGCTCTAGACCCGGTTGACCGGGCTTTCTACGTGGGATATGAAGATGGCAGCGTGCAATCAGTAGATTTCTACCGAAGCCAGTCTGTGCAGCATCCTCTTCACGATCCTTCAGTACAATCGACACCTGCACAGGTGTCAATGGAGGATCGGTGGCTCCCTCCCTCGGCTGAGACAGGCTCAGTGAAGACAATCACCCTTACATATGACGGGACCACGTTACTCTCGGGCCACGCGAATGGCAAGGTACTGTCCTGGAATGTTGCACGACGAAAGTATACAACATCAGTTGCCGACTACACGCACCCGATCACCAACCTGGTCATGCTCCCTCCAGGTGGCATCCCTCACCCTTCCTCGGATTTGAAGAGAAAGGCCCACACCATCGTCAAGCCGCGCCATGATAGTGGCCTTTCGGCCCCGCACCATGCCCCTGGCGCCGTCCCCGCAGAATATATGTTCCACACGCAGATCACCGGCCCATCCGACTCCCGCAAACCAACCCAATTCTCCCAGGCGCTTACTCACTCCTTTTCCCCACCTCCATGATCGAAGATGGTCTTGCAGAGCTCGCGGCACTCCGCCAGCCTAGTAATGTGGAAGTTACCCGCGTTGCATCCAGCACCGCGCCCGCCAGGGAAACCGCGGAAGACACCGCTGCCCGCGATTCGCAGGTTACCGAGCTAGAAAACGAGGTGTCTGTGCTCAAGAAGAAGGTTGCGGTGAATGAGACTGCTCGCCATAATGCGGACGATGAAGTCGTACAGCTGCGCTCGGAACTCGCCAATCTGCAGGATTACATCAATGAGTTGCATGAGAAGCAGGAGGCCGCACAGCAGGAGAAGGTCCTGCGGCAAGCAAGGAAGCAGGAGCACGAGACGAAGAAGCGGGAAGCTTGGCTCGCTGCAGAGAAGAAGGGTCGCAATGGTGATGCCGTCATTCAAAAGATGGACATTGATGGTGCTGTGACCAGTGATTCGGATGATCAGAGCGATGAATAAAAAAAAGCTTTGGATTTTTAGTTGGCATGTCAATGGATCGGCGCACGGTTTTGGATTAGTATATACTATACCATTTTGGAGCTTTCAGGTCAATAATAAAAATGTCCGCCACGTTCATGACTATGCATATGAGTGTATTTCAATTTCATAAATGTTTCTCTCGTATAGCCTTGAGGTGGTTCTCATCTATGTCTTTGAATAGACGAGCCATTAACCCTATGTTCATTACATTGGACAATGGCTCAGGCCCCCTATGTCCAACTCTATGAGCTACACTTTTTCAATAATTATCTCACTCTAGAAACAAGGGTCTCACATAAAAAGCTTTTTAATAAAATGATATCAAATCTACCCTAGATGGGATGGTCTCATTTCCTAGTGGGTCGTGTTCACGAGGCAAACCCAAAGGGATAACGGTAATGCAGGGCTCCTACGGCAAGATGCGCAAGGATGGGTCCAATTGTCTCAGAGAAGCTCTGCAAGCTTCTCTCTTCGTTCACCAAGGACATATCTCTATGGCAATGGCCATTTAGCAAGGTCTCAAACCTTGTATATCATCCAGGTTCTTATCCTGCTGCTCACAACGTTCCCCTCCCGTCGGATCTATACGCAGGGGGTCGATACACATGTATCTATACAGCTACCATATACGGAGATATTTGGTCCAGAGCAAAATAGTAATGACTTAATGGATGCACATTATGTTAGCACCATAGAGTACTGCCGAACGGTTAAAAAAAAGAAGCAGATATCTCTCAATCTCCATTATGAAAGCTCCACCTCCAACCACACACCCATCCGCACACGACATATTGCGAGGGATCTCAGGAAAACTCAAGCCACGGCATGACTACATCCCTGCTCAAGAGCCTCCCCCTCATCAATCTCCTTCATAATCTTAACCCCAGCACTAGTCCCAATACGCTGCGCTCCAGCTTTAAGCATACGCAATAGATCCGCAGCACTGCGTATACCACCACTAGCCTTGATCAAGCACGTGCACCCACACATACTCGCCGCAATGCGCATCTGCGTAACTTGCTCAACACTCGCACCGCCATTCCAGCCCGTACTTGTCTTGATATAGTCCGCGCCCGCCATGCACGACACGATCGTCGCATCGATAATCTGATCCTTCTCAAGCACAGAGGCTTCTAAGATCGCCTTCAGGACAATTGGCCGCGGCGCTGCGTTGCGCACCGCACGAACGTCCTCGTACACCTCCGTGTACCGGCCTTCTTTCAGCAGGTTGTACCGGATCACCATGTCGAGTTCGGTGGCGCCCTGCGCCACGGCTTCTTTGGCCTCGCGCACTTTGTCGGCTGTTGGGTGCGTGCCCTCCGGGAACCCGACCACGCACGCGAGCCCTGTGTTGGTTCCTTTGACGTGGCTTGCTGCGCGGGCGACGTGCTCAAGTCGTACGCATACAGTGGCAAGGTCGTATTCAAGGGCTTCTTTGCACAGAGTGTCGATCTGTGTGGGGTCGATTGGGGTCGTTAGGAGGGTGTGATCTATTGTGCGGTTGATTTGTGTTGGAATTGGCAGCTGGGAAAGTGAGCGTTTCGGCAGCTGCTTCTTCATGTTGGCTATCTTTTCCGCCCATTCGGCGTCTGTTGATGGGATTTCACTCATGCTGGGCGGTCGGTGTGGTGTGCCTTCGGCTAGAGAGCACGCCCTCGGAGTAGTTAGAGACTACTTCTAGGAATGTGTTCAGGTCGCCTACTACACTTGGCATAGAGGGGAAGAGGGGCTGTCACGTGGCGCTTCTAGGATCATCATGACGACCCGTGATTCATATTGACACGATGTGACCTTGAAGGGGCGGTGTTGTGGCGCTAAGGGACTAGTGTGTGTATTTGGGGCTTGCGCTTTTGGTAAATACTGGCGATATATCAAGTTTAATGGGCGAGTATCAACTTGTAGTATATGTATATCTCGAAGGTTATTTTAGGAAAATACAAGGTTCCGCTGAATATAAGAGTGCATTACAGGATGCATATGGCGCTTCCCGGCTGAAAAAGACAACAAATTGAAGGTCCCTAAACCCGACGTCTTGGTCCATTAACGTATTTTGTCTCCTTCGTGCTACATTGGAGCAGCGGTTCAAATCGCTTTGACTGTTCGCTTATTGACAGCTCTTGCACTCCGGCCCACGAACATCATCCACACGTCCCAGGCGTCGCGGACCGAATCCCGGACCACCGCCGCCACCTCCTCCACCTCCTCCACCACCCCCACCGTATGAGGTTGTGCTGCCTCCCCAGCGAGAGCGAGTAGTATACTTATTGCTCTGATTCTTGACGTTAAAAGAGGAGTTCTCAGCGGCGGCGTATGAGTCGAGCTGAAATAGGTCAGATTGATCCACTTGCGGAATATCAAAGAGCAACAGGCTGAAACAAGAAGTAAAATAGAAATAAGGTGTCGCAGGTAATAACGCTTGCAAGATATACTTACCGATAAGAGGGTAGTGAAGTACAGGCCGAGGAAGAAGTAAACGCTCTCGACAAAGCGGGTGAGACGCACGTTGAACGGGGGGCTGTGGGCGCGGTGGTCAGCGGTTGGGGTCTCTGGTAATTGCAGGAAAGGAGAAAATCACCTCTGGAGAGCCTCCCCGTTGGAGAAATAGACTGGCTTCTGGGGTCTGGCAGACATGGTTGTGGGAAAGGATGGTTGTCAGAATTGAAGATGTGAATGAGGTGGAGTGATCAACATGGCCGGGCCGGGGTCCACTAATTTATAGCCGCACCCTTTCCTTTTTCCTCCGTGTAGGTGTGTGTACAACATACATCGTATACATACAACATACCAGTCGTCTATGTATATGTGCTTCAAGACACTAATTTTGTTTTCAAATAATGATATTCTTCAATGATCATACATATCTCATTTCTAGGGGTATCTGAATGCTGTCTATATACACTGCGCTCCACAGTTGGTAACTATCACTCGGAAATATATATATAAAAAAGGTTGAATCACTGCTTCTCGTCAACTGACACA
This sequence comes from Penicillium hordei, assembly GCF_028827395.1. Taxonomy (NCBI): domain Eukaryota; kingdom Fungi; phylum Ascomycota; class Eurotiomycetes; order Eurotiales; family Aspergillaceae; genus Penicillium; species Penicillium hordei. The sequence goes on along the minus strand of NW_026623146.1, from coordinate 1,133,395 downwards.
GCGACCGCATCCACTTCACTGCGGATTTCATCCAGTCCATGGAAGCCTTCTTCAATCACCCATCGCTGGCCTTGGGGATTGTGCAGCACGTGGCAACTAGCACCAACCACCAGCAATCCTGGTGGTCGCGACCCTGCCTCTTCAAACGCCAAGCAGACGTGCTCTAATGTTGAGCGAATGACACGTTGATCTGGGCACGATGCCCGCTCAACAATCGCACAGGGTGTCTCCATAGGCCAGAGTGTGCGTGATTGCGAACCGGTGTCTCCGGCGGGGAAGGTAGTGAGGGACTCCACAAGAGCAGAAATCCGGTGAAGAGCCATGAGGAAGACCACAGTCTGGGTAGGTACGTAGGTGGGAGGGTTTGGAGCAGCTCCCTTTCTGCCGGTTCCTGTGCACACGAGGACCTGGTCGGAGACACCGCGGTGGGTTGCAGGAATATCGGCGAAGAGGGCCGCGCTCATAGCACTGGTGATACCCGGCAACACGACCGGGGAATAGCCCTCCTTCCTGAAAAACTCGAACTCTTCCGCTCCACGCCCATATAGATATGGGTCTCCCTGTTTTAAGCGAAGGACTTGCCGTCCTTGCTTCAAAGCTGCCAGACCCATCACGAGGAATTCTTCCTGCGCTTGGTCTGCGTTGCCAGGGAACTTGCGTGCGATATGAACTTCCGTTCGACGAGGGATCAGGTCGAGGACTGGAGCGGGGACCAACTTGTCTGCGAGGATGATGTCGGCGCTGTGGATTGCGTGGTAGGTGGCGCGGGTGAGTAGGTCTGGATGACCGGGGCCAGAGCCCGCGAGGACTATTTTCCCCTTCTTTGAGGGTGTATCAAGGCCATTTGTCCCATTTGTGGTGGCATTGCCAGATGTATAGGCCTCCAGGATGGCATCCATATCGGCATCGGTGATGGACACGAGCTTTCGGAGAGGCCAGTATTCACAGATCTGGGACAGCCAACGCACTCTTCTTGTTTTCGCGGCGGCAGCATCGCTTTCTGTGACCAAGTTGTTGAAAGTGTGTTTTTGGCCTGTACTATCGTCGTCCTCTCTGTCAAATATCCCTTCTACTAGCCCAGCAGCATTATCCTCTTCCCAAAGCCGCCTCCGCACAGCACCAAGTCTGTCGATGGCCGTTCCGAGGTTTTGGGGTAGGAAAGCAGCAATCTCCCTCCGCAGCCGGGACGCAAGCTTGCACCCCCGGCCGGAAGTAGTGATTCCAATGTGAAGGGGACCGTCTGAGTAGGTGGAAAGTAGGGTGAAGGAGCATAGTTCGGGGGCATCTGATACGTTCACTGGGATTCTGAGGCGCCGGCAGAGCTTCGATATGTGTGGGCCTAGTAAGAAATGTGAGTAATAATGGTTTGGGAATCGTGCAAGCAGGTCTTACTTAGTGAATTGTTGCCACCCAAAGTGACAAAGACCAAGTCCACAATGTGATCAACTTCTTCTCTGCCCTGGGTTGTCAAGTCCTTATCTTGAAACTCACGACGAATCCACTGGGCAGAGCCATTGGAAATGTGTTCGGATAGAGTGGAATGCATGTCATCTGTTTCCGGCGCAATTATGATCGGTGTTGCGCCGACCTCGAGGCTCCTCGCACATCGAGCGGCGGCAAGAGGATTTGAACCGACAATCAAGTGGACTTGTGATTCGGTATTCCACGCAGCCATCAATGGCGCGGGTGAACTAGGATCGCATGAGGCGTCCTTCATGGTGAAGTATAGTAGAACGAAATATCAAGCCCCGCCAATGACTCTATCAGTATGAGATATATGTCGGTTTCAGAAGGGTAAAAGAGACCAAATTGCGGAAGGCTCTGGGGTTCCGAGGATTCAAGAGAATTGAAGCTCGTATTTAACCAACAGAGCACCCAATGGAGTGACTTTCTAGACTTCCGCGGAGAAAGCGGCGAATATCAAGTCTGAGTAAAAGGCCTGTCACGATTGGTGATAACGAGCGATAAGGATATCGAAGTGGGGGGTGATCCTGGCACAATTGACAGGAAGCCCTGAAATTTGATTTGAGTGTGATCCAGAAGTCAGACGAAATTCCTTGAGGTTTGATCTTACACCATTGACTCATATATAGCAAATCTAGCAGACACACAACTATTTCCAAAATTTCTATACATCTTTATCGCCTAAAACGGTTAAAGGCAATTGCGTGCTTGTTATCACGTGACTCCAGATGCCGGGAAGTAAGGCCATATAGATACCTAAAGTAGCTTAGTGGACCGTGTAAATAAAAATATGTGCGTGGTCTGTAACTTTATACCCACGAGAATATAGTTCCATCCTTGACGATGTGACTTGGAAATTCGATCCATTTGACTCAAATATTATTGGGGGCGTTAAATCAGAAGATAAAAGAACGATGTTCTTCCAAATGTTTTTCCTTCGTCGCAGTATTACAGTTGGAAAAACGACAATGGTTAGCCATAAAATGCAGAAGATAGAGGAAAGCTGACATCCTACCTAAGACAACTTCCCTATATACAATCAGCCGGTGATAACGCCCTTGGATTTATGTTTATTCAACGACGATATACTCTACGATATGAGTACCCTCACACAAGGTGTCTATGTCAGTAGTCGGAAGGCGCCTGACGTGCATGTGAACTTCTATGGTCTGATATCCTTACTCTTCGCTTTAAGCTATAGGATGACCTAAATATTAGTAGCTAGCCACTCTCTAGGAATGACATCTTTATCTTCTGCTCTCAACACACTATACCGTGTAACAAGCCGGATGCAAACCCCCCACTTGATGATGATATGCGTGAACTCTAGTTTCGTGGAAACGGTTATATCGCATCTACTGCTGTTTCTTTTACTGTTTAATCTAATCGCTCTTCTGTTGGTCATATTTTCAAATTCTATGCGTAACTCCTCGTAAGCATGTGCTTGTCTAGATATAGTTCGGGATCTGCTCGAATTTATACTAATCCTTACTAGGTATAGCATGGATGGAAAGCACAGAGACACCCGTCTTCCGGAAACACCACGATCTGGTGATCCAAAGGCCACGCACAATCATGTCCCGCTGCACCCAGGCTTACGATATAGATTTACACGGTTTATAGTTAGTGTCGATATTGTTATTTACAGGCCTGTAGCCTTCTGACAGTTGGTCAGATGGCGCTAAAATCTGGGTTAAGAGTCTCTTATATTGGTCTTCATGGCATCTTTAACTCTGGGAACAGAAAAACGGGACCAGACAACAATATATAGATTATTTCTTCTAGTCCAAATCTTCATTATCTAGAAGAGATTGAATATAATTTCTGGGAATGTACCAAATAAGTAGAAGTACAGAGTAGAAGGTCCAGGAAGACAAAGTGATGTTTCGGTCACGTGGGACAGAGCTTCCAGCTCGTAAGGGCGCGCAACACCGGAGCTACAAGCATCATCTCCATCACCCTCTTCCATTCCACGAATCTCACATTGTCAAGCACAACAAACGTGCTTAAAGACTTTTTTTTTACCAACCCAACCCATTAATTTTTTTTAAATTGACACACCGGCCCCCCAGCCTCATTCGTCATCATGTCCGGCGGCCTGCTGAAGCCCGAGAAGGACTTCACCAAGGATGCTGACAAGCTTATCCCGGAGGCCGAAGATCTCGCCAAGGTATATCCAGACTATTTATCCATATATAAGCCGATGCTAACATACGTGGGTTTAGACCGATGTCCAGGGAGCAGTCGATAAGCTGTTGGGTCTGGAGAAGCAATCCAGACAGGTATGACGCCCAGTGCCATCCCCATTACCGATCCACCCAAACTAATCAATATTTCTTATTCAGGCATCCGATCTTGCCACTACATCGCGACTCCTGATTGCCATTGTCACCATCAGCAAGAACTCCGGCGACTGGAACCTTCTGAACGACCAAGTGCTGCTCCTATCTAAGAAACATGCCCAACTCAAGCAGGCCACAACGAAGATGGTGCAGACGGTGATGAAATTCCTGGATGAGACACCTAGCCTGGAGGTCAAGATGTCTGTTATCGAAACTCTGCGCACAGTGACTGAGGGAAAGGTACGCCGAGAACAATTTGATCTTGACCGGAGTGGAGCTAATTGTCGCAAAGATCTTCGTTGAAGTAGAGCGAGCCCGCGTTACCCGCATCCTTTCAAATATCAAGAAGACTCAAGGTGATCTTACTTCCGCAGCAGACATCCTGTGCGAGTTGCAGGTGGAGACATTTGGGTCAATGACGAGACGGGAAAAGACAGAATTCATCCTGGAGCAGGTCTCTTTGTGTATTGAGCGCGGAGACTGGACCCAGGCTCAGATTCTCAGCCGCAAGATCAACAAGCGGTACTTCAACCGCAAGCCGAAGAAGTCGGCTGAGCAGATCGAGACACTCAAGAAGGAGGCAGAGGAGCGAGAGAAGACCCGTGGGGCTGATGAGCCACCCATGGAAGTGGATGACGACGTCACAGATCTCAAGCTTCGTTATTTCGAACAGCAGATTATCTTGGCCAACCACGATAACAAATATCTCGAGGTTTGCAAGAACTACCGGGAAGTCCTGGACACGGAAGCAGTCGAGAACAACCCAGAGCACCTGCGTGCTGTACGCAAACCTTTCCCATCTCAAAACTGCAGACCACCACTAACTTATCTATAGTCACTTGCCCGCATTGTGTACTACGTTGTCCTATCTCCCTACGATAATGAGCAATCCGACCTCTTGCACCGTATCAAGCAAGACTCGCGGTTGTCACAAGTTCCCGAGGAATCGCGCTTGTTGAAGCTGTTCACCATTCCCGAGCTGATGCGCTGGCCTATGGTTGCCGAGCAGTTTGGACCCCACCTGTGCAACACGGACGTGTTCGATGCCGAGGCGAAGCAGTCTACTGAGAACCAAGCAAACCAGAGGTGGAAAGACCTGCGGAAGCGGGTCATTGAGCACAATGTCCGTGTAGTGGCCAAGTACTACACTCGCATTCAGATGGGCCGTCTGACCCAGCTTTTGGATCTGACCGAGGAGGAGACGGAGAAGTACATTAGTGATCTGGTCACGTCCAAGACCATCTACGCTAAGATTGACCGACCCGCGCGGTTGGTCAACTTTGCCAAACCCCGGGATGCCGATGACGTTCTGAACGAGTGGAGCAGCGACATGAAGAATCTGCTGGGTCTGCTCGAGCGGATCGACCATCTGATCACCAAGGAGGAGATGATGGCCCGTATCCAGCCCACTCGCAGCGACATGGGCAAGGCGCATTGAGTTGATTTGAGATGAAAGCGTGTATGGGACTTGGGTGTGGGGATTACTACCACCGCGCGTAAAATCATTCGCCGGTAGACCCATGAGTAGTGAAGTCGCAGCATTAACCTTTATATGACACATACACAGCACAACCTCAGTCTCAGTCTCATAACAGTAGCAATCGTCAAGTCGTTATTATCAAGGGACTATATGTGCTACATGTAACCATGGTCTAGAAAATCTAATCTAATCCAGCAAAGATCTAGGTCTGTCTATATACAAAGTCCTCATCCTCAAAACGGCAAATCCATATCATTCACATCCTCTTCCACCTCCTTCCCCTTATCATTCGATCCATCGCTGCGCTCCATCTGCTCCCGAATAAACCGCACAGCAGCATCAAGATACGGCCGCTGACTCGGCAAGAAGTGACCACCAGGATGCCAAACAACCAACCCATCCTTCTCAGGCTCACCAGCACAAGCCTCGATCAAAGCCCGACTCCTCGACTCATCAACCAGAGCATCTAAAGACCCAAGCACATGCAACACAGGCGTCTGAATAGCAGGCTCCTCATAAAAAGCCCTATATCGGGCCCCAGGCGACCTGAATCCAGAGTAACAAATCGCAAACTTAAGCTGCGGATGTTGGAAGTCCTCCTCGCCGAACGGCACCGGAATAGCAATCCCTGCCGCGCCATCGGTGCTTATTTGAGAAAAGTGCTTGAATGACGCCTTCCGGCCGGGCTCCAGCAGCGCCGCGACCATTGCGGCTAGTGCGGCGCCCTGCGAGAACCCGATCACGCCATCAAAGGGGCCTTCTTCTTTCAGTGTGCGCGCGACAGCTGCGAACCCTTCTTCCAGGCCGGTGTACAACGGCGGGTTTGCGGTGTTGGAGCGTCGCCACCAGCCGTAGGATTCGATTTCGTTGTCTGGACTGCTTTCCGCGGAGGGCTCGTAGCCTGGGATGTCGGAGGGCAAGAGGCGGATTGGGGCTGTTGGGTAGATGGCGGAGACTTCATGGAGAGGGAAGGCTTTTTGGATGCTTTTTGTCAGGGCGCGACTTTTTGCGTGGAAGAGGCTGCCGGACTGCGTGTAGCCGTGGAGCATGAGTAGTTTGAGCGGTTGCCGCGTCGAGGCTGTCGGGATGGGGGCCATTGTTGTGAGAAGCCGGGTGTGGGTGACTCTGGAAAGTAAAGTTATGTTAAGGGCTGGGAGGAGTGGCTTGTCTTATACAACATACATTGGAGGGAAGAGGAGAAAGTAGAGGAGAGTGACTTTTTCTCCACCTCTCCGATGTAGCACGATAAGAGATAAGAGGGCGGACTGTGGAGTCCTATTTGGGAAATTCTGACCCCAAACAGCTTCATCACATCAACAAACATCCAATTTGAGTCTCAATTCTTTCCATTCTTGAAATTACCACATACAACCCGCCATCATGCCTAGCACCAATATCCAAGACCTTAATGCCAAGATGCAGGCGCTCATCGAGCATGTCTCCCCCACCTCGCAACCCCACCCCGCAACATCTTTCTGAATCTCTCAACAATTCACCTCGCAGAAACATACGGTATGTTGCTAATAAGTCTGAACAGTGCCTTTGAATCCCACCCCCAGAGCAAGCCCCCTAGCACCCACCCAACTATCTTCTTCCTGTACGACTTCGTCCGTAACAGTCACAACCAGCTGAAGGCCGTCGACGCCGACAAGTACGCTGCTGGTGACAACGGTGCTAAGACTGCCGTGAACGAGATTGAAGGCCGCAATGCGTTTGCCAATATGCTCATCAATGACAAGTCTGGCAAGCTGTCTATGATGACCGGTGGTGACCCCTCCAACCCTGTTGATTTCGGCCCGGAGATCAAGAACAAGGCCCTCATTTTGACTCAGTAAGGCGTTTAATGCTTGGTTTTCTTATTCATTTATATATATTCATTCAATGGGATGGGAGGATCAGGACGGGCTTGACCGGACTTTACTCTGTTTGGTCTTTGGTTTCCGTCTTTCTCTGAGTTACTGGCATCTTTTGTCCATGACTTCATGCATACAAACATTTATCATGACATACCCATATCCACATACAGCCTTGAATAACTGAACTTCAATTTCTTTTCGGTCCTTCAAGTTTTGGTATTTCTGCATACGAGAAGAGGACATAACCCTTGTCAGATAGAACGAGGCTGTATAGATTCTACAAAGGTTAGCCAAGATATTCAAAGAAGATAGAGTATCAGGCAAGACCAAAAACCAGGTTTGTTCCCCAAGCTTGTTTACCTCGAGACCTCTAGGGTTATACATACCAAAGCAGACAAGCGTAGTGCGCAAGGTGGGGAACTCCCGGGACCCGCATTCTCAAGATCTTAGGGCAACTATGTAAATATAGAACAGAGGCCACAATCCATTTTTCACTCTAGTTACCCCTATCTAAACCTTTCTAGGATGTCTCTCATTGAAGAAATGGGGGACCAATCTTTCGTTAACTTCTAAATTTTTGAGGGCCGTCGAACCTAGTTGGAAGAGTAGATAAGACAAATCCCCAAAATGTCGCAAGGGGTGCTAGTGAAAGCGCAATTGGAATTGATGCGTTCTGCAAATCCCCTACATGACCCCATTGAAACAACCATGCGAAGAAGAAGTAGACCGAAGGAGACATGAAAGCGAGACTATAGATCGCCAGTCTGAATATCGAACGTTTTTCAACGACGTACAGACCCCAGAAATCCTCGCTCGCAGGGATCCCTTCTTCAAGCGCAGTCTCTCTCTTGGGGATTTTCTCTTCGACCACACATCTACTTTCGAGGAAGAAACGCATTCGCTTGTTTTTCCTCCGGTACCGCTCTGTAGAAAGTAGTCGTCGGGCAGCGCGAGACCAAGATTCTTTATAGAACCAATGGTCGAACTCATGAGATGCCATTGGTGGACGAGGGCGCATGGGCTTTGGCGCGAAGTGATAAGATGGTTGATCCTCGTCGGGATAATCGGGTAGTAAGGGAGCGTACTCATACCCGTCGAATCTTCGAAACTGGTAATCGTCAGTTTGTCAAGTGCATATATGTTGTATCACGTATAGCTGGTAAGTTTACCACCCTAATTGGATAGCCTTATAAGAACTCACCTGAAAGAATTCACAATGCGAATATCTGTAAAGGCCAAACCAGATGGCAAGAAATCCTCGGTTAGAATAATATGAATTCCGAATCCAAGCAAAAAAGTCGAGGTCACTCATATTACGAACGGATGATTGCGCAAGACAGTGCACACTGCCGAAAATCGATGAATTTAGGAGAACGAGGAAAGCATGTAGCTGGGAGCCGGCATTTTGAGGACTTTCTGAGCTTTGGCACTCAACTGTCGACCGAGGAAGACCTGATTCGAAAACTGGTTCTCCAGTTTGTGTTCTGGCCCTCACGCCAGAGAGTTGACTTGAGGTACCTATCTCAGGGAGTGAACTGCCACTTCCTGACATGTTCTTCTGAGTTGCTTGTGCAGCATTGGTCCTGTAAGCGTCCTTGATCTTGAGTCCAAAGGATCGAGGCACCGCGGCCCAACGTGTATCACCGCATGGCTGGGGACATTTATGTCAGTCAGAATTGACTTAGGTTCAAGGAAGTATACGTACACATTCCCAGAACAACCTAACTTGGTCTTGGGTGAGGGGCACCATATATGGCTGAAAGGGTGACCAGTCAAGTAACCCAATGATTCTTTCCACTTTGCCCTTCAAATTGTTCCAGAACGACAATTCATCCTCGGTTTTCACGGATATAAGTCCCGGTTGAGTATTCTTTAGTTCGATAAGAACATCCTCGAGCGCCCGAACCTCGTTGGAAGAATAAACACCGCTAGAAAGCTGCTCGTAGACCCAATCTACCAAAATAGATCCCAGTGATGAGGAGTAGATTATGTAACTCGTGGAAGTCTGAGGTGCAGAAAAAGGTACACTTTGGATGTCGTCCTTAGGGTTATTAGGCAGTGTTTCTGGACTAGTAGAGGATCCTCGCCGACGTAGTGACTGAGGTGTTGGTTCAAGCCACCGGAGTAGTCGCTTCGGCACACCAGTATCCCTACTGGATGATACAGTGCTAATGGGTGCTTTTTCCTCAGTGGTCTGTCGCTGCAATCTCTTCCTCCTACCAGTGGAGTAATTTGGGGGTTGTCCTGTGGTTTCTCGCCTCAACGATGTTTGCGGGGTCTCACTAACTTTCTCCTCTACGCATCGGGCGCAGCGTATTTTCCCACACTGTATGCATGCATCATATACGGACGAAGAGTGTGGCCCAAACTGGCATTCACAGCAATGCCAGAAAATTGCCATAGTGCCCCAAGTGTTAGGAGACAACGAATCGAAGAACGACAGTGCCGCAGGAGTTGAGCTATAGGATCTGCAGGCTGACACTGGAATAGTAATACAATGAAAAGTTCAAGAGGATGAGTTACTTGGGTTTAAGATTCCCTGATCTAACCTGGTGTGATTATTTAGTGTCATACGTGTTCTTGCATTAATGTGACTTGGTTTCACTGCCTCATCTACCTCGAGCTAAGGCTGACTAGCACGATAACAAGACTTTGATTGGCAATCTTGATTTACCGCAAGGCACAGTGAATGGACTCGTCACCCCCATCTATGACACACCCGTTATTCTTCGCTAGTTGTCGGATGGTAAGTGCGATATAGATGTGAAAAGCCGACTCTCATCCTCCTCCGCACTAATCCAAGTATAACATTATTGGGCCCCTTTGATCCACCCAAGACCTGTCATCTATTGGCATGGCCACTTACAGAGTACACAGCCTTCACTTAGACACATAGCCACCCAAGGATTGAGAAGTAACCCGTGCTTCATCAACCCTAGCATGTTAGGGATTTTTGTGATGTTGTCGATCTTTAACAGTATTGGTTTTGATACTTCCTATAGACTTGACCAGGCTAATCTGAAATCGTACAATGGCATCCCCAGTAGGTTTGCTAAGATGCGAAGCTCGTGTGATTAGTAGCTCGTCACTACTTTTATAAGCCAATCTTGCAGCGAGGTCGAGTTCGTCAGTATTGGCATTGAGTGCGCTTACGTCAATCGTTGTTCCAATTTTGGACGGTTGAACGATACAGCTTGAACATACGTAACAGCCCCCAATTTCGACGGGTTAGTCGGGAGTCTGCTTTCCAGTTGGACCGTCGACGTATAGCACATTTGATATACCGGTGACTAACCATATAACATAACGGGTAGGTAATGTTCGGCAGTGTAGAGCTACGGCTATACATCTACAGTTGGCAGCCGTCTAAAGCACAACTCATGATATAGAGTCTAGAACCCAATATACAGTAGTCGGAGATACATTTAATACATTAAACACAAGAAAGCAGAAAATCAGAACATAAAATAGAGCACAAAGTCTAGCAAGGTGCCTTTTTGTGCCAGATATCCGGAACTCCCTTAGCAGAATGCTAGTTGCTTTTTTTTTGAATGCTTTTTGGGGGGTCGTTGACAGGGTCGGGGCATTCCATCTTCTATCTGTCATCACGCGCAAAGGAAAACAAGAATTCAACGCTGAGATATTAATCATCACCGTGAAATGCAAAAAAAGGAACAGGCAATGGGTGGAAAATAGGATGAGAAATGGGTCCCAAAAGGCCACATTCAAATTTGTCTTCTTCAAGAGGGGATTCAGCACACTTGATATAGTATGGAAAAAAACCATATCAATATCTGCAAATCGCACCCCTCACAAAACCCAACACCAGTCGAAAAAACAATTAAAGGAAGATATCCGTCCATGTGGTTCGGTAGGGGAAGGGTGATATTGAAAAAGGGTTGTATGGTATGTGACATTTTGAAGCCCGGTAGGAAGAGAGAAAGAGAGAAAAGCCCAGTATATGGAACTGGACCCGCATAGCAACTCTCTCTCGGAAACACCGAAAACCGAAGCCGAGACGATCAAAAAAAAAGGTAAGAAGAGGTCAACCCCGAGTTTTGGTATTTTCATCCTAATTTCTCCATGCTAATTCTCTCTTTGACGTTTCAACCGGAACATAACAAGAAAAAAAAGTTTTTCATTCGTTTCTCGTTTACTTGCGGCGGAAAGAGCAGCCCTCAGTCAGACGGGCCTTGCCACCTGTGGGCTGGCAAAGGACGGTCGAGCAACCGGCGCAGATGACGACGGTCTGGGCGTGCGAGAAGACGGTGGTGATGGTGAAGCAACCGGGGCACTTGACGTCCATGAAGAAGGAGCGGGGCTGGGGCACGAGGGTCTGTAGGCGGAGAGATTCGATAATCAGCCATCATTGTTCTTCCAACATTCCCATCCTCCAAAAAAGATTCCATATATCATTCCTGTCGTTCGGTGCCTTTCCCCATTAGCTCCCATGTCGAGCATCGGAGGTCCAGGTCCAGGTCGAATATCCAGGTTTTCGCCCCCCATCGGGTTGATATTTTCACATTTCTTTTCGTGTTTCTTTCGGAGGTCGGTTGTTTCATACCTTAAGCTTGTGCTTACGGGCCTCGGCCTGGGGGGTGGGGTTGAGGAGATCGACCGCGAGAACCTATCGACAGCATGTTAGCGTCAGTGGACGTTGAATTTTTGGAATCGATAATCCGTATGTCTCCCATGTCCGTGTGTATCGCATCAAACTGGGACTGAGCGGAAAATCAGGGCGAAAATGGGCTTACCATCTTGACGAGTGAAAGTCGATCAGCGAGATAGTTGATTAATGGCGCTGATGGCGATGGCCTTGTGTGATGCGGATGAGGTGGTCTTCCAAGAGAAGTCTGAAGGGATTTGGACCGGTTTGGGTGGAGGTAGGGCTTTGTGCCGCTTTGTGCCCTCGCTTGTCCTTATTCGGGAAGGCGGCGAACTTTCCACCAATCATGGGTTGATTAGGTAAGCTACTGAGGTAAGCACGAGCTCAATCGCTGGTTCCGTGTGGAGACGTGGATTCCGCTGCGGGCAGGCAGTCAGGTGCTTCATTATTCTTCTACAACAATCTCAACCTTGGAACGGCAATATTACAATTCTCATATTCTATCGCTAGAACGCCACCCCGAGCTACTTGCTCTGTGTTGAAGGGAAACTAAATTATGTACTGGAAAGCGTCATTAGCCAGGCATCATTATGTCCAACGCTCTTTTCAAGTGTTCGACTGATACCCGACTCTCACTTAGCTCAATTGAGCTGTCTCACCTGCGGTGATCGAGGTTGAACTGCTGTTCATCCACAAGCCCACCAAACACTCCGGAATGCGCCAATAAGCCTTTCATTTGGTCTTCTTCGACACGCCGGTCTTGCGCTCAGTCTCCTCGACGAACGGGTACTTGATCGTGAGGCACCAGATATCGACGTAGTCGCATATCGTGGTGATGATGTCAAACTGGAGGAAATTAAAATCAGCAAATCGTCGCGCATACTTGGAAAGATAAGGGGAAACATACCACGAAGCTACCGTACACACCGACGGCCAGTCCCAATAACCCGAACATGAATGCCACCTGCCCAACACCATACCCAAGCACAGGGGCGGACCACAAGCCGATCAGCGCACCCACGCTGTCCAGAACACCCAGAGCGAGCGGGTACAGCAGGACATTTTGGTAGGGGAAACTCGTCTGGGTGAGGTGGCCGATGATAATGCGGCCGACAGAGTAGGCATTGATGAGACTCACAAACACGCCGAAGGGAATGGTGTAGTTTTCCAAAATCACCGGCTGCAGGTATAGGTAGGCGGGAATGAGAGTCCAGATAACCGCCAAAGGCAGGAGGCCATACAGCGGCGTGAAGGGGTCCTGGCCTCGCTCGCGACGCACTTTCATGACGTTCGTGATACTCGAGCCGATGGCGAAGCAGAGCATGAGTGAGCCATACCCAAGATACCAATAGGTGAAGGGCAGGTTGTACACTTGGCTTGGGAGGAAGCTAGGCTTCGGCACGCCGATGGTCTCCAGCATGGCCTGGTGCCAGAAGCTGCCGCCGCCCATGTAGGCGGTGATAATGTAGACGAGGCATATGGTGAGGATGCCCTCGACGGGACCAGATATTACGCCCAATGTGAGGATCTGCGTATAGTACTCATCCCATGTTTGGACGTAGAAGGTCATTGTTGCTGCGATTGTCAGAGACGATTTATGTTTGGAAGGATATGGGGAGGGCCGGGCTTACAGCCGAATAGAGCGATGAAGGTCATCCAGGACTGGCCCATGTTCGTTGCCGCTGCGAAGACCAAGACACTGAGACCGGTATTGCATGCATCGACACCTAGTAACATAAGAACAAAGAATCAGTAATCCATCCACTTCGGCCTACTGTATTCGGGAACTCACTGTGATCAAAGAGCTCGCCCAGCGGGCCACTCTGTCTCGTCCTCCGTCTAAAGCGCAGTCAATATCAGTAAAGCGCACCTGAATTGTCCGACGGAAAAGTGTAAACATACGCCTGCATGCCATCTACGGCATCGAAGGTCTGGTACAGGAACAAGCCAATCGCACAACTGGCATAGACCCAGGGCGGGCAGTCCGTATCCAAGTTCGGGTTGTACCACATAACGGTGATGAAATTAATTACCACGAACATGAATCCGGTGAGGGTGATCTATCGAAGCGAAGAATTAGGATCCTTTCTTATACTCCAGAAATCGCAACAATGTCGCATGGGCAAGACTTACAGCATTGGGTCTTTAAACGCGCAAAGAGTATAAGAATCGAGTCAGTCATATTGCGCTGTGTATAGATTCTCCGGAATTTGATAGGGAAGAGAGGAAGAATAGTGTATCCATCCTAGTATGCAAAAAAGGGCACCAGCGCGAGGACGTATAACCCGTGCACACAAAGTCCGGGGAGCGAAGCAAGGAGGGAGTATACTCACGCCATCCCCATGGGGAAGCAGCGAATCACGCATTTGTTGTAGAACGGCTTCAGGATATACTGACTAACAGGCGAATGGTCGACTCCAGCATATTTGTAGTTCTTCAGATTCGCCAATTCGTGTTGCCGGATGTACACCATTCTGTTGGTTGTTTTGCGCGTCTGTGAACGCGCAGGTGTCTATTATTTGGGTTTTCCGTTATGACCGCGAGTCATATATTTGATTGAGTTGTCGCGTTGCGGTTTTCGCAATTAAACACGCGCGATAAAAGGCGAAGGGTAATAATGAACGATATCGGAGAAGGTATCTCCGGGAAGGGTAATCGAAAACAAAGGGGAAAAAGAGAGGATGAAGAAAAGAAGAAAAGAAGAAAAGAAGAGAAGAAGATCTGATCTCCGTTAGGGAGAAACAGCCGTAAATGCGGGTCTATGATTTGATATTAAAGATCGGCGTCGAAGAGAGAGAAAGAGGCCACTTGGTCCCGATCTTTTGTTGACTTTTTTTTTTCTGCCGGCGGAGAGAAGTGAGGTCTTAGATTAGATCAAGATGTTCATCTTCATACATGGAGGTATGTAGAGATTTGACTACAACACTTATTCTTCTCTTCTCAACTCAGCAATCCATGTGCACCTGGGCAGGTGAATATTCACCTACGCAACACCTCTGCCCAAGCGATCTAAGCGTTGCCAATGAAATTCCTTAAAGTGTTGAGATGAGCAAAAAGTGGGGTTATCCGAGGGCACGAACGTTCCAAGATTGCTCGGACATCCGAGCTCAACGAATAATATGGGGAAACCAGGTTCGTAACTAATAAGAGGTTTGATGTTTGACTAATGGAGTTGACACATGCTTAATGCCTAGGTACACGATACAGAATCGGATTGCAAAGGGCCTAGTATCCCATAGCATGCATCCGGATGGAAAGGAAATAAGGGTATGGGGTAATAGCGACCAATCTCGGTCAATACACCTCGCGACATCCTTGTTCAAACAATGAAGATTCCCTGGACGCCAAGATCTGGAAGATAGGCCAAGGGAAATTGTTTCAGCTGGCTCTCGCAATTTAGCCGACAGGGCTCCAGGGCATCGGGACAAGAATCCGGCTCTGCATGGTCTGGATCAAGGGAACAGTCTTGTGAACCGTCTCGGCCCAGCCTTCGACACCCCATGACTGTTCGCGGCAGATCTTGCGCTCCTCTAAGTTGGCAAACTGCCACAGGTGGTGCACTGTATTTAATTCGCCAATTTGCACAAACCATGCACCAACACCCTCCATCACCTCACGACGAGCTGTAAGACCACGACGCCAGTGTGTCTCCCACTCCAAGAGATTGCCCGGGTGCAGTGTGTATGACCGAAGCTCAAACAGCCCACCGAGACGGCGAGGTGGGGTTGTGGGCCAGAACGAGAACTCCTGCATCAACGAAGTCCGCTTGCTCTTAATCAGGCTCTTGAGTTTGCGATCAAAGTCACGAAACTCTGGGTGTTCCGAGATGTTGTGGAGAGAGTCGTGGTAGCCTTCATAGCGTTGGTATTCCCAGATGTGGACTATTCAAACAAGGACTGAGTCAACACACAGAAGATGATGGGATAGTTTGATCAGGGCTTACTGAAAGTATCATTGTCGCCGACTTGTGTCCGCCAGCTGCCCACCAAGTTGACACGGTTCTCCTCGGTACCTGCCATGCGGGGGTACCACTGGCCCACCAGATCCACATACTCATCAACCTTATCGGGCTTAACATCGTGCATAACGATCGAATGGACGTATTTGCCGCGTGCTAGAACCTGTGAGAAGGAGCGCTCCATATCCTTGTCAAAATGTTGACCCTCCTTGGTGCCGTAGATGAGCGAGGACAAAGGGCCACGTTTGGCCGCGGCTTCTTGTTGCTGGTCATCCCCTAGATAGCGGTGCATTGAGAGTGAGCCCAGTCCTTTCTGGTCAAGCGTCATGGCAGCATCGAAAGTAGGGCGGATACGATCATGGCTACTCGCATTGCTCACGTGTGGAGCAGTGGGAGCGTACTCACGGGAAGGGGAAGATGAAGAAGGAGAAGCATCGACAGACTGACTCTCTTGCTGTTCTCTTCTCAAACGAGCCTGTTCCAAGTTCTCGCGGAACTCCTTCTGCCGTCTGAGGTACTCCTCGGTCGACTGGGCTGTAATATCTCGAATGGAGGGAGAACGATAGGCCACGGCTGATGAGCTGAATGGTCGCAAGAGTGAGGTCACCGATCGGGCTGAACGGGCTGCGCGTGGACCCAACATGATGGTATATGGAAAGACCAAGGGAGAGAAAATGCGCTTGACAATGATGGATCCAAAGTTGACAACAAGCTAGGGAAGTACGATATAGAATCAAGGAGTGGGAAGAAGAGGAAGACAAGTGAGAGGTGAAGATGGTAGAAACAAAGTGAAGAGGGGGGGGGGGGGTTGGTAGGAGAGTGGAGAGAGGTAAGTGCAGGGGTCAGGCTGGAGTTGCAGTGGAGAGGGTAAGTTGAAGAAGGGGGCGATGATCGGGGGATGTACTGATCCGATCGGAGAATAAGAATGTCTAGTACCAGTAACCAGTAACAAAAGGTAGCACTAGACTGAGGAGTAGAATTGATCCAACCACTGCGAATTGATTACAGTATTGAATACACCGAGTACAATGTGCTTAGAATGTCAAATGTTGACTTTTGTTAAGCGGTAGCTCATGTGCGGGGAAGGAGCTTCCCCGAGTTCTTGGTATGGAGTAATAGTGACGGGCTGTGTTGGTATCACTTGCCCAGGTTCACAGCTGATCTGCCACTAAAATGTGGGTAATGATGACATCGCTGAGATGTACCCAATACTATTGGGCTTCTGCAGGCATCTGTACTTGGGATAGCGTACATCGCCACTTATTATAGGCTAGTACTATAGAGCTACGGAGTACGGAGCAGAGACACGGCTATTCTCTTGTACTCGACAGATGCAAATATCATGCAATAGTAACACAACATCCGACACATCTGCCGCCATGACATTGTCTGTGCTGTTTCCACGCTCTTACAAAGTACACATCACTTCTGATCTCCAGGGCTATAGGGTACTGAGGCATCTGCCTGGAGTATTCTGTTCTATTTCCACCCGAAAAATGAGTAAAATAACAAACTGCCGTATATCGGAGCATAGCCTGCAAGGCTACTAACTTGGGATTCCATAGCCAACATGAAGTGATGACGTCGGACTAAAAGCGGGCACCTAAGCCCTTTGGGTAACGGGGACACCGCCCCCGGGCAGATCTCGACCCTCTTCTCCCGAAGTCCTAACTTCACTATTACTGTTTTGGTACTTCAATCTTTAAGAACATGGCCGAATCACTCAACCCCCCGCTTTCTTATGAGGCATCTGCGACAACCACTCATCCCCATGTCGCTACCTCGCTGCCATGCGAGGTCATCTCGTGTCTCAAGAACTCCCGCTTCGTAAGTACAACGCCATTACACATCTAACTAGCCCACCAAACTAACCCCCTGTCGCCCCAATCAAGCTGCACCTGGCAACATGTGATGACAAAACACCCCATATCTCATTGATGTCCTACACCTATCTCCCCTCAACCCCATTCGACCCGCGCCCCACCATCATCATGACCACCAACCCCGCATCGCGGAAAACAAACCACCTGTTGTCCAACCCGCGAGTCTCACTGCTGGTCCACGACTGGGTGTCGCATCGCCCACCGACCAGGGCCCCGACACAAGGTGAACGCGACGGCTCCCCACCACCCGCTGCTACCCGCTCGTCTCTTGCCAGCCTGCTGCTCAACCTGAACACCAGCGCGCTCTCCAGCATCTCGACTACCATTACGGGCGAGGCGCAGTTCTTGGAGTCCGGCTCGGAGGAGGAATCGTGGTGCAAGGCTCGCCATTTGGAGAATAATACTTTTGAGGAGGAGGAGATCAACCTCTTCGGCCAGCAGCAGCAGCAACAGGATCCTAACGCCAGACGGCCTAGCGTTTCCATTGATACTGATGTGCGGGTCGTCACTGTAAGAGTCACTGAGGGTCGTATTGCGGATTGGAAGGGTGGTGTGCGCGACTGGGTTCTGCTTCCTGCTGAGCAGCAGGACTCTGGGCTGGTGAATGGTGTGGCTTCTTCATAGTTTGGAATCATTATGCCCCAGTTTCAATTTGGAATGCAAGGAATTAGTGTATAACAATGAACCTATGATTCTTACCGCATTGGTACTCCATCCCCAACCAACTCGAGTATAATTTGGTTATTCAATTTAGGGACTACTCGCCAACGTATGATTCCCTCGGGCAGAATTTGTCTAAAATTGTCACCTTGTCAAATGGCTTGCACGCGCATGATGGTGCAGGATTAAAAAAAAAAAAAATAGAAATCAACACAAATAGCTATAGATATTAGGTTCAAATGCCAGTGTCCCAGGAATATAGACAGAGATCGCAGAGGGCCGCCACTTATCAAACCTTATCGGAGCGAGCTTGCAGCTTCTCCGCAACAACCGACCTCGTACTCCGTGGAAAACGCAACCTCTCTCCCACAACCCTACAATGCACTGAGATATCCAATTCCTACAAACCAAAGACCTCAACCATATCTCACCACCAAAAAATCACCCAAAATGAGACTCGCACACCTCCACCTCCCCCACACAACGCCCTTCAGCCGGGTCTCTCACATCCAACAAGCCCTCACAACCCGGCTCCTCACACACAAAAAGCTCGCCTCCCCAGGCTCAATATCCTCACAAGAGCCCAGCAACCCAAGCGCCACGCTAGCCAAAACCCCACCACCGCCTCCAGACCCAACGATCATCACCTTCACCCCAAACCCCGTCTACACCACCGGCCGTCGCGACCTCCCGCCTTCAAACACAAGCCCGCCCTCCACATCAAGCCCAGTTCTCTCCCTACCCCCAGCACTCGAACCAATCCGCTCCCTCTTCACCCCGCACGGCAACCAACCCGCAAAGGCAGAGTACCACCCAACTCTCCGCGGCGGACAGACAACCTACCACGGGCCGGGCCAGATGGTCGCGTACACGATCCTGGATCTCAAGAGACTGGGTCTAACGCCCCGGTGTCACATTCGTGTTCTGGAGAATAGCGTCATCGATCTACTAAAGAGCTACGGGGTTGAGGGGTTTACAACAGAAGATCCGGGGGTGTGGGTGAAACCCATCGCAGAATCGGAATCAGGATCAGAATTACAACCGAGGAAGATCACGGCTGTGGGGGTTCATCTACGACGCAATATCAGCAGCTTTGGAATCGGGCTGAATGTTACAGATGAGCCGATGTGGTTCTTTAAGCAGATTGTGGCTTGTGGGCTGGAGGGCAAGGAGGCAACTAGTCTGCAGGGGGTGAATGTTCCGGGATTGGAGGTTGGAGATGTTGCTGCTGCATTTGTGGAGAAGTTTGTTAGTCGAGTTAATGCTGATTTTGCATGTGGGGAGAATTCGCATGGGGAGAGGATTGATGAGGTTTATCGGGTTCGGGAGGAGGATCTGCTGAATGATGTCTAGTATAGAGCTTTGGTTTGTGGATACTATGCTTGGATGATGCGGAGCTTGTTGTATTAGTGTTATGTTTATGTTGCTTGGTTGTTTCATGCTGTTCGATAGCTCAGCTGTCGGGCTTGTAGAATCTATATGTACGATGATGTATGATGTATGTATCTTAGCTGGTAGCGAGCTGTGCTTGGTGACTTGACTGGATGGTCTGGATCACGATGAGGATGCAATGTAACATGCCCAACGAGGAAGTGCATTATGTACATAGCTGTATTCTAATGTGGTCACAATGCGAATTAGGCCATATAAGGCGAGCGAAGACAAAAAGACGGAGAAACACAAGGCGCAGCCTTGGAGGTCCTTGGAAGTTATTGCCCAGATGAGCAATATGAATGACGAAGCACTGCTAGCAGAAAAGCCACTCAGTTTGAAGTATCTTTGTTGGCAAGATTTGGTAATAAGGTACCTTGTCAAAAGTACCTTTATGGCGGTGAGCTAAAGGTGGTGAGGTGATGGCCGAGAACTATTGATTCACTGAAGTAGAAAATATTAGAAAAAATAATACATAAAACCCCCTACAAAATCCAATGAAAATTATATTTATATATCATAGTTAGGAGTCAAAAAAACCAACCTCGCTGAAATGCTCGGAACACAGAGATCCGGAGTTATGCAATCATGCAATCAACATAGACCTGTTTCTATGAGGTCTGAAGGGAGCAGACATGGTCCGCTCCGGAGAAGAAAAAAGTTGAAAGCAAGCTCAAAACACCGAATGCATGGGGGAATCAACAAATCCAACCGGGATAAACGTGGGGAGAAACTAAAGACAAGAGGGCGAAGAGGGAAGAAAGGATAGAGACCTTCTAAAGATGGATATCCAGCCAGCAAAAGAAGGCCAATAGCAAAGACATGAAGCGATACCATGCGTATCAGGAATAGACCACAAGGAATCATCTCACAGAATGATGCACTGAGAAGCGGAGGACGAGCCCCCGCCCGCGTTAACCTCGAGGGCAACCTTAGCAGCCTCGTAGAAGCTTTCTCTAATGCCGCGATTTTGGACCGCAGAGCACTCTGAAAATAATATAAGCCGTGTGATCAGGTATAAATGTATCGAGGAGCACTCACCCAGGTACTTCACGGCACCAATCTCCTTTGCCTTCGCTAGGCCCTGGTCGAAGCTGATGGAGTTGGGGTTATCGTTCATATCTTCGTCCTTGCGCAAATCGCACTTGAGGGCTGTCAGGACCACGCGCACACCCGGGCAGTTCTCGTTAATCTCGGAGATCCATTTCGACGACACGTTCTCGAACGAGTCAGGGCTGTCGACCTATTTTTCAGAGCTTGTTAGCCCTGTACGAGGTGGTGTCTGAGATGGAGAGCATTGTGCTTACACTGAAGCAGAGCATCAGCACATGCGTGTCCTCGTAGGACAGCGCTCGCAGTCGGTCGAACTCTTCTTGGCCGGCGGTATCCCATAGCGAGAGCTCCACATGTATGTTGTCGACGAAGATATCTAGGGTGCGTGTGAGTTTCGATGATCGTGATCAGAGGAGGGGAGCGGGGTTATGTACCATGCACGTAGTTTTCTATATTCCTCCGAGGTTAGCGATGCGGGTTCAGGAAATTAATTCAACTTTAGGGGAATGCGCGCTTACCAAAGACCGTAGGCTCGCTGAACACAGACAATAACCAGAGTCAGTAACCTGTATTGAAAAGTATGCTCCGAAGATAGTAGAGTTCCTTACTAGACCGTCGGGAAGAATCTAGTCAAAGTCCGTTAGCTATGCTGTCATTCATCGGAGACGGGTGGGGGAGATAGCGCACCCACGAGTAAACACATTCAGCGCAGATGTCTTGCCGCAGGCACCATCGCCTCTGGAATAATGTCAGACCAATCGCCAATAATCAGCGGGGAAATTCCAATCAAAACTAACAGCAGCACCATCTTGCGCTGGACCACCTTCTGCCTGCCGCACAGCTGCATTGCGCAAAGTGATTCAGGAGACGCGGAGTAAGGAGATAAGGGGGGGACAATGGACAGTAGGTCCGGGTATTATTTGTTGGTTCGTGAAGCGTTACTCGTATAAGAGTTGGGAATAATTATGTGACAGTAGAAGAACGAGGTTGTTGTCGGGGGGAGATTCCAGGACTGGCTGAGTCGATGACATCGAGCACTGGAGGGCCTGAGGGATCGGCGAATAGCGTCAGCCCCCTTCTGGTCCACCTAAGAGATTTTTTTTTTTTTACCTTTTGATAATTTGGCTGTTAAATTAAGTCCATTTTAAGAACCGCCTCATACGATAGGTTTGTTTGGGCATGTTCCTGGAAGTTTTAGGTCTTGGGGCTTATACTCCCCACGGATTTTCTATGAATTCATACGGAGGACATGGCCTCTTCTTGCTCTTTTTCATACAAGTCTACCTTGGCTTTCTTTCTACCGGCATATTAAAGCTCACATTTAGCTTTTAATATGTGGATAGCCTAGTAGCACTGCAATAATCAACATACCAAGCCCCTGACAGGTAACAAAGCTTATGGGATGCAAATATTTAGGTGGAACTCTTAATTTCCTTTCTGATGTGGCCTAACTTATCAACCCAATTTCACATGCTTGGAATAATTCATATATTCACGTTGTAGGCACTTGAACAGTCCTCTAACTGTAAGTCGATAGATTTCCTTCGCATAGGTCGGTGGTTCAATGGAGTGGAACAATAAATGGAATAATAATAATAACAAACCATTTAAGCGTAGCATTGAATGAGCGTAGGCCTATTGAACAATCATTATTCAAACAAGCTGAATTAATATTGTTGGCTTATAAACATACAATGATACAATGTACAATGTCCTAAGCAGGTGGTCTCCTCACGATAGTCAAGGCGGAAAGCTCACAGCTGTTATCTGACCCAGCTTCTCCAACACTCCAACCCCACCACTTTGCGACCCTCTCTATCCTAACCACCCTTCTTCTCTGTCCAAATATCACACGCCCAAGATGTCTGACGATGATGATTTTATGCAGGATTCTGGGGATGAGGAGTATTGGTCCCTTGTTCACTTTGCCTTCGCGACCGAGAGCTGACCGTTCAAATCACAGTTACGACTTCGAATATGAGGATGCAGACGACGACGATTCCGGTGACATCGGTATCGAGAACAAATACTACAATGCCAAGCAGATCAAGGTCGACAATCCAGAAGAGGCAGTGGACGAGTTCCTAGGCATAGCGCCCATGGAACAAGACAAAAGCGACTGGTAATTTATTAACTCCAAGGCTGATCGCAACACATGTCGCTAACTATGAAAATATAGGGGATTCAAAGGTCTCAAGCAGGCTATCAAGCTGGAATTTAAGCTTGGGCGATACAGCGATGTAAGCTCATGTCCCAAAAACCGATCTAGCTGTCCAGATATTGACTCAATCTCTTCATTAGACCGTCGCACACTACCGGGAACTGCTCACATACGTCAAATCCGCGGTTACACGGAACTACTCCGAGAAATCGATCAACAATATGCTCGACTTTATCGAGAAAGGGTCCGACAATGCAGAGGCGTACCAATGCATGGAGGAATTCTATTCCCTGACCCTCGAATCATTCCAAAACACAAACAACGAGCGCCTTTGGCTGAAGACTAACATTAAACTGGCTCGTCTGTGGCTGGAGCGAAAGAAATACGGCCAGCTTGGCAAGAAGATGCGGGAATTGCACCGGGCATGCCAACGAGAGGACGGATCGGACGATACCAGCAAAGGAACATACCTGCTCGAGCTCTACGCCCTTGAGATCCAGATGTCCGCCGAAACAAAGAATAACAAACGACTAAAGGCCTTATACCAGCGCGCACTCCGAGTACGGTCGGCAGTGCCCCATCCCAAAATCATGGGCATTATCCGTGAATGTGGAGGCAAGATGCACATGAGCGAAGAGAACTGGAAGGAGGCACAAAGTGATTTCTTCGAGTCATTCCGAAATTACGACGAGGCGGGTTCGATGCAACGAATCCAAGTTCTCAAATACCTAGTCTTAACGACTATGCTTATGAAGTCCGACATCAATCCCTTCGATTCTCAGGAAACCAAGCCATACAAGAATGACCCCCGCATTTCAGCGATGACTGACTTAGTGGATGCCTTCCAGAGGGACGACATCCATGCATACGAGGACGTGCTGAGCAAACATCCGGATGTCTTGGCCGATCCTTTCATTGCGGAGAACATCGACGAGGTCAGCCGCAACATGCGTACCAAGGCCGTTCTTAAATTGATTGCACCCTATACCCGGTTTTCGCTGCAATTTATCTCCAAACACATCAAGGTCTCTGTACCCGAGGTTTTGGACATTCTCAGTTTCCTCATCCTTGACAAAAAGCTCAATGCCAAGATTGACCAGGAGAGTGGGACGGTGGTAGTGGAGAGTGCGAGTGACGTGGAGCGGCTGCGAGCTGTGGGAGAGTGGAGCTCCGCGCTGCGCAACCTCTGGCAAACAACTTTGAACGGTGAGGGGTTGCGTGCAAACGAACCCTCTCAGGGCTCCATTTTCCAATCGAGTTTTGGAGACGAGGGTATGCGGTCAGGCCCCCGTGCACGCAAGGATGGCCGAGGTAAAATGCCAGGCAAATGGTTGTTCTAGGTCCTTTCTGAAGCGGTTGCAAAGGGATTTTTTTTAAGCGCCCTTCCTCCACGTGTGCATATGCGAGCCGCGTGGGAAACAAACAAGAAGAGCTCACACCGGTTCTTTGTTGGGTTGGGCTTACTAGTCGAACAGGAAGAATTCAGACCCGCTATTTAGAGTTGGTCTGACAGCGCTAAAATCACGATAAGATGAACTCTTTTATGTTTTTTTTATACATATGTTGTATATATAGTGGATGTGGTGGATGTAGTGGACGTAGTGGATGTAGGATTTAATGTAGAAATACAACTGTCTAGTTCCAAATCCTTGCCGGGAAAGATCCACTTGAATGTAGTCTTACGTAAGTTAGGAAGCTTAACCTTGTTGAAATATATATATACTACCTCATTTATATACCCAGGTAGATAGCAGGGGAACAGAAGACCCGATACAAAGAAAAATTAGAAAAAAAAGGCAATAAAGCAATATTCGGGGAACCTTGCGAAGAACCAAAGACATGTGAACACATTTCCTTATCTCCCATGGGGATTGCATGATTGTGCATCAGGTACGGGGCCTTTCTGCCGAGGTCCTCCCGATTTCTTTCTTCGCACGTACGGAGTAGCCTCACTCGGATCCGACGTTGGATATCAGATTCCTTGGAGCTGAGCTCAATACGTACGCGCCTTGGCTGGTGCAAATCACAATCACACCAACAAAGAAACTCGAAAAATCCTGGGCCTATTAAGGATATCCGAGCACCAGGTCGGGTGATGAACAGTTCTAATCACCGCAAAACCCTAACCAACGTGCAAGTAAAATGGTAAAATAGTAAAAAGAAAAGAAAGTGAAATAAAAACAAGTAATGCCACCATCGCCCCGAAAATAACGAATAAGAAATGAAAAAGAAAAAAAAGAAAAAGAAAAAAAAAACGAAAAGCAAATGCCGTATGCATCAAATCGGGGGGCTGCACCAATGAGGGGCCAACATCAAACGAAATATCCCAGACCTCAGCCTTGGAGATTTCCAAACCCCGCTTTGGGGGGCCTTTTACCCTTGATATGTATTGCTTTTTATTTTTATTTTTATTTTTTTACTTTTATTTGCTTTTTATTTTTCTGCGCCTCCTGTTATATACCCAGTTAGGCGAGTCCGTGGATATTATAGAGCTCCGATTAGTCCGAGGCGTCAATTGGATGGCAAGTGGAATGATAATAAGGGATTTGATAGTTAATCCGATGCATACACCTAGGTAATACGGAGTAGTATAATCAATAGTGCATATCCATGGATGTATAATCAAGAAGACAAAGGACCTGGGAATATACGTATCCCATCCTATTTATTCCTACCTGTATTATTTGTATAGTAGAGATAACTCGACGGGTTTGTGGGGTATAGGGGATTGTACTCCCCAATGTACAACTTCAAAGTACAACCTATGTACAACCTTAAGGATGTACTACTTTAATAAGGGGAAAATAGAAGGGAAATAGAGAACATTTACGCGAGATGTTTGTGTTGTTCGATCAGCATCTTCAGACATCTGTATGGACGGAGGTAACTAGGGCACGGTGCATCGGTGCATTGTTACTTCATACTGTTATTTTTCCCTTTTCCCTTTTCTTCTTTCTTTTCTTTTTCTTTTTTTTTTTTCTGATCACATTTTCTGGTTTTTATTTTCTACTCTTTTCTGAATTTCAATATTCCGATTTCCATATAGGGAGGGAAACAAGTAGGTTGAACTTCCCCTACTTTTTTTTCTTCTCAAATCTCTCTTTACCAATTATCCTCTCTCCCCGCAAAAAACTCCCTTTCCCCCCCCAAACCTCTCTTCCCTCCCACAACTCTATCCATATTTAGAGATCATCCTTTTTAACCTTGGCCTCTCTCTCTACTTTCTTAGATTTGACCTTTTCTCGATCTCACTCGGCACTGATTATCTCATCAGGGTCATAAACAACCTTGAAAGGTGGGCAACTCCCCCCGATCGCCCTTTTCTTTCTGTCATTGTGTGTAATGCACTCTTTATTTTCATTTCTTGGCCCCCCCCTTTTTTTTTTCCACAGTCTTCTGGATCTTCGTTTAATTCTCCGGAATCCATATCCGCTCAATCATCTGGAAAATCAGACTCTTTGATCCCTGTCTTACGAATCTGGTTTGGTTCGTGCACCCCTCCATCAGGAGCCGTTTCCAACCGGCTTATATCCTTTTCCCGTGAAGGTTGCTCCTCCTGACATCATTTCCGTTTCCCTCTCCACAATGTGATTGTGATATTCCCCTTTGGCTTCTGGACTTTTTATCACAAAACTTCTTTTATATGCCCCAATCAAAGTGGGAGAGCTGCCTGTCCTAGAGGCTTGTAGTACACCCATTCTTTGTCCTATCTTGCTCCTTGTATCCTCCTATTGGTGCCCCTCCCCCCCGGGTGCTCGTGGGCTTGATTTGACCTGACTGTTATGCATGTTTTGCGTCTGGATCGTCATACTGAGATTCTGATAGTAATAGCCGATCTGCTGTGCTGGGACACACTTCAGTGTCGTACGAGGCAAAAGTGTTGAGCCGTATTTCGCCTGATTTCAAGGAAATGTCCATTCGATCTGTATGCCAACTTATTTTTTTCGTTTATATTTTTCTTCTTCCCCCCACAGGCCAAGTTATCTTTTCTAACATCCTCAGAAAACCAAACCTTGACATAATAACCACTACGTGGACTCTTCGACTCTGAATAAGCACAACCCCAACCGAATGCGATGTCCTTATCAAAACCTACTTGGAATCATTTCGGTATCCATCAGCCGTTCCCGGAAAAGCAGAATCCGGTCGATTTTTACCGGGGCGCCATTTCCTCATCTTTTCTTTCTCCTGTGGCCCTTTCATTATCAGCTGCTTTCTCCCCAATCTCTTCCAACTCCGCCAACATGAATGCTCTCTCGGCAGACGAGATGGAACGCTTCCAGAAGCTTTCCAATAGCTACCAGCCGGAAGTCCAGGTATTTGGTTTCGATTATCCTGGACTGCAGCAATGGCTGACACCATGTCGACAGGGGCCCCTTGTCTCAACCAAACAGTCTAGTCACAGCATCGCCTTGGATTACTCGAATGCCGATCCAACTCTAGCTACGAAGACAAATGTAAGCTTTGGTAGCTTAGGCCTTCTATATTACTACAATGTGTCTTGCGTCTAACTTACTGCTTACAGGCGCTTGCTATCACCCATCCCGAATGCCGTATCATGAAAGGCGATGGGAATTGTGGTTGGAGAGGTATTGTCATCTTCATTTGATATTGAGGTATATCTCATGCTAATTCTATACAGCTGTGGCATTTGGCTATTTCGAGACCCTTTTCGCTCTCCGAGACACGCTCCGGATCGAGGCGGAGATTCGGAGAATGAAGTCTCTTACTACGCTTTTGGAACGGGTGGGCCTGTCGGATTCCATCTACGAGATCTTTGTCGATGCCACAGAAGATGTCCTCAGCCGAACACAGGCTGCTATCCAAAATGGCGCTCAAGACGAGTCTTTCCTTGTCGAGGCTTTTAATGAGGGTTACTGCTCTGATGCTATCATTACCCACTTCCGAGTAAGTTTTTCCCTTTGGATGATTCTTGCTCTCCAATTTTCTTGTTACTGTACGTAAACTGATTGTCTCGCCTTGCAGATTTTGACTAGTGCGTGGATGAAGCTCAACCCGAACCGGTACCAGGCTTTCCTTCCTATGCCACTGAACCAGTACTGCAGCTCGCGGATCGACCCGGTGAAGACCGAAATCGACGAAGTTGGCCTCCAGGCACTGATTGACGGCGTGATCGAAGGCTCCGGATTTGGCGTCGAAATTCTTTATCTCGACCGAAGTGAAGGCGACGTTGTGACACCCCACCAACTATCCTCTAATAGTCCCAATGGTGCAACAATCCGCCTCCTATACCGACCGTGAGTTAATTTAGCAGTTAACAAGTGTTGTACCGATTTAACATTCCACACAGAGGCCATTATGATCTCCTTTACCCAGTCGAAGCTTTGAATATGGCGCCCATAGTCAACCTCCAATACGGAATGACGTCCGACTACTCCTCCTGGGATCAAGCTGCTCTCGGGTTCGACGTTAATTCAAGCTTAATGGCCATTCCCAATCTGATGCAGGACACATCCTTTGGGATGGGCGCTCCTATGTCTCCAATGCCTTCCGTCTCGCCAACCCCCGCTAGTCCATTCCGAATGTCCCCACAACAAGACATGTACCAATCGCCTATGCCGACCCATGCACCCATTCCGTCGATTCCTGTCTCTCCTCCCCCTCAACTCCCTCCACCATCCTCCGCCCCACCACCGATGACTTCGTTGCCTAGTCGGTCATCAGACGGCCCGCAGATACGCCTGAATCCATTGGTGATGAAACCCAATCTCAGTCGCTCGTTGCCAGTCACGACGCCTTTCAAAAAGTGAGTTTTGTCGAAGTTATCCATAATACAATCGGTGTCGTTATTGACTTTTCTCTCTTAGCTCCCCGTATAACCAAGCCCATTTCCAGAATTCCGACTTTGAACCCATCCATTGGGAACCGCATGAACGAAGATAAAAAATTCGGGCATTCGTACATGACAAGAGCCATGGATCTCGTTTCCTTTCTCATTTCTTTTTCATAATGACCATCTTGGGTTAATTGGCTCGGCTCGTATCATGGTTTTGTCAAGCAGACTAGGTCAGCACATGTCTCTTTCGACCTCTTCCCTTTCGGGTCTAGGGATCGACTTCGTTCACATTTTCCCTCTTTCTTACCCCCTTCATCTTCCTCTACCTCTTCTCTCTTCTCAATGATTGTCCTCTTTAGCGTGGTGCAGCGCGTTGCATGGTACGAGCGTTCTCGCCCAGATTGTTTCTTTTCCATCGTTTTCAACCTCGGGGTCTTTTTTATTCTCTTTTCTTCTTCTCTTCATTTTTTTAGGGCTCTGGAACTGCAAGAAATGCATTACTATTGAACCATACCTATATTTAGATATACGAGCAGAATGTAAGGTTGCTAGTCGGGATACTAACTTCTATAGACTTTGTAGGTGTCCTTTTTTTCTACCCAATAGAATATTCCATAGATAGTGGAATATGACCTAGCCCAATTCTCTAGTCTTCATTCTAGTTCCCCATAGGATCCTTTCTTGGGCTCTTGGTTATTGGTACTGAGCGTCCAAACTCCTTCCTTTCATTTCCACACACAAAAAAACCTCCATCTTAGCAATACAATAACAAAACCGAACCGAGTGTCTGCTTCGATACCTTAAAACTACTCCATCGGGCATCCATTAACGTCCAACATTCAAGCAGGGAGTATCGCCGATCCAGACCTCGGAATCAAGCCGTCGACTTTTTCATTTACAATGTGGAGTCATTGATGGCCCCATATACACTTGATATTGAGAGGATTATCATCCCTGCTTCTCTGCTTCCTGATCTTCGGACCTCTCCCTCCTTTCGACACCGCCACATTAATAATGATGGGGGTTCACCCTGGTTCAATATTCTCGATGAAACTGATGCAAAGGCTACATGGAAATCGTTATGTCGACGTGTTCGATGTCAATCTCTTCCGCGATATTCCGGGAATCCTGGTACTTTGGTATTGTGCATGGGATAGGATCGTCACGCTCATTTCGGGTAGAGAGCTTGATGGGTGGATATCTTCCATATAGCCCCGGAGCCTTGCAGGACCCGGACTTTTATTTGATTGGATATCTTTTATTCAGGAATTTTTTAAATAATAAAGTACGTAAATGTGGATTTTATTTTATTTTTTCAAAAAGAAATTAAAAAAAGTACTTGATCGTCAAATTTAACATATGGAGATTCCTCGGGATGACGTCGGTCGAATGTGAATCAGTGTTCTAGAAGCCTGCAGGAGTCACTTCCCACTAAACAACCGATTCGGAAGTGCCCTAATCACCTGCCACAACACATAGAGAGTATCACTCCTTGCAGAACTAGCATATGCCGCCGGACGGGAAGGGATGTCTGCAGCGACGAGGATCGTATTCACCAGAGCGGCAGGGTAATGTTCACGCAGGTACCCAGCAACCAGGTCGTGTCCGTTTGTAATTCCGCCTAGAGACCAGTCTCAGCATGTACATCCACATCCAATTTGAACCAAGCACGACCCCTAATACCTCAAAAGCTAAAAAAAAAAAAAGAACATGAAAAAAAAACATGAAAAAAAACCTACCACTAGTCCACAAATTTCCATCCCTAGCAACCCTAACCGAATCATCCCATATCTTCGCCTCTGGAAATCTCCTCCTCATCTCAGGAATCAACAACCGCGGCGCCGTAACTTCCCTCCCCTTCACAATCCCTGCGTACCCGATAATAAATGCTCCGGTGCAGATACTCAAGATCGGCGTGTCGGCTGCGAAATGCGCGCGCACAAAGTCGAGATATTCTTCTGCTGGCGGCATAGCTTTCGGCGGGGGACCGGGGATTAGCAGGATATCCAACTTTCCGGGGGAAACGGCAGAGTCTGTGAGTGAGTCGGTTAATTGGAGGGACATCTGCGAGGTCGTGTTGACTGTTTTGTTTGGTCCGTTGTGGGCGATGTAGTGGATCTCGCAGGGTCGGCCTAGGTCGATCAACGGTTGGGGGAGAGAGCATTCTTGGAGGTATTCCGGAGTTGTCATGTAGAGGAGGTCAACGGCGGATAGGTCGAGGAGTTGGACGGTTCCTACTAGGAGGACGCCGATTCGGAGGGGGGTGGACATAGTTGTATGTATGATTGTGGGGTGGATGGAGGGAAGGAAGGTAAGGTTGAGCTCAATCTTGAAGTTTGGGATCTGGAAGTTTGACTCCGGCAGAGCGGGAATTTATCACATCGCTCTGGGAAGGTCAGATGCCGATTTTCTGCACCTGATGCTCCTTGGGAAACCACTATCCAGCAGACGACATGCGTCTGGAGGTCCGGCTGCTCCTCTTTGGCACTGGATCTGGTGAATTGCACGGGTTTTGGCAGTCCCCTGGCAAATTTGCGCATAATAGCGCAAGTTGGAAATTTTTTTTTTTTTTTTTTTTTTTTTTTAAATACAGTGAAGATGGGTTTCACATGGGCAGCACAGAGTGGAAATTCACCGTTGCAATGGTCCCGATTGAGGTATTCGCACATAATGAGTTCATCTTGTGACCCATCCCAATGAGTTTAAAACAATGTTGGAAACCAATTCAATCGACATACTCAATATTCTAATGATATTGAAGCCGAAAATGAAGGTTTCGTCATATATCGGACTAAACCCGAACCCGAAACTAGAATTCCCACCTGACGCCGTTCCCCACCGGGCTTGGGGGGCTTCGGGATGACGCTACCGAACTTCTGTAGGGGTTTGGCTTTTATTGGAATTTGTCTCTGATAATAAGAAAGGTGTTTGCTAATATTTAGTAGATAAATATGGTGTTTATATCGTCCCCTAAGTTGTGTTTACTTCAAGAAATCGAAATATGTGACCCCTTGACAAGGTTTCCCCGCAATATCAAAAAATCTCCCCGACCTCGGGAGAGTCCACCCACCCCAAATTCGGGGAAAGCCTGTGCCCCAGTTTCGGCCCTTCCCCCCCTTTTTTTCCTTTTCAGTTTGTGCGGAGTAGACCACTCCGCTGATATTCATTCTATCAGATGTGCCTTGTGCCTTGTGCCTTGCTCTCAGCTCTCGGAGTACTGTGTTCCTGCTTCATCTATACCCCAGACGGAGCACTGTCTTCCTAGACGGCAGAGAGAACTTCTTATACGTAGCTTGGAAAGCATCTTTATATAAAGCCTAGCGAACAGGGGCAATATCCCTTCTCACCGGCTCAGAGAATACTGGCATATCATGGCTACTGTTGGAGATAACAACCCCAAGGGCGGCTTCGCGCTTGTCCTACAGAATCCCTTTCTCTGTGGTGTAGCATCGGTAAGTGTCTGCTCTTGCATAAGGTGTTTCTGTTGATTTATTGACCGTAGAACAGTTCTCGACCCTGGGTGGTCTGTTATTTGGCTATGATCAAGGCGTGATTAGCGGTGTTATCACCATGGAGTCCTTTGGAGCTCGATACCCTCGTGTCTTTTCTGAAAGTGGCTTCAAGGGTTGGTTCGTGTCAACACTATTGCTTGCAGCTTGGGCTGGTTCCTTGATCAATGGACCTATCGCCGATCGATTCGGCCGGAAGATGTCCATCAATTTGGCAGTAGTGGTCTTCGTTATTGGTTCCGTTATCCAATGTGCTGCTATGAATGTCCCGATGCTGTTCGCTGGTAGAGCTATTGCTGGTTTGGCCGTTGGTCAACTGACCATGGTCGTGCCTCTGTATATTTCTGAGGTTTCTATTCCGGAGATTCGCGGGGGACTGGTGGTTCTACAGCAATGTAAGCTGTTCTCTAAAGTTGAGATATAACAGGTCGACTAATTTGCGTTTAGTATCCGTCACTCTCGGAATCTTGTTCAGTTATTGGATCGACTATGGAACGAACTACATCGGCGGCACCAGATGTGCTCCTGATATCCCATACTCCGGTGGTACAATTTCAAAGCCTATCTTCGACCCTTACCATGATGTTCCTACCGGTGGCTGTACTGGGCAGTCCGAGGTGTCATGGCGCCTCCCCCTCGCCCTGCAGATCGTTCCAGCAGTCATCCTGGGTATTGGAATGCTGTTCTTCCCAGACTCGCCCCGTTGGTTGTTGATGAAGGAGCGTGATGATGATTCGCTGCACGCACTCTCAAGACTGCGCCGCCAGGATCGCGATAGTTCTGTTCTCCTTAATGAGTACCTTGAAATCAAGGCCTCCATTATGTTGGAAAATTCCTTTGCGAGGGACAATTTCCCTAACCTGTCTGGATTCAAGTTGCACGTTGCTCAGGTTTGTTATAAAATCCCCCCTATAATTCGACTTCGCTAACACACTTTGCGCTAACACACTTTGAAAGTACATGTCCTTCTTCACAACATGGTCCCGCTTTAGACGGTTGGCTATTGGCTGCATCGTGATGTTCTTCCAACAATTCATGGGTTGTAATGGTATATAACTTCCACTACACCTCGTCCATCTATATACAGTATCTAAGTCATATAGCCATGATCTACTACGCACCTACGATCTTCGCCCAGCTCGGCCTGGATGGCAACACCAGCTCCCTCCTTGCTACTGGCGTTTACGGCATCGTCAACTGTCTTAGCACCCTTCCCGCTCTCTTCTTTATCGATAAAGTTGGTCGTCGACCTCTTCTCATGGCAGGCGCCGCGGGAACTTGCATCTCGCTGGTGGTGGTTGGCGGCATCCTGGGTGGCTTTGGTTCCTCGCTAGTGAGCAACAAATCCGCTGGTTGGGCTGGTATTGCCTTTATCTACATCTACGATATCAACTTCTCCTATTCATTCGGTAAGATCATGTTTTATACATTTTTTCTGCATTTATTCTCCAGCAACCAACTAACAAATTTTTCGCTATCAGCCCCTATCGGTTGGGTTCTACCTTCAGAGATCTTCAACCTCTCCATTAGATCCAAGGCCATCTCCATCACAACCTCGGCAACATGGATGTGCAACTTGTAAGTGGCAGTGGTCCTAGTCAGGCTATTTTATTCGAATCTAACAAACTACATCTTGCAGTATCATTGGCCTTGTCACCCCCGATATGCTCGAGTCCATCACATGGGGCACATACATCTTCTTTGCTGCCTTCTGTCTTCTTGCCTTTGCGTTCACCTTCTTCTTCATCCCTGAAACTCGTGGAAAGGTACGTTAAGCAACCCTATATTCCAAAGTGGACTCACCATCCATGAAATATTGACCAGGCTAACTATTTTTTTAACAGACACTCGAAGATATGGATCTCATTTTCGGTGACACAGCCGCCCATGAGGAAAAAAAGCGCATAAAGCACATTGAAGCCGAGTTGCGCGGAACACCGATTGAAGAAGATGATCTTATCAAACCAGTCGATTCGCATGTGGAACAGGCATGAACGCCAAGGTGCAATGCAAAGAACTTACGACGCAAAGACCAACATTACGCGTATATGATAACTTATGGCATAGGGTGGCACACACTTTATATCAAATCCAACTGTAATAACTGTGTTCCACACAACCAGTGCGTAGAAAATTGAGTCTTTCTTCCTTCATTTGGTGGTTACCACACCAGCTATCTCGCTTTTAAGGCTATAGACTTCGTTATCCTGTACGAATTCAAGATCGTAGACTTAGGCTTACTTGAGGTAATTAAAACTAACATATACTAGGCTTATCTTACTAGCCTTCTTTTTTATACCGTTGTCTTGTGTGCTTGGCATTATGACTGTTCAGTAAATGGATCTTGGCCGAACCCATACTGCTGCATGAAGTGTACAACGTTCTTTGCAAATTTCTGTCTCTTTGTCTCAGTTGCAGCAATCTCGCCAAATAAAAGTTGTGTATCAGTGCCATCGTCAGAGAAAATTCAGCCGCCAGTATTAACATAAACAGAGATGTCCTCCTTGATGGACTTGACATTTATGGTGTCTTTGAACGGACTAGCAGGAGTTGCTGAGTCTATTGTAACAACCTGGCAAGTCAACGGATTAATGGAGCCAAAAGCAAAGTTGACACGTATTGGGGCAGCCAAAGGTAGATCTGTAGGGGTCATCTTGTGACAGCTCCTACGAGCCATCCAAGCCTCGTGGTATCCAATTACTCTCCTCTGTAGCATGCTAGTCGAAGAAATATCAATAGCTTGAATTACCTCATCTTTTATGCAGACTTTTATACTCTCATCTATGAAGGAGCTGCTTTGCCTGTTAGTTATAGCTATATATGCAGGGTGGATACACGTTGCCAAATCTAGCTAACAACCGTTTATTCTATTCTGTTTTCATCCTGGGGTAATAAGCGGAGTTTAGCACTAAATTATATTGAAACATGCATATATTCCAGTTTCGAATTTGACAAGGGTTCATTCCTCCATCTATCCACTTTTTAGCCCTAAAAAAGAATGCAAGGCTCATGAAAAACCGCTTGAGCACCATACCATACCCGATTAAGCGGCAAATACTCCACCTAGAGTATTGCTTTCTGTAGACTAACGGACTTTCGGATCTCGCCGAACGTCCCATGTAGAGAGAAATCTAAATTTTCGAAGACCCATTCGAAATTTCCGCGTATTGAACTAGTTTCATGATTGCTCCGAGCACAAACTATACGCTGTTTTTTTTTTTAATTCACTTCATTGATAAGAGGCAGTTTCGGAAATGATTCGCTTTTTTTTCCTGCCTGTTTATTCCTGCCTTGTGATTTTTCTATCCGATAAATTGCATCTCTTTCTTTCATTGATACTCTCGGCTGGAAGGCCTCACGCTGGATCTAAATCTGTCGGGTAAAGGTATATCAATCTACCCCAATCTGTTTGGATGAGAGGAAACATGCAAATTCAATGTGTTGCCCTAGTGGCCTTGGTGATTGGCCAAAATTGCGGTTTTATCATTTTAGAAGAATCACAAACCTACGGCCTGAGGTGAATGCATTGTCGTACAGTCAGATTTCTGTCCATTTCGCTAGCAGCCTCTTCTGAAACTGGATACTTGTCCGGCAGAATAGTCAAAACTGTACATACTAGGACGAGCATTTACACATTGTACTACATAATGTAGGCAATGAAAAACGGTAACTAAGGCTTTCCTGCTACTATAGCGCACTGGCGGTAATACATCTTATCATCTTTGCTTCTAAGTGATGCTTGAAGCCTCATTTTCAATACTTAACACTTTGTCCTTCCTACCTCTCCCCTTGCTCTTCACCTGTCTCCCATGCTCCCTGGATTAAATTGATCCAGTCAAACCTCCAAACCTCGGACAGATACGATTTGGTTACAAAATGCTAAACAGGAGCATGGTGCCTATGACTAGAAATCTATTATTCAGACCCCAGACACTCATTTCTCGGTCCGGAACCTGAAAATCTCTACTCGACAGAGTGCGATTCCTCTTACTGGCATCAATCGGCCCTCACTGAAGCGCCGAGATTTTAAACAAGAATATTAAATCCAAAGGATGACATCAGATCATTCAGACATTCTTCATGTAAAAGCTATAGCGGCACTGGCCAGATTGAGGAGTAGGGGCCCGCCTGAAAACCCATCCAAACGGACACCTGAGCGTGAGTCCTCACACAACACCGCCGATTGCCTCAAGAAAGATTTGAACAAGGCTGGTTTCCAATCTTGGGGCTCTCCTATCTATTGATGCACATACCAGAGTGTTTCTGACTGGGCAGGGTTCTTTGTTGATGAAGAGTCGTTACAAAGTGTTCTCCAAACCTCTTGAGGACTGCTTCAATAAAAATGCTTTTGTAAATATGCTCAATGGGTGGTGGAAAGAAGAGTCACTTGACGGCCACGATCCCGAAGATTTAGAAGACGATGAGCTAGAGGCTGTACTTCAGGAGCTCAAAGGTTACGATCCTATCGAAGGATATACCGTGAAGGACGTTGGGTGGATTATCTCTTTTCTCAGCTGGGCGAGCTTGATGAATGGGATAGATATTACGTGCGTCCTTCTGGAATTTGTGACTACATTTAGTAGCCCTGAATACAATAGTCCAGCCAGCTGCCTAAATGAAACAGTAAGACTAGTTTAACGATGTAGTCAACCGTGAGATAACCCCGGTTAAATCCGTGATCTCTGTTATAAGAGTAAAATTAACTTCCCGCTTCTAATAATAGAAACTCTCCGAGCAGCACGCCCTAGGGATCCTATATACATGGGTATTTTTATGAATTTTTATCCAAAGAACTGGGTTGTATATTTTCAGATGACTGCTTCAACATATTTGAAGTATTCGCTAATACCCATACTTATATCACCATCTCCAAAAGAAATCCTTAACTTCCATTTTCCCATATACTCATCATCCTACAATGCAAGATACATACAGAAAAAAAAAAGAAATCAACGAAAGCATAGTCATTCATTCTTCATTCTGCGGGGGGGAAATTAACCCATTCAGAAAAGTCCATGCCACCCGTATTCATCTGCAAGTGCTGCTCAACTGGGAACAGGCTTCCAAATCCGGGATCACTGAAGAGCTGCTCGGGGAACGGCATCATGTTAGGCAGTGGTTGCTGGGGCATGTGCTGGTGCTGGTGTTGCTGGGGGTTGAGCTGGTCTCCGTCGGTTGGGAGTCCCTGTGGCACTGGGTGCGTGGGTGGGCCGAGGAGTCGGTTGATAACTTCGAAACAGCGGGTTGCGAAGCGGTTTGTGCCGAGGGAGGGGTGGGTTAGAAGTGATTTTGTGGTTTCAATATCCTGGAGCCAGGAGGCGGCTTCGGGGTTTGAGGGGTCGGTCATCAGGAAGACTATGGGGATGAGACCTGCTTGGAAGAGGAAGTAGCTTTTTTTTAATGTGAGATGTCATTCTTGTAGAGTATTGGATATGGGGAAATACGTACAGCATATACCATGCCCCAAGTCTGGTACACATATAGTTCGCCATGTACTCCGAAATGGAAGAGATGGTCAGACGCGCGTTCTCGAGACAGCGCAATCGACACTCCGTCTCGAAGGGATCTTCAGACCCTGCATCCGGGGTGCCTGGGCCGCTGCCGGTAAGTGGGGCCCAGCGTCTAGCGGCCCAGCGGAGTAGGATTGGTCTGTAGATCAGAATGGTGAGGTTCCAGTTTCGCCATAACAGGCGGTTGCGCACGAGTGCGAGAGAGTCCGGGTCTGGATGGGTTGGCTGCATGGAGAGAGGCAACTGCGGGAGTTGGAGGTAGGACGGAAGACTGTTGTACCATTCTTCGATGGGTTTTTGCAGGTTCAGTGTGTCTTCTGGGGTGAGGCTGGGGCTTGAAATGAGGCGTTGGTAGACGCTGTTGGTAAGGAGGTGGAAGCTAGCCTGGGCAATTAAGCCAGAATAGATTGTTGGGCCGGGTGATTCGGCCGGCAAAGTTGTTGTTGTGGGGGTCAATGCCTGTAATTTATTAGTTACAGCTGCTTTTTTTACGTTTTATATTAGTTGTAAGTACCTCTTCGTGGATATTTCGAACCTGCTTCGCATCCATGACACTGTCCTCTGGGAGGAGGATCGGTCTTCCAAATGTTTTGGCTGCGCCGCTGTCGAAGATGAAAACTCCCCACCACAATCTTCTGCGGATTTCTCTTTGTAGGAGACTGATCTTCCAGCCAGGAAACTCCTTGTGAAGACCCAAGCTCATGGCCATTCGAACTGCTAGACCAAGGTAGTTCCATCCGGTGTTGGGCTTGTTCCGTTTCTGTGCATAGTTGCTCAATAACAATAATCCTTGGACCAATGTCAAATTGCCAGTCTCAAACACAGATGCCTGCTGCAAGTATCCTCTGGCTTCTTGGTAGAATGTGATGTCGAGGTCTGAGCTGTCATCCCCGATACACCAGGCTCCAAGAGCTAATATCGTGTTTAAGAGGATATGCCAGGCGTTACCATGTGGGCGTAGAGATGGGTCGTTAAACTGCATCCGGAAGGTAGGCTCGTGAATAAATGGATAGCTGGTATGATAATTGAGGAAGAAAGCGTCGATGAACGCTTGTTCGATCAGTCCAGATGGGGCACTTTCCAGAAGCTGTGCTTTCAGGGGCACGCCTCCTGACCTTGCCGACCGCACAGGTATGTTTAGATCAAATCCATGATCAAAAAGTGCTCGTAATGGTACGACACTTGAAGACGCTCCTGTGATCTATGTGTCAGTATGGAAAACGACAAGCATAATCCATAATGGATATTGAACGGACTGACCAAAGTAGCCAGCTCCTTCGGGCTTAATAGACAGCGCAGCCATGCCGTCTGTCAAATCACCAAGCGTAATTTCTTTTTCGGCCCAATCAAAGCCATCGGCTTGCTGTGGGAGAGCTTCTGGTGCTGGCTCGGCCCGTTCTGGCTCATGTTTGGGGGTTGAGTGCCTGGAAGAGGACTTTGATGAAGGGGCCCTTGGGACCTCTGGGTTTTGCAAAAGTGAACGGAGTGTAGCATCCAGATCACCACCTGGGAAAAGCCTTCCCAGGGCTGTTTCAAATGAGTGTAGGCGATCTTCAACATAGGTTAAGTGTCTGAAGTGGTCAAGTTAGTCTTGTCTTCAAATACAAAACATGTTCGATTCTGGTCACTTACTGCCGAGTCAGAGGACTTCTGCTGACTTTGGGGCTGTATATACATTCTTTGTTCAGCTGTCGGCATTGCAGACAGACTGGTCGCTCTTTTGAGCACTATAAAACCCGGGTTAGATGAGGCAAGGCCTGCAAGCGTTTAATAAAGAAGCCACTTACTCTTGACTTGCGCAAGCGGCATTCGTCGCACTATTTGAACAGTCAGACTTCAACTCTGGCAGTTTATCCCTCAGCTATCATGCAAACGGATCAATACATACAGCAAATGAGTGAGAATCACGAGTGCTAGCCATCTTTATCGAGGTAAGTTGGATGTCTGGTATCTTGTATCCAATGCGCTATGATCATGCCATACAACGGCAGTCATCTGTATAAAAAGTTAGCTAATTAATGCATTTGATATAATGCACAGAAAATGCTTCGCAGGAAGACCCCCACACCGGGTATAATGTATAGCACACGAACAGGGTAGGGCTGGGATGCATATACACATAGCGGTGTGTAAGTTATCTCTAGAATGGAAAATGTACTCACGATCGGCACTAGAGCACAGCCTCTTGCAATGCGATGGATAAGATGCATCCATCGCTCCCCTCGATGGTGGGGAAACCGGTCAGGTGATCCGTGCAGAAAAATCATATTGGTGCCTCAGGCAGACACCTTTTTTATAACTTTAATCGCAGTCCTTGACTGTTTGGTATGTTATTTCAGGACTCTGATGTTGCGTTATTTGTAGTTTGACTTTTATTAACCGCATCAATTGGGATTTCGAAAGCATGGTGTGAACATTGAGCGGGAAGTATACAACAGGAACTATATATATTGTTTGGATAAATCCTTCTGACAACATTTAATCCGGAGATCTTGAGTAGGAAATAGCCGGAAACTGAAATATAGGTTGCCAATTATATTGTCTTGATACCCAAGAGAAGATAAACCGAGAAATAACAAGAGAAATCAAATCCCATGCAATATCATCTCGAAATCCTATGTCTTGGCATGGCTGGATACCGGAGGGGCCAATCACAAGCTGGAGACATTTTTTCTCGACATCATCTCCACGACTTGATCAGCAGCAACACTTCCAAACAAAGACTCAATAATTGGAGAAGAAAAGGTGGAATCTGACTTAGTCCTTCTTTAACCTGCCAGGAACAAAGGACGGCATTGATATCTGCATCGAGGCGCAATCATGCCCTCTCAACCCCCACTACCGCCCCTCCTTGCTCCATATGTATCAAATCTGCCCGACTCATCTCTGACGCTAGTCTCTTCTATACTTGGTGCGACTTCAAACTGGTTGGTCCTGAGATTTCTTCATGCTGCGCTGAGCTCGCCGAGCCCCAATGTGGCATTTGGCTCAGATGAGCTGCACAATGGCATCAAGAAGAAAGTGGTGCTGGTAAGCTTCATGCGGAGTTATGAGTTCTGGAGGACCGAGGCAAAGCGACTGGTAAGTTCAGCCAACAGATTGACTGATGTTTGAATTTGGAACATGCATTTGCGTTCCATTTCTTATATTACTCATGTATTGATACATACCTTGATCGAACATCATTAACCAGGTTTCTAGGGACTTGACCTTGCACGTCTGGCAGATAAGCAACAATTTGCATTCGTAGATGGCCTGTCTGAGCTGTTCTACGCACCGCAAGCCACAGCAACTCCTCCCAGTATCTCACCGGCTGGTCTGGGAAGCAGCCCACGCACAACGCTTCCAATGCGGTCTACACCTGGTGCCGTACCTGGAAGGTCACCACAGCCGGTGGCACCAACAGCCACAGGAGTTCGAGGAAATGTGACGCCGAAGCAGGCTGAACCTGGGATTGCAAAGAAGCTTCATTTCTCTGGCCGTGGTCT
This sequence comes from Penicillium hordei, assembly GCF_028827395.1. NCBI lineage: Eukaryota > Fungi > Ascomycota > Eurotiomycetes > Eurotiales > Aspergillaceae > Penicillium > Penicillium hordei. The sequence continues at coordinate 1,092,197 of NW_026623146.1, read as the reverse complement.
TGCCTCCCTTGATGCACTGGAGAAAGATATCCTATCAGTGATTGAACAGCAAAAGAGTTCAATGGAAGATGGTGATGAGGTTCTCCTCATTATAGACCAGCCTGACCTGCTCCTTGCTGCGACAGGTCCAAGTATGGGAATCGGAGCAACAGAGATGTCGGAGTGGATCACAGCGCTACAACAGGTAAGGCCTTACCACTTTCTGATAGGCAAAATCAAGGTTTACGGTTACGACAGGGCTGACTATTTGTTCGACAGCATGCACATGCTACGGTTTTGACGTTAGCTACGGATGCCCCATTAATACACAATGCATCTACATTGGGAGAGCAGCTGGCTACGCCAATAGAGACAGAACATGCAGCACTTGTCATTGGGCTGGCGCATCGGGCTTGGTCGGTCATGCAGCTCCGCACTTTGGATACTGGAGCCGCAAAAGATGTGAGCGGGGTACTGAGAATCAGCCGAGGTGGTGGGCTGAACACGAGTGAAGATGAGAGCCTGGAAGAGCGAGAGGCGTTGTACTTCATTCAACGGGATGGCGGTGTCAAGGTGTTTGGCCGTGGAGAATCATGAGTCGAGACTGTATACTATGGGTTAGATGTTCGCTAGAGCCACGAGCTTATTCGTAACAGCCATTGAATCATGTCCAATTCAAGTATCTGCGTCTTTTCAATCGAAGAGCCTCGTACTGAGTAGAACAGACCATGAAATGGTAGGAAGAGTCTTCACATTGTATCTGTCATGACATGGGATATTCGCCAGCCATAAACGAAAAAAAGGAAATTCATTCACGCTTTCCCAGGGTTTTTTTAATCCAGCTCTTTTCCGTAGAAAAGAGCCCCTCAACGAAACTTTTCCCATCGTCTCGCAAGTTCTACTTTGTCATCCTTGGCGTGGCAAAGAGAACCAACGTGATCGACAGTTGCACACACCAACAACTCCACGGGAAAACGATAAGAGTCCGGAACTGCCATTGCATTTCGAGTAATGCTATCCCGTAATGCTAATTCATGTCATGCCAGGATCCCTCCCCTCATTCCTATTCCAGCCTCTCCGATAACGAAAACGCGACGCCGAGCGGACGAAAAGGGAATCTAGTTGGTGACGGGGCCACGGGCACCCTTGGGGGTACCGGTCTGGAAGCCGTTAAGGAAGCGGCGGTGGACATCGCGCAGGGAGCGCATGCGGCCGGAGCCGGTGGTCTTGCGGCGCTTGGCCTTCTCACCCCAGTTGACTGTTCGAAAGAAAAAAAAATCCATGTAAGCCAGAGTTCTTGACTTGGTGCCCAAATTCCAAATAATGGCCACCATTCATATCACCAAAGTTCTCAGAAGGGGTATTTGCGTACACTTGCGGGTCTTGGCAGCAGGGTAGCCGCAGTTGGCACAAGTCGACTTCTGGATGTGGAAAGACCGCTTGCCTGTAGAGTCGTAGATATCACCGGTTAGCCCTTGTCCTTGCTAGGTTGTGTGGTTGTCTTCGCCGTAATCGCTAATTCCGTCTTTCGATGTAGAAATTTGCGACTGCGGGTCGGATGGGTGGGATCGTGAAAAATAGATGTAATACGTACCACAACGACGGCACAGAGTGTGCGTCTTGTTGTGGCGCTTTCCGAAGCTCGAGGTACCCTTAGCTGTGGCGGTTGTTAGTTTGAAGTTATTGGACGCTGCGGAGGATCGCGGTGCGATGTTTCGGCATCGGACGTACTCATCTTGAATTATGGAACTGTGGACGAGGATATATGTTAGTAAATTGACGGGGGTGAAGTGAGCACTGGTGAAGGGACCAGCATGCGGACGTACCTGGCAATTCCGTTGAAGGGGCTGGTTGTCGGGTCGTCGTCGCTAAGCGTCTCGAAACTTGCCCAAGATCTGGCGATTGTGCTCTAAGCGAGTGCGTTAGTCAATCACGTGGACCCATCAGGGCTTTCCTGGATCCCGTGACCGACTAACCCTCATTGGATTTAGATGGTCTGTGCTGATACAAAATCACGTGACTCAATTTCGTCTTGGAAAGCCAACCAATTACAGAGTTGTATGCATCCATCATTGATTCGTATTCAGTTTATTTCATTTATGCATATTATCTTGAGGTGGGGGATTTACAACTACACCAGAAAGAGGTGTTTAAAAGATACTGGGTTGTGCATTTGTTTACTGTTTAAGCAGCATATCAAGAGGGTATTTTAGTACATCCGAACGCCCATGCAAGTAGTATATGTAGAACATCATCAGAATCAATCTTTCCCTAAAAACTTCGCCATAGGATCCTCAGCAGCCAACCGGCTCCGCTTGTATGACTCATATTCCTCCTCTGTGACGCCTGACTTCAATTCTTCCAGCGTCCGCTTTTTCCCATTGGTATTTGAATCTTGCTCTTGATCCTTGCCGTCGGCTTGCTCAGACTCGCGAGCGGGATCCGCATTTCCAGCGTTCTCGGAAACCTGGTCATTGTCGTCGGCTGCTCCAGTCATCAATAACATGTTGCCTTCTTCCTCAAAGGCCTTCTTTCCATCTTCCCCTGTACAGTAACTGTTCTTCACAGTGGAACAACAGCATGCATATCCCCATTTGAATTGGTACCACCAGCTGCCGAAGACCGAAGCATGATTGTTGACCATCACATCTTCCGGGTATTTGGATTTGGTTGCGTTCTTGGGCGCGCCTTTGATGGCACCGCTCTCGTCATATTCAATGAATCGCTCGTTTTCAACGACCATCGTCTCTCGCAGCGCACTTGGTTTCGAGTGCTCCCCACCACCGTATTTATCCAGGAGAGCTTTACGATGCGCCTCGCGCTTAGCTTCAGTATCAACCATCTCCTTCTTTCGGAGAACTTCTCCAGATGTCGGATTGGCTTGAATATGTAGTTGAGGGAGACCCTTCTCTTGTGACTCCCACGCATATTGCTGGGCTTTCTCGAACTCAGCAGCATCGCCCGAAGCACGGACGAAATTCTCCTCGGCAACAAGTGCAGCGGCTTGATCATCCTGTGCACCCATGTCCACCATTCGGCGTGTCTTCGGGTCGTATTTGGCGGAATCAAGGTCTAAGTTGAGCAGGTATTTGGCGGTATCTTCTCGAATACGTAGGTTGCGGGTTGCGGTACTCTGTTGTCGTCCCATGTCGGATTCTTCGGCGTACCGGATATCCGAATCGGGGGCTTCATCGCCATCTTCACCGGCTTGAAGTTTTTTGAGATTTGAATCATCCTTCGCCATTCGCTTGATGGCCTCCATCTCTTCATATTCTTCGACGACCTGGCGATATTCGGTGGCATCGTAGCCGTTCCACCTATCTCTTTTGGCGTCCCACCCCATATCGACCTTTTGGACAAGTTCGTCTGCCTGAATATCCTTTCCAGTCCATCTGGCGCCTTGCTTTCGGGGTCGACTCAGACACTCTTTGGTTTTGTGTGTCATCGCGCCGCAGTTTTCACATGCGCCTTTGCGGTATTTGGTGGCTGCTGGGCCCGCACGCTTTCCTCGATCATACCATTTTGTCTGATCAGGAATCGCCTTTTGGAGACGTTGATGTTCCAGGTAGTCGTTATTTGTCTCATCGTCGACGTAGAACGGCTTTTTCGAGATGAAGGATGGAATGTACTCGTTGGGCGTTTTTGACGCCACATCCGCAGGCTTTCGCGACATGACTGGTAGGTTCAATCGGGAAGGCACGAGCTTTAATTAGGAAAGAAAGGGAAGTAAGTGAGAAAGTAGATCGAGTCACCTGTAGCTCTTGTCGTGAGATGAAGGAGTGAAGTTGCGATAGGCGTGGTGGGTGGAGAATTGATATGAATCACGTGACTAGGCGTTATCTCGCGTCGTCATGGACTTAAGATCGGTCGCGTTTCTCAACTATTTTTTACTGAGATGCCAAACAGGACACACATGCAATAAGCGGTGCGTGAACCATTTATCCTTCGCAATGTTGCTGTGGCTTCTGGTTGCCACACACCAGAGCGATGGAGCCATTCCGCGTGCGTCTCAACTGTATCGATCATTACCAGGCGACCGCGTCGGAGTTGGATCCTCCACTGCCTTTTCGTGATGAGGTCTCAGAGAAAGATTTTAAGCCCAAGGTGCCTGTCATTCGGATATTTGGAGCCACCGAGACTGGCCAAAGAGTTTGCGTACATGTCCATGGCGCGTTTCCATACCTCTACATTGAATACAACGGATCCTTGGCGCCAGAAGATGGTTAGTGATAGCCATATTCATGATTTGATGAGTTGACTTACCAAATTGTAGTAAACTCGGCAATTAGAACTCTTCACCTCTCAATTGATCATGCTCTGGCGGTCAGTTTTCGCCGAAATGCATATGACCGGAGGACAGCGTTTGTGGCGCACATCACCTTGGTGAAAGGAGTCCCGTTCTACGGATACCATGTGGGATGGCGGTTCTTCTTCAAAATTTACCTCTTAAACCCCTTCCATACAACTCGCCTGGTTGATCTTCTGCACCAGGGAGCTGTGATGAAACGTCCGCTTCAACCCTACGAGGCACATGTGCAATACATCCCGCAATGGATGTGTGACTACAACTTATACGGATGTGCAACCATGAACTGTAGTCAAATCAAGTTCCGAGCACCGGTGCCTGAGTATTTCGAGCTCAGCAACCTAGCCCATCGCTGGCACGATCGTTCAATCCCACCCGAGAGCATACTCGATCACCCTGCATTACAGAAGCAAAGCAATTGCGCGTTGGAGGTTGATATCTGTGTTCAAGATATCCTAAACCGCCTTGATGTAAAGGAACGACCTTTACACCATGATTTCACTGAGCTTTTGAAACCTGTCGCGGTTAACGAGCGGCTCGTTCCTAGCATGGCTGGACTGTGGCAGGATGAAACTCGCAGACGTAAAAAGAGGATGGGCATTATTGATCCCGGAAGCACCCCGTTTAGACCCGAGGAATTGGTTTCAATGTCTGCGGATCCAAGAGATCAGTCGAGAAGTGGTTGGATACACGAGGAAGAATTTCGTGAGATGGCTGCTCAACTTGCTGCTAATGATAAACATCAAGATGGCAACAACGATACGTCATTTGGGACATTCTTGGATACCGACGATCTAGCCAAAAATGTCAAGACTGCGTTGGATAGTGTTGAGGACTTCTTTCCTGACAAAATCAGTACTTTGGCCTTTGATAGCAGCCTTTCCCAACAATCAGGCGGGCGAAAAGCACCGGAAATCTCGGTTGATGAGAGTCTCGCTTTGTCCTCTCAAAATGACGGACAGTATTACTCAGATTCTGATCAAGGAGGGAACCTATTGGAAGGGAGAACCGAACAGGATCCTGAAGCGAAAGAGGACCTGCTGGGCGAGAGCTTTTATGATGAGGTCTTTGACGAAATGCCCTTTTCAGATGTGGCTGCACCTGCGGAGCCTGCTGAAACCAGCAACCCCAAAGTAACTATGGATGGTGTCTACAAGGAAGGAATTTCTGTAGCCCAAGAAAAAAGGCCCAGAGTCCTGAGTCAAAGCAGAAGTGTAGCCCCTAAAAGACAACACTTCGAAACTCTCGATTCCCCCCATTCGCCTACCAAAAGACCTAGACATATGGCCAAACACGGTTTGTCCGACGGGCCATTGGAATCACACAACACGCGGAAGCACCAGCAAGATGACAAACAGAAAAACGTCTCCTTTGATAGCAAGTTGGATTCGCACGCGGAAACCCCGTCATCAGAACCAAAATCATCTTCCTCACAGAGGACAGTCCGTCCAAAGGCGCATAGTTACACCAGCGGTTTGAAATTCCCGGTAGTCAAGGACCCCAGTGATCCTTTGACCATTTTGCGCTACAGCCAAGATGAGGCAAATTCTTCAAGAAAAGACCTCGAATCATCCCAAGACCTCTTTTCTTTCCCTTCCGGATCCGCCACGGAATTGTCAGGCGAAACTAGTGAAACTCAGAGATCCTCAGAGTTACAGTCTGCAACAGTGATGTGTCCGGTCTCTCTCGATCCGCATCTCGCCGAAACCATGAAAAACTGTCGTCAATCATTCAATTTCACGCCAAACCGGTCATTACGTTTCTTCAAATTTGCTAGCCCAACTTCCACCGAAGTCAGTTCGACATTAAATGAACATGGGCGTCCTTCTGTTGTATACCAAAAAGCATTTTACAGTGATGAAATGGATGTGCCTGAACGACCAAGAGAATATGGTGGCAGAGAATTTCGGCTAGAGAGCAACACAATTCACTATCTACCCGATTTTGACCCAACGGCAGAGGGACCTGCAATGTTTGGTGAGCAGATACCAGCAACACACGACCGAGATCAGCAAGGAAAGGTTGATCAGCAACTCCGAGAAAGGTGTACCGCTAGGGTCTGGGAGTTTGCACCTGTTCCGCCAAGTCGGTCGGAGGTCCTACAGTGGTTTGAAGAGTTGGAGGCCTCGCAAGAACTTAACCAAAAAGCAGCCCAAACCGTACCTGCTCAAATGAAATCAGACCACCTCTCGCAGATCGAGGGCCCCACACAGAAGAACGCACATGGCTTCAAATACTCACAGCATGGAGTGTCCACTAGCGTGGAACATCAAGCTCAGCACATGAGCACAATGAGCTTAGAAGTGCATGTGAACACGCGCGGAACTCTCATGGCCAACCCCGAAGAGGACGAGATCACTTCCTTCTTCTGGTGCATCCAATCCGAAGATGAGGATCTTGAAGTCAATAGTCATCTTCCAGGAGTTCATGTTGGGATGGTTTACCACGGCGAAGGCGAGAGGCCGGAAGCCAAAATTTCCAAGGCATTGACAATTGATGTCGAGTGCGAGCCAACGGAACTGGACCTGATAAACCGACTCATAGACATTGTCCGGTACCATGATCCAGATATAATCGCGGGCTACGAGGTTCACAACGCTTCCTGGGGATACGTGATTGAGCGAGCGCGCAAGAAGTACGACTTTAACATCTGCGAGGAACTTTCAAGAACCAAATCCCAGTCTAATGGACGATTCGGCAAAGAGACAGATCAGTGGGGGCACAACCACTCATCATCCGTTCGCATCACTGGGCGACACATCTTCAATATCTGGCGCGCTATGAAGGGCGAGCTGAATTTGCTCCAGTACACTATGGAGAACGTCGTCTTCCATGTCTTGCATCGCCGAATTCCTCACTATTCCCCCAAAGACCTGACGAAATGGCACCAAAGCGGCAAACCTCGCAATCTCCTCAAAGTCGTGGAATATTTTACCTCTCGTGTACAAATGAATCTGGAAATTCTCGAGGCCAATGAATTGGCACCAAGGACAAGTGAGCAGGCGAGATTGCTGGGTATTGATTTTGCCTCTGTGATTTCCCGGGGATCCCAGTTCAAAGTGGAGTCTCTGATGTTCCGAATTGCGAAGCCAGAGAACTTCCTGCTCGTCTCACCAAGCAGAAAGCAGGTCGGACAGCAGAATGCATTAGAATGCTTGCCTCTGGTCATGGAACCACAAAGTGACTTCTACACTAGCCCACTTCTGGTGCTTGATTTCCAGTCACTGTACCCGAGTGTCATGATCGCGTACAACTACTGCTACTCAACCTTCCTAGGCAGAGCAATGCACTGGCGTGGACGTGATAAAATGGGGTTCATGGATTACAAGCGCCAGCCCAGACTGCTCGAGTTACTAAAAGACAAGATCAACATCTCTCCAAATGGCATGATGTATGCGAAGCAGGAAGTACGCCAGTCGCTGCTAGCCAAGATGCTTTCCGAGATTCTCGAAACCCGCGTGATGGTCAAAAACGGCATGAAAGTCGACAAAGACGACAAGATCTTACAGCGACTTCTGAACAACAGACAGCTGGCGCTCAAACTGATTGCGAATGTCACATACGGCTACACATCCGCCTCATTCTCAGGGCGAATGCCCTGTTCCGAAATCGCCGACAGCATCGTCCAAACCGGACGCGAAACCCTCGAAAAAGCCATTGCCTTCATCCACTCCATCGACCGCTGGGGCGCCGAAGTCGTCTACGGCGATACAGACAGTCTATTCGTCTACCTAAAAGGCCGCACGCGCGACCAAGCCTTCGACATTGGCGAAGAAATCGCCCAAGCAGTAACAGACCTGAACCCACGTCCGATAAAACTAAAATTCGAAAAAGTCTACCACCCCTGCGTTCTGCTCGCGAAGAAACGCTATGTAGGCTTTAAATACGAGCACCGCGACCAAAAAGAGCCCGAATTCGACGCAAAGGGCATCGAAACCGTTCGTCGAGACGGTACACCCGCCGAACAAAAAATCGAAGAAAAAGCCCTAAAAACACTCTTCCGCACTGCAGACCTGTCCCGAGTGAAATCCTACTTCCAGCGCCAATGCGCAAAAATCATGCAAGGCCGCATCTCCATTCAAGATTTCTGCTTCGCCCGCGAAGTACGGCTGGGAACGTACTCCGAGCGCAGTCTACCCGCCGGTGCGATGATAAGCACAAAGCGCATGATGGAGGATCCACGCTCAGAGCCACAGACCGGCGAGCGTGTGCCGTACGTTGTTGTCACCGGTGCGCCTGGCTCGAAGCTTGTTGATCGGTGTGTTTCACCACAGACGCTTCTGCATGATGCGCAGCTTGAGATTGATGCGGAGTACTATATCACAAAGAATATTATTCCGCCGCTTGAGAGGATTTTCAATCTTGTCGGTGCGAATGTTCGTCAGTGGTACGATGAGATGCCGAAGGTGCAACGGATTCGGCGGGTTGAGGGGTCGGCGGTTGCGAGGCCGAATTCTCGTGCTGGTGGGGTTAGTAGGAAGACTCTTGAGTCTTATATGCGGTCGTCTTCGTGTGTTGTCTGTCGGTCGAGATTGTCTGATGCTGCTGTGCCTGTTTGTGGGGATTGTCTGCAGAAGCCGCATCTTACATTGCTTGATGTTGTTTCGCGGCTGCAGAAGGCAGAAAAGAGGGTTGTTGATTTGGAAGCTATTTGTCGTTCTTGTATGGGTGTTTCTCCTGGTGATGAGGTTAGCTGTGATAGTTTGGATTGCTCTATCTTTTACTCGAGGACTAGAGATGCTGCTAATTGGAGACACTCCAGGGCTGTGTTGGAGCCTGTGGTTGAATTACTGGAACGGAAGGGGGATGAAGGATTGGATTGGTAACCTTTTGGATACATGATGTTTGAGGAGTTTTGGATTGGATATACCCCACAGACTAATAGACTCTGTTAATGTTTAGGTACAAATTGGATAAACAAATTTGAGCGTCCAGTTTCATTCGCATCTGCAAGCCCACCTAACCTCATTTTTTGGCTTTTTTTTTCTTCTCGTGAGCGAAATATCAGCTGTTGATCATGTTGATCAAAGTATCCAGCGCTGAAGGCTGGACATCGCCCTCCGTTTCAACAATATCCTCCGTTACAGCCTCCTTATCAACCTTCTCTTCGGCTTTAGCAGCGCCTATGCTCACGCCACCCTCCTTTTCATCATCCTCGTCGAAGCACTCACCCTCATTCATGTCTTCGGGGTTCGGCAAGGGTTTGGTCTTGTCAATGCGTCGACGAGCAATGAGTTCTTGACCTGGGGGCGCGGAGCTAGAGCCCGCCTCAGCATTTGGCTTCACATCCTCATCCATATCTTCAACAATCTTGAGAATTTGCTTATGAGTAAAGACTAGGCCATCGCCGATGGGCTTTGTATAATCGCCAACCCCTTGTCCCTCCGAGACCAGAGCCTGTCGCGCCCGGCCCGTTGCAATATCACCGAGGACGTCGGGGAAAATCCAAGGGAAGCTAATGAGCGGAAGCTCAGTGGTGTTCACTTCAACAATGGAAAGATCTTCTCTCTGTAGTGCCTCTTTGCGTCGAGCTTCAAGGGCTGCAGCTACCTGCTCCTGGGTAACACGGTACATGGCAATGACCAAGGCAGGGATATTTCCTCCCTGACGGCCGACTTTGTCGTAACACTGGTGGCGGAATCCACGGCGGAGTGTACCCACGATTCTGCCTAGGTCTTCCTGCATCTTGTAGTCTTTGATCACGAAACCGTGGCGGAGTACAAAGGTTGACCACACCTCAAACTCAGTGTTGATCTCATACTGAGCCATGATTTGTCGCATGTTCATGTCGAATTCCGCCTTGAGCTTGCGGGCGTATTCCATGTAGGTCTCACTTGCTGGAGCCAGCGGGGATTCCAGGATGCGAGAGTCGAAGGGCTTCTCTAGCTTGGGGACGAAGTCAGGAGTTACCACTGCGTCGTACAGTTGACCGAGAATTTTGGTCGACTTGTAAATGCTGGATGGTCTCTTGAATCGCTTCTCCATGAAATGGGGCCAGAACTTGGGATCCAAAGAGCGGGCCATTCTCGCATGCGCACCGCTCTTGTTATAGTCAACTGCATCAGAATGAAGCTGAGCAAGACGAATGCACTTTTCTTCCCACACGCCCTTCGGGAGTCTATCAGCCCAGGCTAAATGGGCATGTGCAATTCGAGGAAGGCAGTCATTCTTCATATAGGTGACGAAGAATGAAGTGACTTCGTCAACTGTCACATCATGGTCAAGGTCTGGGGCTTTGGAGCCCTTGTAGTCCATGCATTCGACGAACCATCTCGCAGGAATCAGATCGGGATCCCAAATAACGAGGTAGTCATCACCATCAAGATCACCCCCAGAGCACATGCTCGCAATGTCCTGGTCGCCGGTTTGAGGAAGCACAACCACGTCCCGGAGTCCTCGCAGCTCCGGTCTGTTTACCGCTCGAACCACGCGAATATCTCCAGGGTGAAGCGAAGGGTTGCGGGCGAGAATACAGAGACCTTCAACGACTTCGTACTCACCAGCCCCATCTAGCCGGCATATCTGGACAAAGATTTCGGGGAGAGCAGCCAGTTTCTCTGCGTAGGAGGCTCTTCTGTGCGGCAATGCGTTCTTAAAGTAGCCCTTTAAAACTCCTGTTTCATCCATGACACCGAGAAGGTTGGCCCCTTGGTCTATGGCAATCTTTGCTTTCTCCTTGAGATGCTTCAGATGCCAGGACTTCCAGAGCTCAAGCATGGTATTGGCAAACGGCTCCTCATTTTTTCGGAAGCCATCAGATACCATCTGAGCCAAGGCTAGGGTCGTTTGGTTTGGGTCGATGTACTTTTGGAGAAGGTTGGTTGCTTTCGAATCATTGCACATGGCTCGATGGAAGCTACCCAGCATGCTGTTGAGTTTGCTATGGAAGACTTTATCCTGGACACCCAGAGCAGAAAGCACGAGAATCAACTGGCGGTTCAAAGTCGCAAGAGAATACTGGGACCAACGAATGATCTCCAAACCGGCTTGATTGGTTTCGAACTTTTGCTGACTTGGTCGAATGTGTACCTCCTGAGGCACAGGATCTGGAGAGACGACCAGCATGCCTTTAGCTCCGCCAAGACGAAACTGGAAAGCCGAAGGGGGTTCTCCAGTGAGGGTTTTAATGTTGTGCTGGGATGTGACCATCTGGGCAAGGAATTTGGAAATCTTTCCAATACCGTCTGAGAACGTGAAGCCGTTACGAACAATGTCAGCACACGGAGCAGTTTGAACCGAAGATCCAGTGAAAGCTCGAGTGGTCGAAAAGCATTGTCCCAGTCTTGCAGCATATTTGGCCACATTTCGAATATGGTTGAATTGGCCCATCCAGGCCCGGATGGTTGCCGCTGAGACACCGGCATCCGGTGAAAAGAAGTATGCGCCATGCTCACGGAATTGAGAGTTGCCGAATGCTAGGAACTCGTAGCGGCGGTCTCCAATGGTGATACCGTTGGCCAGTGTCCTTTTGACACGGGTGTAGATTTCATCATTGGAATCGCCTAGTGAGGAGTTGATACGGCCCTCAGTTCTCTCATCTGTAAATCGAACCCGAAGAAAGCGCCCAGGGGCACCTTTAGTGGACCATTCGCGCACAACTCGATTTGAGATATCCACTGTTGGGGTATTGTAGTAAATTGTAGTCGGAGTGACTCGTGCTGTGTGCATGAAGCAACAGTAACTCGGAATCTTCGAGTCAATCACTCCTTTGAAGAATTTGAGGTCAAGGATCTCCATAGGATTAAGGTACTGTTTTTTCTCAGTTGCAACGAACTCTAGCAATCTGGTAGCTTGATCATCACCGAGATTCTTCAGTCTTTCTACAAATTCCCGGGCCATGGTGAACTCAGATAGGTATCCATGGGACAAACAAACCTCTAGTTGATACCGTACCTTGAAGGGGAGGTGTAGATAGTTCTGATCTCCCAAATCTTGCAGTAATGCGGAAGCCTTGTTGGACTTGGACTCAGAAAAGTCAATCCAATGCCACACTGGTACCGGTCGGTCTGGTTTCTCGACAAAGTGACTCCCATCTTTGATGGAGATGTTGTAGTCCTTGAAAATATCACCGACAAGCATCAAATAGTGACTGGTATCCTCGACACGGCGCGTATTGGGGTCCACGTCGGGTGCGAATGAGATCCTGAACATCTTCCATCGCCCTAGCACGAAATATTGGTAAGCGTACGCAATTATAATGGATGATGACGCTTACCCAAGTCAATGATGTGTCCCGTCTTTTTCAAACTTGTGGAGAGATTCTTTAGCGAGTTCGGGTTATGTGTGACGGAGGTCTGTCGATACCAACTATCCTCTTCTCTCCAGCTCAACGGCTCTTTCACTGTAGACTGAATGTCTTTGGCTTTTCGGTGCCAGATTGCGGCGGAGTCTAGGACGATCAAAAAGGAGTGTTCTCTTGTCGCTTTGTCGTATTGTTGGTAAATGTGGGTTAGTTGGAGAAATGTGATTTTGACACGATAGTCATGCTGCGTTACATCTGCAGTCTCCGACCCCCGAATGCCTACTTTGAAGTACAGGAGCAAGCACTTGCGCATGACATCCACAACACATCTGGGGAATGCTAAGTTGGTAAAGCTTTGCATAGAGTGAACAATGGACGGACCTAGCAGGACACCGATGTCGACTTGTACAGTTTTCAATTCCTTCAAAATAGCCATCAATATTTGAAAGTAGCCTCCTAGACATACATTCACTCACCAGTTCACTCGGGAGTCGAATATCTGGGCGGACTGGGCTTGGGATGGTCCCGTTCGAGTCACCACAGCAGATAGAGAGCGATATCACTGTAACACGGCCACTCCGGAGCTTCACGCCAAAAGAGCCGGTTTCCCAAAACTCTTCGTTTGGAGGGGGCCTATTCATTGTCAGCAAAATTTGTCTAAGCAACATGGCGGAGTGACAGAATGCCCACTTGAAACGAATGCGTCCTTTAGAATCAGGACGTCCTGATGCGTCCTCCCAAACGTCGATTGAAATCAGATTCCCATACTTGTTGAAAGCGTCGTAGATATCGTGGGTGTTCATCTCTCTTGGGATGTTCAACAGGTCGACCGCACAAGTCTTCCATGATCTCCAGGTGACCCAGTCTCGGACTGGCAAGGTATGATGAGGGCCAGGGGGGTCGGGGGAAACCAACCTCGGGTGGTTGGGCTTGGAGTGTTTCGTGTTGGGGATTTCTGGGCCTGCCATTTTATAGCTGATTTTGATAGAAGAAAGCAGTCAGTCACGAAGAAGCCAAGAAGAAGAAGAAGAAAGGCTGATGTGAAGGATGGGAATATATAGGAAGGAAGGAACCTCCAAGTTGGAAGGAAGGACACAAATACATGTAAGCACAGCATTAAAGTCTAAGAACAAAACAAGTGACGAGGGGAGACTGAAAGACTACATACAAGGAAAGAACGATGGAACGATGCTCTAAGAGTCTACATGGAACATCAGAAGGCACAAAAAAAGCGTTTAATAGAAAGAAAGTCTTTCTTAGAGTGTAGCAGCCTTCGGGGTGAGAGAACTGACTATCTGATGGGATATCAAATGAATGAGAGGCATGGAATCTGAGAGTTCACCAGATCAGTTTGAATTTAGTGGAGTGAGAATGAGCAGTCTTAGATTCATCTAACTTGTACTTACAGATTAGACTTGCTTAGACTATCCCTGTCCCATTCTTCTTTTCAAGGATGAGGCGAAAGTGAGTAATCTCGCACTATATAGCTCGATTGGTCGATCCACCTGCTCTTCGAGGCAAATCGGACCTATCCGGCCAAATTGGTAGTCCTATGTTCATCAACAATGAAACTGACGTCTTGATGAGGGATATCTTACTTACTGCCTTTAGAAAGCCGAAGAGGCAATGAAGCTAAAAACGGGTATTATTTGCTTACACATTTAGAAAGCCCGGGGTTGGCAAATGCCAGGTAAGACAAGTGAAAAGCAGTATGGATTTCCTCTGCTTAGGAGTATATGAGCGAATAGATCACCACCCACGTTGAAAATACTAAAACAGCGTATAATCCGAAGAGAAATGGAATGAAGGGCCACACTCCAAAGATTTAAACAATTGACTTAGCATGGTGGTAGATAAAGCAGCGGGCAGTGGTGCCAGCAATGACGCATTAAAAGAAACTAAGACTAACGTTAAGGCAATTGAGGGTTTTTGTGGATTATTGATGGCGTGTAAATGTAGATACTGATAAAAACGTTGGAAAGCAACAGACGGGATGGCCATGATGCAATTGTTCAAGACATATGTACCTTTGGGCTAGTTACACAACTCCACGACCACTTAGGCAACATTCTCACCGCGGGGGTATCTGATCCGTTGACCCAGTAAAAGCAGTGCTCGAAAAGAGAAAGTCTTTGGAAAACTCAAGATCCATATCCAAATCTAGACTATGAAGTCGGTCGCCCTCCAAGTTACCCGGGACCTGCGTCTCCTGGAAAGAATCATCCACCTGATTGCGTTTTGATGCACTGCTTGAATGTAATTTTGTCGGGCTGTTGTGGTCAGCCTCTGCCAGTGGCTTTCTCACCGAGCGAGACATACCGCTGGCTAGCGGCGGGCTTTTCGTCTTGGGAGCTGCAGCTGCGGGGGTGTTCAAATCATAAGGCAGGTTTGTTGATTTACGATTCCCTCTTGGTCGTTTTGGGGTAGGTCCGTTGAAGTTGGAGGTCATGGATTCAAAGGTCTGTGCGAGCTGTACGTCATCTTCATCATCGCTTATGGTTTGAGGGACCCTTGCGGCTGGAGTGGCGTTGACAGAGGACCTGGTTCGCTGATGTCTTGGAGAGGCGTTTGACTCAGGGGTATTGGCAGAGAAGCCCATCACGCCCATTAGACGGCCGATGTGTTGTTGTGCCTCGGAGAATTCACGGGCCTTGGCCGCACGTTCGTCTCGTAAGGCTTGCACCTAGACTTAACGTTAGAGTGTCCAGGTTTTGCATATATGAGTAGTATTGACTACCTTTCTCTCCAAGTGTTGGATCCGTTTGGCTTTCGATTGGGCATCCCTGGAAGCATCAAGAGCGGCAGCTTGCATAGCTGCATGCAATCGCCGATTTTCTGTCTCATGTTTTGCTATCTGTTTTGAAACATTATAAGTTTCGACCACACATAGGTTTGCTGCATAGACATACCTCGGATGTGGCCCGAGAAGCTTCGGCTTCACGGTCATGTTTCAGTTTTTCAATCTCACTCCGCGACTTTTCCTCGGATTCTTCCAATGTAGAACAGAGCCTCTCAACTTCAATATTCTGTTGTGCAACCTTGAAAAAGTCAGTATAAACTTATCGAATTGATGACAAAAACGATAGCCAAAGTCTTACCGATGTTTCCATGGATCCCAGTTCCTTTCTCAACTCTTCCTCCTGGGCCAGGAGGAGGCTCAATTTATCTTCTTTCTCATCGGCATGAAGTCTGGTTTGTTTCAACTCCTCTGTAACACTAGCAAGTTCTTGCTCCAGAGAGCCAGAGAGCTTGGATAAAGTGGCCTTTTCGCTTGACATTTGATCAAAACTATGGCGCGCCTGCTCATTTTTCATTTGCAATCTGCACATCTCCTCCTGAAGATCTTCCAGTTGATCATCCTTTCCAGTTAAATTTGCGATCATCTCCAATTCCTTAGAGCGAGCCTTTTCCTTTTCGACGAAAAGTGCGTTCTCGGAACTCCGTTGCTGCCGCTGAAGCTCCTCGCGTGCAGACTTGAGCGACCTAGTCAGCTCATCGGTATATGCGTATTGACCTTGAAGGAGTTGTTCAAGTCGTGTGTTTTCGTTGTTAAGTTGAACAAAAGATTCGTGAGAGTTCCTTAACTTAGTTTGAATCTCTGTATTTTTGGCTGTCAGTTGTTCGTTCAACTCTTCATTTTTCCTTCGCAGTTGCTCGTTTTCGCTCGCATATAAGTCCCGCTCTTCCTCGACAGCTCGTAGGGGTCCTTCAACATCGTGACATCGATGCTCGAGGACAAAGCACGTGTCCTCGATCTTTCTCATCAAACTGTCGTGAGAGGCCTGGGCATTCTGCATGAAGAGTTCGGTAACTCCCGAGCGCCAATTGCGGTTTATCTGAGTTGACGAGAAGTCATGCCTGTCGCGCAAGGCAATGGAGCCACGGAAGGCTTTGGGAGTTGTTGTCGAGAAGGCACAGGTGAGGCTCGGCATTGATTGCTCCACTCGTCCCATAAAGGAGTTCATGATAATGTCGCTTCCGTTTTGCGCCGAAGCCCCGTTGTAAAGTCGTAATAGGGATAGAAACAGTCTGTTTTGCTTTGTGGATAGCTCGGACGCACAACATGCTCGACCACTGCATTGGCTTTCGCTTGGCTGTCGGGGAAAGTATTCAACCACTTCCCCAAGCACTTCCCTCAAAGGGAGCATGGAGTTGTTGAGACTGGAGAGCATGATCTCGGCATGTACCTCTTGCACACCAGCCAATACCAAGTGTGCCAAGTGCAGTGTCGCCATCTCTCTAATCCTCGACCATTTACTACCTCTTAAGACATCAAAAGTAAAGGCCAAAAGTTGACGAGTGGCAGCTTCTCCAGATTCCTATTTATGTTAGCTGTCAAAGGTTGCTCATGGACAGGAGTGCTTATACTCACAGCTAAAGATTTTGCGAGGCGTGGAATTAGTTGATGGGGTATATTTTCCATGGCCTCTTGGCTATGCTTGGACAAAAGGGCCTTTATTCCAAGTTCCCGCAGCTGGAACGGTAACGAAAGTGCCGGGAGAAGTGTGAGCAAAAAGAAGATTGCCTATTATCAAGTGATTAAAATTTTGACTCGACGCACGATCAGCCATGACTAACCATCGTTTGTGTTTGACCATAAAGACCATCTCTGACAGCCTTCTCGCACAGCTTAGCAATTTTAGGACTATTACCTGCCATCCAAGCCTGTTTCTGCTCAGGCTCAATTGCGTCAGCGATGCAAATAGCCAGCCGGATGCTCTCAGCTGCGTCAGGTGATGCCAGATTGCAACTGGATGAGCAAGCTAGTATAACACGCAAGACGACCAAGTCGAGTGTTTTGAGACCCCGTTTCTGGCCAAAGAAATGCTTGATGTTAAGGAGCCATGGGATATCTGATCCGTGTTGATTTTGAGATGTTGTACTTAGTGCCGTCGCAATCTGCGCAAAGGTTGCTAGACACAGGAGGTTGCCCATATGATCGTCGAGATTGCGCAGTGTCTTGGTGAACTCTAGCTGTAGGTTGGACATGATCTCGGACGGAATGTCATTCAAGATCCTTGGCGAGCCTTTGAGTCCTGAGATGAGTGCGTGGATAGGTGTTACAGTCTCAACACAGGGATTCTCTGCCATCATGCCGACCAGCTTTGTGATGAAGGGGGCAATCCTAGCTGGCGGCACAACACCCGCTGGCAGGGGCGATGAGAATAATGCGATACATGCCGGAAAATACTGAAATAGTTAGCTGATGCCCTCTAGCCAGGGTCTATTAGCTTCGAGGAGTGAATCTCACCTCAGCCCCATTAGTGTCCACGGCCTTTTCTAAAAAGGCATCCAAAATCACCGGTTGTCGCTCGAGCAGCGCATCTCTAAAGGACGATGCAGATGCTAAAACATGTCAGACTCAAGTCCCAACAAGGCTTTTAATGAGCACAAACCGAATGCAGTGATCAGAGGCAGAGCGACGCGTGATCGCGATAAGGCTTCGACCAAAACATCAGCCAACAAGCCAACTTGGCAAGGCTTGCACAATGCCCAGGCGCCAATCGTCGAGGGACTGCTTTGATGCACCAGATCATGGAGGTCCTGGTATTACATTGTTAGCATGTACATGTATACTCCGATGCCAGTCCTGATCGACTTACCTGTAATGAAGGTACGTAAGGTGCGGTGACCAGGCGTTCCACCTCGCACACTATTTGAGCGAGTTGCTCTGCCATTACTTTGAAATTTGCATGTATGTCAAGTGGATTTGGTGCTTAGTACGGGCTTCATCTGACTTCCGAGGTTGATGTTGGTGTTGGGTGTACGAGGTTCTTTGCCCTCTCCGTTGCCCCGTCAACCGTTGACATCTTTATTTTTCTACTTTCCCTCTCGATTGTCGGTTATTTAAATAGCCTTCAAAGAGTATTAGAATATGAAAAGAAAATACAATGTAAATATATTAAGTTCTGCTTGTAACTCGTAGAAATAAGAGACAACCACCGGATTACGGCTACGGCCAGTGCACACAGTAAATCCTGACCGCCCATTTCACCGCCAACATTTTATTGCCTACTCCTTACCTACTACATAGTATGTACTCTGTACATAACATATGAAGTACTAATTACTCTATTTCTATTCTATGCATAGAGAATGGCTATCAAGAATTGACCTTCAACTTCAATATCTGACTTTGATATTGGTGTATTCAGTAGGAACACATACAAACTATTCTGCCAGCAGAATCGGAACTGGCGGTAACTGCCGCAGACCGGAGTTCTCGCAAGTCTCCGTTTCTGTTCCTATTCGCCCTATTCGCCCCCACGCTCGGCTTCTCCACATCTTGGTAATGGCAGGCCAAGAGTGGGATTGTAGTGGTTGTGTATAGTGAAATTATAGTGGATTATGGCATTATAAAGGACCAAACGACGTCTCTCGGCCGAAGTCCGATGTCAAGGTACAAAAGCCCGGTCACATCATGCTGGCATTATCGAATCATTTCTCCTTTTTTAAAAACATAACTCAATTCTAATCTCAACATAATTCTTGTTCACGATGCGACCGGTCCTCCGGGTCTCACGAGCACTACCGGCTCAGGTTTCTCGACCCCAGATATCGCGTACTATTCTGGCTCGCGGTGCTAGATTAAACAGTTCCGATGCCGGAAAAACAGAGAACACAAAAGAGGGCAATTCCTCATCTACAAACGCTCCCCCCTTGCCCTTTTGGACCCCGGTCAAGGCTCTACTTGTCTCCGCATTTGCTGCGGGGTTAGGCTATGGCGTCTCCTCATATACCCAGCCACCGGCACAGGCATCTAAGAAGCCACAGTATGGCTCAGCAAAGGACTTTGAAAAGGTAGATCCCTCAATTGCAGCATAATCTCACACCAGTCCCGGGCCATCCAAACTAACAACTTCGCCCAGGCCATCAACGAGCTAAGAACAAAGCTCGGCAAAGACACAGTCAGCACCGAAGAAGACGAACTTCACCAGCACGGCTTCTCAGAATGGTCCAGCCTAAACGCTGACCGTCTGCCGGTCGCAATCGCATACCCCAAGACCACCCAAGAAGTCTCCGAGATCGCCAAGGTATGCAACAAATACCGAATGCCCATGATTCCCTACTCAGGAGGATCGAGTCTGGAAGCCAATTTCTCCGCCCCGCACGGCGGCATGACAATCGACTTTGCGTTCATGAACAAAGTCCTAGAAATCCACCCAGACGACATGGACATCGTTGTGCAGCCCTCCATCCAGTGGATGGATCTGAATGAGCAGATTAAGGAAACAGGCATGTTCTTCCCCGTCGACCCAGGCCCATCCGCCATGATCGGCGGTATGGTCGGCACAAACTGCAGTGGTACCAATGCCGTCCGCTACGGTACCATGAAGGACTGGGTGATTAACCTCACGGTCGTCTTGGCTGATGGCCGCATCATCAAAACCCGCAGACGTCCCCGCAAGACTTCCGCCGGTTACAACCTCACGGGCATGTTTGTTGGCTCAGAGGGTACGCTCGGTATCGTCACTGAGGCTACGTTGAAGCTCGCCCCGCTCCCTGAACAGACTCGCGTTGGCGTCGTTGCGTTCCCGACTATCCGTGATGCGGCCTCGACCGCTATGCAGGTCATTAAGAAGGGTGTCTCTGTGCAGTGCATGGAGATCATGGATGATGTTCAAATGGACGTTATTAATCGCGCGGGAGGAACTGGCCGTGAATGGAAGGTCTCTCCTACGCTGTTCTTCAAGTTCTCTGGAACTGTCGCCGGTGTCGCAGATAGTATCGATCTGACGACGAAGCTCGCTCAGAGTAACAATGCGCAGTCTTTTGAATTTGCTCGCGATGACCGTGAAGCGCATGATCTGTGGTCGGCGCGAAAGCAGTCACTGTGGAGTATGCTGGCGTTGCGCAAGGAGGGGTCGGAGGTCTGGTCGACTGATGTGGCTGTTCCCATTTCTCGACTACCTGATATCATTGGTATGGCCTCCTGAAGACTTCTTTGTTACATATGTACTAACTTCTACTAGAAACCTCTAAGAAAGAATTGGTCGAGCTAGGACTTTTCGCCAGTATCCTTGGCCACATTGGCGATGGAAACTTCCATGCTAGCATTATGTATGACCGCACCAACCCCGCTGAGCGGGAGCGTGTCGAGAAAGTAGTGTACGATATGGTTGATCGTGGGTTGGAAATGGAGGGCTCATGCACAGTAAGTCGTTCCTCTTGGAGATACCAAAATATCAGCTAATTCAGTACTACAGGGCGAGCACGGCATTGGACTGGGCAAGAAAGGATCTTTGAAGAAGGAAGTTGGACCGGATACAGTTAATGTCATGCGCAGTATCAAGCGTTCACTGGATCCGAACTGGCTGCTGAACCCTGGCAAGATCTTCGACTACGACGACGAGACTCCCGGCCCGGGACATTGATTTTGATTTAGCATTTAGCATTTTATATATCATAGAAGATTAAACCTTTAGGCTTTCTAGTGAAATGGTGCGAATACTTGAATTTTAAAGACGTTTGCTACGCATAGACGAATAAGCACCCCGTGTCCAGGTCTAGATGGTATACCGAACTTTCCCCTGTCCGTAACAAGAAATAATACGTCGGTCCAGGGAGCAGAGAGTGAGGGTCTGAGCGGGAATAACATCCAGCTTGGAATAGTCCACTTGGACTCTTGACTTAATCATGTACGGTGATATGATATTCGAATTCAGTTATGCCTTCACGCTCTTGCTGATTCCCGGATAATAAATCCGGTCGTGAGTCCTGATTGGATAGGTCATGACGGCCCCGTTTTTCAGATCGCTTCCTAGACTGCCCAGGTGGTACGCGTATCACAGTCAAAAACTGCGCTAAGGGCGTGCATTAGTCCTTCTCAATTTATTGTTCTAGCCGTGTTGTTTGTTCAGGGCCCAAAACCTGAAAGTATCGCTCGAAGAGAGCCGCACTCCACTGACAGCCAGTGCCTGAGCTCGGTATGTCTGTAGGTTCAGTGGCTGGTTCCATGGGAGATGAACTGTCGATAGCTGTCGGGGCCGCCGCAGCAGCATTCGCCAACGCCCACATACGGGGAACATGGTCTTGAACTTCTGATTGAATGGTTGGTACCTGAGAACGGCAGTTTGGGGCTATGGGTTCCAGCTCGCCTAGGGAAGAACGGGAAGAACTAATATCTTCTCTCTGGCGCTTTAATGTCCCCAGAGCAAGCTGCTGTGGTGATTCTGTATCCATGGTGTTTGATTCTTCAAATCCGCTGTCATCATCTGGCGAAGCTCCCCATTGTGATGGGTTAATCTGAACCATGTCCCGAGAAAATAGAGCCTTGATGTGGAGCTCTTCAATATTCTTCCAGCGGCGATCACATCGGGCATCACCATCCGTCTTCAAGTGCTCGTATGTCTCATTGATAGCTTGCCACGCCAAATCCAACACCTCCCCTTTCGGCGACAGAGAAAGATTGATGAGCAGACATGTCAAGGCATCCCACTCGATGTGGTTTTGGAAAATCCAGAGCCACTGACTGCCCTTTTCATGGTGTTTCAAAGCCGCAGTGTACTGCAGAATTTCTATGCAAACCTTTCGGAATTTGACATGCGTGAGCATAGACTGGTCTTGTCTCGCCCTTGGTTTGATCACTGCCAGCTCGAGCTTTGCGAGTGTCAGATTGCTGGAGACAGTTGTAAAATAGTCTAGCGCAATACTTTGATCTAAATGCGATAAATATTGCTGTTCCACTTTCCCCTTGAAGAGATCTATCGTAGTGCATTTCTGTGACGCTGATAAAACCGGGTAGCAGTTCTCTTCGCAAAACTGGTCAGAGAAGATAGTTCGGCGAGCAAAATTGCTGATCTCAGATCTTGTGAGGCTCAACACCATCTCTGTTTTCCCGCTGCAGTTTCGAGGTGGGTCCTTCATATCAGGGTCAAGATTTGCATCGGCCACATTGGAAGGGAGTCTTGTGTCGAACCATGACTTCAGAATACGCGGGTTTGTGCCACACTCCTCTGCGATATTGATATCGAGAATATAGATCTGCCACCAGAGTCGACGCCGCATTTCGACTTCAAAGGGTGATATTTCTGAAGCGGATGCATCGCGATGCAGGCCGATCTTGAGGGCAATTCCAATGGCATTCCCAAGAAACTTGCTAATGTCTAGCCCTTTATTGTAATGCCTGCTGCAAGCCTAAAGCAATTGTCAGCTAATATCAGACCTCTGCTTGTTTCAGTGTCACGTACGATGTATATGACAAAGCCTTGCAGGACAGTAATGTCTAATGACTTCAATAGATCGGCTTTTGCGAGAGCGCTTTCAACTCCGGTGCGATATCTTGAAATATTAGCAGGATAACTTATAGCTTGAATCCACATACATACCTATTTAGCACTTCGTGCTTGTCTTCGTCAAGCTCAACCTGACAATCTTCCACTGTCATTGTTGCCACAGCAGCATAACAAATGGCGAATATCAAACACTCCGTGGGTGCTCCAAGGGTCTCTCGAAACTGTGTGTTATTCAATATCTGTCTCTGGACCGTTGGTGCATGTATAATTTTGAGGATTGGCTCCACGTTCTCTAAGTACTTCTGCCATAGGAAAGATACCAGAACCCGGGGAGGGAAACGAGATTCAAGTACGGAAGTCGGGAGAGCTTTGAATAAGGATAAACTTTGATCTAGACTCATTTCATTATGTCTGTAGCTTTCATGAGGCTGCTGCACTGGGTCATAGCCATGACTTCCACCAACAGATGGTGACGAAAATTGAGCCTGCAAAAGCCCCTGAAGTTGAGAGACACTTTGCTCAAAAGAATCCATTGTACGCTCAATTCTTTCGATGCGGACTACCATATCATCGCCGGATTTATTGTTCCCAGTTATGACAGGTTCGGCTCTTGGTGGTGGGTAGCTGCATTGTATCTTGACTTTGACGCAGTACGAGCAAGGTAGGGACCTGTCACATTTGATTTTGCGTCGGCGACACTCAAGACAGGAGCGCACTGTGGTGCTAGGTGGATGGTGCATTGATTTGAAATTTTGCTCGGAGCCTCATAATGGCTCTAGTGGGGAATTGCGAGGCTGCAAGTCAACACAACATAAGCAACTTGAAGTTGATGATGCGAGGCTGAAAAATTATTGGTCAGAGCGGAGCGGCGGAGGCCCCAGTCCGCATTTCTAAGCGTCAGCTGCGCGGCCCGCCTGAGCTGACATTTCGGAGACGGAGTAGATCACATCATTATGTTATTTCTCTTAGGACAATTGCTTTAGAATAATTATAGGTGTTGTTTAATTGGTTGGAGCGGGGCAGCGGACAGAGGGTCCGCATTGTTGTGCTAGGTAGTATTTGCATACACAGCCTGATGTGAAATCAACATCAGATAGATATAGCGAAATAGGGCAGCTAAAATATATAAAGATGTCATTCCATCCTTGCTGTTGCACATTTCTCAGGCACGAAAGCACAAGTATTCTCATCCAAGATCAGTACTTCATCTACAATACAATAACCCGAAATGGCATCATATTTGAAGAACGTTGCAATCATTGGCGTACATCAATTCCATCCTCAAAACATACATGTCACCCCAGCTGACAACCTAGCAGGCTAGCGGCAGCATTGGCAAGATCATTCTTGATGGCCTTTCTGCATCTTCCCGGTTCGAAATTACCGTCATCTCCCGCAAGGAGAGCGAGGCAACTTTCCCATCTGGCGTGAATGTTCTCAAGTTCGACTACTCAGGCGAAGGTCTCGAGGCTGCATTCACGGGCAAAGACGTCGTCATTTCGGTGGTGGGTGCCACTGCATTTGGCGAACAGAAGAAGTTTGTTGATGCTGCCATCCGCGCAGGCGTCAAGCGTTTTATCCCATCTGAGTTCTCGATAAATAGCCAGAATGATGCTGTATTGCAATTGCTGCCACTATTCGGACAGAAGAAGGAACTCATCGAGTACCTCAAGAGTAAGGAGACCGACGGGTTGACCTGGACCGGTATTGCTGCTTCCGGTTTGTTTGACTGGGTAATTCTTCCATCGCGAATTGTAATTCTCGACCGTGAACTAATCAGTGAGTTTTGAATAGGGTCTTGCAAATGGCTTTTTGGAATTTGACATTGCCAGCCATACAGCTACTATCTGGGATGGGGGCAACAAGAGTTTCACCTTCACCAATGAGAAGGCCCTCGGCGAGGCTGTTGCTTCTGTTCTGGTGCATCCTGATGAAACCAAAAACCAGTTTCTGTTCATTGCCTCGGTTGAAACCACTCAGAAGGACATCCTTGCTACTTTAGAGGAGGAGTCAGGAGTGAAATGGACAGTAAATGAGACTACCACCGACATTCAAGTCACCGAAGCAGCCAAGAAACTTGCTGCTGGGGACTTTAGTGGTGCTTTTTCTCTAGTTCGAGCCACTGTGTATGGCAACACCCCGGGTCTCCATTCAAACTATGCCAAAGAGGAGAAGCTGGCAAACGATGTGTTGGGACTTCAATTGGAAACCGTCAGCAATGTCGTCAAGCGTGTGCTCAATAAATAGATCAAATTTTTAGCCATATCACAGACCACTTTTTGAGTGCCGTTGTCTTTTAACATCTTTTCCAACAACATATGACTGCCATAGAAAGAAATAATGCAAACAAGACAAATTCTGGGACATTAAACTTTGACTAAAGACCCACATATTTTGACCAATCGGGGAGTAGACATTTTGTCCGAACGTAGGACGCTGACTAGTCTGACTAATCGCGGGGCAAGGCAATTGGCTGAGAGCGATATCGCTGTCGCGGTGAAATGTTACAAGCCTTCAACCACATCACCAGCGAAGCGGTAAGTACAGTTGTATCTCATATTGATATTTTGCTATGAAAGTTTCCTGTAACTCTAAGCCATGTGATCTGTGAAGCATTGAAGTTAGCAGAGCCTCCTATATACTGCATGCGGGGCTCTCGAAACGCTTTGACTCATACAGGCCTCTGGTAATATGTGAACCAATTCAGCATGGAGCCGTTGTTCTTTTGTATATCTTTTGATTGATCGCGAGTTTTGACTTATTGGAACTTTTGGTTTGCTAACTCCCACAAGATTAATACCCGTTTTCATATAAAACTCAAAAGCAAGATGGCTACTGCATTCCCGAAGAAGAAGTGCGGTACGTTCTTGAAATTTTCAAGCTATCCTATCCATCGCTCAATGCTAACATTTTACAGGTGTTCTCGGTGCCACTGGCTCCGTGGGCCAGCGCTTCATCCTACTGCTGGCAGACCACCCCTTCCTTGAGCTCCAGGCTGTGGGTGCTTCTGAGCGCTCAGCCAACAAGAAGTACAAGGATGCCGTGAACTGGAAGCAGGCTTCTCCCATGTCTGAGAAGCTCAGCAACTTGGTCATGCGTGACTGCAAGCCCGAGCATTTCTCGGATTGTGACCTTGTCTTCTCTGGACTGAACAGCGATGTTGCTGGCGAGACAGGTATGTGGTATCAGATGTATCAAATTTCACATATTAGACGATGTACTGACACCTCCCCTAGAAATGGCGTTCATTAAGGCTGAGATCCCTGTGTTCTCAAACGCAAAGAACTTCCGCAAGGACCCCATTGTGCCTTTGGTGGTTCCTACTGTCAACCCCCAACATCTGGATCTGATTCCTCACCAGCGTGAGAAGTACGGTCTAAAGAAGGGCTTCCTGGTCTGCAACTCTAACTGTGCCGTCATTGGTATCGTCATTCCCTTCGCGGCTCTCCAGGCTAAGTTTGGCCCTGTTGAGGAAGTCGAGGTTTTCACCGAGCAGGCCGTCTCTGGAGCCGGCTACCCCGGTGTACCTACCATGGATATCCTCGACAACGTCATTCCCTACATCAGTGGAGAGGAGGACAAGCTCGAGAACGAAGCCCAAAAGATTCTGGGTTCTTTGAATGCCAGCGCTACCGGTTTCGACGAACAGACTGGTCTCCGCATCGGCGCCACTTGCACCCGTGTTGGTGTTACTGACGGCCACATGGCCTTCGTTTCCTTGCGCTTCAAGAACCGCCAGACCCCCACCGCCGAGCAGGTCAAGGAGGCGCTACGGGAGTACAAGTCCGAGGCACAGAAGTTGGGTGCTCCTTCGGCACCAGAGCCCGCTATTAAGGTGTTCGACGCGCCCGACCGTCCCCAGCCCCGCCTGGACCGTAACATCTCCGGTGGATATACAGTGAGTGTTGGCCGTGTTCGTGAGGGTGCCCCAGGCGGTCACTTTGATATCCGATTCGCTGCCCTCTCTCACAACACCGTCATTGGAGCCGCTGGATCATCCATCCTCAACGCCGAGGTTGCAGTTATCAAGGGCTACATTTAAGTCAGTTACGAAAAGTGAAATTATCAGCGCATGTCAAATAGATACAGGTTTTCGTACAAATGAATTAGATCTCATTGGTCTCGATTCTTAAAGGGGAAGTTCACGTGTTCACGGGTGGATCAGGGCCCCGAATGTAGATGACATAAGCAAGCGTTGAAAATCCACTAGTGGAGTCTGATTGGTCCGAGTGGAGAATAGGGCTCACAATCACCACACACTAAGCGAATTCCTTTCTGATTTGGATCACCACTTCGCGGCTTGAGCCTTCTCTTTCGACACTCCGACCACCTAACCTTCAGTCGACAAATCAGTCAAAATGCGCGGCCCGTAAGTTTCATGAGATCGCCTTCTACATCACTATTCTGCACACTGGCCTCGTCTATCTGCCAGATTGCGAGTTCAGCCAGTCGCTGCGAGAGTGATCGAAAATTTCTCGATTCGGAACACCATCACTAACAAGAATGTTTCTTTCAGCGGAAAGCACCAGAAGCGCCTCAGTGCGCCCTCGCACTGGCTCTTGGACAAAATGTCCGGAACCTACGCGCCCAAGGCCTCCCCCGGTCCCCACAAGCTCCGGGACTGCCTTCCCCTGATTGTCTTCATCCGTAACCGGTACGCACGCGACACCCTGAATTCCTCGATACGCGACGAACAGCCACTGACGTTTCTTTCGTTGATAGTCTCAAGTACGCCCTGAACGGTCGCGAGGTCAAGGCCATCATGATGCAGCGTCTGGTCAAGGTTGACGGCAAGGTCCGCACCGACACCACCTACCCCGCTGGATTCATGGACGTCATCTCTCTCGAGAAGACCGGCGAGCACTTCCGTCTCATCTACGACACCAAGGGCCGTTTCACCGTCCACCGCATCCAGGCTGAGGAGGCTGAGTTCAAGCTCTGCAAGGTCAAGCGTGTTCAGCTCGGCAAGGGCGGGATCCCATTCTTGGTTACGCACGATGCGCGAACGTGAGTTCCACACTCCACACAAGTTCCGTGTCATTCAGTCGTTGGACCAAGCTTTGGTTGATCGGCGGAGGACAATGGAAACAGTAAGATCCCAATTTATCAGGACATGGTTTTGCTAACTTGCGTTTGCGCTCTACAGCATCCGCTACCCCGACCCTGCCATCAAGGTCAACGACACCGTCAAGGTTGACATTGCCACTGGCAAGATTCTCGACTTCGTCAAGTTCGACTCCGGTGTTGTCATCATGGCCACTGGTGGTCGCAACATGGGTCGTGTTGGTGTCATCACTCACCGTGAGCGTCACGACGGTGGTTTCAACATCGTCCACGTTCGCGATGCTCTTGACAACCAGTTCGCTACCCGTGAGTCCAACGTCTTCGTCATTGGACAGGACAAGCCCTGGGTTTCCCTCCCCAAGGGTAAGGGTGTCAAGGTACGTTATATTTCTCCCAACACCGATTTCTCTATGAATTATACCCTAACATTTTTTTCCCTAGCTCTCCATTGCTGAGGAGCGTGACCGCCGCCGTGCCCACGAGCTCGCCAACTAAATTCACAATATCTTCTGATATTCGTGGATTAGCTGACAGCTTAAAACAAACACTAAAAACAGTAGCTGGGAAACGGCGTCTTGTCTTGCTTAACGGGCTTGGATAATGCATTCTCGTAGGTTCGAACCATAGCAAACAAAACAGGAACGGGTTAACCGCTTCGTTTCCGAGTGATATGATACCATTTAACGTTACCTCTTTTTCGAACTATTTAATGACCGTATTTTTACTTTACTTTACTCGATCTTCAACACTACCACTTCCTGGATGATTAGCTCATATGTCTGTGCTTATTGCTCCGCAATCATCCCAGGGATACCTTTATATACTCCATGAAGATCAGGGGACAGGTAGTTTTTTTCCTTTGGTAATATGTAGTCAAGATGCAAATGCCTCACAACCCCCAGATTCTACTACGACTCAAACCCCGCTAGCACTAATCAAGCTCGCCTTCTATACCAAGAGCTCCTGCACAATAAAGCCTCGGCTGAACCTGCTTCGGCAGTCTCAAGCTGAGACCAAGCATCTCAACAGCAGAGAAGAAGATCTAAGACATGCATCATCCCGCCCCGTAATATATTGCCTACATGCTCATCTCCGGCGCGACCCCGGTAGCTCGAATGGATCAATCCATAGCACCACCGCACCACCGCACCACCTCATCACCGCACCTCGGCTTGTCCGATGCAACCGCCCTCCCGTGTCGGTGTACATAGTAGTACCCGTGGCCACCGCACGGGGAAAGCGGAAATTACCGAGTTTTCAGCCCAAAATCCTGAAGATAGCGACTAGAGTAACAAACTCAAGTCCGGATCTTCTCGGCCGGTGTTCTGATTCGCAAACTTGCGTATTATTAACGCCTTATTGTTGACTTATACCCAAGCAGCCCGAGTCGCCCGTTATGGGAGAAAGATCATCACCTGCAGAGGTCAACAATGGCAATCAGTGGCGATCACGGTGATGCCAGAGGTATCGCGGCCCAATCGATGTGTGTAGATCGGGATCCTTGGCTGGGCCAAGAATTGGGATTGATATCCACATGCTGTGTAATGAAAATCGAGGTGTGCCCGGCAGATGGAGCTAGCTCATGCGATGCAACAGCAGAAAGTGTCCGATGTGGGGTTATTCCAGGTTTCCTTTACCGCCGGCCGTCAGTACTTGGTCTTTTGCTTATTCCGTACTGCATGTATATGTATGGACCGTGTGGGCGCTTGACAACCATTTGTAGTGGGAATTAGATACATATATATATCTACAGTCCGGGTTAAAAGTGGGTAACTATATAGGCGAGCTTATGCAAAACAAGCAGGAAGAGCGAGAGCGAGAGCGAGAGGCTGTCTAAGCATAACTTATTCATCTCCGGTGTCGGATTGGGGAGGCAACCTCTCATTCTCTATCGGGTTGGGCGGCTCTTGAAAGTTGAGCGGCTCTAGAAAGAGCAATGGCTTTATAGAATCGGCGTTTGCTCGGTTCAACCTAAATGCACCTACCACACCCTTCCGAGCGATCACGGGGAAGACAACAAGGGATGAGCGAACCAACCGGCTCGCACGTCCAGTCTTTAGAAGTATATTTTCTCTCTTACATTTCTCCGACGGCTTATCATGGGTGTCGTGCCAACGGGTTGGAACGGGATAATCTGATAGATCCAAACTCAATTCTAGCACTCGGCTGTCCCACGTTCGAAACACCACTGGGGATTCTGGGGTTAAGGTCTCCGTGTTCCAAGCGCCGTCCAGGTGGAAATGCTGGAAAGTATGCACGACAGCATGGGGCTATATAATACCTGACCCATCATTTTATGCAGTGTGGAGAGAGGTGAACAGGCCTTTGCAGGGGTTAGTAGTGGTAACATATTAAAAGGGAAAGAAAGATAAGGCTGAGGTAGTAACGAAGTGGCAAGGGGGATCTTGCCTTGATTATATCGCTTCATGCTGCATTCTAGGTGGCTGGCTGCACTGGCCGGCATATTAGCATGTATCCTAGGAATTTGGAATCCAGGCTACACGAGACGCACAGCTGGGTATAACTATCTGGGGGATGCAGAACACTGCAGTTGTGGGTTGTGGGTTATTCTTAAGCGGGGACCCCCCTGAAATCCAGAATGTTGTGTACTTTTGTTCAAATGCACAATCGATCAATCGATCAATCCACTCGTAAGAAGCGCCGGCGATCTAAGGCGACAGAAGTGGAGACTCGGTGTAAATCCAAGCTACATAGGAAGAGGCCAGATATTGCGCCTTCCAAATTGAAGCGAGTCATGAGACTTTTCTTTTCTTATGTGTCGGAAATGCAAATACCGGGCCTAGAACTTGGTAGCGGTTCACTATAAACTCCGCATATGGATGCTGCACTTCGAACTATCATAGATGGTACCCCGGGAAATAAGATATCAAGTTGCGAAACTCAAGAACCATCACCTTTTCTGACATGATATCCCTCCCCACAAACTTTGGAATGCGTGGATCTAACCGCGATCCGTCCCAGTCCCAAGGAACTGGGTCTAGGGAGACAATCTGGATGGAATTTCACGTAGAGTTTGGAAATGATTGGACTGGAGAACATACCCATCGTAGAATTACTTACATTGTACTTCAACGCCAGCTATGCGGTGGGGATTGTTTCGCACGCCACCGGCATGGAAATGTCGGTGGAAGAATTCAAAGAACATGAACAGGAAATATGTGTCAATCCTTTGGGCTTAAGTTGTTGGACATCGAACATTGGAGGTGTCGGTCTAGCGGTGTAGTAAGCAAGGCTAGGAACCTTGGAATCTCGCACGGGTCGAGTCAAGGTAGTATTGAAGCATAATCTTGTTTTTAATTTAAGAGCGAAACGTTAATTTGGAATTATATTCTTGATATAAGGATATAATAACGGTCTACCATTTTAAGCCACAAGGTTCAAAACTTGTTCCTGATCGCCGTCTTAATTGGAAATTTGCCTAGAACTCGATATTTTGATGCTTAGATGGTCTACTTCCATAAATATAATTCGATAATTCGATAATTCTCTCCGGTAGGATTGACGGGCAAACCAATAGCAGACTTCCATAAAATCCACAAAGAAATAAACAAGTATTCTAAAGTGTTCGATTCGTATATTCCCGAAAAAAAAAAAACTTCCTTTGATCGTCAGTGACTCCACATTGGCATTTTACGGCCACTACGTTAGCGCCCATTTTTGTGTACAGGATCTGGACCAATCAGTCATTTTTAGAAATCGAGTGGAGATCGACTCCGTATCTGTCTCTCATATATCTCATACAGACAATATGATCCTTGACTAATTAGGTCCCGATTTTGAAATTCCAGAATAATCTTTGGAGGTTGACCGCTTCTCAACCGATTCCTTCAGCAACTAAAGAGACTCTCTCCACTTGTCATATTGTTAACCGAGCTAAATCTTTCCAAGGTTTCCCTTCTGCAGCCCAACGGCCAACGGGTGTTCGGCATAACAATCTCGGTAACCAGCAGAGAAGCCCAACTTGCAGATCTAATTCCTTTTTATGGAGTTCACCAGTTTCTCCCCGATGTAGGGCCCCTGGAGGTTTGGTCCTTAGAGTTTGAATTGGGTAAGCCCCCTCGCCCCTTCAATATACTTCCAAAGGCAATATTTCCCCCCTTTTCTCCATAGCTATTCCGGTCAGGATGCCTCCCAGCAGCCTGAAAACTGGGATTAGTGCCCCGTTTGTTAATATGCCCAGAGTTCCTGACCCATTTTCAAACCCTCGTGATGTGTCGAACGTGGCGGAAACAAGTAACAGGGATAAAGGAAATCCATCGGCTCAGGTCTGATGTTTAAAACCAATCACCTTCACCTTTCCGATCAACCCGCTTGTTTATTATCTGTGCGTATTTAGTTATTTTCCTATTTCTCGTACACATACGGAGTATCCCGCCGTACCTCCTGCTCTCGCGCGTCTAGCATACACCTCTTCTCTCACCTGGGCATCCTTGTCCTATAATTACTCTATTCAAGCGCCGTGTTACATGAGCGTCAGTGTGTCCTTTGCCTAATGTGTTGGCCTTGCTTTCTTTTCCCGATGGTGTCCGCATAAATGCAATCGACCAGCCCAGAAGAATCGGTCTTCGAGCCGTCCCCCCAGACCTTTTCCACTCCAGAGGACAGACCATATTCGTTACCCATGAAAGTAACCATGCCTGCTCAATCTAGCCTTACGGCTTTACACTGGGGATGTTCTTATCCGTTTATCTTCCACCTCAACTTGGAGATTCCCTCCTTTTTCGTGTCTTATCGCTGGTGGGAAGACGAGGCGACAACTGTGTTCTGGGCCTTCGATATCCAAGAAATCCGCCGTGTGATCCAATTCGGTCTTTTTCGCGACGAAAATTTCCCGAGGACTTCGCTTTGCGCTCGAACTGTGGACATTATTGACAACTTTTTGATCGCGCTGTCCGAGCCCCATGAGTATCAGCTCCTTGGAAATCTCTCTCATATACAGAGGGTGGAGGAGATCCTACGCCGGTCAAGTATATCTCCTTTCCAGCCGATTCCTTGGAGTTGGCTCCCACCACAATCAAGCCCTACTCTAGATGCGCGGGAAATTGCTGCCGCAATCGAGGCCGAGAGCCATTTCCACTTCCGACAGATTGCCTTTGAAGAGTTTGTACGTGCTGCTCTCGGATACAGGGCTATTTTCGTGGAGTGGTTCCTGCAACAGCATGCAGCTCTTTATATTATTTTCCAGGACCATCTGAGTGCCTACGTAGAGGATATTCCTCTATATACAGAAGTGGAAAAGGTACGTTACCTAAGTTTGCCATAATCATCATTATATGGAGCCTAAGCTGACTTCTATAGCATCTTCGGTCGCGGAGTCCATTCGCACACCGAGCGCTGGTCCAGTGCCTACTGGCTGTGCGACGTGGCGGGAATCGTGACATTTCTAAACCGAACACCGCTGGGTTTGAATTCATCGCCGGTCCTATCCAGGCCTTATTCAAGGACCAAGCAGGAGGGCTTACGGGTATGCTTAAGATTTTGAGCGTTTTGGCAATCCGATTCCGCCGACAGTACATCCATGCTCCTACCATGGATTGGAAAACTCCATTTGAAACATCCATTCCTTTCCTAGACGATTATCTCGAGTCAACATCTCCAACAGATTTGGCCCGCAGCATGAGAGGCCTGGACGAGCACAATTTTGCGGAGTTGACCCGACAAAGCCTGATAGCCGAGGATGCTGTCGTGGGAAAATTGCTGCTACAGTGGCGCAAACTAAGTATTTCTATTTGGGAATGCTGTGCTGCACTTCCAGACCTGATTCCATATCTGCAAGAATGTGCACAGGTGAGTATTCTTTACTCCCAAAATCACCGAGCTCCTCTAACCATATAACCACATGAACAGTCCCTCGTAACAACCCGTAATTATCATTCTCTCGCAGCCATCATCAAAGGCCTGCACACCTATACCATTTTGACAACACGCCCCACCAACACCACCGCCCAAGGAAACGCGATTACACTCGAGACCCTAATCCCACAAGAGATGATCTCCCTCATGAGCTCCGTTGACAACTTTGCCACCTATCGCCAGCACTACCAAAAATTCCCCGGCATTCCTTTCCTGATCGCCCACATCCGCGATCACAAAGAAAACGGCGAATCCGTCCTTCAGCCGGTTTTTCAGTATATGCAAAGCACCAAATAAAGCCCACAGAGGTAGTCACCAGATCAGCGGCCTGCTTAGGCTCCTCTCCGGCTTCGGCTCCGGCTCCGGTGAGACAATAAAAGCAATATACTTCGGTGTGTGCTTGGCTTGTGTGGCTGCAGGTGGCCGAGACCGCCTCGCGTGGGCTAAAGATTGTTTCGATTGTTTGTCTTGCTGGTCAGCAGCTAACGCATTGATGGTGTTTTTTCCTTGGCAGTTTTATGAGGGGGGGGGGATCTACAGATGACGACCTCAAATGCTATATTTTATGATCTGTATTTCTATACTCTGATACCCATGCTAGCATCGGGCAGCACCGGGGAGGGGAGTCCGGCGTTTCACTGTGCTAATATGAATCTATTTTTCTTTCCTTTTTTTCCCTGGTGACATTCAAGGTTCTATTTATATTTGCATAACAGTGGACGATCATTAGATCTGAAAATGTAACTAGACCAGCTTATCTCGTCCACAATCCCCAATGTAGTTAAGCAAATACAAGCATGCCAGCAGATCCACCCAGCCGCATCCCACGCCTTCTATCTCTCTTATGCGACGACCAAGGATCTACGAATCAGATGAAACCCATTCCATCCGAAGAGCCGCTTCAGGCAAGAGTAGAGCCAAAGATGAACCACGCACATATGCAAACCCACGCACAAGTAAGGGAGGGAAGAAAATGGAAGGGGAGGAGGGTGAGCCGAAGACCCCGCCCAAAATTTCTTTGCTTTTTCTTTGGTATTCAACAAGAAAAGGACAGAGTGCATCTATTGGTCTGGCCAACCAAAGCAGCAGGTCACACCTCATTCGCGTTTTGCAGCCGCCTTAGGCGCCTTCGCATATCCAAAAATGCCCAAGAAATACGCGATTCTATTGATGAACAGGAACGTCGTGATCCCAATGTTACCCCAGGTCAAAGCGTTCCATGCCGCAACGTCTGCAAATGCGTCCCAGCCCATCGCCAAGTACGTGGCGTAGACATGGCCTACGTCAGCAATAGCAAGTCCAATTAGATAGTTGCGTAGTACTCTTGGTTCTGTTGTGGCATGGCAAACTCCCACGCCGACTAGGAAGAGGAGTGAGTAGATATTGCCGAGTTGGTAGGCGAGCGCGATGCTGCTTGGGTGCAGAGTGGCAGGGGCTGCGATGGTGGGTGTTTGCCCGGCAATAAAGCCTTGGAGGTCAAATAGGGGAAAGACACTGCCGAGGGCCCTGCATTAAGTAGGGTCAGTGCATGGTTGGGAGGAAGGGTTGAGCTGGTCGTACAGAGAGATAGGCTCAAGGACACCGAAGAGGATGTGTGGCCATGTTGGGAAGATGGTTGGCATGTTGGGGTCCTATAGCGTTTAACGTTATTCTTGTTTGTCTCTTCTTGATTGTTGTGCTTTGGTCTTGACTATCATTCGATCGGAGCGGTCTGCATAAACAAAGCTCACGCTAGCTTCACTTATGCAGAGAGAAAGGCAACTCACGTTTAGTTGCTGACGACAAATATCAAGTATATAATGTAAATTGTATGATAAAATCCGATCAAATCAATGAGCGGAATTCAGATAGGAGATCCTTAAAAAGAATTGCCAGGGGCTCTCGACACCTGGGCAGAATGCTGGGAAGCTGACGTAGACACCCCCGGAGGCCCGCTTTACTGGCACTCGTCACCGCCCGTATCCGTTATCGTATGGATCTTATCAGAGCTTCATCTTCTGATCCCCAAAGTCATGGACACAATATGTCAGAGACATCCAGGATGATATGCAATCTGTGATAGCTGGCCGAAATGGAATCTGCGAGTGCATTGCGGCCTCTTGATGAATCACTACTCCGCGAACTCCCTCAACTCTCTCTCCGTATCGCCCCTCTACGAGAACCAGTATCATCACGAACCCTAAGCGTCCCGTCGCCCCTCGAACCCAATGCCAGTGGGACACGGGACTCGAATAATATCTCCAATTCAAGCAGCAATAATGGAAAGATCCCAGCAAATGCAAAGGCCAGCCTGCCGACAGTTACGGAATTTCTAAACGCTGCGCGCATCAGGAAAACCGAACTCTCAGCAGACTCGCAGTCAAATGTGGAATGTCCCCCGAGGCCGATACTTCCTGCTTTTGTGAATCTCCGTGCCCTGGAAAAGTTTCCATTCTCGTCGTCCTTCGACGATGACGCCCTTCAAGGGCCCCGCAAGCGTCGACGCCGAGATCCCCAGGCCGATTCATTCAGCGAGCATCTACAGTTACCTATCCCTCAAGCCCAGAAGGAACAGCGGCCTCCTCCATTTGGGCCATTTGCTATTCTAAATGGATTGAATGAGCCTCCGCCCAATGCTGCCCTTCTTCCACCCATTGAGGCTGGGTCCAATATCTCCCAGCTTTTGACTAAGCCCTCCGGAGGCGATGCTGGTGTTGACCCCGGGACGTTAGTTTCGGCCCAAGCCGCTGTCCTAGATAGCCAGCCTGCGGAAAGACGGGATACTAGGCTCGAAGAAACCCTCAGGACGTCTCTCAATGTGGATGAAGACGACGATCGTAATGATAATGACGAAAGTGTTGAAAGTACTAACCCAGTGGATCCTGATGAGATTCCCCTTGCTGTTCGCGAAGCAGAAATACCGAAGAGCAGTAAGGCGTTGCTACCCCCTCCTAGAGAAGATGTGCCACTGTCTCCTAAAACTCGCGGCCGGTCCCGTAAAAACCTGAGAAAGTGGTCCGAAGAAGAGACGACTACTTTACTCCGAGGCGTGATTAAATGTGGTATTGGCAACTGGACTGCTATTCTTGCTCAACCGGAACTGGAGTTTAATCAACGAACTGCCTCGAATTTGAAAGACAGGTATGCCCGGTTCTTAGTCAACTGTATGGGCTTACGCTAAAAGCTTCGCTATGTTGAAGATTCCGAGTCTTATGTCCATGGGCTTACAAGTAAGCAATCCGAATCTAACTAACACTCTAACATCACCCAATCAAGATATCTAATATTAGCACAGCGCATCCGATCCCAACGAAGCTGCGAAACAACTACACGCCACTCTCGCTAACACCCTACTCAAAGCGAAAGCAGAGGGCTCCGACGAAACACCTGGCAAAATCCAGCTCTCCCATATAATGCCCTCCAATCAAGGGTTTGAGCCAAAGTCTGGAGCAGGAAGTCCGACTCGCAATCCACAAAACCCCTCTATCTCGAGTACCGTCTCATCCACGCCGGACGCAAATCCCGGGAGTAGTAGCATTACCCAATTGCAGTCACCCTCATCAGGAAATAGCACACCCGCTCTCTCAAGCAAGTCCCGCACAACCCTAGCTTCTCTTGGAATCTCCGAACCACACGTCGCGAAAACCAAACGTCGCTCCCGGCGACCCTTCACAACCGCCGAA
The DNA here is from genome assembly GCF_028827395.1 of Penicillium hordei. Lineage (NCBI taxonomy): Eukaryota > Fungi > Ascomycota > Eurotiomycetes > Eurotiales > Aspergillaceae > Penicillium > Penicillium hordei. Next base: position 1,054,835 of record NW_026623146.1, on the reverse strand, counting down.
GACGAAGCCCTCCTCAAAGGCTACGCAGTGCACGGCTTCCAATGGACCCTAATCCAGCAAGATTCACGGTTGAACCTCAGCCACCGCAAAGCGACAGACCTTCGCGACCGCTTCAGAACGAAGTTCCCACACGCTTATCGCGACGGTGGTTCTGTGAGCGGAAAAGCCCTTACCAACCAAAACCAGAGCCAGGAGTTGACTACAGGCGCATCGACCCCCCGTCCACATCCGGTCAACACGGAACAATCTCCAAGTAAGACTTATGCCATGACTCCAACTTCGACTCCGGCTACCACTCCCCGCAACTCGGTGCCTAGGAGGAGTCACGCTGCTACCCCTTCGCAGTCCAATTTTGCCCAGATTGACCCCGCGCTCTTACCTCCACCTCCGCAGGGCTTTTTGGAGCACTCGATGTATCTTCCTCCCGCTGCTTCGGGTGTGCTTTCTTTCTCTTTGGATGATGGATCTGGGGCGGGTGCTTCTTCCGCAGTGGAGACTCCGTGGGAAGATAATACCCTTGCTCCTATGATTTGGGATGAATTGACATAATCAGGGGCCGAGCCTTGGATGCACTATGTCACCAACACATGTCATGGATTTTTGAATTTACTTTTGCGTCTTGGTCTTCGTTCTTCTCCTTTTTCTCATACCGTTTTTGTTTTCTTGTCCTCTTTCTTTTTGCATTGCATTTTTGGTGCTCTATATCGTCTTTTCTTTTCCTCCGGTCTGTCTTCTTTGTTGATCTATATCCCGCAGTACACGATGGTTTTTGCTACAGTTTCTATTCAATAAAAGTTATCTTTTTGCTGTTCAATGTCATCGACAATCAAATTCCCACTATAGAGAAAAGGATGCAACAGATTTGGTCTTCTCACTATGCATAAAGATGGTACCACAAAATATCAGACCAAATAAAAAAGTAATAATAAATTGACGGAAAAAGAAAAAGTAGAAAACGCGCCTGTCCACCCAGATAACAAATAAAATCTGTACTTGCTTGTATCTGCATCTGATTGGGCAGTAAGAAGTAGTGAATTCGGATATCAAACGAGCATAAAAAAAATCAAGCAATGACCGTCACATAGCATACACTGCGGGTACCCATTTTCAATCGCGAAAGATGTCTGCCGGGGAAAGGACACGAGCGTGAGGGAGCGGAAGAAGAAAGAGGATAGAGATGAAGGTAAGAAAGGAAGTCCGAAGAGGCCGAATGCAAGGTCTCATCCCATCCTGAGGAATGAGACATGCTTCCCGTTAATGAATTAATAGTCAAGGCACTGGTCATCTACCACGCATTGCGGTCCCAGTTAGGATCTGCGGAATGATCATTAGTACACATCCAATAAAATATATTCGAACAAGCGACTAGAATAAACCCACCTTGTATGTAGCTAGCAAGCACCTTACTCCCCGTCTGCAGAAGAGGGTGTCCAGCAACGATCTGGAGGAAGCGCTGCAGACCCTCACGACGGTGCTCGATGACGTCGTCGCTGAATCGGTTGGTGAACACCTTTCCGGGGAGAGGGGGTATCGTGACGCGCGTGCTCTCGCGCTCCAGGATATCGCGGAAATACTCAAAATCGGAGTACCGACGGCGCACGACGGAGTGTTTCAATTTGAAGGCGGGGATGTTGGTCCGGCACACTATCTCGTACGATGTGTACATGTTGCGAGATGTCCCGTGGGTTTGGGGGTTGCGGACCTATTGCAGCCGTTGTTAGTCTGGGGTGTTCATTCTTGGTGCCGGATGGGGGGTGGTGATGATGCGGGTTTGGGTGGAGATGTATGGAGGCTGATTAGGGGAGAGATGTGGGCACGAGACTCTGGGGTATTGGAGTAGGTGATTGATTCGGGGGTGGATATTGGGAATTGTGCATCGTGTAACTCACTTCTATCTCGAGAAAGTTCTCGGGAGGTCCGTAGATCTCCTCAAAGGACTGCTGTCGCGATTCTGGGACGGACTGCATCGTGGTGGGGTTGGGGTGATGCGGAGGGGAAGTTGAGGGGAAGGCGAGCGGGGTTTGATATTGTGAATGCTCAGATGGTGAGTTGAGCGTGGGATATTCAATGAGATAGCTAGTCTCCGTCTAATTCCCGGGAACTGAACACTACAGAGCAGATCCTAAGGTATCCGAGCTCGGAAGTTGGAGAAGCATATCTATCAGTGGGGACCGGGGAAATAATTGATCCGCCCTTTTGGCTTATCTTCCTGACAGCCGTTTGACATAACTAGTTTTCTCGAATTGTCTACTTCATGTAACAACTTTATCTGCACAAACTTAAACAGAAAAGCAAAAGGCAAAAAAGCTAGCAAAGACTGTATAATGGCGGACTGTTCTTATGTTGTCTAGTTCAAAATATACACACTTGAGGGACCCCCCAAAGCTACCAACACTCCCTACATAGTTTATACTTAGCCATGACCAAGTTAACAGAATGTTCCCCCTCAAATTTACAAACAGCAACACCGAGCTTGCATGTCCCTCCTGTGGAACTATATTGAAGCAGACTTACTGCCTAGGCGGACATGTCTCTACTTCTCACCAGGATTGACCCCCCTTCTCCTCTTTCTCTCCCTCTCTAGGTGAGCAGCTCCATTCAATCCATCATTTTCTTTCCCATTTTCTTTTCCTTCTCTGCAGACTGCCAGCTGAACTAGATAAGTAGGAAATAAATTAGTCGTACTAAAATTTCAATAGTGGCCGATACCTAGGTATATATAGTCAGCGACATCATCCAAGGAGACTATCAAATCTTTAGCCTCCTTAATACATCTTTCTAGAAAGATACAGCCACATTAGCCAGCCATCAAAGTAGTCCTCCAAGAAAATACACGCTAAGGAAGAATATAGGGCTAGTGCAAGATTTGCCTTGATACAGGCAATGATGAGGGCATGGTGGATGTTATCTGCAATATATTTATCTGCAGGGAGGTTATTTTAAAATCTCTAAAATAAAACCATTCTAGATATAACTAAGAGCCAGTATGATAATTGATTAGCAAAAATCAATAATACATACCTATATAACTTGAGCAGTATTCAGATATCACGACGGAGCTTCATTTTATTGCAATGGAGATGTCCGAATTAGAGTTTGTGCCAAAAACATTGAAAGAGTTGGTATGGTTTTCGCTCCCCGGCATATGATTTCTGCATAACATGCATATGCAAAAGCCTGAGATGCATTTACCACGAGGTTCTACTACTTCCCGGCATATAATGCGTTCATCCTAGTTCCTGAACGGTAAATTGAGTGCTGTACTTGCGGGAAACGAAGCCATTCAATCACACCAAAACCATAGGGTTAAAGCGGGTGGCACCAAGTAGGTGACACAGCCGAAGGAAAATTTATAAATACAACGTTTAGTCCCGAATGTGTAAGATCTAAATAAGTCAATAATGCTTCAGTTTTATATTCTGGATACTCGTATTACAGACATTGGTCAGTGTGCCGGCGATATATTCTTATAACAATCTAGAGGGCTTTGTGGACAACGACCCTTTCCATTGGAGAGTAAATTGTTTATATAGAGGGAGTACTTGAAGATCTCAACAATCTTTCATCAATTGGAAGTCCAGACCGGAGATAAGAACCGGAGTTAAGACATTGTGACATAACCCAAATCCAGCGCCCGTGACCGAGGTCGGGACTTATCAATCAACTATGTATCGATAAGCACGAGATCTCCTCATCTCACTACCACAGCAATACAACATACACTATGAGTTCAAGGGTGCCTGATGATGGCAGAGAATCCCCAAGTGGCCCAGAAGGGACCTGGCACCCTGCCCGCGAATGGCTTGAAGAGGATGAACTTGACACCGAATATCACCCCGCGTTAGAGCCGTCCGAGCATGATGGCGCATGGGAGGATGACATATCCAATGAAGACCAGCCAATGGGCTCGGGGACTGCAAGTGGTAGGACTAAATTCTAGGCCATCAAAACAGTATGTAAATGGACTGACCGCTTCTTTGTGATAGATAATACCCACATCAACATCGGAAGCATTCAAATCGAACTTACGGCGGACGATTCGGAGAGCGAGCACACGGACGACCTGAACGAAGGACGCACTCGTGGTACGTTGTGCCAGAAATTCTCGAAGGATGCCAGTACAATTGCTCACAAATTCCAGTACCAGCTTCCCGATTATTCGAGTTGCTTGCATCCAGTGGTTTACAACATATCCTCCAAGCCAACGGTTGGCCGACGGCAATGGAAGATGAGCAGGAGCAGCTGGAAAATGAAGAGGATGGGTTGAGCGACGAAGATTTCATGCCCATATTCCGAAATCGCCTCCGAGCCGGACGGTCCGCAGAAAGAGCTAAACTTCCACCGGTTCCTAACCCAGAGGGCAAGAAATTGATGGGCGAAGGTCTTTTCGGAACTGACCAATTCTACGGCGACCGGCTCAGGCAGCGCAAGAAACACCTAGCGACAAGCCTGATGTGGCGAGAACTAGGCATTGACACTGATGGAGTGCGGAAAAGAGCCGGCCAATCTATCTCTCAGGTAGGCCAAGTGTATAGCCGACACACGGAGATTATGATAGCGAGCAGGACTAACGCATACGTTTGGCGCCGAATAGGGCCTCATTCCAAGCTCGGTTGCGGACAGGATCATTCACTATGACACGCGAAGTTATTCAGGCCAGTTCTCAGATGACGGGAATTTCTTTTTCTGCTGCGCACAAGACTTCAAGGTTCGAATGTACGACACGTCCAACCCGTACGACTGGAAATACTACAAAACTGTCGAGTATCCCTTCGGTCAGTGGACTATCACCGATGCGACATTGAGCCCCGACAACCGCTTCCTTGTCTACAGTTCAATACGAAGTCAGGCATACATGGCCACCACAGACCCAGAGGACGATTCAGATCCTATGGTTTTAGATTTATCTACTCCACCAGGCCAAAGAAGAAGACGGAGCTGGGGTGGTTCGCACTTCGGGGTATGTGCGGTGATACTTTTATTGATATTTCAATGGTTAACCTAGTCCATTTTTAATAGATCTGGTCTCTTCGCTTTTCTGGAGATGGGCGCGAGGTTGTCGCTGGCACATCGGAAGATTCGGTCATTGTTTATGATCTAGAAACACGACAGCCAGTCCTAAACTTACGAGATCGGCACCAACATCATGTCAATGCTGTGTGTTACGGTGACACGTCTTCGCCACACATCCTGTATTCTGGATCCGATGACACGACAATTCGGGTCTGGGACCGACGGTCAATGGGTGATGGGCGTGAAGCTGGTGCCTTTATGGGCCACACCGAGGGACTGACCTACGTTGACAGCAAAGGCGACGGCCGGTACGTCCTATCGAATAGCAAAGACCAAACGATGAAGCTTTGGGACTTGCGAAAGATGATGACATCCGCCGATATCGAAAACATCGACCCCGTCGATTACACAACCGGCTTCGATTACCGCTTCGAGCAGTATCCAGATCAGTACCGCAGAAATGCCAAGAATGACTGCTCTGTTGTTACATATCGAGGCCACCGAGTGCTTAAAACCTTGATTCGCTGCCACTTCTCGCCCTCGGGAAGTACAAACTCGCGCTATGTTTACAGTGGAAGTGAGGACGGCAAGGTTTATGTGTACAACTTGGACGCCACCCTAGCCGGCACCATCGACGTTGGTCAAGCGACACTTAACTCTCGACCGCGTGATCCAGAGGCCTATGCTACAGCGTATGAAATGAGCGGGGAGATGCTTTGGAGAACTTGCGTTCGCGATGCAAGCTGGCACCCAAGTGCGCCGGTACTAGCAGGTAGGAACTATACCACGGAACGTTTGTTTAAGTCCACATAGCTAACCCTATGTTTAGCAACTTCTTGGAATGGCTGGGGCTTGTCTACTGGCACTTGTACTGTGCATTCGTGGAACGCGGGTGCTAATAAAGACGAGGGAGATCCACCGGTTGGCAAAAGCTGTAACGACAAATTACGATACATCCCTGAGTTCGACCAATACCGTGAAAATGCACCCCATAGTCGACCTCGGCGTCCATTGCGCAGTCGGCCAGTTCGTCGATGGGTTGGTGATGAAGAAGCAGAGGACACAGTATGGTAGGCGAGGGATGATTGTTCTTTTTGGTCCAACAAAAAAGCATTCACAGATGGCTTTTGATTCTGCACATCCTGGGCGTCTTTACTAATGTATCTTTGCACAACACATACTCCATGGTAGTCAAATTTCTTTTGACAAATGCAATCTGTCATCTCGTCCGGTCCACCACTGTAGATATGATCCCGGGCTGTTTCAAAAAGCTCAATATCAGGGAATTTTAGATGGAAATGAATGCTTGAAGGGTGTGAATTAAGTAAAACAAGGACCCCTATTGATACAGAATGCGAAAAAAAGGTGGTATCTCATAGATAGCGATCATGCTCTGCCTCCTATCGCTGGCCAAAAAAAGCGCCAAGTGGCCGATGGGGATCGCCACGGAAATTCAAAACATAAAAAAGGAAAAGTGGTCCGAAATGGAGTCAGGCTCGGAGTCCAGGTTCTTCGGGGAGTCCCGGGGGGTATGTCATGGTGTGTAGGCGATATGATAGAGCGGTGTCATTCAATGGGTTTGCCTGCGACCACCTGGGTAGGATTGCGCCATAACGCCTCTTATCATTCTCCATCTCTTGCCCTCTGAGGACTTTCCCACAATCAACAGCTTTTCCATCACTCCCAACTTGTCAAATGGATCTGACCGTCTCCTGGGAGTGCCTCTCCCTTAGGCGCCACCGACCAGCACTTGGTTAACGGGGATGTGAACTATAACCAGTAGGTTAGTATAACAGTACATGAAAGCTGCATTTGTGGATTGATATCCGCATTCTGGAACACGTACTCAGCTTGACGAAGTAACCAATGGCTCCCTATCGGCGATGTCAGTATTCCGGCTTGAACTGCGATCCAGGGGGTGCCACAATGGCACAATGGTACATACCATAACAAGGAATCCCATGCCAACGGCCTGGCTGATCTTGATGAATTCACGCTTGTCGGCTATTGGAAAGTCAGCGTGTCATGAACTCGCGAAATGACTGCCGATCAACATACGCTTGGTGCAGCGGCGAACAAATTGCGAACCCTCGCGGACGAAGTCCTTAGGGATATCGGCAAGCTCTTGGAAAGTCTCAGACATGATGGCGGAAATGAAGAATTATGAAAAGATTAAGAGGAACTTGAAGGGGATTAAGTCGCGACAATTGGAGAAGAACAGGTGGTTTCTCCGGGAATGACCAATTGGCCTCTATGGGGCTCGGGCAACTGGATAATATTTGTTCCAGCTCCAAGGTCTGGCCCGCTGTGGTTCGCCCGCGCAATTACATCGCCATCGCTCATCGTCGTCCCCAGCTATATCATTGTCGTGAAGATTTTTGAACTTGAGGATCTGCCCTCGTGATTGACGAACCGTCGGCGCGCGTGTTCATACTCCCCAAGAGTCGTTAACGGCTACCTTTCCCTTGTTTTCTGCTCTCACTCCTGTCTAACCCATCCCCATTTACTCAATCGCTTTCTTGCTGCCTGTCTGTGGCAGCTTCTCTTCTCTTTTCTCTCTTTCTACTCTGTATCCGAACATTCGCGGAACAACTCTGGTTCCCTTCTCTGTACATCGCGTCTGCAACTCGCGCAAGTCTTGTTTCTACCGGAAGCGCTTCCTCGCTTCGGATTGTACGTATTGTCTGGCCTCATTTGTTTCTATGTCATGTCCTTTTCATGTTACCCTTCGGGGGAATGGCCAATTTTCCGTCCGCTTTACCTGTGAGGACTCAGTCCGACGGGCTGTTGGGAACCATTACGGGAATCGCGCTACCCCTACACAGATTTCGGCTTTTTTCTTCTTTTTTTCTTTCTCAAGATGTTATTCTTAATGCTAATTGGTGCCTTGTGTCTGCAGACATGCACTTTTCTTGATTTGCTCAGAAGCGGAAAGGATCAAGAAGAAGAAGGGCCTGTATTATCGAACATCAGATACTCAGGCAATTTCAATCATTTCTTTGAGGTCCAATCCCCTGAAATCGATACTAATTTAGTTCGCAATGGCTACCGACGACGATAACTTCGACATTGACATCTACGGCGACGGCACTTACAATGCCAATGACACCGGAGATTTCAAGCAGGAGGATACTGAGCTCGTTCTGGATGCTCCCGAGAATCAGCCCGAGTCCAGCACTGATACCGTCAAGCATGAGAACGCTCCTGCCACTCAGACCCAGCAGGTGAACAATAATGCAGCTCCACCGGCCCCTCAGCAGCAGGCACCTCAGCAGCAGACTCCCCACCATGGTCTGCCTGCGCCCCCCCAGGGAGTCAAGCGAAAGGAATACGAAGACCAGTCCGTGGATCCAGATGCGACAACTGCGCTGTTGATCTCGGATCTATCCTGGTGGACTACCGATGACGATATCCGAGGCTGGGTGAACCAAGCCGGAGTCGAGAACCAGCTTAAGGACGTGACCTTCAGCGAACATAAAGTGAACGGCAAGAGCAAGGGGTAAGAACGTTATATACCTGGTCGCAAACCAAAACAATTTCAAGCATTGATACTAACATTTGAAAACCTTAATAGTCAAGCGTTTGTTGAGTTCACTACCGCGCAGGCAACGACAGCGACTAAACACAACATCGAGAGAAACGGCGGTCCCGCGCGTAAGCACACCGTGATCTACACCAGCCCCCACCAAAACCCATTTAAGACCCTGCCCAAGGATACCCCGATGCGCAATGCTGGTGGCCGCGGCGGCGGTGCTGCCCACAACACCGGTGGCAACCCCAACTACGGCATGAACAACCACACTGGTGGTGGATTCCGTGGCCGGGGTGGCTTCAACAACCGCGGCATGGGTGGTAACATGAACAACAACTTTAACAACCGCAATTTCAACCCGATGGGTGGATTCCAAGGCGCGCCTAACCCCATGATGGGTGGCTTCCAGGGTGCCCCGATGGGCGGAATGCAGAACTACGGATTCAACAACAACCGCGGCAACATGATGGGTGGTATGCGCGGCGGTGCTGGTATGCGCGGCGGTCGTGGTGGGAACCCCATGGGTGGTGGTCCGAACATGATGGGTATGCCTACTATGACTCCCCCCATGGGTGGCATGGGTATGAACCCGATGGCTGGTATGAACCCCATGATGGGTGGTGGCATGGGCGGTATGGGAGGCAACATGCCGATGCAAGGTAAGCGATCCTGATATACTGATTATCCTCTCGGTTCCACGATCCTGACTTTCTAGGACAACAAGGTTTCCAGGGTCCAACCCCCGGATTCAATAATCAGGGCTACTACAACCCAAACCCCAACAATCAGCCCGGCGGCTCCGACGCAGGTTCCTGGAACCCCCACGGCGCGAAGCGCAGCCGTCAAGACTAAAAATATCACGCGTCTCGGTTGGTTCTGGTGGTATTTTCTCAGAGCTTCTTGCTACTGATTATGATGGTCTTTAGTGCGCGAGATTTCTTCAGATCGAAGAGGGGTTGTTCTTTTGCCATATTATTTTTATGGTTGCTTTTTCATGCTCAGGTTGGAATCATTGGGGGAATTATCGGAATGGAATGGCTGCAGAGAAATGCCGAACTAGCGAGGTTGTTTTCAGATCATCGTACCAGTTCCGGTCCTGCTTGATTTTTCGCTTTTTTCTTTTCTTTTTTCTATGGTGTATTAGGATATATCTTTTCCATTTTCCATTTTCCATTTTCTATTTTCTAGGTACAGAGTACATGTATGTATGGACTCTGTACATCCATGTAATTAGCTACATACGTAGTCGAGATTTCGGGTAGAGGTAGACTGCCAAAAGGGCACTGAGAAAGAAGAGAGGGTGGACAATATAAGATATAATACCCTCACATCCAACTATTATCTGGGAAGCGATATATATGAACGATTAATATATCTGCAGGTAGCTAGTACACCTGCTCAAGCTACATGCGAGGTTATGCACTGCAATACAATGCCCCTGCACCAAAGGCGCCTTTGGGCTGATATCTACCAAATAGAAGCAGGGTACATCCTAGTTTGTGTAGAGAGCTCCCTGTTTATATTGCTTGCCTAAAGTAGACTACACACATGTAGTATAGACACCTGACGGGAGCGGTGCAAGAAGGTAAACACTAGGTACGCACTCTAGTGGAAGTTGTCTAGAACTGAGACTGGGAGGAGCTTCATAACGCGTAAATCATATTTTCATTTCCAATTCAATCTTGTAATTCGTGAAATGTCATGTAAGTAGTATGCCCCCCAAACGCATGACGACATTATGTATCTCCTTGAAGTTAGATGCCCAATCGCTGTGTATGTAGACTTGTACAGGAGGGGTTTTTTTTTGTAGAATAAAGCGCGATAATTCAACATTAGAAAAAAAAAGCAAATATGAACAGAAATCGGGTAAGACATTAGGGGTATCAAGCATAAGGGTAGAAGATTATGAACGGGGTATGAGAGTGGGCGTGATAGGGTGGTTTTAAATGCTCAAAAACAGACTGAGCCCATTGCGACCCATCAACAACCAAGAAATCTTGAACTTGTACACAACATACATGGACATCAAGTCTAGTACATGGCCAGGATCAGAAAGGAGAAGTTTCTGACACATGTCGGCGTCTATGCCGCTGGTCCACTGGGCTAGTTTCGTTAGAGCCGACTTGATGTTAAAGCTAAATTCCCAGTCTTGCACGTCCTCGGTCCGGTAGAGAAGCGGGGTGAGTTCGGAGCTGGAAGGCGATGTGGGAGTAAGCTCTTGGTCTGAATTGGTGTCAGACTCGGCACCCTCGTCGGAGAGGGTTTCGGATGGGATAGAGCGAGTCCTCTGCTTCTTGGTATTTGCCTTTGCTGCCGATGCGCGAAGACTAAAAAGTTTCACGAAGACTCGTACTCGCGTGCGGAGGGGGTGACTCGATTCGTGCGCCGGGGACATTTTGAAGGTCATCTCGACTCTTTTGTTGTCTGATAATTTGAGGCTTGCGTGGGCTTGGTAGTCCACAGTTGGGATGGTCACGCATGGACATTGGCAAGTAGATATTGGCTGGGAATCTTCTAGAATGGGTGAAGATGCCTTGTCTCTGAAAACAAGGTCTGCATATGAGCTTGGTGCCGGACCACCAGAGGCTTTCGGTCTCGGTTGTATCGTTTGTCCTTTGATGGCGAGCGGGTCAATAGATGTGTTGAGTCCAATGCTGCGAAGTATCCTGACATCACTGTCGAAGATAACCGACTCTTGCACTTTGTCGTCGAAATCACTCGGCGGTGGGTGGCTTTCAACATTCATTGCCATCCTTATAACATGATCGTATGAGGGTGGATCATCCATGAACGTGTTGGTCGGATTTTCAAATGATCGTGGATCGAATAAATGCATTATTTCGTTGGGATTCCAGTAAGGCGGTTGAGTAGGCATATTCTGAGGCATTACAAAGTTTGCCGATGGTTCAGGGATAAAGTAAGACTCGTTCAAATTGATGATAGTAGAAGATGAATCTGAGAGGGCTTGCATAGGTATTCTCGAGGAAGACCCAACTTGGATAGCACTCTTGGGCGTGTCACCACATCTGTGGCAACTAAGAACATGTTTGCATTTTGGACATTCAGCCATGTCATGATCACATCGTTTGCATTTTTTCGGACTAGGGGCCTTCTCTTCCGTTGGCCATTTCTGTTTGTCCGGGCGCTTACGCTTGGTCGAATGATCGACTCGTGACGATCCAGGGTTCGGTGGTGGCTGTAGATTTTTGGGCTGACCGCTGGCTCTGGGGAGGTGAGGCCTGGGCCTACGAGATGAGCCAAGCAAGTTGCCGTTTGAATTTTGTTCAATGACATCAGTGGCACTTTGACGACGGTTACTGTTGAGGTGCTCGTCGGAAACTGAGTGTGATATGGGATCAGGATGCGCATTTCTCCTGCTCCCGAAGCCTCCGAAGCTCGTACTGGAATAAGATGGACCCCCAGTCCTGTTATTTGTTCGGTTATACTGCGATTCTCCGTTCAAATTGCTGGGCCCGGCTGAAGACGAGCCATGGCCATGGCCGTGGCCATTGCCGTGGCCGCCACCATTGTCGCCATGGTGAGACCTATCACCGTTGGCAGAGACATTCGCCGAATGAGGGGAAATGAGACAGTGGTTCTTGATGTGCTCGAAATAGACAGACCAAGAAGGTGTCTCATCGTAGCAAAGGGGACAGTTGGTTGGAGGGACATATCTCACCCGAGTTGCTTCCACATCAGCCGGGAGCAGATCGGGTCTCTTATGTTTGATAATAAGATGGCTATGCATCCTATCTCGCCGGTGGAAGACCATGGAGCAGTGCGGCTCCGTGCAACGCCACTCGCAGTCGAGTATACCGTGTTTAGTCAAATGTCTCTTGAATGTACCAAAAGTTGGAAACGTCGTTCTTTCCCTCTCATGATCACATTGCCAACATCGATACATTTTTTTGCCTCCTGAGCACTCGCTTAATGAAACGGGAGGTGCGGGAAGCTTTGTGTGAAGGAAGATTATCATCGCTTCAAGGGTCTGCACCCCTTGTGAGATTTGATCGTGACCACATGGCTGGTTATACATGAGAGCGCAGCAGGTGCTGAAAGCCTGGTTCACGGCATCTTCCGAAGGTTGCAAAGACAACGGTGTGGAATTTGGGATTCCCATCGCGGTCCGATCCAACCCTCCAGATGGATACGCAGTACTCTCACTTGTTATATCATCTGCTGGTCGTTGAGTGATAGTTGAACTGCCTAGATCATCTGCTAGGTTTTGAGGGATATTTTCATCCGTCTGGTACCATCTCAGATCAATACCATCCAGATCATTTTCATATTGCTGTGGACGTTCTGGCATCTGGCTGATGGACTCGGCGTTGATCCATTCGGAATCATATGGAAAGGCCTCCGAACTCGTAAGGCTCGTCATATCGGCAGAGGAATGTGTTGCTGTATGATAATATACATAATCCTGCTTAGATGTTAGTACCTTGGAGCTGCTGCAATCACTGGATGAACACCCACTTCGGATGAGGTAAAAGAGCTAGGAGGTACAGGCCACTCCATTATCTCATCGACCTCTTCGTTATTGGAAGTGGAATTCATAGTGAACAGGTCTTGAGAAGGTAAACGATGTCAGAGCATAGAGAATAGCTCTTGAACGTGAGTGGACAGGTCTCTTTCCAAGGTTGGAGAAGTAAGTGTAAATGATGTCAGAGCAAAGAGAACAAGAGAACAAGAGAACGGTGTTTTGGGATTGAGGGGAAAAAGGATGCTTAATCGATGAGAAGAAGAGAGTCCTTTTGTCCTACTTAAATAATATTGGACCCCCCGGCCTGCGCCTCCCCCCATCACCAGGGTGAAAAAGAAAAGAAATCCAAAAAAAAATAGAGTATAAAACCAAATGGGGAAGAGGGGGGGGGGGGGGGGTTAAGGGAGATTTTGGGTCGAAGCGATCTCTCCGCCCAAGAGCCTGGTTCTTGGGGAGGAACGAGAGAGGATGTTTCCAGTACGCTGGACTCCGTACAATACTGTAATTTGGTCCAAGAGAACCCGACTAGCAATGAGGCGGTCACCTTGCTTCGTGTCCAGGTGCGAACTGGGTAGCTTAAAAAAAAACAAGGCAACGAATCGACATTCACCTTACAATTTAAAGCCGTTGGTGTAAAGCTGTAAATGTTTAGGCCTATGAGACCGGATCTTTATCCTAACTCGCTAAAAACAAACTAAATGCAACCCTTACAGCATGTTGAGGTTACAACTCTGGCATCTTACATACTTTGAACATTCGCGGGGAAGGGAGGCAGTGCTTCCAAAGTGGTAAATAGAAAATAGTACATAGGGGATTTTTTTAACATCTTATTAACTAGCAGCCGCACGTGTGGCTTTGGTTAGCGCAGATCATCGGCAAGTCTACGTATTTCTACACTACAGAGTCTGGAGTGAGATGAGTTTCGAGGAAGACTGTGACGTAGGTATCGACTAGGATTACTCGAATATACAACATAGTTAAGCGATCATGTAGTGGATGGAATAAGACGAAAGAACTGCCAAGAAAAACGAAATTCAATGGGATTGAGATGGTCATCCACAAGACCGTGGTATAATTGAAGAGAACAAAACAGAACAAAAAAAATACAAAATACAAAAATATTCTATTGGGGCAATACTGATTATGCAGGCAGATCAACCCCAGTCATCCGTTGACCAACAATGAACGGCAATTGGGACTATGAAACCCAGACAAAATCAAAATCCCCGTATGAACCTTAGCTTTACTTATCGGTTTCTCGGAGTTAAAAGCAAAAGCTGGGAATATCTCCGACTAAACGATTAATGTCTCCGGGAGTATCGATTCGGCCTGGAGAAGCTCGGATGCTTGAGTTCCTTGTTCTGGGGAGACACGGGATATGTAATAAACGCAAGGCAATAGGATGTTTGAAAATGATCTTCGAGAAAATATATAACAGAAATCATCCACTAATCATATCCGAGTCCAAAGGATAGGCATGCAATCCGATAGATCCTGTGACGCACGGACTTGAGTATTGCCAGGACAGCTACGGAGTACATACTAAGGGACATGCCCGGGCAGACACATGACGTCCATCGTTTTAGAAATCCCTGGCAAGTTTTCTAGCATTTTGTTGGCAAGGCAAGAGCGGGGAAGGTAGTAAGGGCGCGAGACATAATGAATGAAAATACTGAAATCCAACCATCAACACTCCTGGAAGTGAAGCAACCTTGGAAAACTTTCCGGATTTGTCAGCTTTGTCATGGCAAATGGGATTAGAAAGCTCACGAGCAGATGATTTGAAAAGTAACCATGGGACCTGCATAACCAAGCATTACCGTTACAGGGGGATTAGGATAAACTAACCACCTCCTCTTCACGTTGCCAATGGCTAGAATGTAAACAGTGTTTTAATTAAGGTCGTGTTCAGTTGTCTATCATTCCAAACGGCAAGCCCGAACTCCTTTCGTTCCTGTACCAATCAACCCGTCCTTGCGCTCGGACGACAACCATCCTGGATTGTACTTTTGTCTTCTGCCCAGAAATCCTATGATACTTGGGCAACTTGTGGTGATACTCGCCACTGAAAATCCTCGCTTTGACCCTCCACCAGGCTTTTATTTTTATCGTTTTTTATTTACAGGTTGTCTCAAGACTTATTCTAATATTAAAATGGGGCTGCGTTGGAGAGGTGGAGATTAAAAAGATTAAATATTTATTAATTGGATACGAATAATTACACACATAAATTTTGGTAGAGAAGGAGAAATGGAAAAAAAAGAGAGCGAAATGGTATTGATTGTACTCTGTTCCCGTAGAGTTACTGATTTGGATCGGGTCGGGAACGGGATAAACCGACACTCAACCTACGCCCGTCCCACGGATCATCCAAAGTTGACTACATGGCCACTTCGACTTGAAGGAAATTTTGATCAAGGTGAGATACCTATCTACTGCTTGGTGTAACAAAATGGTAACGTAACTGTAACAAATTGTGCAATACGTCATGTATTGCCTGACTATAATCGCCTTGTTTAGATCTAGGGAAGAAAATAAAGAAAAAAGAACACAAATCTAAGCCGTACTATTCATAAATTTGCCCCTGTGCCTGCCAAAAAAAAAAAAGAGAGAGAGAGAGAGAGAGAGAGAGAACAAATTACAGACGAAGAAAGAATAAAACACAAATGATCGGCAAGACAGCCCCGGAGCCCCATTCCCCAAACCGTTAGTCAATCTACCCAAGTCTTTCCCTTCTAATAAGTAGCGCCCCAAACTAGAAAGATGAAACAGAGTCCCGATCTAGTTTGCCACCGAACTCCTCCGGAAACCCTTGTACAATAATTTGATACAAATCCCAATTTCAACAAATTGAGATAACCAAAGTCTAACGTTGAGGAAAGTAGGCGGCTTTGGTCGATGACCACGGATCCGACGAGCTGGGAGCATTCACCCACGCCCCAAACATAGATGAGGTTCCCTTCTGTGATTCGGAATTGGAGGCGAGTAAAGAAATCTGCGAAGCATCATTGTGGCCGCGGGAAGTAGTGCCTTGGGTAGTGGGACCGGAGGTTTTGGTCGTGAGCAAGTCAGACGACGAGGCTCTGAGAGGAAGTCAAGGTTAGCAGATAAAACAAAGAGACACACAATGAGATTCTTGAATATCATCAATGATAACTGTGGGAATTAGGGGTATTGGGGGATGTGCGGGTATTGACGGTATATGCTACCTATCAAGCTAGCGGGCTTACTTGTTGGAACTCATGTTGGCGGTTAATCACGGAAATTGTCTTTGAAAGCGTCGGTGAACTCGACTTTGAGGGAGGAAGGAATGAAGTGGACTGATAGGACTAGCAAGCTAAGGAAGCTACTCAATGGTAATGCAAGAGAGACTAGTTTAATGATTGCCAGTGCAGATTGCTGTGAAGTAGTCAAGGCAGGAGCTGTGAGCTTGAAGTGTGTGAATTTGATGGCTTTTCAGCAGAGGAGAAAGCATCTCTTATATGCCTAAATGGATTCGGGTTTTTGTTGATCATATCGCTGCCTGCGAAGGGGAACCTGGGTGTAAACCCTGGGTGTTTAGCATTGAGGCAGAGCAACAGCGAAGACGATGGCTTTCAAAAGAAATAGGGCGGGGGATCTGCGATCGGATTGCTAGTTTCTATATGTAGACATTTTCAAGAGAATTTTTAAGAAAATCAGTGACCAGCCTGCTAGAGCTAGAAGCTTAGAAGCTAACACGGCTTCCCTCTCTGTCTCTATCTCCTGTTCTCTAAAAAAGAAATAGAAAAGGGGGGGAAATTCACACAGAGAATCAATTCCTACATAAATCCACTAATAGTATACAAACTAGGAAATAATAGCTTGCTTGACCATTCCAGTCTGCCCTGGGCATGTACCGGGCGAAAGTCATCTGTCTGTAGCAACTAGCCCGCTGGGTTTATCATTGTTCCCTACCGATCTTTACTACCCGGGCTATATGTCTGCACCTGCCAAGCGTGACACATGAGCTTTATGTGTCTCGGCAGTGGCTTTTGAATAACAGTTCAATTCAAGTAATGTACAATTCAAGCATAGGTATTTTAAACCCTGCACCATCAGCCAAGCATGGACCCCAGTTCGCGCTATACCTACTTCGTACATCCTATTTAAGGCTAGATTTCGGCATGAACTGTGATTTATAGAGTTTAGTTCTGGAGTATGTGGCTGTGCTTGACCAATCCTATAGTAATTTCATCTACGGATAATTCAAGATATTTTGTCGATGCAATTCTGTAGGATGTATGTTGCGTACCCATACTCACCCAAACGCCCAAATTTTACCTTAACATTCACCTTCACCACTCAACAAAATAACCCACAACCCCGTCCTATGGGTGCTTAGTAGGGTGTGTAGAAAGTGGCGGTGTAGGGGTATTCACACCCTAACAATTCTAGCACGCCATTTCCCATACAATCTACATCAAAAAGTCATAGTTCGAGAAATCTACTCCGTAGACACTGACACATTCCATCGGGAAGTGAATATTAAGTATGCGACCAATCGATCTGCAAACCCGTGGGAGTAGTTTGCCACCGCTTATATCTTCCGATGTTAAAGTCAAAGGTGGACTATTCGAGTCTAGGCCATGCGAGACAGACTGGAACGCGGATCGCGGAGAATTTACCCTATGAAAGGAGAGACCTACGTTCGAGAGACATTCCTTACTATTCCTGTATTGCCTTGAAGATGGCTATTCACATCACATATTCCTAGGAAAAAGACATCGGGGGCGCAGTATATCCTACTCCTAGAACCATTGCTTTGAACCCGGGCTCTTAACTTAGAGCCCGGGTTCTCAGGAGTCCCAAGTATTTTCTTGTGTTTCAGGAAATCAAATTCTAGACGTCTATGCAATATTGAGTTTATGGGTGAAGGACCTAAGCCACGAAGATCTTTGAATATTGTTGTAGATAAGAGACCACAATCTAGACCGACCGAGATACAATAACAAAATATGTGATACAGAATATTGTTCTCTCCACTTTACGCCCCTCTTGACGTCATACATGGTCCGAAACACAACGGGCGTATTAGCGTATTCGCGTATTCGAGTATCGCAGCTAAACTTCTGGAAGCTTTCCGGGTTGGGCATAATACGCGATTATGGCGATCGGGCACAAAATATTCGAGGTATCCATTCACAGACCTCCTTATACACTCGCCCCAGGTGTGCGCCCGTGAGGTAAGGACATAAACCAAGCCAGTCACCAATCTAGGACGCACCACCGGGCGCTTCGATCAGAAGATAGAGAGTGATACAGGGGCATAAAGGGCTTACCGTAAATTTAAAATGACCGATAGACAAAATCCAAGTCGAATGTAGCTGCTCTTCGCTGGACAGGGACAGGATATAATCTAACGTCTAGAACTGGCTAGAGGCAGACCAACTATAGCTGAAAGCAGGGATGTGATACGAGAACCCTCTACCAGTTGCCAAATGTCGGTCTGGCTCTTCGGAGTTTTTTTTTTTTGATCGGATACCTCGCCTACACTGTTCTAAGGTAAGATTTTTGGTTGAAAAGGGTAGCATCGGCAAAAGCAGGAAAACAGAAATCGAGCTAAACAGGTGACCTGTTCGGGCACAGTCGTTGCCTGGGTACTTTTGGTATGATGATGCCCAACTTGGACCGAGGCAAATGCTTGTTAAAGCTATATAGCTTGACAGAGCTTATGTTCTGGTGGCGGTGCAATTAAACACGACTGCGCCCACTTAGCTATCCTCAGCGTCTGCAATGCGGTAGTCCTTGCAGTAAAGAAAATGTGGGTATTAGGAGCATGGATTTTTGCGTCATGGTCTGGCCCTTTCTTTTCTTTTCTTTTCTTGCTCTGCCACACTTGTGAGGGTGTCAAAAAAGTAGAGCGCCCGCCAATGCTCAGGGAGCTTCGTCCCGGAAACATAAATCCCGGACAAACAGCCAATTGACGCAGTGTTTTCACATACAGTCGATGAGGTCGGAGTAGAGACAATTGTTCAAATTCATGTGTAACTCCAAATCGTGTGTACACATACAGGTAGCCCGTTTCCGCTTCTATGCACAATACAAAAACAACCAGAAAAAAATACCCCCTTAGTCACGTAGGGAGCGGAGAGGAAAGTGTAATACAAGCGAAGTAGCATAAGAGCTGAAAAAAACAATGTAGGGTTAGGTTGAAAGCAAAGAGGACGGAGGATGATGTCGTGCCGCACATTCGCAGAATGAAGTCTTATCCAGTGAGAGATAGTTAGTACGTTGTGCCCATACTTCTTCTCGACTTTGCCATTGCCTAACAAGACGGTCGATCCCTGACATAGACGTGTCTGTACTGCTAAATGACGGTAGAGAAATCCGGTGTATAGCAGATGGCGAAGCCATCCTCACAACAGCAGTATCAATCATCATTCCGGATCATCGGTTTTCGTAGCCTTTAGATCTAGTTAACGAGTAGAATCATTAGGAATTGAAGTATGGACCATGTTTGATTAGAGTGGCTCTTGAGATGGAACAGCCGATCAAGGTCAAGAGTAAGAACAGCACTACGAACACAGGTCTAGAACAGTAAATCGAATCTTCAGGAGTTATGCCGAACCGGGAAAAATGTAGACATGAACTCGGAAATTTTTTGATTTTGTTTCATTCAGGGGAATCTATGCACAGGCGAGAGATGTGCCAGGGCATCCGAAACCCTTTGCGCTTCGTCTCATGTATCAAAGTCCATTTCAGTCTAGGCAAAAATGGAGTGAAAACCCAGTAAACACCTAACAACCGCACACACCGTTCCAATTCGATAGCGAGCCCTTTAAATGTGGGTATCGTAGGCGATGGGGACGACGGTCTCGGGCTTGTTGTCAGCCTGCTTGACGAAGTGGGCCTCACGGGGACCAACGGCCTGACGCTTCAGGTGAACGTGGACACCCTTCTCCTTGGCCTCGCGCTTCTTGATGGCGTTCTCCTTGACACGCTTGATGAAGTCCTCGCGGGAGCGGGAGTGCTGGACGTGCTCAATGCGGACGCTGATACGCTTCTCGAGGTAGCGGTTGTCGACCTTCTTGTAGAGGATGACACCGACGGCGGACTTGGTGACGTTGTAGACGACACCGGTCTTACCGTGGTAGACCTTGTGGGGCATACTGTTCAACTGTTAGATTTTCGTCCTGTCTTCGCGGGTTTCGCATTGCCCATGGTGTATGATCGCAGTGGGCGGTCGGGCAAGAGCGCTGGGAGGAAATTTCGGAATTGTACTGACCCCTTCTGGACGGCACCATTGACCTTGAGGTCGACAATATCACCAACACTATAAAAAAATATCCGTCAGATTTCAATTCTTGTCGTTTGTTCGAGGTTCGAGGGTTTTTGAGCGTACCGGTAGGTCTTCATGTAGGTAGAGAGGCGGATCATACCGGCCTCCTTGAAGCCACGGCTGAAGGCATACTGTTCGTCGTCTCGTTAGCACTTATCCTCCCTGAGGCCCAAAGGCCTATCCAGTTGATCCAAGTTGTCCTCCGAGTATAAAAAAAGACGTGTGTCGCAAAGGGAATCAAAACGTACCCGAGTGCCGGCGCGCAGACCGTACGAGTGAGGCATGACGGCGGTGTTGTGGTTGGTGCTGGTGGTTAATTGTCGACGGGGCCTTCAACACGAAAAACTAGAGTGTCGGATAACAATTTGTGGGATTTGCATGACATAATCATGTCTACCCTCGCTAAAGCAACGCTACGCCTCTTTCGGATTATTCGATCAATTTTCTAAATTGGGGTTAGCGTACTAATCAACCTTCAGCCAATCAAAAGCTTGGATTTCCCCAAGCCCTTCATCTTTCTCGAAGTCTACTTCGAGGTTGTTGTATAAGTATGCCATGCTTCTTCTTCCTCCCCTTTTCTATACTTATGTCAATTGTTCGGTAACCGCGAGATTTATTTAGTTTCTAACTGAATTTTATCCCATCTTAGTGCTCTTAATACCTCATATTGTGACTGGCACATACTAAGCATGAATCATCAAAAACGGCGAGCGTGCAGGTGGTAGTTTCGGTGCTGGCGGAGGGAATAATGGCATTATTTGACCAAACCATCACACCATGCTATTGCCAGATCTCGGAATCAGTATTTCCCTTCGACCTCCATGATTTGACTCGGGATATCCAACCCTCTTTCCCGACATACTCAATCTGATGTCCTTAGCCATATATCGGCTTAGCCTTGTCATCCTCAGATAAACATCTAGTGACATTCACGCCCTCTCGGTCTTATAGTTATAGTTCTAAATTCCAGAGTTCCAGGTCTCAAAGTGATCCTCACTTACAATATACGTACCTAAACCCAAGATGTCTATGGACGTTAGTTGGCCAGTACACTGACATGGCAACTACAGAATGACAATTGTCTAGCAGCCAGCAGCCAGCAGCCAGCAGCCTTAGACCCAGTCCCAGAAGCTAGAATATCACATAATTCACATGCCCTTGAACATCAGTGACCATTTTGACTGACTGCCATTTTCACCACATCGAAATTCTATACGGAGTAGTGATCACCGAGTCAGGAAGCTGGGGGAAAGAGCATCTAGCGCATTGATCATTGATTGCGATGGGCCGAATATGGAAGTTAAAGACGGCGAAAATGACTCAAATATTTTCGGCTCATATCGCCTTCGCCTGTTTGTTATGGAGCAGGAAACCATAATGCAAAACCCCAGTTTTGATGATCTACCCGATGCAACATCAAGAGAGGTCCCGAGTCAGAGCCATACATAAAATGTCCTAAATTCCACGCTGTGTTTGAGACAGCCAGCTGTCAAAAAATAGTACATCAAGTGATTTAGACAAATATATAGAACAAATTAGCTCAGGTGAGCATCCATGCCAGGCGATTGACGGCCGCGGAGGTAAAGAGTGGGACCACGGACCTGCCCAGGTGGAGAGGCTGTATGACATAATCAAGCTGACTTAATTATATTTCCTAATTAGGACTAGGGTAGGGCTCGCACCACACACACTCAAATTCTCATTTCATCCTTGACCCTTCGACCTCCCGTCGACAACCTCCGCCCATCTAACCGCAGCTATGGCCCCGTGAGTATATTAACAAAATCGAAGGCATCGCATTATTCTAATCAATTTCTGTGCAGTCGCGTTTCCTCCAAGACCTACAAGGTCCCCCGTCGCCGTAAGTGAATTTCCAACGAAATCATCAATTTGAATGTTTTTAGACTAACTCCATCACAGCCTTCGAGTCGGCCCGTCTGTTAGTACCCTCCGGCCACTAACCAGAAGCGTGCTTCTGGTTATGTCGTATTCATATTCCTAACATTTTTTTACTAGTGATGCTGAGCTCAAGACTGTCGGCGAGTTCGGCCTGCGCAACAAGCGCGAGGTGTGGCGTGTCCAGCTCACCCTCTCCAAGATCCGTCGTGCTGCTCGGTACGTTCAAAGAACAATCTGCGATTTCGCGAGGCTTCGAGTGATCGAGCCTATGCAAAATCAAATTTGGTGGAACATAGCGCTAATTTTTCATCTCCCCTACAGTGAGCTCCTTACTCTCGACGAGAAGGACCCCAAGCGTCTCTTCGAAGGCAATGCCCTCATTCGCCGTCTTGTCCGCATCGGTGTGCTCGATGAGGCCCGCATGAAGCTCGATTACGTCCTTGCCCTCAAGGCCGACGATTTCCTCGAGCGCCGTCTCCAGACCTGCGTCTACAAGCTTGGCCTCGCCAAGTCCATCCACCACGCCCGTGTCCTGATCAAGCAGCGTCACATCCGCGTCGGAAAGCAGATCGTCAACGTTCCCTCGTTCATGGTCCGCCTCGACTCCCAGAAGCACATCGACTTCTCTCTCACCTCTCCCTTCGGTGGTGGCCGCCCCGGTCGCGTTCGCCGCAAGAAGGCCGCCGCCGCCGCTGGTGGTGATGACGCCGAGGAGGAGGAGGAGGAATAAATTATTCCCTATATTCCCCAAAAAATGGAGTACGGTCGGGTTTCGCTTGGGGCGCCTTCACACCATGGAGGTTCAAAATGACTGCATAGCGTCTCATGTTCTACGATCATGCAATACAATGAATCAAAAACAGCCGAAAGGCTTCAATTTGGAACCCGATTTAATTCGATTTCCATGCTTTCGTAACTTAGAATTGTAATATTAATGGACCCATATATGTACAGTAGATCCCAAACGCCATTATTCCCTGATCCCCACCCACCTAAGATAAGCTCAATCGTTCGTCCCTCGTGTCATCGTACACAAGCCTGGGCTTGGCCTGCAGACTATTATGCCTGTGTCCCCACCAATTCTTTCAAGGTCTCTTCTGCGCCCCTGTACCAACGTCCCATCTCTTCTAGTCCATCACTTTCACCCTGTTGCTTTTTGCGTTGCGCTTCACGGGCTTGCGCGATCGCATCTGACTTCCGACGCTCAAGCACGCTGCGTTCCCTCTCTACTGCCTCGGCCTCTCGGGTCTTCCGAGGCAATGTGTTGTGCACAGCAGCCAGCTGGCGGTTCAACGCTGCCAGCTCCGCCTCACGTTCCGCCAACAGTGCCAAGGTCGCGGGAAGAGGAAGATTCTGCGAGGAGGAAGTACTGTTAGGATTGGAAGGATCCATGGTGGCTACCTGCTTGGCGCGGAGCTCGGCGATTGTTGACTCGAGATTATCGATTGAAGCAGGCAGCGTTGAAAGTTGTGTAGTTTGAAGCTCGACATTCTTGTAACCTGTCATGGTCGCGGAAAACACTTCAGTCAACATGTTCATTTTCAAATCGTAGGCCACTCACGGCTTGCTAGGTCACGGCCCATTTGCTCCATCTCTTCAATCATAATCCGGGCGTCTTCTTTCCGTGCCTTGAGCTCGGCTTTCACGTCCGCTAGTTGCGTCTCCAGTTCCATGTTCTCATTGTGTCCGACAATCATAGGCGGGTCGCCAACAATGGCGCGCAAGAACTTTTCTTTCGTTACTTGCTCGAGGTAGGAGAACCGCAGCTTGGAGAATAGTTCCTATGCGAAAACATCAGTATTTGCTCGTCTGGGCAGCGAGAATTCGCAGTATTCGGGCTCATCGCACGGACTTTATAGTGTGCAAGATCAGCCTCCAACAAGGCAGGGGTAGGATCGTCGAAATTTGAAACTGAAACATCTGAGGTTCTTTTTGAAGGAGACGGGTAAGATCCTCCAACTTCAGTGGAAATTGGCTCACTGATGCGAATAATCGCGAGTCGGTCTTTCAGGTTACCATTCTTCTCCAGCTGCTGAAGTGCTGCAAGGGCTTCAGATGATGAGTTTGCCATATTGATAGGGCTTGGTTATCGGAAACCTGGCTATGAAAAGGGAAACCGACGGGGTTGGCGATTGTTAGAGAGCTTGGAGGGGCCGAGTCCACAGGCATAACATTTGCGGGACAATAAACAGCCCTATATCAAAGGCGGTCAGTCCAACTTTTGGAAGGCGCTTTCGTCTTCGCCTCTCTTGCTTCTCATTCAACTGAACAACATTCCGTCTTTGTTTTATTCAATATGTACTAGCGTATATATTTGCTCTTTCTTTGCATTCCTCGCTTTCCTCGGTACACTCCTTCGACACCCTTGGAGTCTTGCGATCTGCGGCTCATCTGTATCATGGACGACGATTATGTTGCGCAGATCCTGGCCAAGGAGGCTAAGGAGAGTTCTATAAAGTATGCATCTCAAGGAATGAGTGCTTTTATGCCTTCAAGGTCGGTTTGCTTTCATGGTTTACGGGTTGCATAAGTACAAGACTAACAAACACCTGCAGACCGACAAGCAATGCCCCAAAACCCAATACCCGCTTCCTACGAAATCTCATCAAAGTAACAGACAATCATAACACTGCTCTCAAACTCAAAGAGGAAAGAGAGGCACGGGAGCGTATGCGCCAATTGAAACACCAGGCCTCGGGTGCTTCAGGTGCTTTAGCTCCAACATCGACAGACCGTTCTTCCAAACGATCTGATGATCGGAGTGAACTGCGAGGATCAAGAGACCATCGGAGAAGAGATCGGGAAGATCGAAATCATTCACATCGAAAAAGAACTCGAAGTCGCTCCCCTTCAGCAGAACGAGACAGGTCGCGGAGGCATCGACGAAGAAACGAAGAGTATGGCGGAACTGGAGAGAGAGACAAAGACCGCGATGAACATCGGCGCGAACACAGAGATCACGAGTCATCTAGGAGAGATCGACGGGACAGAGATAAGGGACACGCCAGACGGCGACGTGAGCGATCATACTCGAGGTCTCCAAGTCGTTCTCCGCGCACGGATCGAAGTACCGACTGCCATCGCCATCGAGGACAAAAACGACAATCTGGACATTCTACTCGCTCCCTTTCCCGTTCCCGCTCGCCAGAGTCGTACAAATCTCGTCGGTCAAAGCGGGAAGATTCATCGCCACACGGTTCTCGCCGTTCTCGCTTTGAAACCAGTACGCGACAGAAACAATTATCCCCGTTGTCTACTATAACTTCACGCCAAAGTGATATGGGCAACGAATCCGATCCCCTAGAAGACCTTGTCGGGCCACTTCCTCCTCGACAAAACGAGGCACCTATCCGCTCGCGTGGGCGAGGTGCCTATAAACACAATATGAGCAATATCGATGCTCACTTTGCACCCGGCTACGACCCGGCTACCGATGTGCATCTAGATGAAGACAAATTACACTCCATGGGCCAAGAATCCTCTCGTCGTCCTGTCGCGGGGCTCATGACAAAGGACGACGACTGGGATATGGCAATGGAGGCGCTGCGCGATCGTGAACGCTGGAGGAATAAGGGCGAGGAGAGGCTACGTACAGCAGGAATCGACGAGGCAGTCATTAATAAATGGAAGAATAACACCGCTTTTGCGGGCGTGGACGGAGAAGGCAAACCGGAGGATGTACAGTGGTCGAAGAAAGGCGAAGGGCGGGAATGGGATCGCGGCAAGTTCGTGGATGACGATGGCCATATTGACATTCGAGCTGCTTGGTAGTGTCTCTTACTGGATGTTTTGATAATTGGCGTTCGAGGACTACTATGGATGATACCAAGTTGTTTATTATACCTTTTTTTATTTTTATTTTTATTGTTTTATTTTTGGCTTAAATAAAGAAAACTGAAATATCCATGAACTTTGTTTAAGTTATAAAATATAGCATAAGGGTATAAGATTCTTCAATATATCAATGTTTTTATAGTTATTGCCTCGAGATGATATAAATATATTTCGCAGGGACGATAGCATGAAATCTCAATTAGAAGGGTTGATTAAGCAACTAATGTTTCTAAATAAGCAGCATGACCAACAAGCTAATAATTAATAATCGATAGATGTTAACTAGTGTTCTTGTAAAAAGCGTAGTTGATGTACAATTATATTGTATACGTAGTTGACCTTGACCGGTTCCGCGGCTTTGTCAAAGTGCGGAAATTCCCCCGCGGCTTATCACAGATTTGAAAGATGATGGTACTCCAGCGTTAACTGACGACATTTAATACCATAAAGATTGGCTAATGCTTTGAGACATTTGCGTTACTCAACTCGATTATTTGCATCGATTTTCAAGCGCCCCGAGCAATCCAAGTTATATGCCACATATACCTGTAGTCTCACCTATTTCTTTAAATACTCACTATTCTCCTCTGATCTTCTTCAATAACCCCCAATCTACTCACAATGTCAGATCCATCCGCCTACTCATACCCATCTCCATTGGAGGGGTACGAAAACCTCGAGCCACTGTCCGAGTAAGTGTCCCCCACAACCACATCGCACGCAAGATACTTATTTTTCGCTGTAGCGAGCGCGCCGAAGACGGCAAGTCATTTAAGAACCCTCAAAATGGCGTGTTGAGCAAAGCCTACTCGGAATTCCCAGACCCTCTTTCCAAAGGCCGAGAGGGAGGCTTCGACGTCCACATCTATCATTTCCAAGTACGTGCTGCCACCACCCATCGCGGACAGCAAACCCAAGCCACAAAAAGGCTAACGCGTCGACTAGAACAACCCTGACCAAGCCGCATTTGCTAAAGCGCTCTGGGAACGAATTAGACGAGAATGTAAGTAACACATCCTTCTAGTCCAGGAACTGCATCGTCTGGCTGTCTCCTGTGGGGCTGCGTTGCCATTCCAATTGATCACTTGCTTACAATTTTAAACAGTCCCCGAGCTTCGGATTTATACTTTCTTCGACCGCCCTATTGGCCCTCACCCGGTAGCAATGTTCGAAGTGAATTTGTTCACACCTGCGCAGTTTGGAGCTTTCGTTCCTTGGTTGGTTATCAATCGGGGTCCGCTTAGTGCTCTCATTCATCCCAATACAGTGGCCTCAGAGGATAAGCGTAATCATACCCAACGCGCGACTTGGCTTGGTGATCGGATTCCGTTGGATTTGAGGGGTTTTAACAAGAAGTGACAGAAAGGGGAGGGAGAGGAGGCTGATAAAGCACCGCTGGAGAGGTTATAGGATTCATGTTATATTATCAAGGTACATTAGTAATTCCCAATCCATGAAGAGTTGTATAAAGAAAAGTCCAGTTCACTACATGGTAGTACTATTCGGCCGTACTTGGCATCCTCCGTACTTTCCACCTACGTCGCTAAGGCGGAAACCTCTGGCAGAATGCACTTTCCACTCCAGATCGTCACAACCGAGACTAAGTATAATAAATAGTCTATATAGCCGTACCACTTTATTAGAAAATAAGAGTGGAACTTAGTATTATATTATATACTAGTTCTTTAACGAAAGAGTGCATTCCAACTAGAATACTAAGTATAAGGAGTAAGAGAAAGGAAACAAAAGATCCTCTGTGATAAGATCTTTTGTGGGTCCTATATCGGCAAGCAAACAAACAATATAAACTCCTCAAGCCGGCATGACACAGAATCCACTTTCCACTTTCCAGATCGTCACAAGTACTGCAGGACTAGTGATAACGAAAACCTATAGAGGGGTATATGTACGGTCTAACTCAGATATATTGGCGCTGAAGATTATGCTAGAAAGTCTGAGAGCGGCGATAAATCATAACACAATCACCCTAGGTCCCTTCTCGAACTCGTAGAGATCCCCACTCAAGTTTTATGCCTTATGGCCATATACATCTTTCTCAGTAACACTATTCGGATCGCCATTTAGATAGCTTGGCCTCGCTCTCCAAATCTCCATTTCATGAACTATTATCCGCCGCTATTGATAGGGTTGCTAGCTGGGTAATTATGTACCGGTCACGATCTTCAAGGGGCAGTATCAGAAAAGTTAAGTTCCATAATTGGCCCCACTTTTCCCCTCCCCCATCAAAACAACTCCGAATGTTCAATCGGCTGTATCTCATTAAATATAGCTCACTATATACTCCGGAGTGAATCGGGGGTAGATAACGTATATAATTAAAACATCTGAAAATCTAAGCCTGACCGGCCTTGACTGAACATCCCATGTCACCGTGGGTTTGTTCAATCCATATGGCCGTGGACCAACTCTTTTCGCGCCATAGTTAAGCGGAAAGCCCTAATCCATATCACCGTGATATTGATGCCCCCCGTGAGATAGAGCTTGGCCTCCTTTACCTCCTGAACGACTTAGCGTCTGGGCTCCTCGCCGCCCCGCCCTGCTATATTTGATCGCATCTGCAGATAAGCCGGCAATAATTCTCGATATTCCCTAGAGCACCTGAAAGAGGTCCAGGAATAGTATTGATCATTAGGCAGGGCTCCTTGTGGGTTGGAGCGAGAGTGCTCCTAAATTCTGCCGAGCCCGGTGCGGTTAGTCTGGTGGACAGTGGTTGCCCAAGTCGCAAAATACCCCGCTCTTGACCCTTCAGCCTCACTGGAGTCCTGAACATGTAAGATAAGCGAAGAAGAAGCGGATGATAATTGTATTCTGTTATTGTCCAGATAAACTCAACAACACCATCTACTCTCCATGGCGAGCCGTCCGGTGAAGTCCCTCTCTTACGATGCGTACACCGTGGCCATGATTTGTCCGTTAGAGGTGGAAATGAGTGCTGCCCGATATATGCTAAGTGAGGAACACGGAAAAATACCAGGAGAGCGACATGACACCAACCATTATATTCTTGGCCGACTTAGTGGGCATAATGTGGTCATTGCCTCTCTGCCACTGGGCTCTCAGGGTACCGTCTCTGCGGCAACCGTTGCGATGCATTTGGCCCGAACCTTTCCCAACATCAAGCTACGGCTGTTGGTGGGAATTGCTGGAGGTGTTCCGAGCCCGAATAACGATATTCGATTAGGCGATGTAGTGGTGAGCACCCCATCTGGCTCTTTTGGTGGCGTGGTGGAATACGATCTGGGGAAGCAGACTCCATCTGGCTTCGTACGCAAGGGGTTCCTCAGTCCCCCTCCGACAGAGTGGAGAGGTGCAATAGCCAGAATGAAGTCAGATCATCGGGTTCACTCTAATAAAGTGAACGATTTTGTGGCGGAGATGTTGGTAAAATTTACCAGATTGGCCGAGTATAAACGACCGCACCCCCAAGAGGATATTCTATTCAGCTCAGACTACGAACATAAAGTAGGAGAGTCTACGTGTTTAAGTTGCGACCCTGCAAAAATTGTGCATCGCGAAGCACGCGACATCTCTTATGAACCGGTGGTATTTTATGGACTGATCGCGTCCGGGAACCATGTCATGAAGCATGCCATCGAGCGAGACCGAATCAGCATGGACTGCGATGGAGTTCTGTGTTTTGAGATGGAGGCTGCGGGGCTCATGAACGATTTTCCCTGTATCGTTATTCGAGGGATTTCCGACTACTGCGACTCTCATAAGAATGATGGTTGGCAACCATATGCGGCAGCAGCGGCAGCAGGAATTGCCAAGGAACTTCTAGGCTATCTGGTACCAAGCAATGGTTTGTATCCAATAATAGCCATAAAAAAACAAGCAAGCATTAGACGACCTCCTGCCTGGGCGCTGACCAGTTGGTATGAACAGTGCCTCTTGCCGACGACGATCTTACCGCCGCATGCCTCCGGCATCTCTTTATAACAGACCCAGAAAAGGACAAGCAGCGCATTGAGGGTGATAGAGGCAATCTGCTCAGGGATTGCTATTCATGGATTCTTTTCGATCCTCAGCTCAATGCCTGGCGAGAAGCGGAACAGGGTCAGCTACTGTGGATCAGAGGCGGCCCGGGCAAAGGAAAGACCATGTTGATGATCGGCCTAGTGCACGAAATCACAGTGCACCTGGAGTGTCAACCAGAAGCTGGTATTCTGACGTACTTTTTCTGTCAAAGGAACCTTTTTACCCTAAATAATGCCCTTTCAATCCTCCGTGGACTCATCTGGATGATTGTTGATCAAGACCGGCCTCTGATGCGACACATCCTGGTGGAGTATGAGAGATTTGGCGAGAGGCTCTTCGACGGTCCTAACGCTTTTTTCGCCCTCCGCTCAATATTTCTCAATATATTAGAAGATGCAGGGCTCTCCACTTTGTACATCCTCGTTGACGCAATTGATGAATGCGACACTGGGCTGGATAACTTCTTGCACCTGGTCGTCCAGAGTACTTCAGCGTTGTCTTCCAAAGTGAAATGGATTCTGACCAGCCGCCACCGACCAGATATTACGCAGATCCTTGGAGAAAACGCTTTACAGCACCATATAGATATGGAGGCAAACGCTAGGCTTGTTTCTGAGGCAGTCCACACCTTCATTGCCTATAAAATGGACATTTTATCACAAGCGAAGTCTTACGATCCCGGCCTAAAGACTCATGTAGAACGCGTCCTACGTGAGAAAGCCGGTGACACTTTTCTATGGGTGGCGCTGGTGTGCAATGAGCTAACGAGTGCCGAGAGCTGGGAGGCCGAATCAATCGTGGAGGAGCTTCCCTCGGGTCTTCATCCATTATATAATCATATGCTGTCTCAGATTAAGAACCTGCGCAAGGGTCAATCCGAGATTTGCTACAGGATCCTCCGTTCAATGACGTTGACCTTCCGTCCCGTCTACCTGGAGGAGCTGCAATCCATTACTTTTCTCCCGCCCCGTTTGGCGAACAACATTCAGGCCTTGAGAAACACGATTGAATTGTGTGGGTCATTCTTGACGATCCAAGGGAATCAAATCTACTTTATTCATCAATCTGCGAAAGATTACTTGACCACTAGCTGTGGACAGCAGATCTATGACGCTAATAAGACGGAAGAGCATTGCAAGATTGTTGTGCAATCCATGAAGACCATGTCCCAAGTTTTGAAGAAAGATTTGGCAGGTCTCAAATACCCGGGGACTTTAATTTCGAATCTCCCAGCTAGTAGAATCCCAAGTGGTATTGCCTACGCTGTGTGTTTCTGGATTCACCATCTCCTGGAGTTCATGTCCAGTTCTTGCAACTCCGAAGGGGCTGGTGATCTACTCGTATCTGTGCATGCTTTCCTACAATCTCATCTCCTCCATTGGATCGAGGCGATGAGCCTTCTTGGGAAGGTATCCGATGGGCTACTGATGATTACGCAGTTTAAGTCCTGCCTGAAGGCATGTTACTTGCTCATTCTGGACGAGGCTAAAATATTGACAATACCTAGGTCTTCATGGATAAAGGTCTATTCCACTTCATACATGATGCAAACCGTTTTCTCTTACAAAGCCGCTCAGTTATTGAAGAGGCTCCGTTACAAGTGTATTGCTCGGCACTTGTCTTTGCCCCGGAAAAGAGCATAATCCGGAATCAATTCAAACACTACATGCCCGACTGGATCCGCAGGGTATCCACTGTGCGAGAGGATTGGAGCTCACTGATTCAAACTTTTGAGGGCCATAGTGGCTGGGTCAATGACGTAGTTTTCTCGGTCAAAGGGGACCTTATTGCATCTGCGTCAAACGATCATACGGTTCGTCTATGGGATGTCACCACAGGCTCAGCCCAGGCGTCGTTGGAAGGCCACACTGATTTGGTGAAGACTGTTGCCTACTCTCCTAATGGTCATCTCCTGGCTTCTGGTTCTAACGATCGCACCATCCGATTGTGGAATCCAAACACAGGGGCTACCTGTGGTATTCTGCGGGGACATACCAGCCCAATCAATTCTATTGCCTTTTCACCAGATAAAGTGCACTTAGCCTCTGCATCGAACGATCGTTCTGTGCGAATATGGAACACTGCAAGAATGTCATCTCGGCATGTTCTCTGGGGCCATAAAAACTGGGTAAATGATGTTTGCTACTCATCAGATGGTTGCGTGCTAGCAACCGCATCTGGAGATGGGACAGTTCGACTGTGGGACGCAGAATCTGGAAATCTCCGTTCCAAATTCAGAGGAGGTATGGGCTGGTTAAATTCAGTTTCCCTTTCCCATGACAACATATTAGCTGCTGGTTCTGCGAACGGGCTTCTCTACCTCTGGGATATCAGCACAAAATCCTTGTGTGCTACTCTTGGTGGCCACTCTAGTAGCATCAACAAAGTCACATTCTCGCTCGACGGACGCCTCATCGCGTCTGTATCCAACGACCGCATGGTGAGACTATGGCAGACCGCACAGCCTCACGCAGTCGCCACTCTGGAGGGTCACATAGACGCGGTGAAGGCGGTTACATTTTCGCCGAACGAGAATCTTATTGCCTCTGCATCGGTAGATGGCACGGTGCGAATTTGGGATACTGTGAAAACATCGTCATTCAGAATCCTAGAACGGCATATGGATACCATCTACGGGGTGGCCGTATCCCCAAATGGGCAGTTGACAGCTTCTATATCCAATGATAATACTGTCCGCTTATGGGATATGCTGACAGGGTCACCACTTACTGTAATGCACCGGGGGCATTGCGACAATAGCCCTGGTGCTGCTTGGTCGTCCAACATTGCATTTTCATCGAACGGTCAGCTGCTGGTGGGAACCTGGGATGATTCTGCGATCTGCCGGTGGAGGGCCTCCCGTGAGGGTATCGAGAATTGGGCATACTCCGGTTGGGAGGAGGGCAAGGTCTACCCGGTTACCCACGTTAGCTTCTCTCCGGATAATCGACTTATAGCATCACTCTCTTCTGACGGGATTGTCCGGATATGGGATGTTGCGTCAGGATGGACGCGCACGACATTTGCAGGTCACCAGGAAGCTGTCAATGATCTTAAATTCTCACCATGCAGTCAATACGTGGCATCTGCATCTAAAGATAGTTGCATTTG
This sequence comes from Penicillium hordei, assembly GCF_028827395.1. Lineage (NCBI taxonomy): Eukaryota > Fungi > Ascomycota > Eurotiomycetes > Eurotiales > Aspergillaceae > Penicillium > Penicillium hordei. The sequence goes on along the minus strand of NW_026623146.1, from coordinate 1,021,664 downwards.
TCTCTGGGAAGCAACAACCGGGGCTTTAATTGCCCGTTTCGCGGGACATCGAGCGAGTGTGAATGCTGTTGCATTTTCTTCAGATGGGCAGCATATCGTATCTGGCTCCACCGATAACAAGGTGCGAATATGGAACGTGGCCGCAAAGCAAGTCCAGACCATTTTGAAAGGCCATTCAGCGTCGGTCGAGAGGGTAGCCTATTTTGATGGTGATAGACTTGTTTCCTCAATCTCAGCAGGTGGTAGAGTGATTATCTGGTGTGTCGCTACGAGTTCCGTTGAGAAGGACATTCCAAGCCCACAGCACGGTCAAAACTTTTTCTCTTTGAATTGTCAATTCTATGCATGCAGCTGCCAGCCACATCCAGGGCTACATCTTCATGATATGATGGCAGGCAGCAGACGATACTACGAGACACCTTTTGACATCTCGGGTAACTTTGCGTACGTCAAATTCGTGTCGTTCTCGAGGGACAACGAGGTCATGGCCTTGATATTAAGCGACGATACCATCCATCTACGGAGCACCACTACATCGCAGAGGTACTGTACCATCAACATGAGTCAGACCAAGGTTTCGCGTGACAGCAGAGTAGACGACTTGAGCAGACTGGATCCGGGACCCCAAGCCACGACTATTAGCATGGTGGAATTCTCACCACACAGCGATCACTTTCTTTGTGTGTCGCGGAATTCCGTATACGTTTGGGATGTCGTCACTGGGGGCCTCCGCAGTACTTTTTCTGGGCACTCAGATATCGTGAAGAACATCTCTTTTTCCCCTGATGGGCATTTGATTGCCTCTGCATCTTACGATGGCACTATCCGGCTCTGGGACATTGCGACGGGCATGTTACATCATATGATGGTAGTCAACGGGAGCAGTCATGGTGTCTTTTATGGGAATGGGTTGTTCGATAGCCCTGTTGTTTGTCGGTCAGGTGTTCGTCAGTTAGGTTTTCGTCGGTCTGGTGTTCGTCGGTCAGGTGTGGGGGGTATAGGAACAGATTCCGCCTGGGCTCCAATCCGCCGACGCTCCTTGTTTGTCACCAATCCATGGATAACGTACCGGATGGACCGCATCCTATGGCTACCCGTTGAATATCGAGCTACTTGCGTAACTGTTCACGTAGCGACTCTTGTTTTGGGCCATTCCTCCGGTGAACTGACTGTCATTGAATTCGATGTGAGCCGTATTCCGGTCCGTGCAAGCTGAAAAACTGACAAGGTATTTCTCTCTAATTTCATGAGGACAATTGACATGTCTCTGATGGTCGATGACTATTTTGTTGTTTCTTGATCTAATGTATGACGCATTGACCCAGTGAAAACTGGCCTGAGTTCCTAGCGTATTTCATGCATTTGATATATTGATCTGATCCCATGCCTATTCTATGGGACTAATCATGGTCTACTAGACTAGAATGAGGGATTCGTCTTTGAGGGGAAGAGGTGGGTCGGAGTAGACTAGAACTAATTTTCAGGAGCAGACCAGAATATATTGTATGGGTCGTACAAGGCTCAAAAGTTTAGAAGTTCTAACTTACAAAGTCTGAACATAGACAAGTTTATAACCAATCCACACCAAACCAAAGCGCATTGGCTCAGTCAGATGTTGAACTATCTCAAACAGCCCATGCACTCCTCAGGAGTATTATAAAGGAATACTTGGTCCCTCGTGCTACCGTATCCCAGTATCATCTAATCTTTCTGCTGGCTGACGACTTCCGTATAAACACCGTGACAGCCCGAATTAATCTTTGGCTGTCACCGCATTAGAGTACGATAATAACTCACAAGGGTTGGTATTTGCGCGGGTTTCGAGTTCGAGAAGCCTAGATGTAGTCGTCGGAGAGTACCCTATCTTCGCATTTCAGCACAACTTTCTCAGTCCATAGAGTAGTAACACGTAGAGGCTGCAGATCTATAAGATCCCTGATTTCTCGTTCGGGGTTCGTCGCTAGAGATAGTTTCTAGGGTGTCCATTCAAGGCCTCCACCTAAATGGACCTTTGTAAGGCTTGGAGGATCGCATAACTTTTACGTCATTGAAGGGATAGTGCGTTGTGTATTAGTGCATTGAAACGAAGGAACGGAGTGAAAGCGGTTGCAAATTGAGAGTCTACGCGAGGCTGACTTGAAAGCTGAGTTCAATGTCTTCAAGTGCCTTGGACGAGGATAATCACACACGAGAATTGCTGAAGTCGAGCGCTCTCGGTGGTCTCTAGAATACTTGCCCACACAAGCGCGAGTGCATTTGGCGGGAGGAAATAGAATAGAAGCTGCTGCAGAGCGACTGGATTCACTCGCTGCGAGCGCATCTCAACCTCCCGGGCCGTAGCATTCAGCCGGCTGTGGTCAAAGCTAGCAGTATAATGATGGACAAGTGAACCGTCGTGATGGCGATAGATTGCAGGGAGGAGTATTTGGTCTATCCAAATCCGAAAGTCATCATCACAGAGGCAGCTAGATTGCTGCTCCTCCCGGTATAGCTGCGGGAATAGGAAGCAAAGAGAGATATCCTCGAAATCCGACTAGCCGCCCAAATGTATAATGCGGGATCTTATGCACCGGCAGTCGGACGTGATGAGCGCGACCATTGCTTCCAATATATTATATAGGAAGAGGATCAAGGTGCAGACCCGAACGAAGATCAGAGACGGGCATCTGAGTCGAGTTCTACCGGACTCCAAGTTTAGCCACTGCTAGGCTATGCAACAATCCCACGATACTATCGATATCAAAAGTCACCGTGGTCGGGCGTTCCGGCTCATGGTCGGAAACAAGGCCGAGGTGCAATGGACCAGCGTCAGGCGTGGCTGAATTGATACCAGTATAGATCTCCCGTTTTCGGTCTGTGCTGGTCTGTCCGGCTAGGTTGTCCTCTCGTCTAGCCATCGTCGCAGCACTAAGAACATCCGGGTATCTCCCATCTGCCTGAATCCGGTCTATATACTTTCCTAGGCTAAGATGCTCCGTATGATGCATTTGATGCTCACTCTCCTGCTGCGTATGGCACTGGTGGCAGCAGCCATGGTGTTGTTGGAGTTGGTCAGTGAGAATCCGGGCCAGTTTATGGATATCACTAGCCGTGTTGGTTGCAACGTCTTCCGATTGCTCGGGACTAGAACCGGAGCCTCGTTATTGTAAGACATGCTCTAGCAGCAACAGGATTCGAACAGAATCGGAGGGAGGCAGTATGAATGAGAAAAAGAAGGTCTCACCTAGCTGAAGCGGAGACGCAGGGTTGATGAAGATTCATCTGTACTAAAGTACGACGTGAAGGAAGGAAGGGTACCACTTGGGACCCACGGTGTTTGAGCGTAAAAAGCCGGTTGTCGAATGTTCACTGTCGTTGACCTTGTCTCGCAAACTGTTTGGCCAAGTATAGCCCGAAGCAGCCTCGATTTTCCTGAATACAACCGGCCCTTGGATGATGGCCAGTGCTCCGAGAGGGACTTCTAAATTAACATCTCTCAAGACAATTTTTGCCGATGAGGATGGGCGAATGCTGAGATTTTTCATTGAGATGACAGGTGTTTGAAGGTTGGTTGTGTCTGGTGGGCCCTTGAAAGACATGTATTGCATTTCGGCGATGTGCGGAGATGCGTCAACTTCCGTTTCTCTCGTGCGATAAAGGCCCTCCGTTGTGTGTTGAGGACTGGTTTCCAGTAAAATAAATGTTTGTACTCTATCAAAGGATCCCGACGAAGCCGCTATGGAAGGAATCGCACTCAATAGCTTCGAGGCCGGGTTAGTCAAAAGAGTTATAATGGACAAACTACTGAACGCCTTGGTAGCATTCAGCTCCTTTCCTTGGGCAGCATAGACTACGAAGGTCAAAGCTGGAGCTAAGGCCCAAGGCAGATTCTGGATCATATTCTTCCAGACCACACTCCATCGGTACGTGGCCATTTGATGGGTTTCTTCAGCCCTTTTTCTCTGTACAAGCCGAACAAAGGTTTGAGATAAGCCAGTCGCTTTGATAGTTTGGATACCGTCCAGCAGTGAGCGGGTGATTGATATGCGTTGCTGGACAGCATCCACCCATACTTTCTGATGTCCCCCTATATGCTTCGAGATATAGATACTTCCGCCACTAGAGACTATTATCAAGTTCCAGCAAATAGTTTCATATGTGAATCGAAAAGGGAATTCTTACTGAGAACGATTGTTAATGGCATTAGGCAAACTCACCCTAACTGGAGCGCGAGTAGCGCAATGCCAATGCCCACTTCAATCGTCCGCGCCCAGAATTCATTCAAAGTGATTAGACTGGCAATGATCCGGTCCACGTCGGTAGTCATTAGAGTCACCGTAGCAGAACGATCCCCTAGAGTGCCATCGGGGATGTGTAAGGCATGATCGTAGATCATTGATGAGGCCGTCCCTCGAAACATTGTCACCAACCGATATAACATCTGGTCGTATATGAGGTTTGAGAGGGCCATTCCCAAATATATTAGAAGTTTAGCGCCGATGAGGCCGTAACCGAGATTGCTCGCGCTATGTGAGTTATCAAGCCAGTTGAGAACAGATGCGATCAAGAAGGGTTGTGAGAAGGTAAATCCGATCAAGAATATGCGTGGAAGTGCCATCAAAGCAAGTGGACCTTTGAACGCTCGGCACATCTGCCATGGGAATTCCAAGCGGCGCTCGGGATGCCGGCGTAGAGCCCAAGCGGTCCGATCGTTCATCTTTCACCCACGACAAGACCACAATTTGCATGGCCACTACCAAGTTAATTGCACTTGATGCGACAGAGAACTTCGCAGTTGGCCGAGTTTTCTTTGCCCAGCTGATCAGCAGGGCGAGTTGAATCGCGGCGAAAACGAAGGCAGCTATCTGAGGTGAAATCGAAATTACCTCGTGTTTGACTCCGAGTAGTGATGTGAAAGTGCTTACCGACTTTGCCAATCTCATTTTGTGAGGCTGAGTGCGCACATCTCTCTTGACTAGAATTCGCAATCGAAAGGGACACACGAGGAGAGATGCGACCGCACGAACGAGGCCAAGTATGGCTTGTTCGAACAATAGCGTAAAATCAAAGCCATCATGGCACGCGCTATCTACTACAGGGCCGAAACTGTTATCAGTCTGGAGTCGAACAATGAAAGACAAAATAAAAATAAAAATAAAAATAAAAAATGCTCAAGTTTACCCAGCAGTGTATACTCTCAACTACGAACGTATTAAGTAGGTGGGAGAAGAATTCGACGTCAAATACTAGTAATCAGTTCGATTCCAACAATTTTCTTTGATCATGGGATTTACACGAGAGGATATCTACACTGACTTGGGGAAAGAGGTTGAAATATATTCTCAATTGGTGACCGATCCGAGCTGCTTCATAGTTAAGCTTCATGGTACGACGGAAAAAGGCTAACTACGCTAACTGATAATATGATGTGTAAAGCAAATACATAGAATTAATAGAGTAAAATCGCCAAAGCTAGCGTTGTAGTCTTGTATATAGTCAAATAAAATGATTCCTGAAGGCTTGTAGTGAGTTGAGTGAGTTTCAAATTTCACACCTTCCTATACTTTAAACTACCCTCCAATACTCCACTCCATCTGAAGACGTGAACAGATTAGAGTACAAGCTACCAATAGGGTAAAGAGAGATCATCACAGCGTGTTATATTGAGGAATGTCAACGGCAGTACAGATACGCGATGCTATTGGTGAACCATACCATTCTATACGTCTAACCCGAGGAGCGCCATGCACACATCAGGGTCCCCAAGACAAATAAAAATTACAAATAACAAATAACAATATCCATCGGGAGGCTATATCACTACAAGCAACTCAACCTAATTCGACCCCATCCCGAACTTTTCGTTGTGATGGGTCCACGGGCAGGTGACATCGTCAGCCCAACAGCAATTTAGAGCAATGATCTTCAGCCATGAGATCTGGCTCGCAGATCGCACTATTATTATGACCAGCAAGCAACAAATTACGACTATTACTACTGCACCCACCTGTTCATGGGGCACCCGATATAAGGCTCACATTCCTCGGGGTTGCATAAGGCATACACTTTGTGCCGGAGGATAAAGGACGTAGTCAGGGAACCTTCCAACAATCCCACCCTATTGCAGGAGAAATGCCACCTGAGTACACCTTGGGTTGTCCGTGGCCTCGCCGTCTTGTCTGAGGTTGAAAATCCAAGTTGAAGTGCTGTGATCTGCTGCTCGGGACACTGGCATGATCGCCGTCAAGGAGACCAGTCACCTCGAGGGATCTATGGCGTCACTTGGATAACAAAAGACCTTGTGATTATAGACATCTATTACTCGGAATTTAGTTTAACTGCTCCTCGCCCACGGTATACAATCCCATCCCCATGACGACGTCATGCTAATAAAATCTAGATAAAACATCGTTATAAGGTAACAAGTCTTGATTATTTCTCTTAAAGGGCATAAAAGAGTACTCGTCGCTCTTTAGTACTTGAGAACTGTCACACAAGATGCGTCTTTTTACACCGTTGGCACTAGCTTGTCTATCTCCAACCCAACCAGTCTGGGCATCACTCAAGGACAGGGCTACACCCGACGTCCCACCATATGTTTTGGAATACGGTAAGCCAGCTAAAACCCATATTTCTGATATTGTATTGCTTATTCGGCTTTACAGCACCCTTGGTCTGGCTCCATAGCCAGGAAACATACATGCCAAGCGATATTCAGCAGCAGCTCGATCATACCAGACCCAATGTCAACTGGACGGCTATCGAGGGAGTGCAGACGCCACTAAACCTAAATAACCTTGACACGCTCAATTCCATGGGCAATACAAGCGTCTACCTAACATCACTAGAGGGCATCGAAGCCAATCCAGAACCAGCTTGGTTCCGGGGTGTCAGACCGGACTCACAGGGGCGAATAGGTAATGGTACAGGGAGTGTCATTGTTATCGCAGATCGTGGCAATGGAACCGTTGATGCGTTCTACTTTTACTTCTATGCGTGAGCTCAGCTGTATCCCGAGTCTGGCTTTGTACTGACTTGATCCTAGATTCAACAAAGGCGGCAGGGTCCTAGGCTTAGAATTTGGTGACCACATCGGAGACTGGTTAGCGCGAAGAACACTGATGTAGAGCTACTCGTTGGCTAAGAAAACCAAAACAAACAGGGAACATAACATGATCCGCTTCGTGAACGGTACACCCGACGCAATATGGTACAGCCAGCATGCCAGCGGGCAGGCATTTACCTACGCGGCCGTTGAAAAAAAGGATAAGCGACCGTATGCCTACTCCGCGAGAGGCACGCATGCAAACTACGCGATTGCAGGGTAAACGCAGAAAATCTTTAAAATATGTTGGAATGTCAATACTGATAGATATCCAGAAAACACGACCACACCATCCCGGGCTTCAACCTCCCTGCAGGATTTTTGATGGACTATACTGACCGCGGCGTGCTGTGGGATCCCGTGCTCAATGTGTATACTTACACCTACAACACAACAACAGCTGCGTTCAAGGCTGTGAACTCCAAAGATCCGGTGGCGTGGTTGGATTTCAATGGGAGATGGGGCGATGACCAGCCGCCTAATGAGCCTTCGATCTTTGGTGAGGCTAAAAATGTGGCTGGTCCTAATGGTCCTAAGTTCAAGGGACTGGATAGAGAGTTGGTGTGTCCTTCTAAGCCGTGCTTTGTGCTTCCGTTCAGGATATTTTCTGTGAATGCGACTTCGTGAGAGTTGGAGGATGATGGGGTTGGGTTGATGGCGGATTGTGGATTGTGGGTATATTGTAATGATCATTCTATAGGAGAATATAGTTTAGTATAGACTGATAAGAGTGGAAAGACTGTTGTTTAGATTGAGAGCTTGTCCTTCAGCCTTGTGATATTCTCTAGATAAAAATCAAAATGTGATGCCTCAGCTTCCAGGCTATTCCCTCATGCCGAATAATCAAAAGAAAAGGAGATTCTATTATCAATTCCTGGATCATTCGAAGGTAGGTTTGATTCTTATTCTTGTTCTCCCCGGATCCCTTTTACCGTTCTCAGAAAGAAAGTTCCTGCACGCAAGGGAAATCCACCCTCCACTTTGGATCCACTCCGTTCTCGAGGTGAGAAGGGCGATGTTTTTAGCGAGTACGTTGTATATGTACATACTCCATACTGCATACTGACACGAGGAATCAACATATTTCGAATGTACTATATACAAGGCAAATAAAGACTTTGACTGGAAATGCCCAAGAAAATAGTTCATCGTGTTCCAGCCCGGGAGCCTATTCTCGCGTGCCCCACCCCCGTCACAATAGGCTTGGAGGAGCTCTTATGTTTGGGCTGAGATCTTAAATTGCCGTGTTTCAGAAATTGATCTAGCTCGTATTGGAGATGCCGGCTCGGGTTCGATATGGTTATTAAACGGAGTAGTTAGTTTGATTCGGTACATACAATAGCGGGTTTGCGAGCAATTGTTGAGCCGATGGCTTTACCCTAGGGACAGGAGAGGTTAGCTTCGGTTAGTTGCTCCGTAGCATGTCCGACTTCAGCTGAGGTTGGGACTAATTGGGGCATAATCTGCATATACTGCAAACAAGACAAACATGTCCTTAGGTACTCCATACTCCATACTTCCATATATTATAGTTAACTCTGAACTATTCTGTTTTTGTAATATATCCGGATAAACATTATCTCCAGTTTGAGCGATATATCAGATTGTTTCGTATCTCTCCGTAAGATTATGGACAACAAGTGGAGATCTTTAAAACGGCCCATAGTGCACGTTCCAGATTCCCCTCTTAGCCACGAGGGGAGAACGTGCTTACCATGTGTATGTGTATGTGTATGTGTATTCGTGTATTCGTGTATTCGGGTACCCGGATATTATTCAATATCATGATTCTCCTCTGGACAGTTGAAAGACGAGAATCCAAACATCCCGTCTACAAGGGCCTTAGCTTCAATTGGACGAACCGGCGTTCAGTGACCAACGATCCAAGCTCCAAGTGGAGAACAACCGCTCCGGACCAAAGATGGAGGGTGACTGTTTTTTTTTTTACCCCTGAATGCTCTTTTGGTCTTTTCGATATTCATCAGATTTCGATCTTCCCCTTAGTATCGTAAAATAGTCAAATTAAATCTTTCTCTTTCTTTCCCACCCTTCTTTTCAACTTTCTCCAAGCGCCGCTGTTGCTGGACGCTGTGAGCAGGCCTATTTTCAATAATAATAAAAAACAAAAAACAAACTCCCTCTGCCCACCCCCCCCCCAAAGAGGAACTCGGAACTTTGAACTTTGTTCAAGTCCCAATTTCAATTCCTCTTCACCCACTGGCTGGGAAACTTGTATCTTGATTGATACCACTCTCGCTTATTCTCTTTTCATATCTTTGCTGTCGCAGACACTTCCGTTTTTTTTTGAGAAATCCGATCCCCGAATTGGCAATTGGATTGAATCCCACTTTTGTCCAGTTTCGGAGCAGTTTTGAATCGCTCCATTTCCACCGGATCTCAGCACTATCTGCAGTATTAGCGCCGTTGAACTCCGATATATATCACTTTGTTTTATTGGTGAGTGGTGGTTCCCAAGCTTCCATACCCCTGACATCTCGTGAGGGGTTCTGGCAATATCGAGATTTCCTTGATAGAGCATAACCCCAGCACTGGTGATCAGAAGAAAAAAGAGCAAAGAGCAAAGAGCAAGAGAACAGGAAAGAAAAGAAAAAAAAAGAACAAGAAAAAGAACCTAATGAGGAAAGAAAAGAACAGACAAATATCCTGAAATGGCAACTACGCGCCAGGCACCTGAAACAGACATTAATCGTCGCACCTCCCTCGGATTCCTTCGTCGTTCTAAATCCACCGAACCCCTAGGCGAGCACAAATCTTCCGGTTCCCGCAAAAAGATGTCCAAAACTCAAGCCATGGAAGATGAGATGCGTCGTCAGCGCGAGTCTTACGCCCCAAAAGTCCCTCCCCGCTTGCCTGATCTTTCCCCCGCCCCGCAGCTGGAAACCTTTGGAGGTGAGGAACGTGATAAGTTCCCCGACCCAATCCCAATTCGCCCACAGTCTGGAGTTGTCGCATCACCCTCTATGGCTGGTTCAATCAACAGCGTCGATCCCTATGGCCGCGCTGAGAGCATGACCCACCGTGGCCGGTATAGCTATGCTAGTAGTGCTGCCAGCACCGTGAACAGTCCCCGCCGGGTGCGCCGTCGCAAGGACCCCACCTCATACAAGTGAGTCGCCAAGATGTGACATTAACACCGAAACAGATCAGCTAATAATGGGAACGTGTTCAGTGTGCTTGTCATCGGTGCTCGTAACTCGGGAAAAACCTCATTCATCAACTTCCTCCGCAGTGCTCTGGCCATGCCCGCCCATAAGCATCCTTCGCGCACCCCTGAGGAGGTCGAAGAGCTTGAGCGTCAAACCTCGGCCTGGGAAGGATTCGCGTCACAATACCTGGAAACGGAGTTCGACGGAGAACGTGTCGGACTTACCCTGTGGGACTCTGTAGGTTTGGAGCGGAACATCGCAGATCTTCAGCTGCGTGGCGTGACAGGCTTCTTGGAGAGCAAGTTTGAGGAGACCCTCGCCGAGGAGATGAAGGTTATCCGCTCTCCCGGTGCCCGCGATACCCACATTCACTGCACTTTCTTACTTCTGGATCCTGTGCGTCTCGACGAGAACATCGCCATGGCTGAGCGTGCTGCCAATGGCACGTCCAAGGCCACTGATGCATCGGTGGTTGGGATTCTGGACCAGAACCTGGATATCCAGGTCTTACGCACGGTGCTGGGTAAGACCACAGTGGTGCCGGTTATCAGCAAGGCGGATACGATCACCTCCGCCCACATGAACTACCTCCGCAAGGCGGTCTGGAGTAGCTTGAAGCAGGCCAATATCGACCCCCTTGAGATCTTGACATTGGAGGACCAAGAGGAAGAATACTCCTCGTCCGAAAGTGCGGACGAGGATGAGGATGAAGTCTTGGAGCTGGAGACTAAACCCGAGTCGACTGAGACTGGAGATGCCAGCGAAGCCAAAGAATCCGAGGACGCAAGCGAAAATGTTCCCAGCTCGCCATCGCAGCTCAGCCAGGGCACTCGCAGGTCCAACACGTCGCAGGTCACCAACCAGCACGTTCCTTTCTCGATTCTGTCCCCGGACCCTCACTCGTTGGCAGCTGGAGACCAACCCGTCGGTCGCCGATTCCCCTGGGGCTTTGCAGATCCATATGACGCCGAGCACTGTGACTTTGTTCGCCTGAAGGACTCCGTCTTCTCCGATTGGCGCTCCGAGCTGCGGGAGGCCAGCCGCGTGGTCTGGTATGAGCGCTGGAGAACCAACCGCCTCAACCGCAATGGACAGTCGACGACGCCCGCCCAGAAGCAAAACTACGGTGGCCGCCAGGGACCTTATGATGGCCGTCGCATGCGATAAACGGGTCTCTCCCTTCCTTTCCCATAGTTTTCTCTTCCCGCACATACCCCCATTCTTCGCGGCCTGGCACCTCGCAAGGCTTCTTTTTATGCCATACCTGCTTTTTCCTTTCTCTTCTGGCAAAATGTTTCGAAATCCGGAACCTGTACTAGTGCTGTTCATCTATTGTTTGCACGGTAATTTGATAGTTTATCTTGAATCCTAATTCTGAGAGAGTAAATGTAGTGATGTACTAACGTACCCCTCGGCTTTATTTGCAATCTGACATGCGCATTGGTCAGAGGTCTTGTGCGGCTGAAGCGCTGGTCAGCGACGATCGTGAGTTCAGCTGTAAGCCAATAAGAGCCGCTAATCCTTGGCTACATGAGTGAAGAATCACAGACTAGCTCTTCAGAAGTTGGCGCCGATGAATACGAGGTGCTATAAACCTCTCACTTTGTCTCTTCTTTCCTTTCCTTTTTTTTCTCTCAATTTACTTCCACATAAGTAGAGAGAAGGTTTCATATCTGTAAGTATAGAATGGCCTAGCGGACATCGCACAAAGAAACCCCCCAGTTCAACTCTCCTCTTGTGTGACCAAAGGCCTCTCAAAAAAAAAAAAAGAAAATAAACCCATTGAAAACATTGAATATCAAATCAACAAACCACCCCATTGGACCAACAATGTCTCTCCAAGTGAACGACCCACGGTCGCGAACCCGATCCAAATCCCCTGGTCGCGAGCGCTCACGGTCGCGGTCGCGCGACAGCCGAGTCCCCTCCCCCTCGCCTTCGCCCTCCCATCGCTCCCGCTCCCCAGCCGTCGCGGCCCCAAGAAGCAAAGGCTACAATCCTGACGAAGAAGCTGAAATAGAGCGCCAATACAAGCTGATCAGCGAGCGACGTCGCGAACCAAACAACGACGAGCCCCGCCCCGTCGTCTCGCGCGCCCCAAGAACCCCCCGCTACGACGTAGACCGCTCAGACTCGGACTCGGAGTCGAGACGTCGCGGCGCAGAAAGCTCAAGACGACGTCGCGATGATCGCTATGAACACTCGGACGAGGAGCGCGGTTCTGCGGCGGCTTCGTCGCGGTCGCATCGACGTCGACCTTCATCGCCAGACCGTGGCAGTCGCGTGAATCAACACGACTCAGACGACTCAGCTGATGATCTGGCTTATGGTGATGCGCCGGGAAGCCATCCTAGCTATGCGCGCCCGAATCGGTATAGCTATGCCCAACCCACGCAGTTCGTCCCCGCTGCCCCGCGACAGCCGGGTTACCCTGCCGGCTCGGTTGACTGGGCCTCTGTGCCGGAATGCGAACGTCCTGGATACGTGCCGCCTTCCTCGCAGCCCGCAGGCCCGGCTAGTATGCCCGGAGCGTTCCCAGTGGCGTCGACATACCCCGCTAGCTCGGGGGCTGTTCCAGCGCCTGTGAATCCCGCGCTGCAGTATACTGGTTTGCCGGGCCAACAGGCTCCGTATGCGGCGCCGAATGTTAGTTATGCGCCTTCGCATTATCGGACTGCCTCGGCGAGTGATACTAATTATCCGCCGCCGGCTGCGGGGTATGCAAACCCAGGCGTGTACCAGTATGCGCAGGTCGATCCTAATGTGAAGTATTCTTCGAAGACGGTGCCCGTGTCGGGGTCCGGGCCTAAGCCGATATTCCCTGCTTCTACGCATGATCAGTTTTCTAGACCGATTCCGCAGACGCAGGGTCAGTATCAGCCGCAATCCCAGCAGCAGCCAGACCAGTATCGGTATAAACACGAACCTCAGAAACAAGAACCTCAGGTTGTGGAGATCACACCTGGTGGCAGTCGATCGAGTGCTCGTCCACACAGTCACTCTGTGTCGTCGTCGAATACCCTCGCAGTCAGCGGAGCCAGTGCATCTCATTCGGCCCACCCTCCGGCTAGCCCACTGCTAGAGCCGTATCACGGCACTTACCAGTCCATCTCACCCATGCCATCCCCAATAGTCATCCCCTCCATCCGCGACGACGACATCTCAGACCTCGAACCCCTCGACGGCGGAAACTCAGCCTCAGACTCAAGCCGACGCGGTAAACACACGCGCTCGCACTCATCGGTCAGCGAGAAAGAATCCCGCACCCGCAGCAGCAAAGACAAGAAAGACAAAGAGCGCGACGACAAACGGCGTATCCGCCAACCAGGCCACGGTCGCCACGACTCCAGCTCCTCAATCCTCAGCACCGACCCCCGAGTCCTCGTATCCCCAACAACCGGTCGCAAACGCGTCTCCTTCTACGACGCCGGCCCAGACGCTGCCGCCATGCAATCTGCCCTAAACCACACACGCAACATAGACAGCAAACCCATAATCCAAATCCTCCCTCGACTTACCAGCGACGAGATCCTGCTTCTACGCCAGGAATACAAAACCCGCGTGCGCATGCAAGGAAAAGGAATAAACCTCGCTAAACACCTCCGTCTCAAACTTGGCAGTTCCTCATTTGGAAAAGTCTGCTACGCAACCGCCCTCGGACGCTGGGAATCAGAGGCATATTGGGCGAACTGCTATTACCAAGCGGGGACATCGCGTCGCGAACTACTCATCGAGTCGCTGATGGGCAGGTCGAATGCTGCGATTCGCGAGATTAAGAATTCCTTCCGTGATACGCGCTACGATAATAGTCTCGAGCGGTGTATGCGTTCTGAGTTAAGGGCTGATAAATTCCGCGTTGCAATTCTGCTTGCGCTTGAGGGACAACGGCAGGATGAACGTGAGCCGCTCGATAAACGACTTGTGAGGGATGATGTGCAGGATTTGCATCGTGCTATTGTCCGGGAGGGGGTGAGACTGCTATGATTCATATTATTGTTTTGAGGAGTGATTCGCACTTGAGGGAGGTTTTGAGGGCTTATGAGGATAATTACGGGCATAATTTTACCAGGGCTATGATTTCGAAATCGAGGAATCTTGTGGTATGTATTTGATGCCTTCTACCTTCCCCTTCCACCTGCAGTCACTACTGGCTGATTGCTGACTGAAATTGAATCCTTAACTAACATACACATCTCCAGGGCGAAACCCTAGCACACATCCTCAACGGCGCAATCAACAGACCAATGCGCGACGCCCTCCTCCTCCACCAAGCCCTGCGCGAATCCCGAACTGGACGTGAACGCTCAGAGCTACTTATTTCCCGGCTTGTGCGTCTGCATTGGGAGCCTAGACATCTTGATCTTGTTAAGAATGAGTATCGACGTAGATACCATGAGCGGTTGGAGGAGGCTATTGCGGAGGAGATTCTGTCGTTGAATGGTGGGCAGGATTGGGGGGAGTTTTGTATCGAGCTGGCGCGGAATGCTTGAGTGTGGTGTGATAGATATTGTACTAGCATTTTTTTTCGTCCTGTTTGACTGTTGCTGGGTGTTGTTTTTGGGGTGGTGGTGTGTATTCCTGCTCTATAGGGTGGTATTTTAGTTTGTACTTTGTTTTCTTGCGTATATTATCTCTATCCTTGAATTTCGTTTTGTGTATACATGTACTGTACTTATTGATTGCCCTATGCCCTAGGTTCTATTTACAAAGTGCATTGCAAATGTATAGGATTCGTTGAGCTGCTTCTTAGGACTGGGTGTTTCCAGCATTGGATGGGACCCATATGCTTACTGAGAAAACAGATAATAATCCGAGCGAGATGTAGGATAAATAGGTGTACTCAACGTGAAGTAGAAAGATTAGGTGGAGGGAGGAGGCCCGTGAGTTAGTGTTGGGTTTGTTTGCTAGGTTGGAGTTAGGGTTGGTGGATGGCTGTGTTTGCATAGACGCCTACGCCACTGTAGAAGTAGGAAGAGAAACGGTCTCCATTGTAGGTGAGATGACTGGATCAGAATTGTTCGTCTAGCGGCTACAGCGGTAGTGGTTTGAATGCCTATATGATTCAATCCCCATTTCGCGCCGTTCTTGCCGCCATGCTTGTTTCACCTCGACTTAACGTTTTATATTATACCTTCTATGACAAGTAAATAATATGAGCCATGCACCCTCAAAGAGCCTCATTTTTATCACGGAGCTACAAGGGAAGCATGTTCCACTGCGCGAGTCATGGGGAAGCACTGGAGATTATGATGGATCTCTCCATGTCCAGCAACTGGTTGAGACCTCCCATTACGCCTTGTAATAGTGCACTTATAACGAGGTAGTGCTAAATATAAAATTCAGAAATCCAGACTACTACTCCGCTGCTTTGCACCATTCAAGACCGGATTTGCCAGCGGTAGTAGATGTTTTTATAAGCGAGCCGAGGTTACATTGACATGGTATGTATGCATAGATGGCACTAGACTTTTGTGGAAATGAGAGTCTGTGCTTCAACTATGATCCCGGATCTTTCTAAACGATATTTTATACATGTCATTTAGTAATTACCCCTTTGTATTGAAGCAGATTATTGACGTGCTCTACTTTCTACACAAGCAATTTAGTGGGGTGAGTGGATTCTTGATTGGCAAGATGTATCAAAAGCCTGTATGGGCAACTCCACATGCTGAAATAATCCCGAAAATTCACTTCTAATTATGTACAGAGACCATTGCCCTGGACGTCTGTGGAGATTAAAGACATTGCCCTTTCTCTAAGAGAGCCTTTACACCTACAGAGCAGCCAGTGGCACACGATGCACTGTGCCCAAATGTGGACAACATATGAAGCCAAGTCCCGAGTGCACACATTACGTAAATAATTATCAACACACGATCATGAGGTGTACTATAACCCTTCAAGCGATGGCACAGTAGCAAGAGCAGTTATAGGCTAGAATCTAAGGTATGTCACCGGAGATAGCAGAAAGGAGATAATATACTTTGGGAAACGGACGCCGAAAGCTTGGATTCTGGTCATTTCGGAGTTCTATTTAATCAGGGGGGGATTATGTTCTTGCCTTGGGAAAAAGCATATTGTGAACTGAATCGACCGATATATCACGCAGCAAGGAGGTTTCCATAGGAGGCGGATCGTGGACTCCAAACCAGATCCTGCATTTTGTACTACATCGCGCACGCCACCTCAACCCATGTACTCTGTATTCTGTATTCAAATACAAGGTACATGCAACACAAGAGTCTAGGTCTGATGGTATTTTGAACACATTTTTATCCGACCGGGCTGTCGGGGTCAATGCTGACATGCAGAGACGACCTCTGCAAGGGGAACCCCTCTGATTTGAGACAGAAACTCATGGCCATTTCATTCTTTACTGCAGGTCCCGAGATCGTCCGTACCCAAGATACTGTGGCTATTCAACACTCTTCATTCCATGCTCTCATCGGTTGAATGCCACGCTGCTGATCGCCATTTCCCCGCAGCTTTTTCGGGCACTAAAGATCAAGACCTGATATTACCTGCATCAAATGAAAATCGACGGTCCATATGTCCGCATGATGCTATCACGAAGGAGATGAGCATGGCACTAGTCTTGACTCGTGCCTTATTATTTACCCTGGGCCTATCGGCGGTGCCCTCAAACCACCGTTTCTTTTTCGTCTGCAGCCCTTATTTTCCACACCTCTCACCACGCTCTTATTCTCCACACCTTTATTTGCGCCATACAGCTGTATGGTCCGTCACCTGCAAGGCTCGCATCGATCTAGAGTCAAATTACTCCGGTGCTCTTGTCTGTCTAGTGACGCCACTCATTTCGACGATCCACATAGACCGCTGCTTGTCTTCCATGCGACCTGAAGGTATGCCGTTTCTTCCGGAAACTGCTAGACCGCGTTTTGGGCTTTGACTTCGGATATAGCCACTCTAGGAAAGTCCACCACCATTTCCAGTCCTTCCATTCAGGTCCCCTTGCCCTGACAACCCCCCTAACATCATTCTGCCCCCCTCTTAGCACAAATCTTCTTCCACTCGGGCGTTGACGGAAGTCAGCAGATTAGGATCCTTGGGATTTATCGAGACATGCAGGTCTGCTGCTACCTATTTTTTTTATTATGCCAAGGCGCTTTGATATTCCCCCGTAGAGAGCACATTCTGGCATGCGGGTCTCGGAGGGGCCTTTGGCTCCTCCCCCCTCTCTTCGCAGATTGAGCTCGACTATAAAAATGTCACTGGCATTCCTCTCCTGTAAACACAAGGCCGATCCCTTTCTTCAGTTGTCCTGTCAGCGTGTTTTGCAGCCGAGCTCCCTAGAGCTGATTCCCCTTGCTGCAAATAAATAACAGAGCACACTTGCCCCCGCATTGGACTTTGTGTATCTTACCATTCCTCCGTCCAACTCTGTCATAATGCAGCTGTATCGCCTCGGTCTGCTGGTCGCCTCCTTTGTGTGCTCTATTGGAGCACAGTCGACCTTCTCCCCTGCCCGCCCCCCGGCTATACCCCTCGCTGTTAGGTCACCGTACCTGAGTACTTGGCTCAATGTAGGAACTGATGGTGGTAATGGAGGGTACTTAGCTGGTGAATGGCCTGTATTTTGGCAGTAAGTTGATTATTACCCTCCTTTGGGGTACATGCGAACGTTTATACTAAGAAAATATGACCAGGAACCAGGTCACTGGGTGGGCAGGTATGATCCGCGTCGACGGGAATACCTATACTTGGATGGGTATCCCTGGATCCAAAACTGTCAATCAGACCGCGTTTGAGTATACTTCGACTAAGAGCATCTTCACTATGAATGTGGAGAATAAGGTTGAAATGAACATTACTTTCTTGTCGCCTGTTACACCCACCGATCTCAGACGCCAGTCCCTTGTTTTCTCTTATCTTAATGTCGAGGTCTCTTCTCTTGATGGCCAGAAGCATGATGTACAGGTCTACGCGGATATTTCTGCAGGTTGGTGCTCCGGCCACTTTTTTTTTTGTAATCCAACGACTGACGAAATATTAGAATGGGTATCGGGCGACCGAAATGCCATTGTAGAATGGGAGTATGGTACCACTGACGGCGTGGCCTACCACAAAGTACACCGGCAGACTCAGCTGGCATTTTCCGAAAAGAACGAGCAGGGCGAATGGGGTAACTGGTACTGGGCCACTGATGACTCGAAAGGCATGACCCACCAGTCTGGCGCGGATACCGATGTCCGTGGTGAGTTCTCAAAAAATGGAAAGCTCACCAATGGCGGCGACGCCAACTTTCGGGCTATCTCCTCCACCTGGCCCGTCTTTGGGTTCTCATCTGATCTGGGCTCGGTGGATTCTTCGCCTGTCAGCACACTCTTTTCACTTGGTTTGACACAGGATGAAGCTATTCAATACGAAGGCGCTTCGCAGTATGCCCCGGTACCGTCCTTATGGAAGAGTTATTTCGGTTCCGAATTGGCTGCTCTTTCATTCTTCCACAAGGATCATGCCGAATCGAGCAACCTCGCAAGCTCTTTCGATAGCAAGGTGGCCCAGGACTCAATTGCCACAGCTGGACAAGACTATCTCACTATTACTTCGCTCTCGGTTCGGCAGGCATTTGGTGCTACCCAGCTTTGTGGCACAAAGGACAAAACCTATCTGTTCCTGAAGGAAATATCTTCCGACGGCAACATGAATACTGTGGATGTTGTCTTCCCAGCATACCCGATTTTCCTGTACACCAACCCCGAACTCCTGAAGCTCGTTCTCACTCCTCTATTTGAGAACCAGGAGGCTGGAAAGTATCCCAACGAATATTCCATGCACGATCTAGGTTCTGCTTACCCGAATGCCACGGGTCACTCCGACGGCAGCGATGAGAAAATGCCACTGGAAGAGTGTGGAAATATGCTCATTATGTCTTTGGCTTATGCACAGAAGTCGGGTGACTCTGACTTCTTGAATAACCACTACACTCTGCTCACGCAGTGGACCAGTTATTTGGTCAACGACTCGCTTTACCCTGCAAATCAGATCTCAACGGATGACTTTGCTGGCTCCCTAGCGTGAGTTATTCCTTCTTTATCTGAAATTTTCAAACCTAACCAGCATGATTAGCAACCAAACCAACCTCGCACTCAAGGGCATGATCGGTATTCAGGCCATGGCAGTCATTGCCAACCAGACTGGTCACACCGCCGATGCTGCTAATTACTCGAGCATCGCCAAAGACTACATCACTCAGTGGCAGGACCTGGCTATTGCCAAGGATGAGAACCCGCCACGAACGACCTTGTCCTACGGTGACACCGCTAGCCATGGTAGGTTCAGCCCTCTGTCTTAAGTCTACGAAGCATTGTTTACCATTTCTGCAGGTCTGCTCTACAACCTCTTCGCCGATGCCCAGTTGGGCCTGGATCTTGTTCCACAGTCAGTCTATCAGATGCAGAGCGACTTCTACCCGACTGTTGCAAATAAGTACGGTGTGCCGCTAGACACCCGCCACACATATACAAAAGGTACATGCGCAGGCTCCTTAACATGCATTGGCACAGTACTGACAATTCTATAGGTGACTGGGAGTGTTTCGCAGCAGCGGTTAGTTCAGTCGACACGCGAGCTATGTTTATCAAGGATCTCGCCACCTGGATCAACGAGACACCCACAAACCGACCCCTGACTGATCTGTACGACACCATTTCTGGAGAGTAAGTTAATCTACCCCCAACTCTCTAATGATCCTTGCTGATGAAGTCTAGTTACCCTCAAAATACTTTCGTCGCTCGCCCCGTCATTGGTGGCTCCTTCGCTCCTCTCCTCGTCCGCTAGCGGACCTTCGCTTCTTGTCGATTTATTTCACTTATAACGCCTTCTGGCTTTTTCACCCATTGATCGCCTTTTCCACTTACAAAAGCTCTCGCTAAGAAGTTCTGGTCCGGTATAGCTACCACCAGTGATCGTGGAAGATGTGCCGGATACCTTCCGTTTGCTTGGTAATGTCTTTTTTCTTGATAATACCCATTCATTGCCTTGCCTTTTGGTATGGGCTGTGCGAGTCTTGTGGAGATCCTCGCATATACATCTATTTCAGTATGTGACGATTCTCGTACATGCATGAATCTGTGGCTTAAGCCTCTCCTTGTTATCTTGGAATATGTTAAGATGCTTCAACGTTGAGGCATGTATCAGTTTATAATAAATCCGTGCTGCAATATTATTGCACCACAAAATATACGGGATTTGGTCAGCATTCATATGAAAAATTGTTTATATAGTTTTGAATATGTACAAGATTCCGATGATTCACTTCTTGGTCATGCTTGGGTTACTCGAGTCCTTGATAGAACTAGCCCATTGTAATTAACATCTTTGTGGCTATAAGGTGTATGATGACCTAGAGGGATTCCACTTTCTATGTACTTCCCACAGCCATGTTACAGGTTTGCCTTTTTACTTCATTCTTCGAGGCTCGTGAGGATTTGCTAGAGATTTGCATATATCACAATGCGGTTTTGGGTGCATGGCGCCCTTGAGGGATTGTTGAATAACCAACCGATCTATTGAGCCATGATTTTGTTCTAGTAGCTAAATCCAAAAGCAGCATATGTTGAGCCCTCGACCAGAAATGGGAGAATCTTTAGACCTAAAGGTTGTATGTACCAGACCTTCATGTATAAGAGTCAAAATACTTGACAATGGAGATGAGTATGTTCACTCGGACTTTCCATCCCAAGCATCGAAAGAGCGAATGAGGTCTGATACAAATTAGCCAGATTTCCTAACAAGCACAATGAACGAAAGAGAAAACATACCATAGTAAAGCATTATAGCTTCGAGGTGCACATCCAAGCGAATCCGCTCGTCCACGGTGTGAATATTCAGCGATCCGCCAGCCCGCGACGGACTCCAGCGGTAGATATTCTCTGACAAAGACCAGTAGAAGCGCGTGTCCGTGTTTCCGGTCATGACATCACCCGTGACAACGACAGTCGGCTTAGTTCCAGATACAGATTGGGAAAGCGGGTTCGAGTGCGACTCAAAGACACTACGTGCCACTCCAGCAAAGTGCGCCCACACCTTTGAAGTGAGCGGATCTGTTGGGGAGATCGGAGCCGGGGAAAGAGGGAGACTAAGAGGGGACAGGGTGAGAGTACGGTCGCTCACATCTCCCTCGGTGGACTCCGCCACACCGGGGAAGGCAAGACGTAGAGTAAGGTTGTGAGCTTCGGCAATAGGGCTGATAATCCGGATAGCGCGCTCAACTATTTCATCGGGCGTTTGGTGAAGTGCCACGCGGTAGTTAACGTCCGCTGAGATCTTCTCTGGAAGTGCGTTTGTCTTGACACCGCCATGGATCAGGTCTGCGGCCTGCGATGTCTGCAGTGTGTAGCGGACTGCAGGACCGCGGGAGCTAGCAACAGCCTCGCCTAGAGCGGCAGGGTCGTCTGCTGCCAGCTTCTCGGATAGCCAAGTCTCAACGTGGTCCGGCGAATACCGTGCCTGGCACTCAAGCATCCCGTGGGCGGGGTGGTTTGTGTCCAACCAGGCGGGGAACAGCTCCTTCCGCTCAAGCTCGTACAAAATCTCCGCCATGATACCAATGCCAGTGTGCGCGGGCGGGATGGAGCTGTGACCGCCAGGTACGGCAATATCGATAATGAGATCGATACTACCCTTCTCGCCGACAGCCGGGAGAGCATACAAGATCTCGCCGTTCGGGTTAGACGCATCACCCAGGCTCTGTAGTCCCATGCCGCCCTCATCAAGGATGAATTCGAAAGAGTCTTTACCGTACTTCTCCTCCAGAGCTGCTGAGATCGCTCCGGCGCCTAGGAAGCCGTGTGATTCCTCATCGAACCCGAAGGCAAACAGGACCGTGCGCTGTGGCTTCCAGTCCTGCGAGAGCAGGTCTTCGACTACGGACAATAGTCCGATAAGAACATTTTTACAGTCGCTTGCACCGCGGCCCCAGATCCATTCGCCATCAAAGAAACCTGCGAAGGGCGGGTGGGTCCAGTCTGATGGGTCGTCGATCGGGACGACGTCCTGGTGGGCCATGAAGAGCAGCGGCTTGCGCGAAGTGTCAGCACCCTCAAAGGTGAAGACTAAACCGAGCCGGTTAATGTGCTCAACTTTGGCCCGGTCGTGTCTATGTAATTTATTTAGTATTTTCTCCCTTGATCCATGGCTGGCCATGGTCAATAATTGGACAATTCCTTACACTATAGGGAACAGCTCTTCCAGCAGCGATTGAAACTTAACTACAGGCTCAAATGCCTCATCGTATGGATCATTCATATAATCACCCACGGTGGTTGGGATCTGCACCGCACGCGAGAGGCGTTCTGCCTGGCGGGCACGGAAGGCATCGTCGGTGAGGAAAATCTCCGACGAGTGCAGGCCATCATTGGGAAGGCTGACTTTGGGTGGCTGTGGGCAGGTTTCCTGTGTAGATGGGTTCGATAGCGGGTTATCATGACTACCTGACAGATCAGTGTCGGGGAAGAGAACCTGCTGTGTAGGGATATTGAGTGCTAGCGATGGCACTGCGGCCAGGCCGAGCAGGGCGAGAGATTTCATGGTTGGATCGAGTAGATGCAATACTTTCGAGAGAAAATATTCAAAGAGCTTTCAAAATGGAGGTGAAGAGATTCACAATAGCTTAAACAGAGCACGTCAAGGCTTATCTTATCTTCCCCTCTCCACGCCTCGGCTGGCGGCCGTTGCCGATGGCGAATTGCCCTATCAGGCTGGCCATTTTGCCGAGAGTTGGGGTAAGTGTAGTATCTATTGATCATGTTGGAATTGACAGTTCAACTTTAATTCTTCATCTTTGAATGGATTGAAGGTAATAAATATATCTCGATAGAATTCCGCGTCCCATTCTACTTCCTTCCCCCGTTGCGGAGCAGAAAACATACAGTAATAGATTGAAGCTAACGTACTCAGGCTAAGATAAAGTAAGCACCAGTGGCTCACAGCCACGAAATAATGTTAAGTTTGTGCCTACGGGTATTCCTCGGGTATTACCCCCGATTGGAATGCGCTTCTTTTGTATTTAAAAGGGAAGGGTATGTATTTCGTTTTTCACAAAATCGAATGAGAAACAATGACATCTTCCGTCCATATACCTACCAGTAGGAACGACACATAACTGTTTACCGGAATATTATGTTAAGGTATTATCCCTGGCGACACCCGACACCCTTGGATATTATTCTTACTGGCCGCACGGAGTTGTATACTGGAATGACTTGTCCTTGTTGAGGCCAGGTAGATGATCATCGGTATCGTATGCTGTTCGTCCTAAATGACGCTAGTTGAATGTACCGCGAGGAATATGTGATTGAGGTTTGCTTTTTTTTTTTTGGTCAATTCGGATCTCTCATATGGAGTAGTGGAATCGGAATATTGACAAATTCCCGCCCCTGATCTGCTTGATCTACTTAGTTCACAGGCTGCTATTGCAATCTGAAACGTCGACCATGCTGATATAGGCAATACCGACAGTTCCCTGATTGCCATACAGAATTATAGCACTTTGAAAAATCCAGGCAAAAGATGCTGTTCAGTGGCGTCCGACGGGAAGATCCCAGGGGGTCCAATGTAAATCGCAATCCAAGCCGATTAAGCTAATCCAATAGTCATTATTTCTTTCCCACCTCTACGGTCTACGGGTTCCGTGCCCCTGGGTCGAAATGAGGGTACCCGAAATTGGGTCAGGTTAATTTGAAATCTCTTCCGGGGTACATCGGTAAGGAAGAAGATAAGGGATAACTAACGTATTTCACTACCGAGTGGCCCACCCCAAAACACCATAGTAAATGCGATAAATTACAACTTGTATCTCAACAACGATAGTCTATATAGAGCTTTCCTTATAGCTAAATACCTTTTTAGGTGATATCTAGCTTCTCTAGGGAGTTTAGAAAATATTTATGACTTTATGATTGCGCTATATTTGATTCTAGCTTTTAGTAACGTAATTTTTGATACCGTGATAATATAGTTGTTCGATTCTCTTAAAATTAATATATGGTGTTTGAAATCCTTATCAATAGCTATCGAGTGATAATAAAATCAAATAATAACGTGGTTGTTGCTATATAAGGTTGTAAAATATCGCATTTACTATGGTGTTTTGGGGTGGGCCACTCGGTGGTGTGGGCCACTCGGTGGTGAAATACGTTAGTTAGGGTTGTACTGGTGTGTAACCTGATAAACCAGGCACCCCACAATGCGGAAGCTTCGGCTCAACCATGGATCCAAAATAGACTTATTAGGTACTCAATTTTGATGTCTACAGTTTCCCATTTAGGCCATGTCGTACGCATCAATAACTGTCTTGATACCTTGCAGAATATATAGACGACCTACGGAGTATAATAATCCAGAATACCAGACTACCAGAATACCAGAATAACAGGAAATCAGAAAAGGAGAAACAAGGGGCCACCAGCGATGACCAGCAATGACCAGAAATGTCAGATTCCTCTCAAATGCAACACCCTAAAACCACTCTATACTCAATCCAGACAAGCGGCAAACTAGAAACACGCGAACTGTCCCTCAAGTTCATCCCATTTGACTCTCAAGGCTCCATCCGCCGTCATTGGCCGCTCAAAAAGGAAACATGTCGCCACACCCGGGGATGTTGACCAGGCGATCGCCAGGTCGCAAGCCAATGAGGCGAATGAAGCCCCAGTGCGAGTTCAATAGAGCATGTCGCTTACTGTTTCAGGTTTATCACTTGCTACTTTCGGTCGATCAGTTAGACATTGATGTCATCTGTCCCAGCCTTACTCCACAGAAAAACACTCGAAAAAAAATGGAACCCGACGGGTGTTCCTGACTTCCTGACACCAAACAAACGGCCACTTTAAAGAAGCTTGATGGACCCTTTTTTCTTTCTCTCCCTGTCACCTTTGCCTGTCAATTAACTCCCTCTTTTTTTTTTTTACATATCCTTGAATTCTCAATATCTACTCTCTCTTATCAAACAATTCTTCACTATCTAATTCGTTGATCGAATATTTCACCCACCAATCATGCATACCAACTACGTTTTTACGGCCCTTGCCCTAGCTCTTCCCGTATACTCGCTTAGCTCCACCGCTAGTATGGGCTGCTATTCCGCCATCGAATCATTCAAGAACCAGGGTCCCTTCACCTACCAATCACCAGGACATTGCCAGAGCCAATGCGCAGACAACGATTTCAAGGTCGCTGCTCTGAGCCGTGGCAACATGTGCTACTGTGGAAACAAAGTGCCTTCGGACTCTGCTAAGATCGCCGACGATAAATGCGACATCGCCTGCACTGGATGGCCTGTAGCAAGCTGTGAGTTCCCTACAATGGTATATAACACGGTAACCGGATCATAACTGACAGGATATTTCTTATATAGGCGGCGGCATGGATACCTTCAACATCATCCAGGCGACTGATGACTTACAAGCCTCTCCTTCTGGAAACGCCTCCACTACTGTTGCACCCACTGCTGCCACCGCAGCTGGCGGGATCATTGTCGCTGCCTCGACAGCTGGAGCACCAACTGGTATCGTAACCGCGGCCTCAACCACAAACTCTAAGAGTGGCAACGCTGTGTCCAAGTCTGCTGCTGTCTCCGGCGCTGTCGCAACTGCCTCGCCCACCCCCACGAATAACGCTGCCGGAACAGTCCGCGCAGGATCATCGCTTCTCGGCGCTGTTGTTGCGGGTCTGGGCTTGCTCCTGTAAAGCTCTGAACTTTCATGTCTTGTGATTGACGATGTATATATACTGTCATCTTGATTCCCGATACTCTGCATCGCATGTACAGTTATATCCCTCGCTAGTTCGTCAACAGGGCGTTCGTGATATCAGGGATAATATCCTGTTCTTTTTTTTTCTGTTCCTGTTTCTTCTACTGGATCTGCTGGTCGGATTTGGGATGCATTTACTGCCTGTCTTGGGATGGGCATTCTCTACACTCGTTTTTTTATATTTTGGGGTTGCATGAACAAACTAGATTAGCATTCATTATTTACTACCGAAGGACTTCGATATCCTTTTCGGAGAATTTAAGATTTTGCCAATGGCATTTTTAAGAAAGTACTTAATAGGGGTGATTGACATGCGCTAGCCAACTCAAAATAGAGTTCTTGACGATCTTGAAAAGTCCGAGGCAGCCCAAGGATAGGATCTTGACTCCTCAACGTGATAGCAATGTGTTGCCTCTCATGCGCGTGACTTTCTGGGGGCTGGGCCGAGGCTATGTTCCTTATCTTATTCTTAATTCCTTCTGTTACTCGATTTCATTCGCAGACTTGACTATAATGACTGTTATTCCTGCATTCAACGCTCATCTATATATTGTCCAGTTGTTTTTCTTCTGCCCCTGAGGATACTAAGTTCGGTACTCCAGCACCTATACGCTGACCACTAGAGACTCATGCCACAGCCTGCTATGCCAGAGCAAAAGCTTTTACCCTTCGATCGTGTCTGGGCGGCCATCGTGCCACTCACACATGCACCCTGCGCAAGGTCGACGCCCTGTGTTCCGCTGATACAGTTACCCGCCACGCCTGCGCTGATATTCACACAAGCCGGGTTGCAGGGGTATATTTCGCGATGAATTTCTGGATCGCGCGCGTAGGGGCTGTAGACGGCCTTACTTCGAGAGTCTTCCTCGGTACTACCACCGCATCTGCTCCCATTGCGGTTGTGTGACCGTCGCCGCGCTTTCTCCCAGCACGATTCAAGCTGGGCGGTCTTGGTCTGCATTGCCCTTGGATCGGCTTGGGCCAGGATGCGAACTGAATTATGAGATGAAATATGCGGTCCTTTGTTTTTATTCCCGCCGGTTGTATCGGTGCTATTGTGAAGAAGAGCAGCGTTGGTTTTGGCATTGAGAGCGGACGGCGATATCAACCTGCCAAGTCCTTGATTGTTGGACTCGCGCACCGCTTCGCAATACCAGCAGGTGCATTCACTGTAGATCTTGCCGCCGGTGAGCTTTTGGTATTGTCTTGAGGTCCATGCGAAGGCATCATTGAGTTTTATCTCGTCGATTTTGTCGTCGTGGTTAATGAATATACCTTCTATCTGGACAGTAGAGAAGGTGTAATAGCGGACGGGAGAAAGCTGGTGCGTGTGCCATATTAGGTCGATGTCGAGAGTGGGGACAACAGCATGGCCTTTATTCTTGGCCATGATTTGGAAAAACACCCCGTACTTGCTGATGAAGTGACTCATGGTCGATCTCACGTTTGGCGAACGTATCCAACCGATATTGTCCATCTTGTCCACAAATGTCCCTTGCCGTATGACCGCCCCGATCAAGTCGATGGCGAAGGGGGATGAGTTGTCCCAATATCTGGAGAGCATATTGCGAAGCGATATCCTCTCTGGCATATTCGAGTTCCCGGAAGCCAGTATTGTCTTGTTCACGCGACGCATTAATGGACGACTCTTCAGGAATCCCTCAAGGTGGTCGCGGATGGTGCCAATCGTGGTCCTTTCATTCTCAGTGAGGTCTGTGAGCTGCAAGATCTCGCTTCTGATGCCTTCCTTGATAAGTCGGTTTGGGAAGGACACATTATCGCCATTTTCATCGTCAGCAGGAGTGCCATTCTGCGTCAAAAGCGTGCCAGGCATAGGCACATCATCTATCAACAACTTCTGTACGTCACTGCGAAACTTTTGCACGCGAAGACTATCGTGCGTAATACTGAATTTGCATGCTGAACATGAAATCCGCAGAGATTTGTCCGCATATCCAATGCAGTGTGCATAAGCAACATCTGTGTCACATCCAAGTGATCCTTCTGTCCAGGGAGCAAGAATCTCCTGCTTACAACCGCAGCATAGAAGAGACTTTGCCGGGCTTTCGTGAATATTTTCCCAGGGATGACCCGTTCTTGTCTCGAAATTCATCAGAGCTTGACTGCCCGGGTAAAAGACATGTGTCTCATCGTCGATAGATGCGTTTATTACATCCCATGGCATCCCAGTGGCCCAGATACTCATTTTAGATTGACGCAGACAATCCTCGAGAAAGGCACGCGGGTTAAGCATAAATGCATGCCAGACCATTATGACATCTAGATGGCAAATTAGAAAACGTTTACGCAGCTCCGAGGTTTAGAATAGCTTACCAAGTGGTGGCATCATATTGGCAGACCATACTATTTTGGCTTCAGATGAACTATTCAGGGTTGAGATGCGACTGGTATTGAGACTTGGTAAACAAGTCTGCCACCAAACAGTAAATCGGTCCACAGCTCTGGCCACATAGACCGCCCATCTCTTTTCTCGAATTCGGGCGGCTGCCTGGGCTTGCTTGCGCGTGTCTGCAAAGTTCTTGGCCTCACTATCGTGGATTCCGAACAGTTTGTCTGTTCCTTTAATGAAGTATCGGAGTTTAGCGATCGCGGATAGAAACTTCAAATGGATGATACATTCATCAATAGCCACCGTCTCTTCAGATCGAGGAAATCCATCGAGGGACAGTCTGTGTGATACGTTTTGTTGTTGGTAGCTCGGTGGTACATCGCTGGGCTCGGTTATAGAAGAATATGGTGGAGGGTTAGATACTGCCTCGGCACTTGCTTCTGCACTCTTGCTACTGTGGTTAATATTTGGACTTCCCATTTTCTCAGAATCAATGGTAGAAGAGAAGATGCAAGGGAAGAAAAGAAAAGAGAAATGTAAAAGTTCAACATACCCCAGGAAAGGATCATCGCATTCTGCCGCGTGCGCGTAACATAGCCACAAGGGTTTCCAAGTGGGGGCTAGGAGGCTATAGAGACATGATGCAATGCCAAGAGGCTAGTACTTTTTCGTGTCTTGGCTTTTATATCTAGGCAGAGACCATTCGAATCGGAACAGCCAGGTAGTAGTGACACTGAACCTCTTATACAGAATCAAGTAGGTACATCCCTCTATCAGGAGAGGAATATCTAACAATCTACGAACATATGGGAAACCAACCAGACCATCGAAACTCGGTAGAAAACCGCTGGAATTATGCCCCCCCAAATGTGTGTTGGGCTGTTCGCCTCAGGCCTTTATTCATATTAGAAGGCTAACATTCAAATATGTAGCTTTGTTAAATTATCATACCTTGCACTATGTGCCGAATATACATGTTTTTGTACGTCAAGTTACTAAGAACATGTGGGAGTTCTGCACCTGAGTCGATTCATAGTGTGTGAGTTCTCTAGTTGAAGGATTAATGACGAATGCAATACTTAAATTATTATTTTTAAGTCATACGTTATCTTATTAAACAAACCAGATCCTACTCTGGGAAACCGTGTTTGCTATACTTACTAGGTCTCAGCCGGCACGCTTAGGATTATAATTCTCATCCATCGTTTTGGGCCCAACACCATCGGCCTCTCATGGGTTCAACAGGGCGTTCCAGCTATGTAAGATTGGATAGATCCATCATCAATGGTAAGGCGTCGATGGGGCCAAAGCTTCTCGCCCCGGGGATTTGCGTAACATTTCCTAAAATGGAACACATGAAGTGGCCTTTCATATTTTTTTTTTACAACGATTGTTTATTGAACAGTGATGAAAAAGCCGCACAAACGTTAGCATTGATCCAACTCTCCATCTCATGAAGTAATAAAGTTTACGGAAGTTGGCTTCTCAATGAACTTGTCGATACGACCCCGCAAGGCTACGCCCAGCGATGATCTTCGCGATGATCTTCGCCAAGTCAAGTTGTACTGCCATTTGTTGTGTTTTAAGCGACACCCTCTATCTACCTTCGACCTTCAGCATTCGACCTTCGAATAGACTGGATCCTCATTATAAAATTCTTCAATTCTTTTGGATTGTATCTCATTTCGTGACTTGCCCTCATTAAACTACCAACATGACCAACGTATCAGCCTTTGAAACCAGTTAGCCTAGGCTAAGCCTGCGTATCATTGCGGTGATTTTGGCTATCATGCCAATGCCACTCTTTGGAGCATTATGGCAAAACTACGGTTGGGTATACTATATTATCGTTCGTGAACCTGGACATCTAAATGTCAATACCATTTCTTGAGGCTACAGGGGGATTAAGAACCACAGATCGGCATCCTAGGAATATGGTCCCTGATCAACTCTGTCCTGATTGCCCTCGGGTGGCCTCTCCACCACGACGCCCAAACTGCTATGGATTGCATCTTCAAAGTTGATCCATGGTTTTTTGGTATACTTGGCTGTATACGCGAGATTCCGTCGTATTACCAGAGAGACGAATATGCAAATGGCTTGCAATGGAACATGGCTGATGCTGCTTTATCACTCACGAGATGGTTGTCAATTGGTAAGTTTTCTACCATACAAAAGGCTTAATATACGCCATGCACCAATAGATCCAATCATAGTTTTGTCCATTTCGTTCCTTTTGTACTCGGTTCCTGTGATGTGCACTGGAGATGTCATGCTTCATCCTTCAACTTCAATCCGTAGAAGGGAAATATCAAAGGCACACCCTAGCTTTGACAACTCTGAAGCACGTACGAAGGAAGCGGACACAGAAAGCTTGTAGAATATGTGATAAGCTGATATTGTATTTATCTACCTTACGTGGTTACGAGTCTACACCAGTCACACAAATGTTTCCTCGCCATAGTCACCCGCTGTCGACCTAGGTTCACCTTCACTAAATGCCTTTCACCTTCATGTGTACAGGAATCTTCATGGCACCTCCGTAACATTACGCCTGATAAAAAGGGTGGAATGTCTATGCACCTGTTTTTGGCTGCCTAATTACTACCTGACCCTCGTGACTTTAATCATTTAGATCAATATGTCCCTTCGGGCCTTCAATCTCCTCACCTAGCTCATCAACCAAAACCCGTCTCTTCAGCCGGTCAGATGGTATGGCGTCAGGGGATACTCCGAAGTCGAGAACCTGCATGAATCAGCAACCTATAAACGGGATATTGATTCGAGCGTGCACTAACCTCGATATAAGTCTCGACTTCGCGTTGAACTGCTGCAACACAACGTTGGGCATCGAACTGGACTTGCCAGACACCGTTGAGGTCGGTGAGGAGGTCCCTTTCAAATTCACCAGTCCGTATGTCCCACAATTTCACATTACTATCGGAACCGGATACTATCTTTTGACCATCTTGCTGGAAGCTTGTGATCGGTCCAGTATGACCGCTCAGCACGCTCTGACAATGTCCATTGTCAGGGTCATAGACTCTAAGTGTAGCGTCTGCAGCAGCCGAGACGAGTACATCTTCTTTCAAATCCAGTAGGCCCACCAACAATGTGTGACCTTCAAGATTATATAACAACGCACCTGTATCAAGAGACCAGATCTTAACCACATGGTCCATTGATCCACTGATACAGCGGTTCCTCTTGTGGTCCAAAGATACGCTATAAACCTTCATTGTATGGCCTTCCAGCCGGTGTAATGACTCTCCGGTGGATATTTTCCAAATTCGCACGGTACAATCGTAGCTACCGCTGACCAGGATATCCCCGTGTGCTGCAAATGCTCGCACGGAATGTTGGTGACCAGTCAATACCCGAATGAGATATGGACACTCCTCATCGCTTTCAGCAGGCGGGAAATACCCCGAGTCGCCTGGTTGAGGAAGTTTCCAAACCCGCAGCGTCGAATCACGGGATCCCGAAATTATTAATGGTTGTTTAGGCATCATTACTGGAGTACCGTCCGGATGCTGGTCAATTTGAACTGGCAATAGTATCTGTAAGTTCCGTACTGTGGATGTGTGACCTTGGAACACATGAGTGCACTCGGCTCTCGCAATGTCCCATACTCGGATGGTGCAATCTGTCGACGCAGATACCAGAGTGTTGCCATGGTATTCGAGGCCCCATACGCCACCTTTGTGGCCTTTTAATGTTGCTCGAAGCGCCCCGGTGTTGGTGTCATACACGCTGATTTTGCTATTGTCGCTACCGGTTATAATCTTGTCGTCGTCGAATTGTAAACAAGTCACGACATGTCCATCGTGTGCTTGGAAGGCAAGATGCGTCGGTTTTGTATTCTTCCACATGAGGTTCTATTTAGGAGAGCACAGCGAGTGCCTTTGTTTGCTCAAGAGGTTGAATTAGAATGGAAAGAAACAAAAAAGAAAAAAAAAAGAAAGAGAAAAGGATTGAGTGAGATTGCGGGGTATCGACCAAATCAACGTGAGACGGGGGTTAGCCAGTTGGCGCTGGGCACCATCGCGCCTTGCTAGGGGACACACTAGGGGGCATGTTGGTGCCGCTCCGGGGGATGTTGGGGTGCGCTGCCCCCCGAGGCCACGCCTGAGTCCAACACGTGACTTGGTATTCAAAACGACCAAGTCCCTCAAAGAGTCGAAAAGTCACTCAGGATTTGACCAAAGTGGCCCACTTTGTATGGTGTTTTTGTCGTGCACGTACCAGCTCCATACAAAAATTGTCCCCCGGAACAATTTCTAGCCACTTTAACTGTTGTATGCAGTTTTATCACCAAAATGGGGTCGGTGGGTATGTGTAGAGATGGCGATAACTCGTCTCCGCATCTTCTCTGCTAGTACATATATCAATGTTGTAGAAATTGCCATTAATCCCTTTCACTATTACTACTACTACTATATTACTACTACTACTAGTAGTAGTGGTAGTATATACAATTAGACATAACATAACAATAACAAGACTCAATATACATCAAAAAGAGTTGATATGCGCCATCTAATCTAAAATACCAAGATGAGTCAAGCTGTTGCTCTATTTCATTTTCTCCTTGCGCTCTTGTTGCACTAGTCGCCTCTCAGCACTAATACACTGCACACACTCGCGCAACCGTCGGGGGTAGCTGTCAGTATGAATCGGACATTGGACCACATGACCTAAACGGATACACCGCTGGGTCGGAACATGCGTAGGTCGTTTCTTGAGACAGTGGTGCTTGTCGTTGACCTTGACTTCGGGCTGTCTCTCGACTTTCGTTGCGATGTTGTTCTCCTTCAAACCGTGACTTCTTTTTTTACCTCTACCCTTGCCCTTGTTCTTGCCCCTACCCATATCGAGAGTCGGAACCTAGTAAGGAAGTAAACAAATTCCTTGAAAGTCTGTTCGGATGTAAGCTGCCAGTTCTTGGTGCTGTAATCGATCTGGAGAGCTAATTTCAAGAAATTCAACTGTTTTTATACTAAAGGTCATTTCTTCGTTCGGTATGTACCGTGTAGGAGATATCCGCAGATCTAGCATCTTGTTAGAGTATTCTGCATAGTATCTTTATTTCTTTGTTTACCGGAAGCATCCCGAAACTAGTGAAATATGTAACGTTCTTTGATACGGAATCACTGTGGACATCATCAGTGTCATATATCAAAGACGCGAGAGGGTTTGAACAAAGCACTGGGTAGGCCTTTGCGAAGCCGAGGCACCTAATAGGACATGGTCTCTATCAACTTCGTGTTGCTTCCTCATACATTCCATACAAAGCCATTGATTACTTGTAGTTCCTGTTTTGGTCTTCGCTGAGTGCATCCTTTCATTCTAGGATCTACTCTATCTTGGATTTTGTCTCACTATCTCAATGCAAAGCACTTCTCGTAGCTCCCTTCTCCCGCTTTCTTTTTCTTTGTAGATGATCATTCTCTAATGAAAAAGGCATTGAAAGTTAGTGGTTTCAAGTAGTCCGCAAATTCTTGCATTGATTTCATCTAGAGTGTACAATTTTATCTAGATGTACCTGGCATGGCAACTGGATAACAAATATTAAGGGATGCTCCCTGGCGAAGATGAATGCGTAAAATAACAATTCATTAATCCTGAGAGTATGAGAAATCGAAGAAAAAGAAACTGGAATAAAGAAATCATCCAATCATCATGGGTTCTTCGTAGAAGAGCCCTATACTAGGCCAAAAAAAATCATACACGAAAAAATACAAACAAAAGCAAAAACCAAGAAATGAAGGCTCATAACTCCATCCCATGTGCTCCTTGGGTATCTCGACGAACGCTAAGAAACGCAAGAGCAAACCGCGACTATCTGTAGATCATCAATGCGTCAAAATTAATTTGCTGCCTTCTCCAAGTTCGGTGGAAGTGGTCGACCTTCTCTGTAAAACAATACATCAGAATTGCTTCCTACACACACCGTAGACGAAAGAGTACCGTGACATACCTGAGATATTTCCTCTTCAAATTGCGAGCACGATCTTTGCAATTCACCTGCGAACGACGCTCAAGCATGGGACCACCATCAGGCGGCGGGCAAGCATTATCTTGCTTCTTTATGGCAGCGTAGGCAGTACCATAAATCCCCATAAGGTGGATCAGACGCTCATCTTCTTCCTCTGTCCATCTGTGGCTAGCCTTTGGGACCCTGCGATTGGTCATCGCAGCCTGGGAATTAGAGGCTGCCCAGCGACTCTGGGTGCTAGGTGGTTCATGCTGCTCAACAGTGGTCTCTTCATCAGTGACATCGTCACTATCAGCTGTCTGCGCTCTTGGAGAACTTTGCGATGAGTTATAGTTGTGGTGGAAGGATTTATTGATATTCGATTGCAACTGTTGTCCGGCAGATACGGCATTGTCGTCGGGGCGCTGTCTCTTCGCAGCAGGCAAATTTTGCTGAGGCTTTTCGACTCTGCGCTTAGGATCCACGGTTTGATTATTCTGCTCGAATTCAATGTCTGACTCGTCGCTTGAGTCATCATCTGGGTCATCAACATTCCGATTTCGCTTGCCCAACACAGTGAAATTCCCTGCATCTTGAGTGTCATATTGGCTGATCGGCGACACCACTCCAGCGTTACTCTGCTTATCGAGGAATCGCCGAGCGACCGGAACCGATCGCTGTGTATTTTCATCTCTCGGAGAATCGAAGAAACGAGGGTTGTGGCTGACATGGCTGATTCTAGCGGAGTTAGGAGGACTGGTCGATGTCATAACATCAGGTTCTGGGCCTTGGCCGAGGTCCAATTCCTCGTCATTGTTTACATATGTAGAGTCGTCGATGTCTGTGTATCTCAGCTCATGAGATTGTTGAGCTTCAAAAGAGCCGGCGGCAGATGGGCTGGGATTAATCGGTTGGGCCGCAATACTTGTGTTCGTAGAAATATTTCGCGTCTGCGATTCTACGCCCGAGGCAGGTTGTTGATGGCTAGTAGCCTGGCGCCTCATCAGTGCCGCGAACGAGGCCGGGTCTCGGAAGTTGCTATGGATGAAAGTTAGTAGCCATAGAGAGTGTGTGAAACCGTAGAGTGAGCGTACCTTTTGGACTTGCGCCGACCCGGATCTTTCGCTGCCAGCCGTGGGGCTTGGTCGGAGACACTTTGTTTAGGACCTTTTTGAGGAGTGGTGCCTGACCGAGAAGCGTTTTTTTCAGGTATTTGGTCCGCCTGGGCTGCTTGTTCTGCCTGCTCTGCCCGAGGTGCCATATCTGAATATGGTGCTACGTTCACTAATCGTCCTTTCTGAGGAGACTGAGACTGTTGGGGTCCCCGACGAGAGATGTCACCACTTGGAGGCACTATCGATTCTTGACGCCGGCTGGGAGTCCCAGCCGAGACGGAAGTAAGGAGACGAGTTGCGGGTGAATTATGGACTTTTTCTGCCAGACGTCTGATGTCATCCTTGATTTCTCTGTCACGAGTGTAGATCCAACGTGCAAGGTCCCGCTCAAACGATCGCCACCTGTATGCCTTTTTCAGACCATCAATGTCAACGGAATCCCACTCGGAAAGTTCCTCGTAAAGCTCATTGAACCTATCGCTGACGGCGATGAGAAACTTTTCAGGAAGGTGTTCGGGGAGATGGCCATCGTCGTCCTGTAAGACACCCGGCAAGTTGAACCCACGGAACGAGCCGGGGATACTCTGCGAGTCATCTTCGATGGGCGTAAGGTCCATAGCAAATACCTGTCTTAGGATGGACAGTGGGCTGAAGTCTTGCTCATGTTGGCGCCTTTCTAACTCCGTGATGAAAAACTGTGTGCGGATACCCAATGCAAGATTGAAGGTGGCCTCAGCTGTGTTACTCGCACCAATTGCCCTTGACATAGAACTGTCCGCAAGGTTGCTCATGAGACACGCAGGAAACTCGGTATCCAGTTGTTGGATGACCTCTGACTGGGACTCCGTACCGATGCTGGGGAGGAACATGTTGAGGGTTAACAAAGCGCAGTTTGTCATGTAGATATCTGAGATTGACGCGTCCAGTTGTGCGGATGAAAGCAAACGACGAGCCTGAGAGATGTCCAAAAAAGACTTGCCATCACGAGAAAGAGGAGAGTCTTCCAGTTCATCGGTCAGCCCTTCAACGGACCGCCTCAGGCGTTTGCGGTTCGGGTGATTGGAGTCCAGGAGCTTTTTGGATTCAGCTGCAAGGCTGTCCGGGTTCATGTCCGGGCGAACCAAGAGACTCATCACAAGGGTCGCCTGTTGTTGAACGAACGGCAGGTGGGTCGCGATTTTATCACCGACTTGAGAATCGACAGGCTCCACATCGTTGTGACCCAGGGTTGTACCAGAGACATTGGTATGACCTTCATGATTCTCAGGCGACTCTGGTATCACATGCCTGGGTACAATAAACCCGGGAGAAGGAGTTGAAGGTTCCTCAGCCAGCCCACTCAGATCTGAATGAAGTCAGAACACATTCAATCGTGAAATAGAAGTGATTGAAGCATCGGTGTCAGAAGTGAGGCAACGGTATAACAAAATGGAGTAAGTATCGAGCGAGTCGCGGATTGAGGAATACACAACTATGCACCCTTTTTAATGCACAGTTGCCTGAGCCACCCACTGTCCGACATGCTGCTGCCCCACACCTAGATAACTGGAAATTTACCTACAATTTCGCTCTAAAGAACCTTTATTTGGCATAAACCCTGCATTGGCCTCCCGGCTCTGGCTCCGCGTCATGCGGGACCCCGTGATGCGAGCCATGGAAGGCGGTGGGGAGTGTCGGGCAGGACACGTGCGTCAACTCTCTACACGCGTTGTTGTTATGGGTTCTTTTTCGCCCTCTGATGGAATTTGATGGACCTGAAGAAAAACAGATGAGATGAGAAGATTTCCGATGGCTGCTTGATGGGGTGGATGTCGAATGCGATGGAGTGTTGAAGCGTTCAGGGGACGGAGGAGCGGGTGTCAGGGTTTTCGGGGCTGCTTTCCACGGGAAAACGGAATATTAATAACGCGCGGTCCGCTAAGCTGCTTTAGGTAATATTGATGCCTTACGTGACAAGCTTCCATCAAGGCCTTGAATACATGGCTGGAAACCCTAACCCAAACCCAAACCCTGAACACTAAACCCTATTCTCTACCCAGGCCCTATTTCGATACACATTTTATTCACCGAATAGCCGCGAGTGTTTGGAATCAAAAGCTACATTAACCTTTAGATTTGAATGAGAGTAGAATGATCTCTTATTTCTTACCACTTGGAATGCATGAGGAACTAAATATTAACAATGTGACATTGGCGGATAAATAGAATACCGAAAGTATCCAGAGCCATTAAAATAGGATCGCTACTTCATGAATTGTTATATCTACCTGCTTAGAACGAAGTAGCGATATCGATCAGTGAGGTTTGTTCCTGTGAGATTTGGCATTGGAGAGAAAAAGATAACATTGTGAACCTGGCCATTGCGTGGGCCAGACACGTAATTATATTAAAACAGCACTGGGTATGTCACAAGATGCATACATTCGACTTTTACAACAAATCAACCGCCAAAAACCGTGAAAATAAGTTTCCGTGGACACATACAACCGCGGAGATGCACCGCTTTAAAATATGGCTTCAATAAAGTATATGACGCCAAACACAAGGAATGCCACAGCGCCGCCCAGAGTTACTATAAAATGCAAGATTAGAATGTGCAATGGATCAGAAAGCTAGTAGGGGATACTTACCAACACGCATGCTGACACGACCAGCGATGGCCCGTCCTCCGATCACGGCGGCTGCGGTGCAGATTCCGTGACCAGCACTGGCTCCAATGGTCACCCACCAGTAGTCCTGACCAGCTGCCATGGCGATAGTGGCAATTTGGCTGCGGTCGCCCCATTCACCAAGGAAGGTCATGACAAAGGTCTGAACCCACGCGGGGCTGAGAAGCAGCGAAAAGAGGTTGCTCAATCCGGAAAAGACATCGTTCAACCGCTGTCGGGGTTGGGGGGAAGAGCCACGGGACGAGGATGAGGACAGGCTCTCCGGGGGTGAAGGTAGACGGTTTCCGGAGCCGCGAGTCTTGGGACGGCCTCCAGCGCGACCAGCTTCGAGATTGTGAGGAGTAACCGAGGAGCGACGGCGGTTCATGCGCAGCTGCTCGTGCTCCTTCTCTTCGAGCTCCGCCTCAACCTCTCGCATTTCTTCGCCCACACCCTCATCTGGAGACATTTCGCGACCTTCCTTGAGCATCTTCACGCCAAAAATTACGAACAGAATGGCAGCCATAAATTTGGTGAACGTTTTAGGGATAAGAGTAGGAACTGCATGGCCCAGGACCGCCGAAAGAACAGTCATCATAATCAAGGCACTAAATGCAGCGCTGAACACCACCAAGCGGGGGTGTCTCATGGCCATCAACGCAGCCACAAGGAAAGTCTTGTCGCCGATTTCAGATACGAGGATCATGGTGAAGGAGAATACAAGGGAGTGTAGTGAGCTGCCGGCATCATGGATATCAGAGTCATGGTCGTGGTGGTGGTCATGGTGGTCGTGACCGTGGCTCGACGAGGACGAGGATGAACTCGAAGACGACCCCGAAACGACCGAATCGTGCCCAAGGCCCAGAGGATCATCCTTGACCACAGCCGGGGGCTTGGGGTATGGGATATCGTGTGGCTTTTCAGGGAGGTCAGCGGGTTTCTAGATGCACATTAATTCCACTTGTTCAATGAAGAACCTCGAACTCGAGCGAATATGTAGGAAGACTTACCCCGACTATACCAAGGCCACCCGGACCCTCCGCAGACCGACTTCCACTTCCGGTTGTTGTGTCGTCGCTGTCAGAGCCCAGCTTCTTGGTCTCACTATGCGGCAGCGGAGGCGCTTCCTTTGGCCCCCCCGGAACTTTTTCGGAGGCCAATTGGCTCTCCTTTCTTTTCTCAGAGACACCGCCCTCTGTTCCTCGTGTTCCCTCTTTCGGGCCCGCCCGATGCGGGTCATCCATAACGCCGCCATTTGAATGCGGGATCATCTTCCCTTCTTCGGTGCTCAGGTGTTCCGAAGAGGGGATCTTGGTGTCATATTTGATAGAGACCGGATCAATATCATCGCTTCCCTGGACACCTTTGCGGTCCCGGTCTGCATTGGTTTCCACCCACGGACCAGCGTGCGGTCTGCCATCCTTGCCATCCACAGGTACGTCCGGCGCCCCTTTGGCGACATTAGATGCGACTATATCCGAGTCGACGAGGCGAGCATTGTTGCCAGCTGTCTCACGCGAGACTCGAGAATCTATGTTGTCATTGTATGTTGTATCGGCGAGAACCGCCGAAATTGCGGGAAGAAGGAAGAGAAGGAAGGACGACTGGTTGATCTTCATGATGAGCGGTGGTTTCTCCCGCAGAAAGAGTGAATGATAGTTGAAATTGGCGATCTGAATGTATAAATGATAATCTTTCACAATCAGGAAGGAAAAAAGAGGTGGAACCGATATCTAAAGTGGGAGAAATCTTCGATAGATGCCACGACACTAAGTCGCGTGAGAGGTTTGATCGAGACCAGACAATTTTTCAAGGATGAGGATGGATGTCGGAATGAATGTGAAGTAATAAGGAATAAGTAGAGATATTAAGATGATGTATAAGCAAATAACAGAATTCAAAGCGAAGAAAGAGCATTAGCCTTCGCCCTTCATCTTGAACTGCCAAAGGGGGCTTGCACGTGACCTCCCGCGAACGGCCCCCCCTGTAATAGAAATCGGCACAATCTGATTCACCCCTGGACGCAATTGGCAACTAGCAATTTTGTGTTGCCAACATGAATGTGCATGATCGGAATGGAAAACCATCTGAGTGGTCTGCTATTTAGTATGCTATGTATGCAATATAAGTCATGTGTTCCCCCACACTGTGCTTCTTGCCTTTGTTTTTTTATTTGGATGTATAGAACATTTGTGGTGAATTAATATTAGAAACTGGCGATTATCAGGTAAAAGGTAAAATAAGTCTAATTTTGTAAATAGAATAGAGTAGATGTTGAGCTATTTTAACCCCTGTAGCCCTAGAGGTTGCGGAGTATATAACCACCTACCCCGGGCCTTGTTGCTGCTAAACCACGAAACATTAATTAATAAATAACCCATTCTAGTTAACGTATAGTACCCCTTATTCAACACTTTACTATTCGTTGTTCTTAGACTCATAGGGACTTGAGCATATGGGTAGCCCCCGGGGCGATGGCTTTTTTTTATATATTTTTTTAAAAAATAACTGGATAATAACTGGAGACAACCCCGGTAATTCCTAGCCTGGCAGCGACCATAATGGATCATGATACTCATGAACTGTGCTACCTTTGACCCCTGGTGCTACAAATGTAGATACTCCGGTATCCTGATTGTAGCTTTCAAATGTCGCAGCCAACCGTTTCCCTCCACCCCCTGGAAGGTCTACCACAAATGAGGGCGTCATGAACCCAGCAATCGTACCCCGGACATGGGATTCAATATGGAGGATATCGCGCAGTGGTGTACGCAGATCCTCGACACCCTTGACCATATCGCCCTGGTATACATAGTACTAGGGGCATCCAGTCAGCACACAGAGTCAATATTAGAGCGCATAACCATACTGGTTGAATGTTATTATCTGCCAATCGACGAACCAGCGACTTCATTGTGTCCACATCATTGTTCACTCCATTGAGTAACACCGTCTGATTTCTCACTGTGACCGCGTTCTCAAATAATCTCTGCGCTGCTCGTTCCGTGATCCAAGAGATTTCCTGTGGATGGTTGAAATGCGTATGTAGCGCCACGCTCTTCCCTCGTTTTCTCCCCAGCTCGCTAATCTCAACCAGGGCCTCTGTCCATTTGTCACTTGGATCCAAGATCCGCGAAGGACATACCGACAGCCCTTTGCTGGCAAACCGGATGCGTCGCACATGCTCAATCCCTAGAAGCTCGTGCCCGATCTCACGCAGCTGTGCAGGCTCCAAGAAGAACGAATCCCCGCCGGATACCACAACGTCCGTCACCGCTAGGGTCTGCGCAATGTACTCAAACATCGGCTCCCAGTATTTCCGTAGCGGAAGGAACCGTTTCTTGGAAACTGTCTCGGTCTTCGCCCCGACGGAATACGACCGCGTGCAGAAACGGCAGTAGACCGGACATACTGAGCTCGCTGACCATGCAGTTAGTCTTTTTCGGTAGTTATAGGTCTACAGAGAAGATAAATACCTAGAAATAGTACCTTATCTGGGTATCGGTGGACTAGCCCTTTCACAGGTGAGTCTCTACTCTCATGCAGCGAGTCAAGCTGAAGTTGGGGATGGTCTGGCTGCAGCGAAGAGGCAAGAGGAATGAACTGCCGCCGGATCGGGTCCGAGTAGGGATTGTCCCAGTTAATGAGAGACAGGAGATATGGCGTCAGACGCGTGGCCATGGGGGCACGTAGCATACCCGCTGCAACATCGGACACGAAGGTTCCTTGCGTTGTGATCTGCCCGCGTGCTGTTGGGACAGTGGAAGGTACGACGGAGTTG
This sequence comes from Penicillium hordei, assembly GCF_028827395.1. Lineage (NCBI taxonomy): Eukaryota > Fungi > Ascomycota > Eurotiomycetes > Eurotiales > Aspergillaceae > Penicillium > Penicillium hordei. The sequence goes on along the minus strand of NW_026623146.1, from coordinate 979,766 downwards.
AGAAATGCAAGCAACGAAGATGCATTTTCTAGAGAATTTTTGGTCTAGAATTCTGTCAACCCACTAGATATAGACAACGGCTCTCGTATTCACACCTGCCACTTGTAGTCGAGAAATTGAGTTTCTGTAGTATCGCGCCAGGCTGGGACCTTTCTCCAGAACTCAATTTGCGCAGTGGATAAGGACTCTGAGCGGGCTTGCGAGTTGCTGGTAGAGTACCATTGGTGTCGAGGGAGTCTCAATTGAACGCCAACTCGTAGCCTCCTTGTGTAGAGGAACATTCCTTTCATTGATAGGATTGTTAGGGGTGGAAATTGGCACACTTGAAGAACAGAAGAACATGCCCGGTGGAAAGTGCGATAATGTCGATTATCCTGAATACTTACAACCAGAATCTACCGAGAGACCGCATTTCTTGTTCAGGATTCCCCGCTAGTATTCAGTCGACAGCCCCTGTTTGTTATTCGTAATCCTACAAATGTGGCTACCTGAGCTGCTGCATTTCGTCATCGTCAAAAATAACAAAAATTGGGAAACAAGCATATTATTGATGAGTCTTCGATCGACGTCACTTATGTGCTCAGATACCACCAATCTCGTCACAGTCCACCGATTTGATCGCCGAACACCCCGGATATCCTCACTATACAAGTTGTAGGGATGGGCTACCGATCATCTGCAGTTCTATGCATGTATAATAGTGTCACACCGCCATTTCAGGGCCTATGTCTACAATCGGTCTAGTCATTCTCCTAACAAAGGCATGGGTTGACCCATCATATTGACAAATTAGTGATTGCTTCAGAGATCCATGGCTGGTAAACCAGACTGCATGCCAAGCATCCCCCTCTAGAAAAAGGGTCTTTGCCTGTCCCGCCGGCCCTCTTTAATAACAATTACACCTCTGCCGGAATAAGAAGGAATGATCAAAATGAAACCACTTGTGATCCCCTTCTTCTATGAGAGTTTCTCTCTCTACCGATCGCGCGGGTATAGCGTCGAGGACTGCATCGAACTAGACAAGGACGAAACCATCGATGCCATAACGCAGTCCTTGCGAAAGAATGGCTTCGAGGTTGTTCCAGTCGGTGACATGAAGGAACTGGTACATTGTATTGCCAGAGGGGAGCACGAGAAGTGGGATTTGGCATTTTCGATCTCCGAGGGAATGCACGGGGTTGGGCGGGAAGCCCAGATCCCAGGACTCTTAGAGGCATACCAGATTCCGCATGTGTTTTCCGATGCGGCAACTTTGTCGTTGTGTTTGGATAAGGGCAAGACAAAGGTATCGTGTCATCAGTCTGCTAAAGGAAGCCTACATGGCACTGACATGTTAGATGGTGCTCGAACACATGGGCATCCCGACTGCTCCATTCGCCGTTGTCCCTCCGTCATGGTCCATCGAAAAGGGTATCTCGCAGATCTTGGAACAAAGTCGCCATACTGCCGATCTGAAACAGATGCCTTTATTTATCAAGCCCGCATGTGAAGGATCCTCCAAAGGCATCTATTCTTTCTCCAAAGTTGAGAGCATAGAAGATCTTGAGCAGGGTGTTCAGAAGCTCCAGACTCGGTTCCCGGGACAAAGCATTTTGATTGAGAAGTATCTAGCCGGGCGAGAATATACCACCAGCATTCTGGGATCCGGGGACTCCGCCCGAGTCATCGGGACAGTCCACCACGACTGGAGAGGAGTTGCACCACCACCAGGGACGGAAACAGACTACAGTGCGAAGAGCCAATCTGATGTCGGCTTTTATAACTTCCACAACAAGAACAAGCTTCTAGAAGACCCGGTAGATCGCATGGCTGACAAGGAGGATAGCTCTGAAGTTCAGGAAGTAGAGCGCCTCGCCCTGGAAACCTGGCGCAAACTTGAATGCTGTGATGTTGGTCGGGTTGATGTTCGGTGCGGCCTGGATGGGAGACCATATGTTTTGGAGGTGAGTGGCCTGTATATGATGCATTGGTTGGTTGCTGATATCATTACCTTGTCAGCTTAACCCTATTCCAGGATTACGTCCTCAATGGTCTTGGCTGGCGGATACCGCCCTCCATCACGGGATTTCGCATGAGGAGCTGTTGGGCACAGTAGTTGAATGTGCACTGGAAAGGTATCCGGAATTAGACTCAAAAAGGCGTGGAATCTCTTCCGGTGCCTAGAATAACAACATAGTAATAAATTCAACCAAAATCAACAAGGACTGTCAACCAGGCGTGGATAGGGAGGCTCTTAAGATGATGAAGCCTATAAATGTCTGGCGGACCCGAAGAGGGCTTTCAGTAGGGGAAAAACGGGCTAAGATCAGGACTTGGACATGCTATCAAGTCGGTACAACAAAAGCTAGTAAGTAATCGCTCTGGGTTAAATTTGTAAGACCCAAGGTTGATGAAAATGCTAGACGACAAGGGAGGTGCGGCTCAAGCCTGGAGTCCGGGGAGTGTACTTCCCAGGGATCCCGGGCCTATCCCGAACATCCTGAATAATACATTGTTCTGTTATGCAGTTCTGGACTATCCGAGGGTTATTCCGGCAATACACTCTATAAGAGACATTAGCAGCACATTGTCCCATGAAGTGTATTGGCATTACCCACTCAACTAGAGCGATCGTTTGACTGGCCAGGGTTAATCAAGAGTGTTTCGCCAATAAGAATGGCAGACTGCTATCAAGTGATAGAGTGCCTCATCTCCGATTAGCAAGTCCTTTAATCCGCCCCGCATATCAAACAAATGGCAATACCACGAATTAGAGAACCCTAAACCGAGCCTGTCGATCTCATCCGAGAACTAACATAACTAACATAAGGTGGCGTCCCCCGAAGTCGTACTATCCGTGGGGATGCGACTGGCTTGTTTAATCCTCCTCTTCTAGACATGATGTATAAGGTTGCAGATCAGTAGCCATAGTTTGACCCATGACGCCACGCAAGCTCAAGCACCAACGAAGATACCAAAGCTGGGGTTCCTTTCCCCCGCAATTGGACATCTGCACAATGACGACAGCCAACACCTCCCGCCGGTCAGCTGAGATAATTTCGAGGGCTTAAAAACTATCATTTGAGCGTTGACAGACACTAGAATTTGTCAACAGACATGTTCATGGGCCGGGCAGACCACGCGAAGTGAAACTCTCGCGACAAGCGCCGGATTTGAGTGGCTTGGCATATACCAGGAATGGCCGGGCGCAGTCGGCGATTGGGAAATTCGAGTGCGATTAGTCTTTCACTGTAGACTGCTGACAGGTATTAAATGTGTGTTTAATATATGTGAGTGTACTCCGTAGTATTGTTGCTTTTGACGTTATCTTGCGTGTGATATGCGTGGCTTAAGGATCGACCTATTGACGCGGACTGTTGACCCATTTGGTAACAACATAAGCGGCATATTATTGTGGCATAGCATTCCCCGAAAACGGTGCTTATCAGACCCTGCGTCATTCTCAGCAATCCACTAGTTATGTATAAAGTACATGTCAGATTTGCATGTATGCAGAAAGATATTTTATAAAATCAGAAAGATAGTACCACGGGGGTACTTGATTTAACCTTGATCATCGTATGACACCTACGGTACTCCTGAGTACTCTGAGACATCTCACCGCCTCCCCCCACTGCCACATGGGATCGTCGATCACATCACCTTTTTCTTTGTCTCAGCTTTTTGGTCTTTTCAACATTTACCGCGTGATATACCTAAGAGCTTATCGCATGGGCCCTAAGAATCGCTAGGACACTATATATCGGCCGTCTGCCACTTGCCAGATCTTTTGTTCTATTCTACTTCGCTTTTCGTCTTTCGCGCTTGATTAAGCTATGCCTTTAAGTGGAGCTCATCTGCTGCCTCTTGCGTTAATCCAGAAGCGTTGATCGCTTCCGCAAGACCCAGCGACATACACTTTACTTGTCCTTCTGTGGGAACTAATCCCGTTACTGCTAGCACGTCGTCTATAATTGCTAGTTTTACCAGCAGCATTTTTGGGCTTGTCACTGGATTCCGGTATCCCCTGGTGGTCATCTGAGATAGCTGTGAGTGACTCCCCCGGTGCCTCCTAGTGACTTTGAGGGATTGCTCTTTTGTTGCGTAGATGCAAAAGACTCTGGCTAACATGGCGTGTTTAGCACACTTGTTTTGCAAACGCAAACGCGATAGGCCGAATACCTCATTCGTGGTTCTCAAACAGAACATGACATCACCAACAGAGGACCATTCTGCTACAATGGAGGAAAACGCGGGAGTCGAATCTATCCCGCAGCAGCCAGCTGGTTCGCGATGGAGACGAGTCTTTGGAGGAAAGACCAAAGAAGATCCCGAGTCTAGCGAGGATCAGACTTATCGTGCTAAATCGACACTGGGGATCTTAAGCGATAAAGAGACTGACGAAGTTCCCGGTGAGTAGAGAGTCCTCCATCATCGAGGGAAGCGATATTGTGAAACGGGGACTGACAACTGGCTGGTGTGGTTTAGGAACGGTACTTCTCTTATCATCAAATCGCAATGAACCTCTGGGAATGAGGCACCAACCGCATCGTACATCGACATCATCTATATCCTCGTCTTATCGTCCCTCGCGATCTAATTCTCGAACCCGGTCGGCGGTTCCAACGCAGAAAAGAACAGCGGACGGACAATTTGTGCTTGATCCCCAACCGGATGACTCCTTAAATGACCCTCTGAACTGGCCTGTGTGGCAACGAGATTCTGCCTTGGTCTCGCTAGGCTTCTATTGCTTGATGGGAGGCGGCATGACCCCCATTTTGGCAGCTGGGTTTAACAAGGTCGCAGCTGCATACGATGTCAGCACGCAACAAGTGGCTTTCACCACCGGGTTCTATATGCTAGGCTTAGGCTTGGGGTCTGTCGTGATGTCGCCCACAGCCATTTTATATGGGAAACGACCGGTTTATCTTTTGGGAGCCACCCTGTTCGTGATCTCGGCAATTTGGTGCGCAGCGTCACCGAACTACCCAAGTCTCGTGATCGCTCGTATTTTCCAAGGATTTGCCGTGAGCCCAGTCGAATGTCTTCCGTCTGCTACAATTGCAGAGATCTACTTCTTGCACGAAAGAGCCTATCGGGTGGGCATATATACACTCTTGCTATTAGGCGGAAAGAACCTGATTCCCCTAGTGAGTGCCGCCATCATCCAAGGCCTGAGCTGGCGCTGGGTATTCTGGATCGTCGCCATTATTGTAGGCATGTGTCTAGTGTTGCTTTTTTTCTTCGTACCCGAAACATTTTGGGATCGCACACCTCGTCCGCGTGTGCACAAGCATAAGCGCCCGCGAGGCCCTGGTCGCAGTGTCTCTGACCTCGTTTCCCACGGCTTCCGCGGGCGGCGCCCGTATGTCCAACCCCTGGACGAGTCTGCCGAACAAGCCGATCCAGATCCAGCATTGGCACCGAAAAAATATAAGCATGCGCATGTTGGATTCGCGGATGACCACCCAGAAGACGGAGATCAGGCCGTTGAGACTGAAAAGTCCAATCGTGTTTCCGAGGCCGGCAAGGCTACCAATGGTGATCAAATCACCACTCAACAGCCCACCCCAGCTAATGAGAAAGACGATGACTTCCTCCAGCCACTACCTCGCGCTATTGTGCCTGGCGCACATCAGGATGACCTGGAGACAGCTCGACCTGCCGCCGTGTCCCCTACGAGGACCGAGTCACAAGAGCCTGCGGGGACTCCGCTGCCTGCAACCCTACAATACACAAACCGACTCCGTGAACGCCCGAAGATCCCCTACTCCCAATTACTTCGAGTCTGGAACGGACGAATCGCGCAGGACAGCTGGCACCGAGTTGCCGTGCGACCATTCGTCCTATTTGCCTATCCAGCCGTGCTCTGGTCAACAGTGGTATACTCACTATCGGTCGGCTGGCTGATCGTGCTTTCGGAGTCGGTTGCCCACATCTTCGAGGGCGGGGCTCACTATCATTTTACCGCACTACAGACAGGTCTGATCTACATATCGCCATTTGTTGGCGGTCTCCTTGGAACCGCAGTGGCTGGCAAAGTGTCAGATATCATCGCGCGGTTTATGACCAGACGCAATGGCGGCATCTACGAGCCTGAATTCCGTCTCGTGATGGCAATTCCTATCGCTTTGTCTACTGTCATCGGTCTGATGGCTTTTGGGTGGAGTGCTGAGATCGGCGACTCTTGGATTGTCCCGACTATTTTCTTTGGTTTGATCTCATTTGGTTGCTGCTTGGGTAGCACGACGGCTATCACTTTTTGTGTAGATAGCTATCGCCAGTATGCTGGTGAGGCACTAGTGACACTGAACTTTAGCAAGAGTATGTGTTACAGTATCCTTCGTTCTTTTGTTCGTTTTGTCTGATCTAACATCTTTTTACTTACAGATATCCTCCACGGATTGGTTTTCTCCCTTTTCATCGTGGACTGGCTCGATGCTGATGGTTCACGCACTGTCTTCCTGTCTATCGGCGGTATCCAGCTTTTTTTTATGCTCATGTCGATTCCTATGTACATGTACGGCAAGCGAGCTCGTATGTGGACCGTGCGCAAGCGGCTCATGGAACGCTTCTGATTTGGCTGATTCAATATTCGTGGAACATCTTTTGCACTGCATTTTTTTCTTCTATCGTTGATCATATATACATCGGGACGGCCCCTGCTGTCGGGATTGTTTTAGACATATTTTCCCGATGTCACATTTGGTAGTAATTTATCGTTGGAGCGTTTGAAGGAATGAAGATCCATATAAACCTACCACCGTTAGTTCTCTGCAGCACCACTGTAGTTTTATAATTCAATACTAGACGAGTGTTGGTGAAGGCTGCGTGTGAAGATATGACTATGTACGACAGAATTGGGGATTAATCTTGCTAGAAGTGTCTTCAATCTCCACCTATACTCCTACGCCGGAGAGACGTTCCTAAGAGACCACGAAAAATATCGTATGTTTACATCATTGCTAAATCAAGATGAAAATCTTCAAGTCTGTTCAAAGTTCTGCTCCCTTCCAAGGTTCTGAGGTTCACTATCCGGTTATGAGGTTTTCGGTCTATCTTGTGTGCGGTGTAACGTACTTGGCAGTTAAAACTTCCCATCCACCATTTCAAATTATCAAATGCATGCATTGCCTTCCACGTGTACTCTGTACTACCAGACTATCAGACTACTGTGTTGGTAGGTGACACAAAATTATATAGGTCAGCATTTCATGCTACCGCCCGGCGGACTGTCGCCCTCCACCGTTTATCTGAAAGTAGTGAGTTGCGTCTACATAAATTAGAAATCTAAAGAAGGAACACGTTGTGGTGTTAGAACACGCAGTAAGTTCTTGAATAGTGTAGGTGGTGCAACCGAAATATTCCTGCAATATATAGTGGAGACCTGTTGAAAGACCTCCATCGGACCAGTATAGTACATTAGTAGGCACCATACTTTCAAGATTCCCCAGGATACCATAGTAAACCGCATAGTAACATTGAATTTAATAGGCCCTTGGCGCGATAGCACTCATCTCAACTCACTGTTCCAACGATATTTTGAACTTAATCGAACCATCCGGTTGATTGACACCTTTGGCAACATATCGTTTCATGAAGTAGCTATCAGCAGGAGTTAGTCATCGATATATATCTCCAAGCCTGGGATAAGAGGTGTATTACAAGTGTTTCAGGGTGCCCACAACTTGCTGCTTTATACCCTGCACAAATGCCTGAACAGATGCCAAGCTATCGGGACTGGTTTGACTATACAGGTCCTGTTCGGCTTTGTTGAACCGTGCCGCACAATCGTGGATCATTTGACCGAAGCTGTTAATGGTCTTGTCCAATGATAGTCCAAATTCGAACATTTTGATTGGCACGCAGCTCTCAAATTGACCTGCGTCCTTTTCTACGTTAGCTAGAAATAGTTAAATATGCTGCCACGGGGACATACTAGTTCCTTTGGAAGAGAAAGAAGGTCATTATATCTAAATAGAATAGTCAGGTAATGGTCAGTGATCTATGTTTTGTAAATACTGACATAGATATGATCAAAGAGGCCTCTCGGAAGATGGTCTGCATGAATGGGTTCGGCTTCGAGCATTCGTCGGGGACCTGAAGATCTTGCGAGTACCTAACAATTATAAGCATTTGACAAGTATATTGAGAAAAATCTCAAGAAGATAGCTGTAGGGGCAAGATGAAAGGAGTTTGCATACTCGACCAAGGTGAAGTATATCTCAAAGCCAAGGTTGAGTACTCTCCAATCAAAATAGTCGGCCAGTGTAGGAACCTGGTTCTTTTCCCGGCGTTCAACTGCTTCCGACGTTCCGCGCACAAAAAGCAAGCACTCATTAAGGTATCGTTTAGTGCACACTTGCGTTCATAAACCTCATTAGCTTTATGTTCATGCGCAGGTAACCAGTGCTAAACATACCTGGATGACTCTCCCAAATGTCCACGAATGAGTCTTTGAATGAAGCAATATTAGGATCTGGATGAGTTGCGGACGAAACTTGACTTGGATCGCGAAGAAGCTCTATGAATTCGATAGTCTCATTGCAGTAGTTGATAGCCCCGACAGGGTCATGTGTGAATTTTCCATCGTCAAGGGGTTCATCCCAAGCAAAGATCTAGTTACTCAGTGAAAAGAATGAATTATTCAAGGATAGTGACGCTTACCCAAGAAAGGCTCTTCGCTATTGTGAGAAGCTTTTCATACTTTACATTAGGGTACAACAATGCAACCCAATTTGGTAGGTTGAGGGCTTCAATCATCGTTCGGTTTGGAATATCAGACCACCGACTAGGTTTATGTTCTCATTAGACAACTCCTAAAAGAAAATTGGTGAACGGTACCTTTCAACCCAGCTAGTCAGCTCGTCCTTGATGCTCTTATGGCTTGGATCATGTTCCCTGAGTTCCCAGCCAGGGTTGAGCTTATGTTGTGATGGAATAATTAGCTCATGACCATCAAGGCTTTCAAACAAAGCCATTAGGCTGGCGGTGACGTGGTCCATGATTAAGAAATCTGGATATGCTTCTGAGGATGGTTGATGGTCCACAGAATAGGGAAGTTGACACCTCTTATACTAACTTTGGGGCGTACCTCACTCTACTAGGAAAACAAAATTACTACGGTGCTGAATATCTCATTGGCTTTGCTAATGCTATCTTTCTAATCATCATTGCATTTTCTGTGAAACCTGACTTGAATATGGTAGTTGTTGCAAGTACCTCTCACTTGGGATACCAATGCATTATCTAGTACCACGTAGGCAAATATTACGACTTATTTCCCGGAAGTGAACACCCGGGGACATGCGAGAGAGTCTTCATTGGGCGTGATTACCAACATCCGCTTGTCAGATTGCTTTCTAGGATAGTATCAGTATTTTGTTGCGTGGCTACGGGATCAACCTTAATTTCTCCCTTTTCATCGTGGAATTGGCGCGATAACGATAGTCCACACACCGTGTTTTAGTATATTGGCGGTGTGTGCATAGCTTCTCTTCATGTTTATATCCATTCCTAGATGTACGGTAAACGAGCTGACAGTACGTAAGCAGCTTATATCACGCCTTTGATTTTGGCTATTGGATATTTGTGGGATGTCGTTCGCATTGAATTTTTTTTCTTCCTTTCTTTTCCATCTTACTACATATATCTAGGAGGCCGCGTACAAGTCGGGATTGTTTCAGAGCTTTTTTTTGGATGCCCCATCCGAGGTAGTTTATAGTGGGGGCGTCTGGACGGTGTTGCGCGGATTGGTGATTGGCGAACAATAAAGTCGCTCGATAGAGTATATCAATATTGAAAATTTGAATGATATCTTGATCTTTGTGCAAATTGTAGCGTAACGTTGGGCAAAAGTGATGAATGACGGGACCAACTCGGACCACCACCGCATGTTGTCAGTCCAAGAGAACTAGAGAACTGCCAAAGGCAAAGATCATTGCTAGACGTGGTTAGAGTGTCCGAAATAATAATAACTTATTTAGGGTTCAATCAATCGGGTTTAAGAATCCGAGCAGATCTAGATGCAAAAAAATACCGACATCGCCAAACTGGTCACAGCTCGGAGTGAAGCCGAGAAGTGTTCCACGTGGACCTGAATAGGCTTTTTCTGGGTGCATCCAAGACTTAAAGCGACTTAAAGCGACTTGAAAGAGGCTAGAGAAAGCTAGAATTCACCGACGTAGCCCCGAGTTGGAGTATATTCACAATGCTAAACTCTTTTCAGGATAATACCTATCTTATCTGATGCTGCCCCGCTATGCCAAGTGCCAATAGACTGTCCTTTGCCTTTTTACGTAAGTTCGAGCTGATGAGGGGCTTCGGCCTCTTTCGCCGGGATCAGCTCACCGTAGCACCACTAGGGCTCCACTCTCTCAGTAGACTTTTTTTTTTTTTATCAATCTCCGAGGCCCATAAATAGTAATGGCATGGAAGCTCTTTTGAGTTTGCCTGAAAGTTCTTTATTTTATTTTGAGCTAGGGGCTTTCCATATCATTCCGCCATCGAGTTGTGATGATGGCAGTTGATACTTCGGACTCCAAGTCCGTGGACGCGGTGTCGGCACCTGTCAGTGAAGACATTCGTACTCCATCGGAAGAATCTAGCGATGACTCCGATGGAAAGAAGCCACCGCCGCTTGCTGCAAAGTTAATCGCGGTCGCACTGATATCGTGTATTAGCTTTGGCTCGCACTGGAGCTCTGGCGTGACGGGTGCTATGAAGAGCACAATCAAAAAGGTATTGAAGACTATGGGAATGTCGATTCGCAGGATTCACTGACGGCTTTTGTTTGGCAGCAAATGCATATCGACAATGTTCAATTTTCGCTTTTGGAAGCTAGCGAAGACTTCATGGCCACAGTTCTGCTTTTGATAAGTGGTGTGATCACCGACCGAGTTGGCGGAGCTCGTATGTTGCTGAGTATGTCAAATGAACGAGAGATATACTGACCGGCATTTTCTAGAGATGATCGTTTACGGAAATATCGTCTATACCATCGGTTCTATCCTTGTTGCTGCCGCCGCAACCGTGCGCTCTTTCAACTTCATGATCGGAGGTCGAGTTATCCTCGCACTCGGCGATATCGCCACCCAAATCGCTCAGTATAAGATGTTCTCCTCTTGGTTTCCCCCTAGTAGTGGATTTGCATCTACATTAGGCTTTGAGCTCGCCATCGGCAAGATAGGCGGGTTTGTTGGAAAGTCGACGGCCAATATCATTGCAAAGGTGATTTCTTTTCACCCGGGTTGACTTAGTTAAGCCAATGCTAACAGGCGCATAGAGAACTGGAAACTTTGCCTGGGTCTTTTGGACCTCGGTGTTCATGAATCTCTTCACCAATGTGGCTAGTGCAGGGTTCTGGTTCTTCAACGTGTATTGTAATCGTCACTTCAAGGGACGACGCGATACAGCTACCAAAGAACAACTGACAGAGAAAAACAAAAAGTTCGAATTCCAAAAGCTGTTCGAGCTCCCGTGGATGTTCTGGGCTGTCATGGCCTTCTCTATTTTCCAAACGAGTGCTGCATCAGTATTCAGCCAAAATGCCACCGAGCTGGCCGAGAAGCGATTCAATGTCGATTCCATCAAGGCTGGATGGTATAGTTCACTTTCGCAGTATGCAGGTACGAATATTCCGAGAATGCAAGATGATTGGGAGTGGATATAAGCTGACACGAACCAGGCTTCTTCCTCGTTCCCTGCTTGGGCGTGTTTATCGATGTCCTCGGCAACCGAGCAACTGTCTGTGAGTTTGACCAACGAGACCTAAAGCAAGCTGATACTGACCTCCCTAGTGTTTGTCTGCGGTCTCGGCATGCTGCTGAGTATGGTTCTCATTAATTTTGCAACATCACATGCAGGCACAGGCGCTGCATTCGGCATCTACGCCATTGCCGTGTCCCTCGGACCAACCTCGGTCATCGACAGCATTCGCACCTCGCTATGGCATCAATCGGTCTTTGGGTCTGCGTATGCATTGAAGGTTACCATGAACAATGCGTAAGATTGATCCTATATCCTCCACTGAAAATGTAGTTTGAGACACAAACTGACATTGCAAATCGTAACAGTATGAGCATTATAATTCGGATCATCACGGGAACTTTGCAGGACGCAGATAACAATTCATACCGCCGAGTGGTGCAGGTCTATTTAGTTCTTGCTGCCGGTGCTCTGGTTGTCGGTGCTGCTATCCTGATCGGCTCGTTTTTGACTGATAACCTGGCACCGCTACAGTGGACTCGGCATAAACGGTTGACATCGGGTGCGGCTACCATTGAGCGGATTCGAGAGCACAACTTGGTAACCCTGCGCCAGCGCACTCGGAATATTTCCATAATTTGCTTCGGTGCTCTGATTTTACTGACACTTGGGTCGTGGGTGGCGTATATTTGGGGTGCGGTGACCGGTCATAATTCCTAGTCAGATATAAAGTTTTGGAAGAGCTGAATACAACATATGATTTTTGCGAGGCTTTGATCATCTTGAGTGTTCAGGCCTATGACGGAAGAGATGATTGCATTCTATACAACATATAACACACCATGGGCAGTGTAGTCAAGACTGCCTATATTGTATGACTGCTTCAACAATTCGCCACTGTCGTCATGGGGCTTCCCGGGCCAATTCCAACCCCTGGCAGAAATGACGTATCCTATTCCTTTTTTTTATTTTATTTTATTTTTATTTTTTTTTAAAATGAGGGTAAACATGTGGAAGCCCTAGTTAACAGCTCTTAGTGAAGCTGCCGAGACAGCATGGTTCACATTCCAAGGTTCATGAAGCCAGGATGTAATTAGCAAGTTCTACTAGAACGATCGTGAAGATTCATTGGTCCACTTGGCGTTGATCGAGGTGTCTGACCTACCGTCTCGGAACGCCATAGGACCACCCCACAGCCACTGAAACTTACTCCCCTCCACATCTTGTCTATATCTGTGCTGCTCAGTGGACTCCAATGTTGTACTCCCCAGTCAATATGCTGGTCCAGCGACAGTTGCGCAATCTGGGTGTGCCGATCCCAAGATTCCGTACAATCCCACAAGAGACGCGAAGAAGCAGTGGAGCAGATGTACTCCATATATGACTCTCAATGTGTACCGGGCGCTGGTTCCCACTAATCATCTTCTATGCATTTTCCCTCTCACTGGTCCACCTCGTCAATGCCCGTCCCTATTGTACTTTGACAGGTGGGATTCCTGGATGTGCTTGCCGAACGTTCCACACTCTTCCTTGGAATCCCAATTACGCTTCACCTGACTTGCTGTTCTTGGTGGAGAGTGGTATGTAATTGGGAACTCCCACTTTCCTTATCTCCAATAGTCTGTGACTAATTTAGCTATACTCATCGCTGCGACAAATTCTCATTTTTTAATCACTTCCTTTCTGCATCTTGACCTCTCCTAACCCTCGTCACCCTGCCTCAGTCACCGGAGTGATAGCTTCGTCAGTTTCGAAATTTGAGTCCGAGGATGCAGCACTGTATCTTCACTCTTCCAACGTCAGCGGAAAACCATGGATATTCCTAAGAAACGCGATGATAGTCTACACAATGCAGATCGCAGGGCAAGAGAGCTATACCGCTATTACCAGCCTGCTTCCCAAGCTAAGGCGGTTCCATCTTGGCTTCCTACGAACGATGAATTCCCGTTTTCTGCGATTTCAGAAACTACAATCACCCCACCAATCTCCGAACGATTAGTACCTTCACACGGCAGTGCAACTTTCCGACCAGCGACGGCAACTGGCTCGGAAGCTCTCGTTCTGGGCACCCCGAATAATACAATGACGTCATTTGCCCAGCTAGCGGCCTTGCGATTGAACGTCGAGCGGGTGTTTATCTCTGTTTTGGATCGTGATGTTCAGCACATAGTCGCCGAGGCTACAAAATCGCTCAATTTGAACGATCCGTCAGTTTACGAGGATAATGATAATATCTGGTTGGGGGTATCTAACTCTCGTAAGATATGGAGTGTCTGTAAGGTAAGTTTTGCTCACTCGACGAGCTGACTGATCCGGAGCTATTGTCGGACTCCATCACATTGTTCATTTTTCATGACTCCTCGATCTTGACGCCATTCGACAGGACACTGTTTCACTACCGCCAAACGACCGCGAGAATGCAGACTATCAATTTCTGATCGTGAACGACATGACCGAAAATGAGCGCTACAAACACCTTTCCTTCGTTGAAAAGGACCCCAGCTTCCGCTTTTTTGCCGGAACTCCCTTGACAACCGATAAAAATATCAATCTGGGTTGCCTTTTTGCGCTGGACACGAAAGCCCGAGGTGGATTGTCACCGCTAGAGAAGGATACACTGGGATCTATATCGATGATTGTAATGGATTATTTGAGCGTTTGCAGACAGGCTTGCGAAGGACGACGAGCCGCGCGCCTTTCCCGCGGGCTCAGCTACTTCGTTGAAGGAAGCTCTAGTTTCGTGGATAGTATCGACCAGTCACGCACCGACAGCGTCGGTGCTCCATCACCAACTCCGCCATCTTCCTACAATCGACTAAGTGCCTCTGGTGGCTCTCGTGGACAAAGCTCAGAAAACGCATCGCAAGCACCGTCCAATAGTCCACCGACTGATCGATCACTCAGTAACGACGCGCGTTCCTTCAGCTCTGTCCCGTCCGATCTAAAATCAGACTACGATTCTAAGATGGGCAGTGGTTCAAAACTGGATAGCGGTTCAAAGGTTGAATCGGGCAGTGTAGAGAGTTCTCTGCCAGAATGGCTGACAAGCAGCAGCCGGAATCGACTACCGCCCGATGATTCGCAAGGCAACTCCTGGTGCTTCCGCAGGGCGGCCAATCTCCTCCGTGAGAGTCTTGACCTGAATGGCGACAGTGGGGTCATTTTCCTGGAGGCCAACAATAATCTTTTGACCGATGCCGATATGGGGAGTGATTACTCCGACACAGATGGGCCTGCCTCTGTTCTGTCAGCATCAACAAATGAAGAACCATTTGCTCCCCAGGCAGGCTCGATGGCCACATGCGCTGCGGCCAACTTAGACCGATCTTTCCTACAATTGTTGCTTCGACGCTACCCCAAAGGAAAGCTATGGTCTTTCCACCGCGATGGGCTTATCTCGACTTCAGATGATGACGACCAACAACTCAAAGACAAGGCCCCTCTTGGCACCAGTGCCACCAGTCGGTCCCCACCTAGTGCTGTACAGCCTTCGAAGCCCTTGCGAAAACGGCGGAAAGCTGCCGAGAACTCGGTACTCAACCAATATTTCCCAAATGCGGCGCAAATCATGTTTGTACCATTGTGGAATGCCGTTTCCTCGCAGTGGTTCGGAGGGTGTTTCTGCTGGAGCACAATTGAGACTCAGGTGTTTACCACCTCAGTCGAGCTCAGTTCTGTGCTTGGGTTTTCATCCTCTATCATGGCCGAATATAGCCGCGTTGAATCTCTCATCGCGGATCGCCAGAAGGGTGACTTTATTGGGAGTATCTCGTGAGTTTTGTCTTGGTCATTTGACATACCCCACCGCAGTTACTAACCACCTTCCTTTACTAGACATGAACTTCGTAGCCCCCTTCATGGCATCTTGGCCGCTGCCGAGTTTTTGAACAGCACTCATCTCAATGAATTCCAGGACTCATTGCTTGAGACTGTCAACTCCTGTGGCCGGACATTATTGGATACAATGAACCAGGTACTTGACTTCAGCAAGGTAGTATCTTTGGAACGGACATGGCGGTCAATGAAACGCAAGAAAGAGCCACCACTCGATTTCAAAGGATCTGACAAGCTAGCCCATCACCTGGATACGCTCGTAGCTACCGATGTGGCTATCCTCGCCGAGGAGGTCGTCGAAGGCATCTGTCTTGGCCATGTGTACGGCCAGAGCTCTACTGCTTCAGCTGACCTGCCCGTATTGATGCCACATCAAACAAAGTCGCAGAATCAGCGGTCCAAAGTCGAAGTTATTATCGATATTTCATTCCGGGATTGGGTCTACCGGACTCAGCCGGGCGCTTTGCGCCGCATAATTATGAATCTTTTTGGAAATGCCATGAAATATACAGAATCTGGGCGAGTCACCTTATCATTGGCAGCATCTAGTCAATCTGAAGGACGATCTCGGCGGCAAGGCCTGGAAGACTTGGTCACCCTGACAGTAACCGACACTGGTAAAGGTATATCGGAAGAGTTTCTGCGTGGCAAACTTTACACCCCCTTTGCCCAGGAAGATGCCTTGGCTGTTGGTACTGGACTGGGATTGTCAATTGTTCGCAGCTTGGTCAAGGCTCTGAATGGAAGCATTCGAATCCGCAGCCGTCCAGGGGAGGGTACTGTCGTACATGTATCTCTTCCTCTAGAGCGGCCTGTTGGAAAGGAAAGCCCGGCCATCGAACCATCTGGGCAGCTTATCCAACAGAGAGAAACCTTGACCCAAACTCTTCTCTTACGCGAGCAATACTCTGGTAAACGAGCCTCTATTTGGAGTACTGACCCAACCGACGTGACTACCGACTCTAACTGGTCTGAAATCGCTCGATATATTTCAGACTGGTATGGTATGGAAATCGTCGCATGGAAGCCGGAAGCCCATATTGATCTTGTGCTTATCGATGAAACTGAGTTACCAAACTTCCGCACCATTGCACCCACTGCCACTTTTACTGCTCTTCTCGTCCTATGCCACAAGTCGGTGGATTACACCGAGGCGAAATCCGAGTGGTTGACTCTTGCTTCCTCCGTGAACATCATCCGGCGTCCCTGTGGGCCACACAAATTAGCTCGAAGTGTAATGAGATGTCTGACCCATGGGCAACCGAGATCCGAGACACCAGCCTCCTCTATGCAACCACTGAGTCTACCGCTCCGGCCATCCTCGTTGCCATCTGAACTCGCTTCGCCCCGCATATCCAATGCCGATTCTTGTAGCGCCCCAGGTCTGAATTATCCTGGAATTCGCCCCATGACAATATCACCACTGCAACAACCATCACAAATCACCGCATTACCCGAGGATATTTCAAAATCCCCTTTGCCAGAACCCCTGCTAGAGCGCTCAAGCAAACCTCAGCGACTGGCACGAGTGCTTGTGGTTGATGACAATCGAATAAACCTCAACCTGATGATGACGTTCCTCAAAAAGCGCCAACTGACTGAGCTGGACCCAGCTGAGAATGGCAAATTGGCCGTTGAGGCAGTTGAGCGGATGCAGAGTGGCTATGATATCATCTTCATGGACATGTCTATGCCTGTCATGAATGGGTTTGAGGCTACTCGTGCTATTCGCTCGTTGGAGAGGGATACGGATGGTCGCAAGCCAGCTATCATTATTGCCTTGACTGGACTCAGCAGCTCTCGCGATGAGTCCGATGCTATGGCTTCTGGTGTGGACCTGTTCCTCACCAAGCCGGTCTCTTTCAGAGAAGTAGCACGGCTACTAGATGAGTGGGAAAGGGATGGGATGGTAACAGAACGGAAGATGGCATGTTGAACAGCATGTTTTTGTCCATTTTGATTTGGCGTACAAGCTTGTTTCTTGAAATCTTCGTTTTGGTTGCTGTGATGCATCGCCTTCTCTCTTAACATCTCTGATCTCGACTATATCCCCTTGCTCCTTTCTCACTCCACATCCCAACAAACCGCACACGAACTGTACTACTTTTGTCTGGTTTTCTTTTTGTTTTCTTTTTACTCTATCTAGATGATATTAATCCATCATTGACCTGAATAAGTGATTGGTGTTGGTCATGTTATTATAACATCATCGAATCAGACAATGAACGTGATGATATTTTGGTTTCTTTTCTCTCTCTCTCTACCTCTCCCTTCCAACACACACATTGCAACAACTCCTATTGTTTGACTGTTGATGATTTACACTGCATTATACCAGACAAACGCTAGATATACGGGAAGCGACGGCTAGAGTTGGTATACCTTGTTTTTATACTTTGCTTTCGCTTTTTCTCTTGTTTCTCTTTTCGCTTCTTGCATGATACTCAACATTGCACGGCGTGCAACGATCTACCCGCCTGGTGGTACATGTACATGCGTCTTTTTTTCTTTGGATTTAATTTTGGTGGTTGAAATTTACACGCATATAGATATTTGTTACTTCAGGTAGCGCTGGATCTGGATCGCTCTGCTGACCTTGCGATATGTATACGATTTGGGATGAGGCAAGACGGCGTCAAAAAATCATGAAAAAAAAACATGGTCACATTCGGTTCTAATATGTGAATTCAATATACATACTTCTCATCAATAATTACGCATCTTGTGCTTCGTATTGTTCTACAAGCCGCAATCGGGACATCTTCTGGCCTGGATAGCGAGTGAGCTGGTGTGGCTTGCTTGATTGATTGTCACATAGTTCTTCACTTTCTCTGGCGCTAGCAGTGCAGGCCAGTGTCACCTTTGAGAGAACTTAGACTCTCGGTGATCGGTGATCGACTTTGGAAACCGCGTTGGCAATACCCGACGACTGTGCATTGGGATAGCGCGAGATTAGAAGCATCAGCTGGTGAGTAATTGTCAGTATCCATCTAGTGAATCCATCTAGTGAATAGAAATTGAAGACATGGACATACCTGTGAATTCCTGCATAATGAACGATTTACTCTCCGGGTGTGTATGACGGAGTCAGGTTGAGGCTGTAAAGGCGATTGGAGTTATAGAACAGAACGTCGGCAGCTACCTTCATGGCCTGAGTCGCAGTGAAGTCGCTCTGCTGAACATAATCGACGAGTACCTATAAGACAGAAAATAAGCATCAGTCAAGGCTAGTAGAAAGAAGGCTTGTAACTAACCATCTCAAGAGCCTGGCGGAACTGCTGATTAGCCAACCAAAACGTCTCCGGGTGAAATTGGCCACCAGTACTCCAGAGCAGACGGTTGGTAGGCGCCATCTCCAAACTCTCTCTCAGGACCTTAGTCTGCGCCTCGCGGCTAACCATGGGAAACACCTTCCCAAGATCAAGATAGACATTGGGGTAAGCAGCAGCGAGATAACCCGCTTCGCGCGTGTAAGGGTATCCAGCATGCAACAACACAATATCCGCACTAGCGTACTGCGCGATTAAAGGCTGCAGACAAGCAGGGTTCGCCCGCAAAAGATTAATCCGATCATCTCCCAAGCCAGTGTGAAACAGCAAAGGTTTCGCAACGCCGGCTTTCTTCTTAAATGAGATCGCTTTCAGCGTCTGCTGGACAATCCAATCACAGATCTGTTTATCATTGACCTCGAACCCAGACCTGGTTGTTCCAGAATCGAGGATGCGAATCAATGACCCACCGAGTGTGGTATCATCAGAAGAATACGGATCCACATCTAATCCGGTCCGACAGGAAATTTCCGATTTGAAAGCAACGATATTGGCATCATCCAAAGCCTCACCGAGAGCATCCTGGAACATCTGTCGGAAATTGTTCCAGACTGATTCGCCGTTCTTGCGCGCGTTGGAGACCTGCAGGATTGTGGACTCGGCCAGGGCTTCGATTTGCACAATTCGCTTTGTCGGCGAGACAGTGAAGCTATCGTGCCAGGTTGAAGGTTCGATATCCTCGTCGTCCCTGAGGTAGTTATCGAGGAGCAATGCGTGCGTGCCTGATAGAGACTTTCGGATCAAGTCGTCGTAGTCTTCTCGCACGCTTTGATCGTGGGCGGATTGGATGTCATTCCAATTTTCGCAGGCGCGGCCGTATAGCTTGGAGAGCTGGGTTATGGCCCGCAGTGAGGGGAGGGTGGTGCGGGCATTTTCTAGGGCCCGACCGTCTGCTGAGGAGGTGATGGCCTCGATTGGGTAATTGTCGTAGTCGGTGGCTGACTCGCGGTTCAATAGGTTGTGCGCATGGTGGTCGATGAGTGGGTGGGACTGAATCAGGTTTCGTAGAGGACTAAGGTTGTCCATAATGACAATATTGAAGATGTGTGCAGTGAAGAAAATCTGATATTGAAAAGATCTCCCCAGATTGTGTATAGCCAATCAGAACATCCATTTCGATCTACAATGGAAGTAAAGTGGATTCAGTTGACCAGTCACATTGAAGCAAATACAATATTCATAAGTTTCATTTCAATCTGGTAGAGATGATCTATACAGATCATGGAATGCTCAATATTGCCCTTCAATTGTCAAAGTGCCCGTTTTGGTAACCAAGTACTCATTGACAGCCACGTCCTTCCCACTCTCTTTGCCATAACCAGACTCCTTGAGACCACCGAAAGGCGACTCGGCAGCCGATGAATTGCCTGTGCGAGTGAATTAGACTTGTTATTCGTAGAAATATTAGTAGAAAACTCACCTGTGTTCATTCCAATCATTCCCGCCTCCAAGTTCTCCAAGAGACGCCACATGCGATCGATGTTCTTCGTGAAAGCATAACTAGCCAGACCCATGCTGGTATCATTAGCCAGCTTGACAGCCTGCTCCTCGGTCTCGAACCGGTAAAGTGCAGCAATAGGCGCAAACGATTCTTCTTGCGAGATGAGCATCTCCTCCGTCATTCCCGAGAGAATAGTAGGCTCGAAGAAATAACCGGGCTTCGACGCCACAGGATTACCACCCAAGATAACATCAGCACCGAGCCGACGAGCATCCTCAACCTGCGCAGAGGCCTTGTCAATACTCCGCGGCGTCGTCAACGGCCCCATCGTGGTACCATTCACGGCACCATGGCCAACAACAATTGCAGCAGTGCGCTCCTTCAGAAGAGCAGCAAAGCGATCATAAATCCCGGCCTGCACATAGATCCGATTGGCAGTGATACAAGCCTGGCCGGCATGACGCCATTTCAGCAACATAAGCTGCTCGACCGCCTGGTCAAGATTGGCATCGTCGAAAACAAGGAAAGGACAATTTCCGCCCAGCTCGAGAGTCAATTTCTTAAGACCATGTGCACAGTGCGAAGCAACCAACTTACCCACCCTCGTCGAACCTGTAAAAGTCACTTTCTTAACAAGCGGGTGCTTGCACAACGCCTCACTCAGCGCAGGTGTGTTCTCCAAATCCGTAGTAAGCACATTCAATACACCAGCAGGGATACCAGCCCGCTGCGCCAGTTCTGCCAACACGAGCGCAGAAATCGGCGTCTCGGGACTAGGCTTAACAACCATCGTACAGCCAGCCGCCAGCGCGGCACCGACTTTCCGCAAAACCATGGCAATGGGGAAGTTCCATGGGACGAGGGCGGCTGCTACGCCGATCGGTTGCTTGATAGTGAACAAGCGACGGTTCGGCGCGGCCGCCGTTGATACACTACCCTGGATGCGCTCTGCTTCTCCGGCGAACCACCATAGGAAGCCGAGGGAGTAGTCGATCTCGCCGTATGCTTCTGCCAGCGGTTTGCCGGTTTCATGGGTTACGATCTGAGCGAGGTCGTCGCGGGCTGCGACAGTCAGGTTGTGCCATTCGAGTAGCCACTTTGCGCGCTGGCGCGGGTTGACTTTGCGGAATTGCTCGAAGGCTGCATGGGAGTTTTCAACGGCGGCAGAGACATCTTCTGCTGCGTTTGCAGGGCAGCTGGCCCATGCTTTGTCGGTGCCGGGGTCTGAGGGGGATATGTTAGCTGTGGTCTTTATGTTGGATGTAGAGCTTGAAGTGACTTACCGAGGACTTCAAAGCGCTTTCCGCTCTTTGCGCCGACCCATTTGTCGCCGATTATGGAGTCAAATTTCAGCAGACTGGGATCCGCTAGCTGTAGAAAATCGAGTTAGCGTTTTGTTCAACGCTTCGGACATCTCGCCGATTACCCCGCGGGACAGGAATAGAGGGATAGAAGCCATACCTTGAATGGTAGCTCATACTGAGTCGCCATATTGATGAATAAAAAAAATGATTTGAATATCAGATCAGGGTAGAATAACTAAATTCACCGACAAGTGATGTTTATAAGAAGAGGGGAAACCACATACCCTTTATATACCCTGGAGGTGACCCCTCATCCGAAATTGGAGTAGATCCTCGGCCCATTTTGATATCCTTCTTCTTCAAGTAGGCTATTGGCTATTGGCTATTTGCATAAAAAATCGTATATATGTGAAGTATTAAACCAAACTATCAACACTAGCCGGTCTGCCTTCTTGCGACCGACCATCCATTCTAGGCTCCATACTATATCCGACCGAGATATCAGTCGTCTTCATAATCCCCTTACCATCATCACTTAAACTCCCGTTAGAACTATCCCCACCACGCTTATACTTACGCATCTCAAAATCTCCAGCAATATCAACACGCGGCCCGCCTAGCGGATCCGCCATCTCGTAATCCGCGCCGGGGACGGAGTACGCTGATGGCTGGGTGTGTGAGGTAGACTTGGACTTGAAGATATTCGAGCGGAGTCTGCGCGACCCAACGCCGCTTCCGGAGCCAGTACCGGCGCCGTATGTGGATTTCCCGTTACGCGAGCTGCCGAGAATTCTGGGGAGGAACCTGCTGCTGATGGCTTTCAGGGATGGACCGCAGGCTGTTACCACGGCGATGTTTACTTCGACAGCCGAGCTGCAGAATCCGATCGAGTAGGTTGGGTCTGGGTTTGGAGTGTGGGAGAGGAATCCTTGGGCGAGGATTACGATGCGCCAGACTCCAATGGCGGTTGCGCTGTGCGTTGGACGGGTTGTTAGATTATTGTAGAACGGGTTGGATTTGGGGATTTACTTACACTCCACCTAGGCATAGGATGATACACACAGCGATCTTACGGCGGACGGGCATTTGCAGGCGCGCGGTGATTATGATCGGGATTGAGAGGACCATTATATCGGTGAAGAGATTTAGCGCTGCGGTTGAGACGTAGAACGCGCCTTGGTTGATGCATTTCCCGCCCGGGATCGTCATGTCGTAGACGTATGCTACTGGGTTGCATTGGAAAATGTCGACGAGGAGGACAGCGGTGAAAAGGCTGGTTACTATGGCGAAGGAGCTCCAGATGAGGTATTTGATCACCCGTGAGCGTGAATCGAGTCGGCGCAGGAATAACAAGATCGACAGTTTTACCACGGTCAAGGCTGGATTGTAGAGGAGTTGATTTGCGAAGTTCCACTGTTTTTTTTTTGTGAGTCTCTCTGGTCTACGATGGGAGGTGTGTAGTAGACTCACATTCAGCCCAGGTCTGGGATTGTAGTGTTTGGGAACATCCCAGATGTGAATGCCGACATAGTTGGTTTTGATGTCTGGTTTTGCTCAAATTAGCGGTTGTTCGCTTTATACCTCTTAACTGAATCACTTACAGAACCACGAGGTAACAGATTGGGAGAGAGCGATGATCTAGGAAAAGACATGTTTAGCATACACTCTTCAAAGATCCGGAGATCTGAAAATCGTACATATCCCACGACGATTAAATAGTCATCTATAAGGAGCGTCGTTAGCAACTACTTCTAACAGTCCAAGTCTAGTATCGATCTGGAGTACGGGAGGATTGGTTCCATACCGATTGTCAGTGCCGATCGTGATAACCATCGGCTCCAGAGCCGAAGTAGAACTGTAATGCCACCCAGAATCGTGAATGCGACCACGATACCTAGGGCGGTTCTTTGATAATGGTCGTCAATCATCGTGCATTCCCCCCAGAAGAGCGTCAGATTTCTCGAACAGCCTGCCCCCTCAATCTTAAGATGCATGATTGTTATTGTGGTCACCATAGCCAGTCAGGGTCGGCAACAAAGGTCCACTTCTTTGGCTTTAGTTCTCTGGATTCGGGCGCCCTTCCAGACCTTTCATGACAAACACATTATTGGTTCAACCGATTTGGGTGGTGGTCTTCCGTCTCCCAATTGGTTCCATGTCCGTTGACGCCGGTAATTAAGAGGAGAGCCAATAATGGATGGCGTGCAAAGGCTTAATGCGTCCATTTAGATTGGAGTGATGTTCTGGCCCCAATTCTAGCCGAAAAGCCAGGTCATTTGTCACCTCGCTGTCGTCTGAGTGGTCGATTGTTGAATCGTACTCCGTACGATTAATGTAAGTTCCAAAGCCCCAGCCTCTAGAAATTATTCATAACACGGAGCAATATCCGAGTCAACAGCTAGTGCAGAGAACAGTCGGCTCTTGGAAACTAGTGGGGAACTTAGTTGTTCTTGCAGCGTTAGATGCAGCTCATCCTTGCAAGGGGGCGAAAAGGGGGAGTACACGAGAACTCCCTCAATTATACATTCATGGCGGTATTAAACATTGGATAAGTACCTAATCCCACCAATCAGTAAAGTAATGTGTGCAAAGGTACATTCTATGAAGGATCAAACCTTAGCGACGCCATGAAATGAGTGCATTGATTGGTTTAAGAGCTGAATGTCTCGGATATAACATTTGGCCCCCACGATGAAATTATTCTGCTTCATCGGTTAGCAGACTTGTATTATTATTATTATTTTGTGTTCACTCTTGGCCAAATTAGATGAAATGCAGCATTCTCCTAGTCCCTTGCCTCACGGGTTTCTCATTGCCCAGCCAGCAGATCGGATCTACTTAAGTGGAGCATAGTGGATCACGAATGATGGAGAGGAAGAATGGACTCGGATTAGACCAAATGGTGGCCTCATTAGAGTCAAGCCGAGAAGAAAGACCGTATTCGCGTGTACAAGTAGCGCTTGCGCCATAACGATTACGAGGCACTGAATAGAAGGAAACTAATGGCGACAATCTCAGTCGATGTATTCTCCAATAACATCGGGCGTAACAGATAAAGCGTGGCTTAGAAAATTCCGAGAGATCCGGAGCAAACGCTCCATCTGGCTCTAGCTTCATCTTCTAGTCCTCGTTGGAAGAGACGCGCGAGAGTGGAGTGGGAGAGGGCTTGAGACACTGTAAATTGCCGTGGGGCGAGGTAGCAAGCTTTTCCTCTTGGATGTCAACATCATGATAAACGGAAGTATGTACTATTCACGTTAGGTACTCCATACATCGTACTAGGTACACCTTAAGCTAGGGAACGTCGGGAATTTGATTTAAAAATCCAAGTTAGCCACTTTTCTCAGTCCTCCCGATCTCGGGTATAGCTTCTTCCCTTTCACACGCTCACCATGGCCCCTTCGTTCATGACGGGCATTTTGATCGGTGCTCTCCTACTAGTAACACCTGGAGAAGCCCTTGTCGGACAGGTTTCACCTGCCTCTATAGCTGGTGCACCGCTATTTGACAGCGAAAAGCTCCAATTGACAGATCGTGACATTGCGAAGCTCAGCCCTAACCAGTCAGCCCTGGTTAAATTTGGGAGTCATGGCGCTTATAAGCCCACGCGCCCTACAAGAAAATGCAAGGTTTTCCCTGGTGACCACCAATGGCCATCGCAGTCTGCATGGTCGGCCTTGGATAACCTCCTAGGCGGTGCGCTCATTAAGACAGTGCCCCTGGCAGCGTCTTGCTATTCTTCATGGCCGGAATACGACAGCGAGGAGTGCGCAAGAATCAGCTCGCAGTGGACCGATTCTCATCTTCAGTTAGTAAACCCTGTGTAGGGTACATATACATTATATATACTGACTCCATTAGTGCTGCGGACCCGGCATCGGCAATGTGGCCATTGTTTGAGGGAAGAAGCTGCCTGCCCACTACCAATTCCTCTGCATCTTGCACGGTGGGTGGCTACAGCAGCTATGCTGTGAATGTCAGCAATGTGGCTCAGATCCAGCTTGCTGTCAACTTTGCACGCAATGCAGACATCCGTCTGGTCGTTAAGAACACCGGCCATGACTTCAATGGAAAATCAACCGGTGCTGGTGCTTTGGGTATTTGGACCCACAATCTCAAGGAATTTGAATACTATGAGAAATATTGTGGTTCGGGCTACCAGGGCCCAGCTGTTAAGATTGGGTCAGGTGTGCAGGCCTTTGAGGTCTATGAAAAGGGCCAGGAACTTGGATTCACTGCTATTGGTGGTGAAGGCAAGGTGAGTTGATCATTTCAATATCAATATTTACACAAAAAGTCTGACTGTATTAGACTGTCGGTGTTGCCGGTGGCTACGTTCTCGGCGGCGGCCACTCACCCATGTCCAGCGTGTACGGCTTGGCTGCCGACCAAGTTTTGGCTCTTGAGGTCGTACTGGCCAATGGACGCTTCGTCACAGTGACCGAAGAAAGTGACAGCGATCTATTCTGGGCTCTGCGTGGTGGCGGCGGTGGTATGTTTGCTCTCGTATTCTCTTCTCGAGATTTAGTTTAACAGATTCCCACCAGGAACCTACGGAGTTGTCACTTCGCTGATCTCTCGTGTGTACCCCAAAGTCGGTGTGACCGTCTCGACATTCAACTTCTCTACTAGCAAGAATGTCTCTGTGGAAACCTTCTGGGCTGGCGTCCGATCATACTTGTCGCGTTTCCCAGCCCACGCCGACGCTGGTACCTACGCCTACTTTTGGGTGTTGCCGACAGGCCCTGGCGCCTTCACCTTCATGATGAACCCCTTCTTCGCTGTCAATCACACTGTGGACGAGTTTAATGCTCTAGTCAAGCCGTGGTATGATGACCTCCATGATCTGGGCATCTCATTCCAACCAAACACAACCTACTACGACAACTTCCACGACGCCTGGAACGCCGGATTCCCCCTCGAAATAGTCGCCTCATCGACCATGATGACCGGCTCTCGCCTCTTCCCACGCGCAAATTGGGAAACCCCCACCTTACTAAATGCGACCTTCAATGCCCTGCGTGCCACAATCACTGACGGCTTCGCATTGCTCGCATTCAACATGAAAGCCGAGCTGCAGGAGGGCTTCACTCCGAACTCGGCAAACCCGGCGTTCCGCCAGACTCTGATGCACGCCATCACATCCACATCCTGGACGAATACCACCTCCAATGCCGATATTAAAGTCAAGATGAATGGCCTCACCAAGGTTGTCGGCAAGTGGCGTGCTGTCTGCCCTGACTCTGGCGCGTACATGTCCGAGTCGGATATCCAGGAGCCGCACTTCCAGCAGGCTTTCTATGGTACCAATTACGACCGCTTGTATAGCCTGAAGCAACGGTATGACCCTACTGGCCTATTTTATGCGCCTACTGGTGTTGGAAGTGAGGATTGGGTTGTGAAGAGCCTTGACGGTCTTCCGGATCAGAATGGTCGGCTGTGCCGTGTTTGAGATGATGGCATGTATATTAGAATCTAAATATGTACAGTGAATCATTTATAGAAATTATTTATGTACAGAACAAGTATAAAAGGGTTCCTTTTGCGGATGAGCAATAATTACCGGTGCCTTATCCATCTCGGGTATCCGAGCCATCAACCCCAAACAGGGCTGGTCTCATGCCATATGGCGAAGTTGTTAAACACCGCACCTATCATTGAGATACAGCCTAATTTGACCAACGCTCACATGAGCCCTAAATTGGTACTTGGAAAATAGGATGGATATCCAAAACCGGGGGAAAGTGTTTTCCGGGGGCATCAAGTCGGAAACCCGGAAAAGCACCCGCGATGCGTGGGATTACCCCAACGTGGGGCTTTTCCGCCAGATATAAAACCATCTCGAGCGAATGAACTACTAACTATAATTTACACAACCATCATGGCTACAATAACTATTACGACAACTGAAGCGGGCGTACAGCCACTCCAGACCAAAGATATCGCGACTCGGCTATTGAACGGCACGCTTCACTCCCAGTGGCCAGCGTTTGAACAATTTGCAACCATCGATGGCCTTTTGAAATCCCATGCTGCTCAGCCAGATGAGGCACAACGGCCTCTAATATGCTACCCAATTCGAGGAGCGGCTGATTTCGAGGATCATACAGCGGGAGACATCGATCGGTACACTGATGTCGCTGTTCGCTTTTACATGCAGCAAGGACTTGTACCAGCAGTAAGAAGAAACCCATATTTTTGTGTCAACATCCACTAATCATCCCTTAGGACCCAAGCCTCGAACAAGCGCCTGTTGTCGCTATGCTAGCTGGATCTAGCTTTGAGGTCGTGGTGACTTTCTTCGCGCTGAATCGCCTTGGCTATGCTGTGCTTTTCTTGTCTACACGTCTCACAGCCCCAGCTTATGCCCGGCTAATGGACATGGCAAATTGCAGTCATATTATCAACACCAAGCAGTTCCAGCAAATTGTAACTGATATTTGTACCGAACGTCCCGGTTGCAGTAGCTTCTCTCTACTGCAGAGGAAGGACTGGTTCAACCGTCCCGTTAGCAACCCTCGCTTTGAACGCCCCGGTGCAAATCCCTCACGAGAAGGCAAGAAGATTGCCTGGATCCTACATTCTTCTGGGAGTACCGGTTTCCCGAAGCCCATCTTCCTTACCAACCTTCAAACGCTAGCCAATTTCCGCAAGAGCTTCGGCCTGCGCCTCTTCACTATCAGCCCACTCTTCCACTCTCATGCTCTGATGGAGCTTGGACGAGCATTGTTTACAAGAGCACCAGCGTACCTGGGAAATCATTCTCTTCCAGTCACATACCAAAATCTCTTCGATGCGCTCCAGGTGGCCAAGCCGCAGCAAATCAGCGCTGTGCCATATGTGATCAAACTACTGGCAGAAAAGCAAGAAGGCATCCAAGCATTGGCCCGCCCGCAGCTCGTCCTGTATGGTGGCTCCAGCTGCCCAGACGATCTTGGCGACCGTCTTGTGGCACAGGGCGTCAATCTGGTCGCTAATTATGGAGCGACGGAGACAGGACAGATCATGACGTCTTTCCGAGCTCCGGAAGATAAGGAGTGGCAATATATGCGACTGCACCGTCCTGTTGCAGACCTCACTTTGATGGATGAGATCTCGCCTGGGGTTTTTGAATGTGTTGCATTAGACGGCCTGCCGAGCAAGGGTCCTTCGAACTCAAAGCCACCGTATAACGCAAAGAACCCAGAGAACTCTTTCAGGACAGCCGATTTGTTCACCAGGCACCCGGATCCAGAGAAGAGCAATTATTATAAGTATTTGAGTCGGCTGGATGATCGAATCACGTTGGTCAATGGTGAAAAGGTGCTTCCTATTCCAATTGAAGGCCGCGTTAGAGAAGAGCCTATCGTGAGTGACTGCGTTGTGTTCGGCTTCCAGCGAACTGTGCCTGGGGCTTTGATTTTCCGCGCGCCTGGTAAGGTGCCTCACTTGAGCGACGACGAATTCTTGGAAGCTATCTGGCCAGCTGTTGAAGCGGCAAATGCTCGGGCCGAGACGTTCTCCCGTATCCCGAAGGAGCTCGTCGTGATCAAGGGTGCTGATGTCGTGTACCCTAGAACTGACAAAGGAACGTGTATACGCGCGCAGGTCTATCAGCAATTCGAGGAGGATATCAAGCAGGTATATGCCAGGTTCGAAGGGAGTGGCCAGAAAAGAGGTTACCTCGCGCTCAGCGTTACAGAATTGGAGGATTGGCTCCTTTCAAGATTCAGCGAAGACTTGGGCGTAGAGATACCCAGCGCTGAGGCCGACATCTTCTCGGCTGGAATCGACAGCTTGCAGACAACACAAATTTGGAGGTGTATCATGCGTGATATTGATGTTGGTGAGCAGGCAGATCAGCTTTCGCAGAACATTGTGTTCGAGAAAGGCACTGTCAACGCACTTGCGAAGCACCTCTACCAACTGCGAACTGGTGAAGGATTTGAGAAGGAGGATGAGCTTGAGTCCATGCGTGAAATGATCGAAAAGTACTCCCACTTCACTCAACATTTCCCAACCATCATCCAAACACCAGAAACAGAGGTGGTAATGGTGACCGGTGCAACCGGAAATTTGGGAGCCTTCATTGTCTCAGAATTATTGAAACGGCCAACAATCTCCGAAGTTTGGGCAGTCGTGCGTGCACCAGGACAAGCAGCGGCAGGAGCTCGTCTCTATAAATCGCTAGCTGATCGCAATATCGTTCTCACTGATACCGAAGCCGCAAAGCTCCATGCCGTCCCTGGCGACATATCTCAGTCCAATCTCGGTCTCAAAGACCACGATCTGCAACACTTACTCTCCTCTCTGACATGCGTTATCCACAGCGCCTGGGCCGTGAACTTCAACCTGGGTGTACGATCCTTCGAGCAGCAGCATATCCGCGGAACATACAACCTCATCAACCTCTGCCTGCGCTCCCGCCTACCCTCACCAGCCCGCTTCTTCTTCTGCTCAAGTGTAAGCGCTGCAAGCAATACCCCCAAACCAGCCTCGATTCCCGAGACCGTGATTGAAAACTTGGACCACGCACAAAAAACGGGCTATGGAAGATCAAAGCTGGTAACAGAACACATCACCCGCAACGCTATGCGCCAGACAGGTATGCAAGCCCGCGTTCTGAGAATCGGTCAGCTTGGCGGCGACACAGCTAGCGCGCAATGGAATGAGACGGAGGCTGTTGCGCTCATGTTCCGGAGTGCGTTGACGACAGGTGCATTGCCGGAACTTAATGAGCGGGTGAGTTGGTTGCCTGTTGATCAATGTGGTCAGGCTATTTCGGATATTGCCATGAATGGCGCTGGGTCTTCCAATGTCAACTTGGTGTACCATTTGGTTAATCCGAAGGCTTTTAGCTGGAGGGGAGATTTGCTTCCTGCTTTGAGGGAGAGATCAGTCTTACCGGACTTTGAGGTTGTGTCTCCGCAGGAGTGGTTGAAGAGATTGGAGAGTAGTGAGCAGGATCCAGAGAAGAATCCAAGTGTTAAACTTGTTGATTTCTGGAGGTCTAAGTATCAAAGTCATGGCCAGCCGAAGACAGATGGCCCTGGTGCAGGAAAGGAGGGGAATGGGGAGGTTGGACTTGCATTTGAAACTGAGCACACAGTTCAAGACTGCCCCTTTTTGGCTCTTGTGGAGGACCCCATTGCTGGTGGTTTGATACAGAGGTATATTGAGTCGTGGATGAATCGATGGACAACATAGTACTGAACGGAGAATAGAAGGATGATTTGAATTTTTGTCGTGATATCCCACTGAGAATATTAATATGACGATAGCGACATGGATAGTGAATATGAGAGCAACAGGCGAGGCGTAGTAATAAAACGAAGTAATCAAGTAATCAATCGCTGATTTTAGGACAGTAAAAGCAATTTGGTATATTATTTCACAAGTTTAGCTCCAAAGACTCATTGTCAACAGTAACTGCATCTAGTTACCTAGTCACAGGGTCTCTAAGCCTTGGTAGAAAGAGACTCAACACCCTCCTGCATAGCCTGCAAGTGCTCAAACTTGTAGGTATCCTCTCCCAAGCTCCAAGCCATGACACCACCAAGTTTCTTCTCCGCGACAATTTCCTTGAACTTGCGGGCAATAAACTCGGGGGTATCCCAGGTCCAGAAGAGGTTGTTCTCGCTGTCGAAGTAGTACTTACCACCTCCCTTCTCGTCGTTCTTGCCATCCTTCTGGGCTTTGCGCCATGAGTCGGTGATAGAGATACCCTTGCAAGTACCGTAGTCCGAGAGACAACCAGCCTGGCAGAACTCATCGGTAGTACCGCTATACATAGTTAGTTCAGATATCAATCGGAAGCAGTTGATATTTATGCATACCAGTAGCCGGAAGCACTGCAGCACTGTCCTGATGGGCACTTGGCCTTCGCTCCAAATCCACACGTTCCATCGGTGCTGTCCTTTAGACCCTTAGGTGCAGCAGCCACATTGCTAGCCTCAAAAGTGAAAGCACCGGACTTGCCATTGTCTGTTCCATCGTCGTTCTCGAGCTTGACGAGATGGCAGCCGAGGGGGTTTTCATCACAATCGGAGTGGGGGTCGGTGGTGAACCACTTAGCGTAGTACGCGAAGCCAAGGTTTAGCTTTTCGGGATCAGCCCCAATAGCGAGATATTCGTTGATAGTGTCTAGAGAGTTCTGAACACCGCTAGCGTGGTCGGTAACGTTATCACGGCGGTTAACCAAATCATAAGTCATGACATTGACCATATCGACAGACTTGAAGATCTTAGGACCCTGCTCCTTAGTGAAGGCAATGAAGTCCTGCTTACGACCGGGGACTGCGATAGAGAGAACCTTGTCGCCAATTGCCTTGCGGAGAGCTTCGAGGAATAGAGGGTACGTTTCGATCTCGCCCACTTTCTTAGAGTTCGGAACGTCTTTGTAGTCTTGGCCGTTGCCGCCGGGATATTCCCAGTCAATATCTGCAAATAAAATTTAATAAACCCACCCACTTTTAAAATGTGGAAAGTTTTGTTTGGATGTCTTACCGACACCGTCAAATCCATGTGCGTCAAGCATCGAAGCGACATTCTTGGCATATCGCGTGCGCGAAGCCTCATCCTTTGCTCCCTCGGAGAAGCCAGCGGTGTCACCCCAGCCACCGATGGCGACCATTAGCTTGGTATCGGGGCTAAAGCGCTTGCGCATGGTCTCAGGGGACTCGAATGGCTTGTAGGGTTCGGGCGAGTCCGAGTTAAACAACTTCGAGGCAGCGAAACTCATGATCGCGTAGTCAATGCCCTGGGTCTTGTTCTGACTCGGGAGGTCGGTAACATGGTATCTTGAATAGGTATTAGCTGTGGGCTCAGGAGAGTGACTAAATTGAAGAAGATTGTACTAACTCGTCAATGTACATGGCAAAGCGTGTAGCAGCCACGGACTGGACGGCCAGCAGGCCAAGTGCCAGGCGTTTGAACATGATGGGAAATTATTAGACGACAGTCCTGATATGTTTATAAACAGGACGGGTGGTGGATCCGGTAATCGAAACAATGTATGAACAGATACACAGTCTGTCGTCTCGAGTCGAAAAGCAGCTTCAAGCCGCAAACAAAGAAAACTGAACAAGGAAGGATAGAGTAAGACGTCAGGGAGATCAGGTCAGGTATATATTGTATCGGGTCTTGCAAAACGCCCAAACACAAAAACATGCCAGAATGATCGTCTCCGGGCTGTCGAACATGTGCCTTAATCAGTCTATGCGGGGCATGTGGGCCATTCCTAAAAGGAATGTCGTATCACTGTTCAGCTCTGCCATCAAATAATTCAGTAAGACCCCTGAAAAGAAGGATTCAGGATTCGAGGCGCTGAAAAAGGGCATCTGGCGCTAAGGAGTGACTGCGGTATGCCAAGGGATTCAGGAGGCTGCCTGGTAGATATTATCCCCAATAATTGAAACGGTAAAAATAGGTTCAAGGACCATGATCCTGATTGATTCCAATTGAGGCATTTTCAAATTTAAGGGTTTTTTTTTTTAAAGTAAATGGTCAATGACGGTATACGATGGACAAGGTTGGTAAGCCCGATCTGCGCATTCATTCCCACTTCAACCCGCATTCCCCCCTTAGATTTTAGTTGTGCCCAATGATCATAGAGACGAAAACCGGATCCAATGTATAAGGTTTCTGGAAGTATTCACTGGAAAGTAGTCATCTTAAAATCTGACTCGACGAGGAGCCAAAACTCGGCGAAGCTGAGCGACGGAAGGATGGAACTTGAAACGTTCAGGATGTTTCAAAATGATACATTGACCTAGGGGTATAAGCAACAACAAAATGCAACCAAACGCCACAATCTATATTACAACGGCGCTAAAAGTCATCAATAGTCAAATATAGGGGCTTAGTTCCAGTGGCGCCGAATGATCGGCCGGGCAGGGTCCCAGGGACCGATCACAACGTTTTTGTACTTCTGCAAGCTGATAAGCCACCAGCTGCACCCGCCCATCACAAACGCGGTCAGGATGCCTCCTAGAACAGACCCAATGATGGCTGCTGCCCATCCACCACTCAGCGTGACCCCAACAGCGCCACCTGCAACGATCACAAGGGTCAGTGTCAAGAGCACATGACCAGTCCATGATTTCTGTCGCAGTTGACGCCGGAATATGGGGAATAGCCCAAATACTTCCATGGAGAATAGCATGAGGCTGAACACGTGTGTCGTAGAAGGCAACCGGGACGCGAGCACGGTAGAAGCCATCACAGCTGCGTTGGTGGACAAAGAGGCAGGGAACTTGGTGGTGGCGCCTGCGCCTTCCCCGCTCCCATAGTCGAAAGAGAATATATTCATGATTAAAAGCCAGCAGCTCATCGCCCAGATAGAATCACTGGCGGTGGACTTGGTAAGAGATTTCAGGATAGGACTGAGGCCCAGGAGGGCGAAGTAAATAAGGAACGCTGACTTGACCGTAGTCAAGCGTTGACGGTTGCGCGGTGATAGCGTCGAAACACGGTGGGTATCCTGCGATATGAACGGGTCCGTGGTGCCAATGATGGAGCTGCCAGGAGCAGACGGCACACCACTCTGCCCTGTCAAATGAGTCACTGTGTCGATGCGTTCGCTGAAATCCGCACTGCGACGGGCGAATTGTTCTTTTGAGTCATTCCCGGCCATAGACAGCCCGAGGCCGTGAATGGCGTTCGTCTTGGTATCGTCGGATTGTGTATCATCGGCGGGCGTATCGACGGCGCTAGCAAAAGAAATCGAACTGGATCCATCGTCGCCTCCAGTAATCCCATCTGCACTTGGCACGGATTCCTCATGCTCCTTCCAGATCCAATTATCCCACAGAATCCAGCCCACAGCCGTACCAACACTTCCCCAGCAGACAATTGAGACAGGGCTCACTCGATCTTGGACAATGCTGACGAAGCAACAAACGAAGATAACCACCGAGCAGACATGCTGGACTATCACAGTCGAATCTGCCACCAGAGGCCAGAAATCGTACGGGCGCACCCGAGGATTACGCTGAAGGTGGTCGAGGAACGTTTCCGTGTCGGTATAGTTATCCGGATCTACAAATCAACCGTCAGCAACAGCGCAACACCAACTTCGAACTTTGTACAGGGCCCGAGCCCACAAGCAGACATACACGATTGCTTAACCCAAAGCAACTTCTTCCAAGCACTCTTCCGCTTTCGACGCCGTCCAGCACTGCCCAACTTTTTCCGCAACGCCGCAGCAGACCCAATATGGGCACTGCTCTCGCCGTTCATCGACCGCAGATTTTCCTCGTAGTTTCTAGGCGCTGACTGGGCGCGCGAGAGTGAAGGCGCGAAGTATGCATCTTCGGGCGCTAGTCGATTGGGGTCGGGGAGGGACCGTTCGAGCTCAGGAGACTTGGACCCCGGGGCGCGATTGGGATGGGTATCGACAGGAATCGGGGGAGGGAAAGGGTCTAACGAGGGAGGAGACGTCATCGAGCACAACTGCAACTAGCCTCGGGGCATGGCGTGAGAAGAAAATAAGTCCGTTGTAATGTAGATGTAACGGCTTGTAACCAGGGCGCGTGACCTGCGGGCATCTAAAGGCTGATTCAGCAGTTATCTATACACACACGTGACCTCATCAACCCTTTCTTCGGGGTTGGACAAGTCACTGGGATTCATTTCTTAGGTGGGACAGAGGAGTTCAAATCAATTTCTTGACTTTCGGAGTCGTTAGAAATATTGGATTTGTGCTCATATATGTACACTTTATCAAAGTGTAAATATCTTTATACTTGAAATCTCAAAAGATATATATTCATCCTTGTCAACAACCATAACCTAGATATTGTCTCTAAAACCAGCAAAGTTAACAAAATAAAGCCTCAAACGCATAGTAAATCTCCCTAGTCACTCGTCTCAAGAGAAATAAGAAATGGGACTGCAATCAAGCTTGGAAAATACGATAGATTAATGCCTAGCAATAGTTAGCTCTGAGAATCCCCCAATTTTGACCTGATTTCGATACATTATGAAGACGACGATGATCGGACAAATGTCCTTCTTTTTAGATTTTCTTTTTCAAATGTAGGTACACATACATACACGCACGCACACGCGTGGAGTTCCACAAGTTTGGATGAAGCTTTCTTGTCGCAGAATACACAGGCCAAATTTGCCATGATGGTCACCAGGGTGATCACATCAAGAATGACGAGGAGCAGCTATGGATCAAGTTATTGCTCAATGACCTTTCGGGAACACACCATCTATCCGGAATCTAAAAGCCCATTGCAGGTTTCACCTCGACAACGGGATCTTTATCACCAGGACTAGAAGAGTTCCGGATATCCTCCTGAAGGATATCAAATTCATCAACACATCCATCCCCAACGTATCGCACTTCCTCGATACCAGAAACAGTGCACAGCAGTCCCGTGCGATTGTCCATGCCTTTGTAAAACTCTTGAGCCTTTTGGAATAGGACCTTTGCATCGTGGGTCTTGAAAACGCGGACCTGCTCCGACACATCCGACATCAGCTTGTAGCGAATAGGGACGGAGGCGTCATAAGTGGAGTTCAGTATGCTGCGGCGCCTCTTTTGGGGCTTCCAAGGACTCTCAAGAGAACGTAATTCATTGTGACTATCGAATGTCGGAATGGGCGAAAGGGTCTTGTACCACGATGGGCGTGAGGCAACTGTGGTTTTATTTCCATTATCGTTCTCTGCGTTGAAATAACTGGCGGTGGAAGCTTGGAGCTTAGACCTCAAGGGGGAAAATGGTGGTTCGGATGAGTTGGACCCGACATCCTCGTTGTCGTCATTTGCATTGGACTGCTTCTTTGGGGTAGTGTTTGTCAGACGCGTGTTAAAAATATCATTGGCCCCTGGGAGCCGAGTGCATTTCCGTCCATTATCAAACATGTGTGGACTGAACGTAATTTTCTTCTCATCCGTTCTCCACAGTTTCAAGCCGCAAGCCTGGACTTCACCTTTCTTCTCGGTCTCGAGCCAGTCCAGTAGGTACACTCCTTTCGTACCCTTGGTCAAGGTTCCTCTGAACTTCGACCGGGGTTGTCCATACACGATAAGTTCCTCGGGTCCATTCTGGAAGTGCAATATCATAATTCGGTATGTCACGGTGCGTCGGGTCTGAGTTTTGAGTGATATCTGAAATATAGATAACTCGCACTCATCGCCATCATCACTGAAGGCTTTGAAATTCTTCCAAGTAGCTAGGGCACGACCAGTCGAAGCCGAAGGATGTTCGGTATCAGGAGCATTTTCATGCCACTCCTCGAGAAGCTCGAGGATTCGCGCCGGGATCGGCTGCTTTGGGCCCATGATGCGCTCTATGGCCAGAGACGGAGGCTGAATTGTTTGGATATTAGGAGTGGTTGCCGGCTTTGCAGGTAATCCCTGAGCAAGCCGATCGAAAGATAGGAACGCAGCAGGAGGGCTAGACCGAGGCACAGGAGAAGGGGCGGTTGGATTGGGAGTTCGGGGCTCTTCCATAATCATGACTTCGCCAGATGTGGAGACTTGATAGCTCACCCGGGGAGCAGTAGGATTTATGAAATGACTTTCGGTCGAAACCGACTGAGACTTAGGGACATCATCTTGCATGAGTGATTCATCGATATCGGTGAGATCAGACTCAGTTGAACTAGAAACTCGTGTGTCAGTCCCTCTGGTGCATTGAGAAAGGAGTCCCGAGAGGCATACTCGGTCACCTCAACCTGAGAAGCTGAGACGTGGGACGCGCCCTGAGCAGCTGGAGATTGTGCTGTGAGGGTTTCCAGCTGATTCGCGATTTCATGAACCCCGTTTCCCGCCATATTGATGAGAATAAGGATAAAAAAGATAAAAAGAATGTAGAGCAGGAATAAAACAGATGAGTAAAGGGTAGAAAGACGAGAGAGAGGAAGAAGCTACGAAGAAAAACAATAGGAGTGGCGTAACAAGCAAGAAGTAGTAACTCCATGCAAATAACTCCCAATAGATGTGAAATTGCGATCAATGTACGTAAGTAATATATGGAGCTTAGGTGATAGCCTAAGGGCTTTTTGAAGAGAAGCCCGGAGTAGAATAAACTGGAAAGAACGGCCATGAGGATGAGGACAAGAGTTGAGGGACTTGGAAGATGACGATGTCAGCAAAGTGACATTGAAAGATGTGCTGTGCTGACTAGACGACATAATATGAATGGATTGCTACACAGCAATCCAATATCAGATGCAACCGAGAGAACGGGAATGAGACCGTTATAATTACATAGTTCGCCGCAAAAAGGGCTGGAATATCGAATATTTCTCCAACGTGATGTTCTATATTGTATAATTATTCGCTATTTCTTTTTGGATGTCCTTTTCTAACGGTTAAATGACGGTAACTCATATAGTCGATGATTATTCTAGACGACACTGTTAGATCTTTCAACCATTCGGCTGCTACTTCAGGCGATTGTGACGCTTTTGCTTCGACTTTATTCTCCAGACGAATAAAAAGCGGCTCGAAGATTATACAGGTAACCGTCGATACTGGGCCTATGACGAAGCTTGTGATGAGGTAAAGTAAACAGTGTCCCAATAAGTGATAGAGGCATGGGAGTCAAGGGTAACTCGAATGATCAGAAATAAAATGCTTCATTAACTATATCATTATTCATCATTCATCTGTTTCGAGAACTACACCATAGTATAGGCTAGACTCGAAGTAAATTGATTGGCTTAGCTCTTCCGTAACTCACCTAGATCCTGCTAAAGCAACTACCAAGAGGTTATTGTTCAAAATACTACTTACTGGATATTAGATGAGGCCACAAAACAATACAATCTCTGTTTATACATAGAAAAGTCCTCCATGCGGTTTATAATTTTTACCCGCCTTTGTATATATCTAAAAAGAGCATCTAAAACCACCTCGGGGAGTTCCTACATCGAACGTCTCGTGTATAATCTTAGCTAAGAACTGTAGAGAACTATGACTGCCAACACTGGCCATCCAGTATCATATGCAACACGAGAGAACACGAGAGAACTGGAATGAGACAATTAAAACATATAGCTCAGAGCCAAAAAAAAAAAGAAAATATTTCTCTAATATGATAACTGAACATGTCCGGAATTCAAACAGGAAGCTAGAAAACTTCAGATAGATCTAAATGTACAACATGAATAAATGCCCGAAATCGCCACATCGTTTTTCACACGTGGCCAATTAAAGGTGCCACTCTGGGTGCACAAAAGAAGTCGGCACGAGATTGCTAGTTCATGGATTGCTTGCAAGGGGTATCAAGACTCAAAGCGGAGGGAGGGTAGGGTCACAATGGCTTAGCATATCAAATGTTATAGCTCACTAGACGCTCTGCCATGTTGTTGAAGGACATTGTTATTTTGAACGAGATTTCGGACCGCCTGCGGTGCGACCACGTCGTCAACACTGTTTCTGCGACCCCAGTTTTGCGGCTGGCGTCGGATAAAGGCACCAACGGCGCCAAGGTAGCCCTCGTGGCGCAGGAAATAAGCTTGCTTCTCGCCCTTGGACCAGAAGCGGATGGCGTAGGAGAGAGTGTTCATCGTTTGGCGGTGGCCC
Source organism: Penicillium hordei (assembly GCF_028827395.1). Classification (NCBI taxonomy): domain Eukaryota; kingdom Fungi; phylum Ascomycota; class Eurotiomycetes; order Eurotiales; family Aspergillaceae; genus Penicillium; species Penicillium hordei. The sequence continues at coordinate 940,649 of NW_026623146.1, read as the reverse complement.
CGGATGAATGAACCTCCGAAGTAAATGTGTTTGACTGAATGTTTTTCTGACTGTAGATATGCGATCTGACCAATATTATTACTAATCGGGGTTAGTTCGGATTCCGTCGGAGAGTGGAAATAATGAAACATACCTGATGGCGTAGAGCAGACTCCTGCTCATATCTTCCGGATTTGGTTTGGGTCCATGGTTGGACTCCCCGGAATCGCTGGTTTCACTAGGGTCACCGCGGATCAAGCCCTCGCCGTCTTCGGCCCCTTGCTCCGCATCGTTCTTCAACCGGAGCACCTTGCCGAAAGTACTGGCAATAGCTGTGCTCTTCAAGCCAATCTTGCTGTAGTCCATGCCGTAGATATCTCCAACAAGCATGTCCACTGCACTGTTGTCTCCGCGGTCGGCCATTGCTAGCATGTCGTCGAAAGTCCGGGAGCCGGTCAACAAAGACATAATGCCCCAGAACGTTCCACCACCGAGATGTGTTCCGCCGACACGCTCGAATTGTCTTGGACCGGAGACTTTTATCATCGACACACCTGATCCTATATTGACGAGGAGATAAGGGTAGACATCGGGCCGGGCCTCGGCATATTGCATCGGCTCAGCATCGGCATCGCTGTATGTGAAGACCTCGTTGGGAATTTCGGTAATGAAAAAGTCCAACCCTTTTTTGGAGATGTTAGACAGTATGCTCGATGCTTAGGTGTATTCAACGACTTACCAATGATCAGACATTCCATCTCCTCTTCCCGTAGAATATTAACATTTAATTCCTCTTTCAGCCGATCGTAGTACTTGTATGCGCCGCCCCCAGTGGCTACCACACACAGTCCCTCCCGTGTCGAACCATTGCGTTTTTCGTGTTCCTCTTTAAGCTGTCGGATGAAGTTGATGCACAGATCGATCCGGTGCGTTTCGAAGTTCAGGAAATTGAGCCGGCCGCCATTGTCCGCGGTGTCTGGCTCTCGAGTGAAATAAACAAGCTTTGCAAGTGTCCCGCCAATCTATCAAGTCCCAATTCCCAGTTAGCCATGCTTTCCTCCGGTGTTCTGAAGGAATTGTCTGCGCGGCCCCCAGATTGCGGGGGAACCGGAAGCAGTGCGGGGCAGATAAAATAAAATTCTCGCGAGCAACTCACATCGACAGCCACATGGCTCACAACGCCTGTGTGATGCGGAAGTCGAATATCCTTGTTTTCGTAGTGTACGCCCTCTGCGTCAACGGGACTCTTTGATCGTGGTTCGTCGTCGACAATGAATGCGCCCGTGACATTGATCTTGACGGCGCCGGGGTTGGTAATTGCAGCTTCCAGACGGTTCGGACGCTTCCGCGGAGCATTGGTATCTACCTCCATCCGTTCGGCCATGATGAATGTTGTAAAGGAGGTAGAGTCGCTGGAGATAAAGAAGGTACCCGTTCCCAGGCTTACTGCGTATATCTCCTTCTACCCGGAACGGGCCACAGGAGAGGTCGGGATCCACTTTTTCTTTTTGGAAACCGAGGAGCTGACGTCCCGAGGCTTGGTAGATCGCTTATGACATACATGTCCTATACCTAGGTAGATCGCGGGCTCCGAGGATCATGATATGCCGATATACACATAGTTAAGAACTGGCGGTCTACTTTCCATTTGTCGTCTCAGATCGCTTTCGGAATTGAGAATGAAGTACCTAAATATTCACTCCGTATGTACATAGACATGAATATATTTGCACATGATCAGCCGTGCCGATGTTGAGTGAAACATGTAGTTAACATGGACGAAGTAGCTGAAAGACAATTTGATATAAAAGGTTTGGAGCAAAAGTAGTTGGACCTAAGGCTGCACATATAAATGGCATATGTGCTAAGCTCCATTATCACAATCGGTATAGATCGGCCAATATCAACGGCTGAACAAAGTACATCAGTACAAGCAGTAGATCGTATGTGGATGCAAGTATATTCCAAGGTTGTCTTTGATATATGGACAGTGTCGATATATAGATCTATATAGATCGGTGGGTCGCTCCTTCCCAATCAAGAGTGGTGGTACATGTACAGTACTTCTGTATCATTTGGTGTTCCCATAATAACTTTGTGTCCAGTCAAGGTACCTCATGTCTCGAGGACGGGCGAGGCAAGTACGCGCGCAATCCATTACTGCGAGACTGCGCGTTACTACTGCGCTCTGTTAGCGTTTGCAAATAAATAAAATCTCAGTGGTTCCCCATCTCCTCTTCCTTTCCTCTTCTCCTCCACACCATCAAGTCATCTACCTAATTGCCTGTCTTCACAGATACCATTCAAGACACTTACAGTCCTCCATAGGTTTCCAGACTATGGAATCTTACGATGAGCCTGATACTGCGTCGGCTGCCGGCGCTGCCTCAGCTGTCGAGTCCGTCTCGGCCGCTGAAGTTGCTTCTGTGAATGGTTCCAACGCTGGAGAGCTGCCTGTCGAAGGCGTTCTTTCTGGTGTCGGTCCCAACGCCGAAGCTGCTCAAAGGGTTGCTCGTGAAAAGGGTTGGACCGAACCAGTTCCATTCGAATATGCTGAGCTTGCTAATAGCAAGGACCATCGTGATTGGGCTGGAATTGCCGTCCGTTATGAATGGAAGGACGAATATGGTGATGTGGGCCCTGCTGTCCCTGAACTCGAGGAGCAGCTTTTCCGTGGTGAACTGATTGCCCGCGCGGGGGCTAAGCTCGACGAGTAAGTGACTTAAATCTGATACGTGGACACCAGATTGATATCTAACATGTCTTTGTCTTCAGGTTGAACAGCTACAAGGTCAACATTGAGAGCCCTAACGAGATCAAAGCGGTTACTGAGGTCAGTCTGCGAGAGAAGTTAGCAACAATTTGCCAGTCTAACGATTCATAGTGGGCAAACTTTGGTTTGCATCCGGTTATCCTCGAGAATATTCGTCTCTGTGGGTACGAACAACCTACTGCGGTCCAGTCATATGCAATTCCGGCTGTTCTGGCCAACCTTGACCTTATTGCCGTGGCCCAAACTGGTACGTACAGCGGAGTATGATGTTTGGCACAAGTTGATGCTAACAAAACATAGGCTCTGGAAAGACGGGGGCGTTCCTCATTCCAATTCTTTCCAAGTTGATGGGCAAGGCGAGGAAGCTGGCTGCTGCTCGACCTAACACCGTGGAAAGATTCAACCCAAGGGAGGATGGTGTTCGAGCAGAGCCTCTGGTTCTGATCGTCTGCCCCACTCGTGAATTGGCCACTCAGATCTTTGATGAATCACGTCGTTTGTGCTATCGCTCTATGCTGCGTCCGTGTGTTGCTTATGGCGGTGCTCCTACTGGCCTCCAGCGTGAGGAGCTTCAGAAAGGATGCGACATTCTGATTGCCACTCCAGGCCGTCTTCTCGATTTCATGAAACAGACTCACGTTCTTTCTCTCCGCCGCGTTAGGTATGTTTGTGACTCACTTGATATACCTCCATGGATATGTTTAATACTAATGGCGGTCCAGGTACACTGTCATTGACGAGGCAGATGAGATGCTGGAATCGGACTGGGACGAAGAGTTTAAGAAGATAATGTCTGGAGGAGGCAAGTGATTGAAAGCGTTTGCCATGACACGCTCTTAACCTCACCTTTACGAGTTTCTGCGTTTCTGCGTTTCTGCGTTTCAGTGTTGCTGACTTGAGAAAGATGTGAACGAGGACGATGACCACCGCTACTTGATGTTCTCTGCGACCTTCAACAAGGAGTTCCGGGCGCTTGCAAAGAAATACCTCAGCCAAGACCATGTGCGGCTCCGCGTTGGCCGAGCCGGCAGTTCGCACCACAACGTTGTGCAGGATGTATGTAAATCACGGAGATTATGAGTGACTTGTGAGGCTCCAGTTCAATGCTAACGCATAGTGAAACCCGAAGATCATTTGGGTTGATAGGGACAAGAAGATGCGCGCGATCTATGACCTTCTGATCAGCATGCCGCCTGTTCGTACCTTGGTTTTCGTCAACAGCAAGGAGCAAGTTGACTTCGTCGATGATTACCTCTACAATTCTGGAATGCCTACTACATCCATTCATGGTGGAAGAACTCAACGTGAGCGAGAGGACGCTATGTGAGTATTTGTTCCCCCCTGGCCCTTTTATTTTACTTTACTAACTCTCTAAAATAAAAGGCGTGCCTTCCGGTCCGCAAAGTGCCCTGTGATGATTGCTACCGGCGTCTCCGCTCGTGGACTCGACGTTATCAATGTGTTGCACGTCGTGAATTACGATCTCCCCAGCGCCATGCACGGGGGCATCACAGAATACATTCACCGTATTGGTATGTCTTACTCTAGCCCGATACTGCTCTATTTCCGATGCTCTTGATGAAATTGGCACTAATACGTATTTCTACTATCTACAGGACGTACTGCTCGCATTGGCAACGAAGGCATCGCCACCTCTTTCTTCAATAAACGCGATGAGGATCTTGCCCCAGATCTTGTTAAGATCTTGATCGAATGCAAGCAAGAGGTCCCGGAGTTCCTTCAAGCCTACCGGCCTGAGGGTGATGTGCTGGAGTTTGACGATGACTCTGACAAGGAATTCTTTGATAACCCATCTAACGCTGGTTCTGACGATGGATTTGCCGCTGGCTCTGGCGCCGAGGCCGAGGGTGAAGCTGAATCCAACGCTGCCGCTGAGCCTGGTGAAGCCGAGGAGAGTGACAAAGCGGTTGCAAGCGATGCCGAAGATGTCAACAAGGAGCGTGCCAATGATGACGATCCCGCTGACCACGACAAGCCCGCTGTTGCCAAGCGCACTGTTCCCAAGCCTACTGTTACATCCGAGGAGGAGGATGCTTCTACGTGGTGGTCGCCTGCCCCGCCCTTGGCCGAAAGCAAGAAGCTTAGGAAAGAGGAAGACAAGCCCAAGAAGACCAAGGCTGGTCTGGCCGGTTCTCAGTGGGCCCCAGTGCCCCCTCCCGCCAAGGACCAAGATTCGTTCTGGGCCTAGAGCTCCGCCTTAACTCTGGCAGTGCTGAGCACAGAAGAACAACAAACACGAACTACAATAAAACGAGAAAAGATCCCCAAGAAAATATCCAAAAAAAAAAAAAAAAAAAGAAAACGGAAACGCAAGAATTCCAACGGCGAAGAAGATTTTTACCAAGTTCCCAATTTTACCCTGGATGATCTGGATCAGATCTCACAGTGGCTCGGAGGAAGTTTTGAGGGCTTAATCTCTCGACAATTTGCAAACTGGATCTGTGGAACATAAGACCCTTTCTCCTGCATTGTGGTATCAGGACTGGATCGGTTTTATCGTGCGTGCGAAGGCAGTGATATGGATGCAAAGGTCGAGATGTGCCGCATTACGGATTTCATGGGTTTATGCAACTATCTAGTTTCATTTTTCTCATTTCCCCCGTATATCGTATAGCGTAGAGATGTAGAGATGTAGAGATTGGTAGGCTAAGGGAATATACCTAGGTGGCTCCTGCTTGTGTAAATGTGTAGCCAGACGTTCTTGACTGTTCTGAGTACATAGACAATGCTTCCTACAATTTTCATCTTGACCCCGTCAACCGAAGCACATTCGATCTTTTCTCAGGGAAACTATTCATCATGCATTGGCTATTCATAGGTTCTGTCGCTCTTTCGATATTCCTCCCAACCTCAGCTTTATTTCACGGAATTGTCGACCATGGTCACTGGAATGAACTCCGCAGGCTCATCCACAACGCTTCGTATAACGCCTCGCACGCAAAGAAGACAAGCCCACCTCTTGTCATAGACACTTTTAAAATCCCAACTCGCAATGACCTGGGATTTTGGCACGGCTCCGGTGAGAATCTACCCGTGCAATACGGGCCAGGCTTCATTCGTCTATTCCCAACAGACCCGGATCAGAACTTCCACACACAGTTCGATTCTCAAACCTGCTACAACCTAATACCCTGGTACAACGAGTACCTCCATGTCATCTTCGAGGGCACGGATCAGTACAGCATCTCTTTTAACCAACACAACGACGAATGCAACCCTCGACGCAGTCCCTTCCCCAGCATCGCAGACTCCGTCCAGGCGGAGCGGTATGTGGTTCATCCTGCCTCTGAGGCCTTTGGCGAGGATAATGATTGTGATGATGAGGACGACGATGACTGGGATGACGATGATGATGTGGACGCCGATGCTGGCAGGAACAAGCACAAGCATGGAAGATCCAAGGGAGGTCGACGCAAGCACCCTCAAGGAAATACCAAAATTCCATCTGGCCGTCGTGAGCTCTATATCCCTCTGACTCATTTCGATATTGACTTTAATCGCGTCGTGTCCGTTTCGTTCCATGGCTTCTATACTAAGGAACCCATCACTCTACATCGTGTGGAGATCGTGCCTGATATTCCAATGCCGTCGGAGGGAAATGGTTACTATCGTTTGCCTGGGAAGCTGCCCAATGGGAGATTGGTTCTCCGTTGTTCGCGTCCGAATTCATTTGCCTTTGGCATCGATGATGGACAGCCGCAGTTCGCTCAGCGGGTCATGCGCATCCTTGACGAGGAGGATGTTCGGGTTACTTTCTTCGTTGTTGGGGCTGGACTCACAGATCGGTCAAGTAATTTTACAGACTTTTACAAGGAGATGTTGAAGAAGGGCCACCAAGTCGCGCTCCATTCAAACACTCATCCAAAGTCAGTTTGTTCTGAACGTTTGATTTCATCTGAAGAGGCTAACATGGTGATCAAGGATGGAATCATTGCCAACCCTCCGTGATATTGATGACGAGATCATCCAGTCCATGCAAATCTTTAGAGACAAGCTGGGCATCCAGTGTATGTTATCTCCTGATGTGTCCTTGAAAGTTATTCTGACTGGATATTTGCAGCTTCATACTTCCGCCCGCCATTCGGTACAGTAGCTGCCCGGCTGCGCCAGGAGCTAGCCAGACACATACCAAACCCGTACATTGTGAACTGGAGTGTCGATGTCGAAGATTGGCTATGGGCAAACACGTCCACCCCAGAGAAGCAGCTTGAAGCCTTCTTCCGCGGCGTTAGAAAGGGCGGGAATCTTGCCGTCATGCACTACCTGAATCCGACTACCATTGGGTACCTACCGGAGTTTATTAGACATATCAAGGGTGCTGGATACCACATCATGCGCATCGATCAGTGTTTGGAGGATGTGTCCGCTCCACCGCTGTGAATGGACAAGGTCGTGAAATCAGTATAGACTCACAGCAGCACCTGTCCTGTGCATATATTATTAAGTGTATACATAATGGATCTCTCTCCTAATTGGTGTCTTGACGCCATCCGAGCAATGATGCTTTCATTCGTTTCTTACTCTGTTCCAGTTACATTTAGAACAGTGAATCAATACCCGAGCAAAGAACACTTGCGATTCCATAAAGCAAGATACAAACCCGTCCAAGCGTGTCAAGCTGTGTATTGAGCAATCAAGCAAGTATATAAAAAGGGTTCAACCAAACACCAACGCCATAAACACAGCTTGTCTATTCAAGCTCATGATCATCCACAGGACAGATGAAATGGTAGTACAGCAACAGAGGAGAATAAAAACACAAGTTTTCCCAAAACGAGCCCAAATCACCCGGTATGCCCAAATACCAGACCGGGCTCCAAACCAAGTAAATGCCAAAGCGTTCCCATTTCTCGCTCTCGATGCAAGCACAAAAAAAAATATCTATAGCAAAAGGATCGACATTCTTCCTCCCCAAAAAAGCAAAAAGCAATATCCATATGAATGTACAGTCAAATCACCTTAATCCCCGAAATCAGGCTTCCTACACAACCCCTTCTTCTCCGTCATATCACGAATCCGAGTAGTAATCCAACCTGACGTCGCATCGCCACTCGGAACCGCATGTCCGAGACGCGGGTTGAGACTCGTGAAGCATTTACCTTCCCGGAAGGCGAATTGCACACATGTTTTCTGCGTCTCGCAGATTAAGCGGCAGTCTTCGAAATTATGTGCGAAGGGCTGCTCTTCGCCGGCCATGTTGTTCCAGTTTGGTCGTATGGGTTGTGTGGAGATTTCTGGGGAGATGAATTCGCGGAAGAGGTCGCCGTGCAGGAGGATTCGTTTGTTTTTCTATAGAGGGTGAGGGTTAGGAAATGTTATCATGTTATGGAATCGGTAGATGAATGGGGGAGGATTGGATTGGGTCGACTTACATCACGCCAGCGCTTTTGTTCGAATTTCCATAGGTTCTCGATATCACTTGGCGAGAGGTGGTGGAGGCCTACGGCGATGAAACACCATGGTTTCCGGTAGAAATCTGTAGTGAACTCGTCCAATTCGCCGATATTGGAGTTTTGAAGGATCGGCCATGTAAAGTGTAGGTTGACACCGATGTGGCTGAGGACCTTGCCCAGCACGCAGTCGCCGGCCCAGTGCTCGTCTGTGAAGTTGTTCAGCTCGACCTCGCGGGTGGTGTATTCGTCGGAGGCGCGCTGTAGAGCAGGGTTCGAGAGCATGAAGCCCGAACCACCGTGGGCGAAGATAACGTCTGCGATCTGAGTCTCCGTGCCGAGATATTGTGGTTTTGTGTGGTCGAACCGGGCCAGCCAGGTTAGGACCGTTGGCCAAGAGATGTACGTGTCCGCTTCGACGAAGATGAACCACTTCGCGTCTGGCTTGTATCGTAGCGCTTCCTGTGCCATTGGGAGGAACTTCCATTTATCGAGTTTCCAGCCTGGATTGTTCGGTTTTCCGATGGCGGAGTTTGCTTCGTCCGAGAAATCATGTTGCTCCAGACCCTTTCGGCCGTATTTCACGATTCGGTGGTAGAAGTCGAAGTCCGGGTTCTTCTTTGCGGCGCTGTCCATGTTTGCGAGGACATCGTGGATTTGGACGCCTTCGATTTCTTCTGCAAAGTCGGAGTAGATTACATAGTGGGGGATGCATCGTAATGTTGTTTTGAAGTGGATGGGGACTTTCTCGCGCGATTCCGTCACTCCGGTTTTCATTACCACGAGCACATCTTCGATGCCTGGTAGGGGTGGACAGAATGGGGCTGGTTCACCGTTTTCTTCGAGGGTCGGGGGGACTTCTGTCGTTGTTGTGAAGTGAGGGCGCCATTGTCGATTGTTATTGGAGAGAAAGCCGATGTTGTAGAGGAAGAAGAATGCGATGGCGGTTGCAACTGCAATCAGGCGACGACTGAACCGGCGGGGCACCATGCTGAGAGAATATGAGTACACCAAACAGAGGATAGATCAATTGGTCATTTTTCGCTAGAGTAGATGATTCTCAGACCTTTTGCCCCTCTCCTGTTGACCAAAAGAGCAAAAGAGCAAAGAACTGGGGAAGTCGGAGCTAAAGTTGATTTGACGCCGAGGTTTGTCGCTGACACATCGGGACGCGTAGCCCAGGTGGAATTTGGAGAGTTTCAAATAGCTGCCCCTTGAATCAAATACCTCTGGTTTGAGATATGGTAATCCCTTGCTATAATTGAGAGATCCCCCAGGCTTCCTCATTCCCTCAGGGGGTGAACAGCTCCAGGGTCCCGCACGTCAGGATCCACCGAGATCTGCACGGGCAGTGCAGGATATCATGACGCATTGAATAGTTGAAAGTAGCATCTAGCTATAAGATTTATATGGAATTATATAGATACATATTACTACACCGAACCCAGAACAGTATTAATTCATTCAACTCCAAGACCCGAGAATGCATTATTTGTTGCATCACTGCGCAGGTTGCGTCTTCTTCTCAATCATCTTCGTGTGCAACTTAACCAACTCCGGAATAATAAGACTCTCAATCTCAATTCCATCCCGACTACTTTCATCAATCTGCTGAGCCTCCGCCTGCTGCTCCAGCGTCACCGAATTCCCCTTCTTAGCCTCCGCCAGCCCAACCTGATCCTCAACACCAGAGATACTCTTGCTGCGCCTCGACTTAGGAACTCGAAGCCAGCGCTCATGCGGCTCCTCAGGTGTAATGAAAACCACCTCCCACTTGCGCGTCGAGAGCAAATTGCCAATCACAAGGTGGTGAGAGTAGCGCTGCAGCGCAGTGCGCGCCTTGTACACAAGCAGCGATGGATCTGTCTCCAGTTTAAACGAGACAACCATACTCCCCTCCGGAGCCCATCCGTCCACCAACTGGTGTAGGAACTTAGGCACGGGGTCGAGATTGATAACCAGCTTCCTGCTATTCGACGAGGGATTTTCCTCGTTCTCGCCCGTATAGATTTCATCCGATGAGATTGCGCTACCACGCATGTGTGGAGGCAACTCCCCAGACTGGATCTTATGCTCAGCCATACGACTGCGCGGGATGAAGAAATCGCTAACAGCAGCCGCAAGGTAGAAGAGCGCATTTGGTCCAAGCGGCCGCATCAGCTTCGCAATTGACCGCAGCTCGAACATGTATTCCGAGACCGTCGTGAACGGCAGCAAGAGAAGACGGTTGTTCTGCTTCGCATACCGGTATTTCCGCAGCACGCTGCGCATCTGGTCATGGTACTCGTCGCGCACCATGATAGGTCCATGGCCAGGGTTGGAGGAGTCCGCCAATGCAGGCGCCTCGTCCATGAAGTCCAGGAAGCAATTGGTGGAGTGGCTGTAGTGTCGCGAATATGGTAGGAGACTGTATTGTCGGTGCAGGAAGATCACTGCGTACCCCTGCTCTAGGAAGTACTCGGCGGATGTGGCGCCTCGGGTTCCGGCGGAGAAGTTGTCGATGAATCGTACTGTTTGCGCTTCGAGTGGTACTGTTGTGCCTCCAGATGTGACGAGTACTACGCGGCGGTTCTCCTCCACGTGGAGGTCAATGAATGCGCGTGCCAGCGCTTCGTGTCGTGGTAGGGCCTTTGGTGGGGGGTATTCATTGAAATAGACGGATTCTGCCTCCGCTGGGGACATTTCGCCGAGTAATGGGGCGGCCATTGTGAATTATGATAGAAATGCTTTGCGACCGAGAAAAAGAGGTGAACAATTGCGAACGGAAGGTCGGTCGTTGATGTGAACTGCAGCTGAGATGCCGAGGCTTGCCGCTCCGCGCCTTAACACCGTGGTGGGGTTGCAGTGGAGATTCTTTGATGCCGGTTAGCTTTCCAGGATTGGTCGAGCGTCTCGTTCTTTACGTTGTACGTTCAACGTTTTTCAAGGCAACTGAGTAGCTAGGTTGAGCTACCCCTCCATTATATGTGGTTGAGAATGATCGTCCTGATCCGGCACTAGCGCTCCCGTTTGACCGATCCGTGACAATGAATACTTGGAATATCTGAGTACATATAGAGAGCTCCGGTCAAACTGAAGATATAGGATATTCACAAATATCCATGTCACTGGATGCGCATCTCCAAGGCCCCGAGGTGCCACTCGGTCACGTGGATGCCATATGCGGACCATGTGCCCCCAAGAGGGTTGCAGGTATGCATACTCTCGGTGCCTGACGCAACTGGATTATGTCGGCGTAGAGACATCTGCATACCGGAGGTTTTATTAATCCTCATCCTAGACTCTGATTTACTTTCCAGGAGCGACTCAGAGCCATCGCCCAGGGATATGAAGAGTTAGGAAATCAGCTTTTACTTCTACGAGGGTTTGAAATAATAAAGGGAAGCCTTTTTTTTATGGTTTTCCCCGTCTGGTACGACAGCGGAAGATAAGAAATAGAAATAATACAAACAGTGGTCTCAGCATTGAAGTGAAATTCTAACAGTATCTAAGATAGGCATCTAATAAGTAGAGTTGGAGGAAGCAAAATAGTTGAACGTGGTGCAAATTCGCCGCCAATTGCGACAGCCGAGGACAAGGGGAATGTGCAATAACCCAAGGCTGGGCTAATATATCAGTTCACCTCGCACAAAGGGCCATACACTGTTCCTCCAGTGACCTCTTCCCAACCCTCACTCCCAATGCAGTGATAACACCAAAACGCCTGGTCGGGGTCATACTTGTTTTTGACAGACGAAAGCCAGTCATACATATTGCCGTAGTCCGCAGTGATTTCCTTGCAGCGCTCAGGGTCGTACCCCAGGCCTTGGTAGCATGATTTGGCTATTGGCTCATTGGTTATGAGCCTTCCGTTCACGGTGGTAATTAGGGAGTTCCAAGTTGAAGGCGAGGGCCAGCAGTCGTCAGATGGAGTCAATTTGACGTAGATTAGTTAAAATCTCATAATGGTGATGAACAATTTAGGGAAAGGGTTAATGTACACGTCTGCACTTCGCAGAAACAGACTGGGCCGCATCAAAGAGGAGAAAGGCGTAGAAGAGCATGCTTGCTATGCTAAAGAGGTTGACTTCTGATTACAAAAGCAAATGCAAATTGGATGGAGTAATTTATATAGTCCATTTCTACTCATTGATCTTGCTTCAGTATCACTCTTCTTATTGCGGAAATCATGATGCCGAGCCTCGGATCATCTAAGAGCTGGCTGCGACGAAGTAGACTAGCCCCAGCATCATCAGCGCCAATACTAATCAGATAAGTTTGAAGCCAAGGGATGACGTACCAGAAGATCTGCTGCGAAGTACACATTGACATGGAGTTCAGATTATGTGGGGCCATAACAAGGCCTACCAACGATTAGTATGCGGTCGAGACGATCTTGTAGACTATATAAAGGACTCTTTATCCTCATGTTTTCTACTCTAAAGGATAACTCTTCATTTATCATTAATCAAAGAATCTTTATCCATCTGTACTTCGTTTACCAAAGACCATGGCCCAGTATTCTTATGTTGCGGCACTGGCGCCTCTGCTCAGCAACAGGGAGGCTATCACAACAACGAGAAGTTATCCTTACAAGGAAGCACCAGAGTCTATTGATGGGACAAGGCCGCTACATGTATCACAACGTCCAACACCAATCCGCATGGTGCAGTCCCAGGCCCTGGCTATAGTAGCAAGTTGTCCTTCTCAACACCAAGCAACGCTCGTTGTGAGGATCAAGCCATTCAATCGCATCCCAAAGCCATTGAATTCAACCCATGCGCTATTCCTCGTCAGTACAGCCCTCGATTGTCTAGACGCTAGTCAGCTAATGCTTTTGCAGAACTAGATGAGCTGTGGTTCGGAGGACTCAATATCAATCCCTTCGCGCGCGCCTATGCCCCCGCACTGGCGACATACGGCATTACGCAAAGGGGGTTTATCCAGTTTATCGACGGGCTCAATGAAGCGTGGCTTATTAATCCTTCACTCAACTATTTCGGTATGGCCTCTGGAGCTGCGGGGATGGCTCTCAGTGCGGAACCTTTCCTTATAGGCCCAGCTTTGGGAGCCACACCACTCGCTGCGACGGGGGCTTCAGCGGTGGCGACGATCCAACGTACTAAAAATCACCTGAAAGTGTGGAACGAGAAGCTCTTCAACCCTGTTGGTTTACAGGCCAAGATACTCAAGACGGATAAATTAATGCCGCTTCTTGGGTACACTGGGGATAACGTGTGGGAGCGATACGAGCGTAGTGCACACGGTGGCGAGGAAGCAGCGATGGATTCTGGGGACGACAAATCGCCGGAGCAGATCAAGTCTGCTACACAACGAATCCTGCGCCAGAAAATGGAGCCTCGAGCACCGTACGTCATGTCGCCCAATTTTGATGTCGAAGCGCTGGTAGAAATGGAGGGGATGATGAAGCAGTGGGGGGGCGAAGGAGGCGAACCGGATGGAGAAGCTGCAGCTCAAGATGATGCGACGTAAGAAGGAGGAACAAGCAAAGAGGTATCGGAATGATCAGCAGACGGTCGAGAATCTTCGATTGGAGATAGGGGCTCTGTTCTAAGGGACACCATGAGAGCAGGGAAGCGGAGTTGAAGCGGAAGCTGCAAACAATTGAGCAAAAAACAGGGAAAATTTTCGAAAAGAAGGCCAAGAAGACTGGAAGCTGCGATGGATTGTGATCACCACTCTTCATAACCCAGAATCAGACGATGTTGAAGAGTGCCCGACCCCTTAGGAATTAACCCTATAGCTGGTCGCTTGTTAAGAATATACTATCGTTTCTTTTACCTGTTCTATTCAGTTCTGATGGGCTTAGAAAATCGTCACCTACACGCCTCCACTCCCAGTTGGCGCTTGGAGCTTATAGCAAGGAATATAGAGCAGCTATAAAATCTACATCCTCTATATAACTTGACCCTTAGTTAGCAGAGGTTGTATCTGATGAAGACCGAAGTAATTCGATAATTTTGCAAAAAGAACTACCTACTCGCTTATATAAAACGCGCAACGCGAAGCCATGCACTGTTCTTAATATTTGCCATGCCATATTCCTAGCCCTGTCATCCAGTCGTCTGTCATCTAGTAACCTGGGCATTGACCTCCAAATCCAATCTTAGTCGCAGTACCGATTCAGCAGGTCCGCACGCTCACGTAAATTCTGTCGAAGCTTAAACCGAGGTTCATATAAGGGTTTATATTCGTACTACTAGGGTACTAGGTAAGACCAATACGGGTCCTTACAGAATCTCAAACACATCTTAACGACCCGCGTAAGCTACATCATACTACGTCATAGAGTGCAATCTGCCAAACTTGATGTTGCTATGTAAGAGGTATATTTCACTGTAGATACCGGCTGCGTAAAGCTTGGCTGATGGTACTCATCCGACTCGCCATTCCACCATGCTGCATGTTGCTCAAAAGGGCCTCCTCTAGGGCTGACTGGGTAACGCTTGCATCTGACCAGTTGATCAGTTGAAATCCAGATTCCTCGGGGTTGGGACACATACCGTCGAGATCACTGAAGCTGCTTCCCATGCTGGGGGTACCATCGCTAGCTTCGCGACCGGAGGCAGTGGACCTGCGGGAATTTTGGCGCTCGGCAGCGCGCTGGGAGCTCAGGATCGATGCCCCTTGACTGGTCCGTCTGGGTCCACCGGGTAGGCTGCTACGCCCACCGGAGCTGATAGAGCTGGTGGATGACTCCGTATTTACCGGTACTCTGGGACCAGACCGCTGTTCGTGAAGTCGCCGTTGCGCCGCTGCGCGCTCGGCATCTAAACGGAGGGTGGCGCTGAGTTCCTGGCCTGGACGATCCAGATGGGTATGTTGGTGTTCTCGGGCCATAGGAAGGAACGCTGGAGTGTCTTCTTCGTCGTCCTCATCATCCCGGAGACCAGAACGGTGGGTAGAAAATTTGCCAAACCGTTTGAACAGGGGAGCACGCCTCGTGTCCTCATCGCCGGATTCAGACTCTTCCGACGAGCTCGTGGACGGGGACTCTTCCTCCAGTGTTGGAGACCGGGGCAAAGACGCGATGGGTGGCTGTTCTCGTCTGACAGTCGAAGGCCGACGACCAAAAGAATCCCAGTGTGGTTCTTTCTCCTCGGTTGTCGGCGTGCCAGTGGATGCAGGGTCCCGGGATCCGCGGGTTTGGTTAGTAGCCGTAGTTGATGTAAAGCTCGTACGTCGGTTGTCAGGGGCTGCAGTCAATGTCAAACGCGATCGATCCATCGGTGGGATTAAATATCCCGTACTAAGACGGGTAGAGTTTCGGTCCATACCTCGAAGAGGGATATCTTTCTGGTGAGATACTTGCCGTGATGGCGCCCGAGAACCTATGGATCTTAGTCTCAGACTGCAGTCAATATAAAACAACCATGGGATATACCTGGTAATGGCGTTTCTTTTTGTGACAAGGCCGTACTACCAGAGACCGATCCTAAAGCTGGGGAAGGAGAGTTCGGCTGCGTAGTGCCAACCTTGCGCATTTGAGCCCGAACCTGTGACAGCTGGCGATCATAAAGCCATGCTGCCTGCTGAAGCAGGAACTGCAAGGTGACATCGAAGTTCTCTGCCCTATATCAACCATGTTAGCAGGCCTCGGCTTTGTAGTGTCCCGGGCAGAGTGCAGTTACAGAGCTTTCCCTACGGTGATGTTAGCGGTGTCAAAACAAGAGAAAGCAAAGTGTCTAAGTAGCGGCAATACATACAGTCAATATCACCTTTTGATGGCCGAGAAAGGATATCCCATAGCGCTTGGTCTTTGGATGCATTCCATTCCACCTATTTACGTCAGTGGATGCTCAAGGGGTTTCTCTTGGGGAGACTTGCAGGCGGCGGATCGACAAACTCGCCCCTGGGAAATCGTAAGCGTATAAAGACTGTGAAATTAGTGTCGACGGAGTCGACTTTGATGGACATCCTGTAAATTGTGTAGATTGCGATGTTGAAAGCGAGATCTTTCACCACTCCTGTCCAGCTCAATAAGCAGTCCTTGTTTGCTTAATGAAAGCCAAAACAGGTGACTTTTAGAAACTAGATGATCGTTTCCCAGATAACCTGAGACTCCAAAAAGGATACAATAGATGCGTTGGCGATGGGTGTTGGGGGTGTGACGACGGCAGGCGGTCATTTTGATTGGCAGACAAGGTGCGTGGAAGGCAACGAGGCTCTGCGTGGAATTTCCTTAATGCGGGTAGTTGAGAGCTAATAGATAGGAAATTAAATACCGCCACGAGAGGTCAGATACATCGACACACCAGAACAATGACATGGTTCACATTACGGAGATTATAGAAGTGAAATATTGGCAGAAGAGAAAGTGTCGTTGTTAGACTTGGTAAGGTCCCAGTCAATTTGATTGTCAGGAAAAGTTACACTGTAGTTATACTGCATGGGTGTCTGGAAATTCGGGCATAAATCGTACCTCGTAGATGATCTTTGCTGATTGCTAGTGGATAGCTTGTATATTAGAAACGAGAAATAAAATATGTTAGTAGCTATACGTATGTTGTACTTGATTTCTTCTGCCAGGTGGGGCTTTCCTATCTTAGCTGCCGCCGCTTTTATGAAAGCGCTCAGAGTCAGGCTCACTGTGTAGATTTCAGTCTGGACTCGGACTTCGCGAGCCGCTCAGATAAATCACGTGATTAACCAGCGAGGTCCAATAAACGCTCAGTGAGCACTCACTGAGTCTGATTGGATGCTCGCTAATCGCTCACTGATTACTCAGAGACTGCTTAAGAGGCATCCATCAGATGGATTCCATCTATTGAACACTCAGTCTACGCTCAGACCATACCCGAAGAAGCACTTTGCCCCATGATACTGTTAACTTTGCGACCACTTTTGGATGGCCTCAATTTCACCGTGCTCCTATTTCTGGAGGTGCATGATCTTCCAGTTTTGTTCCGCTCTCAAAAATAGCGCACTCGAGCACGATGACGCAAAACTGGAAGGCACAGAGTCCATCTATCACGGGGAGGAGGGAGCCGGAGAAAAGTCTTGGGTCATATCAAATTACTGAATTATAAATTGGAATTCTTTTTCTGCTTCATTCCTCCAAGATAGCTTTCTCTGTCTTCTACCTCATCCTTTCAGATTCTGTCTAATTTGAAAAAGGGCATATCATACCAAGGCCGATAAGTCCTCTAAATACATATTCGACATCGGAATATCTCACGGTGGATGCAGAGAAGTTGTACAGAGGGGCGCTGCTCACTCTTTTAAGTCCAGAAAAGAGGAATGTTAGAGGGTAGGGAGAATTTTTAAATCGGTTTTAGGGCCTTGCATAGCAAAAAATGACACTTCGGAGTTAAAGCAAGCCAGTGATGCTATCCAGATGAGTTTAGAAAAGGAATTGATATAGCCACCCCCCTTTGGATCAGAAATCTCCGTTCCCTGGGCGGCCCACCAAAGAAAATATCATCCACACTTTCCATATGTCAGCGTGATTATATGTTCAAGAGAAGGACTGACTGTCCACTCATTCTCATGCAGTTTTATGGGTTGGGTTATGCACAAATCTTGGTGCCCATGGGTCCTTGTTTGTCAAGGTCTAGTACTAGTTCAGCTGTCTTAGCTGCCCATTTTTGTATGAGAATGACATATACAATTGCTATTCTTTCTACAGATTTGAGAAAAGGGTTCCCTGAAAGCAACGTGAAAGGACGGAAATACTAGCTCCCTCAAGAAGGACTCTCGTCACCAACCCGAAGGGGCTGCTCTCTGCATGATTGTACCGTTGTTCTGACCTACTTGAAGGCCTGAGTTGTAACTCCCAAATGTGATATCCGTATTGTGATGGACATCGCCAGCCTTCAGCACTAGAGTGGCCTTTGTTTCCTGCGCGACCTGAGCCGGGGCAAGCCGATTCAGTACGTCCTTAGCATAGGCCGCAGCAACCATCGCCGCATAGCCCTGCCACGCTTTGTTTTTGTGTGAATCAGAGTAGTCGCAGATACCACGTATCACAAGACAAGGGAAGTAATTGACCAATCCAGCTGCTTCCATCTCAAAGCATAGGACATCGTTTTGTTCGACGAATCGGTCCCTAATCTTGGCATTCTTCATAAGTTGGTTGGCGGATGCGATCAGACCGTAGTGGATCTTGGGGTTATCGTCATATTTGGTACGCTCATGTCTGGTAACTAACGAGGATTTATCGTCACCGCAAGTAGTAGGGCAAGGCTCCTTGCTCCCAGCCGGGTGGACAATATCACTCTTATATAGTCGATCCGTCGCTAGTTCCGGACGTCCAAATTCTCTTCTCAACCGCGGATAGTTGTTAAGGACTTCGTTAACCGCCTCTTCAATCTTATGGCCCTTGATTGTGTACTGTTTGTCGAGTCCTTGTACCGCCCCAAGTAGGGATCTAGGCGGCGGGCTGAGAAAACCAGTTGGTTTGAAGCTTTCGCCTTGGATCGTCTTGCCGAAGTCATACTGCAGCACGCCACCTTCACCATTACCAGGAACCCCAACGACTATATCACCAAGCCGAATGTCGTGCTCTGAGCTTGGTGCACCACCGCCGATGCCAACCATAAGGGCAATCCGAATATTAGTGAAGCTACGGATCATATCCTTAGCCACACCAGTCGCTGAAGATATGCCGTATTCTCCCTTAGGAAGCGCGGAGATGACCACATTATGCTTCCCAATCCTACCATAAGTATAATCGTTGGTGTCATCGGGCGATACATCGATAGGGCGATCGTGCGTTTCATCCAGAAATACTTCTGCGGCAACATATTCAGGCTTGATGGCCGAAATCCAGCCCACACTGTAGTCCTTCGTGCTTGACATCGTAGAATCCTGAGATGAAATGGTTGTATTTAAGTGAGAAAATCTTTGATGTTTATTAGAGTGACTTGAGTTTGGAAAACGGTGGTGTCAGATTTGTGGGAGGAATGAAATTGTCGTTTTGGCGCCCATCGACGAAACGCCTTGCTATTTATTCTATAGCGCGTAAATTCCAGTCACCTGATGGTGAGGCTGAATGCTCCCCCCCATTCAGATGATCGTAGCCTAATTCGGATTCGGCTCTCTCTCACTTCATGAGGATGAAAGATAGCAACAATATGGTCTGTATTGGTGCTGTCAGGAGAGACGAAGAGGGGAAAGGAGAGAAGAACTATCAACTGTCCACTACTTAGCTAGTTAACGTACAGAATGGATCGAAATCAGTTTCATCAATTTGCTCTCATAGATCTTTCTTGACCCCTCTTTCGAAGCACGCTAACCGATGACAGTTACTATACGCTTGACCCCTGATCTTGGCAGCGGTATTATATAGATAGAGAGTAGGTAGGCAGAGCAATAAAAGCGGCTAGGGACGCTGCTAAACTAAAATAGGGAGAGAGCGATAGGGCGGCGGTGTAATCGGAGCCGATTCTAGCCCCCCCCGGCTCACCGTGTCCTCGTATACTAATATAATCGCTTTAAAGGTCTTAAGATGAATCGAACGTCTATCAAAGTATTAACAGTATTCCGCTCTATCATTGAGCTACAAAGGCTACAGTTTAAGATAAGTGCTGAAAGCATCTAAACGCGAAGCAAACTTTACGATACTTATAAACGTATTAGAACACTACGGGTATAACTGTTATGATTATAACAATTAATAGGCTTTGGTTGTAAGAATGAAAACAACCTTAAGTTTTGAATTCCTTAATTTTCAGTCAACTAAACCACTCGAGTCATGAAAAATTTTGCTTTTTACTTAGGAGTCATTTTGTTTTCCTCTTCGTCCCACTGTTGCGCGTCTAACAAAGAATGTAGTCTACCTACTTAGGTAGTTGCCCAATGGATTAGAAAACATCGGTCTGCCAAAGACTGGTACGTGCTTTTGAACCTTGGCAGTATCATTATAACCCAATAAATTCTATATGTCGGTCGCGTAAGTTACTCAAGGCGACCGAACGACCAGGGGTGATTCTCGTCAGGATTTATACCCTGTCTAGGCCGCACTGACCCATTTTCCCTGGGGTCAAACTACCTTGGAGCGGCAGCTAACTATCTCGGAAATAAGCTGGGTTGATTTGATTGGTTTTTACAACCTTCAGGGGCCTCGGGTATGTCTGGTCATATGGTGTCCCAGATCGCCGCGGTTGCATGTCCAGTGGTGTTTGTGAACAGTTTCTGTAAAAAAAGGGGGGTCTGAATTGGCTGAATAGATTCTAGTGAAACCTAAGAGCTAAGACCTCACCAGAATCATCCACGAATGTCACCGTGTTATCGCGTACCACCAGAAATTTGGGGTTGCGATAGCTTGGTGGAACCCAAAGCACCTTTTTCATCCTGTTGTATATCCATTCACGATCGACATAGATAACCGATCGAGGCTGCTCGGATGACTTTGAGCCTTGAGGCCCCATATCAAGCGTCAGAGTCCCATGATCTGTGATGAGATACTGGCCAGTTGACGTCAAGCCAAGATGGCGGGATGAGTAGCCGAAAATCGTTTGCATACATCTTTTTTGTGGGACATCCCAGATTTGGATCGTACGCATCAGACAAGTGGAAGCAAGAATGCGCTGGTCACAGGAGATAGCCACACCTTCGACTCCGGAATCATGAGGAATAATGCTAAGACAGTTCCCACTGGAAATATCCCAGAGCCGGACCGTCTTGTCGAGCGACGCAGATACGAGAGTGTTTCCATCCTGCGTAAAGGCCAGACCATTCACCCAATCTTGATGTCCATTCAACGATTTGAGACAAGTTCCGCGCGTGATATCCCAAATTCGAATGCTCCGGTCTCGGGAAGATGAGGCGAGTATTCGTTCAGGCTGTGAGAAGACAGCCTTTTCAACATAGTTTGTGTGGCCGAAAAGTATTGCAAATGTCCCGGTCTGAACGGTCCAAGTGATGATGGTAAAGTCATGTAAAATGGATGCCAGCATTTCCTGATCATCTGTCAACACAAGGCTCTGGATTCCGGCAGAATATTGAACGAATGTCTTCAAGTGTTGACCAGACAAAGTGTCCCAGAGTTGAATTGTGCCGTCAAAGGATGCGGATGCTAGCGTTTTTCCACTTTCCAAGAAATGCAGATCACTGATTTGATCTTGGTGACCTTGCAAAATCAGGGGGCATCTTTCGTTCCCCATGCTATACAAATGGATGCATGAACTCGAGAATCCGACTACAATTATCTCTGCATTTTCCGCCACTGCAACGGAGGTGACTCTGTTGAGCTTTTCCAGTGAACTCTTTTGTCTCTTGGGCTCTGGAATAGTGCCAATATCCCAAAGGTGGACGGTTGTATCTTGCGAGCCTGATGCAAGTAAATCGCTTGCATTTGAAAATGTGAGAGAAGTTACGGGGAGTTGATGTGCTTTCAACTGCTGTAAACACTGCTTTGTGGTAAGACTCCAGAGTTTGATAGTTCTATCATTGGACCCTGAAGCAAGCAATCCTGAATTCGGCGCAAAAGCAAGCGATCGAATATTCATCAAATGGCCTTCGAGGGCGAAGACTTTCTTGCCCGAATGGGTGTCATATAATCGAATATCTCTCTCTGCTGCTGCCAGGAGGGTTCCGTCATATGAAAGGGATAATAATTGGAACTCCCCAATATCATCCAGAACAACACTCTCGTTACATGCATTATCTGTCACAAACCAGATATGGACTGGGTCGATGTCTGACCATGTCGCAAATGCCGTCGTATCCCCTGAGAAGATCAAGAATGTGCCATGGTGAACTTGTTCATCTGATTTCATGGCTCCCTGTTGGCTCCCTAGCTCTGGGTTCCAATACTCAACCGCACAGTCATAGGACATCACTCGGAGTATAAGCTCATTTCGCATCCAAGCCATTGCCTTGTAGCCATGTTGGTTTGGAAGGGTGGTAACACAGTGTCCTGTTTCAACATCCCAAATTCGAACCTCGCGGTCGGAGAGTGTGGCTAGGAACTGCTGTTTGCCTGATTTAGAGAAGTCAATAGCTGTTATTAGATCTTGAAATCCTTGGATAACTTTGAGCGTTTTGCCGGTAATCACATCCCATAATCGTATCGTCAAATCACTGGATGCTGATGCCAAGATCCTGCCTCTCTCCGATAAGGCCAATATGTGGACGTCACCACCATGAGCTTCTAGACTCCGTAGGACGCAGTATGGCCAGTGAGGATGCGTTTTGGGTAGGTTCTGAACGCTCTGCAGAGCCTCATTTGCAAATTTCTGGCGTACAAGACTGTCAGAGGGTGCAAAAATGAGTCCGCTAGTGTATAACTGCTGTGGATTCTCTTCCATGAGATTGCGATTATGTCTGATGAACAGAATCAAGTCCTCAATAAAGTTTAGAATCTGGAAATTTCTGTCGCACTTGATTTAGAATTAGAGAAAATCGATTTTGAGAGGAGCACAGGGACATGCCTTTGCCAATGATGACAAATTCTCCAATGCATTCAATGCCTCGACGGATCTTCCCATACACCCTAGAACCTCCAGCCAATGAAGTGAATGATTGAGAAGAAGTCGAGATATAGTCGCATTTTCGTAGAAAGTCCCACCGCACTCTATCAGGTGCGCGACCCAGTTCAGACATGCATATTGGATTTCAGGGGTGATCGCCTGTCGTGGATAAGATGGAGCTGTTGCATGATCGAAAGACGGGTCGTCAGACTGACAGATACCTCTTTTTAATGTTTTCAAAAGAAGATCCAAGCAGCCGTTCAACACGACTTTGTGCGCTGCCCTTTTATCGACATAGAACGTATCGTCGGTGCACAGTTCCCTATCCAAAAGGAATTCCCGGAAGGTGGAGTGATGAATGCGGATTTTGTCAATGCTGTTCTCTTCATCATTCGGGAAATCAATAATAGATTTCAAATTACTCAGAATATCATGCACGTCAATATCATCTGTGTCACTGGCGATCAGTTTATAAAAGGAGCGCGGAGACAACTGGTCAAACAGAACCACTAAGCTGCCGAGATAACGTCGCAAGATGCCACAACAGGTAAAGTGGGAATCTGGCTCCCACTCTTGCGATTTCACATAGTCGTCGAGAATTGTCAGATAGAGAACACTTAGTGCTCTTTGTGGGGGATGAGATACTCCATCCCCTAACAGCTTTTGCAGATTGGTCTTATAAACTCCCTTCGACTTATTAAGAAAGCGAGAAGCCAGAGCGGCCCACTCAAATATTCCGTTTGCTTTGTGCATCAGTAGCTCGAGAGAACTTGCGTCTGGCCAACCATGTCGGCGTGGATTCACAGCCATTTGGAAAAACAAACGAATGTCTCGGTTCACGATAGCAGGTTCAATGTCATGTAAGACAATGTGATGATACCGAGTGTCACTTGAATCGGGGGGCAAGAGATGCGGCCGGCTGGTAATGAGGATTCGGAGACCAGTTGATTCTTTTTGTAAAAGTTTGCGGAGGAGCCATTCGCCGTCCGTACATTCGTCTAGCGCATCAATGACCAAAAGGAATGACATTTGGGTCTTCGGGAAATGAGCCAGTGGTTCTAAGACCAGACTATTCCATTGATCTTCCAGTCCCTTGTCAAGTATCGATGGATCCGACCTAAGTGCATCATCGATCGACTGCTGGATAGAGGGTGACTTCTTGCCGAGCTGTTTTGCTACTGTTGTGACAAATTTCGCATAGGACTGACAGTCTTGATTGCCCTTCCCAAACATGAACGACACATTGTGGTTCGGGTATTCTTTGGCTACTGTGCGAGCAATGGCTGTTTTCCCTGTTCCTGGCCATCCGCTGAGCAAGAAGAGATGTTTTTCTTGTGGCCTCTCCACCCATGCATAAATTCTTTGCAACAGTTCTTGTCGAGTACCCTCGTAGCAATATCGGAGGCTATTTTGATCTTCGTGGCTCGAGTGGTTGAAGATAGCTTGTGGTACCTCGGGCAGATCGGGGACTGGTTCTGGCAACGGGTGATCAGTCAATTTTCTTTTCTTTTCTTTCTTTTTTTGGATAGAGGGCCCCCAGGGCGCTGTTCAGTTTACCCGGCTTAATTTGCGAAGAATCCAGGATAATCGTGCCATAATTGGTGCCAAACTGATTACCACCACTGTTGAGGCCAAATGAGATGGATCCTGTGTGATTCATTGGCAGGGCCATTGTCTGAGTCTCAGCTGAAGGAGGGGGAAACTCCACTGCGCTGCGCGAAGATAAGGAAGGAATCAGATCGGCTACTACTTCACGTGGAGTACCCTGTATGGGATTTACATCTCTATACAGAGAGAAGCCCCAACGTTCCGATCCGGTACGGTACGGCACGGCACGCGGTAATTACACAGGTCGCCTCGCATCAAAGTACGCTTTCGTACTGTGATTTCTAGTACCTTGGCCACTATGTCAATCACATATTATAAACCAGAGAGGGTCGCGGTTTATTATTACTATAGCTAGGATAAGCATGGCGTTGTAGCCTCCTGGCAACCTTCATTAGACTTTCGCACCTTTGATATGGGCCGCCAACCTCCTAGAAACTGAGAGATCCCCAGGTTACGTCAATTCTCTGATACTTTCCATTTCTAGTATATGTTGTACACTCTGAAGCCTCTTATTCTTCTGTTTTTTTCTCCCACCTTAGATGGCTTCTCTTTTGCTTAGGATTTCTCTTCCATAATTTTTGAACAGTTGATAATCCAACTGATGGGGCTTTGATGAGGAAAAGAAAACACATTGAGCCATTATTCTCCCCGTACTGGCTTTGAATATATATTCTATAGAGTGTTCTACCCAACAATACTGAGGGAAAATTGTAAATAAAAAGAAAAAGTAAAAAGGTAAATGAATGATTTGTCTATCTTCTTCATACACGTACATGGAAAGAAGCATCTATTATGCTTATTTTTCGTATACCCCCATTATGATAAATCAGAAAGACTCGGTGAGAATCGAAAACAACAAGAAGAAGCAAAAACTGACTGAAAGCAGGCTTAATTGAAATATCGAAACGCTAATGCAGTGTGATAACGACCTATACACTAAGGATAGCAAAGGTATAATCAAACTGCATACAGCCAAGGAATCTAGTCTTCTTTTGGTAGGAGCCTGGCTGCATGCCTGAGATCTGCATAGTGCACCCCAGATTAGGGTTAGTGTTGTAGTATGAGAATGGCCAGTATTAATGGGAATTTTCTGGGATTTTTAACATCTTTTGCTGAGAAGTGAGAATAAATGAAAACAACAAACGGTTGTCTTCGATGGGATGTTAACGGCACTTTCAATCAGCACACACCGGAGAAGCAGAGTATTAAGTTTCTTGGTCTTCTGTACGGACAATCGTGGGCCTGATGGGAAACGTAAAGACGCCGTCATAGCTGCTAGGGAGAGGGGTAAGACGAACTTGCTGGTGTGTATTCTCATGGGATATAGGAGAGTTAGTGAAGGATGAATGTGAAACAGGATATATCGCGATTGACAGCCTAAAAATGATTCCCATTGCTTCTGCCAGATCGATTCAACTAGGAGTTACGATTGCCTCTTCGCCAGTGTGACGGTTCTTGTTGAGGTGCAACATGTCCCATCAGACCGCCACTTTGATTAAACTGGGCCGTAAGTTGCCTAACACTGGCAGGTTTTTCAATGTCGACTCCGGATTCATTTGTGGAGCCAACAGGTGACCTGGGTATCCGAGAGGGCAGGCTGGGGGCCGCAAGTTGCCTAATACCGGCATGTCTTTCAATGTCGACTCCGGATTCATTTGTGGAGCCAACAGATGGCCTGAGTGTCCGAGGGGGCAGGCTGGGGGCCGTAAGTTGCCTAACACTGGCAGGTCTTTCAATGTCGACTCCGGATTCATTTGTGGAGCCAACAGATGACTTGGGTATCCGAGAGGGCAGGCTGGGGGCCGTAAGTTGCCTAACACCGGCAGGTCTTTCAATGTCGACTCTGGATTCATTTGTGGAGCCAACAGATGGCCTGAGCGTCCGGGGGGGCAGGCTGGGGGCTACAGGAATTGGTCGATTCAAATGGGGATGTCCCAATTCTGAATCAATGTGGCATCTAGTTAACGAAACGCGGGAATCGATCGGCGAGTGTGAAGGGTCTTCCTCTTCCCCCCAGGAACTGACACTAGTCCGGCTTGTAACCGAATCTGGCAAATGAGAAGATTGCGTGCGTGGTACTGTGTGGGAGGAAGAGGTGGATGGCGGCATATCAGGCCTATTGATCTTTGGAAGGGGCTTTTTGGGGTCTAGACGATTTTGCGTCATATCGGCCGTGATATCACAACAGCCAGTCGGCGTACTTAGTTTGTTGGTCCAAATCTTGCGGGGTATTTTCTGCCTGAATGTGTCTCTAAGGTTTTTCCCCAGTGTCGAACTTTTTTCTGGGCCAGATGAAGCCTCGCCATGACTTACAGCCTGTGGCACTGTCTTGTCGGCCGATGCAGTTGATTTCACGTTCTTCCTGTTCCCAAGCGTGTCCAATAATCCTCGGTAGGGGGTGAGAAATGCTAGCCATTGTCTAGCTGATTCGACGTCTTTATTGCCGGTATCCTGGGCCACCTTTTCTAAAATATCCACAGCTATTGTGACTGCCCCCTCTGTGAGGTTCGATAAGATTTCAAGCCTTGAAGAATTCTCTCTCACGGTATTCTGGAGAAAAGTCAACTCCTCTCGAATTCCAGCGTTCGAGGGGTGTTGTTTTAACTCCTCAATCTGCGTGTCCATATTTTGCATATCTATCCGCATTACTTCTTCGGTCTCTCTGATGAGTTTCATTTCAGTTTGCACATCGATAAGCTGTTGATTCGCATGCTGCTGCACGGAGTCGGACAGGTTGCGCATCCAGACTTCGAGTTCATCGATTCGCTTCTCTGCAATCTGTGCAGCCTGCAATAGTCGGTCTGGTTGATTAAGACGACAGGCCTCCTGTATAACCCGCTTCATGACTTTCACATTCTCTTTCATCATGACTTCAACATCCTTCGAGGACATAGTTGACGGGGCTTGGGCCACGACTTCCGGAGTGATGGAGGCAAGCACTTCCTTAGAGCATACGGCTGCGGCAAACGCAGCATAGTGAGACCAGTCGCTATGCTGACTACCTTGGTTGTGGGTATCACGATTGATTCCTAAAATAGGTAAGCAGCTGATGCCTGCCCCCAGAATCTCAGCAGACCCATGTTCAACACACAGAATATCGTCTGTTAAACTTTTCTGCTCCCGCATTCCGACGATATCCCCATCCTTTCTTCCTGTCATGGATGCGACTGTACCCTGAAAGACTTCGATTGACCGGTTGGGAGGGGAGTGTTCGCTTTCAAATTCCGGGCGATGGTGAGGTGAGTTTGGCTGGAATCCAACGCGTCCTCGTGCGAAATTCACGAGGGGATCCCGTGGTCTTCCATACCGGCGATTGTGACTCGGAAACCGCGTCATGACTTCGTCCATTGTATGTTGCAATCTGGACCCGTCGAAATCCCTCTCATGGAATAGAACAGTAAGAGTAGAGGAAAGATAGCCGGGCAGCTGTAGTATCTCAACATCTGGGTTCCTCTTTTTTCTGTTGTCCGTTATATTGCATGGGATGACTTTGGTGCCGATAACAACATCGCCTATTTTAATTGAGCCGCCAGTGCTGTTTGCAGCCCCGCCGGACCCAACCATAAGAAAAAAGCGAATCAAAGGAAATTGTGCAATCAATCCGCGGGCCACATTCAGTGGAAGCGATTCGGTAGTTGAATCCCTTGGGGGGATGTTTATCACAACATTGTGTCTCTCGATTCGCGCGAGCTTGTAGGGTGTACGGCCGGATGGTTTAAGAGGCATTGTTACGAGCTGCTGTTCTTCGTCGAGGATTTTGCAAACGGCGCCATAGTCCCCTGTGGACTCACAAATCCATCCAACATGATAATCATAGACATCTGGAGGAAGTGGAAGAAGCACAGAACGTGCGGAAGATGCAGAAGGTACAAAAGGTACAGAAGGTACAGAAGGTGAAGGATTTGGAGGAGAAAATTCCGAGAATTGATTCATGATGAGTCGTGGATTCTAGCGAGGGCCTGAGCCGCAAAACCCGAAGATATTCAAGTCCTAAACTTGCCGACGAGACCTTTGCGGCTATAGATAGGTGGCAGAGAATCCATCCGCTCCTAGATATCTTCTAAAGCTGACCAAGGATACGGTATTGATCGTATACTCAGGCACAACTCCGTCGTTGGATTGTAATTAAGGCAAACAGAGGTTATGGTTATCCAACCGCCCCATCTTTGTGACTTGTTACCATCACGCACAATTAGCGTCCCTGGGCCTGCTATCAACCAATGCCCTTCCCTCACGGTTGCAGAGGCAAGCGGCGAGCATATGGCCAAGACGCGGGTGGTACCAATAAGAGCACGAATAAGTGAGGGGGAAATTTCACCCGAGACAGACTAATGATGATCCTTGACGAGATGTACAGAACAACTGACGTGGCGCGCATTAATATTTCAGCCGTACGCACTGGCCTCGAAAATTACCACTAGAGCCGCACAAGCCAGGAGAAGCTTATGACAGAGATCAGGTGTATGTGAGCGTACTAGTAAAAACACGATGGTAAAATTCTCTCTCTAACTAAAAACAAAAGTGGTCTGTATTTAACAATCTGGTTGATCCCAATTAGTAAGCAAAATGCATAGTGACGAGATCACATGCTTTCAGTGTAAAAAGACGGTATTATCTCAATTCCTGACAGCTTATAGTGTTACAAAACAGGAATTCGATATCGCGCATAGAGTGTAGAGGAGATGCATATTTCAGAGCACACGAACAACGAGTTGCAAACGGACATAAACTACAGGAAATGAAGTGCTGTGTCAATCCTATTGCCTCACTCTATCTCCATACATTCGCTCCTGGGCTCCCCGTTTGCCTTTTAAGTTATCAGGTCGTGATCACCACGCGGTTATATTGATCAAGTTTTGAAATAGGCACATAATTCGCTGAAATTTGAGAGATTCTCCTACCCCTACTTCTTACCAAAGACTCTGCCTATTCATTTCAATCCCTTAAAGGGATTGCTCAAGCCTCCCTCCCCGTACCACCCGCGTAGATGATGCCTTTGAGCCACCTTTCAACGTGCATTTTCTTTGGGCCCCGCTCTACTTCCAATTGGCATAGTTGGGCTCTTCTTCTTCGTCGGTGCCTTCCCAATCCAAGCAAGAATGTTGGGATATGGGTCTTTCGCTGCGAGGATACCCTGTCGATCTTAAACCATTCAAATATCCCACGTGTGGCCGCTTCAGAAAGGGACTGAATAGAAAGCATAGCTATAATCATCAAGTCCGGCCGACGTCATTGGCAGATAGAGCTGGTGCCTTAATAAGAGGCTGGCTATTTTATGCTTCAAAATTTAGAATTAAACTGTTGTTTGTCAAAATCCATTTCCAAGATTCATATTCTAAGTAGCGAGCGGGCACATCGAGCATGCTATCGGACCGCGAACTCTATATCACCAAGTTGTGTGAGCCCAAAGGACTTCTTAGACCATATTGGAGGTCTATGATGGTCATCACAGGCTGTAATAAAAAGCAGCCGGCTTTCGTCATCGCAGCGTAAGAACTTGCCATGATCGTTCTCCATTTTTGAAGTCAAAAACGTTTGTGATATTCCGGCCTAGGCAGAGGCTAAAAGATCTAGAGCCGTCATTCCTGCTCGTATATCAGGTAAGACGGAATCTGCTACATTAGTGAAAATTGTACTAAACTAAAGGATGCCGAGTCGAGGGTGTCGGTTTGCTAATAATATAGCTACTAAAATCTTCCTTTAGAGGATAGAGTTAAGTGTAGCAAAAACCGGATTCAGCTATATAGTGACGAGATTACTCTTAATATCTGGGTTAAAGAACGTGCTATATAGGAGTGAGCGCAAACCCTACGTACTAGCCCTACGTATTGGCACTTAACGTTGTATACTTGAAGAGCATTTTGCTGTGCTCGTTGACAAGATATGGGGATAGAGATATAAGAGTTATAAGCACTATTCTTTCTTTTAAGCCGACAGCCTTATTTTAGGAACGGGAGGGAAACCGTTCTCTTCCTCAGAGATACAATATAGAGTACCCTGGTTTAACTCGGCACCTAGAATATCATTTATGGCTAGTGTAAATCCCGCGTTCTTTATTAACACCGACTATGGCGACAAATAAACACGGCCATTATATATATTATATATCACCGTCGCATGCTAGCCATCGCTAGAATATAAAATAGTGCGCCACCAGAAAATTTCTTCTTCACAAGCATCGTCGCCGATGTCAATTTCAACCACGGAATGCTTATCCGACTACGACAATAGATTCTCCACCTCCTACGTAGTATAGGCTATATAACATTCATGTTCCGCAGAGCGACCAAACAACTTAACCCATCGAGCAGATAGGATATATGCCCATATAAAGTAAAGGACTAAAAGATTATTTCCCTTGTCATAACTCGAAAGTCCCTAAACTCCAGGCCAGACTGAAAAAGGGGAGTCATCTGACAATCTCACATTTAATCGACTGCCAACTGCTAGAAGAAGTTGCTTAGACATGACCTTTGGCTCTGGGTCACAATTCCTTCGGAAGTTCTCCAAGTTGATTGGCCATTGACAACAAGACTGCCTTCCAACTGTGTTGATTGCTTCTCCTCGCAAGCGAACGAAGTGGTCTTGTTCAAGCTAGCAAGGCCTCCACCGAGGAAAGGTGGGGTTTGATTGACGAGAGGTCTCAGGTCTATGGTGGGAAGTGGGTGATCCCCGCTTGCATCGAGATAGGATAACCATGTCTTGAGACTAGGCCGCTCACGGCTACGCTCAGCTCAGACTCAGTGAGCGGATCAGAGCGCTCAGGTGACGATCAGAGCATCCATTCCAATTGTTCAGTGAGCACCTGGGCAGGTCAGTGTGCTTATGTAATGCTCAGTGAGCGGATCAGGGCGCTCAGGGGCGTGCTCAGTTCTACTCAGTGAACAAAAAGCGGCAAGGACTGAGCACTTGAACGGAAAGGTAAAGCCAAGAAGTGGCAGTGGAAATCAAGTACATAGGTCACTATACGTACTTGATTTCCTCTGCCGGGTGGAGCTTCCCTGTTGTAGCTGCCGCCGCTTTTATGGGGGCGCTCAGAGTCGGGCTCACTGAGTAGATTTCAGTCCGGGCTCAGACTCAGTGAGCTGTCTCGGTATCATCACGTGATAACCGCGTGGGGTCCACTGAGCGCTCAGTCATAGTGATTGGGCTGCTCACTGATTGCTCACTGGTTACTCGGAGTTTGGTCTATTGAGCACTCAGTCAACGCTCAGTCTATACCCAAAGGAACACTCTGCCCCACAATACTATTCATTCGTGAACTACTTTTTGATGGCCGTGGGAGGAAGATTCCCTGGGTCTTTTTATCTACGGCTGCTGGACTCTTAGTTATAAATTGAAGCTAGTTATATTCCCTTCCTAGGGCACTAGTACACTTTTTCTTCATTATTTTCACTTTTCCTTCGTCTTATTCTTATCTTAGCATTAAAGTCAGTTCATAGGAACTGACTTGTTGTAATGGTATATATATATATATATATAAAGGTGTCCTATATGTTATAGGACCACAATAGTAATAAGTAACTAAGAGATAGTTACTCACAATCCGAATACACGACTCCCGACCCTCTGACCCGATGATACTAGCGTTTATAATATATAATATACTAACGTTGAGGAAGGCCCTTCCTTACGCGAATGATTATACAAGATATCGATTAAAGAACAATTCTACGAACTCGCCTACGAATACTAGAAGTTAAAAGAACGATATATACCCCTTAATTTGTCAGAAAACAAAGCTAAATACGAATTTTTGGCCGTGAAGGCGGTTTGAACCATAGTTATTTCTGGCTTCGGTGGAGGACCTATAGTGGCAGAAGCCAACAAGGCGAAGGAAAAGGTGCCTGCCGTCTGCGTCATCGT
Source organism: Penicillium hordei (assembly GCF_028827395.1). Lineage (NCBI taxonomy): Eukaryota > Fungi > Ascomycota > Eurotiomycetes > Eurotiales > Aspergillaceae > Penicillium > Penicillium hordei. Next base: position 908,598 of record NW_026623146.1, on the reverse strand, counting down.
GAGAACTCATTCAGAAGGCCATAATCTAAATGTATTCCAGAAAGCCTCCAGACTCCCCCAAATGGTAAATACCAGAAAGGATTACAGATATTTTTCGACTTGATCCATCCATTAGGTCCACTCTTGTTCCTGCCGGCAATCATTTGTCTTGTGCGATGATCACTCCAGCGCTAGGTGAACTGGCGTAATGTCAATAACGGAAGGGAAAAGCGAGAAAAGGAAGCTCTCAGTAACGACGATATGCTGGAGGAACCATAATAAAGAACTCCAGATGCTTAAAGAGTTATATGTGTAAAGTTTCAGGGTCTATTTGTCTAACAGTTTAGCTAGAAACGTGTTATTTAGCCGGTTATAGTTCAATTCGATTCCCCCATTCTACTTGTTTATCGATACATGTAATACTGGGGCACCTCCCCGAGTCATATTAGAGTCTTTTTTTTTTAAAGTTTTGCAGCTCCACTAAATTCGCAAGTTATGGTATTTTGTTCACGTTTAGGGTTGTCCCGGTGTTATGGTTCTGGTTTATCTAACGCTAGGGCTATTGGGAAAATGTTAAGAGTGCTTTTTTTTTTCTTTTTTTTTTGCCTGGTAATGGTGAAGAGTGTAAAATTCTTCAGTTCTATCTTATAGTCTTCTACAACATACGCAACGATAGTCAAATAGGGAATCAAATCGGAAATGTGGGTTATAATCATCTGCGGAGATGAGGATCTACCATCCGATCCAAAAAGGGTCAATAGATCAAGTTCGGCAGAACACACAATTCAAATCCCTTTTCTAGGAGAGGACGGCTTTTTCCGACAAATTCTAGCTTAAGCGCTAGAAAGACTCCACCTCCTCCACCAGCTTGGCTAAGCAGCGACCATTGCACATTTGGGATCCAGTACCTCCGAGATACATAATTAGTCGAAGGAGACCCATCGATAGTCTCCTGAGTATCCTGATGGACCTGGACACGCGGACCTGCCGTGGGGAGAATTGGCTTTTACCATCGTACGCTTCAACGGTAAAGAGTTCTTCCAATTTGAGTTTAGTGTATTCGCATATGCGGGAGAAATATTGCAATCTTTAACCATACCCTATAAATTTGTTTATTTTGACTTTGTGGTTGCGTATATTTTTCGCCCGTATCCACTTGATTGCAGTTCGAGAAAACTTCGCATACGCCGGGAAGTAGTTCAACAACATCATTGCGGATACTAGGCGACACTTTTCCGCCGGAGGAGGGGCTTTAATGGATAATCCTACATATCTTGAAGACATGACGTGGGTCATAATTTGGATGGTTGGAGGGAAACGTGAAAAGATTTCTAACTTTGCGTCCAATTCATTTGTCATTTTGTAACTTCAGACTGAAAAGAAGCAACGGCTAAGAAAAGAAAAGCCTTGCGGGGCCCGGCCCTAGACGGCTTGGCTCTTGGCTTGCATAAATTTGTAAATTGTACTACTACACATATTGTTTTCGGATCTGTGTAGTTCTTGTAGAAGCGGGATACTGCAGATTATTAAGTGGTAAAGCCTAATCTTGAATATCCTAATTACTGCTGAATCCGGGAAACATTAGAGATCATATATCAGATAATGAGAGAAAGATATATGTGGCAAGGGGTGCCTGAGTGAAGTAAATACAACAGCGAGTATCATACATAGAACAAGGCTTCATAGGTAGATCAAGAACCATGCGGCATATCCCAAAGTCTTAGGCGCTGTGATGCGCGCTCCTCTCCTCTGACTCCATGACAGAGGCAGGCTCGTGAGAAATCTCAATCGTGGTCTCCTGGTACACCCCGTGGAAGTTCAACATATCCATATCATTCTTCCTAACGATGTCCTCGGTGGAGCCTTCGAAGGGACTGGTGTGGTCGTTCTCGGGCACGCTACGGCGCAATTTCGAGTTTAGACGAGATCCCATTCGGAAGGCCTTACGAGACCGGGAGCCAGCATTTGTGGTGATATTCGTTTGCCATTGGGAGTCGGTGTTGCCGTAGTTGCGGTCGGTGGTGCTGTGCTCGGTATCGATGAGCAGGTGACGACGGGTCAGAGTGTAGACAGCCACATCTACAGCACCGGAAAAAGCCATTATACAACCAGCGATACCGAAGTAGGTTTTGCTAGGCGAGTCACCCCGTGCAGTGGCCATACGGCCCGCTGCGAGGGGCAAGGACAGAACCAGGTACACGAAGGGATAGATAACCATATAAACGACGACTCGGTTCAATCGGTGCAGACTGTCCTGCTGGCCACGGCGGAGCATGGTCGCTTGTTGCATACGACGTCGAAGATAGAAGAACATGATCGCATAGAGAACAATAGTGCCAAACTCGGAGAGGAAGATCCAGATATAGTGGCCCCAGAGGCGCTCATCTTCGTATTGAGGACTCAGCCAGCACTACATTTTTAGGTTAGTCAACTTCATCATCGCCACCATATCATGCACAGGACGGAAACAGACCCAGTTGGCTTCGGAAATGACAAAAACGTTGGATCCATAGAGGCCAACTGGAATGAATCCCAAAAGAATAATGAACATCCACAAACCAATCACACAGTATATGAAGATATTGAAGGGCAGCTGCCGACCACGCAAGACGACAAAGCCTGTGTGTAGAGCAATAGACAAGACAAACAGACCACTACCGGGATCGGCTGTTTGAATCCACCAGCCCTGCAAGTAGCAAGCCACTTCACCAAAGTGAACCCTGCCCTGGGACACCCAATATAGACTGATCGTAAAAGCGATAGCCTGTTGTAGATCGACCAGCAATAGATTGTAAATGAGAACGACATATTGATTCTGCGCAAGCGAGTTCTTGTAGTACCGCTGCCAGTAGATGAATCGATAAGTAAGGAATGACAGTAGACCCAGAGTGGAACATAATGAGCAGAGAGCAACGATGCCCATAGCAATAAAGAGCGACCGGTCGCTACCTCGGAGCGGACTCTCCTCGCGGAACTCCCAGCGGCGGGCGATAGAGTTCTCGCCGCCATCAGCGTACAGGAAACGCAAGACGTGGGTGAGTAGAACCATGATTCAGGGCTCCAGGAACTCTGGGAGCCGGGGGGGGGATCTTGAAAATCCTCTGCAGAAGGAGGGATCACGTTTGTATAAGAATGGGTATAAGAATGGGATTCCCGAGAGTACTGCTCTTGAATTAGGTTCAAGCGGGCTGCACTGCATCTGATGCTCCACTATGGGTGTTTTTCCTTGTAAGTACTAGAGCCAATCCTTGTTTTTTCTATACGTCCATCCTTTCAAAACCTATGGGGCACATCGGCGAACCGTGGATCGCCGCCGCTATAGCGTCTATATAGTTGCCGTCAGGAGATTGTGAATAGCAAGATCGTATACTGAATTGGAGAAGCCGAATTTAGGCTCTGAGATATGTTTGGCCAAGATAGAACGCTCGCGCCCAATGATCTCCACTCCCAAACGCAAAAGGGCATGGTGATGGTGTTCAACTGCCGAAACCGCGGCGTCGAGCTCTGGCCAGAAAAAGTGCAAATAAATTTGGCGGCATAGAATTCAAGCGCGCAATACACCATTCGCCTGCATCCCATAATGGAATTTGAATAGAGGGATGGCAGGGGCGTTGACAACCCTCGTCTCTCATTAGACTAAGTGTGTTCTACGTAATATTGGCTCACAAATGCGAGATCCACCAGCAACTAGGGAGAACCCAACAGGAGTTCACGTAATGTCTTTGTCCGCGGATGTTCGCGTACCTGGAGCTACCCCAAAACAATAGTCTGTTTTCCCCTCTGAAGTTCTAAGAAAAGTAGGGGTATTAAGGTAAAGTGTGTTGAAAGGCTGCATCATCGTTGTATTGAGAATATATATATAGCAATCATACTACCATATATATTTTCGAAACACCCTAGAGGAAGAAGATATTATATAGAAAGCATTAGGCTATAAGGAAAAATTCTCCATATAGGCAAGTATTGTTGTGACATCCAGTCATAGTTTTTTGCATTTATTTGTTGTTTCGGCTGCGCAGCTCGCTTGTGTGGCTCGCATGTGGAATACGGTAAGGTCGATGTATAGTGACAGTCCATATCGAATACCCAGTCCGAATACATGGGAGAAACCAGGTATTATACCGAGATCATCATGTGACTTCGAGTACCAGGCATACCATATAATACGTTTAGTCATCATTACCGCATAGATTGTTGAAACCTTATAACAATAGCAAATAGCAGGCCCCATTATGGAGTAATTAATTCCAGCAAGTATACCAGGATGAATGGTCACGTCGATGATGCCAGTGCCTTTGTAGTGGGACAATGGGGCAATTTAGTGAGGGAGGATGGCACGTGAAGAGGGCTAGCGTAGTGCATTTTATTGAGGTCGTTTCATGTGTGCGAACCAGGGTGCTCAGACGAGGATTAGTAAGCAGATCAGACTGCTCAGGGGCGTGCTCAGTTCCGCTCAGTGAGCAAAAAGCGGCAAGGTCTGAGCACGATCGCGGAAAGGGAAGGCCAGGAAATGGCAGAGGAAATGCGGTATATATGTTGTAGGTCGATTTGAGGTTAGTACTTCCGGGCTACAAGATAGGCACTGCAGGACGTCAGCATAGACTAGTTGGAAGATCAGCAATGGCATCCTTAACCCCAGGCCTCGGCTGAGACATAGCTTCAACATACTACATCCTCCCGCTCCGACCATGGACATTCTCATCCATTATTACGATATATGCTTTGCATATGTAATTCGAATATTCATGCGTATTGCCACGAATATATCGGCTAGTCCAGATGAAATCCGCCATATCAAATCCCGGGATGCCGGCCGAACCATCAAGGTTCATATGTATCAGCCTTCCGGCTCGGGCCCATCACCTGTCCTTCTCAACTTTCATGGGAGTGGCTTCGTATTACCCCTTCATGGCGGTGACGATGAGTTTTGCCGACAAGTCAGCCAGGAAACCAAACACACTGTCTTGGACGTCCCCTATCGTCTAGCACCAGAACACCCGTTTCCTGCCGCCCTGAACGATGTGGAAGACGCCATCAAATATGTGTTCACGCGTCCAGATGAATTCGATCTGACCCGTGTATCTCTATCTGGATTTAGTGCTGGGGGCAATCTCGCGCTGGCAGCTGCGTCAAGCCTCTTCCCTCCCGATACGTTCCGCTCCCTGCTCGCAATCTATCCTGTGACCGACCTAAGCTCTGGCCCTGCTTCGAAGACTGCCCCAGCCCGTGGTGACTTTGCAATTCCTCTTCCAGTCATGCGCCTCTTTGACCGCTGCTATGTACCCTCATCGTTTGACAAGCGGGATCCGCGCATTTCGCCGCTATACGCCCAGGCGGATCGATTCCCCCGACGTGTTCTCATGATCACCGCAGATTGCGATACTCTCGCGTTCGAGGCTGAGGAACTGGCCCAGAAGATCGAGAAATTGCAAGGCTGGCACGTGGTCAGTGAGCGCATGCCGGGATGTAGCCATGGATGGGATAAGAGGACGAGGGTGGGAACTCCGCAATACGAAGCTAAGAAGCGGGCTTATAAACTGGCATTTGACATGCTGAACGAGCAGAGCTCATGACTATTGAGCTAGCTGCTCTACATGGGCTGATCTATGGCCTGACGCGTACTTTCAATGGGGCCGAGGCTATTCCGGTAGCCCTAAGCCCTACATTCCTAATATGGCCAGAATCGAGGGGTTTGAGGCTTGATTCAGGGATTTCCAGGGATTTCCAGGGATCAAGTGCATAGAGTTAGAAATGCAGGTTGGCGCAAGGCTATCTGAACAAATGCCGGGGTGTTTAACTAGAATAGTTTATATTTCTCCGATCTACCCTCTCTAACTACTTCGTAATGCAACTAGAATATAACCCATTATACTCCATAGTATTGTTCATGCGTACAATATCTTCATATCTAAAACTAGCCCGTTTCAAAATTGCCCCATTGTCCCGTAGGAGTAACCAGGGATTGCATCAGGGCCACCCGTGGGTCAAATTGATTTATTTTTTTTTTACAAATTTCCTAAAACGACAAAACATGAGGAAACAAGAAAACGGCCGAACAATGCCGTAACCGTCAAGTCTTTGTTTTCCCCTTTCTACTTTCTCCCCTTAGCTTGGGCCCTCTTACCTCCGCCTCTCTTATTCTTCTAATTACTGTCCTTACAACCCCTCAAAATTCCCATGCCGTCATAGAATGCGTCCATGTGGACTATTATTCTTAGCTCTATCTTGAATTTCATGTGCGCCCGCTGGTTAGGCGCCACATACCTTCTGTAACTGTACATAGTACATATGGAGTCGACCACCGGGCCCATCTTCGATGAGGCCCAATATCGTACCGATGTCCTCCACCATCCCTCACCGGAATCCGAAGCAGCGCAGGCGCAACGTCTAGCCGAAGAGGCTCAACAGCTGGGTCTGAAAGTGCCAGAGATCGAAGCATCAGCGCCATTGGCTGCGACGATCGCCTTAGGAATGGTCGATCCCTCCTCGCCAGCCCTGTCTTCTGGATCGTTCACCGATCGGAATTCCGTGTGCGGCTCCGTCACTCCGTCCCACGAGCCGGCCTCCCCCGTCCCATCCGTGCTTGATCAAATCGTTTCGTCACTGTCGGATGTCGCACTTGCATCGGATCACATTAAGGCTGGCAGTACGCGATCGTTGGCTTCGCTGTCTACGCGCCCAACCTCGTTTTGCTCCAGTGAGGGGAGGACAGGCCTTATTGGACACGGATATAGTGATACATTCGAGACCAAGTCGCACCGGCATTCAATTTTTAGCGTCGAATCTGCCGATAAAAAGGAGAGGCGACGGAGCAGCTTGAAGTCTGCCATTGGAAGAATTCAATTCCGCAAGAAACGCACGTCCTCGGCCATTATTTTGCCATCGGAAGGGCGCATGACTGTATCCACGAGCGATGAAGGCGTTGAACATGTTTTCTTCGAACCGAATCCGCAACCTAATGATGTCGCCCATGGTGTTTCACCCCATGCGAGCAATGAGGCATCGGTTCCCAGGTTGGAAATTCCTCTTTTCAGCAAAGAGGAGTTACAAAGAAGTCTGGACGATCCGGAGCTACGTGAGATGCACGAGCGACACCAGATGGAAAGGGATCGGCATCTTGCTTTCCAGGACGCCGCTCTAAGTACCCTCCGGCGTCGGCATCAGACCGCTATCTCAGAGAAGCAGTCTGACAACCAGCGCCAGGAGGATGAGAAGCGCGAGAAGGTTCGCTTTACAAAATTCGGTTCTTATTTGTTTTCCAAGCTAACGAGCGTTTGTACAGAACATTCACGCTATAACCCAAATTGAAGAGCGACAGCTAGCAGTAGAAATCGAACAGCAACGTGAGTTCGATCGAGCGAAAATGAACTCGCGCACTCGCATCAAGCATATGGAGGGGTATCTCCGGAATACCAGCCCACCGCCGTCTCCGGCCGGAATATCGACCAGAGCCGAACGACCCAAACACTCCTCCGAATCATTCTTGGAATACGACTCAACCCCACCAGCCCGTGTACTCACTCGCCAACACATGGAGCAGCTAGAACAACAATACCATTCCCACAAAAGTATGGACCAGCTCCACGACGCCCGCATAAAAGTCCTCCGTGACCGCCAAGAACTTAAGCTGCAGGAAGCCACGGGGCGTATGGAAAAGGAACTGGATGAATTGTGTAATCGACACACCCAGGACATTGCTACCCTGCAAGCCGAACACCAACGAGAGGAAATCTCTCTCATGCAAGCGTTGGGAACGAAAAAGACGACTTTGCGGCACCGCTGGTATTTGGAAGAGGCTGTCCTACGTCGACATCTCGAAGTGCGACATGGCCAATCATATGGTCCTTTGCCCCTTGTCGCCTTCACCCCCAATAGCCCCCATACTCCCAATGCTGTTGTGGAACACTCACCACTCAAAACTTCAACACCGGATACAATTCACCCCAGCCAGGATTATCTTCCTCTCTAATTGGAGACGATGACACGACATCTACTTAATATACCCCTCTAATCACCCTTCCTTCTGTCCCTGTTATGCCCTTTACCCTTCTTGTAATAATTTTGAATGCTTTTGGATCGACTGTCGCCCTACACATACACGCAATGCGGCGGCTTTTTTTGTCTCATGATTGCATGGCATTTGGTGCAGACCATTGGATAGACATACCAACCCTGTTTATAATTTAGCCGCAATGAAAATTCAAATTCACGTTGATTCGAACACTTCAAATTTCACATCAGGGTATCTCTCGCTGAAAAACAAAAACAAACACAGCACCTCATACTTCAGGCGTGCCAGGCGTGCCGGGTGATGCAGACAATACATCCACCCTCAACCTATCCAAAACTGTCTCAACTCTCCCCCCACCCGCAGTCATCGCATCCTCAACCTTCTTATCCCTCCCCTCATCACCAATAACAACAGCCCGCTCCACAACCCCAGCATTAGACAACTTAAACCGCCCAACCCGACCATCAGCCCACTCAACCCGCACATACCGCGCCTCAACCGCAACAGCAGCCAAAGACACAATCCCCGTATCTCGATCCGGCGAAACATCAAACGGCAACGACTTCCCACCTTCACCCACAAGACCCAATTTCTCGCGCAGGAAGTCAATCGCATCAACACGCATATGCCACGCAACAAGCTCCCTCCGGAGTTCACGCACAAATCCCCGCAAATCTTGTTTCCGAGTAGAACTGCCACTTTTCTTCCATGGCTTCGCGGGTTCAGCGTCCTCATCCTCGCCAGATGATCCTCCCCCTTCCCCATTCCCGTCTCCATTGTCGCGCGATACTCCAGGACGCGGTAGGTAAACACTCTCTAGCTTCGCTATCGATATAAACCCGGGTACTGTGTGTCGATGGACTTTGAACATCTTCGTAGAACCCGAACCGGGACCCGCGCGACTGCGCTCATGTTGGAGGAGGATGTAGTATGGTTTCGTGAAGCGGCCGTTGCGGGCGCATACGTCGATGCGCACGCCGAGGAGGGGCGCGGCGCTGGCTGTTGGGGATGGGTCTTTGAATGGGAAGGCTGTTGCGCCGAAGGCGATGCGGTGGTGGTTTGAGGATGTGTGTGCGCCAGCGGCATGGACGAGGGGGGATATTGTTGCGAGGGGGTCGGTTTGGTTCGTTGTGGTGGGGGGTCGGGGTTGTTTGCGGAGGAGTTTTTGGATTGGATTGGTTGTTAGGAGGCTGGATGTGAGGATGCGCTTGCGTTTCTGGAGGGTTTGGACTTGGTTTGGGTTAGCTTTGGAATTTGGGATTTGTATTAGGGGTTTTCGGTTGGGATGCTTACTTTCTGCGCGGATTGAGGTGATCTCTGTGTCTAGTTCGACTTCTTCTGGGTCTGGTGATGTGGGGGCGCGAGATGTGGTTGTTGTCATTTTGGGATGTTGGTTTGTAGATCCTGATACAATGCTGAAGGCGGGTATGGGTATTTCTCAGTGCTATATTGTTATTGAAAGTAAGGTATGTTGTAGTTGCACGATGGAAGATTGGGGATGTTGGAGTTGTTTATTTGCGACACGTGATCACGTCAACATCTGACGCGATTATGCAGAAGCTTGGGCTCAATGGGCTGGGATTATTAGATTATTTTATTACACAAGATCTGAACAGATCAAGAGGGGTCTAAGCCTTAACTGTGCTTAGATGGGGGAGGCTTAGTTTATATAGATCTGATACGATATATGCTTGACTCCTATAAAAAGTAGAGTCCCACTGTGTTGATGTGGTGACCTCATAGTGTTAAGTGTTATATGTGTAACAAGAGTGAGAATACATATCAAAACAATCAGATTCATATTCAGATCAACATCCATGATTATGTCTATGTTCATTCCATGTTCGACTATTTTCCACCTGAAGAAGCCTAAAATGGACCCTGCCCCGGCTCCCCGGATCTGCACAGCCAAGAGGCCAGCTTGCCTCATGTTCTTTTTGTCATCCTCTGGTTCGAAGATCCCCCCACCAAACATCTATTGAGGTTTCTTTCTTTTCAAATCCCTCATTCACTCCTTTATTCTCAGTGGAATTAAACATACAGGACACTCAGGGTATCTAAACCTGCAGACCCCTTCAAAGTCGAACCTTCAACCCATCCCTTTCACTATTCAATATCATAATAACCAACTTCAGTCCTCGACACAATCAGGACGAAGTTGACGAAGGCGATATCTCCCTACGATACCAGAGCATTCAATGACACGCAAGAACGCGACCCTCTCGAAGCGCCGCTCCAAAGCGAACCTGACAGTTTCTACCGGGTCCAACGGACGTGCGAATGGAAAGATGAATAACAACATCGAAATGCGCAGGAGGGACACACCCTCCACGGAGACCTCAGCCGAAAGAACAGCCCAACTTATGTCACGATCTTCATTTTCCCTCGACAACGAACCCGCCGTGCCTCAAACCCCGATCCAGACGAATACAACTTTCCACAACCTACCACGCAGTGATCGCCGCAACTTCCTGCTGCTGGTTTTGTTATACTTCCTCCAAGGAATTCCCATGGGCTTAGCCACCGGCTCCGTCCCCTTCCTGCTTAAGCCGTACCTCTCCTACGGCCAGATAGGAATCTTCTCGCTGGCCTCATACCCATACTCGCTCAAATTGTTTTGGAGTCCTATTGTCGATGCTGTGTGGAGTACGCGCTTTGGTCGGCGCAAGAGCTGGATTACCCCCGTGCAGGTGATTGCCGGATTAGCTATGATCTATATGGGTGGCCATATCGAGGATATGATGATACAAGCCGGCGCTAACGGCGGCGCAGGAGTCTGGAAATTCACATACTGGTGGTTTATGTTGGTGCTTTTTTGTGCCACCCAGGATATTGCTGTGGATGGATGGGCTATCACTTTGATGTCCCCGCCTAACATCTCCTACGCCTCGACCGCCCAAACGGTCGGATTGACAGCCGGCCACTTCCTGTCCTACACTGTCTTCTTGGCTTTCAACTCGAAGGACTTTGCGAACAGATGGTTCCGAACCATCCCTGGAGAAGGCGGTTTGCTGTCCCTCGGTACTTATCTTAACTTCTGGGGCTGGGCTTATCTGATCGTGACCTGTGGCCTGGCCTTCCTCAAGAAGGAAGAACGCACTAAGGAACGTGACAGCATTATGGATGTGTATAAAAGCATGTGGAGCGTTCTGAAGTTGAAGAACATCCAGACTATCATTCTGATTCACCTGATTGCCAAGATCGGCTTCCAGGCCAATGACGGAGTCACTAGTCTCAAGCTCCTGGACAAGGGCTTTGGCCAAGACAACATGGCCTTGGTGGTGTTGATTGACTTCCCCTTTGAAATCATGCTTGGCTACTATGCCGGCCAGTGGTCAACCAACTACGGAGCAATGCGCCTCTGGGGCTGGGCCTTTATCGGACGACTGGCAGCCGCCGTGCTAGCCCAATTCACCGTCATGATCTACCCCACTGCCTCGGAAATGCCAATGTGGTATATGCTCACCGTAATTGGCGAGCATGTCCTCTCAACCTTCATGAACACAGTCATGTTCGTCGCCATCTCGGCCTTCCACGCCCGCATTGCCGACCCAGCCATTGGCGGAACTTACATGACTCTCCTTGCAACGTAAGTCCTACTCCTTCCCTACCCCCTCACAAACCATGCACATGATAGCTAACATCTCACCTCCAGCGTCAGCAACCTGGGTGGAACATTCCCCCGCATCTTCGTCCTCAAACTCGTCGACATGTTCACTCAAGCAACATGTCTTCCTCCAGCCATCGCCCCACCCGCCGACTCCCTCAAGGGCGCCCTTGTTACAACGGCATTCTCCTGTGCCCTCGAGCCAGAGAAGAACCGCTGCATCAACGGCGGCGGTACCTGCCACGTCGACCGTGACGGGTACTATATGACCAACGTCCTCTGTGTGCTCATCGGCACGCTCACATTCATTATGTTTATTAAGCCCGCTGCGCAGAAGCTCCAGGACTTGCCTCTCCGGGCTTGGCGGTTGTCATCTAGCCCCCAACGGGGTTGATACAGTTCGTCTACTGTGGGTTTTGGTGTGTCGTGACGGCCTATAATGTCTTTGTATACCCTCTGGGATATTTTATAGATTGAATAAATAAATAATTTAGATAAGCTAGCATTCTTTCTCGCATCCTGAGTCTTGGTTGAACGAGGTCACTCGCAGACACAGGTGTAAATCACAAAACATCAAATAACCTTCCAGGTCGCCCAACACAGATCAAACCCATGTGCCCTTGTAGTGCCTCGAATATCTTCGGTATTGAAGGAACAGAATCTCGATCCAACAACCACGACTTGCTACTTGGTAATCGCGCGGCCGTTAACCCTGGTGCCATTGTATCGCGTCAACCTAGTACTGGCAGTTTGGTCACAATATATATCCAGGTTGTTGATGCCAGCCCGACAAATACTTCCCACAAACGCCATGTTCCTGATCCTTCTCTTCCCAGCAGAACGTTGTATACCCGCTGGTATTCATCCGAGCGTGCTCCATGGGAGATTGCTACTACCAACGTGCTGTGTGAGCGGAATCCTTCTACCAACAATAATCCTGCATTCATCCGCAAGGTCATGGAGGCGAACCCGATCGTGAAGGCTGCTGTTTAAGATGTCTTCAAGTGTTAACTCAATAAGACAGCGATGGAATGATGTTGGAACATCTATGATCTTCGATATTAGCCATTTATTTTCCATGAGCACAGTGTCTGAGCACAATATGTCTACCACATTCCCGAGCTATCCTGACTAGGTCGAGGAATCAGAGCAGGTCTGCAGAATGTAATTGCACTACCACGCTGGAAAATAAGCCCGGGTTGATATACTATGGTGTCATAGGCCAATTCCGCCCCTGGGGTGGGTAGAGTCTACATATGCTTTTCGTTTTTCTGCGAGTATTAATAGGTATAATGTATGAGGCATTATTGTATGGCTTACCGAGAAAAGGCTCCGTAGGTTATGGATAGTACATGTCAGAGAGCGAAGCCTGTTTTTGCCTCTAAATGTGAAGGTTTTCGCAGGGTTTCTGTACTTTCTTCGCGAGACAACCAACCCTGTACCCAGTGACCATTAAAATAACTCACCTTCTATTCCCGCCACAATCAGGACCGGACGAGCTGCACCGCAGCATATCTGATGAAATCCTTCAAGAAATCAGGGGGTCGAGAATATTGTATCCAATGATAGCCCAAGAACCTGACACTTTTTCCCCGATGCCAAGAAAAATGTAACCGAAACCCCTCTAGCCAGGTTCTTTCAGCTGCTCTTTAACTGCAACTAAAAGGAGTTGTTCTCGAGCCTATCGAGTCTCGACTGGCTGTTGATGGATATGATTGGACACACTAACTCCGCTTCTGCAGGTGCAGTTGTGGACTAAAATAGTCTGACTGGGATGGGCGTGGTGTATAAAAAGAAGCAATTTTGCACTTCCGGAAGTTTCAGACAAAAATTTCATTTCAGTTTATTTCTGATATTAATCCTGATTTTCACATTCGTTTCTACCAACTATAGCAATATGAAATTCCTCGCCGCATGTTTGACGCTCATTAGCGTCTCGCCCTGGACAGTGAACGCACTACCCAGAGCTGAAGAGCTCACAGTCCTTGCCTACAGAGCCGTATGTGAAACAACCCCGAAGTCATAGTCAAACCCGCTAATGTTTTATAGTGGGACTTCCGTTTCCTCAGCGAGGCACCACCGGTGTGCAACAGCTCCGTGAACAATATCGAATACTCCATTCTCCACTACTCTGGTGCACAACGGCGTGACTGTCAGGTATTAAATCTTGCGGAATTCAACTCGACAAACGTCAAGAGTATCTCGTGGAAGAGCCCGTCGGACGTGAACCGATATGATCTTTGCATGTTCAGCTCGCCTGACTGTTCCGGTGGGGAAGCTGCCTTGCTGAGCAGCATTACCAATGGATGGGATGTGTGCTATTTATACAATGGGTTCGAGTCGTGGACTATTATTCCGAATGGGGAGGCATGTGTTCCAGATGCGGGTGCTAGTGATGAAGGCGGGAAGGAATAGATGGGTTTGATCTGGCAATTGTGAAAAGTCGATATTAGGTGTTACATATGGGTGTATCAAACAAATGTTTATATGGTTGGAAATGGTGGAGTACAGAAATGAATGCCATCTTCCCAAGTTAAATATGTGGATTATTGCACGTGCTCATTGAAAGGGCACCGAAGGAATTTCGTACGTCAAGAATTGTCAAGCATATGTATGTTTGATATCGAAGAGTGGAGTATAATAGTGGAGAGTAAAGGCCCTTGACTGGCCGCTGAAAGATCGCTAGAGCTTCTAAGGGCTGATAGATTACACTGAGAGCCGAAACATTTGATTCTATCAGGCCTAGAGTATGCCCGCAGCGTGGCTCGATTATCCGGAGTGGAAGGCGAATGGTATGAAAAGAGATCCAAATAGCTCAAAAGAAGCGCAAGACAAGTCGCTGTTTGACTGCATCATTCCTCGACATCCCGCTGCAACTCTCGAACAGCCGAATCAAGAACGAACCTAGCATACCCACGATGCAACCTCAAAGTCCAAGCTGGAATGATTTTCTGTTTTTCCAACTCTCCCTCTGAATCCACAAGCTCGTAATCATGCGCAGTTGAGAACCGCACCTCAACAAACATCCCCTGTCCATTCACCTGGAACGGCTCAGAAACGCTCATCTCATGTCGCAGAGACGACATCAAGCGCCAGGGATATCCCCACCTTGCAATATTCTCAAAGAACTCGCGGGGTTCGTCCGGCAATTTCAACGAGACAAGCAGTCCATTGCTATCTGCGTCAGCGGCAGGGAGCCGCTGCACTTGGAACATACCATTCAGCAGAACGCGCGGTGCACCGGTGGTTTTATCTGGTGAGAATCCGCCCTCTGAGTTGCCTGTATCGCACGGTTTGAAGCGGAAATTGGTGAGCAGTCCGAGGAGAGAACCCTCAGTTCGTAGGATTTTGGTTCCGAGGACAGACCTAGCCCATGCATACTCGAGCTCTGCTCTTGTTGATATCTTTGGGTTTGGGACCCGTGCTTCAAGGGCTTGTAGGGGTATTTGTGCTGCATAGATGTCGGTATATGCGCAGCGCTGAGTGTCTGGGCTCAGTGGCTTGCGGAGGGCTCTACTACCCGCTACGAGAGGAAGTGCTGGGTACTTTTCTTCCAGATGGCTAAGTCCACGATGGATGCTGTAGCCAGCTATGCCGGTGGCGGCGGTGGTGTAGCCTAAAAGGCGGAGGGAGCGTCTGGGCATAGCAGTGAGTGTAGTGTTTAGGTTGATTAGAGAGCTCCACGTAGATTTGAAATAAAAAACGCGGTTTGAGGTTACTAACCACTTTGGGCACATCATCTGATGCGCTCGGGGGCCAAAGGAAATGTTGCCCCAACATAGCATTGGTAATTACATACTGTCACTTGCATCTCAATATGTCGAATGCCATAATTAAACTCAACAAGGTAGTTAGTACATAATAATACGAATTCAAAAGAATATAACCGTACTATCGATGTGACATAGTACATAGACACATGTTTCTAACAGAAAACTAGTGTCCGAACAATGTATGGTATGAATGGCCGATGTTGAGAACTCTCGCTAAAATGACAAAAATCCGCCATATCATCAATCTATGCGGACATTGATCAGTAACTGTATTATGCACTTTTGTATGGTATACTTGGTACTAAGTGTTATATGATTTTCTGGGTAGAATACCCTATCTCCACTATATACTCGACTTAGTATTCGATATACCTCCCAGTTCTTAAAGCCTATATTACCCTAGCTTTAAGAACTACTAATTTCTTGATTTCTATTCTCTTTTTTAAATAGCCTCTATTTCGTACATTAGATAACTAATCTCCCTTAACTATACTAACCAGCCCTCTAAATAGATACTATTTCTACGTTGGGGGCGCTTTGATAAGGCTATCTACCAGTATAGCCGTAGTTAGAACCAAGTCTATATTGACTCGACCCTCGCTAGCCTCTTACTTTATTTAGGATTGATGATATCTATATATTAGAGTTTTATATATATCATCGCCCCCTTCTTCGTTACTAAATCGACAGTCTGCTAGTGATCGTATATAATAGATAATGGATGATCTAGTTAGAAACCTCCTCGTCGCTAATATTATGTAGTTTTGCCTACTTCTATTAGAGTAGGAAGCTCTACCTTAGTAGTTAAGTATAGTCTTCTATTTTGTCGCTTCCTAGTTAATCGGACCGCTAACGAGCTAGATAATAATTCGGTAACTACTATAACTAATTAGTTAGTTACCCAACAAGTGGAACCTCGATTATATAACATAAATTACAGAACATAAACGAATACTCCATCCTCCGGTATGCCAGTCTTCATGCGCCGACAGCATTATCCCTTGTTTTACTTCAATTGATTGCTCTCTTCGACTATTCGAAATTCCGTATCAACCGTAATGTGACGATCCTGAGCATTATCCCTCCTGGTTCCGCTCATCTCGACTTGTACGTCATGTGTAGTCAACAAGGTCTCGTCCCAGTCAAGTGGCCTTTGTCTACCAATATATATTCTTTTGCTCGCTGTGTCCTGGTTGCGTAAAGCCTCAGAATACCTCCTCAAACTATTGCCAGAAATGCGGGCCACAATTGAGCGGAGCAGTGGATATAGTGTTGGGAGGCAGGCGCATAAGATGCCGATGGAGGGCTCAATGCTGGACCAGAGGTAGAAGTTGCCTATGACCCAGGTATAATCGTAGGGGGTTTTGAGGAAGGTAATGTAATAAATCCGGATAAAGCTTGCAATGCAGACACTGGGATATATGAGCATGAGTCAAATACACTTGGTCTAGGGGTAACACACATTCCTCCAACCAAAAAAATGCCGGATAGTAAGATTTTCTGTGGTCTTCGCATTTGTAGATTCCATAAAATAGGGATTGGAACCACTAGGATGAGCACATCTGTGGCCATATTCACCGTAGCTTGGGTGACCAAGAATGGGTAGATCTTAAACACACATCTTCCTCCACTGGGTTCTGCAAACTGTGTCCAGTAGTACGAAACTGGTCTACAGTAAGATAGAAAGGCGACCGACGAAGAGAAAAAATATCCCACTGATAGGAATATGCAGAACCAGATTGCATATGTCATACCGAAGATACGGCGGTAGAAGAGAAGGATGGATAATTTAACGAGTGGAGTGGTAAGCACGTAGAATAGGATGAAGATGAAGAGAATGCGCATCATTTCCACAACTTCATTAGGAGGGATACTCCACACATGCTTGCCGAGACCATTATATGCATTCGCTATCAACAAGTTAGAATTGAGTTCCCTTTACGCCGTTTAAGGATATGTACATACCACGCACAAGCAAAACGAGACCTGCAGTTGCGGGCAGCTGTATATATTTGTTAGAAACACGAGTCATTGTGGACAGATTTCTCTGTTTTCTTTTTTTTTCTTTTTTCATTTTTTTCATTTTTAGTGACAACATACCAAGGCCGCCGCGATCACCCAATCATCTGCACCTATTTTCACAGTTTGCACTCGAAATCTTGTATAAAATCGAAGCCCAACAGTTATCACTGCAAGGGAATAGGTTGCGATCACAGGAGCATAGTTCAGTTTACCGTGATCAGCATTTAGGTTCGTCCCAGCTGGAGGCTCCCCAAGTGGGCTAAGCGACATAGAGAATGAAAAAGAAGCTCACGATGCGAATAAGCCGAGTGCTGGATGAGCTACTTTTCAACCTTTAAATATAATCCCAAATAAGGACTTTCAAACTGTTACACGTTAAATCTTTTCAACGATTTCAAATGCAAGTCTTAAAATGCAAGACCAAAAAAACGGCCCTAAGACCAACCGGCCCCAATTCCCGTCCCCGACAGACCTATTAAATGATATCAATCTATGACGTGGACTTTAATCTTCACTAAGAACGGTTTGGATATAAATCACACGCTGATCACCTTTATAATTCCTATATTAAGGTTAAAGCTATGGAGACAACACCTAAGTTCGGAGAAACTCGTTCAGCCCTTAATTTTCCGTCTTCCTACGGTGGGTAGTGGGATAAGAAACAGATAAGGGGGGGGGGGAGGCAAAAACTCCACTGTTGATTAAATTAAACACACTAAAATGATCTATTCTCTGGATCTGCATTTCTTTTATCACGCTGGTTTTTACATAACCCGTACGTTGGTAATGCTCTCTTTAGTGGGTATGAAGGCAGCCTTGGCCTCCTCAGTGTTGCAGTTGTAAGGGTCTTTATCCATTACAATAGACTTCTGTTAACTAGGAAGAAAGTAGAAATATAAAAGGAAAGAATCCGGAATAAACAGATATAAGCGAAGGATAACTTATCTTTAGTTCCTAATACCAAAAGGGAACTGAAACGAGTACCATGATGTCTTATTTGACTATTAGATATACATTGAGAAGGGAATTTTGTGAGAATGAGAGACTTAATGAGCGAGATAGACATAGACACTTATTTATTTAACCTCGAGATGTTGCTGTAGAACGAGACCGTGGGCTCACATGACCTCCATTAAGGGGAATAGGTAGATGTGGTCCTAAGGTACTAGGGTGTAATTAATTTTTGACTGCGATGGATCGGAAGTCACTTCACCGGAAATTGTCTTAAAATTTAATGTCAACGGTTACCCGTGAAGGCGCTTTCGGACATAGATCAGGAGAATTCCCGTAGAAGCCCTAGCTTTTTGCAACCACTAAAAACCGGAAATTTTTCGGAAGCAATATATGATTTGGATCCCGGGTTTAGGATACAGTACTACGGTAAATCCTTCAATAGTTAGTGTTAACCCTAATAAGGAAGAAGATCGACGGCATTACTTTGCTAAGCGGCGGAAGATTGCCATCAAAGTGTGGGATCTTGATTGACTCGGGAGCTATATGTTTTATCAATGCCACAAAAAGACCCTCAAGGGATATATGATGTTGTGGAAGATCAACAGAATCCTAGTGCATACCTTGGTTGATTTCCTCTTTTGGCTATTGATTTGCTCACTAGAGCACAATATGGAGGGAAATAGCATTATAGAGCCTTATGACCGCTCTTGAAGCTAAAGGATCCTAGACATGCACATCTTCCCCTCATACAGCAATGGACCTCAGCCCAAGAGCTCCGCTACCATAGCCACCCTCCTGAAGCTGAAGGATCGTGAAAATGCACATCGTGCCTTCAAACAGCAATGGACCTCGATCCAAGAGCTCCACTATCATAGCCACGGGGCCTCCCACTACAAAATACTAGTATCATGGCAAATGTCTAAGTTGAGAACTTTGTGAGAATCGAAGCCCGTATGATACGAATGGAATACACAACATTTTGCTATTTCAGTTTCAGCAGAACCTTTCCTCTTGTATTAGTAATGCGTTTTACCATTAGTTACTACGGGCCTACCCTTGGCCACAGCTGCCAATGGAGCACCACTTGTCGAGAAGACTCTCAAAAGTACCAAATGGACCCTGGAGCATATTCTCCAGGCAGGTGAAGTCATCCTATCTGGCAACAGCGACGCCCGTAATAAGTACCCGCACTCAAATCCAAAGTCACTGAAAGGCGTTAATGTGTGGCCTTTTTTTTCTTTGGTGGAAGTTGTTCGTGAGAGCGTCTACCACAAGCTTCTAGCCGCTGAAGGCACTCCCTCGAGATACCAGAAATTGACAACATGTTCATTCCGTCTGTCAACTGCAGGCACTCTGAGATCGATTCGCGCGCTGAATTTGACTTCACCACTGTGCTCATTATGGATAACACGCAGACCTTCCTTGACTGGGATGTCTAAATATCCCCTGTTGTGATTGGCTCTGGAGGCGCGATGGTTGTCTCTATCGCCTCTAGATAGACTATTACAAACAGTGTCAGCGTTAGTGTTGGCCTTGACCTGAAGTTTATCAAAGGCAAACTGGGTGGTTCCACGGGTATCAACTCCGCCCGAACATGGACAACACAAACCGTTGTCACTGTCAAGGGAACCGTTGTGAACGGGTTTCTGGTGTCATGATCACGAGGTCTATCAAGACACGCAAGACTGGTCGCTCTATGAGAGAGAGGCTGTGTTGGCTCGTAGACGGATTATATTTGAGTGTATAAATTATTTTATTATAATATTTAACAGATATTATATAGTCTATAATTAGCCCTAATATTAGCTAAATATATGAAAGTAGCGGTAGATTCATCACTTTCTTTATATTACAAAGCCCTTTAATATAACTATAACTAGATTATTAGACTTTTAAAGACCAAGGATATTATAACTTATTTAATATTTAATATATATGATATTTTAAACATATCTATGTACTTTTAACTTATAAGAGAGTCTTATAACAACAAGCTATATTATATACTTCAAAAGTATTTGTCGAATACCAAATCCAAATAAATGATAGAAAGCAGGTATTATACCGGAAATATCGTTTGATATTGGGTACCAGGCATACCATACAAAAGTTCACGAGTGTATATTATAGTCATCGAGGTCTGCATAGATTGTCATTTTAATTAGTTAGAATGGTCAATATTAGTCATTTGTACTATATATTATTCTTATACTAGCTTTCTATTAGTTGTAAGCCCGGAATAGTTCTATTGAACCCTCGCTATCGTCGAAATTGAGGCTAAAGTGATGCTATATCGTTAACTACCCTCACCGAAGCAACCCCCAAACCGACCCCTAAATTGAAATCAAGAATCGGAGTTCTATCTATAAAGGATAACTAATGTAGCCGAATACCTCTCTATAGGTATATCCTCTCGCGTTATACTAAAGGATATAATAATATAAGATATATATCGTTAGCTCCCTGCCTCATATTTGGAAATACATTCCGCTTAAGTTTTTTTAGTAACCTTGATTTCCCGATTGTGTATTTCAAAGTAGGAATAAATAAAAAAGAATTTAGTGTTCATACCAACGTCCTTAGGGAATGTCTTGCATGCTTTTGCTCCGCACTTAATCTTCGTGATTGTGTCATTGGCTTTTGTGATGACAGAGGACATTTTTGGCCACAAACTTCAGTATATTTATATTGGAGACTATCATATTCCAAGCTCAGTGGATGAGTCAGCCCATATGGCTTGTGAACATGAAACCCATATCGCATCCGAAAGGCTTCACTACTTAAGGATGATTATTTTCGGACCCGCGCGAATACTTAGCAGCTTTTTGGATAATCTCCCAGAGAAACTTCCGTAAACCCCTATCCTGCTACTTTGCGGGGAAATAGGAAATATTTGCTAAAATGTTGATGTATTACTTACATATGAAGGACTGTATATATTCGGGAAAGAACACGGTATGGTTATACTTAAACGTTTGAGTTCATGGAAGCTAGTTTATGTTCTTAAGTATATGGACTTGGACCTATATCAAACCGATGGTATCGTTAAGCTTTTACTCTTGTTAAGTGAACTTAGGGAAAACGTCGATGGTCTATATATATTGATAGTTTATTATGCCACGTCTCGTTAGAGATTCCTTATACGATATCCCGCTTCGCCTCTTTAATATAGAGGCAGCCTGAATTAATCCACTGTATCTTTAAAGAGATCTATGAGTCTCTATAAATTCTTTTTACGGGACGAACATTCGTTTTCTTATTCCGAGATATAAGAATATCTTATACATCATTTGTTTATAGCTATGCGAGTATTCAGCTTCCTGGCATGATTGCCTGTGGTCCTTGCAAACAGTAAATACCTAAATCTTGCCTCTTTAGCTTTATCGTATAAGCTGGAAGGCCTTAACCGAGATATCTATAATAACCACCTGATTTGCTGATCGCTAAGATATGCACTTGCCCAACGAGGCGGCCATATTCCTAAATACACGTAGCTAGATATACATACACGGAATATATATGCAATGACTCGCGTACTTTAAACCTACGGAATCGAGAACACGTTGCAAGTCTTCCCTGCTCTTACACACATAAAACAGCATCACTTCTCTTGCGCCTTGAAGTATAAGGCTTACTCCCGACAAAATGGACGATATAGTTGGGAGCATAGGAATACAACAGTGCTAAAACAATAGTGCGGCCAGATATACTCAGCCAAGAACAAATAAGAAAAACAGATAATGACAGGCCTGGCGATCCTAGACTAACCGAACAATTATAATGATTCTGGGAAATCCTACATCTTACGAAAGACCACGTTTTCCCGTTGCCCCTAGACTAACCGCAATCATAAGCCCGATAGGTGCGTCACCGCGCCAGCGTTACCAATACGTAGGCGCTAAGACGGCGCGTAGCTGAGGCTTGACGGCTTGAGGCTCCTCCACGTGGTATTAATAGTATTCGGCTGCTGCACGTGAGACACTAGATGTCTTGGACCTTTTTATAAGGGTATTTCTCTCCCCTCTTACAGCAACAATCCTGCCTCCTTCATAAGCACAACCCCTCCTATCTATTAATATATCCCACCACATATACCCCTGAGATCAAGTCTGTCGTAAAAAGCATTACTTCTTACAACATGCCGGTCACCCTCTCTCCGGAGGAAACTTACCTTAATTAGTGGGAGATGATCACACAGGACCCAGTCAAGCGAGTCGCGTTTGAAAGAAAGTGCATTGAAGATAAGCGCAGCGATGAGAAAGGAGTCATTCTATTACAAGACAATCCTAGCAGCAGAGGCCACTGTCGTTTCTGGGAGTGCGTTCCTACCAAGTTAAATAATATCAGTTCTGCATTTCGTTTCGATGTTAAGGACCTTTCCGGTCGACATTATGGTAAGTCCTCACAGTCCCGTTAAAACCTATCTTGAATCTCACAAGCTGTAGAACCGAACATGCACTATCATGTGTCATTTATGGAGCAAATATTTCCCAACCTGAGTGTTTTGGTAGAGCGGGAGGTTTTGCAGATGGAAGTCGGGGTCACCCAGCTCACCTCAGCCAGCTGACAACTATCACGCTTTCATAACGCCATTGAAAATTGGTTCCGCTATAAGGGCCACCTTCGAAGTGAGCCTATACGATTGATTCCAAACAAACTTTGCGAAAAGTGTTTCATTTGATACCTATCAATTTAGATTTCCAACTGAAGTGAGTTAGTTATCTCTTGGGTTCCTACTGGATCCTCACAAGCAGCGAAGCATTATTCCAGTAATCGTTGAATGGCATATCCGCCTCACAAGTCAAGGATGGACTGAATCGCTGCAGAAATCCCAAAGCGAAAGAGGTTCACAAAAATAGATGAACAGAATCAAGACAAAAAAGTAAAACAAAAAAAAGTAAAACAGACCCAACTTTTGAATGTGAACCGATTCGCACTCAAATGGCAATCGCCAGGTGCTCGCGATGAAAGGAAACAAGATCATCACTTGCCTCAGCCTGCCCGGACCCGAACGACTGCAAATTCCATTTGTCGATGCCATCAACCCCCTCCAGGTCATTCGCAAATGTGTTAAACAGATCTTGGTTAAGCCGTTCATATTCAGAGTAATCCTTGGGCCAATCTCCAAGGCGCTCGACGGCAAGTTTGAGCATGTGCAAGTGCTGTCGGACATGTTTTCCTTCTTCCTTTTCTCCTGGACTGGCGGAGGATGAGGGTGATGACATGCCAGAGATGACCTCCATGTCCACATCGCTTGCAGACGCCGAGGACGGGTCGATAAACACGCGTAGGGCATTTTCATGCAGGGCCGCCGCTTTCCGATAGTACCGATAGGCTAGCTCGTGTCGACCCTTCTGTTCTTGATAGCCTTGAGCCATGCTGGTGTACATCTGCGATAGTAGCACGGTCATCTCGATAGTACTCGGGTGGCGGGGCCCATGGACACGAGCGCAGTTGTACACAAGGTCTTCTGCGAGCCGAACGGAGGCTGCGTAGTCACCAATGAGGTAGCGTGTAATAACTAGCATGCGCCCGAGAGCAAGTGTATAGGCATGTTGTGGCTGTAACAACGTATAGGTATCCCGGCTGTTCCAGAGGGAGGTGAGAACCCAGGCCAAGGTGTGGTAGTCGTGTTGCTCATCGAGAACCTTGATCAAGCTATTGACATTTGCTAGATCTAGCTGTGCGAGTTCAATGTTGTGCTCTTTGAAATAGCCTAGCGTGTCACGCAGAATCGTCGCTGAGACGCCTAGCATCTGCTTTTGGACAAAGGCTGCGGGTGGCGCGTCAATTTCTCGGCCAGCGATGAGTAGGCCAAGCTTAAACACCAGCTTGCTTGTCGCCTGGTCCGAGTAGCCGTGGTGGGCAGCAACATATTTCATCGCCGCCAACGCGAGGTCGCAGGCGGACTGGTAATCTCCGGATTCGAGCTGCTGGGCTACGCGGTTGTAGCTAGCGATGGCCACTGAACGAAGGAAATTGCGCGAGGCATGGTTGCTAAAATACTCAAGGAGCGTCTCAGTAAATACCTTTGCCTGGTTGGAGTTCATATCCAGGCTGGAGCCCTCAGACGCCAGGAAGAAGCTGGTGTACTGATCCACCACCTGCGTGGCAGCCGACCGACGACCGCCGCTGAGTAGGAACGCGTGCAGGCGGGCCACCGTGGCCGTCGTATGTTGCAGATTGCTAGTCTTTGAGCTTAGGGCTTCGCGGAACTGTTCAAAGCACAGATACTCCTTGGTCAGGGCAGCGTAGATCTCATTCAACGTGGTTGAGGCGTTTGCGGATTCCCGTATGATGTGTTCGAATTGAGCCAGGAAAAAGAGGCCCAGCCGGTGGTTTGAACTCTGGTTCAAGCCAAGGGCACTGGGACTTCTCCCATCCTTGGTCATTATCTGGAGATAAATCTCGTCTGAGAGATCCCTCGCCTTTTGAAGTTGACCGGCTGCGATATAGCCAGATGCAATGCTCTTGGCCGCCGCAGTGAGCTTGATAGAGGATATCTCAGTGGAAAGTACTTGCACCGTTGCTTCCTCCAGCAATGAGGTAGCAGCCTGTGCCTTGTTCTGTTTGGCATATAGTGAGACAATCTCCTCCATCTGGGACAGGGCTTCTTCGTGTGCCCATCCATAGCTGGAGCGGATGGATTTTAGTCGTTGAGTGCGAATAGACTCCACCTTCTGTAGGTCTTTTGTCGACATGTTCTCCACTTTCAAAGCAGTCAAGGAGGCATTCTGTTGCTCATAGATAGCCTGCAGAATGGCACGGATGTCCTGATGGTCGATTTCAACTTCACTGTTTTTGACCCTCAACAGTTCTTCGTAGAGCTGGATCGCTTCCGTGTCATACTTCTTGGACTGTTGGCTGATGTTCGCCAGCGTGTTCGTCGCCTGAATGGTGATTGACGCGTTTGCACCGAAAATGTTAATGCACGCTTTGCGATATTTCACCGTCACGTCATGAATGATGGTGATGTCACTGCGAGCCACGCGTAGACAGTACACATAACGTTCATAGATGCTTTGAACAAATGCCTGATCCTGCAATTTCGAGCTGATCGTAGGGTTCTGCAGGGTCGTGAACAACACTTGGCAGGGCTTCAGCGCGTCCGCGTAACGGCCTTGTTTCAATAGCTCAGTTGCCACAATCAGGAGGGGCTCGAACGCATCCGGGTGGCAGGTCTCCGAGTCCTTGTTCAGGATATGGACGATCTTCTGGTAGTAGTCCATTGCGATAGGCTGTGGGTGCGTCAGTCTCGCCAGGGTCCAAAGCTTTTGGATCACAATGGGATGTTCCCCGCCAAATCTCTTGGTGTAATCTTGGAGTATATTCTGGTGAACGGTGATGACCTTATCGGTTTGAGAGGTACGTTCGTATAGACGAAGAAGGTTCATTGTGACTCGCTCCAAGGTTTGATATCCGCACGCTGGCCGATCGCGTCGAGCTGCACGATAAACCCGGGTTCGTATATCCTCTTCCTTGATTGGGAGACGGCGGGAGCGATAGCAGTCGGCGAGATGCTGTGCGAGTTCAATACAGTATTCAACTTTGGTGGATGGCAGGGCGACTTCTTCGAGCGAGGGCGCAAACAACGATGGCCACAAAATTCGCAGTACTCGTTTCAACACACTTGTAGCGTCATGCCACCGGTGTTGAGACACGTACATTTCGATCAGTGATGTGGTCGCTGTGGTGGAAACCTGCTCGGCGCTGGATGCGCTGCACACGGTTTCCTTGAGGGTGGACTCCGTCACCATTGATTGTGAGCGCATCACTTCCAGAGAGGCGGACTGGATGTACTTTTCCACGTCTTTGTGGATGGAACTTTGGCTGCTAGTATTCTGTGCGCAGTGTTTGTAGACTTCGATGGCCAACACGGACAGCCCCGCGGACTTCATCACCTGAGCAAGCTCCAGCAGATGTGGCACCACGGCTTCAGGGCTGGGGGCGGTTTTCTCGTACTCTTCCCAAAATCCGGCAACGATCGAGGCTGTTTCAGTGTTTCTCTTCTGGCCTTCAAGGAATTTAGCATACGCGAGAACAGCTCGCAACATTGTGAGCTTGTGCTCAGTAGAATGATTAAGCCGATACTCCTGGCTAGCCTGTTGCCAGAGCTCCACATAAGTTTGTTCAGCTTCCGTAATGAGATTCTCTCTCTTCCGTCGCTCGGCTTCGGCCAAGTGAGTTTCCAGGTCAAAGGACCAGGTAATCAACTCATCCACCTCTATCCCATCCAAAGTCAGGGTGGTGCCGGTCTCTGTCGGCGTCTCTTTCCGGCCGTGGAGGTGAACCAGTAAAGAATCGTCCACCTGTCTAGACCCTTTCCGCTGGGTTGTACTGTCGGTGACGGAACCTTCCAGGGACATAGTGATCTCCTGGGCTTTGCGGTACTCTTTTATGGAAGTATAATGCTCGGACAACTGCGTCAGTGTGGAGGTGACCATATCACTTGTACCCCCGTAGTGGACCTTATAGCATTCCACTAGTAGTTGGAGCATTTCGACACGCCGGGTCATGACTTCCGTCTTAGACTCAGTGACTTGTTCAGCTGTGCTCTCCAAGAAGAACTGTGCCATCTGCATAGTGATGAGATGTCGGACGGATAGCATATTTTGGCAGATTGTCGCCGCCTCATAGAAAATTTGGCCGCTCTCGGCAGGCGCACTGATGTAGATCTGTTTGTGGAACAGCGCCTGGGAGATTATAGCCTGCAGAGTGGCAGGGTGGTTACTGTTCAGAATTTCGCGGTACAGTAATTTTTGAATCCTGTGAATGGACCGGAGCGACGGAGTCGTCTTGCTCGTCCACACAGTCATCTCTAGAAGTGGCACAGCAGGGCTGGTGGGGAAGACAGATCGTAAGCTCTTGCCCGCTTTAGTGACCTCTTGGTCGTTGGTGCACCCAAACGCAATGTTGACATAACTTGGCCAGTACCGAAGCGCAAAGTCCAGCAGGGGATGTTTCTCCAGTAAGTGTTCTGTCACCCGCCCGTTCAGTGGATCCAAAGAGGGCTCATGGCCATCGGTCACACTGTGCTTTGCGTATAATAGGAGCCTTTGGGCAAAGTCCACATTCCGATCCTTGAGCGCGGGCAGGATTTTACCCTTGGAGAAGATGTCCAGAATAGAAACACGCACCTGCGCGTGCCTAAGATAGACCAAATTGTTTTGGAAGAACACAAGTGAGGCGACCGGTTTCAGTACTTGAAGGAGGTCAATGTCGCCGTGCTCAGTGACTTCGGCCTTGTTGGGCTGCATGGAGAGAAGAGCGGCCAATTCCTGCTGGGAGAGAGGGCGGCTCGCGGTGGCCAGCCAAACAAGAATCTTCTTCGTATCCTCGTCGAGCTTGGGCTGCAAGGTGTGTGAAACATGGTCGGTGATTTTGTATCCCGCTTTCACGATGCTCTCAACAGACTTGGAAAGCGCGGACTTATTTGGCAGGTGTTCATCGCGCACGTGCTTGGCGGCCAGCTTTGCCCAGAGGAAGGAGCCATCAGATGCCTCTGTGATACGGCCCACCGTCAACTCTTGGTCTTCGTCAGACATGGTGTTAAAGGCGTGGCTCTGGTAAAGGATCCTGCGTGTAACTGCAGCAACGTCATCGAATATGAGCCCCAGCGTGGCTCGCACCGTCGTCTGAGAGACAATTGAGTCCACTTCCTGAGATGCGAGCGTGATCAGCTTCATGGAGGGGTTTTTGGACGCCGCCTCATGAAGTCGGTGCAACAAGGCTCTCTCCGCGCAGCTGGCCTCGTCAACACCGTCGACGACTAGAACCAGCTCCCTAGCGCTCGATAGACTGGCCTGAAGGGCATGTGCCAGGGCATTCCAAAGCAGATCGTCAAATAATGCTTCGTCGACAGTACGCTGGCTCTGATTGTAAGCATCTGCCAAAACCTGATACAACTGCACATTGCCGAGGTGTTTGTTGAACATTTGGGACAATATCCCCTTGATCACGGCGCTCGGGGCCGTGCTGGCGGGAATCCGACCATCTGGCCAAGACTAGTCAAAACGATGTAGGCAGGGTTTGAAGGCAGGAATACTAACTGATAGGTGCCAGAATGGACGTATATCTCGTCCCTCCTACGTGATGCTGTAGGTAATCGTTGATCACCGTTGACAAGACCGTCTTGCCGGATCCCGGCTTGCCGATGATAGAGAGCACCTGCCGCTCGCCTTTCAAGAACCGCGTCAGGAAAGGTTTCACCCACATACAGGTGTTCTCCTCGCGCTCTTGGGCTGAGGGAGCCATGGCCTCTGTGATGTGAGCGAGTGTCGGGTCTTCAGGCTGCAGCCAGTCTTTGAGTGTATTGATTCCAACAGCTGTCTCGCTATGATCAGAATGTACTAGATGAATTTAGGTGCTCTGAAGTGACATTACCTTTATCGCCATTAAACCCCTCTCGCGTCAATTGGTGACGCCACATAAGTTCTGATACGTGCTCGCAGCGACCACGGAAACTGTTGATCGGACTGGGAAAGGTACTATAGATATCTACTGAGACCGATTCCGAGGAAATTAGCAACCGGTGGAAGTGTGTGGCCACACAGACAACGAGGGTCACCAAGTCGGCCAACGCGAGAATAAGCTGGTCCTTGATATCGGAAGAGACCACAAATAGCTCTGCACGATCCAGCAGGTTGCCGAGACCGGCTGAGCAACGGTAAAAAAAGCCAAACAGGTCCATAAGGGCCGAGGCGTTTGACTCGCCCAACTGCCCGCTCGCGGTTAGTGAATTGACTTAATAGGCCCGGAGGCGCGTTGCATTTGACATACCGCAAGCAGACTCGCACAGTATCCATAAGACATCTGAGCAGCGAGGTGGCTGTCGCCCGCGAACTGCTCGATCCCTGAATCGAAGGAATGCACACGCTCGACAAACAAGGCCGCCCACACAAGGGCCTTGTCATAACTACTCCCCTCGGGTGGCAACTTCTTCATCCTCTCGCACCGAATCCACTCCAGCAGGCTAGCATAGTCCGTATCGGATACCTGGGAGGCCGTAAGGTCGTCACTTCCCCGGTGTGCAAGCGAATTGACTACTTCGAGGAGAGTGGTGCCTTCTCCACTGGACTTCATAGTTGCTTGCTGGTGCTGACTGAGGTGCTTCTTCATGGTTATATTCGCGTGCTGCTCCAGCGGGTCCGATGTCCGCTGTAAACCGAGAAGAGATGTGGATGCTAGAGGAGGTAGGCCATGTGGTACTGAAGCCATGGTTGGCCGTATTTCTTTGTCGTTTTATCAAGTTATAGAAGATTATGGGAATAATGAGGTAACAAGGTTATAGTTAGGGGTATTTTCCACCCCCAGACTGGAGACGAGTACTTTTTTCTTATATCTTTACTCTTCCCCCTTTGTTCCATGATAATGCCTCCATTGCCTTTCGCAAAGTCCACGACGTCAGTATGAGGCAGCTGCGACTCAAGGGTTAGCTACTGCATGGTAGTGGCGTCGCAGCTTCATAGGATATTCGGAGCCTGACAGTCGATTAAGTCATATTTGCGACGAAGGCGTGAATGGGGGTAGGGCGACAGAAGATCCTTGAGAGCCCTTCTCTGGACAGAGGCAAGTTTTCTGAGCCATCCTTGGCAAATAGAGGCGTGCTGTTATAAGCTGAGCTCGATTAAGTTTGCACCGCGGATTTGAAAAGCTGGAAGGCTGCCTCGGCCAGTAAAGCAACGACATAGAACAAGCATGAATGTGATGTCGGGTCGGTACGGGGAAGCTCCCGTGGTCACGAACCGCTCCGATTGCAGATCCACATGGGTACCACAACAAGACATCCATGGGCATGGCCAATGCACCCATGGCTATATGTATTTGGAATCATGGTGTGAATGGAAATATCAATCTTGAAGCAGCTGGTAATGTATCAAACGAGCACCCTGTCCTCTCTGCCAATTTATTAAACATTAGCAGGAACACCATAGTTCAGAACACTCTTAGTCAAATAGATCGTCGAAGCTAAGCTCCAAGTCAACCACGACCATTATTTTAGTATACTTCAGGGTAGACCCGTTCATTAACATGAAGGGGGGGGATGATGATATGAAATGAATCCCTACCATATCCAGAATTATGATGCAATGCGAGCGTAATAACCTCGGTTGGAGATGGAATTACCTTCAAATATTGGGAGTGGCCAATATGCGAGCCGATAAAATTACGACATTCATGTCTCCACCCCGTCCGTCGCGTCCAACCTCATTTCAAACCCGCCTGCCGCATGGAAACCACGGAACCATGGCGAAGGTAGAACATCAAACTTTATTTTCACGTCAGAGAAAAGATAATATTAGCTTCCCATGTACGTGTGCAATGATCAACTAACAGAAGTACTACCCATTTTACATGCGGTGGCGGTTTAACGTCATGACATCGAAAGGCACTACAGGCAAGTGGATTTCATCATTGAGGTCATGTCCAAGTGCATCTGAGAACTAGAAAAGAATAAAGATCGGAGTCTGCCACTTTGAAAATTGCTGTGTTTTACGGGAGCTCCGAAGTACACTACAATCCAATTGGGCAACTCTCGGGAATTCGTCACGGTTCGCTTGATTGTCACTCTGTAGCTCTCTTCTCATCGTCCGGAAGCTCCGCGGCCAACCAGCCTTCCCAATTCTGCAATGTGATCCGCTCTTCATCTTGTATCCAGTCGAAAGAACCACAGACATTTCCCTCTCTATCCCTCTTGTCTCCCCATTTCATCTGGGCCCAAATCGCCAACCGCTGCTGCAATGATCCATCGAGAGGCGTGTATTTGACCAAATGATGACAGCACTATTGGCATGCACTATGCCACCTGCACTCTTCATGATCCCGGATGCCCATAAAACCCTCATTGACTCCAATCATGGTTGGGAGAAAAAGGAAAATACCATGTTGATCCAGGTATTAAGTTGTGCGCTAGGTCTGTTGGGTGTCAGAAGTGATTATACGCAGAAGTTCTTGCTTGCTCAAGCTTGTAGGTCTAATCGGTTTTCAGTGGTACGAGCTGACCAGCTGAACCAAGGCCCAAATGATGAAACTGGGTCCA
The DNA here is from genome assembly GCF_028827395.1 of Penicillium hordei. Taxonomy (NCBI): domain Eukaryota; kingdom Fungi; phylum Ascomycota; class Eurotiomycetes; order Eurotiales; family Aspergillaceae; genus Penicillium; species Penicillium hordei. Next base: position 877,213 of record NW_026623146.1, on the reverse strand, counting down.
TTTACGTATCTGTCGCAGGAGAGATCCCGAGACGCGGACCTGTTTGACGTAAGAATCCACCAAACCTTTTCTAATTTGATAGTAGCAAGTGTGGTAGAGATGACGCCAGTGGGACTACTTGCAAAGAAAGGAGTGCACTGGAAATTTCCGAATTGCGTAAGAAGAGGAAGAGAACTATCTAATGTGCGCTGGGACTAAATATCGGTATTTATATATAAGTTTAACGCCGATAGTATGCTACAGAAGTTTAAAGTAAGAATATATTTTCGAGGTAATCTTTAATAGTTATCTATAAAGGAAAAGAGAGCCGCTATACTAGCTATTAAGATAGCGAGGGCTATCTTTATACTAGTAGCTATATTTCTAAACTTAGTACTATAAAGTAAGGTATAAATAAAGTCCCCTCTAGGATTCGAAGTATTAAATCAATACTAGCTACTCTATATAGCGCTATATAGATTACGTACGTTACTAGGACTAAAATAATAAGAGTCTTAGATGGCCGCACGAGGGTTCGCCTAGAAGACCGTTCTCGCTTCCTGGGATACCGACACTAGACCTCTGCATAGCCCATAAAGCCCATAGCCCAACCCAACCCAACCCACTAATGGGTTGGTCTTTGGACTGGGGGTCTGGGCCCATTGATGGGCTATGCAGAGGTCTAACCGGCACCAGCCCATCCACGCCCACGAAGTCTGTATTCCGAAAGATATGAGTGGTGAGTTCGGCGGGAAGTCATTGAAACGGATCCATTGTAAACGTTGTATATAAGAATTCGAAAGACAAAAGAAAAGAAAAGACGAGGAAATGTCTGTGAAATGGAGAGGCTTGAGGTACGAGGGTCCGAATCGTGCCCCACGGTTGATCGCCTGGAGACAGGGTCCACTAGATTAGTGTGCTAAACCAGGGGACATAACATAGATTGACATACGTATGAAGTTATTTGACTTTCGCACTTCTATCCTTTATCGCTGTGTAGACGTACTACATACCCGTATGCATCTTTCAAGTTTGGAAATTTGGAAACAAAAACCCCAATGACTAGTTTTTGTCCACTTCGATTTGTTGGCCCCATGGATGTACCACGCCCAGGAAACTAGCAATGTGATTTTCTGACTAGAAACTAGACTTCATTATGCAGTGTGTCTCCGAGATCATTTACGACTTTTAACAAGTCTTAGCCATTCTAGTTTTATATTGGAAAAATTATGTCAAAAACCTTTATAGTAATGAGCACCAACTAGAGTGGCAAAATGCTGTTCGAGTTGGAAGTATGGAGTTCATTGCATTTACGAATATCTAAGACGACAGAGATGTCGCTCAAAAGTGAGGGATTTATCAAGAAGATAATCATTCAAGCCGCTGAGGTTGATTTCTCTACACCTTGTCTAAATGCAAATTTGGAGTTATTTTGGACAATATTTCATTGTGCTAGCTACCCATATCTAACGAAGCATCCCATACTACACAGCTATTACTACATACTAAAAACTATTCCTAAATAATAACTAATCCAATCCTAATAAACCGTTGTTAGTACCTCCATAGACCTCTATGGATCGCCGGATCGCCCCGCCGACCCGCAATCTTTTTTTTTTTCTCAGACCAACCTTCAACTCACAACTCACAACAACCATACAATCATACAACCATAGCCCAAGTCAATAGTCAATACTGAGGTATTCTATACCAATGACATCAACCCATACAGACTCCTCCTCCGCCCAGTCCGCACCACCCTCCCCAGCAACAACAATGTCACACGACTACCCCGCAGTCGACAACGACAACGCTAACTCCCTCGACGACATCTTCGGCTCCTCCCCGCCGCATGAAAACGCTCTCACCACAGCCCTCCCACCGACAACAAATCCACTCACCCAGTCAACCGAACCCTCCGACCTCCCCAGCCTTCGCCGCCAACACGTCACAGCAGGCTACCGCGACGGCACATCCGCCTCAAAGGGCGCGCACGTGCAAGAAGGCTTCGATGGAGGATTTCCCGTCGGCGCGCAGCTGGGGATGCGTGCTGGTACTGTGCTGGGGATTATGGAAGGATTGCTACGCGGGTTCGAGGAGCGGAGTGGACCGGGTGTTGTGAGGAAGCCGGTTGTGCGGGCGGGTCTTTCTGCTGCTGGATCTACGGAGGCGGATGGTGGTGGCAATACTGAAGTTGGGGAATTGCGGAAGCAGAAGAGGGAGCAGCTCCGAGTGCTATATGAAGCTGCGCTTAAGGAGCTGGATGTGCAGGCTGTTTTTGCTGGGGCTGATGGCGGCGCCGCGGAGGTTGCGCCCAGAGCCCAGGATGGGGAAGAGGAACGGGCGGAGAAGCAGCTTGGACGGAAGGGGGATGTTGTTATTTCGAAGTGGGAGGGAAGGGTTGATGTTCCGAGGTGGGAGGAGAATATGGAGGCCTTGGAGATGAAGGAGAAGGAGAAGGAGGAGGAGAGCAAGGGCAAGGGCGAGGCCCAGGGCCAGGATGTGGAGCACAGTTGAAGTTGTCTTGGATTTATGCAGACATGCCCTCGGCTTGCACAATGTGTGTGTTTGTCATGGATACGACACAAGGCTGCACTTTGAAGATCTACAAAACAATGCCCTGCCGGAGACAGGGACGGAGGAAGGAAAAGGTCTCCTCTGGTCTTGCAGACGCGAATGCAGGATTAAGTTCCTGCAGAGATGGGCCGACTGTCTCTTGAGGTGTGGGCTGCTCGGTCCCCGCTGCAGGGCAGGGTCTATCCCTGCCGCGGTAATGCGAGTATCCAAATACTTGGAACAGGCTCCGCTGCCACTGCAAGGTTGATGCGCCGGATGGGCGCGGCGGAAGGCCGGTCCGGACTGTATGTCCTCGGTTGTTTGGGATAGACTAGTTGAGTTTCTCTGAGACACACTGACGCTGGGGTTTCTGCACACTACTGTAGGCACGGGTGTTGCCATAGTGGTGGTGCGAGTTGGATTTGGGATCCGGTTTTACCTTCCTGCGATTTAAGAGACATTCATCAGGTTCTTAAAAGGATAAGCAACAGCTCAAATGTGTTAAAATGGATTCGATGAATAGGACTGAATTTGTCAGAGCAAAAAAGCAACCTGCAAAAGGCGCCTGCCTGTCAAACACGAGGAAACGACAAGTCAGATGTCACACATTGGAGGCCGACGCGTCAAGCCTCTATGTACGGAGTAGTCATTACACAAAAAAAAAAGTACCGAAAAACAGCAAAAAGGCCTGGACGTCCAAATCCCAGATCGAGCACCCTACAGCCCCACATCACAGACTCCGATAGATCTGAACCCCGCTAGGATGGCGGGTCTCGGGGACGCAATGGGCGCACAGCCGGTGGATCGACTGCCTTGCGTGTGAGTTCGGGGAAGAGCCCCGGCACAGGGAGAAGGAGATTTATATGGTCAGTCCAAATAAAACCCCTGTCTAGCGTTACCTGTCAAAGTGTCGATTGGGGAGATCGGCCGGTTGATTGGAGTTGTATTGAATAGAGAGAATGGACGTGTGATATCAGATTGGCGGTTCAATACTGAGGGGAAGACGAGGATGGCGTGGGTTTAACTTTGGATTTATCGTGCGAATTAAATTGGTAGATTTGATTCAAGCTTGTACACTTGTATGACACAGGGAGTAGAATAGATAAAAGGATATAGTTCAAGTGTTTCCAGTCGAGGTGCAAAATCAAGGTCTCGGACAATGAAGCACTTGGCCCTTGGCGGACGTTGAGGGGCCCATGCAAGGGATGAGTCTTATCCTCAGACCTGGATCTGTGTACTCCGTATATCATACTTAAGTACTGTGAGTGCGGCTGTTGGTGAGATAGTATTTGAATAAGAACAGTTCGGTGTGAAGTGAGTGAGAGGTGTACAATGGGCGCAATTGTCGGTCAGTTGGTGTTAGTTGGCATGTGCCATCCCAAGCCCTAGCACTCACTCCTCAACGCCTCGACATGTCGATCCAAGACCATCCCACATCCCCGGCCAGTGGATCCCCGCCCGCGGTCCCCGATGCAGCCGTTGTGGGGAACGTACGAATGATTGCACATCGAGAATTTGATAGGTAACCCGCGTATTCGTGTTCTCACGCTAGCGAACCCGGGATCCAGGATTCGATTCTGTCGCTCGATGTTAGTTTTCTGAAACGGCTACAAGAGGGCATCTGTGATGACGCACTACATACGTGGCCTGTTCAAGTATGGTTGTGCGTGCTCTTGCAACGGGTTGGCTGTTACAAGGCAGAAGTCAAAATCTGCTAGCTGAGGTGTTAGTTTGTCCTGGCCTAGGGGAAGGTTTAATGAATCCCTTCGCCCTTCTTGGTGGTCCAGGGCTTGCGGGCTGTGTAATTGGGGCCCCGTGCGTGGGAGTGTAGGGGCTATAATGCCTTTCCCACCAAGGTAGAGGAAAGGAGCCGTTGTTACATAGTCTCCATTACTCGGTCGAAAGGATGGTTTACGGAGGCTGCGGTAGTATCGAAGATACCTTTGAGGATCGTCTGAGATCCGCAGTGTAGCATTCCGAAAAATGTCCCCATCTCCTAGACAACGAAGTAACAAATGGCCATTCATGTTTGAGGCAAAATATGACGGTTTCTAATTTTGTCTACGTAGAAAGTATGATGCAGTGAAACAATTTTTGATGAATGCAGAACCCCAGAATGCACATTTTGGGTCATAGAAACACAGAGCACACAAGGCGCCGTATTCCTCTATTTTGTAATTATAGACAGCACATTGAGTAAGAAAATTGGTTATCGCAGCAGTGATAGGAAGACATGATTCAGTCAGACATGGATGAAGACCGTTGAGAGTAACATCGTAATAAAACAAGAGCGATGGTAATACAGCACGCGGAATAGCGCAGTCAAGACATGAAAGAAACCCAATGCAAAGAGATGACAACTAGGAAAATTAAAGATAGTTAGCTCGAGGGTATCGAGTCATGAGTCGGTAGTCATAGTCTGTGTACCAGACATGATGTTTGTTGCGTGGCGCGAGATAGCGCAATAGAGAACGTCTTTGACCTCGTCTGTGTCCAGCCACAATCGGGTCTGGAGATTCGTTATTTTCATTGGTGCGCGGGAAGCAGAATCGGAGTTTGGCGTTAGGGAGCGGACGTCTTCGTAATCATCGAGACACATTGGAGACATGAAGATAGTGATATGAAATCGTTGGAGGGATCGTTGGTAAAGTCGGTATGTTGTAGCATGGTTTCGTGTTTCGTCCGTTAAAATCAAACCCAGAGAACCGGAACGCCGAGGGGAAATGCATCATATGGTGGTAACATTGGTCTTCTTGTGAGACTTTTGGGGTTTCTGGCAGTTTAACGAACGTAGGGAGTTCATAAAACGCTGGAAGAGGGGCCTTTGCTCGCAAGCTCCAGTGATTGGGGCTTGGGAGTACCGGTCGTAGCAGAATGCGGTCAACTTCTCCTTTTCACCCTTGTCGGAATTGGAAGAGTTGGAAGTGAGGTATTCGGGGGATTCGGAGCGCTGGCGACGTCGAAATTGGGCTTGGAAGGCGGCAGCTGCGGAGCGGTCGACGTCTGAGCTGTTGACGCTGCTGTTCTTTCGGGAACGGGGAGGGCGAGTCAGAGAAGTGGATGAAGGAGCAACAAGGCGCAATGTCTGCAGGGCGATGTTCGGCCGGACAGCATCCTTGCTAGTGCTGGGGCGGTCCATGCTGGGGCGGAAAGCTTCGGGGACAGGCTCTCCGAGGATATCCTCTGGCATGCACGGGAACTGCTCAAAGGCCTGGCCATCAAGCATAGTTTGGTGAAGCCGGGGCTGTGACTTGGCGGCACGGAGCTTAGCACGGCTGCGAACCTTGCGCAGTGTGTCTATGGGCCGGCGGGACATGGATTTACGGCCAGCAGACTCGGAATCGGAGTCGGACTCCCAGACAGACTGCTCACAGAAGGCGTCGATAGTAGAGATAGAAGGCCGCTCCATCGAGGTTGCGGTCCACTGGCGGGAGATAGGTGGGGAACTAGCCACTGGGCTAGGAACAGGGCTAGGGCAGTCGTTGGCGGGGATGAAGAGAGGGTGGTCAAAGTGAGTCATGTGAGGTTCCATGGTGACGGGGTTGATCAGACATGGAGGGGAGATCATGGAAGGGTCCAGGGGAGGGCGAGCTCCAGGGTTGGATTGCTTGCGACGGGATGCGCTGGGGGAGCTCGCCGTACGCGACAGGTTGAGGACGGCAGGAGGCTGCTTCCTACGGCGGGACCGCGAGGAGCAGGATCCTGTGGCATCCTCGTAGCCCATGGTAATGGTTGTAGCAGAGTCGTTTGAGTGTTGGAAGCAATGTGTAGTAGGACGAGTATCCGCCGGGTTGAGAGGAGCCACCGGCAGGGGAGGTGGAGGGGGAAGAGAGTATGTAGGTGGTGTAGATGCAGGGAGATAGAAGCGACGACGAGGCTCGACCTGAACCTCCTGTGCGTGTTTGTACAGCTGCTGAGTGGCCTCAAGGACAGCGTCGGGGCAGCTTGGTGAATCGTAGGAAGAAGAGAATGAGCTGCTCGGTGTTAAGTCGGGAGTAGTGCTGTCTGTTTGCACGGAGCTGAACGAGACCTGGCTGCTGTGCAGCGGACTACGTTCCTCCGTGGAGGGAGTGTATCGGTGGAATCTCAAGCTATTCTCCAACTCGACCTGTGCAAGTGTGGAGCGATCTGCTCCGGAGTATTGTAGTGGGTTGCGAATGTCCTCGTTGTAGTTCAAGGACAGGGTGTAGTATTGGTTTGCGTCTTCAAAGCTATCATCGCGCATGTCCGATGTGTATGGATTCCAAGACGGCGTGGCAGCCAGTGACTCTTCGAGGTAGAATGGATCGAGATTTGACTCTTCAACAACCTTGGGGCCAGCCGGGTAGTAAGATGATCCTCGCTTCGCAGGTGAGGGCGATGGGTAACAGATGGTTGTCTCTGATCTATTCCGGTCTTGATACAACACGTCCAACTCGCCTGGACAATAAAGACCTCTGTGATCCATGGGACTGTGAGCTCGAGTAAGATAAAAGAGAAGGAATCACGAGTAACCAAGATCACAAGGATCTAAGCACAGCACAATGGATCGAAGAGAGGAGAGTTGCTGTAGGAGAGAAAGAGATGGAATGAGGAATGAAAGGACCGAAGTGGAGGCCAGGGTGAAGGGGATATGTTTATACCAAAAATAACCTCGAAGACCTAGAAGCACTACAAAGCCCCGGGTGGCTAGCCCGAAAAAAACAGATGCATGCCAATGCACAATGTAAACAACAGAAGCACAGACGATCATGACCTATCTGACCTTGCATGGTCCCCTTCCATAGGGATGGGGTTGCAGCAAGGACCCTTCGATTGGGTCCCCCAGCAAGGGCGCGCGGAACTCGATCCGTACAATAGCTCTGAGAAACATCCCGAGGCATACAATATGGATTGTATCGGTGTTGCCATGTTCTTGTGTTCTTTTGCGTTCTTGTGCTATTGTGTTTCCTGCGTGTCTGTGATCTGTGCTATGTGCTATGGAAGCCAAGGAAGTCACACGAGGAGTCGTACCACCAGATCTCACTTCAACATTTGAAATAAATTCCAGCCTGTCAGAAACAAATGTTCAAAGAAAATAATCCTACATCTGCACTCTGCAGAAGTCCTGTGCAGAGGGCTGGGATGGAAAATGTGAGATATCAGAGACAGTCTGCGGAGTTCCCGGGATCAGCCACTAATGCTGCCGATCGCCGTGATCTATATGGCCAATTGCTCTGTCACTTTGTGGCTGTACTTTAGCACTTGAAGTACTTTGTACTTTGTACTTTTGATACTTTTTAGGTCTTTGCTCGGTCAACTGGGTTGCACATTCTTCGCATTCCTAGCAACGTTAAAATTCGAGCCTCAACAGTTCGATGCCACAACGTTCCATCTCGGAAATTGTTCTTGTAGCACCTACGTCATGGGCTTCTTTTATTTATTTTGTTTTTTCTTCCTACTTTTGACTTGTGGCTGGCTAGATACCTTTAATGCTTTTTCTATGGTGACATCACCTCTTGTTGCACCTTTACAGGGTCGAAGAGGAGTTATACTTGGTCCCTTGTGTTCCTGGTTTTCCTCACTCTCCTAGTTTTACCTTGATTTCATAATAAAGCTATACCTAGGTTGAATTTAGTCGGATCAACCATCCTAACTTTCCGTAATATAGAGACGATGGTCGGACACTCAAGGATCCGAGGTATACTTTGACGGTGGATAGATCACAAATGTTGTGCACCTGTTATTCTGACATTGCGCTGCCATTGGTTCATCGAAGAACTCTTTTTGATTGATTTCTGATCCGACCATACAAATTCACTTGGAGCCTGCGAATATATCCTCTTTTCTGGATCCAAATACAGATATCGCCCTATCTCATGGGGTTCCAGTGTCAGATTATATACACCTGAAATTGCTATCATTTGTCCCAGATCATCACGCCTTCAAGCAGACCAAAACAAAACAAAACAAAACAAAACAAAACAAAGCAGAGACATATGCTCAGCTAAGCCAATAAACCCCACATTCCATCGAAAAGTGTGACTTACATGCATCCCGCTATACGTACAGCCGAGGTGCAGCCATCCCGCCCATGTATAAGTATCGACTCATCCCCCAGTAGTACCCCTGATCTGCAAGCCCAATACCTGTGTCGTCCAGTTCATGCACTGTGCGCGATCTCTGAGCGATTAACTCGCCACGGGAGCATCCACTGCAGAAACCCTCGCCTCCCGTCCTCCCGGTCACATTCTTGTCGTTAGATGTTGAGCGCAGACACGTAGAGTTTCGAATAGATTTGTTCACAGTGGACTAGCAGCATCTCGAGTGCAACATAACTCTATCCATCGAGTACTATCTCCAGAAGGGATTCTTCAAAGAGAGAAATGGAGCAATAATCTAGGATATCCGAATTCCCTCGATAGAACAAACCCCTCGATCAAGAACCCCATCTCACCCAAGATGAGAACCAGAATCAAAAATTAACTATCGACGATGATCATCAAAATCCAATGTCCCAGGTTCATAGACCTAGAACAGATCCCTACCCAAAGGAATCCAACTCCTCAATCCCCCGGAAGTGTCTTGCAAAACATATTCCCGCAATTGACCAATAACCCAAACCCAAGGACCTGGAACAAGGAAAAACTGAAACACTCCCGACCCAAAACACCCAAGCTCCCGAGCCAAGCTGCAGACTGCAAGGCATGCTTGAAACCTACCTCAATACTGGGATTTTGGAGAGTTTCCGGGTTTGGTATTCGTGCGTCCGCGGCGGTGCGGGAAGACCTTCCCCGGCCCGACTGAGGTATCGAATTTTTCCGATTCCGGGATGGCCCTTGCTGTCCTTTTGCTCTTGGGGCCTAGGCCATGGGCAGGGGGGTGGTTAATATCACTATTATTACCGAGGTTGTAGTGCGTCTGGGGCGCTCGTGTTTGTTGTGAGTGTCTCGCTGCGGTCTCGGTGGGGTCTTGTATTGGGGACTCCTGGCTTTAGGTATTGGATTTGGGGATAGCTAGGGGTTTGTGCTAGCTATATTGCGTACATGTATTGGTGTTTAGGTAATTATATCTGATTTCGTAGGGGAGACGTCGGAATGTCCCAAAATATCGCTTGGATATTAACACCGGGGGAGGGAGGCTTCGGTGCGGCCGAGAACGGCGTTCCCGAGAGCCCGTGGTCCACTTCTGGTAGCTCTAGACACGTCAAAAGAGATGTCTATGTGCATTTGGATATAGCTTCTATGCTTATTGGATACAAAATTGAGCCAATGGAGTGTGCAAGCTGCGCGAAGAACTCATTAAACGGGCTATAGGTGAAACTATTCAGTAGGACAATCGTACAACGTACTAGCTCTTAGTTTCATCTAAGAGGTCTTGTGTTATAGATTTTCAAGGTTAAGCGGACACTAACTAACCGCTAGGCCTTCGGAGGAAGAATCGCGAAAATATGCAGCAAATATATATTTCGAAGCCAGTTGACTTATTCATTTTTAACCAAGTGCCGAAAAAGTCACTCAGGGTTTGGCCCAAGTGGCCCACTTTGTATGGTAATTTCGTCGTGCACGTACCAGCTCCATATAAAAATTGTCCCCCGGAGCAATTTCTAGCCACTTTAACTGTTGTATGCAGTTTTATCACCAAAATGAGGTCAGTGGGTATGTGTAAAGACAACGTTAACTCATCTTCGTATCTTCCCTGCTAGATTGAATCCTTTCCGGTCCTGATGGTTGCTGCCTCGCGCCACACTTTAGAGACTGGGCGGGGATCACCCACCGCAGCGGTGCTATCCGGGACCCGGAATCGCCTGATCCTCCCCTATAACCTCCTCCCCGTGCAGTGTTACAGGTCCCTTAGGGGGCTTCCGCGACACCCGGCCTGCATTTTATGGGCGCATCCGCTGTGGTGACTGAAATCCAAGGGTCTTTTGGCCTGCACACTTGTTTATTGTCGCTCCATTCCAGCACCTTTTAGTGTTGAAAAGGTCCAGAAGCATCCATTTGCAGTTACCCTTTTGTTAAATCTTTGTAGTTAAAATTTGTTCAGCGTTAGACTTGAATCTGAGGTACCTGAATAATCCGCTTTTAGCCTTCTATGGTTGGTTGGGGACGGAACACCCAGGGCTGGAGGCGATGCCATTGCGGGGGAGATGCTGAACAGTGCCATGTAAATCCATAGATGGACTCAATAGAACTATCATATTAGAAGTAGAATGATGTAAACAATAGTAAACAATAAGGCGTAGTGTAGATATTTAGTTATTCAACAAATCGAAACAAATGGTTGATGAGAAGACCTTTTTCCACGGTTGCGAACTGTGGGGAAAGTAGTTCGTTCCAAACAATCTTGGAATAACCGCGACAACCCAGTGGATCAGATGGAGACTAACCAAGATATTATGATAATAGACTGGAACTGGAAATAATAGAATACCAAAAAGAAATGAACATAATAAATAGCCTGGTGAGTCTCGAACTGTTGAAGTCATAGAGATATATTTGAACTACGTACATTTTATGGCAGAATATATATATATATATATATATATATACATTGATGCCCGACATCAACTACAAAAGTATGACCTGCCAACGCATCAGGATATATTTAGTTAGATTATTGTTAGCCTAGAAAGTCAACCATGGCACGACGAAATTAAATTTGCGAGTTCATCAGGTTCCGTTGTAGCCCTAGAGACCTTCTCCTATCTTTGGACTTCCTACTCTGTACACTACTCTGTACACTACTCTGTACACTACAACACATGTTCTAAAAGTTGCATAGCTTTGGACTATTCGATTTCGCACTATTTACGGAGTACCTACGTACTAATAGAGCCGGTCCGTGCGACCGGTACAGGTGCAGCTAATTATTGAGGTATTGCTTCCCCCAAATTGGTTGTGCAGCGACGTTATGACCTGGACGCGTGACATTGGAATATTGAGATCTGACATGCTACCTATGAAGTATCTAGGTATCTACCTAGGTAGTGCGTAATAACCCTGGACAAAAAAGCAAAGTGACGAAAGAAAGCCTTGACTTGCCTTGATTAGGGCAGGAACCGCGCTGGCATTCCTGCCTTAGGAGAACGTGGATTACCCTTCAACTTCTCAGCTTCCCAGGTTCAAGATTCTTCTTCATCTCTTTATATTTGAACTTGAATTCGGGCAGCCGTACTTTGAGGGTTGGCGCTTCATCCCCGAGACACGTTTGGTGCGCTGCAGCTCCAGCTGCGGCAACCCCAGCCATCTTAATTAACCAGCCACCTCGCACTCCGACCCTTTCTCGTCCTTTCACATCTCCTGATTTCGAATCGCTTCTGTTTTTCTCCCAATTGCATTATATTGTGCATTGAGCATTGATTTGCACAGCCGTTGGGGCTGTCAACATTCCAACTTGGAGCGATCGGTCATTTTGCGATCGCGATCCTTGAGAGCTAATCCGCTGTTTCGATCAGTGACGCAGCACTCAAATTGTCGTCCAATCCACAATTTTACCGACCATTCTTAGAGGTGTCTCGACACACTCGAAAAGCGTCTGACGAAGCCCACGACTCTTACGACCGATCAACGTTAACGACCTTTGCGCGGCAACGCGAGCCGACTGTTCAACGACCTTCTTCTGCTTCAGCTGATTCCCAATTCAGACCCCCGAGCGCTTCTGACTCTCAGCGCCCCTTACGTCGTATCCCTCGCCAGAGAGAAGTCAGCCAACCACTCCACCGTCGAGCGGTCTCTTCACGCGCCCCGGTCCCACACCCCAATCGACCCCAGCCGGCGCGTACAACCCCGGTCTCTGTACAACACACTCCGACCAGTGGCATCGCACACCTACGTCCGGCCCTTTCCGAAGCGGAGACCGACGACAACGGGTCTACCACAGACGACCCGTACCAGCTTCTGAATACCTCATACTGGCCGAAGCGAACCACCGGCGTCTCGTCGCGCACCGCATCGGCAATCCTTTTCACTCTCGAGGAAGCTATCCGTGGACCACTGCAGCTCTCCACCGACTGGGACGAGGTGAATGCTTCTATGTCAGACATGGTAGGCGTCGCTGGCCCCGGTGGGCCTGTGGGCAGTAGCCGTGTTCAAAACGGTGGAACCCGTGTACCCCAGAACCCCATCTCAGGCACATCACAGCCCCCGAGTGGTATGAGGACACCTACGGATATAATGAGGCAGCGCCGAGATCGAGAGGCTCGCCGCAAAGCGGAACTCGAGGCCCGAGAGAGGAAACAGGAGGAATTGGAACGACAACAAGTGGAGCAAGAACAATTAGCCCAAGGTCAGGCCCAGACACAGGCCCAGGCCCAAGCCCAAGCTCAACAGTACGCCGCTGGCGTTGCCGCCGAAAATGCCTCCCAATCAAGAATTAGAGCCCCACGACCACCGAGGGGGGCCCCCGAAGGACAGCCTCAAGCCATGCCTGTCGCCTCAGGGCCACCGTCCAGTTACAGACCAGCAGCAGATGTTGCGCCGAGTACCCGACCATCAGAATACCAGACCGCACCACAGACTGCTACGACGGGGCAAATGGCTAACCAGCCACGACCGACACAATCAACTGGTCAACAGCCTCAACATGGTCGCTCGCAAAGTGCGGCAGAAACTGGAGGTCAGCCCAGACCGAGTGGGTTCTCCAAATCCGCCCAGGCCCTACCCACAGGACAACCTGGTGCCCCCCAAGCCCTTCAGCAGCCAAAACGGGTTGGGTTTCCGCATGCATTCGAGCGATGGGAAACGCTGTCTTCACACTGGGAGGGTCTCACCAGCTATTGGATGCGCAAGCTGGAACAAAACAATGACGACCTAGAGCGCGATCCGCTAAGCCAACAATTGGCTCGACAGATCACAGACTTGTCTGCCGCGGGTGCCAACCTATTCCATGCGGTGGTTGAACTGCAACGTCTACGAGCCTCCTCCGAGCGCAAGTTCCAGCGCTGGTTTTTCGACACTCGTGCTGAGCAAGAGCGCTCAAAGGAAGTGCAGGCTGACCTGGACCGCCAGCTCAAAGAAGAACGACAAGGCCGAGCCGATGCCTTTTCTGCCGCCCAGCAATCCGAAAAGGACAAAATTAAGGCCGAGGAACTGCTGAAAGAGATGCGCCGTGAACTCCAAATCTCCAAGGAGGAGGCACGTCGTGCCTGGGAGGAGCTTGGCCGTCGTGAACAAGAAGAGCGAGACCGAACCAACTCCCTGCGCAATGGAGAGCCTACGCTCGTTGGAGGCGTTCAAGTTGTGCCTATGGTTTCTGGTCTTCCTAGTCGTCATACCACGCGCCCACAGACTCGTGAGGGCCCATACCCCGGCGGACCAACAGCCACAACCATGGGCAGCGACGCGTATCATGGCAAGTCAGCGGGAAGCGCAGGCGAACAATACTATGAAGACGGCACGCCGATGTCTCCCGCAGGATCCGATCCTTTCATCGAACCCAAAAAGGTTGACCCACCTGCCTCAAAAGCCCCCTACCCGCGTCCACTGTACGAACATGAAAATACGAGCATGCCATACCCAGGTCCCGCAACTTCAGAACCCGACGCGCGCTCCTACGCCGGCAGCAGTGAAGCGGGCGACGACGAATATGCTCACTACTCTCACGACCCGCATGGCAACTCCCTAAGCTACCCACCTGGCCCTCCCTCAGAGGGAAGCGAAGAGTACGATCACTCCCTACCAGAGGGTCACTATATACCCGAGGGCGCCTATACCTCTGCCGGCTCTTCCGCCCCTCCGCCTGCGCCCACCTCCGCCGCGGACTACAGTGGCGCCGGGTGGGGTCCTGGGACTGGGTGGGAGTCTGTGACACCGCGTCATCGACACCCCACGCGTCTAAGTGATGTCCTTGAGGAAGATGAGCCGAGTCGCACGAATCCCAGCCGTGCCAGTATGGCGAGCCGTAGCCAGGCCAGTCGGAGCATTCTTTAAACCACGTTATTGGCTTTGTGATGTGTCCTATCTGAGACCAAGGTGTTTCGCGATGGATTTTGCTCACTGAGCTGTTTGATGCATGCATAGAGAAGTTCGGAGAGGTGCCCCTATATTCGTATCGAGTGTGTTACTTCTATATTGACTTTTCCCAAGCAGTCTTATTCTTATTGGCTTGTTTCTCTGCTTGTTGTTTGCTCTGGTTGTCTTTGCCTTGCCAGGTTTTGCAAATTTGGCGTTTAATTCCCCCAATCCCCCATATTGCCGTGTTTCTTGTTTCTTTTGTTTCTTTTGTGATTTAGTTTTGTTTTCAATGGCGGTAATACTTAACTGCCCGTCTACCTTTCTACGTAGTGCTATAGGGAGGTGTTTATCCTTCTACAAGTTACCTATCTACAATAAAACGGAGATAATAAAAATCACTTTCATACATCAAACAGTTTGATTCGATAAATTGCAGTATCTTCGCCAATCACAAACCGATTAACCACCCCCTGAGTCCGACCAACGGCCCGTCAAGGGATGATGAACCAGTATGGGAATGGTCTTATTCACTATCCTTAACTAGCTCACTTCCATCTTCTATCCCAGCGCAATGAGAGTCAAGATCCCCTTCTTCCGCAGACTTCTCCTCCCCCTAACTTTTATCCGCGTTAGCACCACCACCTTTCTTCCCCCAATTCCTCCGCGCACCTCTCTGATGCCGCATTTGTGCAAGTGAATCTCGAGTCCGCTCAGCCCAAGCATGAAGACACTGCGGACTTCGCAAACACCAAATCAGGATCTCTCTCGTAGCCAACGCATCCTCAAGCGAACTTTGTCCTTCCTTACCCCCCCGAATCCCAATCCCAATCAACTCCTCCGCAAGAGTCTCTAGTCCCCAAATGCGAGGCAACGTCGTCTTGAATGAAACATTCGGAAAAACCGCCTCGGACGTAATAACAGACGTATCCACGATCCGACCATGAATCAAACTCAATGTCCGTAGATCATGTTGAAGAGCATGACCAATCAGAACGGTCTCATGATTTAGGAATTTCCGCAGTGCGCCACGCGCATCCGCATTCGAGACAAATACATTACCCTCTGCGACCGCCGCGTCCATTTTCTCCTGTGTGATCCCGCTAACGGGTGTCAACCAGTTCGTCACTGGTGCCGTTGGTGTCACGTAACTGTTGATCAAGACTTCACCGGTGAGGAAATCGATTGCGGTGATAAAGGCTAGTTCGCTAGTGCAGACTGTTGTTTCGATCATTTCGCAGTCTAGGACGATTGCCTTTCGAAGGGTTGAATTCGGATTTGCAGGTCGGGGGGTAAGGTGGTGTTGATGTGCTTCGGCGTGGCTCAGACAGGATTTTGTGTCGACGGTCCTTGGCGGGTTGTAGCCTTGCGAGTGCAGGCGTTGGGGGGAGTGGCTTTTTGCCAGGAGGTAGTTGAAAATGAGGGCTTGTTCGAGGGGTTCGAGGTCTGTCCAGCGGTGTGGCATTTTGCGGTAGATTAGACTGAAGGTTGGGTCTGTTGGTGGGGGTGAGATGAAGAGGTGTGGTGTTGTTGTGTTTGTTGCTGGGGTTGAGGTTTTCGCTCCGTCTGCTTTGTTTGCTTCCGCGGCGATAGGGTCGTGGGCGGATAGATGCAGTGAGGGGTGGGAAACTTGTTCCGTTTGGTCTGAGGTGTGCACTGCAGACTGAGAGGGTTGTGTGGACTGAGAGAATGCCTCCGCTTGTTCGTAGTGACGAACTAGGAATTGAGACTTTCCCAAGGATTGATAGCCGTCTTGTAAAGACTGCGTAACCTTCTCTGCTTCTTGAAGGACCTGCAATACGGACTGAGAGGGTTGTGTGGATTGAGAGATTTCCGCTTGTTCGTAGTGACGAACCAGAAATTGAGACTTTCCCAGGGATTGATAGCCCTCTTGTAGAGACTCCGTAACCTTCTCTGCTTCTTGTAGGACCTGCACTGGGGACTGAGAGAGTTCCAGGTGAGGGTCCAGTTCCGGAGGCTGAGAGCTTTGTGAAAAAGTCTGAGAGTTCTGCATTAAGGACTGAGAGCTTTGTAGAGATTGCGAGCCCTGTTGGGGAAAATGTGAGATTTCCTTTGCTTGCTGAGAGTACTGTTCTCGGGGGTGTGAGTCCCGCGCGGTGGAGTGTGAATCCCGCGCAGGAGACCAGAAGATTTGCTTAGCTTGTTGAGGCTCTTGATGTTGACGCTCTTGACTGAGGAACTGAGAGTTCCAGATCTGTTGTCGAGACTGATAATTTTCTTCTGGGAACTGTGTGACCTGAAGCGCGGCCCGATAGACCTGTACCTTGTTCTTCCTGCGACGAGGATGTGCTTGGTAGATCGGAGTTGGTGTTCGACGGCCCTGGGAGGCTGCACGATACCTCTTCACCTGGTTCTGACAGCCCCAAGGGGGTGATTGATACATTGGAGAAGGTATATGAGAGGGCGGGGTCGGGGTCTGATAGAATTGAGCAGGTGGCTGATAGAACCCTCCTAGGGATCCGGGGACTCCCACTGGTAGGAATAATTGATAAGATGCTTGATAGAACCCCACTGGCACTTGAGATGCCCCCATTGGTGGTTGGAAGTCTTGTTCAGATGCTTGATAGAATCCCACTGGGGCTTGAGGAACTTGTCCTGGTGACTGGAAGGCTTGAGAGGATTCTTGATAGACGTTCACTGGTCGTGGAGGGAGTGGATGGCGCATTTGGCGGAACTTATGTCGTGGGTGAAAGACTGGACTGCGTGGCGATCGGAAGACTTGAGCGCGTGCTGGACGGCCCTGCTGATCTCCTTGATGGACCAACGTGGAGGAGTGACGGATTTGTGCTGGTGATTTCCGGGTTTCTGTAGATGGTTGTCGGGCATGAGCAGTTGATGGACGAGCTCGCGCGGGCTGTGGATGAAGCCGCATTGGCAGCTGGGTCGGCGATATATTTTCCGATGCGGGCAAGGAGACACTTCGGATTACAGGACTGGATTTGCCTTTGTGTTTCAGCTTCCATTTGACATTGTAATTGATATTGCCGTGTTTCTCGCTTTCGTGCCTAGCTAAGTCATCTCTACATGCATAGATTGCGTCGCAATCCTGGCATGGAAAAATGTTGTGCTCGGTCTGCAGATGATCGCAAAACGCCTGCTCTGACCTGAACTTCCGGTATTTGCACACAGGACATGGAATTCTGATTTCTTGAGGCGGTTTGCCGCCGGGCTGACCATCCTCGGGCTTTTTGACATCCATGGTGGGTGGGTCGGTGGGTCGTCAAAGGGTATCCTTGGGGGATTCCGGCTTTTGTAAGATGAAAGAAGGTAAGATGGGATTGTTGACCACAAACACGTTTAAGTGTGTTTGATACCGCACCTACGTGCAGCCCAACAAACCAGGCACCATGTTTGCCATCAAAATTATCAGTATGAAAATATAATGTTCAGCTAATGTACGGTTCCCGTCACTTAGACGTTACTTGCTAGTTACTTGCGCGTTAAAGCAGGCACCACGCCTGCTATACGCACTATATATAAAATTATACTACGAATTTAGCCAATGTGCTAGTTCCCGTCACTTGGACATTGTCTAGACTTTACTTGGACGTTACTTAGCCATCAGTAGTAGGAGGCATGCGCTCCATGAATGATAGAGTAGGTAGTATATAAGTCCCTGGTGGTTCGATGTTAGTAAGACATGTAGCTATCATAATATAATAGCATAATTATACATAGACCTAAGGTCCCCGAGGAAGGATATAGAACGGCATATAGGTTTTAGCCTAGAGATTAATGATAAGAGCATTACTTGCCAATTGGTGTCTAGGTACACACTTATAGAATCACTCGTACTCCAACGAGAACGGGTGAGCTGAATAATTAACATAGAAATGATCTTGGGTTGTTAGGCACACTTTGTGTGTAGGGAGAATTTCCAAATGTCAAGTATTGGATAATACCACTGATAGCGTAGAATAAGACATCAGGAATCTTCCTCGGTTCATTTTGGGAGTATCTCTATCTATATATCAAAACGTGGACTTGGTTCAATTGAGGCTGTACCAGGAGAGCGTTTGTAACCCTGCTCTTTGTGACAATCGCTCCTTCCTCATGATGGTTTGCTGTTTCGGAGCAATTAATATTTAATCTCTTTGCAAAAACAAATGCTGTTGCAAGATTTCTTCAACTATTATACCTTCCCACACCTCCACAGCCCCCAAGGGTATGATCCCCTCTTCCATAATTAGGATCTATGACAAAGAAAATAACTAAAGACGGGGTTGTTCTGCAGTTGAAACCCACCAGCACACCTAAAGTTTGGACAGAGAATCCATTCAGCACCAGATACCAAACAATTGAGCCACACCACTTCCCCATTGCAGGGTTCCCAACCACACCTTAGACAAAAGTCTGACAACGTTGGAAAAGGGGCCAACAACAGGATAGTAGCATGAGGCTATTATGATTATGGGAGTGAGGTCTCCGCCCCGTCGTGGCCCGTTTACCCGTTTTCGAACCGGACCATCGCAGATGTGCCAGGTGGGGTGCCAGGCATAATGACCAATTCCAGAACAGGCGCAGACCAAATCCTCTCACTGCACCGAGGCCGAGAGGTACAATGTGCTCATACTTCGATTTTTCGTCAAAGCGATTTCTGTTTCCTAAAGTTTACCTGGCCCTGCCTCGCCAGTACAAATTTTCACCTGAAGTAATTGCTACTTAAGATCCTCAAGCGATGACCTTTTCTTTAACTTTCCCACTTCTCATCCACTTCAAGGTACGATTTCTGAGTCTATAGCCACCGATATTCACAATGAAATACTTAACTAACCAAGACTACAAGTTTGCAGGTCGACCAAAACCACCTTCCAACCTTCCAACCGTCTGTTTCACAAAGAATAACAAGAAAGTGAGATACCCATCCAGACGACGCTCATGTTTGACTACTAAGCATAAACCTAAAGAAGAAAAAAGTGGCTGACGGTCGGAGTATTTTGATCACAAGTGATCAGCACGTCGAGCTGCCAATGCAGCTACACTTGTGACCCACAGGACACCCTCGATATACTTGCTGAAACATCATGAAGATGGCATGCATCATTAGGAGTGCTCTTGCTGGTATATTGAGATTCCACTGGCCGAACCTTCAGCCGGTCTTCGCCAGTCCCAAGAATAATGTTCTAGAGGGTGGGGCAAAGAAGTTAACGTTGTCAAAATGATGCTCAGGTTGCAGGCTGAACAGAATGTCGACTAGTGGACAATCGAGTGAATTTAGAAGAATATCGACCAGTAGAAATTGTTCCTGAAAGTGGGCCTAAGCCATCTAGGTCTCCATACCAAAAGCAAGACACACCCCTCCTCTACATATTCCGTTCACAGCCGCATCATAAATGTAAAGCTGACAAGGAAAGAATAGCCAGCCAGCGGCCAACGCCGTCACTTAACAAGGAGTAAGTAGAGGTTCTCACACAGCTGGGGCTTTCAGCCCACCTACCTAAATGGCACTACAGGAGGCAAACTACGGAATGGGAAGTCCCATGGCTGGGTTATATACAATGGGACAGCTATAAAATCCTGACGCACAACGACGACAGCTAGAACTGCTCACCCAGTTACGCTTGCGCGTAGATCAGCGGGCATACGCCTACCAAAACATAATACAAGAGGCCTGGATAATCATAGAAAATAATGCGGGTCTAATTCATCTCCACGTGGGCCAAGTATTGTGTCGGCCCCACTTCAATTCGACACAAACTCCCGACGACAGAATATGAGGTCTATTGGGAGACCTGCCTAGGCTTTAGACCAAAGAGAAAATAGAGATATGGACAGAGTTGTGGGTTTAGAGCAGCACCAACTAAACACACATGAATCTACCATCCATTATAAAGTCATCACCTCCTATCAAATTTCCCTATTTACCCTCGAATGGAAAGCCCATCATGGGGTCATACGGAGCTGTCAGGTTACTGTCGTGGCCACACACCGTTGGGACGCATCGGCGCACCGACGGCACGACCGCCCACATACCCTCATCGCAATGCGAGGGGCTACAGAGAGGGAAAGGAGAGGCCAATTTTTGTCGAATACCAAGTCCGAATACATGGTAGAAACCGGGTATTATACCATGGAAAATCATGTGACATTGGTCAACAGGCATACCATACAAAAGTGTATATTACAGTTAGTCATCTATGTCCGCACGTATTGTTGAAATAGCGGGTAGTTATTGTCATTTTGGTTTGCTACAGTTGTCAACATCGGTCATACATTGTTCGTGCACCAGCTTTCTGTCATTTTGCATCTCAGCTGTCACGATACGTGATTTTCCGCGCTGCATGATCTCAAAACTACCTTAATCTTCAATTTACTAGCCCGCAGTTCCTCCCTGTTTGATACTAGGTCTTGATTTCACAATCACGGAGTTAGACGAAATACACGAAACTTAGTTATAGTTCACGAGTGGGGCACACATAAGCTTCCCACGTGTTAATGAGCTTTGCCTCATTACGCCCACGTGACAAACTCAGTTTCAACGTCCTCCGTAATCCTCATCCTTACTTACTATCGAAAGCTTTCAACGTTGGAACTACCGGCATGGGTGGATGAGAAATATATTGTGCGATATGTGGTAGTACATTCTCCAGCGAAATGGGTATGGATCCTGAAGGGACCGACAAGGACTATTATCGGTACGAAGTCCTCAGGGACTGCAACTTGGAATGGCTAGACAAAGTCTGTGTTCTGGGTGTTAATAACGAGGCCCGTGGAAACGATAAGTATGTCACTATTGCGTACCCACGACACTATGAAGAATATATATTATTTTTTTTTTTCAAGATCATTTCTCACGGATGACGGTCGTTATTGGGATTATGTAAGGCTCTTTCCAATGTAGTACACAAAATATCAGGGCTAACCTCTGTCTCGTAGGGGCAAGCCCACGTTTCTAGGGTAGATGGTAAGTTTGTGTATAGCCATGTTCAATGGACTGACTAATCTCGTTATAAGATCCTAATGTGCCCTTCTGGGATCATGGGGGTGACATTCCTATGACTGCGTATGCTGTCCCCCCCACCTTTCGTTACTACTTCCTAATGCTCATAGTTACCATGACTTTTCTGAACTTGGCTTGCCTTGTGTATTTCCTTTCCATGCAATTTGCTACCATGGTATCCTTCAAAGATTTCTCTGCCAAGAGAACACTAAACAGATCAAGAAAGATGTGTTGTTTGAAGTCTTCGAAAGTTTGAGGGGTGATCGAACCAGAGCCTCTTGCTGAACAGGTTTGGCATCATGCTCAAGGCCAAGAAGTACGTTGTCTTGTGACACGATTGATGACTCGAGAAGAGATAGCACACGCTTACCACAACCAGAGTTTGGTCGTCAATCCGGTTGAAATTCCCCAGCTCGAGTCCCACCTTGATATTATCACGAAATCCATTGATAAGAAGGCTGCAACGTGTCGGCATTTCCGGAGTGAAGATATATCTAATAACCTCCCAGTTGAGTTACGACATGAGATTTTCAAGCTTCTCCCAGCTGGTTCCATTCTCGCTCTGAAGGCCGCTTCCCTGGCGATGCATAGTACTACCTTACCCCCCAACCTTTGGAAACGCACGTTGAGGAGTGAAATACCGTGGCTCTGGGAGATGCACGATATCGATTCTTTCCAATCCCAAGAACTAGAGGACAACACTTCCAAGTTACTTCTTGACATTCAGAAGAAGAGTCAGTATACATCCGAGAATGATGATTACATTTTTGGACTTGCCAACCGGAGACGGGTTTGGGGCGTCTGCAAGCAGATTCGTAGCCGGTACTTCGAGAAGCTCAGGGGTATTTCCAATACAGACAGCTAGCATTCTACGACAGGCAAGCTGAATTATTGGCGTCAGGGGCACTGATACCCTCACGTCAGAAATATCCTACTTTTTCAATGATGCTCTGGGAATCGCGACGGATCATGGAATTCTCGGCAGAACATTATGTCCACGCCGGGCCTTTGCTGGATCTGGGGAAATATGTGAGCATGCCTTGAAATAACCTCTCTTCGCACTCAACCTTCGTTCATATCATTATCTTGCGCTATTTCAGATACAATTTTGGATGATTCACTGCTTACTCTCTATAAGAAAATCTGATGTGTGATGTGGAATTGTTTGTTAAACCTGGCCAGTTTTCACTTGCCTTTTAAACGTGAGAGACGCATCTTGCTCCCAAAGGCAGAATTTCTCAATTAATATTTTACATCCACACCCCCCCACCCCCCCCTGGGTGGCGATACTCTTTTGTTTCGCTTTCCTCAACATTCACATTCACATTTCTTGCATTACCTGAACACAGCAGCCCATCAAGGCATGATTCCCTAGTCTATAACCAAAATTCACGGGAAAACAAAACAGCCAACAGATTGGTTACTTTGCAGGTCCGCCTTTTCCACCACGTCTCAACCTTCCAAACATCACAAATATCTCGGAAACTGCGGTACTCTGATTACTCTGAGTTATCCTTCAACACTTACATATTTACTTAATATTTAAACACATACCACTGAAGGTGAGATTCCTCGGCCCTATATTCCATATTTGTGACAGGACGAATGACTAACTAGCACTAGTGGGTTATAATACTATCCATCACACATGTATCACTGAATATCTGGTAGATAAATCCCACCAACCTACAACCAATTAGACAGACTCCCTAGTCGCAAAGACGTCTTAAACACAACGCTGACCAAGGAAAGGTGGGTGCGGAACACCCCGTTCCGTCTCTAAACAACTATCAGTAAGAGCTCCTGACTCAACGTCGCCCTCAGGCGACTGGAAATTCTCGAGTTCAGAGACCTACCATGCACGAGGCAACAGAGATCATGAGATACGGTCAATCTGTGATCGAAAGCAACCATATAATGTGTTGATCGAACGATGGAGTGGCTGTTCTGGCTAAGTTAGAACAAGGAATCAGCGAACTTGTAGGGTGAATGATTGAGATGCGCATTCGACAAAGTCTGGATCACGTTGAGGAGCAGGCTATCTGGAGAGCGGTGTGCTTGGTGAATGAGTTGGGGTCGGGAGCATCTATCAAATCATGCTTTTTTCCATTACTCTACTCTTAAGATGATCATTCAAATGAGGACCCAAGCCGGAGTAAGCTGCCCTATACACCGCCCTTACAACTTCATGATGAATTAAATGACATTTTAGAATTCTTTGTTCAACTGGCTATAAATTAATATGGCCAACTTTCACTTCGATCTCACTTTGATCTCACTTCGCTCTTTTCGTTGATATCATTCTTGAACAACCCCCTGCATCCAATATCATTCCAGCATCAGCCATGGTTTAGAATTTATGTGTATCTAAGCCCATTACTATTACACAACTATTATTGAGGCATTAGTATCCACCTTTGTCGGCTGTTTCCTTATAATTGGGGGGTCGTGCCTTCCTCGTGAAAACACGCTTTCTCTCGGAGCAAGTAATATTTATATCCCCACTATCGATCTCTGCTTCTTTCTTTTCCTCTTTCTCAAACTTTTGGAACTCCCAACTTGACAGCCCTCAGCAAAGGTGAGACTCCTAATCCTATAAACAAGGCTTTCGGTAAAAGCATAACCTCACTAGGTCTAGGTATTGTATTTCATTATATTCTTCGACTTTGTTAAACGAGAAATAAAATATCCAGCGCTTTCAAAAAGTGAGATATATGCCCCAACCCCCCCGTACCCTACCGCGGCTTAAACATGACGCTGACAAGGAGTTAGTGACCGACCAATGGCCAGGTGGAGCTGCTAACGCAGCTAAGACTGCGAGCGACAGCCCGACCCCCGACTATCCGACGTGCCCTACATGATGCCACTCGGGTAATGGCCCAGCTTGATGCCCTGATGGAGACAATGGACTTCCGCCACGCGCTTTCACCTCGCCTTCTACGCAGTTGGAAGATCCGATGTTGGTACTGCTTCACGAAATGATCTTTGGATAAACACCGTGAACAATCACTTTGCACTCAATTTTCATTCGGAATTCTCTTGCCAGCCTTTGTTAAGTTTCGTCTTACTATCAACTATATATTACCCTCTACACATTCTCTATGCATATATATTCCAAACCCGAACGGCGTTCCAGGTATAATCGCTTCGACGATGGGTAGGGTCTACGATGAAACAAGGAGCTAACAGAGACTGATTGTTTCCTAGGTTCAGATTTATTACAGAATCAAATCCACTTCAAATCGAACATATGTGCCATTTGTCTCATAGTAGTCGCGCGCTATACCGACAACTACGAATGTCCATCCCATCATTTCATATGGATCCTGGAGTAGGAAATGAGGGCCCTCATTATTGAGATGTTCGCCCTCTTAGCCGAGAATGAAATGACTAGTTAGAAGCGGAGATCTGGCGCCAAGTCGTTTAGGAGTATCAACAACACGACGACCCACCACGACACTTACACTTTCCATTACGCCTTTGGACCTCGTACCGATGATACGCCTTCTTAGCCTCACGCTTATTTAAATCAACCCTGAGCACCTACAATCACCCTGGTCGAGGAAATGGGCGCTGTCCGCGCAGAAGAATGTTGTTATTGTGGTTTTGAAGTAGACATTTTCTCAGGCATTGGACAGTGAAGTAGGCCAAAAACCTAACCGTCACCACCCCCACGCAAAGACTTGGGAGTGACAGATTGCAACTACTGAACGATGAACTAACCAAATGCCACATCTAGATAACATAAGCCAGGGCCCCTCAGGCTCACATTGTGTCTCTGGAATTCTTTTTGTTTGGCCACCACCCACCTATGTATCTAGGCGGCATAAAATCTCACTTTGCTCTTGCCTTTCATTCAGATTATCCTTCAACGGCGCTGTGGTAAATAGTACTGGGATATCAGTCTACCTAGTTTCAAAACTCAGTGTTTCTCATGATTGCATAGGTGAGTGTCTGGTTAGGGTGAGAGCCCCTCTGGATCCTTCCTCTTGATGGTGTCTATCTTCGTAGGAAACAGGAGTTAAGATCTCCGCTCCGTCAATCTTCTCCTCTTTTCTCCTTCCTCTTCTCCTTTGATCCATATTCTCACCCCCTCTCTCTCCTCAAGATAAAAGAAAACAAAGGTATAATCCCTTACCCGTATGACGAAGGCTTCACTAACACTAGTCAGCTACTTTCCGGTTTCTACACACTTTATTTCCGTCTGACCTCAAGGCGCGGAGTAATTAAGGTCAAAATTCTCACCTCTATGGCCGACACTTCACTAACACTAGTTCCTTCACACACTTTACAGACTTTGCGACCATCCTACCCAGCAAAGAAATTCTCTGAAACAGCTCGCCAGAAGTGAGACACACCCCTCCTATCAATTTATCGCCCCAACTACGTGTCAAACACAAAACTAACAACCATAAAGTGGGAGATCAACCTATCCAAGCTCCGACGGAACGCCAGTTGGACTTACTGACCGATCTCCGTTAGGCAGTTAGTAGCCGGGCATCTAAAAGGTTGCCAATTTTTAGGACATGCTGACAAAGAATATTGGTACTCTTATTTGAGGTTTCTGATTCCGATGTCCTAGGAGAGTCTCAGGTAAATACCCAGAAATATATACGTAGAAATTTACCTTAGCTACCTTCTCATTCTGTGCCTACTACTCGTCCTTGTCCCGCAGTGCAAATCGAGTGTCAAGGTAATGTCTGCAAAATAAGTGCTGGCTGGTTGAGTCAAATGAGTCGTTTAAGGTTTGTGACCATGTATAGAAACGATGGTGTGGCCCCTCCTTCTCATTGGATGAACGCCGTCATCTCTATCTCCGCATTATCACCGGAAACTGGAGCTACCTCGATTGCCCCCGGTCCAATCCAGGCGTATCAGGATTTGATAAAGATTTTTCGAACAAAGCTACCTGTCGTCGAAGAGCGACAGGGTGATCTGTACATTCGTGGCGGGATAGAACAGATTAACACTCTGGCACGCGAGGATCTAGCATTGCTTTCCAAAGTCTTGACATACGAGCCGTGCCTCCCTAATGATGAGGCTAATAACATTGGAGATGATATTTCACACTTTGCACACGTTTGAGTCGTTTACTTTTTCTCGTATTTCGTCCATATCCGGTTTTCTTTGACTAGAAGATGTCGACCCAAGTACAGAGGCCAGGACAAGACCAACTCCGGCCAGCAGCTGATGGTAGAATTAGCGACACTTTCTCTCGCAATACGGTGGGTCTTCCGTCATCTCACCTGAATACTGATATGCTCATGGGCCACTAGTCGAGGCATGAGGACGGCCAAGACGAATCCTAGACCCTGAGCGTAATTTTTGGTCACTGTGCTGGTCATTTGTACACACCACGCAACCAAAAAGCTCCCTGACACTTGTAGCACTAAGTAGATCCAAACCAGCGGACTAAATCCTCTGAAAAAATGCGTAAAGCTGAACTTTGTAACCCAGCAAGAGTAAATGATTGCGAAAGCGGAGCTATAGGCCGCTAGCTGAGCGTTGCAGAGAAAAAGAAGACCAGATTTCTTCATAGATCTCTCAATGCACAGGCTAGCTAGAGCAACACAAACTCCTGCGAGGAGCATTGCAAATGCTCCATGCACCATCGCCTGGGTTTTCAGCTCTTTCGGACTCAATTTGGCTGAGCCAGATCCAAGCTGAGTCAAAACAATGCCGAGTGCCATCATGGCAATGAAGAGCCAGTTCTTGGGGGCATATCTCTGGTTCAATATCACCCTCGCAAAAAGAGGCGTTAAAATGGTCTTGAGCTGGGACAAGACAAGGTAAGGAATAAGGTCAAGAGAATGTGCTCCCACACTCTGTAGAATGGTAGCCGCAGTGAAAAGTAATGCCGACACGGTAGCGTCACTCGAGGGACTAAATAGTGTAGCCCGGAGGCCCTCTCGCAGAGATGGGGCTGTGTCTGTGTCTAAACGCATCACACAAATTGTAGAAATAGTGAATTTGAATATTTCAATCAGGATGATGCCAGATAAAGAATCAAACCTGTCATTATTTGTAGCCGGTTGTGACTGGACTTTGTGCTGCAACTAAAACCCGTCTTAGCTTTCATAATTCAGGTTTCTGACCATCGCACATACTATTATCGATGTCATGTTTTGTAGACTCAACTAAGATGCATATGTTAGACAGTAAGTAGAGAATTAGAGTGCTCCACATACCAGTAGGAGAGTCATGTACATCCAAAATCCCACATCCTGGTTAGGCCGGAGTCGGATCCACCGACCCATCTGCTTCGGAACTTGGCCATGCATGAAGGCAGAAAGGGAGCATAGGTACCTCGTAAACAATCCATCATGCAGTGGGGAGGTCTAAGCTTTATGGAGCTTTCTTCGGTGTCCGCGGGATGCCGGTTTCTGGAATAACTTGATGGAGCAGCTCAAAGCGGGCCGTCAGGTGCATCCTCCATGTATTTTATCTCGAAGTGCAGGGTTATGCACGTGCTCATCCAATAATTTGTTCTATCACGTATGATACAGCGCTATACAATACAGTATTTGCAATACCAGTTATGGTATGTATGTAATTTTAAGAACGAATCCTAAGGTCAGACAACGCCTAGGCTCGCAACAAGACTCAGCCGGGTTATAATTCCCCACTGTTCTTATATATGGGACGAGGCAAGAAAGTTAGTCGGCCGAAAGACCCCGAATTCTGGCGTTCAACTGGTTCCGTGAACCATGACTTCATACATAGAGTTCACTAGCGCCTATACTTAGACTTAATTAAGACACTTCAAGATGAAACCTAGCCCTGAGGTTTGAATGCCTCTTTTCTAGAGGTACACCGTACGTATTAGGAAGCTATTGGGCGGCGGTATGTCCAATAAGGATGCTCTGGTCTTACGAATTTTGCTTGTTGTAATCTTTTCCTCGAATGCGATGCTTATGGCTCATTGATTTTATTCCAATGGTTGATATATTCTGGCAATCAAACACGTGGTATGATACCATCAATTATCAGCTAATGAATGACTCGCTTAATCTCCTTCACGATTCGTGTAGTCTATCGGATTGATTGGAACGCCCTCTCGTAACATGCCAATACGATCACTGAAGTCACAAGTCGTTCTCAACCTTGAAGCTGGCTTTTCGGCTGGTACTCTCATTACTAGTCGATACGGATATCCTGGACCCTGAATTCTCCTTAGGCAGCAGCAGTGTCCGTAAACATTTAAAGTTATCATGCCAATCACTGTCCACCTTCTTTAGCGGGTTTCGATATTGTCCTCACTTTGCTAGGAGTTATGGCGCGAGGTCGACTTCGAGTGTTCCTTGTGCTTGTATTTGTACTCATTCTCGCGTGTCTATCAGCTCCTTCAGTTCAGAGACTATACCATCTTTTCCGACTACCGTTCATATGGCCCAACTCTTCGGCTCAAGCGATCATTTCTCAGCAACGCGATCATTTTGATGTGACCTTTTCGTCATTCCCGGCCAATTACTCCACGAAAGATGCGGGCTTGCGGCCGTTGGTTCCAGCGAGATTGCACCATATTCACCTCGGACCAAGTGCTCCGCATACAGAATGGCTCGCAGCCAGGGCTGATTGTCTCAGGCACCATGATTCATGGGAAGCTTTCTTCTGGAACGACAGCAATGCGCCGCAATTTGTAGAGGAGAATTACCCTCACCTCTATGATATGTGGAAAAGCTATCCGTTCATGGTCCAACGTGTTGACGCTCTACGTTATATGGCGTTGGAGAAGTATGGAGGTATGTTACCCGTGAAGTTGGGATATGTGCAGCCAGACTGGTAGACTGACGATAATACTGGTATTAGGCGCTGTTCTTGACTTTGACCTGGCCTGCAAACGTTCCCTTGAGCCTCTTCGTCAGTTCAACTTCGTCGCACCGGCTGCCCACCCCGCGGGCTTTTCAATTGGCATGATGCTTGCCTCACCCAATCACCCCTTCGTCAAATCCCTGGTCGACAGTTTACCTACGTTCAATCATGTGTGGCCGCTTCTGTCATATGTGACAATCATGTTCAGCACTGGCTGCCACTATGCCTCGTGAGTGTCTGCAATGATCTACGAACCCCTGTCTGTATTGTTATGACTGACCAGATGTCCGTGAAGAACTGTGTACACCCTACAAGAAAATCGATCGGATTTTCGTATTCTCTCTGGGACTCAGGGTAACCCAAAAATGCATATGCTGAACGGATTTGTCGATACCCCCCTCTTCCGCCATCTTGGCTCCTCCTCGTGGCACACCAAAGACGCCCGTCTGATTCTCTTGCTCAAGGATATCGAGCCGAAGATTATCTTACTTGCGTCTGTAATTGTCACTGGAGTCTTGGTCTCATTGTTGTGGTGCTGGCGTGTGGCGCGACATCGTTTGTCGTCACGACGAGACGCCGAATCCAACTTACGAAGCCCTTCCCTCAGGCCTTCGCATAAGTACATGTAGGCAGGCCTTTTTCTATGTATTATACTTATTCTACACATTTTTAACTTCACATTCCAACAATTAACTGATATATCTATTCAAGTACATGTAAATCATGACATAGAACCTTTCACAGAAGACTTACACGCCATTTATTCCATTAGTCGCGTGCTCGGGATTGTACCTGGGACCTGATGCTATCCTGTCCTTTCCAGTGTGTTGAACCACATGTAACGGCTCACCACTAAGTACAGTACTCTGTCCCAGGAATACTGGCTCTCATGTTGGCCAAAGGCAGCTCGTGATTCAAGATATGTCTGCCACGAGCTCACCAAAAGTACTCCCTCCTTCCCTGTCTCTCGTACGAGCGACCGACCCACACTTTCAGGGTTCGTTGCAGGTATAAGGAGGGCTTTAATGATCTTCCACAAGAATGGGATGGTGGAGGGTATCAGGTCGATCAATGATGAGTATTTTCGGAGGAGCCCAATACTTTGCAGCGTATATGCCGGGGGTGCATGCTCGTTGGTCACAACATAGTTCCTGTGTTGTTAGAGGTCAACCGACGTCCATCAGATTCAAAATAATACCGTAACGATGTCGGGACAAGAAAAGGACCGGCCGAGTTACAAACGTACCTTATGCCCGCACTGACAGCTCTATGGTTGATATGACCTGATATTCCACCATGATCGAATGATATGATCTATTTATCGCTGTTAGGACACAGTATTCTGCTGGCTCATTATTCAAGAGACACTGACCAGGTCCGCCTTCCATTTTTCTATGTATGGTGCGATGATATCTTGAACCAACTTCTCATCCCACCATTTCTTCGGATTATCCTGAAGGTCAGGATGGTCTAAGACTACGCAGTGATCTTGGGAGATCCCCAAGGCAGCACAGCTCTTATGAATTTCCGTTTGGCGTTGTTCACCAATGCCATTGTAGTTCCCTGGTTATTTCTCAACCATTAGATTATGTTGCATTACCTAATCAAAAGAAGCTACCTAGTCCACTTACCAGAGGAGATCACCAACAGGGATCGTGTAACATGGGGATCGTGTCGATGGTAGAGAATGCTGGGGCTAAAGAACAGAGTTTCATCATCTGGATGCGCCGTGACGAGTATCGGCCGGCGTGCATGTCGAAAGGTGTCAGGAACAAGGCGTGGGTCATCGGCCAGATAGTAGGCAAGCATGAAATACAGAAGAAGCGCCCATATTACGACCACGCTGACCAAGGCGGCTAGGATTGCGGGCCAGCCTTGTGTGAGAACCCGGCGCACTTGTCGCTTAAAGAGACGAAGTAAAATCATCTCATTAGGGCAACAGCCGTTAAGAGGAAAGGACTAGGGGACTGGTATGTACCGAGTATATTCAGTAGGATCACGAAAAAAAGGGGGGGGGGTTTGACAGCCTCAGCCCAGTTGTGGTGAGAGGTGGTATTTTACCACGAAAGCGAGTATTCCTTGATTCCCAATTTTCCTTGGATCATTTTTAATTCCAGCAGTTATTCTTGGTGTATTACCGCGATTTCCCGAAGTTACGTACAAGGTTCAATGTGTCTCGGGCTAAAACCCGAACTCGAGCACGGCACGACATCGACTCTTTTCTTTGGCTTGCGAGTAACGTTCCAGAAATTTCTAGCCCCCGGCCCTTAGTTGCATAATATTCTTCCTGGTGCAAATCTATGGTTTTTATATTTCTGCCAAATAACTGGGTAATGCACCCCTAACACGGCTTATACCAAGCCAGAGACTCGATCATTACCTCGATGTTATTAGGCATAGTTTCTAGCAGGTGCTCTAGATGTCTCATATCAATGTTCTGCCCTGCTTACACTAGGCAGTAAGGCTGGGTGGTGGGGTGTAACTAAATAATACGGTATTACAGTGGGTCCTTGTATTTTCTGTTCGATACAGGTACGGCTGACAGCAAATCACAAAATGGTTGCCTGGCGAAAGGATCGGAACCCTGATCCACCTTTATCTTCCCGCTCCAAGCTTATATACCTCATGGACCAATTGAAAACCAAGGAATGTCACAGCCTACATGCTAAGCTCTTTCAACCGTCTCCTAAGGCATATCCACATAATAGGGATCCCTGATCCCTGGGTTCCCGTGCTGTCTGGCAGCCTATCATTTCTCGCTTTTCCTCGCAAGGCTTGCCTAAAAAAAAACTTTTTGCCGTTCCTTTTTCGTTGCTGTTTCTTTTCCCTTTCTTTTCTTTTTCTGTTTCTTTTCCCCCTTTTTTTTGCAGGGACTTGGAGGAATCGGTTTTTCTTCCGGTTTCAGTTCTGCTTATGTAACTACAGTTCAGCGGCTGAAATCCGAGGTACAGTGACAGGTCACAAATTCCACCCCAGCGACGGGCAGACACCTCTACGTGGTGCTGGGGACCAGTACTCTGGCAGTTGTTCGTGTCTCCCTCTGTCAGGGGAAGCCCTCTTCTGTCTAAGACGAGGGCCGGAGGTGAAATGGAGGTGTTGTGGTTGAACCTCATCCCCTCAACTCTCACCCCTTTTCCTTCATCGGTTCTCGACACTCACAACGGCTGCCGAAATCAAGGGATGGCTAAGGAACTTCTCCGCCATATCGCTAGTGCCCTACATAGTTCAGTCAGTTCAGTCAGTTCAGTTCCAGCAGTCAAAACTGAACTGAACTTAATTTGGTAATAGACAGTCTATCAATGGTGAGGGTATCAGCCCTCCTCAATCTCGTCCTCTATATAGTACTATCGTAATACAGTACAAGTCTCAACAATATCCTCTTTCACAGCATTTCGGTGCCCAGCCCCCATCCTTTTCGTCGACGAAAACACCCTCTCAGATTCGGCAGACATCAGTGGAATCGATAATACATCCATTGCCATCCTTGACAGACAAGGGTACATTGTACGGTTCAATCCTCACCATTGTGCAGGATTGTCACAGCGTTCTGGAGGTTCATTGCAGTAGTCCTCATACTCATCCCAAGTAGCCTGAGAAGCAGGGCCATCGTAAAAGTCCGGCGGATTGAGAAATCGATCGAACGCGTAAGGTTCACGGCGTAGTGAATCATCAAATAGACTGAATTTCAACGTGTTGTGTGTTGTTAGTTCACATTACGCCCACTTAACGGTCGTCAAGTTGGCCTGAAATGCCCAGACCAAGGTTGGTAAAGAATGTTTGCTTTAATGGGACCGAGGGAGCTAGTCATTCCGTGGCCACATCTTTTATATTGTACATATTACCCCGGACAGTGTCAGATAAGAATTAAACCAAGCCGGCTGGAACCCTGATAGCCTCAAACCCATCTTGACCAGGCATTCTTTCTTCAACAAGGACTTCGAGTCCACGACGTCCGCAAAAGCCGTCATTTCCAGCTTCGCGTTGCGTGGTCCGAACCTCACCCTGCTGTCCTTCACCATCGCCCGGTACCCAAACAGTGTCCATGACCTTTTGGCCAAATACCTCGGTGCGGCGAGGGTTGTATCGAGGAAGTCCAACCAGATGGTTCAAGGCGTTGTGAATGAATGGGTACAGTCTCTCGAAACGTCGAGTGATCCAAAGCCACGAATGGCTTTTCTCGTCATAAGCGACCCGAACGAAGGGATTGATGTATGATCCTGAGACTTTGGATTCTTCTGAGACCGGTGCTGCGCTCTGTATGTCTGCATGAATGATACAGCACTCGGAGGCATCCCAAAATATTTCAGAGTCTGCGCGAAATCGAACAGGATTCAACCCCTGGAAAAAGCGGGCATCAAATGCAACCATACCACCCCAACAGCTGCGGACGCGGACGGCATCTCTACCCTCTAGCACGTCTTGTCTACTCTGCCCCCTCCCCGCGGTAGTAAACCAAGGGTAGAAAGGTAGGCCAATTCCATAGCCTTGTAGGTCGCGGGTTGCGTAGGTATCGTAAAACTTGAAGGCGTTACTGAAGTCCATTGCACACGCAGCTCGGTAATGCGCTACACCATTGGCGTCGGCGTTTGTGCAGAATAGAAGCTGTAGGGCTTCGACGGGGTCGAAAATAATATCGTTCAGATATAAAAGTTTGTCGTATGTCGTATTGCCATTTTGTAGTGGTTGCAAAGCACGGTTTCGGACTTCAGCCAGGTAATCAATGCGCCTGATGCGCGTTTCTTCTCCAGGGATGGTCACTCTCGGTAATCCTCTTAAACTGAGACCTGGCTCTGACACGATCGACTTGTCGCATCTTACATGGTCCGTTAGAGCGTGAAGGGAATTTTCGCCTTCTCGCCCACTATTGTTTTCGTATATGCTGAGGAACACATTTTGCTCCCCGAGAAGTTCAATGAGCTGGAGAAGGGCCTGTCCCCATTTGCCGCTGGCAAATTCCCCCTGTGGATCATAAAGAACAGCAGCAATGAAGACCTTCTTGTTCTCGATGTTACCGCGTCCTTGATACCCGCTTCTCTGCACTTGGTTTCTGAGCGTCTGGTAACATGGCGGTAAGTGGGTATATGATGGCCAAAATAGTGCAGTCAGGCAGATCAGAAATAGAAGTCCGCTGAGTAAGGTTTGAACGAAGAAAAAACCCCGGCGTCTGATTCTCAATCCAAAAAGCACACCCAAGGCCTGGGCTAAGATGAGGAAAACGCGGGTTAACAGCGCGGTCAGCGTTTTCCTTGTCCAACGGAGGGCGAAGGTGTGATGTCGCCATTCAAAGCCACGCAGGTCACGTTTTCTCCGGCCAAGCAATGACTCGGAGTCAAGCTCATACCCATCAGACTCGACGCTGGCGGGCATGTTTAGTGTCGTAATGTCCAAGCGCTGCCTAAATCCAGAGTGAGAGATGTTGATCACGTCTGACGCCAAGACAATGCATTATCCGTTGAAGGTACTTGTCAGACTAGGATATGGCTCCCCTTAGGCCCTAAACAGGAACTGAGGTTTTTGTTATATGTCAGAATAGAATGAGGCCCCCCTAGGCCATAAACAGGAACCTTAGTTTTTGTTGTGGTCTAGTGGTAAAATAGCCCGTATTTTTTCAACATTATGGTTTAGTGGTAAAATAGGCTGTATTTTTTCCCACAGTACTATCAACCCTCTTGCGTGTGCTGAATCTCGCAAAATACACATCATCCCTTGGTGATCCAAAAAATATATCCGAAAATGTGGACTTAAGTAGAAGCCTATCCTTGCTTCCATTATTATGTATTACCTACTGGGAGTAATCATTATAATAATCTTACATCGTATGCAGCTGGGGTGCCAGCTATCATCTCAAAAAATCCAGTTATGAGGTACTTTTGACCAATCCCTGCAGCGCCCGAAAAAGGTGCGACAAAATTTGCCGTACTCAACAAGAACGCTAGTTTTTCTCCAGGACCCTTGGGCATGGTGAATTAAGCGAGCAGAGGGATCTGTAACAGGCTTCGAGCCCATGTTTCTATATTGACCTCTTCCCGGGCTGCACCTAATTAGTACATGGACAAGCCAGGGGTACTCGAGCAAGTTTGGCGGCGCTGAACATACCTGAATCCGGTAATCGGCAGGACGAGAACATCACCCACTAATTTGCTTAGTCCTCCATCAGTTAAGCCGGATAGAGAATTCCACCGTAAACCACAGTCGGTTTCCAACCACCCTCGAGCGGCATCCGTGAATGCGACTGGCCCGGTGAGGTTCAATGGGTCGATATCATAGAGAGCTTTTTGAGATAAGTATGATTGGAGCTGCCCTCCATTTTTCTCAGAAACCGCCTGAACGGTTGCGAATAGACGGTTAATGAACAATTGTAGAATAGGATGCCCGGGCGCCCAGGCAAATGACCACTGCGTCAGTTGGATAGGGTAGAAGTAGCCCATACGCCAGTAGAGGTCACTGTCAGGTAGGCAATCCGCCTCAAGACCAACGATAGCTTTGACAGGCTCGGTTGAGTTGTACGCCTTCCCAGTCTCCGGATCTTGCCAGGGCTGTAGATCTGCAGGAGCAACCCATTTTGACGGAGGTCGAGTAGGTTCGGTGTCCATATCACCGTACTGCTTTCAGTCAATCTTCTGAAGCACCTGGATAAGTCTAGTGGGTAAGGGGAGAGTGCTACTCACGATGCCTCCAATCCATTTGGAAACCAGGATACGAAACACGTCTGATCGCTCCACATTGCTCGGCAGTGCATAGAACGGACTCTCTATCTCCGGCTCAAAGTGCCGCATGAATTGAGCGATGCCAGTGTCATCCCACAGAAAGTAGGCCATGTTGCCACTATCAACGGCTGACAACCATGTTTCTGCGCTCTGGCGGAATGTATCTGGCCATTGATCGGGA
Organism: Penicillium hordei; assembly: GCF_028827395.1. Classification (NCBI taxonomy): domain Eukaryota; kingdom Fungi; phylum Ascomycota; class Eurotiomycetes; order Eurotiales; family Aspergillaceae; genus Penicillium; species Penicillium hordei. The sequence continues at coordinate 841,108 of NW_026623146.1, read as the reverse complement.
TTTGTATCCTTCCATGTTTGGTGGATTATCAGAGGTATGGCAGAGTGCGGAACTTGCCTCTCTGGCAGAGATCTGGATGCATTGAGAGCCAACGTGGCCGCGTCGATGATGTTCTCAACAGTTACGCCAGATCCCTCTACCCAACCTGGTGGGATGTGCCAAGCTGCTGATGTTAGCAAGAACGCGGCCTGTGTAATGAAATGTGAAACGCTAATTCGTACCTCCACCATCCCCCTTCTGGCCAGAGACGTATCTTGAGAGCAGCGGGTACTGAGTCACTTCAATTGATGGGTTGTGCATCTGCCAGTGTAAATGCCAAGTGATGAGACCGACTAATGCCAATACGATAACCGCCCGACGCCGAAACTGCCGGTACGATGCCATCATGCCCAATTTGGGACCTGTAAAACACACGGAAGGACAAAGGCATGTTCTGAATTGAGATCAATGGCTTCATATTAGGGGCCTATAACGCGAAATACAGCTAGTTATATATGACGAACTCTTTGGTAATGCCTTACCGTATATTTGCAAAGTTCTGTACTGTATGGTACATTGGTTACATCGTTGCAATTCTTACATATAACATGCCGATACCGCTAGCCTGGCACAGAACCGCATAGAACCCTACAGTGGCCAGTGCCGCAACCCCTTTCCAGGCAACGACGAAGCAAGTCCTGACATGGAACTAGTCCGAAATGTAATCTAATCAGATCCCTTTTCCACAAGGTTGAAAATTTTCTACCGATTCCATTGGTCACTGGTCGCGCAAGCGGAACTGGCTCTCGGTTGAAGAAGCAATCGCAACAATAGACAGCCCTGGCACATCGAGATGCGATTTGTTCGGACAATTTCTCCTCAGCAAGGTCGGTCGGACTGCACTGTCACTGGAAGGAATCTTTGGCATGTCTCTCATGCGCATCCATCACCCACGCGCGTCCTGATCCCTTCTACCGGAGGGAAGAAATTTTTCCTGGGGTGGCTGAGTCCTCCCCACAGGCTAAGGAAAGGGGCGATTAACAAAGAAAGTTAATAGATCCTTTTCTGACCATGGGTCAACTCCGAAACGGGCCCGATGCAGTAGAAGTGGCCCCATTCCGGAGCACAGTACGATTTTTTGTTGCAGGACTTGGTACTCCGTATTTGCGTCGGTTGCAAGCGAAATCATTCTGACCAAAGGCCACTACTGTCTCTGTACGAAGTACACTTTTTAGGACCCTCGCTACAAGCACATACCAAGCAATATCAAGGCAGAGGATAAGGCGGTCTTGCCGCGCCTTGTTCAAAAGGCTTCGTCCAGATCCCATTTTACCCTTTATTGCGAATTTAGTTACAATGATCAATCAAAACATTGTAGGTCATGACGATGAAAGACTCACCCAGTTGCGGGTCTGTAGGATTCGGCGAGCTTGCGCACTCACGGATCCAACGCGGATTACGAGAGGCCAACGGATACTACGAGTATATCGCAACCAACTGGCACCCATTCTCCCCCAGCACCTAGAAGCGGTGGACCGATTCTTGTAACCGAAATTGGCGGGAATTCATTGCTTTGATCAACATTATAGAGCTGGAGGAACGTTCAGATAGCCAGTTACCTGGCATATTGGAGGACTGAGGGAATGCAAGGACTGACTATCGGCTTAAAGTTGCTTGGTGGTAAAGCCCATCTTGCTGTTGGCGTGGACTCCGAGAGCTTTATATGATCGGATGCTTGCCCTCTAGTCCGAGGAGTCAGATGGTGATTTACTAACACTGTCGGAGGAGCGAGAGGTGAACTTCAACTTTTGCATATCTCAGTTATCTCGTTAATGGCAAGCCGTCGCTAATTCGTATTAAGCTACTTGGTAAAGTTCTCCTCGTAATAGCCACCAAATCTAGCCTGCTACTAAACACAAAGCCGCTGATCAAGGCGGTCATCAAACTATCTCAAATTGTATAGCCGATTTTCTTTGTCTTAGCCGGAACTTATTTATCAACTCACATCTACCTCGCAATTGAACCTTCTTCACGTCACTTTGCTTTCAATTTTCCCCAACTTTAATATTTATATATGAGTTGAACTTTTCGGCCGAGGAAGGCGTTATCCGCCAAGGTCGTGCTCGTGTGGCTGCCTATATACTCCAGACCCCATGGCCTTCCGATCTAGACGTGGTCTGAGATCAAGGCATTTTGGGGGGAGTGGGATAAGGACTTCAGGAGGCAAGGCCTATCTCGCTGGGGTTCACATTAGGAGAGGGAAGGACCTTTCTATACGAGATGGGATTATCCAAGAAGGGTGCAAATGCCGCGAAAAACTGAATGATTCTCGGTTATGATGAAATTATTGAAACTATTATAACCTTCTACAACCTCTTCTCGCACGCACAGCTCCCATCAGATCATTGACTAGAATAGTAGATATGGGCGACTATCGTTGACCTGATGCTTGGTCTATAGGACCAACAAGAGTCAGATATCACATTCTGGGCTATACAAGGAGTGAAGAACCATCGAACTCAATACAACGCTCTAACCGTGAACCATGACCTCATCTCTCCACTGATCATCTCGACTTCACTATATAACAACTATCAAATGTCCAATTCGGTATAGTTTGACCAGTGAGTTCTAACCCCTGTGCTGCGATCTAACTACATTTAAACGGAAAGCTGACAAAAGAAAACGCTAGGAACAGCCGGTCCACCTACAAAAGGAGCTGGAACAAGTACAAGTCCGTGCTACGAGATGGGCCTATGCTGGGAGATGAATCTTCCCTAGGGCATCTCAAATCATACACGCAGTGGGAATTCTAATAGCCTTCACCTATCACGATGTCCCCCACCGTACATGTTTTAGGAATTGGAACAACGAACGCAGATAATTCCGTAGGAGACTCTCTATCTGCTGTTCAGCAAAGAAGACTATCGTGCGGTTAAACGAACCGACCGAGCTCGGCTCAGCTATCTTGGCCACATGCACTCCTTAGGCGAGAATCCCAGGAAACCTTCGATTATCGTCAATTGCTCATTCCAAGCCAATATTCACTCCCGCCAGTGTACTTTGAATTAGTATACAACGCACTGGAAGAGAGATACACGATCAGGGATTAGTTGGAGATGATACCAGTCGCAATGGCTGCTTGGTACTTTCCTGAAATGAGTCTGAGTGCTTCAACAGCATCAGACTTCGTGGTACCACAGAGTTCGAACAGAAATGCCTAATTATGGAGAAGGACCACATGTGCGGTTATAAGCCAATCCATAAATTCACTGCGGTACACAGCATGAGTCTACAGGTGTGCGACCAAGACATGGATTCCACCCAAATCTACGCTGCATGGTAAGCCAGCGAGCCTCAACGCTTCCGAAGCGAACAACTGGTACATAAATCCGCCAAATGACTGGAGACCTTCACTAAAGCAGTAAACAACTTACATTTGGCGAAGACTCCGCTGACGGCCCGTCCATGCCGGCCTCTTCATCTCTCCTGAACCATCTCGAAACCACAGACCATGGCACCAATGCCCACAAGCGCACTTAGGCAGACCGCCAATACTCGACCGCAGGTGGCAACACAATCAATCGCTCAACTCAACCGTGACTCTGTGGTATCGAAGTCTCTTCCGCTAGGACCTCTATCCTGTGAGATGTTCCGGGAAATGAGTAGTTTTATGGAGCAAAATTGCCTAATCTCAGCGCCCAGCGATAGGTAGCTGGAGGATTCAACTTATATGCACCTCCAGCCGACTAGAATGGCCCACTCATACTTGCAGATGCACGATGTAGGAGACAAGGGGAACTATACGCCAGGTGCAAAATTTGAGATGGGTGTACACCCATCATTAGAAGTCTGCCACAGTTTATTTGCTCTGAATATACGCCAAATGGCCAACCAATCTCAATTAAATGGGGATACTTATCCCAACCGTCAAGCATGAGGATCTTCACAGGAATGGAGGTTCTCCCGCGAGATGATCGCCCTACCTGCCAGACAGCGCGTTAATCGAGCTTTGGAACGCGAGATTTGGAGAAAATTCGGTTAACAATGTTCAACAAGAGGAGATACCACAATTTGATGAGGCTGGGAGAGCCATCATTTGGTATGAGACACCCCATGAATACAGAGAATTTCCAGTGTGCTCAGTATCTCTACATTGTAGTCCCTGGGCCTCCTCTCTAACAGGAATACCTCACCCAGCTACGTAGCATGGTGATTCCATGAATTGTACCAAACAAAAGAAATGGTTACGAGGTGCACAGAAGGAGCTTAAGACCAACAACAAAACCGGAAGTTTCCATGGCGCGTGGTTGATTGCAAGCCCAAGGAATCCAAGCGAAACCCAGCTACTGTCTTTATTAATGCAGAAACAGAGCAATCAACCCATATTGAAGAAAATCTGAAAGTAAAGTGATGTGAGACAATTCTACTTGTGAGATCGATGTAAGACCATGAGGCCTCTATCTACTGATGAGAGACAACCCTGAAATTTCAATAAATCCATAAATCCAGGAATGCATATTATTACTGTAAATTCAACCTTCAAGGATACTCTGATAGGTCTGGAAAGCAAGCAATATCCACCACTGGCGGTCAAATTGCCAACATCCGTTCCACCTTCTAGGCATCCTCAAACGACCTGCATCCATATGGCCCGCTCTTTAGCGGCATCCTTTTCCTCTTCGGCCTGCAAATTGTTCAATTTTTGGTCAAGAGACGTCAATTGTCGGTCTATGTTTTCCAACTGGTCTCGATGAGTATAGTACCAATATGGATTGGCAGCCATAATAGCTTCCTTCTCGTCCATAATGCCCTTGGCCTTCTCATCTATACCCTTGCGGGCCCGAGCTCGCCTATGTGCACGATCCGTAAGGTTTGTTAGCTCCTCAAGTTGCTCGTTGTTGGGAGTCGGGATGGGGCGAGTCTCAGCCACTTTATACTTGTTAGATCTGTGCTCGGGAGGTGGGAAAGGGTTTAAACTCACTCGTGAAGATGTAACCAATGTAGCTGTTGAATTGGTGCCCTCTGTAAGTTCGATGGATAATGATGATGTTTAATCTGCAATGTAACCAGAGTCGTAGTCAGCTCACTGTCTCATCCTAAATATTGGTCATGGGCCAAGGGGTCATACCTTGCTGATTGTGCCTTCTGGATTGCAGTAAGCAAGCAATGTGATTGCTGAAGAAGTTGAAGAAGTTGAAATGAAAATGGCTATTTATAATGTGATATGATTACCACCCCTAGAGGGAAATAGTAGTGCTATTGACTAGGTATCTGTCGGATTTCATAGCTCTCAACTCAACGTCTACAACTGTCTACTCAATCAAGGATTTCATATTCCACAATGCACCTTGACGTAATTCCTCCTAACAGTATCATTGTCATAGCTAGAAGCGAGAGACATAATCTGAAGCAAGATCGATCCCCGCTTCAGCCCAACATAAAAGACTTGCCTTAGAGTTCCACTGATGGAGTACAAAGAGGAACGGTTCCATGAATGCATTCATGCATATTACTACTGATCAACAGCATAATATCCGGGAACCAAGCATTGCCCATCATAAGCGGCCTAATTATGACAGAAAGGTCATCATTTTTGGCCCTATTAACATTTTTGTATTTTCCCAGCTAGAAACTGCAGATAGAAACTGGATTCAAATTCATCTCCGCTTCCGACCACCATATAAGACTAGCATGAGACCTCTAGCCGACCTGTTCCCATACCTTGCTCTCTGAGGTGGCATCTTGCTCTTCTTCTCCCACCATGTGACTCAGTAGTCGATTGAAACGCTGCAATTCCTCATTCATGGCCAGTAGGAGGTGTGGATGAGTGTGGTAGCAATCCGGGTTGGCGGGCATAGTGGCTTCCTTGTAGTTCATGACCCGCGCTAGCTCCTGGTGTATCTCTTTCAGATCACGGCCCCGAAATTCTGCTCGAGCTCTGAGTTCTGAAAGCTCCTCGAGCTGCTCGTTGCTGAGCGTAGGAATAGAATGAGTATCCGCCACTTTATATCTGTCAGCTCAGTGTTCGAAACATGGGGTACAATGGTTTATCTCACTAGCTGGGATCCTGCTGTTGTTGGGTGTAAGTTGGAGTGGTAATCCTGCAATATAACCAGGGTCGTCGTTAGGTCGATATTTTGTCCCAGATCTTGGTCATAGGCCAAAGGATCATACCTTGATGGTTGTTGCTCCCGGCTTTGCAGTAAGCGTGCAAGGTGGTTGCTGAGGAAGTTGAAATTAGAAATTCTAGGTAGGATCTTAAATAGCGATGCAGAGACTGCGTCTTCGTGAATTGCTATTGTCGTATACAGAATGAATAGAGAGATGCCAGTGCAGCCTAATGACTGCCATTCAGGCAGCGATAGCCATAAGATAATCTTATTAATACTGTAATGAATTGAAATCTAGTCACAACGTAACACAACATCGGCATGAGCCGTACTTAATGTGAAGGTTGTATATGATAGAGGGCTGATATAGCAGGGAGATCAATGAGAAGTAAGCGCAAAGTGAGCCTAATACAATAGGGCTCTACTGCCTGCTACAGTTCAAATATAGCAGTTTGCTCTACAGTCACCTGTCAAGTATGCAGAGCGAAAGGGTACATCCAACTACCAGTGACGGTGGAGGTACTCAGGGAGGAGTGAGAGAAATAAATAAGAAGAGAAATCACCCTAATGAGGAGTTCAGGTTCAGGGGATTTCCTGGCCGATCGCTCCAACCATTTCTGGAGCTCTAGAACCGCGTTAGCTGCAATGAAGAAGTGGGGGAATCACCAATGCTGTCCGAAAGCCTAAGTGGGAAGTAAATGCTAAAAGTGCAGTTTTTTACTTTGCCAATGTTGGTTTCAAGCTGTTATTATATTCATGTAACGGTTTTGAAGTCGAGTCAAATAATCAACATGGAAAGGGCAAATGTTAGGTATATTCACACCAAGGTACGAATCAACGAATACCATGTTATATTGAGAACCAAGAAGCCGCACTAAAACCCCACAACGACACTTGCGAAGAAGCTATCTGTAACAAAGATAGGAGAAACAAGACCAGCATAATCTTCACGGACGGGAGCGGGTTTGCTGGACACATTGGCGCATCAACGGCCAGTCTTCTAGAGGGAGTGACCGAGCAGAGACGCTATCTAGGAAAGTACTCCCAATCCACCGTGTACGCTGCCGAGCTCAGCGGTATTGAGATGGCACTCGCCAAAACCAGAACCGACAACGAGGGACAGGCTCGAGAGGTGATCATTTTCTCTGACAGCCAGGCTGCCATCCAAGCAGTCCAAAACCCACAACGACCTTCTAGCCAATACGTGCTCGCACTGATATATGATCACGTACGAGCCATCTGGTCGAGACCAAACCAATCAACGAATATCACTATCAGGTGGATCCGTGCGCACGTTAGTGTGGACGGCAATGAATTTGCCGATAGAGAAGCAAAAAGTGCAGCGCTCCTTAGTACGAGGATGGGAGTTGCGACCGGGCCGGATAATCCGATAATCCGACTCGCCGCCAGCGAATTTAGAGAGCGGTGGGAGAAGCAGTGGGAGCGGGAGATGACCTCCGCCCCGACAAAGCGCTTGGTGTAGGCGCCGAACAAGAAGACACTCCGGCTGTACGAAGGACTGTCGAAACCACAGTGTGCGATCTTGATCTAGATGCGTACAATGCGGATTGGACTTCGACACTTCTTGTTTAAGATCAAGGCAGCTAAGACTGACCGGTATAATTGTGATAAGGGCTCACAAACACCAAGACATATTCTTATGCAGTGTCCGCAGTACTTTATTCCGCGTACGAAGTTGTGGGAGCAATTATGGGATATTGGGATCAACGAGATGGATTACGACAAGATCGTATCGAACCCGCAGGCCACCCGCTACGTGGTCAACTTCATACACCGAACAGGTCTCCTCCAACAGTTCCAGGATATAACACCCGAGGACGACGACGACGAACCGACAGGCCTTACGGCAATGGAGCTAGGTGTGGAAGACGATGGGTATTAGCCGTTGACGACAGATGATGCTGTGAAACGAGAGCTCAGCCAGAGTCGACGAAAATGCCAATCAGCTGGCCAGGACAACGTCACCATCAATTGAAACTGAGGTAGGGGAGGCTATAGAGAAAGAAAGAGAGAGAGAGAGAGAGAGAGAGAGAGTGTGTGTGTGTGTGTGAAGTGAGGGCTGGAAGGTGGAGGTGCACTCTCTCTTTCTCTGTACCCTCCCCTGCCTCAGTTTCAATTGATGGTGACGTTGTCCTGGCCAGTTGATTGGCATTTTCGTCGACTCTGGCTGAGTTTCTCGTTCTCACAGTATCATTTATCGTCATTGGCTAATACCCATCATCTTCCACACCTAGATCCAAGGCCTCCAGGCCTGTCGGTTCGTCGTCGTCACCGAGGTACGAAGCCACCCCCACACAGGAGCTGTGGCTTGGAAATACCAAGATATATCATTCATCATCCCTTCATATCATTTATTTCGACCACCTTCCTTTCTCAGAGCCGACTAGCCTACGTCAACTCTCAACCTAGACTGTCCATCAACACCCCAAGCAGTCATTCAACCTCATTATTCTACCCAACTAGCGGACTTATCTCATAAAGAAATGACCTGCGCCACCAGGTCACCTTCTCCAGAGAAATTAAGCATATTGTTTCCGCTTATCAGACCAATATAGTAGTCCTGTCCTATTCTAGGTGGTCGATCTCCCTGTATGTATTACTCGCAGCGTGGTTTAACATCTTTTGTACCTCTCAGAAGAGCAAGTAGTGATGTTGATGAGTGTTTTAGTGTATGACGTCGCCGTGCTCTTTGTCGTACTTTGCCTTTTCTTTTACTCTGCTTCGATGGATTTGTGGTGGCCCACTGCGTTGTCAGCAACAGCATCACCATCAGGGTCTATAGTTCTGCTCTCCGTTGGTTGAACGTAATATCAGGGATACCCTGGCTCTTCGAGTCCTTATAAGGAGACTATGAGCGTAACGGTTGAAACACGCAAAAATTTCGACGCATAACGTACAAGAAATAAGTCGAGGAAAAGCCAATCTTAGGGGCGCACTGAATGGTAGACCAAGCCGCTGTTTTAGCAACCTTAGTGGCACACCCGCCAAGATCAGCAGGGAAGATCGAAGGACCGATCTACCTCATCTCACATGGAACTATATACAAAGATCAGGGAGAAGTTTATCATTTCTTATGTATATTGTTAAAAGCAAGATGTACCCGGAGAACAGAAATGTATGTGGAATTGGGTAAAATAATCTTCAGTCCACTCAGTGGAAGAAAGTACATAGTAGAAAGTAAAGGGGTGATCAGACCAGTAGCAGCGTCCAGTGCCTCTGATCTCAGATAAAGCCAGAGATCTCGAAGATCAGTTTCTGTACATCGTAGCCGCCTGCTGCTATACATCAAAGTTCAGGCGGAGTACAACTCAGCAGCGGGGGAAAAAAACCCTCTCGTTCTCACGCCAATATTTTGTGGCGGATATTTGAGGATAGGATGAAACGTCGAGCGATCGTCCCAAGAGAGAGAGAGCATTTGTGGAGGAATGGGAAGAAAAAAAAAAAAAACCGGAACTCCATTACTCAGAAGGACCCAGTGCCCCCATGAAATTGAGAAAAAAAAGTATCGAAATTTAGCCGAAGAAAGAGAAAGGGTATCGCAAAGCGTAGAAGAGGGGAAGAATCGTGTCAAGCGTCATTGACACTTGGAAGCCAATAGATTTCATTAGACTGGGAGAAAATCAGTAAGCCTCCGCCAACGCGTGTGGTCTGTGAGAGTACATACAGCGAGCAGCTCCAGCTCCAGGTGTCAGAGAGGGGGGGATAGCAAAGTCATTGGGGGGCGATGGTCGACGAGCGAAACGGGGATCCACGTCTTCATAGTAGTTGGGTCCGCTGTTGTTAGGTTGCAGAGATTGCCCCGGCGGTCGCGGGGACGTGCGAGGATCATTTGCACTCCAGCCTGAGCGAGGAGGAATGTAGGAGCTAAAGATAAAAGGTTAGTGGTCAATTTAGTGACGTTGTTTGTAACATTTGACTTACCCAGGTCGACTATACATGCTTGTCGGGCTTTCAGGGACGGGGCCGTTGATTTCAGCTGAGAGCGTTTGTGGTACGCTGCTCATTGGTGCCTGGGTCGACTCAGGCATATCGTACTGCGTCCGATGTTGCGGAGTCATCTCAATGGCTTGACCTACCGGCTCCGGTGACACGGCCATGCCAATGGGCCCGGGAGATGGCTGTCGCATCTGACCCGGCGGTCCATAGTTACGAAGGTCGTCTATATGAGGCGACACAGATCGGCCATATCCGTCCAAACCGGGGTTGGGGCCGCCAGGACCGGGCCCATAGCCGACTGGGGGTCCTCGAGGTGGCATCATTCCACCGCGACCTCCACGGCCTGGCATTGGCCCCATGTAGCCACCCCGGGAGCCGGGGGAAGGACCGCGAGGAGGTCCCATGTAAGGTCCTCCGCGTCCACCTCGAGGAGGATATCCACCTCGCCCGCGTCCGTTGAAGCCAGGCGGCGCTCCTGCTCTTCGAGAGCCCATGCTACCGTCGGAATATTGGGGACGAATGCGCGGATCGGAGGGATTCCGTGACACTGGACCAGCACCGTACGGGCTCGGTCCCTGAGGCGGGATGTTGGCAAATTCATCATGCGCAGCGCCATAGGGGGCACCGCGATGGTCCGGGGGGGCAGGGATATCGCTCGTTGGTGCCCGCGAGTTGAGAGGCGTGCGATCGTCATCACTATCGCGTGTATCGGTCTGGAAGGATGCGAATGTTGGGCCCGAATCAGAGTTGAGAGAGTTCGACACAAAGGCTTCCTTGGGTTCGACGGGAGCCGGAACAGGGGCCGTATCCACAGCCGCAGTGCCATTCTGTCGGTTGTAATAGTTCTCTCCGCTCATCTCAGCATTTTCCGCGATCCGGCGCTTCCTTGCCTTCCTGCTGACAAGGGTTCGGCGCATGGCGCATGTGACGACTCCGCAAGAGGTGAGGATGATGGTCGCGACCAGCACAATCCAACCACCCCATCCTAGGTGTGGCACAAAGAGCAAGATATCGACGAGGAATGCGAGCAGAGTCACGAGGAGTGTTGGTAGCAACAATATGAGGAGCGCCAACAGGAACCGCGGCGAGTGGGAGGGCGCATGGAAGTGGGCCGCGATCGCCAGGCAGAGGCAGATGAGGGTTAAGAAGGCGGCGACTGGGTGAATGATGAGGATCGCGGATAGTGACTTTCGAGTACCGGAAGGGAGATTGAAATCATCGCCGGTGCTACTTATATCATCTGCATGGAATTTAGCGGAGAGCAGGCAGAAACGTAAGGGGGAGACTTACTGCTCGTGTATCCCACATGGATATTTGTACAGGTATCACCCTTGCAATATCCAAAGACACCATAGTCGACATCTTTGAAAGTTGCTAGAGGAATTCCCGTGACAATAGGAGTTGAAAGACATGAGAGTAGCAAAAGCGCAAATGCGATCAGCAGCAAGATGGTGAGGGGTGTCGCAGGCTTGAGCAACATGGTGAGGGGAGACCCTAGAGGAGGTCAACCTTGTGTTTACTTCCAGGCCAAAGAAGAAATCAGGTAGAAACAAAATAAGCGATTATTTTTAATGGCCTAATGGCACACGCGACGCAAGAGTTGATGATCTAGCACCGCATTGGCAGGGGACATCTGAACCCGAGATCGAAACAAAAGCTTTCAAGGCAAAGAAGTAGAAGGGAAAAAGAAGCAAATGAGGGGAAAAGCCAAGAAGTTAAGAACCAAAGGAAATTTAAAGAATCAAAAGCATAAAGGAATAAAGGAATGACAAGAGTGCAGATAAGCCATTGGGGGGAGAGTCTGTGGAGAGAGGAGAGAGGAGGTTTGGATATCTGGCCTCAGGCAGCAGTCAGATGATCGCACTCTATTTCTACGTCTGATTCTCTCTACCATCTACATTACTCGGTCATTTCCCAATTATATGAAGCTTTCTACCCTCTCTTGATCTTCTCTTTCAATCCCCCTTTGAAAGTCCGATGAGGCTAAACAAGATGGTTTGCTGCACGGTTCCCCTCCCTGGAATGTCGGGGTTAATGGCGCAGAGCTGTCCTGCCTTCTCATTCGCTCTGCCCGGTTGGTGTGCCGCATTGGGAGAGGTTGCCAAGCCCGGGTGTCGGAGTAGTCGTGGGCGACGAGGACAATTTCGAGCTTCGTTGGAACCCATGATCATTGGCTGTTCTGTTGGCTAATTTACCAACGCCTTGAATCCTTGTTTCTTGTATGGAAACAAGACTTTTTCTCTGCCGTGTTCGATTGGATCCTGACTTTCCTACCAGGTGAATGTCAATCTCATTTATCCGTCCGGGTTAAGGTCTTTAAAGAGCCAAGATATATGCATGGTTTCAGAGGCGTCATTTTGTTTGTGGTGAAACGAGATCAGCGTTTCGAAATGTTTCGATATGACATCCAGAAGTCAGTCATATGTCGCGATCCATCAATGAGCAAGCACACCCTTCAAACAGAACTCGCAATCTCGCCAGTCACTGTTTGATCCACTAATGCGGCACAGCACTTTCTAATTTCAGTCGGGAAATTGGCCCCAGAAAACGCTTGGACCGGACTCTAACGCCGTTGGAGGCCCACAGTTCCACATTTTAATATGAAACAGGCAGTCTCCACCTCGAAGCTCTAACCCGATTGTCAAACCTCCTTCCATTTGCTAGAGACCAGATACAGCTAATCGCCTTTAGCCATGGCCAGTTGATGTTCTTCTGTTGGTGCAAGGTACTGCACAGGCTCTCTACGAACGCAGTTGATATCTTAAGTCATTAAGCTTAAACTTGTAATCTCTTGGACCAATAAATTCCAGGTGGGGTTTCACTACTGTGTCACAGTCGTGTGACCACTTACAGTCCGGACACACCACCACATAAATTGACCCCTGAGGAAATGCTTAGTAGAATGAAAGCTATTCCCATCAATGTTAGTCTTCAACACCGATTTTGGGTGTACAGAATGGTAGTCATCCAGCCCTCTTCTTGACCCAACAAATCTGCGTTCATATTGATTCCTTGAGACTTTGGTAAATCGTACAAAGGCCACGGGAATATGCTGTTACACATCGTGGTAGAGTTGCAATTCTTGGATCCCGGTTGCATGTTCTTATCAGCAATAGCCATGGACCCTTTACGCAAATTCCAAATGTGTGACTGACCTATCTCCGAAGGATGACTAAATTTAATGTGTACTATAACGGTAGTCATTCTGACTGTTTTGGGGGAATTGAAGCTTCATAGGTTGTACAGTGTCTGCGTAACCCAGCCTGTGAATCATGGTAAGCCACTGTGGACTTGGCGTATAACTAACTCCCATTCCCGGAAGTGACAAGGGTAAGTTTAATCTAGCAAGATTTTAAGGGCCAGAGGACTGACTTGACAAACTCGCTCCAAGTTGTTCATTTATTCTATTTGCGAAACAGCATGCGCTGCCTATGGAAGATTTTCAGTTGGCCGAAACGCCAGAAATCCGAGGACGAGGAAGGGCAACCGTTGAAAACCTTTGACAGAGTAACTCTGATACAGTCATTAGAGAGCACTTGGGTCAGTGGGGTCCAGGATGCTCGGTCGACATCTGGTCTTCAAGAACGCTATGTTAGATTCGGAATTGGAAGTGCTGGCAATATGCGCAAGTCCTGCTTCCCTTTCCTAGGTATTCATCAGCTCTCAAGTCTGTTAGATTTGCCTCTTACTGACGTGATATGGATGAACGGAGTACTTTCTCATAATGGACGAGACATAAGAATAAGTTCACATTGAATGACGTTGGCATTTGGTATCAAGGTCATCCATGATAAAATGATAGATTCATCTCAAATCGAGTTGCAGGGTGTAGCGGAGCAAATACCTCTAACCTAATCGCAGCAACGATAGAATGAAATAGCAAGATGATAGTATGCATCTCTCCCTAGAACTTCTATCAACACTTTTTGAATGAGCTTAGGAAGGGAATAGCGGACTTTGTATACATGTTGAGACCCAGCCACAACTGTGAGCTGCATAGGTTAATATACTGAAGGTTTAGTCATACACACCCATGTATATTCTCTATCATTTCTCCAAGTAGAAAGGGCCATCAGACAAACACGTCGAAATGTCGCACATTACCTAAACTCGTCGACTGAAACCGCTCATTCTAGACCTGTGATACTGCTTAATTCCCCCAGGCAAAGTAGCAGGGCAAGGGGATCAAGCAGGCGCTTGGAGCGAGCACTCGTGCATTACCAACCTCTGCGGCTTAGGGGCCTTCATAGGCAATGTCAGATGACTCACGTTTCACTAGTAACTCGTGAGTTGTATCATGGCAGTTCAAAGGCCCAGACTGCTTCTGAAAGTGCAACTCCGATGTCAAATCCATCAAACCACGTCCTTTACAGCCCGTTATACGGCCATATGAGCTACTGGGCATACTAGGTCAGATGGGATAACGGGCTGTAAAGCGCATGGATGGTTTGGTTAATTTGACGGCGTAGTTTGTTTGGAGCAGCAGTCTGGACTTTTAGACCTCCTTGGTACAACTCACGAGTTAGCACGGGGTTATATTCGTGAGGGTGTCTAGCATTACCTGCTCAGTCCATAGTGGAGGCACTAGTACCCAGAGTGGATAGTTTGCGACGGGTATTAGTCGTAGAAGTGGCAGCAGACGGGGGAAGATCAATGAATTTGGTGCTTGGGACTACGACTCGTGCGTTAGTCGATCGCGAAGTATGGACCGGTAGGGGGTTCAAATTCGTAGAGTGTGCTCAGCTTACAGCGAGCATAGAAAGCCCTGCTATCAATAAAGGTGACATGTTTGTTGGGGGACGGGCTACTACTATGGAGGGGAGAAAGTAGATCAAGAATCATTGATTTATTCATTCTAGCAAGCCAGGTTTATATACTCTGTAAAAACCATCCGAAGAAAGCTCAGTCTATCAGCAAACATGCATGCATGGGATGCTCCATGGGGATCCCAACGATCTTCATCAACAGACTCACGGGGAGACTGGCTGGCCCGCTTGGCGAACGAAAAGGGAACTATGACAACTCATTATTAGTACCGCAGTGTACAGAGCCAAAAGAGCAGTGAGAGAACAAAAAAATACACACTGATAGTTCTGAGATTTGGTTGCACGTTCTGTGAAGCATGCTTTGGCTGGTTGTCATTCGTGTGAACATCGGAGCTGTGCCAGCGGCTGGCCGGCTCTACGTCGTCTGGGAAAACTGCACGGTGTACTTGACCCAGCGCGAGCGGAGCTTTATCGGAGCTGTACTCAAGGTGCCGTCCCACATCTGCCCATATGCAAATAGGCCCTCGTGCTATATGGGTGTGGGGAAAACCTCGATCTTGATTCCAAGTCATCGCTAAGACACTGGAAATCTTCATTAGTTGCGCTCGTTGTAGAAGGATTATTCTCACACACATACTCCGTCCTGTAATCGGTCCTGTTCTATTTAGGCTCATGGATTGACATTCATGAGTAGTAAATATAATCATATATAATGTTAATTCACGCTGGTGCTGCCTCCAGGTGGCTATATTGGTTGGCCGCATGGAGAGATTGTTGAAGGCAGAGAAAACCAGCTACCATGAAGCTAACTATATAGCTTTGTGGAAACAAAGGAACATATCTGAGAGAGATGGCTGGCAAAGAGAGAACAGGCAAAGCCGTTACAAAAGTCAAACGAGAGGCAAACGAAAGTTAAGACAAGCACTGCTCAAGACCCCAAACAACTATTCAAGCCTCAGACACAACCGGGAAGCATATGTGGCAACTTTCGTGCTAAATAAAAAACGGAGTAATTATCCATGTTGGTCTCAGCGATTCTGAACTCTCAAGGCCCTTGAAACAATGTATAGTGGATGCTATCCATGTCAGTGTCTCTTAATTTGTTTATCCATAGCAATCGAGTTAGAAGCAAGAAATACTCATTTTAATAAGAAGAATGAGTATCCCAAACAATGTCTAATAAACCAAAATTGAACTCGATCATATCTTTCATGCTCCCTGAATACAGCCTTATGTTTTCATGTGGTGTTCGGCCCGCGAAGCCCTAGTTCCAGCCACTTATACCAGCAAGGGAGAAAAACAATTGCAACACCACACTGCATTGAATTGGGACCATTGACAATTTTTTGGACACGCCCTGCTTTTTTTATTGCGTACCGCAGTCATCTAGGATAGCAATTGTTGGCAATTATTGCCTGGGGACCCAGTGTGGAACTTGTACGGGGATGCGAGGCAAGAGTCTAGATTATTGTTGCATTATAGATCCGGGGTCTGGCAAGACATCCAGGACTATAGTTTAAACTGTTACCATAGAGATTATAACCTATTTAGATAAGAATTAAAATATTGAAATAGAAGACGATCTGGTGTGAGACCTGGTGAGACTCGGGGAGATCGCCAAAAAAACAAGGCCAAGCTTTAGGCGATGGATGTGCTGGTGATCGGGCCGCGAAACACCTCAACGATCTCCATAATGGTTCCTCGAATTTTGATTCGATATCATCTTGACTGTGATTCATCAAATTAATAGTGTCTGGGTTGAAACTTCTTATTTTAATTCGTCCCTATTGGCTTGTTGAGTGCAAAGCTCGACGTGGTGGCTGGGGTGGCTGGGAGACGTCACCCAGCACTATGGCAGACAAAAGCCCGCTGGGCAGCGATTGCTGGTCCTCAAAAAAAACCCCTTCGCATCTCAAGGGCGTCGAGGAATGCTTCTAGATTGATTATTGTTGCGCGTGGGATCAATAACCAGCCAGCATGACGAACCCGATGAGAAACTTCAGCCTGCGCAATGTTAACAGTACGTGCATATAAGAACCCCCGCCCCGTTGTCTTTTTAACTACAGACATCGCACAGATTTCAGAAGACTCAAGTCAACTGACTCCTATATAGCAAGCAAACCGCAACTTGCCCGGACAGAATCTCAACAATCCGTGGCTGCATCAGACGACTACTATTCATTCTCAGACCGTGCTCCTTCTAGTCCTGAGAGTCTAGCAACAATCATGCGATTCAGGACTCCAGACTCTCATGCACCATCACCCGCCATGTCGCAGATAAATCTTGCCCAAGAAGATCGCGAGTCTCAACGCCCACCAACATCCAGCACAGTCCGGTTCGTAGAAGACAGACCGGGTCACATCAGCCCCATATCCGACGGGTCAAGATCAAACGAGGCTTCTCACAGATCTCCCAGTGACTACCCGGGACCAGCTCCAACTCCAGGCTTGGACGATTCACCATACGTCCGGTTTGCAATCGATCAGCTCACCCAGGACAGAGCTCGGGGTGTCCAAAGGACAGACTCTATTTCCACCACGACGACAAGTGATTATCCATCTGATAGACTTGTATGGGACGAGGGACTTGGTTATTTCACCCGCACACGCACCCCCATTCGCCATGACACGCCTCCAGTGAGACCATCGTATACATCTCCTTCACCACAGGCTTTGCCGCAAAGGCCAATGTCAGTGGATCCCGAGTCCTTCATGGCCGTTGATGCGCCGGAGCAGAGCTTGTTGTACCCCCCCTTGGACTATTTGCCGCTTGTTCTTCGGCCCTGGGCTTTGGCGCTCACAATATTTTGCTGTCTAGCCATGATAGCGGCTATAGTGTTTTGCAATGTTTGGTCCCGTGGTGAGAATGGATTATGGAACTACCTGCGTCAAGGTGACTCGAGGTATTTTGTGCTTCAGTTTCTACCACAGATTGCTGCCGCGCCCATTATAATCTGGTCATTTGTCATTCAGGCTGCGGTATATCGCATAGCACCTTTTTCAATGATGTCAGCGGAGCGAAAGGAAGGCCTGGTAGTGAATCGTCTGCCTATCCTCTCAAAAAACTTCATCCTCCCCGACTTCTCCCATTTCCGACATGGCGAGGCTTTGTTTGGATTCTCTCTGTTCACAATTTGGCTTTCAAACTTCTTCGCCATCCCTCTTCTCAGCTGTCTTTTCCAGGCAAAGTACTATACCATAGACGGAGAAGGTGTCTGGAGATGGGCTTCTGTTCAACCGATTGGCTGGACATTGGTGGGATTATATGGTGCCTTGACCCTAGGTCTGATGATGCTCTTCGTCCGTTTCCTTCGTGGCCGGTCTGGCTTGATGTGGGATCCCGTCAGCCTAGCAGATTTGGTCTCGATCATTCAACGGTCAAACATTCTCCACGATTTTGAGCACTCTGAGACAGTCCCCTCAGTTCAAGAATCACTTGATCCCCGAATCCTTCGACTGGGCTACTGGAAACTCTCAAGTAAGACCGAGGTCTTCTACGGAATCGGCGAAGTAGATGCTCCCGTACGCACCCCATCTCTCCACCAGACTGGCAAAAGCCGAGAGAACCAACCAAACGGACTTGCCAAGGTTTGCTTTGATCTTGAGAACAACGGTGGACTCGCCAATGACCCAAATGAACACCACCTATACTCGCCGATCGCACGTTATCGCTGGACACCTTGGTTCCTTCGCAAAATCCCAGTATTTATTTGGATTATCATTGTCTTCGCCCTCTTCGCCGCTTTTGTCGCCGTTAGCTTTATCAACAACGCCATCGTCAGCGGCTTTCCTCCCAGGCTTCCAACACTCCCATCGACGACCGCATTCTCCTCCTCTAATTTCGTTTACAGCTTCATCCCCGCATTAATCGGCAACGTCCTCTTCCTCGCCTGGCAACCCGTCGACGTATACTTCCGAGCTCTCCAGCCATACGCCGAGCTCTCCTCCCCCAGTGGCGCATCTGCCGAACGGAGCATTCTACTCTCCTACCCATCCTCTTACCCATTCCAAGTCACCATCCAGGCCGTCATCAACCGCCACTTTAAGGTTGCATTCATCTCTGTCATGAGTCTGCTATCCCTCGGCATCCCCATTCTCGCCGGTGGCGTGTTCATCGCCCTCTGGTTCCCCTCCCACGACGACATCCGCATTGCTACCTTTTTGCCCGCATTCTACGCTTTAATTGGCTTCTGTGGCCTATATGCCATATCTTTCGTGGCAATCTGGCCTGGCCGTCGTCGCTATCTCCCCCACGACATCACTACATTGGCTGATCTGATGAGCTATCTTTATCAGTCGCCTCTTCTGTCCGATAAAATCCTGCGCGAGCCCAGAAGCAAAACCGACCTCGTCACTCGTCTTATTGTTGCTCCGCCCTCGGAGCGCCAGATGCCTTTGTACGGCTTTGGCATCTATGTCGGTCGTGATGGTAAGGAGCATCTTGGTATTGATCGCTTCCATCGCCCTGGCCGCACTGATATGCTCATTACCACGGGTAATATGAAATAGTTTTCCTTGACTTTTTGGATAGCATCTTCCGTCATGCTGTTATGATTTGCATTTTTATGAGCACATATTGACGGTTGTTTCGAAGCGTGCTGAATTATGAACATATGAGAATGATTTTTTGAAATGTTTTGGAACGATTTTCGGTTTGGACCATTGTTATTCTGACAGTTGCATACTCGGCGTTTTTGCATATTTTATATACTTCCGATTTGATTGGCGTCATGTTTTAGTGATACATAGAAGATAATTCGTTCAATGACAGTCTATATCTACAGTTTCCCGTTGAATTCATCGCCCAAGTACAATACTCGGACAATACTTAGAAAAAAAGGTGTCTCGAACTTCTACACATGAGAAATGTGACTTGTAGAAAGACATGACGATTAATGAATTACTATCATGAACTTGGCTTTCTGTCCTACACTGTCGCGGCTGCACTGTAATCGACTTGTTCTATGAGATATCCGAGTCAGCCGATGGCCTAGCCCTAAAAACTCCGGTTATAATTCGGCCTTGCCTATGATATAGCCATTTGTTGCTTCGTGTGGTCGGTCCCAGAACGGGAGATTCCTAGCTATTCTGTCTAATTGGTGGCAATCGCGTCATTTCACATAAGATAAGTCCAATCTCCACCAAATTGTTGTATGTCAACAATAAAGGCCGCCAACCTTAGAAATCCTCAGTGAGAATTTGGTCACGTGCAGATCTGCAGTCTCCGCCTCCGCACGGATTTGCTTCCTCCACGCGAACAGCAAGACAACCCCTCAGATACAGTGCTTTGAGTTACATTGCCCTCGCGGAAGAAAATCATACCGAATCATACCGAATCATCCTCCATTTGATATTACAACAACTCTCGATCTCTCGACGATTCTCCTTTTCCAACCCATCCAGCTCTGCATCACCAACAAAACAACACTCATTCTCACACACACCGCACATAGCAATGGTCTCACTATTCGGCTGGGGTTCAAGCCCAACTCCAACCCCGGAGTCGAGCCAACCAAAACCTTCAGAAAAGCCAACACCCGATGAATCCGCAACCCCAGCACCAACACAAACACAATTAGCGCAACCACCCTCGCCGCAAACAAACACAAACCTCAAACTCCTCTTCGGGGGAATGACCTTTTTCGCGCTGTCGGTATTAGTCACACGCCGGGCCTTCCATAAGAAACGCATCTCCTGCATCCCACCATTCTACACAAGCTCGACGTACCACCAGCCGCACTCGAACTCGGCAGGCGATGCATTCGAGGCTCTGAATCTGGCGACTCTCAATGTGATCTCGTTTGGACTGATGGCCGGTGGCGCGGTCGGGTATGCGTTGAATATTAATGGGCTTGAGGATATGCGGAGATTCGTGCGCAATGGGTTGCAGGGTGGTAGTGATACACCTGTGAAGAGTGATGAGGAGCTTGAGACGGAGGTCACTGAGTGGGTTGCTAAGATCCTAGGTGATAAGTTTGAGAAGCAGTTGGAGAAGGAGAAGATGAAGAGGGCGTTCCGTCAGGATAAGAGTGATCAGGATACTCAAGAGAGTAACTGAGAGTAACTGATTATGGACTCGAAATACTTGTACAAACACCACTCCCTACACTCTACTCATGATTTGATACCAACTGTACATTATATGCATTTACTGGGCGTGGATTACCGGTTACAATGGAATGACACCCGAAACGGGTGCGAGCAAGTGTACTTGTACAGGTTCATTAGGTCGTAATCTTACATGGGATCGGCCACTCAGTTGTGGCTTAGAAGGTGTTCATCGCATACCCTCCCCCTCTTCACTCTCACTTCATCACCCCCTCAACAACCACCCCGTATCGTACATTCAACCGTCCTGAATTGATCAGGAACGGTCCATGTCCTCGTAGCGCTGGCGTGCGGTATCCTTGGTCTTCTCCAGGAACTCCTCGTACCGGCCCCTGGTATTCCGCCCAGCTTCCTCAGTAGCCTCACCCAATCGACTTCCTTGCGCACCCAGTCCCACACCCTGGGCATAGATTTCAGTAGGAATCGGCTCGGTCACACCGGTTCCTTGAGCACCAAGGCCAGATCCTTCGGTCCAGCCCATCTTGCTGAGAAGGGAAGCACCGATCGAGGTAGTCTGCACGGAAGTCTGATCCTCTGCTTCTTCTGGTTCGGGGGCCCTCTGGCGGGCATTGGCATCATCACGTCCGAACGCCTGGCGACGCTCCTTTGCGCGGTCTCGGTATTCTGGGGCTTCTGGAGCTTCTGGAGCCGCCTGCACTATATCCTGAGCGATACCCGCCTCCTTAAGCTTGTCCAAGGCCCACTTCACCGCTTCATCATCTTTCAGTTCCTTCTGATGGTATTCACTGCTACGGTCGTGTGCGTAGAGCTCTTCCGGGGTATCAAACTTGCTGAAGCACAACAGGCACCAATTCCGCTTTAGGTCGGCAAAGGATCGAGGTGATGGCGGAATCCAATATCTTTCCTCAATTTCGTCGCGATATTCGTCTTTACTGCCTTCGTAGTTGGGAGTCGGCATGGGAATGATACCATAGATAACCAACCAGCATACGCCGAGAATTCTCAAGTTGACATCCTTGAGATTTTCGCGGTGGATATCACTGGTGCGCTCGTGGTATCTGAGATGTCCCTCATTCACAAGATCTTGCATGCACAAGAGGCAACGGAGCTTCCCCCAGTCTGCAAACGATGGAGCCGGTGGAGCAACTGAGTCCGTCTCCGGAGCTGCCAAGTCAGTCGCCGGGGCAGCAAAGTCAGTGGTCGGAGCTGCTGAGTTCGAGCTCTCTGCGAGCTTTCCAGCATCATCTCTGCTGATCCCATGTAGCTCAGCGTGGCGGTCACTCCAGAATTGGAGCTGGGATGGCATTGCAAGCTTCTTAGTACTCGCACTGGTCGTGGCATCGGCTTTTCTCTTTTTTCCCTTATCGGAGTCTTTTGTGCCCTTGGCTTGGCCGTCTCCGGGGTTGGAAGTTGTCTTGGTGGCTTTCTGCTCCTGTGCGGCATCGTCTTCTGCTGTCGACAGCACCAGTTCTGTCACGTATGCTGCATCATCCCAGTACATCAACTTCAGGGAGCGGTTGTTAGACGGGCTGAACGTGTAGTAGCTAGCACCAGATGGGGCGTTCATGACAGGAACAAATACTCCGCCGTGAATGTAGGTAACCAACACCGGCTTGGAGGAGATGGTAAATTTTTCGAAAGAGTTGAGCCGCATCATTGCATCTTGTGCGTCCTATAATGTCAAAGATTAGTGGGAGAGAAGAAAGGTAAGGGTGTGAATACAACAAGCGTACCTTAATTCCCGCGAATTCTGCGAATCCGTAACGCCAGCTTGCGTTGGTTTTGCGGTCACGTACAAGTAGCACGCGATGGAGAGAGCCTTCACGGGCCCCCAGGTTGCTGTCCCCAGTGGTCGAGGCTACCTTTGATCCCTTCTTTTGATTATCAGGAGCACTGTCATTGTTGCCGGAGGGCCGATACAATTTAGAAACTCCTTTTGCAAGAAGCTCCTCTGTGACAGATGCCTCCAGGCCACGGATCAGGAGGAACTGGGAAGGCTGGGTCTCAGGAGCAACATCATTGTCACCATCGTTAGTTATCTTAGGAGCCGGAACTCCAGGGGGGCCGGAAAGATCCATATCTGTTTGGATGGTTTAATGTTAGAAGAAGAATTGTGTGAAGGGTGGCAGTGTACGTACCGGGTCGTGGATCACTGCACTTGAAACAATGTGTACGTGTGGAGAAATTGAGAACGAGACACTGATTTTGTAAGCGCAGAACAATACCTAGGTACCTAAGTATCTGGGTACCCCCTCCGATCTGGGAAAGCAGGTTTCCTGGGGTCACCGCGTTGACTTACCTTTCTGCAGTTCCAGTCACTTGCACGAGGGCGGTCTTCTCTCTCACGGCTATAAGCGATGCGCACTTGCGTACTTCGGTCGTTGGTGGGACCATAAAAGAATATGTAAGGGTGATTGCGTTCGACAAATTCGCGTGATGCGTCAATCGTGGGAAATCGCAGGAACCCTAGTTGCCGCGACAACTCTGTTGAACACAATGTCAGGTTAAAACGATGCAAATTCTCCAACCGGTCGTGCACTTTCACATACTCGTCTGTCGGTCACGAATAACCCTAATGCTATCTAGGCCGTCGGTGTGATAAGCATTTCTGAGTTCAGCTGCGACCTGTTCATGGATAAATGAGCGCATTGTCAGCATTTGTCCTTAATAATGCAGATATTCAAATACTAAATCCGAGCACTGATTTTGATAACTGACATCTTCTTCTGCCATGTCCGCCGGAAGTCCATCCATCATCACTTCTCGGCTCACCTGCCCCATATGGGGCTGACCTCGACGAGGGCTGCGACTTCGGCTTGGATTGCCACTCGCGCTTCGATAACCCTCATGGTCGCGGTCTTTGTATGTGTGTCTACCCCTATGAGGAGATGAGCGCGAGTTTCGACGGTGATAATCATCGCGATCATGGCTTCTGTAGCCGTGTCCAGATTCTCGGTCTCTGGAGTACTCGAGTCTGCTATCGGCTGCTAGTCTTCGAGGAGGCGAGCGTGCACGATCTTTATCCATTGATTCAAATGACGATCAAGTTAGCCACAATTCCATCAATTGGAGAAATTGACCCTGCGACGAAGGCGTGTATGGCCTTTTGCACCATTGACGTGCGGGGAGATGCTTACCAGGCGAGCGAGATCGCGAACGATCATCATACATGCGACCATCGCGATCATTTCGCGAAGGAAAGGGACGACGAGCGGATCCCGAAGGAAATTTCTCATTCCGATACGGAGGCGCCATGATGAATGAGCATTTGAAAATCAATGAACAAGAAGATGTGTGGACCTGTCACCTCCTCCCTTCAACTGTTCGAACCACTGAAGCTACGATAACGATAACGGATCTATGGTCTCCGGCATTTCATTCACCCGTGGGCACGTGGGATAATTTACTGCCTGGTACTGGCGACTTGGCGCAACGAAGTCTCATTGGATTATTCCCCACCGCCATCTTCACCGCCGCCATCCACCCGGTTATACTGTTATACTATGTTGTATTGAGCGATGAAATGAAAATAAGCTGAAATGAAAAAAGGAGGGGAAAAAAGGGATTATTTGGTCACAGAAAGTTACATTACCTCGCCATCCCCACCCTCGCCATCCTCACCCTCAGCGCCGCTGTCATGCCAATTCTTCACCGCCTTCGTCTTCACCGCCCTATGGAAGACTAACTAGAGTGGATCTAATATTCTGCTTAGCAATATTATCCAATGAGAGCGGATGGCATACTTCGTCGTGGTCCTTCGGAGAAAGTATACTCCGACAATTACTCTCACTTGTACTCTCACTTGTACTCTCACTTAGTGACTTTAAGCTCAGTGTCGAATACCAAGTCCGAATACATGGTAGAAACCGGGTATTATACCATAGAAAATCATGTGACATTGGGTACCAGGCATACCATACAAAAGTGCATATTACAGTTAGTCATCAATGTCCGCACAGATTGTTGAAATAGCGGGTTTTGTCATTTTAGAGTTGTCAACATTGGTCATCTATATCATACATTGTTCGTACACCAGCTTTCTGTCACTCAGCTAAAACGACGGAAATAGCTAAATATTCGAAACCGAGTCAAGGTGGTGTCTAGATGCATTTATGCATTGAAAACCACCTAGTCATCATACATGTAGAAGTTCCACGAGATCGAAGTATGACTATCTATACAAACAACTAGTTAGTTAGGGAAGTATACAAGACAAATTTCAATTTGAAACGCCAGTTTACTTCATCTCTTAAAACAAATACACTGCTCTATATCAAATACCACTTCTCTGATCAAAGATGATCATAGGTTATAGTTACATAGAAAAGTCTGTCACATAAAGTATGCTTTTTCGCGCTTCGTGTACACATTCGTATCACACGCAAAAAGACATTTAAAAAGACCAAAAGGATATTGACAAGGAGGCATGGGCAACCAACTGCCAGAATAAATGTATATCGTACAAATTAGCCCGCCAAGAACCCCTCAGCTCAGTTGCATCATCGTACATAGTACCCATTATTATCTAGTTCCATTATCATCCAGGTGGAGACGATCCACATCGTGTGGCTTCTGATTCAACAGATACAAGCTACATTCCAAAGTACGGCTCACCCTAGTAATCTCGGCCCGACATATCAATAGATGGTCCCCGATGATTGATTGGATCTGCCCCGCGGTGGGATAAACATGAGCGATTGACCATGCTCCAAGTGTCCTTGCCAGCACAGCTCTCACAGCAAATAACATATTATATAGGAAGTACTCCAGAATCCTAAATTCTCTGTTATTTTTCCTCGGAATTTCCTGATCTCCTCCTAATCTCCTCTCTCAGTTGCCATCCGCATCTCAACCCGCCATGGCTGCCCTAGGTAAATCCAACCACCGCGCCTGGTGGAAAGAAAGCTCTGTCTACCAAATCTGGCCTGCATCCTTCAAGGATTCAAATGACGATGGTATCGGTGACATCCCCGGTATCATCTCCGAGTTGGATTACATCAAGAACCTCGCCGTGGATATCGTTTGGCTGTGTCCATCGTACAAATCCCCACAGGTAGACATGGGCTATGATATTTCCGACTACTACAGCATCGCCGATGAGTATGGCACAGTTGAAGATGTCGAGAAGTTGATTGCCGGCTGCCACCAGCGGGGTATGAAACTCCTCATGGATCTGGTCGTCAACCACACCAGCGACCAACATGAATGGTTCAAGCAGTCACGCAGCTCCAAGGATAACGAATACCGGAACTGGTATGTCTGGAAGCCGGCCACGTATGATGAACAAGGCAATCGCCAGCCTCCGAACAACTGGGTTTCTCATTTCCAGGGTACGTACTTGTATACTCCCAGGAGTTGATGGAATCCCCTAATTTAGGCTGTGCTCCAGGAAGCGTGTGGGAATGGGACGAGCAGACCCAAGAATACTACTTACACCTCTACGCGGTCGAGCAACCCGACCTCAACTGGGAACACCCACCCGTCCGTAAGGCCGTGCACGATATCATGCGATTCTGGCTCGACAAGGGCTGCGATGGGTTCCGCATGGACGTGATCAACTTCATTAGCAAGGAACAGAGCTTCCCTGATGGACCCATCAAAGACCCGCGGACTCCCTGGCAATGGGGCGACAAGTGGTATGCCAACGGTCCGCGCTTGCATGAGTACCTCGCGGATCTTGGCAAGATTCTCAAGGAGTACGATGCCTTCAGCGTTGGCGAGATGCCGTTCGTCACTGATGAGAAAGAGGTACTCCGTGCGGTACAATTTGATCGCAATGAGATCAATATGATCTTCAATTTCGAACATGTTGACATTGACCATGGCAAATATAATAAGTTTGAACCTGGGAGCTGGAAACTCACTGATTTGAAGGACTTCTTTGAGCGCTGGCAGACTTTCATGTATGCCAATGATGGGTGGAATGCCCTCTACTGGGAGAACCATGATCAGCCGCGTTCTATTGATCGTTATACAAACGCTAGTGAGGAGTATCGACTGGTCGCGTCTAAGATGTTGGCTACTGCACTGGCATTGCAGGCTGGTACTCCGTTTATTTACCAAGGACAAGAGCTAGGGACCAGGAATGTGCCCAAGTCATGGGGTATTGAAGAATACAAAGACATTGATTGTCTGAACCACTGGAAAAGGTAATTCCTCTCTTCTAGTATGGGACTTGTGAATGTTTGCTAACTATAGATATTCTACAGAATCCCAAAGGATGACGCCGCTGCCCAAGCAATTGCTCTCCAAGAATATCAGAAAAAGTCACGCGACAACGGACGCACTCCGGTCCAGTGGTCAGCTGCTGAGAATGCCGGTTTCACCGGTCCTGGTGTCAAGCCCTGGATGTCTGTGAACACCGATTATGTGCGGGTCAATGCTGAAGCCGAAGTCAAGGATCCCAACTCAACATACCATTACTGGGCAAATCTCCTGAAATTGCGCAAGCAATACCTTGATGTCTTCGTGTATGGCGATTTCACACTTCTGGACAAACCAAACCAGGAGGTCTTTGCGTACACTCGCCAGTATGGCGACCAAAAGGCCTTGGTTGTGTGTCATTGGACAGAGAAGACTCTAGAGTGGGATGCGGCCAGCAACGGTATCACTACCGTCAAGCAGATCTTGCTTGATACTTATGAAGGTGTTGAAGAGGCTTCCCAGCGGTTCTCTGGTGGAAAATGGACACTTCGGCCGTATGAGGCTGTTGTGTTGCTCCTGTGATGTGTGATATATATATGAGATCTGAGATTGACCACAAGTCACTTCCTTCGTACATTGTACCTAGACTGTTTTCTACAATGAAGAGACGTGAAGACAACTACAAGCAATATAACTTGAGTTACAGAACCAATTCGAACCCAAAGTATCCAAAACCGTTAACTCCATGACCGCTCTCCACAGATCGGGGCGCGCTCTTATCCGATCCCCGCAGCAGCAGATAAGCATCGAGGGGGACCTACAATCACGAACTCGAACAACATTCAACATTCAAAAGAACCCAATCCGCTCGAATAATTGATCATCTCAAATCCATATTAAAATCAAAATCAAAATGAGTTCCTCAGAACCGACCCCGCTCCCCGCCCATCTTGACCCAAAAACCTACCCACGCACCCACCACGACACAACACAGAACATCCACATAACCCTAACCTACGAAACCCTGGACGCAAACACCTCTTTATCCCAAACTTCCTCACCCGCAGCAGGTGCCAACATCCTCTTCCTCGGCACAACGCGCGATACTTTCGAAGGCCGCTCCGTCTCCCAGCTCAGCTACACGGCCTACCCGCCCTTGGCGCTGAAGACGCTAGCGGGGATCGCCGAGGCCGCTGCCAAGACACATAAGCTTGAGGGCGTGAGCATTGCGCATAGACTCGGGACTGTGCCGATTGGAGAGGCTTCTATTGCTATTGCTGTTAGTGCGGGACATCGGGGGGCTGCGTGGAGGGCTGGTGAGGAGGTGCTTGAGGCTTGCAAGGAGAAGGCGGAGATTTGGAAGAGGGAGGAGTTTGTTGATGGGGGAATGGAGTGGAGGGTTAATGCGGATCGGGATGCTGAGGGGAGGATTTTGGGGTCTGAGGGGGTTTAGGTTGGGGGTGTATGAATGGTGAACTTGGTTGGTGGTTTTCTTGCAAGTACATTGTGGATAATGCTGATGGTTTCTTTTATAGGTGTCACCCGGCCATAATTGTTTTACAGGGTCTTTATATTTGTTTGTTTCGACGAAGTTTGGCCGGACACCCCGAGTATACGAGCATGAGAACAAAAAGCAGGAGCATTTGGAACACGGTTCTGGCGTGAGTAGGGTATTCAGTTTGTCGAATGACTATATTGTACAATTTCCTTACATACACCTAGCGCAAGACTCTTACTCCGTCTTGAGTGGCCTTCCCTCCCTCTTCCAGTCATTGATGTGCTCCAGGATCACCTTGGAGGCAGACTCGGGGGTATCCTGGCGACCAATACACTCAACGAAGTCATTATCGGGGTCTATGATAAACTGTTAGCATACTGAAAGTAGATATCTAGGTTGTAGCGTCTTATCAACTCACCCATCAGGTAGAAGTAGATACTGTGATCCACGAGGTAGTCCTCGCCGGGCTTGACATCCTTAGGAGTACTGAAGTACACACGGTACTGCTTGCAGACGTTCTTGACCTGCTCGTATGTGCCAGTCAAGCCGACAATGCCGGTGTGGAACTCCTTCAGGTACTCGCGTAGCACCTCGGGCGTATCACGGACGGGATCGCAAGTAATGAAAACGGGCATGAAGAGCTTCTCATCTCCGGTAGCGGCCTTGACCTTCTCGATGATCTCGGCCATCTTATCCAGCTCATCGGGGCAGATATCGGGGCAGTGAGTGAAGCCGAAGTAAACCTGAAGAAATAAAGCGAGATTGTGTCAGCGAATACCGTTTCAGCATATCAAATCCATTAATCCTCTTCTGCCCTATTGTCCAGAGTGACTCACGAAGCTGTATTTGCCCTTCAGGTCCTCCGCCGTAAACTCATTCCCATCAAGATCTTTCAAGACGAACGGACCGCCAACCTTCGGCTTGCCGACACCCTTGCTCATTTCTGTCATGCGCTTGCGCTCAAGACGGGCCTTCTCAACACGGAAGTAGAGCATCATACCGGCACCGGTCAGGACGAAGAGCAGTGCGGCCTTCCACGAGAATGGGCCGGTGGAGTTGCGCTGGCGCATCTGGCCCATTGTCTTGGGGCCTGATCGGAAGGCGGAGGTTGAGAAATTGCTCTGTGTGGAGATCATGGTGCGCGTGGTTTGGTGGCATCGTGGGCGCTGTGCTTGGGTGTAGGGTCGGCATTGTGATGCGGTGTTGTTTCGGAGGAGAGGGAGGATGCGTTGTGTTGGTGCGGATTCAATGGCGATATTGCGGGCGGCTCGGGTTAAGAGCCCGCTTGCCAATCTCATGGGAGAAGGCATTTTGATCGTTGCGAAGCTGTGGTTGGGCAGATCTTGAAGGGAAGGTTGATTATCAATTGGCAACTCCGGGCGGAATTCGAGAATCTCCAGATCGACACCTCAATTAAGTTTAGGGTGTCTGCCTCAGGCGCCAATTTGTATACATGAGGACATCGGCATACCGGAGGATTTATTAATCCTTTATGTTTTGTAATTTATGCTATGTAACTAACTAATCGAGGCTTTATAACTATAACTAAATTGGAAGCAGAGCCGATACAGAAATACAGAGAGTTGAACACCATTGATTGGACCCCTTATTTTTTACGATACGGCATCGACCGACGTTATACAATATACAACACGCACTTTGCATCCTGTACATATTGCTCACCTATTCTGGATGCATTACATGGGTACTTTGTTTCTTAGGAGAAGACTGCACTGCACTCTACACTTGGTCACCAAGGTTCTTCAATGGAATCGAAGACATCCACCCACACACTAATCACCAAAGATATAAGTTGTACATGCATACAACGCCAAGTTATTCTGTCAAATCAAAAAGACCCACTATAAAGCAATGGAACTGCCAAAAAAAAAAAAAAAAAAAAAAAGACAAAAAGACAAAAAAAGATAACGACGGCTGCAATCCGAATGCGCTCGCGAACGGAATTGATAAAGGAAGCTTGATCTCAAGAAAAATGTCAAGAAAGTTCTAATCAATCGTCTTTGGCCACTCAACCGAACCGCCGTTTGTTATATGAGGAGATCGGCCAGGTATAGCATAAAATACCAAGGACTCGGGGTACAGAAGGGGTATCTGGGTTAGAGCACATCCGACACTCCCATTCTCAGGTGTATTGTCTCCAAGAGATATGCCGAGGTCTGGTGCAGGCTGTAGTAGTAGTTCTGGGGTGCAACTTGATAGTCAATTTGTAAATGATCAAAAGACGGAACAAAATCTTGGAGCTGGTTCCTACTGAAGTTTCTCTCAAAATAGTAACAACCTATATTTAGGAAGGTTGTTTTTTACAAGTTGTGCGTTTCCCGTGCTCTACGACTGATCATTTCAAGAGACATACAAGGATATCTAATAAGTCACTTGAAAAGAGATCAGAAAAAGGAATTGTAGTAGTATTTTCATAATGGTAACGTTTCAAACATGACATCAAATCAACTGGGTTCACTGAAACAAGCCGAAGGCTAGTAGGAAACACCCTACAAAGAAATAGACTCTATAGAAAGAAAAAGATAATTAACAACCATTAACAAGCTATTCAACCATTCATCTATACCACATCAAATAGATATCCCATCAAGCCAGTGTGACCCTGTACAACAGGCTCTCAAATGGCATCGGGGAAAGTGTGAGGGTTCTTAAGAGTCTCGGGGGTAGTGCGGGTATTGGGCCCGATGAGGTGATCAAAGGCGGGTGAGTGCTCGACACGAGGGCTCAGATCCTTCAGGTCCCACAAGTAACCGAGAGTCTTCAGTACGGAGGTAGCACTGTACGCGGAAGACTCGCCAGTGACGGGGTCAGTCCCGTAGCCCTCAACGTGACCCTTGGGGGCGTAAGGAGACAGCAACCAAGTAGGAATACGACCACCGAGACGGTCGAAGCTAAAAGTATACGAGCTGCCATCATGCGCGGTCTCGGTGTAGGTCTTGTTATCGGTGCGGACGGCAAGAGGGGGAGCGACGTGGTCGAAGAATCCACCGGTCTCGTCGAAGGTGACGAGGAAGAGGGTCTTCTCCCATTGAGGGCCAGTTCGGACGGCATCGTAGATCTGCTTCAGGAAGACTTCACCGAAGGAGACATTGCCAGAGGGGTGCATGGAGTTGGTGTTCAGGCCACAGCAGGAGGGGTTAATGTAGGACAGCTGGGGGAGGAGGCCCAGGTAGGCGTCCTGGTAGAAGTTCTCGAGCGGGACGACGTTGCTCTTGGCATTTTTGGCGGTCCAGTCGAAGAACATGGAATCGGGAAGGAAGGCGCCGTTGGTGCCGTCGTAGTTGAGCCACGAGATTCCCTTCTCGGAGGCAGCCTCGAAGATGCTGGTGGTCGGGATGGCGGAGGTATCGAAGTCTTCGTCATTCTTTCCGTGACCATCGGTGACACCAGCGACCGCGCAGAGACGGTTGGGGTTGGTGGGCTGTTTGGTGGTCAGTTTGATATCTTTGACTGGTTTGCAACACGGATGGTACTTACACCAGGGACACAGGAGTGCCAGTTGTTGAAGGTAGTGAACTCATCAACTATGTCAACGATAGTGGGGATTTGACTCTCAGAGTAGTATCCCATGACCTCGTCAGTTGCGCGCTCAGCAGAGATCTTGGGGTGCTGAAGAATTTGGCGGTTGACAAAGCCCGACAGGTTGGGAGTCAAAGTACCATTGGCAATGGCTTCATTGCTAGGGTTATATTGACCATAGAGTTCGAAGTTGGTGCCAGTGAGCGTGTGGTCGGGGTCATTGAGGACCGAGTCGTAGTTCTTAGACTGGGTGGACCACTTCTTGCTCTTAGGGTTGGTGATATCCTCCAGGTTGTAGAAAGGACCATTGTTGACAACGTTGTCCAAACCCTTCTTCTTCACACCACCCAGGATGTTGTCGAATCCACGGTTTTCCAAGAGAACCCAGACAACATTCTCGATCTTGCCCTTCAGGTTGGCAATAGACTCCTTCGAGCCAGACTTGTAGCCAAAGGGCGTGTTTCCATTGCCCCTCTCCACGGCCGCACCCAGGGCGCTGCTGGACAAACCGAGCAAGGAAATGAGAGCAGTGGTCTTCATTGTGCCTGCAGGTGATGTGGTAGAGAGAATTGGACTGAAGTGAATACGAAAATCATTTCCTCGGTCGTTGGACGACTTTTATATCTCTCCTACATGCATGATATGTGCATTAGTAGAGATAATGGCATTGGGAGAATTTACAGGCGGAAATCAGGCTCCATAGCAAATGAAAAGCGGCCGTTCCTGCCACATGTTCAGCCTGTGAGCTTTCAACGGCCGATCAACGACCTATCGATGGTAAGCGAGCACGTCTTGGGAAAGCCGTGTGGGTGTGAGTGGAGTTGGAATAGTTCGGATGTTACCGGACGATGTTTAGAGCACCAGTTGTAAATTCCCTTGTAGAGATTGGATGCAAAGCCCTCTGGAAGATTCCTGGGAAGGCATGCCCAGGTGGAAGTATAGGTGGGGTCTCATCGAATCCACTTTGGAGCTTCCATGGTTAGCCCCACAGGTACACCAATCAAATCATCCGCCAACGGGCTTTAATATGTGCCAAGTCACCAATCACGCTCCGTTCCTTTCGCATGCCGAGGGGTGTGAAGACCATGTGGCTCCCATATCCCATGTTCACGCTATCCTTTGAAGTAATCTTGGAGGACTCTGAGTCGGCTACATTCCGCATCTCAAACAGGAAATTGACGGGAAAACGCGACATATGACAATGCACGTGGTTAAATAAGAGTAGAATAACGAGTGTCCAAATTAGAAGGTGATAGTAGTGGTCTGCGTAAAATTTTGAAACAAGCCTAATCCCTACCTGCATGTGGGCAAAACCCCCGAGTAGCGAAGTACTCGTCCAACCCCGCCTTAGTAGAGGGGCCTTCGAAAATGCCCGCAATATACTGATCAGGTCGCAGCAAGTAGACGGCATTCTTGACTAGGCCGACTTTGCCGTATTGATCGTGCCAGTCGAATGTAAAAACCTTCGCATTCATCTCCCGGGCCCACTTTTCAAGTTCCGGCACAGACTCCCCGTAGATATGGAGCTGCCAACAAACTTCTCGCAAGGTAGAAAAATTGTCCACCTCGTTGATTTCAACCCATGGAAGACGGTCGTCAGGCTGCACGGTCCCTTCGCCAATACGAGAAAGACTACTGTCCCTGTAATTGCAAATGAGTTGAGAAGCGCCCCGGAAGATTTTGGTCCGAGCAAAATCGAATCTCAAAAGCAGTGGCACAAGGTACGGAATCAGCTAGTTCCGAAGAATGTGTGGGAATAATCCTTTCAATGTAAACATCGTAAAACCCATGTCAGTTGACTGGACTATCGTCATGGCGAATGCACGGCGTTCAGACTCATGAATCTAACAGTTGGTATTTTGCTTCTTTGGTCATGTTCGGTTTGAGGACCGTTGCTAGCTTCCACGCCAAGTTGACCGAGTCCATGATGCCGGTGTTCATGCCCTGCCCGCCAACCGGGCTGTGGATGTGAGCCGCATCCCCAACAAGGAACGCGCGATTGCTGCGGAATTTGTCGGCCACACGGTGGTGACAGCGGTAGGTGGAGAACCAGTTGACATTTGGGATGTCGATATCAAATCACTTGCGTGATTTGGGGTCTAACATCATCGAATGTGATCTAATGCTCAGGCTCTGGCAATTCACGATTACCATTGTCGTCGTTAGCTAAGATCGTAATACTCACCAATCGCGCATGGCCTGCTTCGTTGTACGGCACTACCTGGGTGAAAGTGTCGTTCGTGAACACCATGTGCCCTTTGCGGTTGAAGTGCTCGTCACCTTTGCCTTCGACGTCGGCGATGTAGATGTATGTTTCGCCCTCGAATTTGGCACCAATCCCACGGCGAACAGCCGAATGTGCTCCATCGCACCCAACTATGTATGACGCCTCATGTGTGGTTGAGCTCTCGTCAATTTCGCGGAACAAGGTAGCAGTGATGCTTGACCCGTGGCCCACAAAGCCTTGCAACTTTGACCCTCGTGCGACATGGATGCTGACGTCATTAAGTCGCTTTTCGATCATTCTTTCGAGGTCGTCTTGCGGTGTACTTAGCATGAACGGGTACGGAGTCAACTCGAGCCCAAAGTCTCGCAGCGGAATGTGTGCTTTGTGCTCCTCCCCAACCCAAAGATTTGACGCTGGCAGCTTGTACCCGAGTGCCAGCAAGTCTTCGGTCAACCCAAGCTGTCTATACAGCTCCACTATGCGTGCACGAACAAATATAGCTCGTGAACTTTTGGCCGGACCGTCTGCCTGGTCAAAATGTGGACATTGACACCTTGATGGTGAAGCCACAGAGCAAGGACAAGGCCAGTTGGGCCTGCGCCGACAATAACATCCGTTTTGGGTTTCATCCTTGGAACGATCTTCAGATTCAGGGTATATGTGTTGAACTAATGTATCAAGGGAAGAATATCGTGATCAAAAGACGATGGTAGGAAGTGGTCATATCCAAAATCAGCACCGAACGGAACTAACTTTAAATAAATCATTGACTATGCAGGTACCATCGCTCAGTATAGAAGCGTACTCCGAAATAATGTTAATCACTATGGTATCATCGCTCAGTATAGAAACTCGCCACAAAAAAACCTTGGAATACTGATCATCACTGCTCGGCCGTTTAGTTGCCGATCCCGAGGATTGTAAACGGCATCGGAGCATCGCGGGCCGATCAGCGCGAGGCTCTCCAAAAATGCTGAGGTATAGTGGATTTCGAACATGATAGTTGCTATCAGACCCCTTGATTTGCTACAAAGGGTGGGCGAGCGGATTTTGAGCAACAGCATCGAAAATCATGCTCAGGTCACGACAAGTATGTTGCATCATCTGTAAAAGATCCTTGAAAGGTACTCAGAAGATTGTCCCATTCATTCCAATCCTGCGGGCTATCACCAAGCAGGAAACCGAAGTTTTCGGCCTCCAGTCCGAATTGTGAACTAGAACGGTCGTGCCCGTGTTGATTTTGTATCCCAGCACCATGCTCACCAGATAGGAAGTTTTCATCTTCCTGTTGCGTGCTAGAAATTCCTCCCGCACTCGCTAACAAAGATGCAACGATAGTCGGACAAGGCGTTGGTGTGCGGTGATTGAGGTTACACTCTTCAATGTAAGTCCGCCAGGCCTTGACAATTAAATTTTGAATGGCCATGTGAAGAGGCGTCGGACCATTCTTGCTCATTGTCTTGATATGCTCGGAATACACATTTCCAATCAATTGCCAGACTTTGCTCTTCTCTTTGGAATCAGTCCGGTGCCTCATTTCCGAGAGCATGAATATTATGGCGTCCCACGGCATGTGATTCACCATGTGCCACGAGTATTTCCGTACAACTGGATTGCTTTGGGCGTAGTCAGCATACTCTGTCATCTTGAGAGAATTCTCGAAGATGACGTTTTTCTCTGCTTGGGAGAGGCGAGTATTAGGATCCTGGTATTGACGAGGATGGTGTGCCATCAGCCGGGTGTAGTATATAGCGGAACGCGCCATCATTGTCGTTGCCATATGCAGCGGGATGGATTTATCGCAGTGCCGGAGGAACCTATCTTCCAGGTGTGCTTCAAGTTCATCAATAGTCTTGTCCTTGTCCTTCAAGGACATCGATGACGATGATAAGAAGGCCCATGGCCCAGTATTAGAACTCTCAACCTGTTTTGACACACGAAGGAGCCATTTTCCAAATGCACTCCGAGCCAGAACAAACATCATTTCTGTCGGTCCTGGCTTCTCGTAGGCTGGCTCTGTCATGCAAGGATCAAGGTCGCTATCATTTGCGTTCATTGGCGGTTGAACATCAATTGTGGCTGGGAGTGGTGTTGATGCTACACCACAGAACTGTGCAGATGTGGCATCTATGATCATAAGCTGGAACCAGATGCGACGGCGCATCTCAGTTTCAAATACTGAAAGTCCGTGTGCGGACCCGTCACGGTGAATACCAATTCGTTGCGCAATTCTTACTGCAATACCACATAATGTCCAGATAGTATGTGGGTCAGAGAACGAACGCATACAGAGCTATCGAAAAATAGTTAAAGGGGGGTAGATCTCATCGAAGGCAGGCGAACGCACTAGGTAGAGCATAAACGCTTGAAGGACCACTGAGCTTGATGTACGGAGAAGCGACGCATTCTTGAAAGCGAGTTGGACTCCTCGTCTGCACCTTGATAGTAGGGCTTTCTTGCTTTCTCCAAATGACCTTTCGACATCTTCTGCTTGCAAGGAAACCAATGCTATGCAATATATTGCAAACATCAATGCTTCGATTTCTCGGCTTACTTTTCCCAGATCACTCATGGCGTCTAGAATTTGTTGTTGCACAGTTGGAGCATGTATAATTTTGGTCAGCGGGTTCACATTCTTGAGAAATGCCTGCCATAACTTGAAGATATTCAGGGGGCTCGGGTGGAGCTCCGTAAGATTGTCTCTTGTTGCGAATGTCGAGAGTATCACATACTCGTCGCTCACATCCTGAGCAAAGTTATCGATACCATCATCCGATCCATCGCCCAATACGTCTGCAGCATTTGGGAGCTAGCAAAGAGGGTCAGGATTGATAGCATACAGAAGTCAGAAAATACTAACCTCATTGCTGACACTCGTCCAAAGATTACTAATGTACAAGTCAGAATTCTGGCATTAGGCGAAATGCAGCGCAAACAACTCACTTGTCGAGATAGATGGAATTTCCATCTTTCATGATCATCCTCCCAGATCCGCTTTTCCCTGCTTCCGTCCATCGATCTCTCTCAGCAGGGTGATGATGCCGAATAGCGGGGGGATTTTCGTCGAACCCAGCGCTGCGTCTAGCATATTTTCCGCGTTCTTGAGATACACTTCCATTTGTCTCTCGATCCCTTTTGCGACGAGGCGGCGGTGGGGCACGGTAGATGCACTCCACATTCGCCTTTGCACAATTTGAACAGGGGGCAGAGGGGTCTTGTCTATCGCATCTAACCTTCCGGTTGTGACAGACCACGCATGCAAACGATGCGGGTTGTTTTGATGGCGAGTTCGCTGCCCGCCCGCCATTCAAGGAGCCATTTAGACTAGCCATCGTTGCAGCACACTCTTTGGAAAACCACACAGATAGGCATAAGTGAACTGGTATATGTAATTGAGAAATTTGACATTTGGTGGCATTGAGGAGAGCAAAGGATATGAGGATCGGAAATGTCGGGGGCCGTTGGAATTTGATGCCTTAAATATAAGGCACCAAGTCCGACATCACTCGAATCTCGGTTGTTTCACATTATGTGTTTCGACTGACTTGTCTATTCTCCACTGCGATTGCTTGATTTCAGGTTGCTATGCTTCAAATATCACATTTTCGTCCAAAGTATCCCGACTGTGTTTTTACGATACACTATTTTGTCCCATCGATGTGCCTCTGCAGTCTAGGCAGACATATTTCTATGATCCGGTTGTCATCCGTACCGGTCGTTTCATAGACAAGATTTCAAAATTACATGCCAAAGGATATCTCGAATAATTTGTCAAATGTATGGGTCATAATGCATTTTCTCAATCGAGTCAGAACAGTCCTTCGGAAAGGTAAACGGGACTCGATGGTGGCTGGGCCAAAGGCTTCATCGTGGAAGCGACTCCCATCTCATGTCTTTGTTAAAATTCTAGCCTCTTGTGATCTGGAGGATATTGGTTCTTTGTCTCTTTCCTGTCGAGCACTCCATGACCGGGTTTTCAAGCTGGAATATGCCATAGCATGGGCATATATTCAACTCCGAAAGCAGATGTATCACCAAAGGCATTGTATTGACGGAGACCTGTCGCCGGGTGATGACATTGCCTTCATCTCCGAGCTATTTCCTCCCCCACCTCCTGAGTATAGCACAGACATGCCTCATGACAACGCGGAATATTCTCTGGGATATCTCGGCGATTTAAAACGATGCTGGAATACTTGCATTCGACTCTCCCATCACTTAGCTGCTCATGTTGTTGAACACCATTTGGAGACTGATACAATTGCTCGGCCTTTGTGGTCATCTTCCAAGACAGAGAAAGAAGTTGTCTACAGCAAAGCTGTGGCTTCGCTCCAAGCCAAGCTTTTGTATCCGATGTATGGCCCCATTACGTTGATTCTTTTTTTTTAAAAAAAAAACATACTAACTTGAATATAGAGCCTACGCGGTATTCTTCTTGGAATCATCTGTATCTTCTGACTCTGACTCTGACCACTCAGGTCATCACCGCGAAAATATGGCTCGTTCTATTAAACGACAACAATCAATTCTCCAAAATACACCTTTTGACGATACATTTATATTTCTGTCGACCCACCACTGCATGCAGCTTCTATTTTCGACTGTCCAGCGCTTGATGGGGCCGGAAATTCCCCATTCCACCGCCGAAAGCTGGTTTAGTCTCCTTCTCACCACTTCAACCATGGAGAGAATCCTCAGCTTCTTTGTCTCCATTGCGAAGGATAACCAAATAAAACAAAAGGGCGAGCATGATTCTACGTGGTCTCATAGAAAAGAGTTTCTGTGGGCGATGCGACAGGATTTGGATGAGTACATGGCGTCTTTCAGTGATCATGGCGAAGAAACACTCCTCGAGCCAAAGCTTAACCTTGTATGGTTCCAAGCGGCCCGAAATGAGATGGACGAACGAGGGGCTATTCCGCATACCGTTGAGGATTCAGAAGTGCACGTTCTCCACGGGTCCGTTGTGAAATTGGAATGTGAATATTGTTATGATTGTTATGATGAATGAATAGCAAGTCTATGGTAGTAAGGTAAATCCGACTGGAACACAACCTAAGAACATGCGCAAACTAACCATCATTCTAAGATTGGAAATATGCGTTTTCGAGGCATGACCAAGCCAAAGGTGTAAGCCCCTAACATATATCGATCACATCCATCAAACGCAGCCAATCCTCGCTTGACGTCGACGGTAGGCTAGCACATCTTCTCTTGTTCCTCATATAAAGGAAAGCCCCGAGCCTGGAGGCGGAAACCGCACGTTTTTGTACAATGTCCAGGGCCCTTAGAACGGAAGGAGCTCCGTGGCTTCGAACAACATCCGCACTCTCGACCATAGCAGCCGCCTCTTCGTGCGCAGTCTTCAATTAACTAGGGAGTAAGGTACCATTGTGGGAATTTCCAAAGGGAAAGATATCCCCGCTAGGAAGGACCGACGGGACAATTTATATCATTGGCGCACAGCATCCGCTCCACGTTCCAGTAACTCTGCGCGAGATCTCGCAGCCCTGCATGCCACTCATCTAATTGGTTACTGTCGTTTCTTTGGATTATCAAGTAGCTTGTCAGCCTTTTCGCATTGGTCGATCAAGTGGCCTTCGCGTTAGACAATCTCGCGTAGGCGTATGTCAAGATCAATCATATTCTGGACCCATAGGACATAGTCTGGACATCTTTTATCCTGCGTGATATGTTCTCCTATAATCCGAAGTATTTGGGCGTATCTCCACCATCTAATTGCTCTTCCGGATGATCGTAGGGGCTTCGCTTCGAATTTGTTCTCGAGACGGATAAAAAGCGACTCGAAGGATACATAGGCAACCAATACTGGCCCCATGGCAAAGCTTGCAACGAGGACTAAAGTAAACAGGACCCTAGGAGGTCGAATGAGCATAAACAAAAATGTCAATCAAGACGAGTGCTTCCAGATTATGCTGAGGTAAGATGATAGCCTCTCTAAGACATTAGCAGATGTTTTGGTGTGGTCTAGCGGTAGAGGTAGAGCTGTATTACTTCCAACACATATCATCATTCATCATCGACCTGTTCATCGACTGCGCTATGATGTAGGCCAAACTCTGCTCAAGTAATTTAGCTTGACTCTGCCGTAACATACACTATTCCAAAGCAACCTAGGGTGCTCCTGCTATTAAATTACCTGTAGGAAAAGCATCACAGTGATGCTCACCATACCGTCAAATAATGCTGCCGTGGTTCTAAGGATTCTAAGAACGCCAGCACCATCTACCTATCATCGTCTTACTCCGATGAGAAGGACAACATAGAACACCTTAACTATTTCTCGGCACTTCTCTTTCGCAGAAATCGTATCGTATGGGGCTTTGCACGATAATATGTACACACTATTTTCATGATTGGTTTTGAGGCTTTTTGGCCTATTGCTCCTATCAACTGGCTGCTTCTTCAGCTACCTTTCCAATACTTCAAATCTTAAGCATCTCAGGATCCCGCTGTATCTCCAAACTCACGTCTGACAACCCAAGCTAATAATACTAGATTCTAGATAGTAACAGTGTATATGGATGCCTCTTTGACTTCAGATATAATGGGAGTGGTATATAAAACGGAGGTATCAAATATTTACCCGCCGCCTGTGATCACGATAGATGAAGGGTCGAGATACTACACTTGCTTCATGTCCACTTTTTAACTTCCAGTATTGTTTTCTGATATACAACGATAAAAGTATAAAGGCCACAAAAGCAGGCGAATCCCTCGGCACAAATTAGAATGTAGAGACCAAAACAACCAACGGACTAAAAACGAGATGTAGAGCCCTCTTGACGAATTACGTTTGCGGTATGAACCTTCAACACAACTAGTACATGGAATATGACTCAACAAGCCTATTATATACAAATAGAAAAAGGCCCTCGTATAGTTATATGAAGCTCCGCACTAAACCGCTTTCGGTCGGTTCCCGGCAGTTCGGGCACCGACAACCTAAGACTTCAACCAGGCTCCTCCAAGGCTACTTTGACTTTTCCCTTGAAGTACATGATGAATCTGCTTTGATTCCGAAATTCCGTTCGAAATTCCGAAGCCAACATGTCTGCGGTAAGTTTTCCTGATAACAGAAATGCAAAAGGCATACGCTGTTTCTGAAATATGTAGCTCAACTAATGTTACCAGTGCGATTTATGTCATACTCGAAAGGTATATATAACCTTTCATTCGTTTCTCGCATTCGATCGTTTGATACCCTGAAGCTCATCTGAGTCGTTGTAGGTGAAATGCGATCGCCAGGATCCTTGCATGAACTGCACCGACGCAGGCACAGAATGTCTTCGCAGCCGCCAGGCACGAGTTCATAGACCTCGGGTCTCTCGGTACGTGCAGTTCACATTGCACGTCTTCAGAATCAACAGCTGACATTTCCAAGATTGGAAACATTGACCCAAAGATTAGCGAAATTAGAAGAAGCAACCAATAAAGATGCAACCAATAAAGATGCAACCAATAAAGAGGCAACATACTTTCCAACAAGGCATCACGGCCCTAGCAGCACCTCTTCGTCGCCTTCGGCTAACCGGGCAAGTATTACGGAAGTGCCTAATGATAAGCAGAAGCGATATCGAGCATATGACCTCCATGATACAGCTCCCCTGCAGCCACCACTAAGCAAGCACCGTAAGTCTCAGACTGTGGCGCAACAAAATCTTCACCAGACACATTCTCCTAGCTCAACACATCATGCTTGTGAGGCTAGAGAATACATTGAGCATGAACTCAAATGCAACCCGGCTCTATCAAAAGATAGACGAACTGCACTTGAATCGGCGCGCAAGTTTGTCAGTCAGCTGTCCAATCCGACGTTAAATTTCGAGGAGACTGCGGCTATACATGATATGGATGTTCAAGAAAACTTAGAACCCCCTACTCTCACACCAGAATTGCTCTTCATGATGCTACCTGGTAAGTTACCAACAATCGGGCAGATGTGAGCCATGCTGATTGTATACCTAGGACCCGATAAGAGAACAAACTCACAGGGAACAATCAACTGGCCTGATCACATCTCCAACAAAGTTCTAGAGCAAATGGGGCTCGCAATTATCGAGGGCACAGAGTGTGAGCAAGTGCTCCAGCATTATCGGATCAATGTCTGGGTAAAGGCCATAAGTTTTATATCAAAAATGGCACCTCTGCTCACGAGCGAACCTTTGGAGGATCATTTTCGGTCACTCAAAAAGAGATATGAAGCCGCTGCCGTCGAAAATTTGAATCAAATTCCGCTGGCAGCTGAACCTAGCCTTCTTTTAATTCAATCCATTCTGTCTGCGGTGTGTTCCTTTTGTCTTTTTCGCGTGCCTCCATACATATCAACTTATTTCTGACCCGCAGTAGGCCCGTTTGATGCGGTATTTAGGAAACATGACACGCAGCTGGATGTTGACATCACAAGCCTCAACGATGATCGTTTCTTTAAACTACCACAACATCACAGATCCCAGTCCTCGAAATGAGATAGAGAAAAACATTCATAGCTGTGTGTACACATGCTATTGCTTTGACAAAACCCTCAGCCTGCTGCTCCTCCGACCACCGTCTCTACCGGATTT
The DNA here is from genome assembly GCF_028827395.1 of Penicillium hordei. Taxonomy (NCBI): domain Eukaryota; kingdom Fungi; phylum Ascomycota; class Eurotiomycetes; order Eurotiales; family Aspergillaceae; genus Penicillium; species Penicillium hordei. The sequence continues at coordinate 798,230 of NW_026623146.1, read as the reverse complement.
GAAAGTTAGACCAACCCAGTTAATTCACCTTGACCCTGATCTGCCAACGTCTGCCATGATAAAAGGCGTAGTCGAGTTTGCAGAGTTAAAAAGTGATCTACTCAACGTCTTGCTTGATACAAAGAAGACAATAAGAGACACGGAAAAGGCCAATATACTGTCTGATCTTGTGGCGCGAGCACACATAATCCACTCCAGTTTGCAAATGGTAAGAGAGATCGAGCATCCGCCAGCAAACAACCGCTAATCCAATTTTCAGTTTCGTCGTCGCCAAGAAGAGCAATCCCCAGATCTATGGCACCAAATTCTGCGCGAATGGCCATCAATGGACTTCAACTACTACTCTGTTCTCACAACAATCATCCAAGCCCGCTCTTCGGTACTCAAGTCCCGCTTGGTTTGCGAGAACTGTCTATACACAGCCCGGAAAGCTCTCACCACTCTCCGAGCTTTACAGGAAACATTCTCAAGCCACACCAATTCCATTGACTCATATCCACACTTTCTTACCTGGTATGATATGGCCATCCCAAAGCCATCCTTTACTACCTTGCACAGTGAAAACTAATGACCCTTCAATAGGACAATGCTGCTATTCCCGTTAGCACCATTTTTTGTCCTGTTTTGCAATGTGATCGCAACATCAAACGAGAGAGACTTCAACATGATCAAAAACATCACTGACAACCTACGCCAATTCGCAGAGGCAAATGTCTCAATTGGTAAACTGTACAAGCTATTCTCCAAATTCCTAGACTTATGTGCACCTTTGGTGGAAGGAAATCCTAAATCTTCCCGTTCAGAACAGCCAGCAGTTGCATTCTCTGATGCGAACACGGTTGGAAACACCGAGGGCCAGACAGCATCCTACACAGATATACTTGACCGTTCTGCCGATACCGATCAGGCTTTGGTCAGTCTTGGGGGTACAGATTCCACTGGAGGTCCTACTGCACCATTGTCTGTGGAGGGATGGGATGACAGTTTTGTGTGGGATCTGTTCGATACTCAGCCCTCGTTAGAGTGGGCAGATTCAGAACTATGGAATGTAATGTCGCAGCTGGATTCATGAAATTAGAATAGCAATATTAGCTTTGAGATGTTTCTAAAGTGGTTCATGGTTATCCCATGATCTCGGTTCATTGGATTTGAATAGTACATGTGTATTTACGCAGGTGACTCTTGACACAGTCCCAATCAACAGAGCAAAAAGCACTGGGGGAAAAATGAAAAGATAAAGAGCGTGATGGTTTAGACATTCCAGAGTCTAGCCAAAATAAAAAAATGGAAATGCTCAGCGAGTGCGGATATGCAGAAGGGCCATGATCTGTCGAAAGCACACCGGCCAGGTATTATAATACAGTATGAATAAACATTGAAAAAAGGGACGGATTTCATGACTTATCACGAAATCAAGACCCAGAGAAGGAAGAAGATCTATAACGGTCATTAGTTGGATGTGCAGGCAGGTAATTCAACCCGAGTGAACATACCATCAGAATACCAAACATTTTGGCAATCAGCCAGCGATTCCCGGATACGCGCGTCCAATATTTCATTAGTTCTCTCTGCGCTCCCTCGACATTGTCGACGACATCTTCGGTATTGGCGTCTATGCGCTGGATCATTTCTGACTGCTCGCTGACCATCTGCGCCAGCTGACCAAAGATACCACCTAATTCGCTAATGGTTCGCTCAATGGCTTCGATGGCTTCGCCTCGAGCTTGAACATATGTGTTACTCGATTCTCCTTCTTCCATCACCATCAACTGTTGGTCTGATTGGAATGATGGACGCCCTAACGGCGAGGGGTTTGAGGGCTCGAGGGTCAAAAGGTCGGAGGAGTTGCCTTGATATCCGGGCTGAGGTGTCCGTCTTCCCGAGGTGTTATACAAAGGCGAGTCTGAGCGCTGTGCATCGAGGGCGCTGTGTGATTTGGAAGATACCGAGGAAACGAAGTTCTCGGTTCGAGTTCGGGATGCTTGAATATTCTTCGTGCGGACTTCGAGCACCTCTTTGAAACTAGCACCTACATCGGCCAGCTTTCCCTGCAGCATGACAACAACCTGAAATGGGTAATCAGCGACTTTGTCCGCGCGCGACCGTTCATGTCTCACTCACATTGTCATTATGTTCTCCTTCCTGATCTGTCTTTGAACGATTCGATTTGGGGTGTTGCGCATGGGTGAGAGCCTGCAGCGAGGCGATGTTCTGGTTCAGGGCGGCAAGGTCTTGTTTAATCACATATGTCAATTCGGAGATTTCGACAGGTCGGTCGTCGAAGAGTGTTTTCCGCTTCGCCACTATTTCCTAGTTAGATTGCTGGCATTTTGAGCAATATGACCCGACTCACATTCAGCCAATCGTTGCAATTTTGCCATTGTTCCAGTAATCCCCCTTCCGATATCTCGCGCCCGCCGCGCGAACTCCGATCTTGCCGCCTTCTCCTGCGAGGCACCCTGGGGCGACGCATCGGCCTGTCGCCTTTGCGCATCAGTCAACAGGGCCTGGCGCTGTGAACCAACTTTTGATGTTCCCAGACGCTTCTGGGCGTGGCCCAAGATAGCGCTGAACTCGCTGGTCCGGTCTTGTATCGACGGGCCGGTCATTTTGCGACGTGGAAGGAGGATGTGAAGCGAGGATGGGAGACAAGTAGCTATAGTCTTTCAAGTAGGACCAGTATTGAGAAGCAAATGTAAATTAAGGTCGATAAAGGCCGAATTCGGTCTTGAAACTGAAGTGTGATTCTATCTGCAATCGATAAGGGGGGGCGAGGTTGAAGAAGTGTCCGGTTGCAGAGAGCTCCGAGGGTACGGGGTACAACGTGACTTGATTAAATTCAGAAACAAAACAAAGAGACTGGATATACTCCGTATACAGTTCAAGTAGATGAAAGGTCAACGAAGTACAAAGTCAAGGTCGACGTATCTAAATTTACCCCGTTGGTCCACGTAAATGGGCAACGTGCCCTTACATAAGCCCCGCACCGCCACCTAAATTTAGTCGATAGATCAGGGGAATCTACGGAGTAGCTTGTTTCAAGATTCTAATACATTCACTATATTCTCGTTTATGATCCCTTGATCTCTTGAGATACGGAGTAGCTGACTTGATATTCTTGTATTCTTCTGTGGATACACGTCATTCTTGTACACTAATTTCTCGTTTCCTCCAATTATCCCAACCCGTTTGATCGGTGCCTTGCCCAACTTGGCCCAAATCGCCACCTTCGTCTGTCCCCATACCTATCTTTAAAGAGAACAGTACTGTTCACATTCTCATTTAACCATTACAACTTTTCTCTCGTGCACACTCATCGGAGATCACCACGCAATAGTCGATGCTGGTAATCGAGCTTGCCTCGCCTTGATCCTGTTCCCCTGATGGCAGACCCCACCCAATCGCAAGGTCGCGGAGCCCAAAAATTGTAAGACTATCCATACAGACTCAGTCGCATATCTAGTTGCACAAATACTGAGACCTCCTTTAGCCCTTCCCCGCCAAATGTTCGCAGTCCGCTCTCGTCAGGAAGCGGTAGCGGAACCCCAATCTCATTCCAAACAAACGTGAATCGCTCCAAAACAAAACGCTGGGTGGAAGCGAAGCAATATTCATATGATGGAGGTGACTGGGGTAGTGATGACGATGAAGAGGAAGAGGAAGAGGAGGTGCCTCCCGCAGTAACTCGGCCTCCCTATGCTACCCACAACACTGCCAGCTCCTCCGAGTTGTCCTCGAGGCGTTTGTCTGGCATCGGATTCGGAGCCGGAGCCGGCGAATCGCATTTGACGGATGGCAAAGGTAGGAGCCTTAGTGGAGGAGACCAGAAGCCCCTTGCCTTTGTAAGGCCGGCCGACCTCTATAAACGCATGCGCGAGGAGAAAGTGACACAGCAGCCCCCTGTCCCTGGTGGCAATGATCCCAAGCCTGACGGGTTTGGAGCTCCACCTCAAACAAATCAACAGAGCCCTGATTTGGGTCTACCGGAAGTCAAGCGCATGTCGAGCTTTGGTACCGATTTCTTGGGTGGTGCAGACTCCAACCCGCCAAAGGATAGCCCTGCAGCTCAGGAGCCCTCTTTGCACCATAACCCCTCGGCAGGATTTAGATCGGTAGTGAACCAGGCCTTTGATGTCCCAGAAACTCCACAATCCACTACCACTAGTGTCACGCGATCGAACAGTGATGGCACTTCAACGATCAGCCCTATCATGGGCGCTCGTACTATGACTGATGAAAGAACACCCACCATTCTCGAGGAGCCTAATGAGTCGAGCTCTCCGAAGGCAACCACGAATGCGGTTCCAGCGTTTAACCCTGGTCATCGCCGGGACCTGAGCCTTCCTAGTTCGGACAACAGTCCTTCAAGAAAACCTCAAGTCACAGATCAGGACACCCCAACGGCAGGCCGTGCAGAATTGTCCTCCATTCCTCTACTCCAGAATTTCTCACCGGAATCATCTGATGCAGGAATCTCTCCCCAGAAATCATCGATGCAACCATACGCGAATAATGGGCAGGATATGCCTGCCCCTCTCAAATTCGGAAGCGCATCGGGCCCTGATTCCTTCCATGGCGAAATCCCCACCATCATGGGAGCCGAAGAATCGCCACAAAATACCGACAATGATCGTTTAAGGGAAGAAATTATCCGATCATTAAGCCGGGAAACCACCCCCATGGACGACCCGGAGCCCAGCGACCAACCTCAGCCGCAGGCGCCCGCACAGTCCGTCCCGCACCAGGCTATACTTTCTGAAAGCCACCCAGACTGGACTAACACGCCTCCTTTGGCATCTCAAGACCCTTATGTGAACAGTCAAGGCGCGGCTGGGAACTCTTCATCCACAATCATCGGTCAGCCAAAGAAGCCCAAATTGGAAAGACGATTCTCATGGGAATCCTCTGATTCGTCAGAACCAGAGCCGCCTCAAATACCCGGCAGCTATTCATCGCCCCCTCCTTTGGCCACATCGTTATCTATGCAAGAACCTGAGCCTGTGCGTGAGGAGGCCGCCCCATTAGTGTCAGATGTGTCGCACGACCCGCTTGCTTCTGGGGATGAAGGGTCTACTACGCAGCGTGCTGTGGAAAGGCCTCGACTTTCGATCGTTCCACCTATCCCGGAGAACCTTACACCACCGGAACAAGTTATGGGACCAGGGGCTACGCCACCTCCGCAACTTCAAGTCTCTTCTAACGTCGGCAGCACATCCCTCGATGAGTCGAAACTTTTGGGCTTCCGTGACATTCTCGGTATCGCGTCTATCAACCAGCGTATCAAGTCTTTCGAACACACCCGCGACCAGTTCGCCACCATTGACACCGGTTTGAATCATTGGCTACAGTTCACGATTCACGATCACCCCGAACATGCCGACGTGGTCCGACAGAGCCAGAATCTCTCCCCTACGGTGCCACCATCAGATGCTTCCCGCAGCAGATTCCCGAAGCTGGGTGCTCTTTCGAGCCTCGGTTCCTTGAATGACGGTACTCCAACTGGCGCCACTCACATGAGACGCCCGTCGGGCCATATCGGTACCGTGATGAACAAAGATAAAGTCGGGGAGAAAGGAAAGGAGTTCCTCCACACTGCGGGGGCGTTTAGTGGCAAGGCAACTGGGGCAGCCAAGGGACTGTTTGCCAAGGGCAGAAGCAGGTTCCGACCCAGTGGAGGCTCTGAGAAGGTAGATATCTGATTTTTCTTCGTTTGAGCGAGTTTTTTACTTGGGTAGGCGCGGCGGAGGCCGTTGCTGTAATGTTTCCCTTTTGATATCGCTGCATTGCTTCACTTTTCTGGATACCACGATGTAATTCCGAGCACTTCTTTTTGGCATTGAGCTCTAGAATGAGACACGATTGATGCATTCGCCGTTTTTCTACAATCTAACACCCCGCCCTCATTTGTTTATATTCTGATGTTGGTAATGTTGTAGGTTCAGTCAACCCAAACTGCTTCTCGCCGCAGCTTTCAGTTCTCATTCCCTTCAGGGTCGGCTGAAAAATCTGGTAACTCTTCTCTACGAAACTCTGTCAACTTTGGCAGCCTGCCCATCTTCAAATCCGAGCGAATGGGGCTCAACTCTGATCCTGATCCATCGGGGGTCAGTTTCTGTCTAGATCATCCACAGGATGAAAAAAATGCCCGCAAACCCGTCAAGCCGACCAAATCGGGGAATAACGACCTGTCGCACAGCCGTGTTGGCGAAACAACTGTGCAACCAAAGCAACTGTCATCTCCCAGCGGTGTCCCTCCTAAACCCGAAGTTCCGGGGAAGTCTGCCTTTGCTGGAGATTTGGAGCAGGAAATGATAGCTGCGCTAGGTCTTTCGCCCACAGATCCTCATTCTCGCAGGGCGACAAGTACCCCGATGGCGTTGAATGCACTCGGCCAGGTAAATGGCGGAAAACGGCAATTTACAGAGCCATTGCCACAACCAGGAGAAAGCACGACTGGCAATCAATCCGATGCTGAAGTGCCGGCGAACAAAGCCTCAGTCGCAAAAAAGAGCTTGCCAGTCATTCCTAATGAACCTTTGCACGTCCCTTTTCCGATAATGAACAGCCAGAGACATCGGCCAAGCAAGTCTACACCGGAGATCGTTACTCCGTCAATCCGTCCAGTGCTTGACGAAAGCCCTAAACCTCCTTCGCCTCCTCCCAAGGATACTAATAATGGGCTTGCACCTTGCCAGGGTCATAGACGCCATTTCTCTGTCTCAACACTCGGAGTTGACGAGCAACCCGGACGTACATCTAATGAGGATCTCGACAGGGAACCCCCTTCTCCTTTGCAAGAGACAGCAAACGAGGTAGCACCAGAACCACGGCATGAAAACAAGGCTGAGAACTCTATGGATGACCCTCCTAGTAGCTCCCACTCATCTGCTCGAGGGAAGAGAAGGAGGTCTTTCATACCTTTCTATCCATCAGAGTCATCAGAGTACACAAGCTCTGCTGAGGTCCTCGAATCCAAAAGAAAATCGATCAGCGGCCTACCTCCATCTGCTCTAGACTTCCATAGCCCCTTGAGAAACGAAGTCAGGTATTCGCCGGGAACCCGAAGCAGCATGCTAAGCTTTGGTAGCTTCGGAAAGCAGAGCGCCAATGGCAAAGGGACTCGCCCGTCCACACCTGCTAACGGTCTTTCGCAACCTTCGAAATCGGGGTCTCCTGCAGAGAATGGGGAGTCAACTATTGGAAAACTCAAGGAGTTCGGAAGACGGCGACGCGCTTCGATGGGAGATCTTCTCTCTGGTATTCAACTGCAAGGGCCTCAGGAGCCTCAGGGTCCCCCGGCAGCTCAGCGGAAACGAAAATTCAGCAGGATTAGCGTATGTCAAGTCTGGGCAGTTCTTTTGGTTTCTTTTTCTAACTTAAACAGGTGCTATTTGGCCGGCAAGACTCTCAAGACCCTGAGAGAAAATCGGCCAACCACACAAGGACTATGTCAGAACAGCTGCAGAGCAAATATCTGCCGAAACGTCCATCGACCAATAGAAGTGCAAATAGTAGCTTCGCTGCACAAGATGCACCACCGGTCCTCAACAATCCGTTTGAACAAAAGCCTTTGCCAGCCCAGCCCCCCGAGCCCAGCGCACCTCCACCACCACCACCACCGAGCGACGCAAACCTTCTACCGCGCGATAATCGTCAACGTGCCAGTATATCACTCCCATCCAGTTCGTCATCCAACTCCCTGGCGACTGGTCGATTTTACGCGCAGTTTCAGTCCGGATCCATGAATGAAACCCCCACCGGCTCTCGCAATCTCAGCCAGCATCTCCTAGGTCATTCCCGGTCACAGTCTCCCATGTCCTTCCCGGAGAATAAAAATGCCCATCCACTATCGCCGCTGGAGGAATTACAAGGCAACCAGATACATGAACTGCAGGAAGAGGAGCTGCGCAAGCAAGAAACCCAACAAGACCAAAAACAGGACTCGCAGCTAGGCACCCTGGACGAGAACCGGGAACAGGAGGAGGATGGCGAACACAAAGATCGCATGCACGGGGAGAGCCTTCGACACGAACTATATGGGGAAATACCCGAGGCAACAACAAACAAGCAGAACCAATTGGGACAACAACACGAATTACAAGGCGATTTCAAACAACAAAGTCTGGCTCCTCAGCTCAGCATTCGATCCCGAAAGCCAGTGAATTCAGACTCGATATCCCAAGCCTCTGATGACAGAGCACCCCGCAATATCGCCGTTTCCAACGCCGCGATATCCACCCATCCTCATCGCAGTGAGATCGAGGCTCGTGTAGTCAATGACCCGCCTCAGGCAGTAGAGCTTGCCATCACCGCGGACGACTCCAGCGAGGAGATCGTCATGTCCCCCACGTCCTACCCCGGACAGGAGTGGACGCCCATGCATTTGTAGCATGTTTGATTAAATTGCATATGATACCCACAGTCGTTGTTTATGGAGTTCTATTTGTATCCTTTTTCTTTTATACACATACGTGTACCCTAACGTTCCAATATTTGCTCTTTTTCATAGATCTATATCTATCTTATCAGATAATAGCATCGGAAAGTTCGTAAGTGGCTGAGATAACGAATTCCCCGCATTCACAAAGATCCAAGTCCTGGGGATGAGGGATAAAGGACTACAAAAGACTAAAAAAGCTATTCTCCCATTTTATACACTTAACTACGCACTTAACTACACACTTCCCTTCAAGATGAACCATAATGAACCCCCTATCATAAATTTCGCCCGTAAGCAGCGCCTTTAACATCCTATCATATACTCCAAGGATACCTAACCCTCTCAACAGCCTTCTATGCCAACGATTCAACCAAAGAAGACCTCATCCACCAAATCCAACAAGCATGTGAACAATTCGGCTTTTTCCAGCTAATCAACCACCCCATCCCAGCCGAACTACAAACCGCAGTCCTCCAATACTCAAGTGAATTCTTCAACCTCCCCTTAGAAACAAAAGAGAAGTACAACCAAGGTAACACACCCTTCTCTCCCCCTCCACCTTTTTTATCAAAATCAAAAAGAGAACACACATAACTAACCCCCGAAGCCACCGGCGGCTTCAACCGCGGATACGAGCGCCTCCGCTCTCAAAATTTCGAAAAACGCACAAAAGGCGACCTAAAAGAAGGCTTCTATCTCGGAAAAGACCTCCCCCTCGACGATGAATACGTTGTCCGGCGACGCTTCGGCCAGGGTCCGAATAAGTATCCCTCCGAAGTCACCGACGCGAAAGGCTTCCGTCGTATCATGGACGAGTACCATGATGCCATGATCGAGCTTGCTGTAGCCATCATGAAAGTTCTCGCGCATACATTGGGTCTAGATGGGGATGTTTTCGGGGATTTCTGTGATCATCCCGTCTCGATTCTGAGATTGCTTCATTATCCGCCTCAGGAGGCTGATGCGTCGGGTCTTGAGAGAGGTTAGTGGCACAAAAAAGAATGAAAACATGTGTTAGAATGTGTGAATGTGTCGAGAACTAAGTCGAATCTAGGAATCGGCGCACATACAGATTTCGGCGCTATCACCATGCTCCTACAGGACGATACGGGCGGGTTGCAAGTGTGGAACAACCTCTCGTCCGAATGGGTCGATGTGACCCCCGTTCCTGGGGCGTATGTTGTCAATCTGGGGAATATGATGATGCGCTGGACGAATAATCGGTACTTGTCGAATCTGCACCGGGTTATTAATACTAGTGGTAAGGAGCGCTTTAGTGTTCCGTTCTTCTTCTCTGGGAATCCGAACTATACTATCCGATGTCTTCCTGGTTGTGAGGATCCCAAGGAGGGAGCTAGATATCCCCCGATTACCGTTCATGAGTGGATGGTGGGGAGATATGCGGATACTTACGGGACTGAGGATAGGAAGGCTATAGGGGAGATGCGTCAGGAGCCTGGCGATGTGTGATAGAATCAGGAATGATGTATGAAGTACTAGCTAGTTAGTAGTGTCTATACGAGAATCTAACAACAGGATCCATCCCACTTAATTCCCCTTAACAACCCCCCAATCAACCCACTTGGTATCCCCAAAAACCTTCTGCGGAGTACTATACGTCTCAAACTCCTCCGATCCAAGAACAGAAGTAATGCCGCCCTCCACACGAGCAGTCTCATTAACCCCAGGTCCATAAACCCGATACTCCGCCATAAGCGTAACACCTTTTTCGAACCTCCCAACACCATCAACAACCCAATCGATATATCCCTGCGGATCAATACTGCCGTCCTCATAAGACCGCGCAAAGATCGAGCGGTGCTGACTATTCCACGGCCGGCCGAGCGCACACGCGCCCTTGATATCAGCCGCGACGGAGGTGTTCGCCGCCCGAACGCTGGAGTCAACAATATACACACCGTACTTGTTCGGGGTTGTTGTGTTAGTCCCCTTCCAAGCCGTTATACCGCCGCCACAGCCGCGGAGTTGCAGGGCGCTAGATTGGATCCAGGCTGTGCCGAAGCCGTAGAGGAAGTCTGTTTGGCCGGCTAGGATGCTTTGGTAGAAGTAGGCGTTTCCGAGTTTGCCAATGTAGACCTGTGGAGTTGTTAGTGGTCAGTGGTTTGGATTTGAGGCTGAGAGAATAGCTGGAAGAACATACAGTATCCTGATACGAATAAAACCCACAATAATAAAATCCCCCATTGGCCCGACTCAGACTCAGGGCATGCGCCGGCCCATCCGAGTAATCCGCCCAAGTATTGTCAAAGTCGACATTATACACGCGGAAATCCTTGTTTCCGAACGGCGTATCAGCGGGCACGGGGTACCCCGTCGGTCCCGAGCCCGTGAGGCTCGCCTCGAGCGTGGGTGCTACAACCAGCACGCTGGAGAAGACATTGTCGATGCTGCCCGTGCTGTCCCTGTTCCCCGCGGCCCAGGTGAGGCGTACGCGGTTGCGGGTTGCGTCTTTGGGGGAGGTTGTTTGGCCCAGCAGGGTTATTGGGCCCGAGCGGGTTATGTTTACTTGTTCTGTGTAGGTGCCTTCTAGGATGAGGATTGTTTGGGGGGTTGCGTCGTCCGGGAGGGAGTTTATGGCGGATTGGATGGTTTTGTGGGAGGCATTTTTGGAGGTTGCGCTGACGATTAGGGTTCCTGGGGGGCAGTGGGTTCCAGTCGATTGGCAGGTTTGTCGGGAGATGGGGTGAATTGCAATTGTGTTGGCTCCTAGGGTGTGTAGGAGGAGACACAGTATGGAGAGGACGAATGGGAGCATCGTACTTGCTTGAGTGTGGGTGATTGCTCACTTCTGATGGGCACGGTCTATGCAGGTTTTACTGTTCTTTTATAGGGCATTTAGAGAGAGGGGGGTTGTATAGAAGTCGCAGCCAGTTGCGGCATGAGACGGAAAATTAGGAGATTCATCCTGCGGGAGCAAAGACTAATGCCAAGATAGGTTAGAAGTTGGTATTTCTCTATACTTGGTGCATACTGGGGAGAGAGGGTGGGCAAAGCTTGTCTCCACGAAATGGAAATTCGTCCGGGGAAAAGAATGGGGACGGAGAATTGGCTTCCACCTGTGAGCTTTGGGCAAGGGAGAGTGCAGCGAAGGCACCGAGGGAGATCAGCAGGGGTAGGCAGAGTAAGCAAGACCTAAAGACTACAATGCTAACGATACTACAATCGAAATTACCAGGAGCAGAAATGATTAGAATCCCTTAGATTGACTAAGTGCCACTATTAACGACATACATACACGTAGAGAATAAAAACATGACTCTAGTAACTCGAAAGAACACCACAGCCAGAGGGGTAAATGAAACACACAAAGTCTATAATACGGGTAAAAGGAAGCAAAAAAAGTCGGAACTCGGCTTTTCACACTCCCACGGCATGCATGTTCAAGTAGGTGGCACGGCAAAATTTGCGGGTAATCGCAGGGAGATAAAAGAAATTAGACCTCGAATCAGTAACGAGTTGCAAAAAGGCTAAGAAACGAGCATTTACTCGTTGTCCTCGATTTCCTCGGCGCGGGCACCGAGGGTGTAACGAGTCTTTCCTTCCGAGTCGTGCTCCATCTCGATAGCAAGCTTGGACAGGTGGGCGATCATGTTCTCGATCTTGGTGTCAGCCTTGGAGCGGGTCTTGCGGCCAAGGTTGTCGAGACCGGGAACGATGGTCAGGAGGTAGTACACAACGGCGATGATGACAGTCACACCGATAGAGTAAGCCCAGATGACAACGACGGTGACAATGTCGACATCGTTGTTCTTGGAGAAGCCAGGACCAGCGGGGTCACGGGGAGAGGTCTGCTCCCAGTCGGGTGCGAGCCAGCCGAAGACACAGAACAGGGTGGCGAGAACATCGACGATGAAGATGGCGATAACCAACTGCCAAGAGGGCCAGGTCTTTCCACCACGGGTAACGAAGATGAGCCAGTTCTCAGTCAGAGCAATCTCGAGGAAGAGAATCTCCTGGGGAGAACCGAAGTTCTGGATGATACCACCGTTCTCGAGGAAGAGAGTGGCACGAATGATCCAGGTAGCGGCAGCGAGGAGGCATCCAAGAACGACGGAGATAACCCAAATCTTAGGCAGCTGCCACTCCACGGGGCGGGCTTCGAAGTGAGCGTTATCGTAGGCAACAGCGATGGTAGCAAGATCAGCGAACAAGGCAATGAAGACAATCAAGGAAGAGTCGACAGTCTCGTTGATGATGATCATGGAGGTAACCAGGTAGATCTCGAGGTGAAGACACAGGGCAATACGGTACTGAATGTAAGCCTTCATACGCTGGAAAATCTGGCGGGCAAGCTTGATAGCATCGACGATGGTGGAGAGACCGGGGGCGAGGAAGACAATATCGGCGGCAGCCTGGGCAGCCTCAGTGGAACCCTCGACAGCGATACCACAATCGGCCTTCTTGAGAGAGGGAGCATCGTTGACACCGTCACCAGTCATGGCAGTCAAGTGACCACGCTGCTGGAGCATCTCGACGACCTGGTACTTGTGCTCGGGGAAGACCTCAGCGAAACCATCAGCCTTCTCGACAAGGTCGTGCTGGGCGGAACCAGCGAGACCACCGTGAATCAAACGCTCAGAGTTGTAAACCTTGGTACCGAGGGCAAGCATCTTGCAAGTCTCCTTAGCGATGGAGATAGCGTCACCAGTAAGCATCTTGACGGAGAGACCGAGAACCTGAGCCTCAGCGATGGTGTGGGCAGTATCCTCACGGGGGGGATCGAACATGGGGTACATGCCCAGAAGCTGCCAGGGCTCACCCTCCTTCTGGACGGCGACACCAAGGGAACGGAAACCACGGCGAGCAAACTCGGTGACCTTCTCGCGGTAGAGAACGGCCTCCTCTTGGGAGCAGGCAGACATGTTGAGGATAGCCTTGGGGGCACCCTTGGCACAGATGTAACGGACACCGTCGCAGGTACAGACAGTGGTGATACGCTTGGAGACGGGGTCGAAAGGAGTGTACTTCTCGGTGATCCAGTTGCGGGAGAGGATCTCACGGGCCTTGGGGTAACGGCGGAGGGTAAGCACAGTGACCTTATCGATGGGGTCGAGGTTCTTGATGTTGTGGGAAGAGGCAATAGCAGCGACGGCCATCATCCAGTTGACATCAACACCCTCAGAGACGTAGGGCTCACGGATGGAGAGCTGATTGGCAGTGAGAGTACCGGTCTTGTCGGAGCAGAGAATGTCGACACCAGCGAGGGACTCGATAGCAGTGAGCTTCTGGACGATAGCCTTCTGCTCGGCGAGGTAGGCGGCACCGACAGCGAGGGTGGTGGTAGTGACAACGGGAAGACCGACGGGAACACCGATAATAAGAAGAATCAGGGTGTAGTGGAGCAGGTTGTTGTCGCTGCCCTCGGGGGTAGCGATCTTCAAGTGACGGAAGAAACCACCAATCCAGGCGGCGAGAATCCAGAACATGACGAGAACGAGCAGGGAGGTACCAATGTTGTCCATGACAGCCTTGAAGTGACCGGAGTCCTGGGCACCCTGGACAAGGGCGGCAGTCCGACCGACGAAAGAGTGACGGGCAGTAGCAGTGACAATACCGTAGGCCTTGCCACGCTTGCAACCGGTGGTGTAGTAACAGACATCAGCCATGTACTTGTCGACAGCGAGAGATTCACCAGTGATAGCGGACTGATCACAAGCAATGAGAGAGACACCCTGGTGGGTCTCACCCTCATCATCGTCATCGTCACCGTGCTTCTCCTTGAGATCGTCGGAAGTGGCGTTGGCGAGGTACTCCTTGTAGTTTTCGAACATCTCGGGCTTGGAGTAGTCACAGATCAGGCGGACATCGGCAGGGATAACGGTACCCTCCTCGACGATAACAATATCACCAGCAACGAGCTCACGGGCGAGAATCTCCTCCTCCTGGCCGTTACGGACAACGATAGCACGCATAGCGATATCACCCTTGAGAGAAGCAACGACATCGGCAGCCTGCTTCTCCTGGTACCAACCGACAAGAGCGTTAAGCAAAAGAATACCACAGATAACACCGAGATCGATCCAGTCACGCAGACCGGCAGCGAGGAGGACAGCAAGTTCCATAACTGTTGAGATTAAAAGAGCCGTGTTAGTAACCAATTGGCACAAGACGCGTCAATTGAGACGGGTGTCAAGGCCACTTACCATAGAGAATGGGACCACGGAAGTAACCAATGAACTGAATGAAGATGTTGGTCTTCTCAGTAACCAGCTCGTTCCAGCCGATCTTCTTGCGACGAGGCTCAATGTCGGCAGAGCTCAGACCAGCACGAAGGTCGGTCTCGAGCCAGTCATCGGGGGTAACGAAACCCTCCTGGACACCATCACCGCCGCCACCAAACTTCCACCAGGGCTTCTTCTTCTCGGAGCCAGTGCTCAGAGCACCGGCGCTAGAAGTAGAGCCACGACGGTTGGCCTGGGCAGTCGAGATGTAGCGGTTGAGGGCAGAGTACTCGTCGAGATTGCCCTCGTCACCGGCCTCACGGGTGTGACGCTCACCATTTTCGACGTCAACAGCATAGGAAATTCTCCGCTCCGCCATTGTTGTTGATTCGGCTCACACAGCCTTGGAACCCAACGATATGAGTGAAAACAACGAAATGACGATATGACAGAGTCGGAACAGATCCTATGTAAAGAGAGAAAAAGAGAAAAACAAGGTGAGTGAAGGAAGGTCTGTTTTATAATGGATTACGGGGGGTCAAAAAGAGGGAACCGGAGTGGGTAGGTGGATAATGAGAGAAAAGAGTGAGGGAAATAAAAAAATAAAATAAAATAAATCTGAAAATCGAAAATCGAAAATTGAAATTCCCGGAATTAAAAATTAAAAATTAAAATAAATAAATAAAACGGGGAAAGAAAGGTATTTTGCTTGAAATCCCGTGTTTGTCATTTTGAGGGGGAAATACTTCTGAAAATGGTTGCTGGGGAAGGTGTAAGCTAGGTACTCTTTGATCCGCACATCACTCATTCTTTTCGGATGATTTTGACTTTTGGGTGTTTTTGAACTGTATTGTTATGTATTTTACGTTTTTTATTTCCATTTTTCCTTCCCCTTGTAGTTTACTCCTGTTTATTTTCTTGGTTGATACCAAACTTTACCCCTTGCCCTACCATGAAAGCTCCAACTAGACTCCCGTCTGCAGCCAGTTAGCTCCAAGGTACAGCACATTGAGTGGAGCCATGGCTGCGTTCGGGTTAGTGCCAAAACAATGAAAAAACCTGATACCGATACCACTCTCCCTCTGGAGGTCTCTGCTACCGGCACTGAGCTGCCGAGTTGGCCTCCACAGACATCACTTTCGTATGAATTGGTACTAATTTTTACACAAGTTTCTATGCCTTAGCCGATGTGCCCCAGTTCTAACTATGCGCGATTTTTGTGTCTGGGGTCATTTGGATCCTTACTGTGTCCCGAGACCCCAAGACATGAAAAAAATTAAACTAATGGGATTGGCACTGCGAGTCTGATGTCTTCCGATTTGCAATTAGTTGGTTAGCAGTACTTTACACGGAGAATTCACGGGCATGGCAAAAAAAAAAAAAAAGGAATAGACAGGAATGCCCTTGCAGGAGAATGTTCCTATATTGAGCGACATGGCCCGAGATAGTCCCAAGATAGTCGATTGATACGGGTACGCTTTCATTTTACCAGATGTCCTACTGATACTCCGTACATATACTTCACTTTTCCCTCGACTGTGTCCGGCTTTTACACTAAATGAAGTAACAAAAATGCCACAGTGACCACAGTGACGACAGTATCGCATGGCCCGTCACACCCAACCCATTTTAAACATAGCAAGGGGTCCGGAAGCGGTTGACAGATTTTGGTTTTTTATTGATATGTATGCCAATGCTATTGGAAGCATGCCGAGCCAGCGAAGATTACCCTGTTACCAGCTCGGTACAATTATTTACCATTATTTACCATTATGTCATCTGTTAGCTAATTTGTTCCCCCGTGGTCTCGTTCAACTCTGGTATCAATACGCACTTGGTCTTTTATTTCCACCGCCCTCGCGGAAGCTGCCTCCTTCGTACCTCTGCCCACAAGTCGATCCTTGCCCTCGTGGAGAGAGTCCCCAGGAGCGTCATTTAATTCGGTGCTCCTTACTGGTCGGCATGGCCGTGAAAGTCCCCGCCACTAACACCAAGTCATAAGCGGGCGGCTTTGATCGAATCACCGGGTACATACGCCGTCCGATGATTTCATCGCCGTTGATCGCCGACGCTGTTCCCAAGAATTGACTCGAAGATGGTCTGTACAGAGTACTTTGGACAGCTGGAATGCTTCATAGTAATTATTCCAAGTGGCAATTTTTCCAGCTTGTCAATGTTGTAAAAGATGGCGAAAATGGCCAAGATGGGAGGGCAAGATGGGAGGGCATCAACAAGACAGGACGAACTTCGATGCTCGTACTGCATGTTGACTGGTAGTTTTAATTATGATAGACTGTTATTACCCTCCTGGTCAACACACAGCTCCATTGATCGTCTGACAGTGTGCATGGCCAAAACGAAAAAGAAAAAAAATTGCGTCTGCTCCAACAGAGAACCCAGTTCGCGATGCCATAACCCCGTTGCCCGAGGGCGGGCAAATCCTCGACAAAGCACAGGGATCATTCAATGCATATTATCGGGGATGATCCGCGACCGAACCTTCCATCGATAACATCAAGCTTCTCGGTGCATACAACATGATAAGCCTGAAGACGATTGGATAGAAACCTCGTTTTCCAATCACAATATAGCCCAAAAAGTATATGCTCAATTAAGACAGTCACTCCAGTCAATCACAATCTTCCGGTATGTCGGCGAAGTTCTCAGACTTTTGGAAGATGCACCCGCACCCCGGCTTTCCGGTGAGTGTCCTTGGCAAAATCTTCCCCAGAAGACCACACTCCTCAGGGCCGGGGTTTCCCTCAATCGGGCACGAGCCGTTGGCGATGAACAACGGCGCGGGAGAGACGAGATCCTATTATGCCCGAGTCGATACGATCTAGACAAATCTCCCTCGTTCTCGTCTACTCTGTACAATATAGAGGCGCTATTGTCGATCGATTATAGGTGGCTTGCGATAATCGCTCAAACAACCCTGTCAGTCTTCCCGTCCCTTAGAGTACTTTGTACAAGTACAACATACATATACTTCAACCAAAGGGCGCTTTCCGCGGCAGGCGTGCCGTTTACGATGCGAACCAATTGCGGGCAACTGAACGAGCGGGAATTATGGAGCTCCCGAGTCTGGCCATGATAATATATATCAAATAAATATTACCTTCCACTATAGAACTTTACGCCGTAGGAGCTATTGCTTTTCTAGCAAAAAGAGGAGAGATAAAATATACGAATTTCCACTTTCTCTAGCCTGCTGTCGTCACTCTGGGGCCCTCTGGCTCATATCTTTCCATATCACCTAAAGGAATAGCTGTAAAGACAGATAGCTCTTAGCCCAAACTCTTTCGGGAAGCCGGCCGCGAGTGGAGTCTGAAATCCGCAACTGGCCCCTATTCGATGCAACGCTTGCGCTTCGTCCTCCTGCAGCCCCGTGCGAGAAAGAAAAAAAAAGCAAAGGGAACGAAAATGAAAAAAAGGGAAAAAAAAAAGTCCAATTGAGTTACGATCATTCCGGGGGATTCTCGCCATTTAGCCTTTCAATAACACACGTCAGCCAAGCCCGGCTGGCAAGTGCACGATCCTGGGGATGGACAGTCCTCAGCGCCGCCGAGGTCACTGGAAGTCACTGTACGGAGCAGCGGATTTTTCTTTGATGGATCAGTTTGGACCAGATTATCGGGCCATTGTTCTGGTTTTTTAGAAAAAATAAATGAAAAAAAAAATTATGTCGGGTCCACGACCTTTCAGAATCTCCAAAACTGAGGCGCATAAGTGGAGAGCTCTCTCTTTCGACCCCAATCGAATATAGAAAAATGGCTCGAAGGGGACAATCGAAGAATCGAGAATTCCCTATGTATGTTGTAATAGGAAATTTTCCATTTTTTTCAGGGCCGCTTTCCTCTTTTTTTTCCCCCACGCTGCGACCCGTGGATCATGCTGTGGGACAATATCCTTCTCCGTAGGAGGTAGATTATACTACACACACATGCGCAATATCAAAATATCATGTCATGACCAAGTCGACAATCAGTTTCGATTTGGAGAAATTGACCGGAGTCACCCTAGCCTCTCATTATTGCTAATCCTTTGAACTCCGTACGGATACGGAGTAATAGCCAACTCGCTATATCCAATAATATAACGGACGTAATAACAATCGGGGATTCACGGTATGTCCGCATGTGGTTGCAATTTGGGGGGGGCTGGGAACATGTTTCACGATCTCTCCCATCCCATCGGATGCTACAACAGACACAATTACCGCAACACCAAGTAACTATAACTAGATCCCATTGTACTACACAATTTAATCTACATTTGCTCGTGGCCAATCGCTCATCTCTCCTCGGTCGGACATGTGCTGAATCGTAGCCGCCAGGAATCCCTCTACACGTGAAGCACGATACCACATACCCAAGCGGGAGAGACAGGAGGATCCGACATTCCTCGCATTGTCGGGCGATCGCGCCGCTGATGCCGTCTGACTTGGAGGGGTTGATCTGGGGAAGTACCGCAGGATCAATATTCAGTGTGCCAACGGCGAGAAGCACGGGCTTTTCCGATCGTGTTGTCCTTTTTTCCTGCGTCATGCAACAAAATGCCTCAAAAATCTCCTTCTCGTTTTCCGATTGCCACTCCGAACCGGACTGGGGCAAATTTGGAATATTTGAGGCTCCATTGTTAACTATTGTAAAAGGACGGTGAGCACGGTGAAGCCGTTTTTTCTCCGATATCAAAACTGCTGCGTGTAGAGTAAACTGGAGGCTGGCCCTAATGGGGTTTCGGTGCCGAGTTGATCATCTCCATTTGGAACATTTCTCAGAGTGGACCCAACGAATTCAGTGCGTGTGGTTATAGATTTAGGGTGTTCTGGACGTCTTCTAGAAGGCTTCCTTGGAGGTCACTGTACCATGGATGCAATGCAGCTTACTGCGTGAAATTTCTTTTTTTTAAAAAAAAAATAAAAATTCTTCCTTTTATCCTTTTGACGGATGTCGGCACGAACAATAATGTTCATAACATGGATGATAAGAATAACAGTATCACGTCATGACTCTTATCATGCCGCTTTCGCTGTGCCCTTTGTTAGACTAACCCAATTGTTCCTACTATTATTACACACATACCACAGTGAAAATACTCTGTACCCGAAAACGAATACTAAATGAAACCTCCCATTCGGGTAAAGTCCGAGTAGCGAGATTACCCGAGTCTCCCCACCAATCACAGTCATTATAAACAGCTGAGTCAGTCAATTACAGCGCCCAAGCTTAGAGTGCATTTCTTATTGAAATACGCAAATACGTACCGACTTGTAAATTACACTCGGCTTTGACATGCCGTGTTCTATATAGCCTTAAGAAGAAAGGAAAAAAAATCCGTATATTGTACGCGTATGAATATAACTGTCACCACATATGATAATAAGGACAATATAACCTAATCTCCCCGTCTAAATGATCTAAATCCAGATCCCAAATCCACAGTAATTACATTGGCATTACTTTTATCGGCATCTACTGGTCGCCAAATACCCTAGGCCAGTCTTGGCTTTCACATCGCAGCCGTGTACCTACAGTAGCGCAAGTAGTGCGATGGGTGGGGGCATAGCTCCGTCCAGCAATCAAATGTTCAGATGCCCCCAACTACGCTTAGAGGAGCTCCTACCATCTGAATCAAACCCTCACCGGTGGGCAGACCCACTGAATGATCGCCCGCCTGCCAAATCGTTCCTTGATTACGGAGTCTACCTTACCACATACGGTGTATACTAGTACGCTTAGCTCCGCGTACCTTGTATGGTCAGACTGGGACTGGTCTCCGAATACTTTTGCCGATCTCAGATCGTGAGGCATTTTCCTGTCATTTTCTAGCTCATTTCACGCACACACCGACAAGGATTCACTTCATTATCATCCTTTTGGCCTAAACTAGCTGTCCGCGGAGGCCTCCGTCTGACGCTACTGTCAATTTTGTCACTTCTCCCAATGCGTATGAATCCATGGATTTACTTGAATAATACATCACGAAACCAAAGTACCACCGTAACTGTTCTTAGACAAAGCGCGGTTCGCCAAGCCATCCCAGCTTTGGTCACCCCAGAATTCGACTGCCCATGGAGAAACAAAGGCCGAGGAGATAAAAAAAAAAAGAAAAAAACGCGGGTTGAATAGAGAGTCAACCCCCCCCCCCCTGGGACACGGGGGTACCTCACCCCAAGGCCTATTTAGGAATAGTCCCATGTGGTTCCCGCACCTGCAGGAGAGCTTGAAGTCTTTTTTTTTTTTGAAACGAGAAATATCTTGTCTACCCGTACTTCGTATTTGAATGGAAATTGAACATCTAAGCCTAGACACAATATATTAAAAACATCCCGTTAAATTGTACGGCGTAATCTCCAGAGTTGGCGGCTATATGGAGGGATGACACTGGAGTTTTCCTGGGGCGTGGGATGGTGATGGTCATAGCTTGCAAAATGATTATCACCGGGGTTGCTCTTTCACCCCTCTAGCTACGTAGCACTCTGTATTATTCCAATTGAACGGCCAATTCGAACCCCATGGAATCAATAACTACATACGTACGTCGGAAGCTAGCCCTGCGTGTCTGTGCTTTTGACACTACTGCCAGTTCAGGATTGAACGTCTTGACATTACCTTAACCAGTTAATCCCCCGAATATTGAGGTTTCTCATTCAGGACACATCATTGGGCCAGTGATTGGGGGATTATATCGGACCCTTCTCGGTCTTGGCTCGTGTGGTGTCTATTTCTCGCCGAGGTGCAAAAATCGGCCAGCCTCGGTGATCCCGTGTCCAATGTGCCCGACTCGGGCGACGCGGCACGCGGGAATTCGGCACGTCACAGTTTCACGTCCAGTTTTTGAAATTGCTGGGATACTCAAAATAGACGTGGTCTATACTATATGGTTACATATCAAAATTTAATTGCTCATTCTTCACTCTTTGCTTTCTGGTTCCCTGGATCCCATCCTCATTTCGCCCATGTCGGGTAATTTGTCCTTTTCTTTGTTTACTCATCATTAATTTATCGATGAATCAATTCCTGCACGCCACCAAGTAATAGTGGGAAAACCATTTGCCCTAATCAGCCCTATTCACCAAGCTGAATCGAGCTGAATCATGCAAGCTGGATTGTTTACACATCTATTCTCGACTTAGATTGTTTACACTGCTATTCTCGACTTAATCGTGATCCATATATGTCGAGATCGTATGCTATGTTACACCTGTCTCTTGGCTGCATACAAACCCTGTGTCGATCAGATCCTAGTAATCACATACGGGCACGCCTCCCAATACGCAGTCCGCTATGAAAAGCGAAAATGAACAATGAGCAATATCCTGGAACAAGTCTCTGGTCTCTAGTTTCGGAGTTTAACAATTTAGTCGCGATAACTGCAAATCCGAATCT
Organism: Penicillium hordei; assembly: GCF_028827395.1. Lineage (NCBI taxonomy): Eukaryota > Fungi > Ascomycota > Eurotiomycetes > Eurotiales > Aspergillaceae > Penicillium > Penicillium hordei. Next base: position 776,217 of record NW_026623146.1, on the reverse strand, counting down.
TTTGACCGGGTAGTGCTTGAGATTGACCGTGGAGATTGCACGGAATAATATACTAGACAGGGTAGCTTGTGTGATAACGCACAAATCACTCTAGCAATGATGACATACATTATCCCCCCGAGTTACCGCACGATACCCAAACAAGTAATAAACAAACACCCACAGACCACCAAGTACCAAGACAATCCACACCTCGAATGATAATCCAGAGCCCATAAGAGACCAGATTACCCCATCCACGACAGACCAGACCATATACTTAGCTAGTCTTCCCCTTCCGGTCGCGATCGACAGGAGAACAAACACCCCACACTTGCGGGACGCGAACCCTCACAACTGGCAAGTGGTATTTTCGGGACTCATGCAAAGGGATATTTCCCGCGCTTACTACCACTGGCCCCTGTATAGAGCAGTTGCACATCACTATTTAAGTAAAAACCGGGATTAGCGCGACTTGCGTCCGGTGTCGGGAAGGGTTTCTACTATCTACCATGTTAGATTGGAAAATAACAAATCCCTGAAGACATTCAGTCACTTTGTTCTTTTCCCCCTGTGACGCAAGGCAAAAATGAATGTACAACATCATTACCCTGTTTAGTATGGCACCGGGGTAATACATCCAGTCAGGTAGTTTCGTGGATTATGTAGAGTTTCCTGTCCCCTGTGCGAGAGAGACGTTATGGGTAGGGTAGGTATCCCGAACTTACCCTTTACGCGGCACTGGTTGGATTTGCAATGCACACGCTCCCTCTCTACCCGTGCTGCAGTGACTATGTACTCAATAATTGTATGGAGTATTGATATTCCCCTTGGCTGTGTTATATCAATACAATATTGAAAATACAGAGTTCCGACTGCTTCTCCAGACCGAATTGAACGTTACAGTGTTTTGTCTCGGACTGGCTGTCACTGCCACTCGGGCACAAGTGATCGGCGGTGTTCACGATAGTCCTACGTTTTCTCCAGGATCGGAGGCTATTGGGATGAGTATGATGCATTGAATAGAGTATAGCTGTTGCTATTTGCTTCTCTGTTACTATTGTTAGAAGATAGAAGCCTGCCTGCTAGGCTACGATATATCTCTGTATGCACCTGTCGGCAGATCTGCATAGCCACCGTTTAAACTCCCCGATCAGTGACGAATATCAGTATCTATTGGTACCTGATGAAATCCGGGGGCGCAGTCGAAGCTGCATAATATAGCTCAAACACGGGTTGAGTATAGTTTTGTTGCTGTGTTCCAAATATTACAGATACCGTATACCTAGGGTACTCCTGGGATACTGTACCTGGTCAGGGTATGCCAAGCAAGACAGGGATGGATTCGTGGGGGATGCTGGGGGATCGACATGCTGCCTGGCGTGCAGTGTGTTGTTGTCTATACATAGATAACATTCGTCGCGGTGAGTGGATGGACAATGCAGTGATGGCACCAATGTGGAATTAAACTCTATGATCAACGATAGACAGGCAAAAGCCAAGATCCGACAATAGAAGGGGAGCACCATCATGCTCGAGTTTCACTGCTCTGTTTCACTAGAGTTTCTTGGCTAAGCTGTATCAACACTGGGCATTGCCCATTAATGAGACCCTGAAGTCAGAACGGGAGGTATGATCGACTTTGCATCCTTGTTCTCATTGTCTTGGACTATCAATAGTCTGTTACGAATTGGAGGATCGATGACATGCATCGTCAAATACGGCTTACCCCATCAGGGAAGATGCTTTGTATAGTATAGATCACACCTGGGCATGTGTTCAGATAGCACAAAGAGAACAGAAACTAGCGACCGGGAACCATCGACAAGTCTCAAAAAGCAATGCGCGCAAATCATCCCGGCTATTGCGTTTCATCCCTGTTTCCTCTAGACAATTGATCTTGGCGCCGAGCGTCAAAAAAAAAAAGGAAGAAAGGAAGACTTGACGCTATTCGAATATATTCTTGGCATGTTTCTACAATCTTATACGGTAGACAACATAATACAGTCATTGAATGATGTCAAGTCTTTTGATTATCGCATCAAACACCATGCTAGGAATTTCCCCCTCCCTTGATCTGCTGATCGCCCTCATCTTGTACCTGTCCACCGACGCCAAGCCACGCTGTGCATCCCTTCCTCCCGCATTATCGTCTTGGCGAGCATTTGGCCTCTGACCAGCCCCCTTTTTTTTCTGTTGGGTCGGCGTGAGGTCATAGAGTCAGGCTTCAGTGATCGTGGGGCGGGGTGGAGAGGAGAGGCAGTCGACAAGCGCAAGGGTCGTGGTTGGTAATGCTTGTTGTGCTTGCCTCTTGGCGGGGGCAGTGTGCATGCTTGTACGGAGTACCTCGAACTTCATACGTGGAGTAATGCACATGAGTATGTAGCAATGTGAAATGTAGGGTCGTGTTTCTTATCGGAGGTATCGTCTGTGAGGGGCGTGGCGCTGTCAGGGGCGCATTTAGATTTGTTTTATGTCAATATGCCCATGCTTGGGCTTATTCTTTCACTGAGGGATTTTCTCGGGCCAAGACGGCGACTGACTGTTTTGCTTATATCTGTATACTGTGTCTTAGGGATTCGGTAGATATTTACTACTATGGGATCTTGGCTGTAGAACAATCCACAATGGAGAGGTGGAGGATTGGTCCAGCTGACCTCCGGCGTCCTTGCACGTAGTTGCTGCCCTGATGGTTACACTGTATCCTATCTGTATCTTGTGGATGGCGTGCTTTTTGACTTATCTGGACGTGGGTATGGGATTGAATGTGCATGGATTGAATATAAGTTTGTAAGACTTGATGAAGATTTGATGTAGTGGATAGAAGGTATACATCCTCTGCATGGTTTATAGAACACACACATATATATATATATTGACAATTCTTTAGATGACGCGAAATATTATAGGTCAAATGCAGTAAATTTTGAACAACCAGTCTAATCACCGAAAGGAAATATATGTTAGTAACATATAATTGCTGTTAAAATATTGGAGATATATATCAGATTCGATTCTCCAACTACAGATCTCATGCGGCTCTGAATCTTCAATATTATATAGAATTAATGTGAACTGCAATTATTATTCCGAAATATATAATATTCAAAAGTGCCCTATAAGCCATCACTACAACCAGACTCAGAAGCATCAATGCCTACGCCGCTTGACTGTATGAGTTTCAGTATTATTATTACCATTATCACGCTTACTGCCATAAGTTTAGAAACAGTCATTCGCACCCATCCCGCATTTTTCTGATCGCAAGAAAATGCAGCAAGGAGATAGAGTGATGTCAGGAATCGGAATCTGATCAATAAAACCAGTCATGCCGAGCCGATGACGAGATAGCCCCTTGATGAAATCCGTTGCTCCGAGCAACCCAGGCCATGCGGTTTCGCATCAAGACCCTGCATCCACGTGGAGAACAAGACGGCAAGGAACAGCTTCAGAAAGTGTCAATGTCTTAGATGAAACCAATACGACAGGTATCAGAATGTAATTCTCGATCCGACGGTGCAAGGCACCAATGACCCGGGTATGTGTTTCTCAATCGCAAACTTAGCCCGCCAGCCCGAACAGTGACCCGGCATGAGTACAGCGGGATCGAGCCGTTTGAGATCGGCGACGGTGTTTTGGATTTGGTCCGTGTCGCTTGTGGCGAGATGAAATCCACCGACGACGGCATGGACGGGTACTGTTCCACCGGAGAGTTCGACGGCGTGTTTGGTGGTGTTAACTACGCCAGCGTGGCTACATCCAGTGAAGACGACAAGACCCTTTCCTAAAGAACATGTTAGCTCAACAAGGCCGTGAGCGTGTTTTAGGGAGCATGTACCCTTGAGATTGCAGATAAGGGAACGCTCATCGAGGATGACTTCGTCAGAGAACCAGTCATTCTCGTCAGGGTCATATCGCACTGCATTCTTCAGACCTGTCTCGTACGGTGTCACTCGTGGAATCTCCCCAGAGACAAGAAAGAAGTCGTCAAGTACGGTGTGTGGCTCATTCCGCTTGTCGACCACCGCACCTGCGCTTCTAATCTCCTCAAAGGTAGGATCAGCCTCGAGGGAGATGATATGCTCGGGCAGAGCAATGCCTCTATAGGCGGGTCGGTCTGGGTGCAAGTCCGCGACCAGGTCCTCAGAGTGGCTCTCGGCTCGTTTGGCATCTTTTATCATGCGGATTGCGCGCAGAAGACCACCTGCGCGAATATCAGCCGAACCGAAGAGAATATACGTCCATGGGTCCGTTTTTGCTCAGAATAACGAACCGGAGTGGTCTCGATGCCAATGTGATAGATGAATCACTTCCACGGAGGAGAGATTTGGTCGCAGCCGCTTCACATTTCTCTCCCAAGCCTCCTCTTCAGGACCAGCATCGAAGAGAATAGCGTGCTTCTTGTCGCCTTTGGTGGCAGTCTATATCGGGTAGGCTTAATATGAAACCATATTCAAGAGTCCAATGGCAGAGAATCGCCTTACCACCAGAATTGACAAGCCATGTGCTGCGCAACAGACATCTTCCAGCCTCAATTCCTTGCACGCTTCCCCGCGGTCCGTCAATGTATGCTTTGAGCCCATCGCAATTGATCCCAGATTCCCCGAGATTTCGACAGTACCCGGGGCTGGGGGTGAGAGCGGATCTAGCTCATTGTCGATGATAACAATGGCTTCGAGAGAGTCTACCTCTTCTAGGTTGATGGGCATTTCCATAGAGTCACTAGATTTATAATTAGAGGCATTGGGTACTTAGGAAGGGGCTATAAGAAATACCTGAAAGGATCGTGGCGTTTATCCAAATTCATTGTAGATATGTTGTATACACAAAGAAAGGTGAATCTCAGAAGTTCCAAGTTCTCCACAAATGCGGGGGAATCACACACCTTTTTCCCCTGAAACTACATAAACTACACAAACTACAAGACTGCAATTAGAAGTCAAACCTCGGTCTTTTCTTTCTCATCCTCTCTTCTCGCATAATGCGGGTTTTCCTCGATCGCCTCTTCCTCGTCCTTGTCCTGTTCTTCTCCCCCGTCACAGCGCTCGGTACATCATGCTTCAAAGTCGTCTCCGCACTAGTTAGCCGACCGGGCTACCTCTTCGATAAATTCCAAAGTGAGATCTGCGACGTTGGATGTCAGCCGACTGTCCCGCACTGGGATCTATGGACGCGCAATAACACCTTTGTCCCCGCCGTCCGCAGTCTGGTGCAGCGCATGAATGTACCCCACAAAGAAGAGGCTCTGTTGAAGATGGGCGACGATGTTGCGCTCAATATCAAGGAAAGCTGCGGACCAATGCTAGGTGGTGGAATACACATTTGCTCTGATTCGGATACTCTGGCTGGGTTTGGCAACTGCTTCAAGCGCAATTTCCTCAAAGCTTCGATGAAACATCTTCCTGCTTTGATCCCAATGGCCTCAGAGGAATCGTGCAAGGAACAACTAAGGTTCTTGGAGAGTGATGAACTGTGGGATATTACGATTCCTCAAAATATGAGGGATTATGCGAAAGTGTGTGACACTTTGGGGCCTAATGACCATGATGAATTATGAATTATATCTGGATTTCAACTGTAAATAGTGCTATACATGGAATTAATATCACATCAATACTGATTTCACTCCATATCATCTATATCATCTATATCATCTATATCATCTATACCATCTATACCATCTATATCACGGAAATTAGATGCGAGTACGGAGTATAGTTTTGGTAATAAGGACATCGCTGAATTCCCCGAACTCCGACTCCGGGCGGAGCTACCACGGATGACGACAAGCCGAACATCTCCAGGGCTTACACTCAACATATAACACTTCTCACTATTCTACCTATTCTACCTTATACCTCAGATGAGACTTGATTTGAGTGCCAACACCGCAATGCAGTGATTAGACATTCGCCTCTCCACAACTTCATATGGCGCACACGACCTTTCTCCGCTCTCTGCGGCCCTCCATCCGTCCCTCAATCTGGCGCCCGCACCGATATGCCCACTCAAGCCAATTCCAACCTTTTGTACCACCGTCCCCAAGTTCCCTAGGGAAACCCACAGAAGCAAAAACTTACAAACGAACCATCAAATGGTTACGTCGAATCATCTATGCCTCACTAGCAACAGGCGTCGTCTACGGCATCGACAGCCAGTTCTACGCCTCGTCGCTGACCCGAACAGCCCGGACCTTTTCTCTCGGTCTCTTCGTCGCGCTCGATTACAAAATCAACTTCCGCCCACATCCGCCACTGGCCAGCTCTATCGCTGCTGTGCATGCCCGAAACGCAGAGCGCTTGTCAGATCTGTTGAGGCATAATGGCGGTCTCTACTTGAAGATGGGACAGGCGATTGCGATGCAATCTGCCATACTGCCCCCTGAGTTCCAGCGGATGTTTGCCCGCATGTTTGACGATGCGCCTCAGAATGACTGGAAGGATATCGAGAAGGTCATCCGTGAGGATTTTGGGAAGTCGCCTGAGGAAGTATTCGGTATCTCGTTTACCGGTGCCCCCGATAAGGGTGTGATGGAGCGCAAAGCTCGAGCTAGTGCTAGTGTTGCGCAGGTCCACTGGGCTCGTCTGCAGGATGGCAGGGAGGTCGCCATCAAGATCCAGAAGCGGGAGATCGTACAGCAATTGGCATGGGATCTTTGGGCTTTCAAGTGAGTTTGTCCGAGTTCGAGCTGCGAGAGGATGTTATGCTAACATTGAAACCAATAGGGTCGTGACCTTTATCTACAGCAAAATGTTCGACATCCCCTTCTACAGCCTCGTTCCCTATATTAGTGAAAGACTATCACTCGAAACAGACTTCGTGAATGAAGCAGATAACTCGGAAAACATGGCCAAGCTAGTTGCCGGTGAACCGCGTCTGCGCAATCGCGTGTACATTCCTCGTGTATACCGCGAACTGAGCTCGAAGCGCGTCATGACTGCCGAATGGGTAGAAGGCGTACGGCTCTGGGACAAAGACGCCATCACGCGGCCCTGGCGCGGCGGCTGGCGCCAGGGCAGTCCAGGCTGTCACGGTACACCGCTTGACCAACCGGAGACAAATTCTGAGGAGCGAAACCCGCGCACGTCGATGACCAAGCCAGATCGCGGCTACTGGCGAGGCCACAACAATCGCGGTGGACTGGGACTGTCTCTCAAGGACGTGATGACGACTATGGTAGACCTGTTCTCTGCCCAAATGTTCTTGTGGGGATACGTCCACTGCGATCCGCACCCGGGTAACATCTTCATCCGCCGCAAGCCATCCGGTGAGGCAGAGCTGGTTCTGATCGACCATGGCCTGTACATCCACATGGAACCGGGCTTCCGACACCAATACGCGCGCTTCTGGAAAGCGCTCCTTACCTTCGACAATCGCACGCTGGGCGAGATTGTCAAGGGCTGGGGCGTGAACAACCCAGATTTCTTCGCGTCGGCAACATTAATGCGTCCCTACAGTGGCGGGGACAAGTCTACACAGCGCGGTCTCCAGGGCCTAAGCAAGTCAGAGCGTGCAGAGCGACACTACGAGATGCAGCAGAGCATGCGCAAGGCTATCCGCGATATGCTAGGCGATGAAACCAAGTGGCCGCAGGAGTTGATCTTCATCGGTCGCAACCTGCGCATCGTGCAAGGGAATAACCAGTTCCTGGGCTCGCCGGTGAACCGCGTTAAGATTACTGGTATCTGGGCTTCGCGTGCGCTTATCGAGTCGCCGGATCTGCCGCTGGCCGAGAAGATCCGGAACATCGGTCGCCATTTGATCTTCCGCATGGTGCTGTTTAGCACTGATATCTTCTTCTATTTCACCAAGGTGCGACAGTTCTTGCATCTAGGTGGTGGTATGGAGGATGATATCGAGGCTCAGATGCAGAGTATGGCTAAGGATATGGGGGTTGACCTTAATCACAGCGTCTTCGAGGGATAGACCCCCGGTTTTGTAGAATCGTGTGGATGGAAGAGTTGGTATAGAATATATACCGTCTGGACCTATCTAGAAAAATCTCCCAAATAATGACACACACTTATGATTGGCACTCCCCACTGTTGGTTGATATATATCCTCCTACCCTGCCTTACCCTCTGCATCAAAATCCACATATATCCCCTCACCACCATCACCACCACCACCAACCCCAGACCCTACTAAATCCCCTAACCTCCCAAGCCTAGCAAGATACGCAGCCCCCGTATCCGCCCAAACCTGATACTCACATACCGCCAACCTCTCCCCACTTCCACTCCCACTCCCACTCCCATCAACAGCAAGCTTAATACGATAAGCGAACGTCTCATCCCACGCCTGTCGTGTCTCTTTCCAGACGAATGTGGCGGACCCACGAAACGAAACAGCCATACAGCTCGTATCAACCACCCAGTTCTCTTCGGGTTCGAGGACCATGTTCTTGATAGACAACAGGGAGGAGATAAGTTCGAAGTAAGTTGCTATCCCATCTTTGCCGGTAAATGGTCGGCCTAGGAAGGGGGCTAGTTGGGGGAGACCGTGTTCGTGGACTAGGGGGTTTGGAGAAGTTGTGAAGGTCGAAAGGAGGTTGTCGGGGTTTGGGGATGGGTTCGTTAGGGCTTCTAGGAAAGCGTGGATTGGTGCTAGGAGGTCTGCGCGTGTTGTCATGTTAAGGGATTTTTGTTGAGGTGTAGATGTAGGATATATAGATGCAGGTTTGATATGATGGAGGTGAGTATTGACATCAATATGACGTTGATATATATGTTTTTGATATCCTAATCCTACTGTTTATGTATGCAGTATCAGAAACAACCATCTATACTTGGGTAGAGTCGGGATCAATCATTGGGATATCTGAATTTTGGTAGATAGTTCACGACTGTTTTCCATCCATTTGCCCAGACGAGCTTCGCCCCCGAAAGGGAAACAGATGTAGAAGACATAAATCAAAGACCCCACAGTAGAACTCCAGCGTCTGCTTTCATAGCCTTCGCTTGATAGAAAGGATGAAAACGCGAGAAAGAGAAAAGCAAAAATGGAAAGAAAGAAACACCGAGTCCCCAAAGAATAATACATTTCCGCCCCAGCTCTCAAAACGTCCCCCAAGCTCACTGCCGCCAGGACTTGCCGCAATTCAGACACGTACAGAACAGGGTCATCGGTTCATCAGCCGCACGAGTCTGAGCCTCAGTGTAGGTAACCTTGCGCTGACCACACTTTCCGCACTGCAAGCTCTTACTGATACTGCGTTCCTGCTGGGCAACCATAGCCTTGTCCATATTCTCCTTCTGAATCTTGGCATCCGCCTCACGCTGCTCAACGGAGCGCAGTTCGTCGTGCGTCATGCGCACAAATTGGTCAGCGGTAATTTCTCCCTCGACAACGCGCACCCGGAGCTTTGGGTTCGATTTGTTCTTCAGGTTCTGGAAAAGACTGCGGATCTTTGTCCGGTATTCCTCCTTCGTCTCCGGTCCAAGGTACTTGTAGGCGGAAATCTCCACTGCAATGGCGCGCGATAGAACAACCCTCGGAGGCTCGGTTGATCCAACACAGAGTCCATCGTACATCAGTCCCGTGCAGCTGTCACGCACTCGGTTCCCGGTATGATTGATCTCCGCCCCATCTGCCTTCCAGGTTCGCTTATCCGGAGGCACGGATAGCTTCGACGCCTTGTCTGAGGGTGTAGCAGCGGCTGGGGTGGACGCTCCTGTACCGTTTTGCGCTGGTCGTGGAGATCCGCTCGAGCCACGACTGGCTGCTGTACCACCGCCCTGTTTCTGCTTGTTGACCTCGGTCCGCCACTTGGAGACGATCTCGCTGGAGAGCCGTGCGACTTCGGGAGTCTTGCTTTGCTTGAACTTGTTGACGATGATTCCGATGCGCGTCTGTCGGAGGAGGTCTTCGGTTGCCCGGACGCCGGTTTGGATGTCCTTCAGGAGACCCAGGATCACAGCTGGAGACTCGTTCGATGTCGCGGCTTTGCCCAGGGCCTTGGCCTTAGCTTCGATCTCTTTGGCGTCCATCGCCATGTTGTGCGGGGTAGAGGGATAACGCGATCAGAGTGCGTAACGGGGTCAATGGAGGACCGGATGAGAAAGATTTAGGAGACCTATAAGCCACAACTGTCAGCATGTCATCTCAAAAGCTTAGAACGCAGGGTCTTTATTAGCCCCGGATGCCGGCGCATTCTGCAGAACCACGCCATGCACATTTGTCCCTTTGGGATCACAGATAATGGCGCCCATATGCCTTCAACAAATGTCACACAAAAACACGGCCATCAAAATACCCCGCCACAGAGACTCACGCGGGAAATGGTGGTAGCTGTCAATTTGCACGTGCCCACATTCTCCCTCATTTGCCTTCGGAAACTCGACCAAAACAAACAGAAAAGCTTGGAGACAATGACATGAGAGCTGTTATACATATTGCGCCATGAATAGCAATGGGGAATTGCGCAGAAGCAAGATGTAGTGAGGGGTGTTTTGCGCGGGCGCTCACCTAGAGATGTTTCACGGTCGCGTCAACGATATAGTGTTGGGAGATGGGACCGGCAAAGAAAACAAAGAGCGGAAAGGCGACGGCAATGGAAGCGCCAGTAGTGACAGGTATGGTAGATGGGGTATGTCAAAGCCGACAGAGGCAAAGGGAATTTGATGAGCTGCGATGTCCGAGGTTTGCGCCAAGCCTCGCATTCCATTTTCGGAAATTCTTTTTCCTTTAATTTATATGCAGTTTTGTATATACAACTACTTGGTTAATTTTCGAAAATTTATAATTATTTGAATGGCCCTGCTTGTCCAGATATGTATTCTATCTATATGGTTGTGTATCCTCCGAAGAAAACAGGAAGAGTCCATGGCTATGCAAACAGAATGTGGATCAAAGCAAAGGAAATTATGTGCAGCTAGGGTTTCATCATTGTAGATTGGGGGTATAACAAATGGGGGTCTTTTTGAAGGTAAAGCGTAAGCGTCGTCAGTCAGATCCTCATACCCGAAGCTTGTGAGTGGCCGTGGACACAGATAGGGACCATGAATGGCCAAGAGGACACCAATAAGCCAAGGGCGCGGGTCACAGCCATTGGTGATATCGACGTGGCATTGGATCCATGATCCGTCCGTGATGGAAGGCAGGTACTGATAGAAGTGACAATTCTCCAACAGCGCCAGAGGTTTAGATAGCCGTCTTGCCCAGAACATCGGCCAGGTCGTCGACGTCCCGGTCATCTCTCCGAGCAACCTTCTCTTCCTCAGCAAGCTCGGCATCCTTGAGGTCCTTCTCAGCCTTGGCCTCTTCCTCCTCTTCCTCCTCCTCTTCTTCTTCCTCCTCTTCTTCCGAACCCTCCTCCTCGAGTTCATCCAACTCATCAACACCCCAAGTATCCTCGGGGTCCTCGTCGGTACCGTGCTCCTCCTGTCGAGCCTCCAAGAGCTCACGCAGGTCAACGATGTTAGGGTCATCCTCGGAGAAGATGTTTCCGTTGAGCTCGATACGACGGAGGCTGGGAAGTGCGGTCTTGGCTGCGTGAGTGAAACCCTTGACGGCTTCCGCCTTCATCTCGTTGTACTGCAGACGCAAAGTCTGGAGCTTCTGGTTCTTGTTCGCGGCCAAAGCCCGGGCAACCTTCACACCACCACGGGCAGAGAGCAGACAGTCGCCGACACCAAGCTCGCGCAGAGAGGGCCAGCCAGACAAGGCGTTTGACAGAGCAGTGGAGCCCACATTGGTGAAAGTGTTATCCTGCAGATCGAGAACCTCCAGGGAGTGCGCGTGGTAGAGACCCTGGGTCAACAAGTGGCAGATACCCTCCGATCGGATACCGTTCTGTGTCATCTTAACCGACTTCAGCCCGGCAGCGTGGGCCTTGTAGGCCCGAGCCCATGCCTCCATACTGCCGTTCTCCAAGCGGTTTCGTCCGCAGACAACACTCTCCAGCAGCGCAACCTCCTCGCCACAGTTGCGAGCTTCCTCCTTGCGCTCAGCCAGCTTTGATAGCGCATCAGCGACCTGAGATCCGGCGGCAGGGCCGAGTCCATTGTTGTTCAGAATGAGGTGGCGGAGGGGCACGTGGCGCGAGAGGAATTCGATAAGAGGGGCCTGAGTTCTGAGACCAAAAGCATTGTCGTTAAGGTTAACGGTGTGGACGGTCGGGATCTTGAGAATGGCGTTCAGGAGTGAGTTCAGAGCAGTGGGGATTTCAGTCAGGAGACGACCGGTGAAGATGTCGTCGAGGTAGGCAGCTTCGAGGCACTTTTGAGTCTGCAAGACCTCGGCCAGGCGCTTGGAGGCATCAATGCCCAGGGTGTTTCCACCAAGACGGATTTCAGTGTAGTCGGTATTGTCAATCAAGGGCTGAATGTGCGCATTCATGTCCTCGGCGCTGTCGAGCTTGAGGACTTTGCCCTCGAGGGAGAAGACCTTAGGAGGGGCCATGGCGGGGTAGTTGATGAAGTGGGATATTGAGATAAGAAAAATAAACAAAATAGGATAAGAGTGAGGTCAATGACAGACAATATCCCAGCAATGAGGAGACCCAAGTAGACCCAAGTAGACCCAAGGATAGAAAGAAGAAAACCGAAACAGTCTGTAGTGTAGCAGAAAAGGAGGCGACCCCCGAAGAGGCAAGTTTGTTGATAACAAAAAAAAAAAATAACTACGGCGTGGCATAGAGACCAGTTACGCTACATGCGCCATTAATAATGTCCGATGGTGTCAGCCCCGGAGATCACCGTGAGGACTTGTTCCCATTTCTTGTACTTGACACTCCCTTTCTGTCTGTCGTTTACTTAAAAATATTCATCAAGCACATCTGAATATCTATCACAATGTCCTGGCTCTTCGGTTCCTCAAATGGTAAGCGCCAATGTCTCTTTTCGTCTACCTGGGCCGAATACTTGTGCAATGCGCCGGTCATATATATCAGAGAAAGACCTCGACCCTTGCTTACACATTGCTTCACAGAGAAAAGCGCCGCTGCCCCTGAGCAAGCGCCCGCTCAGCCTGCCCAGTCCGAGAAGCCCAAGGTACGACCCGATACTGCCGGACCAACAAGTGCAAGCGATTAATAATGCCTTCCTTCTAGCCCTGCTGCGTCTGCAAACCCGAGAAGACCGCGCGCGATGACTGCATGCTTTTCTCCAAGTCCGACAACCCCGAGCAGGAGTGCAAGTCCACCATTGAGCAGTACAAGACTTGCATGGCTGGATTTGGTTTCAAGGTCTAGACTCAATCTCTGACCGAATAGCCTCGGCTGTACTACCACTATACAACATTGTATCATAGCATTCATTGGCAGGAGTTTCTTGTTTTCTTTGGATACCGTCTGTTTTTAGGGCATGTTTGCCCATGTGTGACATATTGCAATCTAGAGTTTGGACTCCAGATGAAAGGGAGGAGTTTCCCAATACAACGTCTCACCTCTTATAGAACGAATTTCAAATCGAATCAATCACATTAATAAAGTAATCTAGCAGCTATACTGCCTCATTTTGGATAATCATATAATATGGGGTATCACTGAAAATCATACAGCCATCCACCTAGGCAAACAATCACTGCTTCTTTTTTTGGCTTTCCTCCTCGGTCGCCTGCCGACTGATCTGGCGACATTGGGTATATAGTTTCCACATACACCACATATAGGCAATCCCGAACCCACCTGCTCCGACCAGGGCATTCAAGACTACCCAAAGATCTGGCTTTCCGGGCGGCGGAGGCACGTATGCCTCAAGGATATGCCAGGCAATCATGGCCAAATAGAAACCAAAGTGTAGGAGAGTCGTGAGAGTGCTGGGCTCGAAGTGAGCATTGGAGTCTTCCGGGGATGCCCGACTTCGGTAAGTCTCGAAAGAAGTAGGAGGTAAGCCGAGGAGATAAGCCCACAGCAAAGTCATAACTATGTAAGGAACGCGAAGCTCATCGCGCTTAAGGAGGGGGTACATGGTCCACGAGCCAAGCACGTTGGCCCAGCCGACCCAGGACCGTGTTTCTTTGCTCAGTCCACCGTTACCCGCAAGTAGCAGGGTCATCGGTAGCAGAGGCAGCAATACACTCTTTTCATGGACCTGGAAAGAGAACAAGAAAAATCCCCAAGAGACGGCGGATAAAGCGGGGAGGAGAAGCGAAGCGCGGGGGTGGCGGAAGATGATAGCACAGGGAACAATGATTGACGCCAAAGTGGCACCGAGGGATGCTCGCTGCAACAACGTAGCATCAAAGCGGGTGAGCTTGTAGAAAGTGTGAATGGCGCACCAAGCGTTGGCAACTTTGTCTTCGAAGAGCCCACGCGCAAAGGGGAACACCCGATGAATGATCTGTGTTAGTTGGAATAATAGGCCATATGCAACGGAGTTCTTGTTCATCTGGACAGGAAGTACCTGCAACAGAGGTGGAACTGGAGAAGATGCAAATATTTTTCGAGCTTCGGCATTGGAGGCACCAACCATAAGAGGGGTCAACAGCAAAGCAAAAGTAGCTAATGTGATGAGGGCTATGCTCACAAGGCGGGGGATATTAACCCGAGGGAATGTGCAGACACCGAGAAGGTAGGCGAACATGACTGGTGCATAGTACAACGCCATCTGTTTGAATCCCAGTGCACCAACGAAGAAAATACAAGCCCAGAGCATACGTCCCGCCAAGATAGCATCCAAACTTGCGACAACTAATCCTAACATGACTGTGTTATATTGGAAATGGCCATGGTCGATGAGGATATTCGCTGGTTGAAGGAGGATTGCCACGAGAGCAATTGAGGCGGACCATGCATGAACACCCTGCATCCGAGTGTAGCGGCGGAGGAAATTGACCACGGCCGGGATGAAGACGAAGTATTCAGATACGACAACGGTGGCGCGCATGTATACTTTCAAACGGGGGTCCTCAAAACCTCGGGAGGCATCCAAGGCGAACCAGGTTGGATCAAAGGCGGAGCCACTAGACAGGCCGACAGGTCAGCAGGAAGCCATGATAAGTCAACAATGAATGGTAGGTAGGGATATATACATCTTTCCGAGTAGCCAGCTGTGATATGCGGTCAATGGTGGATAATCGAGACCCCAATATTGCAGATCGTATGTGTACCACTTCGCCAAAGGCAGATGTGTGGTAATTTCCATCCAATGCCTCTGTGCTTCAAAATCACCGTGCATAGGGGGAACCTGGAAGCCTAAAAGGGGTCAATTCTTGGATACACCTCCAAAGAGAGACAATGTCGCATACCAGAATAACCCCATAAGCTGACAGCCCATCGGAACAGGCCAACGGTCATAAGGACAAGTGGTAGGATCAGCCATTGAGACACACCGGCCCGAGCAGCCCACAGAAATGAGACCAGCGGAAATGCTGGAGATTGCTTCCCCTCGCCCAGATCCAAGATCAGGTTATTGTTGGAGCCGGGGGAGATCGCAACCTTTCTCTTCTTGCGGGGGCGGTGCGAGGAGGGTGTCGGAGGGGCCATCACGATAAAGGCCAAAAAGGAAGTTATATTCTCATTGACCGAGTTAAAAGAAAAGTCGAGGGTCTAAGCGAGTAGAAGTGATAGTAGAAGAATTGACGTAGTACAACGTAGACAAAAGCAGAAGATACCGCTAATTGACACGCGATTGTGAGTCGTCAACAGCCACTGGACAGGTACCCACATAGTCTTGAGACTAAGTGCCTGTTTTAACCTGTTGTGGAAGGCGGAGTGGTTCTGCCAGCCTCTGAATTTTTTTTTCAGAAAATTTTCCTTATCAGAGCTGATGGTCCCCCAGCTCTTCCCTTTTTTCTTCTTCTTCTTCCCATCCTCTCTACTTCCTTTTCTCATTCCCCTTTAAAAAAAAAGCAGTCTGTTTCAGGTTGCTTTATTTATCTCTTGAATACTCAAGAGATCTCTATCACACTAACTAACGCAGTCGCGTGGGTTTTATTTCGTAAGTTCGTTCGGATACTCTGAGGGCTTTTTATCACTCTGAGGGCTGTGGGCTTGACATACATCTATTCTGTGGGCTCTGTGGGACTTCTTCCTCGTGGGTTACATATTCTAGACAGTATTGGCTGTCGGTTGCTTGTGGGCTTGAAAACTTGTCCGTCCGTGGGTAGTGGGTTAACGTCCAGCTGTGATTTAGTTCACTTCTGGCAGTTCTTCTGAGGGCTGTTGTTCCATTTTACACATCCAAAACACGGGTGCTTTGAGGGATCGTGGGCTTTGCCGCACATACTACAAGAATTTCACTTGTAACTACAGTATGTGCCACCCTACCCAAGCTACAAGCCTGCCTCCAAGCCCTCTCTACCCATGAGTCCCCTCAATTTTATCAATTAGCAAATGCTAATATCTCGTCTCGCCTTTAGTTCAAAATGTCCAAGACATCTACCAAGGTTGCCGATAAGGCCAGCAAGGCCAGCAAGGCCTTGAACAAGGTCAAGGATGCTGGTGTCACCAAGGCTTCCCAGTCCCCCGCCGCCAAGAGCAAGGCCGTTGCCAGCAAGGTCGCCTCCAAGGAGAAGGCCTCCAAGAAGAACAAGAAGAAGGAGCCTACTCCCAGCTCCTCCGAGTCTGAGTCCGAGTCTGATGAGGACATGAAGGATGCTTCTTCCAGCTCCGAGTCTGAGTCTGAGTCCGAGGAGGAGAAGCCCGCTCCCAAGAAGGCCGAGAAGAAGGTCGCTGCTAAGGCTGAGTCCTCCGATTCTTCCGACTCTGACTCTGACTCCTCCGAGTCCGAAGAGGAGAAGCCCGCTCCCAAGAAGGCCGAGAAGAAGGTCGCTGCTAAGGCTGAGTCCTCCGACTCTTCCGACTCTGACTCCGACTCCTCTGAGTCCGAGGAGGAGAAGCCCGCTCCCAAGAAGACCGAGAAGAAGGCCGAGTCTTCCGACTCTTCCGACTCTGACTCTGAGTCCTCTGAGTCTGAGTCCGAGGCCAAGAAGGCTTCTTCCGACTCCGAGTCTGGTTCTGACTCTGACAGCTCTGACTCTGACTCTGACTCCGAGGAGACCCCTGTCTCCAAGAAGCGCAAGGCTGATGAGGAGCCTGCTGCCGCTGCCAAGAAGTCCAAGACCGAGGAGGTTCCCGAGGGTGCTGTCGCCAACCTGTTCATTGGTAACCTGTCCTGGAACGTCGATGAGGAGTGGCTCCAGCGTGAGTTCTCCGAGTTCGGTGAGCTCTCCGGTGTTCGCATTGTCACCGACCGCGAGACTGGCCGCTCCCGTGGCTTCGGCTACGTTGAGTACAACAGCGCCGCCGATGCCGCTAAGGCCATGGAGGCCAAGAAGGGTACCGATCTTGATGGCCGCACCATCAACCTCGACTACGCCGCCCCCCGTCAGGCCAACCCCCAGGGTGCCGACCGCTCCCAGGATCGTGCTCGCTCCTACGGTGACCAGACCAGCCCCGAGAGCGACACTCTCTTCGTTGGCAACCTTCCCTTCAGCGCCACTGAGGATGCTCTCCACGAGGTTTTCGGCGCCCAGGGCTCCATTCTCGGAATCCGTCTCCCCACTGAGCAGGAGACCGGCCGCCCCAAGGGCTTCGGTTACGTTCAGTTCTCTTCCATCGATGAGGCTAAGGCTGCTCACGGTGCTCTCAACGGCCACGAGCTCGAGGGCCGTGCTATCCGTCTTGACTTCTCTACCCCTCGCCCTGCCGGTGGTGACCGTGGTGGCTTCGGCGGCCGTGGTGGTGGTGGTCGTGGTGGTGGCCGTGGTGGCTTCGGTGGTCGCGGCGGCGGCGGTGGTTTCGGTGGACGCGGTGGTGGTGGTCGCGGCGGTGGCCGTGGTGGCTTCGGCGACCGTGGCGGCCGTGGTGGTGCCCTCAACAAGGGCAAGGGCTCCATCCCCGAGTACAAGGGTACCAAGGTCACCTTCTAAGCTTGAGGTTCTTTCCTGCATACGTTTGATTTCCGCAACATATTGGTGTCCATGGGTCTCAGGTTTTCTTTTTAGAGAAAAAAAAGTTCGTGTTTAATTACGTGTAATATGATCTTAGCTAGCTCAGGTATCTTTAATTTGATACATTTCAATTTTCATTTTGATCTACTTAACCTGCTTTTCTTTTAAGTTTGTGGAACCATCGGGTAGTATATTGCCAACGGATGCCGCCTTCCCCGCAATATTCCTTGTTTTGCCTGCGAAGTACCTTGGCTCATTTATCTATGCTTCTTTGATCGAACTATTGATGAAAGAAGGTCTCTTTGCGAGCTCCTTGAATCCCAAAATTCTACAATAAGAACCTCAATATTCGCCCTTTCCCACTGACAAACCCTCGCATCGTCTTTCAACCTCTGCCTCGTCACGGGCTGCAAATCACCTGTTCGGTCTGCAGATCAACTCATCATCTGGAATCTTTCCACCTGGGAGATATCTTTATCTTTCTCTTGTCACCCTTCTTTTCTATTCCGCAAGATTAATCTGACTATTTTATTTTCCTCTTAACTCCTTTTATCTCCTGGTTCTTGTGAGCAGAAAGGAGGATAAACTCCCTTGGGCATCAGTGATCGTCGACTCCATATTTGATAAGATAATCTTCCCCCCACCCACGTTGACCGCTCTCTTGTACTCCAGGGTGGCCTGATCCCCTCTCTTCTATATTTCTATTTCTATTCACATACCCCCTTCTCTCATATTCTTGCAACTCTTCGGATATGCAACCAAATCACTGCGACCTGCTGGGTCAGGTGCGTGAGCCTAGAGCCGCAAGTCAGATGACGCGCGATGGCCATCAGCCGCTTCGGGATAACGGTCAGCCTCAGCAATCCGGTGCGGCACCCATGAGATCAGAGGGTATGTAGTCTTTTTTATAATCTGACTAGTACCACCTCTGCCGATGAACTTTCAATATGCATACAAAATCCCTCTCACATCGCTATAATGTACTCACTACGATACTACATAGATTCCTGGATCGACGTGTCCTCGCAACCGTCCTCTTCCTCCTTCTCCTCTGCTGCCACGAATGAAGACATAATTACCACCGGATTGCAGGTCGAGCGTGGAGAAGCGGGCGCATATCAGCGCCGTAATCGGCGACGCCGTCTACAACATCTTGCTGCTATCACCACAGCCCAGGTGGACTATGCATCGCGGGATGCTAGCCAAGCCAGTAGCAGCCAAGAGGAATATGAGGAGAGCGAAAGCGAGTCTGACCGCGTTCTCAGCAGCTCAAATGAAGATATAACCCGCCCAGCGCTCCCAGCCGCATTATCTGCGCGCTCTGCACCGCTATCATCAAGTTCAGACGCTGCCTCCAGCGATGATGAAGATGATAGTTCTACTGCCCTAGGTATGGGCATCAGCCCAGCACCTTTTGTACCTCAACCGAACATATTCACACACCCACCGGCCACGTCAGAACCTGGATGGACTGCACGGCGCCCTCAACCCAGTATCCCGTCTACATCTACTCACCGTGCAGCTTCTCGAAGAGAATCATACCCTAGCCCACGATCATCACGGAGAACTCAATACCAGCACAGCCCTTACAATATGATCTCCCCTTCCCATCATGCTGACCACGATGCCGCCCTTCGTGCTAGTCTATCCACACTTCTTTCATGTGCGGCTGCCGCCAGAGGTCTCCCGAAGAATGATAATCGGCCACCATCCACCCCAGCTGCTCCCTCTGGTAGCGGACAACCAGCTTCATTCCGACTTGTAGGCCCATCGGTTGCCATGGGAGAGGAGAACAGCGACGAAGAGGACTCATCCTCGCCGCAGTATCCAGAGTCAAGTCCGTCTATAAGAGCACCAACGGTATCATCTGACCCTACTGTCACCAAAGCGAAGCGCCGTTCAAATTCCCCTAAAGACCGCAGTGCTGCCTCGAAGAAGAGTCGTCGCGTGAGCATGACAGATTCAACAATGACTGTTAGCCCCACGATCATGACATGGGTTATCAGCGCCGGGGTTGTCGTTCTATTCTCTGCAATCAGCTTTTCCGCAGGATACATGATCGGTCGTGAGGTTGGGCGAGCTGAGGTCGGAATGATGGGAGATGGTGTTCCTGGTCCTCGCCCCTCAGCAGCGTGTGGCCAGGAAGCGGTCCGCGGCGGACTTCGAAAACTGCGCTGGGGATCTGCGGCTGCAGGTTCTGCTAGTCTTGCATCAATGTAATGTTCTATGAAGAATTGCGAAGATGATGTCAACGAATTACGATATGTGCCGCTCGAATTGCGTCCATGCTCCTCTGAACATGGAACCGTATACCGGAACGTCATCATGTTTCTCTGTTTGATTGATATTCTACTCTAGTCTCATTGACTGATTGTCATTGGGATTCGGTTGTTATATGCCGGGAGGTCTTGCGACCTGCTGACCATCAAAAATCGGCGCACCCTTATGTTTCACGCAAATGGCTTCTGTTTTGGAGCGATGGAGTCTTGGTTTTAGTCCCCCTTGGGGATTATATGATGGTTTCTTTCCTATTTCCTGCGATGTTCAATCTATACCCTCCTTTAATCACTCCATCTTATATACATGTGTCGAATGAATGACTCTTGCAAAATTGGACTTCTGTTGGTAGTATATTAAGCCATGTCTCACGTACTGTCCCAAGCACCCATTTGGATACCGCTAACGCTCATTTATCCTCGCTTTCTCTTTCAAATCTCACAATCCCACGTTTTAGAGTCAGCGGGAACTTCCTCAGCAGTGCCGCCTGCCCAGGTCTGGACCTTGCCTTCCTTTTATGCGTTGATCCTGTCTACAAGTTCTCAAACTAAGCCAGATTGATCATTGGAAAAACCACACTGGCCCAAGTGAGACTTGATATTGGGGTGTATAGCGGACTTGGGATTTCTTATAATGTTGGCTATACCTGTTTTAACGCCCAGAGGACCATGGCGCATCTAGAATTGACTTTGTACCAGACAAGCTCCCGCGGTATCCACCACGCTAGCGAGCGTAAAATTGTCGATCTTGGAGCATTTTAGAAAGGGGGTATCTCATTGTTGCCTGCATGTATATGTAAATGACGAAATCTGCATTTCATAAATCAGAAATAAGAGAAACGGGCCATAGGTTAATTTATGCAACCCCTTCCATGTTGATACTTCCCTATGGCTCGAATCGTATGAGTAACACCTCCCTGGAACCATTTGTCACTTTTTCCATGTTCCAAAAGTGGAGTTAAAAACTTAGACCTACGGTTTGGTTTGGTGCGGCCATACTGAGATTCAAACTGGAAAATCCCAATTGGACAGCATGAGCCGAATCATGTGCCGCACTAGACCCAGAGGAATTGCCAGGGCGATACAGCAGAATATTATTGACCATGGTTCCCATAACCCCAGCAGGTGTGATCAGTATTCTGAAATTGGCGGCGTAGAGTTGCACGTTGAGCTACAACTTAATTGCTAGACCTAGTAATGAGGCGAGGTGCCAGTGTAGTTCCTCAAAAAGCAATTCTAATGGAGACTGAAGTTGAAATGATGGAGACTTGTTGGACTTCTTGTTTCCCGGTAACTTGAGCCATTAGTTCAACAAGCCTCGAAAAGGCAACATACTTCGAACAAATATAGGCCTAGATATAGCTCTGCTAGACTAAACTGGGTAAGATGACTTCGATGTCATTGGCGAAAAGCTCTTCTGAGCAAATTAAAGTACGGATTTGCGTTCTCCATGTATAGATTAAAGTGGGCCATCAACAGAGCTATCCAATAGGAGCTAGCCATCTTCCCAAATACATTGCGCTACACCTAATCCGGTTCACATGAAGTATACTAACCAAAATAGGTTAGACTGTCACTATGCTTCTAGGACAGCAGCTTTTCTCTTTTTTTTGAGAGCAATCATGAATCTCAAGTCTTTCGCTGTCAACATTGAATGATGGATGTGATCCGAACTGATCTGAATTTCATTTGACTTCTCGTCCTGGCCTACGGGCATTTGATAATCCGGTGGGGAAATATCAAAAGTCCCTGCGCCTTCCCGCCCCGCTGGGTCTGCAGCCGGTTGTACATGCCTTTAGTGGACGAATCTTTGAACACTAATAACAAATAAGCGATAATGTGAGATTTTGGGGGATCATGATTTCGGTTATTATTTTGTTGCTACACAATTGGTTTCACAACTTTCTGTCTTTCCCCTCTATCCTCCTCTGACAGCCACCTTTTAGTTGCTATTCAAAATGTTCTTCCAAAGCGCCCATGAGGAGAAAGACAAAGAAGTCTTGCTCCATTTCATCCGGCAAAACCCGCTTGGTGTTTTGATCACCGGCATGAACTCCTCTCAGCAAGACTTCCTACAGTGCACCCATGCCCCATTCGTGGTGGATTTCCCAGAAGAAACAGGCAAGACGGATCCCTATCTCCGTGCCCACATCGCCAAGCAGAACCCACAAGTCAAGACTATGATGGAAGCCGTGGATGACAAGCCACCAAACGTTCTCGAACTCGACGACGACGTACTAGTGCTTTTCAATGGCAAACACGACCATTACGTGACTCCGAAATACTACGTCGAGACAAAGCCAGACACAGGGAAGGTCGTGCCCACATGGAATTACTCCGCCGTCCAGGCGTATGGCAAAATGTCGCTATACTATGATTCTAAAACACCTGAGACTGGCGAATTCCTTGCCAAGCAACTGCGTGATCTTTCGCAGCATACGGAGAAGTCTATTATGGGGTACACTGGCGGCGAGAAGCCGGAGCCGTGGGAGGTGTCCGATGCGCCTCAGTCATACACTGACCTGCTGAAGAAGAACATCGTTGGGATCGAGATTCGAATCACCAAGCTTCAGGGGAAGTTTAAGATGAGCCAGGAAATGCGGCCCGGGGATCGCGAGGGTGTGATCCAGGGTTTCGCGAAGCTCGGAGGTGATACCGGCACTGCGATTTCGAATTTAGTGAAAGAGCGAGGTGAATTGCGTGATGCAAAGAAGCGAGACTTCTGATGCTGGAATGGAGATTTAGCATAACGTTATTCAAAGTTACTTCTATTGAAATTGCTAGTAGAGCGCGACTGTATAGCATGCATTGTATATGCTGGCCTTGAGAAACTAATTTACTTCTCTTATGCGAATATGACTCAATTTCTAGATTTCTGTTGAAGAGAGATAAAAATAAGGAGAGAGGCCACTGTTTGATGAAGACAAAGTGAGGATACTACATCAATTTTGGAGAGCTTTTTTATATGTCTAGGAAGAAGTGCCGCAACGTTCTAAATTATGAGATATCTCCCCATTTAACTATCATCTGCCAAGACCCCGCGCTAGCGGAACCGATTAGGGCGGGGTGCGCCCTCTGCATTTTATTCCGCGTTGCAAACTGCAAACTAGTTTACATTGAAATATACTTGTGTCGGGCTTCCAGAAAGCTACTTCTAAGAAGGTTTCACAATACTGGAAGAGGAATTGGAAGAGGGGGCCCATTACGGTACTTTGCCATTTGATTATTATGTCATAGTATGTCCACTCCTAAGGCTTACATGAAGATTTATGTTAACTAATGCCAAACAGGAACATTGGCCCGAGGGGTTAAAGGAGAGCTCCCAGCAATGGGAGCAACTAGCGTGGAAATACTAAGAGTT
Organism: Penicillium hordei; assembly: GCF_028827395.1. Lineage (NCBI taxonomy): Eukaryota > Fungi > Ascomycota > Eurotiomycetes > Eurotiales > Aspergillaceae > Penicillium > Penicillium hordei. Next base: position 752,766 of record NW_026623146.1, on the reverse strand, counting down.
GTCACTTATTGATCGATTTGTCTGGCTCCCTAGCCGAATTCTTCGACTTCATGCTAACATTCGGTTAGAGCTACCATGACAGGGCGAGATGGGTCCTCGCTCAGATAAGCTCGCCTGATTTTACAGATGAGCAGATCCAAATTTTGAGCATTTACCAGTCAATTCACGAGCGAAATATTTGTGCGAATGAAGAAAGTATAATGCAGACAGTCTGGCTTCGGACATGCTACGATGAGGACATAAGCGAAAAATACGAAGATATGAAGACAGAGGGAGAGATCGATGCCGAGATAGGTCGTAATCGGTACCTTGACGATAGCAACCGCTACGCTTTTGACGACAGAACGCCAGATCATTGGAGACAGGTTCTAGCCCGAGTGCCAGGTATCACGGACTTCATGGGCATCGATGACGACAGAGGTGTCCTTAAATACCGGTCGTGGAAGAATGATGAGGAGATTCGGGCCCAATATGAGGACCTAGATGACGAGGAAGAGAAAACACTAGCCCTTAAAGAACTGGAGTTCCAGGTTGTGTTGTATCTCCTAGACGGCGTGGCCATTGAGACGGGTTTGATCAAGATGCTTTGGTTGGATGAGCATGGCAGCAGTGCATGGGAGAATCGAGTAGAGACATCTACTATAGAACCGCTTGCTGTAGCTTTTCTTGGCTGCACCCAGCTGAGCGAAATTTCGGGTGGAAGATATGGCCGAGGCTCCTTGGTTAGATAATGATCCATGAAAGGCCCAGGGATGAGAGGGGGTCCATGCAGTGTTGCAGTACTTTGGTCAAAGATCCTACGATAAGCTCTGAATGGCCTTGGAGGAGGGCTTCGATATCAGGCCCTATTGTATTTAGACATGTAAAATACTTTTATTACAAAATATATTGTAGGTAAAGCCTGATATGGTGCACTGGCGGTTAGAGCCTGCTGTAGGCCGAGCAATGAAACGGAAAGGGAAAGCCTAGAAATGTCAGAGTATATAGTGTACATAGCTGTAATATGTAATACGAGGGACAACTTATATTGTGTCTGTTAGCCACCCAAGTATATATTTTTTTATTAAACTTGTCTCGTTTACAACAGTAATCAAATATTTGCTAGACTAATGTACCTATATGTGATACATATAAAGCCCTGTGTCGTGTCTTTTCAGCCACATTGTCTATGAACTCCAAGTGGTTATGTATCATCTCGATCTCCAATGGATACCTACTTATTCCAATGCAAACCCCTCTAACTCTATATCCAACTAAGATGGAAGATTCTCATCTTTTGTTTTGTTAGACATTGGACATGATAAAGAAGCCAGGGCTTTGCATAGCGCTCCACACCGATAGCAAGTGTTTGTTTTCTAATTACAGACGTCACTTATCTCCATAACTTGAGAAACCCGAGTCCTCGTGATTTCATCAGTAGTATAGCTTGGCAATTAGGGCTTATGGGGCTTATTTATGCGAACTTCTATTGGCCGCCGGATCCGATCGGCGTTCGAAGTATGCCTGCCCAGCTCCAAAAGATGCGCTGTACCGTGGACTACGACATACCTGCCTGAGTATATGTCGGGTTTGATAACATTTTGGCCCAATAATATCATCGCCTTGTAGTACGGATTGTAGTATTATGGTGGCGGGTTGGCGGGTTGGCGGGTTGGCGGGTTCGATGTCTGTTTTTGGAAGATCCACCCGCCTCGCGATGGGTTGCCCTACCAAACTAGAACCAGGCCGTTCATATGACCGGAGTATAGACATGACTGCCAGTCTGTTATCAAATTGTCCCAGAGCATATAAAGGAGTCCCCCTGATCATGGGTAAAGCAACAAACACTCGAAGACCATTTCCATTGTACTTTCTTCTTACTTCATCATGTCTTCAATGTTCAACTACTTTGGCTTCAATGCCCCTGCCTCCAAGGAGGATGCCAAAGCTTCCCCTGTTCGTGCCTTGCCTGCATCATGGTACACTTCACCAGACATGTACGAACTGGAGCGCCGAGCTATATTCTCGAAGAGATGGCTCTTCATCACCCACAGCATGCAGTTGAAGAAAACCGGCGATTGGCTTCGTTACGAGCTTGCAGGTTTCGACTTCATCATCACTCGTGACCGGCAAGGTGACATCAACGCATTCCACAACGTGTGCAGACACCGTGCGTACCCGGTCGTTGAGAAAGAGGGTTCAGGAAATTCCCAAATCCTCGCCTGTCGATACCACGGCTGGTCTTACGGACTGAATGGCAAACTAGCCAAAGCTACGAAATACCAAGAGCTGAGCAATTTCGACAAGGAGCAAAACGGTCTTTTTAGAATTCATCTCAAGGTTGACGTTAATGGCTTTATCTGGGTCAATATGGATGCGAATGAAGTCCCAGAAGTGTCATGGGAGGAACATTTCCGGGATGTCGACAAGCAAGAACGCTACAAAGCCTACAACTTTGACAACTACGATTTTGACCATGCTTATGCGCTTGAGGGCGAATATAACTGGAAGATTCTGGCTGATAATTTCAACGAATGCTACCACTGCCCTACGACCCACGCCGATATCCCTGAATTCCTCAACCTTGAGTCCTTCGACAGCGATCTCAAAGATGGACACATCCAACACCACTGCGAGTCCACACCGGAGCAGATCGAGAAGGGTCTTTACACTGCCAGTACTTACTACTTCCCCATGTCTGCCATGGTTGTCTCGTAAGTATTCTCAGCCTATGCTTTCTAAAATAGAACATCCTCTAACATATACAGGCCACACTTCATCATGATTCAGAAATTCCTCCCCTCAAGCCCGAAAAGCTCCAAGATGGCCTACGAAATCTACCGAAACCGAAACTCCTCCGATACCGACTTCAAGCTTATCAGTGAGATGTACGCGCGTGTCATGGGAGAAGATAAAGTCCTCTGCAACAATGCGCAAAAGAATCTCGACCGAAATGTCTTCACGAGTGGCGAGCTTCACCCGAAGTACGAGAAGGCGCCGCTGTTCTTCCAGAGCACAGTCCGCGATGTCATCACTGAGCACTTTGAACGCGAGAAATCCGCGGGGCGGGAGATCTGGCCAGCGAGACCGAAGGTGGCATGCAATGCAGATGTCAGTGAGAAGGATGAGGAGATTTGCGCTTCTCTGGCTTGTGGAGCCCAGAGAGAGGTTTTGGCTTGGTGATTGTTTTGAGGAGGAGTATCTGCATTGCATTGGTTTCTTTCTGATTAACATGCGATATTTGGACTTCCTTGAATTAAATTTAGCCTTATTATTGCCGAGATTATGGCTGTGATGAGATTTGATTTAAAAGACGACCCTAATGGTTTGAACCAACATGAACATTCGCTGTGATCGTATATATCATGCCAATTCTTATCCTTTTTCGATCCTATTTCGTGCTGCCTCATGTCATGAAACCTTCCCTAGCTGGCTATAATAAAGGTCCTCTGTAGCCTTTCTCGGCTGAGGCTTAATTGCCTCTTTCGCTATCTCATGATGTTCTCGAGAACTAAGGTGCAACCGTAGCAAATATACATATCCATCATGTCAATCTTCACATCCAGAGCTCGTCTTTTACGGTGATTGAGCTACTCGGAATGATGTATGATGAGCATTACTGTGGTCAGGATCAAGAAAGGGGATCAATGTGTGACACAGACATATAGTTACCTATAGCAAAACAAATGTCAGCGCATAGCTACTAGGGCTTGAGCCCCACTTTTTATTTAAACCTGTTTTTTTTTTTACCGATTAATACCAAACACCCTTTGACCCCTGACTCCGACAAACCCCTTCTGCCTAAGGATGCCTAGAAAACAGTGCCAAGAAAATCCTATCGGGTTTAGCATGTTGGACTCGAAGTTTTATAAGGCCTGACGCGCTCTTTCCTGATTAACAATTATATTTCTACGTAACTGAACATGGCCTCATTCAATCTCCCCTCAGAGCTAATTGCGATCATCGCGTCTCTGTCCGACACGGAAACCCTCAAGGCACTGAGGCTAACAAACCACATGCTATGCGACTTCGCAACCAACAGTGTGTTCTCTACGGTCTCACTATACACCGATGATAAAAGCTGTGAAGCTTTTGAGTCCATCATAACACATCCGCAGTTAAAAGAACATGTACGCAAGGTTCGCCTTAATACTGTCGAGGTCGACTATGTAAGTGATGTATCGAACTAAGGCGGAGCAATATGTACTTGGCGTACATTCAATAGTTGGCTAATATGTATCACACTAGCAATCTGACCGAGATCACGATGAACTTGAGCTACCTCTCAAATGGAGGGAGCTCCTATCTATGCTTCCCAAAATTCCAAATCTCGAAAGCGTCATTCTGCGCTTCGACAAAAATGCCACGCTAGACGATGATTATCCTGAGGCACCCCAGTCAGTGGATTACCGGGAAACCATCATACAATGGCTGGGTACGGGGCTGGTGTCTTTAGAGCGACCGTTGAAAGAACTGGGGATTCAGAATCAGCAGAACGTGACACCATTGAGCAATGATTTCCAGCAAGTATTGGGCACCCTGAGTTCGCTGAGACTGAATGTTGTGCATTCGTCCGATTCTGCGTGCCCTGAGAACGAAATCGAGGTTTGTACCTACTCAGGCTTGTCCACAGGTCCAACATATATATGTCTAGGTTTTGGTTCCATTCCTTATACTAATTTGGTGCAATATCTTATAGAGAGAGGAAGTGGCTGAATTCCACGCACGTATACTCCCATCAGTCTGGCTGAAACCCACGATGGGATCACTCCGGAAGCTCTCTCTATATTCCAACTTTTACTGGGGGTTTTACCCTAAACTCAGCCTCGAAGGGATTCATTGCCCAAATTTGCAATCGCTCGCCTTGGGAAATTTCACCTTTTTCGAAGACCAGCAGCTCGATTGGATTCTGTCGCACTCGTCAACACTTGAAGAACTTTACCTCGATGATTGTTCAATTTTATTCCAAATAAGGGTATCGAGCAACGATTCCCAGCTTGACAAGTGTCCGCTACCGGAATCCAGAATGGAATTGAAATATCCTGGGGAGTGGGGTGAGGCCTGGTACTACGAGTATCCACGCCGATGGGATGACTATTTTGCCTCATTTGGGGCAGGCCTTCCACATCTCCGTCGTTTTGCAATTGGTCATAATGGAGCATGGTATTTAGATAGAGGGTATGAGGTGCCTTTTGAAAAAGAACTGGACCTTGTGCCGGCTTTGATGCGTGACCGGTACATGGAATTTGATGGTGGTATAGGACCATCTCAGTTTCTTTCACCGTGGTCAGACCCTCAAGGGGAGCATTGGCCACAACGAGATGACGAGGATCGTGAGGCTTTGAAGGCATTGTATCGGAAGACCAAGCAACAGGTAGACTGTGGAGAGTTTACTGTAGGAAATCGCGAGGTGGTCGATTTGGTAGAACTTCGTCCTTGGTGATGAATCAAAGTCAACGATCAACGAGCTAAATGAGAACAAAGCAAGCAACGGTTCTGGAATTTTTTTTTATGGATGAGCTATGGGTTCTTGCCGCGTTCATTTTCTATTCTCAGAGGATTTCTACCAAAAAAAATCGCCTCAGATTTTCGAGATTCTATATATCCTGGAGACGTGGGTCTATTTTAATCCACAGTGAAAGTTTGGGATCTATACTTATAAGTATTTGTTGTATCATTGGCCTCTCATTGCATGATAATCCATACATTGATATAATAGTAAGCCGGCACGTGAGTCGGAAGTTCTGGAAAAGTCAAAGCCGAACCAATCAAAAGGCGGTGAAAGCGGGTATGTGAAAGGGGGCTCACATCCCGGGGCTTACCCGCGGATAAGAGCTACCCCGGGCACCCCGGGCTGATATAATAGGGGACCAGCCGCCGCTCGGCTGTTGAGGGTTGACCGATGCCAGAATGGAACCATCTTGGATTCACGCGATCGTAACATTCGGCAGGTGGCAACGGGATTTTTGGCGGTTTGGCACCATCGCGCTTTCCCCACATCCATGACCAGCCGAACGATATGCCGTCGCGCGACATGTATATAGACCCTTAAAGGTCACGCTGACCTTCTTGACTTCTTAACTTTTTATAACTCTCTTGAATAATACAAAATGTCTTCCACACGCCAGTTTGACCCCACTTTCACTGCCTCTGTCGTCAATGGCATGGGCCCCAACACTCCCGAGCGTGCTCGCGTGGTTTTGGGTTCTCTGATTAAGCACATCCACGATTTTGCTCGTGAGGTTGAGCTAACCTCCGCTGAGTGGATGCTCGGCGTTGAGTTCATCAACTCTATCGGTCAAATCAGCACTCCTATCCGCAACGAAGGTCACCGCATCTGCGACGTGATTGGTCTCGAGTCGTAAGTCTTATATCTGACTTGATTTTTATTTGTTACTTCAAATAATAAAAATGAACTCTTCGAAGAAAAATGGAAAGCTAACTGATTTTATTAGTCTCGTCGATGAGATCGCCAACAAGATCGTCACCGAGGACGGTGTCTCCCCCACTTCCAACGTCATTCTCGGCCCCTTCTGGTCTCCCAACGCTCCCTTCCGCGCTCTCGGCGACAGCATCATCCAAGACCCGAAGCCCAATGGCCGTGTTACTTTCATGCACGGTGTGATCAAGGATATGGAGAGCGGCAAGCCGGTCGTCGGCGCCGTCTTGGACATCTGGCAAGCCTCGGCCAACGGCCAATACGATTTCCAGGACCCCACCCAGACCGACAACAACCTCCGCGGCAAGTTCCGATCGAACGAGAAGGGAGAATTCAACTGGTACTGCTACCACCCCACTCCCTACTCTCTGCCGACCGACGGCCCCGCCGGTGTCCTTCTCAAGCTTATGGACCGCTCGCCCATGCGTCCCGCTCACATCCACCTCATGATCACCCACCCCGAATACGCGACCGTGATCAACCAGATCTACCCCAGCGATGACCCCCACCTCGCTATCGACTCCGTCTTCGCTGTCAAAGATGATCTCGTTGTGGACTTCAAACCCAAGACCAACGACCCCAAGGCCACTCTCGACTTGGAGTACAACGTGAAGATGGCACTGAAGAAGCACCACCCTAACCCCAACTCCGCTCCCCCCGTGTCCTCCTTCGAGCGTCACGCCAAGGCGGCCAAGGAGGCACAGGCCCAGGGAAAGCTTTGAGCGGATGGGAAACGATTGCACTATTGGGACGGCGTTTTGACATGACACATGTACATAAGCATTTACTTGAATTTCCACGAGATAATCTCACGTTTTCACGATTTATCTCCCCCTCCCGCTGTATACTCCCATATTAATGTCGCCCAAAAGGCCCGTGGTATCAACTTAAGCTTTCAAGGTTAGCGCGTGTAACGTTTTAGATCGTGTAGATCTTCCGATATGCAGGCGACATCTTAATCTGCATATACCCGCCTACATGATGACACTGGCTTGGAGTCCGGGGTCAGAACATCTGGGCCAGTAATATTTAACGTCGATTTGGCCGCTAAACATTCCTCCGTCTATCGAGATATAGAGGCTGTGTCACTGCACCCTTCTTACTAGAACCAATAGTCTTATACCTAGTACAGACCTACGGAGAGCCCCGGATATTCAGCCGTCTTCCCCCTCCACAAGGCGCTACCAACAGGCATAAACGAAAGATATGTCGTTCATTCCCTAATATCAACAGACAAGAAACCAACTATACTACCCCTGTACATCACTGGAAAGTCCTCCGCGGATGTCCCGATGGATCAGGCCGCCAAGAAATATCATTTTCCTCTTCGGACGGTTCGTGGTAGGCCGTGGAGGACTGGGGTGCCGCCCGGCGAAGACGTTCTTCATCGATGAGGTTGGATTTATCAATGGCCTCCTTATAATCTTGGGCTGGGGTTGGTGTTAGCAGGTCTGAAAAAGACAAAACCAAAATATAGGGAATATGGAGAACGGTCGAGGAAGGCTGCGTACTCATTCTTTCGTCCATGTCAGAAGAACCGGCCTGAACAGGGTCTTTCATCTGTGAGGCGTCATTTGGGTCGACCTCGGGATTGAAGTTTGTGTGTTGGGAGCGGTCGGCCATTTTCAGAAGTTGAATTATTAAACTGATATGGAATATGGATTCAGCAATGTATAACGATGGTGGTGTTAGGAATTTGATGGTGGTTGGTGATCTGGCTATAGATATATGGTTGAATGGTCCTACGACGTCATCCTGACTATTCATGACATTCTACAGGTAACCCACATGAAACTCGCCACTCAGCAGGGAAGATCGTCTAAAATAGAAATTGATTGACGGGCTGGCTCTGTGGTTATAATGTGGTCGTGATTAAAGGTGATACAGGTCAGACTGCCCGTGGTCGATGTTCGAAACCTTGCAACATATCAAAGGCTAATACAGTACGTCTCGAAACTGGCGCGACTACCTTCCACTCTTTGACTGTTTCTGAACCCGAATGACTCAGCGGCGCTAATATATTTTGGGAGTTTTTCCGAGATACCCCTGTTAGTGGGGATTGTATTCGCTTTTACGAAGAGTACCGTACGGCCACGTTGAATGTACTCGATTGTAACTTCAATACACTCGACATCTCCGTGCCCCACCTCCAAATCTTTCTCCCTTGGTACACGAACTCTCGATGATAATCATAAGTGAGTGGCGCTACGATGGCACCCAATCTTGCCGCGTCAAAGCATGAGCTTATTTATGATATGATTCATAGTGGAGAGCTATCTGTCTCGCAGATGGCAAAGGCTGCTGGCTGCCACAGGAGTACCATCCTAAGAATATCCTCCAATATAAAAGATTTTGGTAGCGTCAAAGCGCCGCCGGATAAAGGTGGTCGACCACGAAGCATCTCTCCGATTATGTTGACAGCTCTTTGTGATCACTTGCTCGAAAGGCCTAACCTCTACCTTGACGAGATGGCAATTTTCCTGTGGGACGAATTCGAAATCGAAGCAACAAAATCGAGTATCAGCCGCGCTCTTGCTTATAAAGGCTGGTCTAAAAAGACCGCCCGAGTCAAGGCTCGAGAACGCAACCTAGATCTGCGTGACGAGTATACTCATTTTATCTCAGATTTCTAGTCGTACCACCTCGTCTATGTGGATGAATCCGGGTGTGATAAAAGAATCGGCTTTAGACGTACTGGATGGTCTCCACTTGGCATGGCACCAGTTCAAGTATCTAAATTCTACCGGGATCAACGATATCAGATATTACCGGCATATGCTCAAAATGGAATTGTTCTCTCTCGGGTATTCCGAGGCTCGACGGATGCATCCGTCTTCGAAGATTTCATTGAACAGCTCTTCAGCACTGCGGTAGGTGGCCTGAGCCGAAGTCTGTGTTGGTCATGGACAACGTATCTTTTTACCACTCCGGTCAAATAGAAACGATGTGTTCAGAAGCTGGCGTAAAGCTTGTGTATCTGCCTCCGTACTCTCCTGGCTTGAATCCTATTGAGGAGTTTTTTGCTGAACTAAAAGCTTTCATTCGGCGCAATTGGCAGTCCTACGAAAATGACCCGGATCAAGGTTTTGATAGCTTTCTTGAATGGTGTATTGATGTTGTCGGTGCGAGAGAAAAAAGTGCGGAAGGACATTTCCGTCACGCAGGTCTGACATTAGAAGAGATCTAAATTGGTTCCCGAATTTTACGGAGCCCATGTTTCCTAGTATATACAACTCGAGAGATGATTCCGGTAGCCGTGAGCCTTGATTAGATAAGCCTTTGAGGTTCCGTTCCGCCAACCGCTTTCTCGGCTTTGTAGTCGCATCTTACAATACAGATCTTTGGAACTACATGTGTCATACGTCCTTGACATTAGGTACCGCAAAAAATACTTGCCTGTAAGTAAAAAAACAGAATAGCTCTATGTGGTGCGGCAATATCCGAATGCATCATTGTCGAGTGATATGTATTGCAAATATCGAGATAGATAGAGTGTATGAAATAAAATTTGACTTGTTCAGAAATACCACGCTCTCAGAAAAGTAGCTGATATCCCGATTAAGATCGCAAAACCTATTGTTACCAGGCTAAAAGTGAAAGGAATCACGGAATCATTTGATAGCTCTATCTCATGTTGATTGGCGCTTTGCACGAGATTTTCATGAACGAGATTGCTTAACAAATGTGTCAACTGCTCCAATGGTACCCCTGTGAATTGGGGGACTTTTTCAGGCACGTTGGACACTTCGAAGACTTTGTGCTTTTGGTTTGGATGCAATCGGCTATGGCAGGGATACTTCTGTACACAGGAGGAACACAGATCCATACAGGCGCACAGTCTGCATACAAAGCGAGTCTCTGTGATCCTCCAGTTGCACATGTTACAGGAGATCTGCCAGATATCCGTTTTAGAGGAAGCATCCCGAGGCAGATGGAGCTGGAACAGATAGCGCGCGTTGTCGAACTGGGCAAGAAACAAAAAATAGCGACCTAATTGTTGCAAGATGGGCCATGGAGAATTGAACTTTTGAAATTGAAGCGACTCGGCGAGTTCGAAGATTGATTGATGAAGAGTAAGCTCTTGAGCATCAGGAGGTGTCAACACCAAATGAGAGCAGTGATTATGTATTTCCTGCAGTAGAGTTTCGTGATCGGATGCCCAGTCCATGACATGTCTACCATAACCATCTGGGAGGGAGGGATCAGCACCAGAATTGAGAAGGGCAATAGCAAATTGAATGTGACCATGACAAACCGCCAGGTGGAGAGGAGTTTGTAAGAAATGACTTCGCTTGTTGAGAGCTAACGCCAGTTGTGGAAAGCGACGGAGTATGTGGAGCATATTGTTTGAAGCTGCAATATGAAGAGGAGTGCGGCCGAGTTCATCTGCAAGCAGTGAATCTGCTCCAGCATGAAGAAGGATTTGAACTTCATCAACATAGCCCCCATGAATAGCCGCCGAGAGAGGTGATCCATATTTACCACCCTGAGTGTTGACATCGGCGCCAGCTCCGAGCAGTATCTGCATTGTCTCAGGGCTTCCTCTCGATGCAGCGGCCTGTAGGGCATTACCGTATTCACCACCCTGGGCTTTAACATCGGCGCCAGCTTCAAGCAGTATCTGCACTATCTCAGAGCTTCCATTGTATGCAGCGGCAGCAGCCTGTAAGGCATTGCCGTAGTGACCACCCTGGGCATGGACATCGGCGCCAGCTTCAAGCAGTATCTGCACTGTCTTAGGGCTTCCATTCCCTACAGCGGCCTGTAGGGCGTTGCCGTAGTGACCACCCTGGGCGTTGACATCGGCGCCAGCTCCAAGCAGTATCTGCACCGTCTCAGGGCTCCTACTCCTTGCAGCGGCCTGTAGGGCGTTGGCGTATTCACCACCCTGGGCGTTGACATCGGCGCCAGCTCCAAGCAGTATCTGCACTGTCTCAGGGCTTCCATTCACTGCAGCGGCCTGTAGGGCGTTGCCGTATTCACCACCCTGGGCGTTGACATCGGCGCCAGCTCCAAGCAGTATCTGCACTGTCTTAGGGCTTCCATTCACTGCAGCGGCCTGTAGGGCGTTGCCGTAGTGACCACCCTGGGCATGGACATCGGCGCCAGCTTCAAGCAGTATCTGCACTGTCTTAGGGCTTCCAGTCACTGCAGCGGCCTGTAGGGCGTTGCCGTATTCACCACCCTGGGCGTTGACATCGGCGCCAGCTTCAAGCAGTATCTGCACTGTCTCAGGGCTTCCATTCCCTGCAGCGGCCTGTAGGGCGTTGCCGTACAAACCACCCTGGGCGTTGACATCGGCGCCAGCTCCAAGCAGTATCTGCACCGTCTCAGGGCTCCTACTCCTTGCAGCGGCCTGTAGGGCGTTGCCGTATTCACCACCCTGGGCGTTGACATCGGCGCCAGCTCCAAGCAGTATCTGCACCGTCTCAGGGCTCCTACTCCTTGCAGCGGCCTGTAGGGCGTTGCCGTATTCACCACCCTGGGCGTTGACATTGGCGCCAGCTCCAAGCAGTATCTGCACTGTCCTAGGGCTTCCATTCACTGCAGCGGCCTGTAGGGCGTTGCCGCACAAACCACCCTGGGCGTTGACATTGGCGCCAGCTCCAAGCAGTATCTGCACTGTCTCAGGGCTTCCATTCCCTGCAGCGGCCTGTAGGGCGTTGCCGTATTCACCACCCTGGGCTTTAACATCGGCGCCAGCCTCAAGCAGTATCTGTACTATCTCAGAGCTTCCATTGTGTGCAGCGGCAGCAGCCTGTAAGGCATTGCCGTATTCACCACCCTGGGCATGGACATCGGCACCAGCTTCAAGCAGTATCTGCACTGTCTCAGGGCTTCCATTCCATGCAGCGGCCTGTAGGGCGTTGCCGTATTCACCACCCTGGGCTTTAACATCGGCGCCAGCCTCAAGCAGTATCTGCACTATCTCAGAGCTTCCATTGTGTGCAGCGGCAGCAGCCTGTAAGGCATTGCCGTATTTACCACCCTGGGCATGGACATCGGCGCCAGCTTCAAGCAGTATCTGCACTGTCTCAGGGCTTCCATTCCCTGCAGCGGCCTGTAGGGCGTTGCCGTCTTCACCACCCTGGGCTTTAACATCGGCACCAGCCTCAAGCAGTATCTGCACTATCTCAGAGCTTCCATTGTGTGCAGCGGCAGCAGCCTGTAAGGCATTGGCGTACAAACCACCCTGGGCGTTGACATCGGCGCCAGCTTCAAGCAGTATCTGCACTGTCCTAGGGCTTCCATTCCATGCAGCGGCCTGTATGGCGTTGCCGTACAAACCACCCTGGGCGTTGACATCGGCGCCAGCTCCAAGCAGTATTTGCACCGTCTCAGGGCTCCTACTCCCTGCAGCGGCCTGTAGGGCGTTGCCGTATCCACCACCCTGGGCGTTGACATCGGCGCCAGCTTCAAGCAATATCTCTACAAGGCTCTCATAGCCTCCAAAGGAAGCTGCTTGTAGAGCACCTCCACCTCCTTCTATTTCCACATTCACACCCTCCTCAAGGAGCCATTTGACAAAACATATATGCCCACCACTCGCTGCCTCATATAACGGTGTCTTGTCGCTGTGGCTCTTTGCCTCTTGGTCGGCTCCCTTCCTCCGGAGTATTTTGCCGGCCGTGACATGACCCCCTCGGGCTGCTAAGTGTAACGGTGTATCTCCATCTCTGTTCCTTATCGCGACATCCTTGATATCCGACACCACAGGTTCTATGAGATCCTTTAGGTTGGCAGCAGCAGCCATATGTAACAGTGTTGTGCCTCTTGGTGGGCATAGTCTGTTAGACCTATCTAGTTTCTGGTAATTCCCGACCCAAAAACTGAGCACTCGTTGTAGAATCTCTTTCTCACCCTGTAGAACATCGGAACGAATCTCAGCAGCCTTTTCCGCATGAATAAATAGGTTCGTAGTGGTATAATGAATCAACGAGTATTCTTGGATAAGGCCCTCTTTAGTTCCTTTAAACCCGCTGGGTCCCGCCAGTATATAAACTGTTGCAAGATACACTAAACACGATCGGTAGAGAGTTGCCTGGCATTGAGAAAGAATCTTATTCTCGTTCATGGACGACATGCTCATGCCGATATTATGACACAAAGCTTTGAGCCCTTTTTTGCGCAAGAAATCATTGACCGACTGGTGTACTACCTGTACAGTCTCATTGTTATCCCCGCTTGGCACTACTTCGGCTAGTCCACCAGAAAGCGCCTTGATTCTTTGCAGCATATCTTCATTGCTTTCGATAAATCCATAGATCTTTTCCAGCCTCTTCGGACGCGCTGTTATTTGGGCGTTCTTCGCCACTAATGCGTACCGCATTTCAGTCACGGTCAGGGGTCGCTCGGCCAGACATACCCATTGAAAGAACAGAAATGACTGCTCGCGGTTGCTCTTCTCTATCACGTTGTTCAAAATGTACACGTAAGCATCTTCCAGGCCATCTGGGACCTCGCGTAACCAGCAACTGATATCGTGAAGCGATTCTCGTTCACGAACCTTCCGCTCGATGAGGGGAATCATAATATGAACCCATTGGAAAACTCCATTCGCTTGCTGGGTCAATTGCTCGACTAGCATTTCCCTCATCTTCTGGCTAGCGTTGTCTTTGGCCTCTGTCTTGATAAGTTTATCTTGGATATATGTGGCAATGTCTTGCTTATTATGATCTTCGACCTTTATCTCTATAGCCTGTCCACTTTCCATGATAGGATAGTGTCGACATGAGATACAAACTTGGATGCATAGTTTCATTTTCTCGGCGTGATCAACGAGGCGATGAAAATATCCTGCCAGCTGCTCAGCAGATTTAGCCCCAGCCTCGTCAAGAGCATCCACAAAAACCATCACGTGCTGCTGGTTGGCTGATTCTAGAATAGCACTTGCTAGTAATTCTTCTAGCACCACCTGTGGCCATTCCCACTGACGTTCGCCATACCCAAACTGCTTACATCGCCGGTCGTATTTCTCACGTATCTGAGGACGTACAGTCGGATCGCGATCGAAAAGCTGGTTCATTAATGATCTCAGCATTCCTAGTGGTGTACGTTGCATCTCTGTACCCCGAGCGGTGAAAAAAAAGTCGAGGCGAATACCAGGGCGGTCGTCATCTGATATTTGGAGTTCGTCGTGCAGAAATACCATCAAGGTCGACTTTCCTACACCTGGCTTGCCCTTAATCCATAGCAGACCGTGGGACTGGCTCCTCCAGGACTGGTACTCTTCCAGGTCTAAGATCCATTTGCAGGTGTTCGTGTGGCACGGCTCGATATTATCCCTCCTGTCAAGCATCTGCGGGAATGCCAGTGACTTAAGCACCTCTGTCACACTTGTAAGTGCAAATTCTGTTTGACTCATAGGGAGCGAGGCGAACCGTTGTCTATATTCTGCTGTGGGGTCTCTCGTCGGTCTGAGCCGGAAAGTGGCTTCCAGGTAATATTGCCTGGCTTGAAAACGGCTTCAGGTCTCTCACCAGATGAGAAATAGTTCTGAGTTATCGGACCATGGTTGGTCCCCACCTGAGTCCCCGAGTTCTCGTTACCAAACGATGTGGAAGCCATGCTAAATAGCTTGTGAGTCGCTGTCACAGACAGAGAGAAGGCTCCAAAATCAAAAAAGGGAAGTTCAGCCCCGCGATCAGGTGACTGTCAGGCGCTAAGCCTTGGTGGCTACTCCTCCCATCTGGTTGCCCATAGGCATTTAGCAAATGTAGGGGCTTGCGGGGGTCCGCAATAGGGACTATCATGTCAAGGGAGAGATCTAGACTCAAATTCAACTAGCAGATTACATAGCTATGGGGTCCCTCGAAATCAACTGCAGTTACCTAACACTGGTCCACCGTTGGTATCAGAATCATTACACGACGATTTTGCCAAAGTTATAAAGCAGTGAATTTCAAGGCAATAATATATATTGGAAGGCTGTCGTCAATATGTAGAGGTAAAAATAATTTCGAAAACTACTACTGTATTTTAGACTAAGTTAATGCTATTTTCGAGGCAAGTGATTTCCCCGCGTCGCTTTACCCAAAGGCCGATATCACGCACGAACCGCCGAGCAGCACCTATTTTCACGCCATGCTTGACAAAGAAATCTGGATCTTGATCTTCATAGATTTGCGAAAGGTCGAGGCAGTTCTCGAGAGCCACATCGCATGCTTTCTTGATGTTATCTCTGAATGCCTCATTACTTACACGTGACTGCTGCCATTCTGTATAATCGTCCACAGCGACATCTAGCAGGCCGTCGATTATAATTGATCCGGTACAGCTGGGCCCGGTTGGCATAGTAGCATTAGCAGGAGGCTGTATCGATTGTTGAGATCCAGCTAGAAGGACATTGATATTGATTAGAGGACACACTAGACCCGATGTGGAGTTCTCCGCAGCTTTATTTTTCTTGTCCAGTCGCTGGTTCTCTTCGGCATAGAGCTGCTCGCGAACACTATCAGGGATATCAGCGTAGGTCTCGAGAACCCCACCTTACTCTATATATTTGACGAGAGCCTTCAGATGGTATATCTTCAATCTATAGTGCCTTTTCCCCTCTAGATCTTACCAGTAGTATTGTCCTTCGTGGCGATATAGAGGCCTAGGCTATTATATAACACGATATATATCGCGCTAGACAGAATATTGGCCGGAGACCTACTCGGCGTCTATCTAAGCGTCTCGGTCAGCGAGTATCCGTATAGTCACCGATGACTTTCCTCGCTTATCTATTCTAGAAAGGAGAGGTCCACTGTCTTCTACGTAGTTAATCGATATCTAGAGCCGGATCTTCTTGCCACGACGGAATAGATAGGCCTACGCTAGCAGCTATTTCTCTACCGCGGTCTAATCAACCCTAGTACCTTCAAAGTATTTGTTAATATTCCGTTAGGAGTTCACCGATAAGACTATATTAGTATCATCTAGTCTTACCCGTCGGCCACGGGCTATCTTCCGCCCTAAAATTGTACAAGCATCCTCTTTTATCTATTCCCAATAGGATCTAGGTGGTTGAATAAGGTCTTGTTTTATATCCTTCACCACAACTCGATTGTTCAATTTGACCCTCTACTCAATCTAGTAGTAGATATAGTCTAGAGATTGTTCATCCTATACACTTCTATCTATACGTTCAACCATAGGATCAAAACTCTGCTAGTCCGATAGATATTGATGTAAGGAAGGTGAACATTCACCAACTACGTCCTTAGAATCGGGTGAAGGGCAGATTATTGATAGCGTCCATTCGCTGTCTGGGTAACCATGGGTGGGGGCATACGAGGGAGTCCGTTCCTATAGATTGGGTAGTTCAGGTCGGTAAGCATCATCGTCATAATCATCGTTGAAAGGAGTGTGAGTCATCCCCCCCAGGCAGAAGATGCCACTGAGGAGTCTATTAACATGGCTGTGTCAGCTTCCACCAGGGGTGTTCCAGGGCGTGAAGAAGAGATGACTGTAGCTGACAGGCTAAGTATTATGATAAGCGGGTTCATGGGTAGTCTGTAAGGACAGGAAGCAAGTAATGCAAGTCACTATTTATAGGTTGGGTGCCGAGTAAGCCCCCCAGACCGACTTGGACATAGGAACAGAAGTGAAATGACAGATGGCCAGATTCTCGAGGGACTCCCAAGATCTAGTGTTTGCCTTGTTTACATTTCCATAGAAAATTCTAGTTTACTTGGGTCGCCAATACAGTCACAAGACGAGACGACGTATTTTAATGAAAGTAAATCACGGTATCGAGACTGATATAAGCATATTGTTATTCCGATCAAGGTCCTGATATGGTCTAGTGCTTCTTGGCAGTGGGGCTAAATAATTACTTTAAGAGTGTAGGTGGTCGCGCCAGTTTCGAGACGTACTGTACCAACAAGATCAAATTCGCCTCAAATCCATTGGATCAAGTCTAGCCACCCGTGACCAGTTTATCAAATGCGTCTACTTGTTCAAGTATGATATGAATACGAGAGGGAGATGACACTTCGAACAATTCACGTCGACTAGAGGATCCGTACATTAAAGTTGTGTTCTTTAAAACGAGGCGAACCATGATTAAAAGGGATTTGTCGTGTGGGTTGCCACCCACGCCTCCTTTACAGTAGGCGAATAGTGACATTTCAAGTCACAAAAAGCAGGGACAGAGTCACATTCTACTGATGGAAAGTCGAGCATCCTGGCAAAGAAATAGGCGTGTTGGATTTGAAAGCCCATTCGGATCCCTGCTGAAGTGACGTCAAAATTCATAGGCCGCAGTAATCATAAAAAGCATAAGTCGACGGCGGAATCCAATGATCTTTCCAAGGGATAATTTATGAAGATCGAGGCGTACTGCGAAATTTCAGCTCCCTTCGACCAAGTCGAACGAGATCAGAATTCGCAAGAGTTCTTTTCTCGAACCCGTCCATGACCTGGCTGAGCACTGCCGCTGCAAGTTCACTTCGTTGTATACTCGGAAGGGACTGTCCAAAACGATTGATGATACGCCACAGGTTGGCCACCAATGCTCTTGACCAAGTTGTGTAGTTAGCAATAACACCAGGTTGAGCGATGCAAACTTCGAGTCCTTCTTTTTCTGTCGGAAATCTTTGAACCATGAGCTCTGTGTTGCACTAACCAAAAGACATATCAGCTTATGGCCCACAAAACATTATGGAGATCTGATTGTTACCCGCATGATGAAGAATTCTGGTAGGATTACCGGATCCTTTGTTGGGTCTCGAGGTGTTCCTCCCGCACTCAGGTATATGAAGCGAAAGGGACGCGCTGGCCCAGCCTCGCACATGGCTTCAAAACCGAGCTTGGTGTAGTCCTGACATACGCGCTTGACCTCAGCAAAGTCAATGCCAGGTTGGAGAGGTGTGAGGGCTACAGTCCTAGGGGACCGCAAACTGTTATCGTCACCCTTTATAAGACGACGAGGGTGTTGCTTGAAACATACCAAGTACAAGCGCTAGCCCCGGCAAACTCCGCCTTCACGTCGTCAGGGTATTGACCATAATCATCAATGACAACGTTTTTCACCTTTGAAGAGTCGATACTTTCGTCGAGGTGCACCGTCTGGTGAACCAAAGCAACAACCTGAGTGATCTCGGGGATCTGCAAGCTTTGCCTCACGATCTCGGTGCCTAAGAGGCCGTTCGCGCCAGCTATGATGAGCTTCATGTTTGTCCCGAGGTTCGATTCTTGCGTAGAAGGAATCTCTGTATGTAGGACGGGGAGAGAAATGTGGTGCATTCTTGGAAGGTTTGGAGTTGGGATAAGTGTCGGGATTCGGGGACCACATTGGTTTGAGAACGATGGTGACTTCCCCAAAGGATGACTATGCTCCTTCCCTTCATACCTATACTCGTCTCCCACTGTTCACTCTTCATAACTCTTTACAACGTTCTAAGGTTGTGTATACGGATTGAGACGCATTACATCGTTCAACACTACATGGATCGAATCCTGACCGTTGAGCGGCCAACTCACGGGAATGATCTTGGTCAATCGGATGACTATAATGACGGTCGGAATGTTGATGAGAACTGGGGATTTTCTCTATCTAATCCTACGCAAGCGAGTCCCCTTGCGTTTCCGATGGGCCTCCCCACGGCTAATGCTGCAGATGAAATGATACGAGGTCAGCATGATAATTGGTTGGATGGTAGCATTCCATTTCCAGAGTTCTTTGTACCTGAGCTTGAGCCTTTCGATCAGCTATTTTACGCCGTCGAATGAGATTGTTGTATGTATTATCACTTCCTTGACATATCTGATGTGCAAGTAATTCCTACCTACTAACGATGGCTTGAAGAATGGAGATATGTGTATAGTAGTATGGGCTACCATGACACGATAATTTGGTATGGAAGGCGGATTTCGCAACCCCAAACTCGTTCCAGTTTGGTAACTCCGGGCGGACTTACCCACAGTCCGGCCCGGCCCGGCGCTAGCAGGCTCAAACCATTGTCATCGGAGGTTATCCCGAATCTTATCCAGTCTGTTGTGAGATATCATCTAGGGGCTAGCTTGGCCTCCAAATTTCATGCCCGAGGAAGGGACATAATTTTTGAAAAGCTGTATGAATTGAATCTGTTCGCGTATGGATTAGACGTAAAATGACTCTATTGCTGGTTGTTTCGAGGTAGATATGCTACGGGGTATTTTACGCCTAGTATCTGTGACATTTGGTCCAGTTCTTGTTCCGTCTGGAATATACCGTTAGCCTGAATTCGAGAATTGCAATGGGGTGGCCCAATCACCCCCTATTGCGACACTCCATATCGATGGAGATCCTGTAGAAACCGAATCTGGTTAGTCTAGATTCCGATAATGACCGATGAGTAAGTGTCATATAACTGCCTAGATGTACGGTGGGGAGCAGAGCCGCGTTCCGGAGGTCACATGGCGTTCAGGGACTATAACCGTTTATCAATTCCAAATACGTATAACCTTGTTCGGCCCGGGGAGAGATAGTGAGCCTATCAACATTGCAGTCTCGCAATATTTACAGTTCTGGACAGCTGCCATGAGTAGCTGCCGTGCACCAGCCCTGGAGATAAGCCCCGCCTAGTTATAGCGGTGGCAGCATGATGACGCAGGTCTGCCAGGCAGATGCATGTAGATGCAGTCCACCGCGCTTGGCAGTGGAATGCCTTTGTGGTTAATTCAACCCTTGAACAATGGTGTATGTAATTTAATAACCATCAACTATTGCAATTGCAATTGCAATCGCATGATAACATATTTATGCTAGACTGTTGTAGCTACCATATTCGGTCAGTGTAGCCCCCAGTGTATGCGACAGTCTCGCGTGGTTCTTTCAGGGGATTATTAACCAATGATAGAGGAGTTAAATTTGCAATCTGGGGCAAAGGGAGTACAATGTACACATATTCGTTGTTACTATGGTCAGTCTATGGTCAGTCGACTAGGTTAAGTTACATCCAATCTTCTTTTCTTGAAGGCACATTGGGCTGATGTTTTTGGTTGCAACAATATCAAAGTGCTATCTTCCATGGCCACAACAGGAATGTACTAGGTTCCATTGGATTTACAACAAGAAACTCTCTTGATCTAGTTTAAGCTATCACGCCGTGGAGGGGCAGGTCAAGCTGTGAGATTTCCGGATGTTCGGCTTTACCTAGTCCATCCGTAACCCAACCCATTTTCTGATAAGCTCTAGCCACATATCTATATTCCCATTTAGTCGATTTGTTTTATACAGTCAACGAGTGCCGGACCAAAGCCAGCATTAGTGTATAGATACAATTTCTTCTAAACTCCTATCACATAGGAGATACACCAAGTCTACCAAACACTGTAAATATCATACTTCTCTACGCCGGATATTGAAGATATTCTGAAACCAGCCAATGACACAATTAATGCCCCATATATTCCAGCTTTTCAAAGCACGGATCACAACTTCTTTGTCCTACACCACCGGCTCCACTGGTCCGAGAACCAGTTCTAGCTCGAGTTCAGCTTGTCTTGTAGTAGGTGTTATTTGGAATTCCAAATCCAAATAATCGTCCACGTGTTGCATGTGCCGCGGTTGACAACGATATGTGACAGCCAGTCGATGTACCATATCCACACAGCAACCTGCCACACTTGGAATATTTTAAGAGCTCGAGCCTCAATCTTGATCAGCAACTAACCGATTTGGCAAATAAACCCAACATCGGTCATTCAACTTCTACTCAGCAATCGACAAACATGGCTAACTGGCTGGTACATTCTACCACCATCCAGCTTATCTATACTACCCAAATGGCGTGATAAAAATGCCAATGATGCAGCCAGCGCAGGGACGGAAGTTTATTCAAAGCTTTCAAGGTCATTAACCGTTTAGCCTTGACAAAGCACCATTTTAGTTACCTTGACATAGCAAAGGAGTCATGAGTATAGGGCCATTTAGGATGTAGTGCTGATCACACCATGCGCATGTTGTTCTCTTTGGGCTTTGTCCGGGAAGAAGGATGGACTTTTGATAAGTACACATTGCTAAATGTGGAAGATCGTGAAAGAACCTTTCTAGAAAGGAGGGTGTCTGCCGAAGCAAGCAGTCAATTTGTAATTGCCGACGCTTGAGCGACACTAGTTCGAGTGCACTGAATGGTCTCAGCTAACGGGTATAAATACCCACTACAAATACCTGTCTCATTGACTCCTGTAGTCTTGTTCTTCCTAGAGACGTAATGGCATCAGAACATCAACACTCTGTTTCACTACACAATATGGCGGCTTCACGACAGCAACCTGGACTGGTGAGACAATATACATCTAGCTCATAAAGTGACTCTTCGCGCTAATAACTTAGGCTTGCGAGGAATGCCGGAAAAAGAAACTCCGATGCGATAGACGACGGCCTCAATGTGACCAGTGCGAAGACTCTGGTATAACCTGCCTTGTAAATCAAGTTCGCTCACCACGGGGCCCCAAGAAGGGGCATCTCAAGGCTTTGCGAAATCGCATTGGTTTGTTGGAAATATGACCTATACACATTCCCTGCTAATTGTATCCTTAGCTACGCTGGAAAGTATTATAAATTGTCACCAGGGTAATCTTGGTCCCAAGGAAGTATTGGACGGTAGTGAGAAATATCATTCCGACGAGACAGCTCAATTGTTCAGCCCATCCGAAGAGTATATTCCCAACCCCACGAAGAGCGAATGTCGTGATATCCCCTGCTCCATTGAGGCATCCACAATAACCTCACCTATTACACCCATGACCCCGCCTGAACATGAGAGCTTAGATATGATCGAGGCAGATCTGTACGTAGATCACATCCTCCAATCTAGATATATCTAACACCCAGTGAAGGGACCAGCTATATTTCGACAGAGTACACCCTGTCGCGCCCATGCTCCACCGGGGCCGGTATTTCTCCTGGTCACAGAGCTTCAACAAACCAGCCTCCCACATCTGCTTACAATTTGCAATGTGGGCACTTGCAGCAGCCTCATCCGCCCATTTACAGCACATGCGGAAATCTCTCTTCACCCGTGCACGGTCCGCGATTGACGCTCTAGATCACGATATCGAATCCAGCAGTGCGGCCTGTCTCCAAGTAGCCCAAGCATGGCTTCTTCTAACTCACTATGAGTTCCGCTACATGAGCTACCGCCGAGCATGGCTTACCGCAGGACGCGCCTTTCGAATTATCCAACTCGCCAAATTACACGAGATCGATCGGCTCAATGGCGTTAGTATAAACATGGCACATCCTGAAGCATGGGCGGAGGCCGAGGAAAAGCGTCGCACCTACTGGCTAGCATATTGCCTAGACCGATTCCTCAATATCTCTGACGAGTGGCCTCTAAGTCTACAGGAGGAAGCAGTGAGCAATTGCGGCCTTTTTTTTTACAAATACTTCGAGCAAAACTAACATCCACGTCAGCTCTGCATATATCTCCCCGTCTCGGAGTCAGACTTCCAGCACAGCAGGCCCGTCCTTATGGACTCCTTATATGACGAGATCGAGACCTCCGGACAGAAAATGCTACCGCCTTTCGCGGAGACAATCGTCCTGATCACGCTATGCTGGCACAGCGTTACATTCCAGCACGCCGGGTACGGCGACAAAACATCTCCGACAAACGGAGATGCCTGGAAGAGCCATACTTGGCTATACCAAATAGTACAACAGCGGTTGATACTCGTCTCACTACCCCCTTCCTCGCCCGAACTCCACGACCCCATGCGTCTCTTCACAAACATGCTCGCCAATGCCGCAGTGATATGGCTATACAACATCATGGAGACCCTACAGGTGGAAGTCGATGAGGATATTATCCTAGTTCCGCTCTACTCCGCGTACGAGATCGTAGGTTTGGCGAAACCGCTCACCCGATCCAGCTTTTTCAAGGTAAGACCACCCACTTCCCCTTCCCGTAAATTGACGGTAACCTTTGTGTTTTACGATGTTACACAGGCGCATGCGTTCTCTCCCATGCTACTCTATCTCTCGGCAAAGTTTCTCAAGACACATGCCGATCAACTGAGTACGTGTGTCTCCGCGTCGGAGGATAAACAGCAGAAGTTGGAGGATTTGAGAAAGGCTTTACGTGTTTTGCAAGGTGGGAATAATTTAGCTATGAGCTACTTGGAGTTGCTTGACTCGGACTCGGACTCGTTCGACAAATTGTGCAACTTGGCATCTGCCCAAGGGTGTACTATGTCTGATGTCCCAGGTCAGCCGGAGCCACCTTTCTTTTTGGATATCATGAATCTTTTCTAGGTCACCGTATTTTAAGCTACTTCTCTTCCAAATTCCTTTTTTTTAAAAATCTTGTATGCGTGTAATATGTAGCATTCGAGTTCAAGTGGTCGGTGATTTTGAATGAAGTGCCATCCAATATGTCTCCAGTGTAAGGCGGGTTGTCCTGACATCACATTCACTTATCTATAAGTATCACCTCATTCTTGAATGTTACTCACTTTGAATACATTACCAAAGGTTTAACTGATTAGTTGGATTGAAATTGGGACTTCATTGGTCATGGTTGAGTAACCTCACCTAGCTAGCGGTGCCCAGGTGGTTAACCCATATGGTCCCGCGCGGGCACAGGCGGGAAACAAAAAACAAAATTAAGACCCAGAGGAACGCTCACCTTCTTCCTAGCGAAATCCTTCTGCAGCCCATCAACACCTTGGACTGCAGGAATCGACTCAAAAAAAAAATTTCAAAGCGAGACAACAACCTTTTGAGCCGATACACCCCTCATGTGACAGTTCAAAGCGGTCTGAATTCGCTCCAGACCCTTGCCCACCACGCGCGGCTTAGGGGCAGCAACAAAGACACCAGTGGCAAGAGCCCCGGGAAGGAAATGGTTGTATACCATAGCGCCCACCTCGGTATGGGCCGCAGAGGTACCGGAGATCAACTTGGTTTTCACACCACACTTCTTCGACTTCTTCCAGATCTTGAGGCTAGACCGCATTGATGCTGCTATAGCGCGGAACAACTGGAAGCTTGTACTTGGCTTTTGTTCCGGGAATGGGAATGGGATGTCGACCCGGGCGACAAATTTCGAACCACCCTTTGTTCTCCGGAGAACTTCAATGCAAGCTTCAGCTGAGTCGTTTCCGATAGCGATCGCGCCAACAACCTTCTTGTACTCCATAAGGTCGACGATTTGCTGGATGGTGAGCGGGTTGCGATAGTCAAAGACCGCCAATGCGCCAAGGCCAGTGACATATTCGAAGTTTCGGGGGGAGCAAGTGGTGATGACTTCATAGCCGGCTGCTGCGGCGAGCTGAATGGCGTTGTTACCAATGCTGGTCGATCCACCCCAGACCAAGACTACTTCGGGAAGCCAGTCTGGGCCGGTGCCCCGTGGGACACCAGGATGATGGAGGCATAAGAAGTCCTGTCCGAACAAGGCGGTTGCGGCAGTTGACAGACTCAGGGGAATGACACAAGCCTCTTCGTAAGAGAGCCACTCAGGGATCACTGCGGCCATGTTGTCACGGATCACAGTGTAGTTCTGGAAGGCACCTTCGGATGACCTGTTGACAGCTTGGTCCATGGAGAGGGCGTGAGCAAGAACCCGATCACCAACCTTGAAGTGAGTGACCATGGCGCCAACCTGGACGACCTCACCTGCGCAATCATTTCCGAGTACAAAAGGGCACTTGATCCAGGGGAACATCCTCTTTTCCACCAACTGCTTGGTCCATTCGACTGGATTAACGGCCACAGCACCATTCCTCACGAGGATCTGATGAGCCGACGGAGCTGTGAATGGTGCGAGACCAACCTGGAGAGCCTGACCTGACCTGATAAGCCATGCAGCCCGGTTGAAATCAGGCCAGCTGAAGACATCTTGGTTGGAGGGAGCATTGTGATAGGTGGTTTGGTCAAAGGTGGGTGCCATAAAGGCGGCTAGGGTAAAATTCATTGTGCTGATAAAGAGAGAAGATGAAAGATACAAAGCTGGTGAGTAGATGTGTGAATATTGAGGAATGAGAAGAGCAGAATCTAAATTGAGAGGGAATAAAACCTTGCAACGCGCGTTGAACCGCCTAATGACATGGAAGCTTCACTATAATTCATCAAGCCGCCGGCGAGACTCGAACTCCCATCCGACAAATTGTGTTGAATCCCATGTCATAAGCCCTAATGGGTATTTTCTATTGGCACAAAGCCTGGATCATATCTGGGACTGACAACCGGAAGTATGGAATTTCATCTCTCCACCCATTGATGCAAGCTTTTGTTTGTATGGTACTACATATTCACCTGTTGTTGATCAGGCAGGTTTGTATTTCTCTTTCGTTGACGAGGATTCTATTGTAGATTCAAGGCATGACAGTGAAGTGAGGTAACATTAGGTGTGATCTTTAAAAGAAATAAAAGCCCAAGAGAGGCTATTTAATAAGCAAAGGCTGGATTTAAATGGTTTCATCACCGCCTAAAATATTTATTGTCCTAGAGGTTCCAAATATCCTATCACCAACTTGCCGTGGGGAATCCGGTCGAACTTCTGGTCCTGTCCATGAGATCTCATCCAACAGGTTTCGTGTGCATCTGATGTAGACTATGCAAACATCACGCAAAGTGAGATGCAAGCTTACAGCTACGCACAAGTTGCGAAAGATAATGTGTTAGGTATTCCTTAATCCCAAGGTCAAGGTCGTCCACTAGTCCTTGATTCAGTACCTGCTTAAAGCTGGTACTAAATAGTATTTGCATTTGTCGTATTGGGTTTTGAAGTTTTTGTTGGTAGCAGGGAGGATCTATGCGTCGTCGCATTCTCCTTTCCCCGTTGTCAAGGGTTATAGGCTTTTCAATTTGACACAGCTCTGGTGAATATTCTCATTATATCCTCATATAGCTGCCGTGAGTAGGTCAAGGTTTCTAATATCACCAATTAGGATTACCCAAGTTCAATGAGATTTCTGAAACCATGTCCCCGCGAACCTTTGAACTGTGGCACACAGTCGATAAGCGCTTAGCCAATCTTCTTATTTCAACTCCAAGGTATTTGTTCTTTGACTCGGTCGCACGCGCTGAAGTCATTGCTCATTCCCTTGTTTTGGTTGCATGAACCCCCATCAACCGGTTGCTTTGATGTAGGTATCTGCCACCCCGGGAGCCTAGACCTCTGGCGGCACGATGTGTTAGATCGCTTGAAAGAGAATCTGAAGAGAATCTGTCATCTCACCTCCAAAGAGGAAACAGAGATACTCGAACAAAGGTTATTCGGGGTCACATTTTCACTGGGGGCTCCTCGGATGCAACAACTCTCTTTGTTGACCGTGGCAGAGACACTTTGGCTGGTTCTTTAGAGCAATCCAAAATGGTGTCCTCGAGAACCAATGTTTTTAAGTGGTTCTTTGGAAATTCTCAGACCCTGGTTCTTACTGTGAAAAGCATATTTGTGTTTCATATGATTCACTCACTGCATGAATGTATATTGCCTCCGCGATGTTGCTTTCAAATGTGACATTCATGACATAGTTCTTTGGAGATGTGTATAAAGTCGCGCGTTGTTCCTCAAAGTCTGTCATCCTCTCAGGCAAATCACCACAAGATGGGGTCTTTTCAAAAGGGTGTCTTCCTTGTCCTGTGCTGTCTCCATTTGATTTATGGGACAGTTGCGTTGTCTGAAGCTGAGCCCGAGGTTAGTGCCTACTTCCGCTACCTCCTAAGACAACCGGTAGCTCAAGTTCTAACCCAAGATAGTACAACCAAATCGAAGACCGGTCCCAGTACACTTACCCTTACACGTGCCCTTCCATTCTTATCGGCACTAGGGATACATGTGATGATCTGGCTTCCAGGTGTAGTATCTCGAAAGCATCGTTCACTTCCTTCAACCCGAAAAGTATGTGCTCCTCTTTGTCGCGCGGAAAACCCGTATGCTGTGGGGCGGGAACAACTCTCTTTCCACCAGACAGTGGTGGTTACTGCTACGCTTATACTATCCGCGATGGCGATACCTGCGCGAAGATTGCCAAGGGGTACAAGATCACCGAGACCAAGATCGAAACTTGGAACACCCATACTACGGCATGGTACGGGTGCAACAAGCTGCAGGTTGGGGGCCAGGTTTGTCTTAGCGAAGGCCAACCCCCAATGCCAGTTGCAATCGGCGATGCAGTATGTGGTCCCCAAGTGCCTGGAACAGCACGTCCCAAGTTGTGGACCGAGATTGCTTCTTTAAATCCATGCCCTGCGGGTCAATGTGTAAGTTCTATCAAGATTGTATTTCGATCCCGCGGCTTATACTGACTATATCTTTAGTGTTCTACAAAGGGCAAGTGTGGTACCGGTGCAGACTTCTGTGCCGCTTCTGCACCCGCAGCTGCCGTGCTTCCTGCATCTGCAACCAAAGCTGCAACCAAAGCTGCATCCAAAGCTACATCGGTGAAGACTACATCCACAACTAAAGCTATATCAGCTACATCTAAAACCAAAGATGTGCCGTTGTCAGCTAGAAGTGTTGTAACAATGACAGCCGAAGCTGTGACAGTTACAGCTAAAGCTAAATCTGCAAAGAAAGCTGATTCACACACTTTCACGACAGATATACCCTTGGTAGATGTTCCCTTGACATTTTTACACCCGGAAGATACCATGTCCACATCAGCTGCCGCTCCAACTAACACTGCTACTGATTCTGGTGACTTCCTGAAAGCGGCCCAGAAGATCAGTCTTTTGGCGAGTCGACTTCGGAATACAATAGGCACTACAACTACAACCACTACCAAGGCCAAACCTGCTACAACAACCAAGAAGTCAATCAAAACCACCACAACCAAAGCCTCCTCCACCAAGACCGTGAATGGCGTTGTCACCGTACCCAGCGGGTGGTCACTGAAGATGTTCGATGGCATTGGTTGCACTGGCAGCTACGTGTTGCTTCAAGGGCACAACAAGAATTTGGATGATAGTGACTGCATGAAGTTCCGCAGTGCGAGTAAACTCAAGACCGATGTTACCGACACCTCCGTTTCGTGTCGTTGGTGGACTATACCAGAAAGAGGTAATTGGGAGTGGAGGGACTGTAAAAGTGATTCTCTGAATAAACCTAAATCGTGGATTATGACGAATGGTCTCTGTACTGTGTCTCCTAATACGCAGTGCGATCTTGTCAACGATCTTTCCCAAACTTATGGCTGGCGGGGTCCTGGTTTATGCCATGAACGCCAGACGGTGGATCCGACATTTGGATCTTTGAAGTGTTATGTTGGATAAGGTGGAAATTGGTGTATATATGGACTTTCTATTTCAAATCAGAGACTCAAGCTTTTGTGGTTTTTCCGTTCCCCAATTTGTGAACTTCGCAATCAAATTATCGTAAACATCAATCAACTGGCCGAACTTATTATACAGTACTAGATGCTCGCTTCTCTTTTACCAGACTCCGAGCTGGCCATCGCTTCTCAACTGCGGCAATAACGACCGTCAAAACAAGCTCAACTGCAAAGAACATGGCAGCAATCTGATACCCCACTTTGAAATGCGGTGCTTGACTGCTATTATAGGCCAACAGAGGCACCCAAGCATTGAATGTGAAAGCGATTGCCTCCATCACCCCAATAACAACAATACGATGCTCAGCCGAGAAACCGCACGTTTCACTAACCCAAGACGTGAAAATGATTCCCGCGCCAGTCTCAACATAAGTCAACAGCCAGCCCGCCATCATCGCCGCGGTGTTGTGCACCGGCCAAATAGAGAGAATGATAGTCCCTACAAATGCCGGAACACAAGCAAACACAATCACAGGCCAACGCATCTGCAAATAATCACTCGTCCAGGCGTAGAGGAGCGTGAAAATAATCTGCAGCCCATATCCGGCAGAAGGGATAACGTTGACCTGTTCGACTGTGTACCTTTTAGTTGACTTCAGCCACACGTTGAAATACGAGTAGATTCGTAGACCGCAAACGTGCGCAATGAAAACCGTAGAAAACAGGTAGACTGGCCATGAGCGAAAGACATCCACAAATGTTCTCCATGTGAGTTTGGCCGCTGGCGCACGCCCGACGGCTTTCATTCTTTGCTCGGCATATTCAGTATCCTCTTTGCTGAGCCACCGGGTCTTCGAGTCGCTGGGAGAATCAGGGATAGCCCAGAAACCGTACAAAGCAATCGGAATTCCAAGGATCCCGTCAAAAATAAACAACCACTGCCAAGCAGCCAGCCCTGCGCGGCCATCCATGCCAGAGTACAGCGCCGCTTGGAGATAGCCTGAAAACATGTTTGCTGCGCTAGAAGAGGCCTGGAAGATGGCGCTTCGTTTCGCGAGTTCTTGTGGCGTATACCAATTTCCGAGCAGCGTGATAATGCCGGGGTAAGCGGAGGCTTCGAAAAGGCCGATGAAAAACCGAAGTGCAAAGATGGTTTTGGGGCCCTTTGCGCCCGCAAGAGCCATGACGAGAATACTCCACAGGAGCTCAAGAGTCGGTAGCCAGATTGATGGCCGGATTTTGGTGAGGATTAACTGGGATGGGATCTGTCCGACGATGTAACCGATGTTCCAGTATGTTGTCAAGTAGTTCAGGTCGTTTCCTTTCAAGTCGAGTGCCTCTTTCATGCCCGAAACGTAGGCATTGGAAGTCTATCTGTGTCAATTCACAGGTTCATTTCCTTAGCTCATGGTTTACTTACGTTGGATTGATCCAAAGACTTGATGAAGTATGCCGTACAGGCATAGCTCAGTAGCCACCAGTCCACTTTCTGAACAAGCCTGCGCTCTCGAGGCGACTTATCCCAGGTGTCCCATATTGCAGCCTTGAGTCGGGCTCGTCTGGTTTGTTGTATCGGTGCTACCTCAGACTGTTCGCTTGGGACATTGAGTTCCTGGCCCTTGACATCAGGCGTCGGTTTTCGTTGATCGTCGTGGTCGAACACCATGGTCGCTCAGATCAGCAGTGGGTATAGAAAATGGACTACTTCATGAATTCAACCCGAACTAATATTTATATACTAAACTTGGAAGAATGTATCAATTATTTGAGACAAGCACATCATCCAGCCCTATATCGGCGCGGCACCGCTCGCTTTTACCCGATCGGGACTGAACGCGTTATCATGAGCTGATATTGCGTGAGCGGTTTCTGTCGAGCGGATTATCTTAACTTCACGTTCCAAATTTGAAATCTTAAAAGAGCCCTGGTAGTCGCTATATTTTCGGCTATATTTTCGATTTATTTCCAATTACCATGCAAGTTGAACGGGTGGCTGTTATCGGCGCAGGGCCCTGTGGCCTGGGAGTCGCAAAGTACGTTCCCATACTCCTTTTAGGACAGAACATGATTGATGAATTATATGCAGATATCTTCTTGCTGAACAAAAATTCAAGATCACCATTTTTGAGCAGCGCGACAAACCTGGTGGTGTTTGGAATTACACTGGCGATCAAGGCGTCAACAATGCATCGGTGGTTTCTCATTCTAAGCCAAGCCAGGAGCCTCAACAGCCTGTGAACGGGACTTTTATTTCCCCTGTATATGATTCTCTCGAAACAAATATTCCAAATTCGATGATGCAGTTCACCGAGTATCCGTTCCCTAAGGGAACCGCGCTATTTCCAACCCATGTCGTTGTGAAAGACTATCTCCATCAGTATGCAGAGGAGTTGAAGCCGTTCATAAGCTTGCAATCCTTGATTTTGGATGTGATCCTATCGAAGAAACACCCAAAGCCAGAATGGACTGTGACGTGGCGCAATTTGAAGACGGGCGGCACCTTGTCGGAGCAGTTCGATGCAGTCGTAGTCGCAAATGGACACCACAATGACCCATATATCCCCGGAATCCCTGGCTTGGCTGAATGGAATCGAGCCTACCCAGGCTCGATCATTCATTCTTCCTCTTATAGGCGTCCCGAATCGTTTGCAAACAAGGTATGTAACCTTCCTCCTACCAAGAACCCTATATACTTAGACAGCCACAGAAAGTTATTGTCGTCGGTCACTCCGCCTCGGGAATCGACATCGCCACTCAAATTGGTCGTGTGTCAAAACACCCGCTGCTGATTTCCGAACGGACAGCAACAACTCTCTCCCCAGAACAAGCAGCGGTTGCCCAAACCCTTCCCGAAATCAGCCTTCTCAGTGCCGAAGGTGGTCGTGTGCAGTTTATCGACGGTCGCGAAGAGCGAGATGTCGATAACATTATCTTCTGCACAGGATACCACTTTTCCATTCCATTTTTATCATCTCTGCAGCCGTCTCTTATCACGGATGGTGTGCGCCCTCATCATTTGTACCAGCACGTCTTCTATAGTAAAGAGCCCACCCTCGCTCTCATAGGCTTTCCCCAACGGATTGTACCATTCCCTTTCAGTCAGGCACAAGGGGCTTGGGTCGCTCGCGTGCTGTCGGGACGAGTAGCGCTGCCTTCTGAGATTGAAATGGAGCGGTGGATTGGGGAGTGGACGGTCGAGCGCGGGGAAGGACATAGCTTCAATGTTCTTGCTTTCCCGCTTGATGCAACCTACATCAACTCCCTGCACGAGTTAAGTTCACATGCCACGCGAATGGATGGGTTGGAAAATGACGGGCAGGGCAAAAGACCACCCTTCTGGGGCGAGAAAGAGAAGTGGACGCGTGCGAGATTCCCGTTGATCAAGAAGGCGGCGCAGGCACTTGGTGATCGGCGAGCTCAGATTAAGAGTTTGGAACAGCTTGGGTTCGACTTTGAGAAGGAGATTGCTCAAGATGTCGAGGTTGG
Source organism: Penicillium hordei (assembly GCF_028827395.1). Classification (NCBI taxonomy): domain Eukaryota; kingdom Fungi; phylum Ascomycota; class Eurotiomycetes; order Eurotiales; family Aspergillaceae; genus Penicillium; species Penicillium hordei. The sequence goes on along the minus strand of NW_026623146.1, from coordinate 720,671 downwards.
GAATCCGCGTCTATAGACGGAGACACAAGGGTATCGCATATAGAAGATAGAAATTCCAGTAAATTCCAGTGAAAAATAGTAAAGAAAGGAAAGTGACTCGTTCAGATCATATCAGATCCTACATCACCCAAAGATTCGTCCACTGCGTGTCTAATAGGCTTTCACCCATGTCATTCTCTGCTGGGGTCAGAGCCCCGTCATTCGCAATGCTAACCCGATTACTCGGGATTCCATTTTCTAGCCCAGCAACCAAACCATCCATAGTAAAGGATTGATGCGAAACCCTTCGCTCCGCAACCTTTGACCTCAATGGCCAGATATAGAAGCTTGCCTCACCCATCGTCTGGCTCAGCAATGCTTCCAGTTCATCTTGGACAGATTGTAGCCTCAATTCAGTATCTAAACCCGAAGTGTCTATCACAGAAGACCCAGACAATTGGCTTCGTGCTATTAACGGGCTGTTTTGCGTTGTGATGATATCTGCAAGGTGGCGCAGAATTCGAGACGCTTCATGCGCAGCGGTCCAGGAGGATGGAAAGAATTCAAGCAAGGTTGCGAGAAGAGGAATCTCGGGGATATCATCAAAGGCCGGGGCCCATTGACGAGTGCAGTAGAGAAGTATTGCAGCCAATGAAAGGAGGCGACAGAGCGTAATCCAGTTCATGGGCAGATGCCGGTGGTCATGCAGTATAAGGCTCAACCGGATGTACTGCTGCGCAGCACCCTGCAGATTCGGGAGATTTTCTTCTGTCGCAGACTCCTCCCGTGCAGGAGTGTACAATAAGAGAAGTAGGTTCTGATAGCGGACATTAAGCCATGTGATGGTGGTATGAAATGGAAGCTGGTCCGGTTCGCACAAAGTGGAGCTAGATAATAGACAGCCCTGTGTATACCAGTCTTCGATTTGGAGTCGGAGCTCTTGGGGGCTTGTAGCGGGGTTGGGATCATAAATGGCATTGATAATACGTGTCTCGAGTTGTCGCAGAGAAATCACATGACGGCTGACCTGCAAGGCTATTGCGTACTGATGTCCTTCCTCGGAGCCGTATTCGTGAATCATGATGCTCGGTAGTGGGACTTTCATAATGTTGTCGGGAAAGGCAAATGGCAGCCCATAGGATATGCTGATCATGCGAGTGAACACATATACTGACCAACCAAGCCGGCGACGGAGCTCCAGTGTCCGAGGTGAAAGGGCCCGGCAACTGGGAGACTCATTCATCAGTCCGACCGCCAGAGCATGATTGGTGAGAACACCAGCGATGGCTCGTGGATCTTGGTCGCCGGGTTTGAACAAGAGATACAACCCAAGCAGGAGCAAAGTGCCTGCTGATTGCTCGTCCACTCGAGAGACACACTCACAGAGTACCCCCTTGAGACACGGTTGTAAATCTCGCTCGTCGATATTATCTGCTTCCCCAGCCCGCTGCAGGGTTGTAAAACCGATAGCCATTATCATATAGAGGCGGTTTGGTACAGCTGTTTGAGGGAGAAGATCATTATCTGCCTCTTTATTGCAAAGGGTATCGAAATCTTGAAGAACGAATTCACTATCCATAAATGGGTAGCTTCGATGAACGTGTCGAAAATAGGCCTGTAAGCACTTGCGACTCGCTGCAACAGAAAGGCACACGTTCTCTTCAGGTTTGGGAGTGCGACTCTCTTCAAATCCACTCTCGCTGCAATCAATATCTATGGTCGCCTCGGCCGATGAAGACTGTATTGAACTGTGGAAGGCCATATCCCGCCCAGTCTCGACAGACTCGATCGGCGATCTACCAACGGGAAGTGCATCATTCACAAGCCGGCTCAGCCAGTCAATACGTGATCGCAATTCACGCTCACGCGTATGTGGACTGACCGATTCCTCCATCAAAGAGCAAGGCACCCAAGCCACCTGGCATTGCTCGCAGGATCCGTCGGCAGTTCGGGAGCACCGCTTCTTGTGTTGGCGACAACGGCGACACGCCGGCACAGAGGACCTTCGACCGCTGGCATTGGTGGGTTTTCCCTGTCGGGTTATTCTCTCCGGTTTTGAATTATTTCGGTGGACCCGGAATCGATGCACGGCGCCCTCCATGATTGTCGGATGGAAAGGGTCGTCGGGGAGATAGCGCGATAATCAACTAACGGAGCACGTCATTTCTCCCCCGAACTGGAAATATCCATCGGTGCCGCACCGCGTTGTATATTCAAAAGGACATAAAGGATTCTTTGAAATGGCTTCTCAAAATCACGTCTCTCATTCAGAAGCAATCTCATCATGGTATCCGAAACCGAAGCGCTGGAAATCTACCGCACCGCGATCCACTTTGACGGATTGAACATCGCCAACTGGTCACGCGAGATCTTCGAAGCCTGGCAACAAGGCGGCATCACCGGTGTGTCGTGCACATGCGGTATCTGGGAAGGATTTCGCGGTGCCATCACCAATGTGGTACAGTGGAAAAAATGGTTCGAAGAGCACTCCGACCTCATCGTACAGGCGCATTCTGTCCGTGATATTCGCCAAGCAAAGCGCGATGGAAGAACAGCAGTTCTACTCTCCTGGCAAAACACAGCCGGCATCGAAGACCAAATCGATTACCTACGTGTTTTCCGTGATTTGGGCGTACGTAAGATGCAACTCACCTACAACACACAGAATTACTCTGGGGCTGGGTACACCGAGATCCGCGACTCGGGTCTCACTGGTTTCGGTCGACAGGTTGTTGATGAGATGGGTCGATTGGGTATGGTGGTTGATTTATCGCATGTCGGACCGGTCACTAGCGAAGATGTTATCGAATATGCGACTAAACCCCCTTGCTTCAGCCATGTGTTGCCGGGTGGTTTACGCGATCATCCGCGCAACAAATCGAACCATCTTCTACAGCTCATTGGTAAGAAGGGTGGTTTTGTTGGAATTAGTCAATTTGGACCGCATATGGCCAAGGGCAATGAGTCAACTATCGATGATTACGTTGCTGCGATGGATTTTGTTATCGACTTGGTTGGCGAGGACCTGGTCGGTGTGGGTTCAGATGCCAGTGAAGGTCATGCTCGACCAAGTGATTTCATGGCTTGGTGTAATCTCGACAAGGGGTATGCGCGTCAGCTCACTCCCTGGGGTAGTCAGACTGTTGTGAAGCCTCTGGGTCCGTTGAAGGAACGCCCGGAACTGGCCAAGGCTATGGCTCGGGTAGGCTGGTCGAAATCAAAGATGGAGAAAGTGTTGGGTGAGAACTGGCTAAATTACTTGGAGAAGATTATTGGCGAGTAATATATAGAAATACCAAGGACTTGGTATTAAAAAGTCAATACGACATTCCATTCAATTCATATATACTAAAAATACTCTTTTATACCACCCAAGAATAGTCGGCCGTTTATGTGGCCTGATGTCTTTTTTGTAGACATTTCTACTGTTGCTAGAATGTAGGTGAAAAGGGCTTAACATACACAAGTCGACGTTTCAACATATAAACAATGCAGGCGACCTTTCTATATACAATCAGGGATTTTTAACATTCAGTAGCGCCCCATCCTCCTCCACCAGGACTGTTTATTTGCATCATTTCCCCAGCCTGAAGGGTGAGAGCGGCTTTTCCAGTGAGAGAAAGTCTCTCCAAGGCAGTTTTATTGTCATTCCACTTGAACGCATAGTTCTTCCCCACAGAACCAGGCGACCACCGTTCATTCCATAGGGAGAAAAGACTCGTCGGTCACTAAGAATGCTGAATTTGAGCGGAATTCTAGCCTCAATCTCACGCGTCGCACCGTTCCCCCCTTTATACTTGCCATCTCCTCCGGTATTGGGATTGATTGTGTGTCTGCGAATGATAACAGGGGTTCTCTTTTCGACAACCTCTGCATCTGTAATCTTTGTATTCGTCGAATGTGCCTGGACGGCATGTTCGCCGTGCCAGCTGGGACCGGCACCACAACCACCTCCTACTGTTTCGCCGTAATTCCACCCCGGTTCAATGATCCCGGTAGCAGGATCTCTGCCTCCCATACCCCAGCCGAAACTGTTTGCACAGCCAGAGAAGGCTGCGCAGCACTCGAATGCTCGCAGGATTGTATCGATAACGCGCTGACTTGCTAAGGTACTGCCACATATGGCCACGGAAGCACTGGGTCGTAGAATTGAGCCTTTGGGGATGCGGATATCTATCGGCGATAGACAGCCATCATTTAGAGGGATGTCCGCATCGAGCAGACACCTGATACTGTAAATGACAGCTGAATGGGTGATGGATATTGGGCAATTATAATTTCCCCACATTTGAGGACCAGTTCCTGCGAAGTCAATCACTGCTCCGCCAGCTTCGTCAATTGAGATTGAAACTTTGAGGACAGTGCCATCATCGAAATGGTCACTGGCTGTCAAGGGCATGGTCCTGGTTCGGGAAACATTCTTGAGGTATTCTCTGACAGCAGTTTCTGAATTCATCTGGATCGCATTCATGTAACGATGCACAAAGAGGAAACTGAATTCGGCACACATCTTCTGCAGAAGAAGAATACCACGCTGGTTGGCCGAGATTTGCGCCCTGATGTCGGAAATGTTATCATCCAATCGCCGAGTTGGACTACAGCCAGGGAGATCACCCGCAGCCAAGAAAGCTTTTCGCACATCGTTCTCGAGGAAGACACCATTGTCGACTATCTTCATCGACCGAACATTGAACCCTTCTTGCCATAGCTCCTTAGAGTCTGGCATCATAGATGTGATTCCTTGGCCGCCGATGTCGGTGTGGTGACCACGAGCCGCGACATAGAAAGCAACAGTGGACTCGCCATCCACGAAGACCGGGGTGATGATAGTCAAATCTGGAAGATGAGTTCCGCCACATTCAGGGTGATTACTGAGAAGGACGTCGCCGGGCTTTAATTTTCCTTCCCATAGACGGTGCTGGTATTGGATTGCATATTGCATGCTTCCAAGATGAATGGGGATATGTGGGGCGTTGGCCACTAGCTTTCCCTCTCGTGAGAATATAGCACAGGAAAAGTCCAGGCGCTCTTTGATGCTGGTCGAAATAGACGTGCGCTGCAGTGTGTGGCCCATCTGCTCGGCAATTGCCATGAACCGATGAGAAAGAATAGAGAGCTGGACCGGGTCGATAGGTCCAGCAGAATGAGAAATTTCCATATTTGAAACGCCAATCTGCGATCTTTCGAGTACTAAATGATTCGGGAGGAAGTAGGCATCGAAACCAGGCTCCACGAAGATCGTCTGGGTTGCATCGATCAGCAGGGCAGGACCTTGCACTTGACCCGTACGCTTGAATGAGCCAAGCTCAAAGATCGGAACGTCGTGCCACTTTGTCCCGAAAAATACAGGCTGAGTCTGATCAGACTGTAGGGATTCTGTTCGGGATTTGACATCTTCCAGCATGGCATATGGGGATGCATTCTCCGTAGGAACACCACTTCGCCCAACGCCACGGACCTTGATCGAGTCGATGTGTATTTTCCTTTCAAGGACAAAGGCAAACTCTCGTAGGTGCGTAGCTATGAAGGAGGCTCCGTAATCCTCACCCTCTGGTTTGGGGATGACAATGTTGGTGTCTGTGCCTGCGTATCTCAAACTGAGAGATTCTTCGAAAACGACAGTAGACGGATCCGCACCCTGTGATAACAGTGAAGATTTAACTTGGGACTTTAGCTTGTTAATCTGAACCCGAATGTCATCTAGCACTTCGAAATCAAAGAAACCAACGAAAGGAACTGTGTTCTCAACCTGCAGGTCCGCCTGAGAAATCCCGACAGCTGATAGCAGTGAAGAGTGCTTGTGGATGAGAATCCGTGTAATTCCGAGCTTATTGGCAATGGAGCAAGCATGTTGGCCACCAGCGCCTCCAAAACTGACCAAGGTATGGCTGCTTGGTGCGAACCCTCGTACTTCTGTTGCGTTACGCATTGGCCGGGTCATGGTCTCGTTTGCAACATCAAGGAACCCGAAAGCGACCTCTTCTGCGGTGAGCATTTGACCAGTTTGCTCATTGATTTCGCGAGTGATATCATGGAACTTTTGCTTGGTAATATCGAGATCCAGGTGTTGGTCTGCGTTCGGGCCGAAGATAGCTGGAAAGGAAGAGCGGACCAGTCTTCCCAGGAACAAATTGGCGTCGGTCACTGTGAGAGGTCCTCCCTTTCGGTAGCATGCAGGGCCAGGGTGAGCTCCCGCACTCTCAGGCCCAACAACAAACAGCCCATGACGAGCCAACAGCATCGAGCCTCCGCCGGCCGCGACAGTCGCGATATTCAACATCGGCGCTGTAATCTTTCGACCGCCAACCGTTGTCTCGGTCAAATAATCGTATTTGCCGTCATATCGACAAACATCTGTGCTGGTTCCTCCCATGTCAAATCCGAGGACAGGGGTCCCTTCGGAAGCATCGAAACAAGTTCGAGCGATTCCAACAACACCACCAGCTGGTCCACTGAGAAGAGCTTCATTTCCGCGGAACTTGTCAGCTTGTCTCAGGCCTCCGTCGGATCCCATAAACTCCACACGCTGAGGGAGTATACTAAAGCCGGCCTGGAATGCCGTGACATAATCTTTAACGATTGGGTACAGATATGCTTCTGAAGAAGCCGAGGTGCTGCGCTGCAAGAATTTGATAACGGGGCTGACGTCGGAAGCTTTGATCACAGTTTCAAAGCCCATGTCTTGTGCGATCTGCGCTACCTGTTCCTCGTGGAAAGGATACAGATATGAATGCACGAAGGAAATAACCAAAGACGTATAGCCTGCCGATTGCAGCCCGCTCAATACTTCTCGAACCTCGACCGGATCGAGGGCCTTTAAGACCCTTATCACTTCCCCACTTGGCGTTCGTACCAGTGCGGGATCTGTGATTTCGGCCGTCTTGTCCAAAGGAAACGGATTGAGATCGTAGTCTTCGATAGTGATGCGTTCGTCAATTTCTGCTGAAATTGAATACAACGCAGGTGGCTTTCGAACGTTCAAGGCGAACAATTTCGGACGAGTCTGGTCATCAATAACGCAGACATCTTTGAAACCTTTGGTCGTGACAAATGCAAACTCTCGACCTTTGCCTTCGAGCAATGCATTGGTCGCGATGGTTGTCCCAATACGACAGGATGCTATCTGGGACCCGTCTAGCTGTTCCCCAACGGGAATTTGCCGTCCTTCTATAATCTCCAGTGCCCTTCGGATTGCCTCTGTGGGGGCATCACGATAGTTCTGTGGATCTTCTGACAGCAGTTTGAACACAAGGTCATCGCGACCGGGGACTTGCACCAGGACATCGCAAAATGTACCCCCACGATCTGGATAAAGAATCAGTTTAGGTCTTTAGTTTGATGGCATATCGAAATTACGTACCGATGGAGATGTTTATGTCTGGGTTGGTTGCCATTTCTGGGTATGTGTTATTTGACGGAGACAGACCTCGGCAGCAAATGTCAATGCCGAAAGGAATTGATCTTCGATATCATCCAAAAAATAGTGTCGCTACATATGTACGATACCTCAAAACAACACTGAAATCACGCATTATCTACGGGTTGTTAGGTGATACGCCTCAACGGCCGCCAGTCCCAATGTGGAAATTATTTTCGGAAGTTCGCCGAGCATTATCTCGATCCCCTTCACCCACGCTAAATGGCGAACAGTCTCAGCGTGGAGATTCTTTCCAGAGACTTACCGAGCACTATATCCATGTCTCTCTTATCCTGAATGGGGAAAAGCTACCGAGGAATGGTGTACGGGGCAAGAAAACAGATTATTATTATCTACTTTTTCTACGAGACATCATAATCTGTGCAAATTCTAATTTGTTTTTACAAGGACAGTTTCATATGTTTTTCCAGATGTATAGTTCCTATGTGCAACAATGTATAACGATGTAGGGACCCGACTACTACTATAAAAACAAAGGTAGGAGTACGGGTGTACAGAGGCACAACCAGGGTGGAATGTATATCTAACTAGACCTCATGAAACATGTTTCTTAATGAGCTCAATCACCTCCGCATTCTTTTCTAGATGCACGCCGTGATTGGCATTTGCAATAACCTTCAGGTCCGCACCTGGAATCTTCGAAGCAATGGTTTTGGATTGCTCCGGCGGGCAAATCCAATCACGGTCACCCACAATAACCAAAGTCTTCGCCGTGATCGAATGAAGTTGATCTCTGTAATCAAAATATTTTTCCTGTTCGCAGTACAGATCATCTTTGGATGATTAGCTTGACTTTGCGATAGCCGGGATGGCCACTCACTATGGGACTTTGCATAAAACACAGTTTCAATGTTGTGTTTTAAGGCAATATCGGGATCAAATTGCTCGCTATATAGCGGTGCAGCTGCATACAGGACGAGTCGGAACTCGAGATCGCTTTCGAATCGACCGAATATCTTGTCTTTCAGAAATGTGGCGGAAAGGCCTGGGGCCTTAGATGCCCTTTGTTCCAGAGTATGAATAGCTGTTTCTTCGTCTGAGTTCAGTTAGCACAAATGACATGTTAGTCTTTGAAAAGCACGCTGAAAGCCCCAAGAAACCAAATCGAGGATAGCACTTACGGTGATGCGAAGGAGCAGTTCCTCGAAGAATCAAATGTGAAACTCGAGTTGGATACGTGATTGCATACTGCTGGGCTAGGAATCCACCAAAACTACCACCGCATACCATACAGGGTTGGTCGGCTCCGAGGAAATGTCGCCGTATACCCTCAATATCTTCAACTAGTTGACGAAAGGTAAAAGGCTCTGTTCGTGAACTTTGACCATGTCCTCGAAAGTCGAAGGAAAGCACCCGATACAAAGAGGACAGTGGTGAGTATGCCTTGAAGTCTGATTTATGGTCTCCTATTACAGTTGCAAAGCAAGTTTATCAGCGATCCATAGACATTTAGAGGTAGATGTTATGGAGGCTCACCAAACCCTCGGCCGCCGTGCAGGGTGATTATCAGAGGTGCATTCTCAGGTCCGACTAAACGGTATGCTAACTGGGCGTCATTGATAGAAACAAATTCAACCATGCTGTGTTGCTATAGAAGGATATTTGAGAAAAGGAAGTCAAATTGGATCGAGAGGAATGATCAAAACAGTGATGAAATGTATGTATTGATCCTGTGCAATTCAGGACAAAGTACTGAAGGATAGAGTGCACATCTAGTAAAGAGCAGGACGTGTCAAGCTCATGTCGCGATGTCCCGACGTCGGCCCCACACCGAGAAATGTTTCCGTTTGAAGGAATGCACACTCCACATGTTTAAAGGGGAGAATCTACGCAACTGTTGTCACAAATGTCGTAATAACCTTATTTGGACTTTTGTTTGGGCTTTGATCGTTCTAGATCGTTAGTATTTTATAGTTGCTATCTCGCTCATTATTTTCAACATGAACTCTCTTCCGCGTCGGATTCTGTCTGCCTCAGAGCCAATTCACAATGCCTATCTCAGCCGAAGAGACGGAGGTTCAAAAGCCAACTCCAATTCCCAGGGAGTTGGATAATTCCTCTGATATACAAGACCGTAAAAACAACGCGACGAATTCATGTCACAGCTTGGAGAGGTCGACAGTCCAAACTGAAAATGCTCAGGAGCCCCAACGTTGGTTTCATTGGCATGAGCCGGGTACTTCCAAAGCCGACAAAAAGCTCATCTTGAAACTGGACTTTTTTCTTCTCAGCTACAGTTGTTTATGCTTTTTTATCAAGCAGCTGGATGGCAACAATGTGTCCAATGCCTACGTCTCCGGCATGAAAGAAGAGCTCGGATTCGGACCAGGCAATGAACTGAGCTGGATGAACACGTATTTCAGTATTGGCGCAATCCTCGGAGGACCAATTTCCAACCTCGCCTTAACTGTTGTTCGACCGAGGTTCTTACTCCCTAGCGTTTTGTTCACCTGGTCGCTCTTCGTACTTTTCCTGTACAAGTGCAACCACGCATCTCAGCTCTATGGTCTTCGATTTTGTATTGGATTTTTCGAGTCCGCCGCATGGCCCGGAATTCAATACGTTCTTGGATGTTGGTATCGCAAATCCGAACTCTCGCGTCGGAGTGGTCTTTTCGTGATGTCCGGAGTGCTGGGACAGATGTTTTCAGGATACTTGCAAGCGGCACTGTTCAAAGACATGGATGGAAAAGCCGGATTATCAGCATGGAGATGGCTCTTTATCTTTGATTTCATCCTTGCCATTCCAGTCGCCATCTATGGTTTTATATTTTACCCCGATACGCCTCAAAACACCACCGCATTCTATCTCTCCGAATGGGAAAGAAATCGAGCGAGAGAGAGAATCGACGAAGAAGGTCGAACTCCCGTTGGAAAGCTGGACGCCACGGTCTTCAAACGTGTCCTGCTATCCTGGCAATTCTATACCTTTTCACTCGCATACGCCTTCTGGTCTCTCACCTGCGGGTCATACGTGATGCAGTACTTCGGCATTTGGCTCAAGTCTCTGAAAGTATACTCAGTACCTCAAATCAACAACATTCCTACTTCGATGGGCGCCATTAATTTTACTTTCATGGTCGGCACGGGATATGTCGCCGATAAGCTCGGCCGACGAGGACCTGTCTGTTTCGCAGTCGGATGTCTCCTGACTTTCTGCTATGCTGTATTCACGGCCTGGCCTGAATCAAGAGGGTTGAAGATGGCAGCGTTCATTATCACGGGATGTTATGGATGTTATACACCCCTTCTGGCGGGTTGGGTCAATGCGTCATGCGGTGGAGATCAACAATTACGAGCATTTGTTCTGGCGTTTATGGTCAGTCTTGGATCGGCTGTTGTTATCCCCTTCCAGCAGCTACAATTTCCTAGTGGACAGGCGCCAACCTTCACCAAAACCCACGGCTGGGTCAGTGGGCTGTGTTTTGTTTTGGCGCTGACTTTATGGACTGGGTTCGGAATCGATACTGTTGAACGGGTTTTCACACGGAAGCGCAAGGAGCGTCTACCCAAAGAAACCGATGTTTAGTATTTGGTGCCATAGGAAGTTGGAGAATTTCATCTTCAGCTATATATAGATCGATAGTTCGGCTATAAAGACAATTGTATATGTTACGCTAGCCTTTCCTAGAGTAGGTGGTATGATAGTTTGTCGCCGGGCGATACCGTTGGCCGATATTTCCAACCCCCATTATATTTGAGAGATAGTCCGATCTATAAGCAAATTTCCAATGGATTCCTCCATTGGTACTATAGTGCATCATAGTTTGGAATAGTACCTCTTGATGTACAAACCATCGGAAGCGATATAGCGAGAACTACCACTAGATGACCCATCTTAGGATTTTAGCGAACAGTAAGCCTCGGAGCCTCAAACCTTGATCTGGACATCTTCTCCTATTTCAATTATTTTTGTTTTCTTGTCTTCTCTTTACTTTCTGTTTTAAATCTTCTCTCTTTAAATACTTTGATTACTTTCATTATTTTCTCCAAACTATCAAAGTCATGGGTCGCCTCCACCACGCCGATCCCCCTGCGTCATCGTCGCACTCCCTCCATTCTCTCGACGACGCGCCGCCTCCATACACAGATGACACCGAACCCATTTTCGCCCCTATTCAACATCCCCAACCTATCCAACCTGTCCAGCCTCCCACAAGTATCCGACCTCTCTGCATAATCGACTCAGCCTATGTTCTCCCCGGCGGCAAAGACGTCAAACCCACCGACCAGGTCTCTCTCACCCTCGAACCATCGCTCTCAAGCGACTCCAACGAGCTCTACGAAGTAATCCGCCGGCAAATCAAGCTGCCACCACGGCCCCTACTCTACGTCCATGGCACCCACACGGAATCGAGCAATGACAAAAAGAATAACAAAAACAACACTCACACAGACTTCAAGTTCAAGCTAGATCTGGCAGAGACTATGTTGACCGGCTGGGAGGGCAGATCTATGGACGCGAATTGGATGGAAACAGAAATCCTCACAGATGAGGACCTCAAACCCGCGTATCGAGGAGGAATCCTCCGCTCGCGCACGTACAAGCCGCCCAAGTCGCAGGCTGCTATTAGTCTCACGGCGGACAGCGATGCCCTCCTATCCCGATACGATGCCGACGAGGAGCATAACTCCTCTCCGGAAGCGAAGAACCTGAAGATGTGGTGCGAGCGGTTCTGTCGTGACCCCGCTTCGGTGAAATCGTATGCTCTACCCCCTTACTTGCGGATAAAATACACTGCTAATCTAGATTTAACTACATACAGATTCACTCTGCACCGCAAAATCTCCGGATTCGACTCCAACGCCATGCGCAACGTCCTCTCTTCCCACATCCGCGAACTTAACTACCGCGGCTCCATAAGCTTCGACCTCTTCATCGCCCAGCGCTCCATCACAATCTACTCTCCACACTGGATCAACCGGCTCCGCGCGAACCGGTTCGTCTGGTGGACTGTCGTCCTTCTCCAGCTCTGGATCATCGCGTGGCCAGTTATCTTCTTTATGGAGAAGAGGTACGAACTCGTCCACACACGCTGGAATGCGTCGCTCATACCGGAGTCTGACTCTGCGCTGGCTAAGTGCTATGCGTTTGGTCGCGATGAGTCTTCTCTGGCGGAGTACTGGGCTCCGGCTGTTAAGCAGGCGGCTTGGACTCGGCGGCAGGGTGAAGGGGATCGTTTGACCAGGATAGATGCAGATCGTTTGCAGGGGTATAGTACCCAGCAGCTGCTTGGTCTTCGTGGTGCTACTTCGGACACTGAGCTCGAGCGTCGAGAGAGGGTTAATAGTGGTGAGGGTGGGTTTGTTGATAATCTTGTAGGTCTGGTTAGAGGGATTGGGGAGGTTGGGCAGGATTGGAGGTTTTCTGCGGGATGGGGTGCTAACTCGTAATTTGTGAGTCTGTTCTGGTTTGTTTTGGATGTTACAGTGGCTGACAAAATGTCTCTCTGAAGCTGGACCTGGTCTTGCCTAATGAAGTCGTCTACGTACAGTCCTTCAGGACTAACAAGATCTCAGTCGATCCTTTTTAGAATTTTCCTTTTGCTCAATAATATATCCTTTGTGTACTTCATTTAGGTAGTTTTACCCGTAAGTAGCACCTACATAGGGATCTATGAGTTCGTGAACTTGACTTCTAAGGCCCTTTGTCCTATTTACAGTAAACTCGGCCAATCCAGACCACGGCAAACACGCGATAAAAGTCTTAGGGTTATGGCCTCATGGATGTGATCTCAGGAAGATTTAGGTAAATCTCAACATGTTAACTCAGGACTTGACTCGCAGAGATCATCCTCTTTCACCTCGGGTTCATTGTCATGGTGGGCTCTCAGCCTCAAAGCTAAATTTAGCCATACAGCACACACTGCTTTGTTCACATAATACAGTTCTCATTGCATCACGCACTTAATGCCGAGGGCTTTATCGCCCGTCCATTTGATCCACATGCTCTACCTCCCGTTCTCTTTCTTCTATTAACCGTTTCGTTGTCCCCGTCTAAAGTTGAATCTCTTTCAAATTTATATACATATCCATTGCTTTGTCTGTTTCATCTTAACATAGACCGGATGCAAGCACTGACTCGGTCATGGACCTGGCTCTCTTACATAGCCTTTTGTCCAGAGCTATATAATATCTCCTTGGTCCAGTATCTAGCTAAGCCAGTCAAGTATATCAATTCCCCGATAACAAGATCAGAAACCCCCCAGGACTTCCGAATCCACATCTATTATTTTCATTTGAAATTTTCAACACGATGTCCCAATCTCCGTCTTCCACCATTAAGCAGAAAGTCAAAGGCTGGTTAGGTGTTGGTAAAACTGACGGTGAAATGATCCCAAAGAACCTCCCTCTACTCCCAAGAGTCCAAAGCGGAAACGTACAAGTAGCGTCGATCTCCGCGTATCTAAAAGACTCGCTCGCATTCGAGAGACCTATCCTAATCCAAAACCCCCCGACTTACCTGAGAGTCCCAGGAGTGCTCGGATGTACGCGGGTAAACTTTCTACGATCATTAATCCAGACAAAGTCCACATACTAGATAGAACACCTCCAAAGGAAAAGATCGACCGTTATCAAGCGACAGGGGCTCAATTCGAAGACTGGATGGCCAACACCAACTCAGCTGGTCCTGCATGTCCAGTGGTCCAGTCCAGGCTAACCCTTGCCGCTCTAGTCGATTGTAGTCCCCCGGAGAGGCCGGAATTTGATGTATGGAAATCCGAGTTCGTTGTCCCACCGGCTGAAATCAGAGGTTGTCTAGAATCGACAGGCCTCCCAAGGAATGAGAGATCGAAGGATTATCGCTATTCACATCTACACCGCAATGGAAATTTGATGGGTGTGCCCACTTACGAGCATTGCATGGTAGAGGGTGCTATCATTGTTAAGGCGGTTTTCAGAAGGAAACAGGGACCCCAATGGACTGACATTGCTCTAGCTTTATACAAACATGACGCCGCGATCGATACTCTTCGATATGTCTACTACACAACAGTTGAGAATAAGGAGACACAACCCTTGGTAGGGAAGGTGCTTTACCCAAATAACAATCTTCCCGGTCTTGGGAATAGAGCCGGAGCAACAATTCAAACTTGGCACATGCATACTCCGGAGTTCCAGCAAATCTTAGGAACAAAGCTGGGGAGGGCGACAGCTCGTCTTGTTCTAGCCGCTTGGCCCAGGGGTACTCATGAGATCCCCAGAATCAATACTTGGTTTTGGTCAGGTAACCTACACATGCGGTTTGATATTGAGCCGGTTGCCCGAGTCGGTCATCGTCCCTCTCGACCCCCTCTTCCTACTTCTCCTACTACTCCTACTCCTCCTTCTCGTCACAGTCATCGTTAGGCTTCAGGAGCAGCGTTATTTGGTTTCGTGGGTTTTTGTCGGATGGCCCAGTACATAGGTCATGCTGATGAGCCCCCTAATGACTGATTTGTAGATTTATAGATTGGTTTACGTAGCGTCGGTGAACAAAAGTTGGCTTCGTCTATCAAGTTTATATAGTTTATATAGTTGATGTTTTGGTCACAACGGTATTTGGATTTTTATAAACAGAAGATGGAATATCAATAAATATATTTCACACACAATCCGCCACAAAATACTTGTCTGTAAACTATAAATTGGCAGAGCCACTTGAAACATTAAGGCTATCAATAGTATAAAGTGAAATCCTGAATTTGCATTTGGTCCAACCCTCTCATACGCCATATCCGACGCAAATTGCTATACATATACACGGATAGCAACCCTCAATTGACCAACTCAATGGGATGGAGATCACACCATTCCACGGCAGCAAAATCCAAAATGTCAGTGCTGTGTCGTGATCACGAGATAAGCCAATCCGTGACTCGAAGATGAAACTTTAGAGGCGATGGTGCAAGATCACAACCCGGCATAGCTAAATGTGTTGATAACTTCCAAGGGAAAATGTAACTGGCATACCGCATATAAGGAGCGCATACTCCTAGGAAACGGGCGATATAATCCATTTGAAATACACATAAGATATATTATAAACATCACAATGTCGCCAGCTCTCGATACTCAGAACGTCCCCGAGGTTCTAGATCTCAAAGCCAAGAACATCAATACCCCGCAAGCCAGTCTTCTCCGGGAGCCACTCAAGTCATCGGGAAGCTTGAAGGAGTACGAGAATTTCGATTCGACACCCATTATTGGGACTGAATTCCCCCATGTGCAGCTGACCGAGATTCTGAGAGATGAGACTAAAATCCGGGATCTGGCAATTCTTGGTGAGTCCATTGTACTATATCTCATAGTGAACTGAAGTTCACCAAAGCGAAACGAAACGAACACTGATACCACGTAGTCTCTCAACGAGGAGTCGTGTTCTTTCGCGACCAGAACATCTCTTCTGAGGAGCAGAAGGTTCTCGGTCAGAAACTGGGCGAGTTGAGTGGGAAGCCAAGTACATCAAAGGTGATTGGATCTTCCAAGCTTATTGAATATATGTCGAAAAGGATATGCTAAAACAGACAGCTTCACCGCCACGCTGTCTCAAACAGCAAGAGAGGAATCGCTGTCGACGAGAACGGACATCTAGACGATGAGATCTCTGTCATTTCATCCGAGGTATGACCTCTGTTCCCAATATCTCTCTTGGTAAATCTAAACAACCTCTGCAGTCCTATCGCAAACTATACGGCGATAGGTACAAGCCAAACAGCGGTCGTCTCGCAAGCGAAGGATGGCACGCAGAGTATGTCATCCAACTCCAATTTTCAACTCTGAATTTTTATCGGAAAGGCTAACAAAGTGTCAAGTATAACATTCGAACACGTCCCATCTGACTACGCTCTGCTGAAGATCACAGAGCTCCCCGAAGACCAGTCTGGCGGTGATACGCTCTGGGCTTCGGGCTATGAGCTGTATGATAGACTGTCACCGATTATTCAGAAGTTAGCCGAGGAGTTGAAGGTCGTGCATCACCAGGTATGCAGAACCACTCGATTCCCAACATAATATGTAAGGTAACAAATAAACTAACAACACCCAGCCTTCGTTCAACAAGATCGCCAAAGAACAAGGTATAGAGCTCATCCAAGGTGATAGAGGCGCACCGGAGAATACGGGATTTGATTTCAAGGCGACGCAGTAAGAAAAGAAACACACCACCCGCCCATACACTAACCTACCTCTTGCCTTCTAACCCAGCAATCCCAATCCCATCAACTAACCAATCCATCAAATAGTCCCCTCATCCGAACAAACCCCGTAACAGGCTGGAAGAGTCTCTTCGGCGCGGGACAGCAGGTCGAGCATGGCTGGATTGAAGGTGTGACGCAGCTGGAAAGTAAGGTTTTGAAGAAACTATGTAAGTTCATCTACAGACTGGATGGTAGAAGCTGGAAAGATACTTCGCTAACGAATCTTTGAAATATAGTCAACAAGCTTCTCTTTGAGAATCATGATTTGCAGGTTCGGTTTAGATGGGGCAAGAATGACCTTGCTATTTGGGATAAGTATGATACTTCCTGGAGAGATCACGCTGGTAATATGCTGACGTCTATGTTTCTAGTCGGTCGGTTTATCATACCGCTACCAAGTGAGTACTATTTTCTGCTTTGTTTTATAGCTACAATGCTAATGAGGTCAGTGACTACGGTGGGAAGCGTCAGGGTAATCGGGTCGTTTCGCTTGGGGAAATTCCGTACTTTGATCCGTTGTCAAAGTCGCGGAGAGAAGCGCTTGCTGAGGGGGTTTGAAGGTTGGAATTACTCCAAGTGGAATAGGTATTGGAGAGGGTCAGTCTTCTGCGACAGTTTACTAGCCAGGGTCAGAATATATGAGCAGTTCAGCTCCGTTTCATTTAACACTAGACGTAGATACTAAGGACTGCTATACACCAACTAGAAAGCATCTCGCCATCCTCCAATTTGCAAAGCCCAAGCGATGATCACCACAGGGTAAAAGATGAAAGCCAGTTAAAAAAAAGATACATGTCAGGGAGAATCGAAAGATATGAAGCCCCTTCAAAAAAAAAAAAAGTAGGAGCATTACAGGAGGATGAAGCTAGCGCCGAAGACAGTCGACAGGACAGTGACGAGGCCGACGGTAGCAGGGGCGAAGCTGAACTGGAAAGGCTTGAGGCTAGCGGCAGCGCCGGTGGAGCTGGTGCTGGAAGCAGCAGAGCCGCTGCCAGTAGCAGCAGCGACCTCACCAGAGCCCTGGGTGGCAGTGCCGGAGGACTTGGTACCGGCGTTCTGGCTACCCTTGCCGGCGAAGCCATCGCCCTTGCCGGCACCCTCGGTCAGGTACTTCTTAGCGGGGGCGGGCATGGCAGGGAGAGAGTCGGAGTCGACATCCCAGTTGGGCTTCTGCATCTTGGGGCAGCCGGAGGCACCGCCGGTGGAGTTGTAGCCGCCGTTACCGGTGGGGTTCTTGGTACCATCGAAGGCGGTCTTGAGAGCGTCGTAGTCCTTGTTGGTGGTGACGGTGTCACCGCTGATCTTGACCAGACCGTACTTGTTGCCAGCCTCGGTGTACTCGTAGACGAGACCGCCGGAGTAGACGGGGGTCATCTCGGTGGAGTAGAGAGCCTTGACCTCCTGGAACTTACGGGTGTTGATGTTGCAACCGTACTCGGAGAGGAAGAGGGGGAGACCGTAACCGGTGAAGTTCTTAACCTTCTGGTCCCAGCCGGAGGTAGTGAAGGAGGAGGGGTCGCACCAGGAGTAGTCGTTGAAGGCGAAGAAGTCACTACGCTCGTCATCGGAACCGCAGTTCATATACTCGGCCATCTCGAGACGGTTAGTGTCGACATCAGCGGCGGAGTATCCGACGGGGACCTCGCGGAGCTTGCGAGAGCGGAGGAAAGTACGCATATCACGGGTGACGGCCTTAACGTAAGGAGCGGCCTTAGAGGAGGGGCCGTCGTTGATGACCTCGTTACCGGAGAAGAAGGCCAGGGTGTTGTCATACTTGGCGAACTTCTCCATAGTGGCGAAGATGTACTGGAGGTAGACATCGTTGTAGGACATCTCGGGTTCGGCACGGTTGATAGAGTACTTAGGGGTGTTGACATCGAGAACAAGGTAGATACCGGCCTCGGCGAGGGCATTCATACACTCATCGTGGTCCTTGGAGTTATCGACAGAGTAGACACGGATGGTGTTCAGGCCCAATTCCTTGAAGTTCTTGATGTCACGCTTGCAACCATCAGCATCAGCGATAGGATCGCTGAGGTCGGAAGAACCACCGGGTTGGTAGTCGACACCGCGCATGTAGAAACGGTCGTTGCCCTTGAAGAAGGCATTACCCTTGACAGTGATGGGGGTGATATCGCTGTCGCGGGCCTTGAGGTTGGTTGCGGCACCGAGGACGGTCGAGGCGCCCAGGGTGATGGCCGTGGCCATGGAGGCGACGGAAGACTTCATTGTGAGAATAAGTGAAAAAGAGCGAAAATTGGGTATGAACGAGAGTGGGAAATAGATGCGCTCAGAGTATTAAAAGAGAGTGAACGACAGACTGAGAAACGAAAGTGAGGTCAGAAAGAATGAAAAGAAAGAGAAAAGGCAAGGGATGAAAGGGTTATGAGGCCAAGGCCCCTCCAAGCGGCAAAGGGCTGGGCTGTGCTACGCCAAGGGACCGGCAGGGTACTATGTACATTGGCTGTCTGCTTTGTCCTGATCAGCAAGGGTCATTATTACAGTGGATTTTATGTGGGGATGACCCTAAATCAATGGTTTTAATTGGTTGGTTTGGTCTGTTATTTATTTATGTGATTCTTTGGATCGTCAGGTTCCTTGGTATTTAACATCTGATGGAGGCACAGTACAGAGAATAGAGGTCTAAATGTACGGACATTTATACAATAGAGGTATGTATGACTATATCAACCCTTTTGAATGTATACCTATAATTCCCCATAATTCCACTAACACTAACTATATCCCCGAATTATCCTGCTGCCTCCATGAAACCCTGAGTGGACCCTAGCTTGGCAATGACGCGCTTTATGGGCAAGTCGATCGCACTTCAGGGGTCTTTGATTATTCTAAGGGTCTAAGGGGGTCAAAATTATAGGGGTTGAATATCAAACGCGTTCAAATTCTAGAATCCAATCAAAAAGTCAATTCGATCCTTGTCTTTTTATTATTCGCTAAATCAATTTGTCTCGGCGCCAACCCGCCTAGATACCCATGGCTCTCACTTTCAAACGGTCTATACATAGACCTGAGACACTCCTGGTACAACAATGCCAGATCGTCCCATGCATCAAACTGATGTATTATTTCTCGCTTACTTTGTACAACGCATTGCCGTGAGATGGTTGAATGTACATCATACATTGTACGCACTATAATAGTAACTTCGACCAAATCCATAAATCATGATAGATCCTGTAGATCTAACGCATATTCTAAATTTCCGACCGTCTCAACAATTCGGCATTCTTGCCATTGTCAGCTATACATAAACTCGATCCACCCCCAGACTTGACCGCTATGTTGTATATCTTTAGTGACCAACTCAGCTGCATCGGAATGAGCTTGAAGAATATTTTGAGTGTCCAGATGAACCTGAACCTTACCAAGACTGAGATAATTGGACTGCGACCGCAATATTTTTCTTTGCAATTGTCTTACCCGGGTATTTATAGTGGGACATTTTTTCACTGGGCTTTTTCACTGGGCTTTTCTGACTTGGGTGTTTATAACCGAGTATTCCACCGCCTTGTGTCCAGGCCATGTGCGACCCTGTGAACTGCAACCATGGAACCCCATCGTATTCGTATCTTCGGAAGACCCCGGGGCATCTCAAGAAAGTTATATATGAGACAACCCCACGGTGTACCACTGGCCGCAACTGTCGATATTGGCTCTTAAAACAGTCAGATTTATGTACACAATTAGAGCTACCCAAAACAATAACCGAGGTTTACACAGTACGACGCTTCTTCAATTGATCCGTTCCATGCAGCCAATCCAACAACCCCAACGATCCATAATTCAAATTGAACTTCTCGTGATGGAGATCATGCGCTCTGGCCTTGTGACAAAAGAAATCATATCCACTGTGAACCGTCGCGGTATTGACAAGCTCGTAAGCCAAGAATACCCAGAACGTCACAATGTGGCTCCCTAACAACTGCGGTGGGAGGGAGATGGGCAATGTATTAGCGAAGATGTGCTCAATCGGATGGGCGAACTGCGCAGCCAGCGCGATCGGAGCAGTGAATCGGTGATGCTTCTTATGGATGCGGACGTAGAGGTTGGGTATATGAAGGATTCGATGACTGTAATAGAACAAAGCTTCGCGCATCAACAGACTGAGAAAGACGTCCCGAAAGATCTCGACTGGACCTGGTAGAGAGGTTTCGATGCGATATGTTGATTTAAGGCCCGCGTAGCTGGCTACAGACAGCAATGTCAGATGAAGTATCGATGATATGACCTGGTTTTGTACTACGACCGTAAAACAGCGTGCGATCTCCCGACGGGTTGGCTGTTTGGGTGCCGGTTGGATCTTGTGGCGCTGGGAAAAAGAAGGCGCTATCACTTCGAGGAGCATATAGCATATTGATGGTAGCCAGAAGGTAAGCACCTGAATGAGAAATGTACCCACGAACTCGATTCTCTGAGGCGAATAGTTCGCCACGATGTGAGCCCAGGAGGCTGTGGCTCGGGGTAGAATCTGATCCAGAAAGCTTTTTGCAGTATCCATGGTAGTTTGCGCAGAAGAGGCTTTGTCTCAGAATTGACAGGATCTGGGGTCAATGTTAAATCTGTATTCTTCACGCTCTTGATATATCTGCCTCGGTTGGTTCCCCAGACTCTTTCCCCCGCACTCGGCATTGCTGCCAATGATCGTTCTGCTATATACCATGTGAAAAAAAAGCTTAAAGCTCGGGCATGTGTAACTCGTAAAAGCTCGCTGGAAGTGTTCAAAGGCAGAGGAATTTCATTCATTAAAAAAAAGGAAAACAACGTGGGAACATTAAGAGAGGAAGGGGCTATGAAGCCGTGAGGTTAAGAGCGGCCTGGTTGAGGAATTTAGGAATCTACACTGCAAAACAAGAGATCAACCCTCCAAGGTTGACATGAAGTTCCAGCGTCAGTTTTCAAAATAAAATATCCAAAGTACACACCGCGAGTTCCCCGGAGCGCCATCCCCGATATCTGGTCACCCCCAAGTATGTTCAGCTGCCTGGAACGCAGTCCGAGTTCTCTTCGCCAAAGCTACAGCATTTTCCGAGTTCCACAATCCCACCATCAAACTAACTCCAGTATGAAGGAGTGGGCCCGTCCGCATCGCAACTAGACGCACAGCGCAGAGCACAAGCAGAAGAGGTCAGCCGATTCTCAATGCCGAGTTAGTGGTCTACATCACCAGTGACCAAGCATTTTATTCTCGCCAGTGCAGGTCTAGGAAAATACGAGGTCTACTATAGCATTCGCACCACAGCGATAGGACAGACTGGTGCAAATCTCGAGGCCATCCGGTGCTCCTAAGAATAGTTCTCGATATGGGCAGACTCGTAAAAGCACTGTTTATATCTCGCCTAGACCGTTGCTTGGCCACGGGCCACATCGGTACTTTTTCACGCTGGTTGCTCTCACCTAATCGATCAATAGTAGCATGATGAGTCCATGCATAAGACCTAGTGACGATGCGAGAAAATGGAGTTGGCTCTCCTTTCGGGATTTGGTGATGCCCGCTTGCTGGGGTTGTGGCAGGGTTTGTTGTGGATTGTGGACTCACCTTTTTGAGTGCTGTCACATTGTTACAGTGATTGTTGAAGCTACGCATATATCAACTAATTCGGATAGGAGCTATACAATTATGGATTAGCCATCTCTGCCTTGTGGTATGAATCGCTTTGCACTCGATGGTATATCTTGAGCATTTCAATATGAACAATGTCATTGTCAATCGAATGAAATGGCTTTCGATATTCAAAAGCATGTGATAATAGTTTCTCTGCAGCATCACAAGCTTAGAAAGCTCAGGTACTTCCAAACTTCCTACAGTACGTAGCACAATTCATGTTCCACACACCCTATGTGGACTTATAATTGTGGAGAGAACTAGTCTAACGTGGTACGGCGTAGTTCCTACTACAACGTACCTCGGTCTTGGTGAATTAATCATTGATCTTGACTTGACAAGAGATTGAAAATAGCTGATCAGTTAGAAAGATGGTAATGTAATGCTACTACCTTATCCGAGTGTCTGCTTATGTAGGTACCATGTACGTCGTCGGTCGCTTATGAGCATAATCAGAGTCTTCCCTCGGCTCCCTGAACCATTGGCCGTGGCCCTGCAGACGGTCCCATAACAAATGCGACTATAATTTCAAGATCAACTAGAACACCCCTCTTCCCCACCGCCCGAATACAGGGCCAAGAGCAGAGTGTACACATCAAATCTAGACACAGTTCAACTGGGTGCAACATTGATCTCGCCGATAAACCCCCTCCTAAACAAATAAGATACTTGGGTTGGAGCTCTACCTCGCTATGCTTTGGGAATGACCTACTGCTAGGATCTCCATAGCCCCATATCATGTAGGGGAAAACTGTACCGCCACTAATGGAGTATGATGGATGCACCTGGGCCCTCGTAAAGTGATAGCTCACACACTGACAGGCTTGGAACCTGCATAGCCAATTTTATTTTTTCGGAGTTGACCAAAATAGGCTAATCTAAAATGCTCAGTCTACTCACAGATCATACAAGGGATGACTTCAGGGTTTATTGGCTTGTTAGTGGGGGTCGGGGGTTACTTATAAACAGTGCTCATGGACCAGGCAGAGGGAGATTCTGGGGGAATTTTATTAGCTGCCGTCGATCGGGACGTTTTTTTATTGGGATTGATAAAATGGTTGGTTTTTATCAGTCTTTCTTGGTCATTGCCTTGGGGGTTTTGGGTTCGGCAGGCGATTCCTCCTTACTCGATATCAACATCGACATTTCCCTGGCCGAGCGATTGTGTGGAACTCATAATACTGCTGTCCGGAAGGAATGGTTTGTATTTCCTGATTTTACTAGGGCCAATTGAGAACTAACATTACATAGGGGAGAGTTGAAGAAGGCTGAGCGGATCGACTATATTGATGCGGTATTGTGTATGCAAGGGAAGCCTCAACAACTTCCAAGAAAAGAGTACCCAGGAGTGCAGAACCGGTTCGACGATTTTGTGGCGTAGGTTTTATATATCCTCATCCTATATGTGACTGAATACTAACATAGGATACAGAACCCATATCAACTACACATTCAATGTCCACCTTAGTGGTCTGTTCCTTCCGTGGCACCGTCACTTCCTCTGGCTCTGGGAGACAGCCCTGCGAGACGAGTGTGGTTACTCTGGACATCTCCCGTAAGTGCCATTCATTTACTACCCCAAAACCATAATAACACGAACCACATGTGCAGGTATTGGAACTGGCCATTATGGTCAGAGAACCTAAAAGCCAGCCCTCTCTTCGACTGCAGCGACAGCTCCCTCTCCGGCGACGGAAACTATAACCCAGACGAACAAAGCCTCTCCGGTGGCGCAGTAACCATACCACGAGGATCAGGCGGCGGCTGTGTGCGCTGCGGACCCTTCAAAGACATGGAAATCCACATGGGACCATTTGACCGCAACATCGTCTCATTCGACAAACTTCCCGCCCCAGGCTTCGACTACAACCCGCGCTGTTTCAACCGAAGCCTGAATAATTTCGTCAGCAGCAACTACGATAACGAGACTATCGTCGACCGACTCCTGTCCGCGGCTAATATCTCCGATTTCCAGACCGTCATGGACTTTTGGCCCGCACGACCCGGCGGAGTGCTGGGCGTGCACGGCGGTGGGCATTTCAGCCTCGGAGCTACCCTCCAAGACCTGTTCACGTCGCCGCAAGACCCAGCTTTCATGCTTCACCATAGTATGATCGATCGGCTATGGAGTATGTGGCAGGCCAAGGATGAGGACCATCGTCGGTTCGCACTTAATGGTACGAATAGGCTCTCTAATCCGCCGGATGCGCCGCTTGTCACGGTCGATATGGAGATGGAATTCGGTGTTCTCGATCGGCCTCGACCGGTTGGCGAAGTTATGGATCCGACTAGATACCAGTATTGTTATTCATACACCTGAGGTACATTAAGTGAACCGGTGAAGTGTGAGTATGTTTGGGATATTTTATGCTGTAATAATTCATGATATAGAACCATGGAAGTTCCAGGGGAAGTACGAACCCCCCTTTCCCCTTTTCACCAAATGGAGTAAAAAAGCAATAGTGCATGACAACACGACTCTGACTATTTCCAAGGTTACTATTGTTAGCCCTGAGACCGGGCCAATGATAGGAGAGAATGGACTTTCTTACTTTTTTTTTTGTGGCACGGTTTACTACCCAAATCCAGATGATTACCATGTACTATGTACATAAGATCTAAAATAGTTCATCTATGTATATGTCAAGCCTTGTTTTGGGCCGATCCGAGACATTTAAGTGGCCGTGAAAAATCAGCCACGCCGATGATTTTCGGGATTGTCTTTTTACTAGTGTGGAAAATCAAGAAAAAGGCATAAGAAAAAAAAAATACGAAAAGAAATAAGAAATAAGAAAAAGATAGAATTGCCACTCTGGGACTTGTGTGGTTCCTTCCAGTCATCTTCCATCTTTCTTTAATAATCTCACCTGCTTTGTTGTTCTCCCCTCTCTTCGTCTTCACCCAACTCATCTTATCAGCAAGATCCCGCCGATCTTCAACCTACCATAATGTTGCGTATCAGCTTTCTTCAATTGCTCTTTGTGACACTGCTCGCTCTGTCTGCGGTCTTCGCAGCAGATGCGGTGGAGGGGACTTCGTCAAGTGAGTCTATCCAAGAAGCGTTTGCCGACATCAAGGCAGTCAAGCTCCATGATGCTCTGCATGCTTTCTCCGCCAAATTTCGTCATGGGATCTTCCCGACTGACCTTCAAGCCGCCGAGGCTTTGCAAGCTGAAGAACCCACTATTGCCAGCCTTATCAAGCTCGCCAAGCGTCAGGATAATGCCACTGCCTCAACCCCGGCCACAGTTCCTACTGTGACTACTGCCAGCACCGAATCAACCTCTGAGCCCGCCACCACCTCAGCTGCTGAGACCAGTGAGACCACCTCGGTCTCTAGCACTGAGCCGACTACCAGCGCTCAGCCAACCGTCACCTCGGCCACCTCGACTAGAGAGACCACCAGCGAGACCACCAGCGAGACCAGCTCTGCTAGCTCTGCATCTGTCCCCACTGAGACCTCCAGCACGGTCTCGACCCAGACTACTTCTCAGCCGACCACTTCCACTACTGCGTCTTCGACTGCTGAGACCACTCAGACCACTCAGACTACTCAGACTACTCAGACCACTACCAGTGTTCCTTCGACCCTGTCGACTACCCGGAGCACTTCGTCCACCTCGTCCACCTCAACCACGAGTGATCAATCAACTACCTCTACCCCCGCCACCAGATTGAGCACTTCCACCTTCGAGAGCACGACCACCTTGCCCGACGGCAGTCTGAGCACCATCACCTCTATCACGGTGATCACCCCATCGGCAACCGGCCAGGCCGCATCCGCAACCACCGCTGGCAAGCCCGGTCTGCAGACTAACGTCGCGGCGATGGCCACCGGTATGGCTCGTGAGGTCGTCGCCATCGTTGGTGGCGCCGTCGTGGTCGCAATGGCTCTGTAATTGATGATCAGTTTCGCTTTATCACCTACTTGCATCTTTATCTCTTTGAACGGCGTTTTTCAGCACATCGCATTGGCTCTGCATCTTCATGACATTCGTCATTGTACTATCTTTTCCGCATGACCCGTGACGACCCTACTTATGTCTCTCCTTATCTCCTGGACCTTCAATCCGGCATTCATTGTCTGCCTCATTTGACCTTTTATCGCGTTTTACACAGCGGCCTCGAACATTTACGGCGCGAAGCACACGCTAATATTCCATGTGATTAACTTTTAGTCCATGCTTACCCTTCACTTTGAGGATAATGCAAAAATTGTGCTTCATTATTAAACTCCTTAGCTTATTAACCGTAGCGATTCGTTGATTCGTATATGTAGTAGGCAAAAGGGTATCTGAGATGATCGGAATGTGCCCAGCGGTGCGGTATGTGTGGTCCGAATGTCTCAACTGGTTCGGAGAAACCATCGTCACCGTGCAAGATTCCAACCTTCTTCCAACCGCATCTCCTCGGTCAAGTACCGGATAACACTCTCATAACCAGCCATATCCCCTTTACGCAGCAGAACCGAGATCTCAACATTTAGCGGCGAATCCGGATTCGGATACGTCAACAGCCTCTGAATAGCCTTGAGTGTGGTCTCGAGAGTCATAGCCGGAGACCAATCGTCATCCAAGAGCGAAAAACAGATCGTGCCCTTCTCGAAGTCGATGTTCGGGTGGATTATCTTAGTCGCGAAGTGGATGGTCGGCGGCTTCTTGGGGTATTCTGGCGGGATTGCAATGCGAAGGCGCCAAAGTCCACCTGTTGCCGCGTTAGATTGACTGGAATGGCCGCTGCAGGGAAGTTGGGGTTCGTTAACTTACCCTCGTATGGCGTATCATCTGGCCCCTTCAATACGGCTTCCCAGAGTAGTAGGTCATCTTCCTCGACCGGTCGGAGGTACAGGTAGGTTTCATTTTCCGGTTCCTTAATAGAAGCCTTTAGCTCTTTCCTAAGCCGAGATAGCGCAGTGGCGGTAGAGGAGGCCGGGGACTGCATATGGAATGTGATAGATTGTATAGATTAAATGTGTATGTTGTAGTTGAAGTCCGCCCCCTCACGGAGTTGGGAAAGTCGGTCGGCACTGTGATCGCCGAGGTTGGGGAAATTCTGCCCGACCCACCCATGGATGATCGATCATTCTCTCACGTGAAATTGCTTTTGGACTTGCTCTCCTGATCCTGAGGTCATTTTCTGTGTTGTCTATTTTTTCAGTCTCTGTTAATCGATCATGCGCACTTCTCGCACTTCCAGGGACACCGCGAAGGTGCTGGAGGCAGTCTCACCCCCTATCCGACGACAAACGCGTAACTCCAATGCGAGCGCTCTAAAAGGTTTCGCCTACAACGCGAATGCAACTCCGACCGCCAAGACGGAGCCGGAGACAGAAGATGTCTCGATAACGTCCAGTCTGTGTGCCGTCAAAAGTGACGATGAATCTTCCCTTTCCGAGGCCGACACGGCCGATATCGAAGACCTCCTTGAACCGCCATCGAAGCGCCCAAAGCGTAATGCGAGCCCCCTAAATCCCCGAGCCCTCAAGCAAAGTGCAAGTCCTCGCATACCACGCAAAGTTATTGTGAAGGATGAGCCCGACCAAAAACCAACAGCGGCACCAAAACAAAGACGCCTCCCGGCCCGAACAACCCGCGAGATCGACGGCTCGGTTAAGGTCGAGCCCCCGTCCAACTGGGAGACAATGTACGAAATCGTGAAAAAGATGAGGGCAGCCAACCCGACTGCCCCGGTAGACACAATGGGCTGCGCGGAGCTATACTGGCGTGCCTCGTCACCAATAGACCGCCGATTCCAGACTCTCATCGCATTGATGCTCTCATCCCAGACGAAAGACACAGTCACAGCGGTAGCGATGCAACGCCTTCACACGGAACTCGGAGATGGCAATGTGCTGGCTGAAGATATCAAAATCAAACAAGAAGACGAGGATTCAAAACCTGTCGACAGTACCCTCAACCTAACCAACATCCTAGCGGTGGACCCAACGCGACTGAACGAACTAATCCGCACAGTCGGCTTCCACAACAATAAAACAAAATACATCAAAGCGACCGCGCTGATCCTGCGAGACCAGCATAACAGCGATATCCCCTCGACGCCAGAGGGCCTCATGGCGCTCCCCGGCGTAGGACCCAAAATGGCCTACTTGTGTTTGAGCGCGGCATGGGGCAAACACATGGGTATCGGTGTTGATGTCCACGTTCATCGCATTACCAATCTATGGGGCTGGAATAAAACCAAGACACCGGAAGAGACGAGGAAAGCGCTGCAGTCGTGGTTACCACTTGAAAAGTGGCATGAGATTAATAAGTTGCTTGTTGGACTTGGGCAGACGGTTTGTTTGCCTGTTAAGCGTCGCTGCGGAGATTGTGATCTGGCTGGCTTAAGGCTTTGCAAGAGTGAGATTCGGGGCCTTGAGCCGACAATGCTGAAAGTTAAGAAGAGTCCTGAGATTGATGAGCCGAAGGTCAAGATTGAGGCTGTTTGATTGGGACTTGTCTGCTGGTGTATTACTGGTTCAATTTATACAGTTCATCCTTCTCTGGATGGGATAATGTGGCGACAGCATATTCGCTTGATGCAATTTTCCTCTAATGGTCCGATGTGATCATGTTTCGAAGAAACGCCGGCCTCTCGAACCGTGGCTTTGAGCTTTGAACCACAACTCAATCATCGGATGGCGCATGGGCCAACTCCGCTAATCTTTTTTTGGTGCAACATCCCAAGATCCCTTTGTTTGGAAGATTGTGTCCAATTGGCCAGCCATGCTGTATTCCTGAATCATCGCTGCCGCCGTTGGCCCTCGGGCACAATTCTCGGCGCTTCGCCATCGCCTATCACAAGCCACAATACCCAAAAGACGAATGGTATCTGTTCCTCAACCAACTCCGGGCCTAGGACGGGGTTGATCTGGGTACTGACAATCCATCCTGCAATCCTGAACATTCTTCTTGTGCTTAATAGAATCAACCAACGAAAAGCATTAGCGGGATGGTTACATGTTCATACCTTTTTTCCTTAGAACGCTTCTAGTTAAAGACCGACTACAAATCTAATCTTGTCCTATATAGCCGTTGGGAGTTCTGTACCGTACCGCGCTTCTACGCGTGTCTACGCAGACGGTGCCAATACAGGTTCATCATGCATCTCGAGCCAATATCCAATTACTACCTATGAACTAGCTGACGCTCAACGCACTTTGTGTATCCGCTTCCATTCGCTACTTCGAATGGACTTCGATCCACCTGGAAGCATTCCAAATGCGAAGTGATAGGAGACTAATTCTAGAAAGTCGTAGCTAAAGATATTTGTTGGTAAAGAAAGTAATACACACCGGTTGTAGATATTCGTTATATATCCAAGTAGCATGCTAAATCCGACAGAGCATTGGAGGCGCATCCAAGCCAGTCCATTTTGCCATTGAATCAGGACGATAATCTGTTGAGACGCCGCGGCCTGACTTACAACAGCCTACTGGAGATCCTAGAAGTCTATGATTGTGGACACAAACTCCAGAGTGAACTGTAGAATACAGAGGATAGGACAAGTTGGAAGCTGATCTGAACCTCTTTCAGAATGTTAGAAATATATTGAAGGCAAGGTTTTGTCTTCACGTTCTAGTAAATCATTTCCCCTTCCAGTTGAGGGTTGTCGAGGTCCTAGAGGAGGGCGGCCAAGGCGGGGCGTGAAAGGGACGGAGAAATTTAGAAATTTATTTGGTGCTCTAGGTATTGGCTGTTGACTGTTGGTTTATCTCTTAGCCGGATGATATTGTTTATATTGGATGCTAGTACGCCCGTGGACAGCATTAAAGCCTGCAAATCCACAGCCAATCAAATCCCGATCTCGGAGATAAGCAACCTGAAGCTTCTTTATCCCCGGTCCCTCCCCGAACCAAGCTCCAACCATCAACCCGTGGAAGTCAATCGGCACCAACCAAACGGGGAAACTTCCAATCTATCTACGAGAGCACCCATTTACTCTCCAAATATCATAAACTCCAAGCTCCACACATCCCGCGCCGCCCAAAATGCCCCCTCCAACCCCGATCCCAATTCCCCGCTTCGCCTCAACCCAACTCACCCTCCTCCATGAAGAACACGCCGCCGAAGTCTCCTCCTCAAAACTCGCCAGTACAGCCGCATCAGTCTCCCCCGCGACCCGCCGAACCCTCCAAGCAACCGGCTACGCCCTAACCGGCCTCATCCTCTCACAATGCCGAACTGGTCTTGGCGGGCGCGTCGTCGGCGAGTTCGCCCCGGACCCAGCAGTCACATCAGAAGAGTCCCGGGCTGCAGATGGGACGCCTCGTCTCGGGTCGCATGGGATTCGCGTCGGGGATGTTGTAAGAGTTAGTGATGTTGTGGGGGCGGGGAAGAAGGCTGGCGGGAAAGACAAAGATAAGGAGAAGGAGAAAGATGAGAAGGGGGTCGAGGGCGTTGTTACGCGTACTGGTGATCGCGCTGTTTGGATTGCGTTTGGGCGCCAGGGTGGTGGGGGGATGTCGAAGGAGGATGATGAGGCTGTTGAGGAGCTTTGGGGGAAGAAAGTGTGGGCTATTAAGCTTGCTAATGATGTTACGTACAGGAGGTATGTTGGATGGAGTATTGGATTTGGATTTGGGATTGCTGGATGAGTTACTGACTTCAGACTAGGATGAGACAAACTATGGAGAAGATGGTCAAGATGATTGAGACTGAGTACTCTCATTTCATGCGCGTCGCGTTTGGGCATACGACGCCGTTGGAGCTGGATACTGAGGCTTGTGGACTTGTGGAGTTCACTGATCCCACGCTCAATGATTCACAGAAGGATGCTATTCGGTTTGCGCTGGCTTCGCGTGATATTGCTTTGATTCATGGCCCGCCCGGGACAGGAAAGACGCATACGCTTATTGAATTAATTTTGCAATTTGTTCAGCGGAAAAAGCGGGTTCTTGTCTGTGGACCATCGAACGTTTCTGTTGATAATATTGTGGAACGACTGGCTCCCAAGAAGGTTCCCGTTGTGCGTATCGGTCATCCGGCTCGTCTGCTTCCTTCTGTTCTTGAACATTCTCTTGAAGTTCTTACGCAGACCTCTGATGCTGGGGGTATTGTGAAGGATATTCGCAAGGAGATTGATGAAAAACAGGCTAGTATTCGCAAGACCCGGTCTGGTCGCGAACGACGAGGTATTTATGATGAGTTGAAGTTGCTCCGGAAGGAGTTCCGACAGCGCGAGTCTAAATGTGTGGATAACCTGGTGCGTGAGAGTAGCGTGGTATTGGCTACTCTTCACGGGGCTGGAGGCCACCAACTGAAGAATCAGAAGTTCGATGTTGTGATTATCGACGAGGCGAGTCAAGCCCTCGAAGCACAATGTTGGATTTCACTTCTAGGTGCAGAGAAGGTGGTCCTTGCCGGTGACCATCTGCAGTTACCACCGACCGTCAAATCTACTGGACAAAAGTCCAAGGATGAAGCCTCCAAGGGCGTCGATGGAAGGACAGACAGCGACACCGAGACATTAAGGGGTGTCTCTCTTGAACGCACATTATTCGATCGTTTATTAGCCCTGCATGGACCGGGGATCAAACGCATGTTAACCATCCAATATCGCATGCATGAGAAGATCATGCGCTTTCCTTCCGACGAGCTCTACGAGGGCAAGCTGATCGCCAGCGACGCGGTGAAAGCCCGTTTACTGATTGACCTACCATACGAAGTAGAGGGTACAGACGACACGCAGGAACCCCTGGTGTTCTGGGACACCCAAGGCGGGGATTTCCCCGAAAAGGCAGAGGATGAAATCAGCAAAAAGGGCGCCTTGCTTGGCGACAGCAAAAGCAACGAGATGGAAGCTCTGGTCGTTGCTAGACACGTGGACAATCTGATTGACGCGGGTGTTAGACCCGAGAGCATTGCCGTGATCACCCCTTACAACGGGCAATTGGCACTACTGTCGCGGATGCTACGAGAGAAATACCCTGGCCTTGAACTTGGCAGTGTGGATGGATTCCAGGGCCGCGAGAAAGAAGCCGTTGTGGTGAGTCTAGTGCGTAGTAATGGGGAACACGAAGTGGGTTTTCTTGGCGAGAAGCGACGATTAAACGGTATGTTTCCCCCCTTTTCTTGTTCCTGTACCCTGTACCCGCAAGGTATTCGATAATATTGCTAACTATGCTGCACGTAGTTGCCATGACGCGGCCCAAGCGGCATTTGTGCATTTGCGGAGACTCCGAGACGATCAGTCAGTAAGTGCGGGATGAACCATTGAGTTTAAGGGTTTAATGCTGATCGACATTCTTTTTTTTATTATTATTATAGTGGGAGTAGTTTTCTGAAGCAGTGGATGGATTTCCTGGAAGAACATGCTGACCTACGATACCCGGACGCTGGAGATTTGCTATAGACCTCGGGTCTTTTCGGTGTAGATCGAGAAGCCCCATTTGCTCTTGCTCGTTCCAGAACAATGTCGATCTCTTAGAAGCGGCATAGACGGGATACTATTCTCCAAGGTTAAATTTAGTCCCGGGTGCACGGTCTAAGGGATGAGCAGGGGGGGGGGAAGATGTAACTTAAACAACTCAAATACTTTTCACCCAAAGTCATTTAGGACATTGGGACACAAAGATAAGATATTTTGAAACGTCCAGTTAGACGATCATTTCTGCAATAAGGTGTCGGAGTTGCATTTCCCGAAACAGAATCGGGCGGCTTCTTTTCTTCCTTCCATTCCAGGAATGAGGGACGGCCATGACCGAGGGGTTGTGCTGGCACAAAAAAACATACGGTGGGCTTATGGACTAATGGACGAATGAGATGATGGGCTGCTGGACTTATGGGCTCATTGAAGTTGAAACTGTTGAAACTGTGTCGTGTCACTTGGGCTAGTGCGGATAATAGCATCGGTGTTTCAGAACATTCCACTTTCTTTCTTTTTCTATGTGGAAGGTTAAATAGAAAGTAGAAACTATCTATGCACAGAACACAGAACACAGACTATAGAGTACAAAATAGAAACAGACTAACCTCACTCTATCTTTGAATATCTGATTCCACTTTTCCCTCTTTGCTACGAAGTCGGCTGTGGTGTGAAGAACTCCCGGTGTGGGGATAATAGCTCTCTCTCCTCTCTCTCCCTCTCCTCTCCTCTCCTCTCCTCTCTCTCCCTAATCTCCAACTTCTCTCCCCTTTGTTTCTTCTCTCCCACTCACCCTTTGTCCTTTTTATTTTCTTTCTCTCTTTGTTTCTATTTCTTATGAGACTGGCAAACGGGAACAACCGTGATCATTATGTTCCTGATCATATCCGACACTGTATGTTCCGTTTGTACCACCTTGGTTCTTCAGCTAACATGCGTTTGATAGCTTTCCATAGTCTCAGTCGATTAAATCCAGCCTTTATTCGAATTCGTTGATTCCCTCTGATACCCTTCGATATTTATTTCCCGACACTCGCTTGAATCCTCTTTTTTTTTTCTTTCTTTTCTTTTGCGCCATATACCCATATTGCTTGTAATGATCAGAGTTGATATCTTACCCGTACCTTCTATGCCCACTATTTTTCGATTGCGACCTTCCATACCCCGTCGTCATGTCGAGACAACCACGATCCATAGCGAGCGCGGGCAGCGAGTCCATTGGGAGTATTCCACAGCGATCTTCTCCGCACGGAGAGCGCTCCGGCTCGAACCCTGCATCTTCCACGGGAGACAACGATGATACGGCGCTGCCATCAATGGAATTCCACTCACATTCCCACTCTCAGCCGTCTATTGCCCATCGCCGAACGGGAAGCACGTTGAAAACGGTCATGCGCAAGATCTTCAACCGCAAAAGACAAAGTCAAGCCGACGAACTGGAGGAGAACCCATCCGAATCCACTTTTGCGATGCCACCGATGCGAAAATCAGGACCAGCGAAAGGCAGACCGTTGTTGGCTGTTCCGCCTCCTTTGAATTTGAATTTACACCGAAGCAGTCCACTCTCGGCGGAGAACCTGCAGCTCGCTGGAACACATCTGTCTCCGATTATGTCTCCACTATCTCCTCTATCCTCTGCAACCTTGCGCGATTCAATGCCGGGTAGCATGCAGCCACGTCGAAGACGCGCAACTCTCCCTAGCGTGGTTTTCTCAGACGATGAATCTCGGTTTGCCGTGGCGTCAATAGCAATATCCGATCCGCAAGAGGATAGGAGCCATATCCTAAGAGCGCAGACACAGCTTGCTCTCCCACCGCCTATCAAGGAGCACGGATGCATTGCGCGAAATGACAGATAACATGCCAGAGATCATGACCTCTTGGCCACAGCGCACATCATCCGCGCCTAGGCCAGCCTCGGTTCCTGACTCGCAGTCCCCGCCATTAGATGAAAGCTCTAATAGTGGATATTCGGGGCGGCCCTCACCGGGAACAACAGTAACCAGTGTGACCCGAGTGTCCGCCGAACCATCCTTGATGGAAGTCGAGCAAACACCAGAACGACCCAGCCTCCCGTCGAACCTCGCAAGTCTAGTCAGCACAATGCAGCAAGATGACAGTGTCACCCTGGAACAGCGGTTGACCACACTCGAAGTGAAACTAATTGATTTGGAATTCGCTATTGCGCGAATGCAAACCAACGGCCCCGAAAATTCCACCGAAAAACCATCGCGCCCCCGACAGCCCCCTTCAGCAGACTCCTTCCCTCCTCACATGCGCAACAAACCCACCGCAAGCGACCGCGACGATTCCCCAAGCCCCCTCCCAAACATCTCCACCCGCCCCTCCAGCACAAGCACAATCCGCGCAGACACAATGGCCCCACGCACCCTCCGCCCCGCCCCATCAGCCTCATCCCTGTCCGACTACCACGGCGTCTCAATTGAGCAATACAGCACGCTAGTCACGCTCCTGCGTCGTGAACAAACAGCCCGCAGAAACCTCGAGACACAAGTCGGCAGTTTGCGCGATGACATTCGCGATCTGCAGCGCGCAGCTCTCGAGTCCATGCAGTCGGGTATAGGCATGAGCATGATGCAGCCCGCGTGTTCCACGGAGTCGCGACAGTTCCTGCGTTTCCGTCGCGCACTAGATGACTCTAATACCTCTCCGGCACTGAGGTCAGATGATAAGCGCACTGGTATTGAGGACACTGACTCCGATTGGGATCGGTCAGATATCTATTCCCGCGATGATCCCTTCGGTCCTCCGAAGTGGGAGCGTCAGCGGATTATCACTACCCCTATGATTTGAAATTTTTTTTTTTTTTTTTTCATGTTGCACAATATGCGACTTTTTCCACCATTTTCTTTCTAGCGGGTTTCACATTTTTTTCTCCATATATTCTAGACTGCCTAAACGGGTAGGTACCCCAGGCTTGTCGATTCTTATACACATGTCAATGAGCCCATTTCGGGTTCCCAGGGGCATCCTCGCGACAGGATCGCGACTTCGACCAAGGTCACCGCGCTGAGATATATGTCCAGTACATGTCCATTCTCTCGTCTCATGGAATGGGACAGACATGACAGATTAGAGTTGCACACGCAAACGCACGATTTGTGGCGGTTGGCGCTATCTCGTACCCTTCCAACTTTAATGTCAATATATACTTGTCCCTCCAAGATGATCCCTGTAGAGACCCTGGATACCAATACGTACCTTATCCATGCTGTTCATTTCTTGGCAAACTCCACGCACGCCGCTAACAGTGCAGGGTGAGGACCAGCACCACCACGGGTTGTCCGATAGCCCACTTCCCTGACGCCTGTTCAATCCCCCATCTTCCGTTCCAAAAGTCCCGTATTCAAAGGGTTGTACCCCTCTGCCTGACTCCCCGACGTCGGACATACAGTCATTGTCATACTAATCACCGAGGTTCCACACCACCACATACGCCCATGTGGCTGCTTGATACGTGCATGCACTACGACTCCCAACCTTACCGACATACAATCTTGAAAGTACCTGACAAATAGAACCAACCCAAAAGAAAACTATTTAAACTCCAATCCCAACGACCAATCCCATTTCCATCTCAATCCCTATGCCAGTGCTCCAACATGTCACCCAAACCAACAATAACAATAATCGGCGGCGGAATAGGCGGCCTAACACTCGCAGCAGGTTTACACCTCCGTAAAATCCCCGTCCAAATCTACGAAGCAGCCCCAACCTTCAAAGAAATCGGCCTAGGAATCTCCCTAGGCCCAGCAGCCTACCGCGCAATGCCCCTAATCCACCCCTCAATCCAACAAATCTACAACTCACTCATAACAACCCACGCAGACAGTCCAGGCTACGAAGAATACCTTCAAACCTGGTTCGAGCTTGTCTGGGCAACAGGCGCACAAGAAGGAGACGTTCTAATGAATCTAAAAGCCTTACCATCCGGCCAGACGGCGTTGCGGAGAGCGGATTT
This sequence comes from Penicillium hordei, assembly GCF_028827395.1. Taxonomy (NCBI): domain Eukaryota; kingdom Fungi; phylum Ascomycota; class Eurotiomycetes; order Eurotiales; family Aspergillaceae; genus Penicillium; species Penicillium hordei. Next base: position 684,106 of record NW_026623146.1, on the reverse strand, counting down.
CTTAAATGCGCTTGTTGAACTTGTCCCCCCACAGATCGTGCATTTCCGGAAGAGGTTGAGTAGCCTTGTTGAGAATGAGAATGGCGTTGTGTTGGGGTTTGAGGATGGGGAGGTTGTTATTGCTGATGTTGTTGTTGGTTGTGATGGCATTCGGTCGAGGGTTAAGGAGTGTATGATTCCCGTTGAATCGTTCCGAACGAGGCCGGTTTATAGTGGTATGTATGGGTATCGGGCTGTTTTGGAGATGGGGGATATGATTGAGGCGGTTGGGGAGAAGAGGGCGCGCGTTGCGACGATCTATGTTGGACGGGGGGCTTACGCCCTTTCGTATCCTATTATGCGGGCTCGGTTGGTTAATGTTGGGATCTATGTTTTGAGTAATGAGGATTGGGAATATGATTCTTGGGTTAGGCCTGCGAGGAGGGAGGATATTGAACGGGATACGAGGGATATGGGGCGGTATGTGAAGGCTCTAGTTGAGGTATGTTTTTGATCTTGTTTAGGGTTGAGGTGCTTTTGCTGGGTACTGGATTACTTACCTTGTTTCTCAGCGCATGCCCGACCCTTCTCAATGGGCCATCTTCGAACATCCCCATATCTCAACCTACACTCGCTCTAAGGTAGCGATTCTCGGCGATGCCGCACATGCATCTACGCCACACCAGGGTGCCGGCGCTGGTCAGGCTATTGAGGATGCTCATGTGCTCGCGGAACTACTGACTGATTCCCGTGTTAACTCTGTTGACGATGTTGTTGCGGCTTTGAAGGCATACGATGATATTCGTCGGCCTCGGAGCCAGAGGGTTGTCACTAGCAGTAAGGAGAATGCGGATATCTTTTGTCTGTGTTTTGATGGGGTTCGTGATGATCCGGTGAAACTGAGGGAAACGCTTAATCAACGTCTGAAGTGGCTTTGGGATTTGGATGTACAGGATCAGGTTGAGCGTGCCAGGGAGAAGATGGTTGAGTATTTGGAGATACCGGTAACGGACAAGGATTGACCACAGCGAATTACTGAAATATTCACTTGGATGAACCGTTGTATAAAAGGACAGTTGATGCCTTCCCATGAGCTTGGCAGAGTCCGTCTCCGTGTAGCTCCATGGTATTTGAGCCAACACCGCCACATGTTGTGCTCTGGAACCATTAAATATTGACTCGGCGAAGGAAATACACATTGGGCCTCAATTGAAATAAACATTGATGCCCCTTTGAAATATAAGAACTCTGAACGTCCAAGCCTGCTTGCTAGTCAATTTGAAAATTTCCGTTAGGCAACTGTGACATCCGGCGCATAGTTGTTCTAGATCTGGGATCGATCAACATGCATCCTTAAGCTTGGCATCGTGGCTTATTGCATCTCCATGGGGGCCGGCGCACGATATTTCCCGATTGGGTTATGGATCACCCGCCAAGAGCAGCGTTAGCACTTATTATACGTCAACATCGATTTTCATTTGCAGTTATTCAGACACCGCCGTGTTGCCTTCCCGTATGCAACAATGACAGCTAATTCCTGCGGTGGGCTTTATTTCAGCCCGATTCCATGACGTCTTCGGCGTTCTAGAGATGAATATATAACTAGACTATGTCAGTCGAATTATTCTGCTTTATTCACGCACGAACTCCACGCAACACAACCCACCGAAGCAAGATGTACTTAACAGCTTGGATCCCGCTTTTGCTCCCACTTCTTAGAACCAGCGAAGCATCAAACCCGGATCTCAATTTCTTCAATCGCCGCCAACTCCCCGATGAACCTACTGGCGTCAAGACTATCCAGACTGGAAACAATGTTACTATTCGCTACAAGGAGCCTGGTATCTGCGAGACTACCAAAGGCGTCAAGTCGTATTCGGGCTATGTGGATCTTGCGCCAGACTCGCATACATTCTTCTGGTTCTTTGAGGCCCGACATGATCCAGAGAATGCACCGATTACCCTGTGGCTTAATGGGGGACCTGGTAGTGACTCTTTGGTTGGATTGTTCCAAGGTATGTTATACTTGAATAGACGGGGAAACTAAGCTAATCGAGTATAGAACTAGGACCATGTTTTATCAATGAGGAGCTGGAGACATACCTTAATCCTCACTCGTGGAATGAGCTTTCAAACGTTCTCTTTATATCCCAGCCCGTTGGTGTCGGTATGATCCCTATTCCCTGTTTATATCTCGACGGATCAATTTGCTAACGTTGGCATACAGGCTTCTCGTACGCTGAGAAAGCACCCGGCTCCTTTGACCCTATCACTAGGTCTTATCAGAATGCTTCTTATGGGAATGTTGTCGGCCGTTACCCCGTGATAGACCCCTCGGATATTAGTAAGTGATCCAGTTTCGATGCACTGATCCGCTATCTAATATTGTGAAGCTACGACCGATCTCGCCGCCAAAGCCACTTGGGAAGTAGTTCAAGGATTCCTTTCCGGCCTACCAAAAATTGACTCAAAGATCAACTCGCGAAGCTTCAATCTCTGGACTGAGAGCTATGGCGGGTAAGTTTATCTTTGAAAGTATAAGAAGATCCTGATCTAACATCCCTTTTGTTGTGTTTAGACATTGGGGTCCTGCTGTAAGTGCTACCAACTTGGAATGATACTTTATTCATCTGACTAGTATAGTTTTTTGATCACTTCTATGAAGAAAACCAGAAGATTGCAAACGGTACTATCGATGGTGTTCAACTCGAGTTCAATACCCTTGGAATCATCAATGGTCTCATTGACCTAGGTATCCAATCGAATTTCTATCCCGAATTTGCCGTCAACAACACCTATGGGATTCAAAGCGTAAGGGCTTATCTCGTTCAAGTGAGACAAAGGCTTACACAAAACTCATACGCAGGTCAACGATACGGTATACAACTACATGAAATTCGCCAATGAAATGCCCAAGGGCTGCCAGACTTTGATAGCACTGTGCAGAGCTACGAAACGAATTTCAACCGCAGACCTCTCGCTTTGTTCGGAGGCTACAAACATGTGTCGCGATAACGTGGGTATGTTTCAATTCATATCCCTCTTTTCTTTCTTATCATAGTTTTCTCACACCTTCCTACAGAGGGCCCATACCATGTCCTCAGCGGCCGCGGAAGCTACGATATCCGTCACCCGACCAACGACCCAATCCCTCCAAAATACTACCTCGAATACCTCAACCAAGCTTCCATATTAGACGCCATCGGTGTCGACGTAAACTACACCAACTCCAACGCCGATATCCTCTACGGATTCACACAAACCGGAGACTTTGCATACCCCAACTTCCTTGAAGACCTAGAAGTCCTCCTATCACGACCTATACGCGTTGCACTAATCTACGGCGACGCAGACTATGCCTGTAATTGGTTTGGTGGCGAGGCAATCTCCCTTGAGACGGAATACGAATATTCTAAACAGTTCCGCTCCGCTGGATACACACCCTTTGTTGTGGATGGGAAAGAGTACGGTGTGACTCGTGAATATGGCAATTTCTCGTTTACTGGCGTCTACGATGCGGGTCAAATGGTGCCGTTTTATCATCCTGCAGCATCTTTGCAGCTTTTTAATCGCACTTTGAATGGTTGGGAGATTGCGGCTGGTGAGGAGAAGATTAGGCCGGATGCTGGGAGCCATGGTCCGGCTAGTGCTATGCATACGCAGTCTTCCGTGGCGCTTCCTTCTTCGACGGTAAGGCCTTCGGCTTCGGCTTCGGTGGCGAGGCGGCGGTGGTCTTGAGTGGTTTGTTCAAACGGATTTGTCTGTTTTGTGGTTGGGAAGAATTCAGTACAGTATTGTGTTGGAATGCAATATCTTATGAAGAATACTTACTTCTAATTGATATCTGGAATAGATAAGAACCAGATTTCTTGCTCAAATCGAAGATCAACCTAGGCTATACAATGATAGACAGTGGCTTATACGACCTAGGTCCTTGATGACGCAAATTGTTAATGATAGCTCTAGTCTTTCTGGTTACTGACGAGAGGATGATTTACTTCAATCTTTGAAGAAAATGGAGATGAAGATCTAAGCTTTTGCTGGTTATATTAGGTTCGAAAATATGCAAGGTGATCATTTATGCCAATAAACTTTAAAGAAATGAAAAAGAGATTCTCAGCCTCCAAGCACCACTGGTGGCTGTAGTTGTAGTCTCAGAGGCAGACCAAACCGGCGCGGCGGTTATCACCGCAGCAGTTGGTGCTTATTTAGTTGGGAGGGTTTGTCGAACTTGCGCTCGTGCTAACGGAGTTTACACATCGCTTCCATCGTCGCCGCATTGAATGACAGTTTCCCAACCACCAGCAAAGGTATCCTCCCAGTATGAGGATTGGTTACCAAGAGAAAAGTAGCTAAAGAAATATGCCGATCCAGGTTGCTCGTGGGCGTTTTGGAAAAACTTGACCGCACACTTGTCGCTACATTGGAAGTCGGTTGTGGCCCAATCGTCGCTTTTGGGATAGGTCAAGTAGCAGTAATCAGACCTGCGGAAAGAAAGCATAAGCACGTACAGCCTGAACAAACCACTTTGTGAATTCACCCGCTTTTAGGGCAACTTTGGCCGTATTTGTACTGAAAGACCTCGCCGACGGTGGCCACGGGAGCCTGGTAAATATACTTGTTCCCGCTGGAAACCCCGGCTAGATCGCCGTCTTTGTCACATGCGGCATTGATCTTCTCGATATACTGGGATAATGCCTCACTGCACGTTGTGGTGCATATAGCCTGCAAGTCCGAATATTGCGGGTCGAAGTCAGGATCCATAGATGCCACAATCTTGAGGAGGGTTTCATCATAGTTGATACTGGGGCTATAGGCGTCCTTGCAAACTTGTGAGGTCGTGTTTGCTAGATCCTTGGTTGTATAGTCCCAACTAGGACCAGCAGTGTTGAGATTGAAGGTAGCGAGTCACCTGGCCCAAAGCAGCGGACAACGCGAAGAGGCGAAGGATGGTGCGGGCCATTTTGCTAAGAATTGAGAAAGAGCGACAAGAACAGTCGAAGTAAATTACCCTTGGAATAATGGCAGATGAAAGGCGAATCAGTGTGTCTTCGACAGAGGGAAAAAAAAAAAAAAAAAGTATGGAGCTAATAGATGGCCCCCGAAATTTCAGGGGCACTACCAAAAACTTAAGCCTCAAGACACGTAAAATCTAAAAGGGGTTGTATATCGGGGCCACATTATTATATGTGAGTTGATGCCTGAGAACAATAAATTACACATCATGCGCCGACGCTTTAACATCACAAGAATCTTGGAGTGTAACAACTACGACAGGATTAAAGTCAATGTCTGATGTGGTGATCCAGTTGCGTAACTCTCCTCCAAGACTGGCCCACATTGGGAGCTCATGTTCTCACAGAGGGCCCATTCATATGAGGCGACTCCAGAATAGGTATCCTACCAAATAGGATCAATATTGGCTTCTTGTATGAGCCAACCTCCGAAGTTCACGCCATTCGCTTTGAAGGTCTTCCTATTAATGTAATCTGAGGGCTCTACCTGACGGCTCGGTTTGTCCCAAGCTCGAGAAGCAAAAGTGACACAAGAGCAACTGTCTTCCAAAGCATGAAGGAGTGGTAGCAAGGAAAGCAAAATGATACTGTTGTTGAGTTCTTTCATAAAATTTCCGCACGGGATCGAGACTTTATATCTCACAGGCCTCCATGTTTACCAGACTACCGAGTTTAGGGCCTATCTGTGTAGGGTCCACCCCACAAGTTTCAAAGTTCTCAATCGAGCATGGTATGGGTTACATCTAAGTTGGTTGTTCATCGCAATCCTAAGTAGTTTCCGGTTATCGTAAGTTTATCTTTCGAAACTCTATATTTTCTTCGTGATTATCTTTTTGAAGTTCGGGATATAGATCTCAAAAACCAGGGAATCTGGTTCACTGATCAAGAAAGATCGAGAGATCAACACCAACCCTACGATGTGGACAACAGAGATTGCGGGGGAATAGACTGGTTGGAGTTTTAAGAGATTGCAGCAGAACTAAAGTGCTAATTTCTCCATACTCCCACTGCCATTCTGATTGCCTTGAGAATGCACTCTAGCCCCTTTATTTGAAAACTAGTGCGGGCCCCCTCGCGCTGACCTAAACCGAAACCGCATCGCTGTAATATCCTGACACTCTGAGATCAGCACTACCCCCCATGGATCAGGTAGAGATATTATGGCTTCATAGTTCATTGTCATTTTACGATAAACTAAGACTCAGATCTCTGGATTTTCAAGATAGATGTTGATATATGCGAGACAACAAGGCTCCGTCCAAGGTTAATCTTTGATTTCCTCTGTCCAAAATCGGACAGACGTTTCACCGCAGCCCTTGATTTGGTACGACCTGCCCAATAAAAGGCCCACCCATACTAGGGACTTGGCGGTAGGTCTCGGAAAGAGTTTCTTATGTGATATCAAGCCAATATCGAGACTGTATATTGCAAGGAGCGAGACTTATTTCAGCGCTAGCTATGGAACAATCCGCATATCAAAGCTATCTTGTCGTGGAGTTCCCGACCCGAAGAATTCCTAACTGACCCTTCCAACCATGCTCGGCTTTGGCCACTTGGTCCCTAGGTCTCTCCAGAACAATGCGTATAGTATTAATGGTTTCCGACTGTATTGGCTTTGGAGAAAGAAACTCGGCACTTTGCTTTTTACTGCCTCGGGTGTCAAAAGATAGCGTGCGCACCCGCACCCTGCAGGGATATTCTTAGATGCATACGACTGTTCATGAGTTTTGACTCTCCACGGCCCCATATCTCCTCATAAAAGTGGGGTCATGGGAGTGGAGCACCCCACACCATCTCTTGGCACTCCCAGGGGAATCTATACTACAGTAAACCGGTTATAACGAACCCGGGTTTAACGAATACCTGGTTTTAACGAAGTAATACCGGCCCACCAATTAATCCGCCATAGTAATAACGAAATCCCCCCCTTACTACGAACTTCGTTAATTCACTATTCCCCCTATACTAAATTCGTTAAAACGAGGTTCTATTATATCATTTTTAACCAATCAAAATGCCTCGCCGATCAATCCTTATCTCCTAGAAAGTAGCACTACGAGAGTACTGCCGAAGCAACCCTCAGTTCTCTAGTAAACAGCTCAATCAATAGTTTTACGAAGCCTATAATCATCGCCTATCTCCCTCTATAATATCTAAGATCCTTTCCTCCCGATATAATCATCTTAACGCCGACCTCTTAAAGTATCAATCTAATACTAAACGCTCCCGAATTGCTAAGTGGCTAGATCTCGAAAAAGCCCTAATCTATTAGGTCAAACTCGCCGAAAGCCATATTCCTATAACCCAATTGATAAGATTATAGACGATGATTTAGGTATAACTGATCATATTTTACTTAGTAAGTTCCCTCTAGAGATTGATAAGGTTGAAATTAAGGTTGAAGCGGTCTAGATTCTATATGATAAAGCTATTTAGGCATTAAATACGCTTTGTCTATATAGAGAGTAGTAGGATTAAGGTAAAGCGCATTTAATTAGCGCGCTTTATAAGCATAGAAAATTGGTAGAAGCGAAGAAAGTAGGGGGGAGGAAGCAGAGTGATATTAGGGACGTTTTTAGAGTATGAATTTGTATATAAACCAGAAATATATGTTTATTATATGGTACCTGGATTTAACGAATATTTTACCGTGTTTCATTTAATTCGTTATAAATAGGTTTTACTGTACTAGATTATTTCCCCCGTTTTCAAGTTTTCAAGGAAAGTGAGGCTCGAGCACGAGTTTAGCTATTAGCTTTCGGCATCGGGCTCTGTTGAGCATGGGGTTACAAAGACGGATGCCAAAGCGCCGAACACCGACGGCGACAATCAGATCCTTGAACTATATAAATAGGCTAGGGTAATTCAATATCCGGGAGGTTCAATGCCCCCGCTTTTAAATGAAAATTAACCTCTGATGCCGCTCTGGCCCCACTGGAGGCATTGGGTAATTGAGTCGGCACGGCGAACAATTGTAGTCTACCGTTATGTCGCTGAGTCAGCGGAATGAAGACGAATTCGGCAAGTGAGCGACAAATTATGTGGGCCAAAGGCATTCAATGACTTGAAGGACAAATTACGGATACTTCAAACTTGCCGGTGAATATATCTACCGGCTCACAAGTCCCGATCAAGGCAGAATCCGGCTAAATTCCGGCTTCTGTGGCCCCTTCTACAATTTTATAGAGCACACCTTACCCCCCTAAATGTGACCAATTTGTCTGCAATAGAATTCACCATGTACTTTCTCTTGGTCGTTTTTATAACCGTCGCTGCTGGAATTTCCCATGGCCGACCTTCAACCGCTCCGAACAAACTCAGCACGTCATCAGTTCCCGATCTCTATGTTGAAAACGCCCCCGACTATCTTCGACCATATGTGATTCCGCACTATGCGAACTCTCACGCAGTCTCCGTTGGCAGCCAAGTATACAGATTCATGGTAACGGGTCCGTCCTCCGACTATGCCTTCACTCTGATGGGCACAAACGCTCCTGTGAGCGCAGAACTGGGTGTCCTACCGCATATCCACCAGAGATACTATGAAAACTTCTACAACTTGAAGGGCCGTTTTCAACTGTGGGCAGATAAAGGAAATAGTGGACAACAAGCTCGTCTTTTGTCTCAAGGCGATTATGGCTCGGTACCTCGTAATACGACCCATACCTTTCAAGTATTGGATCCAGATACCGAGATTATCGGTACTATTGTTCCCGGAGGCTTCGAGTGAGTACCAACCCTTGACGGCGTATTCCCTAGTTGGGAAAATAAGTCAGTAGTGAAACTCGAATTTGACACTTGAGTAGGGACTTGTTCTACGCACTAGGCACTAATTTTACTTCATCCACAAACACTCCTTATGTTCCGGCAGCTATCAATGCTTCAACCTCTGGCGGCAGCGATCCTAGTACCATCTCCGCCCTTCAGCAGTTTGACGTCTATGCGCAACTGGATTTCGCCCCTCGCCGCGATTTGATTAATGGAACCGCGCCGTCTGGCACAGACTGGCACACCGGCTCTAACTCTCTGGGAGCTCCCGCTACACCATATTTCATCGCCAATGGGTACGGGTCAAAGTATCTCAACTCTCGATATGGATACCAAATTGTACAGCCGCTTGTCACACCCACCCAGGCCCAGGATCTCAATTTCACTCAGTCCACGATCACGATATCCAGGTTGCAAAGCAATATCACAGTACCAGTTTACCGCCAGTCTGGTTCCAGCGCGTTTCAGGTTATTGAAGGAATCCTGAAAATAAAAATCGGGGACTATCCAACTGCAATCTTGACCTCGGGTGATGTGGCATTCATACCCGGAAACGTGTCTTATAGCTACTGGAGCGATGTCTTCTTCACCAAGGTACTCTATGTGAGCCGTGGAATTGATGGATTGGACCAGAAGCTGATCAAAGGCGGTAAACACTGGGACTTCGTTACATTTCCCAAGGACTGAGCAAGGTGGGATAGAGGAAGGTAGAATGGGCTAGTGCAAGCGAGGAGAGTTTGGGATTCCGGTCGACCCTTTCGTCGAAACATTTGGCCTGTCACGATCTTCATTGTCACATGCTTTGCTTTCTTTCTTTCTGTATTTATTTGTTTGAATTATCAGCAACGGTACTCTGTATAAACATTTCTAGGTCATACTATTCCCACTTTATCCAAGATAGTGTCCCCAGCTATATGTTTGCGAAATGCCGTGACTATCCTGGCAGATCTTCGACTGAGACGAAACATGTGAGCATTGGAGCACCAACGGGCCGAGATGCCCTGGTGATAAGGGGATGCATGTGCTCGCAGGTGCGTTCAGGGGAGATCGCGAGAGAGCTCAGGGGGTATTGTAATCCATAGCGTCCACTGGGGATTTGGGTGCTATTAATTAGCCTCTAGGATTGGCCGCTCATATCTTCGCTTTATTTGATTATATGGTTCAGTTTATCAACGTGGCAGGACGTTCTAAAGACCCATAGTGACGTGGTCATTTAAATAGAAGCAGAGTGTTCAGTCGTTTTTACACAGGGCCTGTGGAATTGACGCCAGAAACGGCCGCCTTTCTTGTTTTCACTGACGACCAAAACGACGCCGAAATGGCTCCTTTCTGCGACCAAATCCAATTCCCCTTCCATTTCACCCAGCTTGATCGTGTGCTTATAAGAAGCTGCGTCTTCCCTCTCTTCCGGTGTCATTGTACACCCCGATTCTCGCTCCTCATCCCCATTGCCCTCGCCCTAAGCCAACCTTGATGTTTCCTACACCGAAATCTTGCATTCTGGTCTTGATTCCTGGCCGTTCCATGGCACATGTATAAAGCAAGTGGTAAAATAAGTGTATATGATATTATTCTCCTGTAAGATACTTGTACTAGATAAAAACTGGAAACAAATGAATAATTATTTCACTTCGCAGAAACTGCCGAGTGAGCCCTAGAAATTAGGAAGTCTTTTCCCTTGACCTTCTTAACCATGGCATTCCAAGGTGTCCAGCCCATGATCAACCCAGTACCGCCCATTGAACCGACCGGCACCAACATCATAACCTTATCGCCTTGGTCGTATGATTTGACTTTCCCTTGGCGCACAATGTCTGCCTTCAGGTTAGCAGCAACAACCGCTGCCTGCTCCTGTGCTTTGAATGACAACCTCATCGAGTTGTTGGTGATATCGCCCGCTGCAAAAATCGGCAAACGAGCCGCTGATCCGCGCCGTGACTTGACTCGAAGCTCCTTGTCGACGATCACCCATCCATTCTCGTCCAAGAGGTTCTCCGGGATGAAATCGTTGTTCGGCAAAACACCGGTTGTGGGGATGTACAAGTCAACATCCAACTTTTGTCCCTCGCTAAGCGTCACTGTCCAGAGGGATTCTTTGTTTTGCACGGCTGCGGCGACTTTCTGATTCTTCACGATTTTAACTCCCAACCCATTAAGGAGCTTCTCGGCCGTAGCGCTGCCTGCGGGCTTCAGCATCGGCAAGATGCGATTAGAGGCGGACACAAGAGTAATGCTAACTCTTCTGCCGCTCTGCCGGGCAGACTCTGCTATTTCTCCCGCAAGTTCGACCCCAATGGGCCCAGCACCAGCAATGACAATGCTTTCAGCAATACTGATGGTGTCTTGTGCATTGTGAATCAGGGTCTTCATGTCATCTGAGTTGGACTGCTTGAATGGGATGGGAATGGCGTTCTTCTGACTGGTAGAGGCAGTTGTGCTTCCTGATGCAATCACAAGGTAATCAAAGTGGATGTTCCTGGTGTCATCAAGGGAGACTGTTTTTGTCGAGACATCGATTGCTGAGGCGCGGCCTTGGATGAATTCGAAAGATTTCGTTGGGTACCGGCTGAACTCCTTTTCGATTGGAATAAGGTATTGTTCAGATTTGAAGGCATCCCGCTTAGCGAGAATTCGGGGGGCAGCAATGGCAAAGTAGAAGGTTGGCGAAGGATTGATCAGGGTGACTTTGACAGTTGGGATATCTTTCAGAAGGGAATGAGCAATCGGAATACCGGCGAAAGATGCCCCGACGATGACGACATGGACCTGGGAGGCCATCTGGTAAAAGGGCAAGAAAAGTTCAGAAGGATTAAGAACAATGTGTAGGATAAGGTCAAGCAAAAGGAATATGAATGTAATTATATAGATGGAAATGTATACTGTCTCCAGCACCGTAGACTATATTTATACTCATCGTATTATATTGATGCTAGGATTTTCATTTCCAAATCAGTAATCTAAATATTGGTAATGTTTAGTTAATCTATTTTCTTTTTTCTAAAAGTGTTAACTAGGAATGTACCTAGTTAGGGTTAGTCAGGGTCTTGGTTGACAAATGCGATGTAAAATCCGGAAGCAAAATAAACTTTTTTAGGGTCTTCGGGACCCACCTTAGTAACAAGTTGGTAATCTCATCTCATCAAACCTCGAGGTAGTGCGCCAAATATATTAGTATGTAATCATTTTCTAATTGATTGTAACACTAATGAACAACGCAAGGTTAGAGAACCACGTACATATATAGACGGTTAATATTCTGCTATCAACGAAAGCCAATACGACCGAAGTAACTAGTCGTCGCTATGCGTGCAATAGTCGACTTAGGCTATATAATAAAATCATGGTCTTGAACACCATATTTTTCTATCAATCCAAAACTATCTTCGACATATTATCGGCGCGGAGTCCAGAATGCTATACCTTTTTGATCACCAAAAAATTGCTTGCAGGCCAGATCAATGCCGATATAAAGATTATTGAATGCGCGAACTGCACAAATGGTGCGCAGAGCAATGTCAGAATGATATGCAAAACCAAGGAACCCAGAGGGGTGTCACCAAGGTGTAAGTCCTGGAGCACACTACCCACAATAAGGCCATTCGTGTCCACAACGATATTGTATAGATTCCACACAAAGAACCAATGCGAAACGGATATATTCCAGCCGCTGACTAATGTATATAAATTGCTAAATTTGGTGGATATCAGTGTCAGAACCTGCAAGACCCTTCGAAATACTTACAGACTTCCATAAGCTAACGGTCCCATCATAGGGATTGCGAGAGCCAATTTAACCAGCCAGCTATCCATAGACATGATCCCCGTGTACCACCTCCTACGTTGCCTAATCAAGTCTGAAACGCTAACGGGAGGTTGTTCTCGTGCGATTGCGTGAATCCAGCCAAACTTGACTCCCCGGCGGGCGGCCTGCTCGGTCAGATATTTTAAATTAGCAACTGGCTTGTTGATGTAATCAGATCACATACGTGGAATGCAAACCAAAAGTCTTCAGCAAGACACCCAGTATCCCAGGTTACCTTGTTCTCTACGGCACCATTGATCAATATAAAGGAGCCATGCATCCAGCCAAGTAGCGGACGTTTGAAAAGTCGGATTGGAAGTTGGAAACGGCCAAAGTCCTCAGCCACCCTGAAAACCTCAGCAGTGGTCAAGAATGGATTTTTCCAATAATTATGCGATGTGTAGTAGATTGTTCCCTGTACATGTTTTAGTGTTGTGTAAGATAATAATTCAAGCGGAACATATACCATTCCAACGTCCTCTGTTCCTCGCTCAATAAAGTCAAGGCATGCTTGTACCAGATACTCGTCGATCTCAGTTTCTTCGTCCAGATGAAGTACCCAATCAAGCTTGGATAGTTTCCAATGCAGGCGACACCATTCCAATGCCCGTGCTTTATATTTCGCATGGGCCGGTTGAAACGAGGCTGGTACACTCACCACATTGACAAAATCAGGAAGTGCTGCCTGGAAATTATCATTGGTGGAATCTAACGCCACGTGAAAAGTGATGTTCTGATATTTTCTGCAATTTTGCCATGGTCTGATAGAGCTTATTACGGTCTATCACTAATGTATGAGCTTTGATATAGTACGCAAGGCTGTTAAGGGGAGAAGAGAGGTAGCTTACCTGAACATTTGTTCCCTTCGTAACTAAGCATACTTTGAGTTCACGGAAATAACGTCCCTTGGGTGACTCTTTATATGCAAAAGGCCGCATTGGTAGACAAAGACCCCATAAGATCGAGTATGGTGGAAGCTGCCCTAGCAGTAACGGAGCGTAGATAATGGCTAGAATGGTGCAGTCGGGAGTCCAGAGCACCCCCGGCTTAACAAACATGTCGTATAAGCCAGCCCACGTACTTATGCGATATAAAGCTATGCCGTTTAGGTACATATATTTTACAATGTGCTCATGGTGAAAGACGTACCAACAAACCAGATAGTAGCTGTTAGAGGAAATATTGCCCAATTATAATTTAGACGCTCATAGAATACTCTTGCATGTTTCCCGGAAGAGTGAATGTCTCGGGGATTGACATAGTGTTGGTTATGTTGGCCATAGCCATTCATCGCCATAACGAAGATGTAGAAAAAGGTGTGTATAGGGAGCAGGAAAGCGACAAAACGAGCTTTAGAGCTATCTCAAGTTTGGGGTCCTTGGTTTATATTCAATTAATATTTTAGTGTACAGGTATTTGCAACTAGATGTATTAGGCGTTATTGATATATCACAGTCAGCGGCGAACCGGGGACCCTTGCGTCACTAGGATTGGCCTTGCAAAAAGAACAGCATCAGGCTTGAATTAGCAAAAGTCCAACAAATAGGTTAGAATCCTCATTTTACTGAGAGTTAAATGACTAGGTATTGCTTGCTTTTTATCTAGGCAAACCCAGAAGGAAACTGAGACCAGCAGCCATACTGGGTTGCGCAGAGAGAACAATGAGAGGAGCGCACACACTTTCTAGGTACTCCAGTTTGATTTATATAAAGATGTGCCTGTGAGCGACCACGGGTATTACCATTTAATAATCCTGACCTGTGATGAGAATGAAATACCTAGCCGACTCCATTGGGCTTTTCGGCGGCTTTGTGCTGTTTCTGTCGTGGTTATGGAGTATCTACTTGCCTCAAAGTGAAAGACCAGAAGCAACCAGAAAGCAACAAATAATCTACGCGACTTATCTGAGCGCGCCCACCGAAAATAAAGATCATTTCATCTCCGAATTCCGCAACACCAGCGATCCATATTTTGACGCGGCTCGAATCCTCACATATCAGTTCCTCCACGCACCGGAAACGCGAACCAGGTTGGCCATCCCTTTCGTGGTCTTTGTTCACCAGAATGTTGATCAAGAAAAGAGAGATCGTCTCCAAACCGACGGTGCACAAGTCATTGAGTGGTCCGATTTCCGAGTGGACTGGGTTCGACCGACAGAATCCCGATGGGTCGATGCCCTGACGAAACTGCGGCTGTGGGAGATGGTCCAGTACGACCTGATTGTGTTTTTGGATGGTGATTCAGTCCTAACAAGATGCCTCGACGGAATTCTCAGCGCCTCTGTGACTTGGCTTGCAACATCCACACAAACCTCATTATCTATTAACGGGGTTGAAATACCCCTGCCAGAGACTTACATTGCTGCTGGCTTGCCGCAACTCAGGTCGAATCACTCGTCGCATCCGTCGCGTGTACCAGAGGACTTTTGGGACTGGGATACCTTCAATGCTGGCTTTATGGTTCTGCAGCCGTCACTGAAGATGTTCCACTACTTTGAGGCGTTGCTGGCAGTTGAGGATAGCTTTGATACCAGTATAGCCGAACAGAGCGTCTTGAATGTTGCCCTTTCTCGAGGAGGCCCTACCCCGTGGACTACCGTGGACTTCTCGTGGAATATTCAATGGCCATGGCCGGAGGACATTAAGACGGGTTATGATGTTCTTCATGAAAAGTGGTGGGCACCTATGCACTGGGAATCTAGGGAGTATTTGCTCTCTTGGTATTGGCGAATGATTGGGTATTATTCTGCCTCTGATTGATGATCCACGCGAAGTTTAAGAATACGAGGGTTTCCTATTTTGGATCTTATTTCTTGGCTTTGCTTAATCTGAAACAGTGGAGATGTGGCGCACAGACTGGCCATTGATTGGGGCATCCAGCGCTATCTTGCGGTTTCGGTTAGTCCATGTCTATCACGCCCTTCGCTTGACGAGTTACATTCTTTTAAATTCTCCAACTACATTATTATTTATATCCTTTACTGAATATCGTTTTTCTGGGGTATTCTTTTCATCCTCAAAATGTCTACTACCACTATGGAAGGCCCACTACAGACTCCGGAGGTTATAACAATCATCCCATCTTCACCAGCTCCCTCCTACAGAATCGAAACCTTCACTCAAAGCGATCTTCTTAAGCAGCCATTCCTGTCCGAGCTCCGGGACGTCATCAATATCAGCTATTGTGATACCGCTGGCACCTCTTTCGTAAAAAGCGGACCCCGGCTCACGAGCGACACGCAACTTGCCGATGAACTTGAGGAGACTGGCTTCACTGCAATTGCATTCGCTGAAAATGCAATCATCGGTACTGCAAGTTTAAAAGTCTGGTCACCATATTCTGAAGCACCCCCGTGGAAGTTCCCGGGCCATTTTGAACAATTCAGTGCGGATGAGATCTTCGCCGCCAGCTCTACAGTGCTCGATAGCCTCCATGATGAATCTCAAAATGCGCTCTGCGAGGGAGGTTTTGAACTTGTAGCTGTCGCAATCACGCCGGATCCTCGGTATAGAAGGAAAGGCATTGGTGAAAGCTTGGCCAAGGCGTGTGAAAACGAACTGAAGAGGAGAATTTCTCTGTCTGGGTGCACTGAATTGTCTCGCTCGTGCATGATGCTCAGGACCGTTCGCGAGCTCCGAGGTGCTTATTGGCTAAAAAGGGGGTTCCGTGTCGTGGGGGAACAATATTGTCCTCCTTTGACCTGGGGCTACAGCAAGGGGTTTGTTCTTTGGGCTATGGAGAAAGAGATATCAGTTTAAATTTACATACTTCTTGCATCTTTCAGGAAAAGTCGTTTAATCATGCTTTGGCCGCCCCCAAAATGCGAAGTAGCTTGCCTGTCTTGTCATCCGTGTTATTTTACATTCTGTATTCGAAATCCAGAGACCTAATTATGTGTTTTCGATGTTGGAGATTCGAAGAAACTAATGATTCGTGGGGTGGGAATAGCTTCGATTTTGCGGAATAGAGATTTCAAAGTCTTGTACAAAGTATGCCTTTTTTTTACCGCCTTAGTATATACCTAAAAAGACACTTAAAAAGATACCTAAAAAGATACCTAAAAAGATACCTAAAAAGATACCTAAAAAGATACCTAAAAAGATACCTAAAAAGATACCTAAAAAGATACCTAAAAAGAATATCTAAACACATCACCTAAAAAGACATGACAAGGCCGTATAACCAACCAACTATTCTTATATATGGTACATATAACTAGGAATAGCTTCAATTTACAGTACACGGTATAGAGCGGCGTTGAAAGCAGTCTATAATTCAGACATATCACGGTGGACCAACCGAATATCTATCCAAAGCTGAGATGGTTGCTGCCCTCTGTATCCTCCCGCCTAAGGTCCGCCTCCTGATTGTCCACGGGGCTTGCTACTCCGACACGTGGACTACAATAGCCCACGACATAAGTGCCCAGCAAGGTTCTTAGCGAGATGTGCTTATGGAGACAACAACCACCATCGGCGAGAAATCCAGGGCGTATGTCTTGGGCTCCGGCCGAAACCGATGTTCTTTATTCGGGGTGGCGTTTGTGGGGGAGATTACCACTCACCCTGAGGGTAGAACCTCTCTGCATCGCAATCGAATAGTCGACGAGATGCTCTATATTGGGCCAAACCAGGAAACCTCTACACCGCTTGCGATCCCCTCCACCCGCGCTCTTCTGTCCCACAATATCTCGCACTTTATCCTGT
This sequence comes from Penicillium hordei, assembly GCF_028827395.1. NCBI lineage: Eukaryota > Fungi > Ascomycota > Eurotiomycetes > Eurotiales > Aspergillaceae > Penicillium > Penicillium hordei. The sequence goes on along the minus strand of NW_026623146.1, from coordinate 666,836 downwards.
CGCTAAAGATTGAGACTACAACCAAGAATGCGCCTTCTTAGCAGCGCCATGAGGCTTTCCTTCAATCACGGGCATCCGCCCGGTCTGTTTGGAGAAGACTTCGTCGCTGGGGAGGCTCGAAACGAGGACCGATGCAGGGGTTGGTGGGAGATAGCCCGACAAAAATCTCAAAGACCAAACAATTGCTACTATTTCCTGGCAAGCAGGCCAGATACAAAGAGTTGGCCAGTTGCTGGAACATCTCATTAGCCTGAGACTGATTATAGACGTGGTCGACGTAGAACTAGCCACTTAAGCACTATCGGATCACGCAGACAATATTGTTCTGCCCCTGGTTGAGAGACTTATGTGTGATGATAATCATCATCTGATAAGCTTGGTACCCCCCGGGGATGAAGGCCATGTTAATGTCTTCTTCGAAGATGCCCAGGACTGGTTGATTGATGGATTGGCTTATAACTGGCTGACACGCAATGCTTTTTTACTCTTGCATGAAGCTCTCAAGTCGGAGGATAGGGATGATATGGAGAAGAATAAACAAGGGACCGGACCTCGGGAACTTTCTGGGGTAATAAACAAAAATCTGGGGAAGCGGGTCAGTGGGTCCATATCATCCATATCAATGACAACTTAGAAGTTGGTCTCTCATTGTTTATTTAATGCCAACGATATTCCTACATGTATGAATCGAGCAATATTTTGAATTTCTACAGAATCCAGTGTACAGCCTTAGTGGCCGGCAGTCCACATTCCGAATTTACAGATTCGATAGAATCAATATGATTTCTTTTTTCTTTTTTTCTTTTAAAAATATTATAAAAAAAACCTTTGGCCTACCCCGTTTGTATCACGAGCGAGGGCCCCGAAGGGATAGCTCAAACTCATCTTCACCGGCTGGGAAGCAGATATTTACGGTGTGTTGTTAGCGAATCTCAATCGCTCCTGCCCCTCGGGCCAGACGGGCCAAACGCCTGTTAGGAACTAAGTTCAGAGAGATCTCGCTCGTGGCTCGAACACACACGCTCCGCTCTCCCAGTCAATCGGAAGGTGTCTCGCCTAGTAACCGTTTTCCAGTCTGACACCAACGGATGCTTGTTTCCACTGAGCTAAGTGGGGCTTGGGGTTGAAGATCCTCTCTGGATCTTCATGGTAACAGTGCTTTTTTTCTCTTTCTGATGATCTGATTGGCTGGATCCTATGTGTCTCAATTAGGTGATCATGAAGCTATTCAGAGTCCCGAGGTCCACTTTTTCCAGATACCTTCTAAAGCTATTACCACCCTTTCTCTTCATTCTTGAAGCTATTCTTTGCTAGACTTTTGATGTCTTTATTGGTCCCCTCTCCATATGGCTTTGAAATCACCACTCCCTTCATGAGGCTATCCCCACCTGTCTTTCCGAGGTAACTCCTATCTCACCGATTCCTACGCTTCACGGTTGAAGTTATTCCCAACTGTCTGGCGCTTCCCCGATTACTCTTTTCTTCTTGAAACTTTCTCTTCATTCTCATAGCGGCTTTTTGGAAGTCATTCACGTCCCTTCTTCCCCCCATCTCGGTTCCAATTATTTTGACCCTATTCCTCTCCTTCCCTCTCTTTCCTTCCTATCTTCACCCATCCCATTATTTTCCTTCCCTCTTTCGCATCCCATTCCCATTAATCACTTGACACGCCCCTCGTTCGCCTTTTTGACTTTCTCCTTTCTCATGTGAAGCTATTTTTCCTATCACATTATCTCCTCTTCCTTATTTGATTTTTTACTACCTCCAACCACTTTCTCCCCTCGATCAATAACACATAAATGAATTTCATACACATGCATACATATATACACGTATATAGCCTCTCATCTCTAATAAAATACATGGAACTCGAAACAATCACATTCGCGGTCGTTATACTTCGGACGGCCGCTATCCTAAAAGGGAATTATTTGTGCCTGAGGCCTTAACATAAGACCCACTTGTTGCCTTGGCTCCCCAACTTTATTCTCCAGGAACTATTCCTTTGTCTTCTGGTCATTCTTGTACTTTTCTCGAAACCACCTACAATACCCTCCAGTCTAGACTTTTTATAGGAAAAAAAATCCATAGATACTGGAAGTTATATTCATCGCGCAAGCTTATAACAAAAAAAGGGTATTAAATATACACGAGAGTGAACAAACCGCCAAACAGCACATAAAAATCACCGAATCCCACTACCGGTTATGGTAATAAAATATAGAAATGTAGAAATATAGAACGTAGAACATAAACCATGAGCATAAACAGAAACGGTATACCACCCACAAACATAAAACCCTACTGCAGGGTAATATTAACACCAGCCGCGCTCAGTGCAGACTTAACATCCAACTTGATAGATAACTTGTTCGCAGTCAGCGCCTTGCTGAAATACGGCAGTTCCTTGCCGTTGTATGTTGACGTCGCGTTTCCGGTGATGTCGAAAGGCATGATACCATCTTTGTAAGGGTTGGACTTTGATGCGAGCAGGGAGATGATGGCGGCTTGGTCGACCTTGCCGATCATTGGCACGGTGTTGTTGCCTGGCTTGAGGGTTAGGTCGGTCAGGTAGGTTGTTCCCACTGATTTGCCCGCTAGCTCGAGGTTCAGGGTTACGTTGCCCTATTTCTCTGTGTTAGCATCGTGGACAATGGGGATGTGATATATAGGAAGAGGAATAAGTACCAGTGGAATGGTCATGACGGAGGCATTGGGGATGATGACAGTGCCGTTCATCCCGTACCCGTTGACTGGTGGGTACATGATGAAGAACTTGGCCACGGTGAAGCCCTTGAGTTGGTTCAGACCTGGTTCATCGGTTAGTCTAGGATGCTTTCCCAATTTCACACACTTAATGAGGTGAAGAAATAAGAAAATAGAAACATACCTTTCATAACAACAGTCTTGTTATAAGTAACCGTGGTCTTCGGCAAACCACCCTGCTTCAAATCAGGTCTTCCGTAGATATTCAACGAAACCTCCTCATTCAACATAACAGCAGTGGTAAAATCCCCAAACGCAGAAGCATCAGCCAAATCAACATTCTGCTCGAAGTGGATTTCCGCCCCATCCTTCGACTTCACGGCCGGGACAGTAACATATAGGAAAGGATCCGCTCCGGCCAACGAGACCGAGGAATTGAAAGCGTAGATCTGGGGGTGATAAGAGCTATCTGAGCCGAGGACTTGTCTCTGCTCGAGACGGAAGGATTCGGGCGTTGGGTTGCTGAGGATCATCTCTGTGATCTTGAGGGTCGAGTCGTTGACGGCATCTTGTGCGATCTTGGGATAGGCGACGTAGACACTAGATGTAATGCAGGGTGAGTGGAATGTTCCTGTTCCTGTTGCGGTCTGAACCGTGTGGCGTCCGCATGGTCAAGGCAAATTTAAAATGGGATGTGGACTTACACCGGCAGTAGGATAATGAGGAAACAAGCGATGAATATAATCAAATGCACCCACCACCATTTCTTGAAATGGGCGGCGAGACGTGCTCCGAAGCTCTTCTTAATTGGTGTAGGGGTTATATGAGATTCTTCCTCGACGAACTCGGGCTTTGCGGTCGACATCTTGTTACTGTGGTTTGTATTAGGGTCTGTAGGTAATTCTGGACCAGACATATACATACCGAGTCGAACAAACACCTACGAAAGAAAAGAAAAGAGCTTCGAAGCTAGGAAGAAAATGAAAGTGAAAGTGATACAAGCACAGGCTCTAGAAGGGTGTGGGTAGTAGTCGGTACTTTATAATAAAAATCCACCTTGGGAAAAAAAAATATTTAAACTAACCATTTGAACAAGGTATATTCTAGCGTCACATGTTATGCAGCAGACAAAAAGCCACCAAAATGCAATCCGAAAAAGAAAGGGGGAAATATAATGCACCTAAGTATGACCTAGTCCTCATCTCATTTCCTTTTTATTTTTAGTGATTTTTTGTCATTTGACCAATTCAATATGGAAAATATAGTAACTCCAGGTCTCATTTTAGCGTCTGGGGAACTCCAGATTTCCGGGGAGATACGATCAATCAGTCTGGGGTGTATCGAACGTTTCAGATTAAGAATATCTGAGTCTAATCATCATCACCACATGAAAGGGAAGAGCCGAGGTGGACCAAAATACCAAGAATGACTGTTCTAATAAGCGGCATGCGTCGGGACGGGTGCATTTGTCCTACCAGGGCCTTTCCTAAATGATGTATGAGAGATTTGGAGGGGGCTTATTTTGAAGAGATACTCAGATGGAGTACGGTTGCACTAGATTGTTGAATAACAGGATGCTCATTGGTGGACGGTGAGACTAGGAGCAAGATAGCGTGCTGCCAAGAGGGGGCGACCCTGGATGCAAGGAGTGTGCACCCCCGTATTCAGAGATCCTATACGTCTATACGCCAAAGTCAGAAAAGCCGAACTGCTTTCTAAGAATCCCCGCTAATCCCTCACTAAACCGGACCAAAGACGCCAGTTTTGGGGGTCAAGCTCGGCGATGTGGCCAATTTAGGCAATTCAGACACTTTCGGGTCAATGCTCCGAGACAAAAGCCGGGGAACAATGCGGGGGTCTAGAACTTATTTTGTTGATATATTGGAACGGAAAACTGGATAATATCAAGGAAATGCTCCTACAGGTCCAAAAGATACAGATCAACGCTGTCTTGATTCTGTCATGAGTTCATGAATCGCCACACTGAGGCATCAAGCAAAATATGAGTCCAAATATGAACAAAATTGTTCGGGGGAATCATACCCAAGAAATATGACCAAGAAGAGAAAATGAAAAGAAGGTGCCATGAAAATAAAGAAAAATTGGCGAAATGATGGGAAGAAATGAAAAGGGTATACACGAAGAATTGAAGTATTAAGCGAGACACGTGAACCAGACTCGGTCCATGCTCAATAACAGCTGCCCAGGCGGCTCGGGAAAGGAGAAAGGAGAACAGGAAAAAAAAAAAAAAAAAAAAAGGTTTAGACATGAGAAAGTGAAGGAATGTAAGTCGAAGAATCGAGTTAAAAAAAAATGCAAATAAATCAAAGGTCGGCTCAGAACGCTCCAAACATGATGCAAAATGCAAAATGGATGGTTCTTCCACAACTCCAAGGGGAACGCGTTGAGACAGAAAGGAAAGTGGATAAAGCAGAAAGCAGACAGATAGTCTATGCTTCCGACACATTGGACTTCTTGCGTTGGAAGATACTGCGAGTGCGGGACTTGCTGCGCGGCTTCTTGTCCTTCTCCCCGCTGGCATTTCGGCCACGGGAGCGTCCAGTTGACGTGGACGTGGACGTGGACGTGGACTCGACCTCGTTGTATTTGGCCTTGTAGATCCTGCGGATAATCGTTAGTAAGGTCGAGTAGAATGTAACTACTAAGAAAAACGTACCAGCTGTTTCCAACCATACTCATACCCTTGGCCTCAGCCTGGCGGTAAAAGCGCGCCGCCTTCTTCATATCCTTTTTACAGCCAACCCCCTCCGCGTAGCAGAATCCAGCTTCGGCCATGGCGTCAACGTCGCCCCATTGACCGGCGATTTCGAAACAGCGCAGGGCAAGAGACTTGTCCTGCTCGATACCCCAGCCATTCAAGTAACTGACGCCCAGTTCATAAATGCTCAGAGCAAATTGAGCACGGTATGCCTTTTGCAATTCCTTCGCCTTCGACGCACCGGGACCATCCGGATCGGCCAACATTTCCAATCCGACGGAATCCACAGCTTTGCGCAACCATCGTACGCCCTCCTTCTCATTGGATCGCATGCCCCAGCCGTGTCGACAAGCCAGCGCATAAAGCAGCATTCCCGTCGGGTGGTCCTGTTTCGCGGCAACCCGCAGATGATACGTCGACTCACTCAGGGATCCTCGCTCGTGACATTCAATGCCCTTAGCGACGTGGTCGTCAGCCGTGAGACCGGAGGCCGTCACCTGAGCGGCAGCGGTTTTGGGCCGCATGGTGCTGGCTGAATCCGCAGAAGAGACAGTTTCATCCTTATCGTTGATCGTCTGTCGGGTGCTCTCAGCAGAGGGCCGTGGTGCCGGCTCCACTGGCGAGTCGGGCACAGGCGGGGGTTGTGGGAATCGCTGAGACTTGGGAGTTTGAGGTTGAAGTTGAGGTTGAAGTTGAGGTTGGGGTTCAGACTGGGGTGGAGATTGAGGGGGAGATTCAGGTTGGAATTTCGGCATCGGCATCGGGGTTTGAGGCTTGGAAGCTGGAACTTCGTGCATCGAGTGAGGCTTCGGTGAGTGCTCAAATTGGCGGTGGGCAGTAGGGGATGGTGTTCGTGTCATCCGTGGCGGCTCCTCTGAGTGCCGGGGAGGAGTTTTCTCAAATAGAGGCTCCTCCCACTCGAAATGAGGCGTTTGCAAGCCCGCAAAGACCACAGAATCCCGTGACAGGAAGCGTCCGCGCGGAAGCGCATACTTGGCGTACACATAAGATGAGACGGCGGACGACGGCTCACCATCCATGTCCGCCATTGCAGCAGCATTTTCAGTTTCCAAGAGGAGCGGAGTAGGCTTGCTGCGACGGTACATATGGTTCGATCCAGAAGCAAGGATCGGTTCTGTAGGCGTCGAAGCTCCAGGCGCAGACAAGCTTGTACTGGACCTACTCAGCGGTCGAGAGAAATTGAAAGAAGGGCGGGGGAGATGGTTCGTTCCCGTTCCTGATGTCTCCGAACTCATGGATGGTGATCGAGGGTGTGGTCGTGCAGGGAATGTCGACATGGGAGAATATGGCAATGACACAGCACTTCCAGAGGATAGCTTTCGAGGTTTGGAGAAGGTCGACCCACCATTAGAGCTGCTGTAATCATCATCAGAACTCTCAGGGTGTGTCACCTTGGCACTACTGGATGGACGCGACCGCGGTGACACTGGGGGTGCCAAGGTGCGTGGGATGTCCAGTCGCGAAGCTGAGTCGATCGATGAGCCTTGCGGCTTATCAACCGCTACACCAACAGGCGCATCCTCGGCTCCACTTGCGTGTGACGCGACATCCTCTGGTGACTCGGCGCGCGGCATCCCATATGCCTCCGGGCCAGTGTTATATATCGTTGTCCGGGGTGTCGCATTGTCATCATCCTCATAGTAGCTAGCCTCGGTGCTAGCATGGGAAATTGAGCTCAACCGGGGATGTTCGGAGACAGGGCGGTACTTGGGGTCTTCGAACTCCGGCAGCCCCTTCTGCGTGGGTTTCCGGGTCAGTTCTGTGCGGGATTCAGTCGACGATTTGGAACGGTAGAAGCCCGGGCGGCCTTGCGAAAGCGATCGAGCCACACTCGACGGCGGCAGCCGACTCATGCGGCGGTCTCCTCGTCGAGACTCATCGAGTTGTCGGGCGAGAAATCGGCTCTGCGCGGCGAATGCGTCCAGGGGGGAGAGCGCGGGAGGAACTTCGCCGTCAAAATGCGCCACCCGTGGCGAGCCACTCCGCAGGGTGTCGTGGGATATGGAGCGACATTCGCTCAGTTTCCCTCGCATGTCCATAATAAATAGATAAATATGAAATGGTCGGCTATTGAATCATTTATCCCGAGTCGGTTGGATCTTTCGAGATTTGCGCAGGAAGCATCGGAGTAGTCTTTTGAAGTTGGGTCCGAGTCGAGGGCGGAGTTGCGGATAACACACAAAGGGGGGGGATGTGTCGGGCGGGGGGGCGAGATTATAGAGCCAAAGGAATGACAGCCCTACACACAATATTGAAGCAAGGAATGAGGAATTTCAGGGCATTGGAAAGAGGAGAGCATAGAGAGATGAGAAAGGAGAAAGGAGAAAAACGGAGGGCACTGACGATCACAATTGCAAACCTTGGAACGAGACTATGACAAGTAAATAGAAGCGTCCCGTGCACTAAAATAAAACAGTCGCTCCACCGGGTCTCGACGTTTGACAAGGGATCGTCTCAGGGGGAGAGAACTGCTCAGGGGTCGCCAAGAATACAGGAATAACATCAAGTCGCATACTGTGTACTGTTATTGGCTATAACTATTCTTTAATTGAATACATCGCCTTGGGAATCTACTATTTGCTTTCACTAATACTTCAATTAAACTGACCTCGGGAGTGTTTTGTTTGACCCGCTATCTTCTAGAATTCTAGTTCCAGTCCTAGTTCCTCTGCCGTCTCTCCCCACACGGGTGGTTTCATCATTTGCTGATCTGAAGAAACCACATGCATGAGCTATTGCGTTTTATGTTAGAATTGTGACAGCCTTGGAAATAGCTGCCTAGTTATATACAAAAGTTAGGATAGGCTAACTTCTCAGATTCGCAACAATAGCCGAAAGAAGTGAAACAATCCCCTACTTATATTACAAGCCACGAGAGCGGGTACCACAGTCTGAAAGGGGTTGAAAAATGGCTCGTAATGGGATTGATATATAACCCAATAGAATCTCTCCCCGGAACTGTTGTATAATGATTTCTTTTCTTAGTAGTAAAATCACTACATTGGAAGTCTCTGGGAGATGAAAGGACAAATATAGTTACATACGCGGCCTTTGAGTCAACTCAACCATGGTCCGTAGTTCTCACTATCCCTAGTTTGGAATAGTATCACATGTTACTCAGCATGCACTTCCGGGTCCATGGTTGGACTGAACCTTGCACTATATATCTATATATACCACCTAGGACTCAAGAATAGTATATCAAGAGTCCATAAGAAGGGCACATCCCCCCTTTGCTTCTCCTTTTTTTGGAATACAATTCCTTCAGAAAATCTTCGCCCTAGATTTCCCTCGGTTTCTGTTTTCATCTGTCTCCGAACATTTGCATTAACTACGCGCGGCAGCTAAGAGTGGATTTACCGATGTTGTAAGATGCATCTCAATGTCATGATATATCGCTTTGGACGATAATTGGTGCCCATGTCCTAATAGCACTTACGCACACGACCTACGAATCGGATAACGAAGTGGCTCTTCAGGTAAAGGCATTCGTCCTTCTACTTGGGAATATCCTGACCCCTGACTACTACAAAGACATATTCTGCGCTCTAGAATCGTACATAAACACTTGGGATGACCGGATAAAATCCAACGGCTAGTCAGGGCTCTGGGGAGTCGCGGCTCGCACGTCATTACTATGACATTTTTTTTTTTTTTTTTTACATACAACATAGAACACCAGGTACGCTTAACAAATATAAATTGTGGTCTTGTCCTCACCAAGATTGGAGCTCCGTCTGAGGTACCATCTTTTTCGTTACCGAAAGGCTAGAGACTAGGCTACATAAGATCAGCTCTATAAGAGGGCACACACCTATTATTGAAATCCACAATGATTAATTACGCACATCCATATGTGGGTTTTTACATAAGTCAAGAAGGAGAACACTAAAAATACTACACATCACTACCCATCAATACAGAGCTAGTAAGATATTGTGTTTTGATGTGATTAAGAAACTGTGTCTTGGCAACACTTGGCAACACTTAGGAACGCTTAGCAACGCTTACCAAACTCCGAAAAAACACCTGTTTCAAGTCTCTTTCTCTTTAGATCTTTGCAGGATCTTATATCCTTTTGCGAATATTTTCCATTGGACCGCAAGGACTGCAAGACCTAAGCAGAATGAATCATCCTCCACCGGAGCTCTTGCACCAGATATATGTATGTCTCAGAGTATGTCACCTCGCGCTTTCTTTCCTTGTGAGACACCAAAACCTTTAGCTTCATGCCAATGGTCTGGGTTCATGCACGGCCCTTTCCACTTTTAGTCCGGTTAATCACACTTGTTATGGAATAGGGGCCCCTCTTTTTTTATCGAGACCCTCAAACCCTCCAAGAAACCGTCTCAGAGTTGATAGAGGATGGTCGGGGCGTCGGTTCGTAAAGTACGCTAGGAAATTATCTATTAGATGTCTCAATCCAGATTCTGGCAATCCAGCACAGGACCTTCTTTGGCATTCAGAAGGCTGCAGGTTGGGATTATCTCGTCACAAGCAAGACGAGCTAGCCCCAAAAGACAGTTTTCTGGAGTCTCATTTGACAGATCCCAGTTTATAACCTGCCACGGGATTCGATATCATCCAGTGTTGGTCGAGTTATAGGAAATGGGAAAGAGGCTGGCCACCACTTGCTGCCCTCATCGCCCGTCTGAGCCCTCTAGAACAAATTGAATCTCTTGTAAAGAACGACTTTCCAATTCCCTTTCAGGAAGCTATTTCACAGCATCATCCAAAATGCCGGCTACATCTGTCGTGGCCGCATAACGTGGGCACCAGCGTGCCAAGTTTAAAAAAGCAGACAAGCCCTCGAGTTAGGGATCGAATGTGCAACAACTGGGGATCGATTTCAATCTTCTACATCACCAGTCGCTGCATACATTTGCCGTAAGATCGGCGAACCCGATTCCAGATATAAATATCTAGAACTTGATGCCCTTGACATCAGCCAGCTAGCCAAGTGCTGCCCCCAGCTAGAAGAATTCCGTCTTCCGATCAAACGATCCAGGGCCGTCAAGTAGAGTGCGAAATGCCCTGGGGAACTTAAATACTTTTCAAACCTCTATAGCCTCGTACTAGGTCTTCATTTTGACCCCAGACTGCGGCCGGTGTACCAATTTCAAATATTCATGACATCCGTTCTTCATGGGATATTCGCGAATGCGACAATGGGTGAGAAACTTGCTCTTCAGATTTGGCACTTGATCTCATCCAACCAAGATTCCCGTCGCCTACAGAACCTCCGTATCGTGCCTTTTGGTCTTGGGTACCCCTTGAATGATAAAGAACGGCTCCTTGGCTGGTTTTCTCGTTCGTTTTGATCACATGCTACAATTTCCAAACCGTGGGCGTACCGATATTTACGCAAATCGGAAAAAGGGCAAGGGAGATACGGCATCAGTCGCTTATAAAAGCTCGGGGAAAAGATGCATCCCCGAGAGGCTAGCATGGGTTCTTTCTGATGTCTGGCTGTCCGAGCCTGGGGAGAATGGCTGGGAGTCAGCTCGCAACAGATTTCCAGTGCGGTCAAATGATGCTTAAGCTTTCTAATGGTACCAGCTGCTATACAAGTGAAAAATGAGATTCAGCAGATACATGTAGTAATCTGCATGCACATCCTCTGCAGAATAAGCTAATATGTTACGCCTCGAATTGTAAGAGTAGCCTGTAGAACGTATTCCACGGAGATTTTAGTCTCATGTCATACTCTGGGTTGTATCCACCGGGGACTATAAGCAATGGTAAGTTATACATATATGGAAGAATAACTCCTTCATCTAGCCTATCTCAAATATTCCTATTCGTACCAAATACAATATCTCGAATATATCGGCCCAAATGCTAATCATCGAGAGAATCTTACATCCTGGTTTGCTCTCTATCAGTCCTTGGGAGCGATCCCAAGTCTCACCCGGATTTTGATTTAACGTTAGGTTCAATCACAAACCTTTAAACTCTTTTCGGTGTAGGGTCATTGCATGTGGGGACAAAATGAATTAAAGGTGAGACTGAGAGCAAAGCTGCCTGTATGACTGGCTCTGGCCTTCGTGATCGAACCGTAAAGGCGCAGAACGGCGTTGCGAGGTCACTCTATATCACGAGGGAGAAGGAGGCATTGATTACCCCAGCTCCAATTTTAGCATCTAACTGCCGACTCACTGCCCGCCTGGGCTAGTGCATGGACATCTAAACATTCTTTTTTTTTCTTGCTTGTTTGTTTGCCTCTCTGGCTTCAACTCCCCCGAGATACAACGGAACCACAAGGCACACAACAAGATGCCTCGACTCTCACTAACCACTCTCTTCGGAGTCGATCCGACTACCGATGACAAGCACCACTTCGAGACGTCTTGGATCTTATCCCCCGCCATTCTCGCCGGGCTTCGCGGTCTGTTCTCACTGTACATTTTCACCTCCATCTTCGTCTTCTGGGGCTGGTATGGCACCCACAATGACCACGCTTCGATCGGTCACTCTTTCAGCTACTTCACCTGGCTGACTTACTGGGGTATCGGCTTCTACATGCTATTCGCTGCGATCCATACGGCCTTTTATGCACGAACAGGTCACTCAGTTCTCCTCGACCGCTGGCCACGGGCCTTCCGCATACTACACAGCTTGTTGTATGTGACAATCACGACATACCCGTTTCTCGTTACAGTTGTCTTCTGGGCTATACTGTTCACTCCGCCGTGGTACAAAAAGACATTCACCGGTTGGCAAAATGTATGTATCTTCAGCTGGATCAATCCAAAACAAGAACCTGAGCATCGACATTGACACATCACAAGCTCTACACACCTCCCCCTCCCCCAAAATCCCAAACCCCCGCAACACTTCTCCATTCCGCAGATACAGAGCGAAAAAGCAAAAAGACACTTGCGAAAATCCACAGTTCAAGCTAACCCACCAATATCCAGATCTCCCAACACTGCCTAAACTCTGTCTACGCCCTACTGGAAATTATCCTCCCAGCCACAGCACCGCACCCGTTCATTGCAATCCCATTCCTAATCCTCGTGCTCTTACTCTACCTCTGCATCGCATACATCACCCATGAAACAGAAGGCTGGTACCCGTACACCTTCCTCGACGTCGGCGACCACGGACAGAAGAGCAAACGTGTAATGGGATACTGTTTCGGTATCTTGGGTGCGATTCTGGTTGTCTTCCTCCTTTCCTGGGCGCTGATTCATTTGCGCCGCCGTCTGACGGACGGTAAGATTAAGCGGGCGAGACGGGATCCGCTGTGCGCGGACGATGCTTTTGTTCGGGCGTGTGGTGGTGATGAATCGAATGAGATGAAGGGTGTACCGGTTTGGGGGAAGGTGATAGGTCGATTTTCTTCTTCTGGGGGGAATTGTCTAGGTGCGTAGGGGTGGGGATGGTGCCGCGTAACACCAATGATCGTAACAACAATGATATCCTACTGGGTAACTGCTAATCTGATAATTGTGTCGCTTTAAGACAATACCTTGGTATGTGATGGTGTGAACAATAAAATCATGCGGAACAGTGCTATTAAGAGCGAAGAGTATTTCCAATGATATTATGTACAGAAAAACATTAGTCAAAGCGAATGCTTTTGATATTAAAGATGAGAATGTCACGAAGGGAGATGTGTCAGAACATAGTACACGAGCTTAAACTCTCTCCCAGCTGGTTTCACTGCCGCTGCCACTCGGCGTCTCCGAGTTCATCCCATTTCCACTGCGGTACCCCATCATCAGCGCCACAAGTCCACTGGGAACCCAGGCCCCGATCAGGCTGTAAGACTGAGCTCCCCGGCCCACATACATCACAGACTTTTTGGACATTTTTCGGCCGAACATATCCCGCGAGGTGGGCTCCAAAGCATCCAAGATGGCGTAATGGAGGTTCCGCGCCGGAGACCCACGCACTGTGCTGGGACCAGCTGAGGCAACTGGGCGCTGCTCAACGCTGGACAGATACTGTGAGGCATAAAGGGCGCGCTGCTGTGTACTCCACGCGAGAACTTCTGTGCCTGCGATCTGATTCTGGCCATTTCGGTACGTAGGCCCTAAGTCGATATTGCCCAGCTGCAGCTCGACGACGTCGACGTTGCCTTGTTCGAGGAGACGAAGTTCCTGGCGAAGCGAGGCTGCGAAGCCTGAGATTGCTCGGGTTGCGGCAACTTCGGGTCCGGCAAATGGCGCGGAAAGGGAGGATGATATGGAGGGGTTGGCAAAGACAATAGTGCTATTATTGCTGCGGAGGGTCAGCAGGGGGAGGAATGCCTGCACTGTGAGGATAGGCGAGAGGAGGCGGGTGTTGACAGTATCGGCCCACGATGACGGCGGGATGGTTGCAACAGGGCCTGCACTATAGTTGGGTGACGGGACCACGATAAGGCCGCTCAGTATGCAGGTGTGCGGAGGCACTCCGGCGATAGGGGACTGTGGTTGAGTGATCAAGGAGCGAAGCTCTTGCAACGAGGGATGAATTTCGGACGGTGAGGAGGACGTCTATGGTACAATGTTAGTTAGGTTATACCGTATAAGAGATATACGGAACAACACTTACAGTTGTAAGGTCCAACCAGAGTGCCTTGATGTCAGCACGGTTCTCGGACTTAACGATATGCTCTTCATCCGCGGAAGAAACAATCACATATACGATATATCCTCGACGTTCCAAATCCATGGCAATAGCCCTTGTCATCGGCTCATGTGGCGATCCAGCGACGACTATGATCGCAGATTAGCATTCAGATCCTAGCGCAGATCAAATGCGAGCATTATGACACATACCAACAATCTCTTTCCTCGCGCCGTTGCTCGCCCTTCTGGCCTTTCTCCGTTTTCCGTGTAATTTCTTGTTTCCATAGTATAAGACAACGCCGGTTCCGATAAAGGCGAGCATGGCCGCTGTCCATGCGCGATTCCGAGCCATCCAGCTTTGGATCCGGTCCGTCAGGCCTTGCGATGACCGCATTCTCGGGGAAACACGAGCCGGGCGAACAGTGGGTGGTAGCCATGACTGCTGGGCCAGCGTATCCTTGATCGCGTGCGCGGCATGGTTGACTTGTCGGTCGATCGAGTCTGCGACTTCGAGGGAATACCGCCTTACGTCATGGGGTATAGACGCAAGCTAGATGAGGAAGTGTCAGCCCCGAACATATTCTTTGCCTCCTTCCATGATACTCACGTAGTCAAAAAAGAACTGGTCGTCGCTCGTCATCTTGTTTATTTGGGAAGTAGTTGGAAAGGAAAAGAAGAGCGAAAGTTCGATAAGATGGTCGCCGATAACAATCTTGGTGTTATCGGAAAAGTCACATGAGCAGCGCTTTGTATAAAACAGCCGAGGGCGGGGAGTATGAAGGACTAGTCGTGCTCTTTATGTTTTTTCTTCTTTCCTCCCAGGTCTATATGCATTTCTGTGATCAGACATAGTGATGAAATACGAAAATATAGTTTGAACAACGTGTCTATTGTATTAAGTTAGGATACTTTGAATATATATTTTGACCCAAGAGGATGCAACTGCAAACATGAGATTAAGCGAAAGTCATCGCTTCGGCAACTATGGTATTACCTAGGACAGAGCAGTTCCAATTACATTTAAAGTCGCCTCTACTACGGTTGTACATATGTACATTATTGAAAAAAATGTCATTCTGCTACAACTACGTAGAATTAAGACACGTGATCATACCGAAGCCTGAATTATTAGGCGTCAAATGCGTGCCTTGCTTGATTATCAATACCAAAAGGCCATCCATGGATGCCCCGGACTTGGATTGATTCTGGAATTTCCATCACTGGCTATGTTCCTTTGAACTGTTCCTGGATACCCGCAAGGCCATCTGTGTAATGCCATCGTTTTATCATGCTCTAATATAAAATCTTCTCGTTTAGACCCTGGCCTCAGTGGAGGCCATCCAAACGAAGACAGTAATATCTCACTCATTCGCGGCATCCTATTTTACCGTACCGTGGAAGTTCTTGATCAAAAATCTCGAAAATGCGGGAGCTAGACCCTCTGATCTCAGAATACCGCCATGAAAAGAAACGCCCCCGAGAAGAAGAGGCCTTGTTGATCCTGCGCAAGGTCGCATCGTTGGTCAAACCGATCATGCGACAGCGTGCCTGGAAAGTGGGCGCGCTCTGTGAGTTTTATCCGCAGCAGCGAAATCTGCTGGGGCTGAATGTCAACTCGGGCCAGAAGATTTGTCTTAGATTACGATATCCCTCCGATCAACGGCAATTTCTCCCCATTGAGGAGGTTTTAGATACTATGCTTCACGAGTGAGTGATTTATATCTAAATGGCCCAAAATACAAATTCTAATAAAGTTCAGACTTGCCCACAACGTGATTGGTCCCCACAACCAGCAGTTTCATGCACTGTGGAATCAACTTCGTGATGAACACGAGGAACTAGCCCGAAAAGGCTACACCGGAGAGGGCTTCTTGTCCCAAGGAAAGCGTCTGGGTGGCCAAAGAATTCCGCTGGATGAAGCTCGACGTCAGGCTCGTGCCGCTGCTGAACAGCGAAGGGTTCTTACCAAAAATTCCGGCAAAAAGCTCGGTGGCACCCGCGTGCTCCGCGGAACAGATATACGGAAGCTCCGGGCTGATGCTGCCCAGCGGCGTATTGAGGTGACTCAGGGTTGTGCTTCTGGCACAGACCGAAGCACTGAACTTGCGGAAGTGGCCTCACATGGGTTCAGAACCCAAGCCGAGGAAGATGACGCAAATGAGAGGGCTATCATGGAGGCATTCATCGAACTGATACAGGAAGAAGAAAGAGAGAAATATGAGTCGTCATATGTTCCGCCAAGTCAAGAAAACCCGGCAGGACCTCGAACAAAATTGTCACCACCACCTACTGCTTCCGCAATCCCGCCTGTTGTCTCCGAAACTCTGCCTGTACTTCAAAAAGAAGCCCCTTCATCGAACCGCAATGAAACTGTTGGTCTTACTGCCGATAATAGCTCATACGAGACACCCTGGATCTGCCCAATGTGCACTCTCGAGAACCCGTCTACCTTCTTATGTTGTGATGTTTGTGCAGCAGAACGACCACCTCCGACCAATACGCTATCCACATCTACCTCTGTCCGAAACAATATTCAACCAGTGCGTTCAGAGTCACGAAACTCGAAGAAAAGGCCATTCACTCTTGATCGAAAGGAAGAGAAGGACGCGAATCCTGGTGATCCATTTCTTTTCAAGAACCGAACACGTGCACTGGATACCCTCAAGTCCTTGGATCGGGGTGCAGATAAGAAGCCCCTTGGATGGGTTTGCACCTCGTGTAGTAGCTTTATGGAAACTCAGTGGTGGACATGTTCTTGCTGTGGGACAATGAAGCCGTCCTCTTGATCAAATCTGGAGATGTTCCACCTCACATGCTTTAAACAGGACTGAGAGAATCATGACCGTTATGAAAGTTATACCAGCATGACAATGAAAATTGATCGAATATTAAATATTGTACAATTTTAATACAAATTCAGTACCCATTACCCAGGGGTAGACTCGAGCCCCATATAAAGCTAACACGTGACTCCCATGACTAATAGAGCTCCACCTGGCCAAATTTTCTCACAAAACTCCAAACGGAACTCTTTCTTCTTCTCCAGCTCCAACCAACACCAAAGTCCAGTGTGGACTAAGACCAATGAATGAGATTGATCTTCGGTCCATGCTGGAATAATACACTAATAGGTATGTTGCACTAAACTCCTCTGACAGGACCACAAGTGAGGAAACAACAAACATCCACCAAACAGACTCTATCATGATGAGATTCGCATTAGAACCGGAATTTTAATAGGAAGAGCCGGAAGAGGTATGACAGGGGCTGAAATCCCTGTCGTCGATGCTTATATTGGTTCTCCTGAGTAGAGTCTTCGGATACTTGTTGTTTCTTTTGATTGTGGTCTTGGGAAGATCCACGTGTCGTTGCTTGGAGCAAATCACTAATGATGTCTCTTTGCAATGCAGATTCTAGATTCGTCTTCGGTGTCAACGCCTGCTTGGATTATTGCATATGGCAGAATATAATAGCTAGACCAATTGAACGAATTATTCTACTACTTGGATACACTTGGACTTGGCTTTATGAAAACCCAGCAGACAATTATCCCAGAGAAAAGATTATATTTTACTTCGAAATTGAACTATCATACATCCCTTATATTCTCTTCAACTCCCAAGGATATAAAACTTTTATATGGAAAACAAGATAGAGAAGACCTCCAAAGTAACAAGGTCGAAAATGATCATAACGCCAATAGACATGCTTGTACACAAACCTAATCCTAAACTCAGGCAACGCTAACGAACTGGCGCTTCTTGCCCGTTCCCTTGGAGGTCTGCTGCTCCTCCCAGGTAGCCTCATCAACGTAGTCCGTGGTACTCTGCTCGCGGATCTGGTTGCCGATGAACTGCAGCGCGGAAAGGTTGAAGCCCATCTCGTCCTTCTGACGGGCAAGAACCCGACGCAGAGATGCCCGAATGCTGTCAAGCATAGGACGCATCATCTTGCTGGCAACAATCTGGCGGTGGTGGGTCTTCAGGATGAAGAACAACACGCGGCAAGTGAGGGGCACGTTCCATTCGCGATCGGCCCAGATGTTGAGGAAGGTGAAGAGAGCAGAGAGCTTGGAGAATGGCAGAACCAAGAGGGCGTCTTGGAGGGCAGCTGCGGGGATCTTCTGGACGGTGTTCAGAACGTGCTGCTCGGCAGAAACGTTGTTGAGAGCCAGGTAGACTGGGTTACGATCAGGCGGGGCGGCGTTGGGGTTGGCGGCCTTGACCTTGCGCCAGTCGCGTACGACTTCCAGATCCTCAAGGCCTAATTCTAGAGCCTCCATGATCTTTTCTCCGGCCATGAGAGTGCCGGTCGTCTGCTTGCCAGCATCGACGGCCTCGGCCTTCTCGCCATCTTCACCGTCCTCCTCCTGCTCGAGGGACGCGGTGAGTGTGTTGTCGTAAGCCTCTTCCATCTCCTTCTCACGTTCTTCCTCCAGGAACAACGGCTCGTCGGTTTGTTGCCAGATGCGGATGCTCTTGTCGTGACTGGCACTGACAATGAAATCACCAGTGTGACTCATGGCAAGTGCCCAGATCTCACCGTGGTGACCAACGAGGCGCTGAATTTGCTCGAACTTGTCACCGTCCCAGTATTTGATGTTGCGGTCCTTGCTAGCACTGAAGAAGTTGTGACCGTTTCCATCCTTGTTGTGAGGAACGAATGCCACTGCCATGATGCTGTCCTCATGGGCCAAGAAAGCCTTGTGACAGTCACCAAAGTCCAAACCCCAGAGTCGAACGGTCTTATCAGCCGAGCAAGTGACAATGAGTTTGCTGTCGTAGGAAATATCCATGCTCAAGACAGGAAGCTTGTGTCCGTAAAGGTTGAGGAATAACTTCAGCGAGTCGACAAAGAAGACCTTCACGGTGTTGTCCAAGAGGGAAACTGCCAGAAGTCGTGCATCCGGAGAGAAACGAAGATTGAGGATATCATCGTTAACCTTCAGCGTCCTTGTGTGTGCCAGCTTAAGGCGGGGGGTGGTACGTTTGGTTCCCGGGATCTCCTCCTGGACAACCTGGAAATTCCAAAATTTGGCTGTCTTATCTGCGCTTCCACTGACCATAGACTTGCCATCTGGGTGCACGTTAAGTGACCACACGGGTCCGTCGTGGGCTTTGATGGTGTCGAGCAATGTTGAGGATGCGATATCAAACACCTCGAGTTCTCCGTTCTTGTTACCAACAACGACAATCTTATCACCAGGAAGGAATGCGGAACACAGGGAATATCCACACTCTAGTGTTCGTAGACAGCTCTCGGTGCGAACGTTCCAGATCTTGAGAGTGCCATTCGAAGCAGAAGCAAGCATTCGGTCGTCGGAGCTCAATGCAATCGACCGGATATCTGTTCGGTGACCAGGAATATCCACTGCCAAGCTCCGAGTATAGTCCGGATCCTCGCTGTCGGTGTTCTTCTTGTTCGCTGGCACAATGTTGTAGGCCTCAAGCTGGTTGTTTGTTGTTGCGGCGAGCAGGTTCAGACCACTTGACTTATTGGTCATCCAGTCGAAGGAACGAACCTTTCCACCAGTGCGCACGATAACATGTTGGACAAAGACTTCAGATACAGGAGCGGCGGAAACATCCTCAGGCTTGTCGTTATCCTCTTCCTGTCCGTTTTCCACGGTGCGAGCCTCCTTCTCCTTTCTTCTCTTCTTCTTCCGGGCCATACTCTTTTGTACCTCCGACTGAGAGCGAATGCGCCAAACTTCGACCGACTTGTCGGAACCGTGGAATCCAACGTAGTCTGAACGGGGGTGGAATCGGATGCCAAGTGTGCGGTCCTTCCCATGTCGGTAGAAAGTTCCTCGTTCTGTGAGGATTCGGCGACCATCGGCGCCCACCTTCTCCTTGGAAATCTCCATCATAGCCGCCTCGTCGATCGACCAGACCCTGAGTTCACCATCGTTGCCGGCCGTGATACATCCGCCCTGGTCAGGTGAAAGACCCAAGCTCCAGCACTCGCCATTTGACTGTGCCACATGTGTTTCAATGCAGTGCTGAGAGGAAAGATCCCAGACTTTGATCAATGCATCCTTTCCGGTGGTCAATAGGAATCCTGAGTGTTCATTCAATCCGGAAGCAGTAAGCAATTCTGGGGAAGGGAATAGGAATTGTAGCGATGTGATCTGGTCGGTGTGTCCGCGAAGTCTGAAAAGACCGGTTTCAGTGATCAAATCCCAGAGGATGATATCGGTATCTTTTGAACCACTGGCGAGGCGCACGCCTGCGTTGTCAAAGGCCAACTTGGTCACGGCGGATTTGTGACCGTTGAAAGAAATAATGACCGTGGCGGTGCGCGAATCCCAAAGACGAATACTTCCATCCTCGTAGCTGAGAAGCCAAATAATAGTTAGAGAAAAATCATCGCACTAGGTCACACCGGAGGACACTCACCCAACTGCGAAGATATCTTCATCTGTCATGCTCTGAGTGACCACACTAACCTGCGCTCTGCAGGCAGAATCGCGCCATCTTCCAAGAAGTTCTCCCTTTTTCACATCCCAGCACAGAACTTCCTCACTTGCGCCGACAATGGCTCGTCCGGCGCCCGTCTGGCGCGCAATGCCGGTCTGGTCATCTTTAGCCCAAACCGCATTCGAAGACGCCGAGGCGACGAGCCCGAATGTATTCGAATGCTCGAATTTACTGTGTAAGAGTTAGCGCCCAGATCATAGGATCCCAAATCACAAAAATTCGTACGTACAAGTATGATTTCACCATCGTTGAGGGTGGATGGGAAAATTTTTGGAATCTCCGATTGCTATCGATAGGACAAAATTAAATACGGGCGGTGACAGCGACCTCTACGGCTCCCCCCCACCGCCCATGACGATCACGGGCAACCTCACAACAGCCACCCACCTGCACTGCATACCATCCATTGTCCTGCCCGTCATGCTTCTCTTAGATTACCAAAATGCTTTGATTCAGTCGCTCCTTACGGAGCGTTTTTCTGGGTATGACTCGTTCCTCTTCCCGCACTGCCATCCGGCGCATTGTATACACATACCCCCGAAGCAGGCACCCGGCTAACAAGCTGAACTCAGAGCACCCCCCGCCTCCATTGACCAAGTGGTTTCCGACTTCGACGGTGTAACATTCCACCTCTCCACTCCCGAGTCTAAGACGAAGATCCTCATTTCGATCAATGTGAAGTGCTACAGGGAGCTGGTGCAATACGGAGCCCAGGAGGTGTTGGAGAGAGAATACGGTCCCTACATTGTATCTCCGGAGCCGGGATATGATTTCTCTGTACAAATCGATCTTGAAAACCTGCCCGCAGAGGAGGAGGCCCGGAATGACCTGATTATGAAGCTTGCCCTCCTGAAACGGAACGCAATGGCTGCTCCTTTCGAGAAAGCATTTGATGAATTCAACAAGCTCGCCGAGGAGGCTTCCAGATACACCTCAGAGTCAGCACCACAGGGTATCCAGGAAGGCGGTGAAGTTATGGCAATTCACTACCGTGAAGAGGAGGCCATCTATATCAAAGCCAACTGGGACCGAGTCACAGTGATCTTCAGCACCGTGTTCCGTGAAGAGACAGACCGGATCTTTGGCAAGGTCTTCCTGCAGGTTCGTAATTTGCCACAATTGGTCTGCGCATCCACGAGGAGCCCTTATTAACAGCCTATAGGAATTCGTGGATGCCCGGCGACGTGTCTTGACGCTCCAGAATGCCCCTCAAGTCCTGTTCCGTAACGACCCTCCCCTTGAGCTTGCAAATGTTCCTGGTCTGAACGCTTCTGGAGGCGAAGTTAGCTATGTCACCTTTGGTATGAATGCACAATGCGCTATCAACCTCCATTTCGTATACGTACTGACTCGACTCGACTTGCAGTTCTGTTCCCTCGACACTTGACCCCGCAGCGTCGTTATGAAAACATTTCTCATATCCAAACCTTCCGCGATTATTTCCACTACCACATCAAAGCTTCAAAGGTATGCGACTACTCTTGGTCTTGTTTACATCCATGGATGATTTCAAGACAACAATGACTAACCATACATCACAGGCCTACATCCACACTCGAATGAGGAAGAGGACAGCGGACTTCCTCCAGGGTATGAATCATCCACTTCAACAAAGTATACTTATCGCTAACTCACGACAGTGCTCAACCGAGCTCGGCCGGAGAATGAAGAACGAGAGCGCAAGACTGCTAGTGGTCGCACATTCCGAGTGCAGGGGTAGAGCCTCGAATTTCTTTGTTTGTATGAGCCAATTCAAGTCTATTGTTGATACGCATTTTCTTTGGCGACATGGTCCCTGGCAGCATCCCGAGGCCCATCTTGTAGTGTTCAAATTGCATAGTCTCAGCACTTAAACCTACCTTCAACAACTACTAAAGCCATTGTCCTTAATCAACCGAATCATGTCTCTTGACCTCTCACTTTTGAGATCTCTATGTTGACCTGTAGGCATACCATCTGCAATATTATCTATCCAGTTACCCGGAAACCCATCTGTTAAGCTACTTAGTAATATGATTAGCTACCCGTGGATAGGTGGACATGTTTACCTGCATATATACATATGTATGTACATGGCAAACAATCTGATTATCCACCTATCAAATCAGCTATCTAGGCATGTAGGTACCTGCTCAGGTGCAAGGTAGACCTAGATAGCAAGCCATCCGTACGTTTGGCTCGTTAACCGTCTCGTAACCACGTAACTGGCGCAATTGACCGTCCCATGCCCCGTTAACCATGTGATTGACCTGCCGGATCAGATATCTAACGAACCAATCACGCAAATCGTGTTGCCAGCCGCTTCCAATATTGGCGCAATGCGCGATGCCAACCGTTCTTCTTCCATTGATATTACATTGGCAAGTACTATACCTTAGCAGGTACCTCCAATGTTGATAAGACGGGATTGGTCCCTTCACTTTTTAAGTTACTGCGGTTCCTGCGTTTCCTGGTCTGGGTCGCACCTGCCAAATGTGGAGCGTTCGCTATACTTCAATTGTTAAGATGAAAGAAACGAAGATTGTAGGAATTGAAGAAATCATATAAATACCCTTATTCTTGTTTGTCCTTCTCTTCCTTCTTCCTTCTACAATAATCTCGACTTGTGAAATCTGCGATGCAAATACGTGAAATACAACATGGCACCCAAAACCGGTCTATGGGGAGCTGCTCTGTCCAAACTACGAAAGTCACAAACAGAGCCTGCCCAACCTACACGTGAGCCAACCCAGGAAAAGGTGGTCTATCCTCGTTTTAAACGCCCGGTGTCGAACGAGTCCCCCATTTATTCTGAATTCATGTTCCCACCCACTCCTCTCCCAACTCTTCCCATGGCGTCCGATTCCAATCTAAATCCTCTGGCAATGGCTTCTACCATTTCCCAGGCCCGCCTTGGTGCTCTGCGCTCAGGCAAGGACTTGGAGTTATTTTTTCAACGGGGTAAGGACTGTATTGATGCTTATGCCCAGGCCACCAAGGCTATGATGGAAGATGCTTGTGCCCGCGTCAAAGATGGAGAGGATCCTCCATATGAAGAGATTGAACAGATGAAACAACGCTTCTTCAAATACTGCCAGTCAATCGTGGAGGAAGGATTGTCCCTGATCTCAGGCGATGCTACCAGTCAGTCCCGGCAGGTCAGCGACTCGACCATGCCTTCTCTGGTCTCCTCAACTTCCGCCACGACTGAGTCTGAGCCGAAAACTCCCCTGGATTCTGGCTCGTATGGTGACAGATGGGAATTTTCTGAGGCATTGGTAAGTGGTTTGGCTCCATTATTGCTTTGACTTTTCAAGAATTTGACCCTAACCTGTAATAGCTCGCGTCTAGCGGCCAGCGCCGCCTTCGTCTCTACACCGTCAGCAGCGACGACTGGGTCATGGTCCCATCGATGCCCTCGCCCACCTCTCCAACCAAGGTTGTGGTCCCCGAGAACATGGACCCTGTGGAGGAATCAATTCATCTCGGTGTCATCGTGCGCATTTTCAGCAAGTTGTACGCTGTGTCGAAGATGATGGAGACAATCATCTTGTATTACGGTGCTGAGGTATGTCTTGAGATTACAACTTTCCTCTTGCCCCATACTTCTATCTCTTGCTTCTTGGAGATATAACTACTAACGCCGACTTTCTCCTCTTAGCCCGACAACTCCAAGACCGGCCTGCTATACTGGATCAAACGCAGCGAGAAAAACGTGCGCACCCAGAAGATGGCTGTGCTGATTGACACTGTTGAAAATCTCTATTATGCCCTCTACGCCTGCATTACGATTGAGCTGGCCAGCATTGAGCTCTGCGGTTCCTTCCGAATCGACACTAGTGCATTGCGAATCGAGCTTCCATTCCTTATGCCAGAGGCTGATCATCTCTACCGCATCGTCATAGCATTCAAGGATGTACTGGACTCTCCGGAGATTTGCGCAATCCGTCGGAAGGACGTCATTGACCACTTTCAGCAAGGATATATCAATCAGACTGTTGCAAAAAAGTCAAATCCGGATGAGGTCCCCTTTGACGCCCTCGGATATCGCCCGTTTGCGAAGAGAACTGTTTCTTACCGACACGGATCCTATTGCCAGAAATGGAAAGGACTGATTCCATGCTTCGACTCCATCTCAGCAGAGACCATGGCAAAAATGTCAGAGAAGTATTTCACCATGTATCCAGTCACTATTCTGCGTGCCGACATTCCATTTGAGGAGCTTCCATGGATCTACCCGGAAGATATTGGCATGGCTGTCTGGGACACGCATATTGTAGCGGATAACCGCTTGTCTAAGCGTGCTCAAGAGCTGGGAACAAGCATCGGAGAAGAGCGCAAGAAATCATCCGCCCCCAGTCTTTACCACCTTGTCAGACAGCGAAAGTGCATTTGCAACTCCATCTGTTCATGCTCCTTGGAGTGTACCCTAGAGGTGCAGCGCCCCTGCCCTTGTGCGGAACGCCTTGTACGCATCATGTCGACCAAGCGTGGTCTTGCATACAGAAAGAGTGGACCTACTTTCGCCGCTACTGCTTCTACTACTGCTCGCATGTTCTTCGATGGCTTAGCTCAGCTCAACCGTGATGTTAAGGCCACTGATATTACAAATGAATTGGGCAATGCTTTCGAATTGTTCTCTCTGTTGATCTCCACGGAACGCGAGATGACTCCCAGGGATGACACCCAGGCAAACCTCTAAGATCGCGGTCCTGTGACTCCCGCCACGACTTACGATTACGATTACGACAACACTTATGGTTAGGATTCACAGCTCACGAGTTCACGAGTTCTAATTCAATCTATTAACTACAACACTAATCCAAATGGAAGCAAGGATTCCCAGAACAGTGGGTATTCTGTCATCCGAATCTCATGGAAACCTTCTAAAAGGAATTCAACTTACAACTCGAAGACGACAAAAAAAAAACAGAGGAAAAAACGAAAACAACAAAAAGAAAAGGCACCACGAAAAGGAGGAAAGGTTCGTCAACCCCACAGGGAAAGTGTTCGATGAGGAGAAACCATCGAAGGGTGAATAATATCATTTGACAGCTATCGGAAACTGATCATGAGCCATGTCATTTATTTGATGGGAACCATCACGAGAGGTCTACATATCCAGTCTCGAAATGAAATTAGTTCAGCCCCAGCTGCTACCTAATGTTTCGTATAAAATCGTCTATCCCATATCCGACGGCCCAACCTCATTACCAACAGCAGAACAGAGGGCTGCACCTTCAGGAACCTATCATTAGTGATATATTTTTGGTAATAATCCCTCCACCGCATTAACAAGCAAACCATCTTCGCCGGTATCATGGGGTATTTTGAAGTATTCCCCACCTCCAGCCAGCTCAGCGATTTGCGCCAGGCCGGCTAATATTATTTTCACGCTAATTATCCCATAGTAGGCGACATATAAATCAGATTCCGCTTTTTGGACTTCTTGCTAACCCTGTGCTTTTTGTAGTCAGTTCTGAGGGTATTCTGCATCTCCTCGCTGGCTTAGCTGGTAGCTTTTAAACGAGGAGATTGCTCTGATTTATCTTCTGGAGCAATATGGGTAATTTAGGGGGAAACATCATCTGAGGATCATGAGATCGGCAGGGATATAGATAAGTAAACATAGCCCTAAGAGCCCCGGAGTCTTTGTATTGTCGACTACCCTTTTGAATAAAACAGATAGATTTTGGACGAATCTAACAAAATAACAAAAATAAAGAAATGAACAAATATTAAAAGAGGGACAAATGTCAGAGATACCGAGATTTGAATGATTTTCATATTCTCAGAGATACTCCGTAGTGTAAGGTACAGTCGGCGGCGCAGACCAGTGAAATCTTCGAGACATTCTCGGCCTTTATCGGTGAGTCGCACTTTTTCTTTTCGCAGTGCTCTCAAGCCCAGGTCTCAGTCAACACTTTGTTTTCTGCTCTCTTCTCCTACCCTGTCTCTTCATTTCTTCACTTTTCATGTCTTAATGCCCCAGTACCCATTCGCCGAGCCCATCTTGGTGCACAGAGAGCCAAGTTAGGGATGGTGACCAAGGCAGCGGCCGTGTCACATTCATTATCATCATCATGGACGTCCATTAGCAAGTGGATCGCAAACATAAGCATAAATAGAACCCCGATCCAGGGTGCCCGCCTCCGACAACCGAGCACCGCACGGCCATACCACGCGGCAGTGTGGCCCTCCTACGGCATCACCACTCCCGTCCCCGACCAGCCATTCCTTTCCCCCAAATCGCCCTTCCGATTCGAGACTGGCTACGCTCTATGTGCCAAACGACCCTCACGACCCTTCCCTCCACCTTTCCTTTCCCCACCGTCTTCGTCCTTCTCCGATCCCTTGACAACTCACGGGCTAAGCCAGGATAAGAGATTATCCGTCAAGGGCGAGCTAGTCCGCGGCTTGAACAACGGAGACGATGCGATCATCGTCGCGGAGAACTTCATAGGCGTCGACGATGGCGTAGGCGCGTGGGCTACCAAACCTCGTGGTCATGCTGCGTGAGTGGTCTCAATCTCAATTTGTACATCATGCCACCATCGCTGACTTTTTCATTACCAAATACAGACTCTGGTCTAGACTCTTATTGCATTTCTGGGCCCTCGAGATCGAAAAGAATGTCGATCACCGCGTATCTACCCTCGACCCCGTCGGATACTTGCAGTATGCATACGAGGAGACCTTGCGGGCAACCACATCTCCTACTGAGTGGCTCGGAACGACAACCTCGGCCACTGCCATACTACACTGGTCGAAGGAACAAGACGGCACACAGAAGCCATTGCTGTACGTTACGAACCTCGGCGATTGTAAGATCCTCGTGATTCGACCAAGCGAGAAAAAAGTCCTTTTCCGCACTGCCGAGCAGTGGCATTGGTTCGATTGTCCCATGCAGCTTGGGACAAACAGTATCGACACGCCCCAGAAAGATGCAGTCTTGTCCAAAATTGCGGTACAGGAAGACGACGTCGTCTTGGCGCTTTCGGATGGCGTCATGGATAACCTCTGGGAGCATGAGGTCTTGAAAGTCATTGTGGACAGTATTGATAAATGGGAGGAAGGGCGCGCGGCGTCAAAAGATGTTGCACAACATGATCATCTATCTGATGATCGCAATGTCTATGTCGCCAGGGAACTGCTTAGTGCTGCTCTGACGATTGCCCAGGATCCCTTTGCGGAGAGTCCATTCATGGAGAAGGCAGTGGAAGAGGGTCTGGCAATTGAAGGAGGAAAAATGGATGATATCTCCGTCGTGGTTGCATCCTGCAAGAAAAGTGATGGATGAGAGGCAACCATTGGTTTTTCGATCAGATTTTCTTTCATAAATATCAGCCGATCTTGAATTCCCCGCCTGTCTCAGACTTGCGCCAGATTCATTGATACTGAACCTCGGACAATTCCCTGTCTAGCGTCAAAAGCTTGTTCACCTACATTTGCTATCGCGCGGCTCTGATGCCTTGCAAGTATCGAATCAGGACTGAGACATGTTGTGTTGCAGTCAAACAGCCACGCCACCAAGCCTCGGGAAGTGACTTCCACATCGCCTGGATTAATCTGTTTCCCAGTCCTCCAGCGTAAGGCTTGATCGCTTAGCCTCGCCTAGTCATCATCATACTCCTCATCCATTGATGTCTTCCACCGGCTCAGACAACTTTATAGCCAGTGCAGAATATGTATTGGTGGTTTATGAGCAGACGAAATCCTTGCTGCCAACCTGTTAATCTCAAACTGTCAAGCTGATGATTCCTACCTATACCCAATATCCCATCTACCAATTTGAGACCTTTTTCATTATGCATTCACCTGAGAGGGATTCCATTACTGGCACGATGTGACTTGTCTGTCCATCGTTTAATGATCATTTTTAGTATAAACAGAACACATAATATAATCTCTTCGACTTAATATATAGTATGCTGTATCCTCATCTTCAAGCCTGCGGATATCAGTAAATGCGAAGTATAGGGTACTTAATCTCAAGGTTAGATGCCCCACTTGAACAAAGTACTGGGTACCTCACCCTCAGCACAGACCACAACACTGCTGCTCCCGCCCGGCAGAATGAAAAAAGTTTCGGTCGACATACAAGCTCATGTCTTTTTGCTGCCTTCAATCTTCAAATACTTGACATTCACCGTTCACAATGAGGGCCAAACGTTCAAAGAAGTATCGCAAGCTTATGCACCAGTATGAGCTCACTTTTGGTTTCCGAGAGGCCTACCAGGTCCTGGGTATGTTCCATTCAACGCATTGCTCTGATGTACAATACTGACTTGCGCTCCAATAGTTGATTCGAATTTCCTACGTGCCACCGACTCCTTCAAGATGGAGCTAATTCCTGCACTTGAACGAACAGTCCAAGGCAAGGTCAAGCCTCGTGAGTCGCCCGAATATCAAAGTCCCCATCCACCAAGACGCATCCAATCTAACCATCTCGCAGTATTGACAAAGTGCTCTCTCGCCGCTATCATGGCCGCACAACCCATCAACCCCAAAACCGAAAAACCATACAGACCTCTCTTCCTTCCCCCGCCCACAGAACTCCCGCTCCGCCACTGCTCGCACAACGCGGACTCCACGCCCATCGACGAAATCGAGTGTCTCCTCTCACTGCTTTCACCGAACGCAGACTCAAAGAAGAACAAAGAGCACTACATTCTCGCATCCGCGGATCCAATCTTGAGAAAGACGAACAATAGCGAGAACCAGCCCCGCAGACGGAAGACAGAGGAGGATCGCAAAGAAGAGGAAGCTATGCGCCGTTCTCACGCATTGCGCTCCGCTGCCCGCTCTATCCCCGGTGTGCCTATCATCTACGTCAAGCGCTCGGTGATGGTCCTCGAGCCGATGAGTGGTCCCTCCGAGATGGTGCGGGACGGCCATGAGCGTGGGAAGTTCCGCGCTGGATTGGATGTGGATCCTATGCTCGGCAAGCGCAAGAGAGACGGCGAGGCCGAGGGTGAGAGTGCTGATGAGGCGGAACCTAAGAAGAAGCGCGGGCCTAAGGTCAAGGCGCCTAATCCTCTCAGCGTGAAGAAGGCTAAGAAGAAGGTCGATGCGCCTGCACCGAAGAAGGATAAGGCTGTCCGGAAGGAGGTTGATGTCGCAGATGCTACTGAGCAACGTGATGACGAGGATACTGCCGCGGCCAAGCCTAAGAGAAAACGTCGTCATGCTAAGAGTGGTCCTCGTGAAGACTTCGAGGAGGCCGCCGAGCCTAATGAGGCTATGGAGGTTGACGCTTGATTGAATCTTTACGGCATAGGCGACTCATGATGCTGGTTATCATTGCATGCATTCTCAACCTTATTTCACTCTTAGGGTGCGGCGTTCAGATCGGATGGGTTATATCTAAAAGTTCAGCTGATGTATACAATAGTAATGTACATCTGATATCATTCAAGAGATCACATAACCCCCAGTACATCGTACATTAAGTATATCGAATATTGGATGCAAGTTCAAGCTTGTTTTGTCACTATCACTTTAATTCTGTTTTTGTACTTGGTTCTATATAGTCCCATCGACCTTCATCTTCTCGTTGTACTTCGCCCGCCCGCTTTTCCATTCTCATCTTCTTCAAACTTAGCAAGAGACGGATGTTGAGTGGCGTGTCCTTTAATGCGGCGAGAGGGACTTGAGAGCTCATGCCGTTTCTCTAATTCTGACGCCCGTTTTGCCTCTGAAAGAACCCGATCTATCATTTCACCCGAGCGAACGATGGTGACTGGGGTGATTTGTTGTTGGTCTAGCATGTCTTTATCGAGGTAGACCTTTCGTTCCTCATATGGGTTGCCATGAAGGTATGCACCATACTTCACTAATTTTCTTGGATCAGCTGCGGTTATCCATGTCTAATGCATGCCCAAGCCTTTCAACAGATCGTTAAAGGCATAAAAATCCGAAATGAACCACCCATCGTCTGATGGATCCGCGGTCGAGACTATGGGGTGGGTTACCGCAAGAATGACGGTATTGTCAAATACACAGGGTACCGCCGACGAAACAAATGTAGAGGGGAGTGTTACGTGCCAGGTTGATCAATGAAGAAAGAGTGTATTCCAATGAGAATAACAAAGACAGAGAAAAGAGAGAGAGAGAGAGCAGGTGGGGGATCTCTGGGGTTTAAATTGTAGAGCCTCCCACGTATCAAACATACCCCCTTTCCCGATTAGGACTAGTAGCAATCTGTATGCGAAGGGGCAGAGCGGCCAAAGGTCTTCATTCTTGTGAACTACTAGGCCAACGGGTGATCTGTTATAATTCAGGTAACTATTTTAATTTCTGCCAATCTATGTAAACCAAGGCCTAATTCAGGCATATTCAAGCACCAAGCCTACAAAATCAGGCATTTGACCTTTGGCCGCTCTGCCCCTTCGCAATCTGTAGAACAAAGAAACAAGGGAAACAATGAAAGCAAGCATGCATATGTGCATGTGACAAAGCATGTGATCACGTAGATCGTGACAGGGAGCTTGTATGGTATTCGGGCATGCCCGCCGTTAATGAGAGGTTGCTTTTCTGGTAGAGTGGCCATGATGTTCGCTGTAGAGTGAGGTGAAAACGTCTACGGCTGTAGTTCTCCACCGTGGAATCAGCCTGTCGTAATTATTAACTAGTTACTACTATATGTAAAAAAATATTCCATTTTTGAAAGTTTCGTGGCTTGCTTATTATCTATGGATGGGTTCCAAAGGTTACATACCTACCTTGGAACCCTAGCTCTTTAAATATACCTGTTCAAGGAGGATATAAGAAGGCTTGGAGAGCTCCATGCCGACTTGATTAACTACAAATTCACTGACCCTGTTCGGTTTGACGAGAAATTTCAGTTAATCAACTGGCAAGATCCTGAGCTGGTAGAAGAGGCTCCTCCGGACAATCTGAACACAGACGCGCACCGAGCAGGCTCTCCTCAAAAAATTAGCAACTATTTCCTAGACAAAGGCAAGGGACGCTATCAAGCAATATCACAAACTATAGATAGGCAATAGCCAAAGCTTACAGATATCATTGGAAGGCGAGTGAAACCCAAGGTGAACCAGAGCCTGTTCGTGTTGCAGTTTCATGGTACAGCAGAAACAGCATTTTATTTGCCCTTAGTTTCAGTGGACCCTGATTTGGGCAGCTCTCCACCGCCCCTTTTGTGAGCATGAGTACTCTCGATAGAATCGCTGCTACTGTTGCTATGCCATTCGCCAGAGTCCTCTCTACTGATTGGTTATATTCCTGGTTCATCCCCTGATCATTCCCCGAGACAAGCCTTCGGTTACAGCTAGGAAGCAGGTAACTATATGACCTTTCATGTTTATCCAATTAAGGGTATTATAACCCAGGAGATAATAGCTGCCATACGTGTATGTCATGGCGGTTTAGGTGATATTCTAATGCTTAAGATATATATATCCAAATATCCAAGCAAATCGTGTTACTGTAGCCGAATTTAAAGCACGGAGATACGAAATTCTGATTAATTCTCTCAATTTCCGAGAAACAGCCATGGGTTCAGAGAAATCGTATCGGCACACTTGGGAATGCCTACGATGGACGAGTATTTCTGGCGATGGACCTAGTTGAAGCATACATAGATAGGCGACAATGGTGACCCACTGACCTACGACAACGGATCATTGGAATATCTAGTGACAGAGAAAGCAAGAATAAACATACCTTCGAAGAGAAAATCTTAAAATATAATACAATGTAAGGTACCGCTTTCAGCTCATCTATGTATTTTTACCGAGCCTTCCGCAAGCGCTGAACAAATACCCAATATATTGTCCCCGAAAGTCCGCTGCTTAGAAGGTCCAGTCTGCTATAGAGAGGGTTATGAGATGGCCTGTCGGGAAAACACTGAACAAGGACCTTTCTTCGACCTATGCCCTAGAAACCCAATCCCTCAGAAAGGCGCGCACACCGAGCGCTTCTTACCTCCGGTGACCGACACAACTGACATCGGTAATCTTACGGCTTGGACGACACGGCAGGTTGGACACAGCTTGCATATGATTCAAAGACTCATATGCTCGTGTCCACCACACATGGTTTGCCAATATCAAAGCTCACGCCATTTGAC
Organism: Penicillium hordei; assembly: GCF_028827395.1. Lineage (NCBI taxonomy): Eukaryota > Fungi > Ascomycota > Eurotiomycetes > Eurotiales > Aspergillaceae > Penicillium > Penicillium hordei. Next base: position 634,280 of record NW_026623146.1, on the reverse strand, counting down.
TCGAGCGGTTATGACCACATTATCGAGTACGTGGCTGATATGGTTCCCAAAGAGTCTGGCTCTCATTATTTTGGCACCTATGGCATTGGGCCTACGCAGACATTTGTCAATGACAATCTGATCTATGAGCAGACGAGCCATACTGCAGACCCAACGGGTTTTATATTTGACCTTCAAACAGAAGGTGTGGCTTCCTATACTCTGCAGGTACAACGTATCGTTTACGGATTCGAACTCTGCCTCCTCCGGCGGTTCCTGTCCCTCAGAGCAAACGTGACGTTATCTATGCGGTGATAGAGTTTCGTAACCTAAAGGTCGGCCGGAAGGTGGAAGTGGAGATCTACCTTGAATGCTGGTCTTGCGTCGTTCTTGTTCCAGTGCGAGCAGCGCGCCACCTCCGTTACATGTGGATTTACGTGGAGTTGGCCTAATACACAAAACAAGAAAATTGACCGAATCAAAGCAAGTGAGACTTGTTATTGAATAGACTTAATTATCCGCTTCAGTCCCTCTTCTAAAACGTCCAGCGGGTGCGAGAAAACCAGCCGAAACCATCCTGTTTTTTCCGCCCCATAATGTTCCCCAGCCGCAATGTAGATTTTCTCTTTTCGGAGCCTTGCAAGAATATCCTCAGATGTGGCATCTTTTACCACAGCGCCTAAGTTAATCCAGATGAAGAAAGCAGCGTTGCACTCAAGATAAGGAATTCCATGGGACCGTAACCACTTTGTCGCAAAATGATAGCTGTCGGCCAAGCGTGACCTATTGATCGCAATATACTTTGTCATGAAGCTGTCATCTAGCAAGAGCGAGGTGGTAACCTGGTCTGCTAGACTGGATGGAATATTGTAGAGGCTAATTGGGGAAAGATGGTTAGTGTCTTTTTCCCCCATAAGTAGGTCATGTAATCTCACGAAATGCCCTCTGCGGCCTCCAAGAGCAGCTTATTCGATTGACTAACCAAGCAGCCAATCCTTAGTCCGGTTGCACCGAAATCCTAGTGAACGCTGTCAGTTCCATTTGGGCTTGGGTTGAAGGGAGAAATGCCATACCTTACTTAAGCCCCATACAGTATGTACGAGGCTTGGATCAATGATCCCCTTCAGGTTTATAGACAGAACCGATTTAAAACCTGCCGCATCGGGAAGACGAGGGTTATCCCAGACAGATAGCGCGTAGATCTCGTCGGAAATAAGGTGAAGTCCATTCCTCGAGCATAACTTCAAGTATTCTATTAAGACATCTTCAGGGTAGCAACGTCCTAGGCTTCCTATTAGTAAAGGTCGGACGATTTCTCTCAGGTATGTCGAAAAGACAAACCAAGGGGATTATGAGGTGAGCACAACACAAGAGCCTTAATCCGTAAGCCTCTGTTTTTCACTTCAGTAAATGCTCTTTCGTACTGTTGGATTGCGGCCATGCTGAATGGATCTATTTCTCCAAACTCCACTTCAAGAAGCTGGACTCTGAAATCGTAAGCTCAGCCCTACCAGAAAATTTAGAGATATTCCTTACCCTGGTCGGCTTCCAAAAGTCGTCCTAAATGCATTGAAATACGGCCGTCCGACCATAAAAAAATCTCCAGGATCTGCTAAAGCCCAGGCGCAACATTCGAGTGCATTGCTGACGCCAGATGTAACGACAAGATGGGAGGAGCAGAGTGCAGAGTGAGGAGAAAATTGACTGTTCATGAAGTGACAAAGCATTTGTTTGAGCTTGTGGGAGCCACTGAACCCATCTCCGTAGGTCAATACATGTGAATTGGGTCGTAGCTGTAAGGCCTTAATTAGTACGAAAGTGAGAGTCCACTGACGACGTATCGACCGAGAAAGAGCTGAAGCCTTACATGAGAATTGATGAAGCCCACCATCTCCGTGTGCATGAGTGTCTAGAACGTTCTTAGCTTATGTTGAGTAGGAGCCTGGTTGTTTTCTCACATTCTCGGCAAGGCCTAGATTCACGATTCCGTTAGGGTTCGATGATGGAGACCATTGGTCACTCAATACAGCGAGGAAAGATGGCCTCTGCGCAGCAAGGTCTTTGCCTCGACCAGAAACCTTGCCTTGCATGGTGAATAGTGAACTTAGAATTCAGCCGATTGCAAGTTTAGATTGGAAGGGAAACCGGCATTCTTATATACCGCGTAAGGTCTCGATGACGGAATTATGTAAATTTTATTAGAGTAGAGTAGATGTTCTCAGAAGGCGCAACACTACTGCGGCACAAACGGGTAAAGCGGTAAGAGCGGGTGATATTCTACAGAGGCTTTATGAGTATAGTCCCGCTGATATTTTCTTATACCGTTCCTTACCTCGCTTCTTTTCTTTACTTCACAAATCAACAGATATCAGAATCTGTGCTGTCTTTCTTCTTGGTCATTATCATGATGCACGACAGCTCCGACTCGACATCTGTCAAGCCTAATCCGGCTCCGTTCACGGTTGCTGTAGCTAGCTTCGCGAACAAGTTCTGCATTGGTACACTCTATGCTCTAAGCACGCTCCAGGCACAGCTATCTGACTAGCGCTTCGATGATCATTCAAAGCGGGGCTCCTGTCTCCGTCGCCAGGGGCACGACCCTCTGGGGAAATGCAGTCATCAGTGCCGACCTCTCCTTCAAAAGCATCAAATTTGAACTTATGCTTGCAAGCTTTCTGCTTGGCGGACTGGGTATTGGATGGACATACCTCGCTGCGGTCGTGTTGATTGGCCAGGGGCTTCCGAGGCATGCAGTTACTCGAAGTGCTATTGGACCGCTGGGGTTTTCAACTGCTACAGCGGTGTGTTTTCTCTTATCACTTTTTTTCGTGCTTTCTTGCGGATTAGCACGCCTTGCTCTTTCTTAGCGACAACTGCTTGGAAATAAATCCAGTCAATTCTTTCAAGTTATGTACAGTTGATCCAAATATCCCCCGGAACTTAAATCAAAAGTTTACCACTTCTCAAGATACGGACGTAGATCAAATTCAAAGGCAAATGTCGTCCGTGGTTGAGTGTGCAGATACCAATACGAGTCCGCAATCTAAAGCAAGTCAGTGACTAAATCAACACACCAAACGTAATAACACGTACAGCATCGGGGCTCAATTTCGCATCCACGTATTCGTTGGCCAATGCCTTAGTCCGGGGGATGTCAATGATACCGTCAATGATGGTATGTGAGACATGCACACCTTGCGGCCCAAACTCACGAGCGAGTGACTGTGCTAACGCGCGCAGTGCAAACTTTCCTGAGGCAAAGGCAGCAAAGTTAGCCGAACCCTTTAGGCTCGCTGTAGCTCCGGTGAAGATCAGAGTTGGAGGATACTCGGAAAATTCGCGAGAATCCAGCAGGAGCGGGAGAGAGCGTTGAGCGAAGTTGAAAGCACCTTGTCTATTGTATAAATTAGTGCGAACGCCCAAGATTCACATACTTTTGATTTGTTCTCATTGAGAGCAAAATATGTGGGGAAAAAATCGTACGCTTGAGATGCAAGTGCCATTGAGTAATCCTGCTCAGTAAGCTCAAGAAATGGCTTTCGGACTAAGCCGCCGCCAGCATTGAATACAGCGGCGACAACCTTGGATAATGGGAATTGAGCTGCGATCTTATCAAAGGCAGCATTCACGCTCTTTGAGTCCGAGACGTCAGTCCTGATGCCGAAGGCTTGGCCGCCACTGGCATTGATCTCCTGAACGACCGGATCGAAGTTTTCTGGGCTTCGGGCCAGAACAACAACGGAGTAGGCCTTGGCAAACTTCCTGGCGATCGAGGCGCCCTGTACGGTTTGTTAGTGCTGTATCGCTTATATAGTGGGGGTATATGTAGAAGTAGACCGTACTGTGCCAGGGCCAACGCCGGCGATAATTGCGATGGGTTTGGAAGCCATGATTGTTATGGGAATGAAGGCTTTCAGGCGAGTGCAATAAATTAGGAATGGAGGGAAGTTTATGTAAAGGTCTCAAGCAGATTAGTTATTATTGCCGAAGCTTAGAAATGCAGGGGGGATTGATCATCACCTCGGCCGGTAATATCATCTGCAGAGAATGGGCCTGGTGTATTCCCGCATTGGACATTGGCATTGTATTGACTCGTCAGAACCACTGCGGCTAGCTGAGATCTGCAACCTTGCAATGCCCCCTCTTTGTTTCACGGATATAACAAGGGCAACTAATTCTTTTGAATTAGTTGAACTAGCTGGAGGAATGAAAAGAGCGGATGGTCCTTGCTTACATGAGTAGGTAAATGGGGGTGGAAAGTCCGGATTCTCGGAGTGTCGAGAATTCCCTAGTATAAAAATGGAAATCACGAAACAAATGGAACTAAACCATTCCGGGTGTATTTTACTACCCCACTTTCCTCAACATTAACTAATTGTGGGTCAGGCTAACTCGATTTGCAGAGCAGGTGCGCTAGCACGAACCTTAATTAAACCCGCTCCCGTCGGACTGTTGATCAATCCGGCGCTGAACTTCCTATCTTGTCATAATATCTGGTGTTAGCAATCAAGTTGAATGCTGTGCCTGGGCTTTAGCCGACTCTTGTGACTTCGTTCTTGTTGGGCGTCCATCCTTCAATGCCTTCAAGACAACGTTTGGAACACGGCCAGGGTTAAGGCATCAATACCAAATTACCGATACAGCCGAACTTTACTGTTGTACCATTGGACTACTTGAAGTCACATTCGCAACAACGGATTCATTTAGCATGTCCGCAGTCAAACAACACTAGATGGCACCTGAAGTAAAGAGCAGGGGCTTTTGTGTCAACACACTCCTATTGTGCTCACCACATAATCTGCTCGGTCTAGTCCTATATTTTGCTCATATGAAACCCGGTAAACTATTGAAGATTCTTCTATAGCGCTGCTACCCCGAAAATGTCCTGACAGAGTACGCGTAGATTTGTACCAGAAAAGGACTTCATCTTTGCTTGGCTTCAGGTTTCAAATCAGCACCAGATCCCCACTTTTTTTCGGAGCTTAGTTGAAGCCGAGAGCTAACGGTGGCCTGGGACCTGCGAGAGATTTGGTGCCTTTTCGTGCCTTTCCGTGCTTTACCTTGTCGATTTGCTAACTTACATGGAGTTCTGGGCTTCTTTCAGATCCTGAATTATAATTTGGCGTCCCCATCGTCACATGGAATCTATGGTGCACTGCGGATACTGGAAGAGGGAACCGTTCGACCGATCTTACAATAGCGAATGAACTGGCTCTCCACAGCCCTTTTTCTACACAATAATTTGAAGTCTTGAACTCCGAGTCTTATCCCCTTCCAGAACATCTGTGATGTTATATTGATGCCAGATCTGTGTGGTCAGGTCGCCTTTAATACGGAAGACCCGTCCCATGTTTCACTGTTATGATGTGAGGCAGTTGCGGCCCAGTAATGAAGCCGCAACATCGGAAAGAATTTATGGCCGTCTATACGAAGAACAAGTTGAGATTTCAATACTCAGACTTCATGCTGTGTATATGTAGCCTCTTTGTATCCCTCTGAGATGACAACAATCCAAGCTTCCTTCTGATTCGCAATATTTTTTATAAATATTTAGGTCTAAACGAGGATAAAAGTTCTGTGCAATATTATCAAAGCAAGCTAAAACAGTATGGACTAGTATACAACGTAGATGAATGAGATCAAACGGAACCAATCCAAGGATAATAGAATTGATTGAAGAAGGGAGAAACATATTCGAAGGCAGGTTGAAATACGCCCCAAAATGGACCGATACCCGGTGGTTACAACACCGAGATCGCCATGCTAACCAATTTCAAAAAGATATGGATCCAGAAACAATGAATCCTTTGCGGTAAGTTGCCGCTCCATAGTTCTGTCAAGTTTTAATAACCCAATTCTCCGTATTAAGACATATGCTCGTCCATCCAATTATGGGCCACCGCGTACGCTACGATTGCCTCATAATGGAGATTAATGCAATGTCCAATATTATCGAGCACGGTGGCCGAAAAGCTGGTGGCAGCGGGAAACAGAGACGACACGCGGGCTGGACCCGAAGTCTTCCCTTTTCCACATTCGCCGCCCGGCCCTGAGCCTGCCGAGGTCTCATTGACAAAGCAAAATGTCGCATCTTGGTCGCCCGTAATCACCGTCACAGGGCCGGAATAATTGGTCGCAACCTTTGCCAGGCTGGCCGTGGCCATTTCCCCAACGGAGACCGTCTGTTGGATGTCAAAGTCGAGCACAGACACCTGGGGGTCAAAGGTGCCATTGCGGCCGTAAAACGCCTTTTGTCTGCCAGGCAGAGATGACGTTACCAGATATCCGTCATCCAAACTGCCGAATCTGGCCGGAAGTGCGTCCTTTGCCGGTAAGAGCCCGGTTTCCAAGAGGAGCGACGAGTCTGGCTCGGCGGCGTACCCCGTAAGCACGAGGGCATCAACAGCATCGGGGTACGTGGCAGCTAGCTCGACACCAATCATAGATCCGAGTGAATGGCCGACATAAATGACCTTTTTAAACGACTGTCCGCGGATAATCTCTCCCCGCTTTAGCTGCGCGGCAATCTGGTTGGCCACCGCCGCGTGCAGAGGAATTTGGTCGGTGTGAAATGGATTTGGGTGCGAGGAAGCGCCGTCACCCGCACGATCAATCGACAGCGTGGCGTACCCTCTGCGGGTGGCATAGTCCACCCAGGAGTAAAGCCGCGACTGCACGCCCAACATTCCCAGGGCAAACCAGTAGTCCTTGGTGTACGTGATGCCGTGGACGAGCAGTTGAATTGCGTCTCGACGGGGGGAAGGGCCTTTTGGCTCGCAGTAGCGGGCGCTGATATTCAGCGCAGTGGACTCGCGGGCCCAGGTCGAGCTGTTGGATGTCTGTACTAGGTCGAACACCAGGGCGATCACTGCATTGCCATCGGTGAGGACCGAGTCTTCCACTTGACGGTTCCAAGAAGAGACGCGCAAGGGAATGACGAGATCCGAGCAATTAGCGGAGTTGTCCCAGGGTTTGCTGAGTGACGACGAGATGAAGAGAGTGCATAGTGCCACCATCAGATACTGGAAGTTGAACATGGCGTCTTAAATGTGCCGGCTTGAGGAATCAGGCCCGTGGACAAGGTGATATGCAAAGGAGCGTTTATAGACTTCAAGATTCCTGCTTCCCCCTGAGCATAAGAACAAAGGCCACTTCAGCTGATTTCCGTGGATCAGGGCAGCTGTGGATTAAGAGGCAGGTGTAGAGGAATGACCGTCATGGCCAGCCTGGTCGCCCAAGTCAGTCTCTCTCTAATTACATAGCATTATTCATCATTAGTTAGTGGATTAATTAAGTTAAGTGGGCAGGGCGCGCCGCTTTGTAAGTAAGCTTAGTTAACGTAATTCCCGGCCGTGCTGTACATCGCGCGGTCCCGTACACCCCAAACAGCATATAGTAAATGCGATATTTCAGGTGGCTGTATATCAACAACAAGAACATAATATGACTTGAATTTTTGGTAGGACGCTCAGGACAACGTATAAACTCGTATAGACTCCTTTATAAATAGAGTAAATAGTTGTTCACATGTATTACCAAACATACACGACGACAAGGGATGCATGTCTGTATATCTATATTATATTACATTAAAATAAGAGGATGGCCTGATAAATATGCTTAACGTGACATCTAACACTTTAATATCCCATAAAAGTATATAAACCCTTATAGGTTGCAATATAATAACCTAAAATAACGTATATACTATGGTGTTTGGGGTGTACGGGACCGCCGGATGCACGACGGCCGGGATTACGTTAATTAGTTAGCGTTCTCCGAAAGCTTGCTTAGAATCGAACAAACGATGGGACTTTAGAGGTTGGGTATTTATAAGAATTATTAATCGCTACTTAGACGTCATCTAAGTTAACTAATGTCTCTCGATCTTGATTTATCAGCGTTTCTTATCCGGTGTGCCCTATATAAAAGCGAACAGCTGAACTGACTTCCACTGCACTAAACAACTCCCGCAATGTCTCTCGTCTTGATTACCGGAGCAACAGGCTTTATCGGCTCCCAGGTCGTCCTTCAGACACTTGAAGCCGGCTACAATGTCCACCTCGTCGTCCGTCGCCCCGAGCAATCGGACAAGCTACGCCAAATCTTCTCCAAATACGACGAGAGACTATCCTTCGTCGTGCTCCCCGATATCACCGTACCAGGCGGCTTTGATGAGGCTCTCCAAGGCGTAGACTACGTTATCCACGTGGCTTCACCCATAGCTGGCAAGGGGGAGTTGGATCTCCTGACCCCTGCCGTAAAGGGGACAGTTTCGGTGCTGGAGTCGGCGGTGAAGGTTCCAGGTATTCGAAAGGTGGTCATCACGGCCTCGATTCTGTCCATCATACCGTTAACGCCACCCGCGGATGACGCAGTTGTGAAAGGTACCTCTCCTGGCTGCCTTTCATCCAAGAGCGCGAATCCACTAACATTAAGAAGAGGACAATGACTTCGACTTTACCTTCGACGCGGAAAGTCCCGCTGCCCTCTCACCCATAGGCCAGTACCACGCGAGCAAAATCGCCGCCCACAAGGCCGTGATCGACTTCGTGGCAACCAAAAACCCGTCTTTCGATGTGGTGACCATTCATCCAGTCCTCGTCTTCGGCCGCAGCCTTATCCAAGAAACCGCCGAAGAACTATCCGGTAGCAACGGGGTCCTCTTTCAAACGCTTATGTCAGAGACTCCCTTCGGAAAACAATTCCTCGGCGTACACATCAGCGATGTCGCCTCGGCGCATGTCAGCGCCCTTACGAAAAGCGGCACATCTATCAAGGGTGTACAGCCGTACCTTTTGTCGTCTCAAGCGCGCCCGTGGCGTGAGGTGCACGACTTTGTGAAAAGCCAGTATTCTGGCCTTGCCATTAAGCTGCCTCGGTTAGATACGTTAAGTTACAAGGTTGATACGACCAAGGCGCAGCGAGAGCTAGGGATTGAATTTCGGGGAATGGAGATGCAGGTTGCGGACCTTTTGGATCAGCAGTTGGAGTTAAGGGGGTAGTGCATATCCAGTTAGATAGATTAATGACTGCTAGTTGGTAGTGCCGATGTGGTGATACTGTACTTCCTCTGAGTCAGTGGGGCTATGGCTAGCTTATGGGGTTAAATGCAGCTCATGCCAATTCAGACCGCTCATTTTCATAAATTAGGATTACTGACCAGCCTTATATAGAGGTCCATAAACTTTACATTTAGTGGGGGGAACTGAACTCCTCGGCTACTTTAAGCCCTGCAACCAAAATCTTTTCTAACCGTTGGATGGATTGCTCCTTGTCTGGGCAAGGAAAAATAACCGCATCGAATTGTATCGAGATTTGGTTTGAGACATGGGTGCTGATTGACTAAGAGGAACCGATTCTAAAGAGTAAGTTGGACTGCATTTGTTGAAGATAAGATGAAAAGAGCAGATGATGTGAGGACGGGTTGGGGCGTCCTTGCTTACATGAGTAAGGAATGGAAGTCGAGATTCTCGGAGTGTCAAGAATCCATAGTACAAAGGAATCACGACACAAGTGAAATTAAATGTCGGAGCAAGCTGAGACAGTATAGGTTAGTGATTTCTATGTGCAAATGAGATAGGAGGATAGGCTCAAACAGAACTAATCTTGGATGTAGAGGTTGATAAATTGATGAATGAATGAATATCCTGGTGCAGGTTGAAATACCTCATGTATAGTTCTGGTACACGGTGTTACAACGTCCGTTATGCCAAGGATACTGAACTATACAAAACACAAAGGAAAATATATCACTTAGTATAACCCCTGTATGAGTAGTAAGTTACCGCTCCATTTGTTGACGTTGAACTATTCTGCGTGTATTTTACAACCCCACTTTCCTTAAAATCAATTAATTCAATTAATTGGCAGCCAGGCTAACTCTATTTGCAGAGCAGGTGCGCTAGCGCGAACCTTATTTAACCCGCTCCCGTCCGACCGCGTTGATCCATCTGGTAATCCATCTGCGCAAGAAACTCGTAAGCACAATTAAGATTCATTCCAGCGCATATGTTTCCCAAATTAGGTTAGCCAGAGCCATTACATAGTATTAATCAGAATCAACACAGTTAACTAAGTAAGTTACCGCTCCATGTTTCGACACAAATCACGACAGAAGCGAAACTAACCCTCCGTATGTGTTTTACTACCTCACTTTCCTCAACATTAACTAATTATCGGTCAGGCTAGCTTTATTTGCAGAGCAGGTGCGCTAACACGAACCTTAATTGAACCCACACCCGTTAGACTTGATTATAAAAAGAACGAAGATCATGGAAAGTGAGAGATTTTCATTCATCAGAATCCGATTGAGATCTGTATCATGGCTACTGTGATGGGGTGCAGTGTGCTGGAAAGTGGAGCAGTCAGCGATACAAGAATACATCAGGAACATTACCGCAGTATCGGGAATAATTCCTGCGTCGTCTGTATGAGAACAAGACTGATTCCCAATCAATTTGGACCTCGTGCTGTATATATATAATGTCTTGTATCTCCCCAGAGAGAATCAATCGAGGATTCTTTTAACTGAGTCTACCTTACTTCCTCCCACCTGTCTACATTTCATTTAATTGACGTTATGGCTAATAAGGCACTGATTTTTAAGGATATCCCCCAGGGATACCCCGTTCCTGGCCAGCACTTGACCGTCGTTCCCGTGGCCTATGACGCCAACGTTGCCGCTCCCGCCAACGGTGTCGTGATTCAGTCCCTTTACACCAGCTTCGACCCATACATGCGCGGCCGCATGCGCCCGGCCGAGGTCAAGTCTTACGGCCAAGTTTTCGAGCTCAATAAGGCCATCGACAGCACAAGCATTGCCAAGGTTCTCCGTTCCAACAATGCTTCCTACGAAGAGGGTGACCTCGTAATTGGCTACGTGCCAATCCAGGGGTACATTTCGCTCGATGAACAGAACTTGCAGTGCATTTGCAAGCTGGAGAACCCTCTGAACATCGAGGATATTCGTGTCTTCCTTGGCGCTCTTGGCATGCCCGGTCTGGCCGCGTACTCTTCACTGTACGCGATTGGCAAGCCGAAGAAAGGCGAGACCATCTTTGTCTCCGCTGCTAGCGGTGCCGTTGGCCAGGTCGTTGGCCAGCTTGCCAAGCACGAGGGTATGCGTGTCATTGGCTCCGTAGGCTCCGATGAGAAACTCAACTTTATTCTCAAGGAGCTTGGTTTCGACGGCGGCTTCAACTACAAGAACGAGAAGCCTGCCGATGCTCTGGCCCGTCTTGCCCCCGAAGGTATCAATATCTACTACGAGAACGTCGGCGGTGAGCATCTTGAGGCTGCTCTGGACGCGATGCAGGACTTCGGTCGCGTCGTCGTGAGCGGCCTAATTTCCCAGTTCAACTCCGCTCCCTACCCTATCAAGAACATGCACAACGTACTCTTCAAGCGTATCACGATGCGCGGCTTTATCGTCAATGACCCCGACATGGGTCCCCTTTACACCAAGGAGCACCAAGAGCGGGTGCAGAAGTGGATCAAAGAGGGTTCGTTCAAGGTGCTCATTCACGAGACTGAGGGTATTGACAACTCGGCCGAGGGGCTGGTCGGTATTTTCTACGGCAAGAATAAGGGCAAGGCCATTTTGAAATTTTAAGCAACTGATATGTATGTACCATCCTTAGCCTGTATATTGGGGGAGGGAAGGACCAAAATCAATAAAATTAACGAGATGCCTGCCACGATTACTTGGGAGGCCTCGGTGATCACGATATGAGATGTAACGAGAGGCGGTTAGCTAATAGGCAACTTGCATGACATCAATCTCTAAATCGCACGGTAAATTTCGTACGATTTGCGCAGTATGCGTAGATGCATTATCGTGCATGAATATCGCATCCGGTTGATTCGGTATAATCGTTGGTAGGTAGAGTAAGTCGATTAAACCACGACTGAATTAACTCCACTGAGTGGTGAATCTGGATCTCTATTCGTTGAAATTATGCCAGTTTGTCGAGTATCACCATTGAAACACCCCCAAAACATCTGCCTGATCTGCTTTCCATGTGGCTTTTCTTGAACTACATCCTACATATCGACGCGATGTTAGCCATGTCTACTAACGTGTTGAAACGTTTCAAACCAAATGTTCTTTTCTTGTCTTAGGCACTTGGATTGACTTCGATGTCGTAACAACTATTTGTAGTATGGATGCCTAGGCAAAGATTGTTATTTTTAGATCAGTAATAATAAACATTGTTTGAAACCGAAACATGATCTAAACTACGGGAGTAACCATATCTAGATTGAGAAGAGCATGTGATTAGGGTTTGAAACAGCATCTCCATGTTTCCGACACGGAAGGCGATGTCGGGCGCTACTGTATACAAAACGTCAAGGAAAGTGGGTCACTTAGTATAATCTGGGATATGGCCCCCTAGGCCCGAAACAGGAACCGAGGTTTTTGTTATGGTCTAGTGGTGAAACAGGTTGTATTTTTCCCACATATAACCCCTGTCTAGGCGGTAAATTACCGCTCCATGTCTCGATTGTGTGATTTATCGGGCAGCTTCTCCAGCATTGTGGGCAGGCCGAGCACTATGCTTGTTATGGATAATGTATCATCTTTTGATTATTTAGACCAAGCCAAACAGGACCAAGTCAAGCACATATGCTTCCGAGGCGGGGGTTGAACTGGGTTGAACTTGCCACCTTAGGTGTGGAAGACGATGGGTATTAGCCAAGGACGATAGAAAAAGCTGTGGAACGCGAACTCGGCAAGAGTCGATAACCATGCCAATCAACTGACTAGGACGACGTCACCATCAATTGGAACTGAGGCAAGGGAGGGTACAGACAAAAAGAGAGTGTTGAGTGGGGGTGGGAAGGTAGAGGGTGCACTCCACAACTATCATTATATGTTAATTTCTTATATATGGATTACGGGTTTGAGGGGTTTTATGGGTTACAGGAATGGGCTGGTTCCACATTCTTTACGATCAGCATCTGTATACTCTATGGGATGCACTGTATTACGTGGTCCCAGCTCGGCGATTGGCTTCGAGTTCTTGCTTCAGTTGGATGAAGCGCCTGCATAGTCATACGCAACTAGTTAGACTACAACAGGTTAATTGGACTTTGATTCATTGATAACATGCCACCTTACTCTCCCGATCTCAATCCCATAGGAATTTTCTCGCTAAAGTGAAGGTCCTACATTTCGGAAATGGCCTTCGGGGTTCGGCCTTTGAGATTCAATCGCCGAAGATGTCCGTTCCATGACTCATGCTGCTGATATTCTCTACGTGTATTACGTGCTTTCTGCTGGCTCGCTTATCTACTGTGTTGGTTCGCATAGATTCAATTGCTTTCCTGACATCCCTCCAGCCCGGAAACCATTGTTCAGCCAAGACCCGAGTTCCAACTTCAAGCCGAATCAGCAAAGCTTACACCATGGCTTCACCCCCATTTCCTGTTGAATCTGCGTTAGATGCCATTGGAAATACGCCTGTCGTGCGTCTCCGTCGCGTGGTTCCGGAAGGCCATGCCAAGGTCTTCCTGAAGCTTGAATACTTGAACCCGACCGGGTCGTATAAGGATCGTATGGCGAAGTCCATGATTGAGCAGGCCGAGATTAAAGGAAAGCTACAGCCTGGTATGACAGTTGTGGAAGCTAGTGGTGGCAGTACTGGCTCTTCTTTGGCATTCGTCTGTGCCATCAAGGGATACCAATTTAGAGTGGCTTCTTCCAACGCCTTTGCAGTCGAAAAGCTACGGACTATGCGTGCCCTGGGTGCCACTGTCGACGTGATTCACAGCCCGTCCGGCTCCGTCACAGCAGATCTTATCCCCTCTATGATACGCCATGCGCAAGGTGTTGCCAGCCAGGAAGGGCACCTCTTCATCGACCAGTTCAATAACACAGACAGCCTTCCTGGGTATGAATTAATCGGCAAAGAGCTGGTTAAACAATTCCCAAACGGAATTTCTGCCTTCTGTGGTATGTTCGGGGCGGCTGGCATGGTCACGGGGGTGTCTCGAGTGCTCAAATCGAGGTGGCCAGAGACACGGTTCATAGTCCTAGAGCCACAATCTTCACCCATTCTCACGGAGGGTCGTGCCGGCCGTCACAGCGTGGAGGGTGTTGGCGTGGGTTTTATCCCACCTCACCTCGATCCCAGCTTATATGATGAGGCACGGGGTATCTCCGAAGAAGAGGGGCGCACTATGTGTCGGCGACTTGCTGAGGAAGAGGGACTACTCGTGGGAACTTCTACTGGTCTTAATGTCGTCGGCGCCATTGCCCTAGCCAAGGAGCTAGGTCCTGATAAGACGGTGGTTACTATTGCTGTTGACACCGGACTTAAATACATGAACGGAAACCTCTTCGCTGATAACAGAAATTAAGGAGGGTGGGACCTGTATGTCGATGTCGTGCCTGATTGAACAAAGACTTGACAGAATTATTTCGGTTACTTGCAGTTGGAGACTTGTACTCGTCCATAATAGTTTAGCATCAATCGGGTTGGCTTTTAATCATTGCCAGTGCTGTCCATCTCTCATATCGACCCAATTCGTAATCTCCTGGAGTCCTTCGAGGTTACATACTCTGTATCACAAGGACGCGATGAGCCTTCCGCGTATGTTTGGATAGAATACATGTTGGCGGGGCCGGATAGATATAAACCACTAAGCCTAATCAGGCTAGCACCTACCTCTGACGGCCCACCATGAATACCTTTGCATACAGCTCCACTTGTAACCTTTCTTCCACATACAACATACACTCGGAAATTGGTTAGATTTGCGTGTGGATAGGCGGGTAGGGGAGATGTAAGAACACTGCATTAATGGATGGGGCAAGTGTTTGAATTGGCCCACTTAGCCAATCATCACTTAATTCCTTACCGGAAGAACTTCTGGCCGCTCCGGTCGATAGTTTACTGGTTTACCCGTTCGATTTTCCTCGATTTTCCCGCTTGGGTTGTCCGAGATTGTTCCGGGGTCTGACTAAACTAGATCCTATTTGACACCCGTGGAGGGAGCTGGCTGCCCGCCGGTTTCTACTACCTCTCTTCATCACGATAGGCACCTCAGATACCACCTTTAAGGGCCGGTAGAGACCACTCAAATATTATTACGTCACTGAAAGTACATCTCACAGTATCACCTGGCACCACTTTCCTTTCTGCTGTCCCCCATGTACGAACCTGTACGTCCTCGGTACAAGAAGACAAATATTACTCGAAGCCGAAATGGATGCATTCCCTGCAGGCAGAAAAAACGAAAAGTGAAGCCTACCCCGCAGATGGTTCCAATGGTTACTGATATGGCACGTCGTCGACATTAGTGTGACGAGAACAGACCTAGCTGTGGGCTCTGTTCACGCCTCGGAAGCCATTGCTCTTTTCGGAGCCCTCCGCTTCGATTTAAAGAGTTGTCTTTCAATTTGGGGCGGACAGCAGAAGTTGAGACTCGGAATCTTGACCACAGTGAGGTATCTCGCACCAAGTTGCATAATCATCGACATACCCAGCACGGCACGATCAACGAAGACAACGTACTCCCGAATTCAACTTCCACCAATGGCCGCCAACTTCAGATTTTGAATATTCCTCATAAGCCTTCAATCGCTGTTTCCGATGGAGTTTTTCTTCACCAATACTTCTCCCATATCATCGAATTTCTACCTAAAAGCGTACGACTAGTTGTGGCAAGCGGGCTAGACTTGCCCGCTCTTAGAGAAGCAACGGTTGCCTTCTCTGCCGCTCGATTTGCCTACTCCTTTGGGAACCCGCGCCAGGCACGGTCAAAGAACTTGTCCCCACTTTTTATTCAATCGCTGAACTACTTCGGACGTGCGATTCAATTGGTTAAGCAAGACACCAGCCAGATCGAAGATATCCTTGCTGCAGTGATTTTCTTCATACTCTTTGAAAATGTCGTTGGGACCGTCAGGACCTTTTACTGCCACTTACGAGGGCTAGAGACTCTCATCCTTCGGCACTACCGCGCTTTATCTGGAACACCTTACGGCCGACTGTTATTGCGTGCGAGTCTTTTCATCCGTGCAAAAGGATTTCTCATTCTAGGACCGTTGCATGCAACACATCGCAGCCAAGTTGCTGACCGAGAGCTTGATCTTCTTGCGCGCCGGATCTGTACACCACAAGAACTGCTATTTATCACAATGACAGATTCCATCCGTGTGTCATCTATTCTCCTTCTTCAGAGGTATTCACAGTCCCGCTGCGATGAGTCAGGGTTATTTGGCCTGAAGCTTCCAATCCCCGGAGATGGAGGAGATTGCCTTTCTGGATGCAACAGCGAGTCCGAGGTTTACCAGAAGCTAGACGATCTTAGGCAATATGTTGATTTCCTCTTCGCTCAGTCGAATTCGCTATATAATGCATTTCTTCGATGTACGGACCATCCAATATTCCAGCGAACCGATCTCGGCTACGCAGAAGATGCCATTCTGCCTATGACATTCGAAAGCCGTGAAGACGCAATTGCTTGCGCGATGTATGCCTTGGTGCAGGTCTTTTGTGACCGCCAAACACTTAGGCATTTGCTTCTAGCGGAGACTGGAGAAGTGGCTTTGCCGTTAACTCGGTGGGCTAAGGTGATCCTTGCTATTGCGAAAGGATGGGATCCATCACAATACTTATACGAGGAGACGTATAACATGAACATAGGATGGATTGTGGAGTTGCTTTGTCTTCGCTGGCCCAACGCTGATATATTGACCTACCTAACTCAGCACCTCGTCCCTGGCCTCAGGTTGGCTCGGCATGCCATGGAAGATACTGCAGGGGCTTTGATGCTATTTGATTTGGTAATAGACATGCTCAATTCCGAAAACGCCCGTGGACGCAAAGTCTTTGCCATGCACCTTGTCCATGAAGATTCTCCTAAGGAAAACGGATTCTTCCTGCCCAATCAGTCATTCCGTTTTGTCGTCCATGGTTATAATGACGATGGAGAGTTTTTCCATGATTATATCTCACCGCCAACTTGAGCTAGAAGTAAATGAAACGATATTCCCCTTCATTACATGCTGCGTACGTCCAAAACTCGGTCATCTGTCAAGCACCAAGCTAGCATAAGCAGGAAGCCAAACTTCTCGGGGAGTCAGGAGTCTGTTCGTGAAACAATGAGGATGTACAGCACCTCCAAGGCTACGAGTAGATACCGCAGGACGCCTGCCACTCCACATTCCCGACTTTTCAAATATTCTTCGTTCAGTCTGTGAGAGGGCTTCCGTAGCACTTGTGGAAAGAAATTATTAATCCCTATAGTATTTGTCGTAACTGGCTTAAATATATATAAAAAGGTCAGTCGATAAGTACGTTAAATATGTTACCAGCCAGTTCTTCAAAAGAAAGAGTGCATTTCAACGAGTATACTAAGTATAGAGAGTAAAGGAAGGAAAGAAAGAATCCCCGAGATAGGATCCTTTGTGGGATCCTGTCACAATCAAATAAATAATGCAAACTACGCTAAGGCGGAAACCTTTAGTAGAATCGAGTTTCCTTTCCCTAGATCGTTATATAACCTCCGACTAAGAGTATATTTAGTCCCTAAATACTAGCTTATTATCGTTAGTATAATCTTCTAGGATTCTGTGAAGGATATGCCTGGGCGCACATTCTTCCGCTCGGCCAGAAGACCATTATATCAGAGCCCTCGCTCTGATATGCCCAGGACCAATATATATAGTAGCGCACATAGTTATCTATGACAGATTTGTCCTTCTTTATTAGTATTAAGCTAGTCTTAGAGTTATATAGGAGGGCTAGGTTTTAGAAGGTACTATTTATAGAATTCCTAGATCTTCTTCGGTATATATTTAAAATTTCTAGTAGGATATTACTACAGATCAAGATTATATCTAGGCTACTATACTCGGTATTATAAATTATAGTAGTGTGATCCCACAACATGTGTGACACCTATATATATACATACCACTTCGGTTAAACTGAGTTCTAGAACTCAGTTTGGCTATGCCTTTTTGGCTTAATGAGTAAACTCTCGGAGTAGTGGCCAGCGGGGATCTCAGTAGTAAGTTCTTGTATCTGAGATCTTACCGATTTCCTATTTATCTAATTCTCTAACCCTTTCCGGTAGTACTAGATCCTTATATTATTCTTATAATATTTATTCGCTTAATAAATCTATAATCACTATAACTTCGTAATTTACTCTTTAGTCTAAGTCTAGATCTCGATAGCTTAGAGAGTATTTATACTATATCTTATTTATTAGGTATTATAGTCTTTTAATCTTTCTAATTAAATATTATTATAGGCAGATATTCCGTACCTTTAAACCTTTCGAACCTTCCGCCTCTATAGAGTATAAAAGAAAGCCTATCGTATATCTATTTATTGTTACGGACCTATCCGTCACCAATCAGTGGTGACCCACCAGGTACGCCAATAGGCCATGGAGAGCCAACCAGCAACCAACCAGCAAGACCTGTCATTAGGTCACGTGTAGCATCCTATACTCTAGAAACCCTAGGTATTTAGGAAAAGAGAAACCGTGATTATGTTTACTAAGCGAGAGTATGATCCGCGATTGCAGAAGTCCTAGAGAAGAACTCTGACATTACTCCCGTATACGATAAATCGGCAGCTGTCCTTTACTTTACATGGGGCGATAGACAATGGATCTCTTATGACAACAAAACAACCTTTAAGCAAAAGGTTGATTGGGCGAATGATATTGGCCTTGGAGGTGCCATGATCTGGGCCTCGGATCAAGGTATGTTAATGAAGTATATCTTCAAAAGTCGGAAGACAATCTAACGTTCTCTAGACACGTACTCTTGGAGCGCACATGAAGCTCTACTTGGCAAAACGCTCAAGTCAAACAGTCAAGTAGCCCTTCAAACCGACTCTGCCTTGCTTAAGGAACTCTCTGTTAAAGCCGTCAACAAAGGTCTGAATCAACAATGTTACCGGGGTACGGAATGTGTCGATCTCAGCAACCCTCAGGTCAATTGCGAGGCTGGTTATACTCTCGTGGGATATGACAAGTCCAAATGCAGAAAGTCTGCAGATTATTATGGTATGCCAATCTGTTGTGCGACGTCTTCAAAACCATCTTCTTGCACATGGCGAGGCAGTGGTGGAGACTGCGATGGACAATGCCATGAAAACGAAGTGACTCTTTTCACGTCCTCAACTGGAGGTGGAGACTATGATGGCTTCAAAAGCCAATCTGGCACGAAGAAATGTTCTCGTGGCAAGAAAGCTTTCTGCTGTACAGATGATCAATTCGACGACCTGACAGCAGATTGCTATTGGACTGGCTGTAACGGCAAATGTGCCAGTGGTGAGACCAGCGTCGCAACCGCAAGCAACCTTTACGATAAGTGTACTATCTTCCATCATTCAATGCACTATTGCTGCAAGACATCGCCTGCTCCTTTGACGGACTGTCACTGGGTGGGAAAAGGTGATTGTGCAGACAACCGATGCAGTAGTTCTGAAGTCACGCTAGCAACGAATGGTCAAGGCGACTCTTTTTCGAGCTGCAACTGGTGGCGCAAGAAGGCTCTCTGCTGTACCCCTGGAACGTCTGCGGCGGCTGGATGTCAAGATGTTGACCCCTGTGATCTCGACTCGACGCTGTGTACAGACTATAATGACGAGTATGGCACCAGTCTCAGCAAGCGTGATTTGCTCCCTGGATGGGCAGATCTCGAGGGAGACCTTGAATACGATGGATTATACAATGGGACCTACTTGGACCTCATCGAGAGGGAGCTCATGTTTGACGATGATGAAGAAGAGACGCACACGCTTGAAAAACGAGCCGCTCCAAGAAGAGAAATGCCCGTGAGATTTATGCTTAAAGGCATTGAAAAAGTCGTCACAATGTTGTCAATGTCTTATCCTTCGAATGGAGAGTTGTTCAAAGGCAAGCGAGGGAAAGAGGTCCTTCAGAAGGCCATGGTTTTGGCATCACAATCTTGTGGATCATGTGCTATATCCGCCATTGATCCCAGCTCTGCTTCAAAATGTGACACGGAGCATATTGTGGATCTTCAATATATCCCACAGCTCTTCACCACAGCCCTTAGTGGGGTTCTCCCTACAGGAAAGAAAATGGCCTCTTCTATAATCAACCAAGCTGACTTCCTGAAATACGCCAGGGACGCAGTTTCGGACCTTGCCAAGGCAGGAAAGATTTCCAGCGGCGATTCTTCCATCATGAATGATCGTCTTTTCAATGCAATTGGATCCACCACAAATCGTCTCGGCTTGATCCGTACAGCTACTAATGTGAATCTGTACAAGGGTCGGGTTTTCGATTTTTTGGATGATTCTAACTTCGAGTTCACTGGCTCAATTAAAAGTGTTATCGAGTTGAAGAAGTGGCAGAAGATTCTGAACACCGCGGTAAAATATGGCACGTCAGAAGACCAGCTTCTCGATCCGATCCGTATGACTATCGCGGTGTGGGTGTACCTCAACAATGCGCAAGTCCTTGCACGACTCAATCAAGTTCGTCAAAACATCTATACTGAGACGAAGAATGTCGCAACCTATGTGCCGGGTATGACCAGTTTGCCATCGATTATGAAAGAATTCGATAAAGCCTACTTCGAGCATGCAGCGGCCGAGTCATTAAAATGGACAGAAGCACGCATCGCAGCGGTTTCTTCTGCATACACGAATACTCTGATTGTCCCTGGGAACTCGGAGATTGTGAAGTCCACCCTCAACCTTCTTTACAACAACTTGAATGAGATCAAAACTCCCGATTTAGATTCTTTAGATTAGACTGGTTAAGTTCTTTGCCCTCGGCAATGAAAACTGAACCGCTGCCAGTACCTTAGTGGCAATGATAGCTCGAGGACAAAAGAAAGAATACTATACAGGGGCTAGCATTGCCTCAATCACGAATTACTATCCATGCCAATATATTCAAATGTTAACTTTATAAATTGATATATCGGGAAGTATCTAACTACTCCTTATGTACAATTAGTATTATATGTGTTCGAATGTTCACATTTAAAAACATTTGAACAAGAGAGAAAAAGGGTGAACATAACACAAAACAGAAGAAATTGTTGCCAAAAACATCATTATTTTGATTTATGAAGAAATGACCAGCCCAAATAGAAACATGTTCCTGGAGCATGGAGGTAGATTTATAATTTACAGTTTCCAATGCCCATCCTCTTCGTCAGGGAACACTCTAGGTGGACGCGCATAGGCTTTGTACCATGATTCTCGTTGATCTCCATGCTGTGAGAGATCCTGGTACAAACTTGCGATTGACCCAATCTCCGCCCACATCCATCCCAAGACAGGAACTCTAAGTCCATCAACCTCATCGAAGAGGATATAATCTTCATCCTTCGGGTAGTATCGGTCCTCTGGATCTTCAGATTCGGCATTATGCTCCTCCGCATTCAGCTTGTGGGTCACACCATCGGTGTATTCCGCTCTATGCCAACCTCTGTACATCTCAACATCCCATTTTCTAGTTAGAACGACAATAGGCGCAGTCTCCCTGTTTTCCTCGTCATGTTGGAGCTCATTGAATTTCTTTAAACAGTCGTCATCCACGACAAGACAGGCAGATTCCTGGGCGCCACTGCTAAAGCCTGTGTCCGATCGAACTGGCGTGCCTCGGGGATCGCGGGAGTCCACGACCCATTGGGTGAATCTTTCACGGATCGTGTCGTGAGAAGAACCTTGGAGAGAGGGATCTGAGAAGACAGGGCAAAAGAAGTAGGGAAACAGATATTCTTGATTGGCCTGGCGCAAACTTTCGCGCGCTTCCCCGTAAAGAGTCTGCATATATGCATTCCAGAGCCCATCATCGCCATAGCTCAGACGGAAAATGGGTAGACCCCAAAAAGGTCTACTTTTGATGCTATCGGCAATAGAAGGATAATATTCTCGTCTGCTGGACAGCTCTTCTGGGGTGAATGCCGGGAAGTTTGAAGGCGGTTGAGTCGGGATAGATAATTGATTCATTTTGACATTCAAACGTTCGGAGACACCGAATGACCTTCTTTGTAGAAATGGTGACGATAACCGCGAGCAGGGGTAAGTGAAAGTTGACTTCCTCAGCAAATGAATATGCAGTGGAGCACGCATTGTTCGGGGTGCTAGACCCGAAGACGAGGGCTGGAAGTTGGAACAAAACCGAAATAAGTTGGTTACCTAGTTCTTAATATACCCCGGGTATTTACTAAGTAAACCTAAGTGCTTACTAAGTATATCCTGAGTGTCGGATTACAGGGGGTGTCGCTATACCAATCCCCTTTTTACATTACTAATTATACCCTAAGTGCCCAGGTGCTTACAGTGATCACCCGTGCCGTGAAATACTCAGTGAGCAGGAGCCTGAGCGCCCTCATAAAAGCGGCGGCACCCCGATCGGGAAATTCGCGACCGTGGCCTAAAAACCGGTACATACAGTTACATATATAGCGGCTGTAATTTAAATGTACATAAGAGGTCCTTAACGATGCTTTCTGTACAGCCTTCTTCCTTGTCTCACAAGTGGCTTCTGATAGCTTTCGCTGTAAGTAGTGAGGAATTACCACTGATTTACTGCAAGTCTTTATGACGGAAAGCTGGTGTACGAACAATGTATGGTATAAATGACCAATGTTGACAACTCTAACTAAAATGACAAAACCCGCTATTTCAACAATCTGTGCGGACAATGATGACTAACTGTAATATGCACTTTTGTATGGTATGCCTGGTACCCAATGTCACATGATGTTTCCGGTATATTACCTGGTTTCTACCATGTATTCGGACTTAGTATTCGACACACCCCCTAGTTCTTAAAGCCTACATTTCCTGGCTTCAAGAGCTGTCAATTCCTTCATTTCTAAGCCTTCCAATAGCTTTAATTTCATCAATTTCTGCACTCTCTTTAAGTAGCCTCTGTTTCTTAGATCAGATGACTGATCTCTCTTATCCTAATCAGCTCTCTAAAGAGATGCTGCTTCTATCTCGGAAGCGCTTTCGTAAGGCTATCTGCTAGCATAACCGTAGTTGGAACCTAGTTAACATTGACTCGACCCTCGCTAACCTCCTATCTTATCTAGTAACGATTAATGTTAATATATCGGAGCTTCGTATATATCGCCGCCCCTTCCTTTATTAACAAATCGACGGTTTGCTAGTTATTATATATAATAGATAGTAGGTGGTTAGGTTAGAAGCCTAATATAGAGAGGACTCGACGCTACTACTATACGGTTTTGCCTACCTCGGCTAGAGCTAGCAGCTCTGCCTCTATAGTCGATATAGTTACCGTCTTCTACTTAGTTGCTTTCTAATCTATAGGGCCCCTATATAGCTTATAAATATAACCCTCGGAGCTTTTCCTATCCTTATTGTCTCTAAACGATATATCGCTTATAAATTTAATTAATTTTATAGCTAGTTAGAGACTTAGTTTAGGATTTAAACCGAGGTTTTTATTATATCGATCTTAATAATCTCTATCTCTTTCTCTAGTACTATACTTAATAGCCTAGTACCTAGTTTCGTATAGGTATTATATAACTCGGTCAATAGTATTAATATACTTAGGACCGGGGTTAGTAAGGAACTTAGCTAGTTTAGCTATAGCTTTTATAGTATCTAGCCGGGTGATAGTAGTAGTATACTAAGTAGATCCTACCTTAGCCTAGAAACTATAAATCTAACTCGGTAACGCTACTCTATCGTACGGAATTAATTGATCGATAGCTAATAGAGATCCTACTTTCCTTATAGTGATCAAATTATACCTCGCTACTATACTTTTAATATAGCTATCCTAGTATAACTAAAGCTTCTTTTATTCCCTATCTCTAAGAATTCGTATATTTAAGAACTAGCTTATATCTAGTTTACGTAATTCCTATTACTTCTTAATCTCTCGATCTAGCTAAGCTGCTTACTCTACGTAGTCGGGATAATTTACTATAATAATATCGTCGATATAAAAGAAGACGATAATACTAGTAGTAATAAAGATATATAGATCTTCCGGTACTAGGGTAAGGCCTAGTTTTACTAGTACCCTAGTTACTTCTTACTACTATAGTCTTAGTAATATACGTAATCCGTATAGCGCTCTATAGAGCAGCTAGTATTAATTTAATACTTCGAATCCTAGAGGGCACTTTATATATACCTTATTTTATAGTACTAAGTTTAGAAATATAGTAACTATATCTCTCTATATTATATCTAGATCGAATATAGCTACTAATATAAAGATAGCCCTCGCTATCTTAATAGCTAGTATTATAGCTCTCTTTTCCTCTATAGATAACTATTAAAGATCTCTACGAATATAGATTCTCGCTTTAAACTTCTCTAGTATACTATTATACTAACATACCCCCTTAATCCTTATAATAATTATAAGGATTATTAGCATATAGTATATATATATATATATATAGTAGGTCCTTATATAGTATCTAGATTAGCTAGATCTATTAAGGCCTTATATAAGACATTATTAATATTCTTTGTTAAGAAGTTAGCTAGTATATATTTAGAAAGTATCTGGTTTATAACCACTTTTCCTTCTAATATAGCTTGTCTTATAAAATGATATATAATTTTAATATACTTAGAGCGCTTATAGAATTCTAGATTTTTAGCTAATTTCTTAGCTAAATTACTATTAACTAAGATAGTAGGTATACTTTTTATATACCCTAGATCTAGCTCTATATTTAATAAATTAAATATATTAGCTAGATATATAGCTTCCTTAGTAGCCTCTTTTAGAGCTATATATTCTACTTTATAGCTACTAAGGGCTATAGTCTTTTATAGTTAAGAATTCTAGCTTATAGGGTTATTTAACCCTATACTAGGGCTTAGGCTAAAAATATAGCTAGATATAGACTTTCTTAGGTCTAAATTATTACCCTAATCTAAATTAGAATACCCTTTAATATATAGGTTATTACCTAAGCAATTATATACTAATCCTATATTAGGATAGGCTAATAGATATTTCTAAATCCTATTAAAGGCTATAAAATAGTCCTTACTAGGATTACTTATATATCTAGTATAGTATATAGTAGTAAAGGTTATATCTAGCCTAGTTTTAAGGGCTAAATAGAGTAAAGACCCTATTTGTTTTTAATATTCTTTAATATTATTAGGGCTTACTTTAGTAGTATTTTTCTTCAATTTTAGCCCTAGCTTACCCGGTATTTTAATAGGCTTATAGCTAGGATTATTATATATAGAGAACTTAGTTAATAGTTTCTCTATATATCCTTTTTAGTCTATATATAGTATCTTAGTCTTATAATTAATAGTTATACTATTACCTAAGAATATTAATACTATACTAATTTCTTCTATCTTTATATAGTAGCTAATTTTAGCTACTATATTATATATATAGCTTAAATCTTTATATATTACTAATATATTATTAACGTAATAGATTAGTATATATTTGTCCTTAGGGTTTATATATATACCTTTATTATATATAAAAACCTTAAAGCTAAATTTAGCTAAAATAGTAGATAGATATTTATACTAAAGCCTAGGGCTTTATTTTAGACTATATAATACTTTCTTTAAATAGTAGCATTTTTTAGGATTATTATATACTCCTATAGGTAGGATAGTATATATATTAGTATCTATATTAGTATATATAAAGGCATTTTTAATATTATATTATAGTACGTACTAGCCTTTATTAATAGCTATTATTAATATTAGATACTATAACTTAGTTCTATATATTATAGAAAAGGTTTCTAGGAAATCAACCCCTAGCTTTTAGTAAAATCCCTAAATAACCTACCTAGCCTTATATCTAATAGTCTTATTACTATTAGTAATATAGTCTTTATCCGGATTAGGACTATTTATAGGTTTCTTTTTAAAAACCTATCTACCCCTAATAGGGGTTATATTAGGTAGTATATCTATTATATCGTAGGTTCCTTATTTTTCTAATTCTTTAACCTTAGCTAGATAAGCCCTTTACTATTCGTCCTTTTCTAGACTATTTATAGCTTCTATATAGCTATTAGGTTTAGATAATAGCGAGGTAGTTAGTAGGAACCTACTATCTATATTAGTCTCTATAGAGCTAATATAGTTAGTTAGTATAGTATCCTTTATAGTATATAATATAGGTATTTATACTTCTACCCTATAATTAGGGTTAGCTATAATTCTAGAGATATCTCCTCTAGTTATTACCTTATTACTATTATTATTAGGATCTATACTAATTTCTTTAGAGCTTATAAGCTTATTT
Organism: Penicillium hordei; assembly: GCF_028827395.1. Classification (NCBI taxonomy): domain Eukaryota; kingdom Fungi; phylum Ascomycota; class Eurotiomycetes; order Eurotiales; family Aspergillaceae; genus Penicillium; species Penicillium hordei. The sequence goes on along the minus strand of NW_026623146.1, from coordinate 608,048 downwards.
TTAGGACTTTTATTATAAAGATTTATATTTCTAGGTAGTTTCTCTAGAAATTTATTTTTATATATAGTAATATCCCTTAACTATAGGTATTTTTACTTATTATAGTCCTATAATTTATAGTAGTTATATTTACTATAACCTACTAATATAGCTTCCTCCTTTCTAGGAGATAGCTTAGTTTAATAGTTATTAATATAATAATAAACTAATAAGCCCTAAGCTTTAATATTAGCTATATTAGACTCTCTCCTATTTAATAATTTATATAGGGTTTTAAACCCTAAAGCCTTATATAGAGTCCTATTATATATATAGGTAATAGCCTAGAGTACTTCTCCTTATAGATAATTAGGGCTTTTAGATTAAATAAGTATAGCTCTTACCTTATTAAATAGGGTAAGGTTAATTCTTTTAATTAGTCCGTTTGATTCCTTAGTATAACTAGGAGTAGTTATATAGTTAATACTATATCTAGATAGGGCTAATTAGAAGTACTTATTAATATACTCTCTACCTTTATCGGTAAAGAATTGCTTAATTTTCCTATTTTTAGTATTCTCTATTAAGGTCTTAAAATCCTTAAATACTTTATAAATATTATCTTTAGAAAATAGTAAGGTAATCTAGAGATATCTAGATTTTTTATCTAGGAAAGTAATATAATACCTATATTTATTATAGGTAGGTAGTAGAGGTCTACCTAAATTACTATATATCCTATCTAAGATATTATACTTAGTAGGATTATCTGATTTCCTATATATATATCTATTATCTTTAGATAATAGATATACCTTATATTTCTCTTTAAGGAATATCTTAATATTATCTAGGGTTATATTAATCCCTAGGGCTTTAAATAGGATAACTTTTAAGGGCTATATATTTATATACCCTAATCTAATATACTACTATTTAATAGTATTAACTATACTATTATTAATAATTTCTTTAGGAATATAACTATTAATACTAATTAGCTTACTAAGGTAATTAGTTTTAGTAGTCGTTATAGTAGTATTAATATTCCTTTTTAATATAGTAGCTTTTATATAATATAGGCTATCTTTCTTATTACCTATAGCAACTATTTTCTTTAAAGGTATATATAAATATACTTTATTTCTTATAAATAGAGCTATTAGATCTTCTAACTAGTATATACTAATAAGGTTAATACCTAGATTAGATATATAATAAACATTCCTTAATAAGTATATATATCTAGTACTAGATTTTATATATATATTACCTTTATAGGTTGCTTTAATAGTATTAGCCTTATCCTACCTAACTAAGGTAGTAGTAGGTTCGTAATAGGAAAAGTATTTCAATTTATATATAGTACTAATAGTAGTAGTACTATTAAAAATAAAGTCTACTTTTTCTTTTATAGGGATTAACCCTATATTATCTAGTAGTACTTTAGTTGATACTATAGTACTATATAATAGGAGAGGATATACCTCTTCTACTTTATCTCCTATATCTAGTAATTAATCACTAGCCGTTATAGAGGGTTAGTTTTTAATACTAGTATATAGTTCTTAATCTAATCTAATTGCTAGATTAGAGAGATTAGATAATATATCTATATCTTTAGTAGATTTAGGAGTATCTACTATATTAGATATAGTCTAATCTTATATTTCTTACTCTTTAGGAATCTTAGGGCTAGTCTTAGGCTTAGTATTTCTAGCTTTATATAATTCCTTAGTAGTAGAAATCGGGGGTTTTATAGTTATTTTAGCCCTTTTACCTTTCGGAACCTATCCCTTAGATACTAGATTAGGAAATAGTAGCTAGTACGTCTTAGTACTATAAGTAGTAAGTTTATAATACTAATAGTATCTTCCTTTTAAGGGCCTATTTTTATATAACTTTTTATACCGGTTATTATACTTAAGTAGTATAATATTAGTATAATAACTACCCTTAATAGTATATACTTCTCTACCCCTAGCTTTATCAATTAAGCTAGAGAATAGGGATTTAATAGTATATATATTAGGGTTATTTCGTAATAACTAGGTTATATTTTAAATAAACCTATTATAGTCTATATTAAGACTATTAAGAACCTAGGCTATAACTACCTAATTAGGTAGTTTAATACCTTTCCTTTTTAGGTTATCTACTAGGGTTTTAACCTTATTAAGATATTCTTCTATTAAATAAAACTTACTTAATATAGTATTAAAGAAATCTTTTAGGGTTAAATACTTAGTAGTAAAGCCCTTAGGGTTATATAGGGCTTCTAGACGAAGCTAGGCTTTATAGGCACTCTCTATATCTTTTAGATATAGTAGAGGTCTATCTTTATAATAAAGCTTTAAAATAGATATAGCTTTATTATTTTTTACGCTAGTAGAGGCAACCTCTATAGGCGTATATAGGTCCTTTTTTATTAGGGCAGCCTTAACCCTAATAGACTATATAGTATAATTATTAGATCCCCGTAGCTAGGGAAGGAATATCTTATCTAGCGAGGCTATAATAAGATATAATACTATATATATACTAAAGAGTATATATAATAGTATAGTAATATAACTATATATAGTATATACTATATATAGTATATTAACGTAATACTATATACTAATAATAGTATATAATATATAGTACTATAAATAGTATATTAATATACTAATTATAGTATATCGGAGATCGTTCGGAGATAACTTAGAGATATCTCGGCTTCGATCTTATTTCGGTAATTGTTCGGAAATAACTCGGTTAACTAAATATTTCCTATTTAGGAAATAAGTAGCAAGCCGGGCTTATAACCTATTAGTACTTTAGCAGATATAATATTATAGCCTATAATTAGGTTATAATATTTTAGTAGGGAAGTAGTATTAGGTAATCTTTATAGCTTATATAATTATATTATATAAGATATAAAGGGTTATACTTAGCTAGAATAGGAATTAATATAAGAGGTAGAAGTCAAGTTGATTATTATTATACTTATATTATTATAACATACTAGCTAAGTAAGGAATTTCGATTCCTTATATAGCTAGTTAGGAGGCAATTATAAGATAATATAATATCTCATAATATTATAATATGACTTCACTATATATGGCAAATATCATAATATAACCTCACTATATATGGCAGATAATAGTGAGTTATAATATAGTTTACTATATATCATATATCTAAGGATCACTTAGATAGTACCAGTAAAATATATATAGGCTCCTTTCCCATCATAATAACATATATATACCATAATATATATATCCTATATATATATTATATAATACTATTATGCTAACAACCTATATATCTCGCTCGTTCGGAATTAGAATCTAGGAGAACGTCTCCTTTTTCCTTAATATCTTAACCTCGAATATAGCCGCTGTTTTAAACTACTCGGCGAATCGATAGGTCTTCAATTGATTCTAGGTCTCTAGCGGCGGTAGTAGGTTATCTCGATATAGCTTAGTATCGAACCGCTTATTTATGCCTATAGTGAATATATATAGTAAGCTTAGTAGCTCTATCTATTCGTTAAGAGATAGGTATATAGTATAATCTAGATCTAACCTTAGTTTCCTAGATCTAGTACCGGTAATAATATTTAATATATCGATATTACCTACTATATCTCTTAGTGCTCGATCTAAACTTGCTTAGGACGATATTTCTCGCTAGAATAGCTCTAGGGTCGGCGAGTATACCATTTCTTACTATAGTTGACGCTCTATCTTAGTATCTTTATCTATCTCCTCCCCCCTAGTTTCGATCGACGGTATCACGGAAATCGGATCTAGCGACGATAGGATGGTTTCTCGGGGTGCTAGATTCGATAGATTTAGAGATATTAATACTATTCTAGATAGTGGTAGTAGTAGGGAGGATACTAATAATGATCTTAGTGGTAGGGAGGTTAGAAAGCTACTAGGTAGGTTATCTATATACTCCCTCGGTCCTATCTAGACCTATAGTCCTATCTAGTCCCTTAGTCTAATGATAGACTATAGGGTAGGCAAGCTAGTTACTAGCTTAATATCTATATATACTAGAGTTCTTTCTTTAGCAACCATCTCTCTAGCTGCTTAGCCAGCTATTTCATCATCTATTCCATCAACTATATCGACAGCTGTATCAGCTGCATTAGTTTTATCGATAGGTATATCGGTAGCTATCTAGCCTTACTCGGTAAGCTCAGTTTTATTATCTAGAGCTATCCTCGCTATCGATCTAGGTATTTGTATCTATATACTAAGCTCAGCCTACGCTTCTTCTATAGTAAACACAGCTAGCCATATACTTAGTGCTAGTCTATTTATTATAGTACTAACTACATTCTCTTACTTAGGTAGGGGTCTCGATTTCGAATACCGTCTCGTCTCGTCGAATATAGTATCTCGAACGATATCTACCCTTCCTATACTAGTACGTCCTTTATAGGGGAACCATAATTTATATAGGTTCTTAGAGATATACCTAACGAGATATCCTATCTCTACTCTAGGTAATATCTTATCTAACTAGGTCCTTTTGATAATTCTCGAGTACGTTAAGTACCTATATAACCTTATATTCGATAGGTTGATTATCTAATATTAGATCCCGTCTAGTATAGTATATTTTATCAATTCCTTCTAAAGTATAATCTATTTAGTACTACTAATCTTAGGTAGGGTCCTATTTAGGATATATATCGCTATATATATTACCTCTAGCTATAGAGTATAGGGTAGCTCTATATCGTTAATTAACGCTTTAGTAGTTCGTACTACTATCCCCCTAGATCTCTCGGCTAGACTATTTATTTCTAGTAAGCTAGGTAGTAAATACTTAATAGTATATCCCTCTACCTTTATTATTAATTTAACCTTATTACTAGCGCTCCGCTCGTTATTATAGTAGACTACTCTAATTTCTAGTTTTAACTAGTTCTTAACTAGTACTAGGAACTTCCTAATAGCTATCTAGCAATTATTTTTCTTAGTATAGGTAAATATAAAGTAGTATTTAATACTATCTAGGTAGAAGTAAGTTAATTAGATATATCTATTATAGGCCGGCTGATTCTATACTAGGTCGAAATAGACCCTTCTAAATATACTATATACTTAGCCTATCTTCCGGCGAGAGATCTATCTCGGTATATCTACTAATTAATAAGCTTTATATACCTACTCTATACTAGGGTTACTTTTAATAGTAATACCTTCCGTTATCTCTACTAGCTTCTTAATACGCTGCTAGCCGATATAGCCTAGGCGTCTATACTAGGTTTAAATCGATACTTCTACTCTTAGTTCTTAAGCTAACTTCTTAGTTACGAACACTAAGTCCTTAGATTCGAGTTTAGGATACTAAAGATCCTTCGGCTAGGTTAACTAGGATAGCTTTATATCCTAATAGACTTTAAAAATCGGTTATCTATCTTTAGACTTAATATAGTCCCTTCTAAAGTTTATTATAAGACCTCCTTTTATTATTAACCTATAGGATATTAGATTAGTATAGAAATTAGGAGAGTATCTAACGTTATATAACTCTATCCTTACTACCTTTCTACTATTAAGACTAATACTATAGATAACTATAGTACCTACCCTATCGATTTTCGTCTCTATATCTCCTACCTATACGCTAATCTATACGTCCTCGAAAGTCACGAATAACTCTCGATTGTTATATATATATATTTATACTCTAGTATCGACTACCTAGCGCTTTCGTACGGGCTATATATCGTCGATTTGGGTCTAGTTTTAGGTAGATATAACGGTGGTAGAGACGTTAATATACTTACTAGCCGGTAGTATGGTTGCCTATACCGTACTAGGTACTGTCTTACTAGCTGCTATCTTACTAGCTGCTGTCTTACTAGCTGCTGTCTTACTAGCTACTGTCTTGCTAGCTACTGTCTTACTAGCTACTGTCTTACTAGCTGCTAGACTAGCTTCTAGACTAGCTTAGGGCTTAGGTTCGGAGGAGAAGAAGCTATAACCTTAGTTTTCAAAAGCGGTATTCGCTTGCTCTTATACTTTTAGCTTTAGCTTTTAACGTCGCTAGTTAACCTAGGCTTTCTAGGCGGGGTTAGCTTTTATTGCTTTCTCCTATTTGTCCTTAGTACCTTAGTTTCTTATATATAAAGGCGGCTTATTCTTATCGAATACGTCCTAATATTTCTAAGCTAGATACCGGCTATTACTCTAGCTATATAGATAGGGTCTATTATAGAGCTAGGTTTTAGGCTTAGCTTCTTTATAACCTTACTATATCGAAAATATAGCTCTAGAAATACCTCTCTAGTTAGTAGCTAGCTTACTATAGGTAATTCTCTAGTAAGCTCTATATCGGTTAAGAAGCTCGGTAAACGTTACCTTATCTACTTTATCTTATAGTCTTAGGGTCTATATTTTATAAAACCTAGGAGATATTACTAAGATAGTATCTAGGAACTAAGTTAGAGTATTATCTACTTCCAGTATTTTCGCTCTCTTATACCTTACCTATACGGTCTCCTAGTTTAATAACTACTTATCGATATCGGTATTCCGATCTAATCCTCGATCTAGGGTACGCTAAAGCTAACGAAGCCTAGCTATATTTATTAGATTATACTCGGCGGCGAACCGTTATTAGAGGTTATAGAGGAGGTTATATAGGGTCTTAAAGTCGATAATAAACGGTTAGTAGTTAGCGTAGACGCTATTCCGAATAGCTATTACTACTATATTTAGTCCTTTCTTCTACTAGGTATAGGCTATATTATTATTAGCCTATTCTATCTATAGTATCTTATATATATCGACCTATTAGTCTTTATACTATATTTATACTTCTATAATTAAGATGACTTTCTTAGGTACTACTAGTAGCTCTAGTCTCTTATTATTACTAGGATTATATAGCTCCTATACGTCGAATTATACTATAATCGATTTAATATTAGCTAGCTATATATCCTATATCGTTATATCCTTTAGTATAATACGAGAGGATATACCCGCGGAGAGGTATTTAGCTATTTAATATTCGTTGTCCTTTATAGATAGGCTTCCGATTCTTAATTTAGGGGTTAGTTTAGAGGTTAGCTTCGGCGACGGGGGTAACGATACAATATCACTTTAACCTCAATTCGATAATAGCTAGGTTTAATAGAACGATTCCGGGCTTATAACTAACGGAAAGCTAGTATACGAATAATATATAGTATAAATGACTAATATTAACAACTCTAACTAACTAAAATAACAAAACCCGCTATTTTAACAATCTGTGCGGACAATGATGACTAACTATAATATACACTTTTGTATGGTATGCCTAGTACCCAATGTCACATGATATTTCCGGTATATTACCTGGTTTCTACCATATATTCGGACTTAGTATTCGACACTTTACTACAAAGTCTATATCTACTAATCGAAAGGTCATATAATCCTAAAATGGTATAGCTCAGAATACGTACCCTATATAGACATTATATTGTTTATAGAGCCTAAATCGGTCTATTGAGACCTATTGAGATCCTAGAAGCCTATTTCTTATATATATAGCACTATTGGTCCCTATACGGGACCCTACGGGCCCGCACCGGCACCATTTCTACGTCTATAGGTACCGTAGTACTCTATAGATAGTAGTATTTAGTAGTTAGAAACCCTAAGTAATAGAAAGCATACGATCCTTTCGAAATCATATCTAGTAGTATATCGGTATAGGCTATCTTCTACGATAAGCCTAGGGAGGTACGAGACGGCACTATCTATACCCGAACGTAGTAAGGATAGTTCTAACCCCCTCTCGTACTATCCCGATAACGATCTAGCGGACCTTTAAGGCTAGGTATAAAAGAAGTCTTTATAACTATCTCTCTCTCCCTCTCCTTCTCCTTTACTAGCTACCTTTCGTACTCGCTATACCTCTATAGCCGGCCCTAGGGACGTTTATCCCGGAAAGACGGAGAAAAATAGAGATAGGGAGATAACCTACCCCTCTAAGATATAGAGCGGGCCTATATATAATAAAACGCGGGAAGTAAAAAAACTATACGTACCTATATAGGAGAGATCGAGGCTATAAAGACGCCGATATCGGCTAAATACCTAGTAAGATCTATATCTAGACGCTATTATAAAGTATTAATAGCCTCCTAACCTAATAAAAGGAATAAAAAGATATAATATTACTTCCTTTAAGAAAGAAACTAACTTACGCGAAACTAACTATATCTAAATAGACCTCTTAAGGAACTACCGAGGCCTAATTCCGGACTAACCTTCTAATAGAGGTTAATATAGCCCTCGACCTATTAGATATAGAAGAATAAAATATCTTCCTCTATATATACTCTAATATAGACTATTAATAGGTTAATCCCTTAATTAAATAGGCCGCGAATTAGGTCTAGTCCCTCTAGGCGGAATAGGCTAAGTCCGCGCGACTTATAATAGCCCTCGCGGCTATCGAAATAACGCCCTAGAGACCTAATATATCTCTTAAGGGAGAATAAACGTTTATAAATATCTATAGATAGCCTTTAATAATAATAATCGATAGCTTTTAAGCTATAAATAAGGATACTTATAGGAGGTTCTTTAATAACCTCCGAGTAATCGCTAATTATAATAGCGCTATCCTTTATAACGCCGCCTATAAATAGATACGCGATTACGATTAGTACTTCTTAGAGCTAGTAAGACTTACTAGGTACGATTCCTTTAATAAAGTAAAGATACTTTATATCTTAGGTAAACTAGTAAGAACCGCGTAGTAACGACTAGAGTAATATAAGAAGTACTATAATCTATTTAGGACCGACAATTTCTCTATATAGGCTATCTTTAAAGAATAGCTTAAATAGGAATTTATAGAATACCTATCTACCGAGAAACTCTATAAGCGCTATAAAACGCTTAAGTAGGGTAGTTAGTCTATTTAGGAATATACTACTAACCTCTAATAAGTTATCTCCGATCTTAATTAGGATATTCCGGATTTAATACTTATCTAATATTTTATTATAGGAATAAAGACTATATACTATATTAAATAGGCGGAAGAATAGGACTAACTAAAGATAATTAAAGATATTATCTTCCGTTTCGCCTAATATAAATAAGGCCGAGCTATCGTTTAGAGATATAAAGGCCCTATAGCTTAATACCCTAACGCTATAGATATCGATAAGATTATTAATATAATAAAAATACGACCTATATAGACGCCTCTAGGCCTAATAGAGATATATAAATATTATAATTATAAGAAAAGGGGATATTTAGCTTATATATACCGGAAACTAAAGATAGAGGAAACTAAATAGAAGTAAAAAGCTACTTTCGAACGATCCTAGTAACTATCGAAAAACTAGTATAGCTATATAATATAGAAGCTCTTATTAGCCGCCTTTAAAAGGCTCCCGAGCTACTATAACTTAATATAGACGATATTCTCGACCCCTATTACCCTATAAATACCTACGTATACGTCTAGCTAGAGCCTTCGACTCGTTAATAAGAGAAGAGGGAGCTACTATCTCTTCTAGCCTCTCTAAACGTACTAAGCGACTCGCTAACGTTCTATTAGGGAGAGATCTATATAGGGGGTACTAATATTATTTATATCCGTATACTCCTTAATAGCGGGGTAAGCGAAACCTTCGTCTCGCCTTATATCCTCGAAGGTTTAAATAAGTAATTATAGATCCGAAAACTAAAGATACCTTTACTAATTATAATCGCTAATAGTAAGCGACTAGAAATAAATAGGTTTATACTTTTTTTAGTTAAAATCAGAGACTAGATAGGATAGATTAAAGCCTAGATACTCTAAATAAAGTATAATATAATTCTCGGCCGGGACTTCCTCTACGTTAAAAACCCCTAGATCGATTAATATACCTCCGCTATAATCCTTATAGGTCTAGATCGTAGTATAAGCGTTATCTACCCGATAAATAATATCTAAATAATTATAGAGGGAAATATATATATTAATCTAATCTCGGTATAATATATATAGCGGCTCCTACAAAAAAGGAACTATAAAGCTTACCTTTTTACGATCTATTTAATAGAGAATAGACGCGAAAAGAAAGGCTTAAAACTACCTTAATATAATAACCCTAAAATATAGTAAATCCTCGCGAAATATAAGGATTTATTCTATATAGAACTATCTATAGCCCTTCTACTAGAACGTAATATAGCGTACGAAATCTATATAGGGATAAATAACCCTATTAATATTAATATATATAGACTCTCCGCTAAGAAGCTTAATAAGTAAGCTAAATAAATTAAAGAGCTAATCCGGAAGGGCTTAATCCGCTAATCTAGTAGTATATAAGGTTTTCTAGTAGTATTTATATAGAAACTATAGGGGAAATAAAGGATATATATTAACTATTAAGCTTTAAACGATATAATAGAGAAGAACGGCTACCTACTTCTATAGATTTAGGAACTTCTAGATATTATCGGAGATATATAGGTCCTATTAAAAATCGATCTTATAGCCGGATATTAGTAGATCTATATAAGGGAGCGATCTATTAAAAAGACTATATTTAATACTATCTAGGGTAAATATAAATAGCTTATAATACTATTCGGGCTATATAACGCTCCTATAATCTTCTAATCGATAGTAAATAATACCCTATAGCCCTTACTAGGCTGTAATATTATAGTTTATCTCGACGATATCCTTATATTCTCTAATTCGCTAAAAAAATATAGGAAATACGTCGAATAAGTCCTAATACTCCTAAAGAAGTAAGAACTATACGTTTTACTTATAAAATATATATTTATAACCTATAAGCTAGAATTCTACGGCTATATTATTAGAAACGGGAGTATCTATCCTCTTCCTACTAAGGTTAAGGCTATATAGAACTAGTTATAACCGAAAATTATCTATAATATCCGCTAATTCCTCGGACTAGCTACCTATTACTATAGGTTTATTTATAGCTTTTCGAAAATTTACGTACTATTATATAAGCTCCTAAAAGAGGGCGATAGTACCCTCCGGAAATAACGCTTCTATCCTATTATCTAGATAGAAGCTTATAAAAGCGCCTTCTAAAAGATTAAAGATCTCTTTATATCTATACTAGTCCTAAAATAACCGGACCGAAATAAACTATATATTATTAAAATAGACGCCTCGGAATAGGCCCTTAGAATAATCTTAATATAGGAGGATAATAACGGAAAGCTATATCTAATTATATATAATAGCCGAAAACTCTATAAAGCGGAACTAAACTACCCTATATATAAGAAAGAGCTCCTAGCTATTAAAGAAGCGATCTATATATAGAATAGATATATCGATAGGGATTATTTTAAGACTATAATTATTACTAATAATATATACTTATAATACCTAAATACTATAAAGAAGTATAGTAAGCGTTTTATATAGTAGGTCGCCGAATTTTAATAATACCGGTTAATTATATAATATTATAAGGATTTAAAGAATATTATCGCGGACGCTATTAGCCGCTACCTAGACCTAATCGGAACTATACCGACTAATATAAGTCTCGAATAACCTATATAGGATATATACCTTATAACTATAGTATCGGTTTAAAGCGTCTCTAAGAAGGAGTAGCTAATAGCTATAATCGGATTCCTAAAGAACGGTATAAAATTAGATAATAACGCTATTAAGAGAGCTATAAAGAAATATACTAATTAACTTAGCCTTTAAAGTATATATATATTTATATAAGCCTCGCTAGAAGAAAACTAGAAATTAATCTTTATATATAAGAACGGCGTTACCTCTCTATATCTAGAATACCTATTTTACGCTAAATTATTATAAAACGCCTACTATAAGTTTAAATATCTCGGTTTCCTAGGCCTAAATAGTATTATCCGCTCTTAAAGATAGTAACTATTAATCTAAGTAGATATTAAGAAGTCTATAAAAGACTATATAAACTATTAAGTATTATAGGGATCCTATAAAGGCCTCGAACGAGAAGCGGCCTAATATATAATAACGAGTAGAATCTATCTCTTTAAATAATAGGGTATCGACCTAATCGGACTACTCCCGGCTACGCCTAATAGAAACCGATAGATTATTATAGTAATCGACTATATAATAGGCTAGCTTATTATATAAGCGGTATTAGACGCTACTAAAAAGACCCTCGCGGAATTCTTATTCCGCGATATATATATATATTATAGCGCGTTTTACAAACTTATCTCAGATAATAGTATAAACCTCCTTTCGGGCGTAGTACGGTATTTTATAGGCCTTTTTAGAGCTCGCTATAGGACTACTACGCTATATTACCCTTATATAAATAGTAAGGTAGAGAATTTTAATAGACTAATTAGCCGTATACTTATAAAGTACCTTATAGATAAGCTTATAAGGCTATAGGATAAATATCTTATAAAAGTACTATTCGCTATATATATATAGGAATATACTATTATAAAAAAGAGTCCCTACTTCCTAATTTATAGTATATACCCCTATATCGCTATAAATAGGGATAGCTAGGTAGGGACCTAAATAAAGATAGATAGGGACGAGTAAATATAATAGCTTATAGATACTTATTTAAAGGCGAACGAGCTCCTACTCGTTTACGCGATTAAGAAATAGAAAATCTATAACTTAACGGTTACGAAGATAAGCTTTAAACTAAACGACTAAGTCTTAGTATAAAACGAAGTAAAATAGAAGTTCGAGAATATATAATTTAGCCTATATAGAATAATATAAACCTATCCGCTTAGGACGTATATACTTATAGAACTAAATAGATATATTCTACGAAACCTTATTAATAAAGTAAGACTAACCGATATAAATATTAGAAAGGATCTTAATTTATAGGCCTTACTAGCGGGTTATTTAGCCCTATAATAGGCCGGGTAGAAGATTAGCTACCCCGAAGAGCTCTATAAAATCCTTAATAAGATAGAACCCCCTCCGCTAACGTATACGGACCTATCTACGTTTATATAGGAAGAATAGTAGGAATTTAGGCGCTTAGAAGCCTATATAAAATTCCTAGAGGAGGAAGATATAGCTAAATATATTATTATAAAGATATAAGTAATCGCGTATAAGAGATAGAATAGAGAAACCGTTAATAAGATACCCGAGTAGGGCCTACTAGATATCGATAAGTAGGACTTAAAAGCGAATAACTATAAATCCGAGGATTTATATCTATATAGATCCTTAAGATACGAATCGGTAAAGGACGCTTATTAAAAGCCTAAATAGGGCTTAGTCTAATTAGTATACCTATTTATAGTCGTTATTCTACCCTTATTAAGAGAAATCCGGAAAGATTATAGCTATATAAATAGGAATCTAGAATAATTAAATTATATTTCCTACTAATAAATAGTAAAAGGAGCCGCTTAGAAGGGGTAAGCTTAAGATAGGGCTTAAACATAAGTATAGAGGTATAAAAACCTCGAAAAAGAACTAATATATAGTAAAAAGGGGCGTAAAATCCCTAGAAAAGAATCGTAAACTCTTATATAGACCTATACGTTTATTTAGCCTTATTTAAGATATCGCTAGAACCTAAACTTCTACTATCGGACTCCTTTTTAGAGGTTTTATCGTCCTTCGACTACTAACCCTTAGAAATAGCTACCTTATATATTATACTATAATTACTAAGGACCTACGTATATACCTTATAGAGACGCTCGAAAACGTCTATATACTAGAGTTTAATAGCGGTATAGTATACTATAAGCTAGTCTAAAGAGGTCTAGTATAGGGTAGAATTAAAGACTAGGCCCGAACGGGGCTTTATATTTATCCGATTAGAGGGATCCGGAATCTCTTTAGACTTCTTCTTCTTCTTTTTAGTCTTATCCTTAGTCGCAGGAGAGTCGGTAGTAATACGCTTCTTTATACCCTTATCCGGAGTTATAGGGGCCTTAACGGCCTTTCCTATATCTTTACCTATACCCTTATCTCCGCCTATAATTAGAGCCGGAACGCTAGCTTTAGCTATATTAATAATCGGAGCTATACTAGTACTAACGGCCTTAGCCTTCTTAGTAGCTTTATAAGCGGTCTTATAATAAGCTAACTTAAGCTCCTTTAGAAGGATACTATTCTATTAAAAGGTATATATAAGACTATATACCTATCGAGGGGTATTAGAAAGATTACTAAAGACGCCTATACCTATTAGCGATAACCGAACGGGGAAATATAGGGCTAAAAAGACTTATAAAGAGTATATTTATTCGCGGCGTCTAAATATTAATAATAAATATATATTAGAGACTATTAGAAGCCCGAACCGACTAAGAATACGACCTAATAAAAATCAAACGGACTATTTCCGCGAGCGTAAGGATTATAGGCTTCTCTAGGAGGGGCTTTATAACTAACGAGCTATCCTAAAGCCGCCCGAGTATTAATAAGCGAAGATATATAGGGAGGCTTATTTATACGCTAGTCGAGAGAGGTTCTTTATAGATCTATATAGGCCTATAACTAGTCTATTATACTTCCGGAAAAGCGAGAAAGAATAGGGAACCTATTAGTATCTAACCTATTTCTTAAAAGGGAAACTATTAACCTCTATATAGGTACTATTTAGGGATATTAATATATACTAGTATCTACTTAAGCCGCTAAATAAGCCGCGGTAGTAGGAAGGGTTAATAAAACGTACGACTAGCTACCGGCGCCGCTATACGTCTCTATAACCGGAGGCGTAGGAGCTACCTAGGTAACTACTATAAAAGCCCTAGGCCTAGCCGGAGTCTTAACCGCCTTCGTACTATTACTATTATTATTACTAATTATAACTACTTCTATACTAGCGCTACTACTATTAGCCGTACTATTACTACCGGCTATACTAGTACTATTATTACCGGCTATACTATTACTACCGGCTATACTATTACTACCGGCTATACTAATACTACCGTTACTACCGCTAGCGTTATTATCTCCGCCTATACCTCTAAGTACTTTAGAAGGGCTCGGAAGGGAAGGAAAATTATTCTAGACGCCTAACGCCTTCTATATATTCTATAATACTATATTCGCGAACGATTAGCCCTATACGCCGTTTACTAGAGTATCTACAATTAGAAGGCTTATATTAGTAATATTAATAGGACCGGCCGGGTCTAAATTATCGGTTAGAGCGTATATCTTAACCGCCTACGCCTCGATCCGGGTAGCTATAGCGAGTTTAGAGTCCTATAGACCTAGTTCCCTTTTATAGTACGCCTTTATAATAGCTAAGGTTTAATTAGGTCCTACTATAATATTAAGCTCTAAATAACCCTATATAACCGTAGAAAAGGCCTATATAGTCTTAGAAGAATTATTAGACGCTAAGAGACGAGTTCTATAATATATTCTTAATAAAGATAGATCCTAAATAAGGTCGAAAAGGATAAAAAAGGATAGAAAATAATAAATTAGAGAGAGAGAGAGAGAGAAAGAGAGAAGTAGGCTAGGAAGAAATAATAAGTACCTACTAGAGAGGGACGCTCTTACTTATAGAAACGATAGGTAAGAGCCCTAAAGATAACCCTTAGACTAAAATAAGTCGATTTTATACCTTAAAGGGCCTATCTTTATCTACCCTATATCGCTACCCCTCTTACTTACTTTTTAAGAGGTTATTTTTACTCCTTTACCCCTTATAAAGCCCTTTATTACCTAAAATAGGGCCCTAGGACGATAAAATAGCTCTCTAAAGCTCTTTATAAAGCTATTCTTAGAAGATTGCTAAGAAATTTCCTTTATTTTATACGTCTATAACCGTACGTATCTAGACGGACGTGATTATAAACTATCACTTATTAAAGTTTACTTCTAGGCTTAGAATTCTACTTACGTAACCCGCTCGGAGAAACGGAGGACCGGTTTCCGCTTAGTAGGGGAGGATAAGATCCTAGAAGCCTATTTCTTATATATATAGTACTATTGGTCCCTATACGGGACCCTACGGGCCCGTACCGGCACCATTTCTACGTCTATAGGTACCGTAGTACTCCGTAGATAGTAGTATTTAGTAGTTAGAAACCCTAAGTAATAGAAAGCATGCGATCCTTTCGAAATCACACTATCATATCAGTTGATTTGGCTAGATCCTGATCCTTCTTAAGCTATAATGATCGGCATACTCTTACCTTTATTCATATATAAATAGTGATGTTCTATAACATTCTTCCCGCGAGATTCCGTTAAGAATTTTCTAGCTTTGCTATATTCTAAGTTAGCCGAAATTCTTCTAACGCTTACCTTATACCGTTACTATTTCGAATATTCTTATATTTATAACAGCCATTTTTTTCGCCCTCTTAAGATTTAAATATAATATATATCTTTAAAATACTAAAACCTAACTTAGAATCTATATACTCGATAGATAAAACTTTAGTAACTATAGGGTCACTTACTTCTCTATACGGCGAAGCGTTAAGAGCTTTACTAACGCGCTTTAGGTTTTCTCCTCGAATAGATACGCTACTATAATAAAGGCTTATATCTAACGGACTATTTAATTATTCTTATATATTCGGAGGGTAAACTTTGCCTAGCTAAGTATCGATTTCTAAAGGAAGAGAATCCGGTCGCTCTATTAGGTAATTTTTAGTATCGACCTAAGTAATTAATTAATTTATTTTTATCCGCTAAAGAGAGTTCGCTTATACCTTCGCGACCCCGAAATATACTATTAGTATAGCGAAGATATTAAGCTTAGATATAAAGCTATTTATAATAATATTTATCGATCGGTAGTATATAAATTTAAAGCTCTCTTATAAGATATAATACTTATATATTAGCGCTATAATTATAAAAATACCTTTTTAAGGGGTATATATCTACTATTATAGTATCTAGATAGGCCTAAAACCTAATAATTTAATATTACGGGAATATATTTTATACTATACCTATTAGGTCTATCTTATAAGTTTCTAAGTCGGCGCTATAGCGGAACTTAAACTTAAGCGTCTCCTACTTTTATATATCGATAATACTAGTTTACCGTAATCTACTAGTTACTACGGAGGGCCTACTTTATAACCTCTCTACTTAGATAGAATATTTTCTAAAGCTTTTAGAGGTCGACCTTTCTCCTACTATAGCGGGAGCCGGTATAACTAGTCAATTTCTAAGTTTTATAGATTTTAGTTTATATAGTATAAGTTTACGCTTATAGATCCTACGTCTATAAACTATCTTTCGATAGTCTTCTCTAGCCTTAGAAGAGGAAGACTAGCTATAGTTATAAGGATTAGACTATATACGTCCTAGTAGTTAGGTCCGCGGTATCTAGTCGATACCGTCTTTCCTTCGTTACCTAGGGTAGTCTAAGGATTATAATACTTATAGTACTCTTTAATAGGGACGAAAGCTTAGGAGGTTTAAGATTAAGTTTAGTAAGGGAATTATACTTTTGTTCGCCCCGGTCTTACCTACTTTCCGCCGATTATCCCTTATCGAAGAAGTTAAAGCTATACGGCTTCTAAGGGGTAGTTATACTAATATTCTTATTAACGTATAACGACTTCGGTATTTTAAGTCTAAGTATTAAATATTAGTAGTAACCTATATTCCTTTATTTTATTTACGGCTAACTTATTTCTTTATCTAGGCTCTATATCTAATACCTCTAATACCCTAGGGTACGAACTACCTAAAGCGCTATAAATTTAAAGATATCTAGTCCGAGTATATTACGCCCTATTAGTTCGCCGCTATTTCCTTACTATATAAAAGAACTACTAGTAGGAACCTCTAATTCTATTCTAACTAATCCTTTTATAAAAAGGATTTCGTTTCGCCGTAGCTTCCGTATAAAGGGTTAGATTTTAGATAGTATCTCTTTCGGTAAATCCGGGGGATAGAGTATAAATTTCACTCTAGTACTATCGGTATCCGAAAGATCTCGGAAGATAGATACTATATTATAAGTAGGGTAGGCAAGTTTAGTACCCTATAAGTAGTTTATAAGGGAGAGAACGATAATAGGACCCTAACGAATAGGGAAGCTAACTTCGCCTATAGCCTCGGTGATTTTTCTATTTTCTAAATATATAGCGAAAGGTTCGATTCTATATCCGCGTTTACGATACGTACTAACGAAATAAACCTATACGATACGTACCTTACGGAGAATTATAGTTATCTAAGACGTTAACCTAACTATAGGAATAGATTATAATAGACTTTATTACGAAGTTACTAGTCTTAGATAGATATAATATAATTATAGTTATAGTCGATAGGCTTACTAAATACGCCTATATAATTCCGACTATAGAAACTATTAATACTAATTAAATAGCGAATATTATACTTTAATATATAATTATAAACTATAGAATACCGAGTAAGATTATATTAGATAGAGATAAGTTATTTATATCGAATATATAGAAGTCTTTTATAGACTAGATAGATATTAAGCTTAGACTCTCTACTATATATTACCTATAAACTAATAGTTAGATAGAAAGAGTAAATTAGATAGTAAAATAGTACTTATAATACTATATAAACTACTAGTAAGATAACTAGGTAGGACTACTACTAATAGTATAGCTAGTATATAATAATATAGCGTATTCTACGACTAACAAAATACTATTCTTTATAAATTATAGATATAATCTAATAGTATTTAGAGAACTAATTAATAAGATAGCTATAGCGGAATTAGCGAGGCTAAAGGCTAGCGGACTAAGAAAGTTATATATATAACTAGCTAGAGATATTAACTTTATTAATCTATATATAAAGAAATATTATAACGACTACTATAGAGAGGGACCTAACCTTAAAGAGGGAGAAAAGATTTACCTATTATAACGTAATATTAAAACTAAGCGACCTAGTAATAAATTAGACTATCTACGACTAGGACCGTTTAAGATTAAGGAAAAATTAGGACTAGTAAATTATCGCTTAAAGCTACCCGAAAGTATATAAAAACTCTATATAGTATTTTATATCTTATTACTCGAACTAGTACTAGATAACGCTGAAATTATAACTAATATAGAAATCGAGGAAACCGAAGACGAATATAAAGTCGAACGAATCCTATCGGATAGATAGTATAATAGTTAGTAATAACTCTTAGTTTAGTAGAAGGGATATCCTATCTTAGAAAATATATAGGAACCTATCTAGAATCTAAGAGGCTACTACTAGCTTATTTAATAGTATTACTAATAAGCGAAAAGGGCCCCTATATAATAGAAAGCGAGGAGGGTATAAAACCGGATTTATCCTAGAAAGAAATAGGGAGATTAGTAATCTCCGCTAATATCTAATCGAAGTTCGGATAATTAGTAGTAGTAGTAAGCTATTTAAGGTTAAGAGTAGAAGGGGAAGCCTACTCTAGGGATATTTACTTTTTATCGAGAATTTTTAAGAGCTTAGTATTATAAAAAGATATCTTAAAACTACGCTTCTTTAAGAACTTTTATTATTTTCGTAACCGTATATAACGCGCTAGTATTTTATTAATTTTTTATTAAACTTTAGCTAAGCGGTTTTAGATAAGTCTTAACTTAGGCTCTAATAGCTCTAATTTATTATCGGCCTTAAAGAGATCGGCTATAATTTTTAGTTTAGCGGATTTTAATAAATCCTATTTACTATTAGTATAGAACTCCCGTTTATATAAACGACCTATACGAATATAGGAGGTATATTTCGAATATTTATCCGACTAATCTATTATATAATTAATACTAGCGTTACGATAATAATTATAAGGCGTCGAAGTTATAAAACTATATAGCTCGATATAATTAGCCTAACGGTTATAGATTATAGTCGATAGGTAAGTAGATTTCGAAGGATACTCCGGACGAAAATTAGCCTTATATTTAGGTATAATAAGAAAATATTATTTTAAAAAAAAAAAGAAATCTATTACCTACCTAAAGGGGGGGTACTATAGCTTTATAAGTCTTAGGGACGAAACTCCTAGGAAGAGGGGAGGTAATATTACGGACCTATCCGTTACTAATTAGTAGTAACCTACTAGGTATACTAATAGGCTATCGAGAGCTAACTAGTAGACCTACTAGTAGATCACGTATACGCTTACTAAGTAAGAGTATAATCCGTCCTAAGCGGATCTACTACGTAGAGGATTTCCGTTATATAGGTTACTCTATATACTAGATAACCACTATACTACTTTAGGGAAATACGTAACTATATAGGTAGTAGAATAGTCGATAGTAGGATAGTAGAACGATTCTACTATTCTACTATCTACTATTCTATATAGGAAGAACTTAAGGATATATAAGGATACTTATTTATATATCTAGTTTAGTTCTTTGTCTTCAATTATATATTATTACTTATATTTACCTTTTAGATTACTATAACTCTTTACTTGATTATAACTTAATAATATTTACGAGTAGACTAATACTCCGGTATAGATCTACTCGGCGCTCTACCTAGTATCGGTTCCTTAATCGCTCAAAAGGACTTAGGCTATAGTAAGGCCCTACGCGGCATTAGCTTAGTTAAGACCCGATCATTGACGTTAGACCATTCGAGGAGTATTAAGGCAAGTATACCCTGAACCCATCTAACCTAACTATGACTAGTTAGCTAGTGCGTAACACTAAACTACTAGAGGCTACTTTATTTTATAATATAGATATTAAGATTATAAATTATTATTATAAAAAGAAAGATAAAGCTTCTAAAGAGTCGGGGGTCTCGGTCGATTATTATATAGGCGTAAATAAATCGATAGGTAGTATCCTTTAAATCGATAGCTTTTAGTAGGATAGTTTATACCCTATAAATTAGTATTATCCTTTAATTAATAGTATAAAGAAAAGATATAATAAGTTTCGCTTAGTTAAGTTTATACTTTTTAATAAATTAGAAGCTTATAAAGTTAACTTTAGCTTTACTATTAAGATCTATATAGATTTCGAGATCGTTCTAGATAGTAATCGGAAGATAAAGCTAAGTTCTAGTTCTTACTATAAAAAAAGATAGAGATATAAAAGTTACTCTATCTCGCTATTATTTCCCTATAAAACTAACTATACTATTATAGTTATTTAGCTCTTAGAAAGATTTAGGTATTTATTAAAGTAGTACTTTTCGCTTTTATAATTAAAGTATTAGTTATATTTTCTATTATCTCTAATAGGATTTAGGCGTCTATCCGATAATATATCCTTATCTTTTTTAGATCTTAATTTTCCTATAAATTAAGGCTTCTAAGAATTTCGATCGGAATTTCTTTTCTATAATATATTCTTAATAGTTTTAATATATTTTTATTTATAATTCGATTCTAATTTCTTAAAATCTTAGAAGTAATATATAATATTAATTATATCTTTCTAGGTTTTAAAGAGTTTAATAATATAATAGCGGATTTCGTTTTAAAGATTATATAAGAGTTTTATAAAAAAAGAAAGAGCTCTTTTTTTTTATTATTCTTAAAAAATAATATTCTAGGATATTAAGATATATATAGAATTCTCGAGGGTTCTTATCTTTTTATTAATAGGTCTTTTTAAATTAGCCTATTACTTTAGATTCTAAGGTTACCGCGTTTTTAATAAAGATTAAAGTCTAATCTTTAAAATAGGGCTAGTCTTTTTTAGGGTTTTATAATAGAATCGGTATCTTTTTATTAATATATCTATATTATCTCTACCTATAAATTATATCTATATTATTAAATACTCTAAGAATCTAGATCCGATTATTATAGTAGCGCTTTAGCGCTCCTTTAAATTATTATTATAGGTCTAAAAGCTATTTTTAGTATTATTATAAGATATAGTTAAGGATAAATATAAGGATACTTTTAAGTTTAATTTCTTAGTCTCTACTAGAGATATTATAAATATCTTAGTAGGGGCTATTAAGGGTTCGTTTAAAGTTCGGCCTATAAACTAAGATCTAAAAGTCTTAACCTAATCTTAGAGGTCTTTAAGTCTCTATAGCTTCTCTATAGTAGCTTAAGTCGCTATAAGATTTATATTAAGGTTAGTAATTAGTTCGACTAGATTAGCCTAAGAAATAGCTTTAGTAGGGGGTATTTCCCTAGTAGTTCGGGGAGGGTTTAGTATCTCCTTTATAATAGGAGTAGAGCGAGTTCTTAGTACTATTCTCTTAGGTAATTAAAGAAGAAGAAATAGAATTATTAAAAGATACTCTATAAGTTAGGGTAGGTACCTATTAATTAGGTAGGAGAAGGTAATAAGATAGGTAGTTCTAAAAGTTAAAGACTATTTCTTAAAGGGCCGTTAGGCTTCCTCTATATAGTCCGATTTATATATAGTCTCCCTATATTAATAGCGGGAGGAAATATAATACGTAGAGCGGGGTCCCGCTCCCGCGGGGAACCCTTCTCGGAAGGATAGGGAAATATAGGCGATCCCCCTCCGGAGAGGTCAAACCTCCTATAGGCCTAAGGCACTAATCTAGGAATGGCCTTACGTCTGATTATATCGTAACATCCGTTTACTTCTAATTTTGAATAGAATCATATTTGCCGTATTTAGTAGGAATATAGACCAGAGAAGTTCTATACGAATCCCCCGCGCGAGGAGAACGAGCACGAGTAGCGGGAAAATAAGCAGTTAGCAGCGTATATCAGCAAAAATATACTCTAGAGCTTTCTATACGATTTGCGTTGAAAAGTTTTGGTCCTTGGTTCTGCTTTAATTGTTCGGGCCACTAAGATCTAGATTCAGCGCTTTACCTCCTTTGGGAATATCATGAAACTTATCAGAAGAGGGCATATGAAGATAGTAGAGTGCAATGTCTGGCGTGAATATCACCAAGTCATGCAGCTTTAGCGCTATGGTAGTGATGCATACAATACGTACAATAACTGGATGTTCATGGTGTTTGGTTCTTACTGATGGGGTGGTAATGCTCACTCTCTGGGTCCAAATTCGATAGACTTATATAAAAAGAGATATAATAATCCAGGCTATTTCGAACTCGAACCCATGCACGATATGTGATGTGAGTAGCCACAGAGGGACGGGAAGAAGCAACCGTGGCCCCAGGGTCCCTTGATGGCCGAGCCAACCAGATGAGACATTCGGAACTCAGATCTTATAACAAAATACCGACAAGGTAATGGAAGATAGGTTTTCCCTCCAGGATAATCCGGCCGAGGGCCGTGAGGTTCCGATCACGTTATGTCTCGGTCCACCTTAATTCGCTGGCACTAACCCTCTTTGTAGCCTAGTGGCAGCTGAATAAGCTTGAGAGGTAGCACGGAGCTACGGCCCCGGAGCCGGATCCCGTATCTCAAGGTCTGATAACACTATCTATGCCGAGAATGCTCCGTTTCGATCGGTATATAAACAGGTGCTGACAGCTTGTCTCGTACCTACTTGTCTATATCTCTAGACTTTATATATACGCTTCAATAGTAAAATACACTTAGTCGTCGTCTAAAATCTTGTGCTAACATCTCTCTAGTGTCTAACAAGATCGTTCCTCTTACCATTATCAAGGGCGCCGGCCATGAGCACATCCCTATCCCCGAGGGCGAGTGCGCCATTATCGCCGACTTCCACTCAATCAAATCCCAGAGCTCACACTCTACCCCTTACCTAACCACTGGATTCTACCGTGTTGTGCCCGGACCTACAAGATACGGCGAGTACGACTACGAGGAGACCAAGTATGTTCTTAAGGGTCAAATCGACATCACAGTAAGATCCTAGTCGATTTCGAAATCTGTATTAAGAATGATACTGATAACATACAGGATGAGGCCACTGGCAAGACCCACCACCTCGTTGCTGGAGACTGGGCCTTCTTCCATGTTGGATCCAAGGCTCAGGTTAGTTCTCTGTGCTCCAATCAACCTGTATACACTTGCTGACCCATTTATAGTTCTCAACAAAGACTGAGGGTGTTGCTTTCTACGCTGTCACCCGACCAATGAACGACGGCCACCCTAACCTTGTTGGCCGCGAGGAGAGCACTTCAAAGTTGTAAATGTCAATGCTATCATAGCCTGTTAGATAAACCCTAATGCACAATTCATAATATTTCGTCTTGTCTAGGTAATTCTAGTGCTAAGTGGTTACAAGTCTCATGAAAGTAATGTTTACTGGATTTGGCTGAAGAACCTTGCGACAGAAGGGTCAATAGATCAGAATTACCTCTGCGCCCGCTTGTGTCTTAATCGACACCACCACAAAGAAGGTAAATACGCGATTGTTAGAGAACTTAATCCTAATCTCTATCTCTTAATAAAGAGACAGCGTCCTTCGCTCTAAATCTCAACCCTTGCCCTTAGCTATACTATTGCTACACATTGATTTATCTCTCCGAGATATCCAATAATGTTGTACTATCTTCAATACTATTGCCACATACCATGCGTCTTGAGCCCGCACCTCCATGCCGTACCTTACTCCAGCAGATGTGGCACCTTGCTAGCAGGGAAGTTTGCTTCATACGCAGACATGGAGCGAATCACAGATCCCTCGTCATACCGTCGACCCACGAAAGCCATACCGAATGGCAGATTAATATCGTCATAGCCCAGAGGAACCGACCCAACGGGAAGTCTCCCTACGGCCCACCATTCTAGCACAGCCGAAAAGCCAATGACACCAGTCCTCAGGGACGGCTTGGGTAACTGACTGAGAACAGCCGTCTCAGCCCTCTAGGCTATCTTAAGGCCAGATTAAGGCCAGAACGATTGGTTTCATGGTGTTTGGTTTCTTGCTGATGGGGTGGTAATGCTCACTCTCCGGGTCCAAATTCGATAGACATACATAAAAAAATATAATCCAGGCCTCTCAAAATTGAGTCGACCCATACGCGATATGTGATGTGAGTGCACGATCTGTGGAGTAGTACTGTGTAGCCTCGGAGTCAGACATGGAACTACATACTGAGCGATGCACGAAGAATGCATGGGACCGTTTTCTGCTTATTTTTACCAGTTCTCGGCTCCTTCGCCCCAAAAATATGTGTACGTCTTGTGTATTGCGAGCTGATAAATTATAGCTTCTATTTGCATTTGACATATTTGCTCCTTCGCGTAAAACAGGGAGAGTTGACTGCGGGCTCTTTAAGGGCCTACGCCTTTCGGGCTGACACACTAAAACCATTAGCTAACTAGTTATGACTGCATCAGCGCACACTAGTCAGTGATTTTAGTCAGATCTCCACAAGTACGGAAGATAGTATAACGTATTTCACATACGAGCCGGCCACACAAACGAGCCGGCCACCCCACCCAACCTATTGAATTTAAATGCATTTATCTCAACCATAACTCTATTAAATTAAATACACTAAAATCATCTATCTAGCTAGGCATCTATTGATTTTATGCCCTGGGTTCTTACACCTACTATAACGTTGTGGGCCCCGTATAGATGAATGTAAACCCGGCGATGCAGCCCTACGCCGAGGGGGGGGAGGTGCTTCATCTACTACCACCGGCGTAGTAATGAATTGAGAAGCTTCTTAAACTAAGAGGCCTTCTTCAGCGGGTATCTGCCTCCGGGATCTAGTACGCTTTTGCTTCTACTTCTCGTTAGCGGCGCGTAATTCGTTCACTTCTTTCTTAAGAAAGGCGGCGGATTGTATAGTGATCTGGTATGCCTTTAAAACCTAGTTTATAGCGGAATTGAGAGGACTTAGAGGGCTCCTTAATCTTATACGAAGCAATACTTTAATTGACGATGCTTGCTTTTATAACTAGATATAGTTCGACGGGGTTTTAGGGTCCTAATCACTACCCCTACTCGGAGGGGGGGTCGGTATTCGAAGCTAGATATTGAGCTTTGAGAGTACTCGGTTAGGTCTAAATAGGACTAAACCGGTAGCTAAGAAGCTATTTTTAATCGTCTCCGATTTAAAAGCTTTAATTCGTACGAGGGGATATACTCCGAGGAAATTAAGCTTATTAATATAGTTGATCCTAGTCCGTATTTTTATCTTAACTATCCGACCGTACGTATATTTTAATACCGTAAAATAACTAATATCTAGAGGTTATAAAAGATAAGATAAATATACTAGTATATATATTAGTATTACTTTATTTTGCTTATAAATTTTATTAAATTAAGGCGTTAAATAACTTCTATAGCCGTTAAGTATTAAAAGCCGATACCCCCCCTTCGTACGTAAAGAAGTACTAGGAATAAAGAGCTTTTTAAGCTAACGAAGTCCAATTTTATCGGAGGTCTAGCCGTTAGGACTAACTTCGAAGCGCTAATCCTCTAGGAGGCCGTCGAACTATGATTTAATAAAGACTTTACCTTTAAAAACTATATACGGAGGAAGGGCCTAGCTAGAAGTATTCGTATACTTAATAATAGTTACCTACTCTCGATTTCTAGGTTATAAAACCGGCCTCCGACCGTAGTATTCACTCTTTATAATAACCTTCGTAGTTATAGTTAATCCTATTATAAAACCGGTCTTATCGAAGTTATAGATATTATTAGGGTCGATTCTAAATTAAAGGATTATCTTTTAAACTAAATCAAACTACTCCCTAATGATTTTAGGGTCTTTATATTTCGTACGCTCGTAATTATACCGTTTCGAGAATCGGGAGGAGAGGAGAGGACGTCGTTTAACGAAATTCGTAACCTAGTTTTAGCCGACCGAAAGAACCGGGGTAGTTCTACGCTTTTAAAGAAGAAGATCCGCTATTTCTCGTACTATAGAGGGCCGGGGGGCTACTCTACGTAGATCTATAGAGAGAATCCATTTTTTAAGAGACTCCTCTTCAATTTTAGTCAATTTAGATAAATTAGCGCGAGAATTCGCGCGCTGTTAGTGGCCACGTAGTCGGTCCTAAAGTGTTGAACGTGGTATATTAAAACGACGTGCTACTTCACGAATTGAAGAGATTTCTCGATTCTTAAAAGCCTATATAGCTAGTAAGATTCTACCCTCTTGCTCCTCTAAATTTCTAGAGGATTGAGATCGAATTGGTGGCATAGTAGATGGTTGAAGATGTAGGGTTTAAATTAATTGACGCGTTTTAGGTGGGGTGGCCGGCTCGTTTGTGTGGCCGGCTCGTATGTGAAATACGTTAGAGATCGCAGCACATCCAATTTATCAACTCACCTTTATTTCCATAGTAAACGAAAGACGGTCTATTCTAACGGCAAGTTTCGTACTAAGAAACTTTTAAAGTCGGTATTCCGTATTAAAATCTCTACATTCTAGACTATATAGTCTTATAGTATAACTTCTAAATTTCCTATATACTTACTATCCTTAAAAACAAATACTAATAGCTAAATAATATCTCCCGTTCGTTCTTTAAATAGAGTAAAATTCTTAAGTAATCGTAGTAACCGATAGAAAGACAGGATAATAAGAGAAAGCTAGCCTATTCTTATTCTAAAACGGTAAATTTTAGCGTAACTTAGAAATACTACTATATAGCTTATAAAATGGTTATTACTTAAGTCCTTCTTAGATCCTAATCGCGGTATATAACTAATTTTAGCTAGTAGGATATTATAATTAAGTAAAAGTGCCTTTAGGTAGAAGAGATTCTAATTTAGGCTAGAAGAATCCTATCTATTCGCCTCTTCCTAGTATTATATTTCCCTATTTTCTAGCTATAGGGTACCGTTCCTAGGAGATTATAGAACGGGATATAGAGTAGAGTAATCCCTAGAGTATATAAACTTATAGTAACGATTAAAGGCTTCCTTATTAATACTCTCGATTATCGCTAGCTTAAGGGCCTTTCTTAGAAAAGAACTTTCTAATACCTAGTAAATTAAGAACTACTGTCGAATACTAAGTCCGAATACATGGTAGAAACCAGGTAATATACCGGAAACATCATGTGACATTGGGTATTAGGCATACCATACAAAAGTGCATATTACAGTTAGTCATCATGGTCCGCACAGATTGTTGAAATAGCGGGTTTTGTCATTTTAGTTAGTGTTATGATATAATCAGACGTGAGGCCATTCCCAGATTGGTGCCTCAGGCCTATAGGAGGTTTGACCTCTCCGGAGGGGGATCGCCCATGTTTCCCTACCCTTCCGAGAAGGGTTCCCCGCGGGAACGAGACCCCGCTCTACGTGTCACATTTCCTCCCGCTATCAATATGGGGAGACTGTATATAAATTGGACCATATGGAGGAAGCCTGACGGCTCTTCAAGAAACAGTCTTGCACTTCTGGGAACCACCTATCTTGCTACCTTCTCCTACCTGATTGATAGGCACCTACCCTGACTTGTAGAGTATCTTTTAACAATTCTGTTTCTTCTTCTTCAATTACCTAGGAGAATGGCACTAAGAACTCGCTCTACTCCCGCCATAGAGGAGACACCGAACCCTCCCCGAACTACTAGGGAAATACCCCCTACTGAAGCTATTTCCCGGGCTAACCCGGTCGAACCAATCACCGACCTTGATACGAATCTCGTAGCGACTCAAGCTACTATAGAGAAGCTATAGAGACTTAAGGACCTCTAGGATCAGGTTAAGACTCTTAGATCTCAGCTTATAGGCCGAACCCCAAACGAACCCCCGATAAGCCCCTACCGAGATATCTACGATGCCTCTAGTAGGGACCAAGAAATTAAACTTAAGAGCATACCTATATTCACCCTTAACTACACCCTATAACAACGCTAAGAATAGCTCTTAGACCTATAATAACAATTTGAGGGAGCGCTAAGGCGCTACCACGACGATCGGACCTAGATTCTTAGAGCACTTAGCAATATAGATACAACTTATAGGCAGAGATAGTATAGATACGTTAACGAAAAGATACCGGTTCTGCTACGAAACCCTAAGGAAGACTAGCCCTATTTTAAGGACTAGACCTTAACCCTTATTAAGAACGCGGCTACCTTAGAATCCGAGGTAATAGGCTAACTCGAGAAGGCCCGCTAATAGAGAGACGAGGACCCTCGAGAATTCTATGTACGTCTCGATACCCTAGAACGTTATTTCCCGAGGATAGTAGAAAAAGAGAGGGCTCTTTCCTTCTTCGCAAAACTCTTATATAACCTCTAAGACGAAATCCGCCGCTATATTATTAAACTCCCTAAAACCCGGGAAGATATAATTGATATCGCGTATTACTTCTAGGACCTTAAGAAATCGGAGTCGAATCGCAAACGAAAACGTACCGAAACTATCGAGAACACGCTATAGAAAAGAAACTCCGATCGAAATTCCTAGAAGCCCCGATTTATAGGAAAATCAAAATCTAAGGAAGATAAGGATATACCATCGGATAGGCGCCTAAACCCTATCGGGGATAACGGGAAACGCAACCAATGCTTTAATTGCGGGAGCGAAAAGCACTACTCTAACAAATACCTAACCCCTTCTAAGGGCTAAACAACCACAATAGTATAGTCAGCCCTATAGGGAAACGACAGCGAGACGGAGTAACTCCTATACCTCCGTCTTTTCCTATAGTAGGAACTAGAACTCGGCTTTACCTTCCGATTACCGCCCGGAACGACCTCGAAACCTACGCGGATCTTGATAGTAGAGCTAAAGTTGACCTTATAAGCTTCTAATTCGTTAAGAGGTATAAACTCAACTAAGCGAAACTTACCGCGCCTCTCCTTTACGCTATTAACCAAAGGATAACACCGACTTACGGGGTATAGACTATCCTACTAAAAGCCACCGATTTAAGGGGTACTACCCGTCGATTTACCCGCGCCTACGTAGCAATCGACCGAGACCCCCGACTCTCCGGAAGCCCTATCCTTCTCTCTATAATAACAATTTACGACCTTGATATCTATATCGTAGGACGAAGTGGCCTCTAGTGGTTTAGGACACCTTCTATCGAAATACTACCTCTAGCCCGCTTTACTAAGGAAATCCGTAACCTTACGTACGTCTTCGCTATAGTCAAACTACCCGAAGAAGTATAGCTACCTATTGACCGTGATACCGCCGAAGTATCGCCGGAATACTACTAATTACCTACCGAACTAGTATAGTTCCGAGACTTCTTCTTATCCTAAAACTCGAAAACCTTACCTTCCTCGAATAAGTACGACTATACTATCGACCTAACTCTAGGGGTAAGGGTTCCGTTCGGTCCTATATACCCCCTATTACAAAAGGAGCTTATAGAGCTACGAAAATACCTCGACGAAAACCTCTAGAATGGTCGAATCCGCGAATCTAAGAGCCCTACCGGGGCCCCTATCTTATTCGTACCGAAGTCCGACGGGAGCCTACGGCTCTATATCGACTACCGGGGACTTAACAAGGTTTCGGTAAAAAATCGGTACCCGTTACCTCTTATTTCGGAGATTTTAGACCGGCTTTCCGGCTCTAAGGTCTTTAGTAAGATCGATATTTAAGACGCCTACTACCGAATCCGTATTAAAGAAGGCGACGAGTGGAAAACCGTATTCCGAACCCGCTACGGATACTACGAATATATAGTTATGCCCTTCGGTCTCACAAACGCTCCGGCAACCTTTCAAAACTATATTTATATAGCGCTTTATAACGTTCTCGATACCTTTTCGGTAGCGTACCTCGATGATATCCTTATATTCTCCCTAGACCGGGAATTATATACGAATCACCTCTACTAGGTAATAAAACGACTATAGAAAGTAGGCCTCTACGCTAAGCCTAGTAAGTACGCCTTCTACCAAGACTAAGTCGACTTCTTAGGGTTTATTATATCCCTAAGGGGCGTTTCGATAGACCCTCGCTAGGTTGCCGATATCGCTTTGTAGGAGATTCCTAAGTCCTACTAGGATATCTAGGTATTCCTAGGATTTTATAATTTCTATCGTAGGTTTATTAGGGATTACTCCCGAATTATATTGCCGCTTACGGCCTTATTAAAAGGTAGTAAAAATAGGCGAAAGCTAGGCTAGGTTAACCTAATACTTAGCGAGAAGGTGGCCTTTCGCCGCCTAATCGCCGCCTTTCAGTCAGCGCCTCTCCTCCGATACTTCGACCCGTTAGGGCCGATTCGGCTAGAAATAGATGCGTCGGATAGCGCTATAGCCGGGATTCTCTCCTAACCGAACGAGAATAGGGTATGGTACCTAGTAGCTTTCTAGTCGCGGAAGTTTAGTAGGGCGGAGACCCTCTATAGAATACCGGATTAGGAGCTATTCGCTATCGTATACTCGTTTAAATACTAGCGACACTACCTCGAGGGGAGTGCCTACCTAATTGAAGTGTTTTCGGATCATTCGAACCTTTAGGCTTTTATAAAATAGCTAAAGCTTAACGGTAGGTAAGTACGGTGGTACTTAGCCCTTACTCCGTTTGATTTTATAATAAGATATCGCGCTAGGAAGAGTAATCCCGCGGATAGACCCTCTCGGCGCTAGCTACCGAGTGACTATGAGGTTGACCTGATATCGCCGTTAAGCCGCCGAATGGCTAGCGAATCGTAGACGACTAATCACCGTTCTATTATAGTCTAGTCGCTGACTATAAGTGCGCTTACCTTAAATATCCTATACTTCGAGGAGAATGAAGATAGGGACGAATCGATTAGTATAATCGATTAGGGGGAGCTCGGGCGTACGCGCCGTCTCCCTAACGCGTAGGTCGGGCTAGCTTACGCCTCCGAGTAGGTATACCTTACTAAGGTAGGTATAGACCTTAAGGAGCTTATTAGGCAACTTTAGAGCGAAGACCTAGAGACTTAGCGCCGAAAGACCGCCGTAAAGTCGTCGACTCCGGGGTTAAAGGGCTAGAGTATTGGGCCCGAGGGCCTTTTACGATTTAAGAAACGTATTTATATCCCCGCGGGGAGTAATTTAAGAACCAAACTGTTAAGCATTCACTATAATGACCCCCTAGCCGGCTATTTTGGGCATATAAGGACACTTAAGCTGATAAAAAGGAAATACTACTAGCCGAACCTCTACCTAGACGTTGCCGAATACGTAAGGAATTGTCAGATCTACTAAGGCGTTATAGTAAGAACGTATAAGCTATATAGGGAGCTCTAACCATTACCAATCCCCTCACGACCCTTTACGGAAATTTCGATGGATTTTGTGATAGGCCTACCACTAGTAATATTCGAGGATAGATTAGTCGACGCGATTCTCGTTATCGTTGATAGGTTCACGAAATGGTCGCTATTCCTCCCTATTTTATTAACGATCACTGCTAGAGACCTCGCCGAACTATTCTATAACCACGTTGAACTACGCTTCGGACCCCCTGAGGGTATCGTATCCGACCGTAGATTACTATTTACGAGTAAGTTCTGGTCAAAACTATGCTACCTATCACAAATACGCCTTAGGCTTTCGATAGCGTTTCACCCGTAAACTGATAGGCAAACGGAACGTATAAACCAAACCCTTGAACATTACCTCCGGTGTTTTATAGACGATAAGTAAGTCTTATAGGCTTCTTTACTAAGATCTGCCGAATTCGTATATAATAACGCTATTAACGCAACAACTAGCATATCTCTATTTTAGGCCCTACTAGGATACTTACCCGACTTCCGGTAACGTTTCGAGGGCGAAACTCCCTATAAAGAGGTCCTAGCGGCGTCCGCGCGAGTTAAGAAATTGGAAAACCTCCGCTAGAAACTATAGGAATACTAGCGAAAGGCAAACGAAACCATGGTAAAATATTATAATAAGGACCACGTTCCGATATAATTTAAAAAGGGAGATCTTATTAGCTTGTTAACAAAAAACCTTAGATTAAAAGGGAGTAGAAAATTAGCACCCCGCTTTATCGGCCCTTTTCGCGTCCTATAGGCTATCGGAAAATAAGCTTACCGCCTAAGCTTACCTTAGTAATATGATCGAATCTATAATATCTTCTATATAACCCTCCTCGAACTATAGAGAAAAATACCCGGAAAGGGCAGCGAATCCCTACCGATACCCGACTTAGAAGACGAAGAGGAATACGAGGTCGAAGAAGTACGTGATAAAAAACAAATTGAGGACGAAAAATACTTCCTTATCAAATAGAAAGGATGGCCCTCGGAATACAACCAATAGGTTCCCTAGGGAGATATAGAAAATGCAACTAAAGCAATATACTCTTACTAGAAGCGGAAAAAAGGAGAAAAAACCCTTAGTTACTACGAAGGGATAGCGAAACCACCCCGAAAGACAAGGGAAACCCGGCTAATAAGCAGGGAAGGAGACGCCGAAACGGCAGTATAATAAAAGTATCTGAAAACACAACCGGGCCTACTCTCAAATCTCCTTTAAGGGAATAGGGAAATCCATTATAGTCCGCTCCTCTATCTCATCACCCCCGATAGAAGCATTGTTATCTGTATTAGAGTCTAGGGCATCTTAAGCCTCACGAACCTCCGCCGAAATACCTTCGTAAAACACCCGCTTTACTAGGGTCCACAGAACGTATCCCTTATCTCTAGGCAAAAGACGTATAAGTCCCTTCGAAAAACGGGCCACTCTCTACTCCCGGGTGTTGAAGAAATTGGGGGCGGCGATAGGAGGGAGCGCGGATCGACGGCCTATAAGAAATGCATTGTAGTCGGCCCGGGTTTGCTACCGAAACCATGGTTAGAGAACGCCGAAAACCTCACTCAAAACCACCTTGTTATATACCTTGACCTAGGCCTTATTGCCGGTCAACCTATGCTCTTTACGGTGAGCCTACTCCGAGGCGTCGAAGGACTTACAGAGCTCTATCATCTTCTCGGCGACTACTTGACGAGTCTCCGTAGAAAACGGCCATTCTAGCTCGCCACCATCCTCCTTAGCACTATTAATATCAACCTAGTCTAGCTAGAATACCTTATGGGCCCACGCTAGCACGTCACTTAGGTCCTGATAGTCGCCGAGTACCGCGGTCGCGGCCTAAGAATTGTTAGCCGCTATCTCTATATATAAAGCTTAGCGAAACCTATAGGAATATATGTCGAAGCGCGGCTAGAACACTGCTTATACGCGACGGAAGCCTTAGCGTCTATCACGTAGTTGATCTTGAAAGGGCGAGTCTAGTCCTCCTTCTACTCGGCAATTACGGTACGTAGGCAGTATATACACCAGAGGATCCTAACACGAACTAGGGCCTCCAAAAGAGGGCGGGTATTACGCACGGGGTTTCGTCGAGGTATCGTGATGTTTCCGGTACCTCGAAACCGAAGAAGAGCTAACGAAACGACGATTCTAATGAAGGGAAAGGGAGGGAAGTGAGATGCGAAGAGTAGAAGTGAAACGAAGAGAGGCTATGGGATTATAACAAAGGGACGCGTCCCCTGTTCTTATAGGCGAGATCTTGCTTTGTTTGCCTACCTCACGCTCCTGCCTATTTTGTATCGTTTACCCTATTATATGCTTCCTCCTAATTACCTGTCACCCCGCGTGAGGGCACGCGATTCTTAAAGGAGGGATGATTTGTTATGATATAATCAGACGTGAGGCCATTCCCAGATTGGTGCCTTAGGCCTATAGGAGGTTTGACCTCTCCGGAGGGGGATCGCCCATGTTTCCCTACCCTTCCGAGAAGGGTTCCCCGCGGGAACGAGACCCCGCTCCACGTGTCACATTTCCTCCCGCTATTAATATGGGGAGACTGTAT
The DNA here is from genome assembly GCF_028827395.1 of Penicillium hordei. Classification (NCBI taxonomy): domain Eukaryota; kingdom Fungi; phylum Ascomycota; class Eurotiomycetes; order Eurotiales; family Aspergillaceae; genus Penicillium; species Penicillium hordei. The sequence continues at coordinate 573,478 of NW_026623146.1, read as the reverse complement.
ATAAATTGGACCATATGGAGGAAGCCTGACGGCTCTTCAAGAAACAGTCTTGCACTTCTGGGAACCACCTATCTTGCTACCTTCTCCTACCTGATTGACAGGCACCTACCCTGACTTGTAGAGTATCTTTTAACAGTTAGTTAGAGTTGTCAACATTGGTCATTTATACCATACATTGTTCGTACACCAGCTTTCCGTCAACTACTTTTGATTTTTACTAATATAAAAATAAACGATATTAGATTATAGGACTTTATATAATTATTAGGAATTAGAATAATCTTTATATAAAGAGGGCAAACTTAATTATAATATATAAGCTATATTATATAGAGAGTATTTAGAGATAGAAAGATATCTAAGGCGGCGGTATTATTTAATTTAATAGTAGGTTAGTAGAGAGAGTATAGATCTTCTTCGATATTCTTCTTACCGAAGAGGATTCTTATAGCTCTTTATAGTAATCGGCTAGGCCCTAGCTTTTAGTTAGGGTATAGCGTCCGCAGCGCTATTATATATTATTATCTAATAAAAGCTACTATAGAGACCCGTTTCTATAGCAAGCTAATAAGCTAATAAAATCAATCCTTACTAGGGCAGCGTAGCTATCTAGCTAAGAACCGTTATCTAATATAGCCGAATAAGGGCTTACTATAGAGACTATAGTAAAGGTACTACTAGCTAATAATAACGTTCCTAGCTTTAGAGTAGGGCTTCAAATCTCTAAACGCGCCTACCAATATCATACGTATCACCTTATCACTAGGGTGTCTAGCGTATTAGTACTTAAGTATTATTTCTTAACTAAATATCTACCAAGGCGACTGCGAGGTCTTACACAAATACGGGACACTTACGCTCTATTTCCTAGCGCCCCACTCAGATCGCGCTAAGCTGAATTGGGTCGGGGAAAGTCCCATTTGTTTTTCTGGGACATGATCTGGAAAAGCTATGCAAGCAACAAATCATACATCCTCTCTAGACGCGCCAATAATTCATTCTTTACTATACAACAACGTGGAAATACCACAATATCAGTTTCCACTTTATATGTATTGTCGAATACCAAGTCTGTATACATGGTAGAAACTAGGTAATATACCGGAAACATCATATGACATTGGGAACTAGGCATACCATACAAAAGTGCATATTATAGTCAGTCATCATTGTCCGCACAGATTGTTAAAATAGCGGGTTTTGTTATTTTAGTTAAGTTAGAGTTGTTAATATTAGTCATTTATATCATATATTGTTCGTATACTAGCTTTCTATTAGTTATAAGCCCGGAATCGTTCTATTAAACCTAGCTATCGTCGAATTAAGGTCAAAGTAATACTATATCGTTACCCCCGTCGCCGAAGCTAACCCTAAACTAACCCCTAAATTAAGAATTAGAAGCCTATCTATAAAGGATAACGAATATAGCTAAATACCTCTCCGCGGGTATATCCTCTTATATTATACTAAAGGATATAACGATATAGGATATATAGCTAGCTAATATTAAATCGATTGTATATAATTCGACGTATAGGAGCTATATAATCTTAGTAATAATAAGAGACTAGAGCCGCTAGTAGTACCTAAGAAAGTTATTGTTAAAAGATACTCTATAAGTCAGGGTAGGTACCTATCAATTAGGTAGGAGAAGGTAATAAGATAGATAGTTCCTAAAAGTCAAAGACTATTTCTTAAAGAGCCGTTAGGCTTCCTCTATATCGTCTAATTTATATATAGTCTCCCTATATTAATAGCGGGAGGAAATATAATACGTAGAGCGGGGTCCCGTTCCTATAGGGAACCCTTCTCGGAAGGATAGGGAAACACGGGCGATCCCCCTCCGGAGAGGTCAAACCTCCTATGGGCCTAAGGCACCAATCTAGGAATGGCCTCACGTCTAGTTATATCGTAATAAGTAGATATAGGCTATCTAATAGCCTAGTTATTAAACTATAGAGACTAATATACCGATCTACTAAGTCTACTAATCCTATACTAGAATAGCTAAGGGGGTGTGTCGGAGTATAACGACCGGTATACCGGAGGATTTATTAATCCTATATATTTTTGTAATTAATGTTATATAATCAAGGCTCTATATAAATTGTAAGGAGAGCTGATACAGAAATACAGAGAGTTGAATACCATTGATTGGACCCCTACATTTACGATACGGCCCACGCCGACAGTAAGTGGCTGCCTTAGGTGCCGAGAGTAAGCAAACCCTGTAAACCTCTCGGGAGCACAGCTAGCTAGCATGCAGATAGTAATGGATCATCTTTACATATCATACCAAATTATACCACCTGATATACCCTTTACCTATATTTCATATGTTCAGATATCGTACAAGTTTTCTTCCCCAGATGAAATGAGAGGAGATAATTTGACCTCAGTTTGCTTGTCCCCGTGCATTCTCATGAGAACATCTCCTAGTCGACTTGCAATCTCGAAGCCGTGCACAAGCCTACCACGCATACCAAGCAGCGGTGCTGTCTTTTATAGTATGAGTCAAATCAAAGAATAGCCATAAAACACACTCCAAACTCCAGTCCCAAAACATGATGGCATGTGCTTATCACACGGCACAGTCTATTGCTTTGCAGCATTAGCCGCCGCAACATTCGCAGCAGCAGCAGCCGCCACCGCAGGGCCTTGATCAAGCTCGCGCTCTTTAGCCCAGATCTCCTCGACACGCCGGCGGTTGCTGCGCGCCTCGTCTCGGTTGCGCTTTGCGCGGTCGAATCGCTCTGCGGAGAGACATTTGTTCACTTCGACTTTGATATCATTGCAGCTTCCAATGGCTTTGTGTATAAATCCCTTGGCATGACACTCATCAAGAGCAGTCATGATCTCTTCGCAATCTGTGTGATATCGGTCAGTATTGGCAATTATAAAGCGGGATGGGATGGCTGGATGGATCTTCCGGGTATGGTGGACTCGACGTACTGACGTTGTAAGAGGTGTGGAGGTGAGAATGCATGATCGCGGTGGTATTAGGCTGAAAAGCAGAACAACTTGAAAGACAATTGCAAGTTCAATCGTACGATCAACGCAAAGCAAGAACATCGCGGTTCCGCAAAACGCCCGGGCGGTAAGGAGATCGGCCAGATTCTGCCGGGCGGACAGCCCCTCAGGCACACCGATAAAAAAAAAATACCGCCCCGATAAAAAAAAGTGGACGGGCGTGATCAGTTTTGTCACAACACTTTCAGAATGTCTTCCATGATTACGACCACGACATGGGTGAAGCGCGGTGTCGCTGCCCAGTTCCCTACCAAATATGAGATTGACGAGGCCGAGATGGGCCGCATATCTAAGCTTGCGCGCATTCAGCTTGAGGATGCGAAGGACGATATGAATGCTGCCCAGGAAGGATCCGGAGATGAGGGTGATGATGCTATGGAAGAGGATACTGAGGAGAAGCCCTCAGCCAATGGCACCGATGCAAAGGAGTGAGTAATATTAAGCGCAGTGAGGAACTCGTGCTGATCGGTTTTACAGCGATGATGATGTGTTGAAGGAATTCGACATGGATAACTACGACAAAGAGGAGGTCGATAATGACGGCGAGAAGGTTACCATGTTCGGCAATGTTCAATCCCTGGCCTACCACCAGCCCAACGAGGAGGACCCATACCTTGTGATCCCCGAGGACGAGGATGATGACGAACGGGAGGAGCTCCAGATTATGCCCCACGACAACCTTCTATTGGCAGGAAAGGTGGAGGATGAAGTTGCGCACCTGGAGGTCTACGTCTACGAAGACAAAGCAGACAACCTCTATGTGCACCACGACATCATGCTGCCCGGCATCCCGCTTTGCACAGAGTGGCTTGATATTCCCGTTGGCAAGAACCCAGAAGGTCGGACACAAGGAAACTTCGTGGCTATCGGAACCATGGAGCCCGATATCGAGATCTGGGATCTGGATGTCGTGGACTGCATGTACCCCAACGCGATTCTCGGACAGGGTGGCCAGGACGCCGAGAAGACGAAGAAGAAGCAAAAGAAGAAGGCCAAGGCCAACGACGAGTACCATATCGATGCCGTCCTGGCGCTGGCCGCCAACCGTCAGCACCGCAACCTGCTTGCCTCCGCCTCAGCCGATAAGACCGTCAAGCTCTGGGATCTCAACACCGCCACCTGCGCCAAGTCCTACTCCAACCACAAGGACAAGGTCTGCTCACTAGACTGGCACCCAACCGAGTCCACCATCCTGCTGAGCGGCAGTTACGACCGCACCGTCGTGGCAGCGGATATGCGTGCACCGGACGCGCAGGCCCGCTGGGGCGTCGACGCAGACGTCGAATGTGTCCGCTGGGACTCGCACGACTCCAACTACTTCTACGTGACCACCGATGGTGGCATGGTCTACCGCTACGATATGCGCAATGTCCCGGCCACCCTCGCCGAGTCCAAGCCCGTCTGGTCTCTGCAAGCACACGACTCCTCCGTTTCATCCTTCGACATCAACCGCTCCATCCCCGGCTTCCTGGTGACCGGCTCAACAGACAAGACCGTTAAGCTGTGGAGCGTCGAGAATGACAAGCCTACTCTTGTTGTCACGCGCAAGCTTGAGGTTGGCAAGGTGTTCTCTACTACCTTCGCCCCCGACCAGGAGGTCAGCTTCCGGTTGGCGGTTGCTGGTAGCAAGGGTAATGTGCAGATCTGGGATGCTTCGACCAACGGCGCTGTCCGTCGTGCGTTTGTGTCTCGTCTGCCTGACCTTGCTGGTGAAGTCCAGGAGCGCACTGTTGGTATCAATGCTGATGATGATGAGTCTGATGATGACGAAGAGGAGGATGGTGATGAGGGTGAGCCTCGTGGTGGTGATGGATGGGAGTCGATGGATGAAGACTAGATGGACACAGATACCCGTGGATCCTTCCGTTTCATATGCGTCAAAAAATAGATTTGCTGTGGGGTTTTGCATGTTAATGACTAGTCTGTTATGAAGTTTTGGAAATATGAGAACAATTCCAACGACTTTCAAGGCAATGTAGAAGTATGTTGTAGGGTAACTAGCAAGTACAAATACTGTCTTGAGAGAATATCCAATATGTATTCCTTGTCATTGAAGCAAGAACAAGTGCCTCCGAGACAGGGGCGGAGATAGTATATATACCCAGCGACACACAGTCACTAAATATTTGAGACAATGCACTCTACCATGACGCGGTACCTGGTTATTACCCTTACTTATTGCCTAGAGCTCGGGGAATACCTTAACTTCATGTAAATTTCCGTACCATATGGCCCTAGCCCGCTTCTAAGGTTCCATGATCCTTTTAGCGGACCCACATGGACAACCTTATCCTAAACCAGACCCCACATGTTGCACATACAACTACATCGTATCTGAACAGGCCACTTCTCGCAGCATAAAGGGTGACATCTGGGCTAATATTGCATTCGTTCTCTTCTAGTGTTAGCCATAAATAGGGAAAAGCCAATATCTATCATGTTGAAGATCTGTTATCGGCTGTTTTTTACGCAATGTCTCTCTTCGGTTTTCCTTGCTGATCGGTCGACCATCAAGAACTATATGGCCATCTTGGTTTTCCTCGTTTCTCTTGATGGTCGGTCTATTAAATGACAAGGTTATTAGTACAATTATTGATATCGCCAAACTTTTCGATTTTCTAGAGGTCCCCGGGGCGTGCAATAAGGATGCCTCTTATTCCATAGCAGCTCGACCAAATATAGGTCTGTCAAACTGACCCTCCTTTGAGATGACGAATTTTAATCTTGTATAGGCAAAACTAGATGTTAAGGTAGGAGTAGTACCTACTTAGGAAGGTGCACCTAAAATTTCAGGCAGGAGGGGGCACGATTGTCGAAGGGAGGTTCACTTGTATTTTTTGTAGGATGTATCGTGTCTCGGAGAATCCGATCTTGATCCGGCAGGTGCATACTTTGATTGCATCTCGCAAAACTTTCGATTTTCTCATCTATCAGGCTTGTCACCAAACCACCTCCTAACCACCATGCCTTCCTTCAATAAGGTTCTGGAAACGACGATACACATTCTGAGAAGGTTGTCTCTTAGGGTCACAGCCTGAACAAGTGATTTGAAAGTGATCTGGAAGTGATCTGATGCTTTCCCTTCACAAAGAACCGAACATCAAGCCAAGGGTTTGCGAAACCAATCTGTCGAGAATTGAGCACATATCTACGTGATAACTCTACTCTAGAACGTCCTGAGACCCATTTGTGGAATTATCAACAGGGAAGGTTCAAGGCCATCGACCCATTTCATGGGCGAAGACCGCATCGCTTTGGGTGCTGGACTGTATGATGAAAAATGGGACGCGATTTCCTTTGGCGAGTGGATCGACCAACTCCAATTTTCCATCCGGTAGCCTCTACCAGTGTTCCCTGTGCAAGGACGGTATTGTGTGAGACAGTATTATATGAGGCCGGCCTACAACTGGCCCTCGCCTGTGTTTTTTGTTAATTCCTGAATCCAACCAATTCGACTCGGGTTTAATAAAAAAAAACACAAGGTAGATCCTGTCTAGTCACTAGCAAGTATTCACATTTCTAATTGACTTAGGGCTACAAGAACACCCATTGACTTGAGGAAAGTCAAAAAAATGGACTCGCGGGGAATCGAACCCCGGACCACTCCCATGCTAAGGGAGTATTATACCACTAAACCACAAGCCCAGTTGATTGGTTGATTGACCAGAATAGTGCATTAATAACCAGAACTACTTTTGGTATGTCAATAGTCAGCTCTAATTTAATTCAATCTAGCCTAGAAAAAATATTGTCTGATGTTCTATTCTTCGTGTTTCCATAATAAAACCTGTAAATATAACCTTGTATTACGTACATATTACGACCTGCTAATTTCTATCAAGTTTAGGAGGGAGGTATTTCCAGAAAAACTGCGCAACGCCCAGAGTCGAACGGCGACGGGCACGTTCATACATATATATAAACAGTATAATACAACCTGCAAAAACCCCGGGCACTTTATCATCTTATGTGAGGTCGCGTGAATGAAAAAAATAGGTAGCTTCTCTTTGATCACACATGTCAACCTTAGTGCAGGGGCCATGCTAATCTTCTCTGTATATTTTCATTTGACAGTATGCCCCGAAGGGCGAAAGATGTATGCGTTCAGTTCATTTTAACCCCGCTTCACGGCAGAAAACTACCGCCTTCCTATTTGAGTAAATGGTGGATGGGGCTGAATTAGACCGCCTACTGTTTGAGTGGGTGGCGGGCAGCCACCCGACTTGGCCAAAAGTAGAGTCCGACACCATCCAAAACGAGACCCCGAACTGACCTGTTACTCGGATTTTATGTATTCCGTACATAGCTAACTATTATATAAACCTTCCTCCTGCTAACTAGATAACCCCTCTGCACCAGTATCATTCTCTTTCAAAAACAAACATGGACGCTAGTTTCCAATCCGCTATCGACGCCGGCAAGATCAACGGCGCTGTAATCTGTGCCACTGATGCCGAAGGTCACTTCGTGTACAACAAGGCATCGGGAGAGCGCACTCTACTCTCAGGCGAGAAGAAGCCACAGCAGCTCGACGACGTGCTGTACACAGCCTCGGCCACCAAATTGTTTACAACCATCGCCGCCCTACAGTGCGTCGAAGATGGCCTCCTAACTCTAGACGGCGACCTGTCGTCCATCGCCCCAGAGCTCGCTGCTAAGCATGTTCTCACCGGGTTTGCCGACGACGGAAGCCCTCAGCTCGACCCACCAGCCCGCCCTATCACCCTCAAAATGCTACTCACGCACACCTCCGGCACCACCTACTTCTTCCTGAACCCGATGATCGCCAAGTGGCGCGCGCAGTTCGGCAATCCCGAGAACGGTGACCCTCGTCCCGTCGAGGACTTGTTCAACTACCCGCTCAGCTTCCAGCCCGGTACCGGCTGGATGTACGGGCCCGGTCTCGACTGGGCTGGTCGCATAGTGGAGCGCGTCACTGGCGGCACGTTGTTGGAATATCTGCAGAAGCGTACCTTTGACCCGCTCGGTATTACAGATGCTCAGTTCTATCCTGTTACCCGCGAGGATCTGCGAGCACGTCTCGTCGATCTTAACCCCAGTGACCCCGGTGCTCTTGGTAGTGCTGTGCTCGGTGGTGGCGGCGATATGAACTTGCGAGGCCGTGGTGACTTTGGTGGTCATGGGTTATTCTTGACCGGATTGGATTTTGTGAAGGTTCTGCGCTCGCTGTTGGCTAATGATGGCAAGTTGCTCAATGCTGCTACCGTCGACAATATGTTCCAGCAACATCTTGGCCCAGAAGCGGCGGCTAGCCACCAAGCTGCGCTTGCTGGTCCTATTGGGCCCTCCTTCCGCGTTGGGACTGATCTGGGTTCGAAGGTTGGGCATGGGTTGGGCGGTTTGCTGACACTTGAGGATGTTGATGGTTGGTATGGTGAGCGGACGTTAACTTGGGGTGGTGGCTTGAGCCTTGCTTGGTTTATTGATCGGAAGAACAACCTCTGTGGTGTCGGTGCCATCCAGGCTGCGCTTCCGGTTGATGGAGACTTGCTGGCCGAACTGAAGCAAACCTTCCGCCGTGATATTTACAACAAATATACCGCGTGGAAGGATCAGCAGTAGACATAACCACGGAGAGGGAAGGGTTTCTCGTTTCGCATTTGGTACATATATATAATTTATTGCGATACGGAACATGTACGTATCACTCTTTCTTCGTCGAAGATGAGGTCTACAGTCTACGGTCCCCTCGAGCGATGATGCAGCTCGCCTTGGATACATGATATACCAAATCTACGTTTAATTACAGACCACACAAAACTCAATAGCTTTGAGAAGAGTATTCGAGCAAATTTCTATTTCTATTGTACAAGCGACCAAACCAAGGCAAGTCAAAAGGAATATTAGAATGAAACAAAAGGTAGAAATATCACCACATAAAGCGCTGAGTCTTTCCAGGTTCCTGCGGCCACTCAAAGCCCTTGTACAGGAAGACATACCCAGTGATGAAATTAATCGTCAAGAACCAAGCCGTCTCCAGGAACTTTGGGGTGTTGATAATGAGGTCAGAGCGGCGCTTAGCTTCCTCCGTCCGGGGGCGAGTCTCTCGGTCCCTGAACAGACATGGCAGAGGAGGAAGATGCACACGCCAGATAACCCACGGGATGATGAAGTAGCGAGGCTCGACAAGGGGTGCTGTGACGAGCGAAAGGGAAGTAGCAGCCAGCCAAATAAGGACGAAGCTAACACGCGGTGCCTCCAGTAATTCTCTCTGCCGCGTGAAGATGTGCTCCTGGACCCTAGCCAGGACTGCGGGGTCATTTGGATCCGTAATTTCCACTGGTAACTGAGATGGATTACTGTTCTTGGTCTCTGATATTGGCTCAGCCGTCTTGGTCTCTGCTGGTGGCTCGGCCTTCTTGGTCTTCTTATTAATAGGTCGGTTGGGCTTCTTCGTTCCCTTTGGTGGTTGTTGGTGCGCCTCCAAAGGCTTGCGCACAGAAGGCTTGGTGGGTTTGGGCTCTTGAGCTGCTGGAGCTGGAGCTGGAGCCGGAGTTGGAGCCCGGGGCACAGCTGGGGCAGATTTCTGAACTCGCAGGGTTTTGGGAGGACGTTGGATGGTGGTAAATCCAAAGGCAGATATCACGACCCATCCGCAGAGGAAATAGACCGGCACTGCAGCATACTTAACTGCTGGGTTAAGCAAAAGAATCCGGAACACATAGAATACATAGTGGCGGTTATCAGCAAGGGTGAAGGGGTGCACAATGGTGTTGAAGTGGACCACGGCAAGCATAAGCGGGATCACAATTAGGGCTACCATGAGCTTGGGATATTTCCTCTGTTTCGATGGGAAGCCGAGGTTCAAATATTGAGGAAGTGGCTTTGGGGCTAAAATGTTGATCAGGGGAATGACGAAAAGAGGCCATGAGAAGAAGGTGAAATACGGCCAGATGTAGAGCATCTGAGCTAGGTGGATTCCCGCGGTATGGAACTCCTTGTGGCCTATTGAATAGCAGCTGTCAATAAAAAATCGCATTTTATGTAATAACACAAGTCACTCTTACCTAGGACGACTCCGTTGTTCCAAAGTACAAATGCACCAAAGGCCGCAAGGACGATGATGTGAGGAACGAGAGAACCAAGGAGAGAGAAAGGCTGCCTCAGGCCGACAGTCGCAAGTGAAATAGCGGTCTTCAGGTAATCTAGATGATGGATTAGCATGGCCCCGGATTGCTTCATATCAGATCAATTTACCTTCCAAGGAAGCCTCCGAAACGAGAGGATCATACACCTCATTTTGCAGGCCTTGCTTCACGATAGTTGCCACTTTGGATGACATGCAGGGCGTGGCAGACTTTCGAATCTTGCGGATCACCTGAAGCCCACCTAGGAAAACCGAGACCCAGAAGATATTGGTTTGACGGAAAACCAGGGCAGCCAGCGCGAAAGCCAGGAATCCCAATGTTTCCAAAATCTTATTGCGAGGCGCTTTTTTCGTGTCTCTACCGGAATCGGTTTGCTGGTCTCTTTCTGCGTCTCTCTTCAAGTCCCAATTGTACGCCTCCACGACAACCAGCAAAGCAAGAACATCGGTGTAGTATAGGCCAGAGAAGAAGAACAGCGGCGGGAACAAGCATATGTTCAACACGGTATGAGACACGTTCGCTCCTAATGGCCGAGTATTCGTCGTTTTCTGTAGGGTATCAAGCAACTTTTGCAGTCTCCAAGGGAAAACAACTGTTGTCGCACCGACATTCGTCATGCGCAGGACATCCGGGGTGAGCTTTGTCGGGGATCCGCGTAGCAGCAGCACAATAGCGAATATGATGTATGAGCACAAATACAGGCCCGGCGGTGTTGTGAGCTTCGGATCCCATTGCGTCCACTTATGCGACCAGTATGCTTGTGCTTGCGGGACATGGAAGACTTCGTCGAGGTAGGGTTCGGGGATAGCCTTGTTGACAAGACTCACCCAGAGAGGAATCAGGACCAAGAAAAAAGGAACCAACCATCGAGCACTCCGGCTGCGATCTGATTCTGGAGGATTGGCCATGCTATCCAAATAATCATCCGCAGTAAATAAGTGAAATTGCCAGACGATCTGCAGTTCGTCGGCCTCGGAGTCCCAGTCGGAGATTGCGGAGCTCCTCGACCGATGCAAACGTTTCAAACGTTTTGAACGGTTTCGAAGTCTCCATCTCGACGCGACTTGAAAGAAGACATTTAATAAAGTCAATTGAGCATTTGAGGAGCAGAGGCACAATAATCAAATAAGAAGGAAGGGGGAAAAAAGCGAAACGAAAGGAACTCAAAGCAAACGGTCAAGACCACGATCAAGACGACCTATATCATCCCAAGAAAAACGATGAGATCGCGACTCTTATAACAATTCAAATCGCCTTCACCTACCTATTTACACCCTCAATGGCTTTCCCTCTTCCTCGGGGCGTCACGGCCTCAGAGATCGCCTTCTTGGCAGAGATGGAAACGGTGACAATTGTGCCCCGCCAGCGTCTAGACGGCCTCGAACTACTAGGAGTGAATGCGCCTCCCAACTACTTCATCTAAACTCTCCCAAGGCTAACCATCTCCAGGGCCCTGTTGAACCTCTCCTCCCACCCCGACGCGCCTCCCTCCCTCTCTGGCTTGCCCTCCTCCTCAAACGCCAACGCCGCGCAAACATTATCCCACCAACATGGCTACACCCAGAGCCATTAGCTCTCATCCTTGAAGTAGAGTCACAGCACCAAGACTACAAAAACGCTTTCTCCCCACCTCCGCCCCTGCCTGGTCAACCTAGCATTTTGGACCGCGATGCCCTGCCATCTGCTCGGCCGCAGTATACGCCAGATGGTAATCGATACTATGCCGCGCCGCCTTTCCTACCCCAAAACACAGCCCAGACCATGGCCTCTTCGCGGGATCCCCCCTCACTACCGTTTCACTGGGTTGAGGTTGGGAATCTGCTGCTTGACGCCGCGAGCGATGATCTTGTGGACCCGGATCAGATTCGGAGACTGCTGAAGGACCTGCGCGAGGTGCGCATGGCGAAAATGAGGTCTGGCGTTGATGTGTTGGATGCTGCGGCAACCGGTGGTGGTGGTATTGCTTTGACGGGTGTCGGTTCTATGGAGCTGGGAGAGGAGCGAGGGTTCGTTACTGGTGTGGTAGATGGTCTTCGGTATGTTTGATCTCATTCTCGGACACTTGCATATTCAAGTATATGGGAACTTGGTTGCTAACTGGCTCGTAGGAGAATTGGCTCCTCCAAGGAACAGGCGCGGCGCGAACAAATGGCCGAGCAGAGAGCAAATGGTGGCTACGATGGCACCCAGGAAGATGACGAAGAAGAAGATTACATGGAGTTCTAAGCATTTAAGACCATTTTTGTTTTTCCTGTTTTGGGGGTATCTTTCATTTGGAGTTATTCGGTGCATATGTGACGCAGATCAATGCCCAAAACGACTTTCATGTATATAATCCAATATACCCTCCGGATCCAATGACCAACGGTTATAATCGAAACTGTTCCAATTTGACTAACACCATACAGCATGCGAACGCTTTAATACAGGAATGATGCGGCGAAATAAAACCGAAAGAATGGAGAGGGTATATCGGCCTCGAGGAAACATTGGTGCCGGGTTTGGCCAGGTTTATAGACGTCAAAAAGCAGTGTACAAAAAGTCACATTGTCGACAGGCGAGCGTGATAATTCTCATATCATTGAACATCGCCCTGGCTCTTTTGCATCATCTTCCTCCGCGCTGCCAAGATCATATCATCCCGGCGCTTCTGCAGTATCCGCTGGCGCTCTTCCTTATTCTGAGACCAGGAGGACTTGGAAGGTGTTTCGGGTTGTGACTCTGTAGGAGGGCTCTCGGCCTTTGCACTCAGATTGTACCGAGAAATCAAGTCTTGTGCGTCTGCTTTGGGTACGGGCGCGGCGGTGGCGGTTTGCGTCGGCTGGATGTTGGTGGGGGGAATTGCGACCTGAGGCTGGAAGGAAGGAGGAGGCTAAGAGACTGGATCAGCTAATGCTTGTATATTAATTCGAGGTTGATGTTTGAAGCCTGCAACCAAATCGCTTTGTCTTCGAGAAGACCGAGGCGGGGAAGATTAATGACAGCATCAACGTAGCACGTACCGTTTCCAGGCCCCGTCCAGTCAAAACCCTCTCTGTGGTTGCGGCAACACTTCCCCCATTACGCTGCAGATCCCACATTATGTCCCGTGTGCTCAGTTGTGGGAACATCTGCGCGATCTGTTCCACCTGTGCCGGATCGACGACATTGCCACGGCCCCTACCTCGGTTTCCTCCCGCGGGGCTTTCATCGCGGTTAAAAAACCACCGGAGAACAAAATACGATACAACCGCTAGAGTGAGAAGCGATGGTATGTTCAGCGAAGGTTCCTCGTCTGTCATCTCGTATTGCGGAGCGCAAGTTGAGTTAGGCGTTCAAGGTCCCCGATATTGGTATCTGGCTGTAGCGGTTCTGCGAGAGTCAAGACCCCGAGTTTGATATGATTTAATATAAGTGATGCCCAGGTGAGATACTTAGGTATGGGCGCAATGGGGGGAAGTTTCGATGAAATCGCAATGCGCGTTGGAAGGTGGCACGGATCAGGTTGAGAATCGGGCACGTGCCGGATATCGGAGTTTCCGGGTTTGGAAGTTTGTCTTCTACGACGTTTAATTATATTATGGCACTTATATTGTACACTTATATTGTATACTTATGAAGAAATTGAAATAGTCTTTACCATGCGTAATTCATAAGACAGAGATCCATTCCCATCCAAAATCAACCAAACACCAAAGGCCAGACATGATCATCTCACACCCCACCGGCACCAAGAAAGAAACTATAGACAACCCAACCTCATGTGCATGTTTATTTCAAATCCGCAGGAGTCAACGCTTGAACAATACTAGTACCCTCGCTGAACCGTGTGCGGAAGATGCGGTTGGCATTTTGGAACATGCCATCCTTCAACGAGACAACGATAAACTGAGAACCCTTGAAACGGGTCTTGATCAGTCGACCGATGTTTTGCGTATGTGACAGATCCAGTGCGGCGTCGACCTCGTCCAGGATGTACATCGGCGCGGGCTTGAATTGCAAGAGCGCCATGATCAACGAGAGAGCAATAAGTGATCGTTGGCCACCACTCAGTTCTGTCAGACTCTGCTTCCAGACTTTGCCCAGGGACACCTTCACCTCGAGACCATCTGTGATGTCTTTGCCCTCGGGAGGGTCGAGTTTGGCAAAACTTCCCGGTAGGAGCTCGTTGAAGATCTGTCCGAAGTCGCCATTCACCTTGACCCACGTCTTGTGGAGGGCTTCCTTTTTGTATTCGTTCAGGTTCATTATGGTCTCCTCGATCTTTCGCTTGTCGCGGATGACTGTCTTCATCATGTTCTTCAGAGCAGCCTCCTTCTTCTCGACGCTGTCAATCATGTTCATGACCTTCGGGTTGATCTTCTTTTTCATTCCTTGAGATCGCTCCGTCAAGTTGCGTAGGGTAGACTTGCACTCGGCAATGTTCTGGTTCTGGAAGTTGTAGGGAGTGTTGGCGCGTCCGAAATTCTCTTTCTCGTCTGCAATCCACTCATGTTCCTGTTCCATGTGTGCCACGGCCTGGCTAGCAGTATACTGATCTTTTTGGAGCTTTTCGAGCTGATGGCCGAGTTTCTGCGCCTCTAGTCCATCCTCGGTGATCTGGGAGGACTTGCTCTTCATGGCTTGTTCTAATTCTCGCAATTCCTCGTCAAAGCCGGTCAGTTTGGCTCTCTCATCATCAAGCTGAGCCTGAGCGATGTCATGGGCATCCTAGACTTGTCAGTATATGATTATTGAGTAGTGTTGGAAGGGCATCGCATACCTTCAACCGCGCTTGCTCCCGTTTTTGTGATTCAATATCTTCTACTTGAGCACTGAGGGTGTTGTCTGACTCAACCAATTGTTCCTCAGCCGCGGATAAGTCGCTTCCAACTTGTTCAGAGTCTAGTCGGGAAGTCTGCAATTCCTTCTGCAGCTCTTTGACCGAGCTAGAATTTTTGGTGTAGCTCTTCTTGAGTTTATCGAGCGTTGTCTGTAGCTCCTCTAACTTGCTATCTTTGTTGTCGCTGAATTCACTCATGTCTTTCTCAATTCGCTTGATATCCTTGGATGCCTCAGCCTGGCGATTCTTAGCGTTGGTGATGTCTTTCTTGAGTTGTTCAATGTTTGCTCTCATCTCCTCAACAGCTTGAATGATCTGGTTCGGGTTAGTTGCAAGTTGAGAGGAACAGGTTAGGAGGAAGACATACCGAAGACGAAGAGTTGCTGTTAATTTGCTCCTCGGTAAGCTTAATCTCGTGGTTCTTGAGATCAAGATTTTGTTTGATAGAGCGAACGGAATCGAGCTTCTTCTTTTCCCTCTTCATGTGATCTTCCAAAGTTGCGAGCTGTCGTTCTTTGGTCCGCAGCTCCTTGGTGATTTCATTGAGCTTTTGCAAAGTAACGAGAACACCGCTGGAATTAGGGGAGCTTCCACCGGAAAGTGTTCCTGATGGATCATACACATCTCCCTCTAGCGTAACACTCTTCATCCGAACTGACGGATCAAAAGTTACCTTCTTAGCTGTGTCAGCATCCTGGCAGATAAGGGTGTTGCCGAAGACATAGTTCATCGCCGCCAAAACTTCCTCGTCGTGTCCAACCAAGGATAGAGCAAGGTCAACCTTTCCAGGGGCAAGGTTCTGTGCAGCTCCAATCTTTTCCACGGAGGCCTTGAAGGCAGAAATCTTATTGAGGGGAATAATAGTCACACGCTTACGCAGCTTTCCTTTCTGAAGGAGCTGGGTACCGGTTTCTGCGCTGTCCACGACCACGTTGTAAAGACGACCACCGGCGCAGATCTCCAGAGCAGTTGCAGCCGGGACTTGATCCTTGTTGAGGGTGAAAAGTTGGGCAACCAAACCCTTGACCTTTGACCGGTCAAAGTTGGGATGAGGGTCTGCGTAGTTGAAATCAATGTTCGCTGCCTGCCGCTTGAGGCCATCAGCCCGCTGGCGGAGGTCGCGAATGTCCCGTTGAAGCTCGGTCTGCTCCTGGTATATTTGCTCTTCCTTCCCAGGCTCAAATCCGAGCCTGGTCAGCTCGGACTCCAGCTTGCTGGCTTGCGACTTCAACCCTTCAAGATCACGCAAAAGCCCCAAGTTTTGCTCCTTTGCCTTCTTTGCGCGAGGCTCCTCTTCTTTGATTCGCTTCTCAAGATGGTTGATTTTGAGCTTTCCTTGCTCTTGTTCTGTGGCGGCATTGCTTGCACGGTTACGGGCATCTTGCAGTTGACCCTGGTAACCACTCTCTTGGCCCTCCTTTGATGCGACACCAGTCTGCAATGTCTGAAGCAGTTCCTCTTTTTGCTCCACTTCCACATTCTGTGCGTCCAACTCGGCTTTGGCGGTATCGTACTGGGCCTGTAGCTTCTCGTAGATCTTGCGCTTCTCCTTCAAGACTTTCTCAAGATCAGTAACAGTATTTTGAATAGTCTGTCTTTTCTCTTTCTCTTCGTCCATGCTTGCATTCTTCAGGTCAAAGACCGTGGTCAGTCGGACCAACTCGTGCGAGTAGTTCTTGACCTCATCTTCAAGCCCTTGGAATTTGCCGCCTTTTCGGAGTTCCTTGTCGCGAGCTGTGCGCACCCGTTTCACATCCTCCTCCAAATGAGAAATTTCACTTTTCAGTTTGCTCGCGTTATCTTCGAGTGCTTGTGCTTTGTTGCGTTTGTTTTCGCACTCTTCGCCTGCAACCCTCAATCGCTCGCCGCCACGAACATAGTCATGGGCAACAACAAGTCGGGTCAAGCGCTCGAGGTCGTTCTGCGTCTGTTGAAAGTCGAGGAAGGCTCGCTTCTCCGACCGAAGTTTCTCGAGTTTAGGCTCAATCTCCTCCTTCAGCAGCTCTTCGATCTCGCGCAGCTTCAGCTCTTTCTTTCCCATTGTCCTGTTCGCTTTTTCTCTTCGATCCTCAAACATTCGTGTACCAGCTGCCTCCTCAATCATCGACAGGATCTCAACCGATTTCATGTTCAGAACTTTCGTAATGCGACCTTGCATAATGAGGAAATTGGGGTTATTGATATTCAGCTGGACACTCTGGAACAGGTTCTGAACAGTCTGTTGTTGCGCGCGGTGACCGTTGATCAAATATTTGCTTGTGCCTCCTAGCACAATCTGTCGAGTGACGGAGATATTCGCATATTCCTCGAATCCGATCGGCGACTTCGCGGTATCCCGGTTGTCGAAAACGATTGTAACACTGGCTTTCGTGACACCGGCTTGACCGCGCTTGTAGATGAGATCTTGGAGGTTTTGCGCGCGGACTGTGGTCATGTTGGTGATACCAAGCACGAAGCAAATGGCATCGAGGATGTTGGATTTACCACTACCGTTCAGGCCGGTGATCGAGTTGAAAGTTTCGTCCCTACATTGCGCAATTAGTAAATCCGACCACTCCAAGACTGCATAAAAGTCATGGTTTGATCCATGCTTTGACGCAGAGGATTTCATACCATCCCGAAATCACCGTACGCACGGCGTACGATTTGAAGCCCTGACAACCTAGTTAGCGCAGTGAATAGCCAGGGAACAATGTTGAGACTCACATCTATGACAATTTCAGTAATCCTCATCGTTGCGACTCCGAAACGGCGTTCTGCTCGCTAGCAGAGTGCATAGGTCGGCCAGATGTGAAGTGGAGAGGATTGATTGTTTTGCCGCAGCCGCTGTTGATGGTTTGCCCATTTGGGCCTGGCGTCGTTTTGCTGATGTCAGCGCGGGGCTTTATTCTCACGTGATATCGAAGTATGGAAAAATGGCCCTCGGCGACTTGAGATTAAATCTCTCCGTTAGCCAAAATTTGTTTATTGGTTGACATTCAGAAGCTTAGTTCTGTAAGTCTGATTTATTGCGTTCGTTTTGGCTCTGCAAAGCTCCTTTTTCGCCAATTCACTCATAATGATCAGGAACTACCAAGAGAGAACCTTGGAGGTTTCAACTGTGTAAAACCCACCCCCAACCAATCATTGCCATTGATAGCGCTGAAATACGATTTAGCAGGGGTTTGAAGTTACTGTATCCCTCTTGAAGGGGCATCTTTAGAAATTGACTCAACTGAAACCCACCTTCGGAGACATTCTCGGACACTTTCTATATCGTACAGCACTTGATAGTACCATGTGATATAACATTAGGCGAACTATGGAAGCTCCAGCGTAACTCCAGTCTATTTAAAGGACTGTTTTTACCTAGCAAGAACATCTATTTTCCCATTATATCTGCTTTGCGTTGCACCACTCAAAGTCTCTTTCTAAACAGATATATACATCTATCAACTTCAATCATCATAATACCAACAACCTTACAGCTTTATCAACCATGGCTAACAAACCTGGTCTCGAAGCTCTCTTTAAGAGTGAAGCCTATGCTAGCTCATTCAAGCGCGGGGAGATGGTCACCCGCCCATTCGCTGAAATGCTAGTTGACCAGAGCAAGGTGGCCGCGGAGTCCAAGGCCAACCCCGACAAGCCTCTAGTGATCCTTGACAATGCCTGCGGCACTGGTGTCATCTCCAGCTCCCTCAATGACAAGCTTGATGACGCTGTCAAGGAGATGTGGAAGCTGACCTGTGGAGACATCTCATCGGCAATGATCAAGTATACTACACGCCGTATACAAGAAGAGGGTTGGCAGAATGCGGAGACAAAGATAGTCGATGCACAGAAGCCTGGGCTGGCTAGTGCTCACTTCTCTCACATCTTCACTGCTTTTGGTGAGTTCCTTTCTCGATGGACTCTGATTTGATTTGACTGTAGCTAACTGCTATGTTCCTTCTACAGCCTATATGGCACTCCCCGAGTCTGTTAAGGCTCTCGATGGTAAGGATATCATTGCTTCCTTTTTGATTATATCCAAGGCTAATGGAGACTTGAAATAGAAACCGTCCGAATGCTGCAACCCGGCGGGACTATTGCTTTCTCAACCTGGATCGAGCGTGAGTATCGAAACAATTGTCCCAGACAACAAATTTACTGACATTAGAACAGCCGGCTGGATTGCCATCACCCGAGAAGCAATCAAAAGAATGCCAGGCAATCTGCCTTTCTCTGAGCCTGAAAAGTTCATGGCGGCCATGACTGATGGGAAATGGCACTTGAAGCCTTGGATCGAGTCCCAGCTGGAGGAGCGTGGGTTTCAAGATATCGATGTCCGCCCAACAACAATAAAGTTGACCCTCGCATGCTCTGTCTTTGTTGAGATGACTATGTTGGTTCTTCCCATGATGATGAAGTCCTTCTGGAATGAGAAGCAACAGGAGGAGAACAAGGATAAGCTTCGTCCCGCCCTAGAGAAGTACTTGGAAGATACCTACGGGGATGGGACTATAGACACCGATTGGGTGGCTATTCTGTCCACTGCGCGCAAGTCTTGCTAGATGGAGAATTCATTCAGACGGTGGATAGGGGGAGCTACAGAAACCTATAGCATTTTACAACATTGTGACAAGATCATCCAGGGCATTGATTTTCAAATATCGTATCCTGGTTTCCCACATAGTCCGTTTAATACCAAAGAAATCAACGCGCCTTGCTCCCGAAGGCTAATGTACTATCGGCCATCCCTGAGCAATATAACACAGACCAGTAAACCGAACGCCATGGTTGATTGATTGTATTCTGCGTGCGCCTAGGTCGTATCAACTTCAAATCATGAGGCATGATGCACCACGCCAGGTGGGCGGGCGGCGCCTCTGTTAGGATCCAATCGGTTGTCCAAGTCTTCATATCGAAGGATGAATTCACGCTGCGATCACAGTTAGCTTGACCAGTCCTTAAAATGCCAAAGAAGGATGAAAGTTACTTACTCGAACCTTCTTCCAGGCGGATGAATCCCACAGAAGATACACGCCGCGTTCTGTCACACCACGCTCCACGTCAACGGGCCCAGGATATGTCTCATCGCGAGTTAGCCAGCACCGTTCGAGCTTGTGGTATCGCCATTTGCGGCCCATCAATTCCTCGGCTACAAGTTCCTGCATGATATCCCGAGGCATACTGTAGAAGATGAAAAAGAGAGTTTCATCGCTGAACCCAGGAATGCGAGATTGGAGGGGTTGGATATTGGCGACATTATAACAACCCGGCAAGGAGAAGTCTTGCTCCAAAGGGACCGCTGACATTGATGACACGAATGGTGAAGCAAACGATGTGTGTAAAGGTCTATGCGGAAAAGCATATTAGTATGTATCGATGGTATGGGAACAAAGGAACTCATACTCCGCCTGGTTTAAATCCAATCCTAGTGTCATCAGATCTTGGCCAACAGCGAGACTTGCAACATCAGGACTCTCGCTGTGAATCATGCGCAGTAGACCCGCCAACCCAAACCTGTCAAGCTCACTCATCTGTGCGAGGGGCGGTTGCTCAGTACTTTGAGGCGCATTAGAAACATCTTGTCCATCGTTATTTTCTGGCTGCCTTTGCTGTAGCTGTTGTGGATCGCTGAAGTTACGCTGGCCTGGAAGCACACCGTTGTTCAAGTCCTGTTGTAAAATTAGTGCTGCCTAAAAAGTGAGTATAATTGCAGGGACGTACGTCTTTCTCTTGTCCCAAAATGCCATTAGGCACTTGACTGACTGGTGACCGCGGTGCCCCCAGACCAGCTCCATAGCCCCCAAACCCTGCACCTTGCATCAACGAACCAGTTCTACCGAGAGGAAGCTCGGCAGAAGCATTGCGACCCAAAGGGGGAAACTCTTCAATATTGCCTGTTTGGGGCTGACCACCCGCACCGAGTTGGCTACTGATGCCCTGGCCACCATTTCTAAAGTCATCAAGTCGATTGGCAAACTGCGAACCGGAAGGGAACATGTCATCATGCGGTGGTTGAGATTGTTGGGGTGTAGGAAGACCTTGGGGTTGGGAGGAACGGGAGGGGGTTTGCGATGGCTGAGGGAGCTGTTGTCTTTGCACAGGTGTTTGCTGAGCAGCGCGTTGACTTGCGTTGGCCCACATTAGCTGACCGGGAGTTTGTGACTGTGATTGCTGTGATGCTCCTGATAGCGAAGGGAACTCCCTAGAATCACCGACTTCGTCAGTTCGGAGACAAATTGGAAGGCCTAAAGATACAGGAGACCACCGCGAACCATGGCAAAAGAGTACTTACGAGAGATCAAGTGGCGCCGCAGATTGAGATCCTCCAAGACTTTGCGCAAAACTTCCCATGGTGCCCATTGTGCGCTGCTGAGTGCCCGGTAGGCCAGATGTTCCGCTAACAGGTAAATTGAAGCTCCAATTCGCACCGGCGCCTGTTGATACCCTCATGTTAGCATCCCTTTCATGAAAATAATATTGAGCGTCCAGAAAGTATGACTCGAGACAATCGCACCCAGTTTCCCGTTTGACAATCGCGCGGAGGCTAATGATGTAGTTCGAGCTTGTACTTGCTGTTGTGTGGGGAATTCGGACATGTGTCTCAGCGGCTGCGCGCCAGGGCCTGGCACAAGCGTGACACGTCAGTACGATCGTCGCATCAAGCTGCTCAGATCAATACCACAGGAATGTGAGGGCATGTCCTTGCAAGTGTCTCGGTCGCAAATGTAGAACCATCTGCACCAAGGCTTGCCATTGGACTTCCCGGTGCTTCCACAGTTCCGGGACAACTCTCACTTGCCGATGAGAGTATAGCCCGGCGCAACAGCAAGTCCGACTATATCAAGTAGTCCGCGGAGGTAGGTGAAAGATAAGAAAGTCACAAGGGTTTGCGAAGGCATTGAAGGAAAATGACGAACCTGGCCTATTCATAGTCGATATTTCTTAAGAAGAAGGTAATTTCCGATATCCCGGGAAATGTCAAAAATCAAAAGCGGACTGGCCGAGTAATAGGCCGGAGGTGAATCTGTGGAGGGGAGAGCAATCCACAAGGCCTCTTGGTCACGCTTGGTGCGGCACTCCTCCGCCGAGTAGTCGATTGGGTGGTTAGACGCGCGGGTGAGAAAGAATGCACAGGCCAAGTCCGCAATTAACCGCGGTGCAAGGTGCAAGGTGTAAGAGGTAAAAATAAAAGATATCTCTGATGATACGTATTTGGGATTGTCGATCACTAAATTAAAGACAAAATTAGAAGAAACAAGATGACCTGAAAAAAAAAAGATGTGTAGAACCCGATAAACCCAAGGCTACAAACATCCCAGCCATCTTGAGTCGGTCTCTGCACGTGACCAGACTTGCCGCCTTCGCGAAAAGAAAGGCCATCAATCTCCGACTCCGACCATCCTGGGGAAAGCCATCACAATAATGCAGCAGGTTCCACGCATTGCTAGCCGCCTGAGAGGGCTGGCTATGGCCGAATTGCCTCCTACCTACCTCGCGCCATCACTTCACCCTTCCGTGACCCTGTCAGCCATCCAGTCTTCGAGCTTTTCTTCCACTGCCTCCGTCGGCGCCAACCCTCGACGCGACAAGAGCAAAAACCGTGGTGTATCGGCCATCAATCGAACCGGTCCCCGAACCCCATTTGCCGTGTCAAGATGGCCATTGCCCAAGCCTGTGTCGCCAAAAGATATGCAGCCACGTGAAACAAACCCCAACCATGGACTCTGGGCCTTCTTCCCCCCTAACCGGGAAGCATTGCCTACCCCATCTTATGACAACACTCATGGTTAGTTTTATGGTTCTTCAATCTATAGAATTAATGTTCTATGAGCAGTGCTGATGTTGGCAATCTAGGTCGTCAGTGGGGTATCCAGGAACTCCGCGAAAGGAGTTGGGAGGACCTCCACGGTCTGTGGCACGTATGCGTCCGTGAACGAAACCGCATTGCCACGTCTGATTTCGAGAGAGAGAGAATTCAGGCTGGTTACGGTGGATTTGAATCTCAGGAACGGGACAAGGTGGTGAGTTTTTCCCCGGCTGTATAAGCCATCTCATCTCGTTCATCTACATATTTTGGGAAAGCTACGTGAATACTTTTCCTTCGTTGCTTCCCGGATGGCAATCAATTGGTTTGAAATTGTCTGAATCCGACTGACCCGTTTGATCATTTTAGATTCGAGGCACCATGAAGAACATCAAGCACGTTCTACGTGAACGCTGGTATGCTTGGGAGGACGCCTCGCGGATGTACAAGCGTGGATACCGCCCTGAGAACTTTTATGGGCTCGATGACGTTGAGGTCGAGCAGGAGGGTAAGGGAGCTGGCCAAGGAAAGGAACAATAAGCATGAGAAGAGGTTTTAGACACACCCGGCCGAAGGAGACTTATGCCAAGTCTCCAAGGGTCAATTAACTATGTAACATTAGCTTTTCAATGTGATTTTAGTAGTGCGCATGTCAAATTATACAATGGATATATGAGATATGGTTCATCATCCGACACTACAGACCTCCTTTAATTATCACAGTAGCTAAGACTGTTGGGAACTGGTCATATTTTACCCCTGAGATGAAATAACCCAAGTATATATATATTCAGGGGCTCATTGAAGTCAGATTGTCCCATGTCATTAATATCGTGAGGTAATTCACTAGTGGCGGATCCGCCAAATAGTTCCCCTTTCTTACCGCTTCGTTGATCCGCGGGGAGGTAGTCAACTTTCTCTTCCTCCTCATTTTCTTGAATCTTCTTTCTATCTTTCTCTACCCTTAGTATCTTTCATATTCATTATGGACGAGATTGCCCCAGAGTACGACGTTGTGGTGCTCGGCACTGGTATGTTGCTACCCCGCCATCCCCCCAACGTCAACAACTGACCATTTTATTTTAGGCCTGACCGAGTGTGTTTTGTCTGGGTAGGTCTTTGATGAGCTTGGATTTCAATAATCCTACCATTTTCTCATTATTTTCAACTACAGTGTCCTCAGTGTTAAGGGCAACAAGGTCCTTCACATCGATCGCAATGATCACTATGGAGGGTAAGTCGGAGAAGCTCATGATGACGGCACCAAGATCAAAATAACTAACAATAGCCACAGAGAGGCAGCTTCCGTCAATATCGAAGCAGTATGTGCACCGATTCATTTCCAACTTACCCTATTGACACCCTTTTGCAGCTGTTCAAGAAATACGGCAACGTCAGCCCCGGCGAGGAGCCATGGAAGAAATACGGGAGGGTCAATGACTGGAACATCGACTTGGTCCCCAAGCTGCTCATGTCCAATGGAGAGTTGACCAACATCTTGGTGTCCACGGATGTTACCCGGTACCTCGAGTTCAAGCAGATTGCTGGCAGCTATGTCCAGCAGGGCAAGGGTCCCAAGGCGACCGTGGCTAAGGTGCCTTCGGATGCTGGTGAAGCTCTCCGCTCATCGCTCATGGGCTTGTTCGAGAAGCGACGTGCCAAGAAGTTCCTCGAGTGGGTTGGTGATTTCAAGGAGGATGACCCAGCCAGTCACCAGGGTGAGTATTTGCAGCCTAAGTCAGTTCGGGGGTTAGCTAATAAAAACCAGGATTGAACATCCACAATTGCACGATGAAGGAGGTCTACGACAAGTTCGGCCTCGAAGATAACACTCGCGATTTCGTCGGTCACTCCATGGCTTTGTACCCCTCCGACGAATATATCAACCAGAACGGCGCCGCTGTCGAAACCATTAACCGCATCCGCCTGTATGTCAACTCGATGGCACGTTATGGAAAATCGCCTTACATCTACCCTCTCTACGGCCTCGGCGAGCTGCCCCAGGGCTTCGCTCGTCTGTCTGCCATCTACGGTGGTACCTACATGTTGAACACCGACGTCGACGAGGTGCTTTACGAGAACGGCAAGGTTTCCGGTATCAAGGCCACCATGAAGGACCGTGATGACCAATCCGAGGCCATGAAGTTTGAGACCAAGACCAAGAAGATCATCGCTGATCCTTCCTACTTCCCGAGCAAGTCTAAGGTCACTGGATACTTGCTCAAGGCTATCTGCATTCTGAACCACCCCATCGATAAGACCGACAGCAGCGATTCCGTGCAGCTGATCATTCCCCAGTCCCAGGTTGGACGCAAGCACGGTGAGTTTTATACGGTCCCGATTTATCTACAGGACACTAACCTCTCCAGATATTTACATTGCCATGGTCTCGTCTGCGCATAACGTCTGCCCCAAGGGATACTACATCGCCATCGTGTCCACCATCGCCGAGAACGATGCCAACCACCACCTTGAGCTTGAGGCTGGCTTCGAGCGTCTGGGCAAGATCGAGGAGAAGTTCATGGGTCCCCCCATTCCTCTCTACGAGCCCATTGACAATGGCGAGGAGTCCAACATCTTCATCTCTAAGAGCTATGACGCGACATCACACTTCGAGACTACGACTGGTAAGCTATCTTACGATGGAAAGTTTATGAATTGTCGACTAATCATTTCTCCCAGATGATGTCCGTGACGTGTACCGCCGTGCCACTGGCGAGGAGTTGAAGGTTGAGGGTCTCCGGGAAGACCAGCAACTGGCCACCGAGTAAAAACGCGTACTGGTCTTGACAACCGGGTAATCTAGTACTGCTTAGATCGATTGATTATATTTCTCTTGGACATGTGCGATAGTCTCTCTGTTCTTTGCCCGCTCTTCCTTATCATAACAAACGAAACACAATATTTCTAGTCACTACCACAGTCTTCGCTCGTACAATGGATAGAATTTGTCATCTTTATTGATGCAAATGAGATCTATACAAATTGATCTTCAAGTACCTTTAAACCCCTGAGAGAATATATAATATCCTCCTTCTACACATACCAAAATCAAATCAAATCAAATCCTCTGCGTCACCTCCGGATCGGTATTTGCCTTCTCATGTTCCCCAATCACACAAACATCCCGACTCTCCGCCCTCTGAATCTCAGCCCGAAGCAAAGCCAACCTCTTCCCAACATGAATGACTTCACAAAAAAGCCGCACTTCAGTTCCCGTAGGTACAGGCCGCAGATAAGTCACTTTGAGATTGCGACTAACACCACCGAAAGAGAACTTCCCCGGCTTGGAAATGCCCAACAAGATAGTCGTTGATAGAACATCGATCAAAGTAGCAGCACAGCCCCCGTGCAGGTTACCCATGTAATTGCTCATTGCGGGGGTAATCGTCAACAGGAACGAGACTGTAGCCGGAGGACCGCGAGTTGCGGATTCGAAGCGGAGGTTACAGCTGCGACCGTCGACGTCCCAATGCTTTTTTGAAATAAGTAAGCGCTGGATTCACCTGGGAAATTGTGCGTAACCGTGATGTGTAGGGGAAATGTAGTTCATATGTTTACATATGTAATGTTGCTGCATGTGGTACGGAGTACTTACGCCTTCGTTCCCTAGGCCCATTCGCGCCGTATACTCGTAGACGAGTTCCTCGAACTCGTCCAGTTTCCTGGATGGAGCGCTGATTGCGTTCCCTGACATTGTATCTGAAAGGAATGACAAATGAAAATCAAGTGGGTTAAGGGAAGAAGTGTTGAAAGTAGAGGTAGCTTAAGACTAAGTATCACAGCCGTAGCTCGGATCGCCCATATTGGACCTCGGCTGTGGTGAAGCCGACCATGTTACTATGGATCAGATAATGCTTAAATTTGGGAATATATTCATATTTCTATATTTTATCTTTTAGTACGTTACATAGTAATACATACATATTATCCACCTATTTTTAATTGCGGTGTAATATTATTGACAGCGACGCTGCTCCAGGTTTCGGTAAGGCTCCCGGATTACAGTGTGTCACTTAGGCGTATAGAGTTGATTTCGCAGACGTTAGTTATTTTCTCACTTCCTCTTCAATACAGAATCTATTGCTTTATTGGTCTATATACTACTAGACGATACCACTTTGTTTGCGTTGACAGATTTATTATAACCCAGTTTTACAGCGAGAATACTAGAACTTATGAGCGTGCTGTAGGAAATAGCGTCCAATTTCCCATATGTACGTTATAGGCGGTAGGAAGTAGATTAAAGCAAGATAATAAATACATTATTATCCATATTCTTGGAACTCCGCCTCAGTTCTAGTCCTTTAAATCTTCAGCGTGATTTCCGTCATCTGGCAGCTTAGTAGGGGTCATAGAATGCACTATTAACGACTGAACTAGTTTTGCTGGCCCATAGCTGGTTCCGGCAGTCGTCCTCCATAGACGGGGGATATCATCAGATTACTGACTTGCACAAGCAATGACACTTAGTCTAATCCTATCTACTTGAAATATATAAGACATAGTAACCGAGTTTCCATAACAACAGCCCGACTGGCGCAATGGTTAGCGCGCAAGATTTCTACTAGATATATTATAGCCTTCAGACTATGTGTTTACAGACTATCTTGAGGTTGCCGGTTCGACCCCGGCGTTGGGCTTTTCTTTTTTGTCTTCTTATTCTAGATACCTAGACCATTTCTCTTAATTTACAACCAGAAGCGCCGCCATTAGTCGACGGCCCGACTGGCGCAATGGTTAGCGCGCAAGATTTCTACTTGGTACATGCCTTCGGACCATGCATCTACAGACTATCTTGAGGTTGCCGGTTCGACCCCGGCGTTGGGCTTTTTTTTCTCTTTTCTCTTTTTTACCTACTGAGATAGATAACCAGGTATTTCTCTCTAATTTACAACAAAAAGTGAAGCGATTTGTCAAGGACTGGTGGGTGGGGGTTATGGTTATTTTAGAAAATGGGGTTTTATTGTATTGGAGACTTAAACCGAAATTGATGACGTCACCTTTCTAGTTTCGAGTCCGAGACTATCATCCTCTTAGGATATGTCTTTCACTACCTCATCGCTTTTGTGCAACATCACTAGCCTAGTATTCGCCTGGTCGTGATCTGCTCTCCATAATGTTATTCCTGATGGATTATCCTATGGCTGTATGTTTGTTAGTAGGCTGAGCCTTTTTGGATGGGTTTGTTTGTATGGTATAAATACCCATTAGATTAAAAAGGTCATGATCCCTTCTCCTCCTTCCCCCCTTAGTAGTAGCCATGATAATCCCGACTTCTCCACCACCGATATCACCCAGCATGACAGGAGGACTTCATTTCCGCCTTTTTGGGAATTGCTGGATCGAGCAGCCCTGCCAAAAAGAGCTGGAGGCTATCTCACAGTACATTCCCTCCATGGCAGCCCTTGAAGCTCTTCTGCCCAGTGGTATATGTTTCTTTCTATTCCTTACCATTATGTTGAGCTAACATATACATAGAGACTCGTAGTGAATGGGATTGGCATGATACGTTCACGGATTTGATCAAAGACGATACCAGCGCTTGGGAACGCCTGAACGCCAAGCACACGCGATATTTTACCCAACCAAGCGGGTCAATACAATCGGCGCTCGCTGTTCACCTCATCAATCCTACGTTCTATGTCGAGGATATTAACAACCAAGAGGCCGACGACCCAACAAACCCAACAATCAACCTGTTATATGATGTTGGGCTCTCGTCCTCTGACTGTATCCTCTTCGATTCTCTGAATGTACGGACAAGGACTGAGGACATGAAAAAGTTTTACACGGACGATCTGTGGAAGCCTCATCGTGACTTTGTTCAAAAGCTCCGGACAAATATGTGGGCGACGGTGGAGATTTGCATGGGCAAAGATGCGTTCGAGGACCTCTCCAAGAGCGCTATTCTCAAGCCCTTCCCCCTATGGGGAAAGTTTGAGAAGGTGAGGTTGTGGGTGGAGGTTGACAACGATCAAACATCTGTGAAGCGGTTCGTCGTCCATGCATACCACCCTGCGTTCTTCCCCAAGTCTAAGCGTGGTCCCATTTTCGACGAAAAATTCTCGAAGCCCCAAGACCTAGCCATTTTAATGGCTAGGCAACTCGCTAAACTGCCACAAGCTGGGATACCTCATTACTTCGAATCAGCTTTTGTGAGAGGAGGATTTGCCCACCTTAGTCCTCAAGCAGAGACCAAAAGAAAAGAGTGTGAGAGGCTGGCCATGGATGCTTTCGAAAAGGCATTTCCGGAAAAATGCATGAGAATACAAGTCGCCCGGCAATTCAAAGAGCTCAAGATAAAAACTGAAATGGCTCTTATCGATAGAATGAAAGCGCTGGAACTACCGGTCCCCATGCAGGTACCCTCAGTGGAGGTTTTGTCATTAGAAGACCAGGTAAGTAGTCAACTACAAGATTTGAAACTTCAAAGAGTTCTAAACTATGATAGGAATTTCGACGAAGGGGCAGGTACGCAGCAATCCGCTCCACCGTGGAGTCTTTCCGGGTCGCGACCATCGAGACAGACCGCGATGACGACGAATGCTGCGACTTCGAAGATCTCCCAGATGATCTCCAAACCTGGATACAATCCCAAGATAGCCTCAAAATTCGTGGGGAACCGGTGACAACCCGGGAGCAATTAGAGCACGTGTTTGCTTTGTTGGACACGAATAATATTTACTACAAAGAGTTTTCAATCCGCGATCTTGCCGTTTTGGTCGGAGTTCTTTTGCTCGAAAAGATCCAGAAGGATCGACAGACGAATCGATCATCTCTTAAGAATACTGAGGCTATCCCCGGAAGACCTGGAGAGGTGATTTATCGCACCTGCAGTATGTGCAAGAAGCCCTTCCTGGATGATGGGTTCCCTCTTTTTCTTACAGCAGTTCCAGAATTCTATTTTATCGAAGTGATTCACAGTACATTTCCAGGCGGGGCCGGTTGTGGGCAACAAGGCTGCAATGGATGGCCAGCTCTCACGCCTGCTGACCCAAAACAGCGCCACACTCGGTTGGAAATGAGGAGCATTAAACGCGTCAGGCTGGCTGGGTTAAATCCGACCTGGAAGGATGCTTTATGTCGCACAGGTAAAGATCTACAGGGCTGTGCTAGTTCGCTCAAGATACGCTGCTGTGGTCCTGGTGTAAACGGAGCATCCCGCTGCGAGTACCAACGAGAGTACGTAACCGACTCCTGGACAATACAAGAACCCCCACGTGCAGTGATGCCTAAGCTTATGTGCAAGATTGAAAATAAGGAACATAACTTTGTACCAGTCGACAGCAACATCCGGTACATGACGTTGGCCAACTTGCTCAAGATCCACAAAGCGTTCTTGAATGTGGGCTGCGAGCTATCAGACTACCCTAAGATCGCTGAGTTTATCTTCCCTACAGTCAATACGTCTTTCAAATTCAGGTTCAAGTTGCTTAAAGCGGCTCAGAAATTATCGAATGAGACTTCTCCCGAACGGAAGGGCAAAGCTCAGCCTGACGAAGAACCTAGTCCCAAACGCCGGAAAGCATAGCTCGAAACGCGATCGGATTCTCGAATGAAGCGCCTGGTGGGTATTAGGTGTTTAGTTGTGAAATGAACGCGGCCGAGTAGTCTTGGCAATTGGAGCAAAGGCACGGGTATGATCAACCTCCAGCACATATGGAATTTTAGCCAATGATATGTTAAACTTTTACAGCTTAATAGTAGGGCTTCCCTGGTGGTTCTAGTGGTTGGGTTTAGCTTTAGCTGTGTAGTCGTTTCCGCAGGTTTCATATTCGGTCCCATGGTAGTTAACTACGGAGTAGAAGCATACAATATGAATGCGAAGGGGCTCGCCGGTTATAGAGATGTAGCAAGCTATAGAAATAAGGTGATCCTTCATTATAGTTATCCTATTTACGGGCCTTTTGGTATTGCTCGGAAGAATTAGACATGGCCCTGTAGCCGTTGAACCGAAGTGCTCCCGGACAATTTGACACCGCTACAAGTCTATTCATTCGGTTGCGTTCTCCTTATTTGGCATAAGTGGAGAAAAGTAAGGACCTCTTTGCTGAAGTTTGAAATGAATAAATCCTGAAGCTGAGTCTCCCCTGGAAACTCTAGAAGGGTGGTATATAGTGCCTTGTTCCTTTCGTGTTGTGTTTAATGGCGAGGATTCGCCCTTATAGCCATCTAAGGGTGGCATTGTGTTGACTGTCTTTAGTATAGCAAGTGGACTGTTAGTATCATGAGTTCATCGGGATGACCCGCACCTTAATGATTTCTGAAATGAGCCCTTTAACGGAGCCTGAAATAACCACAAGCATCGAATACCTTTGTAGGCAAATACAGATTTTGTGCTAGCTAGGGTCGTGATTCCAGATGTTTATACAATAGGCCGGTGTTTTGTCTCTGGGTTGTTAAATCTTTTTTTAGGTAGAAGGTGAGAGGCTCTTCTCAGGCATATTTTCAAATCAATTCTAAAAATTGTCTATGTCAAATTACCGGAGTTCTTTTGCTCGGAGTATCTATTGTGGTCACCGGAGTATCTATTACATCCCGCACGGGCGGTACTGTGTCTATTAGTAGGGCATATCAAACAAGATCGCTAGGTTGTTTATCGTGTCATTTTAATGATTTGGAATTATGCAGCTAGCCTAGCGGATTGTGGCTTTCTCTCTACCCTGCTGCCTACCACCCCACTGGCTCTAGCTCATAGTAATCTTAAGAGCGGAAAGAAAAGAAAGGAAACTCCGTCGCTTCAAAATTCATATCCATGTCATTCAATATCGATGCAGAAGCAATGTCACTAAGTACAACACGCGGGCGTCAGCGCCCAGGTCCAGCGTGTGACGAGTGCCGACGCCGCAAGCTTCGCTGCGATGGGCAGCAACCGCAATGCGGGGTCTGCCAGGACACAGATATTGTATGCGAATCCACACCACGTGGGACTCGAGGACCAAAAAAAGGGCACCTAAGGGCCCTGAAGAGTCGAGTCGAGCAACTGGAGGCTATGCTAGAGAGCAGCCTCTCGGCCCAGGAACCAGATGACCTCCAGATCCAAAACCAAAGCAACACCCAAAGCAGCAGCGAGGGGACAATCGCAGCATCACCTACAGACGCGATACACCCCGCTGCGCTCAATATCACGGGGCTATGGCAACCGACCGCGACGTCTTCTGTTCCGGAGGCAGCTGACTCGCTTTCTCTTTCCCATGGATTGTCATCATCGTCGACCCTGTCGATCAACATCTACCTGCCTCCCACGGGTGTTGTGCGGGCAGAATTGTAAGCAACAGACTTGTGGGACATGTACAAGACCGCTAACAAATCTGCACCAGAGACCAGCTCTACTTGGACCGCGTGCACCATTCAATTCCCATTCTCCATCAGCGACGGTATCTGTCTTGGTCCAAATCTACTACCAAATCCGCATCGCGTACATGTTTACAGTATGCCATGTGGACGTTAGCTTCCCTTCTGTCAACTCAGTTCCGCAATATGATCGAGCCACTGTACCAGAAGACAAAACAGATGCTGGAGCATCTCAGCCTGGAAGCCAATGAAAAGATAAACTTGACTACGGAGCTGGCTCAAGCATGGGTACTTGTTGTAATATTCGAATCAATGCGGACATATCATCAAAAGGCGTGGATGAGCGTTGGCCGAGCTTTTCGTTTGGTCCAGACCATGCGATATCATGAAATCGACAGCCCTCATGATAGAAAAGGGTCCTCCTCTCGGATGGGTGACTTGACTGAGATTGAAGAGAAACGTCGGGTGTTCTGGATGGCTTACTTCCTTGATCATGTTATCAGCATACGCGATGACTGGCCCATCACGTTAAATGAGCACGTGGTAAGGAGTCCAATTTAAAATAAAAGAATTCCAGAGATTCTCCAAGCCATAAACTAACCGACACCCGCTTTATAATTGTCAGATCTGCACCCGACTTCCAGCTCTGGATGCAGAGTTTCAAGCCGGGCGCCATCAGCTGGGACCTTTCCTATCGGAAGCTATGACAGACCCTGGTCTCAAAGTCCGCTCACCATTCAACGAGTGTCTCATTTTAGTTACTATTTGTGGGCGTAGCCTGCTCCAGACTCAGCAGTACCACATATCCAAAGCCTACGGGGGAATGACAATAGACTATATGGAGCAGCGTCTATGGCTGGAAACTCTCCTGACGACAAGACTGCAGGTCTTGTCGCAGTATTATCCATCCCCCACAGACGTCTATGATCCCCTGTTATTATTCGCCAGCATCCTTGGTCAAGCTACCGTTGTCTACTTCTGCAAAACCATAATGAACTCAGCCATAATTCCCGACGGCGAGCAGGAGGCCAATGTTGATCTATTTGGTCCTCAAAATCGGGCCCTTGAAGCGTCTACAAACATAATCCATCTGGCCTCGACACTGCGCGACTTACCATTTGCCAAAGTAAGTCTTTTTCTCTGATCATCCATGGCCTGCTAATTATTTACGACTAGGTCCATCCACTGATGCCTATTCCACTCTTCTTGTGCGCCGAGTTTCTTTACGACGGCATGCATACTGGCGAGCCATTTCAAAGCCGTCTCCAGGAGCTATTCCATATTCTCCGAGATCTGAAAAATGTCAATAACCACGAGCAAAGCTTTTTGGATTTGCTGCCACGATCTTGCATATCTAAAACAAATGATTTATTTAATCACATTGGTGAAGGGGCCACTTCTAACTAACGTGTAATAATAATGAATCTGTTAGCGCTTATCTTGTCAACGACACTATATCACATTGTGGAAGAAGAGATAAGAAAATAAGACAAAAATCAATGGTAAAGCTTTCTCTTTAGCCTCGGTCTAAATGTAGTATAGAGTTCCACTCCTTTAGATAGATTACTTTAAATATAGAAGCTCCCCTATCTATTACGCCGCTCAATATAAGGGCCACCGTCCACGGCACTATATTCTACAACACATCCTTAAGCATGGGCATTGGCCAATCAGTGGCCAATCAGTCCTTGTGTTTCAGATAATATGCACTTAGTTCAGAGTTCTGACTCATCGTAGAACCGGAGTCGTCTTAGTTTAAGGCAGCATCAAGCGCCTCGGAACAATAGTCGGAAAAAAGTTTCCATGCGCCCAACGCAGGACAAGAAACAATTTACGATCAACCAGCTAAGAAGTAAGAACCAAGATAAACAACCAATGATAGAGCTGTCTCTTCAGGCTGTCGTCTAGAGTTTCACTCCTATAGAGCACTATGAATGTGGAAGCTCCACTACAAACCTGCCAGCTCGGTGTAAGGGTCACCGTCCACGGCACAATAGATTCTACACACTCAAGCATGGGCATTGGTCAACCAGTCTCCGCGTTCCCGATAGTATCTACTTATTTCAGATTCTCGATACATACAGAGCCGAGTCGTGTTGGTGCCATTCTTATAAGAAGCAACCCTTTGCTCGCCGAAATGCTCACTCTATCCATCTTTATATCTTCTCCGAGAACATTCTCACACGTCTTTGATATACACGGCTAAAAAAAAGTGATTATTAATTTTGATGAGAGGTTGCACGAGGCTAAATTCCTTGAAAATCTCACGATGAGTCTCATTGGGCGAGCAAACACCGCTCTCAACACCAATACCGTCACGGGTGTCGATGAAGCTCTTTCCGTGCACGGGTCCGACTGGCTTTGGGCTGTCACGGCCATCTATGTTCTGTCATTCGTGAGTTCTCTTGTGCCCCTAGCACTAATCCTGACATTGTTGCACCTGACTACCTTACTCACACATCGAACACCACAGATTGTACTCCTAGTACTCTCCTTCGCAGCAAAGGAAAGCGAAAGAGTCTTCCACTATCTCTTCACCTTCACCCTCTTAGTCGGTGCTATAACCTACTACGCCCAGGCATCCGATCTTGGCTGGAGTGCCGTTGAGCAAATCGATCATCTCGGCAATGGAATCGTCCGCCAAATGTTCTACGCCAAATATATAAACTGGGTCGTTGCTTTCCCATCGCTCGCGCTCGGTCTTGGTCTGATATCAGGTGTCTCCTGGACTACTATTTTCTGCAACATCGCTATCGCCTGGTATTGGGTCATAAGCTACCTTGTATCGGCCTACACTACCACGGCCTACAAATGGGGATTCTTCGCCTTCGGCACGTTTTCGTGGCTCATTCTCGCCATGAGCACTATCAACGAGAGTCGTGAGGCTGCTGCCTTGCTTGGGATTGAGCGGGACTATCTTTTCCTTGCTGGGTGGTTGAATCTATTATGGCTGCTGTATCCCATCGCCTTTGGTCTGACTGACGGTGGTAATGTGATTGGCGTTACCGGGGGCTTTGTCTTCTTTGGTGTACTCGACCTGCTGATGGTACCGGTTTTGACCTTTGCTGTGTTGTTTTTCGCTCGTAACTGGGATTATCGCAAGTTGAATATCGCATTCAGTGATAGTCGGCCCAGTCGAGAGAGTGGGGATGTGTGGAAGGAAGCTCCTCTAACTGCTGCTGATGTTTCTATGGCTTCCTAGAGATTATTTAGTATGCTTTAATTGTGGGGGATGATGCTGGTCTTGAATGACTACATGCCATTTAGATCGATCTGCTTTTTTTCGTCCTGTTTCGTCCTCTTTCTTTCCTCTTTCTTTCATTTTCTGGTTATTTAGATACTTGAACCTTCATTTCCACAGCAACATGCTTCATTTTGTAAAGCGAGTATGATGTACCTGTTAATTTCCTGTTCAGTTACTACAAAGTGCGTAACCTTCCACTCAATCGTACAGCTAGGCGAGGACTATTAAAGCCCACTCCAGCTCTTCATTTTTGTCTTGTTTGAATTCCGATTGGAAGTTCTGGAAACTCCATACAGTAAAGACAATCTTAAAGAATAATCTCAAGTCTTCGCAAGGGAGGACTTCCTTATTAAAGTGACCTCGGGAAGCACCTGACTTCGCGTCACGCGTCTCGGCCTGAGGCCAAAATCGGCCAATTGTTGTCCAGCCGACCCTTTGAGCGACTGAACCAACAATTGAACCACGCAGGTCTTCTGTTCGAATTGGAATTGGATGGGCTGCGCTTGTTGGCCTTGATTAACGACAAACGCGCCATTGATTTTCTAATTGTAAGTCCATGCATTCGGGGCGAAAGCTCCTAGGCTCAAGCTGGTCGGCAATCAACAGCATTGGTTGAATCTGATTCTCCTCGACACAGGCGCAAACGCTTATCCAATAGTACAACCACTAGTGATTCCTGTTTTGGATCCTTTGCCCAGACGAAATCCCCTTTTCATCCAATTGGAACCTCCCCGACACCAGCGATTCCATTCTTCAAACGACAGCCATGGCCCCAGCATCCAAGAGGAGAAGGGTCTCCGAGGACGTTGATGGAGACATCCAGATGGGAAATGATAATCAAGACATATTCTCCATCCCGTCATCTCCCAACAACAACAGAGCTTCTCCCACACCGGTAAAAAGTGCCTCACGGCGTCGATCTACCCGCGGAGACAATGCAGACCCCGAAACGGCAGGCCAAGATGTTGAGGACAAGAAAGAGGAGGCACAAACCCCCGCACGGGTTGGGACACGATCAAGTGGGCGGCAGCGCAAAACACCAAAGAGATATGAGGAAGAAGCCGTGACATCCTCATCGAGGAGGAAACCAGCTGCCACTCCTTCACGAACTGCGCGTGCCACCCGAAGCGCGCAAAAGCCGAGGCAATCTCCAGTGGAAGACGAAGACGAGCCTGAATTCGAAGAGGAGGAGGAGGAGGAGGAGGAGGATGATGACGATGATGACATGGACCTCGATGAGCCGTCCCCGGAACCCGCCCCTCGGACAACCACAAGGACCAGATCGAAGCGAAGTATCGCGAAACCCAGATCCAAGAAAGCCGTGGCCGCTGAGCCGAAAGAGAAGTCGCCTTCGCCTGAATATCAGGACGGTTTGGATGACCTCGATACGATGCAACTCCAGCAAGACCTTTATCATGACCAGCCGGAGGCGCATGAGACCGCTGATGTCTCCGAGCCGTTACCGGAATATGCTGGAATTTTCCAAACGCTCTGTCAGACGGGCCTTGGGAACGAACTGCGTATCCTTTCGACTATTCTTCTAGAAAAGCTGTCAGGGAAACGACAGATTCCAGTGCGAGGACTCGAACCTGAATACCAAAAAGTACATCAGCTCATTGAACAGACCGTCTCTGTCGGCGAGGGTAACTCTATGCTTCTTCTTGGATCTAGAGGATGCGGCAAGACCGCAATTGTGGAATCCATAATTTCGTCCCTTAGAAAGGAGCACAGCAATGATTTCCATGTCGTTCGTCTCAATGGATTCTTGCACACAGATGACCGTCTCGCTTTGCGCGAGATGTGGCGTCAACTTGGCCGTGAAATGCATACCGAGGACGATGCGGCCAAGGTCAGCTCTTATGCGGATACGATGGCGACGCTCTTGGCTTTATTGTCGCACCCAGAGGAGCTCTTCGGGGCTTCTGGGGACCCAGGCTCAAAGACTGCTGCGAAATCCATTGTGATCTTGTTGGATGAGTTCGACCTATTCGTCACTCACCCCCGACAGACTCTGTTGTATAATCTGTTTGATATTGCCCAGGCCCGCAAAGCCCCCATCGCGGTCATTGGGCTCACGACAAAGGTCGATGTAACCGAAATGCTCGAGAAGCGTGTCAAGAGTCGATTTAGTCATCGTTATACTTACGTTCCTCTACCTCGATCCTTCGAGACCTTTTCAGATATCTGCCTAGGGAGTTTGGATCTCAGTGACGCCGAAATGGTCGATATTGCAGATGAACTTGGGTCTGAACGCACTCTAGTAGAGTCAGACAAATGGAATACACTGCTTGGTGGATGGAAGGAATATCTCAAGGTAAGATCTGTCCTATATCCCTTTATCCAGTCAATTAAATCCTTACTAACCTCTCTTAAAAATAGCATATATGGAACGACAAAGAATTTCAATTTCACCTTAAGCGTATATACAACCAAACCAAATCAACAAAGGAGTTTTTCAACAGTGCGCTTCTCCCTATCAGCGACTTGCTACAAAGTGTATCGACCCCCGACGCACCCATACCGGAAGTCCCAACTCCGAAAAGCTTCGCTTCCCAATCCCTCGATTGCCCCGACCCAGCACCTCTCCCCTTCTCCACATCCATCACATCATCCAGTCCCTCATCACTGCCACTGGCTTTGCTGGTAGCCGCAACTCGCTTGGCAGCCCTGTTCGACCCCGGAAACGACGGATCTCAATCACATAGCATGTCGCCACTTGCGCTTTCTTTCCCCGCCGCATACGCAGAATACGTTCGGCTCCTGACCTCCGCAAAGATATCCGCCTCGGTGTCCGGAGCTGCTGCCACACCTGGTCGTGTCTGGGGCCGAGATGTGGCCCGAGAGTCATGGGAAAAGCTGCTTAGCTGGGGACTTGTGACTCCTGTCGGCAGTGGGAACGGCACTGCCGACGGACAGATGTTCCGTGTGGAAATCAGTTTCGAGGAGGTCGTTGAAATGGCGGGCTCTGGTGGTGCTTTGGGTCAGTGGTGGCGCGAATAGACCTGTCAGCAATTTGGTTACGTTGCGAACATGTCTTACCGTGTTACTTTTTTGTGCGCTGGTGGCGAGCATATCATTTGGCTTTCTGACTATCCTGTCTATCATTTACCATGGTAGGAGTTGGTAGTTGGAATACATCTTAATTTATTTCCAGTCATTCTCTCTCCACTAAGTCATTCTGGAATTGATATCAAGTGTCCTGTGCTGGCTAATATATAAGAAAGAAACCAGCATACCATGCATAACAGTCCCTAGAATTCTATACAAGGAAATAAACATATCTCAACCCAAACCCAGCCCTCGGGATTTATACCATTTCCACCGAGATATGTCCTGGTATTGGTGCAAATACCTTATTTATATACAACACCCCAAGCTTTAGATATCCATAATACCGTATATAGCACTATATTCTATTACAGCTATATTAGTATTTTCATTGTTTTTTTGGTACTTTGATGGTATTTAGTAGCAGCCGTAGCCTAGGGTAGCTACCTATTCTGGCACTTCAAGTTAGTCAACGTCTCTCCTAGATTGATTGAATTCCGGATTCATGTATATAGCTTACTAGTTTACATACTAGTATCATGACCCTACCCGTATAGAGCTTAGTTTGCTCAGAAACAATTAAAAGTAGTCCAAATGCTTGAGACATATTGTAAACACACCAGTTACCTATCAGGAACCACCAACCCCAACCGTCTGGCAGTCGTACCTAAGTCCACGCCACGCGAAATCTGCGTATCATTGGGAGCATCCTCTGCGTAAGGGTCTATATTTCCGGTCGAATCCCAGTACGCCTTGTAGAAAAAAGCTCCGGCCTCAGAGACAAACTTAGCGCGGTCGAGCACAACTGTGAATAAGCGATATGGGATACGGGGCGGTTTTTCTGTCGGGGCAAAATACGCGTCACTGAGTTGAGGCGTCATGCGGTGTGTTGTAGGGGATTGTTCGTCGCCCGCATAGAAGGTGTGTAGGGCGCCAATAGGGAAGGGATCTTCTCGGTTCTCTTGGGTTGATTGAGAGGATAGAATTTCAATAACTTCAGTTTGAGCGGGGCGGATGGCCGCCCAAGTAGGGGACTTTGGGATAAAGAACTTAAGAGTGAGGGTTTTATTGGCTGGGAGGTGAGAGGCAATTGATGCTGTGAAGAGGCGCGCTGTGCTTTCCAAAAGGGAGGACCCTGCTGTATCACGGATAGAGCTGGGAAATAGCGTATGGACAATATATTGAATATCAGAGATGTTTCCCTTAGGAGTATTGCTGACTGTTATAATATCGGCATCCTGAATAACCTGGTATGCCGGATTAAGAGAGAAGCCGGAAGCTGCAGCTTCCTGGGCAAGTTGGTCGCGGATTTGCTCTTCTAATGGCATATCCGAGCTAGGAGGCTCACCCTCGTCTACGTCTAAGGCGTCTCGCGTCCCGGCACGACCGACGTTTTTAAACATATCGAGTACGACAACATCCCCGACGTCATTCTGATTCTCAACGCGCTCTGTGGCCAACTCAAATGCTTCCGGTAAGGAACTACCGTACTTGGGTGAACATTGTGCGTGCGTGCTGGAAAACGAGCGGTTGAAGTAGAGCATATCCGGGCCTTCGCCCGCCTTAGCAAGCTCTTCCTCGTCGGTTTCGCCCAGTCGATAGCTGTGCGACCGTATTAGGACACAAAACCCTATAGGAATCGACTTGTCGGGACGACCGGCAAATTGCGGAATCAGCGGGGGCGCATTTTCGATCCCTGACCGGTTTTGCTGCTTACGGCGAGCGATTTCGAGGCGATTATGCTCAATACAGGCGAAGGCGTCGGGCGGGCGGTATGAATAAATCTCAAACATAGGCACAACCTCATCACTCCAGAAATTTTGCATCAGGTATTCCCGTAGCTGCCCGTGGTCGTCATCCAGAGGGACAAGACTATAAACCTGGATAGGAACCAGGTGGTCGGGTACTGGGTCTGGCACGACGTACTGCTCAAGCACCACGCGATGACCCAGATGGTCAGAGTAGGTACGCACTTGCTGCCAGCCGCTCTCTTCCATAGCTAATTCAGCCTTTGGGGTATTTGAAGAGCAAAAAGACTTGAGAACAGGATTGGGGGAGTCAATGAGGGGGGATATAAATGACGTACTTTGCGGTGTTTATAACTAGTTAACTAGGGGGAAGTCGCTTACAGGAGGATCGGCACGAACTTAGGGCTAAATCCAACTCAACTCATACTACTACCAGTATTAACTACTAACTACTTGGTAAGTTACACCTGGTACAGTTGTAACCAGTCATATATATAATAGTGCTATACACATATAGGCACCGACTACCAGTTTTAGTTCAACTACAGCCCCAGCCTTCCTAGTTGGTTGCCTCCCTCTATCCCGTATCTACTCTCA
The DNA here is from genome assembly GCF_028827395.1 of Penicillium hordei. Classification (NCBI taxonomy): domain Eukaryota; kingdom Fungi; phylum Ascomycota; class Eurotiomycetes; order Eurotiales; family Aspergillaceae; genus Penicillium; species Penicillium hordei. The sequence continues at coordinate 532,827 of NW_026623146.1, read as the reverse complement.
TCATTCGATGAACTTATTAGAGTGCCAGGCAGCGGGTTACCTGGGTTGTTCAATGGGAACTTGAAGTTGCCAACCGCTGCAGCGCCCGTCATCATAGTGTAGGACGAAAACTGTTGGGCGGTCGCGCTCTTTAAGTTATCCATATAAGCCTTGGTGACTTTGTGCCATTCTTTCTAGACGGTTTCGATTGCATCTAGGTACTTGTAGATTTAGTAGGCCTATAGGGTACGCAAACCCTAGTGCTTGATGTCACGGGTGGCCTTAGTTTTTCCGAGCTCATTACCCTGCGGCTTCGTGGTAACGTATTGGCGGCTGTGTTCCTTGTCGAATTCATGAGAGCGGCCAAGAGCGTGCCTAGGAACCATGCCATGAATCCTGGGATCGAATATGATCCCAGAGATGTGAGGATCTCACTCGCGAGATAAAAAAAAAAGGCGGGATCTGATCTATTGTTTTGGTCGCCAGTGGAAACGAGGGGAACAACTATATAACTAAGTCGCATTAGGATCGGAGGGACTAAAAGAGCTAGGCGGGCGCAGAATAGTGGGCGGTCAAGGGGCTGAATATCCAAAGTTACGAAGGCAGCTGTTTCTGGCCTCAAAAGCGGTCATTTTGGGCGTCAATCCCACTGGTCCTCATATTCTAGTAAACAAGCAAGCACTCCCCAGCCTCTTTTAAGTTATTGGCAAATTCCACTAGTCCCAAACCTACCTGACCTCCATCTAAGCTTGGAAATCTGCCGATCATTCTTTTCCATCGTCCATCCTAGTTGCTGAGTATGATTAATCACGTCATCCTTGTCTTTGCTTCGATAGTTAGAACGTATAGAGACGGTGGCGATATCGGGGTCTGGTTGGATACGTGTGGATCCCATGTAGATAGTTTCAAAACTGGCCCGTTGATCCTTCAAGGCAAATATTGCATATTCTTTCTTTCCTTGCTAGTTTACTCCGTATTATGTACTTCTACTGGACAATTATGGCAATGGTAATACTGGCAGCTTTTTAAATCTCGCTGCCTTGCGTTAATCTCCTTGCTCAGACTACTACAGTCATTTAATAAGGTAAAATATATTATTACAGAAATATCCAAATGCCGTGCTTCTAGATTGTCATTCTGTACTCTATTTGATTGGCCCCCCTCCAAACACGCGGCATTTCAATATATGCATGTAGGCTGCCATGTGTTGAAAATGACAGGTCTGATTCTCACGTCTTTACCCACAAATGGTAAAATGAGGGGCTGGTGTATCATGGCAAGTTGTGTGTTGAGCATATATTACTCTGCATGCAGGACACCGATCACTAGGGTACCATGCGAAATCTACAGGACACTTCGCATGGTTGGAGGCTTTTATTTTTGGTATACTAATGTTACATTGATTCTTTGAATGCGTGTAGTTGAGAAGTAAAATGAGATCCTTATAATTCCTTATAACCATAATATCTTATTTAAGCGTGAAAGCAAAAAGAATAGAGCCAAACAAAAGATGTTGAGAAAATCGACTCCACAATCCTGCGACACTCGCATGGCTTTCATGCACGCTGATATGTAATGCCCCATTCTTCCCTGCTAGTCCTAGCCCCATAACCCGACTAGCCGTTAGCAACCCAGCGCATGCTGCAGCTTGCAGATCAATATTCTCACTTCTGCTTCCATGTAAGGATGGCTACATGACCATGTGTCTGGCTGTGCATATGCACAAACCCCTAGCGCATTTCACCATGCGGTAGCCCGGAATAACCCCCCTCCCCCCCACACTTCCGAGGCTGCAGCTCTTGTAGGGGCCGGATGGCTGCGGTTTCGAGAGAAATAGGAGTCCTGGTTTCAGAAGAGTGGGATAAATATAGACCTGGCACGATGTGATAATATAAACGCAGACTTTGTGTAACGTGGTGTTCCCGTGGATTTATTCCTCCATATATAGGTAAATGTGTCTGCTTATGGTCGGACCGCAGCCTTCCGTATATGTTGTAGGCTGCAGTAGATTCTGTGATAAACTAAAGATACTATGTATTAGAAAAAGACAATAAAAATGCATAACTTGCTGCAATGTTGGACTTCGGGGAGAAAACGTCAAGGATCTTCCTGTCACCGGCTTCGCTCTGATTACCCCGCTTTTATACAGAAGACAAGAAGGTAGAGTGTTGTTTTCGCACGTCTTCATGCGTCGTGGCTTGCATGAATTGACCCGCCAAGCTGGCTAGTCAGTACGATTGCAAGGTTAGTCGAAGTGAGTGGGTGACCGAAGAGTCATCTCGAGCCGGATAGTTACTTCAAATGGGAGCTTGGCGTTGATCATTAGGCTTTGGGGTTAATTAGGGAGATACCGGATGGTGATCTCATCTGGTTCCATATCATTTGATTTTCCTTGCGATGATCAGTATCAATCGGACAACTTCCGTCTTCCTCCCGTGCAGTAGCGGATAATCAAGAAAGACGATGGTAAGTAAACCTGATATCACTGATAAGAATATTACCATGAACAGTACGGTAAATGAGCCGGCATCCTCTATCTCGATAATAAGATTAACCTTCGAATTAGAGCATGTATGGTGTACTCCGGATAGATCCCTATGTCTCAAATCTGCGCAAGTACCATATGCACCTCGGTTCCCGTTGTGAGGTGCATGATTCTCGACATGGTTATCTGCATCAAAGTTTGTTCGCAGAACTGCCGTGGTCATACCAGAGTGACCGACAAAGCCGGCGTCACGATGTCAAGGGATTATCTGCGCAACACCATCAACCAATCAAATAGATCATACATGAAACAAAACCCAATCTGGATTCTGCAGGACCACATGGGCGTCCACGAGTAGAAAACCCGCAGCCAAGATTATGATGCAAGTCATTTAGTTATGTCGGCACTTACAATCCTACTCATTTACCGCTGCGATAACGACATGATGGTCCCAAAACCTTCGCATTTGCAATATAGCCGTAATCGCACACGGATCTACGTACTCTTAAAAGAGATATTAATGTGTGGGTCTAGAAACAGCCTTATCATGTCTTTATCTTGGTAGTCTTTTTAATAGTCTTAGTTATAGGTAGTCTTGTTAGATGTGAACTTTTTTTCTCTACAGATATTTTTTCCTATCAGTACTATAACTAAAAGGATACGCAGAATTAGCGGTAAGTTATAAAATATCTAGACCTACTTTTCCAAGGTTCTATATATATCTGATAAAGATAAGTATAAACTTTGTTGATTAAGACATCTAACGGCTCAATAAAATGTTGGGCCCCAAACTCTCAAATGCCAAGGACTAAAACAAAGATATCTAAAGGCATACAAATGGCTTTGCAGATAACCAGAGCTTCTAAACAGTCCATGACCAAAACCAAGTCATCTGAAAACGTACAGATCAAGACAAACATTCTGGTCTTTTATGTCTTCGCTACCTACAGTCGTACCAGCTTATACCTTATCAAGTTCTATTTTGAAAGAAACAAAACACTTCGTCGAATACTTTTTTTGGTAGCATTGATCCATAAAAATGATAGTAATGTGAAGTCTAAGGATAAGAATTTATAGAAGTTCCGAGGCATCCATAGGACCAGTCATCTGACAACGTACAGGGGAACATCAACTAAGCCGTCTTCGTGAGAGTCTGAAGTGTCTTCCCAAAGACTTGAGGGAGGCACCAGCTCCATCCATCCTTGTTGGGCCGGGGAAACAAGGACCTGCTTAGGAACATGAGAAAATCCAGCGCCGACTGCGTCTTGCGCATGGGGCCGCAATGGGTGAAGATAGCCCAAAATCCAGGGTCATTTTTGTCGCTCGGGTTGGCTGCAGCACCGGCAGCATAAGCAAAGCATTGCTTTGCTGTACGGATTGGTTGAGATCGTGAGATTTAATATATTGACTAGGCGAAGAAATCATACCCATTGGCCTTGTGTAAATTGGAGGTGGGGGGTGGCTCGCCCCTCATTTTGGTGAGCGAAAAAAGGAAGAAAAAGGTCTTTGCGAGGAAGTCTTGTATTTGATTTTATATGTCGAAAAGTCCAACTGCGGGTTCATTTCCATGAGAGAAAGGGTATCAGGACGTCCACGGGTGCCTTTCTAAATTAAGTCATACTATCACTTTCTTACATTTTTCTTGCTTTTCTCTTCCTTTGATCCTAGATTATCATCAAATATATTATGTATTATCCAACCAGAGCAGATATAGTCCTGATGTTTAAGGGATGGATTGCTAGTTTAGTCTTCTAATCTAAGATCTGGTACCCGACTAGGGCTTGTAAATGTGGCTACGAGATCAACTAACCCTAGTGAAGTAAATAGTCCGATGCGCTAATAAACTACCCCTATTTAGCACCTTACGCTCATTCTGATATACTCTTAAAAAGCTATTCCCATTTCCTGGAGATTTGACCTGTGGTTTCAGCGTTATTCACATCTTGAAATCAAGGTATTTGGAGAGCATAGGACTTTGTCTGCCAAGCCAGCTTATGGCTATACCAATACACATGGGTGGGTTTATCATGGCCGCTCACAATATAGCTGCGACTTGGTCATCAATATCATATTGGCGGCAACCTCGCTCCGGTCAACTGTTCAACGAGCAGATACGGTGAATAACAAAATTAGAGCTGCGGTGCAGATATCGATGGCAACTCTTCACAACTCGAAAAACAGTTGAGAAACTCAAAAAAAAAAAAGAAAGAAAGAAAAACCTTCCCATCAAGTGCAAACACTCTACGAAAGGGGGTGTATGATCCGCATGTGATCACTGAGAAGAGGCTAGATATCGGTGAAGAGCAATCCTGCTTAGTATCTCCGGGAAGAGCTTGTTGAAGACTGCGTTAGCAGAGGGGGTTACTGTAGCCGGGACTGTGGATGCTGCGAGAGATGTCGATTATCCGCCAAAAATGGAAAAGGTATCAGACATTGTACCGTTGAATGTATGTGTTGTATACATGACCGAGGGTCCGAGTCTACGGCGAAGGGGAAGAATGATTTTGATGATCGGTTCTTTACTATACTTCGGTCTAACAATCCTGCCTTCCTTCTAAGGATTGCAAATGCGTACTTTTCTAAACATTTGGTCTGGAAAATCAAGACCAAGCAATCATAAGTAACAAGGTTTAGTTGCCTTCTTTTGGTGCCTATGGTATATGTATTTATCTACGAATGGACCAGGCGTTTCGGGAAAAAAAAAGAGTATTGGACGAATGTTTCTTGTTTCTTACACAAGAATACTTGACTTTATTTCCTATTGTTAGAATGCTCTACTGGAATATAGTAAACGAGATCATGAAGGAAGGAAGGGAAGAAAGGAATAAACGAGATTTTACACAATTTAGAGAATCTCACACGCTAACCAGGTAGGAGTGTAGCCGCATGTGTAAGTGGGCTGTTCTCTGTCACCGATGTTTTGCCGATCTGCCACGTGGACTTGAAGGTCCTTTTGTTCCCGTGTGGCTCCTCTGCCGTGTCTACCGTGAAGGTGGAGTTGTCTGCCTGGTGGGTATGCAAAGTACATCATATGGTGACCCATCGGAGCTTTTCTTTCTCTTTTTTGGCCTTATTCTTACGTACATTGTAACTAGATTAGACACGGAGTACGTAGTACAAGTAGACCCAATATTTTGCTTATGGACATGTTTTATACAAAACATGAATAGTCGGCCGCATATACGATATTGTCACGTCTTTTTGGTAGTTCTCTTATATATCTTTTGTTTAGCCTTTGATATACTCGCTCTCTCTCTCTCTCTCTTTGTGGGTGTACACTCGTTCTCGTCAAGTATACCTAATTAGGCTATTAGACATTTTAAGTAAGCCTAGTGTGGACATACATGCAATTGGCCCTTGCCAAGCCTTAGTCTTCCCCAAATCAGTAGAAATTTCAGGAACAGGAGAAAAACAACAAAGCATCGACACCAGAACCAAAAATTTTCCAGGATGTTGCCCCTTAATCAACAAAAACAGGAGAAATAAGTGAAACAGGCACTCACTTAGGTATGAAGTGGCCCGTTGAACCATGGAACTACCCGAAACGGGGCTTCTTGGCGTCTTCCAGAATCCTTCTAGAAGGTTTCTAGCGCCAAAGATTTTGCCACACCGGAGTTCTCCGTTAACCCCCGTTCGGCCGGGACTATGGACGACTCATGATTCAGGATAATTTTCAATGTCTGGTTCGACAATTCATAGTCTAAAATCGTTTAAAGTCTATGACGTGGTTCAGTACTACACTCCCATCCTACACTATCTGTTTTCGGCGAGTGGAGTCAACCATGAACGGGTATAAATCCGTATTTTACATCAGGGCACGGTATACTATACGCGTATAATACACCCGGGCAAAAGGGTCATATTACTACAAACGGCCTACAGGGACCTCGGGTATATGATGTGCACACTTCAACCACTCCCATTTGTGTGAACAAAGTTCAAATTCACGACATTGAAGATCATCCCTTATCTACTCCGTATATACCCGCAGGTCAGAACCTTGATGATTGCGTATATGGGAAAAAGACCCACTCGACATTTCTCAAACAATCGGGATGCCCGAGAACAACTGGTATTCGAGTCCAGCGAGCCAAAAGTACACGATGAAAGCTTTAAGTTTGCCAATATTTTCAAACATGAATATCAGCAACTCCGTACCAAGCGTCCAGAGATGGCACATATGTACGCGTCTCCCTCAGCGTGCCACTGAATAGGCAACAGATCCGATGAGGCTCTGTCCACCAAGTGCTGCGTGCACGGGATTCTACTAGTGAAAACACTAGTCTTGTAAGGAGAGTTTCTGTCAATCAGACTCTTTGTCAGGATTGTCATCCTGGCAAGATTGGGCATGTGGCTGGGTAACAAAGTACGGAGGAGAGGTCGTTGCGCAAGCCACATGGTCCCAACACGGGGATCACGCCTATGAGAATAGCTAAGCACCTTGCTTACGAGTCACAGGTAACTAGGGGATGATCAGATCTATGCTCGAGGTCTAAATTGTCGACCTCTCTGGTATTCCACGTGACAACCTTAGCTATAATTCCCCCACATGTGTGTAGCTCCCGATAGATTCGGCCCATTCAATGTGATACGTAGTGTCGGTCTAAATCTGGACCATTGATGGGGCCTCGGGAACGAAGATCGACCCTGTAATTGAAGATCGAGATGATATCGCGATCTAGAACATCTGAAGGTACTTTGGGATATCAAGGGGTAGTAGGTGAAGACCGAGATTCATCTAGGCCTTCTCTATCCCCGGCTTGGCCCAAATCTAAATATGTACTTCCACCAACAACTACCCCGAGGCCAGGGCTTACCAGGTGTTTAGAGTTTAGCATGGCCAGCCCGCCTAGGGAGCATCAGAGCATAGTTGGAATCCCAATCGTGCAAGCCACATTCCTATAAGGAAACTAGTTCTCGGATGTTGGTTCCCTGGATTCCGGAGAGATCTGCGTACAACCATGCAGTTTGGGATATGAATGAAGTACACCTGCTACGTGCAGGGACCCTCGAATAGGCAAGGAGGTGATATGTGACTAGGAAAGTAAGTTGCCTGTAAAGTTATACATATGAGAATTGTTCTATGTATCATTTTGGCAAGGTATGCCCCAGAGGTAACTTATGGACATAAGCTTTCTATTTGTGCTGATCGACATCTACCTGGCCCTGAAATGAGGGATGTTAACTTGTCCTGAAAGGGTAGGGGTGGTATCTTGGCAGTTGAACTTGGCAGCTGATTTCTGTCTTTGGATTATTGCGAATTTTCATGACTCGTGTCAAAAAGTGTATCTTGTGCAATCCACATTATACTTATTATAGATCATATGCACCTGGGTGGTGACTTACCCCTGAATATTCAAGCCTGCAGGAATCCCTTGTCGCGTGGCCACCAAGGATCTTGACAGCTGGTGAAATACAATACCATGTGGCATAAATTACATGTGTGTAACAACGGATACGATATTACATACCGTACTGCTTCAGAGATCAACAAAAGGATCACTGAAGTCTCATTCGGCTCAGTCATATCTTCCTGTTTACCGTTGAATGTCTGACCGCAACTTTAGACTCTTAAAAGGAAAACCTCCGTGAGCCAATCTGTTAGCGGGCCTCAATATTGGATAGCTTCAATCCACTTTAACATACTTGGCGGAACAAACCGACAGGGATAGTTTCCACTAGCTTCTCTGGACTTAGCGTCTCACAATAATGGATCTGATGTGCAAGACTAATCGTATTGAAAATAATCTACGGAGAGTATACATATACGTATACGCAGTACAGGGGGTATAGGGTACCTAGTTATCGAATTATTCGCTAACCCACCCCTTGATTTTATTTTGTTCACTTGGTTTTATCTAGACTCCTTGAAACCAGCCTAAACCCCAGCACTTTTAATATAGAGCCGCACGGAAGTAACTCGAGCCACATCGGCATTGCTCGTACAGGGCTGAGCCGAAATGTTGCGACCGGAAAACCCCCTTTTGGCCCCCAATTTCATCACATAAGCAGCCCCCCTATTCTGTTTTGCTTGGATTGTCTCCCCTGCTTCAATTTCCACGTGGTACCGTTCGATCCTGCTCGATAGATCTCAACAGTTTGCAGTAGATATGACACGTCGCTTGTTCGAATGTTCTTATCGCCTTCCAAGTTTTCTTGTGATGTATAATGTCACATCCGATCTGCGCTATCCAATTCCTTTGGCTAATCTCATCTTGCGGGGGAGCCAATCTCGTATCATATGGTATGCAATCACTGTGTATCTTTGCTTAATCTGTCTTTTCTGGCTAGGCCTGAGCGGTCTAGTCTAAACCTTTTAGTTGCAGATCTAGGTACTTGTGTTTACTCCGTACGCAGAATACAGCTTGTTTAGGCAAGGCTGGCCGGCACCTGGCGGATGAAACTCGCACTGACATCTTGCATTGCAGTTTCGCGTGACCTATTCCGGGAGGTTTAGTTGGTCAGCCGTGTCTGATAGCTCGATCCAGACATGATCATTAATTAGCTTTTCTAAAACTCCCAATTGGGAACGTGGTTCATGCAAGTGAAATCCTGGGGCCCATATCTGTGCCCTCGTGTTGAGGGCGCTGTCCCAACGGGAATCAAGTGTAAGATGAGGCTCTCGGGGTGAGCGTTGGCGTTAGTTCGCCAACGTCAGTCCCCGACCGCGGAGAAGGTGAGATTACCATCCACTGCATTAACTGCGCATTGGTCACCTCGTATTTCGAGAGCTCATGGATGATAACAAAATTGACGATCATGATCTAATCCCCCAGAACTTGGTGGGTATGCAACACTAGGGCATCTCCGGTTTGAAGACGTCAATTGCCTGGGTAAGACGGTAAAACCCCGTGTTTTTCGCGAAACCTGAACGGGGAGGAAGCTGAAAGGGTCTCCAGGAACCGGGAGACACATGGAGTACACGAACCAGAACCGTTGAAAGTTAGTAATCTACGCTTATAATTATAACTATGGAATTTATTAGCGAAAGATCCCCATCGCGACCCATAACTCAGACACTCAGGGAAATGATTCGCGAGACTGCGCCTCCCTCTAAGCGCAAAACAGTAAAAGGGGATTCGGCGGTCAGACGCTAAGCATCTTCTCCACGTGTGCCCACGTGGGACCACATGGGTCATGCACACGAAATGAAAAGAAGACGCTTGGAATCGCCATGGAAGCCTGGAGATTAGGATTTTTTTCTTCTTGACCGCCTTGATATATGTTCAGATTACACGCAAGGTTCTCAAAAGGGAAATACCCCTCCCCCCACTATGACTATTTAACCTTGTATATATTGTCGGGTACAATAGCGGGATTATATATTAAATGTCGTGCCTCGTTTTCGCGCTGTGTAATATAGTGTAGTTTCAGGGTCAAAGCCTATATACGACACGCCAAATTAGGATTAGCGACGAGACGAAACACTCGCAGTGTTTGATTAATATACGAAACACGGAAAGAAATGCGAAAGCGTCCCAAGGTTCTTATTGTCCCCACCATTGGACGATCGGTGTAAAGTGGGGGGGGGCTTGGTCCGATGGCGACATGTGATGCCCACTGTATGAGGATGTCTCTGAATCTCTGGAGATAATGTATTTGGACAAATAATGCCCGCTCTTCGGCAATATTCCGGATTTAGTGTACAATATAGAGAATAACGTCTCTGATCTATTTTCCGATCAGGTTCGAGGTAGGTGGCTTGGAGTGGGCCAATATTTAGGAATAAGGAAAAGCCCCGTTGTCATATCTAGGCCTCCAGGGTTTGCCACTCGATAAGGTTAACAGGACTTCCATGGTAGTTATGGTGATAAAATCAACATCATGAATTAATATAACGTTAGCATTTCGGGAAGTGTAAGGATTCCCACGTGGGCTCAAGCTTTACATCATTACCTGTTTTGTCTTGTCGGCATACGGCTTACAAATCACAAATGCTGAAATGGCGTATATTTTATCGAATCCGCGAGTAGATCATTCAAAAGACAACCCGAACCACGGTGTATAATATACATTATATAACTAGATGTATACGGAGTAGGTAACACTGAAGATTCGGATCTGGATTTGCCCGTTAATACTCCGAAGCTCCAGATGTTTATAAAAAAAATATAAAAAAAAAACTGGAGAACTAGTCCCAAGTCAGTAAGGTAGTAGTGACTCAGACAACGGGAATTTGAGAACAATGAAACAGGTTGGGTATGCAACATTCAAATGTTTCAATGTTGAATGTTCAGGTTACCTGTATTACCGGTATGGCCGTATCACGATCTAGCGGATCTATTCGGTAAAAATCAATGAAATCATAGGAACAGATTGGGGATCCATTCTTTTAATTAATTCTTTGGTTGGCTCCATCGGTTGATTTGGAATTAATCCAAACTATGAGAATAGACTATTAGTGGACTATAGAATCCAAGGCTATATTCACATATCCCAGCCATTTGGTTAAGGTATACCTCAATCTTCCCCTTGCATTCAAAATGCAACCTGGAAGAAGCTATTAAATAAAAATTGAAGACACACCAAGTATGTACTATGCAGGTATGGTATTGTACATATGTAATACCAGACCCCAGAACCCACCGATCTTCATGGCCCACGTTGTTTGGATGCATCAGGCCAAACTCTTTCGGGGCTCACGCGTGGGCTGTGGATCATAGGCTGACAGGCCGAATGGTGCTTCTATTCCTTTTTTTTCCCTTTTTTCCCTCTGTTCTCATTTCTTTTTCCTTTTTCTTATTTCCTTTTTTTTTTAAAAAAAAAAAAAAAAGATATATTATTTTCCCTTCAATCCCGCTCTCCTCCCCCCCCTTTAGACCCATCTTTCTTCTACTCCTCCTTTTCTTTTCCATTGAAATTGATTCGGAAAAAAAAAACCGAAAAAAAGGGAAAATAATAAGAGGAAATTGTCATAGTCTATAATTTCCTTACTCTCTCTCCCCCTTCTTATCCGTTTTTTTATTTTACATTTTTTTACCTTTAAGAGTTAGCAAGTCCACTTCTTAATTCTTTTTGTTTTTTTTCCCTTTTCTTTTTTCTTTTTCTTTTTTTTTTTTTTTTTTACAAAAAAAAAATTCCCATGTTTTTTTCCGGTATCAGGTGTTTGGCATAACCCACTTTTCCTCCCTCTGGTTCAACCCAAAGACTCAAAACCATTCAATGCCAACTCAAACCGGGAGCCACACCCGAGAAGATTCTCTCCCTTCAGTTCCTGATTCTGATTTTGGCGGTACTATCTCCCGCAATCGTCGCTCTTTCGCTGCCTTAGCACAGAAAACCTCCAACGCTCTTGCTAGTTTATCTGGAAGTACACTGCGTTCCTCGACTTCATACGGTAGCCTATCGAAACCGCATAAGCTCTCCGCAACCCCTGTGACCCCGCCATTCGACACCGACACCTACGTGCAATTGACGGGAACTTCGCGCCCTTCTTCTCCGGCCTTGGTCGACAATCCTCCCAATTCGCTTCCAAAGCGTCGCTTGACTATTCAGTGTCTTCCTACACCCCTCCACGGAACCCGCCCCCCCCCGCCCGCACCCAAAATGCATCAGACATCGTCAAGGTTATTGCGCATGACCGAGGATGAGCGACCATTTACCAAGGTAGGTTTAAAATATGAATAGGAAAGGAAATAAAAGGAAATATTGGAACAATTGGGCTGATATGCGCAGGATTTCATGGACTTGTTCTCCACATTGATGGTCAGCTTGAAGTTGGATTCGCACCGCGTTCGTTTCACAAGATATGACCACACATTCACCTCAGAAGAGGCCATCAACAACTTGGGTTCGCTCAAGTTCTCTCAGTCCAACCGCATGCCCGACCCAAAAGACCCATCCCGCATCGTCACGACTACAACGACCACCACTTTCTCCATGGCCAAGGAAATGGCCCGATCCGTTTGTCAGCGGTTTGTCGATGCGCGCTTCATCGAATCTGTCGACGGCAAAGCGCTTTTGATCTTCCCGCTCAAGGGCGCCCTCTTCCAACTCACTCCGAAGGGTATCAACATCCTGCAGCGTTTCTGCCAGCGGAATGGCATCACCGCTCGTCACGTGATGGATGTACTAGAGTCGCCGCGCAACACCATGCAGCTGGTGAACCTAGAGCGTGACACGGAAAGTGACAAGCTGTCCCATGATCGCGCGACGATCGAGGTTATTTTCCGCCGCTTTGCTGGTCAGGATGGGCCGAATATTAAGAGCAGTATTTCAACATCGGATTCCGACTCGCTCAGTGATTACACCAACGGCCTGGTTGGTGTGAAGGTAGCCCGGGAGCGCAAGCTTCTCGATGGCAAGGTTTATAGCAACACATTCACTGGGAAAGCATCGGTGGACTGGTTGATGGATTGTTCAACTACTATTGAGCGTCGGGAAACCTGCTTGATTTCTGAGCTGTTCCTCAAGTACGGCCTGATCACGATGATTCAAGACGACAAACAATACCCTGATGTTGGGACCAATGCTCATTTCCAGCCTTCTAAATATGCCATCTACGGCATTACCGAGCGTGGACAGCGCGTATGTGGATGGATTGCCCGCGAGAAGACCCGCGAGGTTGCGACGACGTACGACAGTCGTGGTATGCCACGCGACTCCAATAATGCCAGATTGACCCACATCCTGCAGGACCCCGCTCTGCGTCTGCTTTTCCGTGAATTCCTTCGCTACTCGCTGTGTGAGGAGAACCTATCTTTCTATCTCGATGTCTCAGAATTCACTACGAACTACCACAAGGCCGAGAAGATGGGTACATTTAATAAGGTCGACTCGGTGCGGGAAACTTTGGCGGCAGCATATGGATTGTACAACGCGTTTTTGGCTCCCGGCTCACCCTGTGAGCTGAACATCGATCACGCGCTCCGCAACAGTCTCGCCAGCCGCATGACCAAGGCCGTGGGAGACGACGAGTCCATGTTCAAGAGTCTCCAAGAAGTGGTGCACCTGTTTGAGCTTGCTCAAACTTCCGTGTTCAAACTGATGTCAAGCGACTCTGTTCCCAAGTTCCTGCGCGACCCGAAATACTCCGTTGTTCTACAAGAACACGACGTAGACATCCTGGGAGCCCCACGTTCATACTCGCCCACGCCAGCCGGTCCGCCTACAATCCCAGAACGCAGCATGAGTCGTTCTGCGCGTGCCTGACAACCACCGCCCACAAGCATTGACATAGTCCGCAACCCATTCGAAGACGATTCGTATCACTGCGATTCCGACTCCGACTCATCATGAGCCCCCTCCTTCGGTGCATTACTGCCTGAACCATTCAACACACGCAGTCTGGAAATCAGCATTCGAATGCCATCCCCAAGGCACAGATCGAATCTAACCACCTTGCAACCCCGCACTCATGCTTGTGGCCCCAACACGGAAACCCCCGTCACCTTATACAAAAGGGGGAATGAAATATCCGGTCGATCTTGACACCCGATTTCATCAATCTCTTCATGATCGTTTCCGACCACGAAGTTCTTTACTCTCTATCTCTCTGTCTCTCTCCTCCGCATGCAGTCCAGTCACACTCTTGATGAGTCTGTTTCTGGCTGCCATATTCATTTTTCCTTTTTTTTTTTTATCCCACTCGTCACGAGAATCTCCCACTCCGAACGAAAGACGTTATGATCGATGGCTCATGTTATAGAGAAGTCCAGAACTGGAAAATATTTGTAATATTTTGATGGCATTGCTTTTGTTTTGTTTTTTTGTTTTTTTTTTATATTCCCTTACTTTTCGCATTTTCCCTCCAACTCTCTCCCTCCGGGGGAAGTATTGAAGGGAAGACTTCAGAAGAATCAGAAAAAACAAAAAAAAAACACACGAAACATTGAATACCTTGAGAGATTGGAGAGGCCGTTTCTTTCCCTTTTTGAGCATCAGACCCGGCGTTCCTTGCATGTCCTTTTTTCTTCCTATTCTATTCTCTATTCTCTTCCATACAACTCTTTATGCATTTGTTTTTTTTTTTTATCTCTTCATTTGAGCATGTCATATGATTCCATCCCTCTTATGTTCTGCGTTTCTTTCTATCTCAATCTCTATTTCCTGGGTCGTTTTTCTTTTTTTTTCTTCCTAAGTTCCTGCATCGTTCTACCCGGGCACAGCGAGTGAGTTCTGGTCTGCTTGTGTATGTCATATAATTCTTTAATTGGGAATCGCAATGAACATGATCTTACATTCTCATACCTTCTAAGTAAATGGTCAATCGTCTTCCCCAGAAAGTGTTTTGGTTGTAGACAGAGAAATCTTGACACCGAGTAATCCTTCAACGCCTTCAGAATGTGCTATGAACTACCTCTATATCAAACAGAAAGCCAAGTTACAAGCTGAAATTCAAATGCATTTTGAGCCTAGATCAACTATACATACACAGAAACATTATAAGAACAAAAAGGAAAAGAAAGACAACCACAACGCCTAGAACTGCGCCTTGAATGCTGATGGTCATCATATTCTTGGAAAACTGAGGGTATTGAGAGAACAAGATGACAGGAAATCGAGAAAAGAGAACCGAGACCCCAAAAAAGAAGAAAAAAACTCTACTTAGTTCCCCAGCCACGAAGTCTCATTCCCTCCTCAATAGCAGTCCAAATACCCTCAACAACCTCCCGATCCCGCCACCGTCCACCACCGTGAACACCACTCTTCTCGTCCCAGCGTTCGACAGCGTAAGTCGAAACACCACGACCCCACCCCTTAACCTGGCCAGGGACATCCTCACCCCGCCACCCGACATACACACCGGTAGCATGCTTGAACAGTTCCGGCGGCGAAGACCACTTGTAAGACTTAAACTGCCAGGTCTGGCCGGTAGTAAAGACAGCGACGAGTCGGTTCCAGTACTCGGGCTTGAAGTTGGTTGTTCCGTCGACGACGATGAACTTGGTTGGGCGGGTGGGCTTTCCGGCGCGGGAGCTTGCGCTCGCGCTGGGGTTCGAGGCGTCGCCGTTCAGACGGAGAGGTCGCTCGAGCTTCACGAGGTTGGCGTCGGTGGCGCTGGAGAGTGTTGGGTGGTCCGGGGGTACGAAGATTCCTTCTTCGAGGAAGGATTTCACGTTCGACATGCGGATGAGGGATGAGGCGGAGGGGGAGATTAGGATGATTGGGTCGGGGCGGGAGTGGGAGGAGCTCGATTTGCGCGATGATGACATCGAGAGGCCGGCTGATGGGGCCGGGATGGTACCCTTGCTGCCCGGTTTGGCGCTTGGCTGGCCTGGGCGACTGCGGTTGCGGTCGAGGAATAATTCGGCGCTCTTGCGGACGTGTGAGAAGTCCTTGGGGAGTTGGTTAGCTTGATACGGTCTATCGTATCTGGTCTAGAGTAAACTCACAGTCGGCTTGATTCCCCGCAGCACTGTGTTACGGTCACCGGTCTTGCGCTCCCCATTGTAAATCTCCTGTAGTCGAGGGTCAATCTGCTTTTGTGGGCGGCCAAGTTGGGTTCCAGGCTGGGCTGCTCCTGTGGTTCCACTGGGGACGGAGGTGACGCCGCCAATTGCACCGGCGGCAATTCCGGCGGCATTGTCGGCCTGCGCAACACCTGCAGCCGCAGCCGCGGCCTCAGCAGCGGCAGCGGCACCCTCGAGGGGTTTGATGTGTTCGCTGTCGTCGGAGGCACCCTCTAGCCAGGTGAAAAGGTCAAGGCGCTCGAGGAAGATAAGAATCTGGACACTTTCTTCCTTGGCCCCCTCTTTCGTCTGCTGCTTCAGTGCTTCGTTGAATTCTTGCGCCTTGGCGATGTACTCGGGAATGGCGACATCTTTGTTCTGCCAAGCGAAAAGGATACTGCGCAGGTCAACAGGGGATTTGGTAGATGCAGAGATGAATCGTGTGAGGGTTGACAAAGCGATTGTTTGAGGAGCTGGTTGGGCGAAGTAGAGATGTGTGGCTTTGGCCAGGTCGTCTGTGGCAGGTTGGTCGGAGAGCTCGGACGAGGTTGTCGGCGTTGGGAGGTTGCCAGAGGCAATCGCACGTCGCAGTGACAGGAGAGGATCTTGGAGTGCGGCCTCGGATGCCATTGTTGTAGATAGGGCAGTGGCCCTTGGTTGCAGCAGGTATATGTAAGAAAGTTGTCGGGGCTGGGATTGAAGAACGCGCATTTGGAGTCGAAGCTCCGCAGAACTGCACGTGACGCGGTATTCCAATGGATTTCAAGTCAGACTATTTACCCTTCAAAAAGAATAGTTTGAACAAGACATTTTTATAAAGAGATAGCTGCTATTTGATTCTATTCACCTGCCTTTGTCTTTGTCATACCTTCTTTAAGTACCTATCCACCAGCCATCACTGCGTACATATTCTCTGCTCACATACTCCACTGTGCTAAACGATCAACAGAGACATCGCAGTGCAGGGCTGATATACCTCCACATCCAGCTCCATGCACCGAAAAATGCCGTGATACCAGTGAAAAGAATTAGCGTTCCATACTGTGTTTCATAACCAGTATTACCACTCAGACCACTCGACTCCCCCAAAGACCCCGACTGAAGCAGCACTGTACTCAACGGCCCACTAATGACATTTCCAATCCCCCGTCCACCAGCAAGAAGCCCAAAGACAAGTCCAGTATCGAGAGATGGTGACGAGTCACGCTTGATCTGAGTAATGACCCCAGACCAAGTGGAGCTGAACCCCCCAGCAAAGAAGCCATACGTAATAGAGAAGATAGTAAGAAGGGCAATGGCTGTCTGTGACGAGTCTGCGCTTGACGATGATGCCATACCCCAGAATAGAAGCACTGATAATGCCGAGCCAACTGAGGATAGTAGCATGATGTTTGTGACGGAGAAGCGGTCACAGAGTGCTCCCAGGGCTATCCCACCAAAGACAGATGTTGCGTTGAATAATGAGACTAGCATTGTGCCAGTATTCTGGGATAGCCCGACAGTCCTTGTCGAATAAGAGGGGAGGAATGTCGTTGGTAAGAAATATCCAAAACTCTGGATAATATTCCCCGTTTGCAACATCCAGAAAGTGGGTTGTTTGAGGAAGCTCAGATCCAAGCGGCGGGCTGAAGAAGATGGCGAGATTGGGATACGGGGTTTCATGAATGGCAAGGCCATGAGGGTAGTTAACAGCTAGATTCCGACAATTCGGATTTTTTGTCAGCCGTGGCTTGAGAACGTGACGATCATTGATAGCCCGACGGTTTGGTATCAAACCGAAGACACATCGTCATATACTTCAATTCAAAACCACCAAAATACAGAGGAAAGGGATTTGGCTCATACCGTAACAACAGTCCAAGCCCTTAGTGTAGTACTCGAGCCAAACCTATTCAAACAAGCACTAGCAATGAAAGGCAAGGCGACTCCAACGATACTCTTTGCAGCCCACATAGTTCCAAGCGCAAGGCCCTTGCGACGCAAGAACCACTGGTCAAGGTACAAAGAGGACGGACTGAACAAGAGCCCATTCCCAATGGCACACATGACACCCTGGGTGGCAATCAAATGCCATACCTGCTGCGAGAACGAGGATAACAGAGATCCTATCACAGTGATGACCAGGCCTGCGGGTGCAGAATAGTATTGTAAATGCGGGTATCTTGTCAGAAGTGTGAAAGTGATAGGCGAGAGAAGATAAAGAAGTCCCTATCATAAAGCATTAGAGTAAAATGAAGCCATCCTAGTATATCCTTTGCATACGGTGGAAGTAGTTCCAACAGTTGCCAAGTCATTCTTGCTTCCCTGTAGGACGTCATGTGTTGAGTAGTACTGTTGAAAGACACCAAAGACAGTGGAGAACCCTGGATGCTTCGTTAGTATTTACATGCGGTTTCTGTTCAGTCACAACAGACCCCAGACTGGTATCTGGATGATGCAGCATGAAGCTAACATCAGCCATGCTGCCTTGCCTCCATCTGCTGGAGGAAGCGCGGGCTGCTCAATCTCAGAGATCTCTGTAGATCTGTGAGTATCAATCTGGTTCAGCACGAGGGTTTCATGATTAGAATTGGTCATTTTGGTTTACAACCAATGGTATAAGCAATGTATATGAGTTGTAGATGAGGGCAAAGACAATGAAGGGAAGGAACGAGGGGTCGCGTGAGGAGTTTCCCCTCGCGATGATTGAGTCATCTTGTCCAGCCTATCATCTCGCATAGTCAACTTGGATAAGTTTAGCTTCATTTCGAAAAGAAAGGGCCCTAACCTGGGTTTCACATTAGCGATAACATCTGGTATAAAGAGAAATCCTGGAGAATAAAACATGCAAGGTTGAGATATACCGATCTATACTCCCATACCAATTGAGGCCAATAAAACAGGACAAAGTTACATTGTTCATACAAGCTATCTAGTCTCGAAAAGAGGCCATACATATCCAAGATTAAACTGGACAAATCGTGAAAGATCAAGTGCTGCAACTCAGGCAGACACAATTCTCAAAGACCCTGACCCAAATGGTATTTCCCATAACCAAGAACCAATCCCAAACCACGCCATACGCCAACCAAAGTCCGAAAAGTCGGAGGGGAAAAAGAAGAGAAGCCGGCACAGAAAAAAGCAAAAAAGAAAAAAGTTGAAACAAGTAGTCCAAACGCCCGTGCCCGCCTCGCTGTAAGGTATCGAAATGAAATCACACGAGAAAAGAAATTTTGGGTCGTAAAAAACGTTAAATCCACGGCGGAATTTTTCTTTTATCACAGGCCCACCATTACTACCACTCGGATGGTCGTATTACGAAGAGATAGACGGGTTTTTGGTGGGTGTTGTCTCCGGTGCATCCTCCATAGAGATATCCAGAGAGTCGGAGGGCTCGTCCTTGTCACCTCCAGCTTCGGTCTTGTGGGGAGAATGCTGATTGTCGCCGAACACCGTCGTTATGGCTAGAAAATGTTGGGAGCGAAGACGAGGATCGCCAGGAGGCGGACCAGGAGCTGGGGCAGGAGTTGGTTCCGAAGTTGGGGTGGTCGTCATGGTACCACGTCGAATCAGATAATCACCCAGACTGAGTTTCTTCTTGGCAGGTGTAGCTGCGAGTGCAGAGCCTGAAGATGGCGCGAGAGAGATTGGGGAAGCTGTGTCATGAGAACTAGGTGATGCGAGACTCCCTGTCGACATGGAACTAGGACTAAGCGCGGACTGGAGGTTCGAGGCCCTTGGTGGTGGCATGGAAACATGCAAATTGCCACGATTACCAGTTCCAGGAAGCCTAAAGATATGCGCCGCAGTAGATGGCCAATAAGGCGGAACTGATGGCTTGAACAGATCCCTGCTAGGCACAAATGCCGATGATTCCACTCTGTGTGAGAGAGCGCCCCGATTATCAAAATCGCCTTGGACGAGTCGCGCGGGAGGGTCATAATGCATTCCTCTGATCGAAACCCCATGGTATTTGAATTCAGGCTGGGGATACTTGGACTGGTGGAAAGACCACCGAGGGGGCATCACAAGGGGGCCGTGATCAGGAGGTATTCCCATTCTGTCGGAATCTTCCCTGAGCAGCTCG
The DNA here is from genome assembly GCF_028827395.1 of Penicillium hordei. Lineage (NCBI taxonomy): Eukaryota > Fungi > Ascomycota > Eurotiomycetes > Eurotiales > Aspergillaceae > Penicillium > Penicillium hordei. Next base: position 512,906 of record NW_026623146.1, on the reverse strand, counting down.
ATATGAGACCTGTCATCGATTGGGAGCGGGAACCAACCATACCACCAGGGGAGGACTCCAGATGGCACGACACTAAAGTTGCCGGCCTCCCATGCATCTCGCTGAGCACAGTCCTCTGCGACATGAAGACCCGCACACCACCGAATCTTAAGCATAAGTGTTGGATGGATCATGTCGAGTCTGTATCCTCGTCTCAAACGTTCTGCATGCAAGAACGAGCGTTCAACGTCATCAGCGTAAAGTTCGGTTTGAGCGTCGACATAAGCAAAATCACGCCGGGACGATGATCCTGCCATCTCAGAGAGTCGAGACGGGCCAGGCCCGTGGTAAGGTTTGAAGTTGGAACCAGTTTGGGTGGAGCTCGAGACCGTTGCAGGGGTGGAATGTGTCGCAGGGCCACTAGAACGCTTTTTTCTTTTGGGGTTGACAGTTCTAAGCTGCTCTAGCTGTTGGAACTGTTTTTCGGCATCCGCTATCTTGCGTCTTTCGCGACTGGAGAGCTCTGGCAGTGTTAACTGTTGCGACGCCGTGGGGCTGAGATCGCGGCTGCCAGTGTGTCGACCATGCGCGGAACCAGAAGTTGATCGGGCGTCGGCTGCGGGGTCATGGTCATCAAGATGCTTGGTGGTCTCGCTACCGGCGCGACCAAGGTCAGCAAGGAAACCGAGGGTTTTTGGCTTCTTGCCCTTGCCCTTTCCCTTCAGCTTCGGCTTGGCGTGTTTGTTTGCAGGGCTCCCTAGCTTCGCACGACGATCAAGTTTGTTCAGAACGCAAGCTTGAGGGTTTCCACAAGCACAGCCACCGAAGTTGGCCAATGTGGTGCTAATACAAATAGCGGCGTCCTTTGGGTCTACCACCCTGTCCTTGAACTCTTCCTTCACTGTCGCGTCGGCGGGAAAGAAAGAGTCGTCGAAATACCACATGGTGGTAATTTCCGAATTTGCAGGGATTGGTTTTTTAGCGACGAAACAGAAATGGTACTGCCGGCCATTGGTGATATAGATCTTTAAGTTAACGTTGGCCTCACATGCCCGCCTGACGTAGCGGAGCTCGTTTCCTTCCTGACGACTGTCGATGTACAAGTCCAGCTGCCGGTTGAAGAACACGAAAGGCATGGCATGCCCCAATTCCTCCCATCGGTTGCTGTCGAGCTTTTTGTAGTCTTTGACGTGGCCTAATTTGCCAAAGATTTCACCGACAATATCGTCCTTTTCAATGGGATCTCGTGTTTTCAAGATCTTGTGGACTGGGTGTTTACCATTGATCTCAATTGTCGAGTCCGTAATGGTTTCTGTTGCCAACGACGGCCAGCGAGACCGATCCATGGCCTCTTCGGACCGTTTGGCGAAGTCTTCAACACTGAGTCCATCGGCAACTCGCGCCAAGATCTGTGGGTCCTTCAGCCACGCAACAATTTCATTGACAAAATCCACGCCGTAATTGAGAATACTCTTCGATTCAACGAATTGATCATCACGGTCGTAAAGAGAGAGAAATTCGTCCGAATAATAAGGGATAGAAGGGCCAGGGATGCTTGTTGGGCTCATCGCAACCGAGGTGGAGGATCGACGGTTTCGCGATTCAGCCGACAGACCCGGGGGAACCGAAATACCACTCATTGAAGTCGATGGGCGGCGAGACACCCTTGCTTTCTTGGCTGGTGGCTGTTCACGGGAGCCCGAATCATGTCGTCTATGACCGAAGGCATTCCCATCGGCATCATTGGACTTTCTCTTGTGTGTTTTGGGGCCAGAGCGTCTTGGTTTCCGGTCACCGTCCTCGCTTTTCTCCCTGATCCGCCGCAGCCGTTGTCGTTCGTGGGCACGACGGTTGTCAAGGGGCCGTGGTTCGCAGTCGACACAGTTGTGCACATCTGGTACTTTCTTGTCCGGGTAGTAGCACAAAATATGCTGCCATGTCTCACACCCTTCGCAGAAAACCGTGTTGCCATCATCTTCATCGAACGAGCAAATACATTTGATGGTGTAAGGTTCTTCATCGGGTGCGCCGGAGTCAGAGGCGGCGCCGTCGACGGCGGCAGGGGACCCACGATGGGCGTGGACCGGATAGGGATCCGTTGTGGCGTGCGTGATGGCGAGGGAGGAGGTATCTGTCATCGCCGACAGATAACCCCCTCTCAGGCGAAGACAAAATGATGTTTTCTCGACAGAGGCGTAGCCAAGCTGTCACTGTTCAAGTCGCATATCAATTTTTCTCGTGGTCGTGTGTGTTTCCAATCTCGTCTCGTTGGACAGTGGACGCGTTGGAAAGTTGGAAGACGGTGCGGTCACAGAAGGAAGCGAAAGGGGGGGAGGAAGTCGTAGAATCGATGATCGGAAGAGATGAGAAAAGGTTGGCGCACAAAAGTTAAATGAGAGAAAGGAAGGAAGGAAGGAAGAAAAGCGCGAAGGAAGGAGGGTAGAGGAAAGGAGAGGAAAAAGAAGAGAGTGAGTTTGAGGAACTGGAGACAGAGGAAGGAGGAGGCTACGGGGGCCTAAGGCAGAGAATGGGCCGTCCGGGTAGGCAGAGCGACCAAGTGTGTAAGGGTGAAAGGGGGGCGATTTGAGACTTGAGGGGACGAGCCGGAGGACTTCGAGGGAGGAGGGGAAGGACACCCGAAAACAACCATCCAAGGTGTCTCTCTCTCTTTCTTGGATTTCATTGTGAACAGTGACTGGACAGATTCCTGTCAATTTTGGAAAATTCCAAGGTTACCGGTATGGTAATTTGGTAATCTGCAAAACCGACTGTTCTCAGTAAGCCATGGAATACACTAGACCTAATATGGACTAGCGCCATTTCAATGTAGTGGGGAAAGTCACGGGAATGTCATTGGATGCCTAGGGCATCCCGGAGGTAGTCAATGGGGCAATCCATAGCTGAGGGTTAGCATCTAGATGAGTAAGAAACTGATAAGGGAAGACAAAAAGAACCATAGCTATACCCTCAAGTCCAAAATGAATCGAGGGACAGCCCTATTGGCCCTTCCACAGGGCTATAATGAAAGCCAGGCCACTCAATGCAGTAAAGCGAGATATCGCCATCAAAGTGAGCAAGAACCCCAAAATAATAATAATAGTAATAGTATAGGTCTTGAGCGTAGTGGAAGGCTTTGTCGTCCTTAAAACCTCTTAGGGAAACGGGGATTTTCTTGTGGGGGGACAAAAGAATTCCTACGAACTCGGCTCGAGAAAGAAATCCGGGAGAACGCAAGGGAGAACAGGAGGCGATAAGGGCTACCTACGGGGAGTATTAGATGTTCAAGGGGTGTTTGGGTAGGCCGATGAAGTATCCAGGCAGTATGACGGAGTATAAGGAAGTATGAAGAAGCAGGTAAAAAGTAACATGGGGAAAGGCGGGTAGAAAATGCTTGGGAGAGATAGGAGGGAAAGGATATCAAAGAGGGGCAAAAGGGTCATCTGCCTCTTGTACGACAAGGTTAGGCATATATGGAGTAAGTATAAATATATGAAAATCGGAAGAGAGAGAAGGGAAAAGAAGGAGGTTTTCGGGGGTTCCGACACAAGTGGTAAAGGGGGGGGGGGCTTGTTAGAATTCCCATTATGATTTGGCGCCGTTTCGCCCCAAAGTACAAAGGAAAATAAAAAAAGATCAAATTGTCCGGTCAGTTTCGGTATGATGTATGGAAAACTTACTGTATTATATATTATTTGGTATTTCACTTTCTCTGGATCCATCGATGTATGGATATATTACTTTTAACTACTTATCAGATTTGCGCAAGTTCTTCTATTTGGCAACGCTATTATACAAACAGAACTCTTGAACTTGAAAGGAACGAGAATCAATCTTTAATAATAACAGACCTGGGTCGCAGACGCAGACATACCAACTCCACAATTCCACTTCTATACCATCTTGCATGTATCGCATCAATCTCCATCGGTGTATTAGGAAGGCTCTGTGAACATAGTCTGGTCGAGCCGCAACTCAAGTGCCCCGGAACTCTCTGGGATCACGTCAAGTTTACCCCGATGCGGGTGCATCTTCGGTGTCCGAGGTTCTTTTAGTCCTTCGCGGTCGCCGTGTCCGCGTCCACCCACCCCCACTTGTCTTTTAATCGCAACAACGGGCAGAAAGCCTTGGAATCGATGGAATAAGAATAACAGGCCGAATACAGCGACATTGACATATGGGGTGATCAGTCTGGCTGCTCGGGACCCAGCCAGATTTCCCTTGGGTGCTGCCCACAAACCGCCGCTCAACAGCAGTAGGACACTGATCACCATCCCGAAATACGAGCCTAATGGCTGCGAAGAGAAACTATGCCGCCTGACGACTCCGTTCACTTTGAGCCGCCGATCAAAGTGGCGATGGATGGTGCATGACACAAGCGAGGAAATGAAACCGGCGCTCGTGACAAGACGGAGGAGATAGGTGTTCATGATTGTACTCGGGACTTTCACTGAAATAAAGGCAAGACAGCAGAACACGGCGGATGCTGCAACAGCCAAATATGGAACATTCCAACGGTTGCGGGTGGAAAATATCGGAGGAGCATGGCCGAGCTCCGACATTGCACAAAGTGTGCGAGAAGAGAGATACAAAAAGGATCGCCCAGAAGCCACAGCGGAAAGTAGGATTGCAACCATCGTGATAGTAGGTATAATTTGAACATTTGCATCTTTGAGTCCGATCAAGTAAGGAGAAACCCCGGAGCCCGTTCCGTTGTTGGTCAGACGCGTCTCATTGAAAGGAGCCATAACACCCATGGCCAAGGAGCTCAGGATATACGGGAATGCCGTTTGAGCAACATCAGAGGTGACTCTATTTGGGATGCTGGCGCTTAGAAGCGCTGTTTCGCCAAGTGATTCTGGCACAGGCGATGCTGGCATTTCCGCTTGGTGCACAATCAACTCAGGGGCAAACGTGAAAGCGATGGAGCCATCGAGAAGGCATTGGAGGAAAGCCAGAAACCGTCCCCATACACCTCGAACTAGGTACTCGTTCATGGCGCCTGGATGTTTCCAGTATTTGAATCCCCATGGGGGCTGCGCATCTATACCTCCAAGACCCAGAGCCAGAGTGAGGACGAAGAGGGTCGCCATAGTGCCGATCTTTATCGCAGTAAACAATCGCTCTGAACTTTTGAAGAGTTTTTCCGGCAGGAAGTTGAAGCCAACAACGATGGTCGTGATGATAACCAATCTGATTGCGATCGTGGACCCTGTTTTCCACAGGCCAAGGTTGACCATCGCCGAGGTGATCTCGTATGGGACGAACAAAGCGAGAGTGTACCAGCGGAGGTATGCTGAAGCAAATGCCAAACTGCTTGACATGTACAAGTAGCCGTTGGTGACTAGTGTTCCATGTTGCGATGGCATGTGAGTGGATACTTCGGCCAGGCTCGTAGTCATGACAAAGGTGAGGAAGGATAGAATTATATACGACACGAGCAGCAAGGCAGGTCCGCCAACTGCGAGCGCCTGGCCAGCGCCGATGAACAAGCCAGTGCCAATGGTCGGACCGAGAGCCATGATGAACTAACAATGAATATAGATAATGAAGGGGTAATAGGCGACGAAGGGAGAAGGCCGAGAATGGGTTTGGCTCGAGAAGTAAATCGTCAACGGAACCTCCTAGCCTCGCTCTTTCCTCATGTGATTGAGATAATTGGAGAAAGAAAGAAAAAAAAAACATCGACCTCGAATTCAACTAATTAGTTCCAGAAATACTACCAAGTGCGATCACAGGAGTATGCAGAAATCAAATGTAAAGGGTATCATTGATTATGAAGGGAAATAAATGGGGTGATGGCCGAGAGGTTGGGAAGAGACAAGTATTGGGCATTTTTCAAGAATTTCCAATGATGTCCTGCAGTGCTTGGAGATCACTGAGAAGCCATGTCTGTTTCAGCGAACTCGAGCCATTCTCCAGACAAAGATCTTTTCCAGAACCGAACTGTCCCATCGTCTCCAGAGGAAATCAACGAGTCACCTAACAGTGCATTAGCGAACAGATTTAGGGTTGGAGAAAAACAAAGATATACTCACCGGAGAAGGAGAATTGGACCTGCCACACATCGAGGTGATTGCTGTCAATGCAAGCCACCTGTTTGAACGAGTGCCTAAATTGTGAATCCCCGTTGGGTTGGCGATCAGTCGCCGATGCAGGCACACGGCTTGCTAAGGCAGAGCCGATCCCTGACTGCGATGTTGCTCGGAGCGACGGTGACTGCGATTGGGACTGTGACTGCATGCGAATTTCTGCCTTCCGGCCGTTAGAGCTCTGTGGTGCTTGACCAGCTGGCATCGTGTACACTTCAAAGATTCGGACCAAACCATCCTTGCCGCCGCTCGCAATAAGGTCGTAACCACGCACAGAACCATTGGCCCAGGAAATATCTCTCACAAGACCGCTGTGCCCATTCAGTTCAATTGCATGGTAGAATCGTCGGTTTGCATCAGTGCGGTAGATTTTGACGGTGTCCATGGCAGCCACAATTAGCGACAGGCTCTTCCGATCAGAATCCGGTGAGATAGTGTGAGTGATGTCGGCGGGATCATGATGGAACTGGACTTTGAAACTTGTTTCCTCGCCGCGTTCCGGGGCGGTGCACACTCGGAACTGGTCAACAGGCTGCCAATCTGCAAGGCTATCGGGGCTGACGGGTTCCATAACCATGAGGTAGCCATCGCGTGTTATCACGGCTAACCATGACTCCAGGTCAATATTGCGAAAGTCAAGTGATACAAATGGGTGTCTTTGGGGTGCGGTCATGCGAAAGACCGATTTGAAACGCCGTCCTGAGTTTGGTGGCTGGGTTACATCCTCTTGCCAAATCTTCAACTTCATGTCCTCTCCGACACTGCCAATATGTTGGCCTGTGAAAGGACCATTCCACGTGGCCTGGAATAGTAGTTTAGTACGTGAGTCGCAATGGCAGCCTTAGAATTGTGCCCTGGCTTGTTTGGGGACATACATCTCGAATCTCAGCATCGTGCGCGCGCCAGGTGTCTATAAGTTGCCATTGGCCATCCTTGAGATCCCATACTTTCATGCGGTGATCAGAGGAAGCGGTGACAATACGGTTGCCATAGAAGTTAAATCTGGTGACGGTGACGAGATCCCGATGGCCGGCGTCGAAGTCGGCAAATCCAGCCGCTATCTCGAGACGCTCCACTGCCCCCATCGGAACGGACTGGGCTATGAGATTGACGAATTAAACAGCTGGGCCAATAACGATTCAAATTTCATGCATCTGCACGTATGAGGTATGAAACAGGTGGTTGACGTCGCCTTACCTTTCTTGGTCGCAAGCATCACGGGATACTCTCTCACCGCTAATTTTAGCGGTCAGATAATTCCGGCAGAACACGATAAGCTTATCGAGTATTTGGGGAATGAAGACAGATTGCGCGTCGCCGACGTGGACTTTTACTCTTGTTGCGTAGGTCAATTCCTTGTGAATTTCTCTTCGCAGTAGAGGGGCCCCGTTCCTGCCATCTCGGTCGTTTATCCGCCATGCATCCCTCAAGCACCCTCTCCCGCAAGGAGACTTGGCGTCTACTAGCCCTCGTGGGGGCCGGTTTAGCGATACTCAACACCACGTTCCAAGGTGATGGGGCGCCTTTAGTGGCTTCAATCGCATTATGTGGCATAGTGTTTGCGGTGGCTTTCAGCCTTATCAGGTGGCTCGGGCCTGTATTTTTGAAGGCAGGACTTAAGGGCAAAGACATGGCAAAGCCTAGCCGGCCCGAAATGTATGTATATTGCTCTTAGAACTTGAGATCATCGCATGTACTAATATTTTAATCTAGACCTGAAACCATGGGCGCAGTCTGCGCAGTGGTGTATCTGATGTCACTCATTATGTTCATTCCGTTTGCCTTCTACAAGGATATCGTTGCGGCCACATCGGGCGGTGGAAACCGTGACGTTGTGATTGAATCGCAACATATTGAGAATGGCCGATTCCTTCATCGATTTCCACATGGCAAGGTCAGTTTTTATTTCGTAGTCAGCGAGGCAGGTCTTAAGCTAACGCGCAATTCAATAGCTCGCCTCTTACCTTTCTGGTCTTTTATCTTTGCAGTCTGTCGTAATTCTCGGAATCGGTGATGACCTATTCGATATTCGCTGGAGACACAAAGTCCTGATCCCTGCTTTCTCCGCAATTCCCATGCTTATTGTGTACTTTGTTGACTTCGGCGTCACACAAGTCGTTGTGCCGGTGCCGCTGCAAACCTACCTAGGTGATGTTGTTGATCTTGGATGGCTGTACTACATGTACATGGCAGCAGTGGCAATCTTCTGTCCAAATGCGATCAACATGTTGGCAGGTATTAACGGTATCGAAGTCGCTCAGTCACTAGTGATTGCGATCCAATTGCTATTCAATGATGCGATGTACCTTGCACCCATGACACCATACCCGCACCCTGCCACGGACTCGCACCTGTTATCGATATACTTCCTGCTTCCATTCATTGGTGTATCAGCAGCCCTTTTATTCCATAATTGGTATCCGTCGAAGGTGTTCGTGGGCGATACGTACTGCTATTTTGCAGGGATGGTGTTTGCCGTGGTTGGTATCCTAGGCCATTTCAGCAAAACCCTGCTGCTGCTGTTCATTCCGCAGATCTTCAATTTTCTGTACTCAACCCCCCAGCTATTTAAGCTCATTCCTTGTCCCCGCCATCGATTGCCAAAGTTCAGCGCTTCCACAGGGTTGTTGGACGCTTCTGTCACGGAGTGGACGAGTCCCCCGTCGCCTCTAATCGATACCGCACTGCGCGTATTACACAACTTGAGACTGGTGCGAATTACCCAGGACGAAAATGGTCGGATTACTGAATCGAGTAATCTCACTATCTTGAATCTTTGGCTGGTGTGGATGGGTCCAATGCGAGAAGACCAACTGGCGTGGCACATGGTTGCAGTGCAAACTGTCTGTGGAATGCTCGGTCTGTTTGTACGACATCGTCTCGCGTTGCTCGTGTTTCCCCATGATAACAGGGAATTCGGTTTCATCGCATAGCTTTAAAAGTGTTCTGGGTTGCAAGAATCCTGGACCAGGCCCATCATAGAAGCACCACCTTTTCCATGTATATATTTTCAACACCGAGGGGATACACCCCAAAATTCTAAATTAACATTATATTCTGCCGTACCAACTCTTTCATAGACTTGCGCCAAAATTCGATTCCTTGCTCTAACCATTTACTCATGATCCTCGGCCCCGCGCAAACCAGGAGTCTCTCTAGCAATCTTTTTATCCCCGAAAGCTTCTCCGACCTCCTTGACAATGAGCCAGGCAGGAACTATTGCGATAGCCCACAAGCCAAAGTTTAGGTATACGCTACCCACTGCGGCCATGATGCTCACGCTACTTAGACCATACTGGAGACACCCGGTTAGTATTCATGTTGCACAGAAGCGAGATAAGAGGTGTACATACGCTGACACATTGAGCGGCGGATTCAGTCCCACGTAACAAGCCCGCAATCCGGACCACCTCTTCATGATCATCCGCAAGGTTGCCCACCAAGAAAAACCTGATAAATCAGTATCATTCCAACTGAACCATCACACATCGAGGTTCAACTTACAGATACATATAGTTGAGCTGGAAGCTAGCAACCCAGAACAGGAAGAGGGCGAAGGCTCTTCCGAAACCTGGGTCATTCCAGTCATATGTCGGCTGTGTCTTGTTGAACTCCGTTGTCACCACTGAAGCCCAAACCCAGCACATGCCTTGCCACCCGACGACGAAGAAAAATGCGTATCGACTTCTCTTTTTTAGAGATATCCGTTTGCTGTCAAGGAAGGCTCCTAGAACGTTGCCGATGACCAAAGCAATTACACCGGAAAGGAATGACCCAAGAGCTCTGGCCCGTACTGTGAACCACAAACCTTCGTAGGAAAACATCACAGCCTCTGTATACACAGCCTGACAAATAAATGGAACAATGTACAGAAACTTGCGACTGATCCAAAGCTTCGACATGCTCTTCAGCTCGTATCCGATACTGTTCGTCACCTGAAGTTTAACAGGGACTCCATCCTTTCGCTGCACCTGAGATGGATTGTTCAGAAGGAGACCAGCAAAAGGACCAAGAGCCTGTAGCGCAATGAAAATCAAGTACACGGTGTATGAGATGGAGCCCGAGGTCGATCGATGGGCATTGATGCCCAGACTGATGACGCCGCCGAGAATTTGCCCCCCAACACGAAAGCTAAGCCAGAATCCCAAGAAGCGGCCTTGGTTGTATGGCTCGGGATACGAAAGCGCAATTGCTGCCTCTGCCATCCAAAATATACCCGCTGATATGCCGCAAAGTGCCGCGCCCAGGATCACCAGCCATTCTTTACCAAATCGGTTGTTTGTGTACAGCCCTGCTGCGTAAGGTGCGTATCCCATTGTTCCAACGATGAGTGTCCATTTGATGCCGATAAATCGCACAATGACACTACCAAAGAAACAAGAAACTACCATAAGCCCAAAGGTCAAGGCGTTCGCTGCGTTGACGAGATAGGGTTTCTCTTCGCCGCCTCCGCCCAAAGAGTTCATCGCTCCCCAAATGCCGGGGGCGAGAAAATTACAGAGACCGAGAATGAATGCATTGTAAAATGTCGAACGGTACCATTTGACTTTCAGGGTCATGGTCAGCTTCATCGACTTTATACAGGAGCAGTATTCCAAGCTCACCTGTATGTGGCCCACCAACCGGCGACACCTCATCACTCAGCGCAACATCTTTTTCAGAGTTCGTCATCATGAAGTAGAAGGAATAATTGAGTAGTCAGTTTATTTTGACAGGGAGTTGCGTTTGTTTATAACCATAGCGCCCGCGCGAGATCTACGTATACTTGATATCAAAGGTTATCGGCTGTACTTCCTCAAAATATCTGTCCCGTGCGATGCCAATATCGGGAAGGTTTCATTGTTTTGTGGTCTTTCAGACCACTGTCTAGCTTCCAAGAGATTTTAGCCTTGGTACCCAGTCAATGTTGTCGTTTTGTGGTGGAATTACGTGCTCGCACGGGACGTTCAAGAGGCGGCACAAATCCTGCAGGCGAATACACCTAATTGGAAAACGGTTAGAATGCTTAGATTTAGTGAGAAAGAAGTTTACTAATGATGATAATATCCAAGGGATTGAGTATTATCAAGCGGATTTGAGCATCCGGATGTATGGGAGCATGGGGATACACTATGAACCCCGGATTTTTATCTTATACAATATACGGAGTACGTGGAATAGACTTGGAATAATCTTTTACTCAGGTGATATCCGGAGCATTATTGTATCAATCACTACTCCGTAAAAAAAGACGTGTTTTGTGTTGCGGTTACTATAGCAAATCTGAAAGGGATCACATATATGTCTCTATATCCACCAGTATGAACAATCTAAGTCGATTAATAATTCAAATGAAACGGAATTACTCCTGTACCTTTTGACTAGTTATCATTACTTCCAGATCTTACCAAGCAGATATTCGCGATTTGGGTCCAAGGTGTTGAAATCCTAGGGCTGTTGCAAGTTTCGTCATCGCAACCCAGGATCACATCAGTTTGGAGATAAACTACGAGATTCCAGATTCAAATTTTCAAATTTGTACTTGAAAAGAGTAGAGAATATTTCATTTTTATTAATTTATCCCTTATGTATATCCCTAATCAGATCTCTATCAGTTCCATTTGGTCATTCTAGTCCTCATGATCCCCCATCTTTCGGCAAATATAAGAGCGTTGATCGACCCTCGGTCATCCAGTTCATCACGCCATTTATGCCCCGCCATGAGCAATGGATAACGACTATGAATAGGCCTCGGAAGTACGGGAATGCTCTCATTACGCCAATGTGAGACGAAATTATCCCACTGATCTTGCTAGGACGTCCCAGAGCCAAGCGATTAGTGGAGGTACTCCTACCGGGATGAATTTGGTACCACTGCCCCGCGCCCTAAGATGAGGCGTGCTTTGGCTTTATCTTCTCGCCCGAGAGATTATATAGACTGGTACCAAGGACAATATAGATAGAGCCTAATAGTTGAATTGGCGTTTCTCTGTGATCCAAGCTTCAAGTCATGCCATTACTACCCCCAAGCACCATGTCGACTACCTCTACTTGCCTCCAACTCGAAGAGTTGCAGAAGACCCCAACTAATTTCCACCAATACCTGTCTTCGGAGTCTCTTTCAGATTACTCCAATGAGTCAAGATCTGAGAGTGAGCCCCCCTCGCCGCGGTCTGAGGAGTCAAGACAAAAAGTCTTGCTTCTCAAGGGGGCCCGTGAACAGTATGCATTGGTAGATGATCATGCTATTCCTTCTGTCTTGCATGATGGAGAGATTCTTGTCAAGGTGTGACATGTTCCCGCCGACTGGATCTTGTATAACCGAGATGCTGACTATTGATTCGCAGGTTCTTACGATCGGCCTCAACCCAGTCGACTGGAAGGGACCGTAAGTATTACTATTCTGTAGCCCGAAATCGGCGTTACCAAATATTATCATTGATAACTAACCCATGAATCGATTAGGGCATTCAACTTTGGTATCCCCAGCCTGCCATGGATCAACGGGCGGGATCTGGCTGGCCTTGTACTACAAGTTCCCAAAGGGTCATCACGTCTTCGCGTAGGCGACGTTGTGTTAGTACCATCAACAGATTACCGGGATATTAGGAAAGCGGCATTCCAAGAATACGCCATTGCCACCGACTTCAACGCTGCCCGAATTCCTTCTTCAACATCTATTCACGCTTCAGCTTCTGTCGGAGTCGCATTTGTTGCTGCTGCGTTGGCTTTGGGTGTCTCATTTGGACTAGACTTCTCCCTCATCACACAAGTCCCCGGACCTAATTTGCCCAATATCATCAAAAAGCTCGACAGAAATGATATACCCGCCGATATACATGAAGAATGCTTTGCCTCATTATTGGACTCAGAAAAGCCACAACGTGGAGACTGGGTTGCTATCTGGGGAGGTAAGACAATCAATGCCTCCATTACTACCTACGATCTGACCACTAACATTCATCCCGCAGCCTCAACAACCACTGGTCTGATAACTCTTCAACTGGCGAAACTCGCCGGATTACGTGTGATATGCGTAGCCGATGCAGTACGGCATGGCGCAAAGCTTGTGAAATCTGGTGCAGATCTGCTGGTCGATCGACATGACCCTGATCGTGCAGTGGAAATTATTCGCGGTGTCACTGAGGGCAAGCTGCGGTATGCCATTGATATAGTCGGAAGAGAGACAGCAACGCAGCTTGAAAAGGCTCTTAATCCTGATGGACACGCCCATCTCCTTGGATTATCCGGTCTGCCTAAAGAGAAAACCCTCGGGGTACAATATCACACTGTGCCCATCAAGCTCTTCCATACGGCTCCCACCGTGGGTGAAGCGATGGTGTGCTGGTTGGAAGATCTTCTGCACTCGACGAATCTCACATTACCGGAAATTGTTCATGCAGAAGGTGGGTTAGAAGGTATCAATGCGGCGCTTGAGACGTTGCGGAGTGGTTCTGTGTCTGGAAAGAGGATCGTGGTCGACCTGGGTTCTGCGCCTCGATAGCCTCGTGCGCTCTTGCTACATTTTATGAAATTTTTCTTTAGAGACATGGGCATTGGCGTTTTGGTATATTACTTTAGGTAGATTGGATTTTAGACCATGAAACAAGTCCAAAATTTATTTATTTATTTATTTATTTTGTTAAGGACCTATATGAATGGATCCTGTTGATATTGAGGAATGAGACCTGAGTGTGAGAAAAGATCAATGTATACAACTTACATCCAGCTGATGAACTTCAAGAGCTATAATATATGGGATATATGGGTTAGCAAGGTTCCCCAGATAATCCCCCATATCCACTTGGTGTATGCCACAACACCCTGTTCGTAGTGCTTAGCGTATAAGCGTTGAGTCAAAAAATGGCGGGCCGATCGGAGGTAATCCATGCAGGTGACCAGCCAATCAGCGACTCTCAATTACTTTGGTCCGGAGCGGTCTACGGGAATCCGCCGGGAGCCGTGATTAGCCGCGATCCCCTTTTTTGAATCATCCAGCGGAGCCCGATATCGGCCTCCCCCTGTGTTGCCACCTCGGCCAATAAAATTCGTACCATTCGCCGCTGACCGGCCGAAACCGGCGTTGCCCCTCGAGAAGCTCTTCAGCGACATCGCGGATGCTACAGAGCAGAAAAATATAACAGTCATTCCCATTCCAGTTCCCTAGCTTTTGGTACTTACTACTTACATACTATATTGCTTCATTGGAGCTTCCACCTATTATCTCCCCTTTCTCTCTCATCCTCAAACCTTCTACCCTCATATCCTCTCTTCCTAGTTGTTTTCTATCCACCCCCACTATGCCTTCCGCCGAGTCGAAACCCAAGACCTTGTATGACAAGGTTTTCCAGGACCACATCGTCAATGAGCAAGATGATGGAACTTGCTTGATCTACATTGACCGACACCTTGTTCACGAGGTTACATCCCCACAGGCCTTCGAGGGCCTCAAAAACGCTAGCCGCAAGGTTCGCCGACCAGATTGCACTCTGGTTACAGTTGATCACGTATGTTAAAATCCCATATCCACTAGCAGCTCACGACTAACTGGACTGTTTTCATCGAATAGAACATTCCTACCTCTTCACGAAAAAGTTTCAAAAATGCCGCCGACTTCATTAAGGAGAATGATTCGCGTCTCCAATGCACAACCCTGGAGGAGAACGTGAAGGACTTTGGCCTCACCTACTTCGGTATGGGCGACAAGCGCCAGGGTATTGTTCACATTATTGGCCCGGAGCAGGGTTTCACTCTGCCCGGCACGACTGTTGTCTGCGGTGACAGCCACACCTCCACACACGGTGCTTTCGGTGCCCTCGCGTTCGGTATCGGAACCAGTGAAGTCGAGCACGTCCTGGCAACCCAGACCCTCATTACCCGCCGCAGCAAGAACATGCGCATCCAGGTTGATGGCGAGCTGCCCGCTGGTGTCACCAGTAAGGACGTCGTTCTCCACATCATCGGTGTCATTGGTACTGCTGGTGGTAACGGTGCTGTTATTGAGTTCTGCGGATCCGTCATCCGTGGACTGAGCATGGAGGCCCGTATGTCAATGTGCAACATGTCCATTGAGGGTGGTGCCCGTGCCGGTATGATCGCACCCGACGAGGTCACTTTCGAATACCTCAAGGGCCGTCCTCTGGCCCCCAAGTATGGCAGCGCAGAGTGGAACAAGGCCACCAGCTACTGGTCCAGCCTGAAGTCGGATGCTGGCGCTAAGTACGATAGCGAGGTCTTCCTTGACGGCAAGGATATCATTCCCACCATCTCGTGGGGCACTTCTCCCCAGGACGTCGTCCCGATCACTGGTGTTGTCCCCGGCCCCGATGACTTCGAGGATGAGAACCGCAAGACCTCTTGCATCCGTGCTCTCGAGTACATGGGTCTTGTCCCTGGTACGCCCATGAAGGATGTTGTGGTTGACAAGGTCTTCATTGGATCTTGCACCAACGCCCGCATTGAGGATCTGCGTGCCGCAGCCAAGGTCGTCAAGGGCCGTAAGGTTGCCTCCAACATCAAGCGCGCTATGATCGTCCCTGGATCTGGTCTTGTTAAGGAGCAGGCTGAGTCCGAAGGTCTCGACAAGATCTTCACCGATTCCGGTTTCGAATGGCGTGAGGCTGGTTGCTCCATGTGCCTGGGTATGAACCCAGATATCCTGTCTCCCAAGGAGCGCTGTGCCAGTACCTCCAACCGTAACTTCGAGGGTCGCCAGGGTGCCCAGGGCCGTACCCACCTCATGTCCCCCGCCATGGCTGCCACTGCTGCCATTGTCGGCAAGCTCGCTGATGTCCGTGAGCATGTTGTTGCCAGCCCCGTCCTCGGCAAGGCCTCCCCCAAGATCGACGTCCAGCCTAGTTTCGAATCTCCCGCAACCGAGGACGAACTCGACCGTGTCCTAGACTACCCTGCTGACAATGAGCCCCACGCCAACTCTTCAGCCCCTGCTAGCGGCGGTGGCAAGAGCACCGGTCTTACCCCCTTCACCACCCTGAAGGGTATCGCCGCGCCTCTGGATCGCGCCAACGTCGACACTGACGCCATCATCCCCAAGCAATTCCTCAAGACCATCAAGCGCACTGGTCTCGGTACCGCGCTGTTCTACGAACTCCGCTACACCGACGATAAGGAGAACCCCGATTTCGTCCTGAACCAGGGCATTTACCGTGATTCCAAGATCCTGGTCGTTACCGGTCCTAACTTCGGATGCGGTAGCTCCCGCGAGCACGCGCCCTGGGCTCTCCTCGACTTTGGTATCAAGTGCATCATCGCCCCCTCCTTCGCCGACATTTTCTTCAACAACACCTTCAAGAACGGCATGCTGCCCGTCGTCGTCTCGGATGAGGTTGCTCTGCAGAAGATCGCCGATGAGGCCCGCGCCGGCCGTGAGGTCGAGGTTGACCTTGTCAACCAGGAGATCAAGGATGCTCAGGGTAACAAGATCACTGCCTTTGAGGTCGAGGAATTCCGCAAGCACTGCCTTGTCAACGGCCTGGATGATATTGGTCTTACTCTCCAGATGGAGTCTAAGATCCGCACCTTCGAGTCCAAGCGTACCCTTGATACCCCCTGGTTGGATGGCAGTGCCTACCTCCGTCGTGACCGCCGTGGCGCGACTATGGTCGAGGCTGCTCCCGTTCCCAAGACCAACCGTGGTGATGTGACGAACGAGCCTCTTGAGTGGTAAAAGTTGTTCTTTGTGTTCCTCAAGTACCTGTGTCTGGCCATTGGCACTGCATCAATTCATTTTTATGTCACTTTGTTTGGATTTTAGAATCATATTCCCCTACTTGTTGCGGCTACTAGTTGTGTTTTGTTTTGCCTTGGATTAATCATGGGCTATATTATAATTTGGGTAGCCTACGAATTTCAATGAGAATGAATTATGATCGTCCATTTGTAATTCTATTTAACTAGTTCTCCTTGTACTCTATATGTAATGTTGGTTAGGTATGTGGATCAATCTCTAGGCTATATATATACTTCAAAGAGCAAGTGTATCTTGACCATTACTCTCCTCCCTTGCTTGTCCTCGGCTCAACATATTCCGCGGGTTGCAATGTCATTGGGCGTTCTATTCCGTCGACAACTAAATGTCTGACATCTGAAGGCCCAGCAAAGCGTTGTGTTGCAGTAGTAAACCAGGTCACAAGGCTGAGCAGTGTCAACAGCCCGATAGCTGCACAAGTATAATTCATCGACTCGGAGGTGACCGGAGCATTGGATGGAAAATTGAATGTAATAGAAGCGAACAACAGAAACAGCAGACCAATCACACTAAAACCGAGCGACAGCGGAAGCGGCAATGAATGTGGTCCATCGAAGGAGAATTGGTGGCGAAAGAAATAGCCAAGTAGTCTAGCAAGAAGGACAAGACTGTAGGAAACATCTAAATTAAACCCTCATTAGCTGCTTAACGCTCATGGTTACCTCCAGTCGAATATACCAACATACAGAACCCCGTGGTAGCTATCGAAATCACCGTTTCAAATCCCGTCTCTGTACCGAAGTAAATCGCGTTCAGGCCTAACTGCACTGCCACAGTGAGAAAAATGGCGTAAAGAGGTATCTTCTTCTTTGGCTCGACTTGAGACCACAAGCCCGAAAATGGTAGCCCGTGGTCTCGTGCAAAGGCATATACTGATCGTGATCCTTCAGCGACGAGACTGATGGATGTGACCATGATGATGACGGTGATCATACTCGCCAAAATGCAGGTCCCGACTTTGCTTTGCGTTGAGTCGTAGAATATCTGGATGACGGGAACTCCGGTGCTTGAATTGGCTGTTGCTTCGATATCACCCATGCAAAAGCACAGTGTCAACAGGAAGAGCAGTCCAGTCACACCTCCCATGATGACCGACAAGATGATTGCCTTGGGTGCATCTCGACTGGCGTGGGCCATCTCTTCTGTCATATGGCTCGGCGCGTCGTAGCAGCACATACCGAAAAAGCTTTGTAGAATGCCGGTTATAGTAGCCATCGAAGCGCCAAAGCCGGTCATATTCCGGAACTCGTGGAATACAAAATTCGTGTCTTGCTTCTGGTGATTTGTTGCTAAGAGGGTGGTGATCACGACGATGAACGAGGCAATGTTCCACACCAAGATGAAGCGAGATAGACGGTGCAAAGCATGCGGTGCGAATACATTGATGACGAGAGCAAATAACCCTACGGCCCATGCAACCAGGACGGTGTGCCACCGCTCGACAACAAAGCCCGGGAAGACTAGGTTGACCTGGCCCAGGATATAGTTCGATCCGAAGGAGTTGTTGACCGCGCCCATAGCGAGAACTCCTAGGCAAATAAGTCAGCAACTACGCACCAAACATCGGCGGCCACGAACCGGTCAGCATAAACCACCCAGTGATATATGACAGCTGTCGGGAAACGCGAGTCGGTGCGAGCATAGCAACCCACGAGTATTGGCCTCCGGCCACTGGCCAGCGCGAGCACATTTCAGCCATTGCCAAGGCAATGAGCATTGTGAACATGCAGACACTGATCCAGCCGAAAATCATCACAGGTGGGCCACCTGCCTGGATGCCAATGATGAAGACACCGCTTAAGGCTGTCCAGCTGTTCGGCATTAGACATGGCTCTTATGCTAGGTTGAGGGAGATGCTCGCCAAGTCACAATACTGAAACTGAACCCCACCATATCTAACAGACCGAACGATCGTTTGAATTCTTGCTCGTACCCCATATTCCCGAGAGCGACATCCTCGTCCGCCGAGCCATCAAATAACTTCTTGGTCGCCATGTTGATGGGGAGATGACAATGCTTTAGAGATGCTTATCCTTGGTTAATGCTGCCGCGAAGCAAGGGGTATATACACCGATTCGGGATGGAGACTTATCCGAGGATTGGATCACGACAGATAAGACGTTCAAGTTCTGTCGAAGACGCTGGGCATGTTAGATTTCCCTTAGGATTATAGTTCTCAGTCGGATGGCCATCTGGGCGATGTACTGCTGGAAATCCTCCTTTTTCTTTTTATAATGTTTAACAAGTTAAAACGAGCAAAGATATTTGTCGAAAATTATTAACTTCGTGTTTTTGCCTCTCTCCGTGCCCTGTCGTCACCACTTACCATCGGGCCTACGTGCGTAAGGACCCTTGACTCGCCACTACCTACCTGTATGTACACAAACTCGATATATTAACGACCCGTTTGAGTTTCCTTTGAGAATAAGGTTACGTTAAGTGGGTCCCACTGGGTGGGCCCCGACGCCTATTCCAAGGGTCCAAGAGTAGGTAAACAAGGTTCATGGGCGATATGGATAAATGAAGGTATTCCTAGCATAGGCCTGGGTGGTGCAGTAATGAAGAGCAATATCAAACTTGCAAGGCTGTCATCTTAACGAGGCATAGGTCCTGGCTTCGATTCCCCTTGGGACCGTAGTCCGCGGTCGGATGGCCATCTGGGTGATGTACTGCTGGGAATCCCCCCTCTTCTTTTTTTATTCATAGTATCAGTCAGGCATGTTAAAAAAGTGAGGAAATGAGGAATTGGAATTTCATCGCACCCAAACACTACATAGTATCAAGATTGTAGAATCATGTTCGCGTCCACAGAAAAATATATACAACATCAACCTAGTTATTGGTAGTAAACGCTTTACTGCATGCTTAATGCTCAGAAACAAAGATACCGGCCATCCCCATGCCCTATTAAAAATAATTAGTATACCTTAAAAAAAATTTGGTCATGACGATCAGAGGTAACTTACAGTACCCACACACATTGAGGTCACGGCGATTCGCTTGTCCTGTCGACGCAACTCAGACAGAGCAGTGACAGCCTGGCGAGCGCCAGTAGCGCCGAGAGGGTGACCGAAAGCACTTTGAAACATCAGAATGGCATCAATCAAATTTGGTCCAAGGTCACTTACATAGCACCACCACGAGGGTTCACCTTAGATTCATCCAAGCCCAGCTTGTTGACACAGTACACACCCTATGACACATGTTAGACTCGCAAAGTACATAGTTACATACTTGGTAGACTTACCATTGAGGCAAAGGCCTCGTTAATCTCGAAAATATCAATATCATCCTTGCTCAAATTGAACTTGCTCAAGATCTTGGGGATGGCAAGAGATGGGCCAATACCCATAATTCTGGGCTCCAGACCGGAAACGGTAGCACCACAGAACTTGGCAACAATGGGTTGACCGAGCTCCTGGGCACGTGAACGCTTCATGAGAACCAGCGCAGCAGCACCATCGGTAATCTGACTGGCATTACCGCCGGTGGTAGCACTAGGGGCCCACTGGGGGAAGGCAGCGCGGATCTTGCCGAGGGACTCCTGGGTAGTACCGTAGCGGATGCCATCGTCACGGTCAACGACGATATCCTTCACCTCGCCGGTCTTGGGGTCCTTAATTTGAGTCTTGACGGGGACGATCTCGTCCTCGAGCCAGCCGGCCTTCTGGGCACGCTCCGCCTTCTGGAAGCTGTTGGCAGCGAACTTGTCGTGCTGCTCGCGTGGGATATTGAATTGGGTAGCTACATTCTCCGAGGTCTGGCCCATGGGCTGGGAGTTCTGGGATGCGATCGGGTGCGTTTTGATGCGCTCGGACATTTCGGGGGCGCCGCCGTCGGCGTTATTGCTCATGCTCTCGGCTCCAACGGCCACTCCGACATCGATGGATCCGGCGATGATTTGGTTGGCGATGTTTTGCACGGCTAGAAGACCGGATGAACAGAAGCGGTTGGCGACGGAGGCGGCTGCTGTTACGGGGTAGCCTGCTGCCAGCACGGCGGAACGGGCGACATATGCTGAACCGGGGCAGAGGACATTACCAACGCAGACATCCTCTACAAGGTTGGGGTCTAGGTTGGACTTCTCGCGGACGGTCTGTTTGATAAATTAATTACTGCGATTTTTTTTCCCACCCTTAACCGTGGAGGAAAAAGTACCGTGAGGAGTGAGACGAGGAGGTTATCCACGGTGGTATCCTTCAATCCACCCTTGCGGGCCTTGGTGAGCGGCGTGCGGGCCAGATAAGTGATAACCTGCCAATTGATTAATTATTGCAATGAAGGAATTGTAGCTATAAAATCAGCCACATACCACATCATCTGGGTTCTTGGCCAGAATCTTTTGGCGGGCCGAGCCAGGAGCTGCCAGCTGGTTGGCAACGGAGCTTAGACGTTGTTGTGGTGAAGACATTGTAGGGAATATATCAAGAATTATGAACCTAAAAACAAAAAGAAGGACCGTTTTAATATCTGATCTCTTTTCCGATGTGCTAAAAAAGAACCGCGGCTTCTCCAGACTTCTCCACACCGAGCCGAGTAGGACTCTTTTGGTCGACAATTTGAGCCGACTGGAAGTGCCGGGACTTCGGGGGTCACACGGTGTATGATACCGTTCTTTGGCATTCCTCGGCTTGTATTGGGCGGCTGTGATTGGTGGACTTGGGGTATTGAAGACGTTTCATGGCCCCACATGTACGATGGCATGATCATGGAGTATATTGAGGAAAGGGCAGAAGTCGAGAACTCGTCTGTAAGACTGTTATGGAATATAATCTCTCATCTCTAAAGAGCAATCCAGAAGCCCTAAAATAGCTGGTGACCAAAACCGGGGAAAGCTCAGTCAAGCCTCCCCGGGAAGTGGAACATGGGGGATTTCCCGTAGACTCTCCACTCCGAACTACGACCAATGTAAAGGGCCGGGATATTGACTCTGTTATGAACGGCAGATCGAGTCTGGCTAGCTTCCGTCATCAGAGGCCCCGAGGCCTGGGGATCTTTATATCCTGTCGTCATGCCGGGTTCTGAAAGCTTCGGAATTTCCAAACATAGAATAGAAGAGACTCCTTTCGTTGCAGAAGAATCCCTCATTTTGTCGACGTATTGGAGTATTGTGGTTAGGTTGACAAGAACCACTTGACTGGAAAGACCTCAGCCTTCTCGGTCGCAATGGACATTTTCTCTGAAGTCAGCGCGCCTGCTGTGGCCATGGCATCCGCCTTGTCGGTCGCCGCCGGTGCTTATCTGAATGCAAAGCTTGCTATTTCCACTGATTTACGAACAATATACAGCGATAAGGCTGTTGCAAAGCGGTTAAACGAGCGCATCGCTGCGCTCGATGGCTCAACAACCATCTACAAGATTCTCGAGCGGGCGGTGGAGGTTGAAGGACGAGGTGCTACCGATGCGCTCTGGTTTGAGCAGAAGACCTGGTCATACAGCCAGTTGAAAGACTGTGAGTGTCGCCCTCTATTGGAAGAAAATATGGCATCTGATTGCTAATGTACCTGTTTGCAGTGGCCGACAGAATGGCTGCTCTTTTGAAGAGCCGTGATATCAACCCTGGTGATACAGTGGGTGTTTTCACCACCAACTCACCCGAGATGGTCATGACTGTGTATGCTCTGTCGAAATTGGGCGCTGTGGCAGCAATGATCAACACCAACCTACGAGGTTTGTTAATCATTCAATCCCCGTCCACGCGGATTGACCGCTGACAATAGTGACAGACGATACTTTCATCCATTGTCTCAATGTCTCCGGCTCCAAATTAATCGTCTCAACCGCGGATCTATCTCAACACGTCTGCACCGACCTACCGCACTTCACACTCAACATGGCGTCATTCCAAGGTACCGAAACAGGCTCAATCGAGCTCATCACATCGGAAACTCTGCAGCAGTTCTCCCCATCAGGGCTTGCAGCAGCCAAGCGCAACCCGAAAGACCTCTGCATTTTAATCTACACATCAGGAACAACAGGAAAGCCCAAAGCCTGCGCAATCCGCAACCTGCTCACCCTGATCACCTCCACTCCACTATCAGCAGACGCCAACAATCCCTCAAAGTACCACCCATTCCGCGTATACTCCCCTCTCCCCCTCTTCCACGGCACAGCCTTCTTCACGGGCCTATGCAGCGCCATCGGCAACGGAGGCACGTTATGCCTAGGACGAAAATTCTCCGCCTCAAAATTCTGGAAAGAGGTACACCACTCAGGCGCAACCCGCATCCTCTACATCGGCGAGTTATGCCGGTACCTTCTCGCGACGCCGCCATCCCCCTACGACCAAGACCACAAGTGCATCGTGGCAAGCGGTAACGGACTGCGCGGGGAGATCTGGGAGAAGTTCCGTGAGCGCTTCAACATTCCTGAGGTCCGCGAGTTCTACCGCTCAACTGAGGGAGTTGCCAAATTCGATAACCACGGTGTTGGAGCTTGGGGTGTTGGTAAGGTCGGATTTTCCGGGCCTATACGCCGGTTCTTGGAAGACGACACTTTCATAGTTAAGTATGATACCGATACCGAGATGCCGTACCGGGATCCTGTCACTGGGTTCTGTGTAAGGGCTGCGCTTGGACAGGAGGGTGAGGCAATTGGTCGTGTTCGGGACCGTGGTACGCTGATTGAGTATCTGGGTAATGAGGGTGCGACAGAAGAGAAGCTTCTACGTGATGTGTTCCGGAAGGGAGATTTGTTCCAGCGGACTGGTGATCTGGTTGTTCAAGATGAATCTGGGTGGGTGAGGTTCCAGGATCGGGTTGGGGATACTTTCCGCTGGAAGGGTGAGAACGTTAGCGCGGGAGAGATTCGGGACCATATTTGCCGGATTGATGGTGTACATGACGCTGTGGTATATGGCGTGAAGCTGGGCGGGTATGTATTGTGGCTGTTTTGTTTTCTCCTCTCGATGAGATCGCATTACTGATGGTCTCTACTAGGTATGATGGCCAAGCTGGAGCCGCTGGTATTACGCTGGAATCACCAGCAGCTGAGACAGAATTGATGTCGACCTTGTACAAGGAGCTCAAGAAGAAGGGTGTTCCCTCATACGCTCTGCCTCGATTAGTCCGACTCACTGAGAAGTAAGCGTTCTCTTGATTGCGATACTTTGACCATACCGCTAACCAAATTGTGATCCACAGAGTTGCCACAGGTGTCACTTTCAAGCAAGCTAAAGGTGACCTAGCGAAGAAAGGTTGGAACCCTCGCCAAGACTGTGGCGGTGACATTCTGTATTGGTTGGACGGCACAAAATATCGGAAGTTGGAAGAGCAAAGTTGGGCAGAGATTGAGAGTGGTAAAGCCAAGATCTGAGCATTTACTTTTTATAATGCGTCCGATGCTTGTGTTTCTTGTAGAAGGCATATAGACATACAAAGAGTCGGGAATAATCAGAACCCACATCTCTGAAAGCCTTGGTCCACGGGACGTGGGCCTAAGAAAGGGAGAGATAATTGTAATAATGGCGTGGGAAACCATATATAGTAAAACCCCCGTTATAGCGAACGTGGATACGGCAGCTGTGGATGGGTATAACCCTGGAGGTTATGCCGAATACCCACATTAAACTCGGCCATGGTGTGCTATAGATGGAAATAAAGAAGTAAAATTGTGAGTTGATAGTTAACTAATTTACCTAATAGATATCCGAGATTTGGATACTTCAAATGGTGGCCAGATATAACCACTTATAGAAAATGGGCATCTTTTAGACACCACATAATCTAAGGCGATAGACCTCTTCCCCGAGATAGCTTCTCTTCCTCTCTTCTTTCCCCCTAGTTTCGTCAGACCAATCCCAGGTTATATTGCTTCTTCCTCCTGCTTATCGTTCCTGCCGTCTTATTTCTGTTTCTATCCTCGTCCTTCGTGACCATAGCCCAACTAAACATGCATTCGAATTCCTCTTAGTTATAGCATGCACATGAGTACCAAAGCCTAGGGATTTATGTAGTGGACGCATCCTTCTAAGTTCTACTTTTATAGATATGATGGACAAACAATATCAAATACTAGGTGCTCCGAAATGTTGAGAATTGATGCTCATTCCATCATGGATTTGGCGTTAACCTTTATTCTTCTTAGTTTTATTACATTAATATCCGCACGGCGTCTCTGGTAGAATATTTATAACTCAACGTTACTGGTATCAATATAGTTAAGTCAAGTCATTTAGATTCCTAAGGAAATGTCTCTTTCATTACTTAGTCACATCGGAGAGAATGGAGCAAGTTTAGCATGAACATAAGTTTTGCGACTCGTTGAACTCCGCTAGTATTGTCTACGAGGGATGAGGGGAGTTGGTCAATGTCAAATTCAAAGCCGGAACTCACAGTGGGATACATAAGATGATGAGTTGATTGGAGTCAATAATGTCCGGCCCGCCAGACAACATCAATGGTTCATTATGCCAAAACTGCACGCTCTTCAAGATATAGAAGGCCTCGATAGGAGGAGCCTGGAATGAATGTCGCCGAGGAAAAAAAAGCCCCTGGTATGCCCAGGTGCGAGGCCGGATGCCGATCATTGATAAGGAACTGGAGTATAGTGGGTCAGATCAACTCCCCACCTATGTTGGAGTATGAGATGAATGTTCTCAGTAGAACAAGATGAAGGTACAAAGCCGAATAAAAAATACCATCTCCGTCGATAGTAGGGATTTTCTATCTCTCAGCCACACCCTGCAGGTACATGAGGCGTAGAACCATGGGGCGACATAAACGGTATAGATCTGCCCCTGGGATCACGTGTGGAGGCGTCATCGAGTGACCATCTCTTTCTCCTCACCCCAACTTCTATCTCCAACTCTTAATCCCAACTCCACACCCTGTTTGGGCTGAATCTCCTCTTTTCGTAATATTGCATTGCAAATACCCGTGATATTCACCGTCTGCGCCTATTTCCCCGACCGAACTACAACCGTCATAGTCATGAAGTTCTTATCAGCCGCCAGTCTCTTGGTTCTTACCGCTCCTCTTGCAAACGCTGCCGCATTCTCTATCTTTGATCCTACGCAGGCTTCACTGAAGGTGAACGATCAGGAGAAGTACCCAGTCAAAGGTGACAACCCTTTGCAGTACTGCGCCAAACCAGACAATTACAAGATTGAGATCGAGTCGGTGGATCTGGCACCCAACCCGCCTCTACCGTATGTCATCTACGAAGAGTGTCCTATAAATGTAGTAGATTTCACTAACTAACATCTTGGTGATAACAGAGGACGGAAGTTGACAATCTCCGCCAAAGGTACCCTGCTCGAGAGAATTGAGAAGGGCGCTACCGTGAACCTGGAAGTGAAGTGGGGTCTTATCACTTTGATTAAACAGACCGTCGACCTATGCGATGAGCTTAAGAACGTGGACCTGGAGTGCCCCCTAGAGAAGGGCGAGATGGTCTTGAAGAAGGAGGTGGAATTGCCCAAGCAGATCCCCCCGGTACGTCGTGTTTACAACCGTTTAGAGACAGGGAAGTAGCTAATGTCTTTTCTACAGGGCAAATACACCGTTCTTGCCGATGTTTACAACAAGGAGCAGAAGCAGGTCACCTGCCTCAAGGCGGATGACATCGTGTTCCATCTCTAATTCTGTCTATCTTAGACATTGCTTTGCATCCACTCACCAGGTGGCGTCTCTTGATTTGCTGAACTGTCAACGTCATTAGCCTATGTGCTTGACTCGGGGGTCAAGCATCCGCAATGCTCTTTTCCATGCCCTTCTCACGACTATTTCAATATTCGCATGTGTTGTTCCAAGTTTTGTAACGCTTTGCAGTACATTCGGATATCATTTGAACTTTCTCATGCTACGCTCGTTGCATCTGTTAACTTTGTTTTACAATCATCTATATAAACCACCACGAGTATGAGTGTAAACCTGACAGCTACACCTGCCTGCAACTACAATATCTACCCACATAATCTCCACCGACCACGCAACGTATGTCAAATAAGCGCCGTATAGCCGCGAAGAGAATATATGTGAAGGGTATATGAACGTGTTCCAGTTGCGTTGGGTATCTTCCCTATCTGATATTTCCATGATTTCTTCCAATTAAACTCAAGCGCCGAGATCATCAATGACGGGACCGGAGGTGTTGTGTAGACCCTTGAGGCGGAACAGCGAAACCAATCCACTATTTCCCGGCTAAATGACAAAGACAAAAATCCATGTAGAACAAGCCTACTCTCCAAACAGGCGGCGGACACGCTTGAGAACACTGTCCTTCTCCGGGTCGTAGGGGTGGTCTTTGCTGGGGATTTCGAGGACAGCTGGGAAGGGATCGGCGAATGCGTCGACGCTATGGCGGATGCGCTCTGCGATCTGAGGTTTGAGGCAACCGTTAGCGAATATGGAGATAATGAGATACAAGCGCTGTAAATATTCAGCGCAGGATATAGAGGAGCAACTCACATGCTGGTTAATCAAGAGCACAGCAATGTCTTTCCTCTCCTGGGTGAAGTTCTGGAAGGCCCGTTCGATCTCCGAGGTCTCGGTCTTGGAATCAACGACGAGGAAGTTTCTCTGAGAGCCTGGTGGCTCGGTGACATGCTGTAAAAAGAGCCAGCATGTTAGAATGGCTTTCCATATAAATGTCACAGAGACGTGACGTAGATAGGGTAGTGAACAATATCATACCCCGATGCCTGCGAGCAAAAGACCAGTGACGGAGCTGCATAATAGGTTGAGCTAGGTTAGCTAGGCATGGTCTTTTCGAGGATAAGCATATTGGAAGACGGGTCATTACTCTTCATCACCAATGACAGCAAGAAATTGCCGCTCCTGGGGGTACTGAGTTAGCAATCGGAGGGGTCATTCCATTGACTCGATGTCAAGAACCTTGTACGTTGCGGCCGATGCCGCCATGATGAGGGAAAAGAAAAGATCGACCTGAGATTTCCGAGATACACAATCTTCGAACTGGCAGCTCGAGATGGATCAAGTAAATGACAGATCCGGTCCAGCTGTCCGTTGATCGCCGTGGTTATCGCCGGGAGCTGTAGATTACATAAGCTGATGCAATTTCTCAGATTTGTTTATTGCTTCATCGTTCGCAAAACAATCGTGGAATTATCTTTGACTGGACCGCCCCTCACCTTTGATGCTCTTGCATTATCTTCTTGATTAGGACGAAGCTGCTGAGGAACAGCTTCCGTCTACTACGACCCCCCATCCTCTGACATCATGCCTCGTCTTGTACGCCGCCGCCCGCTCTCCGAGCGTATACTCTCACACCTGAATCCGTATGACTTTTTGCTTTGGCTTTCTGAGGAATTTGAAGCTGGTGACTGGGATCAGCTGGAGAAAAATTGGGCTTTGCCTATCGGTATTGCACTCAACGTGATATTCCTTATTGCGCGAGCAAATAGTCGGTCCGGTGGTAGCAAGGCTTTTGACGATGTTTTCGGCGACGGCGATGGTACATCCCTGCGTGGGTGGCTTGTACGTTACTTTTCTCCCGTTCTATATCTCTCATATTGGCTACCTCTTCCTGAGATTCGGATGGAAAGCTAATGCGCCATGGTTGTTCTATTTAGGCCTCATTCATCGTCCATTTGATGGCCGTCGCCTCTACGGCCAATGCTCTCTACACATTCCACAAAAAGAGACACTATCGCATGTTTGAGAACTCTATTGATAACAACCCGGCGACACCATCAGCACATCGTGTACGCGTTGATTCAAGCCCCATGATACCGTCTCCCCTGCGATACATTGCCAAGGCGCTTTCAACAGAATCGGCACACTCGAGAGCACACCCCGATGCACAGCGAGATGTCTGGGAGCTTGCGATTTGGGATCCTTCGCCACTTTGTCTCCGGCTCTTTTGCCTGTTCAGCCCAGGGCACGTCTTGGTATACTGGCTGTTCCTCCCGACCCAGCTTTCCGATCCACGCCCCAGCGTGACGATTGTGACAACCATCGTTTTGACGGCTCTTCTGTCTGTGCAGATGTCCTTCATCTCTTCTTCCTACACACAGCAAGCCAAGGACCAGAAGGTTATACACAAAGAGGTCTTCAAAGAATATGACACTAAATATGTCCAACCCCGGACACATCCCTTGATGAGGGATGTTGGCACGCAGTTCTCGGATCCGTATGGTGGACCACCGAAGACCGAGGACGAATGCAACAGGGTTGAGACTTACAGCCCGGCCCACATCATTAACCGTGGTTTCAAGACCAGTCCCAACCCCAATTACCTCAAGCACGTCGACCCAGAAGGTTTCACCCCGGTTCGCCAGTCAACTGCATCTACTCCGATCTCCTCTATATTCCAAGGCCCGCCAACCAACACCCCGAGCATGTCGCGAGATGGCTCGCCGATGGCCCGAGGTACCAGCCGCACAACAATGCGACAACCGCAGTTCCGGTCCAATGCAACAACAGGAGGTGATGGCGGAAGCCTCGGTGTTTACAGCCACGCAAACTCTCCATTAAGGAAGTCCGCGGCAACGTCATTTGACCGCCGCTTACAAAACAACGGAGACTTTGTTTACAAGGAGCGTGGTACAACTCCCTTGATACGGAGCTCCAGTCCGCTGAAGAGAAGCAGTGTACCGGGTGGAATTAACCCAGGTGGCCCAGCCACCGTCAATAGATCAGATAACCTCAACACTCGCCGAGAAACAGGGCGGTTCTAAGACGAATGAATGACCAAATTCCCTCCACAAGTATGAAATGCTGCTGGCCCAAATGGCGTCAGATGTGCTCCAAGGCATGCGCTGTAATGACGCGATAGCATCACCCTTCGTACTCATATCCATCCTATCCTTAATTGAAGCTATGCCTGGTATAGTTTTACATTTGATATTTGTTTCATGGCACTCATCCATGTTCGCCACGCTCAGGAATGCATGCTCATCTAGGGCAGCCTGCCGAAATTAGGACCAATGGCATTTCTTTTATTTCTGACCGCTCGATGTTGGCCTGTAATCTGATTCACTTGGTCATTGTATCCAATTCAATTGGCGGCCAGCTTGCCTTGGAGTTCCTAAGTTAGCGGTGCACTACGTCCACACCGTGATCTAGATATCTGGATCGCGCTTTCTTTTCAACACTTGGCCCTCGCAACTACCATGCAAAAGTGATGCAATTCATTTTCCAAAATGTGGGACTCAAAAGGAAAGTGCCATTCCAGATGGCGGCAGGACATTTCAAACAGCATTCACCCTAGGGGTTGGCATTCCTCATTACCGACCTGGCATTCCGACCAAGGGGAGTACATTATCCTTACGCGTTATCAGCGCGAATACCTGTGAAGATCGCTCAATAGCCAGTCTTTTTTTTTTTGGCATCGCCCCGCTCCTCTGAGTCTATCGTATCCTTCCTTCAACAGCCGCCTACCGACATAGACCTTTGCTCAGGAAAATTAGCGTAGGGAAAGACTACTCGACTACTTTCTCTTCGCTCATACGCGGCATGGGCTAGGACAAGTATTCACTGCGCTGTGCCCGTAGCATTGGCAACCCCGACCACAATCGCTGTCAGTCTCATCCCAAAATGGACGAAGCTCATGTCAAATTGCCTGATGGACATCTCGTGAATCTCTCACCACGATCTGTACACCCAAGTGCCTACAAAGCGTACCGAGCCGAGTACAAGCCCTCAGCAGAGCTCTCGCCGACACCTCCACCTCGACACCCGCAAGAAGAAAGATCAACAGAGTATGCCATCGCAGGAGGAGCATCGAAGAATATCTCTCAACTGCCAAAAGCTACCAAGCTGCCGATCCCGAGGAGTCTCGCTGAAAATCGTAACGATGGTTCGAATCAAACGCCTAGTCCCACCGCACTTCCCAAACTGACCCCATCAAGCCATTCCTCGGGACGGCTCGGTGACCAGTCTGAACCAGTGGACAAAGCTCACGATCAATATTGGAGGAAAATCAGGGATAAATTGGAAGATTCGCCGTTGTTAACACGACGCACCAAGAGCAAGGATAGCGACAAGAACCAATCTCCTAACTCGCGCATCTCCTACCACAACAGCAGACTTCCTGCCAGCACTAGCCAAGATCCGACAAGCTACCTGGTAGGCAATGCACCATCAAGTATCCCGAGTCCGAGCGCAGTCAACAGCAGTCCCGCGCGGGAGTCGAGGAATAGGGCTCCCACAACCCTTCCTGTGGACAGCCAAAACAAATGGCAGAAGAAAAACGACCAATGGGTCATCATGGATGTTACCCAAACCACGCCTCAGAAATCAGTGAGAACAGACGAGACGACTGATTCCAGTCCTCGATCGCATCCTTCCATCTCGCCAGTATCTGCCGAGAACAGTTCTATCACCGACTGGGAAGATCGATTCGTTGTGAATATGCCAACTGCAAAAGATCCCAATCCGCCAACGATGACGGCTCAACAAATTGCTGAGTATCAAAAAAGCATTGAACGGGTACACCGGGACGGTGGGCAAATGGTAGACCCGAGCACAGTGCCTAGTCGTAACGTGTCTCCCGAGATCAGATCCAACCCCAGCGAACAGAGAATTCAGAGCCCAGGGGGGATTAACACATACGACGGGGCATACGAGAAGCGCCAAGCGCCGAGTTTGTCGCCAGAGGAACATCGCCCATCGCCGCCGCCTCAACAAAATGCTCACCTGGAGCAACAATCACAACCTCAGCTCCAGCAGCTCCAGACCACAACTGCGTTGCAACGTCAAACAGCGAGCCCCTATTACAGCCCAGATGAAATAGGGTACAATCGGATTAGCACAATTTGGGAGGAATCGCCCACAAGACCCAAGGAGAAGCGACACCCGCAGAACGCCGACGGATCTTTTTTAGGGTGCAGGGAAATATCCGGAGAAAAGAATCCAGACGAAATCCTCAGGTTCGCTTCCCTAGACGATGCCAGTCTGCATCCACGCCCATTGGCTCTGGGTTCCAAGAACAAGCACAAGGCGCCGAAGGAAGTGAGGAAAGCGACAGACCGACAAACCACCCACATACCCGGGCAGACGGTAGTCCTTCCAGAAGAGCGACCACAACTTTCTCAGAATTCGAGACCTGCCCAATGCTCGAAGCCGTTAGCCATGTACCAGGATCGGAGTTACTCCCAGAACGCATCCCCAATTCCGCGGGCGAGGTCCCAAGACTCGAGCAAGGAGAATTACCATCCTACCAGCAATACACCCGAGCGGTCCAGAAGTCTGGAAGAAAATCGGGGGGACGACGATGTGTACATTATCACACCCACTATCACGCGCACTATGATTCCCACGCCCGACAAGAAAGCATCTTCGCCAAAGCCGCAAGGGCTGCGTCGTCCTGGTGGCACAAATCACGCAGTTCCCGCCGAGGCTACCAAAGCTGTTCGGGCAAGGGCTCAGATGATTTCCACACCATCGGGGTTACGGCCCGGGGGACCCAACATGAATATCAAGCTAACAGAGCGTACCTTGACAACTTCCCAAACGTTGCCACTCACCAGCATCTCCAGCTCGCTGAAAGACCAAGACGACGAGGGTCGAAACAAAAATCATGCGCAAGATCGCACTCCAGAACGAGCAGCAGGTACAACATCGAATACTATCCGTGGCTTCATCCGTACCACCGGGCTCGCAAAACCTTCAGGGCCAGCAAAACCTCCAGGGCTGACAAAACCTTCAGGGCTGGCCAGATCACCTACAGATAGCATTGCTACGATCTTGCGCAACAGGACTGAGTCTCTCCGTGCACGCGCGGAGTCTCTGCGGAATGGTTCAGGGTCACTCCAGCGTGCGAACCAGAAGCGATCGCCAAGTCCTCAACCAACTCTTCCGTCCAGGGATAATTCGGAATCATCACGATCGGAACGGTCGTTTCGGTCCGCCGAAGAAACCACACCTGCCACAGAAAACAGACCTGCCCCGCCGCCAAAAATGGTCACAACGGAAAAGAAACCAGACGAAAGCAAAAAATCTTGCTCACAACAACCTCCACCTGAACCAAGCAAACCAGTAACGAAAAGAGTGATCTTATCAGAAGAACGCCCTTCGTCAATAAAACCCGACAAGCCCCCTACATCAACCAGAAAGATTTCCATACTAGCAAAGCCGTCCAAGTTGAACCCAACTTCCAGGTTGAATCAGACCTCCAAGTTGGATAAAACACCCAAGTTAGATGAAGCATCCGGTTCTATAAAATCAGTCGCGCCTGAAAGATCTCCTCCCCCCAGGGCAACGAAGTCTGATACTCCGCCAAAAAAAGAAGCGCGCGTAAAGCCCCTACCTCGTCTCTGTACCTCTGGTAAGGTTTTGGAAATCGCTGAGCTCGATGGGATTCAGGTTTCTAGCCCCAAGGAGTCTCTTCAATCCAACATCACGGACGTCTCTGCAGATCTAGGTGACATGCACTCCAAGGACGAGGATGATTCCGATGAACAGGGACTCAATCCCTTGGCCCTTTCACTTCTTTTCAATATCCTTGTTGTTGCCGTCACCCAAGTGAATAAAGCTCTCCGGATGGGTACCGACAGCCCTTACGCCAAATTTGTGGCCAGTAACACCCTGAACATGGCCAGTCACTGTTGGCGCGTTTCCGAATGCATCTACACCGTGATATCTCACTACCAGGCCACAGGCGCCTGGCCCAAGCCTCGCAGTCATCAGTCTATCAGCCAGTTCATGGTGGAGCTTCTTCAAGCCATTGTGTATCTCCTGATTCTTGGGTTCGCGGCCATGCTGATATCGCGTACTGTTGGCTACGTCGTACTCGTGAGCAGTTGGATTGTATGGTTTGCCAGGCCTTTTGCGTGGATCTTCCAATGTGTTGGCCGTGCCCTGATAATGTAAAATTAGCCAGACCCTTAGCTGTATGCTTGTACAAGATGGTTTCCTTGGAAGTCTCGAGTTTGGAAGGACATTCGTGGTTTTTAGTGCTTCCGGGTCTTTGGGTCTTGGTCCTGGTCTCGAGCAGTTCTACCTACTCATCTACCTAGTTGTGTCTTTTGGCTGTATTCCTAGCTTATCATTAAATAGGTCTCAAACTTGGATATTCTATATGGAACCATTTATCCTTTGGTATGCCAATGTACGTAATTGTACGTAGTAGTAGACAAGAACTTGCATTGATATTGATATTCTTGACTTGAAACCGAGACACAAAAGCTGAAGACACCGAACAAACAGTGATGAGCCTGATCCAGTGTCGACTCTCCCATGTTGAAGAGAGAAAATAAAATAACATCGAACTTTTGTCATGTCTCCCAAATCCAAAATTCAATCTTGTGTATGATGAAAAACAGACCCAACTCCGTCATCCTGGTGTTGAATGGTCCTGTATGCTGGCCCCGGGATAATCTTGCAAAAGCAATGCAAAAGAAGAAGCAGAGAAAAGATAAGGAATTTAAACATGGAAGGTTCCTTTCTCAAACATTTTTCATGTCCGGATGTGCGTTGAGCAACCCTTATTTTTTTTTTTTTTTTAGTTCATGCGAAGGAGGTATGTACGCAGCCGAGGTGTACCCCGGCGGTTTGTGGGATGAAGGCACCATTCAAGGAAAAGGAAAAGGCAGAAACCGAAGGAAGAGAGAAAAAAAAAAAGAAGGGAAAGGGGAAGGGAAAGGAAAAAGAGGCAGGGCTGGGCTACCGCCACTGCCAGAGCTCTATGAATTGAACAAGAAGAGAAATAAAACAAAGACGATAAGAACGGAATAGGCCGTAAAGGCAAAATTATGTTGAATTTTTGTTCTTCTTTCATTCTTTCAATTCTTCCATTCTTCTGGGCTATTGTTCTGGATCGTACCAGACCAACAGAAAACATGGCATAGTCCAGAAGAGAAGCACCGGGCCTGGACAAGAATAGACCCGAGAAAATAAAAGAGAATCCGACGAAGCGCCATTGTTAAAAGAGACGGGGGTATCGGTACATTATGTTGAAATGAAAACGCTGAGGAAGAAATCGTTGAGAGGTCTTCAGTCGTGACGCCATAAGACATTGCAGGGGGAGCCCGAGATGTGTTGGAGTAGTTGTTTGTATGGGCTGTGGTATCGTTGAGATGGGTGATGTTGAATTAGGTAAGGTGTTGAGTTGGTTTTATAAGAGGTGTGCAAAGATGGCATACGACCGAGGTAGGGGGTCGAGGGTGTGGATGGATAAGGAACCAGTTCTGTGTTGAGGGGAACTGGTTTAGTTGGCAGCAACGCCATTTGGTTCGGCGTGGCCATTGGTCAATGGCTTCCCGGTCACCTCGACATTGAGATCTTTGATCTCGAGGTCGTTGAATAATTCAAAGACAGCGTTAGATCTGTGGAAGTCGTTGTCGACGATATTGACAAGATACCAGTCGTCCATCACGTGTTGAATCAGCTTGCGACTAGGGCTCGCTGCATCGTGACACTTGGACCAGTGTTCGCCCAAGAGGTATGCCTCATCCTTCCAGGCCAAGAAACTGACTGTCTCGACAATCGTGGGCTGGATGATTTCTCGTCCAGCGAAGATACCCCAGGTGAGGGCGTTCGGGCTGTCACGTGTGTTGGTCTTGAGCTCGCCCTTCTTGTTAGTGGCGTGATAGGTCAAGTCATTGTTCTTCTCGATGCGAGTGATGAGCTCATCTATCAAGTTGGAGGGGACAAGAAGCTCAAGGTAGGCTTTCTGGTAGACGAAACCGTTCTTGGGGCCCCATCCGTACACAGGATGAGACGACTTGACTCCATTGACAGCGGGCTGAGAGTTGATTGTCAGGAATCCGCGATGGTTTAGTTTGAGCAAGTCCTCCTGAATCTCGTGTGCTTCGGTCGTGATTGGCGAGTCACTCCACGGCAGTCGGTCGAGCTTGCCGGTCAAGAACTTCACAAAGATATCCGATATATCCTTGATCGATTTTGGCTCGCCCCAAAGTTTGATGTTCTGCTCGTTTGTGCCCTTCAGGCCGACGCCGTAAGCGTCGAGTTCACCGAACGCAGGTGAACGGGAATCGGTCCAGCGACCGTTAGGGTACTCATCCCATGTCTGGGTACGAGCAACGTATGATGAGTTCCGGTTGCGCCAGAACACTGGTCGCACATCCTCTGTCCTTCGGCCGAGGCCAAGGGAGGGCCGCCAGGGCAGCGCGCGTTGAATTGGGGACTCGTCCGACGGGGAAAGGTCGAGCTCTTTGAGAACCAACTGAGTTGCCTGGGCCAGGTTCATGGTATAGCTAAGAGATTTGTCAGGGCATGTCGGGATAGCAGGGTTGAGGAATTAACAGAGCAAACTTACAAATGCAGGTGCTTGATACCAGCAGCGACCAGCTTTCTACACATCTCGGCTATCAGAGTTTTTCCGATATCTCGAACCGCGGAATCGTCGTTTTTGATCGGCTCAAGGGCCTCCATCCACTGAGAAGGCACTTTAACCTTGGTCCAGCTGGATCGACGAATGAAAGAAGCGTATGTCTGAATGGGCATGATACCAGGAATGATGGGGACAGTGATGCCCTTGGCGCGGCACTTCTTCAACCATTCGATGAAGTTCTCCGCATCGTAGAACATTTGAGTGACCACAAAAGAGCTGCCAGCATCAACCTTCTCCTTCAGGTGGTCGATCAATTGGTCGACATCGGTGTTGTCATCGGCACCCTCAGGATAGCCACCCACGCCAATATCGAAGTGGTTGCCATATTTGTCCCGGATGTATTTGACTAGATCCTTCGCATAGCGGAATCCATTTTCTGCAGCCTCCCATGTCTCCTTGTCTCGCGGTGGGTCTCCCCGAAGAGCCAAAATATTGGTGCAGCCAGCTTTGTAGGCGGCTTGGAGCGCTTGGTCAACCTTCTCCAACGGCATATCGGTGCAAGTCAAGTGCATGCAGGTCTCCAAGCCATATACCGATTGTGCCACGCTGACCATCTCGCAAGTCAGATCCGATAAGCGACCGCCAGCACCCCAGGTGATATCGATGAATGAAGGACCCAAACCATGCATGCGGTCCATTCGGTCGTAAAGATTCTGTACACCCTGGGCAGTTTTGGGAGGGAAGAACTCAAAGGAGATTCCTGTCTTTCCCTCCGCCTCATTTTTGGCAAGCTTCTCTCGGATATGCATCTTGTCGGGTTAATCTAGTCTTTGTAAGCATACCACATAATGCTAAGGGGTTATCGATTCCATCAAGGACTTTTATTTGTGCTCTGGAACAAACATACCGAGGGCTGGCAATAATTAATTAGATTGTTTGTGAAACTGGGATACCTGTGCAGATGAGACAGGCCACTTCTGCTGTCTGAGAACCTGAGCACAATCCCTGTGTACTGTGACACCTAAATGTCCAGAACCTAGGAATGAAGGGGAACAAATGGATAAAACACAAAAAAATTAAACAAAAAAAGTGAGAAAAGGAATTGTGAGGCTCCAAGGAGAGTGAAGGAGAGGAAATCCGGTGAGCGGAACATTTTGGGGGACAACATTTGGCGGGGAAGGCCGGCCATCGGAGGCACGTGTTTTATTTCTTAAAAGGGGAATTCGAGGAAATTTGGGTGGAAAAGTGAAGAAAAAGTACGTAGTATAGAAACCTCTATGTGATATCTTCATTTTTATCTCTTTTGATATTAGAAAATGACTGCTAATGGTACTTTTATAGTGGAAATGACTTGCTCAGACCTTATATGGCGCAATAATTGAAGCCTTACCGCCTGCCCCTCCATGGAAAACAAAGTTCCGGCAAAATTTTCCCGACTTGGCTCGGATTTGCACTTTGACCTTGTCGACTTTTTGACACTCTTGGACAATTACCTACAATCCCTCTACCTCCAAAATGTCGACTGTCCCTCCTCCATCTGCCGATCAGGACTACAAGTCCACCCTCCTACCCCTCCTCATTTCCAACAATGTCCTCTCGTTCGGCACCTATGTCTTGAAGTCCGGCCGTGAATCGCCCTACTTCTTCACCTCTTCCCTCCTGCACACTGCACCTTTGCTACGCGCATCCTCTGCTGCCTATGCTAGTGTTCTCTCCGCCGAGCCTTTCGTTACCACCAACGCCGACGGCACCGCTCAGCCCAACTTCGACATTATCTTCGGACCCGCATACAAGGGTATTCCCATTTGCGCATCTGTCACCAATGAGCTCGCTGTGCGGGACTCCCTATCTGGCAAGACCACCTGGGACAATGTGAGCTACTCCTTCAACCGCAAGGAGGCCAAGGCACATGGCGAGGGTGGAAACATTGTCGGTGCCCCGCTCAAGGGCAAGCGCGTCGTCATTGTGGACGATGTCATCACTGCTGGCACTGCGCTCCGCGAGGCTGTTGGTATCATCGAGAAGGAAGGCGGTATCGTCGCTGGTGTTGTTGTCCTGCTGGATCGGGAGGAACGCGTCAGCGATACCGAGTCTAAGAGCGCCATTGGTGTTGCCCAGCGTGATCTCGGTGGCAAGATCCCCATCCGGTCAGTCATTGGTCTCCACGACCTGATTGAGAAGCTGGGTGATAGCATTGGCGCCGGTGAGATCCAGCGCTTGAAGGATTACCGTGAGCGCTACGGTGCCCAATAGACATCGGTTTGTGGAATCCGCCAAATCAAGGCATGATGTATGAAGAAAGACAGGATGGATACCAGGATATTTTGGAGTTGCCCTGAAAATATTATTACTTAAACATTACCTATATCCAAATCAGGAGATGGGCACATTCCTATATGAACTATTTGGCCTGTCCTTGATAATTGATGCAACCATAGACCAGCTAGCAAATGGCTATCGCATTTGCCCATATTGGGACAACATGATATAATGGGTAAGCAAGTCGACTTGCACTTTCGTTTTTGGAATCGCCCGTGAACGTTCCTAGCAGACAGGTGAGACCAGTACTCAATCCGACAATAGAAAATCCGATATATACTCCAATCGGGAAGCACGGAGCTGCGTATGCCGATCTCCGATCTTGCTGATTATCTAGCTGAACATAGTGATAGGCAAGTGCATTTTTTTACCTTCTGGGTACTTTTACCTATGTTGTATTCCATCACCCCACCCTGAACTGACTGGTTTCACTGGGACCCAGGAGGCCCCTGTGAGCAAGACAATGTTCCACATAAACTCGAAGAAATAGATAGTCTGGATTTAGGTATTTTGGCAAGCCAGTAATGGTAATCGATATGGCGCGGGAAGCGACACAGCACGGCAGATGGTACCAGTGCTAGGTTGTGTTTGACACCGCGCACACAAAAAGCAACACAAGTACTTTATTCAGAACGAAATTGGCAGTCTAGATATGTAGATGTATATATCAGGTGCTGCGCTAGGACAATATGTACCTATCAAGTTTATCACTTGATCAGTACCTGGTGGGACATACTCTGACACAGTATACTGTAAATTCCGAAAGGTAGAAAATGCGATGGATATGCGATGGATTAATTGTTTATTCTATGCAGCTATAATCTAACAATATGGAGAACAACCATTGAGTACATATATATCTAGGTTAATGTTCACAATAATGAGAACTATATCCTGGATTGAATCTGTATTCTCTCGAAATACTCAGGTTTATCTATGCAATCTTCCAAGCTTCGCCCAGATCCTAGATGAGACATCTAATCTGTGCTGTGTATAACCCTAATATACGGCAGCTTCCGGTGATATCCCAATGGCTGCTTGCGTTTCACAAAGAGTAACAGCGCGGGACCGGGGGTAGAATCGAGGCTATTCAATTATTCTCACCTCATTAGAGATCACAAACAATTATTGCTCAGCTAGCTCCGATTTTGGAGGTATGTATTTCCAACTAATACTCGGGTTCTATTCGAGTGGCTTCTGAGAAGCCTTCAAACCCCAGCAATGCCAACCCCCATGTAACCAACAAAGTATATAGCGAAGAGTCTCGTTCTTATATGTCTATATAGAGCGGGAAGATCGCATCATGATATTTATTTTCAATTATTAGGAAAGGGAATTAATATTACAGCTACCAGCCACATAGCATTAGTCTCCTCAAGGCAACCATCTTGCCTCTGAAACAAAGTAATACGTTTAGAACATGATTCAAAAATGAATTGCATATAAAACCAAGTGACTAAACATAACATCTTTTGGTATCTTGAATAGAAAGCTAAGGGCCATGGTATGCCACCTTTTAGTTAGTAGGGTTTAGGGTTGGAGTATTTTATATTGCAACCTTCTCTATATTTATGGAGGGGATGTCAATTGAGTATAAATTCAATAATTTTATTTACTAAACGCCCCCCATATTATTTCATTATGTACACCAGACCATAATACCCCGTAGAGTTCGTTTATATAGTCAGTTAATACACATAAACCCATAGCCCTCTTCGCACCATGAATTACAGGTGACATGGTGTTACCTCTGTGATATTTTAATCTACTACATAGGAACATCACTATGTAGCCCTAATCCAGCATCACATGTCATCTTTCAATTAACTAGGTTCTAACCAGCCACTTAATTCTATCAAATTCATATCAGACCTCAGTGGCCTAACATACTACTTGTGATATATTGGCAGAGTAGTAGATCTATCACTAATGAACACACAGTTAATAAGCTCATTAATCCTATATTGCTTTAATTGCTGTCCTCCTAGAAAAAGCTAGGATAGCAAGCTAATTCTAGAACAACCGGTGATCCCGGCGTCCACGGTGGATGTCAGGTTACATTTGGTAAATGCAATATGTAGTCATGTTTCTTTGTTTAGAACGCTCAGTACACGGGCAAACAGTGTCTCGGGAGTTTCAACGATCAAGATCTACCGGTAGTGACTTGAACTCCTGTTAAAGCGACTCAACCCTCTTTGGAATAGACTAATGCTAGCAACAAATTAGCCGTTCATATAAATCAGTACAAAGTACAGGGTGCGGCGAGGCTCGCATCTTGTATAGGTACGTACTCCATACCTCTATGCAGGCCGAATAAAAACTTTGGAAATGTACACCTACCCCAATAGGAAATGAACATAGCAGTTTTTGTACACAATCACCATTGAGCTAACTTTCTATCTCTCTGATAGACACCATTTTAGAGTTGGTGCGGGTTAGACGGGAGATCTGCTGCAACTGTTGCCTCTATCATACATCCAAGACCCTGGAAGTAATGTTCGAGACCGCATCGATGGTTCGATATCAATAATATATGACTCGGGGGTGTACTTAAACTCAAGTACTTTGGCAGCAAAATTAACCTAGTTTGTCTACCGTCGGAGTTTCAATTTGACCGATATAAGACTGGAGGTGTATTCCCCCCTGCTCGGGCTCCCCGCTCCTCTGGATACCATCCATAAGGTAGTCTCGCTGAATTGCCGTGATACCTGAAATGCATGGATTACTCAATTAGCCTCGTCGAGCCACAACCATTCCACGACTGGCCGTCTCATGCAAAGAGCTATGGTTATTGCTTGAAACCCGAGCGTTGGTGACGCCTCGTAAGACATAGATCTTCGCCGCCTGAGCTCCCATGGTATCTGTAAATAGCACACAGCGGTAACTAACATGTCGATCAACGCTCGGACATAGCTTTGTGTACTTGCGTCTCTTTGCGTCCTATCAGCTGCGTCTTCGGCTTTGACCGTTCATTCCGGGCATCAAGGAGAATTGTCCAAGTAGCTCATGACTAGTTTCGGGAACTAGAAAGAACATCAGGAGACTTTATTGGAAGAGGTAGATGGTGGAGTATCATGCTCACTTTGAACTACGACTGATCTTACTACCGTTGGCAGTGCTCTGCTATCTCTCAAACATTTCCAGGTTTCTCCTATTTCTATTAACCATTCCGCAGCTCTCGGTTTCCTTTTACCTCCCCAATCTTTATTTAGGAGAGCTCCCATAGATTGGAGGATTATTGGTCATATTCTACTTGGCGAAAGATGCTCAAGTCTGTCGTTGATACTAGTCCTTTTTACTCGTCGTCAACCACCCTCCTGTGACTTTCCGACAAAGCAAACTGTTGCTTATCTCTGCCCTGTTAGTATATTTCCTTTTGGGAATACCTGGATAAGAAGACCTGATTCGCCATTGGTACCAGTTCGGTACACGAGCATCTTCCTCGTATCCTTTCAAAGAAATTAACAAACCTGCTAACAGGGAACGGTGAAACATAGTAGCTGTTTCCCAGAAGCTCCAGTCGGATCAACGGTCTTGCTCTCGCTCTTTGCCATATTCGACACATGATACCATCCTAAGTTTCTTTGAAGCGGCTTACTAAATTGTTTGTCGAACATGAATTGGAGATATATAATCCCAGCGCTCGCTTTTCTCGCAGCCACAGGAACTAGTTGGCCCTACGATGAGACTCTGGTTGCTTATAACATCAATGAGAATCAAACAGCGACCAACCCCTTGGACTACTGGGGAGAATGGCCCGACCACACCTATTTTCCTTCTCCAGAAAATTGGCGTTTTCCAGTATATACGCTTTTCCTTGACCGATTTGTGAACGGTGATCCAACAAACGACAATGTAAATGCGACACTCTTTGAACATGACATCAATTCAAACCAAATGCGTCACGGAGGTGATGTAGCTGGCCTGCTGGACACTTTGGACTATTTACAAGGAATGGGCATCAAGGTTCGCTTCACGAATGGACCTTGGTTGCATATCCGATACTAACTAACGATTGAATCCCTAGGGGCTTTATCTTGCAGGTTTGGTATTGATGAACCAGCCATGGGGATCTGATGGCTACTCGGCGCTTGACACTACTCTACTCGATCAGCATTTTGGGACAATTCAAACATGGAGAGCAGCTATCACGGAGATTCACAAACGCGACATGTATGTCATTTTTGACAATACTGTGTCAACGTAAGTCTCCATCCTCTCTTATTGTGTTATAAGTATCTAACAACACTAGCATGGGAGACCTCATTGGGTTTGAAGGGTACATGAATACAACCACCCCATTTTCAATCAAAGAGCACAAGGCTTCCTGGAAATCCGACCGTCAATATGTTGACTTCCGATATGGAAACGCCTACAATGTGACATGTGAATATCCTCGTTTCTGGAATGAGACCGGGTACCCCGTGGAGGAGTGGGTCAATTATGAGCTAGAAGGGTGCTACGATAGTGACTTTGATCAATATGGTGACATCGAGGCCTTTGGTGTCTATCCTGACTGGCAACGAGAGCTCGCTAAATTTGCCTCTGTGCAAGATCGATTACGTGAATGGGTGCCTAGTGTCAGAGAGAGACTTATTCGTCATTCGTGTATGATCATCGCATCTTTCGACATCGACGGCTTTCGCTACGACAAAGCTACACAAGCCACCGTCGATGCTCTTGGGGATATCTCTGGGGCGTATCGAGATTGTGCTCGCCGCGTGGGAAAAGAGAACTTTTTCCTTCCTGGTGAAATTACCAGTGGCAACACTCTCGGTTCTATCTTTCATGGGCGAGGACGTCAACCTGATATGCAGTCGCAAACGCTGGAGGAGGCGTTTATGATGACGAATGAATCTGATCCGGATTACTTTATTCGTGACCAAAACAAGCAGGCCACCGATGCTGCCGCGTTTCACTACTCCGTCTATCGCTCTCTCACCCGATTCTTGGGTATGGATGGTAACCTGGCTGCTGGCTACGATGTTCCAGTGAATTGGACCGAAGCCTGGTATCAAATGGTGCTCACCAATGATATGGTCAATGCCAACACCGGCAAATTTGATCCACGCCATATGTATGGGGCGACAAACCAGGATGTGTTTCGATGGCCGACAGTTGAATATGGCATCGAAAGGCAACTTCTGGCTCTTTTCATCACGACGTTACACATGCCCGGTATTCCTATGCTTCTGTGGGG
The DNA here is from genome assembly GCF_028827395.1 of Penicillium hordei. NCBI lineage: Eukaryota > Fungi > Ascomycota > Eurotiomycetes > Eurotiales > Aspergillaceae > Penicillium > Penicillium hordei. The sequence goes on along the minus strand of NW_026623146.1, from coordinate 469,375 downwards.
CGAGGAACAAGCATTTTACGTTTTGGATGCTTCAGCTGCTAACTATATCTATGGCCGTCAGGCAATGTCTCCCGCCACAGCTTGGAAAAATCACGGATGTTTCCAGTTGAATTCGACTCAATACTTCCAGTGGCCTATCAAATCAGGACGTCTAGGATGCTACGATGACACAGTCACGTATGACCACCGTGATCCCGCTCACCCTGTGCGGAACATTATCAAGCACATGTATCAAATGCGACAAGACTTCGGTGCTCTTAATGATGGATGGTGGATTCAACTGCTCTCAAATCAAACGCACAACATCTATCTCCCAGGCTCCGATGGAGTCCCCACAGAAACTGGCATGTGGTCTGTCCTGCGCAGCCCATATTACCAATTGCAGGATCTGGGAGAAATGGGAAACCAAACTGTCTGGTTTGTATACCAGAATGAGAACCGAACCGTGAACTATGAGTTCGACTGTTCTGACCCAACTATGGGATTGATTGCTCCATTCGACATCAACACCACGGTGAAGAACCTGTTCTATCCTCACGATGAGTTGACATTGCAAGAGAGTCCGGTCAAACTTGCTTTGAACGGCTCCGACAACTACAACGGTTGTCTTGACAGCATCACGCTTCAACCATACGAATTTAGAGCCTACATTCGAAAAGAGAAATTCGTCTCTCCTCGTCCTATGATAACCAAGTTCTTACCTGGCCACGATGCTCCGTTGCTATCTGCTGTCGCGCCAAATGAGAGTGAGTCAGTGGATATCAGTTTCTTCTTCTCCACGGAGATGAATTGTTCTATGATAACTGAGTCAATATCACTTGAATCGTCCACTGAAATTGGAGAGTGGCCTTCTGTGGACCCCGACAGCGTCAGTTGCGAGACTTTTGAGCCAGAGAGTACAGTTTGGACCGGTCAAATCCCATCTACCTGGGCTTGGAGAGCTACCCTGACCGGCGTCTACAATGGCGTGCATAAAGTCACGGTGAATAATGCGACAAGTACTGACGGAAGAGCAACCAATGCCATCGACCATTTCTTGATCCGAGTCGGGCAGTATGATAATCCCATGGTTTTTACATCGGCAAATTACTCTAGCAGCCTGCTCCACGGGCGCGAAGATGGTACTCTTTTTATTTCACAACACGCGGCAGGAGCAGACAAATATCGGTACTCTACCAATTGGGGGAGCACTTTCACCGAATGGCTCCCATACGAAGGAGGGAACCACAGCATTAAAGAACTGCCTTGGTCTGGAACGAAGAAGCAGAGATGGGATGGGAAACACGTTCGGGTTGAGTACTGGAGTCGTCTCACAGGTAGTAGCGACTACGTCCAAGAGGGCGATGGACCCGACTGGAGTCCTGGTATCCGACGTCGCTTCCCTCATCTATTCTTCAATGGGCCTTTCAATAGGTACGGATATGATGCCGGGTTGGATAATACCGTGGGACAAGATACCGATGGCCTCTGGAAATTTCGCTTTATGGCCGAATGGCCTGCCCAGGGCCAGTTAAATGTCTGGGGTATCAACCCTGATAACCAACCAGATCAAAGCTACATCTACGGAGATTCCGACGGAGATTCGATCCTAGACCGTCTACCGCCCTCTTCGCTCAGTGTGACATCCATAAACATCACTCAGCATCCACCGAACCCGCACCTGGCTTGGAGCCTTCAACTGGATGACTCGAATTTGCAGTTTAAGCTTGTTCCCACAGGCTCCAAATATGTTCAAATGGCTCTCTTTTTCCTTCTTTGCATTGTTCCCGTCATTACAGCGTCGGCCTGCGCTTATATGTTCATGAAAACATTCTACCGGATCAAGTTCAACCAAGTCGGCGTGAGTGAAAAGAAAACACTCGTTTCAATGGATTTCGTCAATAAATTCAAGATCGGCCACGTGGAAGATGGACAGTCCAGAAACCCCTTCCGATGTCTAGCAAGCAGGTCAAACTTCCTTCAGAGTAATTCTGCCTTTGGCAATCGAACTGCGCACCGGAGAAAGGTGCTCATTGCAACCATGGAATATGAGATCGACGACTGGGCTATCAAAATAAAAATCGGTGGCTTGGGTGTCATGGCACAGTTGATGGGCAAACAGCTCGGACATGAGGATCTTGTCTGGGTTATTCCTTGTGTCGGTGGAGTGAAGTATCCCCTCGATAAACAAGCGGATTCGATGTTCGTCATGATCTTGGGGAATTCATACGAAATCAAAATTCAGTACCACCAATTGAGGAGCATCACATATGTTTTGCTAGATGCACCCATTTTCCGCCAGCAATCCGTCACAGAGCCCTACCCGACCCGTATGGATGATCTCGACAGCGCTATCTACTACTCTGCCTGGAACCAATGTATCTCCCAGGCAATGAAGCGGTTTCCTGTTGATATGTACCACATCAATGACTACCACGGCTCGGTGGCTCCGTTATATCTTTTGCCCGAGACTATTCCTATTTGCTTGTCACTTCACAACGCCGAATTCCAAGGCCTATGGCCTATGCGGACACAGAAAGAGAAAGCTGAAGTCTGTTCTGTTTTTAACCTTGATCTGGATGTTGTAACACGCTACGTTCAGTTCGGCGAGATCTTCAATCTTCTTCATGCTGGTGCAAGCTATCTTCGCCTTCATCAACAAGGCTTCGGTGCTGTTGGTGTGTCGAAGAAGTATGGAAAGCGGTCATATGCTCGATACCCAATTTTTTGGGGCTTGAGAAAAGTTGGAAACCTACCAAATCCAGACCCCTCCGATACAGGCGAGTGGGATAGAGCCTTACCCAAGGAAAGCGATATTAATGTCGACAATGACTTCGAAATTCGCAGAGCAGAGCTAAAGCGTCAAGCTCAAGAATGGGCTGGTCTTGAGCAAAGACCCGACGCTGATTTGTTAGTCTTTGTTGGAAGATGGTCGATGCAAAAAGGTATCGACTTGATCGCTGATGTCTTGCCTGGTGTACTAGAGAGTCGGGAACATGTCCAGCTGATATGCATCGGGCCCCTCATTGACTTATATGGCAAATTCGCCGCGTTGAAACTAGATCGAATGATGAAGCTTTACCCTGGTCGGGTGTGCTCTAAACCTCAGTTCACAGTCCTACCACACTTCATCTTCTCTGGGGCAGACTTTGCACTCATTCCGTCACGCGATGAACCCTTTGGCCTTGTCGCTGTCGAATTCGGTAGGAAGGGGGCCCTTGGTATTGGGGCCAGAGTAGGGGGACTCGGGCAGATGCCTGGCTGGTGGTATACAGTTGAGTCCACGACTACTACCCACTTGTTGAAACAGTTCAAATTGGCCATCGACAGTGCGTTAAACTCCAAGCCCGAGGTAAGGGCAATGATGCGTGCAAGGTCTGCCAAGCAACGATTTCCAGTTGCTCAGTGGGTCGAAGATCTTGAGATCTTACAGTCCACATCGATTCGAGTCCATCAAAAGGAACGAGCTAAATCCCAGAGTCAGTCCACTGCTGCTGGGGCATATAATGCTATCTACGGGATGATGACGCCGCAGGCTGCATCAACAACATCGGGCGCATCAACGCCTCCATTACAACCCTCAAGTCGCCCGGGTACGACAGGATCATTACAGCGAAGTTCTATGATCTACAGTCGTGATGCAAGCTCTGGATTTGATGGGAGGCCTCGGTCGGGACTCAGTCGCCAGATATCTCACGGAGTGCGGCCGTTATCTGGCACTATAGAGCCTCATGGTCGATCCGACCTCGGGAAAGGCAGTGCTATCGAGGGTGATGACAGTGCTGGTACAGCCTCTCCAGAGGCCGAAGAAAATAGCGACGACGAAATGATGGCCACTTGCTATGGCGATGATGACTATTCCATATCACCTGAAGGAACAGACCCAGGACGTGCACAAATTGCCCAGCCTGCGGGTGTGGCACTCACCAAAGAGGCTCTCTCGGCCCAACGCGCGAGTCAAGGCTCCCTGTTGGCTCGATGCAGCAACACTCCATCTAGTTCAACGGCGCCAAGTACTGTCGGGACAGATGACACCCTTATCTCTCCTTCTCGCCCATGGGCGGAGCCAGTAAATCGTCTCAGTAATGCCTCAGTGTTGTCTGTCGATTCGGTTGTTGGAGAAAAAAAAAGTTTTAAACTTCAAAAGGTCGACCCGTTCTTCACCGACAGCAACGGCGAGTACTACAGAGTGTTTGAAAAAAGACTTAAGGACCTCAATGGGGCGAACTCAGACACCCAACTCTGCATTGAACAATACCTCGAAAAGAGCGAAAAAAAATGGTTTAACAAATTCCGTGATGCGCGCCTTGGCCTCAATCAAGGATCCCCAGCGGGCTCAGTACATCGGGGCAAAGCAGGAAGATCCCCAACTAGGTCAGTTACCAACGACGATGCAACATCCCATGAAAGTGGTGAGCGCGAGAGAAAGAATGCTCCGCCTGATGAATTCCTTCTTGGCGATGACTACGTGCCACCGACAGGTTTGAAGAAATGGATGCAAATGCGCATCGGAGAATGGCCGGTTTATTCTCTCTTCCTCGGACTAGGCCAAATCATTGCTGCCAACTCTTACCAGATTACCCTTCTCACCGGGGAGGTGGGCCAGACCGCTACGAAGCTGTACGGAATCGCGACAGTTTACCTTATTACTTCTATTCTATGGTGGTTTTTCTTCCGATACTGCAAATCCGTGATCGTTCTGAGCGTGCCATGGTTCCTATACGGAACAGCCTTCTTGATCATTGGAATGGCACACTTTGAGCCCAACTCACACAATCGCGGATGGATTCAAAACGTCGGAAGTAGTATCTATGCTGCTGCATCATCCAGCGGTTCTATCTTCTTTGCCCTCAATTTCGGCGATGAGAGCGGTGCACCCGTCAAGCAGTGGGTGTTCCGTGCTTGTCTTATTCAAGGCACACAGCAAGCCTATGTCATTGCTCTTTGGTACTGGGGTTCAACTTTGACTAAAGCTTCCAACGCTGGAATTACGGATGTGCAGGGCAGTGTCACTAACACCTGGAGAATGACGTGCGTATAGCATCAAAAATCTTCATCGCAAAGACTGGAGACTTGCTAACCTTACCATAGAGCAATATGTACACCAATTACCCTCTTTCTGTGGGCAATTGGCCTCATCGTCTATTTCGGTTTGCCAAACTACTATCGCCAAACTCCCGGCAAAGTGCCATCGTTCTACAAATCTGTCTTCCGGCGCAAGATTATACTTTGGAACTGGGTGGTCGTCATTATCCAAAACTTCTTTTTGAGTGCCCCATATGGTCGAAACTGGAATTGTGAGTCTCCATTTCCCAGAAGGTCCCTGCTATCCATTCCCCCTTCCTATACCTTACCTTGTATTGCACTAATGGTTACCACAGTCCTCTGGATTACCCAGCACGCTAGCTCGTGGCAAATCCTACTTCTCTGTGTTGCATTCTTTGGCTTTGTCTGGATAGCAGTCCTCTTCCTGCTAGCTAGACTATCCAAGTCTCATAGTTGGATTCTCCCAGTGCTCGCATGTGGTCTGGGTGCACCTCGTTGGGCCCAAATCTGGTGGGGCACATCTGGATCCGGCCTGTACCTCCCCTGGGCTGGGAGTTATACCTCGGGAGCTCTTGTATCCCGAAGTCTTTGGCTCTGGCTCGGGGTCTTGGACGCATTACAAGGTCTTGGTTTTGGTATGATTCTGCTACAAACACTGACACGTATGCATATCTGCTTCACCCTTCTGGTATCACAGGTCCTGGGCTCTCTTGCAACTATTTGCGCAAGAGCCTTCGCACCGAATAACATAGGACCTGGGCCTATCTCACCGGATATTACGGCTGGTGCGGGCGCGTTGGGTAACGCTTGGTTTTGGGCTGCTCTTTTGTTGCAGCTTTCGATCTGGTATGTGGCCCCCTATACTAATATTGCCAATCACGTCTAACGCTTAAATTTAAGTGGTGGCTTTCTTCTTTTCTTCCGAAGGGAGCAATTATCGAAGCCCTGAACAAATGTGGGTTGGTTTTGTTGGAAGTGGGCGGAATGGATTGGTGATTCAAGCTCCGCGGTTGCGGTCTTTTCGAATTCCCTTGCGTACATTGATGATGTAATTGCTTGTTGTTTGTTCGTGTGGCTTATTTGTTGTCAGACAGAGCAGCCGAAGTACTTAGTGTCTAATATAATGATATAAGGTCAGTTGACAAGCAACAGGCCAGATCATGGCTGGCCATATATAATACCCAGTATTTGATCAGTCATTTTTTCCTTCCAGATCATTTTGGAGAACCAGAACACAGTACTTTCACTGGCAAGTACTCTGGTCAATATGCCCCGTCCAATCGATCATCAGCACTCCAAGCTGAGAACTGACGAAGTACAAGCTGGAAGAACTACTCGGTGATGAATAATTAGATATTCTATCAACGATTTCCGAATTGCTGTATTATTTCTCCTTATAATGAATATAATTGGCTGTATTTGGCTTTCCCACGTGGTAGAATACAGCCTTATGCTTTCTTCACAAAGTCGACCTTCCTGGCCAACCAGCAACCAATCGTAAATCCTTGGATTGCATCATGTTCACCCCGAGAAAAGACAATGGTCCAGTCTCCGGGAGCTGGTGCATCCAAACCACGTGGACAAGTCAAGACCCAGACATCATCTCCCAGATATTTCATTGGAGTTGCATTTCCTTGACCCAGATATCCGTCAAACGCACCGTATAGCACGCCATCTTCGCCAATGCAATGGAAGGTAGATTCAATCTCGTCACAGTGGTAGACACCCTGGAATGCAGTCCCTTTAAGGATTGATTCTTTTGGGACAATACGCCGAGCACTAAGTATACGGTTATCTCCCACACGATGAATACTCAAGGAATCTCCACGAATCGTCGCGACTGCTGAATCAGACTTCCCATGATTAGGCGTGCTAAGCTTGATAGTATCGGCGGCGCCGTCATAGCTGATGGCCACCTCTCCGTCCCGTGTGCCCTTGGTGATTACAATCGACAGCTGGGTATCTTGATCAAGGAACGCGCCGACCCAACCCGCATCAGCCTGAACGGACGCTGTCACAGGCTTGGGTAGTTCCAAGAGCTCTCGGAAGATATCAATGTTGGGGCTGAATGCGCCGGCATCACTGTTAAACATAACGACAACGGACAACCGCTCGCGTGGTGCGTGTCGCCGGTGCAGTCGATACCCTCGCAACGCTCCACCATGTCCGATCGTGTTCACGCCCTCGATATCAGTGTGACTCAGCCCATAGTGGTACTTCGCAGGAGTACCATCTTTGAACTTCGGAGCAACAATAGCGGTGTGGTACCAGCTTTGTGGATCAGCGTAACAGCGATCAAGATACTTCTCATACGCGATCATGTCAGTGAGTGAGGCCACTAATCCAGCATCACCAGACCATTCCATTTTGTTAACAGCTGCTGTGAAACCATGCTGTTCGTCACCCTCATACCCAACACATGGTGGTGGGTGTTGTGCGGTGTTCGGACAAAGGAATGCCGTGCTCATACCAGCCGGTCGGAGGATTCGCTCTTCAAGCAATTTGCCAAGAGACTCTCCAGTAGCACGCTCAATTACTCGGGCAAGCACGTGGAAGTTGACATTGCAGTAGGAATATTCCGTTCCCGGCTGGAAGTGGAATGACTTGGTTCGGGCAAGCAGTGGACCACAGTCTCTGACTATCAGGAACTCGTCGTCGGGCTTGGATCCCCACAGTGTGGTCATAGCCCAGTAGTCGCGCATACCGGATTGCATGTCGCATAGCCGATCAAGTGTCAGTTCGCCGTCACGTGTGAGCTCCGGGCTTAGTATTTCCACGAGATGATCTGACAGCTGTTTCCGGACATCGCCCTTTGCAGCTAAAGTTGGGGTCGGATTGCGCTCCAGGTCAATCAATAGTGCACACACAAACTGTTTGGTAATTGAACAGATGGGTAGTTGCGTTTGGGATGTCATGGGAATTCGTTGGTCCACGTCAGCGAATCCCCAGACGCGCTGGCCGATGACCTCGCCATCTTTGACGACAGCGATGGCCCCTCCTGGGCCTCGAGAGCGGAGGGCAGTTTTGTTCAAGATCTCTTGGACCTTTTCCTTTGTGATTGTCATACTTTCAGATTAATGTAGAGAAAAGAAAGTTGGGACACCTTTCGATGTTCCGTGGACAAAATTACCCCACCTTCCAGTTGGTTATCGCAGATAGCTGATCAGTTGCTAAATATAGCAATGAAAAAAATACATGAAGGCCAATTATTGTTTATAACAAATGTTGGTGAACTACAAATTGGTGGCTACCAGTTAGTCGATTCAATGTGAGACTGTAATGTGGGTTTGGATCTCGGGGGCGATGATAGGGGTAAGCCTAAAAGGCTTGTGTTGGGTACCTAAAAGCATGGACCGGTGGACATCGAGGCCCCTTTATCTAAGAAATAATCAATCCATTTCAGAAGATAAAGTAAATGGGAAATATATCTAGAAAGAGTCGACCCACACAGTCAAAGGAACAAAATGAGTCTACTTAGAATAATCGTCACATCATGCTACTTTCCAGTCTTCGGTATTACTAGTAGTAGTAATAATATAGTCACGGATGACTCGAGGCCTCTAAATCATGTGGTTTCGCAAAAGCTAGTCATAAGGGATAATAATAACCATTCACTACGAAATACTTTTCTTATTAGCAGCCTTCCACCTCTTAAAATATCATCACACTCAAACTTCAACAAGATCGATAAGACACATAAGACATTAAGCTACGCTAATAAGACATTAACCTACAAACACAAAGTGTGTGTGAACCACCAAACTATAATATATTTTTATTTATCTTGAGAGTACTAAGATCAGTCAATATTGACTTGGCCATGGGTAGCTCGAACTACGATACATATTAATTAATGTGATTGGATAAAATTATAATATAGAGTAAGGAGTCATCTGGATGTGCTGGATGGAATGATACAACGTAATTACATAAATCTGTTTAAATGCCATTGTTTGACATCTTGACTCGACAAAGGCATAGAGTACGGAGTACACCGTAGATTACGACGTCACGATACCCCCTACCGGCCGATCATGATCTATCAAGGGTTGAGCTTAAAAGGGGTTGGTTAATAATAGACCACCTGGGCAGTGTTGTATAGGGGAGATTAGTAAACCCCTGATGGAACCCTTGAAATGACCTCGGTCATGCAATGATACCTATTCTCCACCAGGGTGTCTCTGTTATATTCCTCTAGTGCTTAGGGTTTACTCCCTACGGGGGACTCCAAGTTGTCTCCGACCCACTACATTATAAACATACTAATACTAATTGCAGCAAATGAAAAGGTATGACTTTTATTTAGGTTCAAAATGTGAATGATCGGGGTAACGCTTCACTCCCAAAGACGGATGGAAGTATCCGGGGAGATCGGGCAAAATCATCGAATGCAGTCTTGGGATCCATGGATTCACCAGGACCCACTGCTCATGCATATTTTTGGAATCAATCAATTTTCATCTCAGCCAATCGGAGGGTTTAAAACAGGGTTAAAGTGGACAAGCAAACGTGTTTTGACCCACATAATCCACAAAACTACACTGTGGCGGAATCTAGACTGAATTTTCATGGCCAGAACTAACCTTGCTTTTGTTCTTTAGAGGGCCTTTAGAGGGCTACTTCTCTTCCGTTTGCATTTCCCACTTTCACTTTCACCTTCATCTTTATTCTTCATCTTTTCTTTTCGAATTTTCCTGGCTACACTCTTTTATTCCAGGTTTTTTTTTTTTCATCTTATTCTCATTCACTATCAACACTCGTTAAACACATTCAAAATGCGTTCCGCTCAATTCCTTGCCCTCGCGATGGCCGTCGCTACTTCCGAGGCCGTCTCTCAGGGTTTCAACTACGGTGCTCTCAAGGTTGATGGCAGCCTCAAGACCCAATCCGACTTCGAGACCGAGTTTTCTACTGCTAAGAACCTTGTTGGAACCGACAATGCCTTCACCAGTGCCCGTCTGTACACCATGATCCAGGGTGGCACTACCAACGGCCCCATTGAGGCCATCCCCGCCGCTATCAAGGAGAAGACCACTCTTCTCCTCGGCCTCTGGGCTTCCGGTGGTGGCATGAGCAACGAGATTGCTGCCCTCAAAACCGCCATCTCCACCTACGGCGATGCCTTCACAGACCTGGTCGTCGGTATCTCCGTCGGCAGTGAGGATCTTTACCGTAACTCCGTTACCGGTGTCAAGGCCAAAGCCGGTCTTGGTGTCGAGCCCACCGAGCTTGTCGACTACATCAACCAGGTCCGCTCCGCCATCTCCGGTACTTCCCTGAGCGGTGCCCCCATCGGCCACGTCGACACCTGGAACTCATGGACCAACGGCTCCAACTCTGCCGTTATCGAGGCCGTCGATTGGCTCGGTTTCGATGGATACCCCTACTACGAGAACACCGACCCCAACTCCATCGACGATGCCAAGGCCCTCTTCAACAAGGGCGTTTCGAACACCAAGGCTGTCGCCGGCGGTAAGGAGGTTTGGATCACCGAGACTGGCTGGCCCACTACCGGCGCCACCGAGAACCAGGCTGTCGCCAACGTCGCCAACGCCAAGCAGTACTGGGACGAAGTTGCCTGCCCTCTGCTGGGAGTCACCAACACCTGGTGGTACATCCTCGAGGATGCCGGTACTACCGCCCCCAGCTTCGGTGTCACTGGCTCCTCCACCGACACCACCCCTCTGTACGACTTGAGCTGCAAGGCCTCTACATCTTCCAGCTCTGCCGCCTCTTCCTCCAGCACCTCGGGTGCCGGTATCGCCGAGAAGTCTGGTGTCGTCTCCGGCGCTTCTGCCTCCGCCACTGGCTCCGCCTCCGGCTCTGATGCCTCTGGTTCCAGCTCTGGCTCTTCTTCCTCCGGCTCTGGCTCTTCTTCCTCTGGCTCTGGCTCTGGCTCCAGCTCTGGCTCTTCTTCCTCCGGCTCCGGCTCTTCTTCCTCTGGCTCTGGCTCTGGCTCTGGCTCTGGCTCTGGCTCTGGCTCTGGCTCTGGCTCTGGCTCTGGCTCTGGCTCTGGTGTCTCCGGCTCCGGCTCTGGTGGCTCTGGCTCCTCCTCCGCCGGTGCTTCCTTCCCATCTGTGACCCCCGGTGTCCGCCCCTCCACCAAGCCCAAGTCCAAGAGCGCTTCTGCTTCTGCCTCTGCCTCTGCCTCTGCCTCCGCTTCCGGATTCGCCTCCAGCACTGCCTCTGGATCCTCCGCTACCGCCACTGGTGGTAACAAGGGCTCAGGATCTTCTGCCTCTGGCTCCGGTTCCGGTTCCGGTTCTGGTTCCGGCTCTTCTTCCTCCGACTCTGCCTCCGCCTCCCCCACCCTTTCCTCCAGCTCTGCCACCCGTGTCGCCGGCTCTGCTGCCGGTGCCCTGGTGGTTGCTCTCGCCCTTGCTTTCACTTTCTAAGCATGTCATTTTCCCTGGGCGATTCGGAGTGATTGGTTGGATGATACTCACTCATTGATGGTCGGTGATCGGCTAGTTTTTATGTAATATTTTCTTACTTTTGTTTACTACTTTTACCACGGTTAAAATTATACTTATAAGTTAGCACATGGTTTCCTTGTACGTTATATCAAAAGTAACAATTCTAAGTCTTTATCTCGCAATATTGTTAGATCTGAGTATTCTTTGTTTCATTCGCTTAGTGGTTAGATGTTCGAGTTCTCCTTGTGCGTGACATCAGAGTCGAAAATGGATGAAGTTAGGCTATTAATGAAATATAAGAATAGTTGGCTGTCATGTCCTTTAAGATGTCCTTTTAGGTGTGTATGAAGGTGGAAAGCATAAACTATACAAGAGACTTTTGTGTGTATAAGATCTGATGACCATGCAGTTATGTTATATTACTTTAACCAGCCTCTGATCCATATCAATATAATTTATACCACTAGCAACCCTATTCTCGAGTACAATGTATTCACTGACTCGGTGGCCATTTCGTGGGGATCTACGCCATTGCTTTATATTCGTGGGATGTTAAATTTTTCTATGATTGTGAACCTTCTTGCTTCTTCAACTTTCAGAGCGAAGGTTTATAAACAGGGAGGATAATCGACCAGAATCTGGAGACTCAGGTATCCAATGGAGCCCTTTCCAGTATCAAATTTATGAGCTCTGCTGTGATCTCAACCGTAGGTATTGGCGAAGCGCGGGGCTAACAACGCTCCGGGGCATCAAATGAAGGGGGCACAGGGCCTGGATTCCCTATCAAAAGCGACATAGTAATCGTGGAAAAATGAAGGGTGGTATGACTTGCTGGTACTATAAAGTGAGGCACAGCAACTACCAAGTTGATTGAGAAGGACATGCTTCACTATATAAATAAGGGTGGAGTTCCATGTAGAAAAGAAAGAACTTTGTAGGAGGAAAATGAGAAGTTTTTATATCCGAGTCAGAAGTATTTGCTCTCTGTGAGAACAAAGAGTGGAATGCACTACCAGTTTCCACCCTTCTATACTTTTTTCCTTCTTCTCACAAAGCAAGTTTGCCTAGCAAACTTCTCATCAGCGAGAACCGATAACGGGAATATTTACCTATTGTTAGGCATGCGTACCTCATTGTATTCTTAGATTCCACCAGTTATTGTAAGTTGGGCGCCATGGATATATGCAACTAAAACTATCTGCATAATGCAATAAACCCGTTGGTACCGGCGGGCTTTCTAAGGTCTGTGTTTATTTTGCCCTTTTACTAAATGCAGCTTACTCCAAACTGAACAACAACAGATGATGATATGGAGAGTTCTACACCACCTTTACACATTCTGGGAGTTATTTATACCAATCACTTCTAGTCGCTCACCTATCTCTCAGGTATCTCTCACTTCATTACTCTTGTTTCTCCAGGCTTCATATCCATGGAGTGATATTGCACATCAGCCCTATACCTAGACAGGGCAACTTCAACAGAAAAAGGAAAGTGCCTAGCAACCCCATGAGGAAGGTGTGACTCTAATAGATAGATGGACAATTCTTTCCCAAGGAGTTCGACATATTCGCCGACATCGAGCTGTAAGTAGCACGAGAACGTCATGGACAGCTTCCTAACATTTCGCCCTATATCCTAAAGCGGCCCTCCTTGCGTGTTTTTGAAATGGCGCGCAGGTAACGCCGTTGCTGGACAAGGTTGTTTTTGTGCAACGACCATTGTCGCCGGTTCTCGTTCTTGCATGACTTGTTCTCGTGACAGCAACACCCGATCTCGCTTGCCTACCTCACGTGGTGACAACCGCAGCTCTAGTCTGACTGCTGTGCTGTGAAGTGGATCCAGATCTATGTGCACGCTGGGGATGGGGGATGGGTATGAAGTTAGGGTTCTTCCTAGCATGGCCCGGGTCGTCGTGATTTGTGATGGAAGTATGAATGAGTAGTCCTCTCGCATTTTTACCATGCAACATCGTTGTAGCCTATGGGCTGCACTTGGTATGAAAGACACGACTTTTGCCTTCATATCTAAGAAGCCGAGTGCCCCAGGTCCTAAGCGACAGGTGGAAATGAGTGCCAACCTATTATCTAGAGCCTGTCCCCAGATTCTGTTGGTATGTCACGATTAATTAATTTCTGGCGACTCGCTGCCCAGATGCAAAGTGACCAATATCCATTTCTCACTACAGTTCGTAATTATTGCAGTACGATCCTCGAGCCCTATTGTTGGCCTGAGAAACGAGGTGTCTATTTCTAAACGCCACCCACCTTGGAAAACCACACCAAATGCGGAAGCTGAGAACGTCGACGATGTGATAGGACGAGATAAAGTAGTCAAGCACTGACTAGACCCGACTCGATATAGTTCAGTCCGACCACATCCAGCTTATCGAGATCGGCACTTTCATTGCAATGCAACTGGTTCCTCTCAAACTGAGGGTTTGACACACGGGGCTAGGCCGGCTGCTCGTTTAAATCGTCTCTTTCCGTTACGGTTTTTTTTTCTTCTTCACCCTCTGGTCCTTCCATCTTTCTCTTCCTCAGTCATGCACCGGGATCAGCCCAAAGACGATGTCCACTCCACTGCGGAGGTGGATGGTCTTCCCTCAAACAAGATCGATCAGCCAATTGCACCAGATCAATTCGATGAGAGATACCGCACCACCCGGATGGAAATCTGGGCCTATTATGCGTGCGTGGATTGTTGAATTGGCCATGTGCACAGACTAAACACCATGACTGCAGCTATTACATTGGAAATAATGGCTTGTCTCTATTCAGTGGGTCTATCCGCATTCTCAGAAGACCCTAATTCAGGCAAATGGAAGCCGAAGCTGACCCGTTCTAGACTTCGCGCCAACTGCTTTCCAAAACCTGCTCTACCAAGCAGCCCCTTCCGATGGCCTACTCCACTTTATCGGCAGACCTCGTACGGTCAACAGCATCGTGCTCCTCTCAAATGGAATCTCCTTCGCGATCCAAGTCGTGGTATTCCTAGTAATTGGCAGTTTCGCCGATTTTGGCTACTGGCGACCCAACATCTTGATCGGACTGTCAATTATTGCCTATGCCATTGGCTTTGGCTGGTTAGGTGTCCATACCTCGGACAAATGGCATGTCGCGGTTGGCCTGTATATGGTCGGTTTGATCGCCTATCAGACTACACTCACTTTCTGGACTGCTGCATTCCCGGGCTTGGCGCGCAATTCACTTGAATTGAAGGAAAAAGCCGACGAATATGTCGCGGGGACGATTACTCGTGATGAATACGACTATGCGGATACCATGATGCGCAGCAAACTTGCCAACGTCGCTTTCTATGTCCAGTCCGTCGCGGAGATCTTTATTCTGGCGATTATTGTGGGAATCATGTTTGGATTGAAAGTCAATGATAGCGAGAGCAATAACAACTGGGGACTGAGTGTGCTGATTGCATTCGTCTCTGGTGTGTGGTTGCTTGTCTCGATTCCGTGGTTTATTCTTGAGAAACGCCGTCCCGGTCAGGACCCTGGGAAACGCTCTATTCTCGTTGCGGGCATTTGGCAACTGTGGCATGCTATGAAGCAGATCTGGCATTTAAAGCAGAGTCTGATCTATCTGATTGGTAAGACTGTTTTTCACTAGTTATGTCTATCGTTTACTCATTGGGTGCTAACGGTGCTGGCAATAGGTTATTTCTTACTTGGGGATTCTCTCAACACTACTGTGACTGTTATTGGAACTTTACAGAATAGCATCGTTGCTTATAATACGTTGGAATTAACATATCTGCTTATCGTTGGTATTGCTGCACAGGTGAGCTTTAATTTCCTAGGCGAATTTGTTACAAACTGACAGGTATCTCTTAGGCGGTTGGCATATACGCATTCTGGACAATCCAGCAACGCTTCAGGCTCGGAACCAAAACAATGTTCAACGCCATCGCCGTTGGAATCATCCTACTTGATGGTTGGGGCATGATCGGTATCTGGACCAATGAGTTCGGCTTCCACAATGCATGGGAAGTCTGGGTATGTCAATCCCACTCTGCCATATGAGCAGTTATATCTAATTGCATCGATCCTATAGGTATACCAAGCGTTCTACGGCCTTTTCATCTGCCCCTGGTACAGCTACTCGCAAATCATGATATCGGAAGTCACACCCCGCGGCCACGAATTCCTATTCTTCAGTCTCTTCAGCATCATTGGAAAAACTTCGTCTTTTATTGGTCCCCTCGTCTCAAGTGCAATTATCGATGCGAGTCCGTCGGGCAATGCCTCGACGCCATTCTACTTCTTGTTTGCGTTGAGTGTTGTCAGCTTTTTGATCCTGTTCTGGGGTGTTGATTTAAAGAAGAGCCAGGTAGAGCAGGAGAGGTTCTTGTTGGATAAGTTACGTCAGTTGGATGCTAGTACGTCGTCGTCCTCCGATGAGACTTCTGCGGCCGTCTGAACTACTGTTTTCAGATATTTCATGAGTGGTAGACTTTTTCTGCTGTTTGTAGATAGAGACACAGCGGCTTGGGGCATACTCTGATGCCTTTTGTAAATACATGTCGCGGCTGCAATGGGAAATCCAACATAAAGCGCACGTCTACCGCACACAACCCGTCGTTGATTAGATGAATGAAGAAATGTACTATCGTTTTAAAAATAGTGCGCAGAGTAGAAGAAGAATAGATCATTTATTGGTATTGAACAATATTTTTTGTGAATGTACACACCGGCTTGGGGCGTACACGGGTTGCAACGTTGCAACGGAGAACCAGGAGACAAGACATTTAAACGCCAGACCTATGCACTGCCATAAGCGCCAATTCCGATACAAGATACCGATACCACAATTAAATAGCAGATCATTCCCCATCGGAAGAAGCTTCCTTGGACTTGCTCTTCTTCTTTTTCTTCTTCTCTTTGCGCTCGGCAGCCTCGTCGGCATCGACATTCTCCTCGGCCTCGCGTTTCCGCTTGCTCTTTTCCTTCTTTTCCTTCTTCTCCTTCTTCTTCTGCTTCTCCTCGAGGTCGACCGGCGTCACCTCCTCGGGCGCAACGAAATCCTTCTCGCGCTCGCGCATCTTCTCGTCCCGCTTGAGGCGTTGTCGCTCGACAACCTCCTCCTTGTGAACGCGGTCCTTGGCCTCCTTTGACAGGAAGTACTCTCCAGACTCGATCTGCAAATCGACCTTGCTCTTCTCCGGCGCAGGGGGGAACGGTGTGTACGTCTTCTTCTCCTTGTCGGTAACCTTGAACGGCACGTGGCGCTTGGACAGCGTGCGCTTCTTGAAGTTAGGCAGGAACCGGTCCCAGGACTCTTCCGCCAGCGTCGGGTCCTTGGCGAGCTCGCGCTTGATCATCAACTCCTTGATGTGGTAGATCGGGTGGATGTTCGCCATACAGTCGTCGATAATGCGTCGCACCTCCTTCAATCCCTTGAACGGACCCATCACAGCTACCGTGTTACCCTGAACCAGGATGTATGTGCCAGTGAGCAGCTCGAGCGCTTTGAGAGTTGAACCGTTCGGGCCGAGAATGCGCTGTCGTCGCTTCACGAATCGTTCTTTGTTTCGCACCTGGTTGCGGATCTTGATCACGTCGCATGCCACGCCGTCTTCGAGAATCTTCATCGCTTGTGTCACCGGTACGCTTCTTGCAAGTAGCTTGATCAGATCCCGGGATTTGATGATCGCTGCTGGGTCGTAGGTCTTTCGCGTTGTCTTCACTGTCATGCTACCCTCGACCAAATCCAGTGTGCAGGCGATGCCCTGCTTCTCCAGCGCTCTTGTAATCACCGGCCATGCTTCCTTCAAGTACTGTTCACGGTATTTGGGGAATAGTGTCATGAAAGACGACTCCTCGGCGAAACTGCCCGCGGCATTGTGTTCCGGTTTGAATTCTTCGATCTGGTGCGAGGATCCGTCAGTAAGGTTTTTCCGCTGGTGAAAAAAAAAAAAAGACAGCAGGTGTGTGTATTGGCTTACCTTCCACTTATCGATATCATCTGTATCCCAGGCCTTTTCCTTATTGTGTGTTGAAGGCATCTTGTTGGTGGTGACTTGGATCAAGAAAAAGAAATGGCGACTGTTCCGGAGCTCAAATGAAAATCCGCGCCAACTTTTTTTCTCCCCGCTTTCCCCGATTGGGTAGTTGTTGATGCCTTATATATCGGGCACCAACCGTATCTAGATCGGGGGTCAAGCCTGCGTATCTTCCTCTTAGCTAGCTCTACGCTAATTCCCGCTGTGGAAGTACAGAGTGCAACAGTTACTAAGAATAGTTCAAGTTGGGGGCCAATAATTATCGGCATATAGCAGGGGCACTTTGGACTCAGTTTTCCGTATCAGGAAATACAAATGAAAATGGAGATGGATCATGGGAAAAGTATTCGGCGATTTCCACGTGTATAAAAAAGACTAGTATAGGATTTCCAAGCACCAATCTTCCATAAATGATCGGGACCAATCGAAGCTGGAAGCTGTCTAGACTGAATTCTCCCCTCCATGGCTGTTTTGGCCTCAGAGCCCCTGGAGGAGACCAATCACAAAGACTGCATGCGATAGGTACAATTCTCGGGCAGGTCTGTGCCCAATGGTCGCCTCAAGGTCGCTCCCCAATACACCCATAAAGAGGAGAGTATGTACCTGAGCCATGTCGAGCTTCTGTGGGTCTTTTCGGCAATTGAAATACCGCAATTCATCGAGCTAGCGTCGCTCTCACACAGGGGCATGCCGGAGGAACTCTAATCGGACACTAAGAGGCGGCATGGCCTCTTCCCGAGTAAGGGAAAAGGAAATCAACAAATCAACGAGAACCCAGCGTTAGTTATCTCCCTATATGCAGCAGTTCTGCTCATGTAAACTCCTACTTGTTGGTGTTTTGGATGTTGTGATTGGGCATCAAATCCGTACGGGAAACACGGCAGAGTGTATTGGTTATTAGAGCTCCTGCCGCATAAAGAATACCGGTAAGACACGGAAATGGATGTTTCTTAATGTGTAACGGACGTTGTGGTAGCTCATTGAGACTTGAGGGAGCTCCCTGCCGCTCGGGGCCATCACTCTCAATATGAGGCGAGTCTGCTCCCAAGATATGAAGGCCTGGTGGTGTGCAGGCATGATGGAAATGGCGCGAGGCTGTCAAATTGTCAAGTTGGTATGGACTCGTTAACAGCTGGTATTGACATTGAGGTCAGTCAAAGCGTATATACCGCCTGAGACGGGTGTAAATCATGTGTTCCTGAAATTCCGTGGTTCCCTGGCTCTCCCGTCAGTTCGGTTAAGTCCCCTCCTGTTTCATCTTCCTCTGCGTTCTTCGTCTTTTGTCACTTCGCTGATCAGTTACATCTTGGAGTATGATGGGGTCGGAAACATCCTTCTCTAAAGGGTAAGGTCAGATCGGGTCCAACGGTGTCGGGTATCGCGCACTGGGCACGATCTCAACAGCTTAATCTGCACCCCCAAGCTTCCTGCTCTCAAACCCTCTCGAGTCCTCTCCTGTTTCGTTTCACTCCCATTCTGTCTAGAAGCAGTCAACTAAAAGTTCAACTTACCCTAGGCAGCGACAGCGATGCCTCAACCCCGAGTTTCATTCAATGCACCTCCACTTTCCCACCGCGTTGGGCAGTAACCCAATACCGATCTCGAGTGGATACGAGGCTCTAAAAGGCCAAGACTTGATGCATGTGAGAATTGTTAGCTTCTGAGGAACCGTGATGCGCATGACTACGAGCATTCTCTGATTCCAATCGCCATTGAGGCGTCCCGTTCGTTTTCTGCGCGACCCTGCAGTCCTCTTTGGATGGATCATACCGGGATTCCCAAGGTCCACTGGGCTTCAGCAAACATACAGCGACGGTGGGATATAGGTACCTAATGCATTACAAACGGCAAAAGGAAAGAACAGGTGCAATCAAAAAAACCTCATTCGACTAACCATCTTTCCGCTAATGCAATATGTGGATGCAAGTGGGATGCGAAGAGCAACACAACAAAAAGCTGTACAATATGCTGGAATATGTTGGATGCAGAATGCAGGAGGGTCGGCATCAACAACGGGCCCCATCTTGCGAGCTATATGTTTTCTTCCGCAAGAGGTCACCCCTATCGAGCCATCATATCTGCCGGTTTGCCCAGATCGATGCCTTTATGGCTTTCTGCCAATGCACACATATCTGCTCTGTCAGACTCTGTCTCTTGGTTTCATGTTGGGACAATACCTACAGTGGGAAATATGCCTTCAGTGTGAGGTCGGCTGCCTCTTGCTGTGCTTGGTCCACTAAAGCATTGAAAGTATCCGGAGCCATATGCAGACGTTGAGTCAATGGGTATAGTGCGAGGGAGCGGAGCAGTTGCTGCATGTTTGCACAGCTGTGTCGGCCGATGTCTCGCATCCGCTGGTCTGCATTGAATCAATCAGTCTCGTTCGTTCATCTTGGGCAACCAAATACCAACCAGTCGACCACGCAGACAGAGGAAGAGGAATCATCTTCGTATCCACCTCGACAAACCCCGCCTCAGTCATGAGAGTTCTCAGCTTCGATCCGATCCGAAGATCTTTCCTATCCTCCAGAGCACGCAGGTATTGTGTGCTCCACCTCCTCAAGGCATGCTCATCAGTGATTGAGCCGTTGTCAGATTGAACATTGAAGTATATTTCCACCATCTGGACCCAACCTCCTGGCTTCAGGACCCTTGACGACCGCTGGTGTTAGCCCTTGGGTTTCGGTTGTAGGACTCTTGCCTCTTGGAGTTACGACAAGGTCAATCAGCTCTGGAGGACTCGCACCTGACTATGTCACGAAGATAGGATGGCCATCGGGATCGATTGATGCCGGTCGCAAGGAGTCTAGAATGGACAAGATCGAAATGGTTTGCAGGAAAGGTGAAACGGCGGTTCAAGTCGTCGACCTATTCGGCACAAGTTAGCGACTGCTTTGCAGGATGGTACACACCTGAACGGAACTTTTGTTCAAGATTGAAGGATTAAACAAAGGTCACGAAGCACAAGGCATGGGTAAGAGGCAGCATTACAGCCCTCTCATGGTGTAAACCAAACCGTGCTCGGTGGTGAGATGTGAGACTGGTTGACTTACCTGAAGCCATAAATTGTCAGGCATGTCGTCTGGACTCATGTGAGGGGCAATGTCTACGCCGATGACCTATGAGCCACCAAATGTTAGGATGTTGTCGGGCGCAATCAAAGAGACATCTCACTTCGCAATCAGGGTTCTGCTCAGCAACATCAACGGCCCAGGATGCAGATCCATGCCCACAGTCCAGAACTCTTTTCAGTCGACGGATTGGTGGGAAGATCAGACGATTATCGAAAATTCTGTGGAAGAGTTGTTGCTGGTCTTCGAGTTGTTGTTCTTCTTCCTGGTTCAGCTGTCAGTGAGAAGACAACGATGAAAACCTGAACGTCTTACCTCATCGACCGGCCCAAAGTACGTACGATGATCGATCGAATATTTCTGATATTCACGGCCCTGAACTGTGATCGTATCGAGATATTCACGGTCTAATTCTATCGTTTGTGAATCGGGGCTCCTGGCGGCCATCAACGTCAGTTGCCCTTGGTCCGAAAGAACAACGGGAAGAACTAGCATACGCCATTGTCACTCCTGAATCAAGTGGTGTTGTGGACGAAGAGGAAAATCTGCGTTGGTATATCCTGATTTGTCTGGCCAGGGCGGGGTTGAATTCTCCGAGTGCAAGATCGTGCTTCAAATCACAATATCCGAAAAAGGAGTGAAATTTGATGTGCTGGGAGTTTCATGGGAGAGATCGGGCGCCGCTTGAAGACGTCGGCGGTACCCACGGAGAGGATGGCGGCTCGCGCGAGGATCATTCGCCCTTGGGCGTCTGCTCGCGAAGGCTGTATGGAGGGGCTTCTAATTATACGTACCAAAATGTACGAACGGGGATGGCCAAGCGGTCCACTCAATCGAATTACCTCT
This sequence comes from Penicillium hordei, assembly GCF_028827395.1. Classification (NCBI taxonomy): domain Eukaryota; kingdom Fungi; phylum Ascomycota; class Eurotiomycetes; order Eurotiales; family Aspergillaceae; genus Penicillium; species Penicillium hordei. The sequence continues at coordinate 448,002 of NW_026623146.1, read as the reverse complement.
TTTAAAGATCACACCAGATGCACGACCTGATTTGTGAAGACACGGGGTGCTTAACGGTCGAATATTTAACACGGATGGAGTCTGCATGGGTAGTAACCAAATACCATCAATGCGGGCTCCTAATTTCCCTCCGGATCATTCATGTGGTTCCTTTGGGGCCAACCCCGAAAGGGGCCCCTCGCATTTTTGCTAGCGGAACTACTAAAGATGGCCTGAGACGCTCTGCGCAGGAGGCTCTTGTTGCTACTGGATGACCCTCGTACGTCAACCAAGGCTTGACGAAAGAAAAAAATGCGGGTCGGTTGAGTAGCCGAAGAGTGGTTCTCAAATAATCCCGGGCGATTGACACCAGAATTGGTAAGTATCAGAATAGATTTGACTCAGGTCCGCTGCTTAAAGTCAAACTAATGAACCTTGAAAGTAGGCGGCAGTGCCGTTAACTAATGCACAGTTCGCCGTCTCGCATAGTACCTACTTTCCTCGAGGGTCTAAGGGCGCCCGACGGTGTGGATCGAGTACAAATCCGGCCACGCCGCTGAATCTGACTGGGATCTCCATACCCCCATCAAGTATCGTCGCGAAGCTAAACATGTTGGGTAATTCCGCGACTGTCGTCGGCAAGTCTACAGAAAATTGAATCACACCTTCCTCGGGCAGCTCACCATGACTCCACGAGTCTCTAGGATTTCACCAGCGAACAACAATGTAACAAGGACCTTAGTGAAGAATGAAAGGAAACAAACCCACCCATCAATTGAACCAAATTATGCAGCATCTCGCCATGAGGTTGAAACAACAACAACGCAGCCGCTGTGCGACGTGGGACGCCATACGGAGAAAAGAAAAATTGAGGAATTGGTTATGATAGAGCAGACCGAGAAGAAGAGAGAACAACCCCGTGGGGTTGGGATTCACACCAGCCCTTGCGTTGTACATGCCAATTGAGCCCTGCATTGCCAATTCCAAAGGCATGACAAGGGATCACCGCCGGTTCCCGCTGTCACTTTAATGAAGAAATGAAACTAAAAACTAACCAACATTGAACGAAACAGCTTGGCGACGAATTTCCAATACTCTCTCGCCCGTGTCCTCGGGCCAATGTGCAGTACTGTGGGTGCCTAGTGGCTTGTTCAGTCCCGGTCTCGCGACCAAAATGGCTCCAATGGCCCCTCAACTTGAGTGGGGTTCGACGGGCAGGATCATCGACTTCCTCGTTGGGGCATCCATTTCCTCGGGATTTCTGGTGGGTTTGATTTAGGATGGTGGGTTTTATTCTTGCCCCTCTTGTTTCGCTCTTGCTCTCACCGCTTGTCTGGAGAGTTTTGCGTTCCAAGATTCCAACTTTGTTGGCGCAAGTGGCGGGCATGGAGATTTTCTACAGGGATTTTTAGCCGTCTCCGGATCGCTCCCGAAACAATCTGACAGAAGTACCCCCGGGGCAACGGATTGACATTACTGTTTCGCCCTTCTTCTTCTTTCTCTGGATACTTATCAAGCTTGCCTCATAGGGATTTGCCTTGGTTGCATTGTACTTGCTACTAAGGCAAGTGCCGGACAGCGGGAAAGAATATGGATGTGGATGTGGATGAGGACATTCATTGCCTCGGGAGAAAGTTCAGAGTATGCAATTACTTACAACATACATGTGGGCAGTATCCACTCTAGTGTCCGAATCCACCCAGAAAATATTATTCTCAACTCGCCTGGTACCTCCTTGATACCCCTGGTTTTTCTTCACCCTGGGTCAATTCTCCGAGATGATCGGGTCCCACTTCATGGCCGCACCGGCAATCCATGTCAAATGCAAGGATCTGGTACTTGCATTTGTGGTTACAGGGTACAGATGTCCAAGACTGGTGCATAGAGTCATCCCTCGCAGAACAGTTAATAGGCGATGATTATACGACGGTGATATGTCAAAACGGGCAGGTTACTTCCATTCTGATTACGGTTATAAACCCGGGTCCATTTTAGAAGAATACGTGGACCGATCACTGTTTTAGGTTCACAAGTCAGAAAAGAGCCCCCTCTTCGGTCTGAAGCACAAGAGAGCAGAAGAAAGAGACGACCTACAAAGTACACATACAATATACGAAGTTCCATAGTGTCGGGATTTCGACAGGGCCTACCCGTCCGGCTCCGCCGTTGGCTCACCCAGCGCCATGGTTCATCTCTCGGGTAAGGGGGCCGCCTACCCAACTTTTTGAGCTTCAACCTGGAGTCTTGGATATCATTCCTCTGAGCATTTTAAAGGTCTCTCCTATTTAACCAAAAAAAAGGAAGTTGGAATCCAAAGCGGGACATAACGGGTAACTTTTTTTTAAAAAAAAACTTCCCCTTAATTAGCGCATTCATACATAGCCCCAAACACACTGGTTCGCCTTCCAAATCGGGCGTGATGACTTCCGCCAAGCCATACCTTTTACGATGTTACGTTGTAAGATGAAACAAAGAATGATGATCTGATATTTTTTTTATTTTTTTATTTTTTTTTTGTCTACTTAATACGGACTTGACCATTCCTTCGGTCCCGCTAGCCATATGCGTGGAATCGCACTATAGATGCAATTATGTATAAGTGTAGTAGTTGTACTACCTAAGGTGCTAGTGCAACAGAAGAGAAAAAAAATTGCATGCTAGTACCAATAGCGCATGATGGTCGGCAGATTCCGTAGGACCATACAATATGAGACCCACTATTGATATATATTACGCCTAACAAAATCCATTGATATAACAATACGAAAAATATATATCTGCCAGAACATCCATTTATGAAGTATTATTCCTTCACACTCTTCTCACATCGCAATACTATTTATTTAGGCTGTTGCGGGTGGGCTCTGGCAAAGGCACTCTTACTACGTGCTCGGTTCAAACTAATATAGATGATAGTGTCTTAATTTTATATCTATAGAGCCAACCCAGGGTATTTGCACTGATTATTAGTTTTGGGTATATTAAATGCAGAAGCAAAGAAGCCTTTAATAGTTATCTGCTAGTTTATAGAAGTGGATAGGTGGGGTCTATAAGGCTCGCCCATTTTTACTTGCACCATGTGCATAGAGAAATTATATACAACAAGAATTCAAAGTGATAAATCAGGATTGAGGACCATGAGACAGGATATGTTACGTAAAATATAGCAAACCTAGAGAACGAGAAAGACAACAGATCACTTAGTGAACTTGAGGGAGCATATATAAAGAGTGAGGTATGTATTACTTTATAGTTACCTACAATACTAACTAACATCAAAATGTATGCATACTCTCTATACTTGCCGTGGTATGTAGTCTCAGTTATGCAAGTATATAAATATAAGTTGCTGTGTGCCATTTATCGCGAAAGCATGTCGCTGCCATATATGCTCATATAAACAGCAGATAAATCGAAGAGTGGGGTATATAAAGTCACAGAACAGGAAGAAACCAAGCACAACGCATACACCAGAAGAATGTATCCACCTCAGAACACTAGTACCCTTTCACACATAAGGTCAGTACAAAAAGCACTCATCGACCTACCGCACATCCTCCCTCCCCGTCATAAACTCAACACCCGCCGAAACAATCTGTATAACCGTCTCAATCTCCGCCTCCGTCCGCGGCGCATAGATCAAAACATACTCCGCCGGGATATCGGGCCTCGTACCAAGCGAAAGAAATGTCATCGCAGATGTACCGGAGAAAGCATGACGCTGGCCCCAACCAGCCTCGATAATTTTGATACCTAGACAGCAATGTTAACACACGAACACCAAACGAACGAACGGAGAAAACCATACAATCAGCCGGTGCAAGAATCACATGAACCGAGTGGTCATTGCCCGAGTGAATATGCGCAATCTCACGGTTCATAGTCTTCGCAATCCCAAAGACAGGAATATGATCCGCGACAAAGAGCCCATCAGCATGGCGCTCCAGATTCGACTTTTGGAATTTCACAAGGTGATGATTCTGATGTCCGAAGGCACTAAACGCAGAGCGGAATTTCTGTCACAAAAGAATATAATCAGCAAATAGCTCTTCACTTCTCGCATTCTCTTCCCCAACACCCCAAAAAAAAAAAAAAAAAAAAAAAAAAAGGATCCACAACATACCTCCATAACAGCTTTATCCGGCACCTGCGTCAACTGTCTCTGCGGTGCAACATGCGGTCCAACAACAGGCCGTTCTTCCCCACGTCGACCGCCCAACTGCTCCTCGGATAAGAACAAAAACCCATCATCGCCCTTCCCGTGGCCCTCGGCTGCCGCAATGCGTTGCACGTACTCGTCCGTGCTGAGCATCTCGCGCCCGAAGGGCTGGAACAGCGCGCGCACGACAATCCATCCTAGCGCGTTGTTCGGTGGCCCGCCGGGTCCGTAGGATTTGAAGATTTTGTAATCGCGGTAGGCGGCGGGGAGGATGAGGGTCGAGACGAGGAGTGCTGCGGCGCTGAGGGCCAGGGTTACACGGTTTGGGGGTGTGTCGGTGTGTTGGAATGGGATGCGGAGGACGGAGGTGAAGGTTGGCATGTTTGTAATGTTTGTGTCGATCATATACAGGGTTTGGAGGTTTGTTTGATGTTTATTTTTCGTCTTTACAAGTATCAGAGAGATTGTCTTGAAATTAAATAGAAATGACCTTTATCCTGTAGGGCCAAATCCGGGGCTGACGTGAGAAGCCGCTTGCTGACGCGATCCCGAGGAATTCGCGTGCTCCGGTTCTTTTTCAGGAATTTGGTAGGGCTATACATAGTACACTCAACATTGTAAATCTGGGTTTCGTTTCGCTATGCTACTCGTATTATCATTAATCCCGATGTCTGGCATGACTCGGTTCATGGATCTAGGTACAGTGGTTTGGCGGGTTTCCACAACCTCACAGATGAGGCTTGATTGAGTGCGATATAGCCCGTTTGGACCCCGTTTTGGAGGTTATGGTGACTCACGCTGCGGCATTCGACAATCCAAAATCCGAAGTCCGTGGCATACGTCATATGTCTCGGTATCGCGGCGATTCAGGTGACAGCTGGCAAACATCATGGGTCTGAAGCGCTTTGTTTCTTGAGCCCATAGCCAGAGCACCCAACCGCATCCTTGTCGTGGGTTGATTATGTTGATAACGATATCAAGGTATAAAAGACACAGGCCAAGGGGTTGTAAGTTTTCAATCCTCTTTACTCTCCTCTCGGCTGATAGAGGTCAGGGAGTGTGCAAGCTTCAGGAGCACCACACTCTCCGTTGCGGCGAAGTAGTTCAAGCTGTACAGTCATGTTAGAACACGTAACCGAGTAATATGAATGCCAAAGGGTGTTACCCACCTGTCCATCAAAATGCGGAGGTGACGTGAGAAATGGTCCTCGTATCGTTTCAGTGTGTCCTCGAGTTTTCCAATCCGCGTCGGATCATATCCTCTGGCATCAGCGCCCGGGACTTTGCCTCCAGCCAAGTCGGGATCGGCTGATGCCAAGGCGCGTGAAAGTGAAGCCGCAGTCCAGGAAGCAAACATGGTGCAGCAAGTCACGAGTTTCGAATGGATCTATATAGTCATTAGTAAGAATATCATTGCTAATATAGAGAAACGTACTTTCAACAGTTTAGCCTGTGTGAGCATGCACTCCTTCAAACATGTATCCAAGAAATCAACATGATCTTGCATCAGCTCATCAACTGTTCGGTTGACCTGCTTCATATCATTTTCCTCCACCCCCGACGCATCGGCGTGGACGCTGTTGACACGATCCATCAGACCCACCCAATTGGGCTCAATGACCTCGGCCGTACAAAAGTACAAAAGCTGCTGAACAAATACCAACATCTTCGCGCGCAGGTTCCACGCCCGCCGTTTCCATATTTCAAGCCGTCGATCGGAGGATTTATGTCTCCAGCTGGTGGTCTTGTTTTGGTCTGCCCAGGACGTGACCAGCAACGTCTCAAGATGACGTAGCGATAGAAGATGGCGGAAGATAAGCTGGTACCGCAGAACGGTTTTGCGGCTAATGACCAGAGACAGAGGGAACGGAACCGAATAGTCCAACTCAAGCGCATCGAATCCAAGAATATCCTTGTCCTCGTCGGCGGAATGGACGGCAGAGACTTGTTGCTTCTCCGCTTCTGCGCCATCTTGGTTGACACCTGAAACATTCACGACTTGCATGAGCCATTTTGTGAGGCCGATCTTGTTCATTCGCACCTTAACATCTTCCTTGAACGGGTCCAGTGCTGCAACACTGCCGGGCTGTCGAAGGACAATATCCAATAGTGACTGGAGCTTGCCCTCGTTGACGGCACGTGCCGGTTTTCGTAGCTCAGAAGCACCAAGTTCGAGGAAGTAGGAAAAGAAATCGGAGCGATCCAGGAAGAAGTAATGCTTCAGGGAGCGGAATCGGGTAGTGAGGGAGTTTTTTGTGACAAGAAGATTCAACAAGGAGGCATTGGCATACGTATAGGCGGAATTTACGTTGTCTAGAAAGCGTGGATCGTCGAGCGTCTTTGGGACATCTTTGACCTCTTTGCTGACGTCGACACCACCACATTCACGCACCACATTGAGATATTTTCCAGCCAGCAGGACTTTATCCTGCACGCTCTTCAACTGAGGCGGAACCTCGTTCTCTCGAATCGTGTAACGTTTCTCCCAATACTCGTCCGTGTAGTCCTCCTCAAGTTTCTCGCGCTTGATCCATTTTTGTTCCTTGACCAGGAACTCGGCGTGGGGATCCCTGATACCACCGTGGTGCAACCATTCGTTCAACATAGCCATGTAAGGCCTGCTGGCATCACGCAGTAAGGTCTGAAGTAGATTCTTTGTTGTTGGATCACCCGAGAATGAAGCCAGACGCCCTGTCAGGAGTCCGAGAATATTGCCTCCTTTGCACATTTTCTTGCGGGCCATAGACCCTGGTACTAAATCTCCCCCTTCTTTGAGCTGTTCAAGTATATTGTCAACATCCTCATCGAAGTCGTCAATCGACTCCTCAAGCTCCTCATCTAGAAGACCATTTTTGAGCAACAGTTCCTGACCCATCGAATATAATTGGGCCAAACATTGGCTGGTGGGCATTGTGTGGAGATGAAGAAGGTGCAAGGTAAATGTAGGATTGTTCAGCAGTTGGCCTTCCAGCTGGGCGATAAGGATCAGGTAATCTTTGAGGAGCTTTCGAATAGATGCGCACAGCGAGTGACTAACAGCGCCACACTCAGCGCGGCTTTGTATTTCCACAAATGCCTCCATTGCACTGTAGTGCGTCGCCATTTTCAACATGGACTGGATGAGGTCACGAAGGGTCGGATCCAAGCCCGGGGCAATCTGAAAGACTGGGCCCGTGAGGCGGTCTTTCTCGATCGATGGGTCATATGAACTAGCGTAATGAACATATTGACCTTCAAACCCCATGAACACGAACAACAAGTCCTCCAAGATCGCTGCTTCCTGGGCATCGGGTGAGAGCTCTCGAAGTGGCCGAGGATGAAGGGCCTGTGGGGCTGTTGAAGCTAGAGGGGGAACTGATACACGGCATGCGAGAGGAGCTGTCGAGTGAGGAATCAATGATGCCTGAGGATTCCATGGTGCTGTAAAGAAAAAATTCATGGTCAGCAAATCCATTGCTTTCCACGACAAACTGCGACACAGGGATCACTCACAATCAGCCGGGTCCTTCTCTCCAGTTCGGGAACTGGGTCTTGAGTCATCAAGCTGAATAGGCTTCCTGGGCCGAGTCTTATCCCAATCGCCTCTGTTGGCTGCACTGATAGATTCCTTAACAGGGTTCACAGGGTTCCTTCGCATTGCCTTTTCCCGTGATGCGATCACCATCCGCTCTGAGCGCTTATCAGACATGCTCTTCTGATCCCGGGATGCTCTGTGTTTTTGACTCGAGGTGCTGTGGCGCAAAGGATCCTTGTTTTCAACTTGTAGCGGCGACGGCCCGCGAGTTTCGGAATCGACGCGATTGGAGACAGCGCGGGGTCGTGGAGCGCTCATATACGCGGCGCGGTCATTGGCAGACATAATCCCGCGAGGGCGAAGAGTAAATCATGCAGCATAGGAGATTGAAAGGCGCGAAATCGAAGAATTAGCAACAAAAATAGTAGAACCAATGTATATGGGGAGAAGATGCAAGTATCCAAACAACTCCACTTTTAGTTTGGGCAGATGAACGCCTCAGGCACCAAGGCATTAACAGGCACCTCACCTCTTGCGTACGTCGAGAGCTTCCCTTCCCGAGCTTCACTCAGACACCCACCTCTGCTCCCCTTCTCTTCCAACTGATTCTCTCCTCCATCGTCATTCCATATTGCTTTATTGCTTCTCTTTTTGACAAGTCTCCCCCGTCCCATCAGATAACCCAATATGTTCATTGCACGATCAGAATATGGTAAGCTTCGTCAGGTCCTCCCCTCACCGCGGAATCAACTAACAGCTCTGGACAGACCGTGGAATCAAGTACGTTCTCCGAGATTAATCCGCGTCCTTAGACAGACCCGCGGCCTGACAATGTTCCCTCCGCAGCACCTTCTCCCCCGAAGGTCGTTTGTTCCAGGTCGAATACTCTCTTGAAGCTATCAAACTAGGCTCCACAGCCATCGGAGTATGTCATACCACTCAGTTCCTCTTTGCTCTACAGTTCCAAGAAAGGCCTCGAAACACTACAATGAGCGACCTTTGTACTGTTATCGAGCGCAAAACTAAGGATAATGCGATCATGGGACCGTCCTTTCTAACACTCATCTAGGTAGCAACCTCCGAGGGTGTTATCCTCGGCGTTGAGAAGCGCGTCACATCCACGCTTCTCGAAGCGTCATCCGTCGAGAAGATCGTCGAAATTGATCAGCACATCGGCTGTGCCATGTCCGGTCTGCAGGCCGATGCCCGCAATCTGGTTGAGCACGCCCGCGTCGAGTGCCAAAATCACGCCTTCCACTATGCCGAGCCTCTGCGGGTTGAGAGCACAACACAGGCAATTTGCGATTTGGCTCTGCGGTTCGGTGAGAGTGGTGACGACGAGGAGAGTGTCATGAGCAGACCGTTCGGTGTTGCGCTGTTAATCGCTGGTTATGACGAGGACGGGCCCCAACTGTAAGATATGTAGTTTCCTTTCGTCTGATAGATTTATTGACTCCTTTTCTTTGCTAGATACCACGCCGAACCGTCCGGCACATTCTACCGGTATGACGCCAAGGCCATCGGCTCAGGAAGCGAAGGCGCGCAGGCTGAGCTGCAGAATGAATACCACAAGTCTTTGACTCTTGCTGAGGCTGAGACGTTGGTGCTGAAGACGCTGAAGCAAGTTATGGAAGAGAAACTTGATTCCAAGAATGTCCAGCTGGCTAGTGTCACCAAGGAGAAGGGTTTCCGTATCTACAACGATGAGGAGATGGGCCAAGCTGTCACACAGCTGGGTGGTAACCAATAAGTGCGACTAGTGTCGAAGATATCGCTTGAAGGGGCTCCTCGGACTTGATTTGGAGGCTAGTATCTATGCTGGGAGCAATAGAAAAATAATGACGATGCCGTCCAACGCTTACATGCTGGCCTATCTATGTCGTATTTCAGGTAGTTAGCAACTTAGAGGTAGTCCATGAACACCTGTAGTGGTAATGCGTGGTAAATTTTGATTATGTACAATGACATATAAATAAATCCTTTGCAACGTCTAGCGGATCTTATAAACACACGGCTTCAGCACCTTGGCCTCTTGCTCAGCCGACAAGCCAGACTCTGAATCAGGCTTGCGGTCAACAAAGCGCTTCTTGTTACCCGGCGCAGGCGCGCTGAGAGCTGAAGCGTGTTTCCCCTTGGTAGGCGCACCACCCTGCTTAACAAACACCATTCTCACAAACATCTTATTGGACTTATCCACGGATTCCCGGCGAAGCATGAACCCACGAGACTGGAACACCTCCACAAACGCCGAGATATCAGTCTCGTCGGTATTGTCAGACGGCCGCACATCCTCAGCAAAGATATCAGCGTCATCCTCAGAATCGTCGCCGCCTTTCTTCTTAGGCTTCTTCTTGTCTGCCTTGCTGCCGGGCTTCTGCGCACCGATCTGAGACTTCTTGCGTTGGACCTTGCCAAATCGACTTTTGACCTCACTGACCCAGCACTCGCCCTTGCCGTCATTGCGCAAAATACGCCATGCCTCCTCAACGAACGAAACCCAGTTGGTTCCCATCAGACTCAGACAGAAAATAGCCACGTCCGCAGCCCCATCTTCCAAGGGGAGATTCGAGATATCGGCTTTGGTGATCAATGGATCGGGCGCCGCCAGATCGTAGCTGTTGATCTTGATGTTCAGCTTCTTAGCGGAGGGCGTCAAGGCGCGCGAGAGCTGTGCATCACCACAGCCCAGATCGGCGAAAGTGCACATTCCAGTAGGACGACGGGGGAGCGGATAGCCCTTAGCAGGGTTGAGGGGCTTTCCTCGTCTTGGGAGCGGGATTGCACCGCGGGTGCGGATGGTCTTGATGTAGTCGTCGACCGGGTTGGAAGGCCAAGACTCCTTGACCTGCCGTGCGAATCCGGCATGATACTCGTCGAACAGCTCAGGGTTGGTACTGAACATCTCGAGTGCTTTCTCCGAGGGGGTGGTGTAGAGGGTTTCGTTCAGGTGGCGGAACCGAGAGGAGACCAGCTTCTGTCGCATCGCCTGCTGGAGAGGGGTCAGGTTCGCTGTTGGTGGGAGCGCAGCGGGAGCGGGAGCAGGAGCAGGAGCTTCTTTAGCCGTGGCAGTGGTAGCACCGTCTGTCTCGGTCTTCTCTGAAGTGTTGTCCTTGTTCTTCTTGTTCTTCCTTTGCTTTTTCTTGGGTAATTTCTCCTCGGCTTGATCTGCGTCTGCATTGGCAGTGGTGACAGTTTCGCTTGTAGGATCCTGGGTGGTGGCTATCTCCGGTGTCTGCTTCTCCTTCTTTTCCTTCTTCTGCTTCTCTGGCTTCACGGAACCCTCTGGGCCGCGCTTTCCACCTTTCTCAATGTGTCTGCGGTACATTTCATCCACATTTCCAGCGGTAACACGATCATTGGCACGCTTGCGCTTGTTGTTCTTCGCATCGGCATTGGGGGCATCCTTCTCCGGTTGGGATTCGTTCTTGGGCTGCACGGCCTGAGTCTGTGACTTCAGAGCAGAACTCTCAACGGACCATCCTGGAACAGCGAACATGGTTAATTCTGAAGGACTGGTTGTAAATGTCCAATGCCTTTGAAGTAGAGGAAACGGTACCTCAGAAAGAAAAAAAAAAAAAAAAAACCCCTATCAAAATTTCGTTATCGGTAATTTTACTATCAGATTACATACACATTGGTGCCTTAGGTAGCTAAGGCACCCAGGCACCCCACCAGTAGATCTCGCCTATGCCGTGACTGTGTTTTGGGGCACAAAGAGAACGTTGCACGGTGGACTCTGTACGCCCCTAAGCGCCTCGTAAGCCCTTGTAATTGTGAAAGTCAAACCTGTGGACATTTAGCAGTCTGGCTGTGCACTTAAGAGAGACCCCTACAAATAAGTAGGTGATCATACCCCCCTTTGACGAACCACGGTGTATTCCGGGTGATCTGCGATCATCAGCAGCTTTTACTTATCTGATCATTGTGCCTTTTAGCCCCACAATATCCTCATACATGTCCACTCTCCAATCTTGAGTCGTTCGAAGGCCATGGCTGACAAGCCGATGGATCAGCTGGATATCCCAGGGGATCTTACTGTTGACGGTTCTGCGGAAGCCTCAACCGCACGGTCAGGTCCCCGCCGACTCCCCAAGAAACGAACCAAGACCGGCTGTTTAAGTATGTTGCAGAACGCTGGAGATAGGTTTTCCTTGTTGACCAAGCCTTATAGCTTGTCGAAAGCGCCGGATCAAGTGCGGTGAAGAGAAGCCAATATGCACCAACTGCGTGAAATCCAAGCGAATCTGCGAAGGATATGCCCAACGGGTCGTGTTTAAGAACCCCATAGGCATCTTTGGATCTTTCAGTACTGGCCACGGCCAGGATCCGCAGATAGAGCAGCAGCATATGAGGGCGCCGATCCCCGACGATTATGGCTCTCAACTCCCTCCCCAACAAGCGGCAGCCGCTGCTCAGCATCCAATGTTAGCTCCGCGACCTGTTGATCCGGCAGCGATGGGATATCACTCGTTTCCGTCCCAAACACCTTCGTCGAGTCAAATACAGCCCGTTAATGCGCCTCCATTCTATTATCCAGCAACCCAAGTGCAGCCACTAACTCATATGTGGCACACTCAGCCGATAGTTCAAATGGAGAGCACACTGGTACCGCCAAAGGCGAATAACTTCTCACAAGCACAGCAGCAGCAGCCAGTTCAGTTAGGCCAGATAAGCGCTCCACATAGGCGCCATTCAAGCGTACAAAATGTAGCCCAGATCGCCAGTCCGATCGGTCAGACGGCTGAAGAATATGCCTTCAATCTCTCCTCGGTACCAGGTCTCAATCCAATGCCGGCAAACAGGGAGAGCGAACTGAATCCAGTTCCTCAGGTATGCATTGCCGTGATCCCTCTGTTTTTCGCGGCTGATATACTGAGTACGACTTCTTAGATGGCCCAGCCGCTGCCGACGATATATCATTATCAGCCACCGCCAGGACAATTCTCGCAGCAATTACGACCTCATGACCAATTTATACCCCATGAAATACCCCATCAGCCACAAGTTATATACATGGAGGATGAAAGCGAGGATTATTACGACGTAGACTCGGACGATGAGATGGTGGATCAATCACAGGCTGAAGGCTTCAACCAGTTGAGTCTCATCATGGCCTCTGCTAACCGTGACGAGCGACAACTCCGCTCCTTCACAACATACCTAAACGAGCCTAATGTCCTCGCCTCATACCGACCAACCCTTGGCTCTTCTCCTCTAAACAACCCAAAGACCGCCCGCATATTTGCTCACTTCATTCACTCGACTGGCCCATCTTTATCTATATTTGAACGGCATCCTACTGACTCCTCAATTATTTTGGGGGCGGCTGTGCCATCTGCACAACAGGGTTTATGGGTTTATACGCTTGCACTGAAAGCCCTGGAACATCCAGCCCTCCTCCAGGCAATACTTGCTATCAGCAGCTTACACATTGCATATTTACAGCAAGTTCCCACGACAGTATCGTTGAAGCACTATCACTACGCCCTGAAACGAGTTGGTTCCGCAGTTGGCCTTCCCCTTCGACGCAAGCAAGTTGGTACCTTGGCCGCCACTCTTCTACTGGGATACTATGAGGTGATATCTGCCGATCACTCGAAATGGAATAACCACCTTGGGGGATCTACTCATCTTATCCGAGAGATCGACTTTGCCAAGATCACCAGAGACCTGCGGGCCCATCGACGTAGAGCTCATGAGCACCGACGCCAGTCTGGCTGGTCGGACTCGTGGTGGGGGATGTCTGGCGATGACTCTGAGGATGATCCCTTCTCTGAGAAAGAGGGAAACGTCGATGAAGATCTCGTAGGCGCCATTATGGGACAAACAGTCAATTACGACGATTTTGGATGTATCAATAATGAAAGTATGCTGCCCTCCAAAAAGCATTTTACCCGCAAGGACATTGAGGTCTTCCGGATTCAATGCGATCTATACTGGTGGTATACAAAGCAAGATGCATTCCAGAGTTTTATCGGCGGAAACAAACTATTGTAAGTCTACAACTACGGCTACTAGCAGACAACAGATTTGCTTATTGTTAAACCAGAATGCCCTACTCTCAATGGGGTCAATGTCCGCCTCGAGCAGGCATTGGCCGTTTAGATGCCATCTACGGCTCCGCAGATCATCTGTGGCTGCTACTCGGTCGGGTCACAGACTTTGGCTTCCGTGATCGTAAGCGAAAATTGAGAACCTTGAAGGCAGGCGGGGTGGACTGGAGACCTGGCCCTGAGATGTTCAAATTCATGGGTCGGTTCGCTGGCAGCACACCCGGCCAAAGACCTGGACAACCTGGCGGCTTTGGTTCAGGGGGGGCCCCTGGCCCTCCATCTGGCACGCCTAACATGCAGCCTCAAGGGGGCCCCAGGCCCCCGTATATGTCAGAGCCTACTGGGGTGTCTCCTTCAAGCCCTGGACCGGCTTCGGCCGACAGTCCACCCATGTACGGAATGATACCCCCTCAACCACCTCCACGCCTTCCCTCGGGATTCCAAGATAGACCGCGTGAGCCTCGTCTGTCACCAGACGAGGATGACCCGACTCACGATATGAGTTACAAGGAAGCCGAACAGGAATGGGAAGACATCCTGGTCGCCATGGACACGTTCTCGCAGGCACTGGGGCGCGATTTTCAACCTTTGCCAGCAGATGTAGCGCCCCCAATCTCTACACCGTTCGGTCCTGCCCTTCAGTACCGTACTCACACCATCGCCGTGATCTGGGGGTTTTATTATGCCATGCGTTTGCTGCTGAATCGGATTCATCCCTCTATGCCACCGGCCATCATGATGGCAGCTGGGGTCTCTGCCCCAACAACAGCTGGATTTGCGCAAATTGTTGGGAAGATCATGGCGGGTATCTACTACCCGCAACGCTTTAACCTCGAAGCTGGAAGCTTGAGTCCGAACTTGGGTTCTTCGTTGACTGAAATGTCCGTACCGCTATTCTTCGCAGCTGTGCAATATAATGATCACACGCAGCGAACTTGGACAATTTCAAAACTTCGCGACATCTCTCGCCTGACTGGGTGGAAGACAGCCGATGCTATCGCAGGTGGCTGTGAGAAATCATGGATGGTCGCTGCAAAGCAAGGTCGCGGGCCACCCTATCAACGGTCATTTGAGACTGACCGAGAACGAGAAAGGGAGCAAAAGCGTGAGGTAAGCATGTCGATTGGATATCCTTGGCCTAGAACATCCATGCTAATCTATGCGCCACAGACCGAGGCTGTGCTGCAAGAGGTTGAAGATCGTCGATTTGTCACAGTCAAGTCCGATCGAGCGCATTGGGCTATGGGAATTTTGGAAGAGGACATGGCGAATTTGGAGGTTTAGGATTGGATGAAGTATACAATGCACCAGTACCTACATACATAGTACATCTATGTACATTAGGCACAACATACAGTAGCATCATACAGTAGATACAGTAGTGCCCGTAGAAAGATGTGGCGCAGATAGGTACCTTCCAGGTATTATCCCCCCCCCCACATTCAATATCCGTCTGACCCAATATCATCACTGATCGACTTCTGCCTGACGTTTTACCTATCTTGTACTTTTTGACGCTCTCTTTTCTCCCAAGGCTGATTCTTAATTTCTGTTTTCTGTTCCTTTCCCCTCACTTTTGCCTCCCAGTGTCTTATCTCTCTCTCTTTTTCTATCGGTTTCCCAAGATCACTATCAATCTCTCTCGCCCGTGGTCCCTCGATACCCCACCCTCGGTACGGAAGTCAGCCGCTCGCGTCATCCACGGTTCACCCTTCTTTTTTTGTTGTGGAATCCGGTGATACTCCCAAATGTCTCGATACGATGACTACCGCTCGTCAACAGGGACCCTGGACTCTCGCGATCGATACGATCGATATTCACGGGGTCCCCCTGTGGCCGAACGACCCCGCCATGCCGAAGAGCGCTTTGAAGCGCGCCTCCGCGAGGAAGACCGATATGGCCCTCCTGCGCGTGCACGCGGGAGATTCTATGAGGATGACCATCTAGACCACCCATCCCCTGCCATGTCTCTGGTGGCGCATGAGGGGCGTCGGCGCCGTGATGCCAGTCCCTCATTCCAACGTCCCCAACTTATTAGGCGGCAGTCGTCCTTGGATACCTTCGACCGCATACCCCGACGCAAAATGGAACACCTTGAGGCCCGAGATCATAGACCCCGCGCTCCCCGTGTCCCTGTCGTTGCTCCGCCTCGTCGCCATTTATCTCCGGGCCGTTATCGCGAGCGAGAAGTCTACGAGGATATTAGGATCGCCGAGCCCGACTACTATGGTGATGAAGAGTTCAGAGATATTCGTGACCGAGATATGGTTGATCGTCGCCGCCGCTCTAGCAGTACCGTTCGCAGACACCGTGAGGAGAAGCCTTACCCGCGCAAAGGGAAGACCCGTGTTCCTCGTCACCTTGCTCATATCCATGCCATCATGGATCTAGGGTATCCGTTCAAGGAAGAGGTGCGTGCTTTGTTTTCCCAATAGTGCTGTTGTCAGCTACTGACTTAAATAGGAGGATATGATCATCATCCAAAAGGCATTATCGAAGGAACAGATCGACGAAGTGCTTAGCTTGAGCCGCGAGTTCAGGCGGCCTTCGCCCGTGGAAAGTGAGTGGCACCCACATCCGCATTTCCAAGCCCTTATGGGGAACAGTAATACTAATTGGCTCCCTCAAACAGCTGAATTCATCGGCTTGTCTCCGTCTCCTCCCTTGAGGGAACGGCCGCGTGAGCGGGTGACATCAGAGCACCTGCGTGTCGAGGCCTCTCCCCGCACCAGCCAGGCATTCATCGTGGAGGCATCACCGTCTCGACACAGGTCACGGTCACGCCACCATGCAAACCAATACGAGGAGATTGTCGAGAGACCTCGAGTGCGCGGAGTCTCCCGGCGACGAGCCGTATCAGTCCATGATCATGCACCTCGTCTCTCGTCTGCCGTGCAGTACATTGGGGAACGAGAATCCGATGCTGTTCGGACAGGCCCGATGGTTCTCGTTCGTCCACGGGAGAGTGACCACGATGTAAACGATTACATTCGTGATCTGGAAGAGGAGACAAGACTGCTTCGTCTGGAGAGGCAGGGTGGGATTGAGATCACTCAGCAACGCGAAACCGATATTATTGACGATAGAGGCAATCAGGCGGAGATCACTGAGGTCCGGAGGCAGGAACGCTCAGGTATGACGCCGCAGATTACTATCCCGATTTGATGATTCTAACCTTCTCTAGAACCCAACTCTCGCATCATGCGTGCTATGATGGCAACTCTGACCTGATCTGATTTCTATACTGCTTTCTTGCTTTCTTTCCGAAGCAGAGACCTACGATTCTATGATTTTAATTTGATTCCAGTGGTTCTGGGTTGTATGGATTTCCGGATGTTTTTATATATATTTTTAGTCAATTTGCAGGTTATCCCTAGGTACAACATTTAAGTGTTAAAATTTAACACTCCATCCTTACAGGAGACTGCTCCTCAGAGGGAGCATGGGTTTGAGATGTATTTGGAGGTCCTCTAGTCGAAGGGGGGAACAGGAAGATCGAAGATGCTACAAACTCATTGTATGGGTGCCTGATAAAGATGACATGTGGCGCAAGTGAGGCGGTGCAAAGTCGAGGCTTCGTCCCGCCCGCGTAGCACATGTGGTGATATCCTATCATCACTCTCATCCATTCCCTTCCATTCTCTCTTCCTTTTTCTTTCTAAACCAAAAGTTCAAAATACACCAATCATGGATCGAATGCAGGCATTCGGAAAGAACTTCAGGTGAGTCCACCGTCACAGCCCCTTACCCTGCGGATACCATTCCGCCCCCGTTGGCTTGTGATCGGTCGCTTTACTAACATCTTCTTGCCTTGTGGTTTTCTGACGGACAGTGCGAACTTCACGCCTTTTGCGCAGCGTACTCAGCAAATGATCAAGGAGCAGCTGGGCCAAGCCGACGACAAGACCCAGCTCCCCGATGAATACATCGAGCTCGAGAAGCGCGTCGATGCGCTCAAGCTTGTCCACCAGAAGCTGTTGCAGGTGACGTGAGTAATACCCGTTACTTTCTGCGCCACTCATGGCTTTCTCCACAGGCGTTAACTGGCGCCATCTCTCGCGAACAGCTCCCAATACTCCAACGAGGCCTACGACTACCCTCCCAACATCCGCGAGTCCTTCAATGACCTGGGCCGTACTATCAACGAGAAGGTCCAGCTCTTGTCCCAGGCGGGCTCGCCCGCTGAGGCACAAGCTGCCCTGACAGCCCCGCCTTCCGCAAAGCCCCAACCCAAGACCTTCAACCACGCGATCGCCCGTGCCTCCCTCGCCGGCTCCCAGACACTCGCGCAGAGCACCGAAAGTGAGGACCCACTTGCAACTGCCTTGGAGAAGTATGCTCTGGCTGAGGAGCAGGTTGGCGAGGCTCGTCTCGCCCAGGATGCTCAGATCCAGTCCCGCTTCCTAGCCGGCTGGAACACTACCCTCAACACTAACTTGATGTTCGCTGCTAAGGCACGCAAGAATGTTGAGAACGCCCGCTTGATGCTCGACTCTATCAAGGCTAGCAAAAAGGCCGGTGCCCACGGCGATCTGGATAACCTGAGCGAGGACGCCCGTGCGGAGATCGAGCAGGCCGAAGATGAGTTTGTTGGCCAGACCGAGGAGGCTGTTAGCGTGATGAAGAACGTACGTTGTGTTCTTTTTCTTTCTTTTTGCGCTCTGGAATCCGTCCTGCGATTCTAACATTGCTTGCAACAGGTCCTTGATACCCCCGAGCCCCTGCGCAATCTGGCCGATCTGATCGCTGCTCAACTTGAGTTCCACAAGAAGTCATATGAGATTCTCAGCGAGCTTGCTCCGACTGTAGATGCTCTGCAGGTCGAGCAGGAGGTAAGTTCTCGGTGATGCTCGCTCTACATGTCCATCATATCTAACTATGTTTTCCTTAGGCTAGCTACCGCAAGATCCGTGAGGGCGCTTAAGCGTTGTTTTGAATGCCGTGTTTCTTTTGTTATCCTTCTGTCTGGCTTCGATTTTGTCTGTTACTCCGAGCCATGGCCTTGTGTTTTGTATCTAAGCCGTTTTGCTTCTGCTGAGCGAACCCAACAGATCATTCAGTCTGGATTTTTTGGACTTCGAATTTGGTCCTCCTTTCTATATTCTCATAAAAAGCCATATTGTAGTGGAAATGTAGAGCAGGTGCCACCTTCGTTGATGTATAGATGTCATACGGGACCTTGACCTCGAGATCCACCGCCCGCTAATTCTGCCTCAGGCATGGGGAGCTCCGACATCAACGGAGATACTCCAACTCACCAGGTCGCTTTTTTCAGCTCGCAGCACACTTGACAGCTGCGTATCGTCCGAGAAGGAACTTCGGATAATTGGTTCCCAAATTACGTACTCAAAACACCATCGAACCGATGCCAATCGTGCCACCCTGCACCGAATAATCGATTACTTGTCCATCCACCCGCGCCGTCAATAGGATCTGGACATTCAAGAGCACTCGCGCAGAGAATCTATACCATCAAGTGAACGATTAGCCTCCAGCGCTCTCCACCATAGCTCGCCTGCTCTTCGCCCACACATAGCGATCCACACTCTGGGTTGTGCTTTACTACGACAAACGAAGACAATAACAAAACACCGTCAAAATGGCAAACGGGTATGCTTCCCCCTCTCTCGGGGTAATGGGATAAACAATGCATACCTCCCTCAAGCCATGGGTTGATGATTACCTGGTTATGGGTGTTCGCATTGTTCAATCTATCCCCCCCCCCCACGGCTCGACCTCCCGATGTTTTGTTCGATAAGGATACAGGACGACAGTCGCTAACGTGAACTTTAACAGCTGGAGCTTGGTCATTGGCCTGATTATTATCATCGCCCTCTCGACAGCAGCATGGTTCCTAAGCCCGAAGGGCGATAACCAGACGTGAGTCCATGATCCACTCTTCGCATGCTAGGCGTCAAGCTCAGCAGCCATTCCTACAAAAGTTGCAAGCACTTGAGAATACTGACTCTACTTTCCTCAGCCTCTTCCGCAGCACGCTCATCCTTACCTTCGTTTCCTGTTACTTGATGTGGGGTACGTTTCTTGTCCATTTTATCTATCTATATCTATGATATGTGGGCTACATAAAAGACGCTAACATAACAAATATAGCAATCGTCTTCCTTGCACAGTGGCACCCCCTCATCGCACCAAAGCGGTCCGACATTAGACCTGATCGCGTACCGCAATAGAGGCGTTTTCCTTTTTGATCTCTCATGTTTTGTCAAGTCAGTCAAGAACTGGCTTTTCGCGAGATTGTCGGTTGTGCCAATTGTCTCATCCTATCCTGTCAAGGGGTGGTATAAGATGAAGTCAAGTTTATCGTATCCTGAGGGTTAGATGGGAATGAGGACTGCTTTTTTTGCTCCGTGCTTTGGCTTGGTAGCGGCATACTTCTGAAACTTGCCTGCATTGCGAACTTGTGTCGGTTCGCCGCTGCTTTATGTTTTTGTATAGCTCTTCCTCTAGATGGCCTTTTCTTGGCAGCGTTTTATTTGTATGTTTTCGATTTGATTTATTTTTGTTTAGTAGTTGGCCAGTTTCCCTTTGTATGGAAAGCATTTATATCCATTTCGGTCACTTTCACTACATACATAGCCCAGTACTCCGTATGTCTACGCCTATGCACTGATAGGGGATGTCAACCAACGGATTTCCACTTTATAGAGTACCTAGACCTAGTGATATAGATATTTGAGCAACATGCACGCTAATAAAGCTAGGTTGAAAGTTTTTTCATATCAGGAACCTAAGTATTCATCCTAATAACTCCATTAGCCAACACCAACAGCACCAAGAATCACCCTCTGCACCGCCCATCGGGCGATTTGACCCGCAACAGCAACCGCAACAGCACGCAGATACCCACAGCCAAGTAATATATACAACGCCTCGATATTACTCAGAAGCACCAGGTGCGTATCAACGACACCAAGAGAAAGCAACGAAGCAAGCAAGTCAAAGAGCCCCGCCAGATAACTAGTCGGCGTAGAAGTCCGAAGCATAGAAGCCGTGGTAGCAAGCCACGATTCTAGGAACGAAGAAGAAGGCGTCGAAGCCAACGGCGAAGATGATATAGTCGTTTTTGTAGAGAGGAGGGGAGAGGTTTTCGTGGCTGTAGCCAACAGGCTCTGATGCACCACGCTCGGTATCGTTGCTGCCTGCGTCGAGGGCAGGATCTGTGCTGCTGTCTGGCTGTGCTCTGGGACGTCGGAGACGCTGCCGTTGCCGTCGGAGCCCCAGATTACTAGCAGGATGGGGAAGAGCTTGGCGCAGCTGCTGACTAGCAGCGCGGTGCTGATCGCTGCTGGGCTTGCGGCGGTTGGAGGGGGTAGGGGCTGGATGTTCTGCAGCGGGGCTGTTGATGCTCGGCGCAGAGGCGGAGCGGGCCGGGGTGGTGGTCCCATTGATGGGACTTGCGGTGGTGGGGAGAGGTCGGTTGAAGGGGTGACCTCGCTATGGGTTGGACTTAAAAGGGTTGCGGGGAGGTTGGCGGGGTTCTGGGCGTGTGAGATTGTTGGCACTCCGGACGGCGAGGAATGCATTGTTGGTGTTGTGGGGCCGGAGGGGAAGGGAGTGGCATCTCCTGTAGATTTTGTGCTAATATTGGTGTTGGGATTGCTGCTGCTGTCTGGACCGCTGTATTGGTGTGACTTTGGAACTAGGATTGAGACCAGAAGGCGCACGGTGAGGTGGTGCGCGAGGGTTGCGGCTGCATTCAAGCTTAGGAAGAAGAGGTATTGGACAATGATAGGGGCGCGTGATAAAAAGGTCGTTGCGAGGGATGGATCCTTCTCGATGCGTGCCCAGGTCAGGTAGACGTCGAAGAGAAGCAGAAGGACTCCCAGGCGAATTATGGACCGCTAGAAGGCCACCTTATCAGTAAGTAGCTCACGATTGTTTAAGACAGCATACCCACATCGAACTGGTTGTCATCCCGTCCTAGCCGATTGAAGAGGAGATGTCGGTATACCTGTTTCAAGATATGTCAGCCAGGTCGCGTCCATGGAGAACACGTACAGTGCTTACCTGAGGCTTAATGAGCACTAAGTCAATGAAGAGCACGACAAAGTCATATTCAACGTATTTGTCGGCAAACCGTTGGCACCGGGGGCATTGCGTCAGTCGCACACCCTTGCCTTGGGACCGGTCATCGGCACGACTGTAGGCGCTGTACAGGTGAGAGACCGGATAGGAGCACTCGATGCAAATAGGCATCGCGTCACATCCATAGATCTGTCGGGATGTCCAAGGGTCAAGATTGCAGCTCCCCTATCGCGATATCAAAGGCGGTGAACCCAAAATTGGGGGATAGGGGATTCTCAATCAACATTTTCCTTTTTCTAGACGATCCGTCACAATTCACGAGAGAATAGAACACTGGTAAAAAAAATAAAAAGGCCAGGCTATCTCATCCAGACATCAAAGATCATACATAGAAAAATCTCTTGCACTAAGTATGATTTTTTAACTGCCTTTATACAGACCTAAAAAGTCATTTAAAAAGAAATATCAAATGAACATCCAAAAGACATCGCATGAATAAATATTCAAAATAAGAAAAAGAAACTCCGATAGGGGGAATCGAACCCCCGGCTGCCGTGTGAGAGACGGCGATGTTAGCCACTACACCATATCGGATGGCGAATGAAACTTAAGGCAAAATATGACTTTATCAAGTAAGATTAAGCGCCACCGGCTATACCTACCCATCCGTGGCTGTATATGGACCCCTGCTCCCCCTAACAGCTCCTAATTTCTTTTTCGCCCCCTCGCCCCTGAGCTCGTGGCCCAACTCGCCTCATGTTGCGCAGGGATCTAAATCTTTCTGAATTAGCGCTATAAAATGGGCGACCACCCATCTCCTATCAGGACTGCTTTTATTGCTTGTACATGACTCACTTGCTACAGTTCCTAGGCGTGTTTACATGGCGAAGCACTGCACTCAGGGCCGTGACCCAATTATTTTTCAGACTCAAAATTATACCAGATCTCCCGTAGAGGCGTGCTATACAGAAACACTTTTTTAAATTAGGGCGTAGATCGCACCGACTAGCCACGTTTGATTGGTGATGCTTGGGCAGGCAACAACAGGATTTCTCCGCGCTAGTAACTATTAGGAGGAGACGGGCCGCAATTATAGTGTGGGTTTGCATAAGTCAATTCACCTTTGTAGGTCCTTAGACGCGCTACTCAGCTCAAGAAACCTCGGTCTCCAGTATTAGCTAAGTATACTCAAGTACGCTTAGGCCAAAAAAAAAGAACACGAATATGGGTAAAGCAAAGCACGAAACAACCAGAATGCTTCTCAGGTACTTGAGTGGATATGCCGGTGCAGGGGGTCATGCAGCATGATATGCTACTAATAATACTGAAGGCGCCTTTCAAGGATGAGGTACAGAGGGTGGAGCAGCGAAATAGTGATATGCGAGGACTTGTTTTGTTGATTTTAGAAGAGTTCGGTAATTTTATCTCTGGGCAGACATTCGATCTTCCAGCTTGTGGAGGTGAGTTCCCCCCCTTCACCATAAGAATGAATCAATTTTAGCCCTCCGATATCGTTTCCTCAGAACCTTGAGGATGGAAAACCCAGCCTGTAGTGTTTTTTATTGCACATTCGTTTATCAGGCTAAGGTGTGACAACATTTGACCAGCTGTGTTCCTGTATAGAAGCTAGCTTCTTTAAGATTAATGCGCACCGTCGAGCAATTTGGAGCCGGATTCAACCGGCTGAAGCTGCAACTAAAGCACCAGCACGACCATTCGTGACCCCAGTTTCCTCTAGCTAGCACACTAAAGCTGTTTCACATTATCAAGTTATACGCTTTTCCACTTTCTGACTACTTTTCCGTCCCATGCAAAGTGTGGTGGGTGGCTCCGTAGCCGCCCCTGTAACAAAAGTACTATCTATCGCCCATGCTATATGGTTGAACCATCTGCTCTATCCGCTAATTTTTTTGTATATGAGAAAAGAACCAAAGAATCAATTTCTTTCCAATGGGCAATGTTACGGATACTCCAGTCTATGGCTGGGTTGGATCAGGCGATCATAGAGGTACTCTGGATATCCTATCGTCTTGTGGCACAACGATACTACTTTGCTGCTGGGTCTCTGTTTACCCCAATGTTGGTTCACCAAGTGATAAATGGTATCATCCGTTTCTCGACAAGCTCAATCTGTTCTGTATCGCTCTCCTCGGCCCTGATTTTCTATTCGAGATTGCC
Organism: Penicillium hordei; assembly: GCF_028827395.1. Lineage (NCBI taxonomy): Eukaryota > Fungi > Ascomycota > Eurotiomycetes > Eurotiales > Aspergillaceae > Penicillium > Penicillium hordei. Next base: position 424,073 of record NW_026623146.1, on the reverse strand, counting down.
TTTGGTCAGTGGTCAAAAGCAAAAGAAAGTGTGAAGGTAAGTGGACTGCCATAGCCCCGAGAGATTATTGGATGTTTTATCTCAACTTTTTCCGCTCACATTCATCATCAAATACCAGCAATTCAAGGACGAACCACCGACAATCAGCGAGACAAAGTGGACACAGGAGCATGCTTTCTTCGTCAATTCTGGAGGCATACATCTAAAAAGCCCTGATTTCCCTCAAGGCTTTCCTATCAACGCTCAACAGCTGCATTATCTGTTGAAACACAATTTTGTTGCGCCGCTAGACTTGAAAAGTATGGAAATATCTGAACGAAACTCTGTCGATTCTTTATCTCGGTAAACACTCAAAGTGCCACTCAATCTCGATCCGATAAACTGACCTTTCAAGCGTGATAACGGTTTTTCAAACCTTTTGGTTTTTTGCGGGCATTATTCAAAGATTCTGCCTAAGTCTTCCTATGACGACGCTAGAACTGACGGCGACTTCCTTTGCATTCATTATGTTTGCTACTTCTGCCGCCTGGTATCATAAACCCTCTATCACTCAACCTCGGTTCATTTTTACCAAAGATTCTCAGACAACACAACAAATTAGAGAGTTTTCGCAGCAGCGTGTAAGTAATCCTGCTATCAGAGTATAAAGAAATACTTACTTACTAAAGCTATTGATAGACCCACTGTATGTTACCTGTTCAATGGTATCAGACGCCTTTAGAATACCTAAGCCCAGAGCAATTTGGTATTGATCTCCACTGGAGCTATTACACGCGCCTTTCTGCTATGCTTCATATCCGACTCTTTTCCAGACCAATCAGTTCTCGACCTTGGGATCGATTCCCCTCTGACATATGGCTGTGTCCATCTCTAGTTTGGATGTTTCCTACCTCCTGCGTAATAGGTATATTCAGCATTATTTTTATTGCAGGATGGGATTTCTATTTCCCTACACCCACAGAAAGAATCATGTGGAGAGTGTTCTCCATCTATCATGCTGCTTTCTCTATTTATGGATTCCTCTACTACGTGTTTGAGATGTTCAGAAGCAAGAAGCAATCATCATATATATCTTATTCACATCAAAATTTGGATTCGATTGAGGAAAGGCACGAGGTTCTTACACGAACTGGAAGAGGATGGTTTAATATGCCCATTGTTGCAAGCTTTCTCGAGAAGTGGCATGCAACTTTGCCAAACCAAGATCCACATGCCAGGATATCTCTTCGAGTTCTAATCCCCGTTACAATCACGTGTGCTTTTTATATCGTCTGTCGACTTTATATCTACATCGAGGACTTTGCTTCCCTTCGGACGCAACAATCTGGGGTATACGTTAGTACAAGCCTTTTTGTCTGGGTTTTTGGGTCGTGATTCGAATTGTTTCTTATACCAGCTTAAATAACATATATGTCCGAGGTTCAGTGGCTCTTAAGTGGTGCGTTTGTCGAGGTATAGTTCTTTTCACAGGATCAAAAATATAACTTGCATGAATATCAAGCATGGACCTATTGGAACAAGAAATTCTATAGATCCAATTTGTCTTGCTGTTCAAAGAAATAGACAAATCAGCTGAGCTAATAAATTTGTAGATTTACACCCCTCAGTATTCAAGGTGCAACGAAGGCTATGAATTACATAAACTTCTTCGTCTCATCAGTGCTTCTTGGTTAGAAGCCGAGATAGCCACGTACCGCCAGTGTTGGCGGCCTCGATAAGACTCAACTCCCGCGACAGTGTTAATAAAGAAACGTTCCAAACCAAAGATTAAATTACGCGTTTTTAACGTAGTATAGAAATATAAGTAGTAATTGATTCTGAATTATTTAAATTAATAAAATATTACCTTAGGTATAATAGTGAGAAACGGTACTAAATGTAGTTAATTAAAAAAAAAAAACTAAAAAGGGGGTTCAACTTTGTATGTTTGTATTGTTTAGTGCCTATTGGGCCCTATTGGGGCCCCATTAAAAGCCCACTGGGCTTTCTACCCCGGGCCCACAGCCCATCGGTGGGCCCGGGTTGGGCTTTGGGCTTGGTGGGCTCTGTGGAGGTCTATGTATGACTAAAATGACCAAACATGTTATTTCAGCAAGCGTCCTTTGATGCTATACAAAACATGACTACGATAATTCGCTGCTCTTCTACACGCTTACTTTGAGGGGTAACCTCTGCAACTATAACACGCTCTCAGTGTGTTGATTTGTTTATCAATATGATAGACGAGCCTTATCCTCCTCCAACGGCCACACCACTTGTCGACGAATGAAAGCATAGAAATCAGCAGAGGTAGTTAAATACAGTGGTTCCAAAGCTCTGGGAGATGTGCTATCATGAAACCGCCCGTGAAAGGTGCTGTGATCCCGGTGCTCTTTAACCCCAGTAACCTACTCCAGAGAGACCTTCCGCACCACTACACTCCGTAGCATGGCGGACCCTCCGCTTACCTGCAGAGATAGGCCATCTGCTGTCTCGTCTGGAAAGATTAGGTCGGAAATAACAACCTCCCCTTTCCCTCCAAAGACTTCCACCGAGCAAGTATCAACCAGTACTCTGATTCGGACCACCCCCGAGGCATCGGGCTTCAGAGAAACGCTATGAACACCGCCTGCTGCAGGATCGTAGGAGGTATTCCCACTGGCTGTTCGGTCAACTGACAGTGTGGCAGTGGACTGTTTGTACTGGATAACGGTTTGCTGTGACCCGGCCTTTCGAACTGCCAACGACAAAACTGTGCCTGGTTGTGGGGCGAATGCAAGCTCGATATCCAATGCGGTTCCAACAACAGATGAGAGAAGGACCTGGTCTGGGGTAATGGTCTGGTTTTGAATAGTTGTTAGAGCAGAGCCTGCAGTCAGAAGTTCACTGACAGGCCACTGAATAAAAGATCGCACAGAACCTGTCTGTTGAAGTGCCAGAGTCCGAGGGAATGAGAGCATTCCTTTCCAGGTATTGGTTGGTGGACTGGCTCCGTAGCTGTTTGAGACGGCCGCGAGGATCCGTCGCCCATCCGATCCAGGCACATTCTCCCAGCTCATCGCGCCGTCGAAATCACGCCCATAGTCAAGCCATAGACTGGCAGTGTCCACAGGATCCGGTTTAAAGGTCTCGCCATCAAATGAACCTGTCAGCGCGAAGACACCATTCCCACCAGCTGGAGACCCCTGTGCTGGAGTCAAAATCAATACCCAGGTAGTCTCATCGGTGCCTTCAATAGGTAGCTGGAACATATCCGGCACCTCCCAGCCGGTGATACTTGACGGCAAACCTGATACCTGGGCTGTTCCAAGATTGCTCACCCACGTCCAGTCCTTGGCATTGGTAGAAGTCCAGAAAGTGACTTTATCCTGCCCACCGTGGGCAAGAATCATCACCCACTTCCCAGATGCCTTGTGGAAAAAGACCTTAGGATCGCGTGTCTCCAGTCCCCCAGTAATATCATGGGGTGCTTCCTGCGCCGCTGAGATAATAGGGTTACCAGCGAACTTTGTCCAAGTCACGCCCTCATCCACACTATAGGCAATGCGTTGGTCTTGTGTGCCATTCGACGGGAAGTATCCCGTGAACCAAGCCAGATAGGGCGGACTCTGAGAGGTGCCCAACCCTGATGTATTTTCAGAATCGTAGTAACTGGTCCCGGTGAATGCCTGGACACCGTTCTCGCTTGTTATCGCGATGGGCTCATGGGTCCACTGGAGAAGGTCGGTGCTGGTTGCGTGACCCCAATTCAGGTTTCCCCAAACATTGGCGGTTGGGTTATGCTGGTAGAACAGATGCCAGACCGAGTCGATCTTGATGAGGCCGTTGGGCTCGTTCATCCAGTTCTTTTCCGGGACGAAATGGAACAGTGGGCGATAGTCGTCGGCTAAAGCCTGGGTAGCAAGAAGTAGCAGGGTCGAAACGATCATCTTGACAATGATATTGCTGTAACTGATTTAGAAAAGAAGAAAGGATTGATTTGTCTGTTGCACTTGATCTGCTGTCGAGTATTCGGGCTATATATACCTTTCCAATTCCTCCACAACACACCATCATATAATCACAATGTATGAGGTATTTACGCCCGATCACCTTATACAGAAAGTTACCTCATTCTTCAGGAATTGCAAGTGAATTTCTGCAGAGGAAATAGAGATCTACAATGTCAACATTCTTGGTGCCGGAATCTGCGGATCTGAGACGCATCCGCTCCACTTCGCGGAGAGCATGACATGTTCCGCGAGGGCTCCCCTGATCGAAAAAAGCAGGTACCCCTAGATATCCGGAGACCCCACAAATACGGAGACTCCATTTTACCCTAAGTGATGATTCATCAATTCATCACCCCGACGCCCCACTGCGGGGAATACGGGGCTGCTGGAACCCTCCAGTTGTTGAGACTGCGAGCAAGAGGGCTTCGGCTACCACTTCGTCTCTCCGCGAAAGTCGTTTAGATTAAACTCTACTTCCTCATGTTTCAATGCTCATAAATCCGCGCCCGGTGAGACTGTTGCTTCCTGGGGCCTATATAACCCGAGGACCACCCGGACTGGAAACCGCTACAACTCACGCTCATTCTTCTCCATCTGCATATTACTCGCGACCTCCAAAGCCGGCAACCATGAAGCTTGGTACGGCCTTTTTCTTGGGGGCGTTGGCCTTCGGAGTTTCTGCAGACAGATCTAGCAAGGCCTACACGGAACCTTATCGTCCCCAATTCCACTTCAGCGCTGAGAAAAATTGGTTGAATGATCCCAATGGTCTCATACATGCTGATGGTGTTTATCACCTCTTTTTCCAGTATAACCCTGGTGGTGATACATGGGGCGCAATGTCTTGGGGCCATGCAACAAGCAAGGACTTACTGCATTGGACTGAACAGCCTGTTGCTCTTGAGGCGAGGGGGTTCCCGAACAATATCACCGAAATGTACTTCTCTGGGACGGCTATTGTCGACGAGAGGAATACTAGTGGGTTTGGTCGCCAGGGAAAGGCACCCTGGGTTGCTATGTATACGTCCTATGTAAGTGCCGTGATTTGAAATTACACCCGAAACATCGAATCTTTATGGAATGATTCTAACGCAACTGTAGTATCCAATGGAGCAGACACTGCCGAGTGGGAAACACGTGCGCACAAACCAGCAGGCCCAGTCTATAGCATATTCCCTCGACAAAGGGATGACATGGACCACATACGACGCTGCTAACCCCGTGATTCTGGACCCTCCTGCTCCATACCAAGATCAGTTCCCGGAGTTCCGGGATCCCAGTGTCTTCTGGCACGAGGATACTGAGCGATGGGTGGCAGTTATTAGCCTTGCGAAACTGCACAAGGTTCTTATCTACACATCACACGACCTCAAGAAATGGGACTTGGCCAGTGAGTTTGGCCCAGCCAATGCTGTTGGTGGTGTCTGGGAATGTCCAAGTATCTTCCCACTACCTCTCAACGGTGGAGAGTCTGAGAAATGGGTTCTCATGCTTGGTCTAAACCCTGGGGGCCCTCCTGGAACGGTAGGGTCCGGCACACAGTATATCGTGGGGAATTTCAACGGCACCACGTTTACCGCAGACAGCGACAGTGTCTATGACGGGAGTGGACCCACTGATGGCGTCATCTTTGAGGACTTCGAAGGCGACAAGACCCTTGCTGCTCGCGGCTGGATAACTACCGGTGATTTTGTCGGCGCTTCCCCGGCAAAAGGCACCCTCGACGGACAGAACACAGTAACCGGATTCAAAGGAAAGCAGCTTCTGAACACATTCCTGAACGGCGATGCCACAACTGGCACTCTCACATCTAAGCCCTTCGACATCTCACAGAAGTACATTAACTTCCTCGTCGGAGGAGGGAGCAATGCCAACAAAACCGCAATCCAGCTGAAGGTCAAGGGGCAGGTTGTTCGTACCTCCGCCGGGTCCGACAGTGAAACGCTTTCGTGGAAAAGCTGGGACGTAAGAGCCCTCCAGGGGAAGAGCGGTACTATCGAGATTATCGACAACGCCACTGGAGGATGGGGCCATATTAATGTTGACGAGATTTCTTTCTCCAACACGCGCGCCAACAGCCAGATCGCAAATTGGCTCGATTGGGGCCCAGACTTTTACGCGGCGCTCGGGTGGAATGGTCTCTCTCAAGATGAGCGAACGGTTATCGCGTGGATGAACAATTGGCAGTATGGAGGTAACATACCGACAGACCCCTGGCGCAGTGCGATGACTATTCCCCGGCACCTTGCTCTAAAGACAATCGGTGGCAAGGCCACATTGGTGCAGGAGCCAGCGGGAAAATGGAAATCAATTACGAGCGGCGGTAATGCATCCACTTTCCGTCGCGTGGATGGTGTGCGCGAGCTCGGCCGTATCGGAAAAGCGCTGCAGATTGATTTGACATTCTCCAACAGACGCCCGTCTCTTTCAGGTAACAGTTCCGAGTTTGGAATTGTTGTCGCCGCAACCAAGGACTATACCCAGCAAACACGAGTCGGCTATGATTTCGACACCCAGGAAGTTTTCATTGACCGGTCAAAGTCAGGAGACGTGTCCTTTGATGCCACCTTTGCGGCTACATACTCCGCCCCTTTGTCTCCTTCGGCAAACGGATCTGTTTCCTTGAGAGTCTATGTGGACTGGTCAAGCGTTGAGGTCTTTGGGGGACAGGGTGAAGCCACAATCACCAGTCAGATTTTCCCTTCTGCTGAGGCTGTGTACGGTCGACTGTTCTCTACTGGCGGTGCAACGAGCAATGTTACACTGAGGGTGAAGGAAGTGCGTTCTACGTGGCAGTAGGATCTTATATCAGTTAAACCGGATTAGGATAGGGGTTGGGCTAGAGTTGTGTCATGTGATATGTTATATGATCGACGGTCGTCCCGAATGGTTGGTGTCAAGGGAAATTACGAAGAATTGCCAGAGGCATAGGAGATGGGGGGAAGTCATGCGGTGACCTACGCGGCCCATGTATTGTAGTTTTAGGAATATCATCATCCTCCCCATTGAAACCATTTCATCGGATAAACATTTCACCTCATCATTTCCGAAGGAGTTGACGCCTTCTGTAGTCTTTAGAGATCCCACAAAGTTTGCATCAGATAGTCTACAGGAGGAGTCTGCCGGGGGAGCGTGCGTGGGTCAGATTCCGGTCTATCAGTTGGCAGAGTTTGCATTATTCTGTGGCCTCATGCAGCGACTAGGGAGTAGATGCCCCCATAGTTTCTCTCCTCTCTTTTCCTTCTCCAAAGTCCATCAATAATACAACTGTTGATATTTCCATTTCTTGCAGTAGCTTTCTCCTCTGATAGGTTGAGCCCTGGAAACACTAAGTGCAGACTTATAAAAGAATCAAGGATAGGACAGTTTCACTACGACTCGCAGCGGAAGAACAAGCAAGTAATGCCCACAGAGTTATTGACAATGTCGAATCTTAGCCCCCTCCAATCGGGCCGTCAGTGACTCCCGCATATACTGCACAGACGGACTCAGCATACTCGGCCGGTGCAGAGCATGAACCGCTGCGTCAATATGTTCCCAGAACTGTGGTTGGCAGAGCAACCGAAGACAACGCACTTCCAAGGCCCTAATTGCGGCAATGCATACTATGTATATACTAACCGCGGTGCATAAGTACGGTCCCGCGACAGGAAAAAAAAGTAACGGCAACTCGCAGAACATACCTCCCACATAGAAACCAGGTTTTCGGCAGACATACTTGCAGGGCGAGGTTGGCTGAACCGAGAAGGTTTGTCACTGATTGAAAGAACCGTGGCGCGTAGGGTAGCAGCTCGGGGTGCGCAGAACCATTAGTGATGATGCGGTATATCACCGGCCAGTAGGTTGACACTTCATACAAGTGAAACTTAGCTCGGCACATGGCACCATCGATGTGCTGACAGGACGGTTGAGAGGGCGAGTCCTGTGCAATACTTGAGCATAGCATGTTTGGGCCGGGCCCTGGATGGTGGTTGGGATCTGGAAATTCCCCACTGGTGCTCAACTCATCCATTGCGGAACTGGTATACTTGTTTAGCATTGTTTGTAGTTGTATTTCCGTGGCAAAATGGAAAGGCGTTTCCGTTGGCAAGTTAGCTTCACCTATGTGTGAGCCGTCGGATGAGGATAGTCCGGAGGGTGAATGCGAATCGTCGAACCGATCCCAAAGATACGTGTATGTCGGCAAGGGTGTCGTATCCAAGTGGCCACGCATGGTTCCACCTATAGACACTAGACTTAGGTGCATAGAGAGCTCGCTATATCATTGTTAGGGTTTTCGAAGGGAGTCGGGTCAGCTTGGCCAACCTTTCTATCATGTGAATTATCCAATATAAGCGCCTGATAATCTGTGATTCGGGAGAGCTTTGGCCGCAAAGAGTCCTTCATTCCGTTAGATAATGCCAGGGCAGCTTGCAAGCAATGACGCGGTAGGGGTTCCAAACAAAAGTGTACCTTTTGAAAAATGGTTGAATCTTTAGGAACGCACTTTGTATATAATCATGCGCTTGTCTTGGCTGGATTAGGCATGCAGAGTATAGACTGAAAAGGACTAAGCACTGGATGCTTGTCACGCTGTATTCCTGAAGTACTACTGGGAGCATGGACAAAGCGGCCTCGAAGTGTGAGGATTGGGTATGAGAATGGCTTATATGTGCAAGTGACGCGACAAGGAGTGAACAGCAAGACATTGTAGAGGGGGGGAAACCAGCAGCACTTGACTCGCGAAAGTGAAGGGTGAAATCTGGATGGAGAACAGGATACCACCGATGCGTGTGAGCGTGAAACCTGTGGAGGATACTAGTAGTGGTCAGTATACATCAATCTGTTTGCTCATTCATATCACACTGACAGATCAGCAGAATCGATAGGCCGACGCTCAGTCGAATACTCGGATCTCTGTGCAGAGTAACGCTCAAGTCGGTAAAAAACACATGCTAGATCCGACGGTAAACCAAAAATCTGCATGATATGAGCAGACTTGATCACAAGGGGAGGACAACCCCGTAGAAGCGGAAGGCGTGTGATATTGTCATATGACGTGAAGTGATGCGATGGCGACTCCACCAGTGGGGTGATATACTCCAGTCTTTCTCGGATGTTCATAAGCTCCTGTACCAGTCTAAAATGTACGTTAGCCAATGCAAGGCCATCAGGAGAGGAAGGACTTGCTGTGGTGGTTGGGAATCAGGAGGCTGCTCATATACACACTGCACGCCTTGTGAGGCACAGAATGAACACTGAGGTCTGGCTCGGTCACATCGCGTCCTGCGCAGGCGACAGTGGTCGCAGACTAAAACTGCAGGCTTATATGGGAGCATTTCCATAGCACCGTATATGATCTGGGGATTTCAAAGGTCTGGCAGTGTCGCTTTATGCCGAGTGGGTACAACTGTCATCGTGTTCCAGCTAGATAACTACATTCCAGAGGGACGACAAGCATATTTGAACCCGCGGATATACTTGTAGGTTGTTGACCAACGGGTTCGGTGCTCTTACTGTTGACTATCAAATGCGGTTTAATTAGCTGGTTAACAATTATTGTCACGGGGGAAGACAATAGCACTTTCGTACTATAAATGATGCCCCTATCGGATGCGAGTCGGTTTCCAGCTCGGGGATACTCAGAAAAAATCTCGGGGATACCGGGAATTTCACTTATACTATAATCAGGTAATTTCGGGTATCCCTCTGTTCCTAGACCTGAGAGATGAGAGATAGTTAACTATCCCGAAGGTTTTTATGAGTATTGTCGAACTCGGCATATGGCCCCTCTAGGCGTTACTAGGCCTTAAACAGGAACCTTCGTTTTTGTTATGGTCTAGTAGTAAAATGGCTTGTATTTCGTCCTACAAGTATCCCAGAGCTCGAACCCGCTCCACCTATGACAAAACAAGCCAATCACAGGTCTCTCAAGCACCAACCGCGGGGAAGCTCCTCCCTCTCCGCGAAGCCATCTGTGCCCTATCCACTACCCACGGACGGTGCGACATGTCTAAGTTTCTGGTTCCCCGGGGTAGCACCATTCGAGAGATTTGTTCGAAGTAATTTCTTTCAACGATCTCCATATTCCCCATAGTCCTGAAATGCGGGGTTTTGACCCCCTTTCCCCGCCTAAGAGGCTGTGGAGCCCTACATATAGATTCCAATGCTCATGGGGAAGCGTTCTTGCGCCTCCCTATGTTACCTCTTTTGTTCTTCCGTCTGGTAGAGTATTACCGAGACTTCATTATGCGAGCTCCGAATATTGCCTGGCCGGGCTTTCTGACCCTGTCGAGGAGAACTATTCAACGTCCAGAGGATGACCCTGCTGCGTTGGTCCTGGAAGCCTGGTCCCAGGGCCTCATGACGGGCTCACTAGTCATCATGGCGGCGGTCACATTTGCAAACATGCGGCGGGGCGTCTTGCTGCACAAGCTGATTTTACTAGAGGTAACTCCCGGTAGTATCAATCTGAGTAGTACCTGTTAACCGGCGACCTTCTGTAATAGTTGGTCTTGGCCACCGCTCACGGAACCTTTATATTTGCCCCAGACCCTGTATATGGATGGTACCTGGCCTCAACCGCAATCGGATTGATTATATCTTGGTCCCTGCACAATGTGATTGCGTGGATGAAGAATCGGCCATTCATGGGCCGTAAACTGTCTCTCTTCTATATCGGCACGATTGTCCTGGCCCAGCCCTACTGGGCGGTCGAGATATACGCCAACTTCACCTACTTTAACAATATCAGTCTTGTTGCGTACGAAAAGATCCGTCCATGGGAAGCACTGTTCCGGTAGAGTACCGTTCCATTGTTGCAATATCGTTTTGATTCGTGACCTTTTCTCACTGGCTTATACCGCATTCTCAGAGACCCCTGGTGGATTTACACAACCTGTAATCTCTTCTGGGTGGTAAAAATACATTACAACTTCGGACTCATTGAGCTCGTGCGCGAATGCCCCCGTTTCGGCCTCATGCTGGGCTCAATGTGCCTTTCTATCCTGTTCAGTGTTGCCGACGTTCTCAGCGTTACCGGCGTACTTAGCGCGGCAATGCCCACTGGAATCAACCCTTTCTGGAAGGTGAGCCCCTGTGTGTCATCTTCTCATTGCTCTCAAGGCCGGAACTTAACAAGCGATCCAAATTTTTAGCTATGCTTCATGTTCAAATGCCTCTGTGACACTATTATTCTGGATGACTTCAAGACCGCACTTGATAAGCTCAGTACTGGATGGCTCGCACGGAATGGAATGCACACAATAGGTCAGCACACAGTAGACTTTAGGAGTCACCCCACTTTCAAAGATGAGCGAGCTCCGCCCAATGCCGACGATAATATTTCCTTCAAATACTCTGTCAGCGCTGTACATATTGAATGAAGAAAAATTATTTGCTTTGAATTGCGACCAAGTGGATATCGGGATAGTTAAACCCCATAATATACGAGAGAGGATTGCGTAATATCCATAAAATGTACCTTCCCTCGCTGGTCTCCGCCGAAGAGTTGCCGAGGACTCAACGTATGCATTTCGGCCCGGGCGTCGCAATTTGCGCTCAGGCTCTTATCCATCAACCGGGAATGATCCCCTAAGGTAAGCCCTTCTTTCTAGAAAGTACAGCTCATTGGACACTAATTAAACGCTAATGCGGGGGCGGGCGACTAAAGGGCTCAACTCTGCATGCACGCAATCACATCATGCAATCTAGAGGATGATTGGTGTCCCACATCCACGGTCCACAGTCCACGAGTAATCATTCGGACCCCTCCTCTCCGGGGCATCCAGGGCATCCGAGATAGGACTACTGATATCTGCCCACTCGCCAACCACCTGAGAAAAGGACTTTTAGATCCGACGGTCAACTGTCACATAACATCACAATGAGCCTACCCCGCTTCCGTGGCGGCGTACTATCAGGGGCTTCAAGGTTGCAGTGGCTGCCCATAGTAGCCACTCGGCAAGACGAGGGATTGCCCGACTGATGCCCTACCTAGCGTAAGAGACGACCTGAACGCTCATTTGATGGCTATGCTTACCCCTTCCCGCTTTTTCTCCCGCTTTGATGAGATAGAGATGTTCTTTGTGTGTTCTGGAAGCATAATATCACGGGGCGGTGCACATATTGTAACGTATACAAAGAGGGAGCCAAATTACACTGGTGGAGTTCTCCGACCCAATCAGGGACCTAGAAAGACGCGCTGGCATCAATTATAATTTAAACCTGGAACCATAGTATGGTTTTAATCAGCACAGCAATTGCCATAATCTCGCCAGACCATTTTACTATGGAATGTACTCACCCCTGAGGCATCCACGCCAGCAAGGCAGACAATGAATATGGACCAGGACAGCCGGAGACGGCGCAGCGCGCTGGCATGTAATATATGTCGAGCACGACGGACGAAGTGTGACGGGCAGCGACCCAAGTGTTCTTTCTGCGTTGAGCGTAGAAAGGACTGCTTCTACGAGGACCCCCAAGACCTTGCACCCTCTCCGTTAGTGGAATACCTCACCATGAGCTACGATACTTATATTGTTTCTAACCGTATCCTAGCCAAGACTTGGAGCTATTGAGGATATGGGAGAAGCTGGAGCACATTACAGCAGTAGTACATGGCCAGTCTCCTAAAAGTTGTCCTTCGCCCAAGGCGCAGCAGTTATCTGGTTCTTTAACAGGTCGTGATGCGTCTCTCGGCTTTCCAATTATGGTAATCCAGAACACAGCATTCATGAACCTCCTTAGCCTGGAGCAACCCCTACCCGTGTTACTTGAAGGCCTGGAGCGCGGAAAACTAGAAATATCTCCTCAGTCGCCCAGAGCCCCCACTGTGATGATCGATCTCCAACACGCGTTACTGTAAGTCAAAGCAAAGCAGTCACTCCAGAGAGCAGAACGAGTCTAACATCAGCTTTTTCTCCAATTAGCCTTCTCGGCACATTTATGGAGCAAATCTACATCTGGTACCCGGTTCTGCATGCTGAGTACACCGAAGAGTTCGTCCAGGCGATAACCTCCTATTTGCCGCCCTCAACGGGGTCCTGCCTCACCCTTCTTATCTTAGCTATTGGGTGTGTGGCGAAGTGCGAAACCATCATGGATGCCGTGCGGAGACGCCCGGAGGCGACATACATCCAAGCGGCCATGGAAATGCTTCCATGTGTCTTCGCAGAGAATAGTCTGCGCAGCGCGCAGTGCCTGCTCTTATTCAGTATATACCACCTATGTTGTGCGCGGCCATGTCAGGGGCACGAATATGTGGTGATGGCGTCGTATAGACTCCAGAACTATTTGATAAAGTAAGCGAATGCACCGTAGGATAGAAACGGGGATGACTGCTAAACATGGGGTGTCACAGTGAATTAGGCACCAATAATGATACTACAGAAGCATCAATCTTCCACAACTGCTTCTGGTCAGCCTTGTTGATTGAAAGGTTTCACCTCTCCTCAGCTGTGCCATCGTCTATTGAGAAAATAGAAAGTCACGGCCAGTCACTCACCTGCCGGAAGCTAACCACTTTATAGCGAAATCAGGGTCCAACTGGACCTCGTCGACAGTGGAATCTGGAGCATGGCTTCATACACCCCCAGCCTAGCAATCTCGACAACCTGGACCTGGAACCAACCACGACATTTTGAGTCTCACAATAGTATAGATAGTACAAGTGACAGCGATAGCGATCTATATTACTTCTCTGCGGAGATCGCTATGCGCAAAATGCTACGGTGTTGCACCTGGTCGATCAGCACCCTGTCCCAGGGCAGCCACGTCTACGCGCCCATTGTCGCTGCCGAGCTGGAGCGTCAAGTAGATGAGTGGCTGCGGATGCTGCCAGAACCGTTGTCATTCGTCTCTTCAAGTTCATACATCGGCACCTCGTGGCGGAACTCAGCGAGGAGCGAGTTCCTGCGCACGCAGTACTATGCGTTCAAGGCGTCGATTTACTGGCCTGCGGTCTATGAAGCAGTCAATGCAAGGGAGGTAAACGACGACCTCCGTCTCCACTGCAGTAAGTTCTTTACTAGCTATGCTGAGTTTTCCGCCAGTGCTGCCGCCGCTGTAACGATATGCAAACCGAATGTCTGGACTTTGTATGCGAGGTGAGCTTGGTGTCCGTATCATCCTATTCGGACCGGAAGGACAGGCTGACCTGTTTTGGGGATGTAGTGTGTTTACCATTTCGATGGCTACATTGGTAGCGCTAGAGGAACCGTGTCTATCTGAAGTGGCAGTCCTTCCGGGGGTTGCCCGAGGTCTCGGATTGGCTGTTGAAATATTTGCAAATGTGGCGGACGTGAGCCTCTCGCTTGGGGAAATGAGTGTGATATTGAACGACAGGGTCTTGCAAAGCAACGTGTCGGTGATTTAGAAGCTAGCCATATAACCCATGCAAACCTAGAGGTATTCGTGGTTAATATCATTTGTTTGTATCCACCGCCCGTCTTGCCGTGTCAACTGTAAAGTCTTCGGGGGTCAGGGCTAGTCTCACGCGGTGGCGATGCAAGTGACCAATGCGTCAACGGTGTAAAATTAATACTCACTAGCAGTCTCCACTCCCTCTTAAGTGATTGGTATTATTGCTGCAGTCAGACAACGCTTAGCTGATGGTGCTCGGCTGAGACATCGCGGAGAAATCCCCACAACTCCGCGATATCATGTTTGCGATCAGACGCCGGAGGAATTCGGGCATCGGGATCGGGCGCATCTCTCCTCGCCGGCCGATGCCTGGCTTGGTACGGAGAAATAAAAAATAAACATGGGGGGGGCTCTCCGCGAAAGGGACGTGCCCGCGTGTTATAAATACCAATACAAGCGCTCTCTCCTCGACTCCTGGGGGTTATCAACCACCAATTCAAAGCATCTTTACGGTTCCTTGCCTTGAAAGTGTGCTGTTAAATCTTTACCATGGGCTTCTCCCTCAAACAGCCCGAAAGAACCGAGGGCAAGGCCTGGCCTGCCATCGTCATAAGTGGTTTTGTTGCATTCGGGGGGATCCTGTATGGGTGAGTGCTAGAACTTGCCATGGGGGAGGATTGAAATATCTATCTTGTGGAAGCTCTCTCTGACCTGGGGCGTGTTTTTCTAGCTATGATACTGGCACCATCAGTGGCATCCTCGCCATGCCATATTGGGCTCGCACGTTCTCCACGGGATACAGGGACAACACTGGCCAACTGAACGTTACGTCCAGCCAGTCCTCTGCCATTGTCTCTATACTCTCAGCGGGGACCTTCTTCGGAGCCCTTGCTGCCGCTCCTTTGGGTGACATTCTTGGTCGCCGCTTGGGTCTAGTTGCGTCCAACACTGTGTTTGTCCTAGGGGTGATCCTGCAGACAATCGCAACCCACATTCCGCTCTTTCTTGCCGGGAGGTTCTTTGCTGGCTTAGGGGTTGGCCTAATTTCTACGCTGGGTATGATTTTTCCCTTCCCATTTGATTTCTTTCTTCTATCAAGGTATTGACAGTTATGGTGTCGCCCAACAGTCCCTCTCTACCAGTCCGAGACAGCACCTAAATGGATTCGAGGCTTCATCGTCGGCTCATACCAATTCGCCATCACCGTCGGCCTCCTTATAGCATCAGTAATCAACAATGCAACGCACAACCACAACAACTCCGGCTCCTACCGCATCCCCATCGCCGTCCAGTTTGCCTGGTCTATCATCCTCGTTGTAGGCATGCTCATCCTCCCCGAGACCCCACGCTATCTAGTCAAGCGAGACAACATCAAAGCCGCAGCACGCAGCCTCTCGAAACTCCGTCGCCTCCCCGAAGACCACGAAGCTGTACGTCAGGAACTCGCCGAGATCCAGGCAAATCACCAGTACGAGGTTAGCTTTGGCGAGTCCGGATACATCGACTGCTTCCGGGGCAATCTGCTGAAACGCCTTGTCACAGGTTGTTGCCTGCAAGGGCTGCAACAGCTAAGCGGGATCAATTTCATCATCTACTATGGGACACAGTTCTTCAAAAACTCCGGGTTCAAGAATGAGTTTATCATTACCCTAATTATCAACTGCGTCAACGTGGGATCTACGGTTCCGGGACTCTACGCGATTGACAAATGGGGGCGGCGCCCTGTCCTGCTCCTCGGTGCGGTTGGGATGGCTGTCTCGCAGTTGATTGTTGCCGTTGTGGGGACTACTACAACGGGCCAAGATAGTCAGGGGACTATCATCGTCCACAATACTGCGGCCCAGCAAGCGGCCATTGCGTTTATTTGCATCTTTATCTTCTTCTTCGCTGCCTCGTGGGGCCCAATCGCCTGGTACGTCTTTTCTTTGCTTTCTGTATTTTCCCTGCTTTCCTTTTTGGTTACTAATAAATTTCCTTAAAAAAATAGGGTTGTCACCGGCGAGATCTTCCCTCTTAAAACCCGCGCAAAGTCTCTCTCCATGACGACCGCCACAAACTGGCTGGTGAACTGGGCGCTGAGCTTCGCAACCCCGTACCTTGTCAACTACGGTGACGGCAACGCGAACCTGCAGTCGAAGATCTTCTTCATCTGGTTCGGGTGCTGCTTTATCTGCATTGGCTTCGTGTACTTTATGATCTACGAGACCAAAGGGCTGACTTTGGAAGAGGTCGATGAGCTGTATAATGAGGTGCCGAGTGCCCGTGCTAGTGTGGGTTGGAAGCCGAGCATTACGTTTGTTCAGATGAGGGAGAAGGCCGAGCCACAGGAGGCTACTGGGGAGCATCACGAGGTTGAGCTCCGTGCTGATGGTTCTGCTTGAGTAAATGTGAAGGTGGAGGAGGAGTCCTGGTGGAAGTATTGGTAGTATGCAAGTCATAGTGTAGCAGAGATTTGAGTCGAGGAATTCAAGATGGTAGTTTTAGGACGAATGTATTCGGGGATATATATTCTTGAGGATGGCTTAATAAACTGCTAAACGACCGTCTCTTGTGTAAGCAACTATTACTAGCTAAACAACGAACGGGATATGTGGTCGAACGCCGCATGCATTTCACAATGGGTTGGAAGGTGATATTACTTGTCCTAAGCAAGGAGATAGCTTTACGAATTTCTTTGCCTCGATAAAAATACTCCTAAAATAGATATGAGATGGTGAGATGGTGAGATGGCACCAGTTCAGGGCAGAACCGGAGGCTCCCGCTTGGATTCTGGAGTACAGCCCCTCATCTGCCCACTCACTGCCCGAAAATGTCGGGGCGCAGTCCCGCTGGCATAGAGTTCGTCCATGGTCTCAAAAGAGATTCCCTGTGCGACGCCGTCAGTCAGTTGTTTCCCCTGCTTCGGGTATCAGTCCCACCTACTTTTGTTTCCGGATACAGAAACCATCCTCCGATGGCAGCAAAAAAGCCAGTCCCGAGGAAGATAAATCCAACCTTCCCGCCCAGATTACCTGCATCGGGGTTGATCTGTACACAGAAGAATTCGCCACATAAGTACATAATGAACACCGGTTGAGGCGGATAGAGCTCACCATGTAAGGAATTGTGAACTGCATAATAAGCGCCCAGGCCGCATTGGTGATGGTAACAAGGCCCTGCGTCGCACTGCGCAACCGTACCGTGGCAATCTCAGAGGCGAGCACAAACCCAACGGCGCCGATGGACAGCTGGTAAATAATCGACCAGATATAGATGAAGACGATGATCGCCCAGCTTGCTTTTTCTTGGTTGGGAACGCACCCCAGGATCCCAATTAAGAGGAGGACGCAGCACAGCACGGTTTGGGGGATTACAATCATCGTGCGTCGCCCGACGATCTCAGACAGCGGGAACGCGCCCATACTTGCTAACAGCATGAGCACATACAACACAATAGAAGCATCGAAGTAATCCTTGACCCCGATCAGGTCGAGGAAGTACGTCGCGTGGCCGACGACAAATGTCGCACCGATCATCTGTTGTCCACTGGCTGCCAAGATGGCGGTTAGAGTGCGTTTGCGGTTTAGGCGGTTGAAGCACTCGACTTCGCTGGAGAGATCGAGGCCTAGGAAGCTATGGCGGGAGTTCTGGGAGACACTTCCCTGGATGGAGAAGGCTTGGAGGGTTTCTGATTCCATGCGCCGGACTTCGATGGTGTAAAAGATCTCGTTCTTGATGCCGTATACGCGTTGCAGAGACCCTCGGGCTTGGGTGGTCTTTCCGTGACGGACAAGCCAGTAGGGAGATTCGGGGAAGAATAGCCACCCGGAGGTGAGAATTACTAGGCGATGGCAAAGTAAGACCGTGAATACAAATTCAGTAAAGGGTTGATGCGGGGTTACCTGGAAAGATGTACATCCCTACCACTGGAAGCCACCATTGCCTGTTGAAATACCATGTTAGTCAAGAGCTCTGGGCCATTTTGGAATATATTCTCAATACTCGCCATTTGCCAGTGATATAGCTGCTTCCTCTCGCCAAGGCTACACTACACACATGGATTAGCAACCGATTCAAAGACCAGGTCAAACAAGACACCAACATAGCAAGCTGCCCAAAAACAATACTCGTATTAAAGAAGCACAGAAAAAACCCCCTCAGCTCTGGCCGACACGTTTCCCCAATCCACAACGGCGAGATAGTAAACATCATACCAATCGCAATACCTGCATCATCACATCAGTATTCGCTAGCGAAGACATCACTAGACAGAGATCAAATAAAACCATTGACGCCTCGACCCGCCATATGAACCCGCCAATCCGTTGCCAACTGCTGCAGAAGCACCCCACCGGCAGAAATGGCAGATGCAACCAAGATACCCGGCCGACGGCCATATCTCTCCAGTAACGGGGCGTAGATGAAAGTGGACGCTATCTCGCACGCCGGGGCAATTGAATTCCACGCGGAGAGATAGCGAGCTGGGATAATGTAGGAGCCGTCTGGCTGGGGGTGTCCAAATTGCTTCTGGAATTCCGGGAGGACGGCTAGTTGGCTTCCTGCGACGATATCGAAGCCTTGCATGATGACGCCGCTGGATACCCAGAGGCCTGGTGGAGAGATTTATTCAGTATCTTTCTTTCTTGTAGAAGTGGTTGTGTGCACCGACACCAAAGGAGGAGCCGCTTTTGGGACTTGAGCATTCGCCATCTTTGGCCTGGGTCAATGATGGAGTAGTCAATCCCGAGTGAGTCGGTTTCTGTGGGTGGATAATTTACCATCTGTGCGGCAGCGGCATTCACCATCTTGTTTCCTCGGAGGGAGTCGACCGAGGTGGAGTCTTTTCTAATCTTATAGATGGGGTAACAATGGCATAATAATGTACATACGAGTGGTTCAATTCCAGGCCGGGGAAAATGGTACGGTATCGGGTATTTTATGACGGGAGCAGCGGCATCGGCCCTTCGCCGTGGCCCAGACCTCTTCACAGAGTCTGGGGTTCCGTGCCAAGCCCACCTCACTAACCCGGGGATGGGGTTGGTATTGGGTAGGCTTGACTCGTAATACCGGGTAGGTATTGGTGGGTTTGGCACTTGCGGGTTCCAGCTCGGGGATACTCCAAAAGGTCCGGGATACCCGCCAATTTGGCTTATGTAATCATCCCATTTCGAGTAACGTATTTCACTACCGAGCCGCCACAAGATGCCTAGCTAGATAGATGATTTTTGTGTATTTAATTTAATAGAGTTTTGGTTGAGATATTTACATTTGAAATCAATATATTCGTTACCGTGCGTAGCTCGGTTGCGTGCGCTGAAATATAGGGTTAAAACAAAATGTAATTAAAAAATGTCAAAGTCACTTTTTTTGCCAAGAACAACTCTCGGGTCTAGGTCTCGGACCCTGACCCTCCGCATGGGGAGGTGAGGGTATCCCCGAGGTATTTTCTGAGTATCCCCGAGCTGATGGCCCGGCTTGGCACGGTGCCCAACAATAAAGACTGCCGTGATCCGATGTCTCCACTCGGGAACCTGCCTCCGAGAATTTGCCGAGTTACGGCCTATTGGCCTGATGAAGGTGGGCTGTCGGCTCCGCAAGTGGCCCGACCGCAGGTCTCCGGAGTAGTCGTTTGTCCACCAAAATCTCCATGGGGCAAAGTCTCAGGCAGTTGTGGACCAATCGTCGCGGAGACGGGTCGCGTACTTGAATTCAAAATGCCTCAATCCTCTTACTGAACTGGACAGGATAGGATGCTAGAGAGTTTGCCTATATGTTTAGCACGTCTTCCTGAGGTAGAGCTCGTAATTAACACAAAAGTCTTGCATATAGGCTTCATCGTCCTGGTTCTCAATCTCGATCCAGGCGCGCTTGTTAAATGACATCGTCAGGTAAATATTGAAGGCTGCTGCGCCGCCGAATTGCTTCTCCGATAAACCATAAATGTGTGATTGCACCGGGGCCCTAGAGTTCAGCAATAACGGCAGCGTCGCCGGGCAGCACGACGAAGGCATCTTTGTTGAGGCCTTTGGGGTCCCAACTGGCGACACGCGCACTGCAAGCGACCTTTTGTTGAAGTCGCCGAGGAGATGATTTCTGCATGGATAACTCATAGTGGCTGTATAGAATGGCACCATATGCATGGAGATGCTGGCGAGAGATTAAATACCCCACATGGAGTCCCCATCGTTTCCCCACAGAGGAAAGATGCAATAAGTGCGGGGAATTCCCGCTAGAAAACAATTAATTGGCCCCGCGGAATTTGAACTGACATCCGCGCTTCCATGGCTTCTCTTGGTCTCCAACCTCCTGCTCCTGTTCCTTCGCCACCACTATCAGACATGACTAAGGCGCGGAGACGACTGGTTCTCGCCTGCGACACCTGCAGATCACGAAGAGTGAAGTGCGGTGGCCAGCGACCGTGCTGCGCTCCGTGTCGGATTCGGGGGCTGGACTGCTGCTATCAAAAGCTCCCTGAAAGCCCGGCGAATCCGTATGCTTGCCGCGCCGAAGTCTCATTCGAGTTGTGCTAACGGGATATGCAGGGTAGAAACAGAATTAGCGAATGTCAATATGCGCCTCGACTACCTCACCGCGCTGCTGTCCAAGCAGCCCAACTCCCTACCCGGGAGTGCGCTAGGCTCACACGAGGACTCCCCATTTCGTTTGCTGGCAACTCAGTCTATCATGCACGTTCTCGGAATCGAAGACGACTACATCCAGGGCCTCATTCGACTCGAGCGAGCGAACCTTCTCGCTGGCACGACCACCTCACCGCGCATCTTCTTCAGCTCCCATAGTCAAGTCACGGATGCTCTAGCTGCGTTCTCGGAGCTAATCCATGGCTATTACCCCATCCTTCCGTTGGGCTTTACCGAAGAGTACTTTCACATCCTGTCAGAGCCCCTGACGCCCTCGTCCCATAACTGCTTAGCTCTACTTGTGGCCGCAATCGGTGGCGTTGTACGCGACCAAAGCTTTGGGAGCCCGTACTATGAAGCAGCCCTCGCGTCGCTTCCTATAGTCCTTGCAGAATGCACATTGACGAGCATTCAATGCCTGATCTTCTTCAGCATCTACTACTGCTGCCTTCTCAAGCCATTCCAGGCCCACGACTACTGCTTGATAGCTTCTTTCAAGATCCAGAATCTTTTCAAGAGGTAGGCCACGGCTTTCCGGGGTAGCTAGTATACAAACCCAGCTAAACTGGCAAACTAGTGGACTGGAAGTCACAGATAGTGACGCTCTTGAACTGACGCATAGAACATATTGGGCGATATTATTACTGGAGAGGTAAGCCTCCAACCAAAGTAAATACAGCATAGGACTCGAATTAACCGAGCCTTACCCTCTGCCAGCGAATTGGGTGTCCAGTTCGACGTTTCCAAAAGCGACATCTGGAATCTAGGTGAATACATGCCTCTCCCCAACTGCCATCGCACCTGGCAATTCCCGCCTCCGCAGCCCTCTACCAGCCTCGCCGGTGTCTCCCCAGGAAGCGCCCACTCCAGTGATAGCACTAGCACAACTGCAGACCAGGCGCAATCCTTCTTTCTCGCCGAAATAGCAATGCGCCGTTTGTTGCATCGTTGTAATTCTGCCGTCACATATTCGACAGATAATCGGCCTAGCTACGCCCCCGGAATCGCCCTGGAATTGGAGCGCCAGGTGGATGAATGGTACGACTATCTCCCTGTCAACATCCGGTTCCCCAAAGAAACGAGCGAACTGTGCACGATGTACTCATTGTCCAACTTCCTAAACGTTCAGTATTACTGCTGCAAGCTATCTATTTACTGGCCAGCTGTTTACCAGGCAATACAGGATGGTCAAGTTAATGTCCACCTCCAGGACCATTGCCAGCGGTTCATTGATTCCTATGTGCAGCTTCTTCCAAAGATTTTTATTGCTATCGACATCTGTCCGATATACAAGTGGACGCTCTCTATCAGGTAAGCGATCTTGCCACGTCTGCCCAGCTCAAAAACTCATTTTAAAACAGCTTTTTTGTGACCACGCTGGCTGCTCTGAAAGTGATAGATACCCCGTGTCTTAACGGTACCAGCCTTGACGAACTGCGGCAATGCATTTCCTCGGCCGCTTTTAAGGACTGGAAAAGCACAGAGAGCAGTGCTTCTTTGAGGATCGTGCAAAATACACTAAACCGACGCCTTCAAGATGCATCGTACCAGTGTGCAGGAGTAGATCCCAGCACCGGCACCAGTTGAGATGGCACAATATGCCAAGTATCACACTGTCCGCACAGAGAGGAGTTCCCTCGCCTCTTTCCACTCGTCTCATGTAATTAGTGGTCCTACACACATATAACCCATTCCCGGACGCTACGGAAGGAGGCAGGTCCCGCGCGTTTTACGAAGCGATCTGAATCTTCATTGTTTCCAGGGCAACACCGTATTGCTGCTGCACTCCATTGGCTCGACCCAAATGACTACTAGTAGAATTTTGAAATATACGATTCCGTACAATTAAAAGATGATTGCCGTAGGAGACTCCGTGAATTCGACTAAAGCCATTAAAACTTTAGTGATAGGGAGATCTTTCGTGATATCCGTTACTACTAGCAATGCGGAGAGATAGACGCTACTAGGGAGTAGTTTATAAAATAGTCTCCTATAAAGTGCCGAGAGTTTAATCGAATCTACTATCCTAAGGAGAGAGAGTAAAGCGGCGTTTAGTTCGATAGGGGAAAAGCTAGACTTACTCCTACTATTCCCGGTACTTTAGAAACCCTAGTTTATTGGGACTTATTTCCTAATCTTAAAATGTCTAGAAGTAAGTAAGTTACCTGTACTATTAGTATCTTATAGTAATACCTCGATAGGAGCTTATAGATTTATTATTAGTGATATATTAAGTAACTAGTTATAGTAGTCACTAATTTATTAGACTCCTAAGAATCTAGATCTAACGACACTTTTATTACTAGAGGGACGATATATACGCGTATCTTCGATAGGCTACCTTAGAGTACCTAAAGGTTATACTATCGCTATAAATATTTCTCGAAAATACGAAATATTTCAAGCTATAACCGACATAATTAAAAGGGTATTACCCCCTAAGTTTAAGGGTACTATATAAAAGAATATAATTAAATACTACGCCCCTTTTCTTAAACCGCGATTCGAAATTTAAATATCTAAAAATAATTCTATCGAGGAGTAAATATTGAATCTTCCCAGATAGAAGTGCGCAGCCATTAATAGTAGGTGGCCGTTTTCCTCAACATTATGCAGCTAGACATTTTCACTATCCAAAACGCACTTGCAGTCAGCAGTCAGTCACACTACATTGATTCTATTACGTTATCTAAGTATGTCTTATATCGAATGTTTCCTACTCCTTGGGGATAGATCAAAATTCCAAGGTTATGAATATGTGTCTATGAATAGACCTATGCTCGTGTCATACATATCATGTTTAAAGCATTCGCCAAAATGATCGTACCAGAGGACACAAATCCCAGGCTCTATAGCGATTACACAATGGGATGGGTTTGTGCTCTGCTAAAGTAGCAAACGGCGGCAACGGCCATGCGGGATCAACGACATGTCAGCCTCCCAAAGCCACCAAATGACCGTTGCACGTACACCCTAGGATCTATCGGCAGACACAATGTGGTTATAGCTGGTCTGACAAGAGGCGGGATCGGACTTTCCACAACCGCCAATGTCGCCGTGAAGGATGGTTGAAACCTTCTCGTTCCCGTCTGTCAAGTTTGATCTGATGGTCGGGGGTGATCCATCCAAGGCCAGACTCGGTGATGTAGTGGTCAGCGCCCCTCCTGTAGCTCCATCTCCCGCCGTGGTGCAATGGGACTCAGGTGACGGAGGGGCAAGTAGTCAGTTCAGGCAGACAGGTTCACTAGACAACCAACCCCTCTCCCCCCGAACCGCTTTGACATTACTCGAGACGGAACATGAAATGAACGGGTCAAAGATAGCAGAATACTTGGACAGACTAGGGAGGGAATGGCCCATGCTTGCGCCGAAGTATCTGCGCTCGGACCTACTTCTGGATGTCTTGTTCAGACCAGATCATGCCCATGTCAACCATCGCACTGGCTAAGAAAACCATGACGGAGATGAATATGACAACCCGGAAGAAGGATACAACTGTTTTCATTGTGATATGACCAAGGTCGTACGGCGGAAGGCTAGGGGGATGCGTGTGCATTATGGTCTTGTCGCATCTAGACACCAGGTAATGAATGATGCTGTCCTGCGAGAGGAGATCAACAAAAATCTTGAAGGTCATGTCCTTTGCGTCGACACGGAGGCAACAGGACTGATGAATGATTTCACGTGCACTTTCATCCGAGGCATTCGCGACTATGACCCGCATAGAGACAAGGCTTGGCAGGAACATGCTGCCGCAATAGGAGCGGCTTTTGCAAAGGAACTGCTGCAGTATGCACAATCAAGTGATATCAGTGGAGAGAGGCCAGTCAAGGAGATCTTGAACCACAGTTAGTATACCTCTAATCTTACCACTAATTACCGAATACTAGTTTTTGTCCACCGGGAGATGGCTAATCTGAAGTAGAGCGGCAAAGAGACCTAGCTGTTGCGAAGCACGGAGGCGTACCAAGAACGATTCACCGCGGGAATGATGTGGGATCTTAACTCGAGATCACGAGTCTATAATGGTATGCTCCGTAACGTTAGATTTATGCCGGTCGCATTTCTGATTAGTGGAAGATGAGTTTGAGGATCTCTTCTTACAAGAAAATCCTCAATTGACCTTAACGCCTGGTACGACGGGAATTATAGATGAAGTATGTTCAGGGATTAACGTGCCATGTCATACACGTCACTGACACGGCAAATCAGTGGCAAAGAGTCTGTTCAGAGCAAATCGAATCACCTATGAGTTCGTAAGTGATCTTTCATCTAGTAAGTCGCGACAGTAAATGCTGATTTGTCATTTAGAGAACTTCATGTGCCAGACGAAATCTTCTCTACTCGATTGGGTGTCGGAATGATGAAGCGAGGCTGACTCTGGCGGGGGGGGAGAAAAGTGGCCTGCATGCATGAGCGCCAAATGAGGAAGTGCGCAGCCCAAACCCCGCAGCGCCCTCAAACAAGTATAGAGGAAGGTACTTTGGGGCGTGAATCACTTAAAACAAGAAGGGATGGCTCCCCCAAAAATAAGAACACCCAAAAATAAGATCATATATTTAGAAAGGACATCTAAGGACCTATCATTAAAGCGGTGCGCAAGCAGCAACAGAGGTGAGTTACATATCTTCCCAAAGATGCCTTGTGGCGCGGAATATTTGAGCCGGTGTATGCGGCTCATGAAAGGAGGCGGCTAGATGCAGATATTGTCATCCAATGACAATGGAAGTTAGGTCCAGTCAACGTCCACGTAACTGGTTGGAAGCGGGTAGATGAAGACATAGGGAGAGTGTATTCAAGAATCCCCTATTAATTAGTTCAGCATCATCATAACGCCCTTATCTACTATTCTGTGCCGTCCAATAAACTACTCTACAGCCGTATGGGGTAGGCTGCCGCAAGTGTGTCATTACATCTTCAAGTATGTCCGTGTTTGCTTACGGTCTGCCACTATCACTCCTATTGAACACCAATGCTGTCGCAGATAAACTGCGCAGCTGGACATTGAATCTGCCTTGAGGCTAACCCTAGCCGATGGTACTCGCCTGATTTTGGAACACCGAAGGGGGCTGTGATCCCATCCCAACATTGAGATAAATCCCTCGGCGAATAAAGATGTAATGGAAAACCAAATTTGGAACAAATTGCAAGATTCCTTCATACATGAACTTTGTGTAAGATCTCGTTCTTTTTTGTCTGTCACTTCGTTTCCCCTCATATGATGAAAATTGAAAAGACCTCAACGAATCGATTAGCGCCGGTATCGCCGTTGCGCGTGGCTTGTATAGCTTGTCATCAGTTGTGAGCCATACATACCTTTGGCAGTGCTGTGCCAACAGATCCCTGTCACTGCGCCGCTCGAAAGTGAGGCAACCGCGGTTTGAAGCCAGGGGCGAAGGTCAACTACCTATATAATCCATTAGGTTGACTCGGGTTTAAATTCTGCAAGATCCCCAGTCAAATACTACGATAGAACAACTTCTATCCTATCTACCTTGCAATTTCTACACTACGGCAGTCAAGTTTAAGATGGACGACTCAAATTATTTTTCTCGGTTCCCAAGTTTCCAAACTGCGAACTCGGCTTTAGCAATTGCTGAGTTTGATCGCCTAGCATGTCAAATGAACTGGAGACAAGGTTCGAAAAAATACAATAGAGAGCGTGCGAGATTTCTTGCATCTCAATTTGATGCTCACTTCGGTACCGACGCGACAAAGCTAGAGAACTGGCAGGCACTTTGCGCCGAAGTGAAGACCCAGAGTCCAACCAAGAGTATTTCTCAGTGCCGAAAGGTGATTACTATATCTTCCATTTCCCCCTAGATATCACAATGCTAAATCCGAGAAGGCTCTTGCGAAGACTCATGTCAATCTAGTCGACTTGGTTGATTCCCGAAGAACCGGAAAGAATGTCAAGCATTTTCCTAGCCCTAAGGCATTGAGAGAGTACACTCTCAACACTAGGAAAATATTCCCAAAGTCTGCAGCAAAGAAAGATGGTTTTCTAAAGGCCTTGCTTCGAGTGATTTTCTAGTCAGTCACAATCCTATTGGGACAGATGGATGAGACGCGGAAAGACATGAATGTTCTATAGTTGAGAATGGGCGTCACACTTCGACAAACAATTTTCGTCGACTATGCACAATTGGTTACCCCGTGCGCTCTATCTGTGAAGAGGTTTTATAGTTGTTATCGGTTCTGACATATGTTTTTGAACACTTTTGTAGATATGCTCTGTGCTTGTGGTCAGGTCTGCTGATATCTGAATTAGATTGGTTATGATATACTAGGTATATATAATGCGTAGACGTAAGGGACACCCAGTATTATTAATAATAGAAATTTGTCGTGGCAGCATTAGATCGAGTGAACGAGGGGTTTAGTCCGTGTGGTAGTCCCCTACTCTATGGTTTAGAAATGAAGGCGATTGCAGATTAGTCTTGTCTGAATGCTATCCTGCTACGGTACTTGGCGTGGAAACTTGGTTAAAAGTGCTGGCTCAGTTTACAGGCCGAACAAGGCGCAATCATTAGACGAGAAATGCAAAGTCATTTTCCTCGTGCCCAGAAAGTGTGCGAAGCACTAACAGCCCGAAGCCATAGGAGGAAAATTACAAGTGAGTTGATATGTAGCTAAGATGATGATACATTTTAGGATAGAACTGCTAAGTGGGTGTGAAACAGCTTAAACGTGCCGATAGCCAAATGGCTTGATATACGTCCCATAAAACCAAACGGAAGGCAGGTGATCACCATATTATGAACATGCATTATACCTAGTGTATATATCTTTTTATCAGCTCTGGAATGAGCTAGAGGTCCGTGGATTTTATCCAGCACAGCCTTCGCGGCATCTAGATTTGCCCTCCCCGTCGAGATCAACGATATATTGTAGTGTTTATAGTAAAAGCTTTCTGGCATTGCAGCGTAGTTGTCATGAACAAATGATTGGCTCTGTGAAAATATTTACCATAGAGAGAGCTGGTTTCTTCCAAGGTTTCAGTATAACAATATGTTAGATTGGAGCTCGGAGGGGTAACCAAAGCGGCTGAGTGTGCCTTGGCCCTTGGCTGCCTCGAACGCTCGCACCTGCACCAATCATATCCTTATCCCCGTTTTGGTCCAATTCGTATGCCGATGCTGGAGATGAGCTATTATTCTTTTAGAAATGATGTGGATCGCCGAGTCCCATAACCGCCGGTTTTACTGGATGATTTACCAGCTCAGCAATTGCGTATCGGGAGCGGTAAGGATGCTAATTGGTCTATGCAGGGATATCCCATACAGCAGTGTCAGTTGGTCTGCGCGTTTTAATGGAATATGCGTTGGTGGCTGTCTATCTCAGACTTTACACTCCAATGAATACCCGCCGAGAATCAGAAGAGCGAACTTGAACAAGGAGAAAAACAGTTGCCTGGAGACTGGTCTGCGGGACAACGATCCCGCGCAGTACGCCTGCATATAAGATGGAATGGTATTCTCTTCGAAATTAACCAGATAAGGCAATAGAGAAATCGACACCCAAGATGGCGCCATCAAAGCAAAACCACCACTTCATTCCTCGATTTATCTTGAAGAATTTTGCACCGGAAGATCAACCCCCAGCAGGGCCGGCAAATAGGAGTCAAAAGAACAAAATGGAAAAGCGTTCTGACTTCCTGGCGAACAAGATTGATCTGGAAAGATCCATGTTGACCCAGCGACCAGTTTCGACCGAGTTTGCCCTCGTGAATATGTATCGAGACCCTGGTTTTGATGAGAATCCCTACCACCTCGAGAAGAAGTTTGCACTGCTCGAAGGTCAAGTGAGCGAGATTGTTCATCGCGCACGCAGCAGATTTTCTCAAAGCTTGACGCTCGAGCTCAACCGGATTGAACTTGATAGGCTACGAAAATTCTTGTTTCTGATGAAGTATCGAAATTCGGGCATGTTCGACCGGTATAACCATGACCACATTGATGAGTACCAGGCGGATGACCGGGAAAAGATTTTGAGTTATATGGAATCCAGTGGATTCCAAAAACCGCGTGACGTGTGGTTTGATAACTTACGTCGGTTCTTGGATGTTAATATGGACCCTGAAAGGAACTGGATGAATACTCTTAAAACTCAAATGTATCCGGACGACGCTATGATGATGGAACTGCATCTCATAGGGAGTTTTATCGCTTTCTGCGAGCCATCTACCTCGGAAGATGAATTTCTGCTGACTCAAAATGCATATTGCATCTTTGAAGGTCCATCGACAGAGGAAATACATCCGATTACCCGAAAGGTGGAGAGCAACTACACCGAGTACCACAATTTTGCCCCATTGTCCCCCAAGCTTATCATTGTCTTACGGAGTCATCTTCTTCCTTCACAAGGCCAGGACAGTGATGGACTTCGGAAATTACGGGAACAATTTGCTGTGCTTATTCAATCTCAACATCTCCATCCTGACAAAGCAGGATCGATTTTGCAAGATCTTCCCATTCATCCATGCCACACTATCTATGCTGCGCCAGATATAACCTCAGCAACCTCTTTGCGAGCCTCTTTCCGTGAGAACGATAGGTTCCAATTCCAGTGCTTCAAACTTCCATCGCGTCATATGACAATTATCAACAATCTTCTCCTAGAAGAAGCGTACCTCACCTCATCAATTGTCTATCATTCTCGAGAATCGTTGAAAGCAAACTTAGAGAACTATATGAAAGCGGATATATATGGCATGAAAGCTATCTTCGATCCCCAAGAGAAACGTCACGTATTCCTAACCACACTGGAGAAAATTTGTCGTGATCTTGGGAGCTCTGTCAGTTGCAGAAAGACTGTTATTGAACCTAGTTTCCCGCCTGATGAAGGTCGGATGCACATGTCATCCGTCGTTGCACTTGAAGTTGGAATCGGGCTATTGAAGATTTCGGGGATAGAAAGACTACTGCCTCGAGCTTATTTGCTTTTAAAGCCTGGTATGATAGCCGCCATGAGCATCCTATCCTTCCCAAATTGACACTATAATGGACAGAAGCAAACGAAAGGGCGTTCTGGAATGACGTCCACCAAGCCGGTCTTTTAATGCTTTTGAGGACTAAAGTCGATCGAGCTCTCAAAACTGCTCGTTTGACGGATAGGGAAAAATCAATTATTCGCCAAAGCCGGCAGGACTTCTTCATGACATTTCCTCCTGAGAGGTTATGGATATATTTCAAGATTTCACGGAACATGGACAAGTTCGACTCCCGAGACTTCACTAAAAGAATTGGAGTTCTTCAGCTTGCAGGAATAGAGGACGAGTTTGCCAAATGTGAGTCGTGATTTGTCAGACCAACTTTCATATCCAAGTATTGTACAAGATTTAGGCTAATACTGGGTTAGATATTGCGTCCTTCCCGGAGAAACGAATTGTGCTCATACAAACCATGTTTCACCAGGCTGCAACGTAGATTGAAGTGATCACGGCCAAAGCTTTGTTATGTTTCAATTCATTTGGTTTTGTTGATATCTTGCACTGCTAAGGACAAAGAGTGCAAAATGCACCGATTTAGAGTCAGGTTCAATTATAGGGCTAATATTAGCAAGGTTTGATTTTCACGCATGAACTTGGCGCGAGGTTGTGGGACCGGGTGAGGACGACAGAAAACTGGTGTACGAACAATGTATGGTATAGATGACCAATGTTGACAACTCTAACTAAAATGACAAAACCCGCTATTTCAACAATCTGTGCGGACCATGATGACTAACTGTAATATGCACTTTTGTATGGTATGCCTGGTACCCAATGTCACATGATTTTCCGTGGTATATTACCTGGTTTCTACCATGTATTCGGATTTGGTATTCTGACATTTCCACTAATATAATCCGTCACTTATTAGATAAGTTGTCCTCACTTTTATTTCTGTCTCGCTATAGGGGCTTAAATCTAACTAAAGAAAATCTTATAGGGGTCTAGGCGAATTAAGCCATATACAGTATGCCTAGCTTTCGACCTCTTTCAATGAATCGTCGTCTTAGCAGGATGCGAAGGTCACATTTTAAACACCGTTATCCGGGCCGCGGTGATCCCGGACTCGGTGTTAAGGAATTTCAGTAGATCAAAGGACCCCAAAGAGCTCATATGACGTATTGAAAATGGTTCAACGGCTCAAAGAACACAATATCAAAATTTCTTTTTCTCCTAAAGCTTTTAAACTCTCGTTTTTCATCTTGCCACGAACAATTTGGCGATGATTTGAAATACCCAAAGTCATGTTCCGGCTACTAGACACATCCCCAATTTAAAAAGCTCATTTACTGCTTGCCTGAGAAAAAGGTGGGCATTTTCTGGGAAGTCACTAGGGTCACATTCTCTCGTGAGGTCGAGCGATCGAAAACATGTGTTTTTCGTTGACATACAAAGTCCGCCTGAGGCGTTAAGGCGCCCTACGAGTAATCGATTTGGCCCCAACGCAGTTGTATTTTTATTCAGTATTGCAAGGTTAAGTTCATTATCATGAAGAATTGGTGGCCATACAAATATAAGTAGCCGTCCACAGTGGGTTATTACGCAGACAGTATTTGACTTCAAGACAATACTATATAGACATTAACACCTATTGGCCAATCTTTTCAATCCACTGGTCAACCGTCATGGGCTCAGGCTGGCCAGTGTAGGCGGCTTCACGAAAAGCATCCACTAGATATATGTTAGCCATTATATGCCAGATCAAGAGAAGCGAGGATTGCATACCGGATGTGCCAAACTGCTTCCAACCATCGATTGTCTGCAGGATGAAATCCTTATCAAATTCAACATCAGGAATCGTATTCCCCTTAGCCGCATCGTGGAGATATTGTAAGTCTGTCCCGATTCTCTCCCAGCCGACTTGGATGGCTTTGATGGCCGCTGACGTTCCTAGGATTAGCTCGCGGACTGCGTAGGTGTCTTCCTATAAGAACCAAGATGGATTAGATACAGCTAGTTAACCAGAAGGGGTAGATGTACCATGACCTGCTGAGCATCAGTGGCAACTCTGCGCGCAGCTAGGACCTTCTTGTCATCTGTTTTGATTTCGTTCTCGATTGTTTGGATCACGTTTTTTATTGCGGATGCGCGGGGACCGTATGCTGAGGTTGGGGTTGCAGGGAGGACGCCAAACAGTGGGCTGATCGGTTAGTTAGTTTTATATAATACAGGGGGTGATGCTATTTACCACCGCGCGTATGAGGCTCCCTCTCCAGACGCAATCACGTCTGTAGATAACATTAGCTTGGCATTTAAAGTTGAATTCGCCGACATACCGTAGTGATACTCTACGCGCTGATCTGAGGAGGTCTTCTGAAGACCATTGATGATTGAGAGATTTCTGACCTCCACCGGGTCCAAGCGTCTTTTGATATCCTCCAGAGTGGAATTCAACGACGCCCACATACTGTAGATGCTGCTGTTGAACTCGTCCACGGCTAAGATGAGAGCCTTGCCGCTGGCAACAAGCTCGGCCGTTCTTGTCAGGAGGTCTTCGGTGAATTCGACAATCGCTTCTGCTGCCTCTTTCATCTTTCCGGTGTCGGGGGGACTCTTCTTTTTGGCGGTGTTGTAGTCATTTAGCGACTGCATGATAGCGGCGTAGTAGGAAGATTCTACCGTGCCTCCCGCTATCTTCGTGAAGTTGTATATTTTACCAGAGAGATCGACGAGACTTTTCCACGTTGTGTCGCGGAAGGCAGTGCTATCGGCATTGGCTTGTCCGTAGGCCTTCACCAGCTCGTCCACTTGACTGGCAATGTCTGGGATGATGGACAGGTCGATGTTAAGTTCTCTGGCGTAGTCATCACGGGTGGTGGAAAGAAAGATGTTCCCGAAGGCATAGACCGAGGTGTTTTGAACCGGGGGACTGGAAAGGGTCAAGACCTCCTTCTCGACAGGCTTACCGTTCCAATTGCCCTGGATGAGCTGGGTGAAGCCGGGGTCGGGAGACCAAAAGGCCTTAGAATGAGGGTCGCTATTTGGGAGCATGTTGAGATGGGTTGAGATGTGTTGAGAGGAGATGAGATGGTTTCTGATAGAGGGATAAAGAAGATAGTTCAGTGTTGGGAGGGAGGTAATGTTGTCTGTTATTTATAGAGCTGGTGTTCTCAATAATCTCAGAGTCGTTGAGAAAGACAGGAGAGACTGCGTGAACCAGAGCTTTATTCCACGACCTTCCATGAGACAGACGAGGGGCTCAGCCAGCCACTGCCTCTCCCCCTCACCTTCAGCGCAAATGTTTTGTGATCGACATTCTCGAGCTAATAATGGGCCAGATAATCTCATGCACCGTACTTCTGCTGAAGGCACCTTCTGCACGAACAGGCACGCCGAAAAGACCAGCGTAGAGTGTTTCTAAAAACCCCCTGGATACGGGGTAGAATTCCCTCGTGCATCTCACCTCTCATTTATCTCATCAACTCCATCAACTCCCAAAAATGACTACAGTCGACCAGCGGTTTCTCTCTGTTCGTGACCTCCTCCAGGACGGCCGTATCTGTCTGGACGGGCCGCTCATTTCTGATGCCACCAAGTTTGCCGTCGAGTGTCTTAACCTGCCTCAGTCGGTGGACACCATCTGTGAGCGGGCTGGCATCACCCGGGATGTCTACAATCACTATGCCGATATCTTGAACAATCTCTTCAAGGGCTTCAATACCATGTTTGAGATTGCCGATGACTTTGGCGTGAGTTTCCTTCCTGTCAAGATACGACTTATACTGATAAACAGGCGATTATCAAAACGGTCGATGCTGCCTGCAAAAAAACGCTAGAGTTTGCAGCCAAAGCCCAGTCGGATTTTCGTATGTATCATCCATCCATCAATCACAGACACTAACTATGCAGCCTCTCTCTTCGACCTCTTCCGCCAGCTTCGCGACAAACCAACCCCCGAAGTGAAGGAGAAGCTGAACAAGCTCACCATGGAGTTGATCGTCTCCGCCAACACGGCCAGTCGGACCTCTGGATCAATCTCCCTCGCAGGGGTCATCAACGCCTGGAACGACAATCGGGAGTATCTTCGCGGCATGTACGCCGATCTCGTCAAGAGAATGCAGGATCCCAGTTTGCAGGAAATCCTGGAGAAACTGCTCAACATCCACGGCGGCATTGTCGGGCTGGACAATCTCAAGAAGTGGATTGAAAGCCTCGACGAGCACACCGGCAAGGCGGTCAAGGATCTGGAATATTTCCGAGGTCAGTCTCCCCCCCCCCTTCTCTGTCTTTAGCCAGCTTGATCTAACATCTCGAAGGCTCTTGGGAGGCGATTGACACAGACGCGACAACTCTGCAAGAGTTCCTGTACGACCCGCACAGTCCCAAGGTTGAGGTATTCCTGAGAGTTGAGCTGGCGCATCTCCTGTTGGGGTGGAAAGACGTCACAGACGAGAGTGAGTGCTGATATGCATTATAGCTGATGGATTCACGGACTGACGATATCCAGTCAACAAACTGATAGAGGAACATTTGCAGTCGGCTGTCGAAGCGATTGACCATGCCCCACATCGGTGATCAGCTCATCTCAGCTCAACTGACTGGTTTGGACTGCAGCATGCAGTTAGTGATAGGTAGTAAGAGAAGCACAGTTTGAGTAATGGAAATTGGCTTCATCGTCATGCATATGGATATGTTCTCTCTGCCCCAAAGGATGCAATATAAGCCGTAGAATAGAAAGGGACCATCTAGACTGTCGATATTCTACCCCTCTAGCCAAGCCTGCATCTGCTGTGATGGTTGTGCAGTAGCGTAGCACACGAATGTTGCTCGGCTCGGCTCGGCTCGCTCCTGGGCAAATTAATGTGATGTGACGGAATGCGGGTGAGGAAATAATAGACTCAGCCAGCCACATCTTGCCGATCTTGGAAGTATATCCGGCTAAAAACTAGTCCATCTCATGATCTCATGTGTAGCCCACCTCAATCCTGATGAGATCTGATAGCTCGGATCAAAGGGATAACGTTAGTCCGACTAACGAACCCCCGGCCAGCGTGTTCGCTCATATAGACATCTAAGTACTCAGCAAGTACTTAAGCCCTCGTGTACTCTAGGCTACGTTAGATAAAGTCATCAATCGTTCGTTTAATTGGGTCTCCTACATATAGGCCTCGTGCAGTCGGATAATCGACTCCTCCGGTTTCCCCGAACCCATTTCAAACCCAGCCAACGCATGGACCTATCACAGTCTCGTATTCGGGGGAGGCCTAGTAGCCACCTTTGTGGAGATCATCCTGGTGGATCACGGCCAAGTCCCGAGGGCCACCGTTCGGGAGCAGAATTCTTATTCTTGACGACGGACGATAGAGCAGCGAGCAGAGGTAGTTGGGTAGCATGTAGGATTGTATCACAACACGCAAGGGGCCATGAATGGTGGCAGGGTGCAGAGAATAGTCTGTCGCTTGGGTACCAACCCTGTCTTACTGAGCACGACAGCACAGCGGAAAAGATAAGATGAGCGCCATACAGGTGTAACCTTTCAAATGCCGACTAACGGCATGTTCTGGATAAGCCCGAATACTAGACTGTTAGATTCCACCGGGTAGTAGACAAATCTTCCCATGATGATGGTTGCTTAGTCTGTAGATGGTGTCCTCGGTAAGAGATACTCATATTACATCCTAAGTGCAGAAGATCGGCGGTGTTCCCCGCGGTTATGCATGTGGGTTATACTATCATTGGTTATTATTCCCACCCCACTGACAGTCGTCAACAGGGAATAATATTTGATTCTGGCGGTATTGAATACGATTGTTGGAAGTTATGTATATTTTGGTAATATATTCCTTTGACTCTATGACACAATGCTATTTATTACTTATTATGTTTGCTTTTCCGGTTAGCAGTACATCATTACCACATTGGTACGAACCCATCGGTGCCATATGCAACTAACTATCCCCATCCCAGCTAATCGTTTAATGCCTCTTCAGCTCTTCGGCTAGCCGGAAAAGGTAAATCTGCAGCATGCACGCTGTTCCGTAAACGACAAGATGAACATCGGCCATGGTACGGCGCGTCCCTCCCACTCCGCTGTGGGGACAGTTTGCGGCTGGCTGAATCTGCAGATGGTCTGGGACGTCTATTCTCCACATTACCAGCCAAGTATTTTCGAATACTTTTGGCTTTCGTTTTCCATGTGGAGTTTTGGGACTGAAAATACAGTGGGCCTACAATGGGGTATCGCAATTTCACCTCGATTACTGCTAAATGTAGTAGATAGAGTATGTATGCCCTCTAGCATTCTCATCAGTAGAAATACCTGTTTCCTAGAATTAATAGGATAACCTATGAGTATATATGGTAGATATAATAACATTCATGCAGTATAATAATTGAACTATCGTATTGCCACCTGGCTTGGATATACATACCATACTATGAAGTCGGATTCCGTATGCTGTACTTGCTAGGCATGCACTCTTCCAGCGTCGTTTCAACTACTGAATCAGTGCATGATACTTTCACAATCTTCCAGTCCATCCAGACAGCCCTCTTACCGTCTATGGTCACTACTTGACGTGGCTCTTGCGGAATATCAGCTGCATGAAGAACTGAGCTGATGGCTTCTTGCTACATACTTCATCGTGATGAGGGGTAGGATGTGGCTGGCTATCATGTCGCGGACACCGTAAGAAATGGACTATCAGTCTTCTTCTCGAGTCTGTATCAGTATATAAACATCGAATGTCCCAGCCATGGTCTATCTCAAACAGCTCAATCATTCAATCCTCAATCAATCCCTCCATCAATCCATTCAATCTTCAGTCATTCAATCCTCCAACATGTCTACAGACATCAAAACCTATTATGCAACCTCCGACCTCATCACGAACGTCACGGGCCATCCGGGAGGAGAGGAAAAGAAAAAAGATGTCTTCATCCTCTCTCATCCGGACATCATGAACATGATGCGCTACATCTGGGCCGGATGTGATCTGCCCACCGATCACGATGACTATATCCGGCGCATGGGCATCGACGAGTCGGTCAAGGGCGAGGTAACCAAAGAGGTTAACTTGATGGTTGCGGCTTATTCCGATGTATGAAAACCTCTCTGCCATCCTATCAGTTGCTAATGCAGATCAGGTCCAAAAAGACAACCAGAATTTCCGCGACAACACCTGGAAAGGACTCGTCGATCTGTCAGGCAAGATTATCAACTACGCAAAGGTTGCGGGTGGAACAGTCGACAGCTCGTACTACGTGGGCTTTCTGCAGTCCATCCAGGACTACCACGACACGACGGAACAGAAGAAAAAGGACGATGCCAGAGAGGCGATCAAAGAGTTTACCAATGACCTGATTGCTCGGATCACCGAGCTGCAGACACTCAGTGTCAAGGCCCGGGATGACTTAGAGACGTTCAAGACTGCCACGACCAAACATAGCTCCACACTGCAGACCAACGAGGAGCAGGTCAAGAAGCTGCTGGATGATACCGAGATCAAAAGGCTCGAGGGCGAAATCAAAACCCTACAGAAGGAGCTGGATGCCGAGCACGACGAGCTGAGCTATGGTTTGTCCTTGTTACCGATTGGGGAGCATATGCTGATCATATATTGTATAGATCTCAAAGTTGCTGAGACGACTCCGGCCTACGCCTGGGTGTAAGTTTATATATCCGGCTGGATTATCTCTGCTAATGACACAGCACCATCTTTGGCTTCATCGCTGCCATCGCCGTGGCCAGCATCTACGGCCTAAAAATCAGAAAGATCAAGGAGAACATTCAGGACACCGAGGGCAAGATCAAGGATGACCAAAAGAAGCTGGAAGCAGCCCGGATCGTGAGCGCAGACGCCCAGCGCATGTCAGTAAGTTTCCTTCATAATGCCTGGTACAGAACTAACCACTTTAGAACGGCGCCTCGGCCCTGATCAACCTAATAAATCCAGCCATCAAAACAGTCGAGGAACTCGAAACGGTCTGGCAGACCATCGCCGATGATCTCAAGGGACTCAACGACGCAGCCAAAGACACCTCCAAGGAAATTCCCCCAGGTCCGGCTATTGAGAAACGAACGCTTACGCTGTTGGTTAATAGCTGGAATGATCTCGGCGGCTATGGTAAGTGTCAATTTTCCTGAACGTGATATACATCTAACATGTCTGCAGTGAACCAGTATCGACAGGAGGCGTATACCAGCCAGCCAGAAACGCTCTCGCTCGACCAGTGGGTAAAGGAATACGGCAATGACAAGTAGTCATGTATATACTAGGCTGGCATTATAGGGTGCAACATCCGACGGCCGTTCATGAGGACATTTATGAATCATTCTCAATGCATTCCCATCAATCTATACATGCAGGTACACCAATATGCGCAAATTCCAGTCAATTAAACTTCATAAACCCGAGGATATTCAGTTTCAATATGCAATAGTTATACGTCAGCCCTTCTGACGGGAATCTATATCTTACAAAACTCCAGAGATATGTCTTAACCTTATTAGGCTAAAGCTAAAGACTACGTTTTGCATGGCCACTCAGTACACATTAACAACTCATTATCTCTATACCCCGATTTCTGGCAATTTATACGGAACATAGTAATGATCAAATGCGTTTACAGCAAAAGAAATCAGTTATCTCCCACGGGCACTCAATGCTTTTGTGGTATCATACAAATGGGATCCAGCCCAGAGACGTTATCCTATCATCACCTCCAGAAGAAGACTGAGCAGTTTCCCAAGCTTCCAGCATCCGCGAGTATGATAGATTCGCGCGATAGAGTCCGTTGAAATGCTTTCCCCTAAGAAAATTCGTAGCCTATTAATCAATCGATAGTACAAGGCTCGTAGTGTTTTGCCATAAAGGCGTTGCCGCCCCGGGAATTGGCGGTTAAAGCTCACAAGGATATCATTCCATCTTTGGCCAAGAGCAGCGCGCTTGTACCAAATAAACCAAAGCTCCTCGTCATTGTATGTATGCTTATGATCTTTCATAGAAATATGTGGTAGGTCCGAAGTTGCAGCTGCTTGAAATGGGTGCTACCGGATGGGACCGTTGACTTCAGTGTCACTGTATCCAAACAACAGACATGATCAAGGCCATTCGATGTTTTCTTTGAGTGCCAGCAAATTTTCGGATCGGTTAACACTCAACTAATCCTCATTGGATCAAGTGGCTTCTTGACGCCCGCTGTATTGTATGTGCCACGTCTATAAAGCTCAGCCTAGCTTGGTTGAAAGTCTCGGGTAAAGACATAGAACGTACTTAGTATTGGGCATATTCCCGTTAGGACGAAGTATATAGCAGAGTATGATTGGGCGTGTGTTATAGGGAAGCCCAGTTCCTCTTTGCGCTTGGTATTTTCAATCGCGATGTGAGGATTGACCTCTCTATATACGAAGTCAAGCAGCTTAAACCTAAGAATAGAGAACGCAGATTTGCCTACCTGAGTGCGATTATGGAGAAATGGGAAGCAGTAGAGTGCACAAAAAATGAGAAAATACCAGCTCGCAATAAGGGTTGTCAAAGTTAGCTCTATAGTATCCATACTAGGGAGAAAGTGAATTGAAATACTTCTTTCGGACAATGATCAGGCTTAATATATCTATATTATGGCCGCTGTCTCAATTACTATACATTTACCTGGACCGGGGGCAAAAAATAATCTATCTTTAAAGCTACATAGCGCCCATTAGTAAATTATCTGCTAATAATGACTGATATCATGCCGCGCTGGAACCTCTTCTAGGATGATTTGTTTAAGGCTGACTATATGTGCTTCATGACTTGGATATGCCGGACTAAATCAATACCTAGTGCTAATTGCTCCATTATTGATCCTATGTACTTTCCGACATAGAAGTAGCAGACAAAACGGTTTAAACAGATCAATTTTCTCTGGCATAATAAGCCATAGAAATACGAAGCATGCTTCCTTTCCTGACTTTCTTCCGATTCCCAAACGGCACTAGTTCCTTCGCCTTGCAGATCTTGATATACAACAAAAAATGATGTTGTACAGACTTCGGTTTCCCAGAAACCCACGAGCCGCAGCAAACAATTCCACTTGATCCATCGGCGTAGTCCACTAGAAAAGCTTCTAATACTTACGGTCTCCAGGTTCATTCTTAGTGTATCAGAAGTTGTATTCAGAGGACTCAGCAGAGACAAAATAAAGTGATTTCAATTTCCATTTAACTATAGCGAATATAGAAAGCAGATAGAAAATACAGATATTGCCAAATAAAGGAATCATAGCACCTCGGAAGACTCAAAATCCGATCGACCTTTTACACAAACCCGAGGGACATCCTTCATAAAAGTCCAATGATAAACTTGATGTGTTAATTCCACCATTGACCTGTTCGATTCATCGGAGTATCCCAAGCCCACGCTTAATATCCGAAGATCTTGGTCCCTAAGACTGCGGGTCGTCGTCAAAACCTCTTGATCTTCGTAGAAAACAAGTTCTATCCTAGGATTAGAGTCTACATAATACAGTGAAACGTTCCGGAACTGATGGTTACGATAACGCTTGTTGAACTACCCACGATATGTTAGAATAGCCGATACTATTAGAGAGGGTAAGAAAAATTATACCTTAATACGGTTTTTAATATCAATATCTCTTTCCGAGGTCCAAAATTTGAATTTTCGGCAGTAGGAAATATGATTTAGGATGATTTTCCAGCACCAACCCGTACTAGTATAATGCGCCAGACATAATAGGAGGAAGCGTAGAGAAATAATCTGAGAAATATGAATCAAGCTGTTCTGATATAAATTGCAGAGTGCATCTAGGGAAACTGGTATATTAATATATGAGCTGAGCTGAGCTTAAATTGATAGTAGAGCAAAGAGAATTCCTAGGAGCCAGCGATAAAAGCTACGGTCTCTTTTATAGTCTAGAGGAAAGGATGCAGAGATTCAGGACACTAGGAGCTTGCTACAAATGATATTAAGGGGTAGAATCGAGTGCAAATCAGACTGTCGACGCAATTATAGAATTGATGTTGAAATTTGGCCAGCAATTAGGCATGGCTGTCTATTAGGTCTAGACCTGGTAACCATCAAATCACTAGAGGTCTTGGCTTTGGCCAAATGGCCAAAGCCAAGACACTAAAAAAAGATAGTCGAGACCATAGGTATAGGTGCCATGCGACAAAACCTCCTTTTAGGCATTATTGATGCCTATATGTCTCATTATCTCCTAGGTACTTGAGTTAATTCTGGTAGAAGATTGAAGATACTTGAGCTCTGTAGGTGAGGCATTTTTGCTATTGATCCAGATTAGTGAGTTCCTAAGCTCCGCCACTTCCCTTCCTTTGTATATGACTCGTTAGCTCTGCGATGTACGCTTCTATCTACCCGGCCCTGTTATCCTCAGCCACGACCATAGCGCTTGAGTTAAGGCAGCCTTTCCCCAAGGTTGTCACACTGTCATATAGGCTCACTGTTTTGTATGTCAATCGGGTTATCTATAGCTCACCTCTGCGTAAGTAAATATATTATTTCTCCACTTTGGTATTAGTTCCAATAAGTGGGCCGGTCCAAGCCGTTAAGCGCTGAGACACCTTGATAAAGATGGTATCTGTGGCACTCTAATGGGGCAATATAGGGTACCAATCAAAGCTCTTAGCGCCCTATGTGATTCCTCATGCATAACAAGTCACAAATAGATCCGATACGTTTATTTATTCTTTTATTCTGCTGTTGTAGATTGGGCTGACCGATAGTAGTTTACCTGGGCTCAGATGATACGCTCCAGTCATTTACAAACTAGGCGCTCATCCGTTTCTTCGCCCAGGAAACAAGCCACATGCCAGGGTCCTGGTTTAGATAGGTGGCTGTAAGCTCAGCATCTGGATGCAAAAGTCCTGGCTGCCCCGCTATTCGTCCTTTTCGCCATATAATTTATTACTTCGCCTCAGTTAGGACTTTACATCCAGGCCGCCATATCATTATCTTGCAAGTAATCCTACCGTTACCGACTTTACGTATCAGTTACCTATGGTCTTGACATATTATTGCAAGTCTTGATCGACTTTTGTTGAGAATATAGGTTGTGCTTTTAACGATACTAGTAGATATATAAATAAACAGAAGATATACATAGGTAGCCAAATCAACTAAATCTCAGAATTGGTTATGCTTTGTGGCTGATAAACAGCTATTGGTTGGGTGTATGGATATCCATTATGCAACCAATCATTACGTATATTGTAGATGTTGGTTGAGCCTCATTGACAAAGATCTTTGGGCGGCTTGAAAGGTGTGAGACATGGCAATAAAAGTGCACAGCCACGAGTACGAACAATGCTTGCGAACCATACGATCATCACGCCGACTGAATGAAAAAGCGGGCTGTGTCGAGAGGAACATGTTGGTTCTGACGTCGGTGCTACACATCCATGAGTTGGCACTGAGCCATATGACCAGCCCCCAAGCACACTAATCTCTGACCTTAGAGGGTATATAAGAAGATAAGCTGTCTTATACCGAAACTATCTCGCTACTTTGTATTACACACAATATGGCCACCACTGCGGATGTTCTCGTTAACGAATTCAAGTCTTTGGAGCTTGAAGAAACCTCGAAAGCTCTCTTCAACCCTCTCTTGGAGCATACTCCAGCCATAGAGACCTCCCCACCTGAAGAAACATCGAAACCTCTCTTCAATCCCTTTTTGGAGTATACTCGAGCCCTAGAGACCATGGAGCCGGAAGAAACCTCGAAAGCTCTCAACCCCTTTTTTGAACATGTCCCAGCCCCGGGAACGCTGGAAGAGCTTTTGAAGGAAACAATCAAACATGCAAATATCAAACGAATTCTTCCAAACGATCCCATTTTTACCCAGGCTGCAAAGCTTCGTGACAAATATGGATTACCGCAGCAAGGATTCGAAAATTTCCGACGATTGCTATGCGGCATTGTGAATTTTCCATGTATTTTGTTTCAAAACCCAAAGAATGATAAGCTTGAATTCGACAAAATGGTCACGGAGACTTTTACATTAGATTGGCTACAAGTTGTCCTGGGTGATACTGGATTCAAGCTCGACGACATAATCATTATGGAATTGTTTCCTATGTTGACTGATACATGGTTGGAAAATAACCATGATAAGCGCTTACAAGCCTTGCATGATATGTTTGAGCTGACTCTTGCTTGTATTCACAAGTTCAAGCTCCCCGTTATCGTTGCATGCCAGTGTTTCAGTCCTAAGGATGGTGGTCTCTATGATTCGTTCTGGCACGCTAAGCTTGGTGATCTACGATCCTCGCTAAATGGTGCAAAAAATCAAACGGTCTCTCAATTCAATTACAAACAACACATAGCGCATGTCGTGCACGGCTTCCATCCAGCATACGGGGCGTATCAAAATACCGAGTATCGCAAGAACATGATGGCAATACTTCGATCTACATTCAATTCATTGTTTGGCTCGTATGCAGAGTCTCGGAGGGAATACGAAGCCACACTACTATTGTTGGAGAGCCGTTATAGCGAGTTTATCAGAAGCTCGATCGAAACACTCCACGGAAAGGCGATTGAATTTGATCAGATTCACAAGCAAGGGCTTGCCCTTGATCTGTTTCAAGGTCATGATGACTCCAATATACTTGATAGTTGGAACGAACTGAAGAGCACATTGGACCTGGTTTTGAACAAGTTGTCACCTACAGCGCCCAGAAAATTGCTTTTGTGAGCTCCGAACTTGATGCAAACAACTGGTTTTTGGTATCAAATTGTGCATTGAATTCGCTTGTTGCAATTTCTTTTTATTTCCTTCTTAGACTGATATAGCATGGTGCTACTAGAGCTGAGTTAGCCAGCCTAATAATTTCGAATTGATTATTTGTGGAAATTGATAGTAATGTATATATTGGGATATAATGTTCTTCCCTTTGTAGCTACTACTTTTCTATCATTACGTATCATTGACTAATATTCATCACATGTGGATATTTAGATGTGTAGCACGCCTCGACACCATCGAGAAAGAAGATGTTAGACTTTTCTATAACCCAATACCCGAAGGACCAGGTCATACTGCATATAGTATAACCAACTACGTTGGAGCTTCGCTCTCCTCTTC
This sequence comes from Penicillium hordei, assembly GCF_028827395.1. Classification (NCBI taxonomy): domain Eukaryota; kingdom Fungi; phylum Ascomycota; class Eurotiomycetes; order Eurotiales; family Aspergillaceae; genus Penicillium; species Penicillium hordei. Next base: position 380,103 of record NW_026623146.1, on the reverse strand, counting down.
CCTCCTTCCGTAGTGTTACATTCAGACATATTCAACATACACCATTAAAGCAAAATAGGGAATCAGATCTTAGCTATCCTAGACTTTATACGACCTTTACAGAAAAGAGAGCCCAAAGATCACATATAACAACACCATATTGACATCAAGGCCTATAGATAACACAAACATCAAGATCACCTCCACCCAAGTTGTCTTCGGTGGAATGTCCTTGCCCAACAAAATGCAGCTGAAGGAGCTCAATGTCCTCACCCGATAATACGGCTACCTTTTCCGGGTTCTCTTGTTTGGCATTGCGCAGAATTTGTAAATCCCTCGCATTAAATGATATCTTGTAAGGTGCTTGGCTCATATTTCGCCATACCGTATGCGGTGACTCCTTAGAAATGCTCTCTTCGTCCACATAGATATAGTCTTTGATATCATAACCGTAGTATGTCGTATGGCCCCGCAGGTAGGTATTGAAGCTTTCCTGCTCAAGCTGAATATGATTGAGCGACCTTTCCTAGACAGTAGATACCTAAGAGTGTAACTTACCGATACGATGCGAAGTATCAGATCACGCTTTCCCCAGATTCTATCTTCGTCGCCGCAGCCCGGAAACACATACTCCTTGTCAAGTTGAATGCTGCCGCCAAAAGAAAGTTCGTGGACAGTTATGTTATCGCTTATGCCTTCGTAAACTCGTTGTTCCACGTAGATTTTGGGATCTATGTGGTCTTCATCACTTTTCGTGATAAACGCTGTCAATCGAATGCACCGCTGACTACCGATTGTTGCGCTGGTATCAAGTACTTCCGCCTCATCTATATCTTAATTAGCTTTGAATCACGGGTATAGTCAGAATGTGAATATATATATATACCAAGGAAAGAAACCTTTCTGAACCAACATCCGGGAACTTTGTTACGCTCCGAATCTGTGTCCTGGCTACTACTGAAGATAGTCATGGGAAATTTTGGGTCTTCGCCGTAGGCCCTGACCATCTCATTCAGGGAGCCACTACGTGTGGACTCGCCCCGAATCCAGTCCTGGGCTTTTCCAGGCGGATGCTGAGCTCTGTTTAAGGAGTACGGTGTCGAGTTCCTTTTCGTTACGCGGTTTCTAGTCGCAGAAACCTTGCTGCGAAGCACCGGGTTGCCATATTGGTCCAGTTCATGGACTGTCGCTGGTTGTGGTGGGGTTTTCATAGTATTTCCCTCAAGTGCTGCTCATTCTCGGACTTGCAATAAGCGAGGGAGATTACGGGTTAAAAGGGCAAACCATTTTTTAAAATGCCCCCTGTTTCAGCTCCCAGGAATAGTTGTACTTTTGTCGAGGCGCCTACTGCAGCGCGACTTCCTAGTCGAGGAGGGAGCGGGATGTTTTGTGGACCCATAGTCGGAGACATGAGCGTTGCGCACAGACACAAACCAATCAGAATACTTGGTTTATCCCAGGATGAAGATCTCGAGGCGCCAATTTAAGATAACAGATTCGTTCATTCCCCACGACATGAAACGACCGGTGCCTCGGCACATGCATGGCATCATTTTATTGTTGCTAAAGCAACGTCGACTGTATTTTGGATTCAGAATTTCGACCGAAGCTTAAGATCCGTGGATGAGTATAAGAGCCCGTAATCTTCGCATATACCAAACTTGGTAAAGATATCTGGCGCCTACTGTGTCTACGGTAAGCAGTAAAATTGAAGTATTCCCAAAATTAAAAAGAGAAATATTGATGATGGCATCTCCTAGTTTTGACAGAATCTTGAAGTCACCCATTTTATAAGCGCGGCTTCGCCCCGGGATGGAGGTTACTTCAGGTTTAGCCTTGACACTGTTGGTTCAGCCCCCTCTATCCTTATGCGCGTGGTTTCATATAACCCTCCCTATCCCCACTATCTGCTCTTTGTTTCTTATCCTCATCTACCCTTCTAAGGTTGATCTGGTGAGGCATTTTTTTCAATTCATTTGGATTACTGAGCTCCATCAGGCAACCTTCTATACTTTGACTCGCTCTAACATAGTTTCTATTGTGGAGGGCTATACTGGAACTTATACGGTAGGGTATAAGTATACTAGCGACCTAGACAGGTAGGATGAAGGCTATGGTCCGATTTGTGCTCAGGCTTCGATTGCCTTCAGCACTTGAATTGTCTCATTATTACTCGGCTAGGTCTTGTTGGACAGGTCAAGCGACCTAAGGGCAGCGGCGTACTTACCATGCACCCTTTCTGGACAATCGCCTTTATGCTACAGGGCTCTAAACTTGCCTTAGGGATATAAAGGTCAAGTGAGGGCCCTATCGACCTTAGCTGATGGCGTTTGTGTCGTTTTAAACCGAGGAAGGCCGGGATGGGACTCCTCTCTTTCACAAGCTCCAGAACAACTGACAGACTGCGTGCTGGTAAAGTGGCGAGCTTTGAAAGTTGACGGGCTGTCATCGTTGCTGAGGTAACATGTGTTCTTAGTCTAGCCAAAGTCGACACTGCTGCATGAAGCGGAGGCATAACCAAAAAGGTATTAGGGATAGCGTATTGGCTGACATGGATTTGACCGTTGGCCTCGGAACAGGTCGTGTTGCCGGGGCCAGTTGTTATACCGGGATGCTTGGTCCGTAGAGGGGCAGTTGAGAAGGCATAAAGCTGGCTTCCGTCGGAGAAAGATCCGTAGTCGAGAGGATTGCAGTGGAGGGCGAAGGGCTCCAACGAGACACTGGAAACCATCAAACAAACAATACACGTAGCTGAAAGAAAAAAAGGTTGACGTGATGTGGGAGAGAAACTTTGCCGCAGAGCCGGAGAAATTAAACCTTGTTTGTAAACATATGATCACCACTCTTCTACCCATTCTTTGTACCATTTGTTCCCATCTCCAACCTACCTGCCATGGATTCATCAATGGAATATCTCACCGATCTCGAAGGAACGCAGGTCACGTTTGATACCGTTGCCGAACCACCGTTCAACTTCCCTGCCCAAAAATGGATAATACTCGAGAAGCTCGGCGAAGAGTCGAATCGCCTGACAAAGGAAGACATCGCTGCGGAGCTCGGGCCCTCAGACACAGCCGGGAAGTTCCTATGCCGACCTGCCAGCGTGGAAGATGATAACAGGCGCGCATTTTTACGCATTTACCAACAGGTTCCTATAGCTGGAACTGAAATGAAGAAGGCCGCGATACGGGCTAGCCAGGCCGTCGAGACTCCTCCTGACCACCCAGAACTGACTGCTTTCCGGACATTCATGAAGCTAGACTGTGAGGTTGTTCCTCGGCTGCTAGGCTATCAACAGCGCCAGCAAGACCACGACGAGGGTGTTCCTGGGGGATACATCACGTATATTCTATGGGAAAAAGTCGCCGGCGACTCTCTTAATTTGACCGAATTCTGGAGACTCCCCTTTGACGATCGCCAGGCCATCCGCGATACGTTTCGCCAAGTCTATACGTATGATTATCTAGTGACCACTGCGAAATCATAAGGCTAACAGAGAGTAGTAGGTTTTTACAGTGCGGGTATATGCCATGTATGGGTGGTCCATCGAAGATTATTTATGACAAGTCTAGTGGTCAAATGTGTGTCTATACGAGAGTATCTATATGGACTATGATGATCTAACATCTAACCTTCTCTAGGCACATCTGCGGATTCAAACTCGCATCTCCGTTTGACGAACCTCAACAGTGGGATGATGTTAACTACTTCCAATACGGACTCATCCAACCATCCAATAGCCGATTCTACTTGGAAGGGACACCACCCGAAACGGTGGATTGGATCGAAGATGTCAACGGCTGGACGTGGTGAATATGGAAACAACCCCAGCGGGATACAGTGTAAAGCACGTTGCGCCGTCTTGTTTCTTCCTGACTGGCTTAGTAAAAAAATATGAATGAAAGGATTGCTGCAGGTGCAATTAGGGCGTACTATGTCAAATGTTACATGCATTTTATCGAAATCTGTCTTCATTGTCAAATTTAGCTCCAGTTGCCACATGATCATAGACGTCAGCCAATTGCACACACATACTGTCTCGGATTCTTGCTTACATGAATGTATTTGCTATACACGAAAGTATCCGGGCAGTATACTAAGATCGACGTCGCCTGATCCATTGACTGCGAGGAGTGGGGTTGGTAATCGGGCCCTGGGTTTCAGCAATGGTAGCAAGATATAGAAGACATTGATTGAAGGTCAACATAGGTCCGATAACCTGATTTGCAGGGTCTGAGGGCACATATCGGACGGATGATTCGATGACGGGGGAATGCTCAATCCTCCAAGTTGATCCGACCTGAATTTGTCGTAAGAACATGGTCTGGCAGTAATTGGTGATGAAGCCATACACACAACCAAGGTCTAACATGTATGAAATAGGTTGTGCAAGGACCTCTCGCAACCAAGTTGAATTTGCAGCACACAAGTCAAGTCGATGCTCTATCAGCCACGGTACCTTGACTTCGCCGACAACTCTTAGTTGCTGCACATTGCCGTTCTGCAGATCTGGTAAAGAGAGCATGACCACGTCGGGGGTCTTGCTGTATGAAAGTCCAGTGCACTTGAAGTCCCCTAGTGCTATATTGATTGATTGGGCCTCAAATACTGCACCAAGGACCTGTCCAGCAGCTTGTTGGAAGCGAGCACAAACCCCGGCCTCATCTCCGACAAAAACCCTCTCAGTGGTGAGATTTCTGGATTGAATGCCGATCTGAATCACCCGGTTACTCCACTGCTGTGTATTGTAGGCATTTTTAACAGCAGTGGTGAACCCTGTCCATGGCAGAAGTGGGCCGGCGAATTGTATTTTATGAAGCGTGCTTGACGTCGTCCGGTTATCGCTGACAAGGAGATCGGGGAGAGGCGAGGTGGCAATGTCACGGGGGCGTTTCAAAGAGGGCATCGTCTGGAACTTGTTTGCTTGAGAGGCTGTCAGTAGGAATCTCGAATGCTAGCGACGCGCAAAATTCCATAAACTCACAGTGTTCAAGGTTGAGTGTTGTGGTGATGCAAGGATTAGGACTTGAGCTAGGTGGTGAATTGATCTGGTTGTAGAAGGGATTCCCTGAGTCGCTCAACGTGGTGGTTCATCTTCCACCTCTTTCCCACCTCACCACCATCTCCGCAATCGTCCTCCCATGCAGCCTGTCAGACCAGCTCCACCCTATCTACTATTTATGACGGTGGGCTGGGCTTGGTAACTGGGAAGCCATCAATAGCACGACACCTTTGGGGCTCAACTTCAAAATATAGCTCTCAGCGGGCCGGCTAGCATCTTTGGTCTACCAGCAGGGAATCAGCAATAATGACGAAAATTAAGCTCTGTATCATTTCCCCGACAGAAGTAACCCAATCAGACTCTGCAGAACCCTAGCACTGGCTTATCCTACTATATCTTTCTATAATAACTTTCTAAGTGGGCAGAGTGAAATAAATTTTACAGCAGACTTGGGGGTGCCTGGGTATTAGGAAATTCGCACTGTAGAGAGTGTCAACCGGCCAATAATATTCAATAAACGCTCCTCTTCTATATTTCAAAAGAAAATGAACGAATAAATCGGTGTATTATTCTTTTCTACCATTTTGTAGTCGAATTTCTGAGAACCAATAATTTAATCACCGGCTGTAGATCCTCTTTGCCCGTTGATCCTTATGCTGTCACCACTATAGGTCTTGTACCACCACCAGTCTATTCTTTTTCATTTTACTGATAGCGCGGAAAGCATTAACAAAGATGCATGTTTCGACAACTCCCAAATAACTGTTGCATTTATCGTTCATTCACATCATGCCTCTCTTCAAACAGTGTCTTGGTATCAATCGCATTTATTTTCTGCGTTTTAAATGCGTATTCCTAGCATTGATTATCCACATTCTAGATATCGACTAGGAATAACCTCCTTTAGCCCATAGGAATAACCCCGGTTGCGATTTAGGGTTTAGGGGGTCACCTACCTGATAATGCTTCAACCGATAGCATCAGCACAAATCCTGGTAGCGCGAAGGCTTCCCAGAATTAACAAATGATGCCTAGTGGTGGGGCATGGGGAATTTAGGAATACCCTACAGGATTAATCTAATAAGTCTTTCTAGACAGTTGGAAAGAGAAGCTGACTCGCTATGACGGACAGTGTATGACCGAATTCCCATAGGACTAGAGAGGGACTCCTAAGGTTACTATAAGATTCTTTTCCGTATTTTATGCATGTTGTTTCAATGCTATACAAATAAAAGATACCACTTTGATGCTATGAAATTATCCTCATCATACTAACTATAAAACCCAAATATTATTTTAGAATGCGCATATTAGATGAAATCGGCTTGGAATAGCGGTATATTTCATGTTAAAATCTCGCATACATCATAAATTATGCTAGGCTGTGGACAAATGGATGAGTAATACCTTCAAAAAGTCAAATACACCAAGCCGCGACTGCTTGGGAAGTGATATGATTATCATGATGACTAAGTTGAGTGTGTGTCCACAGATGGGTGAACCTTACTTGGGTAACCTGTTGTACAAAGTCCTGTGAAGTTCTCGGACGGGAGCACTTGGTCCTGCAATAGTCAACATGTACCGAGGTACATTGACTCCGCTTTTATTTGCCGATAGCCAGTCAACTACGAAACGTTAGTTTTGCTTTCCTGTGCAACTGTTATGACTGAAACTACACTGTAGGTCATCTGGTACTGATCCAAAACTCACTGAGGGATGTGCGTCCTCCTAGGACTTATGATTACTTAGAAAATACATTTAAATAGCAGTCTGTGTGAGAGGAAAATCTTCTTATAGGGGTCTTGAGGGCGATATATTCACATAAGATACCGACAAGGAGCACGTGTCTCATAGGAGGCTATACGTCATATGATATCGCGCTTACCTATACATACTTTCATAGAGAAGCATCTCAGGTCTAGTTCAACATGAAACACCAGTCGAGATAAAAGTAAAACAAGTCAGATAACTCTAACGATAGCTGAAATGATACGTGATCCGATAAAGCGGAGATAAAACACCTAGAGTAACAAGTATCTATAGTACCCACTCTCCACGTCATATAGAACACCATTTGTAAATAAAAATAATACCGCTGTGAAAGATTAAGTTGGAAGGACTAATATGACGAGATGAGTACCCTGGAAAATCTCTAGTTGCGTGGAGAAAAAAAGAAGCCATCTACAGAGCTACAGACTACTAAGACTAGAGCAAGCAGGGAAGGTCAGCTCATCTTCCAAACAACTTGGCAACTTAGGCATTACGAATCGAAGTCCGAAATATCTGAAATACCGACCTTATAGAGCTGTACTTAATAGGATTTAAATGCTAGGCGAGTTATTATCCCCTTCAGGCTACTACCGGAGACATATATAGTGTATGTGGTTAGTACCATGAGGCAATATGCAGATCGACCGATTGATCAATTTGCACGTATTAAACTCAAGTTCTAACACTGGCCCACATAATCATGTGGTTACGCAATAGTTATATTTTGCATATTGCTTCGACCTGCCACCGAGGTATTACCTACACTGTTTCTGTGTAGGGATGGGAACTCAATGGATAAACCTGCACTGCGTTCTTCGATCGACAGACCTCTGATATTACGAGAGTACTGGAGGGATGAAAGAAATGGGAGTGTGGGCCTTGAACTAGACTGGTCGGAGTTATGCGAAAGGGAAGAAGAGGGAAGCGGGCATACGCCAAACTCACACAAGAGTGGATACCGATGGACTGTATAGGGATGGATGCGTATATGAATCTTATGTGGAAGAGAGGGAGTCTGTGAGCCCAATCCCCAAGAACATCGCTGGGGTGGGCCGAGTATCTAAATCTGCCTACGTCATATGGCGACTCTTGAAAAAAGGCATCTACGTGTATATAAAAGGGTCGATGGAAAGCGGTTTGGAAAGGAGAACCATAACTAGCTTCCAGAATCTCCAGAATCTATTGAGATATCAACAGACATTCGTGGTTTCTTTTTTCTTGCTATCTATAATTTTTGTTATGGCTTTTATCAATCGCGAGCCCATTGCCATTGTCGGTATTGGATGTCGCCTTCCCGGGGGGGTCACGAGCTCGAAGGAGTTTTGGGACGTACTGCGTGAAGGCAGGGACCTGGTGTCTGAAGTACCGAGTGATCGTTTTGATGCAAATGCCCTGCACGATGATAACCCGGCAAAATATGGTACCATCCGAAGCATCAAAGGGGGATTCGTGGACAAAATTCAATCCTTCGATGCCGAATTCTTCGGTATATTCCCAAGCGAGGCATCCAGGATCGACCCGCAACAGCGACTCCTGTTGGAGGCTAGCGTTCATGCGCTGGAGGACTCTGGCACAACTTTGCAGCAGGTGGCTGGATCACAGACAAGTGTCTTTGTTGGGATGTTCGCCAACGACTATCTCTCCATCCAAGGAGGAACAGAGCAACGAGACAACGTTGGTCCCCATGTGGGAATGGGAACTCACGACTGCTCAATCGCTAATCGGGTCTCGCATCGGTTAGATTTACGAGGCCCGAGCCTTACTCTCAATACCGCCTGCTCGAGCAGCTTGGTTGCGTTGCATCTGGCCTGCCAAAGCCTTTGGGCGCAAGAGAGCGAGGCTGCTCTCGTTGGTGGTGTTAATGCCATTCTCCGCCCCGAGTCTACGATTTTGATGTCCAAGGCGGGTTTTCTTTCTCCAGATGGCGCCTGTAAATCGTTCGATGCGGCGGGCAATGGCTATGTTCGCAGTGAAGGCGTCGGAATGGTCTTCTTGAAGCCTCTCAGTCGAGCGATCCAAAACAAGGACAGAATCTACGCCTTGGTCCGCAGCTCCCTTGTGAATCAAGACGGATACACACCAGAGGGATTCACTGTCCCCAGCCTGGCAGCTCAGACAGCATTACTGCATTCGATCTACAAAAATTCCAACACGGACCCAGCCAAAGTCCGTTATGTCGAGGCCCACGGCCCAGGAACCCCAGTCGGGGATCCCATCGAGGCAGACGCCCTTGGAAACCAGATCGGACAGGCGCGGTCTAAAGATAAAAATCCCCTTTGGATAGGATCACTCAAGGGTAATTTCGGTCACCTCGAGGGCGCTGCTGGAATCGCTGGCTTCATCAAGGCAGCACTGGTGACTTTTCACAGAGAAATCCCCCCACAGGTCCATTTCAAGAATCCCAATCCTGTAATTGATTTCCAGTCACTTCAGATTGAGGTACCTACCCAGATTACACCCTTATCCTCAGATGGGCAACACACGCTATGGGTCGGGGTCAACTCGTTTGGGGCTGGGGGGACCAACGCGCATACTATCCTCGAAGAAGCACCGAATGATATCAGTAGCTCCTATTCTCCAGCCAGTCATGCGCCACGCGTTTATGTGATTTCTGCAAGGTCTCTATCTGCTATGGAGCAGGTTGCTCGACAACTTTCCTCTTACCTACAACTCCAAAAGACCGCTCTAACCGACGTTGCATACACTCTCAACATGCGACGGAGCACCCACAACGAAATATCGGTCATTGCGGCTGACACCCTTGAGGACTTGTGCTCTAGACTTGACCATCTAAGTTCTGGACAAGTAACTAAGCATGTGTTGCCTCTCCAGAGACGAGCAGGAAGTTCTACGAAAACAGCCTTCTTGTTTTCTGGTCAAGGCGGCCAATGGCTCGGGATGGGGATGGCCCTTGCGGATCAAGAAGTTGAATTTCGTGAGTCTCTAGCTGCCTTTGATGAGATATTCATTGCACTGGGAGGGTTTTCAATTTGCACGGAGATGTCATCATGCGGGGACGACCTAGCAAGAATGAACAAAACCACAATTGTTCAGCCTGCTATCGCAGCCATTCAGATTGCATTGGCGAGAATGTTAATGTCTTATGGACTCACACCAGATGCTATCGTGGGCCACTCCATTGGTGAAGTTGCTGCTGCCCATATCGCTGGTGCACTTAGTCTTGAGGAAGCCGTCAAAGTCATTTATGTTCGATCACAGATCCAGAATAAGGCAGCAGGCATGGGAAGTATGCTAGCATCTGGAATATCATCCAAGGTGGCAGAGCAACTTCTTCAGCGGCATCATTTTGGAGGAATTGTGGAGATTGCAGCTCACAATGGCACTGAAATGACGACTTTGACTGGGCCTACGGCAGAACTGGAACAATTTGCCAGTATTCTCGAGGCTCAGGGGAGCTTTGCGCGATTCGTCAAAGTGGACGTACCATACCACAGCCGCTTCATGGATCCCCTGGAAAACGAACTCGTTGCAGCACTATCGTGTGTTCAAGGGAACCCGACCAAGACCAACTTGTACTCCACTGTCACTACGCTGATTGAGCCTGGCACTCACCTGTCAGGTGACTACTGGTTTCAAAACGTACGTAGGCCAGTCCGATTTCGCGAGACCATGGAAAGGATGTTAGAAGACGGTTGTAATTTCCTAGTCGAGATTGGGCCACACCCTGTCTTGGTCTCTGGAACCCGTGGTATTGCTGAATCTGCCAAGCACTCTGTTCACATTATGCCAGCCATGATCAGGGGGAGTAAAACTGACCCTGTCTCATGTGTCATCGGAGCGGCACATGCAACCGGCGTTGACGTGGACATTGAATCCTTCAACGGAGGCGGGGGCCAGCTTGTCGATCTCCCATTATACCCGTTTCAACGCCAGCAGTACTGGTTCGAGAACCCGGAGGCTCAGCAACGCCGGCTTGGTCAAAACAAGCATCCATTCCTTAGGAGCGTTCTTCGTCTTACCGATGAATATCGAGCGGCGGTACGACTCAGACTGAGCACAGGCGTGTCTCCCTTTCTTGCCGATCATGTTATAGATGGGGCGGTCGTATTTCCAATGACAGGACATGTGGAGTCCGTATACATGGCTGCGCGGGAACACCTTCCACACATGAAAATCTGGCTGGAAGACCTGAGGCTTGAGCGTCCTGTGATCCTACCATCTGCAGAGGATCCCGCTCCGCAAGTGTTGCTAGAAATTACAACCCCTGCGAATGACTTTGTGATAAGTTCACGCCCCGCAGACTCGACCCCTGAGGTGCCATGGCAGGTCTGTTCTCGTGGACGGATTAATGCGTTTGACGAGCGACCGGGGGCTGCTACAGAGGCACTGGAAAGTGCAAGGTCTCGGCTGCAGGCTGGGGTGGAAGTTGATCCTGAAAACTTTTACTTGAAACTGGAAGAGTCAGGTCTTTGGTATGGAGAGGCGTTCAGGGGAGCTCAAAGGATTTGGCGGCTAGGGGACGAAATTTTCACATATATAACGCTCCCGGGCTTTTTGCATGCGGAGGCAGCACGGTTCAGATTCCACCCGGCGCTCTTGGATACTGCCGTACATATGATTTTCGTTGACAAGGGCCAGCACGGTGATTTCCGGTATGTGAACCTACCTTCCCACGTTGAACAGATTGAGATATTCGAAGCAGAGGAGAGTATCACATCTGCATTTGTGCATACCCATATTACGCTGCATGATGATACTTTCCTCCGCTGCAATACATCAGTCTATAGCGAAAATGGTCAAATCCTTGCCGTAGCAACTGGAATCACAACAAAGCGCATTCCGGGTCAGCATGTGCCACGGCTTCTGGAACACGAAGTATGTTTCCAACCTGAAACCAAGGACGGGCTGAGCAGAGTAGAGTCTGAATTCGATAACGTGGTGATTTTTGAACCTGAGAGGGGGGGCCTTGACTTGCAATGCAGCATCCAGAGAACATTTCCTCGCGCCCAGTTCCATCAGAAGTTTCTAGACCAAGTTGATGAAAACTACAAGCCCACAGAATGGCCGTTTCTGTGGGACGCGCGCTTACTTGTCATTATTCCGGCGTTCATTTCCGGTTCATACTGCCGCGAGTTTCACCGCACCGTGGAAGTTGTGATGAGAGTACTTCTTCTCGTCGCCACCTGGCTTCATGAGAACCAAGGAGTTCCCACACTTGTGATCTTGACCAAGGGCAGCTGCATGACGCCAGCAGACTCACAATGTGATCCCATTTCCTCTGCTGTGCAAGCAGCTGCCCGAGTAATGGCAAACGAGCTGCCCCGAGTTCGTATCCGCTGTGTGGATCTTGCGCTAGACGAACATCGCCAGAACATCCCATTACTGGAAGAAGAGTTACAAACGAATCGGGTCGGCTATACCGAGAGTGTCGTGGCCATACGACCCGAAGGTCGATTCTTCAAACGAATTGTGGCTGTGGATCCCGGAGAGGAGAAGAGACGCATAGAAAAGCGTGTGCCTGCAAGAGGGGGAGCATATTCCTCTGAGCCCGGTCCCAACGGGACTCTCGACAATATCATTATACGGCAGAAAGTCGAAGAAGAATTGGGACCAGATGATGCGAGTATTGAAGTGCACGCCGCTGGTCTAAACATCACAGATGCAATGAATGTCTTCGGCGTGTCGAGTGAGCAAGTAATCTCTGGAAGCCTTGCAAGTCAAAAGCTAGGACTGGAGGCCGCCGGCCGAGTTGTGGCGGTCGGTAAAAATGTGCAAGACATTAAAATTGGCACTCCGGTCATGGTTCGAGTGCCACAGAGCCTTGGAGGGCTCATAACCGCCCACCGTAGCCTGCTAGCTGTTATCCCGCCCTCTTTGACTTTCCCCGAAGCAGCCTGCGTTCCAGTCGCATTCATAACAGCATATTATGCCTTGGCCTACCTCGGCAGACCAGAGTCTGGAGAACGGGTTCTCATCCATTCAGCAGGTAGTGGGGTGGGTATCGCGGCAATTCAAATTGCCAAGCATCTAGGTGCTCGTGTATATGCTACAGCTGAAACTCCTTCCCGTCGGGCGTGGGTGTTACAGATGGGAGTCGAAGCCGTATTGGATCCAACTTCTGTATCATTCCACGATCAGCTCAAGGCTGTAACCGGAGACCAAGGCATGGACGTGGTGCTAAATTCACTTTCTAGCACCATGTTCCCACAATCGGTCGTATGTCTTGCTCCATTCGGCCGCTTTCTGGAGATAGGAAGTACGGATATTTACCGGAATACGAAGCTCGGCCTCGAGCAATTCAGCCGGAATGGTTCGTTCTTTGTTGTTGACGTCGATAGACTGGCAATAGAAAAGCCGGATTTACACTGTCGAATGATCAACGAAGTTTGTGCTCTGCTTGCAAACGGCCAGCTGGTACCACTCCCAGTCACCACATACCCCATCACGGAGGTCTCCACAGCCCTGAAGGCAGTTTCCCGGTCTACCGTAATCGGAAACATTGCCGTGGAACTACCAGACAACACCGAGGTTGTTACAGTACCACCAACTCAGCTAGAGCTCCGAGGGGATCGAACTTATATCATCACTGGCGGTACAAGTGGTCTAGGGCTACACTTCGCCAGGCTCCTGGTTAAGCGAGGAGCTCGTTATCTCATGCTTGCAAGTCGCTCAGGACCAAAGTCTGAAGAGGATCATGCAATTATTTTGGATCTGCGACGCCACGGAGCCAACGTAAGGATTGCGCAAGCAGATATCAGTAGCCTTGAGGCGGTAATGCTGCTTTTCAGTCATCAAACGGGCTGGCCTCCTATCGTAGGGGTGGTTCACTGTGCAGGGATCTTGGGAGATATATATGCTCATGAGACAAAGATGGATGATTTCTGGCATGTGTTCAAGCCCAAGGCATTGGGTGCATGGAATCTTCATCTGGCTACCCAGAACATGGATCTTGACTTCTTTGTTATGGCTTCATCCATCGCGAGTATTATCGGGCTCACAGGACAATTCGGCTACGCTGCTGCGAACCAGTACCTAGATGGACTGGCACATTACCGTCAGGCATCCGGCTTGCCAGGATTTTCTCTCAATCTTGGCTTACTAGGATACTTTGCTGGTATGTCTGAGAAATCAACCCACAACGACAGGCTCCACGAAATCCTGCAGTCGCTAGGGTTAGTGACCACGTGTCTTCCAGCAGTTCTATCCGCCTTTGAGCGTGGTATTCTTCATGGTACTACGCAACGCCTGGCTCTTAATCTTGATTGGTCTATGTTTCTCACAGCGTACCCTCATCTGATTCGAGATGCTGCTTTCATGGGGCTGAAGAATGAGCAAGCCGAGTTAGGCAGTTCAGGGTCCACCCGATCAATATTCAATATATCTGGCCCACAGCGAGTGGCCATGATCGCCGATACATTATGCTCTGGACTGGCCAAAATCATTGGCGTAAACCCGAGTCGGATTTCTCTCACGGAGAAGATCAGCCAATACGCATTTGACTCCCTCACTCTCACACAACTGCGAGGCGTGATATTGCGTGAAGTTCGGGTTCCATACCCCCTCATGAGGCTCTTTGAAGCGCCCAGTCTTCAGGAAATTGCGGTGGAGCTTAATGGCTCATTTCAAAATAGTCATGTCGAAGGTGGGAACGGTACTGATGCTGCCAACCACACCTCCGAACACGTGCCCTCTGTGGGACTGTCTGTCTTATCAAAATGGTTCATTGGCGGCAAAATATCCAACGCCTCCTCCCCTCGTCTTGTGTGCTTCCACTCAATGGGCGCTTCGGCTTCTCTTTTCACTCCTTTCTTGGTGGATCCACCGCATGGACTCAACGCAATTGCAGTGCAGCTACCAGGCCGAGAGAATCGATCCGAAGAAGCGGTTTTAAGCAACATGTCTGAAGTTGTTTCTGGCATCCTTGGCGAGATGGACGAAGTCGTGGGAGCCCCCAAAGTCTTTTGGGGCCACTCCTTCGGAGGAATTATTGCTTTCGAAGTGCTTAGAGCCCTCAGAAAACAAGAGAAACCTCTTCCACGCCTTCTGGTAACCGGCACCATAGCACCAAATCTCATCAAACGTTGGCAGACGCGAGGTGTAATACTCCAGGTCATTCCCCAGGACTTCAGCCCCGAGTATGCGATGGCTATTTCTCGATATATAGATGATGTCGAATTTCTTCGCTCGATATTACCGGCGATGAGGAAGGACGCACCATTACTTCTGAACTACCGATTTAGTGAAGAGGATCCATTAGATATAGCGATCACCGCTTTTGCCGCACGCCAGGATGAAGTGGTGTACCCGGACGAAGTTGCTGCTTGGGGCACACATGCGAAAGAGTTCAACATTTTTGAGGTAGATGGAGATCATTGGTTCTTGCATCGGAACCGGAATATATTGCGAGACA
The DNA here is from genome assembly GCF_028827395.1 of Penicillium hordei. NCBI lineage: Eukaryota > Fungi > Ascomycota > Eurotiomycetes > Eurotiales > Aspergillaceae > Penicillium > Penicillium hordei. The sequence continues at coordinate 364,981 of NW_026623146.1, read as the reverse complement.
CATTGGCGGGGTGGGTGACTTAGACTTTTCACAGTCCTTCTTTTACCGATGTTACCAAGTTATATTAAACTCTATTGAGAATAAATATGGACAGACACATAACGAGTGTCGGTGCTGATAAATGGTGAAAGTGTGACGATCATATATGTTAGCAGACCTCTGTAGATAGTAGATATCCCGTTTTAAGGGTAAGGACTCTCTGTCTTCTGTTCTTCTCCCGAGGCTAGTCCTCCATGTGGGTCCTGTGGAACTGACCTTGAGCTTAAAGAGATATAGGATAGTAAGTTCCAGCCAGTTGTAGCTTGACGATTATATCGAAACAGATCACTGAAGATCAACTAAATGACAGTTCAAGAATTGATCGACGAATGTTGTGGTAATAAAGACACGAGTGTTATAGCGACTGGAAGGGTGGCCTTTCTAAATCATGTGTGTTTTATAACCCCTGCTGGGGATTGTTGATACAACATTTTAATGACGGCCTAACAGCATAGAAGTTAGGCTCGTAGCTTTTCGTGATTGAGGATTTGTAGTTTGTCCGACAAGGCATAATCTTCATGTATATGAGGCACTTTAACAGACTGATTGAATTTAGAATCCGTGAATTATCTTGAAGCAAAAGATAGGGATATACTGATCCCTTAGATATGTTGTGTCTGATGAAAACAGTACGTATTGTCTCCTGTGCTAGGATAAGCGAGTCGATAGTGTCGAGTAAAAGCTCAAGCCTGAGTGCAAATTCTATCTTATCGTTGTCTCTGTATGGGGGTGATGAATATTGATGGATGACGCCGTGAGACAACGAAGAATTCCTTCAACTATGTCAATTGTCTGACCGCGCAAATCAGCAATCGTTTGATAGCTGTTCAATCAATTCAGCTGATATATCGGCTGGAAATCCTCACCTAGGAGCATGACTTCAATCTCAAGGCCGGCCAGTACGCTCGTGCCCCAGTCTCTCCCAAATTGCGCGAGTGCACGAGGCAATACCATGCGTGGACACTTGCCAAACACATCTTCAGCCCCTTTGTGTTCCAAGAAACACATGACAGAAGTATTGCTCTCTTTGAAACCGCATATGTATAGGGAAGACCAGTCGGGACGCAGGATCCAGACCTCAAGATCATTGCTAGTTGGAAAGGATCGCGGTGCCGTTGAGACTGGCATGATCCTGCTGCCTTGTAGAATGATATACTCCTCATTACCTTCAGTGATCTATATCCATCGAGAAAGGGGAACAAATCGTGCGCGGAGAATTCCAGAGAAGTCGATCCATTGAAGACGGATGTAGGTACTTTGCTCGTTCTGTCGAAGATATGTTTGAAGCTTTTCTTTGTCTGAGAGCATATTGACCCGACTGAATGTCAATACAAATTTGAACAAGATATGAATCAGGACTCCGTTACAAAGACCAAAGACGGTGACTGAGCGGGGTATGTTGAGCCACACACACATGATGACCAATGGGCGATCATCATAGCCATATGGCACATCAATCCTGGCAATTGCCAGAAGGCACCGGTGCCCAAATTTCTCAGTGGCAATGTAGAAGCAACCGCCCACCCGCGAGATATAAATAATGACAAATCATCATATAGCTCGCCGGTAACTCCAGAGACCTGTCACTATTAAGAAGCCTAGTTGCTATTACAATCTGTCAATGCATTTTCGATAATGACAAAACTTCTACTAATTCAAGAGATTGATTAAGAGACCGACTACAAGTTCACGGAGCTCCAGTATAGGATACCCTAGGGTTTATACCTGATCTTCTACGTAATATTGGATATAGGATGCAAATTTAATCCTGTTCTGACTTCTAGGTTTGGCTCTTTGTCTACGTGAGTCGCCGTGCGTAGTTCTATAAAGGCGTGGGTAACAAAAATCGAACGATTATTTCCTATGAACCTGTTGTTCCACCATAGTATTCTCAAATTCTAAATTCTAAATGGAAGACTGTCATGGTATACCGTATGGTATACTATTCAACATCCAGTTCACAGGCTCCATGTCAGCGAAGTCAAAATTCACATCAGTCATCTGAGACGTATTAAATCAGCACGAGATACAGAGAAGGAGCAAAATCGAGGCTTACCATGGAATCCCAATCATCACTGATATCAGGAAGTGATGTCGAAGACTCAGGCTCAGTGGCCTCTCCGATTTTCTCATTCTGACCCTTGGCCGCCAGGGGCTCGAGAATTGACAGACATTTATCTTCAGCCTCTTCGGCGGCCTTGATTAACAACTTTGGAAGTTCGCTTTCCGAGACCCCTTGCATCAGAGCATCCAACTGAGTGGAAACAAGTGATATGAACAAGTAACCCTTGATATTGGTTTCACCGATCTTGATACATTGCAAGCTCAAAGCCTTGGCATCTTGTATGACAGATAAAAGATCAGGTCTTATGGAGACAGGTCCCAGGCCGTCTTCCTCGAGAATTTGGCTTTTTAGTTCAATGGCTATTATGAAGCTGGAATGTATGAATGGCGTGTGAAGGAATCCCGACCCGCATATTGTCAGTCGCCCAAAATCGATTTGATCTGGTGACGTGGTTTGGTTCAGTGATGAGCTTGCTGTTGAAGGTAATAATATACGAGCACATTTAAATAATTTGACGGCAGTATCGATGACAACATTTCTGGAGAAGGCGTAGGTTGTCCCGAGAAACGACGGTCCAAAAAATGGGATGTGAATTGAAAGGAGGTAGCGACGGATGACAAAGTCCAGCATGAGGACCTCGAATTGAGAAGGTTGTATGGAATATCCCTGGATGGTCCGACGCATTTCTTTGTAAGAAGCTCTCAGACTTGCATCTAGGCGGACAGCTTCGTCATACGAGCCTTGACAGCCGAGGTCATTTAAAAATTTGGCAATGGCAAGTCGTATTGGAAATGTCTTCCGGAAAGCAATCGCTATTGACGATGAAGTCAATTGATTTTCTGGACGGGGTATAGGGTGCTCGGCATCGATATCATGGTCATCGAAATTTCTCGGGGGCTCTGTGTCAAATTCTTCGACCGAGATGAGTGCAGGTCCTCCGGACTCCATACTAGATTGAAGGCAAACCTCCAAAATCGTATTCCATAACCTGCGGCGCATCTCCGATGCAAATCCGGATAAATTTGGTATCTGGACTGGATCTCTGTGTAGTCCCATGTATATAGCTGTTCGGATCAATGTGCCTGCTGCGATCCAATTCATTCCTCCGTCCACACCCAGCAATTCCCTGGCCAGAAATAACAGGATGTGTGCTTGCAAGAATGGTATCCCAAGACGTGCCTTGTATTCAGGCTCAGCAAACCATGTTTGAGCTTCGTAAATCAACCGGACTGCAGAGGAACGTAGCGAGAATTCATCATCGTAAGTTGTGCACCCAATGGCGAGCACCAATTTCAACTGCACCAAAAATATGGGATCATGTCGGGTTCCAGAATCCCAGAACGCGCCATAATCTCTTTGGAATGATGGGATGTGCAACACTCTGTAGACTCTTTCAGATGTTCGAAGATAACAATCGACGAGCGCGTCACAGATATCCTTCGAGGGCAAATCGGTGGTTATCGGTACCGGCCATTGGGGTGTCCGTTGTGCCTTGATCTTTTTCCCGAGATGTTTGCATTTTTGAAGACCCACAATAGCTTTGGACCTTTCGGCCATGAGATGTGGCTCTATTATTTCGACAATATCACGAAACTGATGGTTTCTTAGTGTTTTAAGTTTGAGCGCGATGCATGTGGTAAGGATTCTTACCAATGACAGGCTACTAATCCAATGACTTTGGCCGAAAAATCGCCTCTTATGAATGAAGCTGCGTCTAACCATTTGGCCTTGGTTTGAAGGAAGGCTTGCGTTGTGGATATGAAAAGTCCCAGCCAAGTGAGAATGTGTTGTCTCAATGTCAGAAACCGGAGTTGGGGCGCAAGTTCCAGTATGGCTTCTCGTTGATTTATCCAGTTGATTCTCAAGTTGTCTTATCTTGCTCTTCAGCATCTCAATTTCGTGCGTGGATGAGTGACTATTCGGAGTTGAAGGGGAAGTGGAACTGGTGGCTACCGTTTGTGACGGCCCGCTTGAGATCGCTGGTCTGTAATTAATACGTGAAAGATGCACAAAATTATCCAAGCTTTGATTGATCTGTTGAGGTGCATTGATCGATCCAAGCTCAAGTGTCTCTCCTCCTTCGTGTCCATTGCCATGCTGCGCAGGCGGCTGTGAGGATCGATAAACGCAATTCCGATTCTTTGTCCGTATACAGTTATTGCAAGGGACCTGCCTATTGCATCTAATCTTGCGCTGGCGGCAAAGAGAACAAGACCTATGGTCTCATTTAGGAGGCGAAAATCAGATCGGATTTTGTTACTTACAGGGGGGGTCTTCTACGCCGGGGGTTCGACCCAGATACCGATAAGGCGCCCGACGAAGTATTTGTTCCTGTGATATCCATCGCTTCCGCTAGTCACAGATCCCCGAGTTTAGTAGAATGGAGAATGTTCATTCGGAGCGGGAAATTGCAATGATCTTGATATCGTGAGTTAACTCCGTCGGACCTGCGCTTTTGGTCCGTCTCGTCTGCAATTCTCCGTCTCCGTTTCCGATTCCGCTCCGATTGTATACATCGTCAGAAAATAGCTTCTTTTGAAAAGATATAAGAACAGGCGGACGATAGGTAGGTTCGGTCTTGATACGTTATATCTTCCTTATAATCCCTCACTAGGTGAGTTAATTACCTTTTTATTTAACTTTTGCACATTCTCATCCACTATATATTTCTATCATGAATAATCGACACCTCACAGCTTTGGCATCAGAGAAACTATCAGGTGGTGGCTTCGGCACCAATGAGACCAGCGAGGTAAACCTCTGTGATCCCAATAAAGCACCAGATGGAGGTCTTCAAGCATGGCTCACAACAGCCGGAGCTGCTTGCACTTTCTTTGCAGCCCTAGGTTTTGCAAACTCATTCGGTATTTTCGAAGAATACTATCTTTCACACCAACTGAAACATGAACCTGCGGATAAAATTGCATGGATTGGATCGTTATCGGCTTTCCTTCAGTTTGTAACGGCCGCCGTTGGGGGTCCATTGTTCGATCGGTATGGGGCTTGGGTATGTTCTCCCACAATCTGGCTTATCTCAAACACTAGCTGACAAGAATATAAGGTTATCCGACCTGCGGCGATACTATATGTATTTTCCTTGATGATGACAAGCTTATGCGAGAAATATTGGCAGTTCATGCTTGCACAAGGCGTTCTACTAGGCGTCTCTATGGGCCTCTTGCAATTCCCATCAATGGCTGCAGTGATGCAGTATTTTGACAAAAATATTGCGGCAGCTTTGGGGATAGCGGTCGCTGGATCATCCATTGGTGGTGTGGTTATTCCCATCGCTCTATCGAAAATGTTGAACAGCACATCGCTGGGATTTAGCTGGTCCGTCCGAATCATTGCATTCGTTGTGACTCCACTTCTGGTATTTTCATGCCTCACGGTCAAAGCCCGATTACCACCACGAAAAACGTCATTTTACATTCCTTCTGCTTTTACGAAAGTTGATTTTTGCCTCCTTGTGTCAGCAATGTTCTTCATGTTCTTTGGGCTTTTCACGCCTTTGTTCTATATTCCGACATACGCAGTTTCTCGAGGCATGGATGCCACTCTCGCCTCATATCTTCTTGCCATCCTCAACGCTGCTTCGACTTTTGGTCGTGTGATTCCAGGTGTTCTGGCAGACAGATTCGGTCGATTGAATGTTTTGACATTAGGTGGAACCATCACTGGCATCATCATATTTTGCATGAACAAAGCAGAGTCCAACCCAGCTTTGATAGTATATTCGATTGCCTTTGGGTTCTGGTCGGGGACAATCATTTCTGGTGCATCCGCTACACTTTCCATCTTGATTCCAGATCCCAGAGAAAGTGGTACCTATCTGGGAATGGCATTGGGCGTTTCTTCAATGGCTGCTCTGATTGGACCCCCAGTTAATGGTGCACTTGTTACCAAGTACCACGGATTTTCTGAGGTTTCAATATTGAGCGGCACAACATGTGTGCTCGGAGCGCTTCTTGCCCTTGTTATAAAGACTCAAACCCCTCAAGGTATTTTGGGACGGGTGTGAAATTGGAAAGAAGATAGGCGCGTTCATGGCCTTTTTTCGTATGTATGTGAAAATGTTTTTGTTCATATGTCCTATACTTATATAGGTAGTGGGCAGGTATGATGGCGTATATTATCAAAATAAACAAACCACTCCATCCGCCCCGGTAAGAATTGCAAAATCACGAAGTACGTTTATCAGTCAGTGAGCGCAGAACAGTGCAAGATCAGGTAAGAGTCAGGATTAGAACAAAGAACGAAATAACGCATATAACAATGCTGACTGGACATGAAGCATATATTGTGGTTATGTGTAACTACGTATGTTGGCGGGTTGTGAGCGGCCACGGCTAATCAATCATCTAGTATTAACATAATCGTATCGAAGTCATCATCCGCCAAGAACTCAAAGATCATCATTCATTGCATACAAAATCAAGGCACCGTCAATGTAACATAGATGTCCTAGATTGTACATAACCGAAACTTGACATCCCGGCGACTATCCAGTCAAGGCTCAGGCAGACAAAGAAGTATCACACTATCTCATTTCAAACTTTGCCATTCCAAAGCGTCCGCACGAACGAACCCCCCAATTAAAGCTTCAGTTATTGGTTACGATGCCAGTAGTCTGCTTACCTTCCTCGTCCAGGGAGTTCTCAGGTAGCAACAGCTGGGATTCAACATCTTCAGTGTAAAAACCCTCAGGAATATCTGTCCAGACAGTGGATCTTTCCTGTCCCGCTTCCAGACCCTGGGTCATAGGAGCATCCACAGATTTGTCACAAGCTGGGCAAAGGGTGTAATTGACACAGCCGGCCTTGAGCATAGGCTGGATGCATTGGTGTAGGTACCCTTGAGCAAAGCAGCGTAAATATAACGGACTAGCGGGATTAGCGTGTTTGGAAGAGCAGGTGATATTCAATTACGGGACCGACTTACCTGAGGACGATACATGAGAGATTGGAGTAGACCTGCGGGATACCGAGAGCAAGCCGATAGTCCCATGGAGAATCCCATCTCCTAATCTCATGAGTAGCAAGGATGACAACTCCGGCAATGTATACCCCGAGCAGGAGTAAGGTGACTGCGCCATCAATGGCGATTTCGAAGGGCGAATAAGAATGACTTCCGAATTTGCGATACCAGAAGAGCATGAGCGCAGGTATGATGCTAGAAATCGTGATCTTCGAATTGTTAGGGAGTCTTCTACTATAGTAGGGCAGGAAGACTCACTGCAACGAACTGGATCCATGCGAGAGGGCTATAACGAGTCGTAAAGATGGTGGCGAGAGCGCACGGCCACGAAATCACCGAGATAAGGACCTGTGTCTTGCGAGCTCTAGAGAGCGGGTGTTTGTTGGAAGAACACATTCTTTGGCACATTTTCAGTTTGATGTTTCTTTTCTTCGCTTTCCAGCAGAATAGGGAAACATGAGGTTTACGGAGATCTAGAAACCGAGGTCTTTTATTTATTAAGCAACTGGGTTGGACAGCCCCCGGCCCTGCCAAGCACGAAATGAGGGGCGGGGGGGAAACATTGCTGCCTTGTTTAATTAGTCTGCCTACAGAGATTTAGTCTGCACTATATACAATTAAAATAGATACTGCCCTTCAATAGGCTGGTTTCAATTGAAAAGGGGTTTTTTGGCGGGTTCTAGTTCGGGGAGACTCATAAAAAAGTTCCGGGAGACTCGTAAAATCGCTTACATAATGTATTATTTTTGAGTCTCCCTTGCCCAGGTGTTTTGGTTATTATCATTAGGTTACCCTGGGAAACAACGTTTAGTTAACTAACCAAAAAGAAAAACATGATAGATCGGCAACGCAGAAAACTATCAATAATCATCATCCTCTATTTCCAATTCTTTTAAAGGATCATTCACATCATTAAACCCCCTTCAGTGAATAGATCTTCGTCATCTTTTCGCAGAAATTCTAGGAGAATTCACCAAGGTCTAGGACAAACTCATCATGTTTCAAAACTCCAAAAAATCGTTTTTAGCACCAAGTAGTAGACGCACTGTGAGAACCTCCAGCTCCCGATAATAATGACTTGCATATTGGGGATTCTCCCACGATCTACTCCCCCATGTCTGGCTACGGAAACTAGTACAAGAGATCGAGCCTTTGGCTTCATACTAGCGGACATCAAGGAGGATCTATCGCAAAGTCCAAATTCTGCTTTGGGCCACAGCAAACATGCCCTGAAAAGATGCATGTAGGTACTCAGCATGTCTGCTGCACCATTGCTTATTAAATTTTGAGCATTTTGTGTCTTTGACGGAGGCATCAGGATTCGGACATGTAAATACTTGAATACACGGTTCAACGCAGGGCACCCTAGATAGTACGGCACAAACTGTACTGAGTGCGATACAGGAAGCCAATGCTCCAGGCAGGGTAATTCCAGACTCCTCTTTCTTTGCCCCCGTGGAGAATACAGAAGTAGACCCAGAACCCTAAATATCTGTTTTTTTCTTCTTACTGTCTCTCTCTAGTCACGTTGGAATCTACGTGTGTGAAATATCTGTCTTTCCCCTCCCATGAACAGCTTGAGACAACAAGTGGGAGCTTATGGAAGCTTTTACATACGGCAATTTTATTCGAACTTTGTGGGCGGTGTCGTATTACTGACTTTTGTATTCATTCTTGATATCTAAAATTCCGGCCTTGCGAATTTCGGTCACCAGAATAACGGATCAGAATCCTCTAAGTTTAGATTCCTAGCTTATATTACAATTGGCGTGTCGTTGTTGATTTGCGATATAGGGACGATTTACCTTCCACCTATTCGAAAACTTACATTCAAAAAGGCCTCGGAAGGCCACGAATCGGCACATTTCACGTTAGTTGATCTTGTCAAAGCATATGTTGCGAGGGTTGGTGAGGTATCTGAGTTTAATGTAGCGTTGCAATTAAACTCCGATGCCATAAGAGACGCCAGAACGCTGGATGAGGAATGGCTCGAGTCAGGAAGTAGCTCGCAACTGCCATTCCTCCTAGCACGCCAACATATTAACTTCAATCGCAGCTCGCCCCATGGCATTACTCTACTTATAAAGGACAACATAGCAACAAAATACGGGAAGCTAGATGTTTCCGCAGGCTCATGTGCGGGCCTTGGAGCAAAGCCGACCAACGAATCCTCTATGGTCGCCAAACTCCAAGCAGCCGACGACGTGATCCTAGGCAAGACCAATCTTTTAGGCTAGTTTTAGGCCGCTACATTTGAGATTGCCTTGCAGTCTTTACGCTCTGCTGGTGCAACGGTAGTTGACAATGCAGACTTTCCGGCTGCTGCAGTGTTCAAGAAACTGAACCGAAAAGTTAAAGGGATTGTTCGATCTCATAATTTCGACGGGATATAGCTCGGTATATACAATCACTTGAAACAAACTCCAACAATACCCACTCCATAGGAGATCCCATTGAGTTTACTAAAACACATCCGGAGGAGAAGCACCCGGAGAGAAACATTGGAAAGCTCCTTTGGACACAAACAGAAAGAACTTATGTGGACAGCGATAAATAGACTAAAATTGTGTAGCAGGAGCGTTTCTTTGGCGGGCCAGGTGGTATCTTGGGAGCTATGAAGAAGTGCAACGTCAGAGTAGGGTATAGCAAAAAGTCTCGCGGCAAGATGGGGTTCCCTGTGATGTCTGTGCCACTGGGGTACTTTCCCGAAGGGACTACCGTCGAACATGCACAAGGGTTTGTCATTCGAGCACCCGGAATGCCGTAAGAACGCCTCGCATCATTTTTGTGTTTTGTAATTCCCACTAACTTAGGAAATAGATATGCTTTGGCTCTTCTGACGAAGGCATTTTCTGATAGGGTTCTGCTTCAGGTGGTATATGCGTTTGAGCAACTACGTCCTATGCGTAACAGAGAGTCGGAGACAATAAAATTGTCCAAAAAGGCGGTAAAGATATAAATGCTTTATTTTACTCAATGAATCAGTTTGGTATGACTAGTGGCCAGCGTTGGTTATATAGGCACAATCTACATAGCAATATACCTACCTACCGAGTATAACTTGAATCTCTATTTCCCGATTGCATATTCATCCCAAGTCACCTCTTCGATTAAACATAAGGGTCTCACACTGCTCCACCAAATAGTCGGATGACTATTACTCCTTCCGGAAGTGAAATAGTTTAATGACCTCACCAGCTTGGATAAAACCTCGGTACAGAGTTGGTCACAACCTATATGGCTTGGCCTCGGGCTTCATAATTTTCCAGAGATGAAGAAAGACTTAGAGAGTAAGATAAATAGAAACTAAATTGGACTGGAAGTTAAGTAACTTTGATAGTATGTTGTACTCAGACTAACAGAGTGTAGCTAGTATTCGTAAAAGAAAAGAGTGGAGTTGATTTTCTACGAACCCAAAATCCCTAGTTACTAAAGACTGGTTTTGAGTTAACAAGCGGGTTTTAAGAGGAGAATAGCTTTATTTATTCGGCCGTGTTTCCTCCAGGAATGTTCCTGTTTTTTTCTTTTTTTTCTTTTGCATCACAATGTCTTCAAGTCCCCACACGCCATCGGCGCTATCCGATCGCCCATCCGAGCCCCGATCTATAACCCCTGTCGACGCCGAGGCGCCCGTTCCAATTGTGATCGATAATTTTAGCGACGTATGTAAACTCGAGTGGCTCATTGTGATCCGGGAATTAAATCTCTGTCTTTAGGAAAGTGTTGAATTCAGTGATGATTTGTCCGATCTCACTTCCCTGTCGGAGAGCATGCTCGAGTTTGAATATGAAAACGGTCGGCGGTATTGTAGTACCGGCTCAGTAAGTATCTTGTCCAACCCATTCGTGCTAAGTTTTATTTTAATGACCAACTGACCTATGCCCAGGGAAATTATATGTACTTCTACGCTTTCCCCTAGAAGCTCCTGGGCAGACTGACCAAGTTAGGATGCCAAATGATGAGGAGGAACAGGATCGAATGGATATCGTAAGGCACCAACTCTAGTGACTGTCGCATGTTCAAATACTAAACTTTTCCTTCAGACACATCACATGTCAGTGAAGGAAAGCATTCCTGGCGAACGACTGTGGCTAACCCTAGCGGTGTAGATGGCTGATGCTACTGGGAGGGAAGCTCCACAATGCCCCCATCACATCACCACAGAACATTCTTGACCTGGGAACCGGAACGGGAATTTGGTCCTTAGACATTGCCGAGTACGTGACATCCTTTGTCCTCTGTCTTTATTATTATCAAGACTGACCCCGGATGATAGAAAATTCCCCAATGCCCACGTGATTGGGAATGACATTAGTCCTATCCAGCCTAGTTGGGTGGCCCCAAATATCGAGTTCATCGTGGAAGATTTCGAAAGCGAATGGTATTATGAAAAAAACCACTTTGACTTTATCCATGGACGATGCCTAGCAGGGTATGTATTCCTGCCACCAGTCCCCTATCTCAACGAGAACGACTCTCTAACACACTAAGCAGATGCGTGGCGGACTGGCCCAGGTTCATAAGCCGGATATTCGACCACGTTAAACCCGGCGGCTACTTTGAATCGCACGAGAGTGCCGTTTGGGCCCGGAGCGACGATGACTCCCTGAAGGAAGAATCCGCGATCATGGAATGGCAGAAGGCTGTTAATTTCGCCGGCGAAAAGCTCGGCCGGGAGCTAAATATCTACCATAAACTGAAAGACTGGATGATTAACGCCGGTTTTGAGGATGTTAGATTGTCTGTCTACGCGCTACCTTTCTCGCCCTGGCCGCGCGATCCACATCTAAAGACAATAGGGAAGTATCAGGCAGTGCAGTTGCAGCAGGCCATCGATTCATATTCGCTACGCTTATACACGCAGGTGTTGGGTTGGGGCTTGGATGTGGCTAAGATTCATAATGCTATTGTCAAACAGGAGTTACGGGATAAGAAGTTGCATGCCTATGTTCAAACGTATAGTCTGACCTATCCCCATCGATGGCATGAGTACTTTTACTAACTATGAGTAGAGTTGCCGTCTATGGGAGAAAACCTCTTCAATTATGATATTTATTTCTGAAATAACTAATTAACGGCTAATCGATGATATAAATGAAGTTATTGCGAAGAATCTAGTGAAGGGGCTGTTCCGCAATTGAATAACTTGCCAGAAAGGAGAGGTCTAACTGGGGCAAAGAGAATCCATGAAACTGACCAATACTTTATGGCACTGTAAATACAAATATCACCGCTATTGTATAAACACGACATGTGATTCTTAGTAGCTATCACTTCTAATTGAGGTAGGCAAAGCACATGTGGCAGCTTGTCTACCTAACCTTGGCCTTTCTGTCCAGCCGTGAAACAAGGCTTAATCTGCGAACTGACCGTTCCCCAGCACTGCATTGAGTTGCATAGTCAATAGATTATCCTTCATAATCTCTTCTTTCCTGGCAACTAGTTCCTCAACATCCCACTCAACCGTGACCACCCTTCCATTTAAAAACTGGCTTCTCGCCGGGTCCGCTGTCAACCACACCAAGGTAGCGCCTGTCAGAGCTGGGTCGTTGAAGTTGAACCCAGCTGCCCGAAGGGTCTCGGGGATAATATCAGTGTCATTGAGACCGGGATTGACTGCAATTGCGAGCACTGTGCCTGGGTAGGAAGCGGCAAGCGTCGTGGTGTAGTGAATTAGGGCGGCTTTGCTGTTGGAGTATGCGGCTAGGAAAGGCCAAGTTCCCCAGGCGCTCGAACTGGACATGTTGATAACTCTAGCGGGATCGGTAGTCGTGGCCCACGGTACCGCGGCTTTTAGAAACTGCTGCGTCATGATGTGGGTTCCTTTGACGTTGACTTCCTAATTTTTGGTGTTTTGTATTAGCCAACGAGCTTTCCATCGTACTGAATGCGTACTGGGACTGTACTCTCCATCCTTTCGACGTGATAAGGGGTTGCTAGTGGGAACTTACAAAGTTTCTGAAAAAGATATCCGGATCTTGCTCGTGGGTTTTGTCACTGTCCGTAGTTTCTACACCAGCGTTGTTGACTAGGATATCAACCTTGTGGTATCTGGCATTGATCTCAAGCCAGGCCTTAGCAACTTGATCACGCGACGAGACATCCACACTGAGAGCAAGGGTTTCAAGATCTGGGTTGATCATCTTCAGTTCTTCCTCGACGTTAACCAGTTTAGCTGCATCTGTAGCTATGAGAACGATGCCTTTGACACCAGCCTCGACAAAGGCCGGTGCAATGCCTCGAGCCCCGATGCCACGACTGGCGCCGGTAATAACCACCGTCTTTCCCTTGAGAGAGTTCTCCGCTTTAGCTGGATAAATGGCAGGGTAAACCTTGATGTGAGCCTTTCTGGTAAACTGGCTTGATGTGAGGATCCAGTCTTTTGGGAGAGATGCTAGATCGGCCATGGCAGAGACACGAGTTTAGAAGGAGGCTGTGGTGACGAAGGTGCTCTCAGGGTTCATTATGAATCACGAAGAAAAGGGCTCTGGGGTGGTATTTATCCTTTCGGTTGCACCGTAGTCGAATGTACTGCTGTGTTGATTGAGGAGTATGGTGAATCGAGCTTCGGCCGAAATCCGGTCGAATCGGTCGATGCACGGAGACATCATTTTGGATACCGGAAGGGATCAACTAAACAGAGATCTGATATACGGAATGTATCGTTCCAAAGATACTGTATGAAAACCAAGGGAATCAGATTCCGTGATGCCTGGGCGATGTGAGGTGAATTGGCGTCTCCATAGTTGCAAATGTTTGCTGTTGATACCTTAGAGATCTGGTGCCTAGAGACCGTACCCTATGTGGATCAGCCAAGACTATGCATACACCATCTATACACTATATCATCGTATACCATTTCAAAGTTATATGTAAATAGAACACTCTCTTTTACAAACTATGCCTTTTTTTTACTGCCGTCGTATAGACGTAAAACGAACATCCAAAAAGACTAAAAAGATTACCAAGAATACATCACGAGGCCGCATAAGTGGCCGACTATTCTTCTTGTGATTATCATCGAAAAGAGAAGACAGTGAAGTAGAAAGAGACCCAGTGATTAATATAACATTTAGTACTCGGCTTTTGCTAGTATGGAAGGATGAGGATGATCCACATGGACAAAATTGTTACTAGGGGGTACATCCACGCTAGTAAGAATCCAGTCACGGTTGGATTACGGCAGTGCTGCCCCTCTCTCCCAAACAAATGAAATAACTCCTTCACGACCAAGGCCAACCAGCGAACACTCTGTGATGATGTCGGCTAATTCGATAACACCTGTTAGAGAACATCGTCGCAAGAGGGTCCGCAAGGGCACGAGAAGTTGCTGGGAGTGTACGTACTCAACAACATGATGGGCTAAAAAGATTGACAAGTATCAGGCAGACGGAGAAAGGTCAAGTGTATATATCAAGCGGACGATGATCCTATCTGTGTCGGCTGCCTAGACAAAGGCACCTCATGTCTCAGCCAGGAGTTCGTCGAGGATCAACCGGCACGCGATGCGGAAACCTCGGCGCTAAGCCACCGAATGGAAAGGGTTGAAATTTTACTCGAGAAATTCATGCAAAATGTTCCTCGGAGCACAGCAGATAACTGTGTGGCCTATGACCCAGGCGATGTTTTCACTCCTTCATCAACGTCAGCAACGATGAGCCGCTCGCGGCCTTCCTTTGTATCGACATTCAACACCGCTCTAGGACAGCAGCCCGAGGTCAATTCTTCTACCCCATCACCACAATCAGCCCCAGTCTCAGACTTCAGTGGCTCTGGGACTGCCGCGAATGGATCTCCGATAGGATCAATCGGGAGGCTACAGCAGCGACTCGCTGCAATGCTCCCTTGTCAAGAGGATGTTGATTTTCTCTCGGGCATGAGCCACGGATGGTGGCTAATCCAGCGACATATGATGCCGCACCTAGTGAAACCACCTGCACATGACTCTGAAAACCCGTTTGATGTCTTGGCTGTCTCAAAAAGTCACCCCATGGTAATTGCAAGACTTCTTCTTTGTGTGGCCATTTGTATTCAGCAGCTTCCACCCAAGGTCGACCTACGAAGGCTTCGGACCACAGTGTCACTTCAAGAAATGATGGAGAATATCATCACCTTCATCACCACAACGGTCACTTCTGATGATGAAATGACTGGAAGTATAGAAGGTGTTGAATGCCTTGCACTTCAAGGAATGTATCAGACCAATGCAGGTAGTCTCCGCAGGTCATGGCTCACCTTCCGTCGAGCAATTAATGTGGCCCAACTTATGGGTTTACACAGAGTGTCTTCAAAGGCATCTCAGGCAGTCCCTGATTTGGAGACAAAACGCCAGTATATATGGTACCAAATAATGCAAGCGGTATGCGAACAAGTGTTTAATAGTTTTCACTTAGACTCACTTTTACTAGGAGCGTTATCTCTCTCTTGTCCTCGGGGTACCATCTGCTACAAACTCGGCATCAACTCATTTCAATGACCAAGCCCCCTTTATTTCAATCGAAGACCTCTATCATCAACACCTCTGCCATATATCGGGCCTCATCCTCACTCGCAATCAAAGTGACTCCACACACGCCTTTTCTGCTACTCAGGAAATTGACGAAAAACTCGACTCGCTCGCAAAACAGATGCCACAGGACTGGTGGGAAATCCCTTCCGCCCCAATAAACAGCCGCACAGAAGAGGCAGCCTCTCAATTTGAACGAATGATGTGTCAAATCTGGCATTTTGAACTCGCAACACTACTCCATCTACCTTTTATGCTGCGCGCGGCCAGTGACCGACGATACGAATATTCCCGAATTTCCTGCTTGAGTGCAAGCAGAGGGTTAATTAAGAGGTGGATTTCCATTCGTAGGGTTCCAGGAAAGACCCTATTTAGCAATCTTGTCGAATTTCAAGCATTCACGGCAGCCACAACGATCCTCTTAGGTCTTCTGGGGTCTACACATACGACCACTGATCAAGTCGCCTTACAGGAACGATACGAGGACCTGCAGCTTGTCGAGGCAGTAATTCAGACCCTTGAACGGCTGAAGCAGCATGGTACTGCCGTACACATCGCCGACCAAAGTATCACCATCATTCGAACCCTCCAGGGCGTCATTCAAAATAAAGACGACTCATACAGCAGCTTCTGCCTCGAAATTCCGCACTTCGGCACCATCGCCATTACGCGCAGCGGTGCTGTGCGATCGATCGAAGGAGAACGCATTCTGGGCGCAACCCCATATCCAAGGGCAACATCGAAAGGTGCGAACCCGCCGCTTAGAACGCGAGGATTTGACTTGGTACATCCAGAAACTACCATGGGTCCTACATGTGTGTCGATGTCTGCCTCTGGAAGCCAAGGGAGTCGGAGCGCCAATATGGGTAGCGAGGTTGTGGATGACAACGACATGGGAGTGGATAATACTGTTTTGCAATTCACGAGCTGTCACTTTCCAGCGCTTGAAGACTCGTCTATGAATGATCTCACAGAATGGTGTTTTCAAGAGAGTGATACTATATGTTTTGACAGCTTACTTAATACCGATGTGGAAGGCAATTGGAATTTCTAGGACGGAAACGAGGGCATCGGATCGATCCTATTCGCTTTGTGTGAACCAAGTTAGGTAAAAAAAGATGGATCCCAGGGCTAAATCAAGAGAATTTTGGTGACGCGCGCTCAAATGGTGAAAACCGAAGGACGGATAAAAAGTCAGAAAGAAGTCACATTTAATATGCTTGACTGATACTAGAATGCAAGCGAGTATTGACTAATGGGAAAGTAGACAGCATGACCAAAGCCACAACAACATCGTGGAAAACAGGAAATCAGTAATCAGGTAATAAACCATTGTATTTCGATTGCGTAGTTATCTCGGCCTATTATGTGTTTGTGGTCTTCGAGAGTGCCTGTCAGGATGTGGCGTGCTAGGACTTATTTAGAACCCAACCCCCCCTTATATTCATCCGTAATATTCCCCTCTTAGGGCCGATGCGAGCTTGCGGCGTCTAGAACTAAGCACGCTCATTCCTTTCACTGTCACTCGGTCTGTGCTTGCACCTGCTTGCACGAGAAGGGAGATGACCCGGAGGTACCCTGAGTGAACTAGATCAGAACCATCTTTCTTTTTAGCATTCTCGACGGCCGAATAAAGAGCAGTTCTCTTGAATGGGTCTTTCGTGTGATATTTGTTAACAAGAGCGCCATTTAGCAACAGGAATCTCACGTTTGGTGAGCGTCCTTTTTTTGCTGCTTCCTCTAAAGCAAAATGAGGCGCGGTATCTTGTTCATAATTAGGGTCTCCACCAAAGCTTAGCGCGACCTGAAGAACCCCGGTGTTATCTTCTCTAGTGCAGCCACCTATGAAGAGTGCGGCATCAGCATGTGAACTATCAATAGATAGCAAGTGCTTCAATCCAGTCGCCCAACCAACTGAACATGCCTCGTGGACTATACCACGAGTAATATGTGCTTTCTCTTTAACGCAGTGTTGAAGCTTTCCAAGTGATTGTGACTTGATTGCTGATATCGCTGCGTTTTCCCCCAACGTTTGGAGTTTGGTGAAAGGGATGTATGACGGATTGATAGATTCGAAGTGTTCGATCCCTGGCACCCATGAAGACAGGAAAGCTAATTCCGCGGCAAAGGGCGAAATATGAGCACTTTCCGTTACCAGCAATTTCAGCATTTCAAGTGATTCGTTCGTAATCGCAATATTAACTGGGTCACAGTTTGGAGTCATGTTTGTGTCAGACACGGCCTGCTTCGATATAGGATACAAACATCGGGTTGCACCATATTGGAGTAGGAGGCTTGTCATTTTCAAATCTCCTTTGACCACTGCCCTCTGAAGAGGTAGGCATTTCGCCGTACTCCATTCGCCATTAGATGCCCGTGACGCCATAATAATAGCCCGTGGAGGTATAATAGACTTCCTATCTTTCAGGTTCGCCTCGGCGAGGGATGGTGCTCCATGTTTCAACAGAAACTCGGCCAACTTGTAATCACTGGACTCAACTGCGTGTCGAAGCATCGTGTGATGCTGATCAAATTTAATAGTAGTGCTTGCCCCGTTCTCAAATAGAACTGCGGCAACCTTAAAATGACGGCCCAGCAGAACATTCTTCATGCAGTCATTCGTTATGCGCTTGGCGCCCAAGCGCTTTGGCATAGGGTCAAAGATCAAGCGTAACATCTCAATATCACGCTTTAAAATGATCCTCTCGAGATCCACAACTGATAAATCCGTTGTAGCAGACTCTGGTGAGTACTCGAGAATGGTTGCGACCAAATATTTGTGTTTGAAATGGACAGCACAACTGAGTGCCGTCACTTTGTCAGTTACCGCGTCCTCGATTTCAACTTTCGTGTCTAGCGAAGCTCCACGACTCAGCATCAACTGCACCAAAACGCTGTTCCCAGTTGCGGCAAGGACGATGAGAATATTTGCTTCAGAGAATTCACCATCAAATGACAGCTTGCTTACAAATTCTCGATATTGTCGTATTGACTTAATATGATGCAACAATGCTGCCTCTCTCATTGCGAATTCGATGCACATCTCTGAGTCCTTCTTTTGGAGCAGTTCCTTGAACTGATTTCTCATTTCTACATGTCTTTGGGGACGAAGCACCTCTCGGACTTCGTATGCTTCACTTTCGTCGCCGTTCTGCTCGTGGATGTCGGCGAGAAGCAAAATACCGTCTCGATAACCCGGGGAATTGGTTCCAGTGGCAAATTCAGACTCGTGGATGACCTTTCGACATAGTGATTTTGCCGCCTCAGAGCGGCCTGCTTCAGACAGAACTCGAGACTTTTGGAGCTCGGCCTTGGACCATTCCAAATGAGACGATGACTGGATAGAAGTATCCTCAGTGACCTTGG
The DNA here is from genome assembly GCF_028827395.1 of Penicillium hordei. Taxonomy (NCBI): domain Eukaryota; kingdom Fungi; phylum Ascomycota; class Eurotiomycetes; order Eurotiales; family Aspergillaceae; genus Penicillium; species Penicillium hordei. Next base: position 346,028 of record NW_026623146.1, on the reverse strand, counting down.
AAGGCACGTTGGTCAGGGAAACAGAAGGGCCAATGGTGGATTTTTCATCTCCTTCGGAGATCTCGGTGAGGGCCGGGTTGGAAATCGGAGGTTCGAAACTGTGGCTATTTCGCATCCACCCTTGGACCTTCTCCGACGGGGCCTGGGTCATGGCGCCAAGAATAGAAGATTGCCTGTCGTCGACTGCTGTGCTAGCGGTCGTATCGAGGGCAATAGCATAGTCGAGACACTGCTGAACCGTGGCTGGTAGACTTTCACTATCCGAGTCATTGTCTCGGGCCATTTTTGTGAGTTTCTTGATCTGTCTCCGCAGTTGGTCAATCCCCTTTAGCACATCATCGTGCTGGCTTTCCTGGTTGTTTTGAACATGTAGGATGATGCAGATATGGATCATTTGGAGGCTCATGTTCATCGCAGTGTGGAAAGAGATAACCCGACCGCGAAGGAGCCCCAGCTCTTGTTGCTTGTCCTTGAGTTTCCAATGTGTGGCTGGGCGGCGAATGACATTTCCTACTCGGCCATGGGTTTGAGTTTCCTCGAGGATTTGTCCAATCCGCTCGACTGTTTCGCCACAATCCTGTATACTAGGATCGCAAGGACGTGATGTCAGAATTTGAAATAAAGGCCCACCACAGACGTTGGACAATACCAATACCACTATCAAGGATAATTATCAACTCACCACGCTTCCAGGGAATCTAATAACTTAATATCACTACCAAGAGTGGCAGTAAGTGCCACAGCGTTGTCCTTCAGCGCGGTATCCACGTTTAGTAAGGCTTGAGAGAGAGTTTTCAAGTCCTTTCCAAAAAGCAATATAGCCTGGTCCACGTCCTTGACTTCCTTTACATACTCGTATATTGTATTTGCTAGCGTTAAACAGGTAGAACTGATGGACGCAGCGGCGGCTGCAATTGAAAGGGGATCCATAGAAATCCCGCGTGAGGATTGAAGCAGGTAAACAAAAGAGTTGGTCCGGAGAAGCAAATCTCGTTCGATCTGGCCCGATTGTTCAGTAGAAGATCGGGAGGTTGGTTGATATATTAGGCGTTGCCTATCAAAATGTTCTCGCTTAGCACTTTACTTGAATCCAACCGGCTTCAAGTCAAGAATCTTGAAGTTGCCGTTAAATATGAAAACTGGGCAGAAGTAGAAAAGGCATGGGGTGGAAGACTGACAGCCCCTCCCAGCAGTCAACAGTTCACTCCATTGCAATGGGTAAGCACCGCCTCCAAACACAAAACGGTTTCATTGGCCCCCGTGATACGTGATACTCCATTTTTTAGAGTTGCCTTATTGGTTCCAGATAGTATGTACCCTGTACCCTGAATCACCTATTTGTTTATCCCCCCCCCCCCCGGGACGCAAGCGCGAACGTATTTCTCATTCAGCAGTATGCCGCCCAGTCATGCTAATTTCCTACAATAGATTTTTATTTTTGTGCGTCCCTATAGCCGCATTCCGAGAAAGAACCCCGTTAGGCAAAAATGCAGAGACTTGTGAGCGATGCATGAAGGCGCCAACCATCGGCTTCCTATTGGCTATTTTGGAATTCATCCCTCTCAATCATCCCAAATTTCGACTCCGCCTTGGGCTCAGCCTGAAAGCCTCATTTTTGCTTTTTAAATAAAGCGAGGCGTAATAATCAACGACCTCTCCTTTCGCGTTCTTGTATGAGCTCCATGTTTTCCAAAGGTGCTAAGATAACAAAACCCTTGACCGTGGTTAGGGCCATCGTGTCCGCAATCCAACTGACAGATTTCAGGATCAAATATTTCGATCCCATATCAGCGAGGCGCCAGAAGCCCTTCGCGAACTTCGACTGGGGGCCGAGCTCGCGCGATCGCAGGGCAGAGGTCGGGGTAAATGGAACTAGTATTTAATAGTAATTAATACCGGTTTACTGTAATATTACTAGGATGTTACCACTTTACTATTGCCCAGTTTTTTAGCTCATGGGGTTATGGGGTAAAAGAAAAGCCAGTACGGGTAGTAGATATAATAATCATAAGGATCTATTAGTATGGTATATATCATTCTAGTTAACGCTTTTCAGTATTGCCTATAGGAGTCCTATCCAGTCCTATGAGACCACTCCCATCGGATTAAATGATGGGAGTTGGCAAGGTCTACTATCCATGTTAGGCGGCACTACTATAAGTACTCGGTCGGCACTATACTTAGAGATAAAGAGGGTAAGATAAAGGATAAACCTGTAGAAGAGGTTCAAAAGGATATTTATTGGTAAGTAATAGTATAGAAAAAAATCCCTGTTAATCGAGTTAAACCGGGCTTATGACCTATTAAAGAATATGTCGCGGACAACTATGTGTGCTACTATATATTGGTCCTAGGTAAGTCAGAGTGAGATCTCTGACATGATGGTCTTTTAGCGGAGTGGAAGAGAGTGTGCCTTGGCACAAATGGCTTCCAGCCAAGATCAGCCTCACGCTTTTCTCAGATTCCTCGTTCAGCAAGTCAGAGATCTTGAGCCTGACTTCCCCTCTCCTGATAAATCCACAGACTTAGAATTCATGCATCTGAAGTATCCTTAGCCGATGCAAATGACGGAACTCCAGAATTCGAGCCATGCTACTTCAAACCACACCCAGATAAATTGTTTTAAATTATCCACTCCACTGTGACATCGAGCCGGAGGAACGCCCGCGCGAGATACGTTCCGTGTGTAGCGTACAGGATCTTATGAACGAATCGCCGATTGAATACCGCCACCCCCCTAAGTCACTCCAAAACTTGCGAATCTCGAATGGACGGAACGTCAACGGTACGACCTAGATCGCATTCCCCTTGACCAAGCTATGGAAACAGAGCGCGTGATTGATTCTCACTTAAGTATTACGAGGGAAGGAACTTCCGCGGATGGGCTTTGTGACGAATTTCCACTTGAAGAAGCCAGGGACCAAGAATACTGGACATCAGGAGGCTGCAAAGTTTGAACTAAATGTAATATATGAAACTGTAATATTCATAGACCGGACCCGAGAAATGGAGACCCTGTCACTAGGGAGGACTTCTATTATCCAAAAGTGTGGCGAGTGGTTAATCATTATCAATACACTGGCCTCCCACATTCAGCTATGTCATGTCTTGCTCATATTCGTTCCGCCAAAACAAACCATGGCCTCATAACACATGAGTTAATAGCTATCATGAACACAATGTTGCTTCGCGTCAATCATAGACCATTTCGCAGATGCCATATTCATCCAGTAAGTGACTGCACACGACATTGAACTGCTAAATCGGGATGTTATCTAAATTATATCTAGATTCTAGAGTCTCTCTTTTATGGGCGATCAGAAAGGGAAATTTATTCAGGCTTCGTATGATGGATAGGGACTGACCTTACAATACTCACGGCTGTCGAACTTTGCAACCGAACATGGTACCGTTGGAATTGTTCGCTCAATATAGGTGGAGTGAGCCCATTGGTGGTATTCCCACCTTGTCTATCAGATAGATTTCTGTTTCTTTTCTTCTGTCAAGCTTAACTCAAGAGTCATGTACGTAGAAGGCCTTTCCAGATACTCCCCAAGCTTTTCGCACCACAGCAAGGGTAATGGGGAAGAGCCTTCGACTTGATTTCGTTCTATATATTAGTGTAAGTGTACTAGGAATGGACCTGCCATCTAAAGAATGTAAACACTGGGGTTTGAGGGAAGGAGCGGAGGATACAGTCACGTAAAACTTCGCAATGATTTCCTCTATTCTCTCCCGGTTTCCTCATATCACCTTGCCATAAACCTTTCAATAAAGTTTTGCTCCTCTCCATGGCCTGGCGAAGCCCACCAAAACGCAAGACATCCATATTCAACATTTTCCGACCACTACTCACAGTAGAACGCACCTGCAGGGGACCCAGGGCTTCAAACAAGCACTCCAGATAACATATGATCTCTCTATTCGGCCTCGAAAATCGCCAAAATGAAAGAAAAGGAAGAAGAAAAAGCACGAAGACACTACAGCATTGATGATGTGGGACGATATGCACCACCGAATATCCCTCGTCTGTGGGTGAGTTTGATAAAACAATGCGCCCAAACAGCATGATCTGACAGAATTCTCATAATCTGACAGGATGAATATCTAATCTTCCTGATAAAGGACTCCTGGAAACCTCAGTATGTGGAGTGCCTTAGTAATATTGACATATCGAGAGCAAGCAAATCGACGTTTCTGACGATGAAGGACTACGACCCTTGGGATATCAAGCATCCATCTCACAAGAGGGATCGGCCAGGAGAATCCTGAGTGCTGCCGTTAAAGTGACTGATGATCCCGCTTGTCACGAGCCCACCCAACAAAGATTTTGCTGTCATTAGAAGTTCAAAAACCAGAGAGGAGCGGGTGTAATGGCCGTACATCGATTTCCACCAACGAGCTTGGGCCACTTCGCGGCGCTGTTGACTAGTAGCCCTTGTAAAGGGTGAAGCCAACACAAGCTCAAATCTTCGACGGTAAGTACGAAGTCCTGTGGATGCGCTGACAAAGTACAGATTTTCCCCGAGCGTCTCGGGCTCGACATGCACCAGAAGCGAAGAAATCATCCCCACCCCGACTCCGCGTCTGGTTCCGAAGTGACTCCTGTCTGGTAACCTTATTTGTGTTTGACGCGGAAAATATGCCCATGTGTTGATTTAATTGATTGCCTGAAAGAGAAGTTGTTTCTTCTGAGGTCAGAGGACCTACGCGGGGGTTTCAGGATTGAGTCTTAGGGCTAACATTCTCTTGGCATTGATCGTTATACCTTCCAATATCGTTTTCATTTTCCTAATAAGTGAAAGGCTCGAGTAAAGTAAGAGTAGAATCGGAGCATAAGGAGAGCAGACCGTAGAATTTACTGGACTCGGAAGGTTGACGGTGCTCGAAATCAGGCCATATAAGAGCGAAAGACCTTCTCATCCCGGGCACTTATCAGGGTATATTTCAATGACCAATGCAAGTTGGGGTTTGAAAGTATCATGGTCATGGAAATCCTATTGCATTGAGAACTGGGAACTGGGATCGGAGAGGACAGGTGCAGTGATTTTTCTAACACGCGGAGAGGGCGGAGCATCTGCCAAGCCGGCAGCGGGGAGGCAGGGGTTCATTATTTTTTAAAAAGGAAAATGGGATGCGAACGAAGTACTCCCACGTGAGGTGAAAAATGGGGTATTCACAAAGGTACGTTACTTTTGCTGGAAGTCACGACTTTGTGGGAAAGGAAGGGATCACGAGTTCGCAAGATTGTGAGATGTTTCCCAATCAGTGATCATTGTTCCAGTGATACTCTGCTGCATCCACTCTGCCATTTCACTTGTGCCCTCTACGAACCTTGACAAAGGTGATACATTCGAATCTCGAACTTGTATGATATGTAAGCACGAAATTACTCTCTTAGGATTAGCCTTTGAGGCTGATGTTGTGGACTGTCCACAACGGCGACTAGATTTCTTGCCAATAACATAATGCAGCTGCCATATAGGAAGAGAACGCTTAGACTGTAAAGTGGAGACCACGACAGGATGACAGATTCAAAATATATCTCTATGAAGACGTCAGGCCCATAGTTCACATGGATGTTATCTTGAGGTCTACATGAGCTCCAGAGAATTCTCCAAGCAGCTAAACAATACACCTAAGTGTCAAAGTTGTGAAGTCCTTGGAAGAAACTGTGGAGAGAGATTCAAATTTGTAATTTGCCGCTCTCGGAGAGCCGTTATTGCGCTTGCTACAATCCCGGACCTCAATGTATTTAGTTAGTTAATTGAAGCAAGTTGGGCGACTGCGTCTAGTCTCTATCCTACAAACTCTTATCTTTGCTTCAGCTAGTAAGGTCATAGTGCATCCTATCTAGAAAGTGTGGCGACATTTGGTATTCAAATGGAAATAGAGTCACAGTGATCGCATTTATTTATCATAGGACTCCTAGAGGGTTGACCTTTGGGAATATTGTGGCAATCCTGTTGTGTTCCAGTTGTTTTATACTGCCTTCATTGTCGCCCTATATGTTCGACATTTTTTACCCTTTGTCCTTGATTTGGTGGGTGAGGCATTTTACTATTCACCCGCACCAAGCGCCACTTTCGTCATTCTTGGCGCGGCTAGTCCGACCCTCAAAGGTACACCCGTGGACATTGCGTGGAAAGTGGGAAAGTGGAAAGTCTACCGAGCCCCAATGTGATCCCTAATATATATTATGACTGTAAGCTTGGCTTTGTCCCTGAAAGCGTAATATTCCACATTGCTTGTTCTAGTTTAACCGTTTTCATCCACCCAAGGTTTTCTCATGGCAAACAAGTCAATCCATGGCACCAGAAATTTTGTGGACCCTCGGATGGAATTCGGCTGTTTACATATTGAAACCGCATTTAACCACGTCATAACCCTACTAATATCCATGGATAACAACTACGCGAGATTAAAGGGGGGCAGGATCGAGATTTTCTAATCCTTGGCGTGGGGAGAACATAAAGCCGAGGCTGAAAATTCTAGGCACTACCAGGAAGTCACGGTAGTATATATCACGGATATATGTACGGAGTATCCCCTGGTAAAGCACTGGCCCTGGGATGGCCCCCAGATACCCCAGGAACCATAATCGAACGATTGTTCCCCGTCAAGCGTTGGTTGAATATAAATTCATACAAATGATAACACTAATGCATTCTCATGTGACAGGATATTGCGATACCGAGTCTGCCCCAATGACACGTGCTACATACTCCCACGGCGTGAAGGCGTGACGGCGTGGTCGGAAAGCCGGCTTGAAACAAGGGTAAGTGAACCAGATTGCACCGGTCCGTGTACCTTGTCCCGCGCCGCAAAGGATTTGAGTGTTGTTGGTCCGGAGCTTGATCTAACCTGGACAAACCTTGTCTAGCGCCGAAAAGTTTTCGACGTCATGTGGGGGCCAAGAGTTTCCCGACGTCATGCTGGGGCAAAAAGGCCTTGGCGGTTGAAGGTATACCACAACAGTAGAACGCGAATATGCACAATATGTATATCATGTCGAAGAGAGGAGAGTAGGATGAACTATATAGAGTAAAGTATGGTAAAATTCGATCATGGAGATACAGCCCTAGGCTGGATCTATACTGGACATTCAAAATCGCCCCTGCTCAGGGGCAGTTTCCGAATTAGTCATCTGCAAACAGACCTGTGGATCCGCCAAGCGCCACCGCCAAGTCCCACCCGCAAGTGCCCCAGCCAAGTGCTCCATGTATCCTCGCCAAGTCCCCCGCCAAGTGCCAAGGAGAAAGACTCCCGCATCTCTCCGCTTCGGGAACCACATTGCCTTCGGTGGACTTTCCAGTTTCGGGTCTGACCAAAGGTTGAGTATAAGTCCGAAAATTCAACTTGCTCCAAATCCGCCATGGAGGTGCTTGCTATAAGATGGCCAATTCCTCTACCCCGAGCTCATCCCGGTTATCTCTCCATCCTTGTTCTTCCCCATCTTTTTTTTACCCCCGCCTCCCCACACTGACGGTTCTTACTTTGTCTGCACCGTCAACATGTGGACGACCACCAGCGGCTTGAGTGGTCGGTCGCTCCGCTTGAGCATCACCATCGCCGCTGTCATGGGTTTCTCGCTCTTTGGCTACAACCAGGGCATGATGGCCGGCCTCCTCAACGGCGACGAATTTGTAAACTCCTTCCCGATCCTTAGAATGCCCGACCCTCCGACTCCGGCGCAAGAACACTACATCAACGTCATCCGTGGTGCTGTAACATCCTGCTATGAACTGGGCTGTTTCTTCGGCGCCTTGTTCTCCATGTTCTTCGGTGACAAACTCGGCCGCACCACCCTGATCTTCATCGGTGCTAACGTGCTGATCGTTGGTGCCTTGATTACAACGGTGTGCTTTACTGGCAAATGGGAAGTCGGTCAGTTCGTCATCGGTCGTGTTGTATCCGGCATTGGAAATGGGATGAACACGGCCACGATTCCTGTGTGGCAATCGGAATGCTCCGGGGCTCACAACCGTGGCTTCTTGGTTTGTTTCGAAGGTGCGATGATCGCTGGCGGCACTTTTATTGCCTACTGGGTGGTCTTTGGTCTCTCGCACGCTGCCGATACTGTTCAGTGGCGATTCCCTATTGCGCTTCAGATCTTCTTTGCTCTGATTGTGGGCTCCGGTGCCCTGTTGCTCCCAGATTCTCCCTCATGGTTTGTGAGCAGAGGACATGACAAGGAGGCCTGCGAAGTTCTCGCTAAGCTCAATGGCACCACTCCTGATTCCGATAAGGTCCTTCACGACTTCAACTTCTTGAAGACGGACGTGGAATCCTCGAAGAACTCGCAGTCAAGCTGGAAGGCGGTATTCACATTCGGCAAGACCCAGGAATTCCAGCGTCTTCTTATTGGTTGCTCCGGCCAGTTCTTCCAGCAGTTCACCGGCTGTAACGCCGCTATCTACTATTCAACCCTACTTTTCCAAGAAAACCTGCACCTGGAGAAATACCTATCTCTCATCATGGGTGGTGTTTTCGCTACCGTTTACGCCATTGCGACTATCCCATCCTTTTTCATGATTGAGAGAGTTGGCCGTCGCAACCTATACTTGATTGGTTTCCTGGGCCAGGGCCTTAGTTTTGTTATCACATTTGCTTGCTTGATCAAAGAGAACGAGAACAACGCCAAGGGTGCTGCCGTTGGTATCTTCCTCTTCATCGTTTTCTTCGCATTCACTCTCCTACCGCTTCCCTGGATCTACCCCCCGGAGATCAACCCCCTCCGTACCCGTACTGTGGGTGCGGCGGCGTCGACTTGCACCAACTGGATCTGCAACTTTGCCGTGGTCATGTTCACGCCGCTTTTCGCTGGTCAGAGTCCATGGGGCGTCTATCTCTTCTTCGCACTTTTCAACTTCCTCGGCTTGATCTTCGGCTTCTTCTTCTATGTTGAAACTGCCGGCCGTGAGCTTGAAGAGATCGACATCATCTACGCCAAAGCCCATGTCGAAGGCAAGATGCCGTTCAGGGTTGCCAACACCATGCCCAAGCTCAATTTCGAGGAGATTGTCCAGCAGTCTCGCGACCTGGGCCTGGATACCAACGATCATTCCGCACCTGAGAAGAACGAGCTCGGCCTCAGCAGTGATAGTGGCCAGGAGATCGAGGAGGTCCGGGAGAAGTAGTGGAGCTCTTTTGGTCGACGTGCTGTAGCTGTGGTTGAAGTAGGTGATGATATGTGGAACTGGATATTGTCTAATTTTTGTTTGAACGTTCTGTTCATTGTTAATGTCTTTTGATGTGGATATGTCAATATTTCCGTGATAGAACTGATGACACTGCTTCCGGCGTGTATATATATCCAAGGCAAGGGAGGGATGCTCTCTTATCTTTAAATCTGTTATTCTACACTTCTGGCACCCTCAACGTCTCCAATAGCCTTGACTAGTAACGAAAATAGATAGGTCATTAGCAGCGCCTTTGTACATGATTGCTATAACTTTTCAGGCTGAGTCCGTCGAGGCCACGGCGATGAACTGTAAACCATCATACTTTTGTGTTTAGCCCCAGGCCAAGTGTTTTTCTAGCCCTGATTGAATACACCCGCTTGCAAGGAACCACACAAATTATATATAACATTGCCTCCAGAGGCCCCCGTGGAACATCAGCTTCATTGGAGAAACTCAATAATTACTCGGAAGTTGGTCAAGGAACGGACCAAACTATGATACTAGGTGATTTATGTTGTATCCTCCAAATCTGTTATATATATCTCTCGGGACGGCTTCCGACGCAGTGCCTTTTTTTTTTGAACAGTTCATGATATTTCAAGCTTGTTCAATTTATTTGCACGCTGATAAACCCCCATGTCGAAAGTCTGGACTCTAATCTTACAGATTTTGCTGTAGCACTATTAGAGTTTCTTTATGATAACCTCGTTATGTAGATTGCAATGTTTTTCGACACTTCTGACATAGAGGGCAGACCTAACCGCTTATGGTACAAACTGTCGAAAAAGACGAAGGCGATTAACAAGATGATAAAATCGCAAGAGAAAAGAAATAAAGAGGTCCCAATACATTCCGTCAAAGATGGAGAGAAATGTGATAGTTGCTTTCCTATAGAGACTAGGCACATGGAAGCTAGACAGGTTCGATAGACAAACAGCATGTAAGCCTACTACGATGTGTAAAGTAGACACACGCCCATTCACAACGGAAGTTTAATAGCTAGCTCTGAGCCCAGGTGGCAATCCGCGCAAAGAGGGCGTCTCCATCATGGGGCCTTTTGACGCTTTGGAACATGTTATCAAGTTCCTCCTTGCTGAAGCCCGAAGTGAAAGCACCTGTGTCTGCGTCCAGAATTTCCTTGGCCATATCGCCGACCAGCTCAGGATGCCCTTGGAAGGTAAGGACATTCTGGGCCTCAGATAGGAGAATCTCATTTTCCGCTGCCAATGAAATATACCCCGGAGCTGGAAGAGTCACTACCATCTTATGGAACTTGTGGATTGACTGCGTCATTGTTGTAAGTATAAAGCCAAATGTTAAAAATCACCATTCTTTCACTTACGATATGTTCCTTGTCTAGTCCAAAGAAGGATTTCCCTTCTGGTGTGATGGCAATATCCTGGACACCAACCTATGAAGTTTTCCATTAGCGTTGCTTGGTTGCAATAAAACAGCTACATTTACTAGTACTCACAGCTTGCTCTGTCTTAAGAATCCCAATTTTCCCACCCAGCGCACGTGCAACTACTTGATGTCCCAAGCAAATTCCCAAAATCTTTGTCTTCGGATGGTCCCTAGTCGCTGTCTGGATAAATTGGAAAGTACCTTCAACCCACGGATCCACTTTTTCCTGGGTGAGATTGAAAGTTCCCCCTGTCAAAATGATCAAATTATAGTCTTGGGCGTTGGGAAATGGGGTTCCTTCGATAGGATGGAAAAGGTCTATTGCTGCACCAGGGAAGAAGTCCCCGATGGTACGATACCATGAGTCAACAATGTCTTGGACCCATTTTTCGCCAGAGACATAGTTCCTGCATAGAGCAACTTTGAATTCAGTCATTCTCTTGATGGTGGTTTGCAACAAAAAGCAATAGTAATATGGATTGTAAGTGCTGTATTGGAATATGAAAAAAAGAGCAAAGGGGTTCTTATACGCCAACGATAATATCCCGCGGAATACTTTTACGAAATTGAACGCGGTAAATAGATGGAAGGAGATATCCAGAGATTGTGGAGCCGTAAATAGGCGTTGGAGAATAAATACTCCCAGGACATTGTTGATTGGAGACGTAATGATAGGAGAAACTAACCGGTTGAAATCACCCAACCTGTGGAAATATCACGCCTTTGATAAGCCCATGGGAAGCTCCTGCCGATAACTGGAGACATGGCCTATTTAGGGCTACCTCAACCTTGTTACACCGATTTTCCGGATGGCTTGGCAATCATTCAATGAGTTTCTTGTGCGATGAACCTGAGAAATGACAATACGCGCTTTAATTGTCAGGTCTCATGCCGAGGTACTCGTCAAGTTACTTGCCGCGGAGGCTTGTATATCTATCTATGGACAGTAGGCGACATATGATGTACTAGCACCACTCTAGTATGAATAGAGGGAGTTTGTAACGCCGCATGTTTTACGTCCATGAGTATACAAATGTACTTGTATAATCAGGGAGGGTCTGGACCAAGATATATCAGAAACAAATAATACTATTAGTTTTGGATAACTGCCACTTTCGCAAGCATGCAAAGAATTTCAACTTCAAGGGTTTCGTTGGACAAATGACTCCAGGTGTCAGCTCAGGTCCATGTCTCCTTTATCGCCTCCTAGCCTACATATTTAGGCAGCGCATAAAGAATAGAACATACTCAATTTCAACTGACATGGAACGAGGATTAAAACGATGAAATGAAATGATTCCGAGAGATAAAGATGTGATAAGAGACACGTGATTGGCTCGGCGTTCAACGGTCCCCCTCCTTCAAGTCCACCTTTTGGTCATCTGTAAATGCAGGTCTATAGACATATACACAGAATTTAAAGGGCTTACTTCGACAGTTCCAAATAAAGACCCATTGCCACGGCCACGGTTTATCATGCCTCGTGGACGACCCAAAGTTCTCGTGTCTCCATGCAGGTTCTGCAAAATGGAGTTTAAGCGAGTGGAACATCTGCAGCGACATGAACGCATTCGTAGGTTTTACTTCTGTCCCATATTATTTCGTGGTTATTGCTTACAAGGCCTAGATACTCAGGAAAAGCCATTTTCTTGTGACTGTGGAAAAAACTTTTATAGAAGGTGATTCATAAATTCCTCGAGATAGATGTATGCTTTTGTCTCACAATAAACACCTAGGGATCTTCTCATGCGCCATCGTCGACTTGACCATCGTGAATCGCCTGCCGAACCATTCAGGCTAAATCTCAACCAAAACAGCGCGACCATGACGGAAGAAAGGTAGACCATCTCTCAATTACGCGAAATTCACGCTCACGTACCAAATCAATCATTAGTATAATAATCGAGAATGTCGATCATAACTCATCATCAGTGGAGACAAGCACTCTACATTTCAGTCAAAACGACACGGCCACAACCGAAGAAAGGTAGACTATATGTCGGCTACGCGAGAGTTACGCTAACTCGTGAGATCAATCATTAGACTGGTCACACCCCTTGAAACGTACCAATCTTCTCCGAGGCCACTTGTACCAATCACGGAATCAGCCCAGCAGAGCTCCGTGATCCAAGGTGCTTCTGCACCTGGATTACTGTTTGATCAACCACATTATGCTGGGCTCATGCCTCATGATCCAACAGCCAGCTTTGACTTTAGTTCTACATACGAGTTTGAGATGCTCTGGAACAATAGCAACGATATTGCTGATTTTTTACCTGCGTCGTTCTTTGACACCGACTTTTCATTGTCTGATATCTGGCAGACAGATAATCATAGAGTCAATAGCTCGATGGCACCGATTTCTCACACCGAGCAAAGCGGACAAGACTCGATACCCAGGAACGCAGATGAACCCCTGTCTTTCATTTCGCTTCCATCTAGACTCCCACCTTTAGAGCCAGACTCTCTCTCCTCGCGCGATGAGAGGCTACCACACAACGAGTTAGACTCACCGGGAGGAATTGACCCTGTTACTGACACGGAAACTGCATTGCCATGGAATATTTCCGCACTTGCATATGACCGAATCTCCGCTGGTATTCGAACATACGACGATATTTTGCCCACCGGTTTTCTCATTCCGTCCAGGCATACCATTTCGCGATACATTTCGGGCTATTTCCGAGGCTTCCATGAGCATTTTCCTCTCATTCACCCCCCTACTCTTAAATTGGACAATATATCACCCGAGCTTCTCCTTGCAATGGTCGCGATGGGTGCATTCTGTCGGGTCGAGAAGAGGAAGGGATATAAGCTTTACTTGGCCGCCAAAGCGATCATAATGCATCACCTTGGACTGCGTACCCGGCTATCTCTCACACGTCTTGCAAGAGGCTCATCAAATCATCCGAGAAATAAGGTTTCTAGATCAAATTCCACCAATATCGATGGAGACGAAGGGTCTGATCACTGCCATTTTCCTACCAAAACGACCACTTCTCCATTAGGGTTACAAACACTACAATCCCTTGTCATCTTAATAGCAATGGCGATGTGGGCAGATGTGCCTGCTGTACAAGATGCTTTGTCAATGGGAAGTCAGCTTGCAATGCTTACCCGAGAAGCCGGGTTGGGACAACCAGATGGAATAGTTGGAAGATGCACTTGGTCAGATTGGATAAACCGGGAAGAGCGCCGACGTACTCTTTTCGTATCTTACACCCTCCTGAACCTCTGCAGTATCTCCTTCGATGTGCCCCCCTTGATCCTGAACCAGGAAATCCGACTTTCGCTTCCCCACTGTAACACAGAATGGGTGAACACATCCGCAGCCGAGTGGCAACACACAAGGGAAACATATGGCCACACTGAGCGACAGTTCCAGTCAACTCTCACGGACATGATGGCCGGAACAGACGTCCATCACGAAGAGCCACTTTCTGCGCTTGGAAATTATGCCCTGATAAATGCGTTGATCCAGAGCATATACTTTGAGCGACAGAGCACAACCAGCCACACGATCCGTTTGGATATCATGAAGAAATTCGAGTCTGCTCTCCAGACATGGCAAAGGTCTTGGGAAGCAACCCTGGAAACTTCGCTTGACCCTGAGTCTCCTCGGGGGCCTCTCGGATTCAACTCGGCCGCCTTGCTGAGACTCGCATATCTCCGTCTCAATGCCAACCTCGGCCCATGTCGAAACCTGTTATCACAGGACCCACAGTCAATCGCTCTTCTTTTCACAAACAACACACCATTATTTACGCGCTCCTTACACATCGATCGGGCTGTCCTTCAATGCATCCACGCCCTTAGTATTCCAATTCGGGTCGGCGTCGCCTTTGCCGCGTGTACACAGTCTGTGAATGGGAGTATCCAACATCCTCTCTGTACACTGGAATGTGCGATTCTACTCAGTCGTTGGCTAGGTATTATTTCCGACGTGGTAGAAGCGTCGGGGCTGGAAACCCTACGAGAAGACGAACGAAAGCTGCTTGGGATGATTGCCAGCCTCATAAGAGAAACGGATTGGGCAGATACGCTGGAAAGCAAGGAGGCAGATAGTTACTGTATCCGTCGGATGGCGGCGACTGTTGTGAGGCTATGGGCTGAGACATTCCAAGGTGTGCATATATTCGAAATTGTTCGAGTCATTGGGGAGACGCTGTCTATCGTCGCAGAGATCCTTGAAAAAAGGCTAGAGCCACAAGAGAATCATCTGTATATAGATTAAAGTGACATTATATAATGATGAAATATGTAAAATACATTAATTCTAACAGAGAGGTGTCAAAACTTGACCACAGTCCCAAGAAGCAGTAAAACTTCGTCTTCTATTTCACGAGCTATCATTTCTCAGTGATAACTGACCTAAGCCAACACATTGATTAGGTATTCCAACAACACTTTAGACGTACTTGTGGAAAACCTTGGCAACAACCTGCCATTGACCGTCGATCTTGATGAGAGTGAGGAAGTCGGTATAGTCGGCACCCGAGGCGTCACCTTCCATGTCGATGCGGACGACAGCGGTCGTTTGAGTGATAGCAAGCACATCGTTGTGGGTCTTAATACTGGGGGCGCTGCCATTGTCACGAACAAAAGTGAAGAGGTTGCCAATGGGGCCTGCGAGCATATCGGGCTTAGGAGGGTTGATGAAGCCGTACATGATGGCGTCCTTGTGGAACGCTTGCGCAACAGTCTCGGAGCTGCCAGAGCGCAAGCCATCGGTGTACTTGTTGGCTGTCTGGATCACGGCATCGAACTCGGCGGTAGGAACGGTCTTGATGTTGGCAGACATTTTCTAGGCTTGGAGGTTAGGGAAAGGTCATTGGTCACAGGTCAGGGGCGACGGAATGGGGACATACAAATGATCTTGGGAAGTGGATAGATTAGACTGCGCGAAGAGGATTCAGGTGTTGCTGTTCGAATGAGATATGTCTATTGAACGAGTTTGACTTCGGATTTTATATTGCTAAAATGGCTAATTATTTCTCCAACTGACAACAGCTAGCCGGCTGGGGGATCAACCAGATCAGCTAGAGAATTCTTAGAAACCCCCTCGTTTCACTCCATTTGGACAGAGCTGACAATTCTGACCTAGCACAACAGGTTAGTAACTAGTTACCCCTTTAGGTGCTTTCCTGTAGACCGTTCAAAGGTGAGTACCTGGGCCGACCTCTTATAGATCTGATTACGTCATTGATACCCCGTGGATGCAAGGCCCACATTATCCCCTCCAACTCTCAAGGCCTACCTCCACAACCACGACCTCCAACTAGACTTTGCTTATCGCGAGTTTTGTCCCATTGGCCACCTAGACCAAAGTCTTAAGACTAGTTCTCTATGCGTCAACTGAGTGATAATTGCTTTATTTCTAAATGTGAACACCAACGGAGATAGCGGAGACACTGCTACCTTTCCACCGACCTTATCAACTGTAGTTATTTGATTCTAGCATTTTTATTAATAAATAATGTAGCTATGTTATCCAATACTTGGACAATACCATATATCAGATCGTGAATCAACATTTGAAGATAATTGTATGAAAGCTTTATACTTCAGGGTCCCCAACGCCGAGGCCCGTGATAAAAAATATTCTAGTATTTATGAAAGCTCTAATTTGGGGTTCATCTAGCAGAGAATGAGTTTATTCTATCAAGCAATTGGCCCACTAAATTTTTACTACCAGTCTTCCGGTAAATGAATGCGCAGCTGCCCTCTCGGGAATGTTCTCGCCCTCCTCTAGAGGAAGAAGTGTAAGATGGCTGACGACTCCGTTCTCAACAACGGCTTCAACCATTTTTTCGGCTTCATCAACAGGGCAATGCAATGATCCCTTGACAACAATTTCTCGGAATACGAGATTAAACGCATCGAACTTGAAGCCAGATTCTGGCAGACCAAGAACGACACAGACGCCTTTAGGCTGAAGACGGTGCAGAGCCCAGTCACTGGCAGAAACATCATCGGTACATACCACAGCACTGTTCAAGCCAATACCGTCGGTAAAGTCAGAGATCTGTTGGATAGCAACATGGCTATTGAAGCTGATGGTAAGGTCGGGTCTGAGGTGAGCAGGAACTTCAGATGCA
Organism: Penicillium hordei; assembly: GCF_028827395.1. Classification (NCBI taxonomy): domain Eukaryota; kingdom Fungi; phylum Ascomycota; class Eurotiomycetes; order Eurotiales; family Aspergillaceae; genus Penicillium; species Penicillium hordei. The sequence goes on along the minus strand of NW_026623146.1, from coordinate 329,341 downwards.
AGCTTCAGGCCAATGTCGCGCTTGTCTATAGCGACAACACGTAGCCCCCTAGCCTTGGCAAACTGTATAGCGAGCACCCCAAGGCCGCCGATCCCAACAATGGCCACCGAACCTCCCTTCTGCACCCCGGTTTCCTTGACCGCATTCCATACGGTGGCCTGGATGATTCTCGTAAGTCAGCATATTCTCACGGATATATAGTAAAGAGGCAGACATACACCAGCACACATCAGGGGCGCTGCCTGTTCAAAGGACAGCTCACGTGGCAATCGGACAACTGCGTAGTGGGAGGCAATCATATACTCAGCAAATCCGCCGTCCGCCTTCAGGATACCGCTCATGGTCTTGTTCTCGCAATAGCGGGCATCTAGGGAGCTGTACGTCTTCATCCTCCATCTGCATCCATTGCAGGCGTTGCATGGCTCTCTGAAATTTATCACACCGACCCGGTCATCTACCTTCCAATCGCCTGGTACGTCAGAGCCAATTTTTACAACGGTTCCTGCAGGCTCGTGTGAACCGGTGATGGGCAAATTTGTGCCATATACACCTTGATAGACCTGGTAATCGGTGTGGCAAAATCCCGCCGCAGCCACGCGGATTAGGAGCTCTCCTGGGCCAGGAGCAGGGACTGGCACATCCGTGCGAAGTTGGTAATTTTCATTGTACTGATTGATTATTAGCTGAGGTTCAGATTCGACGTTTGCCATGTGCTTGGACATTTAGAATCCGTAAGGGCATACCTTGATCAACCTCAACGCCTTCATGGTCGAAGGGATATATTTCTGGGCCATAATTCGAGAATGAAGTTTGCGTGCCGGGTGTAAAAATGAGTTATGGACAATGAAAATATTGGGAGATAAACAGGAATCAAAAAGACCTCGGGAAGATCTTGAAATATCTCGTCAAGCTACTAGAGGGTTGCAGAGCCATATGAGGCTCCACACAAGCCCCACTTTGGAGTTGAAAGTCTCCAAACTACTTTGATTTTTACCTCCACACAGATTTCAACGACAATATTATAGCTCTGGTGACGTTAAGCGGCGGAAAAGGTTTTTACTTTAGCGTGAACTGATTGAGAATAGACATATGTAAAAATTAATTCATACTGCACTTTCCCTATCCAACTAACGGCCCTTTGATACCCAATTGGGAAAGGTTTAGACACAATTGGCAGCTGTAAAATCGACTCTAAGATAACGTACAAAATCATCCTTGTACAAAAGGAATATGATGGAAGATTGACAGATAACAAGCAAGAATGTCAGGAAATATGATCGATTACCGTGATACAAGGTCGTTCTTACCTCTTGACCGGTTGTTTATCAGAGTGTGAAATTTTGCCGCGTTGCTCGTTTTGTTAGCGGTGTCAGGATAGCGCAGCCGAGTCGTCCATCCGGGGGATGGTGGCAGTAGAGATATTGATAGTGCCAACATTCTCAAGGGAGGCATCCCTACTCCTGGACTGAGATATGGGAGGATATCAAGATTTACGGAAGCAGGTTAGCGAAGTAAGGTTGAATACAGGAGACGAGCAAGATCAAAGTGCACAAACTAAAGATTCATTGTGCCTAAGGAGGCACAAGGACAAACTTTCTGAACACGGTCAAAACCTAAAGATCATATGTGAGCATAGGTAACAACAAGATACTGCTATGATAGATAGTACCGGGCAGGTCTGAAATGGTAGGAAAAGTACAGAAGAAGGTTCACTAGGAGGCGACATGCTTAAATAACTCTCAGGCGACAAATCGGTTGTGTGATAAGGAATGGCCAGTGAGTATTGTTTCCGACCTTGGTCATAAAGTATAAGACTAGGGTGGTGTTGCAGTACTCTGATAGATTCCTGGGATGCAATTGGTACTCCGAATGGGTTACAAAAAAAATTAAAATCATTCCCCCGCGGTATACGCAATTCAAAAGGTCTTTAAACGTATATCTCTCTCCTATCTTGTACGTGGTTCGCTCCGATTGCTTCAATGCTAGTAGAATCCACATTAGAAATACCAGAAACCCATGCAAATTCATCTATTCTCAATCTAATCCGGTATATCCATACCCCAGTGTCTATGTACAAATCTCAAAGACCTAGGCCTGAAGGGTATACACAACACGACCACGCGAGTCTGTACCCTTAAGCACGATCTCATCACCAGTACTTGAGACAACCCGACGCTGATCCCCGTTATGCAAAATAATATCCAAATCCTTCCAAGCAGGAGCAAAGCCAGCCTCATCACGCTCAAACCTAACTAGCACTTTCTCCTCAGTAGAGCTATAGCTAACTGTGTATGTAGCGGTACCAGGTCGAACCGAGATACCATCATCTTCATACCAAGTCGTAGCAAAGACCGTACCGTGCGAAGTTCCCTTGGGTGGGAATACTTCCACGCCACGGTAATCGTCGATATCCTGAACGGCCACTGATGCAGCGGTCTCATCGCCAGGAACACGGGTGTGCACGCTCTTGCCGACGGGAATGGCACCACCAACACGCGCAATGAGCGCAATGCTCTTCTGCCATTCCGACGAGATCTCGGCCCACTGCCCGGATGCAAGGTACTGGTACGGGGCATTCACGTTGACGTAGCCGTAGTCGAAGACACCTGATTTGCGGGGAAGGTAGACGTTCGCGACGTCAACGCCTGTTTTGTATACTCCACCAACGAGCAAGGTCTCTCCGAACCAGAACTGGTCCTCCCCTGCCTTGAGTGTTTTGGTCCACACCTCCGGATCAGACTCGTATCCCCAGCCGGTCCAGCGCTGCGGCGGCGTTGCGAATTTGTGGCTCTCCAAACCAAGGGAGTAGATGTAGGGCAGCATTTCGTAGCGACGCTTAATGGCGGCGCGAACCTGAGGCGTGATCTCGGGGTACATAAAAGGCTCGATGACGTCACCGACGGAAGAGTCTTTGGGAGAAGTTTTGAAGCAGTTGATTGCGAAACGGGGAGCGTGGCAGCCGAGTTGGATCCAGCGGAGGAGGAGCTCTGGGGAGGGTTGGGGGCCTTCGAACCCGCCGATGTCGTGGCCTTCGCATTGAAGAAGGGACATACCGGCGTTAAGTGATAGGGCATTAGCGCCCTTCATATTTTCCCAGCTGGTTACGTTATCGCCACTCCAGGATGATGCAGCGTAGCGTAGAGTTCCAGCGGTAGCACTGCGGGTCAGGACAAAGGGACGCAGCTTGGGTTCCATATCTTGCAGAGCATCGTGGGAAGATTTACCCATCAACTCGGTGTGTAGCGCACGACCCCAGAGACCGACAGAGTTCTTGACCTTCTTTGCTACGGCGTCGGCGACGGTGGGCTCATTGAGAGACATGGTCCAGTCATCATCGGGTAAGGTGTATTCGTTGTTATCGTTCCACATACCGTCAATGCCAACCCTTTTCAGACTCTGGACGCCGTCGTACCACCACTTGAAGGCCTCCGCTGAAGTGAAATCAATGTGGGCACCGTCACCGCCAGTAGCACCACCAGCACTCCACAGCCGCATGTAACCAGGCTCCTTCTCGGCATCCCTGAAGAAGCCACCGGCATCAACGAGCTTCTGGAAGTCGGGGTGAGAAGCCAACAGGAAAGGCTTGATGTTCGTGAGAAGTCGTATACCGTACTGGTGCATCTTGGAAATCCAGTCTTGGGGATCTGGGAAGCGTTCCCGGTTCCATGTAAAGACGTTGCGAACCTTGGGCTCAGTCTCAGCAATGGAATAGCCCGAACTCATTTGGTGGGCGGAGCAGGGAATCCCATGCTGCTTGAGCTTTTCCGCAAATTCCAGAAGGGCTAAATGGGCCTTTTGCGGTTCATCTAGCATGGTGTACTTGTAGCCACCGGAGATATAGCCGTAAGCCCAGCGGGGCACCAAAATAGGGAAGCCGACCAACTCGGCATACGAGCGGACAACATCCTTGATGGTCTTGCCAACAATGTAGTATTGCTCAATCCCACCATAGTCCTGACGGTAAACCTTGAAGTATCCCCAGAGACCATCGATCTCGGCCCCCACAGACCACAGACCTCGGCCATGAGTCGTCGAGAAGATAGCCACACATCCCTCGGCAGAAGCCTTGATCAGGAGCGGGATGTGTTTGTAAAGGGGATCGGTGTTATATACATCATATCCAAAAGAGTCTGTGGCCGAGAGTTGGAATTGACGACCAGTCAAATCCATGGGAGCCGCCTTCTCGCCGAGTCCAACATGGAGGCATTCGCGGTCATGCACGGAGTAGTTGGCGACACCCTCGCCGTCGGCGACATAAGACCGCAGCGGCAAATCCTCATGCAGAGGCTTCTCGGAGCCAGCCCATGACAGTTTCACCACAGGGGTGTGTTCCCAGTCTACGGAAGCAGTGACACCGGCGACATTGATTGTTTTGGAGGAGGCACCCTCCTTGGTGAAGACGTTGGCGCCTTGGAGGTTGGTCTCGGGCTTGGCGACACTAGGATACGGAGGGATAGGGTGCTCTGTGGAGGAGAAAGTGGCTCGGAATAGGTTGGGACGAACAGCCTCGAAGGTGAAATCGAAGGTACTCTTGCTCTTTGTGCTGCTTCGAATGTGGACGGAAGCTTCTTGATTGGTGGGCTGGGGCACTTGCGAGTAGCCCTTGGGGCAGCTTTCCTTCTGAGGCATGATGAATGTGAAAGACAATGCAATTGATTCAGGGGAACTGGAGAGAATACCAGGATATTCCCTGATATGGCGGCATATTTGAATGCTTGTCGAGCTCCCCTCGGTCCTGTCTCATCCTATACCCCGCGCTGTTCCAATCATGCATTGTACCTGTACAGAATCGGAGATCGGGGATAATCACCGAGAAGCGGAGACGGGAGGTTGTGAGAGGGCCAGTCCTGACTTGATTCTGCCGCAACGCTCCGAATTGCCGTGTTTTTTCCCCACACAGACATCCTGGGGCCCCAGAAGGTCGATCCTACGCTAATTTTTCTATCGGTTTTTCTCACCGAAACCCGATACTAACGATTTCTCGGCATTTCTCATAACTCATATTCTTCTCATCGCCCCTCTCACGGTAGTTATCTTAGTGAAATGATTGGATCAAACATCCGACGTCGGCCACAGGTAGCAACGTGTCTTCCCGTTTGTTTCCAGATCAACTGACCGCGTGGACTGTACAAAGTTTCATCGGAAACTATGTTCGTGGCTAAAAAGGATAAATCTTTACCGTTTGTGATGTGACACTTCGGGTTTGATTGTGTTGTCTGGGGAATGTATTATACTTCCTTCCCCACGGGGTTTCTGCATACAACCTGCACTATATATATCCAAGCTCTATTTTGTCCTTTGCCTTCCAATTCGACTTATTCTCCTCCTATAGCCACTTGGTCTGTTATTATTTCTCATTGTGCCTCTGCGAGTGATTAGCAATGTCACAGCCAAAGGGCCAACAGGAGGAGTTCGTGGAGACTATTGAGCCTGAGCTTTCACGGGCCGTGCCTCCTCATAATAATACTACAGGAAGTCAGCCCAAAGGAGATCAGGCTTTGCAGCTCATCGAAGAGGCAGGGCATTCAAACATTCTGACCCCTGAGAACAACGCCAAAGTTCTTCGAAAGATCGATCTGCGTCTTCTTCCCATTCTCCTCGGAATCTACTTCCTCCAGCAACTCGACAAGTCGACCATCTCTTACGCCTCGGTTTTTGGAATCGTCGAGAAAGCTCATCTCCATGGCCAACAGTACTCCTGGCTGGGAGGATCGATATATCTCGCTCAGTTGGTGTTTCAGCCCCTGGTCGCCTATCTTTTGGTGAAAGTACCCCTAGCAAAATTTCTGGCTGCATCCTGCCTTCTATGGGGTATTGCTTTAACGTGCATGACTGCAGCTACAAATTTTGGAGAGCTGCTTGCATGTCGAATATTTCTTGGTATCTTTGAGGCTGGAATTGGTTCGTTGTCTCCCAATCATACCTTACTGTCCCTAATGCCCCTAATAACGATGGACTTTATCAGCACCGGCCTTCATTGCAGTCACTCAAATGTGGTACCGCCGTCAGGAGCAGCCCGTGAGGTTGAGCTCTTGGTATGCGATGAACGGAGTCGTGAATATGGTGGGTTCCTTCCCATATTGCTTTCTTACCACTTAAGTTGACACCGAAGGAAAGTTTGGTAGCTTGATTGCCTTTGGACTAGGTCACATCAGTTCATCTATATTTGCACCCTACCAGGTGGGTTAGAATATGGCATTGTCTGTCCAGGTATCAACACCTAACACCAACTAGATAATCTTCCTATTTTTCGGTCTAGTTACTGTTGGGTTCTCTGCCGTTATTCTGTAAGATTTGACCTTGTCCCTTTCGTCTGTACTATACTAACACAGACTTACGCAGTGTTTTCATGCCCGATTCCCCCGTGTCCGCCAAGTTCCTTGGAGAGGAAGACAAACTATTATCTATTGAAAGACAGCGAATGAACCAACAGGGTGTCGAGAGTCAAGAGTGGAAATGGGACCACGCAAAAGAAGCCTTGCTCGACCCCAAATCATGGTTCTGGTTTTCGTTAATGTTCTCAATTTCGTGAGTTGGCCTTAAAAGGAGTAACATACTAGATTGAAATTACTAACCGAACTTCAGTGTTCCAAGTGGCGGCATCACTACTTTCGGGCCTTTGATTATCAAGTCCTTTGGCCTCAGTGAATATGATACCATGCTTTTCAACATTCCATTCGGTGCAGTCCAGCTTGTCGCCACGATGGGAGGAGCTTGGCTAGCGACCATCTGGAAAATGAAAGGTCCAGTCTTAGCATTGCTCTGTCTCCCACCCATCGCGGGCTGTGTGATGCTGTTGCAGATTCCACATGACAATGGCCACAAGGGGCCTCTACTTGCAGGATACTACATTGTAAGTATTAAATCTAAACGAAAACGCGACCGTGGAAGAAATCCTAATCCGTCCTATCCAGATCTCTGTGTACCCAGCTATCAGTAAGCGTTTACTTAGTTTCAGAAGTTGGACTCAACTCAACTGACCATCTCTAGCCCCATTGATCTACTCCTGGTCTGCAGGAAACACAGCTGGAGAGACAAAAAAGAAGGTTACTACCGCTATCCTGTATGTCGGACAATGCGCTGGTAATGTATGTAGCACCCCAAGTCCCTACATCGTGTTTCCTACTGACATTCCTCTCATAGGTCCTTGGGCCGAACCTTTATACCACAAACGAAGCGCCGCTTTATCGTCGTGGCCTGCTTTCAAAGTACGTTTATAAACGCACAAGCCTTTAGCACCAAATAACTAACCCTCGACTAGCCTTGCGATGTTTTGTGTCTTGATAGGTCTAACCGGGTAGGTTTCACAAAATTTAAAGTGATCCATATTTTGCTAATTGTGACACCTTAGAGCAAACACTGCATATATGCGCTTCCTCAACAAGAAGCATGAGAAGAGACGTGTGGCTCTCGGAAAGGACGCTAAGATTGTAGACCAGTCGATGCAGAACATTCAAGCTGTCTCCGACGACGCCAAAGAGGATTTGCCCCAACAAGCAGCAAATGACAATTCCTTGAAAGATCTGACTGACTTGCAAAATGAGGACTTTGTCTATGTCTTCTAAGATTTGGCCAGTTTAGTGAGTCTGTGTTATGACTAGCTAGCTAACTAGTGGGCAGGACTCGTGATTTTGCTTTATTTGATATGCCACAATTGTCGGAGTTGGCTTAACTTGGAATATATTGTATTTATTATTAATTACATTCATCAAACAAACGCCAGCAAAATCCCATAAAACTTAGCTTTTCCTTTACTGAACTAGTTTACCGTAGGACCTGGCTGATTGTATAGCCGTCTCGGAGAAAATGCCGAACCCCGCGTTTCTCCAGGTTTTCCCTTTCCCTTCCCGTCAACCCCGAGAATCATCGGTGCAAACAGAAACTCCTGATTCTACATGGCCGACCGACCTGACCATAGTCCGTACAACGCGGTGATAGAGGATGGAACCCTGCACCTTATCCCACCAACAACAACAGGGAAAAAGCGAATTCCGGTACGTCGCTATTGAATCGATTGGGACCCTACAACAGCGGACAATCCCTAACAATGTATGGCGTTTTTGATGCATAGAAAGCTTGCGGTGCTTGTCGGCAATCGAAGGTCTGTGCTCAAAGGTTCGGAGCCTGAGTATTGAGGGACCTTTGGCTGATCGTTTCAAGGTAAAATGCGATGGAGAGAGGCCATGCACAAGGTGGGTTTCCTCAACGGCTTATTTACACGAAGTCTAAACATTGATACCAATAAAATAGGTGTCAAAAATTGGAAAAACAATGTGTCTTCTTCGAAATACCGAAGGACCCCGTCTCAGAGTACGAACTTGTCTCATCAGTTGCCAACCAAGATTAACATCCCCTAGGCGGATTGAAGGCGTCGAGTCCGAGGTTCAATATCTCCAAAAGCAGCTAGATGAAATGCGCGAGTTGCTTCAACAAGGCCGCTCGCAGCCCACGCCGAAATCCCAACTAACACAGTCTCCAACCCACCTCCGTGATCAGCAACCGCACGTGCGCCGCGAGAGCGCTTGTGGCTCCTTGGGTTCTCATTATGTTCATCCACAGGATCACCCCCAAGACGAATTTCCAAATATGCCTGGCATGAACTCCGCTGGCCACGCAAATAGTCACCGATACCAAAGGTCCATGCCGCCGTCCGTACCAACTCTTTCTCCAAATGAGACTTCCGCTCAGCCTCTCTACGCATCCAATCAGATAATTACTAGACCGCCCAAGAGAAAGCGATCTGGGTTTGAGATTCGAAATGACCCGGTTGCGGACTTTATTGATAAAGGACTCATCTCGCTTGAATGTGCTGTATCATACTTCAATACGTATGTATGAGCAGAGAGGTATTTAGCGATTGGGGATTATGGCTGACTGAAACGACTCCAGCTTCTTCGCAGGATGTGTAGGTATCATCTATCCCTACTAGTCTTGTTCTTGAAATACTCATGTTTGGCGAATCGTATAGGACAGATATATCCCAATCTTCGACACTCAATACGATTCTTTCGACTCCGTTAGATCGCGAAGTAGTATTCTTCTCAATGCAATATGTACCATTGGATGCATGGTCGAAACCAGTGAATTCCCTCCCCTGGTACATAATTTATGCACACTGGCATTGTACTAAATAACTTTTTCCAGGATCCGGAGGCTCAATGTCCGACCTCCTCCACGCAGAACTCAAGAAATGGATCAACGTCATAATCCAGAACAAAGAGCTAAACTGCCTAGAATCGGTCCAAGCAATGCTCGTAGTTGCTTGTTATTCCTCAGAACGCTCACTAATCTTATCCTTTGCCACTCGCATGGCCCTGGACTTAGAATTGCACGAGGCTTTTGATGAATTAATCCAGCGGCTTGCCCTTCAGAATGAAGATATGGCTTATGCCTTGCCAAACCAGATGTTTGAAGAGGAGAGAACTCTTATGTGGAACGCTCGGACTTGGTTCGGGCTTTTGGTTCTCGAGCATATGTAAGATGCCCTTTGCCTTTTTTATTAGTATTACTAGGCCAATCTGATGCAATGTAGATTTCGCGTTGATGGAGGAAAGCCACCTGGTATTCGGCTCAAAGGAAATGCTCGCCGCTGTCGGGTTTTACTCAGCCATCCATCCTCGACAATTTTGGATTTACGGTTGTTCTCTCAGGTTGAGGTATGTTGAGTGCCTAAAATAGACTCGTAGAAATGTACTGATCTTTGCTGTTAGTTAAACATCCTCAGAGGTATGACCAATTCCATGAATTTAGATCCAATGCCTAAATTAATCTCTATAGCCAATGTCGGCGATGCTCTAGGAGGAAACACATCGCTTGATGGGCAAGGCATTGCGGATTACGTGCATGATATGAAAATTGAGCTAGATTTGTGGTTCAAGTAAATTTCCACCTCTATCATATCTTACTGAACTTGCTAACCGTTGGCAGTGACTGGCTGCGCATCATCGGTATGACACCAACTGGCATCATCCGCTAAAACCTGCTAACAATTCACAGAAAGTTGTGTTGCCGCCGCCGAAGAGAAGCCATCTCTACTAGTCGCCCTCCGAGTGCAGAAATGCTGGGCAGAAATGATGCTCAACTGTAAAGCGTTGCGATCCATGGGCGTTGAGAACGTAGCGTGAGTACTAATTCACCTAATTTGGTTCCATCTGTGTTAATACAAATATGAAGCGCAATGTCCACCACGGAAAGGACAATACTCCTGACAGCCAAAGCAAGTGCCCGCCGTCATCTCCGGCTCATAATTATGGATCCAGGTTTCTATCTCGCCAAACTTAAATACGCAATGGATTTCGTGTGGGCTAAGTGCGCATTCTCCTTCCTATTGCTTCTCAAATTATCCCGCCTCATCCCTGAGCGCGAGGAGGAACATCAAGAGCTGCTAGAACAAGGTAATCGACTGGTCGATGAGCTAAGCAAAGCTGGAGCTAGTGGAACTCAGTCAGGAGCTGGGAATATTTATCTCCAGATCTTAAAGGTCAGTATTGAGAAGTATGGGCGTGCACTGATGGAAACACAGCAACCCAGCTCGGATGGCCCTACGGCTACGTCGCCGTTCTGGGAGTTGTTTGATGCTCAAGCGGATCTTCAGTGGTTTGTTCCTGAGCAGTTTGTCTCCGAGTGGGACTTTCCGGGGCTTAATCTGTTTTATTTTCCTACTGCTTGGCAAGATTTCTTCGGAGACTTTTCGCTGGCTATGTAATTTTATAGACTATATCTTAACTTCCCAGGCATTCAATCCGAGCTATTTTCAAAAAATCCTTAATTGTCTCGCTCTAGTCACGTTGAAGCATTCATGTTATGTATAGAATACCTAACTAGGTCAAGATAGGGTAAACTATCGTTGCTTTGGCATTGAGTTCGTGTTTTGCGTGGTGGGGTCAAGGCTATCTTAGATTTTTAAGGCGTTAAGAAAAGTCGCCGTGGCGTGTAGAATGTCCTAAGTTGAGTACTGAGAGCCTCAGTGGTTTCTGGAATCTGAATTTCTGTCGGGCTCGAAAACTCGACCCGAATGTCTAGGTCGGTTGTGATTGTTTTCAGGCCAACAAGTCTTCCGAGGTTTCTTATAACGTTACCTAAACAAGCACCGCATTCATGATGAGCATACATCCTTCCGTCAGCCATTTCCTACATACATATTGAAGAGGGGAGCGCTCAATGTTTATTTTCTTCAATGAGGCCCAGATGGCGCCTCACTAAAAGAGAAACACCATACTAAATGCCAATGTTCAGGTCACAATATATCAACGAGAAGACGTTTTCTACTTATTTTGTGTTTCCACTAGACTTCTCGTCACTCCGTGCACCCCAGCCAAACAAACTGCGTAGTAAATAGTATTCAACCAGTTGCCACACGTCTGCTTGTTGGAATGAGCTATTAAGATCTGGAGAAATATAAGAGATTTTGTCGAAGCAAATCTTGGGCAAAATACCGCTGGACCAAAAATGCTCCATGGGCTACGTTCTTAGTCTATACGGTCAATTATTGTTCCGACAGTTTTTCATTGTTCGTAACAGGAGTTATATAATTGGTTCAACATTCCACAATCAAACTCAAAGCACAAAAGCAGACCACATGTAAAGACAATTGCAATAGTCTCGCCTCGGACATCATAACAACGTGGCGTTAGACCTGTTTGGAGTCGCAATACTGGTGCCATTCCATAGCATATCCAGCCGTGTTTGACGGAAAGGCCTCCATTGAAGTCAGTATCACCCAGCTTAATAACACCCAGGTTGGTCGAGACAAATTGGCCATCTTCTGAAAAACTTAGAGCTGTAACTGGATTTGGCATTTCAATATCATGGCGCAATTCCCGAAATTTGCGGAGAGCGCCTAAAGACCTTCCGAATAGTCTTACCGAGCGCAGGGAGGCATCAACATCCCACAGTTTGATACCTTTGTTGGAGGCTGAAGCGATCTGCTTGCCATCTGGAGAGAATGCTACAGCCCAAACTGTTTCTGAGTGCCCTTCTAGAGTCTTCAGATGGCTGCCTGTCCTTGTATCCCAGAGGCGGACTGTTGTGTCATCAGAGGCTGAAGCAATCTGCTTGCTATCTGGAGAGAATGCTACAGCCCACACTCTTCCTGAGTGCCCTTCTAGAGTCTTTAGATGGCTGCCTGTCCTTGTATCCCAGAGGCGGACTGTTGTGTCATCAGAGGCTGAAACAATCTGCTTGCCATCTGGAGAGAATGCTATAGCCTCAATATAGTCTAGGTGACCTTCTAGAGTTTTTAGATGGCTGCCTGTCCTTATATCCCAGAGGCGGACTGTTTTGTCATCAGAGGCTGAAGCAATCTGCCTGCTATCTGGAGAGAATGCTATTGCCTTAACCCAGTCCAAATGACCGTGTAGAGTCTTCTGATGGTTGCCTGTGCTAGGATCCCATAGCCGGACGGATGTGTCAGTAGAGGTAGAAGCAATCTTCCTACCATCTGGAGAGAATACTACTGCCCAACCTAAGTTTGAGTGGCCTCCGAAAGCTTTCAGAAATCCGGGTGCGCACGGGCCATATTCTCCGTGTAAAGACGCTGAAGCGATCTGTTTGCTATCCGGAGAGGATAATACAGCCTTAGCAGGGACTAAATGGCCACCCGGAGCCTTCTGGTGACCGCCTATACTAGCATCCCACAGCCGGACTGTTGTGTCAAAGGAGGCTGAAGCAATCTTCTTGCCATCTGGGGAGAATGCTGCTGCCACTACCCCGTCTGAGTGGCTTTCTAGAGTCTTCTGATGGTCACCCGTAGTAGTATCCCATAGCCGGATTGTTTTATCGCCAGAGGATGAGGCTATCTGCCTGCCATCTGGAGAGAGAGATATACTCCAAACCCGGCCGATATGGCCTTCTAGGATTTTTAGACAAACGCCAGTGCCGACATCCCATAGCCGGATAGTTGTGTCAACCGATGCTGAGAAAATCCGCTTGCCATCTGGAGAAAATGCCACAGTTGTAACATGGCCCGAGTGACCTTCTAGAGCTTTTTGATAGTTGCCGATGCTAGCATCCCATAGCCGGACTGTTGTGTCAAAGGAGGCTGAAGCAATATTCTTGCCTTCTGGGGAGAATGCTATAGCTAAGACTCCCTTTGAGTGGCCTTCTAGAGTTCTCAGATGGTCACCTATACTAGCATCCCACAGCCGGATTGTTTCATCTATAGAGGCTGAAGCAAGCTGCTTGCTATCTGGGGAGAATGCTACTGCTGATACCCCGTCTAAGTGGCCTTCTAGAGTTCTTAGATGGTCACCTATACTAGCATCCCACAGCCGGATTGTTTTATCCATAGAGGCTGAAGCAATCTGCTTGCCATCTGGGGAGTATGTTACAGCCTCAACCCAGCCCAAGTGGCCCTCTAGAATCTTTATACAGTTGCCTGTGCTGACATCCCATAGCCGGATAGTTGTGTCAACAGATGCTGAAACAATCCGCTTGCCATCTGGAGAAAATGCCACAGCTGTAACATGGCCCGAATGACCTTCCAGAGTCTGAAGTAAAGGATCCCATATCCTTTCCACTTGCGGGATTCTTCTTAGCCACTTAAAAGCCTTCCTGAGGTTATATTTATCTCTGACGAGACATCTTTCCGGGCTGAAAACAATCACAGAGCTGTATATTTGGAGTGGCCAGGTTGATATTGTTTGGTAGTGACGCATTAAAAGCCGGTTAGCGTCATACACCAGAGCTTGTAACGAGGGGTTCTAAGAAACGATTTTTAGTCACCAATCCTCGATGTTAGGAACAAGACCTACTTCAGCAGTTCTCGCTAATATCCCTAGAGATATTATGGCGCGTGGCAGCCTATCTAGTAAGCTTAGGCACTCCAGCCACTCTGGAAACTTCAGGCGGATAAACATCATAACTTCTCCTCGGTCATCCAGAGCGCTTCCCAACAGTGTAGTGTGCTTTGCAGCTTCGAGGTGTTCCACCCAGAGGGTAGCAGCATAATCCAGTGTCTCCAGAACTGCATCCTTATCACCAGAATCCCTTTCTTCCAGACACTTTAATCGTCGGCCCGAATTAGGCAGCGGTAACCTGACAAGGTTAGGCACTAGGATTGTTGACATATAAGCTAGACAGCTTAAAGCAATATCCCCATGTCCATATTGGTCATAAGAGTCGAGCCGAGGTAATTCAGCTAAGAAGTCTCGAGATGATTGATGGACAAATTCGATGGTAGTACCTCGCATTTTGATGAACGATGCACATCGGTCCACTATGTGATCAGTTTTGATCTCGCTCTCAGAGAGACCGGTCACACTGAATACTTCCGCCCTTTTCAGAGGCCGATAGACCAGCATCATGACCTTAAGGAGCCGCAGACAGGCATGAACAGTGGCTGCTTGACCTTTAAGAATCTGCTGAAGCATCCGCTCATATAAGGGGTGCAGCCCTGGTGGCAAGTCTTGAATTGCCAGCAACGCCTGACCTGGAGGAAGTCTTTCGCCACTCCCATCACTCTCGAGCCTTTTACATGCCAGGCCGACCCATAAAAATGTTCCTTCAGCCCGTTTCAGCAGTTCAGATTGTAGTTTTTGTGGCATTTGCTGCCCATAGCAGTGAACCGGGTAGAGATCACCGACCTTGTGCCTGACATAGGTTTTGATGGCTACCTCGAGGTGGTCCGAGTTAAGCTCCAAGCCGATTCCAACCTGTTCGGTGGTAGTGAGCAATTCACGGTCAGCATCGTCTAGCGGCCGACTAGTCAACAGCCATCTAACGTTGGAATAATCAAGTCCAGTTCGAACAATAATCCTCAAAAACTCAGCCATTCCCTCGTTCCGACACTCATCAAGAGCATCCACGACTACGTACACTCTCTGATGCATACAATGGTTTATCATCTCTAAGAAGATATCCCAGAGTATTCGCCACGAAGAAATGTTTTCTTTGAAACATGCATGGGTTGCATCCCAGCGGCGCTGAAGTAACTCCAGAAGCTCTTTTCGCTGCCGTATTAGTTGCTGAATGAGGCCCTTGATGATCCCTTCAATAGAGTTGAGCTCGTAATCAGCATTCTGGCAGAAGAAGTATGTGACAATTGAAGATTCGTCTTGTGAGAGCTGCTCAACAATGCCAATTGTCATCATGGTTTTCCCTTTACCAGCACCACCCCTAATCCAAAGGAGGCGGACATCATCTCCCTTCTGCCAAAGGCAATATTCCGGATTTTGAAAAATCCATTCAATGGCAGTGAAAATCAACTTATCCTTGCTTTCCTTCAGTCGATTTTTAACGACAAATGGATCAGGACATTGTAGAGCTTGCAAGTAAGGCGGATTCACAAGATTATCATCACGGTGGGCTGTATCTCGACTTAGCGTTGTATTTTTACCGGTCAAAGAAGGAAGGTGTCATACCAGAAGGAGATACAACAGAGCTGGCATTTTGGCTAACAGGAAGACCCAAGAGAAGAACTCTTGCATACGCTGCTGCAGTAAGCGCTGCATATCCTTGCCATTTTTTAAGTTTATGAGAGTCACAATAGTCGCAAATGCCTCGTATCACAAGTGTTGGAAGCCCATCCATAAGGCCTGCTGCCTCCATCTCAAAGCAGAGTATCCCATGCTGTTCAGCTAGACGGTCTCGAGTTTCAGAATCCTTCATAACTTGGTCTCCTGATGCAATCAACCCATAATGGATATAGGGTGCCCTTGTACCACGCGGCTGTCGGTGCACTAATCTGGCTTTGTCACAGTTCGCGCAATCATTTTCGTTGTGAGAGTGATGATAGGAGGAGCAGAAGAGAAGGTCAGTTTGCTGATCCGGAGGCGAAAATCTGCCCTTCATATCAGGGTTTTCTTCCAGGACCTTTTCCACAATTCTCAAAATAACAGCTTCTCTTTTGGTTATTTGCTTTGCCTCAAGTTGCGCCATGTGCGTCAGAAGAACCTGTGGTGGTTTATTCAGGCTGCCTGTTGGCGTGAACTGTCCGCCTTGAACTGCCTTGCCATAATCATATTGGATCACCCCACTATGCTTCCCAACCGGCTTGCAAACCACCACATCACCTAATCGGATGTCATCGCTTCTTCGTGGGACCCCTCCTCCGATACCCACCATTAGTCCAAACTCGATCCGAGTAAAGGTTGAACGCAAGTAGGACACAACGGTAGCAGCAGATACCGTTCCATACACGCCGGTCGGTAGGCAGGCAACAACAATGCAATGACCGTTTAGTTCACCAAGGACGTAGGCATTCGAGTCACTTGATGGCTGAGGCAGGGGGTTGTGGATCTTGTCTAGCATGACTCTAGCCGCCGCCACCTCTAGCGGCAAGGCGCATATCCAGCCGATTGTGTAGTCGGCGTGCTTGAAGGAAGTCATTTCCCCCCGATTCGACTAATGGGCAAACAAAGAAAAACTCGGGGCTTCAAATGTCAAGCGAATACATAAATATGGATGTGGACAATGTCTGCTGATTTACAAAAACATAACTCGCAAAGGATCTCGAGGCTGAAGGGGGGGGGTAAATCTGCCTTGAGTTGCCCAAGGCTGATTCACCTGAACGGCCCACCTGAACAGCCAATCATTTGTCCTCATGGAAGCATCATTAGCAGCCCCATCTCATATGAACTTCTTCATAGGCCCATAGCGCACTTAAGAGAAGCGTCTAATTAGTTCAGGAGCCAAGTCTTGCCAGTCTCCCTAAACCTTGGTGGACTTTGCTCCCTCCACTACTCTTTCCGCCCTGCGTCTACTTAATACACTAGTTAACGTATTTTGTCGAATACCAAGTCCGAATCACGGTAGAAACCAGGTATTAAACCGGAAACATCATATGACATTGGGTACCGGGCATACCGTACAAAAGTGTACAACAGTATATTCTAGTTAGTCATCGATGTGCATAGTTTGTTGAAAAAGCGGGTTTTGTCAATTTAGTTAGAGTCTTCAACATTGGTCATCTATACCCTACATTGTTCATACACCAGCTTTCTGTCAGTTTAAATTAATTAACGCGTTTTGGGTGGGGTGTGCAGCTATGGGGTGTGTCCAGCTATGGGGTGAAATACGTTATTTACTTTTTAGATTACTATAACTCTTTTACTTAATTATAACTTAACTAATAATACTTATAGGTAGACTAATACCCCCGTATAGATCTACTCGGCGCTCTACCTAGTATTATTCCTTGATCATTCAATAGGACTTAGGCTATAATAAGGCCTAGCGCGGCAATAGCTCAGTTACGAACGGATCACTGACGTTAGACAACCCGAGTATTCAGGCAAGTATACCCTGAACCCATCTAACCTAACTGTGACTAATTAGCAGTGCGTAACACTTTCCTCTTATCTCTGTATAACACTGTACATGCACAATACATTACATTCATGATCCTGTCTACTAGGTTGTAGATCTCAACACTGATCAGGTTCCATACCAGACCAGGCTCTATACCAGGTTGAGTTCCCTATTCTGGCCTGGCACTTAATACTATATATATAGCGGACAGTAGGATATAAAGACAATATATTTCATCCAAACAAAAGAAAAGATCTATGAATGCCCCACAGAAACAGAATATTCCACATCCTTCCGAATAATCATTTTCGTGCTCCCATCGCTCCCACTGCGCATACTGCCTCTATCCCCTTCGGACCTCCCCTCCCCCGAACGTGACGGCCCGGCAGCCTCACAAACAACCGTCCCATTCTCCGTCCCATCGCCCACATCTGGCCTCTCCTTGAACAAGCCACTCGGTCCGCGCCCGGACCGTCCCTTCACAGCTCCCATCTCGTAATCCCGCGATCGCCCCGACGCGTAGGGGTCTGTATCCCCCCGTCTCCTGGACCCATACCCGTACCCGTACCCGCCACTACTACTACCAAGGTTGGAGTCACCGGCTGTGCCGTAATGGGTTGTGAGCGCATTCATGAAGGGGCGTAGGCAGAAGACCGTGCATGCTATCAGGGCGAAGTTGAGGTGGAGCTGGGTGAAGACCGTGTGGCGGATTGCGGTGAAAGTGGGGTTTTTGATGGCTGTGTATTCTTTCAAGGTGGAGAGGTGGAGGCCGGAGAATATTATTAATCTATGGGTTAGAGGTCTATTAGTTCCATGTAATGGGGCTTGGGGTGTGAATTTGGGAAGTAAGAGATTGACATACGGTAGTCTCGCCGCGAAGGATACCATGATCACAATTTTATTTGAGATGTGCATCTGCAGACCCCAGACCAGGGCAATGCAGAAAGTGAAGAGTAAGATTTCGGTTGAGATGTCCAGTGCGGTGATTGCTTGCCAGCGGGGAAACTTGTCACCATTAGTATACCCCATTCCATATCCGTATATTATGTCTGCGGTGGCTTTTTTGAAGTTGTAGACATACCAGGTTACGGCATTGTTCGCCAGGTACAACCCACGGTTTGTTTCCCTCGCAATTTACTGCGATAACTAGCACCGACGCGATAATCCAAGCTGTGCTGAGCCCGAACGTCGCCCACAGGACGCTCTTGTGGCGCTTGCGGGGCGTCAAGCGCAAGTAGATGGCTATGATACAGCATTTGGACAGGTACAGAGTTAAAAGGTAGAGGATGTCGGCACCAAGGAGGGACTATGTTGTCAGTTATTTATATCCAATTGGGTGTGGTGTTGGGTAATGAATACATTTTGTATGCGACTAACGGCCTTGTCAGTGAGTAGCGATATGTCTGTCCCGAAGCCGATGCTTGCGGCATAAAAGATGATAATTGACTCAACAATAGCCGATGTCTATACTGTTAGCACCATTTACACATTAGGTCAATTTCTCTCAACTGCCTACCGTCGCGCCCAATAGGATGATATCATCTGACCCCCATGGTGGATTGAGGAATATCCGCACGTACACCCGGATCAGAAGACAGACGAGCGAAATCACCAGGCAGATAGCGGCGGTGATAATAATGATACCTCCATGGTGCTTGTCGTCTATCGTCTCGAAAGGCGGCGACTGGCCAGGAGGCACTTTAATGGCCATTGCCGCACAGAGACTAGATCGTGGTGTGTGGGTTGGAAATCTCAGGGAAGGAATGTTCTAAAATGAAATGGAAAAGAACAATAATTGATGATCATGACGCCAATTCCATGGATCGTGGCAAGGCAGCTTCGGCAACTGAAGTGAAGGGATCTAGCAAGGATCGTATATTTCGGCTTAGCAGTTCGGGCAGGCTGGAAAGATTTGATCTCAGGGAAACCCGAAATTTCAACCTTGTTAAATTAAAACTAGAATCCATATATTCCCCAAATCGCTACTTCAAATAGACCTCTAATAGACAATATATGGCTGTAGAGCTGATATAAAACAGATCCACGCGTGCTTCCTGATTAAGTCGTTTTTTTTTACGTCTTCCTCAGAGCTGGAACACGATCCAACGAAACTTGATAGATTAAGTTTGCTTGAGCTATTTTATTAGCTAAGTGCGATCCTCCTGGCAGCCAGCCATGTCGAGGTGTGTGGGTATATAGGGCCGAGCGGGGGCCGAAAGCCTTCCGCTTAAGGTAGCTGGACCGAGCTGCCCCTCTGTCACTTTAACATCCAATAGATTAAATAATTCACTGTTAGTATCAGTATCTGGGCCTAACTTGAACTAACATCCAATCAGGATAATGGCCAGGCCAACCGGACCACCTTGCGAATTTTATATACACATGATCGGCGGGAGAAAGTTCACTATGTGGGGCCACATGGGAGCTGAAACCTTGGAACATTGCCGCTTAAACCTTCCGCTCCACCACCTTAATATCTAATAAATTAAATAATTCTGCCTTATGCCCACGACCTTATGATTCCGATCTAATATACCCAGAGTATCCTTAACTCCGCGATGCCAAGTCGGAAAGACCCAGTGCCCAAGTCTTTATGTATGTAATACATACTACCGTGTCTCATATGAATCCATGGGGCACATACTCTGCCAAGCCTCTCTTCTTTAGGTTTTACTCGTTAGGTAATATCCAGACTTTACAAGGTTATTATTGTGGCCTAAAAATTTCCGACGAAGAAAATTTCAATGAACTTTCGACCCTACGAACGTCTGTTGAGCGACCACCGTTGTGGCCTATTCTTGCTAAGCGCTCCACTATGTCTTCAACTATATGATAGTTGCGCCAAACGCTCTGCATTATTATCGTCCGAATATATGTCCCTTTCTAACTATAGGTATATCAGATTACTTTACATCACTCTATAACATAACAATCATACAAGTGGATAGAGATTACATCTCTCGCTTCACCAGTGCCACGGGTGGGATGTAATGGTGCCGTCCCCGTAACACATAATACACGACCGCGATGATCAGGATCCCCCCGTACATCACTGCACACCAGTTCATAGTGTCTGGTTCCACTGTCGAGGTGAGAGGGAAGAATGCGAACACAAACACCGGGAAAAGGAAACACAGGGCCCCAATGTTGATTGCCATGCCGAATCGGCCGAGCGTCCATTTGTGTGGGGGGAGGGGTTGCCCCCTGATACGCTTAAGGAGCACGCAGCCAATCGTGATGATGTACGAGGACATCATTGCGCCGATGGTTAGGGTCACGATGGCGAGAAGCGCAGTTGTGGAACCGATGTTGATGAGCGACAAGAGGATCGTCACTACCAGTGAAACCATCACGGCGTTCAACGGAATGTTCCAGCTGGGGTTTACCTGGTGCTGTTAGTGTCGTCAAACCTGAAGGAAGAGCGGAGGACGTACATATCCGAAGAATTCGGAGAACGGAAGGCCACGATCACGCGCGAATGACCACAACTGGCGTGATGCTGTTGCTACTTCTGTGATTGTGCTCGCCGTCAGGGTTAGCACTATAATGGCGGTCATGGTGTTTGTTCCTGGCAAACTCTCCGTCGCGTTGTAGAACACCTGCATGAACGGGTACCCTGTTGGAGTGGCCAGGATGTCGTCGATGTCGCCTAGCGTGAAGCAGACGGTCACCAGCATCAGGAAACCGGAGGCGGCATTGACACAGACAGATGTGATCATCGCCTTTGGCAGAGTCTCAGATGCATCTTTGATCTCCTCCGCTGCACACTATTAGCAAACTTCGTCAATGTTAGAGAGAGAGACGTACACATGTGAACCGCACAATCATATCCAATAAGCGCCGTGATGGTGGTCGAAAATCCAACAAGTGTGGCCGTTCCGGAACTATTCCAGTCACCACCGTTATTGAATTCGGTAAACACCTGCTTCGCGCTGCGGCGAGGGCCAAGAACCCACAGCGGAATTACAATGGCGAACAGGCCACACACATGCAGAATCAGAATCAACACCTCTACGAAGGGCAGCCGCTTTGCTAAGAAGGTGTTGAATATGATCGAAAAAAAGGTAATGGCGATCACCAGGAGGGTACCGTGCCAGCGCTGGACGTCGTAGTCCGGGTTGTTGAGCACCAGCAGGCCTTGGATAATAGTCCCGGCCAAATAAGCGATCGACACGATAGCACATTGCCAGCCCATGGCGCACAGCCAGCCTACATAATTAGCTTAGTTAGGCCGTGCAAGGGTTAATGGAACCTGCCGGTAATGTAGCTGAGGAATTTCTGGCAGCTAGGAGGGGCAAACTCGGATACCCAATGATATTGTCCGCCGGACGTGGGAGCCCTGAGCAGTCAGCATGGATACAAGTATTAAATGGGAAATGGGTAGACTCACATAGATGCCATCTCGGCCAGACTCAGGAACACCAGAAGGAACCCCAAAGCGACGACAACGAACCCCCAAATCAGACCAGCAGTTCCTCCATCGGTCAGGCCTTGTGTAAGCAAACTAGACAGTCAGTCATGGAACCAACAATCAAAGCATGGATGGCATACGTCAAAACAACCTCCCACGTGGCGATCAGCGTGCAGCCAAATCCTACGATTGAGATGTATCGGAAGTTACGCTGCAGGGTCAGTACAAATGTATTAGCCACAATAATGCTTAGGAGACATACCCGCAAGACCTGCTCCCTTCCCAGAGCGCTCATATCGGCCTGGTCGGCCTGAGTGCCACGCCATTTCGCCGCGACGCGGCCTCTAGATGGGGCTTCGTCTGCTAGAGTCATGGTCACTGTTGAAAGGTCCTTATCCCAGAACATGTTAACATGCATAAAGCAAAGACAAGGAAGGATTAGTACAAAAGACAGGGGTAACGGTAGGTTGCATCAGTAATTTGTATAAAAGAAGGGTGTCAATCGTTAGAACATTCTCCGGTCGCTCCTGGAGTCCACCCGGCGCATCTGGCCGACAGTGGAGCAGCTCACCTCGAACAGAATCTACGGTCTTGCCGAGGGAAGGTGTGGAACTTTGGAGCAGGACACGAGTATGGTTACAGTATCTCGCAGGTTAGTGTGAACTAGGGATGGTTCGTGTTGATAGTGGCTCCACTATTAGTTGGTATTGCCACGCCAGCAGAGAGCTATAAGGTGGTATAATCAAATCCGGTTCATTTGAACTTTGGGCCTCCTTAATATTGGACTAGCTTGATTCGACGCTTCGGACAATTTTGCCCGGCAAGATTAATTGACTTATGTCCATTGCATTGTGTGGTATATAGTTTTGGGTGCCAAGATCATTTAGTTTTGGCCCCCACCAAATCCATCCTACAGCCCACGTGATCTAATTAATATACTGCCAGGATTCCTGGCACAAAAAGTCCGAAAAATAATAAGTGCCTTTTTCGCAAGGTTTAATCGGCAATTCAAATTAACGGCGTTCGACTCTTAGCTATGGACCGCTGATCTGTTGATTCAGTGGATACACTTCCACAGCCGCCCACGACCGGTACATCGGGAGCATCGACCTATGCAAGTGCTCGGAATATCAGGTTGATCAACATGCCAAGACACGAGAATCTCTTTCAACAGAGTTCTCTGTATGGAGTACTCTTTAGATCGCTTTTTTTCAGCTTAATGAATTCAGAAATCAATGATTGGCTTCCTCCATACTAGCCCGTACGGATATCCTGCTATCCAACACACTGCTTGGTGGGGACTAGACTCCTTGCATATGAACAAAGGATGATTGGGACTATCGATTGAAATAATCGTCGTCTGATTGACATTTTATCTTCTTCTTCACCCTTCGCCCATTACCATGATCCCCCTCATCCCCGTCGCTCTCCTCATCCTCACCTCCTACATCATATACCACCATGTTATAAACCCCTACTTCCTCTCTCCACTATCTTCTATCCCCAATGGTCATTTCACCTCCCCACTATCCGGCCGCTGGATTGACCGCAAGCGCAGCACAGGGACGGAAGTCCTCACCATCTACGCCCTGCACCAAAAGCACGGCCCTATAGTTCGTCTCGGCCCGAAGGAGCTGAGCGTCAATTCTCTCCACGGTTTAAGAGTAATATACACGGGCGCGTTTGAAAAACACGGCTTCTACAATGATGTCTTTGTCAATTTTAACACTGAAAACTTGGTCGGCATGACGCACAATGCGCCACACGCGCACCAGAAGCGCATGCTGAGCAAGACCTACTCCAAGTCATTCCTCCAGGAATCTAGCGATCTGCGGGTGATCTCAAAGGTCGTGCTGTGGGAGAGACTCATGCCTATTCTCAAGTCTGCTGGGGAGGGCGGAGAGGTGTTGAATGTGCTGCCGCTGTTTCAGGCGGTTGGGATGGACTTTACCTCCTCTTTCCTGTTTGGGTTGAGAGAAGGAACGAGATATTTGTTTAATATTCCCGAGTGGAAGATATGGTTGGAGGAGTATGAGCGGTTCAAGTATTTGAGTCGTGATGACCGGTATATGGGTTTCATTGAGGCGTGGTGCCTGGGTTTCTGTGACCGGATAGAGGCGTCGAAAATACAGAAGATCCTTAGTGTTGAGAAGCTGCCAGCCACAAACCCAGTCGTCTATAACCAGCTGCACCAGAGCCTCCTAGCTCAGAAAGATCACGATCCGCGTCCCCTAAACCTGGCAATCGCGTCTGAACTGCTTGACCACCTAGTTGCAGGTCACGAAACGTCAGGTATCACCTTCACGTACATGATGTGGGAACTGTCGCAGCACCCGGAGCTTCAGGCGGAGCTGCGCAAGGAACTACTCACCTTGTCTCCGTCTCTTCGATACCCAGACACAGACGGAGAGAACCCGCTACCCTCTCCTTCCGTGATCGACGCCCTCCCCCTGTTGGACGCTATGGTCCGTGAGACCCTCCGTGTTCACTCCCCAGCTCCAGCTCAACTCCCCCGTGTCACCCCCACCACAGAAAAGGGAACTTCCCTGCACGGGTACGACAACATCCCGGGCGGCGTCAGGGTCAGTTCAACATCCTACTCCCTCCACCGCATCAGCGATGTCTACCCGCGCCCACTGGAATGGCTGCCACGACGATGGCTCGACCCAGGCGACAGGATCCACGACATGAGGCGGTTGTTCTGGCCATTCGGGAGTGGTGGACGCATGTGTCTGGGGAGTAATTTCGCATTGCAAGGTATGTATCCCGTGCATGGGTGTTGGACAAGAGACTAATGGTGTAGAAATAAAATTGGTCATGGCGGCTGTGTATTCAAATTACACGACCTCGATCGTGAATGACGAGGGGATCGAACAGGACTACGCGTTTATTTCGCTGCCACGCGGGCGGAAGCTGATGCTGAAGTTCATTCCGGTCAATGAATGATGCGATGCAGTCACGATAGCTATCAAAAATAATGAAATGCCTTTTCTTTAACACTTTGGTCATGTCTTATCATGGGTCTTGGGGACAATATCGAGTTCTCTCTCCGCAACTTCCGATTGATCGAGCACTAGAGATATATGCTAGCATAGGTTGCCAGGTCGAACCGATGTCAAAGCAGTCTCCCAGAAACGAGTCTCCCAGAAAGAGTAACATAACTAGTTACTGCGCAATATAATTAACTAGTTACTCATAGTTAAACCCTGTAGATTATGTAAGGGAAGTCACCAATTACTAGGCCTCGGCTCAATAATTCAGCCGACGCACGGCGTGACTGGCTAGGCTCTCTTTGCTCTTCGGAGACATTCTTGTTACATTTGTAACCAATCGAAAAGGAGGTTCTATATAAGCTATATAAGGTCGAGTATAGGGGTTCTCACATTTTTTAAATTAAAATTCTAGTCACCTCATCAAGTACTCCCTTGATCCTCTAACTGTCGATATTCGGTATGCAGTCAGAAGAGCAGCCTCGAACGATTGTCGTCCTAGGGTCTACAGGTCATCAGGGCAGGGGTGTGGTCGAATGTCTTCTTCGCGAGCCTGGGTTGGAAACATGTCTCGTCCGTGCTGTTACACGAGACCTCAAATCTCCTGCTGCTAGACAATTGCTGGAAGACTATCAAACCCCCGATGGGCGTCTCAGTCTCATCACAGGCGATGTTTATGACCCTGAGGGCCTTAAGAATGCTTTTTCGGGGGCATACGGCGTGTTTGCAGTTACTAGCGAACACTTCCCCAAGAGAATTGACACGGATGAGGACATGAAGCATGAACTTCAAGCTGGTTTGAATATCATATCTGCTGCGAAGCTCTGCCAGATACAACACTTCGTTTTTAGCAGCTTGCCAAATATGAAGCAAGTGACAGACGGTCGCTTCGAGAAACTCTTCCACATGGATAATAAATATATAATTGAACAATGGGCCAAGCGAGACTTAGCTGCCGTCACTTGTCTTCTTCCGGGTTGGTCTATCCCAAAACAAAGCACTTTTTAACATGCAACTAATGTTTATGTGAATTACCTGACAGGATTCTTCCTTACAAACCTAAACCGGCCCCAGTACTGTCGTCGTGAAAATGGGGTCGTCCGTTTTTGTCCGCCGATTCCCGGGGACAAGTGCGTGCAGTGGCTAGACCCGGTACATGACATGGGTGTTTTTGCAGCAAGTAGGTCACTCTTTTCTCTAAACCCCACCGCTTTTCCATCACCCTCGCCATCGACTTTGTAGCCCAAGTAATGGCATTGATATAGCTTGGCAAACTAGTGACGGAAAGTTGACAGCACTCTAGGGGTTTTTGCCCTCGGAGTTTCGAAAACGAAGGGTAAAAACTATGTTGTGGAAGCACCCAAGCTGCGTATGCAAGATTTTGCAACTATTTTTACACGCGTCACTGGTCATCAGGCCATTTATTCGCCGATAACTTTGGATGAGTGGGCTGATTTGGCATCGGAAGCAGTCGGGCCCGGTTTTAAAGAAGAC
The DNA here is from genome assembly GCF_028827395.1 of Penicillium hordei. Lineage (NCBI taxonomy): Eukaryota > Fungi > Ascomycota > Eurotiomycetes > Eurotiales > Aspergillaceae > Penicillium > Penicillium hordei. The sequence goes on along the minus strand of NW_026623146.1, from coordinate 303,199 downwards.
ATCCGGCAAATGATGGAATGGGCCTCAATCATGCCTGATGACAAGATTTGTTATGGGGCCCTTGATCCGACAGAGGATCCTTCTTGGGAAGATCTTGGTCTTAGTGCCAGTAGCTTTGAAGACTGGCTAAAGCGGACAGGGTGGACTGGACCTTAGAGTATTTGTCAGACTTCATTGGCAGTACTTTGAATTTGCCTGGAACCTTCCACGTAAGACGTGCAGTATGTGTTACACATAGTAGAGTATAATGCACTCCTTGGCCCAACATTCAATTGAATCTATCACTCACTAGTGAGATGAAAATTACCAAAATATTACAATACATTGAAAATAACAGGTGCGGGTGTGTCCAATGTGTCTATGGGGACGCCTGGGTGGTATTGGAATCGGGTAGTTCCGGTTAGACAGGACCCGCTCCTCCAAAGTTGGAAGATCGGATGATGGGGTCCATTCGCAGTAGACACTTGTTCTGATAAGTCTATGTGACAATGAACATACCCAACAGCGGGGGATCTCGAATAAACTTAAGCTGAATCTCAGCCAGCCAGGAGGATGCGCATATGTTACCCTGTGGGAAAGTGCGTTTGCCGAACCCGTAGGGCAGGCTGGATCGGCAATTGGCAGTCTCGTGATCTTCTGGGTAAAATACCCCGTATTCGACATAGAAGTGGCCGGTACTCAATGGATCCTCTCAGGACGGCAAGGCAAGTTTTGACTCCAAAGACCTTAACAAATTTCGAGCCGCCAAAAAGGCCATGTCGGACTTTCTTCCCAGGTATTGAAGCGCACGGATCAAGAACTCGCAATTCTGCCGTAAGCACTCAGTATACACATTTTGATCTCCCGAAATATCTAAACTTTCCAGCAAGATATATCCCGCCTTGGCAAAGCAATGAACCAACACAGCCGTCCATGGTTCAACTAGGAAGGCCACTTCACTGAGGGAATCATGGAAATGACGGTTCATGAATGAGTCCTGCCCTTGTATTGAAGCTCGGGCAAGTCCGCCGACTGCCAAGGCATTATTTGTTCGAAGCGTTGCAAACAAGTCTGTAGCTTGCCGAGCCTCACGTGAAACATCAGAGCCGAGCCTGCATTTGTCGATGCTCTCTAGCACGTCTGCCAAAAGCATAACAGCTAGGTGCCAGTGGCCGTCGAGGATGACGTACCACGACTGTATGCGAGAAGGAAGCAGTTCATGGTTGTTGACGCAATCGACCATGAAATTCTGGTATGTGGAATCCCAGTGTTGGCAGACCGACAGCGTTTTTTGGATGACCTTTTCAATATGATCGGGACTTGCGCCTCGGTAAACCAGGGTTTGGAGCTGTGTCACTCGACGATACAGCAGCACTTTGACAGGAGTCGCCTCCGAAAGTACAGATGCAGCTTCTTCGTAGGAGCATGGCCACCTCGGCTGGCCGTGGCTCGATCCCTGACGTTCTATCGCTGAACGAAGGAATAAATCACCCCACACGTCCAATTTCCCACGTGTCTTGCTTGCTGTAATATCCCAGTGATCAAGGTCAATTTGATCTTCGGGCTTAGCTATTGACGGCGAGGCTGATATAATTTGACTATCCTCATCCGATACCACCAATGGGCGCTGATACATTGCAGAACTTAGGGTATCAAACATAACGCCCAACCAAAACATCAGATCTAGCGTTGTCCGGTGTTCTTGGCTAGTCAGAAGTGGATCGAGTTGCGGAGACTCTGAAATTTGTGGCATTTCCAGAACGCTTGCCGTTGTCGAGTCCATCGAAGCCCTTCCAAGATCTCTCACTTTGGGAGCAGCCTCTCGCTGCAGTCTTGTGAACTTGCGTCGAAAGGTGAAAATTTGGCGGTTAGCCGTCTCTAGAAATATTGGCGCTCGGTCATTGTCCAAAAGCTCGCCCAAACTTGCATCCTGTCCTTTGTCCAGTGGACTTTGCGTTAAAGAGAAAATAATGTTTGCGAAGGCAATACGAAAAGAGGGAATGTGGCTCGAATGCTCCAAAGCCTGGCGTGCTTCGTTCCACACTTTCTCTCGGATTAATCTCTCATCATGGTCGATTGCCGCGGGAACTGTCGCACCGGTGCCCTTCTGTGCATGTTGAGTCCACTGCGATGCGAACGACATAATGGCTAGATGAAGTGCTCGAGCTGCCTTCGCATCTTCCTCTGCACTTAAGGCTCTGCCGCGTATTGAGGATGACACACGATCCAACCGACACACCCGAATACACATTCTGTTTGACCAACTCGGTCCCCATGCTTTCATCTCTCGATGAGGAACCACCTGGCTAATTGAGTCACTGTAAGGGCAGTTGTGCTCTGTCAACCAACATGACAAAGCATTCTCCATGCTGTCGTGGTATATACGGACCAGGTTGCGTGACATTGTCGCACGAGCGCTTTGCTTGGCTGTATTTTCCGAAGCGATGCAGAAGTTCCATTGTAACTCTGGGTTCGAACTGCGGTCAGACGCAGACTCTCGTGGTTGTTTGTCTCGACTCATTTTCCACACTGGAGACGTTGGTATGAGATGAGAGCTGGGTGCGTATTCATGTTGCGGTGACAAGTCGTAGGTGCTCTCGACAAAACTTGGTGCCAAATTCAAAACCTCACACTGGGTGTCGGATTCCACGGAAGAGTCCGGAGATGCAAGTGGATTTGAGCTACTAAGTTGCAAATCATATGGGATGTCCATCGTCCAAGGAGATAATTGAGGCTGGCCACTACTCCTATCATTGGCTTGGAATGACTCGAGAAAGTGATTTTCCGGGTGCGAAGAGGACGAGGACGAGGGGTAATCCGAGGTTTCGGGGGGGCTAAGCAATCCTCCGAGATTGGCAGGATGCGTTTGCACAGAGCGCAGTATCTCATCAAGAGCTTCATCGTCAGATCGTATAATCGTTGCGCTTGTGGTGTTGGTCTTGATTCGTTTTCGACTCCCTGTCGAGTCCACACGTTTTGAAGAGACCCAATTGAATGTGCACTCCTTTTTCCATCGTATGCAGTTGGAGCAAGAACTAAATGTGCTCTGTTGTCGTTCTTTCTAAGTATCGAAGTCAGTATTGGGCGTTGATAACGCGGGAACATATTAACGAACAGGTGCGTCGCAGCCTCTTTTGCCTTTACGACAAGGATCACAGCTATGAAGCTGACGTCGGCGAGAATCTTCCATGCTAAGCTATTGCATGTACCACTGGTGGTCAGTTATACCTGCCAAAAAAAAGAAAGTTGTGTCACTCCAATATGTAGAAAAGTACGAAAAGAGTCTTTAGGCTACATATTCCATATTTCCCCGGGGACCACGTGAGGCTTACGGAGTGCGGAGTGATTTGGGTGGGGGAAAGGTGGGGAAGCTAGCGCATCATCCGTCCACGGGTCGACACGATTCAACTTCGGTCCAGTGGAACTATAATTCGACTCTACCTCAGCTAATCGTGCTTATTGTGATATTAGCCTGGGACAGGTACTGTTAGGTGTTCCATATTATGAAATAATTGCAGTGAACGATAAAGGACCAGAGAGTATAGATATTAACGGCTAATGTTACACGACAGGTCAGAACTTGGCGCATTCTTGGGATGGAGCGACCGGAGTCCTGAAAGCGGACCGGAGAATTATCTTGCCGAGACCGAGCCAATCGTATGAAATCCCCAACAAACACTCTGCATGTGGTTACGGGCTCGTCCGCTGCAGAATTACCCTACAATCTCACCGCAGATCAATCTTCGATATGATCGCCCAATTGCATATGCTGGGCAGACAAGTGTTATTGATCGACATTAAGGGGTACTAGTAGAATTCCCCCATAGACGACCGATTTAATTTCTCCTTATCCTGATCTAATGAACAAGCTCTCCAACCAATTGATTAGTATATGTTTCGCTTATTGGTCGAGTCGCTGTCGACGTTGACTTCGAGTTTTACCACAGGCAAAATCGCCCACAAATTGAAATTTACGCATTTTGTAAGTTTGTAGAGTTGATTTTCCATGGTATTTACAAATTGGAAACGTAAAACAGCAGTTAAAATCCTTCCGGTGATCTGACGCTCATGACTTGGAAAGGTGGATTCGGACTGTCTTCACCTCTGTGTAGTTCTCTAGGGCGTATGATCCAAGCTCTCGGCCTATTCCCGATTCTTTGAAGCCACCGAACGGCATCTGGTAGTGAAGGGTGTTATAGTTGTTAACCCACACGGTTCTGTTGGAAGGGATATGTCAGCAAATTCATGCGTCCCAGGGAACCGCTCTTCAGTTTAATTGACTCACCCGGCTTTGACGGCGTTGGACACTCTGATGGCAGTGTTGATATTCGTGGTGTGAACAGCTGCGGCCAAGCCTATTTTTTATCAATCGTCAGACCGTGGGAACCAGATTAAATGTGGGTAATCGGGTAGTACTTACCGTAGTTTGTGTCATTAGCGACCTGAATGGCCTCCTCCTCACTCTGGACCTTCTGTACCGTGCATACGGGTCCAAAGATCTCTTCTTTCACAATGGTCATGTTCTCAGTGACATCGGCAAAGATAGTGGGTTGAATGTAGTATCCTTCGCTGCCATGGCGATCGCCACCAGTGACTACTGTGGCACCTGCACCTTTTCCATCCTGAATATAACCCATAATTCGGTCATATTGGAGCTGGGATACCTGTGGTCCCTGGAAGGTCTCAGAATGGAATGGGTCTCCGACCTTGTTTTGCTCTGTGCGCTTCTTGAAAAGCTCGAGGAACTTCTCATAGATAGCTTCGTGAACAAGAATGCGAGAGCCTGCACAGCAACACTGCCCATGGTTGAAGAAGATGCCGAGATTGACCCATTCGATCGCTTCCTCCAGGTTTGCGTCAGGAAGAATGATGTTCGGCGATTTGCCACCCAGTTCGAGGGTCACTTTCTTCAAGTTGCTGTCAGCCGCAGATTTCATGATCTGACGTCCAACCAGAGTCGATCCAGTGAAAGCGACCTTGTCGATATCCATGTGAGAGGCAATCGCCGCACCAGCAGTTCTTCCAAATCCTGAGATAACGTTGACCACTCCGGGAGGGAATCCGGCTTCTTTGATAAGCTTAGCCACATAGAGGCCGGACAGGGGTGTTTGTTCGGCCGTTTTCATAACAATTGTATTTCCCGTCGCCAGAGCAGGGCCGATCTTCCAAGCGAACATCAAGAGTGGGAAGTTCCAGGGAATAATTTGACCACATACGCCCACCGGTTCGTGGCGCGTATATGTCAAGCTATTAGTATCAGTGTCGATCGTTTGACCGTAAATCTTGTCGGCCCAGCCACCATAGTAGCGCAGACACCCGGCAGAGGCAGTAACATCGCCTTTAGCCATTGTCACTCCCTTACCATTGTCAAGCGCCTCAATAGCGGCCAACGTTTCGATGTCGCGTTCTAAGAAGTCTGCGAGACGAGTCAGGAGACGACCACGCTCCGACGGAGTGATTTGTTTCCATTCTCCGTTCAGTGCAGCGCGAGCAGCCTTCACAGCAACGTTGACATCATCTGCTGTGCCTTCGTGGACGGCTACAATAGGTTTCTCGTTATGGGGGTTGATTGTCTCGAAGGTTTTGCCGTCCACACCCTTGACAAACTCGTTGTTGATGAACCTGATGGGTTATGTTAGATCATTGAAGAGACGCAGTGGGCATTGCTGTTGTTTGGGCCAACTTACAGTCCCAAAGGCTGCTCATATGTGAGCACAGGAGTCTCGACGGTTTGAGAAAGTGACATGGTTGAAGAAAAAAAGTCAGATAAGAGGTGTTTTAACAGAATGTCAGATATGTGAGGATGTTAGAATGGGAGATATCACTAGGCACTCTTATATGGCTACTGAGAAGGTGAGAAGTGCCTGGATGACGAGAATTCTCGGTGCCGCACAGCGCGCGGGGGAGGCGGGGTTTGGCGGGAGGGGGGTTGCATTGCGATCGATAAACGCCGGCCCGATGTTTCTCGCTGGGTGGATGTGCGGCTCCGCTCCCGCACCCCAGCTTTCCCTCTAATTTACACTTCCCTTCGTCCGGACCAATAACACTGGCCAGGAACTAAAAGCGGGTATCAATCAACCCCGTATTTTGGAAGTGTCCTGCGACGGGACTGAATGTGGGGAACTAGTTACAGAGGAAGTGAGACGTCCTATGGCATCCTATCCAATTCTCATTTCGTATCGCTATTTGGCTATAACAATTTGCGGTCAAGTTTTCCCACATACCTAAACACTTAAAAGTTCAACATTTGTTCAACATTTGATTTTAGTAAACTGTAACTACTTATTTCCAACTTAGCGGCCCCGTCCACAGTGAATCGCATCCCGTCTCTGGTTGATATTCCTTAATCTAACAATAGGTAGGTACAACATAGTCCCGTTGGACCCCAAGTGCTGGGTCCATGGCTGGGGCGTCAGACTGCGGTAACTAGCTCGATGATAAGCTTCTAGTTCCCGAGGGTGTGTGGAGACTAGGGAAACGCAAGAATAGCTGTAAAAACTCAAAGTCGACGTGTGTCTTATTTGGAATGGCAGAGCAAGAAGATACGGTGCAGAAGGTTTCTTGTGTATCAATCGTTGAAAGTGAGTCAATTTCGATATTTCAATTTATATATCACAAAAATTCGCACGCAAGTCTCCACACCTATATACAACATACTCCTAGTGCGAAATCCGTGCCTGTAGCACGAGTCATCAATCCCCAACCATCATTTACTCTGGTAACTCAAGCACATAGCGGCCAGCGATCTTGCCTTGTTCTATTTCAAGTTAGTTTGAGCCTAATTTATAAGTGGGAGAGTATGACATACCCATGAGCTCAAAGATCTTAGGAAGGTCCTTTAGAGGGGCCAGCTTGAATGGGGCTTTGATCAAGCCTCGAGCGAAGAAGTCGAGAGCTTCAACGCCATCCTGTTGATTTCCAACGTAGCTTCCCTTGATAGTGATCATACGAACGACGGTATTAATCACAGGGGCCTTGAGGAATGCACCGGGGGGTAATCCAATCGCAACAATTGTTCCTCGGGAGCGAACGTATTCTGAGGCTTGTTGGAAAGGCTTCTCTGAGACAGCCAATAAGATCACGGCATGAGCACCAAGACCACCGGGGGTTGCTGCTTTCACGTCGGCAACAAGATCTTTGGTCTTGGTGAAATCGACATAGGTCTGTTTTGTTGTTGTTAGTACAACGTTTGATGTAGAGGAATATGTGGGTATGGAGGATTCCTTGATCATACCTCAGTGCCAAGCTGCTCACACATCTCTCTCTTCTCGTCACCTCCATCAATAGCAATTACTCTAAGGCCCATGGCCTTTGCGTACTGCTGTGCGAGTGATCCAAGACCACCGCCTGCTCCAACAATAGCAACTGTCTGGCCAGGACGAACGCCGGATTCCTTCAATCCTTTGTAAACAGTGATACCGGCGCAGAGTACTGGAGCCGCTGCATCCAGAGGAACACCTTTAGGAATCTTAGAAGCATGGGTGGCCTTTCCGACGGTATATTGCTGGAAAGTACCATCAACAGTGTAGCCCGAAAGTTGCGCATGAGCGCACAGAGGGGTATCGGATTGTCTGCAGAATTCACACTCAGAGCACGAGCCATTGAGCCACTTAATTCCAGCGTGGTCACCGATCTCAAAGCTGCTCACGAGATTACCCTTGGCCACAACCACTCCAGCTCCTTCATGGCCACCGACCAGGGGCATCTTAACTGGGATGGGCCAGTGGCCCATCATCGCATGGTAGTCGGTGTGGCAAACTCCTGAGTAGCGAATCTTAACCAGAATCTCATCAGGGCCTGGCTTAGGAACGGGAATTTGCTTGAGGACAAGTGGCCCTCCGATCTTCTCGGCCACCTGCGCCCATTGAGTCTCGGGGATGGACATGTTGATGAGATGAAAATGAAGTTTGATATGAGTTGGAAGTGTGTAGACTAAAGAAGTGTTCTTTGGTGAGTTGATGATTGTCTTCTGGGTTTCAGTTGTATCTTTATAGCTGGATGTGTCGGGTGGGGATGTCTGGGGTAACAGAACGCGAGGTGGGGCCTTGTCCCTTCCATTCCCCATTCCCAGATTTCCTGCCATCTAGTGAACCATCTAGTGAAATTAGGTCGGCCCACCGGAATGCATCAAAGGTTAGGAAACCCCGGAATACGCAGTGGGTACAGAATAGATTGATTGGAAAGGAGTGTGTTTGACCTAGAAATGGCGTGCACCTCGATTTGGAACGCAACAACCTTTGATGGTTCGGAAGGTTAATGCGGGGAAGGTTTGCGGGGATAACGCACGGCCCTCCATGCGGAGCCGCACGGGTAGTGAATGTGATTGGATGTAATGTTTTCACCGAAATGCTCTCATGTCCGGATTCAGGGCGATCTCGGGCTTACAGACGCCCGTAAGGGTATTTAGGAGCCTGGAAACATGCAGGGATGGAGATAGTTCAAGGAGGAATCAACCATCGACAAGCGGTTCAAATTACTAGAGCAGATGGGGGTTAGAGCTTGACCCCAAGGTAATACAACAGATAAATTTGAAAATCTTTTGAATAGGCTCAACGCTAACCTTAGCGACCATGGTGTTTCACAATTAATATTGGTGTAATTATATATCTGAAGTTTAAAATTGCTAGTTATACAAGGGAAAAAAGGAAGATGGCGAGCTAGAAAACTGTGGTAAAGACAAGTCACCGCAAATTAAACACCTAGGAGCCATCTCTCTCTGCCATATTCAGCAACCATGGGGTTCTTCAACTTCGTGTGGAAAGAATGTGCTTGACCAGCCACTGGTGATAGTAAATCCGGAATATGGTTCGTCTCTTGCATATCTTTGCAACTCCATCAACCTAGCCCCCAAGCCGTCCTCCGGAGCTTGATATGACGTCCCTACCTCACTATCTTCAGATACGCTGGAAGATCTCTCTGACCACGTCGCAAATTCAGCATCTGAGAAGAAAGTAACGAAATTGTCATCTCCTTTAACAATAGTTCCCTCAGAAGGTTGATTCCCGAATTTGAAACTCGATCTGTCGGTATAGAAAAGGTTTGAATCAATGACTTCATCGAAGACTTGTTCAAATGAGTCACTTCTGTAGTATTTGATATGTCCTTCATCGTTGGCTTCTCGTTCAATGATCTTGTTGCTACATTCCATATTAACATAATGATGCGATAGCACTAAAGGGTAATTAAACTGACCCATAACTTGTGGCATTGTGAATATCCTCTTGTTGAATCTGGGGTTGCTGCGGAGAAGTAACACCACAATACAAGCGAGCCTTTTGTGATTTCTTCGTATTTTCATTGAGATATTTAGGTGGTTTCCGGATTCCATCGACACATTGCGATGCCATATTGCGTTTCACACACTGCCCACAAGGGCGTTCATTTCCTACCATGTCTTGTCAGTTCAGTATTCTCGAAATATGCTTGCTCGAGACAATAAGACGGGATCTCCAAGCTTACCGCATGTTTTATGGGCCTTTTGACAATACAAGCAGGATCTTCTAGCCTTTTTGCGCGGTTGCGGGATTTTAAATTCGTTGCGGGATGCCATGCTCAAACTGGCCATCTTGAATTTGCGTAGTGTGGGATCTTCAAGGGAAGCGAGATAGTATCACGGTTATCGTTACAACAAACTTGGCACCAGGTTTTATATATACCGAAGTGAATGGTTCGCTATGACAATCACTAACACCAAAGGTCCCCAAAAGATACGGTTACCAAGGTGTTCATAATAAGTAATACGTACATCGAATGCCATACCGAATTTGAGAGGCCATTTTGGGCGGCTCCGCATTATGACCATCCTAGTTGGCATTTACAGTGGTTAGCTCCGTTTCCTCTTGAAACTAATGCGGGGTAGATCACCAACCTTGGAAAATGTTTTGGTCAGCTTCCAAGTGTTAATTTTAGCCGTGCGGCTCCGCATGAAATTTCGGATCCGCATGGGCCGAACCATACGTGTCGGCTCTTGGCAAACGGTGATCCTTCGACTCCATCCAATATCCCATGATCTACATTCCCCACACAAACAGAAAGTCAAATACGAAACACTTTCGCGTCTCTAGGGATCCGAAGCCCCGACGCGAGAGTTTCAATGGTAACCTTGCGAGCGGGAAGAAAAGCAATTCATCCAAGGTAACGATCACCAGGCTTAGAAGCCTGGTGCATACGGGACACAGCACACCGATGTTCCCCATTGGTCAGCCCCAGATCAGCTCGCCAGTGGATCCACTGTCTACGTCGACCCTTTATTGGGTTCACTTCGCGCTCTGGGCCCATCCGACCTTGCTGAAAATCAATATATCCCACACCAACCGTCTGATTGGACGCGGTGAAAAGGAGTATGATCCTGCTTTCCCCCTTTCAATAGTGGAATGAGCCAAGATCAATTACCCCATAGTTTATCCCAGCTACAAAGTCTGGGGAAGGGTTAAAAGTCCCACAGTCCCCGGATGTTGAATACCTACAAGTCCCGTTTCTCAGAGCCTCCATTCTCATTACCTGCTACAGCATATTATTCTGCCCATTGGTACTAGAGATATCCATCTCAACGAGAACAATATGGACAGTGACATGAGTCAAAATGACGAGTCAAAGGGGACTTTTCAAAATAGGGAGAACACTCACAATGGTCTCACTACAGTGCCAACTTCAGTGACACTGTCATCTGAACAATTTGAAAGGCTTTATTTAACTCCCATGACGGTTCGCCAATCACCACTAGCCAAGAAAGTTGGAAATCCGACACCATTGTGAGTTTTTTCAACATTATCATCTTAAGCATGGCATTTTGATCTAACTTCATTGTCCAATATCCAGAGCACTAGGAGGTTTCGTTATCACCACAACCCCCCTTTCATGTTGTCTGATGGCCTGGAGAGGAGCCAGTGGAAATGGAATCGCTTTCATGTGAGACATCCAACAAATCGGCCAGGGAGCTTCATCTAATAAACCGACCAGCGGACCTATCATCTTCCTTGGTGGTCTTTTGTTGCTCATTACGAGTATTCTTGAGTTCATCATCGGAAATACCTTTCCCTGTGTTGTGTTTGGCACTATTGGTATGTTTTCCTATCTTATGAGAGAAGCCTTGATCACTCATATATGTTGCTGATACTTTACCAAGGCGGCTTTTGGTTTGCGTTCGCTGCCACAATGATTCCCGCTTTCAATGCAGCCGGTCAGTTTGCCCAATGAAATACATCATTTCATACAAGTGGAACTATCAGTTTGCTCATATTATATAGCCCCCTATTCCTCGTCAACCACCAATACAGCTGCCGGGCTAGCGAGTGAAAGCTTCATGAATACATATGGTAAGTGCAAACAAAGCCCCTCGGATTTGATGAATGGCTCTGACAACATCAGCTTTTCTATTCATAACTATGGCGGTTCTCATGTTGATTTTCATGATTTGTGCAACGCGCATCAACGTGGTATACACACTCATTTTCCTCTCCCTGCTCTTGGTTTTCCTTCTTCTGTCGTCGGCCTATTGGGAACTAGGCCAAGGGAATGCAACAGTTGGTGATCGATGTGTAAAAGTGAGTATCAATCCATGTCTTTATGATTTAATTGCTATTTTGACCGGATTCTGACCTGGCTTTTTTTTCATTCTTTTTTTCAGGGTGCTGGAGCTTCGCTCTTTGTTGCTAGTTTACTCGGCTTCTATCTTTTAATTGTTCAACTGTTTGAATCCATAGGATTCCCATGCTCTTTGCCGGTTGGAGACTTGACGACATTTTGGACTCGCAATCAAAACAAGTGAGTCTCCCAACAGCTATCGACTGCTTCCCGGTTCTAACATAGTGCAAGAAAAGAGCAAGATGATGTTGAACAGCCAGGCACCCTTCGCTAGGTTTCAGTCTTTCCGACGAATCTAGCGTTGCTTGTTGATACCAGAAGCTAGCCGTCTGGGATGTTCGGAATAGCTTCTAGCTCGCTTCCGTGGGCCAGATCTCGTTCCTATCGGCCACCCCCCCCCCCCCCCCCTTTTTTTTCTCTTCACTTCGATGTTATTTTACTAGTCATTTACTTAAAAGGCAATATTAAAAGCCTAAGGGATATCCATATTTACTGTAGGGTCCCAGGTCGGGCTTCCCAACCGTGCGATCACTCAAATTAATATATTTTTACTTGACAATTTGATCGGTGAATTTCCTTAAAATTCAGAAAAGCCATAGTACTCAAATCAAATGCCGGGTCTAGAAAAAAAGAGAAAGGCAGCTGTAGGTAGAGCGACAGTTCATTCTTCCTATCTGTGAAAACACTTGGGAGCCACAGTCCAGCATTCACCTCCCGCCGAGCCCAGGAATTGCTTATTCGGGCAGTATAAATCACATCAGGGTCGCGACTTGTTCTCACGATTGGACCTCCTAAAGGAGCCAGGTATCTCTCCGTATAGATACTTTCGCCAGGTCACCTTGGAATGCAAACAATAATCTGGTGGCCTACTAACATGCCTTTGCTGACAATCTGTGGGTTACCAATATAATTTGAGATCACACAACCGGAGCCTTGCATCCTTTAACATCTCTACTCGTCTCTCCATATCCTACCTCTTTTATCTACCCCATTCATTAATTCATTCCATTCTTGGTTTCATCATGACCACCACCATCTAAAGATAGCCTCACCAGCTGACCTTTTAAACCAGAATTTTGGTGGTTGTATCTCGATCGACACCTATTGCCACGGCTTCACTCTTCTGGGAACAGTAGCTGTACCTCTTCTGTCTGGGAGACGTGGCAGACATGTGACCTGTCGGGCCTTCTTTTGACAGAAGACGATGTGCGACCACTTTTACGTTGTTTCTACTTGCGAAAGAAGTACCAAGACTAGGTTGGGAAGACTGAAAGAATAACTGTTCTGGGATGCAAAGACGTGAATCTCATTTTACATGGACAAACCTCGAACTTGAGGAAAAATTTCAAACCCAAGCCGAGCGTATTATCGTTAAGGGTACACGGGTTTTATTGCATAATAAGTCATTATAGCTGCGACATTTCGTCTTATATCATTAGTTATGGTAACCACTTTGTTTGAGTTTGATCATTCCTCCCATTTCGTAACTTCGGCCTCCTATAGGTTAGGTGCAACTGGATAAGATCATATTGGCATAGTCGCGCCTATTGTTCTCATCTATTGTGCAGGTGACCTTTCTATATACAACTAGGGACAATAATACTTGGCCAATTGCGCATCGTCTGTAGGGGCGTGATGATATTGTACCTGGCCTCAGATGATACCTAGAATGTTATCAGGTACGAACATACCAGCCTTTTCTTGTTCTTTTTGAAAGGTTTTCAGACGGTCTTTTTTAAATATATTCAAAGGCGGTACAGAGAATTAACCGTGTAAAAGGCCTTTCTATGTATAATATCAAGGACTTGCCCTGGGCAAGCATCGAGATGCCCAAATCAGAAATTCCCAAAGTGCAACCGCTTGACCTTCACGGGTCGTAGCGTCCCCCAAAATAACATCCGCAATATTTCAACTGCAGGCCCTCCACTCTTCTCTTTTCTTTCCTCTGTCGGTCATCATCTGCACATACTTATTGATAAACTCCCATCTACTTTTACTTCATCATGGCTGAGGAACTCCCGGCTCATGACGGGGGCAAGATCAGCACGGAGCGAGTGTACAGCATGATCACTCTGGAGATGCAAGCCCGTAAGTATCAGGATCGAACTAATTTCGTGTTCTGTCCCGTGTGGCCCAATGTAAATGCATGTTGCATTTCATTGACTGCCTTTTTTTGGAAGATGGGCCGTTGGCAATTCCTGTAAAGCGGACGAAATGTATACCGACCGAAGAACACATCTTCAACCACCCATACTACAGACCTGTTATTGATCCCAAGAAGAACAATATTATTTTCTACACGCAAACACTGAAACCGATCCTGTCTGGGTATATTTTCAAGATCACCACGGACGATCCAACGGCCCGAGCGTTACCTTCAATGGAGCTGATACAATTGAAGTGGAACCTGTCATGTATTGCTGCGATGCAGGGAGGTGGTGAGGACGAAGGCAGCGATGATGACTCCGATGGGGGTTCTATTTCCGTTCGTGCAGGTCCCCGAACACCAAGCAGCGGACGAGGCATGTGATAATACACCACCGATCCGATCACTCACCCAATCACTATCACCATCAAAACTCGAGAGTCTGACACTGGGCAGCGACATATTAAGTCACCTTATTTAGGAATAAGATACTTTTCTATTTCCCTCGAAATCGCATTTCAAGAATGGCGTGACTCTAGGTATGGACTTGACCAAGCAATAGGCTTTAGCTCGACGTGTCTGATCTGACTTTTAATGGGATGAGTTTGGCTCTGTATGGTTATCGAGGCAAGTCCTACTTTGGATATTATTAGTGAATCCACCAACTTATTACATGCTATTGTTTCTTGGCATGCACTTTGGATAGAGCACGCCATTTGGCAGTCGTATAATTTTCCGGGCACAACACCCCGTGCAGTATATTCAGGCAGATATTCCACATTTATAACGGTTGATGTACCGGGATGCGATGTTATTTCCTACGCCCGTTGTATACAGTACTAGTGAACCATGGGAGAGAATAGGGTACATACTAAATTCAAAGTCTCCGGTGTCGCCTGAGGGCTTGAAATAGGGTGGAGGTAGTCCTTACGAGTAGGTTGAAATGAATTATTCTTAGAGACCTCAGGGTGCAAGGGTAGCACTTTAGGTACATGTTGAGCTTTGCGCCAAGTGAACGAATATCTTTACTGTCGAACGCAATCATGCGCGCCAAGTGCTAACTGTGCTAATATTATCTTTCAGCTGCAGAAACCTCCATACCTAGAATATTATACCAGAATCGATACTAAAACACAGCAGGTCACGGCGAGTCATTGGACGATAAGCTTTGATACGTTATAACTTGCTATATGTATGTACGTATAGCTCTTTGTCACTCTACTCTGTAATTGCTTCAGGAGTCGGGGGTAAGCGCCTGTGGCGCATCTTACTGTACCGCTTTTGGCATTAGCTTGTTCAGCCGCAAAAGACCGAGAGATATTTGATTCGAACAATCCTGCCTTTCCCTGACAGTTTTGATTCTAATGCTCTTAGTCCCCTGTGAGATTTATACGTCTGGGGATAGTTCTTGATTTCAGTGGGCCCTATTGTGGATTGTGGATCGCAGTCAAACACTATGCGGTGGCTTTTAGGTAATGATGCTTGAATAACACACAGTAAGGCCAGAATCATTTTACTAACAGCCCGTACCAGTTATGCTGGGTGTCGTAACTCTATTCTTCCATGGCAGTAACGCCAAGCAATTCGAGTACTGGTATCCGTTCTACCGATGGACCCTAACTCAAGAGGGAGAGGCACCAACCTGCCTCAAAGATTATGAGGATGCCGTCGTAGTATTGGGTGCACAGAACTCAATGACGTGCAAAACTTTGGTTAGCTGCATTTACAACAACACCAAAGAAATCGACAAGGCGGATATGTCATCTGCGCTGGTTCTACTCGGTCTTGCGCCAACAGTCCTAGGACAGATGGGCCCAGCGCTAGACCACAAAGCTCAACTATGTTTCCGAAGCCCGATTCTTGGGCTTTTATGCGTCCTAGGCGCCCCTTCAATTGCTTTCGGAATGCCATGGGACAAGACGAAACCTATCAAGCCTACTGTAGCTACCGCGTTCGCTTCTGGGGAGATGTGTGGTGTTTTAGTTGGATAAATTGGATTTTCAATCGGTTTTTCTGTCGCCGTGTGCAAAAGCCTGCGCAACAAACAGAACCACCGACACAAAAAATCCGGATTCTTTTACTAAAATATTCCATGGCGGCTGGTGCGGCGGTAAACGTTTTTCTCAACGCTTGGACTCTAAGCCGTCAAACAATTGTCAGCTGGAAATGCACGTCTTCGTATCTCGAGCTTTTGTGGGTTATCACCACATTGGTTCCAATCTGCTTGGCCGTAGTGGCTACGTCGGCCAAGCAATGTGAGGATTCTCGGAACGGGTGGAAAGGCTGGCATTTATGGCCCAGAATCTTCTATTCTGTATCAAATATTGCTGGTGCTGTACATGTTCTTTTCGGGACAGTGATGTTTTCTTCGGTCCTTTTCATTGGAACATTAGATGCATTGGGGGTTGTCGGACGGTTAACAGCTTCAACCCTTGTCTGTCAATTTATCACAGCGCTGGAGTTGGAGCGTTTGGGGGATATATAGCAGAGCAGAAGTTGAAGCATGTGTGGAATTTGGGCGCGGGATCTGAGATGAGAAAGTGGAAGAGGAGCGAGAGCGAGAGGGAGAAAAGGCGCCATTATTGCAGATGGAATGCCATGCTAGAGCTGTTAAGGGTCCGAGAGCCCGATCCTAAGAGGACTGCGAGCCCGAGTGAAATGAGACATTGTGCGGCAGTGAAACAAAATAATTCTCAATAACTTCAAACTGAAGAGCTCTTCCCGTTCTCTGCAGTCTCGACTTTCCCATTGCTTGCCTGTCTGGGCCACGGTGGGTTTCTGTAAAAATTGTGCGATAGAGAAAAGATAAACAATACCAGCATGTTTGTAATGCTCCACGCCGTCGGGTATTGATCCTTGATTTGCATGTAATCACCAATCGTATTGGCACCGAATAAGATCACGAAAGTGCCGATGGCGCTTTCGGCGGCTTTTCTATAAACACTGACACGGCCGGGCGGCTCCATGGTAGCGGAGGCTAGTTGGCTTGTTCGATTGAGATAAATCTGTAAATTTTCAACAAAAAGACACGACAAAGAAGAAAATCAGCAACGGAAAGAAGATTCCAAGGTCAGAGGACGGAAAGTATAAAATCGACCCGAACACAGCCCTGGAGGGCAATTTATCGCTTCCGCACTGAGCCCACCGACAATCGAACATCATTCGGGGCTATTGCCCTAACCGGATGACGATGCAGCTACGTCCGTCATAACAGGGGTCCGATGCTAGCCCAGGGCCGAGAATGTAAGTGTACTATCCACTAACTTACCAGTGCCACTGATCAATGGTTGTCAAAACATGCCACAATCCTTGCCCCTGAAAATGGGGCACTGGGGCGCCTAGGGTGGGGTTAGGGGCCGCTTTGGCTGTTCAACCCGTAAATCACGTATATTTTTGTACGTTGTACTTCGATGATGCTGAACCTCGAAGAGAATCTCGCGGTTATTTGATTTTGAATACGAGATTCGTGCCGTGCCATGGTTCTGTTGTGCTTCTGTTCTGGTTCGAATCTTGTACTATAACAGATAGGGAAGGCGGTGTATCTGGCACTACATCCCATTGCTCACCAGCCACCAACTGATGAATATCCTTCCTCCTCGCTTTGATCCAATCCTCGTCGATTCCTTCATAGTGGAATGGCATTTGTCTGAATTGGACCAGTTTTCGTACAGTTTTCTTAATGTAGCAGAAAAAGGATTTGAGTCACTAAGTATGCGTGGTGTACGTCGCGTTGCATATCCACATGCGAGCCACCATTCCCCACATTCCGCATGAGTCTTCATGACTCAACCAGGCCCGCCCTCCACACCAATTGGTACATATATATAACTGATCTTGCAGTGATCAATTAACAGCCCAGAACAGTGCAATCAATTTCACACAGTATATCGAACTCCATTAACCCCTCCAGCTCCAATTCCCTCAAAATTCTGGGCACCGTGACACCCACAACCTCAACCACAACCATGTCACCACCCACTACGACCCCAATGACCTTCTACGACATCGCCCTCGCACCCCCAGTTACAAAAAATGCCTGCTCCCCAAATCCCTGGAAAAGCCGCTTCGCCCTGAACTTCAAAAACATCCCCTACAAAACAACCTGGGTACCCCTACTTGATGTCAGCTCCGTCCGTGCCCCTCTCAACATCCCCGCCTCGCGCAAATTCGCCGACGGTTCCCCTTACTACACCCTCCCTGTTCTCTCCGACCCTGCAACTGGACGCATAGTGGGAGACTCCTTTGAAATCGCGACATACCTGCAAGAACAATATCCGTCATCGGGGGCGGGGGACTTGTTCCCAGTGCAGGAGCTGGACTTCAAGTTTGCGCACGAGTTGGGAAATTACCCGCCAATTGCGGAGGCGCAGGGAGCGGAGGGGTCTACTGCCGCGTATGCAAAGTTTAATACTAATGTCGATGCTTTGTTCAGTGCGAATGCGCGCGTGGTGGCGCATGGTTTCCCATTTGACCCTGCTGTTGCGGAGGAGTGCAAGGCGATGTTTTCGAAGAGAGTGGGAGTTCCGTGGGAGGTATTGGCGGTTGGTGCGGATGAGAGGGGGGAGTTATTGGGGGCTTTTGAGGAGGCCCTAGGTGGGCTTGCGAAGTTGTATACGACTGATTCGAGTGGGCCATTTTTGTTGGGGAGTAGGGCGAGTTATGCGGATTTCATTGTTGGAGGGTGGTTGCGTATGAGTCGAGGCATGTTGCCGGAAGAGGAGTGGGAAGCGCTGAAGAGGTGGCATAGCGGTGTATTTGGAAGGTTAGATGAGGCGCTGGAGGTGTTTTCACAGATGGACTAGGTAGTGGATGATACTGTATCATTATATTTGCAAATCAAAAGAAAACAAAATGAGCCCCCGGAGTCGGGGTCTGTATCCGGTTTAAGTTCCAACGCACGGCCCAACTCCACTTTATTTTGAGCCTCATACTTCGCCAATTCGATAGAGTTAGTTGTGACTCACCTTTTCACTAGGGGTTTCGAATGTTGCTGTATGGTACGACTACCTAGGTGACTCACAAGGATTTAGGAAGGCAAACGTACCTAAGTGTATTCCTTGAGTGATTTATGTATTTAGTAAGGTAATTCGCTGATCAGCCCGCTAGCTGAGCTTCGGCCCCGTTTGTCACATATAAAGGCCCAGTTCCTGACTTCACTACTAAACACTCAGCCTCAAAACTCGCGGCCAGAGGTCTTATTAGCCATGGAGCGAGTAAGGAAAACCTTCTTCGACCCGCTCGCAACGTCGAAGGTTCGGATTCGAGAGATCCTAGATGAACTTTCAGTCGGCTCAGCACACCCTTTTAGTCCCGAGCGCCTCCTTCTTTGTCGAACAGAAGCCGGCGTTGATGAAATTGATATCTCTTCCTATCCCGATGACTTTTTCTTCAATGCCGTGGACATGGGCGAGATGGGTGAGATCCTTCTGAGGCGTATGGCTGCCTTCCAGTCTCATTTGGGTATGTCTTCCGTCCTACTCTGTCAAAGTTTAGATGCTAATCATTTATAGGAATATTTGAAAACTTCCAAATCCTGCAAGCGCCGGCTTCAACATTCAAGGTCCCGATAGTGTCTGATGAAATTATGATATTGGCAGTTTCTGAAAGAACGCCAACTTATTACGACTTCTGCGTCGCGGATGCATCATACAACGCCTGTTGCTGGAATGCAAAAAGAACCTTTCCAGGAATTACCCATAGCGGTGATATTACCAACGGGAAGGATCTCGCACATTATCTCAAGATCAAAAAGGAGACTACCACAGAGGAAGAACTCTGCGTGTTCATATCCGGCTACGAGTTGACCCCCATAACAAAATTTCTAGGAACCCACCCCGCATTGCTCGTTGCCGATCATGTGGATAAGGTATGTTTCCAGATCAATCTTCCTTTCCGCGTTGGGCTAAACGTTATTGGTAGGTCCTTTATATCGTGCCGGTGCCCTTGGATGCAGCGACAATTGGAGACGCTACCATATGTTGCCCACTGGTAATCAAACGTGATGCAGACTCTCTGATCTGTTCGATTTTGCCAACAGCAACGACAGACATAAAAAAAAGCTGCTACGATAAAATATTGGACAGCGATTCCTTCCAGGAAGCGATCGATCGCGCCGATTTCAACATCTCTGCTAGTTCTCCGACTGTTACGCAAAGTAAGTCCTGTCAGTATCAAGCAAGCAGACCTATAGAAGCTAATAAGAATACAGATGTAGCCCCAAAAGGTGATGCAACTGAAGAGAAAGTTACCTCGAGTTTGGAAATCATGTGCAAGATCACCAAAGAAAATGCGGTGTTTGCCACCGATTTGACTACGCTTCCTTCTTTCCTTGATTTAGAAAAAGCTCAAATCATACGTTTCGGGACTGGCATTGAATTTGAGCTACCAGGCGAGAAGCTTCCTGCGAAGATGGAGTCATCTGTCGTTGTTTTACCATGTATCTTTGGTTCCCAGCTTCAAGGTCCATTTCTATTGGCAACAGGAACGGTCCCTTCGAATGTTCCCTTTTTCGACGAAGTTGCGATGCGGAATTATTACAAGCAGCTCAAGAATGTTGTGGTAGTTGTCGACGATAGAATGACAGATAACGCCCGCAATCTCGCAACTATCTACAGAATCAATGCACTCTTCATCGTGCAACTTAGTTCGCAAACCAAGCCCAAGAATACCGACGACATTGTGTCTCTATTGGACTCAGCAAATATCAACGCGGTGACCGCACTCGCTGGGCCACAATCCTTGGTTCTAATTCAAATCTCCGACAGATATTACTTCTACCGAGGCATTGCTAATCGGGCACACCTCAACACATCCACAATCGAATTTGGCACAGATGTGACATCCATACTCGAGTCTGTCGGTATGTCATCCATGCTCGATCCCAGAATTGAGCGTATTATTACGCTCGGTGATGCAAGTCCGATCATTTTGCCCACTTCAGGTCAGTTAGTCCAGCCTCGAAATCTTCAGAACATGTTCGAAGAACTTTCGGTCGACCAACTCAAAGAGCTGGAAGAAGACATATTATCAGCGGTTCCCCAGCTCCAAATGCTTCTTAACGAGAAGGATCTACGAGAACTCTCCAAAAGCTTGGTATTCGCACTCTCATCAAAGATCAGCAACGCGACAGCTACATTGAGAAAGACCTACACCAACTACCTAACCCAGGAGTACAAAATCACAGATCCAGAGTCTGCGAAGAAGAAGAATGCTATGCTTGGAACATTAAGAAGGCTCACAAAGGAGATACAGATTGCACTTGAGCCGCTCATTTCGAGCTTGTCAAACATAATGTCTTCTCAGATGACTTCTAAGAGGACACACGATATGAAGAGACTTGTTCGCCAAACTCAGATTCAGGCTAATGTCGATGCCGTTAAGTCGATGACTTTTGACACTCTGGCAGGATACCTTGAGACATATGCGGGGGATATGGGAGTCATGCTATTGAATATTGACACATCATCCTACTCCCAGCTTTTGAGCAGTCTAAAAAGCACCACCATCGATGCCAGGTATGTTACCCACCAATTTGAATATTCTTTATCTTTGAAATCACTGTGTATAGCAAAATGCTAACCTACTGTTTATAGTCCCTGTTGCGACCTTGACCCGAGAGTTCTACATCTCGAGGGATTCGATGCCGGAATTATCATCGAGCAGTCACAGTCCAAACACAACGGCCCACTCCAAAGTCAGGACGGACCCTCCCATCCAATCCTGGCGTTACCGTACCTAAGCCAGGAATCGGGAACCGGATCAATGTTAGCTTGGGTCTGTTGGGACGAATTCGTTAACCTCCAAAGTCCCTACAGCGTCAGATGGATGGAGAAGTGCAATGAGTCTCACATTGCCGCGCTAAGGATCATTATGAGGTCCACTCTTAGTCAAGCAGTGTCAGCTAGAGAACATCAAATTGGGCCGAACAGCACAGAAACTACCCATCTCATGAGCGCTTTGTTGATGGCGGCTATGTCGAAGCTTGCGGCGATGAGGACAACTGCACCAGTTGTGACACAACAGGCCGGGGATACTGTCACGAGATTAATGCGAGGGCTCTTCGGTAATCTGTTGACAATAGCAGGTTCAGGGGTGCGTCCTCATAGCATGGTCTGGCAGCTGTTCGGTCTGAACCCTCAATACGAGGTTCCCAAAACCGATGTTGAGTGGATTTGGTACGAAACTGTCGTCGCTTTGTATCCTTACACCGGATGGCCTCTGGAACAGTTCAAAAAGAATCTGGAGAAGCTCCTTGATAAGGCCATCGTCCGTGTGGTGAGCAAGAACGAAAGGGTAGATGCGGTGAAAGCAAGCCGGACAGATGAGATGATCAGGTTTTCCAAGCTTCGAAACATTCAGCTTCACCATTCTCGCACAATTATTACCGTCTTTATGCGAATGCTTACAGTGGAGGGGTCTGACATCGCTACTATCGCAACTCGTCTGCTAGAGCAGCTTCCACGCCAGTTAAAACGACAGACTTCAGGCTATACCCAAATGATCCACTACCTTGAACATCTCGCCAAAGGAGGCGAACGACGTCCCCACGACGACCTCGTTGCTGCCAGCACCTACACATCGCGCTCAGCGGCCTTTGGCTCACTCAAGATCGAAGTATCAGAAGCATGTAAGAACAATGCATGGGTCAAGATGAAGAACTCATGTCAAGCAATTATGGACAAACATGCCGAGGTTGCTTCTATGTGGCAGGTTAGCCCCAATGTCTTGAGGATTCAAAACATGCAGGTGTACAAAGATCTTCTAAACGCAGACTTCGGGGACGATATTGACGAAGCTACCAAGACCAAGAATATCGAAATGATCAACAAAGCCCTTGGTGATGCAGAGAAACAACGTCTTCCTTGGCAAGTTGGGAAGAAAAGCGAATTCGGCAATAACATCGAGCCTTTGGATGAAGTCTTCCTTCACGAAATCCTAACAGGAGAGAAGTCAGAATTCTTCCCTGACATCGAGCCAGCTGAAGAATTAGGAACAGACACAACTGCCATGATTGAAACCAAAGCAGGAGATAAATTCGCACCATTCAAATCATCTATGCAGTCTAGCTTCATCAATACGATGCAGAAGGACCTTTCGGCCGAGATTGTCTGCCGTATCATTGGTGTTCCTGTTACTGCGATGCGTGTCTTCATTAAGGCTCTGAATCCGAGGTTTGCGTGGGAAGACTTGTGGAAGAACTTTAAGAGCACAATTCTGGGGTTGTTGAATAATCGCTCGAATCGGTTAGAGAGCTGTCCCACTAGGAAGCTGTTGGGGCTCGTGGGTGATAATACAAAGCTTCAAATTGATGAATGAGGCATAAGAATTGCCTCGGATAGGAGAATATGTTCAAGGCTGGTATAGGTGGCTTGTTGTGCTTCGGTGGAAATGAACAGCCCTGAGGATACCTTGCGAGCCTTGAAAAACACAGACGTGTTATTCTAAATAATTTCATAAATAGCAATAGTATATTTTGTGTTCAAGTACTTACTCCAAGTGATGTTGAATATGCATTCAACCCAGAGGGGTCACCTCGGCAAGAGGCAGGTTGAGTACGCCCAGGGCGCCAAAGGGTGGTGCGGCAGAGACGGTAAGCTGCTAACAGGAATAGGCAACTAGTAGGGAACTACCTAGGCAAGTATGCCACGGACATAACTCTCTCATTGCCTCACCGCAGGTATAACCGCCTATATGCTAATTTTTATTTTTATACTAACAATAATAGTCGGCCGCTTATACGGACTGGTGATGTCTTTTTAGTAGTCCTGTTAGTAATCTTTTGGCTACTTAGTTCAGCGGTTGGCTAAAAAATACATCGTGCCGCTTTCCAAAGGACAAAAGCCTTAAGACCCCGCCTCTAGGGCTCCACCATGTAGACATCAGGTTAACGAATCCCCCTGCTTTCCTTTTTCATAGCATCGGAAATTTATCATATCCTAATAATGGTAAGGTTCAACCTGCAATTCAAAACCCTCATACTTACCTTCTGTCAAGGCCAAATCGACTTTAGAAGGACTCCCACCGGAGCTGCTCATTCTTATCTTGCTTGGAATACCTGATCTGGCTTCTCTCAAGTCCATTGTGCTCTCCTCGCCGATATTTCACCAAGCCTATGTCACAGTGCGACAGGAAGCTCTCTGTCGCATCGTCAAGAATCAATGGGGACCGCTTTTAGGAGATGCAATGGCTGCTACACGGTCTCGTGGTCTCCAGTTCGATGCCCATAAACAGGAAGCAATTGCCTTGTTAGACACCTGGCGTCGCAAGGAAGAGATTAGCGACCTTGCCTTGAGCTCATCCATTCCGATAGATGAGCCCAGCAATCTGGACGAGATCTTCAACCTAGTTCATCTTCACAACGTGTTCCATTTCTTTTTGAATGAGTACGAGACGAAAGTACCGCGCCCTCCGTGGATATCAAACGACCAATGGGAGAACGCAATTCTCCCCATTAAATTGTCTCACGCCGAAAAACACCGGTTTCTCAGAGCTTTGTGTCGACTACAAATTTGCGCCAATATTTTTGGTGAATATGAACATACAACTACCGAGATAGTCAATCACAATCATTGGAGTCGTGGTCCTGAACATGATCTTTGTTGTGATGAAGAGGCATATCGCGTGTTCTTTGGGACGATGCCTCCTTGGGAATTCCAAGAAATAGGCTGTCTATGGGCATACTTTACGACATTGTTCGACCATATCTACAAGAAAATTTCTGCCGGTCTATATGATCTTGTGGAGAAGCACGCAACTAGAGTTGATTGGGCACGTGAACTCTTTGAAGAGCTCCCTGAGGATGTGCAGCCTCCTTGGTGGCATGGGGTAGACAAGCTCGAAAATGTCGAGAAGATTTGGGGATTTTCGAAATCGTTAGCTTTAATGGGACCAGAGTTTGTCTACCGCCTTCTTCATGGAACGCCCTTGATTCAGCGCGATATGGTGATGCTCAATGGAAACGACGAGCTATGGAACTCCTTTCCCGGCATGTATATAACGCAAGAGAACATGGTTCCTCTTATATATCCTGCAGATCGGCACGCGGTTCAAGATTATGAGAGGCTTTGGTCGACATTGCCATACATCGAGCAACCTAACCTAGGGTGGAGAAGGATGAACTTGCTGCCTGAAACACCGGAACAAACATTTGAAGATGCAATTGATCTAGAAGGTAGGGATGAAGCTTTATGGAGCTGGGGTTTTGCTATATTGGACGATGAACGATTGGCGGCATGGAAAGCGCCTTTATTGGAATATCGTTTAGCCCAGTTTCCTCACATCCCAGTTTAATGCATTCTGAAATGCTGCTCTGTCACAATCACTTCTTTTTCGACTATCTGTATCTTAAACTTCCCATAGGTCCCAGGTATTCTTTTTTCAACTGCTTATTCGTGCTATCTTCTAGTATTTACTTGTTGAGAACGGCGATGATGCTATCGACTGGGAGCTCTTAGTGTGGAAATACATATGTACTAGCGGTAGGTAAATACACGGTCATAGACCTCGGTCTCTATATATACCTAGCGCGACGTTGGTAGTTGTTGTAGGGATCTTAGCCCCGAGCTTAAACAAGGCCAAACACACATGACCTATGGATCTACCCGCTCCTCTAACTCGCCCCAAGATCCCAAAGCCTCTTAAACTCGCTGTCTCGCTTGAGAAGAGCGCGAGGATTATCCCATTCTAGGAGACGGCCACCGTCCATGACAGCAACACGATCGAAGTCGACGACCGCACCGAGGCGATGCGCAACGGCAATGACGGTGCAGCTAGCAAATTGCTCGCGCATGACGTCCCTGATGAGCCGCTCGGACCGCTCGTCGACGTTGCTACTCGCCTCGTCGATTAGAATGATCCGCTTGCCGGCCAGCATGGCCCGGGCGATGCACAGAAGTTGCCGTTGACCCTGCGAGAGCCGGTCGGCGTCTAGCGGGCTGTCTAGGCCGCCCAGCCGATCTACGACATCGTCTATCTTGAGCCGGCGTAGGACTTGGAGGATCTTGTCGTCGTTGGTTTGCTGCTGCTGCTGTTCGTGCTCCTGCCCGTGCTGTTGTCGGTGAAGGACGGCAAGGTTGTCGCGGAGGCTCGTATGCTTTAGGAAGAAAGGGTGCTGCGGCACAACGGTCACTGCAGCGCGCACGGCCTGCCGTGGCAGCGTCGTGATGTCGACGCCGTCGATGGTGATTCTCGAGCCGGGACCAACTTCGAGGAGGCGCAGGATGCAGCCCAGGAGCGAGCTCTTGCCACTCCCGCTGCGGCCACAGATGCCGACCTTGGCACCGGCGGGGATGTCGAGGCTCACGCCGCGCAGGACGGCCTCGCCGCGGCCACCCGCATCGTACGATGCCACCAGATCCTTGATGGTGACGCGGCCGTGCGTTGGCCAGTTCTTGGGCACGGTACCCATCTCGGTGGGTCTGTTCTCCGACTCGGTGTCGGTGCAGAACGTCTTGACGCGCGCGACGGCACCAAATGACGTCTCGAGCTGGGTCCAGTCCTGGATGACGTGGGCCAGCGACTGGCCGAATGACATGATCTGCACGAATGCCAGGGCCACATACTGCGGTGACAGCTGCGCCCGTATCTTCACGACCAGGACCATCATGACGGTCACGAGGACGGCGGTCATCAGGTCGAGCACGAGGCCCAGCCAGCGCTGGATGCAGAAGAGCAGGTAAAAGGGTCTTTGTGAGGCGTCTAGAAGGTCCAGGTACTGCTCGATGAAGCGCGGCCCCCATGCAAACGCTCGCACCGTGGACAGGCCCTGAAGGAGGTCGAGAAACTGCGTGAATAGGGGAGATTTGGCTTCGAGATCAAACAGTCGGATCTGCCGAGATGTCCGCACGTAGAACTTTTGCAGTACTGTTGGCCCATAGTAATATTAACTTGGGAGTCAGCGCCATGATCTCTTTCCTCTCAAATTAAGTGGGCTGTCAAAACTCACACCAGCAGAAAGCGACAAAGGGCACAAGTGCGGCTGCAAAATACCCAGAAAATACGCACATCAGGATGACTGACATGATGATAAGGGCTAAGTTGACGCAGAAATCTACAAGGGCGAAGGGCAGCTCGGTGTCGACAACCGACATGTCCTGGCTGAAGCGATTTGTGGTGACTCCGACGTCGGTGCGCGAGAAGAAGGCCACAGGGGCATTCATGACGGAATGTAGAAGCCGAGCATGGAGAACCTCGGAGCTCAAAGCCACCATGACGACCAGGAAGAAATAGGCGGCCCCTGTTATGCCCACGACGGCGAGACCGGTGAGCATTCCGAAGAGCCCGAGATAATAGTCATTGGTGGCCTGGCCGGAGACTTCTGTAGTGTCTGTCCAGAAGCTGAGTACGAGTGCCGTCATCCGGAAACCTCCCGCATACAGAATGGTGAGGGCAAAAAACAGTATGATATGCCATACAGGGACGGAGCCAAAGTAATATGCATATGTGGCAAACTCGCCGAGGACTCGTCCGGGTGATTCAGCGTCGTCACTGTTCTGGTCAGCATCTTGTTCAGATCGGCCCTTGGGAGCAGTCTCATGGCGACGCTGCGCCGATGATTCAACTGCGTCCCGCGCGTCAATCGCACCGTTCTGCTCGACTGCGAGTCCATGCAGATAATCTGTATCGTATTGAAGTTGGGCGAATGAACCTTGGTGCACGATATGGCCGCTCACACCCAGAGCGACTATATGATCGGCATATGCGAGTCTATGGATGGCATTCGTGACACAGACCACAGTTGTTCTCGTCTGCTGGAAGAGACCCGTCCCGGCAAAAAGATTCTGGAAGATGTGCTCCTCGGTCGCCGCATCCTGCCCTGCAAAGACATCATCCAACAAGACTGTCTTTTCCCTGGAGTAGACGGCTCGGGCCAAGGCGAGCCGCTGCTTTTGGCCGCCGCTCAGCGAAAAGCCCGCGCTGCCCGCCTTTGTCGCATCTCCGTCGGCAAGATTGGTGATATCATGCTCCAGCCCACACGCGTACACAACTTTGCCGTACCATTCTGCATCGTAGCTAGTACTACCTAGGATATTCTGGCGTATCGTCAGGTTCTGGATCCAGGGCTCCTGGCCAACAAACGCAATGTTGCCGGAATCGGCATGGATGGAACCCGCTCGGAGAGGGACTTCTCCCAGAATGGCTCGCATGAGGGTGCTCTTGCCTGAGCCCACGGGTCCGACGATGAAGGTGAAGCAAGACCTGCGGATGTTGACAGTGATGTCGTTGAGGGTGTCCGGCTTTCCGAGAACCCAGCCCAAACTGGCTCCTGATATCGCCACAAGTGTGTCTCCTTTCTCATTGTCTTGGCTTGAATTATGATCCCGCTCGCTCAAGGGCAGTCTATAATCAGTACAGCTTTCTGACAATAAGTAGTTTTGAATGCGAGAAAAGCACGCGAGAGCGGCACTGACAAATGGGATAGTACGAAACATGACAACCATGGGGTCCGATAAGAGGTATATCAGCGAGAGCGAGGTATAGGCAGATCCCGTGTTCAATGGCTGTCCAGTGCTCTTGGAAACAATCACAAAAGTTACAAAGGTCGCCAAAGGGGCGATGGTCGCCGTGTTCATTGCTGCTCAGCCAAAGGAGTCAGCAGCAGCGTCATGACACGTTGGAAATGCGGCATAGCAAGAGTCCATAACTCAGATACTTACCAATGAAAGTCTGTATAGCCAACAGTCTACGATACTGCTTGGACAAGTCCAGCTCTGTTACGCGGAGGTTCTGGATCATGTTCGCCACAATATCTGACAAACCAAGCATTTTGACTTCCTGCAGCGAACCGATTAGTACTGTGTCCTGTCATCAAGAACAAGTCGTATCAGACGTTCCCGCTGAATTCTAACCTTCATAGATGCGAGGACGGAAGTCGTTACATCGACTCGCGTTTGGATGCCCCTCATCCATCGCTTCTTGGCCATGCCAATGAACCGGGCAAGCTGCAACATGCCAGTAGTGGCAATGATTGCTACAACTATTGGGGCAAGCGCCGCAAGGCCAAGCTGCCTGTACAGGAGAAAGATGGCGACTGCAGACTCGATTGGCGAGGCCCAAAGCTCGTGCAAGGTTGCGGCGCTTTGACAGATACTCTCGGTGTCCGTGGACATGAGCGATACCGCCACGGACTCGTCAAGAGCCGTGCTGCTCAGATCCAACGTCTTGGTGTAGATCACACTGCAGAGACTGCCGCGGATCGAAGTGACAAATCGATATGTCATCTGGTAATAAAAACCGTTCGAAATTGCTTGCCCAAGGAATACCAGCAGCCATGCACCCGTCAGTCCCCATCCAATGGCATCCGACTGCGACAAATCGGCCGTCCAGGAAGTTGTCCTGGTGATGAGAAAGGGCAGTGTGTACTTGAAAGCTGCCAATGCAAGCCGGGGTGCCACGCCAGCCAAAAAGATATACTTGGTGGCCCACAACGTGGAGAAGGCCAAGGCATGGGGGTTGGACTGGTTTGATGAACCAAATGAGTTTCGTGCTTTGGGTAGTAGTATTCGTGCGGCTAGGCTGTCATGAATGGGGAACATATCATTATCGGTGAGGGAGCGCATGAACCCGGTTCGCATCAATGAATTCAGCCACCAGAAGACACTCCGGGCCAGTATGCCACTGGTTGCCTCTGGGGAGAGATGCTGATATTGGGAAAGAAGTATAGGTCTCTTTTCCCAAGCTTCGGAACCCAAGACTAAGAGTTTGATCGCGATAGTTGAAGTAAAGAGACGCGAGATAGTAGAGTCATGGTCGGCAAGCCATAGAGTTCTAGCTACGACACAGTCAAAGAGCAAAGTAAAGAGTAGATAAACGTTGATGATGGTCGATGGTCGCACCGAGCGCGCATGCTCGGCGTGAGACAGGAACAAGAGTAAAAATCCATCGACGAAAGCGAGCACAGCGGCCGACGTCCGCAACTGAGAGAAAGACCATTTCTCTGCATTCAGAGCCCAGTATAGCAAGACCCCAAGTTGTAGAGCCGTGTAGACGCCGATCAACCCCTGTAGTTACTGGACCAGTCAGTAGTTGTTTTTTTTTTTTCCTTGCCGACACAATGGGCCCAGAAAACATCTACAACGTATAATTTCGGGGGCGGAGGTCATCACATGCCACTTTCACGATTGGCCGGTGGCTTTTGGCGACCTTGTGGGGCTGTCTCGCGAGCCAGAAGAGGCGCTGTAGGGCCACAACAAGAAATACAGACGAAGGAACGATGCCGAGAATGGAGTCCTCGAAGACTGGCGTAAAGTCGAAAGCGCCTTTGCTAGCAACAGCAAACCTAGCTTCGGCCGCCATTTCTAACCTCTCAAGAATCAGAGGAACCACTTAGCTATATGTAGCCCCTTGGAGGCTTAGCAAAACACTTCAAGGCTTACATATGGGGGCGAGGTGTTTATATTTATGTCACGGGA
This sequence comes from Penicillium hordei, assembly GCF_028827395.1. Classification (NCBI taxonomy): domain Eukaryota; kingdom Fungi; phylum Ascomycota; class Eurotiomycetes; order Eurotiales; family Aspergillaceae; genus Penicillium; species Penicillium hordei. The sequence goes on along the minus strand of NW_026623146.1, from coordinate 273,082 downwards.
AATACTAGGCTGGGTTGCGCGATGCGAAGGAATCTGGTGCAATATTACGCCTTACCGGTTTACGTATATATTTCGCAGTCTCTCGGTACAACTTACTCTTGTCGCTCCGCATTTACGACACTTTGGATGAGATTCAGAAAAGAAGATAGATGCCGCAGAAGAGCGGCTTCGCAAGTTCTACGTTCAGCGCCATGAAAGCGCTTCGACCGTAGTTCAACAGGAGAAAAAGATCACGAATTCCGCGAGCAATGAGGGCTCTTCTTGCTCATCTTCTCTAAGCAATAGCAATCCAGATCACGGGAACAACATCAAGCGTGAAGAGTCACTTGATTTGTTTCCTTCTCAAAACAATAACATCAAGAGAGGAACATCAAGTATGCGGCCTCGGCTTCCTCGGCTTCGGCCAAGAGCGGGGCCCGCGAGGCCCGCGAGGCCCGCAAGGCCCCGGGGCTGGACCTGGCAAGCTTGGGCCAACATCTGGCCCCTGATCGAGCCATATACTACTTAGGGACCTCGGGAGCTCTTCTTCTTTTCTTCTCTTTTTCTATCTTTATATTCGATATATTCGTGAATACGAGCATCTTTGTCTCACATTCTTCCTAGACCCGGCTCAAGTATTTAAGGGAACGGGTCCCTTGTTTATACCGGTCATAGCTCTAAGAACTCTACCCTTTCAATCCAGAACGGGCCCCTACGTCCGCTCAGTGAGCACCTGCCCAGATCAGCATGCTTATGTAATTCCCTGTGAGGGTCCAACAACGGTGATTATGGGGTATCTTTCGTCTCTTTCCGTACACGTTCGGGGAATCGCTCAGGCAATCGCCTCAATCTCATCCTCAATTGTGGACCATGTCACGCTGAAACGAAAACGTGAAAATGAAGATTCTGACGAGGAGGATGATTTGGATCCCCTTGACATAGATCCATTCGACGCAGTATTGGAAAGGGTGAAAGTGAAGCATATCGGTAAACACGTGGCCGCGATTCGCGCGAAGATTCAACCAAGTGGCAAGAAGAACATTCCTGTCGTTGAGGTTGGGTCTCACACTTTCTGTGGGCAGGACATTTTCTACAAGGTAAAGTTTTGCTGATGGGGTTAAATGGATGCTCAAAGTCCCGGCTATCGAAACCCCTGATCAATTCGACGAAGACGATGCCGAGGCCCTTCGCTCGGAAGTATTGACAATGATCATGTTGCGACGTGAAACAACTATCCCAATCCCCGAGGTCTTTTCATACGACAATACATGCAAAAACAGGCTCAAAGTTCCCTTTATCCTCATGGAGTTCATTGAGGGTCGGCCTTTGACTGAGGCATGGCATTATCGGGAATCTCCAAAAGAAGTTGTATAGGCTCGGCGCACACGCTGTCTGCAGGACATGGCTGCTGCGTATCTCCAACTTGCAAAATACATGTTCAACGAAAACAAGCCCTTGATATTTGACGACCAAGATCGCCTTATTGGTGTTGTGCCAGTGAAGGAAGACCCATTCTCGGGTCTCAAAGTAGCTTATACTTCTCGTCTGGACCGGTAGTGGAAAGATGACTTTGTGCTTCAAGAGTTGCTGAAGCTTCTTCGGATGTTTGCCGACTGGACTCCAGAGCCAATTGCTGGAAAGTCATTTGTTATGACCCATCCAAACCCCAACATATTCAACTGTCTTGTTTCAGATGATGGTTCTGTGCGGGCAATCCTCGACTGGCACGGCGCGAAAGCCGAGCCACCAAGTATAGGGAATGAGTCGTATCCACTATGGCTGATGCGCGACTGGGATCTGACCGTGTACGGTTGGACCGAAGAGATGGAACATAGAATCAAGGACGAGGATTGGATGTTGGAAGGCTCACCGGATACGCTGGAGTTCTATCGAAACATCTATGTGCAATGTATCGCAAATCTGCGGCCAGAAAGCAAGAACGCCAGATTGACCCGCAATTCCCCTCTCTTCCGACATTTGCTGGTGTCGATGTTTAGCTTGGGCAGGGCCAGAAAAATCTTGGACGAAGTTATGAAGCGAGTGGTGAAGAACGGGAATGATAACAGCTGGCCATTGAACCCATCCAACACCGGTAAAGACAACAATGACAGCGAAAACCACAGTTCTGCCAAAGAAAATGATGCGATAGGCCAGGACAATTCACCCAAGGAGACCGAGGATAAAGCGGAACATGGTGGTATCGAAGCAGATATTGATGAAGAACATCTAGTTGATATTTGTGGATTTCTCAAGGCCTTGGACAAAGATGGTATGTGTAAGAATCAAGAAAAGCTTCTCGAGGCGGGATTTCATGCTTTATTTTCTTAGCTAACTTCGAGATTGTGCCCGACTGGTGTTCGATGTATGTAGTGATGCACAATGACTTCAAAGACTGCAGTTGTTAAGCATCATTGTTGATGTTGGAGAACAAATAAATTTGTTTGAAAATCATATAAAAACAAAGATTGGGTCCTTTCCTTTCTTTTTGGGTCCTCTCTTCTATTCTCTAGAAGCACCTTAAAATGATATACGGTTCATCGTAAATGTGAGAGACACCTCAGGCAGAACATATCCCGGATGATGTCAGCAATATTATGTAATTAAATACGTCAGCCAATGGCAACATCCAGACTAACCGATCAAGGGCTTAGGGCTCACCTCAGTCACGCCCCACTGCCTTTTCGCACTTGAGCGGCTTCTGGACGTCGCCCTCTTCCTTTGAACATCCACCTCATCCGACAAAATGGTGAGTTCCCCAGCGTACCAATATACAACCGAAAGACACCAATACTAATCGAAATGTGACGAACAGGCGCCCGCAGCAACCGGAGGCAAGAAGCAAAAGAAGAAGTGGTCCAAGGGCAAGGGTACGCAATCACCACCAACCATGCGATCGTGACGATTTCCGCCGAGTTCCCACAAGACACGAAAGAAATCGTTGGACGAGCTGGGGATACGCAAATGATACACCAAGAAGCAACATTTTACTGACACGTCTTTCGCCCTACAGTCAAGGACAAGGCCCAGCACGCCGTCGTTCTCGACAAGGCCACCAACGACAAGCTTCAGAAGGATGTCCAGTCCTACCGTCTGATCACTGTCGCCACCCTTGTCGATCGTCTCAAGATCAACGGCAGCCTTGCCCGCCAGGCTCTCAACGACCTTGAGGCTAACGGCCAGATCAAGAAGGTCGTCGGTCACTCCAGCCTGAGCATCTACAGTGCGTTCCTCTTCAGCATCCCCTCCATCTCGAAACTTGAATACTGATTGCCTCTCTCAATAGCCCGTGCCGTCACCGCCGAGTAAACTTCTCGTCTCTCGTCTTTTCTCGCGGTTTTCTTTTCCTTGCTACGAATGATATCATTTACCATGGGAAGCCCGGCTGGGCATGATGCATAGTGGATTAACGTCTGACTCTTGAAGAGTGTGGAACATTCGCACTCTTGGCCTACGTCAGGTAGTGCGAACTGAATCAAAAAATCTACAAAACTTCATGAAAAGGACCGTCATATTCCGTAGACTTCTTCTCGACATCTACCTGCACTATCCACAACAACGCAGCACAAAAAAACACCCAAAGTAGCCCTACGCCTTTTCCACCATCGCACTCCTCTTCGGTCGCTGCTTCTGCGCATTCTCACAAAGCGGCCACGGCTCTTCTTCAACACCTCCATCCTCAACCACAACCCTTCCAGCCTCAAAATACTTGGCGTGGTTCGCAAAGAATCCACTCCATCTATTCACGGTTGCCTCAACCCGCCCTCTAGCAGCCCGTAACTCCTTCTCGCGCCGGATTTTCTTCTCCGCAGACGTCACACCCTCTTCCTCGATATCCTCAACGGGAAGGAACATAATCTCGACACCGCGCATGTCGTTTGTAAGATCCTCCTTAAAGCATCCTGTGACAAAAGCGCGTGTTGCGTCCCGCCCCGCGAAAAAGTTGTAGCTCCCGCCCGGTCCATAGATCATGCGGTTTGCTGAGACGTCGAAGACGGTCCCGTTCACGGCGACGTAGAGGGGGAGGTTGGTGTCTGTGCCGTTGTATAGGGATAGTTGGCTTGGTGTCAGGGTAACGGGGCCTTGCTTTAGTTTTTGAAATATGTGTTAGCTTGAACTGTGGCGTGACTTTTTTTTCTTTTGTAAACTCGAGGACCGGGAGTCGCATACCACCCACTGTTTCACCACCGGCCACCGTGTATACCATGGTCTGTAACCCCACAGCACGGACTCGAAGGAAGTCATGTAATAGGAGAGACCACCGCAAGCAATCAGTAGGGTCACAATCACGCGGATTATGTCCAGTACACTTATGCTGCGGTCTTGATCGGTTTCATCGTTGCCGGAGTGCTGTCTGGAATTTGGTTCTTTGTCCGGCCCATTGCTGGACTTTGACGTGGCTGTTGATCGCTGGCGGAGTTCTGACATTTCTCGTAGATGTGTGTCGACTGAGGAGTTGTAGGATCATATGATGACCATTTGGATTGTTGTTATTGGAGTTGCACAGGTGGAGGACTTGGCTGACAAAACCCAAAGTCCAGCCCCGAGTAGACTATCCACAACTTCAAATTCACAACGGAATCTGATGTGCATTATCAATCCAATTTCTAACTATTTCTTCAAGCTGCATTCATCGCTAAAGATACAAGAGGCTTGAATTCATAACGTAGCCAAGAAATACACCCGGCTTTTTAGTTCTAACGTCAAATTTGCCTCCATTTAATTTCCATCATTTGCTTGCGGTTGCAGATTCCCCTTCTTGGGCCGCGGACCCTTCTTCCCAGCTGCGCGAGAAGACTTCGTTCAGGGCGTCTTGGAAGGTACGGCAGTTCATGTCAATCAGACCTCGCTTGTCCTTGGCTTCGGGGTTGCGAATCACCGACACTAGACAGAGATACCTGTAGATTAAGGTCAGTATACATAATCAAAACACTCGTTGAGAGACATACTTGTTCATCTCCATCAAATGGATCATGGTCTGATCATGCAACACCACATGGCTTTCAGCTTCTTGGATCTGGTCGCCCAGTCGCTTGCGAACTGGGTGATCCCAAGAGTACAATTCAGAGATATCGACAATCACATCGATATAATCAGAGCACATCTCGTAGCAAGCCATGTCCACGGGTCGGGTGTCGGAAGCGATATAAATTTTACTCAGAACGTCGAAGAGGTATGTCTTTTCAAACCCACAGTTATTGGCGAGGGTGTTGATGAGATTCTCAAGTGTAGATAAGTTGGGGATCAGCTTCTGAATCACTTTGCTGAAGGCTTCAAAGACAGAGTAATCGTAGATGGAAGTCAGATAGTAGTGCACGGGCGCATTCTCATATCCAGCGTCGCTGAGCTCGTCGGAGATGCGCTGCACAATGTCCTGGAATGTGTCGGTGCGGTACTCGTCTGACAGCCCATCGACCTTGTGGATGAAAACTTCAATGTTGATCCCGGGATAGAATTGCTGGACAGTCAATATGGTGCGGTTGAGCCGCGCCACTGAGTCCAGGTAGTCATCCTGTGCATCGATCACCCAAACCAGGGCGCCCAGACTGCCGAATATATCCTCGAGGTCGAAGGCGGACTCGAAGTATTCGAGTTGACCCGGGAAATCCCAAACTTGGAAATCCATAAAAGAGCTGCAGACTCCAGGTCAGCGAAAACCGTATTCAGCATGTCCTTCCTTTAAAACTTACTGGATTGAGTCCTTCTGGATCCGAGTCGTGGACTCCAAGAAGAGTGTCTCGTTTGGCGGCATCTTATGGAATACCACACTAGCAATGGATGACTTACCACTCCTAGTACACAGTTAATATCTCCGTTGTGAGATCTGATAGAGAAAACTTGCCTGCGGAGTCCCATTAGAAGAAGACGAGGTTTAACATCAGGGCCTTTGGTGTTAGGCACAGAGGCCGATTTGGCCCGAGTTGGCGCAGTCACTTGGCTGTTTCCCTGTAAATTATCCAGAAGGCTTAGCTCGGCTTCAGTCTTATGGAATGGAATTTCACGCCGTCGCTTCCAAAAATTAAACTCACGTCCTATAAAAGGACCATGAGGCCGGCTCACGCCGGCTACCGGTGAGTCGGACATTTAATCAAACAAAAGGGGCATGCATTTTGGGATTGGTGAGGCAAAAGACAGCTTATGGTTATCAGGACGGAAAATTCATGGGCTAGGGGCAGGGTGGAATAAATCAACGCATCACATGTTTGAGGGAAATAAGGTATTGGGCAGTCAGCGAGCCCAACCAGGCTACTATCCCTTAAGATAACAAGGAAAGGTCCAAAGCTGAAGACGGAGACCCGTAGATGGTATTATCTTGCAACGGCCCATTGTGACAGCAGCCGTGGTAGACCAAAATTGGAAATCCATGTTCTTTGCCTATTGTAGGGCTCATTTGGCTGCCTAGAAAGGTCTGTGGAGCTTCTCTATCCCCTGGGAGATAGCAAAAAGGGTCCGGAACCAAGCAGCTGTCTCACAACGGCCCGTGCATGGATGCAGCGAAAGCGGTAACTAACCGAGCTTCACCAAATGACCCAGCCGTAGTTCGAGGCAATATAGGGGGGAGGGTTCGAGGATATGTGTTTGGGGGGAAAAAAGAGTTTCTTACCTCCATTGGACGGGCAGACATCTAGATATAAGATGTTAGAGTCTGGGGTATGCATTAAGAATGGTTTGGGTGTACTTACTACGCAATGTATTTTGTATTAGACAGGGATAATCAGGCTAATGCAAAGTCAAAATTTCTCCGTTACCACGAAGAAGAATGGTAAAAGGAACTGGTCGAGCTCAATTTAACGGCAAAGAGCAACTATTGACATCTGCATGTGCTAATCTCGCCTAGGACGGAAGCCGCAAGGTTCCCAGATTTTGCTTGGGTGGTGGTACAGAATCGGATATCTGCAGTCAAATCTGTATCATTGTCTCAGGGTTTGGAAATTCAATTCACGGCGGAGGAGGGTGGGTTGGGGCGATCGTTGAGTAACGGTTGTGCTGTCCGAGTGCGGGGGTTGGAGTAGCTCGGAGCTTGGAAGCGAGACGAAGCGCGATCGGGCCGGATATGTAACGTGCACGATAGCGCGGCAAGTGATCTAAAAAGGTTTGTTCAAAAGATGTAGGGTTTTCTTTGATTTGAAGGGGTATTTCTTATGGAATTGTGGTAAGGAGGAGAGGATGGGGGAAGAGGAAGAGCAGGACCAAGGAGCCGTTATCTTTGAGCTTCTATCTTATCGGCTCTAATCTGTCATAGACCGCCTGTTATATTCTGCCGCTATATTACCGCCTCTTCCAGGGCTATCAACCTCTGAACTCCATTTATGATGCTTGGCCAAGGCCGCAGAAGATGCGTCGATGGACTACTCCAGAATTGAGCGTTGATCCTTAAACGGATTGGTGGAATTTGATAGTAATAAACTTTTTTTTATCATTAACCTCGTCCAGTTCACACGGCAACCATCCGGCGGCTGTGTCCATGAGCATGTTTAGTCCCATGCTGATGACCCAGATAATCACTGATTCGATGCTTCCCTTGCTCCGGTTTCTCTTCCTCCTCTTCCCCTTCCTCTTCGTCGGCCTCAAGTGCAGGCCACTCTTCCCAACCATCTTCCCACATCTTCGCTAACTTATCTGACTTTTCCTCTCTGCTCATTTTCTTGTTCTTCATCACCTTCTCCCACTTCTTCATATCCTTATCATCTAAAAGACACTCATCCAACAAAGCACTGATCTTGACAGTGTCAATGCCTTCCCCGATAAACACTAGTTCCTGGCGACGGTCACCCCAGGGACCTTGGAAATCATTCTGGATGGATTCCCGTACATCCTCGTCTTCGGGCCAATCCGCATCGGGGACTTCAGCAAACCAAGGTCCACCGCATCCAAGGGTCATCATACCACCTGCTTGACTCCATTCGCCAAATTGCCAGGGCCGGGTTGTGAGCCAGAAGAAGCCCTTGGAGCGGAGAACTGGGCCAAAGGCCGGGTTGGTACGTTTGTTGTTCAGAATGACCACCGGGTCAGGCTGTTCAAAATCTTCCACTGACTCGGAGTCGGAGTCTGTGTCCATTGCATCTTCGTTTTCCTCGTCTTCCTCGTCTTCCTCGTCACCTTCTTCTTCTTCCACTTCATTATTCTGAAGAATGATGAACTTGTCGTGGAGAAGAGCGAAGAGGCGGCGCGAATGGAAGGGTCGACGAGCAGTGTAAACGAAGTTGTTGATACCGTACCTATATCGGTGAGCAAATTATTCACAAATAAAGAACTGCCAAACTTACTCCAATGTCTCTGGTTTCGGTGCCATCCGGTCACCATTGCCTGTCGTCTGTATCGTCATTTCGTGCAGACTCTGCAACCATCCAGGCCCAGAAGCAGCACGGATAAAATCAAATTTGTTTGTGTTGATGATCTCCCGGACATCTATTTGAGAGTAACTTGACTCGAGAATCTTTGCGATTGGGTTCAATAGCTTCAGCAAATGCATAAGCTTATCCCGTGTTGCTTGGTCAACCGTCTCAACCTTATTGAGAATCAACACATCGGCAAACTCAATCTGATCCACCATGAGATCAGATATTGTGCGCTCATCCTCAGGGATGATTTCTTCTTTCCCATAGCGGTCAGAGAGGAACTCTGCCGTGTCGAAGCTAGAAAGCAAGTTGAACGCATCAATGACAGTGACGGTAGTGTCTAACCGAGCCATTGTGTGCAAGCCACCTAGCTCCACGCTATATCAAGACATGTCAGCAAGTCCACGGTAAGAGGACATGTGTGTGGTGGGGAAACAATACATCTCGTTCAGGATCTTCTTTGCATCGACATCATCATTGGCGATCTGATCTTCAGCCTCCAACATGGCCGAACTAAACTCAGCCGTGAAGGTCTCAGCCACTTGCATAGGCTCACTAATACCAGTCGATTCAATGATGACATAGTCAACCTCATTTCGTTTGGTCAGAGCTGCAAGTTCAGCCAGCAAATCTCCACGAAGAGTGCAGCAGATGCATCCGTTTTGAAGTCGGATGAGCTTCTCAGTTGTCTGAGAGACTTTGTGGTTTTGGATGAGGGTAGCGTCGATATTCAGCCTAATGAAACGAGACAATTAGCTTATATCCTATGTTCTCCATTCAATGTGGAACTTACTGGCTCATATCGTTGACGATGACAGCAATCCGTAACCCATGATCAGGGGACTTGAGGATGTGTTTGAGGAGTGTTGTTTTGCCGCTTCCCTATACATATGTGTTAGTGTCCCTGGGCACGACTCAAAGTTGGTACAATTGCTGCTATGTCATACCAGGAAGCCTGAAAGCAAGGTGACAGGCATCTGCCGTGTTTTCGATTTTTCTTCCCTTGGGGCCGGGACATTGTAAGAGACCGAGTCTCTTCCGGAATCAATGACCATAGTGAATGTGCGTAACTTTTGGGGTTGGTTATACAAAGCAAGAAAGAAGAAAGAAAAGGAATATAGGCTAAGCCTTTAGGAGCTCTAGAGTATCACATTATATAGCATCTTCTATCCCGGGTCACCGTCTCCAAGTTCCTCACGCCCTAACGCTCTAACGCTGCCGGTTGCATTTCTGATGTAGTACAAATGTCAATACAGGTCCTCCAAGGTTGATAGTATACCAGTGGAGCCATAGCTTGTCCAATGAAGTGTATGATTTGAAATGGCGATGATAATTGCTGTGTTATAAGTGGCCGGTGTGAATCGTCCGCAAGGTACCTGGCTGGCTCCAATGACTTTCACGGTCCTCAATTGACAACATTGGTTTTGAAAATCTGTATTAGGGGATTTGTGATTGGACTTTGGTTGGTTTCTTAATTACTTGACGGGTCATTTCTAGACTAGTGGTGCATGTAGGGTTAGACTAGGATATAGAGCTGGGATTGGATGAATGACAAGCTTGGATCTCTAAATAATCCACATGAAAGAACATTAATAAGGTAAAGCTTCGATTATCCCATCCAACAGGACTTTAACATTAATTCATTGATGCAGATATAACCTCCGATATACCCCTTCAACCTACTCCAATTCCAATCGGCGCTCGGCTCGAAGGGCGGGCCGATGACCTGCCAAATCGCCGGTCTAAGAATGATACAACGTCAACCTCGAACCTATAAAAGGGGGTTACATTGACAGCAATAGAAATAAGAAATAACCTCATCTATCAATTATCACACATTGATCATCCGATATCATAACTCATTCAAAAACAACCAAAATCCCACTCCACCCAAAATGACCGACCTGGGAACATACACCAAACCCCTAGCTTATCTCGGCCTCTTTGCCCTGGGAAAAACTGCCTTCTCCCTAACCCGCCAAGCAACAACCTTCCTCCTCCCAAGTACCCTCCAACGCTACAACTCTACAAAAACAAACTGGGCCCTCGTCACCGGCGCAACAGACGGAATAGGTTTCGGCTTCGGTCAGGAACTCTGCGCGCGCGGGTTCAATGTTATTCTACACGGCCGGAACGCTGAGAAACTCGACCGGCGTCGTCGCGAATTACAGGCGCTGTTTCCTGAAGTCTGTGTTGCTGTGCTTGTGCGCGATGCACAGAATTTGACTACCGATATTGACGACGTTGATGCGGAGGTCCGCGATATTATTCGTCGCTGTAATAGCACTGCTGGGTCCGATTCCCAGGGTGGTACCGGCAGATTGACTGTTCTTGTTAATAATGTTGGTGGTGAGACGAGACCTTCGACACTCCTCAAAGAGTATACCTTTGAGGATGTGCAGGCGACGGTCTCGCGGAATGCGACATTCGCCATTCAGATTACGCGTGTTCTGGCGGCACAGCTGGAAGAGAATGCGCCTGGTCTCGTGATGAATGTTTCTTCTCTTGCGGCGTTTGGATTGCCGTATATGAGTATTTATAGCTCCGCGAAGGGATTTGTCGATTCTTTTACGAAGTCGCTGCGCGAGGAGTTTGCCGCCGAAGGGAAGAAGGTCGAGGTTCTAGGCTTGCGAGTTGCGGAAGTCAGAACTCCTGGATATGATGTTAAAAGTAACTTGTTTATTCCTGAGGCGAGAGTGCTGGCTGCTGCTGGCTTGGATCGGGTTGGGTGTGGGCAGGATATTGTATGGGCTTATTTCTGGCATTGGTTGCAGGGCTTGTCGTTTGAGTATCTACCGCGCTCGGTGTTGATGAAGATTGCTACGATGAAGCTGAAGGCGATCAGAGCAGATCTAGAGGCCAAGGCGAAGCGCAACTGAGATGGCTACTAATTTATTATACCTCTGTTTCTAGCTCTCTACTCCTCACTCATAATAAACACAATGCACAGCATATGAAGATACATGGGGGGAAAAAAAGTTATTTGCAATTAAAAATATCAGCATTACAGTTTATAAAATATCTAGAAGCCAGCCGGGGCCTTCTCACAATCATCCTGGCCGTGGAGCCCTGCGCCAAGGTTCGACGTGCACTCGAATTGCCAGTCCTTGGGCGTGAACTTATCGACAATCTCCTTGAAGGCATCCAAGGTGCAGAATGTCTCATCGCCAGGCAGGTGGTTCTCAGGCTTAGCAGCACAACCGGGGATAAGGACCGGTTGGTCATTATAGCGAATACGGACATAGTGCTTCTGCAGAGACTCGCGAGCGCCTTCGGAGAGGGTTTCGAGAGGGGCGCGTGCAGTATCGGAGGTGGAGGGTTGCTTCGGTGCGGACTTACCGAACAGCTGGGAGAGGACACCAGGCTTCTTAGATGCGACCGGTGGGTTGGAGAACTCCTCGAGCATGACGCCGGCGTTGGAATCGGGGCGGGGCGCTTGGGAGAAGAGCTCAACTGCAACAGAGGACGTAAATGGAGGCCATGACTGGTTCTGGAATCCACCAACACTGGACAGGATCGCTGCCAGGGTAGTGTCGTGGCAGCCGCTCATAGCAAACTTGATAGCTTTGCCGGTCTCTGGGTTTCCTGACCCGGACGCAGCCGTCTCACTGCGCCAGGCACCTTCCACGGCGGTGCTGACCATGCGGTCAACCACGTCACCCATGAGAGCACCAATTCCCAGCTTACGGTACTCGCTGCTCTCGCTGTAGCCAGCAAACCACTCCTCAACCGCAATTCGGTCCACGACAGCACGACCCTTCTTGTCATAGAACTCGGATGGGAGCTTAGTGCCTGGGCCATGGGCATCGGTTGCGTTGATGGTGTCCATGATTCCAGAAAGACGAGGGTGCGCATCGACAGCAACCTTGGGGGATTCTTCGGGCATATGTTTTGACCAGAGGCTGTTCAAGTACGCCATTTGTTCAGAGTCATTCCCTGCATTGAAATCATTAGCCGTAACCCTTATCTGCATATCGCACTGATAAGCCCATACATCGTGCAGCGGCGCGGTCGGCAAAAAGCCGTGATAGCTGCCGGAACCGTTTACAATTCCCTTCGTTGGGGAATAGTGTCTCCTCATTAACCTGGCGGGCCACAATCACCGGGGGTGGGAAGTCAAGCGTGCGCGCGCTAGCCGGGTACATGCCCCAAAAGGCTTCCTGGAGCGACTCCAAAGCACGGGGGATCGGCGTAGCGCGCAGGTACATATCTTCGGCGTCGCTCTTGATCTGAGGCATGAACCCGAGTTGGTCGACGTATAGATGGCGCAGTCGTTGTCCGAGCGCATATGTCGTCTCACGGCCCTTGTCTGTGAGCTCGCCATGCAAGCTTCAAATGGCATGATTTAGCTTTTGTTTACGTACCTATCAGAACTCCACAGCAACTTACCACATCGCTTCGACTGGTCCTCCCGGTGCTGTTGCGATCACGGACTGGTCATTACTGCCGAATGACTCCATTTTCCGGCGCCATTGGAATCCGTTCCATTCCGAGAGGTCTTTGCTGCTCGATGCCATCTGCACCATACGTCTTGCGACGCCGCAATACGGCCAGTCTTATCAAGGGAAAATGTTAGCATATTATCGGCCGATATTGGTATCAGGAGATTGGCATACATGGACTTAGACCTGTCTTTGGGAGGTGTTAGCGGAAACCGTCGGAGAGCGGGTTTGGGGGATGGGGTTTGTCAATTGCGGCATACATTTGTGAATCGCGATGATACGGGTGTGCGTTCACCTAGGAACAATTAGAAATACTCTCAGAGGCAGAATTGTGAATGAATTTCTCACCATGACGAAGGAACTGTAGTGGTTAGCTATGTTGCGTCTTGGTCAATGTGGGGACTAAACCGCTTACCACTTGCACGAGCTCCAGCTTCAGAGCTGCCGGGTACAGGCGAGCGAGCTCATCCTGTGTATAGGGGTCACGAGGAATGAGAGTGGTCATCTCGAATCAATTGAGAGAGATCCAGAGATATCTAGGAATCTATAAAATGGAATTGAGTCAAGGAAATAGACTCCCCCCCACAGGGGCGGTGAGGGGGGTGGATTTGTTGGGGTAGAGCGATAAGCCGTTTATGTCGACATTGAATTAGTTAGATATTCTCTGTACTATTATTAAATAGGCTAGGTGCATTAGGTGCGGAGGTTTCTTCTCTTTATACTCATCAGCGTCTAAAATAACATAGGAAAAGCTAGGGAAAACTGGCAACCCAAAAGAATAACGGTAGATATATATGGTCTCCGCACCTCGGCAAGTTCGCCGGAGGGTACTGGCCTCGGACTAGTATTCTCCGAGATGGAAAAAGCTCTTCCAAGCTATGCGTATTTAACATGGTATAATATATACAATTAGGAACACTCCTCGTAGTCACTCGTCTCCCATCCCTCCTCACTTTCACTGGCACTCCAGATAGATCGACTGGGCGCCGTCTGGGCATCGCTAGTCTCAGTTGCTGCAGCTGCAACTGCCGCAGCCGTAGCAGTAGCCATTTGCTTAGCCCACTTCTTATTATTCTTCGCCTTGCGAGCATTCTCCTCTTGCTGACGCGTGTGTTTCACACGCTCGGTTTCCTCGTTCGCCGCTCGCTCCAAGAGCTCGATGAGCTTCTCCAATGCTGGTGCATATGCCTGCGCAAGGGCGAAGTCCCCGACCTTGATACGCATATAGTCCATCGCTCCTGCGACGGGGCCGGTATAAACGCCGGGCCTTTGTCGAGATGCCGCTGTGTTGATGTCGTCGGACAGTAGGACGTCGTTGGAGCCCGCTGGTTCATCTTGAGGGTCGTCAAATGGGATATCCGCATCTGCAGGCTCTTTTGCACCTGGGTCCTGGTTGAATTCGAATTTGCGTGGGCTTCGCTTGTCTACAAAGGCTACCTTCTGGTAGCGCTGGCTGAAATGAGTGAGCAGAACAGCGCGCGCTTGCATGCGGCGGCCGACTTCAATTGCCTCGGAGGAGGTCGAGTGCCGCTTGGCCCTAGCCGATCCGACCATGTCGGGTTGGAAGGTGGCCTCGTGGATAAGCACGGTCGAATCCTGTCCGATGACGGCGAATTTGTCTGATGGCCTGCAGTCGCCAGAGTAGGAAACCTTGAATCCATTTGAGAAGACAAGGGAAACAGCGAGCGCACCCTTGCAGTGTTTGACGCGGCAAGTGAGTAGGTCTGCAAGGCCAGTGGCAGACCTGAGAAGAGGAGTGAGGGGGGAAGATTGGTCCGTGAAGGTAACAGTATGACGGTGATAACTAGATGGCTGGTGTGAGAACGAGGTGGTGATTTTAGACCCATTCACTTCGGGGTTGGCGGAAAGAGTAAGCAGTTTGTCAAATCCGAAGTCCTCGACTTGTGAATATTCTTCCAACCAGGAAATCATTGCATCATCAGACACAAGAGCCAGTCGCTTCTCCTGGAGGATCTTGGCCATATTGGTTTCAGGTCTAGCAGTAGAGCCAGATCCACTCTTGAAGTTCTCCGTGTGCCAGGCCTTGATCACAGAGACCGTTCCTAGGTGGTGATCAGCGTGTAAATGACTAATCCAGATCATTCGCAGGTTCTGAAGCACTTCACGAAGTTCTTCAGGCTCGAAAACTCGCTTCAGTTGACCAAGGGTATTCTCGCCACAATCAAGCAAGTAATAGCCATATCCAGGCACCTTCAGCAGTGTGGCAGAGACATTTCGGTATTTGGATGGAACAGAGGAACCAGTACCCAGCGCGATGATCTCTGCATCCGCTCCAGGCCATTGTGTCCGTTGCTCGTGCAACTTTTTCTGGAATGCAGGCTTAGCGACGCGGTGGCGAATGACTTCCATCCGGTGCTGGACAGAACGCGGGATGTTATCCAATACACTCGCTGGGTTGAAACGGGACATCACTTCGTCACTGTTGAACCCAAAGTTGGGCTCCATGTTGATGATAAATCCGGGTTGAAGAGGCTGCAGTGGAGAGTTCTGGCGAGCAGCAATTGCAGATTCCGAATTGGCGTTGGGGGTGCCGGGTTGGGGAAGGGACACATTGTCGTGAACAGGAACCGCATAGCTATCGGCTTTCAGACGAGCAAGTCGAACAGTTGAGCTAGCTGAACTGGTGAACGCCAGATAGTTCGGGCAGTGATCTGGGCTCGACACAGTGTGCTTGCAGTGAGACATGCTGGCGACGAATTCCTGGAATTTAGGATGCTCGGCCACACCTGGTCCAAGAATCCAGATGAACGCTTGCAACTCGGTCGTTACAGCTGGTGACTTCCATTCGGCCCGACTGACCAGGTCCTCGACGTACTCGGAGGATGGCACTTCCATGATAGCAGTGCCTTTTCCGGCTCGGGTCGGTCCCAAAACCATTTCTGGGGTAATAGTCTTCCCATCCAGAGACTCAACGCTCTTGCCCTTCGTCAAATTTGCGTACTTAACGCCTTTCTCGACGTTCAATTCCTGGGCCTTCTTCGGGTCGAACTTTCCACGGATATCGTGGTTCCGCACAATATAGCAGATTGCCTCCTTTGAGGGAGAAGTGGTCGGGAGACTCTCGACAGTCGCACCGGGCCAGGGCTTTCGGACGAGCACCTTGATGTCTGGAAGTGCGTCTTGGCCACCCGGCACCGGACCTTTGTATTGCTCCAGGTCCTTGGTTTCCGGGTTGCGAATGAATATAGCAGCCGGCATCTTAACCTGGGCCAATGGGGTTTCATGGAGGGCATCCATTTTCCATGTTGAGTTGAACATATCCTGCACAATGGACTGCGTCACGAGCAGGTTCTTAGTACGCTGGTCCATATGATCTTCAGGCTGTTCAGATTCCTGGAACTCGTCCAAACTCCGCTTTCGTGGACTTTGTGACCGCGGCTTCGTAACTTGCGAACGAGCCGATGTGTGCGGTTTGAGGGGCAAGGCCCAAACTTTTATGTTAGAGTCGGACCATGAGGGCTTCTCAAAGGGATCCTCGGCGCCGATAGACGTTTGCTTGGCCAGTGTCTCCGAGTCATATTCATTCAAATACACCGGCATGCCCTTCCGAAAAACAAACCGCCGAGACGTGGCAAGTGTATGTGTAAGGTTCGCAGGACCATGAATCGTCAGGTTACCTCTCTGCGAGACCCCCTCACCTTCCTGCACCTTGGGTTCACGGGGCTTGGATTGTTTGCCTTCTTCGGCCTCCCTTTGCGCCCTGCGGGCAGCCTTCTTCTGGTTCTCCTCCTCGATGGCTGCCATAGAGGTTGATACCGTATCAGCAAGGGTCAAAACAATCCCAATCAACCCGCCTGTGTTGGCCCATTCCGTGCGTCCAGTGACAAACACATCGGTGAGGAGAGAAAGCTTCACTCCGCGCTCTGTGCATGCACGCTGTGTGCCTTCCGATAGCTGACCAAAAAAGTATCGCTTGTCCGGGAAGTTGAGGCAAACGGACGTGCCGGGGGTATCGGCCGTTGGGGTCGAGATGACCTGGTAGAAGAATTTCATTGGGGCACTTCCTACTACAGGTACAGGCCGTGAAGGGAGTTCGAGTCTGGATGGTTCACAAATCAAGTAGTCGTCACTATTGGGCCGTCGTTTGCTCGGGACCGGAAGAAAGTATGCGTTTGGTTTGATTGTAGGTTGTCTGATTCGAAGTGGCGACGGTTTCTCTTGAGATTTCTTTTTGTCCGCTAGTTTCGGCACTGATTTGGGGTAGTTGAAGCTCCTCGAACTCAGTTTTGAGTCAACGGGGTTTTGTGAGTCACGGTTTATGGCGCTGCGATACGATCGTAGGGTGGTGAATGGCGAAATCGAGGTTCGAGGGAACGCGCTCCAGGCGACTGCGCGAGTGGTTGCGGTTGACAAGGCACCGCGCACGCAAAAGGAAGCCAACTTGTCTAGAATGGAGAGTATTAAAGGGTAAATGAATTTTTTAAAAAAAGGCCCCTAGGTGTAGTAATGTCAAGGAGTAGGAAATTGGTGGATTCCCACGTTAATAGAAAAAAAAGTAATGGTCGAATTTTGCGGCAGAAAATAATCCATTTGGACCGCCATGGAGCGACTCTTTTTCAAATAAATAGCACAATAGATAGTTAAGCTGTCTTTAAAATGCATAAGTTCGTTTAATACATATTTGGATGATTCAAATAAGTCCCAAAGATTCAACAAATTTACGGTTATGCTCAACGCATGATGTACACAACCTTCCAACATGCAACGCATTACTATAGCATCATTTTGATAAATTGACAAGCATTCTATTTGGCTAAACTACATCCAGAGTATAGGCTATGCATTAAAATAAGACAATCATATGGCCATAAATATCAAGGGTTGGCTTTTACTCCACAGATCCTTCAGATACGCCACTAAAGCTCCAAAGTTGTATCGAGAAGGTCCTTCCTTCTTGGGAGATACACGATATAATAAGAGACAGGCGCCTTAAAACTCCCCAGGACATCTGGAAAAACAAAAGAAAGAAGAACACCCCCCCATGATTCGCAAAATATGGCAGGTTTCACCGCGAGTGTATAGTCACCAGGCGATGACAATGGCAATAGTGAAGAAAAGAGGAATCACATATACAAAGAAAAGAAGGCCGAAAGGGCAAGACGCTAATGGGGGAATCACTGAAGGTGGGATGTGACAGCCGAGACACGCTCGAAGGCAGCGTCAATGCTGTTGCAGAGGGCGTTGAAGGTTCTCTTAGCCGAATCGCTAACTTCAGAGTTGTCAACCACGAGAGTGAACTGAGCAGTCTTCTCGGTGGAGACACCTTCAAAGCTGATGTCCGCGACGGGGGCAGGAGAATCAACAAAGAGAGCAAAGGCAGGATCAGACTCATCAATCTCGACATCGGGGTTGGCAACACCAATGTCAGACTGGCTGGATGAGTCGCTAACGGGACGGTCGACAACGGGGGCCTCATTCTTGGAGCTCTCGGGGATGCTGAAGGAAGAAGAGGATTTTCCGGACAGAACTTCGGCATCGAGGGCCGGGCCCTCGGGAACCTCCATGACAGCAAAGACTGGAGTGTTGCCGTAGTTCATATCGATTCCTGAGTTCCAGCCGGCGTTCATGCCCATGCTGGAGGGGTCCATACCCTGGTTTGGAACCATTACCATATTGGCCTGGGGGTTTTGCTGCATCTGGAACTCCTGGCCACGGTTGGCGTTCGTGTCCTTGGGCATAGCCTGCATGTTGGGCTGGGGTGCAGCCTGCTGGGCTTGTTGCTGCTGAGGTTGCTGTTGAGATTGCTGTTGAGATTGCTGCTGGGATTGCTGCTGGGGTTGGGCGGGCATAGTGTCACCCATGTCGTTGAGGAAGTTGGAAAAGTGAGGAGATCCCAGAAGCATGCGGGCCAAGTCGTTCAGGCGGGCATTTTCTTCGTAAAGAGCGCGGTTCTGGAGGCGAACCTCGTGGGCCTCGTTGGTTCTAGCAGCCACCTCGCTTTCGAGCTGACCAATGTATTCTAGTGAGAGGCATTAGCAAAACGGGCATTACATATGTATTCAAGTGTTCAGAGAGTCATACCCTTGCGGCGAGATCGGAAAGCGCGGGCGGAAACCTTGTTTCGCAACTGGCGGCGCTCTTTGCTGCTGAGCTTCTTGCCCTCCTCACTAGCAAGAAGGCGCTCATCTTCATCCATATCGGCCTCGTCCTTCCGGGCCTTGGCCATCTGCGGCATACCGTTGGAGGGACTGGGGGAGCCCTCGCCATTGGCCATGGCGTTCTGTCGCATCTGCTGAAGTAGACGAGAGATACGCTCCTCAACCACGGGGTCAGGGTTGCGGGGACCGCGGGCCTGAGGCATAGCATCGGGCACTTGATCCGGCCGCTGCTGTATCTGAGGGCGGACCATTTCACTTTGCTTTTGTTGCTGGGCCTTGGCCATCGCAGCCTGCTGCTGATGCATGCCGGGGTACATGCGACCGACCTGTGTAGACGGACCAGCCTGAGCCAGCTCATGGCCGCCGAGAGCGTTGGGATCGACATATTGGCTCTTGCTCCCAGGGTTTGCCGGGTAGAAGTATGGGGAGGGGTTCATGTTTTCGGGATCAATCTCCATCTCCGACGGGTTCCGGCCCGGGGCAGTGTTGAAATCGAATTGGGCGTCCTCGCGCTTCATGTGATGACCAGCATACATATCGGCGTTCACGGGAAATCCTTGGCCATTGTTGAAGCCCATCGGGACCTGGCTGTAGGACATGGACAAAGCACCGGGTGGGAGACCAGTCTGCTGTCTGTGTTCGTCGTACTGGTGGCTTGGAGCCTGGAATGCCAGGGGAGACTGCCCACTTGAGGCAAAGCTGGCACTGCGGGCGTCACTGGCACTGAACTCGGTGCTTGCGACCGACGGTTGGCTGACCATAACCTTCGAGCGGGAGGGATCGGATGTGTAGGTGAGTTGATCGAAGTTGATGAATGAGTCGAGATCCTGGTCATAGTTGGCAACTGGTTGCATCGGATGTTCTGCGAGAGTCGCCATAGTGATCTGGATAAGCCTGTCCCTCGACTGTGTACGGAGTAGGGATAGCGTAAATGGGGTAGTGTGAATATAGCGTGAGATATGGCGTGAGATAGGGAATGCGGGGGGGTATAAATGAGATAGATTGAAGAATAAAAAAAAGAGGGAAAATATAAGGATAAAAATGATCCCAAAAACGAAGGTCTAATAGAGTATGGATTTGGATCTAGATGGATAATGAAATTGGATGGTGGAAATGGGGAAAGGGACAGTGTTCCGGAATAGCAACAGGGGCTTGCGCGTCCTTTCTGAGTCAGCGGGGGCCTCCGGAATGACACCCCGTGATTGGTTGAAATGCAACCGGGCGGGAATTGTTTATCCATACCGCATCCAGGGAATGTTTCCATGATTGTCAGGTCTATACTCTTCTCTACCCTAGATGTCCGTACCAAATTTATGAAAGCCTCATTTACTCTCTACTAGTGATAAGCCAATGCTTGAAAGCTAGATTTTATAAAGTCTATGACCGATAGTCTGTTAGACATTTAATAGTTACAGTGCCCCCCTACTAATACTGTTTTGCCAGTCAAAACATTAGAGGTGGGCCAATCTTAGGGCAACAACTATCTGATCCCATTGGCCCTCGGGGAAAACTTTCCAGGGCTCGGGGATACTGAAACCGTATGGTATTGTAATTGTACCTTTTTTGTCCCTTTCATGACGCAAGTGGCCGTGCCATGTCTTTCCAGGTCTGTTTATCGAAGATTGCCCGCTTTGGTAAATCTTGCATTCTTGTTGGCCTCGATGTTGGATTAGACCACCTGAAGGTACGCGAGAATATTTCAGTGGATTTAGAACCTGAAGTTTCAACCTTCAAGAAAATAACCTACCAACCTTGTTCGGACTAGAAGTGACTATCACCGCAGCTAGCGGCTTTCGAGGCTGAGCCAAATATTTCAAGTGGCTTCGGCCCTAAGCAGTGGGGTCTTGCAAACAGTTTTCTTTCTGTACGGAGTACTTTTTGCAAAATACTTCGTGTACCATACAATATCGGTTGACTCCCTAACCCATAATAATACTTTAATGATGCACATAAACATATGCCAAAAAGACTGTGATCCAGGGTGCATTTCCTATTTTCCCATGTATCAACTAAAATCCCTTGTTTCATCCCAACTAGGATGTACATGCGCCGGCGTCTCGCCCGCCCCCCTGTACCGGGTAAACCACGGCGAACCAGTTAGAGAAGTAGATTCGGGAGTTGGTCCTCCCGTATGAGAATCGCAATAAGCTTAAAGTTGAAGCGGGTCGGCAAGAAAGGATTGTGAGCCATACAGGCTCGGTGGACTTCCGAGCACGTGATGAGAAAATCTATTCCTAATCAAGCTAGTTGATCCGACTCTATTAAAAGCTAAATCTCTTCCAATCGATCTCCGAGGTCTTTCGCCCGACGTCTCATTCTCAGTGCATTACTCCGTGTATGGATGGATTCCAAGTTTGGCACTTTAAAACCTTCCTTCTTTTCTTGCTAAAGACTTGCCTATTTGGATTGCCCCTGAACCTCAACAAGGCGAAACACCATAGTGGTACGGAGTAGACAGGGCAGATACGGTGGAGTAACTTTTACCCCTTTTCGTTTCTTTTCTTTTTTTTTAGAAGAAACCAACTTTCCCCTGAGTCTCGACTCTTCGACAGCCCGCTTTTTTTTTGTGTGTCCAGCGATCAGCTCGATGGTAGGGCTGACTCGGATTACCATTGATCCCCGAGCGTGTCCAGTACAAAGAGGCTGAGTGAAGTTCTGCGCCTCGGTGCCACAACAACCGCACTAACAATAGTTTGTGCCTTTTAAAAATAGACACTAGAACAAAACTTCAGGTACGGCACTTCACCAAGGTCGATAATGCCGATACATAAACGATAAACACAGACTTCGAGACGAACTATTTCCTTTTATCGTTTCTGCCTCCTGTGCGAAACCTTCATCAAACTCTTCTGAGTCTCGAACAGTGGATCTAGATCATTGGCTCGATCTCCATCCACGTTCCGGCAATTACTCCCTTGTCAAGGATGATATTTTTCCCGATATTAGCTGCATATAATTGATACTCGTGACATGGGTCGGTATGAAAACTGAGCCTCTAACATATTTGCCCCTGAGCATTACTTACGTGTGCTATTTACGCCTCAATTTTTCCCAATTCAATCCCATAGGTCTAGACTAAATCTCTTCCCTCAGCATTATCTGGTTGTCTGACGTCTCCTACTATTAAGACCCGCCATGCCCTTATCTCCAGGCTCTTCTAGCCTTAAACCCCTATAAACCCTGGCAACGAGTCTGTTTGCTGGTTGTCTGACGACTCGGCCCAGGCCCGCTCAAATTTCAAATTAACGTGGGTATGTTCGACTCTTCAACGCTCCGGTGGAGTTGTAGAAATTAAGGTCTAGATCTAGATTACACCTCATCATAGACAATGAGTAGAATTTTGGTTGTGTCCCAACTCTGGTACCTGACTAAAGATCTCGATCGGTCGGTCTGGGCTTTGCATGTTTGAGTATTCAAGGACTAGGCCGAATCCTCCCCGGTCTATCTCGAATCTGGAGCAGAATGGAGCACATCCATGTGTCGCTAGAGAATTTTACTCTTCATGTTGCTGGCATTTGGGCGAGAGAACGTTAATCACATAATGTTCATGTTCTAAAGCCAGGCCTCGGGTTCTAGATCCCGACATCATCCAATGTGCCTGGGGGTTAGCAGAATATATGTTGTAGATGATATCTTATTATTCCTTGGGACTCTGGTTGTCAATGCTGTTTGTCAAATGCATGATTGTACTGCGTCCTTTCTCGAATTTAACCTAAAAAAGGAAGCATTACATATTGTCGTATATTGGCTATAGATTAGCCTTTTTTGTTTAGCTTTGTATGGAATTCCACTTCTTTCTTGCCGACTTCTTGTGCTGCAGAGAGACACTGTTCTCCATATATATATTTAATTTCGGTGAATTAACCACAACGCACAGAATCCAAGAACTATGAGTCACAGTGAGACTATGGATATCCCTTACACATATAGAGATACGAACTCTCATAATTTACTGAATAACTCATGTGGCAAAATACGAGCATAATGATGCAAATATTGACTCCGCCAAGGAATGTGAGTAATTGCCTCAGGCAGCGAACCATTCCTCTTTCGGACCCCGACCCCAGAATGTTCGTCAAACAGCATCCAATTTGTTCACATTTGTCCACATTTAATTCAACGACTCGAGAAATAAACAGTCTAATGTGATCATAGTGGCGCATTTTGATTCTGCAAAAGGGCTTGAGTGCCGTGGCTGCCCTTGCTAGTCATTATATATGAACCCGCCCAAATCGACTTCAGTAACCACTGTACTTCAGATACACATCTAATACTTGGATCCTGGTGAAAAGCACACAAGGACCAATAACTACAACTCATTCGCCGGAGCTATGACATCCGCCCCCACAATTCTGGCAACGTGTAAGCAAACACGGTTTCATCTACTAGATGATAATCCTTCGCAGGAGGTATGGTAGCCACACCAATGACCCAGATGACCGCTGACGTTCAAATTTGTTCCATTGTCAGATCGATGTGGATGGACTCAACATTATAGTCACATCATCTACACCTGAATCCACCGAAGATGTATCAAAATCAAAGACCAAAGGAAAATCAAAGGCCAAGGTTGCGGGGAGAGAGCTCATTTCAGATGCGCACCTACGACTGAAGGCAGGTGTTCACTATGGGTTGCTAGGTCGCAACGGAACTGGGAAGTCAAGTGAGACAGATCCCCGCAAGTGCCATTTACAAAGCTCGATATATTAATATTACCAGCGCTCCTCCGGGCAATGGCGGAGAAACTCATCCCTGGCATCCCACATGCGACTCGCATGGCAATTTTGCAGCAGACGGATGAACAGGATGATAAAACTTTCAGCGAAGACCCTGACCAGGACAAAACTGTTCTAGAAGCCGTTGTCAGCAGTGATGAAACTAGAAACGAGGCTGTTCGGATGGCAGAGTGTTCGTATACCTATTCAATCGGAATCATACTTGACTGACCTTCCAAGTTCTATCCAAGAGTTTTGAAACTGAAGATCCGATGCAACCTGTGCGGGCAATTCGCAAAATTCGACACCAGAAAGCAGAAAAGCACCTCTTCCTGGCGCACAAAAATGCAAGCCTTAAGAGCGGTGCTCGAGGTCTACAAGCAAGGAAAGACTTGAAGGCTGCCGAGGGAAAACTTGAGGCTGCATCCGAGATGTTAGTTGGATTCATTTGCGCTAGCAACTATATCTAACTCCTATTAGGTTGGCCCAGGATGTAGACGCCATTGATGCGGATACAGCCCAGTCGGATACTCAAGCTGCCGTTGAGACACTACAGAATTTACAGTCTCAACTCGAAGATGTAAGTGTTTTTACGATGGCTATTGACCTTCCCCATTGACCTGAAACAAGATGAAACTTGCCGATATGGAGCAACAAGCTCGTCGTATTCTCCTCGGTCTTGGCTTCAAAGAAGACGGATTCGAGAAGAAAGTCTCTACGCTCTCAGGTGGTTGGCGTATGCGATGTATGCTAGCTAGCGTTCTAGTTCAAGATCCCGATATCATGATCCTCGACGAGCCGACCAATTTCTTGGATCTTCTTGGAGTAGTGTGGCTGGAGAACTATCTGAAACAACTCCGCGACACATCAGAGACAACCATCGTCTTAGTCTCACACGACAGGGACTTCATCAATGCTGTCTGCGAGGAGATTGTCATCCTCCGAGACCAGAAACTGACGTATTTCCGAGGGAATCTATCTGCATATGAGCAAGATTTCGAGGAACAGAAGCTCTACCTGGGGCGCATGAAGGAGGCTCAAGAGCGGCAGGTTGCGCATATGGAAGCTAGTATCCGGGAGAATATGAAGATTGGGAAGAAAACCAATGACGAAAATAAGCTGCGACAAGCTAAGTCGAGGCAGAAGAAGGTCGATGATCGCATAGGTCTTCAAGTCAGCGCAACCGGGGGGCGTTTCAAGCTGAACCGTGATCTAGTCGGATGGCATTTCCACAATCGAGCTGAGATCGACGTCCCGACAGATGAAAAGGGCGCGACTATGAGTTTGCCCGATGCCACGGAGTTGCGATTCCCCGGACCGTTGGTATCGCTTGAGGGTATTGTTTTCCAGTACAAGAAGACTGATCGCGTCATCCTGGACGACGTGAACTTGGTCGTTCATTTGGGTGATCGTGTCGGGGTTATGGGTCTTAATGGTTCGGGGAAGACGACTCTGCTCCGTGTTCTGACGGGACAGGTATCTCCTTCCAAGGGCAAGGTGTCGACTCACTCCCGGTTGAAAGTGGGCTACTATAGCCAACACTCCGTGGAAGAGCTGCAAGAGCGTGGTCGAGGCGAGCCTAGTTTAACTGCACTGGGACTATTGACGATTGAGACTGAAGGATCCCTGAATGAGGGCGCTATCAGAGGTCTACTTTCTTCAATGGGTCTAGCAGGGCGTATTGCATCTGATGTCCCTGTCGCCAAACTATCAGGTGGACAACTGGTATGTGAAATGTGAAAGATCAACGAAAGATTCAAGACAGGGCTAATATTGTCGAATCCAGGTCCGCCTTGCATTGGCTCGAATTGTCTGGAGTGCACCACAGCTTCTCATTCTTGATGAAATCACCACCCATTTGGATTTCCATACTGTCACTGCATTAGCTACGGCTCTATCCTCCTTCAATGGCGCCGTGCTTCTAATTTCACACGATCGTTTCCTTGTTCGTTCTGTAATCGAGGGCAAGCGAGACACCGAGCACAAACTCGATGAGGATTTCGAAGGACTGGAGGAGGAAGAGACCGAAGAAACGCCAAGACGTCGGTCGGTCTATGTGATTAAACAAGGCAAGATGAACGAACAGAAAAATGGGGTGGAGCAGTTCGAAAAGAGCCTGGTGAAACGGGTGCAGAAGTTGTTACCGAGTATAGATTAGTTGACGTAGTTGACTCCATGACCAATTGAAATGATCAAGATATCATGACTCAGCACGGAGCCCGCCGAGAAACCAGTGCGATAAGAGACATTCCCCTCACTCCTCCGCGGAGTAGCCCTTGCAACATATATTTGCCTCCAACATGCAACATTTTACTCCTTGAGACAACTTCCTCATGGCTGGCTTGTGCAAGCGGTTCTGGTCTTGCCCTAGGGCTGTCCGTCAGTGGAGCGTACAAACTCGACCCCAGAGCACGCGCGCCGCATCAAGACCTAACGCCACCGTCGCCGTTCCTGATTTACCTCCTTCACATCCCTCAACTAAACCCTCTAAAATCTCAACACTCAAGTCCGCGAAACCCTTCTCCGAATTTCTCACCGATACCTTCAATCGCCAACATGACTACCTCCGAATTAGCGTCACGGAACGCTGCAATCTTCGGTGTCTGTACTGCATGCCCGAGGAAGGGATAGACCTCTCGCCCTCTGCAAAACTTCTTACATCCCCGGAAATTCTATACCTGTCCTCATTATTCGTCTCACAGGGAGTGACCAAAATCCGATTGACGGGTGGCGAACCGACGGTCCGCAAAGACATCGTGCCGTTGATGCAGGACATTGGCAAGCTGCGACAGAATGGGCTTCGGGAACTGTGTCTGACAACCAATGGAATATCATTACATCGAAAATTGGACTCGATGGTGGAGGCTGGGCTGACAGGAGTCAATCTCAGTCTCGACACGCTGGATCCGTTCCAGTTCCAGATCATGACAAGACGCAAGGGATTTGACGCTGTGATGAAGAGCATCGACCGTATTCTGGAAATGAATAAGGTCGGTGCAGGGATCAAGCTGAAGATTAATTGCGTTGTTATGAGGGGGATGAACGATCGAGAGATCCTCCCGTTCGTGGAACTGGGCCGCGAGAAACCGGTTGAAGTGCGCTTTATCGAATATATGCCTTTCGGCGGGAACAAATGGAACCAGGGGAAGATGTTCTCATATCAGGAGATGCTGGCTGTCATCCGAGAGAAGTATCCCACATTTGAAAAAGTGGCCGACCATAAGAATGACACGAGTAAAACGTACCGAGTTCCTGGCTTCGAAGGCCGCGTGGGATTTATCACGAGCATGACGCACAACTTCTGTGGTACCTGCAACCGGTTACGCATTACTAGTGACGGAAATCTCAAGGTCTGCCTGTTCGGTAACTCCGAGGTCTCCTTGCGGGATATCATTCGCAAGGAGAATGGTGGAAGCCCAATTGACGTGGATGCAATGAACAACCTGCAGCTTTTGGAAACAGTACAAAGTGCAGCGCGCCTTAGTGACGAAGGCGGCTTGGTGAATGAGCGAGAACGTGAGATTCTTGATATCATCGGCATGGCAGTGAAACGAAAGAAGGCGAAACACGCCGGCATGGCGCAATTAAAGGACATGAAGAACCGCCCTATGATCTTGATTGGTGGGTAGTCGTTTTCTTTTTCTTGTGCCTTTTTTTCATGATTGGAAACCCTTTACAACCTGTAGATCGTCTCACATGAGCATTTCTTTTTGATTTCATGAAATTGGCGAGATCTTACTTGATACCATGTACACATGAAATTGATATATTCGGACTTTTTTTTTTTCACTGAATCATCAAGCTGATAGATGAACCTAGATAATAAACCGAAACCATGGGGATCGGGGTCTCACTCTTGGTCAACCGTACCAGTACATATGCTTTCGCATCTCCCTACAGCTTCCCAAAGTCGTCTCTACCACTCCGGGCGCTCTAAACCAGAGACCAAAGATTGTACTCCTCGCCCATCCCCCTCTTTACCCACCACCTCAGACGCCGACCTCCCTCACCTTACACCATCCAAGACCGTCCACATGACCCAGATCACCGAAAAGCCCGAAACAAAGCGCGTCGCAACAGCCGCCTGCACGGTCTCCTTCTCGAACTCCCGACCCTGGGAAATCCTCCGCGAAGGCCAAACCACACACAAAGGCGACGTCTTCAGCGTTGCCCGGATTGCGGGTATCATGGCCGCCAAAAGAACGCCTGATATCGTGCCTCTTTGTCATCCCGGCATTGGTATTACTGGGGTTGAGGTTAGCGTGGAACTGGTTGAGCCTGGACCGAACAGGGATCATGGTGCTATGCATGTCGTGGCGTCGGTCAGCTGTTTTGGTCGTACAGGGGTGGAAATGGAGGCTATGACAGCTACGATGGGTGCAGCTTTGACGGTCTATGATATGCTCAAGGCTGTGGATAAGGGGATGCTTATTGATTCTGTTCGATTGTTGGAGAAACAGGGGGGAAAGAGTGGGCATTGGGTGCGGGAATGAGTATACAGATGTAGTTGGTATCGAGTAGCCATTTGACTGCTATATCTGTATACTTCATTTCCTCTGCCACTTTATGGCTTGCCCTTTCCGTTTTAGTGCTCGCCTCTTGCCGCTTTTTGCCAACCAAAACCGAGCACGCCCCTGTGTATTTTGCTGGATGATCTCATAATTTGTTGGTGGGGGGGAGGGGGCAAATGACTTCGGGACGCTTAAGTAAAACTTGATAAGAAACACTTGATAGGACCTCAATCAGAAACAAACTCCGAGTCTATCACCATCTTCATTGGCCTTCGGTTGAATTAGTATTTCACCTTTTTCATCATCGGCAGAGGGTTCCGACTGTCCTCGTCAATCTATTGGCTCGTGTGGTTCTATTAGTAAATAAAACACTTTGGTTTGACATAAAAGGTGCCTGTGAGTTGGCTGCCCTGTGATTCACAACCTAGCAATTCTATAATTCAACCCGTTGAAACTCCTTCCGCCCCTCACTTTAATCTTTTCGCTCGCTTTGCATCATCCATTCCTGTGGGCTTATTTAGTGGAGGCAATCGGCATGGTAACCGGCGATCTCGACACGACTCGTGTCTTCCAAGGCACTCCGTATGTCAACGGCGAGGCTTCAGGGAAGCTTATTGCAAGCGAGTTGGAACTGAGCTTCTGGGGCGGCGTTAACTCTCGGACCAGCGAGGTTATCGATCAACACCACCCATTGAGCGGACAGCATCTTCAAGAAGCCATCCTCGCTATCCCCGGTGGACGTGGCTCATGTACTGGTAGCACAGTCATCCTAGAGCTTCTACTTAATGGCAGGGCACCTGCAGCGCTGATCTTCGAGCGGAGGGAGGAGATTCTCACCCTGGGAGTGATTGTTGCGGAAGAGATCTTTGGCAAGGCCATTCCAGTCCTAACGCTTGATCCGATTGACTTCCGAGACCTTATCAAGTTCAACGGGCGTGACTTCCATGTCATCAACGGCCAGGTCTCCACAAGCAAACCTCAGAATACAACGGCCAAGGTCCCACTAGTGGTTGGTGCAACTGAGCCCAGAATTTCGACCAAGGGCATCAAGCTCACGGATCTCGACACCGCGTTTCTCAATAACGTGTACGGAGATGCCGCCCGTGCAGCAATGCGGATCACCTTGAGACTAGCAGAAGTTCTGGGTGTCACCGAATTGATGGATGTCACCCAAGTTCATATCGATGGCTGCGGCTACACCGGTCCAGGTTCTCTCGCCTTTGCAGAGAATCTCCGGGATCGTGGTGGAAAGGTTCGAGTCCCGACATCGATGAACTCCATTTCGGTTGACAAAAATCTTCGACGCGTTCAAGGTATCAGTGAAGACTTCAACAATGCGGCTGTAAGGCTAGCTGACGCATACACCGATATGGGGGCTCAACCAACATTTACATGTGCACCTTATCAACTTGACAGTGCGCCAAAGTACGGAGATCAAGTAGCCTGGGCTGAGTCGAATGCAGTTGTCTACGCTAATAGTGTGCTCGGTGCAAGAACCATGAAATATCCTGACTTCCTGGATATCGCAATTGCTTTAACTGGTCGTGCTCCTAAGGGCGGCCCGCACGTTCAAATCAACAGATTAGCTTCGGTGATTGTGGAGATTCCTAAAATTTCACCAGGGGAGATTGATGATTCATTTTACCCTCTGCTGGGATATCAAGTCGGAACATTGTCCACGAGCGAAATCCCCGTCGTGATCGGAGCCGAGTCATTCGCCCCAACTCAAGACGACTTGAAAGCCTTCGGGGCAGCATTTGCGACTGTTTCTAGTGCTCCAATGTTTCATATTGTCGGTGTGACCCCCGAGGCACCCAGCCTCGAGGCTGCTATAGTACAGGGGTCAGCTATGCGTTCTATACATATAAAACATGGTGATTTGATCAGATGTTGGGGCTCTCTAAACAGCGCGCCAAGAGGTCAATCAGTTGACTTGATATCTCTGGGTAATCCGCACTTCTCACTGTCTGAAATCGAGGCCCTTGCGGAGCTCTGTAGGGGCCGCACCAAAGACAGTCGAGTCACCGTCATGATAACATGCGGGCGAGCGACATATGCCTCGGCTTGTCGAGCTGGTCTGGTAGATGAATTGGAGACATTTGGAGTTCAATTTATCACGGACACCTGTTGGTGTATGATCACTGAACCGACCATTCCCCAATCTACGAATGCTATCATGACAAATTCAGGGAAATATGCACACTACGGCCCTGGCCTCACTGGGAAGAGTTTTTATTTTGGAGGTCTTGCCAGATGTGTGGAGGCAGCGTGTGGAGGTAACTACGCAGAAATTAGACCACGTTGGATGGAATCTGGACCTTGCCAGGTTGACTAGGGATTCGGTTCCTTAAGGATCTTTAGTGAAATTTCGAAGCCTTTCATTTGAAACATATGTTTTATGATACCTGTATCTCATGGATAGATGGCAAAAAAAAACACACTTTTGGACTAAACTAGACACTGGTGGGGTGCTAGACATGAAATGATGTTCTACATCCAAGTCATTCAAATTGCATCGTTGATCCACGATACTCATCTACACGCGGTAAACAAGAATAGACGCTTATGCGGCTCTCTCATGTCTTTCTAGATGGCTTTTTAGATGTATACGAAGTTGATGTTAATAAGTATATAATAAGGGGGTTTAACCTAATGGGGTATTCTCCAAGATCAGCCCTATGGCCTAAAACCGTTTAAATTCTCCGCTCACCGTACTTTCGTTTCTTTCTCCTTTGACCAATGATCTTTTATATATATATTTATGTATTGGTGTATTTATGTATGATTGATTATTGATATACCTAGCGGCGATCATTTTTTTCTATTTTGTACATTCCTGTATGGCCTAGGAAATTTCTGAGCCCACATAACTCGAATTAGCTTAGCTTTTCGACCGTTGATGTTTTACTTTTTTTTTCCTTTTCTTCCTTTGATATTATAATTCTTAAAAATTCTCCAAGTTGAGGTTAATAGTGTTCGAGATATCTCGAGTTGTGTGGGTTTTGAAAAATCCTGCGAGAAAAAAAACCCTTCAATTTTCACGCCTCGCCTCAAACGGGCATATAATTCAACACACAGCAAGGACTGCGCGTTCTCAAGTCCCTGGCGAATTTTGTCGCCAAATCAAAATGCATGCACTGCTGATCTGTAGGTGCCCCTGGTCTACTTGCCCAATCGAACTTTTTTAACTAACCGCTTTATACAGTCCGTAAGTGGCGGAGACACATCGGGAACGCCATAATGGCAGTCCTCCCACCCTTGAATTTTTTGACTCTACACTATTTCTATTTCACTGCTACATGCATGATCGCCAGTATCATTTTCTACTTGACGTCGACCCCATGGCAGAGCGTTGCCTATGTGGACTCCATATTCTTGTGTGTCAGTGCCATGACTGGTGCTGGATTGAATACGGTATGGTCCGAATCCCATGGCTATATCGTACTGAAGCTAATGACTCAATGATCAGGTGGATCTGTCAACTCTGAACACCTTCCAGCAAGCAGTTTTGTTCGCCTTACTTATCCTGGGCCATGCTATTCTCATTTCTCTCACCGTACTTTTAGTGCGTAAGAGGGCCTTCGAGGCAAAGTTCAAAGGTGTCTCCGATGAGCGAGAAAGAGAGCGATCTACTCGTAACCCCTCGCAAGTTGAACTGCAGGTCCAGGAACCCGCTCACGGAAGCACCGGGTCTGATCTCTCCGGCGAGAATGTCGAAGGACATGGCTGTAAACCACGCCCGAAGACATCCGTGCTGGTCCAAGTGAAACCGGGAGAGTCATCATCCCGTGAAGAACAGCTATGGGTGGACGATGACCAAA
This sequence comes from Penicillium hordei, assembly GCF_028827395.1. Lineage (NCBI taxonomy): Eukaryota > Fungi > Ascomycota > Eurotiomycetes > Eurotiales > Aspergillaceae > Penicillium > Penicillium hordei. The sequence continues at coordinate 241,159 of NW_026623146.1, read as the reverse complement.
AAACCATCGGCGGAACACTCCGTCATCATCACCATCGAGTCTTCCCCATGGCTGGTATCGGGGCGAGACCGGATCTGCATAACCACCCCCGCGACGCAGTGCCCAATGTGCCCTTGGTCTTAAAGGAATCGGTGTCTGGCTTCAAGGGAATGCTCCGCGGCACACAGAAGTACATGGCCTCCAAGGGTCTTGTGTCCCGCAACTCTCAGTTCCACGATCTCACTCCTGCCGAGCGCGACGAACTAGGTGGTGTGGAGTACAGGGCCGTCTCATTTCTGTCTGTGGTTGTGTTTCTTTACTTCATCTTATTTATTATCTTCGGCATGATCGGTGTCGGGGGTTGGTTGGAAGCCAATGATCCCGCCGTGACGCGCACGAACGGCCTCTCGCCTTTCTGGACCGGTGCTTTCTTTGCTGTTTCTGCTTTCGTGAACAGTGGCATGTCGCTCTTGGATGCTAATATGACTGCTTTGCAGTTGAAGTAAGTGGCCTTGATCCCCTCATGTTTCATCGTTAAACGTTACTGACCATCTCTAGTGCTTACCCACTTCTCACAATGGGTTTGCTTATTCTCGCGGGAAACACCCTCTTCCCATGTTTCTTGCGGTTCATTATCTGGACTATGAGAATCATGCTTCCGGATCGACCGAGGTGGCAGTCGTGGCGCATAACGCTTGACTTCATCTTGGAGCATCCTCGAAGGGTACGTCCAGTTGCATTACCCTAACAGCTTGCAGAGATGGACACTTATCATGAACCCAGGTCTATACGAATCTCTTCCCAGCTCGCCATACATGGTATCTACTCGGCACGATCATCATTTTGAACGGTATCGACTGGGCGGGATTTGAGCTGCTGTCTATTGGAAACAAGGACATTGAGAGCCTTCCTACCGAGTATCGTGTGTTGGATGGACTTTTCCAAGCCTTAGGTTTGTCAATTAATATCACCGAGACCGTCATATCTGAATTAAGCTAACGAACTATCTCGAATAAAGCGGTACGCGCTGGTGGATTCTACGTTGTAACCATTGCCGATCTTCACCAGGGTCTCTTGGTTCTCTATGGTATGTGCTAAGTGCTTTCAAAATCCTCGCCTGACTGAAAGATAATCATGCTAACACAACCTCTAGTACTCATGATGGTAAGACATATTAGTCTCATATCCTATACACTAGACCCCGAAACCTAAAACTAACAAACTCACTCAGTACGTCTCTGCGTACCCAGTGACGCTCACAATGCGGTAAGTCACTTATGAACACCACCCACACCAAATCAACCCTAACCTAACACCCACATAGCAACACAAACGTCTACGAAGAACGCTCCCTAGGAATCTACGCGCACGATGAATCCCCAGACTCACCAGCAAACACAAGCCGCAGCAACGTAGTAATGGATCTAATCCGCCACCACCTCGGCCGTCCCGGCCTATCCGAGACATCGCGCGGCTACTTTGTGCACCAACAGCTCCGCTCCCAGCTCAGCCATGACCTGTGGTGGATCGCGCTAGCGGTGTTCTTCATCGCCATCCGCGAGTCGGACCACTATGAATCCCAGCCTGTGGCTTTCTCCACCTTCAATATCATCTTCGAGGTCGTCTCTGCTTACGGCTGTGTGGGTGTGAGTCTTGGGTACCCTGGGAAGAATTACTCGTTCTGTGGTGCCTGGCATACTATTAGCAAGTTGATTCTTGCGGCTGTGGCGTTGCGTGGTAGACATCGTGGTTTGCCCGTGGCGATTGATAAGGCTATTATGTTGCCTAGTGAGTCTTTAGCTTGGGCTGAGGAGGAGGATGCTGCTCTGCGGCGGGATAAGTCTAGGGCTTGGGCTCAGGAGCATGGGCCTGTTGGGTCTGTTTAGATGGTGCATTCTTTTTGATATACCCCCTTTTTTTGCTAGCTGATTTATTGGACTGCTTTACAAAGCGTAGATTTATGAGACCTATGATGATATGAAGCTTGTTAAGATAAATGATTTCTTTTGTAGGACTGAGTAGCTACCCATGGTGTATCCTGGTAAACAAAGTAGACATATGCAATAACCGTGTGAAGTAGATGGACATGGACGTGGACAAGGAGATATACAAATTAAAAACAAAACTAGACGATCTACTCGTCCTCCATCTCCAGCTCGTCTTCATCTTCACTCTCGATCTCGGCTTCCTCCTCGCTCTCCAGTTCCTCCTCATCCTCATCTTCATCCTCATCCTCGCTGTCATCATCACTGCCAGCAACACCACCCATATCCTCATCCTCTCCACCGTTCTTCTTCGCCTCCGCTCTCCGCTTCTCTTCCTCGATACGACCTTCTTCGAGGACAGCAGCACGCTCCGCACGCAGCTTGCGCTGCGTCTTAACGAACGCACCAACAGGAGTAGACTCCCAGTCAACATCCTTAAGGAAAGATTCGACACCGGAGCGGTTGCGGGGAGCATACGAAACATTCAGACGACGCTCCTCGATCCAGCGGGCATTGGTCTCAACCTTCTGCACGAGCAACAGGATCATCTGGTTGATCTTGGCGTTCTTGTTTCCACCGCTGCGGGCGGAGACCTGCTTCAGCCAGCGCTTGAGGGAGACAATGACGGGCACGGACAGTTCAGGGAACGCAATGTGCTTAGACCACAGAACAAAGAACTCGGAGAGGAGCTCGGCGACCTGCTCACCGACGCCATCCTGGTAAGTGCGCGAGCGCAGGTAGGATTTGGGCGCGCGGATCGCTGTGTTGAAGTCCAGGGGCTTGAGCGTGCTGGATTTGGGGTGCTTGCGCATCTCCGCTGAGGTCAGGACCTCGAGAAGTGAAGCGGAGAGCGGGATATAGGTGCCCGTGGCGCGGGAGATGCGGAGCAGGGAGCGCGTCAATTGGAAGCGCAGAGGGAAGTACGTGGCGGTTGGGATGAGGCGCATGGCGCCCAGGGTGATTTGCACGACGGGGTAGATGAGGGGGCGCAGAGCGGATTGCTTGCCGATTTGAGCTTCGACAAGGCCATCGCAGTGCTGTGAAAGCACTCGGGACCAGAAGTCCAGCGAGTGCACGTATTGCCAGTTGTAGATGGTCTTGTAGGATTCCTTGGAGGTGTTGGTAATGCTCTTGCGCAGGTGCATAGCAAGCTGACGGATGAAGGAGAATCCTGCTGTGTACGAGACGTTCTGGTCAATGCCCCAGATTTCGGCTGCGGAGTTCTTCATCAAGTTCACGCCGGCTAGCGTGTGCACCGTTGTGTTGCGGCTACCCTTGACAACGCCCTCGTAGGTGGCCTTAAGCACACTCTCCCTGATACCGGCATCTCCCAGAACCATAAGGCGGCGCAGAATCAAGAAACCTGTGATACGGGTGGCGTCGGCCGTGGACACATCAGCCCAGATTCCAACGACAATCTTAACGAGTGTCTTCAGCACCTTGCGGAACTGAAGAAGGTAAGGCAGCATGGGCTCAATTGACGCGAGGGTCAACTTGAGTGTCGATGCATCGGACAAGTTAATCAGAAGCTGGTGAACTGAAGCAGTGTGCGATTTGATCAGAGGGGTGAGGGTCTTGAACTTCTTGGAATCCAATGACACCCTGATCTTGCCAGAAGCGCTCTCCTTGACGGGGAGATGGTGGGCCAGGACCTTGGGGATGGTGTTGAGTGCCGTGACGAGAACCTGGTGGTACACGTTCTTGTCGGAGATGGTATATTTTTGCTCGGGGGCATCGGGGTCATTGACATAGGCGGCCGCACGGAAAGCGAGCACAGCCTGGCGCATGGCTCGGATCGAGTTCTGCTCCTCCATCAACTTCTGCCACTTCTTGACCATCTCAATGGTCAAGGTCTCATCCTCGGGCTCCACCTCCTCCTCCTCCTTCTTGGACTTCTTCTTCTTCTTCTTGGCCGGCTCCTCATCTTCGGGTTCTTCGCTTTCGCTCAGAGCGTCGACCTCTGAAAGATCGCCTTGCTCACCGAAATCGAGCAGTTCAGAATCATTCTCCTTCAGATATTTATAGAACTCGGGGTCTTTTTCCTTCAATGACTCCAGCTGGTCCTTGTGTTCGTCGTAAGCATCGACACTGTCGTCGTCACTCTCGCCCTCAGAAGCCTCAGCGTCCGCCTGTGCCTTATCTTCTGAGCGCTTGCGCTTGCCGATCTTGGGGGTGGTATCCTTCTTGCTGGCCTTCTTTCCCTTCTCTTCGGGAATATCAAAGCCACCAGCGAAGAAGTCGTCGACGTTCATTTCGGAAAAGGCATTTTCTTTCTTCGCCTGCTCCGGGTTCTCTGCTGCGGCGGCTTCGGCTTCGGCGCGGCGAGCAGCACTTTTTTCCTTGCGCTTGTCGTTCAGTTGGTGTCTCTGCTTGATTTTGGCATTGGCCTTGCGTCGCTCGAGGACATCCGGCAGACGGTTCTGCACGAACTTCTTGGTCGATTTTTTGCCTCCACCCATTTTGAGATATTAATGCAGAAAAGAGTCTGCAAATGTAGCTTGGTCGGGAAATGGCTGGTCAAAAAAAAATTTGGGGAGAAAATCGGCGGGTCCGCCTTTCAGACCGCCTTTGGCATTGGGCGATAACGTCCAGACAATCTACAAGACAACAGACAACCTTCAATTACCATTGACGACTAACGACTTGACGATTATTGTACATATTGAGAATTTGCCAAAAATGTACTCCCAACGCCCACTATCTTATGCGCCAACCCCCTACAGCTACACACCTAATCCCGCCCGGTCGGCCACTATCAACCTCGATGAAGTATGGATCCTTGTCTCCGCATTCATAGTCATATTGACTAATGCCCCTTGTCTTAGGAAGTCAAACTAGCATCCAGCTCAGCCGAACGTGACTTATACGAATCACTAGCCGAAATCTACAGCATCATCGTCACCCTCGATGGACTCGAGAAAGCATACATCAAAGATGTGGTCACCGAGGCAGAATATACCGAGACATGCACACGGTTATTGAAGCAATACAAGTCCAGTCTTGGAGACGAGACAGTATCGCGGGAGTTCGTGGACCTAGAAACCTTCAAACGGACGTGGGGTGTGAGTGTCCATCTCCATTTTACCCCGCAAACTCCAAGGTGTCTCTAACGCCAGGTGGACAATATAGTTAGAATGCCCACGAGCCACAGAGCGATTGCGCATTGGTCTCCCGGCCACAGTCGAGCAAGCTTCTCACGGCGCACCGACATCTAGTATGGGCGCAGCAACGGTGGGACCGGCTGGTGGTGCCTCGGGTAGTCTTATTCTGGCTGCAACTGAGAACTTCATCACCTTCCTCGATGCGTTGAAACTCAACATGGTATCCAAGGATGCACTGCATCCACTGTTATCAGAGGTGATTCAGTCTGTGAACAAGGTAACAGATACCGATTTTGAAGACCGCGGCAAGATCATTCAGTGGTTGATCGCATTGAATCAAATGCGAGCTACTGAGGAATTGAGCGAAGACCAAGCGCGTGAACTTGCATTCGATATCGAACAAGCTTATCAGGGCTTCAAAGCGACGTTGAACTGATTTGGGGGATCATTTACTTGGTGCACCGGCGTTCATATGGACAGTAGAGATACCATTATATTTTTCATGTATTAACATGATCATTAGTGATTGCTAGCTTAATATACCCACTCTGGCTTGTTTTTGATTGAGTCTTCTTGTATAGGTACAGCGATTAGGCTCTTTTTTCTCATTCGAGATCACTAGTATTGCTCTGTTGATATCTTGATGCCTGATAATATAGGCGACAGTCAACCCGCGGAACGGCGGCGCCAGCCTTTCCTCTTTGGGAATATTTTCTTTTTTTTCTCCGCCACATTTCGCGATTCTCCGGGCAGTGAAGCCAATTCGTTGCTTTACATTCCTCTCCGGCAATACCTAGAGAATATACAGTTATCATCATGATTAGCGCTACAGATGAACCTCTACATGGTTAGTTCACAATCTACCCCTCAAGTCTATACGGTCCACAAAAGATAATGGAACTGATAAGCGCAGTGCTTGACCTCCCGCAACTCTACCAGAAGCCCTCGGGAACCGATCTCGTGAAAGCTTTAGCTCTGTTGAGCTTGCAGCCACGCACATTTGGCACGACCGCTGATGTCGTCAAAGGCCCCGCAGTCCAGCCTGCCGGAGTGACTCGGTATCTCACATCCATCATCGCCAGTCCACTCGCATGGCTCGATACCGAGGAACTCCGGGAGGCAATCTGGGATGCGGCCGCTGCACGGCTAAGTGAACGGTCTGGTCGAACCGGTAAGCAGACCACCATCTATTCAGCTGTGTTATGTGATCCCGCTGACCGTGACTCATCTGCCACCAGCTATGCCGGCGATGTCTCGAATCTTCAACGTACCCACCAGCTCTGGCGAAGAATACACACTGACCCTCCATGAACCGTCAATCACGGCGGACAACCTCGGTATGAAGACTTGGGTATCTTCCTATCTTCTCTCGCGCCGGCTTCACTGCCTTGGATCGCCACCAACACTTGTTCCCTCGGCGTCGGCAACTCCCTCCACATTGAAACCCCAGAAACCTCTGCGGGCACTCGAACTCGGTGCCGGAACAGGCTTGGTCGGGCTTTCCTTTGCAGCTCTGCAGGGTGAATCTGCCACCGTCCACCTCACCGACTTGCCCGAGATTGTCCCCAACCTCGCCCATAATGCTGCCTTGAACGTAGAACTCCTCGACAGAACTGGGGCGAATGTGACCACCGGTTTGCTTGACTGGTCGGTCACGCCATCGCCCCTTCCAACTGCGGAAGAGCAATTTGATGTGATTCTCGCCGCGGATCCATTGTACTCGCCCAACCACCCTAAATGGTTGGTGGATACCATTAAGCCCTGGCTTAGCCGTGGACTCGATGCACGAGTCGTGGTGGAGATGCCGCTACGAGATGCATATCTGCCGCAGGTGAAGGAGTTCCGGCAGCGGATGGGCGAGTTGGGGCTGGCTGTGGTTGAGGAGGGCGAGGAGGTCGGCTATGATGACTGGGAGAGTGCAGATGGAGGCGCATTAGCCGTCAACTGTTGGTGGTCGATTTGGGGATGGAGTGAAAAGGTATAATGGCAGTACCGCCCGGTCATATTGGGAATGGTCACCAAACGAAATGACGAATAATAACGATACACGATAGATTAGAATAGGGATTCCTAGACGTTGGTTATTGAGCAATGCAAGCAACCCTTCAAGATCAAACCTTGAAAGGGAATTTCTACCATTTTTTCGGTAAAAATCAACTTGATGATGTTGGTCGACAGAAAAGAGGAGCAGATCCATCACGTGGCGATGACGTCGGTGTCACCATTTCGATGGATCATGGATCTCTATTTTGTCCTGTATTTCTAGGAGTTCACGAATCCTAACAAGAAGAATGACTTGTATCTATATCGATTTACAGAGAACAGATGGTCTCTACCTCCATGTGGTAAGTCAACATCTCAATTTTATTCAAATTTTAAGCAAATAATTCTAATGCGACAACAGACCTAAGTCCACACCAAAACGCCAGAATACCACCTGCAAATTCCTGAAATCGGATAGATCAAAGTTCTATTCATAGCCGACCAATTAAAGAACATACCCGCGATATATTGCAATTCCTGCCCTCCATATACCGACTGTGATTCATTCCTTTGCACTCGACCTTTGGACCGTGCAGTACGGAAACATCGCATACCTAATATCGCATACCACTAAACACCTGCACAATGATCGGACTTCTAGCCCTGACTTCCATCCCAACGGTGACGGGTGTATCCCTCGCGTCCAGCGAGCAGCGCAAAGCAAACCAGCGCAAAGAAGAGGCCCGTCGCATGGTGAAGTTCAACATCGTAGCAGAATGCGATGGGGACACAGATGATGACCGCGAATTAAACGGGATGACTGTTGTTGTAAGAGACGAAAAGGTAAGGAACCCAGTGCAAACCATATGAAGCCACAGACATCACAGTCCCTCTGGACGTCATAACCAGAGCCTAATTTGCAGACTTGGCTAACACATTTACCCCCGCAGGTCTACCTCGCCGACCCAGATCCCTCCAAACGATCCCCGCCAGCCTTCACAGCCCTGGCCTTCTATATCGAGTATCCAGAGCCGGAAGAATTGAAATACCTCAAGCGCGAGCGTGGCCTCGGCCTTCCGACTTACGTCCAAGATAACCCGCCCCTTCTCAACTGGATCTATGCAGACACCGAAACGCATGAATTGCGGTACGGGAATCGGTCGCAGAGTGTGGAGCAGCTGGTCGAGCCGTGGGATTGGTGTAAAAATGAGAAGTTCATTTCGCTGAAAGGGAAGCAGAATTCGTTTATTGCGGTTGAAGAGGAAGAGGGTGAATGGGCGCTTCATTATGATCGTGATGGCGATGAGCTTGCACGCGTTCTTGAGGAGCAGGGATTGTTAGATTGTCCTTTTGTGCCTGTCAAGTTGGCGAGGAAGGTTGTAGAGGAGAAGCCGCCACCTCCTGCTCAGGCTGCAGCTCCGCAGAGTCAAGGGAATGGTCAGAGTCAGAGCCAGAAGTAGATATCATGATTAAGACGGGGTGAGGTACTTTTATGTGTATATACTTCATGAGATGACTTGATACGTTTATGATATGATCGTGATTATGGGAATACCGCGGTAGCAACTTTGGGAATAATGTATTGTACAGTAGAAATTCGAGCATTTAATCATCCAATCCACCCCAGCTACCAGCATCGCTGACGTTGCCGCTAGCCGCTGCAGCAGCTTTCCTGTTGCGACTGGCCTCGATAGCACCCCTTTTGTTATTCTCCATGCGACGTTCAAAGCCACTCTTAGTACTGATTCTCATACCGCGAGCGCCCTTTCCATCATCCTCCTTATTAGTCAATCTCGGGGCCTGGCGCGCCTTGACACCATGCCTCTTCATATCCTTCTTGCTGTTCTTGCTCAGATTCGGCAGAGCGTCGAGCAGCCATTTCTGGATGGATTTGTCGCCTTCTTCCCCGCCGCGTAGCTTCTCGCTAACGTCGATGATATTGGCAATGCTCTTCACGTAGGGAATGTCTTCCTTGGTGTAGTAGGTAACGGCGATACCGCCCTCGCGACCAGCACGACCGGTTCGCCCAACGCGGTGGACGTAGACGGCGGCCGAGTTGGGGATATCGTAGTTGACTACGCCGTTGATACCACGGAAGTCAACGCCACGGGCCAGCAGATCTGTTGTGACCAAAATCCAGATCTCGCCTTTGCGGAAGTCGCGCATAATGTCGGAACGTTGGCCGTCTGAGAGATCGGAGTGGAGAACTGCAATACGGGAGGATCCACCTGCTTCGGCGGGGATATCATATTTGAGTTCGGAGTGCAGGGCCACCGCACGAGGAATGGTTTGTGTGAAAATAAGGAAGGGAGGGCGAAGGCGGATATCTGATGCTGAGGCTGCAGCGGGGCGAAGAAGTTGGCGAAGTCCCATCAGTTTACCCTGTTCTGTTGCTGCATACACGAGTTTGTGGTCGATGTTGGGGATTGCAGAGTCTTTCAATCCTACAACCAGACGAAGGAGTGCATGTGGCTCGCTTGGCTTTTGTCCGAGATCTTCCAGTCGCTCTCTGATTGTTGACTTGGTGAGATCCTCGATATTCGATCCCATGGTAGCTGACCAAAGGCCGACACGCAAGTCGGGGTGTGAGCATGATTTCCAGATATCGAGTGTCTGTTCCCGGAACAACGGGTCCAGGAGGACATCGGCTTCGTCCATAACCAAACTCCGCACTAGAGGTAATGTTGCCATGGTGCTCGTCCGATTCGCGGATAGAGCATTGACCAACATCAGAGGCGTAGTGACGAGAATATCACTCTTAGTGACCGGGACGCTGGCTCGCTCCTTTGCTGGCTTGCTTTCGGCCTCTTCATCTTCCGACCCTGATGATTCTTCGTTGTTCTCTTCAAGAACATTCGCGCCAGCATCACCATCGTCTCCAACACGCATACCCTTTCTCATCAGTGTGATCTTCACGCCAGTTTCAGCTACTAGCTTGCGGCCTTCGTTGACGATCTGGCTTGCGAGTTCCCTGGTGGGTGCCACAACCAGAGACAAAATACCATGCTCGTCAGGGTTTGAGTGGTGGTGTCGAACAATTTTGTTGATCACAGGAATCAAGAATGACAGTGTCTTTCCGCTGCCAGTGGGAGCAACAACCAAAAGATCTGGCTCGGAAGACTCTCCAAGAAGCAATGGTAGGGTTCCAAGCTGAACCTCTGTAGGTACGGTAAATCCTTGCTCTGCAACGTTCTCTGCGAGTCGCGAGGAGATCTTGTATTTAGAGCGAAGTTCCTTGAAGTTAAGCAGGGGCTCCGGGAACAAGCGTCTGGCACGCTTCTGCTCCTTCTTACTGAGAGTCGGCGCCTCTTCTTTCTTTGACTTCTTCTTTTTCTTCTTGGAATCTGTGGTAGATGTAGGCTGGACTTGGATCTCTTCCAAGTCGCGCATATCTGTAACCTTGATCTTGTGTGAATTCAAGATAGTACGACGCTCCACTTCATCCATGGAATCGTCGTCATCGCGTACGGCATCTTGAGCGGACACTTTCTCATCGTCCTCGATCACAACGGCGGTTTCCGTCACACTGGCTGCAGGGCGCTTATTTGAACTAAAAAAGTCGAGATCGGGGACATCTTCCTCATCCTGTTGAACAGCAGCGCTTCTTTTTCTTTTTTTGCCATTCTTGGCAGACTCGAGCTTGTCGGTCTCCGCGGTCCGGAAGAGCTGCGGGTTGGCTGCTTTCCCGGTAGATGGCAGACGAGAGTCTGAAGCCGATGAGGCAGGCTTTAATTTTGTTGACCTAGTCAACAATCTGAACGCATCCATATCTTTTGTTGGTTGAGTCGAAAATGGTCGTTGATATTTCGAAAAGAAAAAAAAGTGGTCCGCCGACTTTCCTCCCGGGCCAATCAGCGTTGTGCGTCCGATATCACCGCCGAGGTGGAGGACAAAACAACGAGAGAATAATAATTTCGATCGATGGCACAGTTTGGACATAATAGACATACCATATCAGGACTACTATTCGTACCCAGGGAATCTGCATGATTGCAGAGAGGTTTTAGGGGGGGGGGAAGGAAGAATAAGAAGAATAAGGATAAACCAGTCGAGAACAATGGTCCTTTAAATTACAATTGACCGGACAAACAATAGATTTACACTTTCAGAGAGCACAAACAGCACAGGGAATGAAATTGCAGTATCAAGGTCTATCTCAAAGACAACAGTTTAAATTCCATCGTCTATCATACACAGCGCGGGAAGATTAACATAGGAAAAAAAGGAAAGGACGATTCTCTTCTATCCACATCCACTTAGTGCGCGTGCGCAGGCTCGCCACGGTAACCAACAATGTTCATGCGACCAATCATCTCGCCAACAGTGAAGAAGCCAATGACCTCAGCGGCAGTGACACCGGCGAGGGCCAGTTGCTTGGGGCTGGCGTTGCGGATAGAGGCGAGGACAGTCGAGGGGGAGGGGAGGGTCTTGAGGGCAGCAGGGTTGCTGATGAAGGGCTGGAAGTAGGACTGGAAGGTGGCCAGGTTGCTAGGAGGAATTGTTAGATTGGGAGTAAAAGGGCCAAGTACCGAGTCCGACTTACGGAGGAGCCATGTTCTGGCCACGGAACACCAGTCTGCCGAGCTCAATTCCGACCTTGGAGTAGTAGAGAGTAGGGGGGATCAGGGCTAGATTGATTGATGGTTAGCTATGCACCTTATGCAAATGTAATCCGCAGATTGAAGTCAACAAGGAGTTGGCATTGGATGGCACAATTCCAGCCGGATCGACCGGTCAATCATCGGCTTTCTCTTTAGATGAGTACCCAATGTCCAACGCCCCATTGTAGCCATCCAAACAGGAGAAAAATCGAGAATGTTCCTTACAATCGACGAAAGAGATGACCTTGCCGGCGGGTCCACCGACCTTGCGCAGGGCACCAGCGGCGTTAGAGATGGCAGGGCCAGCGGAGGCAGAGACCTTGGAGAGACCCTCAGAGGCCTTGGAGGCAGCTGAGGAAGCAGTCTCACCAGCCTTGGAGGCAGCCTCCGAGGTGGAGGAGGCGTGTCTGACAACGGTTCTCCGGGTCAGGAACTGCGATTGCCGCAGGACGGCACGGGTGGCGGCGGGCATTTTGTATACTGCGGAGGAAATGAGTGGAAGAGAAGGAGTAAGCAAAAGACACCCGAAGCAATCGCTAATAGGAGGGCAGTATGATCTAATGATCTGGAGTTTCGCGCAGCGGCAGAACCAGATGAAGATTTGACGCTCGGGAACTTCAGGAATTGCAGGTCACGTGAGTCACATTTCCAAATAAACAATATATTCTCTACAGATTTTAAAGGGAGTTTAGAGAATTTAAAGGATATAAGGAATTTATCGGCTTACTGTTTACATGTTAAATTTCATCTTGCTTGGGGGTGTGAATCTGAAGGTGAATAGGAATATTAACACCTTGCTATAGCATTGTACCTGCAGCCGGCCCCATGAGTTGAATCACAACCTGGAACTATACTCCGGGTAGTAAAGGGTAGTAAAAATAAGATGATATATACATATTTTCCTTCTAAGGGGACTAATAGACATAAAGGCTTCTTTATCTTGAAAAATACTCTGCAGAATTGATTCGCAAAAAATGTGCCTACCTAAGGTGATATGCGTTAAGATATATATAGTGTAATATTCCGTAAAGCTGCACTATTTGTTTTTTTGTGATCGACAAAATTGAGTTGAAAAATTCACAGTGTGATCCAGAATATGCACCAGAAAATAAATAAGCGATGTATCGAGAAACAAAGACTGAGTACGGTCGAATTTACTATAAGAAAGCAGCTGGCAATCTGTCTTGCATATAGGCCAGAGAGAACGACCCGACCAACATAGAAGCTGCCTAGGGAGGTACAGATCTATATAAAGAGCAATCCATTTCAGGTGTGTCATGAATGATGCTACAGTAAACAATGTTCAATTTAATGTCAGCCCTTCAGGCATTTATCACCACTTATAATTGTGACACTACTAAACAACCGTAGCAGCGAGTCTAGTAGACAATCGTACAGGCTGAAGCTGGGCCTAGGATTTGTCTCGCACAGTCCTACCCACATTCTGGGATGTAAGTAGTCAGATGACAATAATTGTTACACAGCTTCTTGCTCTGCCTTGAAATATCCGAGAGTTTGGTTGCTGGACCCCGATTGGCTTGTAACAGGGAACAGAGCAAGCCATGCATGGTAAGTCAGATCCAATCTATGTACATTTAGGTATCATATACGGAGTATAGAGAGATATCCATCCTCAGGCAGGTGTGTAAATAAATAAATGGTGCCTGAGGCTATTTAGAATAGGTTTGCACTGTTTGTCTCGGAAAAAAGCATTTGCTCCACTTGAAATTCACCTCCACCGGAGAATTCCCTCTCTTGACACCATTCTCACACGGTATATACTTAGTACCATATTGACTTGAGCTAGAAACCCTTCTTAGATTGTTCATTGTTCAGTATGAACCGAAAGATAACATGAGGAAATGACCCTGAAGGAAATGGAAGATCACAATATTAACCGATAGCCGATCACAGAATTCGGCCCGAGACTGTGAGCGGGCAAGGGTTTCCTAATTCAGACGGCAAAAAGCAGTTGGATCCCCCCGGTTAAATCGAAAGGGCCCCTCCACTCCACTTTTTTGTTACTCCATCTATCAACGTGGGGTTGAACAATATGAGATCACAGGACGCAGAATTTTGGGGGTTAAGTATTAAAGTGGCTATTCCCTCACATTGATACATTTATTATCCACTTTCCTTCCCTCCCCCCCCCCTCCTACACTATACGATGTCTTCCGCAACCGTCACCAAGACCAACATCGGTGTTTACACCAACCCCAAACATGACCTTTGGATTGCTGAGTCCAACCCGACAGTAGAGGACATCAATGCTGGCAAGGGCCTGAAGGCTGGCGAGGTCACAATTGAGGTGCGCAGCACCGGTATTTGCGGATCCGATGTGCACTTCTGGCACGCCGGCTGTATCGGTCCCATGATCGTCACGGGCGACCATGTCCTCGGTCACGAATCCGCCGGCCAAATTCTCGCTGTCGCCCCTGATGTCACCCACCTCAAGGTCGGCGACCGCGTTGCCGTTGAGCCCAACGTTATTTGCAACGCCTGCGAGCCCTGTCTGACCGGTCGCTACAACGGTTGCGTCAATGTCGCTTTCCTCTCCACACCGCCTGTCGATGGCCTGCTCCGGCGATACGTCAACCACCCTGCCGTCTGGTGCCATAAGATCGGTGATATGAGCTATGAGGACGGTGCGATGCTGGAGCCTCTCAGTGTAACCTTGGCGGCTGTCGAGCGTAGTGGTTTGCGTCTCGGTGACCCATTGCTTATCACCGGTGCCGGTCCTATCGGTCTGATCAGTTTGCTCAGCGCACGCGCTGCTGGTGCCTGTCCTATTGTCATCACTGACATTGACGAGGGCCGTTTGGCTTTTGCCAAGTCCCTGGTCCCTGAAGTGCGCACCTACAAGGTGGAGATTGGCAAGTCGGCCGAAGAGTGTGCCGATGGTATCATTAATGCCTTGAATGACGGTCAGGGTTCTGGCCCTGATGCCCTGCGCCCCAAGCTGGCCCTGGAGTGCACCGGTGTCGAGAGCAGTGTCAACTCCGCCATCTGGAGTGTCAAGTTCGGTGGTAAGGTGTTTGTCATCGGTGTCGGCAAGAACGAGATGACCATCCCCTTCATGCGTCTTAGCACCCAGGAGATCGACTTGCAGTACCAGTACCGCTACTGCAACACCTGGCCTCGGGCCATTCGCCTGGTTCAGAACGGTGTGATCGATTTGCGCAAGCTAGTTACTCACCGCTACTCTATCGAGGACGCTCTCAAGGCCTTTGAGACCGCCGCTAATCCCAAAACTGGCGCCATCAAGGTGCAGATTATGAGCTCGGAGGAGGATGTCAAGGCCGCCACCGCTGGGCAGAAGTTTTGAGCGAAGAGAGTGATAAAGATAAGCGGTATTTGAGAACATCAGCGGGTTTCTGATTGGGATCAAGAGCTCTTGGCGTTGACGATTTTCTTTTTATATTCATGAATGATGCCTAGAGGATGCCCTTGGGCAGAATAGAAAGCCCACGAAATGGCTATTTTATTTAAAATTTTTGGTTGAACGTAGGTAAAGAAACTGGCGACAATCATTAAGATAACAGATGACAGCCTGGACCCTAACAAGTCAAAAACATCTCACGTCATTCTCGGACTTGAGAAAAAAGCAACAGAACTAAAAATAGGACCCTGCAGGATGAATCTGGAGCTATTGGAGCTACTGTAGCTACAGACTCGAGATAAGGGCCGATCACAGCCGACAGGGAGCATCCGATAATTGCCTGTTTCCCTGCACAACAAGCTGGGAGGGATTTGGTCGATGTGACAGAGCGATTGTCAATGCACTCATCATGTGGCCAACAAACGAATCTCACTCAAGCATCCCCTTAATCCATGTCGTATCACTCCGCAGTTCCCCTCAATTTTGATCTGGGCCAGTGCATCCCTTAAAAGGGTGCACTGTCCTTCTTGTTAATCTACGATATCCAGTGTATCCTGTTGTGTGCATGCTGTGTTCTGAGCTTCAATGCTCGCCCGATTTTAAACATGAAAGGCACATTCTTTCTCCTGGCTCCCCTCGTGGGTGCCGCTGTCCTGGGATCGCCATCACAGTTTGAAAATTGTCCTGGCTACAAAGCTTCTAATGTGAAGCAGTTGGGTCAAAAATTGACGGCCGACCTTGATCTTGCCGGGGATCCCTGTAATACCTATGGCACGGATCTTCCAAACTTGAAGCTCCTTGTGGAGGCACAAACTGGTAGACTATATCCCCATTCTTCATTCTTAAGTATGAATGTATACTCACCATTCTACTAGATAAACGCCTCCATGTCATGATCTACGATGCCGATGAGGAAGTCTACCAAGTACCAGACTCTGTTCTTCCCAGACCCGAGAGCGCAGCGGATCATCAAAGAGAGCCCACTCTTCGCTTCGACTACAAAGAGAATCCTTTTTCATTCCGAGTTCTGCGCGGGGATGAAGTGCTTTTCGACACTTCTGACACCAACATCATCTTCCAATCTCAGTACTTGAATTTGCGCACTTGGCTTCCCAATGATCCCAACCTGTATGGTCTGGGCGAACACAGTGATTCGCTGCGTCTGCCTACCACTAACTATACTCGCACTATCTGGAATCGTGATGCATATAGCATCCCTTCCAACTCGAACCTCTATGGCACTCATCCTATCTACGTTGATCACCGCGGAGAGAAGGGCACCCATGGGGTCTTCTTTCTGAACTCGAACGGCATGGACATCAAGATTGATAAGACTGCCGATGGCAAACAATATCTTGAGTATAACACCCTCGGCGGAGTCCTAGACTTCTACTTCATGGCTGGTCCGACCCCCAAGGCAGTCAGCGAGCAGTACTCTGAGGTCGTAGGTCTTCCTGCTATGCAAAGCTACTGGACTTTTGGAGTATGTTATTCCCACATCGGATTCTTGTAATTGTATTCTAATCAGCATTCCTCTAGTATCACAACTGCCGATATGGCTACCAGGATGTCTTCAATGTCGCCGAGGTAGTTTACAACTACAGCCGTGCTGGAATTCCACTCGAGACTATGTGGACCGATATTGATTATATGAGTGCTCGCCGGGTATTTACTCTAGACGATGAGCGGTTCCCTGTCAACAAGATGCGCGAGTTGGTTTCATATCTTCACAAGCATGACCAGCACTACATTGTCATGGTCGATCCAGCCGTTAGTAACTCTGGTAAGTGTGTGAACTAAATGTTCCCCTCGATCCGCTCTAACGGCGGGTGCGTCACCAGATAATGGTGCTTTCAAACGAGGCCACGACCAGGGTGTCTTCCTGTACCGTAACAATGAACAGAACGAACTCTACGAAGGTAATCCACCAACAGAAGCACGATACTCAAATTACTAACAGAATATCTACAGGTGCCGTCTGGCCCGGCCTAACCGTCTACCCTGACTGGTTCAACAAAGACACACAGACCTACTGGAACTCAGAATTCGAGCGATTTTTCAGCACAAGAGATGGCGTCGACATCGACGGTCTATGGATCGATATGAATGAAGCTTCAAACTTTTGCCCCTACCCCTGCAAGGACCCGGCACAGTACGCCAAGGAGAACAACCTACCCCCAGCGCCTCCACCAGTCCGAGCACCTCCACGCCATATCCCCGGTTTCCCAGCTGGTTTCCAGCCTGGGTCTTCTTCCTCTGGGGCTTCTGTGTCGCGCCATGCGAAGAGAGGTGATGCTGTTATTGAGACACGTAGTGTCGGTGAGAAACGGAGCCGCGGCGGAAAGGGAAAGAAGGTCGGCTTGTCTGGCCGAGACCTTATTAACCCGCCGTATCAGATTGCAAACGAGGCTGGTTCAATTAGCAATAAGACTATTGATACAGATATCATCCATGCCGGTGAGGGCTACGCTGAGTATGACACGCACAATCTCTACGGAACTAGTAAGTCCCCCGTGTTCATTATCGGAACATTTCTCATACCACTCCTAGTGATGAGCTCGGCTTCCCGCCAAGCGATGTTGGAGCGTCGACCCGACGTGCGACCCTTGATTATCACGCGTAGCACTTTCGCCGGAGCAGGCTCTCAGGTCGGCCACTGGTAAGATAACACAGATCTCCCAAATCAGCCTATCAGATCCACCAATACTAACCCAATTCCCCTCCCCCAACAGGCTCGGCGATAATTTTAGCCAATGGGATAAATACCGCGTCTCAATCCCGCAGATGCTAGCCTTCGCCTCAATTTTCCAGATCCCAATGGTCGGCAGCGACGTCTGCGGCTTCGGCGGAAATACGACGGAAGAGCTCTGCGCGCGCTGGGCAATGCTCGGCGGCTTCTATCCGTTCTATCGGAATCACAACGAGTTCGGTACCGTGTCACAGGAATTCTACCGCTGGCCTACTGTAACAAAAGCCGCGAAGAAGATCATCGATATTAGATACCGTCTTCTCGATTACCTGTATACTTCCTTCCATCGTCAGACTTTGACGGGCAGTCCGTTCCTCCAGCCGCTTTTCTATGTCTACCCCGAGGATAGCAAGACCTTTGACAACGAGCTGCAGTTCTTCTACGGTGATTCCATTCTCGTCTCGCCTGTCTCGGAAGAGGGCGCTACCTCTGTCGACGCCTATTTCCCCGATGATATCTTCTATGATTGGTTCACTGGTGTTGCTGTGCAGGGTGATGGAACCGTGAAGACGCTTACCGATCTCACTATTACGGATATCCCGATTCATATCCGCGGTGGGAGTATCATCCCCCTCCGTACGGAAAGTGCCGAGACTACGTCGGATCTGCGCAAGCGCGGCTTTGAGATTCTCATTGCCCCTGGTGTTGATGGGTCCGCGGAGGGTGAGCTGTATATTGATGATGGCGAGTCGATTCAGCCCGATAGTACGGCGGATATTCAGTTCAAGTACCAGGATGGCAAGCTTCAGATCCAGGGACGGTTTGGATACCGTCCCAATGTGCTTATTGAGGCTGTTACGCTGCTTGCGAAGAATAATAAGCCTCGGGATGTTGGATATGATGCTCAGAGACAGAGTGTTACGAAGCATGTCCGGATTGAGTTGACTGGGCCTGCTGAGGTGACTCTGTGAGTTTACGATATGGGAGTGTTAGGGCTATGGGGGTTGGATTATGGTCGAGTTAGTTTGAAGGCTTTTTTTAGATTGCGGGATCCATGGATGACTGGGGGTTATTCCAAGGTTTTTTCTGGGGAACACCACATTCTTTAGGTAAAGTCTGAACGCTACGCCACGTTGTTTTTATTTTATTTTACTCAATTTCCGATCCATGGATGTGAGCGAGTATTTTTACTCGGGGTAAAATGAATTGAAACGGTGATTGGATGCACCGACTAACGTTCCTGCATCTGAGCCCCATAGCCAAGTAGGCAAGTTAACAATCACATAGTTATAGTTATAAATACGTGATGTATTATGTATGTATGTTGTATAAATGTATAGAAAATGATAAATCATTGAGCTTTGAAAAGAAACCTAAGCACAATAACCCCTTGCATGGCCTTGCATAAGGGGGGAGGCCAGGAAGGGGGAAAGACACTATTCTTGAGATAACAATGAAAATTTCCACTCTTTCAACTCTTGAAAGGATAAGAATAACCCCATCAAACTGAGACCCATAGAGCACTATGTACAACATACTCTTACCTCGTCAGGTACTAGCCGGCTATTCTAAGGAAAAAGTCTCACCCAGCCCCGAGTGAGGTGGTATTGGCGCTAGTTCAGGCACAGGCCTCTAGTTCCTGAGTCATCTGCCAGTGAGAAACCCGTGGACCAGTGAAGTTCGTATTCAAAATTGGTTTTTATTAGACTTGAGTTTGGGCAATTTTATGCGAGTTGTACTAAAGGGTTGTATTGGGTAGAACATACTATCTATATTGTGCGAGAAAGGGTCTTAAATAAAACCCTCATACTGTAGACTACAGTGGCCTAAGTAGGACTTGTGATCAGTGGCCCGTGTTTCATGATTGCATGGATGTGATACATACTGATGATAGACATTAATTTAATTAACTAAGTAAGTATTTCCAGTATAATAATGCCATCCAATAATGAAGCCATATGATTGATGTTAGGGTGTAATAAATGTCATGGTTGGAATTGTAATATAAAAATCAGACCTCGGGATGGAAAGAAAAGCAAAAAAAAAACCAACCCCCATAATAAGGCAATAAGCTTGGCGGTCGCTTGGGGCCAGGTGGTTCACCTATTTTCGAAAGGTGTCAGATACAATACATACAAGAGTAGTGTGATGTAATGCTATTGAATTTTCTTTTATGGACCCTGGATGTAACAGTACGCAGTACTTTGTATGGAGTACTTTGTATGTGATCATAAATACGCACTCTGGAACATATGATCGCCCGGGTCCGCTGATCAA
This sequence comes from Penicillium hordei, assembly GCF_028827395.1. Lineage (NCBI taxonomy): Eukaryota > Fungi > Ascomycota > Eurotiomycetes > Eurotiales > Aspergillaceae > Penicillium > Penicillium hordei. Next base: position 221,165 of record NW_026623146.1, on the reverse strand, counting down.
CTACTCCGTACAGAGTATGCACAGAGTCACCATATATTGTACAATATACCTAGACTCTTTCAGAATTACATCCATCGATGTATACGGTACATACTAGGGATGAATATATTGAATGTACGGAGTACTCCGTACTCCATATACAACCCATGGATATTTCCAGCCTCATCCTTGTCTCACAACCCGTACATCCAAGGTACATAATCTTTAAACTCCACTTTTCCCCCTCATGGACCATCAGAGGGGTCCACTTGACTGGACAGTCTGACCTTTTGTCTCAGCGTATCCAGCCTTGTCACCCGAGATCCAATCACATCTTATCTCCAATCACTCCCGCCTCCCTTTTTTTAGTGTAGCGTGGGCAGTGTAATATATTCTGTATGCTATTGTGGAGAAGGTACGATAAATAAAGTGGTACCTCCCAGTCGTTCTTGCCCAAGGTTCCTCATTCACTTTCGTTTCCACTTTCCTCATTAACTTGATATATATATTTATAACAGGCTTGTTCCCTTGGATTCCATTTCTGCTCTTGTTTACATATTCCACTGCTCTTTGATCGCGTGTATTATACCCAAAATGCCGTCTTTCATGAAGTTTGCTGCTGCGGCTCTCGCCGTGGCCACCCCTCTCGTTTCTGCTCAGACTTACTCTGACTGCAACCCCATGAAGGCAACATGCCCTGCCAACAAGGGTTCCACTGAGTCCAGCCTTCACTTTGACTTCACCAAGAGTAGTGCTCTCGACCAGTTCAAGGTCAGTGGCGGCAGTGTCCCCACCGGCTCCAATGGTGCCGAGTTCACTATCAACAAGGAAGGAGATGCTCCTACTATTGTCAGCGACTTCTACTTCTTCTACGGCGAATTGTCCATTGAGATGAAGACTTCTCCTGGCCAAGGCATTGTCAGCTCCGCCTTTTTGCAATCTGATGACTTGGATGAGGTTGACTGGGTACGTGATATATTACTCCCAACTATACACAGTGAATAATTACTAACTTGAAATACAGGAAGCGGTGGGCGGAAAGGATAACACCATTGAGACCAACTACTTCGGAAAGGGCGATACCACAACCTATGACCGTGAGACTTGGGTCGGCGTCAGCGCCCCCCATGACTCTTTCCACACCTACACCATCCAATGGTCCAAGGATACCGTCAACTGGCTGATTGATGGTGCCAATGTCCGCACTCTCAACTACAAGGATGCCCAGGGTGGCGATCGCTTCCCCCAGACCCCTATGAACATCCACATTGGTATCTGGGCCGGTGGTGCTCCCACCAACGGACAGGGTACTATCGACTGGGCTGGTGGTCTGACCGACTACTCCAAGGGTCCCTACTCTATGTACGTCAAGAGCATCAGCGTCAAGAATGCCAACCCCGCCGAGTCCTATACTTGGTCCGACAAGTCTGGCTCCGCTGAGAGCATCAAGTTCACCGGCTCCAACGCCGTGAGCTCGCGCAGCACCCCTACCTCCGACGCTGCCACCAGCTCCTCTTCCGAGGCTACCTCTTCCGCTACCGAGTCTCCTTCCACCACCACCGAGACCACTTCTACTGAGACCACTTCCACCGCTGCCACTACTCTGGCTACCAAGACTTCCAGCTCCTCGTCTGCCGAGTCCACCGCCGAGTCCACTGCCGCCTCCAGCTCCGGTGCCGTCAGTGCTTCCAGCTCCGGTGCCTCCCCCAGCGGCTCTAGCAGCCCCAGCTCTGGCCCCAGCTCCGGCTCCAGCTCTGGCTCCAGCTCTGAATCTGGATCCGCCTCGGGCTCAGGCTCCGGCTCTAGCACTGAGACTGGCTCTGGTTCCAGCTCCAGCTCCCCCTCGGGCTCCCCCTCGGGTTCTGGCTCGTCCACCAGTGCCAGCGCTAGCGCCAGCCCTAGCTTCAACGCAGCTGCCTCTGTCGCTGCCAGCTACTTGGCACCTGTGTCCCTTCTGGGTCTGTTGACCGCCATGCTTCAGCTGTAAATGTCCCTTTCAGCGCAATGATTTTTGACGCATCATTTACGAAACGCGCCTCGAAAGAGGATACTTGGCTGGACCGGGTATGGTAATGGTTGATGGATGTGATTTTCTGTTTCTTTTTTTTCTGGCTGTACCATTTTCCCCCTTTGCGTTGTCCTTGGTGCCCAAATGCCTGCAATCTATTCTTTAGGTTGTCCGGATGTGTTTATTGGCATGATCCGGTGGGCAATTTTATTTGGGCGGACATCATATGTACCTATCAGTGTCATACATACATTTGCCATCGAGCAAATATGCAATAATATCGAGTCAATTGACTCTACGGAATGCTTCAAATCACTTCCATTTCCATTGTAGTCCTCAATCTAGATCTCTTCACCGCTTGTTTTCCTGTTCCTGTATGTCTCTTCGCTTTCCATCTCCATTGTGTTCGTATACCAAAACCCTATCCTACATCCGCATCATATGCATGTTGGTTTTTGTTTTCTTTTGATTCGGGTTACATGCACATCCACTAGGTATAACCCACCCGTGGACCATCGGCTTCCCGGACAAGAATACCAAGAATACCGAGAATATCTATGTTAACCCTTCACAACGGAAAATGGATTTGCTGTGAACCGTGGATCGGGCAGTTGATTGAACTTGATTGTAATGGGCCCGTGCTTGGATTGGTTGATGATGAATTGTACCTAATGAGATGTCTGTAGTCGGATTGGTTGATTGGGCGACTATTGTATAGCTGAACCGTGGATGGTTAAAAAATGGGTCGGATCCATCCATCCATACAGGTATTGTTGTACATATAATTTACATTACTGCGTCTGCGTACTGGCTTTGCTTTGGATATGAATTGTGGGTTTAATTTGTGTATATTTATGTTCCACTCTGTATATCGTAGTACAGTATAAGAACTTCCAAGGTTGGTAAAATACTGCCGTGGCTCATTATTGCATCTAACTCATCTCATCTTCTCGGATAAAACGCCCAAAGATAATCCAAACATCAACTCCCCAACCCAGCCTGCAAGTAGGTAACTACAGTAACAGCCTAAAAAAACCCTTCAAAATTCAAAATCCAAACTTTGGGACCCTGACCAAAATCCGAGCTTCCCCTCATCACCCCCAGCCGCCTGTGGAGACCTCAATTCACCAAGTGGACCCAGCCCCAGTTGTACGTCGCAAATCCCTCAATTGGCGTGATAGCCGCAACACCGAGTCAGCAACGGGACGATGGTGCGTGGCCGCGACCCGGAGCAGAGCAAGGGTTGCCGCGGGCCGGGGTGTGTGAGTGGGTTCGGTGGATGCAGTGGAGGCCACGGCAGAAGATGACGACTCCGTCAATGCAACCGTATTCGCCTCTGCATCTCCCGACGATCGCCCCCGGAACAAATATGCCCCGAACGGTCCTAGCGGGAGCGAGTCGAGAACGGAATATAGTCGGTCGCTGCTGCTGTCGTCGGACGAAGAGCGGTACTTGTGGAACGTTGGGCTTCGTCGTTCTTCGCGTGCTACGATCCCGTCTACCGCTTCGAGGTGGTCGTCTAGTGTTGTGAATCGCGTGTTAAGGGAGTCGGCTTTGCTGCGGATTTGTGAGCGCAGTCGGTCTAGGTACTCTTCGCGTCGTCGCATTTGGATTGCGAGTCGTGTGTCTAGTGCTGCTGTGCCGCTTATTTCGGTTGTTGGTCGTGAGGCGAGGAGGCTGTCGATTGCGGAACGCAGGTCTGCGCGTAGAGAGTCGAATTCCCATACTGCTGTTTGGACGGCTTGGTTGCTGCCGGTGAATTCGAGGTCCAGTGCGTTGCGAGCGTCTGGGAAGGTTGATTTCAGTTGTGATTCTAGGTCGGCCAGCATGCTTTCGCTTTGTTTGAGGATTGCGGATAGAGGTGTGAGGGTTTCGAGGGCGGTATCGAATATGGACTCCAGTTGGCGCTGAGAGGTTGTGAGGGTTTCTTCTGGAGGTGTTGCAGATGGGTGGTGGGCGCCCCGTGGTGGGTATGTCGCGGGGAAGGTAATGCAACTGTTGGGGTATAGAGTCTTGATGCTTGGGATTTGGCAGAGATCTTTGGCTTGGTAGACTACCTCGGGGAGAACCAGAAGGTGCAGGATGATGGCGATCAAGACCGCATTGATTGTTTTGCGGATAAGGGTAGTATGGCCACGAAAGATGGACTTGGATTTCACAACAAGGCCTGCTTGTTTGGTGGTCGTCTCTGTAGACGAACCAGCGTCTGCATCTCTAGCTTTAGCGCCGGTTTGGTCCATCTCTCGCTGCTTTGCACTGTTCGGCATGGAAACTTTCCGTCGTTTTCTCATGCTTTCTGAGCCTTGTTGCTTCGGACTCCGTACATATTCTACCCATGACCCTTCTAAATTAGGCGTTTCGCAGATAGAGGGCATGATGAGCTCCGGGCCTGATATGGTCCATGATGATGACGATGAGGATGTCAGCGACTGCGATGCCGGGTCGGCCGTCTTTGTGGTTGCTTTGCTGCTTTCATGCCGGGCATTTGGAGTTTTGGTGGGGTCTTCTTTTTCCTTCAGAGAAGCAGTTGATGCTATCACCCAGGATTCGCCAAGAGCCGGGCAATCTGGGGTACGCTGTTCGGTAGACATGGCGTAAACATTTCAAGACATGTACTTTGTGTAATAGTTAATATGTTCTGTAGTTAACGTCTCACTCGGAGTGTTTCAACAAATGTTTTGAATGCGACTGGCTCAAGCAGACCGTTGCACGCGTAAAGCGGTGGGGGAAGAAAGATCGGAGAAACCGCCGCGGCCGAGGACTTGAGAATCTTTAGCAACCATGCGCTCGCTGCTTCGCCTGAGACCGTCCCTAACGCCTGGCGTTAAATCTCTGCCATGGCAATCTACACGGTCGCGACCGCTGTCATACACAGCGATTCGCCATTGCTCGTGTTCTGACAAACCGGAAGCTCCGACGATACCTCCTACCGACCACCGAGCTCTCGGAACAGCCCAAGAGCTCTTCACATCTTCAGTCTACAGTCCCGGATCTCCTCTGTTCCTCCCAAATGGCACACATGTTGTCAACAAACTCATCTCCTTCCTCCGCACCCAGTACCTACAATACGGCTTCCGTGAAGTCTTGACCCCAACCATCTACAAAAAGTCGCTCTGGGAGATATCGGGCCACTGGCAGAACTACAAGGATGATATGTATGAGGTGACCGGGCGCGGAGCTAGTGGCGCGGCTGAGGGCGAGGTGGGTGAAGACGAATCTTACGGTCTGAAGCCAATGAACTGCCCCGGCCATTGCCTACTCTTCAAGTCGCAAAATCACTCCTACCGCGACATGCCGGTGCGCTATGCAGACTTCAGCCCACTGCACCGAAACGAAGTGTCCGGTTCACTTACAGGCCTCACGCGTGTGCGCCGCTTCCATCAGGATGATGGTCATATATTTAGTCGTCCGCAGCAGATTAAATCGGAGATCACATCCGCATTGGGATTTGTGGACATGGCTATGAAGACCTTCGGACTCGGACCGTACCGACTGGTGTTGTCGACTCGACCTGAAAAGGATTATATTGGGACTTTGGAGATGTGGGGCAATGCCGAGATGCAATTACGCGAGGCTCTGGATAGCACTGGACGCGAATGGGCGCTGAATGAGGGAGATGGTGCGTTTTACGGCCCCAAGATCGACATTCAGCTCCAGGATCAAGCTGGAAAATACCACCAGCTGTCTACTATTCAATTGGACATGAACCTGCCACAGCGATTTGAGCTGGAGTATCAAGTTGCAGAGGGTGAGCCAGACTACAATCCAGCCACACCCGGAGTTGCAACTCCAGTTTTGATCCACCGCGCCATCTTCGGCTCATTGGAGCGGTTTTTGGCGTTGCTTATTGAACAGCATGGTGGCCACTGGCCATTCTGGCTTTCTCCGCGCCAGGCCATTGTCCTGACAGTCAACCAAGACGATGCTGTGGTGCGCCAGGCTCAGGAAGCGGCAGCCAAGTTCGCTGGTTTCCGTGCATTGGTGAATGATGGTACCGCTGCGTCGCCTCGTCCGCTGTCCTCTGTTGACTCTACGTTCTTGGTCGACGTCGATACCAGCGCACAGACCCTGGGCAAGAAGATCCAGCGAGCCAAACAGATGAAGTATAACCTCATCTTCATTCTCGGATCCCGAGACCTGGCAGAAGGTGGTATCACTGTTGATGTCACTGGGCAGATGCAGAGCAAAACAGATAAAGATGCTCAGAAATTGCAGGTGCTGATCAAAGCCAGACTAGGTGATGATGCGCTACAGAATCCCCGAGCTGTTAAACTTAGCTTGGATGAGGTCCATCCGCTATTGGTCGAACTCGAGAAGAACTTTGTGTAATTTGTGTGTTGTATAACATGCGTGTTGGCATTTTGAGCGTGCCTGACTATTTTTGCTTCTATTATTGTATATTAAACCGATCTTTCGCCGAATTCAAGTTCTCATTCTGACCGATGCACATCAAATCGATTGCGACCAAACAATGCCTGCGGCTACCCTCGGAGTAGATGCCTTAAGGCAGAAATATCTCCGATGTTCGGGGTTCCCCTATGGAGACAGGAAGAGCAGATACTCGTCACAAATAGCTATAAAGAGAAAGGAAAGGGGAGATAAATGATATAAATAGATACTGGAAATCTACTAGCAGTATTTCCAGCTCAACATCGAGCCAATTATTATAGATCCATCACGCCCTTCGACCAATGTACATATCACGTGACTCCGCTGTCGGCGCCGAAAAAACTCGGCGTCATTGACGGGCCCATTTGAGTCACAGCATATTCCCCATTCTTAATTGGCCTTCTTTTTCTCTCTTGCTATAAAAGAATCCTCGTGTCCATATTTTGAAAGCCAATTTCTGCATTTAATCAAATCAATCTTGAGTCTGCTTGGTCTAACTATAACGAACCCTCTACCTTTTATCGTCTCTTATCCACTTGCCCCCCGCGGTACCCCGCCGACACCATGCCGATGTATGTTGGAATGACTCTTGTCTCAAATTTGGTATCTATACATACTAATCTCTTAAAGGCTCAAGGATCCCTCAAGAAAGTATAAGGCCTTCAAGCCGCTGAATCTGCCAAATCGTCAATGGCCCAACAAAGTTATTGATAAGCCTCCTCGCTGGCTGGCAACCGATCTGCGCGATGGCAACCAGTCTCTGCCGGACCCAATGGTATGATATGATGTACTGTTCGCCGCTGTTTCTCATGCTGATTAGATTGGGTTTATAGGATGGCGAGCAAAAATACCGTTTCTTCAAGATGCTCGTGGATATTGGCTACAAGGAAATCGAAGTGTCCTTCCCCTCCGCATCCCAAACGGATTTCGACTTCACCCGCCGTCTGGTCGAAGAGCCCGGTCTCACACCCGATGATGTCGCCCTGCAGGTCCTGGCGCCCTGCCGTGAGGACCTCATCCGTCGCACAGTCGATTCCCTGAAGGGTGCAAAGAAGGCTATTCTCCACATCTACCTCGCAACGAGTCCCTGTTTCCGTCGGATCATTTTCAACATGGATCACAAGCAGAGTCTGGAGCTGGCTGTTAAATGCACAAAGTACGCCCGCTCTATCACCAAGGACGACCCCTCCCAGGCTGGCACCGATTGGCAATTCGAGTTCTCCCCCGAGACTTTCTCCGATACTGAGCCCGAGTTCGCCGTGGAGGTCTGCCAGGCTGTTAAGGCTGCTTGGGGACCCACGGCGGAGAAGCCCATCATTTTCAACCTGCCCGCCACGGTAGAGATGGCCACTCCCAACGTCTTTGCTGATCAGATTGAGTATTTCTGCACAAACATGACTGAGCGCGAGAAGTTCGTTGTTTCAGTTCACCCGCATAACGACCGTGGCTGTGCTGTTGCTGCAGCTGAACTGGCACAGATGGCTGGTGCCGAGCGTGTAGAGGGTACTCTGTTCGGTAACGGTGAGCGTACCGGAAACGTGGACCTGGTCACTCTCGCCCTGAACCTGTACACACAAGGTGTCTCACCAGGCGTCGACTTCTCGGACATCAACGCTGTCATCAAGGTGGTAGAGGAGAGCAACAAGATTCCCGTCAACGAGCGTGCGCCATACGGTGGTCAGCTCGTGGTGTGCGCATTCTCTGGAAGGTTTGTTTTCTTTCTTATCCCCAAGTGCGTTAACTATTTTTGCTAACCTGTTTTGAAATTTAGCCACCAAGATGCAATCAAGAAGGGCTTCAAGCTGCGCCAAGATGCCGGTGGTGCCGACGAGGACACCGAATGGACAGTCCCGTACCTGCCCCTGGACCCTCAAGATATCGGCCGTACCTACGAGGCAGTCATCCGCGTCAACTCCCAAAGTGGCAAGGGTGGTGCCGCCTGGGTTATCCTGCGCAGCCTGGAGCTGGATCTCCCTCGCGCGCTGCAGGTCGAGTTCAGCAAGATCGTGCAGGAGAAGACCGAGGCTGTCAGCCGGGAGCTGAAGCCTACCGAGATCGTCAACCTCTTCGAGGAAGCCTACCACCTCAAGTCAAACCCTCGCTTCACCCTTGTCGACTACAGCATCACCACCGACCGCTCGCAGTCCCCTGCTCCCCCCGAACCCGGCAAGGCCCTTAACACCAAGAACCTCAAGCGTCGCTTCACCGGTGTTATCGAGATCGACAACGTTCAGCATGCCATCACCGGTGTCGGCCCAGGTGCTATCTCCTCCCTGGCTACCGCGCTTTCCTCCCTCGGGATCGATCTCGATGTCCGCGATTACAAGGAACACTCCATTGGTCGCGGCCGTGACACCAAGGCTGCTACATACATCCAGTGCACAGCAGCCGGCAGCAATCAACAAGTGTGGGGTGTTGGTATCCACCAGGATGTGGTCCAGGCCTCTCTGATTGCGCTGCTCAGCGCCGCCAGCTCGGTAAGATTTGATCTTTGAGATTTGTCTGCATTTCAATACTAACATGCGTTTAGTTCCTCGCCTCCCGCGCTGGCTCTCCTGCTCCTTTCCGTCCCATCCGCTCCAACACCCTCACCAACGAGGACATCCAGGCCCTCGAGCAGCTGTCCGGTACTCCTGAGGCTGCCACATCTAACGGCGGCCTGAGTGCCAAGGTCAACATCGAGCAGCTGACAGCACAGGCTGAAAAGATGTAAATTAATTTTTTTTTGGTAAAAAAAAACCAAAGACTAAAAGTGATAGCAATAATGTGAATACCACGATCAGTTCGAATCAATCTACTTTCTTCAACATCTAGATCCACTCAGATGTAGCGTCGACTTGGCTGAAGATAGTCGTAAAGTGATAGTCATAACTTTTAATTGCCGCTATTTATGCATATCAACAGTATCACACATGTCAAGCCATAAAGACCAAGACACATCGAAGTTCACCACCCAAACAACTCATCCAACCCCCATCCCCTCTTCGCACTGGCCCCATAAGAATTGAACGTCTGCGGCCCCTCCGCTGAAATAATATATCCATGCTCACAAGACGAGAACGAAACCTTCGGCTGGTTCGCGTAGAAGGTATCAAAGCCGGAATCCAGCGCATCAGCAAGACTGTTCACTTTACCGGCTGGGTGCAGCTGTCGCCAGGGGTACCGGCATGCATCGCCTTCGCAGGACTTGAGCACGAGCATCAGTGCATCTAGCCGGGCTATTATTTGTGGTAGTTCGCGATTTGCGATCTTGTAGTTGGGGTGTTTGGCTGGGTGTGTGCCTAGATTCACGGTTTGATGGGGGTCGCCCTGGTTTACGGTGTTAGGGCTTGTTGCTGGATATACTGTAGGATAACAGGGCATGGCGTACCTTTAGATCGAAGAATTCTTTCTCATTTGTGCACCATACTGCATAGTATAGACTATAGTCATCGGCAACTAGTCGGATACCCTTGTAGGTGTTTCTCTGGTAGCTGTTATGTGGTTGGTCGAGCTTGTCGCTGGCATACCCGTAGATTCCTTCTGGTACAGCCTATATTCAATGTTAGCTAGTTGTTTTCCTGTGTTTCTGTTATGATAATTACTCACCAATCCCCAGTATTCAATAGCAACATGCTCGGTCCTATTGTCCGCCGTGCTGGCAGCAATGGTAGTAGGAATCTTCTTACCATCCAATCCATCTCGAGTCGCCCCGGCTATATTCAAGAAAGTAGGAGCAAGATCCGTATGGGAAGTGATAGCATCCAGAGTCTGATTCTTGCCAATACCAGGGCCTCGGACGATGAGAGGGACGTTAATATCGGTTTCTATACGAGTTAGCATCCATATCTACACATGCTCCAGAGAATCAAGACCGACTCACCATAACCACAGTTCTTGCCAGGCTGCATCCGATGCTGACCAAGATGATACCCATTATCTGTCGAAAAGAAGATGTAGGTATTATCCAGTTCCCCGACTTTCTCCAACTTCTCAATAAGCTTCCCAATCATCTCATCAACAGCCTGCAAAGCCCGCAGCCGACACCGTTGGAATTCATCAATATAATCAATATGCGTCTGGTTCAACTCAGGCACATTCTGTACCCAGCTAACCGCATTCTCAATCAGCGTATTAAAGCTCTCATCGCGCGGCGCTCGCACATCCTTAAATAAGTCCGCATGTCGTGGCGCAAACTCGGGTTCACCGAACCAATTCGCGTTCCGCGTAGAATCATGAGATCCATTCGAGTGCGGCGCGTTCGGCGCAACCGTCAGCATCCAAGGTTGTTCGTGTTCAACTGCTTCGTCGATGAAACCCTCTGCTTTTTCGGAGATCACGTCTGTCGAGTATTTCCCGTCGTACTTAACTGGTGCTGCTCCGTTGCGCGTCATCCGTGCGTACCAATATCGGTATGTGTACGGATCTAGGAGGAAGTCTGAGCCGTTGAACCCTCGTACGTAGGGAGCGTTGTAGTTGTCTTCTGTGTGTGCGTTCCACATCTTGCCCACGTAGTACGTGTTATAGCCTGCTTCTTGCATCCATAGTGGGAGGTAGTTGTCGTTCCAGCCGGCTGAGACCACTTTTGGGTAGCCGCCGTAGGGAAGTCCGACATCTGTTACATTGGTGTTGTGTGGCATGCGGCCGGTCCAGAGGTTGGCTCGGGAGGGACAGCATAGGGCGATTGAGCAGAAATGTTTAGAGTAGCTTGTTCCTTGTTGGACGAGGGTTTCCTGGTTGGAGTGTCAGAATAGGGGAGAAAGTAGGGCTTGGAATGGAATGGGAATATAGACTCACCTGCAGCTTGGGCATGTGCTCTAAACCGCCCACATATTTACCCTGATCGTCCGTCAGAACGAAGAGAATGTTAGGCTTCTTGGCAACAGCTAGAGTTGTCAATAGCAGCAATGTCAGTAAATTCATGGCTGTGAAATTGATGTTACTCGTTCAGCTTGAGAGCTGGGAGCAGCTATATACCTCGGTTTAGTTCTTTAGCTTCAAGCAATGCGTCATGGGTAAAGATAAAAGAGTTGTGTGATTTCTCCATATAATTGCATATTATGGATCATCGAGATAGACACGGTAATGCTGTACAACGTACATGATCGGCATGTCGGTGATAGGTTAGAAGTTATGGGGGAAGTCGATCAGTCGGAGTATAATACAACAGACAACAGACGGACGTGGAGTATAAAAATGATCGGCGATTGCGAGCTTGCGGACGTCGATGGTGTTAGGGTGGGTCGAGATAATAATGATCCAACCCAAGAGAATTTTATCTACAACATTCGAAGAAAAGATATACTGGCTATGTACAAATTGCAATCATAGAGCTAAGGTATTGGGGATAAACCGGATAAAGAAGACGCAATGCTAGAAAAATCATAACTGTCAAGCAAACACGCCACGGGCAGCCTTTTCAATGGCAACAAATCATTTCAAATCTACAATGCATGCGCTCAATCCAAGTTCAAGCCTCGTAGTTGCCGATGTGGTGCAGCATTGTGGCTGCCTCTGTGGTGGACGTCATCACCGTTTTCTGCCCCTAGTGCCGACTGGTACATGAGAGCTTCTTGGGGCCAATCGTCGACTCTCCCGCTGTCCTGTGTGCCTGGACGTGCTGGCTCAGCATGGGCTGTGCCAATAGGCTGACCGTTGTTTTGGTTCCATCCCTGGCTAGGAGGTGGCTCCCGTCCCATTGAGGGGTGTTCATCGCTAGGATACCCATACGATTGAGGCTGGACGGGGGTGTCGGCCATATCAAAACTGAACCGGAAATCCCGGTCCGCGTTGGCGGTACTCGCGGTGGAATCCAATGTGCCATAGTGATGATCATCAAACTCGGTTACAATCGTGGCGGACTGTGGCTCCTTGATGTGAGGCACAGCGGGGTTAGGCTTCGGGACAGGAGTGGCAGCCACACTATTGTCAGTGGCACTTCCAAGTTCATGCGGCATAGACCCAGCGTGGTCGCTGTGATAACTAGCCGCGGGATGACTGGTCTCCACCAGTGTCACCCCAGCTGGAGAGCGAGGGACACCCGCGTCGATGTCCGGATTCATTGTAGACTGTCGGATGCTGATGCCCATGGTGCTTCCAGGTTTGGAAACTCGGCTCATACGATGCTGGGGCATGTCCGCAAATGGGCTATCGCCCTCCAGGTCACGAATGCTGAACTGAGCAATGGTTCGCAGCTTCCGAGTAACCCACGAGGCGAGGACCTTTCCACGTTGTTTCTCGCCCAGACGGGAGCGGGGGAAGTCGCCCCGGGAGACGAATGCGACAATATCCGCAACAACCTGGTGCTCCATGAGGATAGCATCAACAATGACGGGGACAAGGGCGGCTAGATAGGCCTTGCGGGTAACCTCGACAACGACGACAACCAAGCCACCAGCTTGGAAAATAGCACTGAGAATGTCATGTTAGCCTCTATGTCTGATCTGAGAAGAATGCCATTTACTTACCATCCTCCATTTACGATGTTGCGGTGGCAATTCTCTACGGAGTTTTCAATGTCCATAGGGAAGTGGTTGAGTCCATTCACCTCAAAGGTCTCGCCGATGTTGCCAAGGAGGAACAGTACTTGCATATCAACTGGCTGGCCGCCAGGACCGATCGGCCGAGTAACGGTGTGAAGGAAACCAAGATCACCAGTACGGACGTAAGGCACGCTGGGATCGCCGTCTGCAACTCTGCCGTTCAACCGCTCCGAGTCAAATTCTTGCTTTGATTTGTAGAATCCCTGAGCGCAAGCGTCGGACTGGACCCAGATCTCACCGTACTCTCCAACATGTGCGAGAGTGCAGGTCTCCGGGTTAACAATCGCAATCTGTGTGTTGACTGGTACCATACCCGAATCCTGTAGCAAAAGCGCGGTGGGATCAGCATCGGGGTCCACGGGGTAGATAAGACCTTGACGGAGGCTTCGCAAGTCGAGCCATAGCTCGATCGGCTCAATGCACATGTATGACCGTGTGGTAACCATCGGGTTGAGAACGTGCGAGTAAATGACGTTGATCGAGGTACGGTCCAAGCTGGCGTTGGCGAAATGTAGGCGCACCTTTCCATCTGTGTAATCGGATTAGCTTCTCTTCATGGCAGTGATGGCGATGATACGTACAAATATCCGTTCTAGGTCGGCCCTCCGCGGAAATCATGAGGTTCTTCAATTCTTGAAGCTGGAAGCCTTTTCCAGCCATAGCACTCATCGCATAGTCCAACATCTGACTGGTGGCGTAAGTGTCCTTGATCTTGTACCGAGCAAGTGTTACGAAGAGTGTCATTGGGTTTTGAGCGAAGTCGACTGGCGAAACAAGATACGTAGGTGCACCTGGAGTAACACGTTAGAATGGAAATCTTTGTAGGTTAATAGCAAACTTACCGACGAAAATGCCCATCAGGCAGGTGTGTAGAAATCCGAGACCCAGGGTACTTCGGACGCTTCCAAGCACTGGCCTCGAGCTTGTCATTTGGCAGGTTTCTTTTTGAACCTTGCACATGCCCATGATGGTTTCATGAGAAATTTGGACCGAGATTCTTCGCTGATCTGGGGTCCAATAAGTCCAAACCAGAGCGGGCTGGTTCGCCTGGAGCCAGGTATCCTTCACAGTGTAGCCGAGCTCGCGACATCCATGGGACTGCTTTGATGGCTTTGTGGTGTTGTAAATGGCAGGTACACCAATGCGAAGAACTTGGGCGGACTGCTTGATATGTTGCGACACAAGCTTCTGCCTCATGACATGATCAACCTCGGTATTGACGATGATGGCCTTGACGTTGAAGTCGCTGATGATGTGCAAGAATGCAGGGGCATCCTCTGAAAGACGGTTTTGATCGATAGGAGCCATCGGGATAACAACGGCACCCAAGCACAGACAAGCATGAATGGCATAGATGTACTCTTCCGAGTGGGTGTACATCAGCACAAGATGATCTCCTGGTCGCACTTTCACCTTGTTTTTGAGGTAGGTCGCCACTGCAGAGACCTTTAGGTCAAATTTCTTCCAGGTGACGCCCTTTCCTTCCTTTCCACGACCATCGATTGAGCAGTAAGCCAGTTCTTCGGCTTGGCGGGAAACTCGCCATTGAAGAAGGTCCACAATGGTTTTGAAGTTATTCAATGGAGTGGAAGTTCGGTCATCCATCACCACATCGCGATAATCCACACCCGAGTATTGCTTTTCCTGATAGGCAAGCAAGTCTTGTCTTGATGCCAGAGCAGTAGGGGACCAGATTCCACCCTCGGGGTCAACACCGACCGGCAGATTCAATACTGATCGTTCAACTCCAAACTTGACATGCACCGCTTGCAGCATGCCGGACTCGAAATCTTTACGACAGAGCATGTTGCCAATTTCTTGTCTGCCGTTCTTGGTGACGCGCGGCAGACTGTTTGGGGCTGTGAGTAGAACACAGTACACTCGCAGATGATGCTCTTGGTACAATACCTCCATACACCTGTCGGCGAGCGAATCAAGGAGAACCGAGTCGAGCTGCCTTGGCGGACCACCAGAAGTTGTTGGCGCCGTGGAGGCCGAGTAAGACTCCAAAACAATAACCGGAAGATGTTCTTCGTTGACAAACACATCAAACGCAGTACAATCGTGAATTTTCGGCACCTTCTTAAGAATGCTAACAGTTAAGTGTTGAACGAAGAAGTATCGATGTTCCACAATCTCTTGGCCGTGTTCAACCCACTCCACTTTTTGGCGGAGACGATCCTCGTAGAGACCAAGTATGAAAAGTCTGCCCTCAATCACACATCCGAGCAGACCAGTGCGCAGGAACTCAGGTTCCACGAGTATCGGGGTTGGGTTAGGCTCTTCGAATTTGTAGGGGCGAGCGTGGAAGATGGCCTCTGTGTGTTTTGGCAATGCCCAGAAGCCACCAGAAAGAGAGGGCGAATCAACCCAAATCTCCCCAATAACATTTGGTGTACAGAGGAGGTTAGTCTCCGGATCAACGACGGCGAGAGTTGCGTCGGGAATTGGGTAGCCGAAAGCGCCAACGCGTACAGCATGTGGCATACTGCTGGCGTACTTTCGCGCATCCTCACCCATAGCCAGCACAACCACTTCATTGCTCTTCAAGGCCTCTTTGTCTAAAAGGACTTCACTAAGCTCGTTCTTGGGGCTCTGCTTGATCGTAGAAACTCGTGATCCACCGCTCAGAAGACTACTTCCGAACGCAGTTTTGGTCTCAGATTTGGTAAGGCTCTCGTCTTCTTTCTTAGCGTCATCACGACTGGCTGGGTCCATTTCATGGGTCAAAGCACATCCCATTCGCTCTTCACCACCTAGCCAATCACGCATACTAACAACCATACCTCCATGTTCTGGCAAGCAGAGCATCGGAGCCACAATTTCTCTAGCCCGTGGGTTTCTCATTGGACGAAGCCATCTGTCTGCCAGGATTTCATGGAACTCAGGGTCGAGAGTAAGGGTATCGATGAGACAAATTTTGACGCTGCTGAAATTGGGCTCCGAGTTCTTCTTGAAATGTCTTGTCGACATCGGATCTTGCTGGTAGTTGTATGTGGCGATCTTCAAGCCAGAGTAATCGGTCGCCATGACTGATGCCTTGTACTTGGTGATGAGATGGGCATATAAACCGGGTGTTTCTACCGCCCGGTCCTCGTGCCAAACGGTCGTATGGCCACCGTAAACGGTCAAGAGAATGGCTATGATCATACCAATTCCTTGTCTTGGATCAAGGTAACTGATGATAGTCTCTCCCTTAGTGCCATACTGCCTAGCGTTTGACTCCGCAGGAACTGTAGAAATGATCGCACTCAGGCATGCCATTTGGTGCATGATGGTTCGGTGGCTCATCACAACACCTCGCATATCACCCGTCGGGGCTCTTGCAAACTCGATATAGGCCAGATCAGGGACCTGCAGCGCAGGCGTATCGTCCTTCTTCTTCGGATTGAAACTGCCGAACTCATTCGTCTTCCACCACTCAACTCCTCGTGGCCAACTGAGCTTTTGTGCTGTGATATCGCGTTGGAAGTTCTTCAAGTTGTTCTCGGTTGTCAAAGCCAGGTGTGCCTGGGTCGAGGTGAGCACGATATTCAGACTTGTGTAGTCATCCAAGCTGTTGATAGGCACGGCGACAACTCCTGCAATAAAGCAACCTAAGAGCGCGACAGCGAACTCGATAATCTCAGTTTCGCGGTAGATGAGAGCGACGCGATCTCCACGATATAGATTACTCTTATCACGAATGACTTGAGCAACTTTCTCTGCGCGGCTAGACAACTTTTCCCACGTTATCGACGCAACCTCCTTGCCCTTTGCATCTAACACCCAATATGCTGCCTGCTTGGGGTGAGCTCGAGCACGGTGCCGTAAGACCGTGGGAAGGTTGTCGAAGTTGGACATGGGTACATTTTTGTCGTGCGGATCGTTCAATGCGAAAGGAATCTCCCGAGGTTCGAGGGGAAGTAAATGTTCAATAGCCGGTCCATGGTGAAGATCCGCCGCAGCAGGCATCAATGGCGGGGCCATGTTTGCTGTTGGCGAAAAGGCTTCCCCAGACTGGGAATAGCGGTGGAAGCCACCGCCATAGCTATCCCTGTAATCATCATGCTGTTGCCCCGCAAAGTCGGAAAAGTAGCCTTGTTGGGAATCAAGCATTGTTGACTGTCGCGTGGGTCCTCCAGATGCTGGATCGTAAGGTGCCGCACCATCGTCCGCGTACTCGGGTTGAGCGTGTTCGGCGGTGGCATACTCCTGAGGATATCCCTGGGCGTACTCCTCGGCGTACTCCTGAGTATACTCGGGCTGAGACATATACTCGGGATGAGAATTCGGGTTGAACGCGTAGTTCTGACTCATCAAGGTTGCCGTTCTGGAGCCATCCTGGCCTTGCGACACTGGGATCGGCGGTTTGGGAAGGAATAGGGAGTCATAAGAGCTTCCCGAAGGCGCGCGATCATGGGCTTGGAGCATGCCTTCTCTGCTATGAGACCCCAGCGATGCCTGCGACTGATCTTGCGTATGTATACCGGCACCTTGGGTATATCCGACGCCTCCGCTGCCCTGCGAGCCGTTGTAACTGCCTGCGTAGATGGGGGAAGCGATGTGTGGCAGGGAAGAATCGGCAGTTGGTGGGCGAACGCTCAACATGGCCGGCGGGGCCCTTCCAGGGCTGGCTGGGGATGCATCGTAGCCAAGACCGGCCTGTTGATTGATCTCAAGGGGCTTGTTGGGGCCGAAATATTGCGAGAGTAGGACCGTACGTCGCTTCTGGTATCTTGTCGTTGTTAGTTTTCCAATGTATCTGCTGGTCCAGGCAGCCCCTGTCGAAGGAACCGTATCTATAACACGGAACAATTGGCTTGTGATACTGCTTCTGGCTAGGGATGGTGTATCTAGGCATGCCGCTTACCCTTTCTCGGTAATATCGCCCTCCTGTCATGGGTCATGCATGAGCAAAAGGATACAATAAGTGCACGGAGTGTACATACCTCCAATTCGCGATCTAGGTTCCGCAAAGCGGCCTGGATCTCGGGAGACTCTTCCGCCATTTGGAAGGAGGGTCGGAAAGCCTCAATTCGGGGGTATGTATCAAAAGCGCGGGGGAGAGATGGGGGTACGAAATCAAGAACGCCTCATCGCAATGAGCGTCTCGAGGGCGCAGAAGAGGGGTGGCGGATTTGCCAAGTGCAGCCCTGATAGCCGCAAATTGTATTTACCGGGGTGTAAGTCGAACAACAGTCAATCCGTCGTGTCTCTAGTCTTCGCGCAAGACACCTGCAACGTCACCCGCTAAGGCGGTCAGGCGAGCCGAGAGCGTGAGACATGCGATGGAGAGACTATAGCTCCATACAGATATGGCTGTCTCAGTTATATATAGAACATGAACACTACATACTATGTTGTACATCTATACTATGAAAGTCTATTACATTGAGTTCCGATGAAAATTGTGGCTGCTCAGGTACTGTCTGACTTGGGTGTATCGTGTGTCTTAGTCCAGGCTCAGAACTACTAGAAATGAGACACCAATTCACAAAAATTCGGGACTAGGTTTGTGTATTCAGATGGAGGATTTGTCTAGAATTGCACATATATAGGATTAATATTGAATCAAATCCTAATAGTGTTCAGTAGGACCAGTAGACTAGAAATGTGATCAATATAAGGCTGTGGTTATTTCGTTTTCCCTGTCAAAGCGCTGATCATAAAGTTTGATTATTCAGGCAATAAGGCGACAAGGCAGTAAGGCCACAAGGCATAAATCAGGTGATCTCCATTCATCAGCCTACCCTAATCACATGACCCCCGCACAACCTAAGCGAGTCACACCAATTTCTTTCTTGGATACCCGGAACCTCATCGACGTTCAACCACCAAACGACAACCCGGTCATTTTCCCACGAACCCCTCCCGCACAGTCAACATGTCCGACAACGGGGACGTCGAGGTCGCCGCCTTCCCTGTCCTGCCCAAGGAGGTTCTGGCCGAGCAGGGCAGCATCAAGCTGTTCAACAAGTGGAGCTACGATGATGTCGAGATCCGGGACATTTCCCTGACGTGAGTCTTTCTATCAGGTCCTCTATGCGCCGAGTGAATTCTTGTTGTGTGCGAGGAGGAAAAACGAGTTGAATTGGTGGAATGGCAAGACTTTTTCGACAACTTGAAGGGGGATATCGAAATTCTGTATCGGAGGAAACACAACACGATATGGGACTGGTTTTCTCTTCGCACACAGCAGGAAATCAACAGCGCACACAAGGACCGGCAATTGCGCGACTATCAGGTTTACAGAGGTGCTGACCCGCCATCATAGCGACTACATCCAGATCCGCTCCCCCGTCTACCTCTCCCACTCTGCCGGTCGCTATGCCGCCAAGCGTTTCCGCAAGGCTCAGTGCCCCATCATCGAGCGTCTCACCAACTCCCTCATGATGAACGGCCGCAACAACGGAAAGAAGCTCCTCGCTGTCCGCATCGTCGCTCACGCTTTCGAGATCGTATGTCCTACTCCGACCAGTTCAACCATTCAACTATCCAATCCAGACACTAATCTTCAATTTTGCAGGTCCACATCATGACCGACCAGAACCCTCTCCAGGTTGCCGTTGACGCCATCGTCAACTGCGGTCCCCGTGAGGACTCCACCCGTATCGGTAGCCAGGGTACCGTCCGTCGCCAGGGTATGTGAAAAAAAAAAAAGCCTGTCTCGGCAATGATATCAAATGCTAACTCCATTCCAGCCGTCGATGTGTCTCCCCTCCGTCGCGTGAACCAGTCCATCTCTCTGCTCACCATCGGTGCCCGCGAGGCCTCTTTCCGCAACATCAAGAGCATTGCTGAGTGCCTTGCTGAGGAGCTGATCAACGCCGCCAAGGGTTCTTCCAACTCCTACGCTATCAAGAAGAAGGACGAGCTCGAGCGTGTTGCCAAGAGCAACCGGTAAAGGGGTTGTGTTGGATTTGTTCTCCGTTTGGTCCTCTGTTTGCGTATACTGGAGTGGACGGGGTTTTAACCGGGATTCAGTGGATTCGCATGCATCTGCAAGGCTGTACATAATGTGATACAGTCAAGGAGGAAGCACGATCTTAAAAAGGGAATGCATTCGGACGGCTTTCTTTGTAGTTGTGATGCGATCATGAAGACCTTGGGTCGTAAAGGCCTATTTCCTAAAAAGAAAAAATTTCTTTTATTCTCGTTTTTGAATGGATCTAGCAATATAGATCGAACGTGGATCAGAATGTAGAATGTAATAAATGATCAGATATCTATTGTCTCGATGTTTACAATTTGATATTCGATAGTTCTAGCCAAATCAGATATTGCCAAGGTTGAGATTTTCCATCGCTTATCGATACGAAGAATACGGAGAAAAAAAAGTTTCGGACTTCCAACATACCCTTTCCCAACCACCACATTGTTATTACCACCGTCAAAATGGTGAAAAGAAAGCTTGGAGCCTTGGAAAAGGTTGAGGCTGATCTGTATGTCCATCTTGTCTGAATCTGAACCGATGCGCCCACGATCAATCGATCAGAGGCTTCTGGCCGTGATGCTAACATCTTTCCTTTGCGATTCGTAGGCCCAATTTGCAGCACAAGATTCGCAGGGATCCCAAGTAAGTTATACGCAGAGATTTTCAATGATCTATCGCACTCGATCGGCCGCTAATTGCCGCTTTGCGCCATTCAGGTCTTATATCGAGGATTTCCGCGCCCAACACTACCAATATGAATCCCACCGTGAGATTTTCATGGCGGCACCCTCATCCGCTACGGATACCGGTGTGATTTCTCTTCGGGATCTCATTGACTTCATTTCCCATGTGGCCGATTGTTACCCAGGGATCTGTAAGGACTTCCCGCAACAGCTCATTGACATGCTCATGCAGCACCACCTGGTGTTGGAGACAGAGTTGCGGGAGAAACTGGTCGGAAGTTTGGTGCTCTTGAAGAAGAAGGATCTTATGGATTCAGCAACGTACGAAGACGCACTACTCTCGTTACTTCCCTACTATTTATTCTAACCGCTATTCCAGGCTTCTCCACACTCTCTTCCCCATCCTCATCTCTACACCTAGCAAGACCCTGCGCGCTCTGCTCTTCCAGAAGATTCTCTCTGAGCTGCGAACCGCAAATTCAAAGACCACTAACCACAAACTGAACCGAACTATGCAAACCGTTCTATTCAACTTGGTCACATCAGACCGCACGTCGGCTAAAGGCCTGTGGGCAATCAAGATCACCAGAGAGCTATGGAAGCGCCAAATCTGGACCGAGGCTAAGGCTGTTGAAATCATGAAAGAGGCAGCCTTGTCGCAAAATGAGAAGGTCATCATCGGTGGAGTTCGTTTCTTCCTTGGCGGCGATAAGGAGCGCGAGGAATTGGAGGATGAAGACAGTGACGAAGAGGTCAATGTTGGCCAGGTTAAGCACCAACTTACCATCAACAAGAAGACCAGAAAGAAGGCTCGTGTCGCAGAAAAGGCCATCAAAGCGGTCAGGAACAAGGAGCGCAAGAAGGGCAATCCTGCTCCCCTCAACTTCTCCGCGCTTCATTTGCTGCATGATCCCCAGGGATTCGCAGATAACATGTTCTTCAAGCATCTCCAGAACGGCAAGTCTAAGTTGAATTTGGAGCAAAAGCTCCAAGTGCTACAGCTGGTTTCCCGCCTGGTCGGCTTGCACAAGTTGCACATCATGCCGCTTTACTCTTACTTCCAAAAGTTCCTTACACCCCGCCAACCTTCCGTGACTTCATTCCTGGCATCCCTGGCCCAAGCCTCCCACGACTTGGTGCCGCCTGATGTTCTCGAGCCTCTGGTTCAGAAGATTGCAAATGAGTTCGTGTCCGAAGCATCTGCAGGTGAAGTTGCGACAGCTGGTCTGAATGCCATTCGTGAAATTTGTGCCAGACAGCCTTTGGCTATTGATGAGACTCTGTTGCAGGATCTTGTCATGTACAAGAAGAGTAAGGATAAGGGTGTCATGATGGCCTCCAAGGGTCTCCTCAGTCTTTACCGTGATGTTGGTGCGCAGATGCTGAAGAAGCGTGACCGTGGCAAGGAGGCCGCAATGAGTCTGCGCGCTGGTGACAGACAAGAGAGACGTTACGGTGAGCAGGCGGCTGGCGAAATCGAGGGCCTGGAACTCTTGGCCAAGTGGAAGGACGAGGAGCGCCGCAAGAAGAACATCGAGAATGGTCTTCCATCTGATGCTGAGGATAACGAAGAGGAGAATGACGAGGCCGACTGGGCAGCCTGGAACGTCGAAGATGACGAGGACAGTGATATCGATGGGGAATGGATCAATGTGGAGGACGATGTTGAGATTGTACTGAGCGACTCCGAGGATGAAGGCAAGCCGGCATCTAAGAAGGCCAAACAGGAAGAAGAGGCCAAGAAGGACGCCGAAAAGCAAGCGGAGACCGACAAAGCCATTGATTTCATGAAACTGGCCACCACCCGCATTCTCACTCCCGCTGATCTCGCCAAGCTTACGGAGCTTCGCGCCCAGGCAGCAGCTGAGGCCACTCTTCCAGGCAACAAGGGCCGCGTCGCTGCCCCATGGACCTCACGCCATACCGATGACCCATTGACCGCTGGCGAGATTGAGGGTCTTGCTGCCCTATCTGCCGCCAAGGCCACTCGCGAGGAACGTATTGCTCACGCCAAGGAGGGCAAGACTGACCGCTCTGAGCATATGAGCAAGGAGGCTCGTCGCAAGGAACGTAAGGAGGAGCAAGGAAAGAGTACTACCAACAAGGAGAAGGCTCGCAAGAAGAACTTCCTCATGACGCTGGGTAAGGCGCGTAGCAAGAACAAGAGAAGTTTGGTGGAGACCCGTGCTGTGCTAAAGGCTCATGTCGATCGTGGCAAGAGAGGTGGACGCAGAGGAAACGTTGGCCAGTGATAGGCCTTTCATGTCCTTTAAAAATAATGATTTGTTATATACAGTACATTACTTTTGTTACAGGCTCGCAGGATAGACTACCAAGAGCATATACTACCCTCACAGCCATGGTTTTACTACATTTCGAATCCGACCAGTTTAGAAAGATTACTTAGAAAGACTAGTATCTTTGTAAAAGAAGTCCACTAACCAAATGTAGTAGATTGGGCTCCAAGACGCGATCTAAGTGGGGTGGTAATATGCGATCAACGCGTACCGCGTTAAGTGGCGTCCCGTTGCCCGAGCAGCCCTCGATTTTCCTTTTTTCCTTTTTTCTTCCCTTTTACACTCCACTACGTCACTTCCTAGGCATTTTGAGAGAATACTGCCCTGAGGTCTGAAATCACATACCTCGTTCTATTCAAAGACATATCTCCCGTATCCCGAACCCCTGTTCCAAAATGCCGATGCCACCCAACACCGACTTGTCGAAGCGTCGACGCTTCCAACCTCCTATCACAACCTTCTTCACATCTGCCTCGGAACCAGTGTCTTCAGATACACCCCCAGTATCGCATCATCACCATTACGCTGCAGAAACATTCTCTGCCCACCCCGTCGTGCCTGCCAAAGTTCAATCCTCACTTCTGTCCGTCGGAATGCGGGTCCGGAAATCTGTCGCAGATGGATATAGAACCCACATGTCCAAGACAGAAAAAAAGGCCCCACTCCCTGCACCTGTCGCTCAGACCCCTCGCGCTCAACCTTACCATAACAGCAGACCTTCTGAGCTGCCGCCGTTTTCTGGCGCTGGTAAATCCTCCTTCAGCCACGATGACTACCTCGTCACCGACGATGGTGACGCATACTCAATCCCACCAAGCAGTCAGGACTCGACTGTGTCATTGGCCTTGGGCGGCCAAAAGCGGGCTTTGGAATTGGATGGTGATATTCTCGTTGATGAGGATGCTGATGAATCATTCAACAATTTCGGCGCATCCTGGCGCGAGAACTCATATGGACGAACCATCCTGTCTCCGAATTTGGGCCAAAGTCGACGTATTCTTGCGGTACGTCACACCAAGATTGAACAGCCGACTATGGAAATGGATGATTTCGAGGAAGCTACGTTCCTCCGCCGCCGCGAGGAAGTTGATGCAGAGGATGTGCGGATGTACGGTGTTTAGACTGTGGTTCTCACTTCTCGTTTCTTTTCTGTTATGAGCCACTGCGTGGCATGGCCTTTTATTTTCTTGCTTGTTCCCGGGGCCTGGAATCGGCTTGGTCTCTTTTACGAGACTTGTATTATACCCCCTGTTGTTCTATGTTGTACCATATTGTCTTGTATCATTATCTTTTCCCACCTGCAGAGCAGTGAATGTGACTTATCAAGACCGTTATCTCATACGTTTAGATTTCAGTGATCAGGCTTATAGTCAGCTTCAGGGTCGACTCCAACAGCAGAGGTAGATGTCAGGCTAGCACCTGAAACACAATCAGTGTAATTGTTACCAGACATCACCTGAGCCTGCCGGTCTCAAACTCAGACTGAAATAAATAATACACAAAGGATAAAGCAACCAGCGAACAGAATACATTTTGTATATAAAAGAACGACCATCAAACGCTGAATATATCCCTACGTCCCGAAATATTGCCCCACATTATTCCAAATCACCAACCTAGCAATCTTGCCCAATATACTCGAATCTT
The DNA here is from genome assembly GCF_028827395.1 of Penicillium hordei. Classification (NCBI taxonomy): domain Eukaryota; kingdom Fungi; phylum Ascomycota; class Eurotiomycetes; order Eurotiales; family Aspergillaceae; genus Penicillium; species Penicillium hordei. Next base: position 196,725 of record NW_026623146.1, on the reverse strand, counting down.
CAAAAGTTTCGGAAGCCGGAGAGGAGGATTATTATTTGATAATACCAAAACAGTCTGCTTTTGCCGAATACGATAGTTATCATTGTTGACAACGTTAATGGTATCCTTCAAGGTAGCGCCGAAATCAGTATCAACATCTTCGAGCTGTCCGAACTCAATATCTAGATCTTCTTGCATATCTTGCTTGAGCAAGTCCCGATGTACTCGGTCTTGTACGAGAGGAGTTATCCAAGTGTCAGTGGAGGCCATGTTTTGGATGTATAGGTATTTTAGAGATGAAAAGTGTGAGATAGAAAAGAGAGCTATGTAGTATGTATTAGTTATATATATACATCCGTATATGTACTAGTAGTTAATTAACTTTCCACCTCCGTTGTATCACCGCTTTTGCTCATAGAGTAAAGTATATTATATTATGATCCATAGGTTATATACGGGACTATATTTTCATTCCAAGGTCATGGAGTTAATTGTCTATATATGTAGCATTATGTACCGGATTTAGGTCGAGGCCCGATTGGGGTGCTACTTTATATTTAGAATGATAGGCCATGCTTAATAATGCTCAAACTATGCTCAGTGAGCGCCCAGGGTGTGCGCAGCTAGTACTCAGGTCACCGAGTGCTTAGACTCCGGTGTTGATGACGGGACCAATGCCTAAGTGGTCCACGGGTTCGCTCCGCAATTAGTGATCCCCCCACTTCTGGGCCAACCAGTTTTGTTTGTATAGTTTGTTTGCATAGTTTGTTTGCATAGTTTGTGCTGTTTGTGATAACTGTAGAGTCTGGTTTGTATTGATAACCAAGGCCTAATAAACGTTGATGAAAATCATGAAGAGAACTAGCTCTCCAGCTGGCGAAACAATTAACTATCTAGCTTACCAACCGTTCGGTCTTCTCGGGTGCCGAACTGAGTAATTAATGTTCTGATGTTTCCGCCATTGTAGTATACCAGTACTTATAAACAGACCAATCCTCGATCCTTGTTGTCTCTGTATCAAACTATCTTCCTCCCAATCAATCATTCATTCATTCACTCATCATGTCTCTCAAAACCATCACTCTCTGGACCCTCAAGGGCCACGCCGGCTCGCCCAACCCCTGGAAGGTCCTCATGATCCTGGAAGAGCTCAAGCTTCCTTACGAGGCCAAGTCGGTCGATCTCACCGACCTAAAGAAGGAACCCTACGAGTCTATCAATCCTAATGGTCGTGTCCCCACCCTCGAGGATCCAAACACCGGAATCACCATCTGGGAATCCGGCGCCATCCTCGAGTACCTGATGGACACATACGACAAGGAACACACCATCAGCTTCCCCGCCGGCTCGAAGGAGTACTACGAAAGCAAGCAGTGGCTACACTACCAGATGTCCGGCCAGGGACCGTACTTTGGGCAGGCCGCCTGGTTTACGATCTACCACCCCGAGAAGGTGCCCAGTGCAGTCGAGCGCTATATTAACGAGATCCGTCGTGTTTCCGGCGTGCTTAACCGATCGCTTCAGAACAAGGAGTATCTCGTTGGCGACAAGTACAGCTATGTTGATGCTGCTTTTGTGCCGTGGTTTGAGGTGGCTGGGCTTCTCTGGTCGAACGAAATAGATCTCGAGAAGAACTTCCCCCATGTTAATTCCTGGTTGAGCCGCACCAAGGCTCGTCCGGCTATTGCTAAGACGATTGATGATAAGGCAAAGGCCGCGGCTGCTGCGGAAGGAAAATAAGGCAATGTGATCGAAGATGAAACTCCTATATAGTAGGCGAGGCTTTTAGTGTGTTTAAAAAATCAGATGTCCCATTCACCCAGGAAGAAGACCCCATCGAAATAGCCCTTCGACTAGTTCCCGTTTTTTCTTTCTTGTAATATCTTTCACTTATCCTCTTTGGCTGGAGCATTCAATACTCCCACCGCGTTCACATTGTCGTCCCTATCGTTTCCACTTTTATTACTGGATAGACGGCTGTCTCTATGTAATCGGTCATTATGACCTACTTTGTCGACATTTTCCCTGGTCAGAGTTCGATGGAGTGGGTAATTCCAGTATCAGCGCTTGCAGACCTTCTAGATATTATGAAATACGAATTATAGACCCCTGAGCCACTTTTATTACGATCAAGGGAGAGCAATAGATGCAACATGCCCAATGAACGCTTGACAAAGTTGTATCAGCCACCGCAATGCACCTTTCCGCTATCCTCCGAAGCCGCTAGATTTAAAAATGGGTTGCTGTTGGTATGGAAGTAAGAGAGAAGAGAGAAGTAAGAGAGAAACAAAGAAAATAACGTGGACTTTCCTAAACATCCATAAGAGCCCTAGAGTCATCCTTCACTTTCGTATCCAACTCTGCTCACTTCCAAACCCAAGCATCCATCCATCATCTTCATTTCATCATGTCTTTTAGCAGCAGTATTCCCAAGGTCCCCAGACAGTGGCAAACTCATGCAATAGAGTTACTGGTCTTGGACGTCTCGATGAGCCAGCTTACAAAACTTGATTCAGCGTCCAAGATGACGGAACAACAGTTTCTCTGCCGGAGAGTACTTTGGCCAGGATCGAAGAAGGCCAACAAGTCCCCAAAATCCCCCAAGACGATCAAAGCCCGCATTGACGAGGTGATGGTGGACTTCCCCGAGTTCGATGCGTGCCTCCACCAGCTCAGAACACGCGAAAGAAGTAACGCTGATCGAAAAATGGGTGCTTTCAGGACCGAGCCCTGCTGCATGGATGGCCAAGTGGAGACTATAAGGTTAGCGCTTGGCTGACTTCTGTCCTTGGATGTAGTGCTCTCTGGCCCAAATGCCAACTTGCCAAATTTCCTCTTAAGCCCTAAGTTCTTTTCAGGCAGTGGGGTAACCTTGTAGACTCAAATGACTGTACATGTACGCCTTTGGATATATGTAGGTACTGTAGCCTGTATATCGTTCTCGAGGATAATGAAACTATCTATCTATATGGCTGCCCAGAGGGCCACGGGCTAAACAAAGAAATTGGCTGACACCCAAATCTTCTCAGTCAATAATAAACCCCCTCCAGTGGAAGCGCCTACCCAACCAGCATCTCATTCTATTTCTGTCCAACAAATCGCCAAGTCCAAAAGGGCAAAAGAAATGGCGAGGGGCTTTTAGGCTCCTTATCCAGCAGTGATAGCAATCATCGTAGATGAAATTCAATAGAAGGGTTCGGCGAAGAGCCACGAAAGAAGGACACGGTTCCCGCAACCAAAAAACAATCTCATCTAAAACCTCCATACCCATCGCTGAGGCTAAGAAGACACCAGTCGCCAAGGTCACCCAAACCAAAGAAAGCAAGTAGAATGAACAGAACAGAGCCAGTTTGTTTAGACCGTTGAAAATGTTAAAGCTGAAGTATCAGGCTGGGCTTGGCGGGCTTTGAATGCAGTTTTATCACGAGGAACAACACGAGCCGATAGTGGTGTTTCCACTACATGCTGAGGATAGAGCGTCACAGCGTTGTTTTGATAGGCTTTCAAGCAAGCCAATGGTAGATGAATAATTGAGTACTACTGCCCAGGTGTCAGCCCCCGGTAGCTGTCCAGGGGGCCGCGGGGTAAACAAAGAAATTAGCTGACGCAGCTTGACTTCGGATTTAACAATTGCAACGGCTGAAATAAACTGGCTTTGTTCCTTTTTACTTATAGCGTCTATCCAACTTGAACTCATTAATACACATTATTATGTCCAACAGTAGTAAGGATAATGCCACTCTATTCACCCCCAATGAGGTTGATCCCACCCAACTGGCCCAAATAAAAGCTCGCTACGAGGAAGAAAGAAAGAAACGTCTCCGCGACGACGGGAACGCACAGTTCATCGAAGTCGCAAAATCAGCCCAGTATGAGCGTTTCGCCGATGATCCGTGGGTTGATCCAGCAGTAGTCCAACCCCTCCGAGCCAAGTTCATCAATAACCGAAGCGAAATACTCATCATCGGTGCCGGATGGGGTGGAATACAAAATGCTGTCCGCATGATAGAGGCTGGAATACCGGCCGAAGACATTCGCATCATCGACCCAGCTGGTGGATTTGGTGGCACCTGGTACTGGAATCGATATCCAGGGCTGATGTGTGACATTGAGAGCTATACATATCTTCCATATCTGGAGGAGACGGGATATGTACCCAAGCACCGGTATTCGCAAGGCGAAGAAATCCGGGAGTATGCCAATCTTGTTGCGCAGAAATGGGGACTGATAGACTGTGCCGTTTTCCAAACCCAAGCACAGAAGATTGTTTGGGATGATGATGCCAAGGAATGGTCGGTCAATCTAACCCAGCGTCGCAAGGGCCAATCTCCAGATACTCTCCAGATTCGCTCAAGGTTTGTCACCATTGCTGCTGGTGTCCTTAACTGGCCCAAGCTACCGAATATCCTGGGGATTCTGGATTACCAAGGTGACATGTTCCATTCTGCTCGTTGGGCCTACGATGTCACCGGTGGATCTCCAAAAGACCCAGTGCTTGCCAAATTGAAGGATAAGCGGGTCGTGATTATCGGCACAGGAGCGACGGCGGTGCAAATCGTTCCGCAGCTCGCACAATGGTGCAAGCACCTCTATGTCTTACAGCGGACGCCGGCCTCAGTTGACGTTCGTGACCAGCGAGAGACAGATGAAGAATGGTTCCATAAAGAGGTTGCAAGGTCGAAAGGATGGCAACGCGAACGAATGCGGAACTTCCACCAACATTTTACTCTTGGCAAAATGCCAGCAGTCAACCTGGTCAACGATGGATGGACCCACGCTCCTGGCTTAGTTGGTTTAACTGGGTATATAGATGGACCTAAACTACCCGAAGAAATCCCCGCATATACAGCCAGGTTAGTTGAGATTGACACTCCCCGTCAACGCCGCATCCATGCTCGCGTGCATGAAGAGGTGAAGGATCCTGCCATCGCAGAGAAGCTGAAGCCCTGGTATCCTGTGTGGTGTAAACGACCTTTATTCCACGACGACTACCTCAAGACCTTCAACCAAGACAACGTGACTCTTGTCGATACCGATGGCAAGGGTGTCGACCGGATGATGGCAGACTCTGTGGTTATCGGTGACAAGACCTACCAAGCCGATGTAGTTATTTTTGCGACAGGCTTCCTCGCACCACCGGCTGGCACTCCATCTGAGAAAGCAAATATGTCGGTCATAGGCTTAAATGGAGTCACCATGAGCGAGGAATGGCCTCGCTCGGGCCCCACAACACTGCACGGTGTTATCGATGCCAAGTTCCCCAATCTCTTCCTCTCCGGGCCTCAACAGGCGTCTACAAGTGGAAACTATCGGTTCAACCTCGACGAGTACGCGAAGCACATATCGTACATATTGGCAGAAGCGAAACGTAGGGCCAATGGTGCAGACTTCGTTATTGCGCCGTCCACTGAGGCAGCAGAGGACTGGGGTATGCAAGTTATGATGCATTCTGCACCGATGGGGGTTGCAATTGGATGCACACCAGGATACTTCAATCTGGAGGGTGATCTTGATCGTGTGCCACCTGAGAAACATATGGTCTTAGCGCGGTCTGGTCTTTGGGGCTCGGGAATCGAGCATTGGGTTGAAGTTATTGAAGATTGGCGAGCTGAAGGCGACATGAAGGGTATTGTGATACACATGCATCAAGCAGCAAGGCAGTGATGCAGTGAGGCTGTGCTTGATTTTCAGAGACCTCTTTGTCCTCATGGAGCATAAAAGGGCCCTTTGGCGGTAGATAGATACAAAACCCTCATCTGTATCTCTGTTTCTTCTTCTTGCTCTACGTGGATCATCTTGTGATTCGTTGAGCAAGGGCCTGACATGGATGGAGAAAACTTGATTCATAGGTGGTATATATTGAGTAATACTTCACCCATATAACTAGGTATAAGCTAGGAGAGCGTCCATCATGAACTGCCTATTCCCTGGTATCCCAAGCGGTGATGTTTATAGTGCTGGACTCTCAGGCAAGTTGTCGTGATAGACGCCTGATCAGCGGGTGAATACAAACTGACCATATGGTGGAAGACGATTGAGGAATACTCTCAGATATCGTTTGATGTGCTATCACTAGCCTGGAGGTAGTATCCACATATGTAATGCTCTCTCTTCCTGCTCCCTCTCTTTCTTCTTCCTCGCTTTCTTCTTCTTCCTCGCCTCCCATATCACACAAAAATTGTGTACCTCCAACATAATTCCTTTTGCATTTCTCTGATCATATTCACTTTCAATCAGAATCAATTTTGCAACAATGGCTGAGAGCAACGAAACTCCAGTAAGTCTCATCTTCTGTTGATGGCCGTGTCTCGTGTGGTCACCCTATGCCCATGCCCATGCCCATGCCATCCCAACCCATTCCCCGTCAATGTGACAGTCATTTGGTACGGGACCACCTTACTCTATTGATCTGGTTTGCATTTTCTGTTCACGATGGGCCTTGCTGTGCTAGGTTGGCAATGCCTGATCCTGCCGTGTCGTGCTTCCTCTACCTCACACATGACACCAAACTCCTACTTGTACGACAGCACCACTTGACAAAGTCAACATGGCCTATGACTGAAGAAAATCTAAGCTCCCATCGATATACCCTATCAATCCCCTTATGTCTTCAATACAGACCGTGCAAGACCCCATTAACTACCAAGATGTGAATATAAACTGACAACCGTGCCACGTCACCGCGCAGCGCCCAGCCGCCCCCGATGCCGTCCTCCCCCACGACGCGAGTAAGTTGAATACCTCGCATTCCAAGCTCCGAGTCCTTCCCCGGTCATCCTCATAGGAGGAAGCGTCCCCATTACAGCGGTGGTTGGCCAATGTAGTTGAAACACGTGTATATTCTTTTAGCTTCCAGGTTTTGTTCAGTAACTATGCCAATATTTGAATATATATAGGCAACAAACGATGGTTGGTTCATTTCGGATTTCCACGCTTTCAACTATTTGTTTAAAGGACTTGGAATGCAGCAAACAACAGCCTAATTTCAAGGTTGGTACCTAAGGATGGTACTACTTGCCGGTTTTGGAAGGTAGTAGGGGATATTCATCAACACCTAGTGAATATCCCTAGGTTCTTCTCACCAGCATCGGTTACTCAAAACCAATGAATATACTTTGGCTTCCAGGTTTTGTTCAACGACCATGCCATAAGTAGCTCCCTGTTTATTTATAGAGAATCAATCCTTTCTTTTTACCAAACCCTACATACAAAAGAACCTAAGCGTTCAGCCCAAACAGTGAATTTAAGGAGGTGTAGGAGTATGTATCCTCTATATATCAATGAGTATATAATAAACTATATAAAAAAAGTGGATAGGTAAGGCTAATATACAGTAAGGACTAGGTTATTAACTATTATGGATGGGATCACTCGTTGAGCCGAGATCTTACTTTATAACTCAGGATAATAAGAAGCAATAGTAAAAGAAAATATAATATTAATTTCGAAAATTACCCCAGCGTAGACATAGTCTACCGTGACCCCGCGTAAGTAGGCGACCCTGAACGAAGTCCACAATAACATGCCGTAATAACGAAGTAGAGCAGAGATGCTTTAACTATATATTTAACAAAGGATCAACTTTGATTTCATTGGCCGCTTGACATTGAATGGTATATGTTACCATGATAAAATACAATCTGGGGTATCAAAATTAGGAAGAAAGACCTTGATAGTATTAATTCTCGAGATCAAATGAACTGGAGGATACCGTGAAACGCCATATACTGTACACCCCGGAACGCCATATGTAATCATTCAAGTCATATCCATGGATCCTCTCAACCAAAGAGATACTTCTGCCAGCTCTGTTTCCACGGTTTCCAGGTCCCCCCAAACCGGTGGTTAATACAAGCATGCTGACTATTGAAGCCCTCCGATCCAGAATGCCGCTGTCCATTACCCCAAGCGTTGACAGGTAGAACACACAGCCCTCCCAGCAGCTTGCCAGCCTTAGCCTCGGGACCCTCAACGCAGACCGGCTCTTGAATCCCGTGGAAAGGGGCCCACGTCACACGCTGTATAGACGAAGCCGAAGACGAGAACTTAGCTTCCGCATCCGCAGACTGCTGAACTAACCGATGCGTAGATGGTAATGTATCCGATAGAACGTCGAGAATGGCATCTGTAAACACGCCCGGCCCGGTAATCTCCAGCGTATCCATTTCGTTGTATCGGCCGCTCCAGAAATGACTCCCGTCAACTCGTTTCTTCGTATGTGACAGTACACGGACGATGATCTCTCTCAGTAGCGGACTGAACCGTCGGGGCGCATACATCGTGTACTGGATCAAGCCGTAGCGTCGCGCCCAGTGCCAGTCGCGCATCTTCTGCGGGGATGCGAAGGGCTCGTCGATCTCAATCCCGACGACTAGTGAGACATTCGCGTTGACAGTATTGTCTTTGAAGAGGAAGTCGCGTAGTGAGGGACATGATTTGATGCTTCGTGCGGGATAGACGTCGAGATCTGCATAGTAGCCACCGTAGTACCATAGAATCAAGTAGCGGAGGAGATCGCCCCGGTGGACGGAGTGTGGGTATGATTTGTAGAGTCGGGCAATGTCTGGGATGGATTCCAGAGTCTCGAAGATGAATTTATCGGCCCAGTCGGCTTGGACGAGCTGTAGAATGATAAAAAGTCAGTCGCTGAGGTTCAAGTTGGTATTTAATTACCAAAATATAAATTGTTCGTTGTTGGGTCTTACCTTGTATTTCCATTCCGAGTTCTTTTGTTCGAATTGGATTGAATCGTCGCTTCGCTCGCTGACACCTGGTAGCATAATCTGCCACAGTGTGCCTGTCGCATCCTCATCGGGGCGCGTTTCCCTTTCTATCTCCATGGCGCGTAGCGCATTGGAAAGGTTGATCTCGTATTCATAGTCTGGGTTCGCACGAAATGTAGACTGGTGAAGATATCGTGGTCGGGCTTCCCCGTATGACTTCTCATTGCGGGGGTCAAGCCTGAATGTTGGCGTGGGTACGGATTTGAAAAGAATGAATAGGGTCAGTATCGCGGCCACCAGGACATATTTATGCCGGTTCGGAGAGCCTAGAAACACGCGATTCCTCATGGTGGGTGGTGAGAAGACGATCCATAACAAATGCGAGAGACGGTAGAGGGGTGGATTTCTTTGGGCAGCTTTAGCCCCCAAACCTCGGGAAGGCTTCGTCTCATTGGTTTCAGCTGATTAATGTAACTGCGATGGACCCTGAATACCCTGAATAGCGGGGCTTAGGGAGATTAGCTAGTGCTGATTGTGATATTTGGAGATCCAGAGGTAGAGAGGACTGTGAATAAGTGTGATTCTTTTGATTTCAAATTCATTTATCAATATAAGAACATGAGTAGAACATGAATCAAACATCATTGAACATGCCTGCATGTTTCAATTGTGGGGTCAACCCGTGTGTATGTCTTGGCATCTTGGCAATCTTAATCGGGAACTATGGAGCGATAAGGCACAGTCTTCTCGAAAAGCTTGGCTATGCTTTGTATAGCATCATAATTTTTATAAATATTTAGAATCCATGTGAATCTTATGATTACTGTGTTCTCAATTCTTTTCAATTCTTTGAATAGTAGATATGGCCTTGATTAGCTTGATAATCCTCGATTTTTCTTTTTCCATCTGGCTATCCTCAACACCCAAAACACGTAAAAAGCTTTCCAGCTTCGAAAATCACGTGCCACAACAGCTGAGCAAGTATTGTTGATATCGGGCAAATGCCTCGTATCTCTCTTTCTCTTCGACAAGCCTTCATCCTCAGTCAAACCTCACCGTATGTGAGCTCTTCCATAAGGGAGATATCAAGGCCTCTACGGGTATGCATGACCTCCAATAAGCGAAGTATGAGACGGGCATGAACTTACAATCTAATTTAGTACGATGGCAAACCATCCAAGCAGCGGATCAGGTGCGATCCCTAGACAAGTCGCAAGACAAATTAGGCAACAAATCCAAACTCGAGGCCGTACAACAGGACGTTCCGGCGTACCAAACTCCCAGAACAGTATCATCTACCGATCTGGTCAATACCACAGCCCTATCAGACCTGGTATGGGCAGTAGCCGCTTTGCCACTGTTCAAGATGACGTGCAGGATCTCTCTGAACCTGATCCTATGGAACTTGATCCGATGGAAATCGACACTGTCCAAGAACCTACACCAACCACCACCAGGGCTTACACGAATGAGGAACCTGGAGAGAATGGAGTTCACCGCCACATCTTCTACATTCCCATTCGCTCTCGCCCCATGCCGACCCTCGACCTGGACGTGTTGACCGCCGCTCGCACTGAAGTGGCTCACATTCAGAGAGCGGGACTTCCAGTTCTGCAAACCTTGCCTGAGCGACCTGGACCACATGTCTACATTCGTGTTGACACTGACCAGCCAAACCGTGAAAACGCATTGACGGACGCAAATCTTCGGATGGGTACCATGCAGGAAATGATTCGCGATGGCTTCGGCTGGTTCTCGGGTTTGCCTTACCGCCACCCGCATTTCGAAGTCAAATTCCTGCGTGGTCGACGCCTCTAGATTAAGGCTTTCTGACTGGATGAGATTCTGAGCTTTATGAGCACTGTTTCGGGGTTAAAAGCGGGATTGATGAGCTTAGTATGGGGTTTCAGTTGGGAGGCATTCAATGTACTTTGACAACTAATGTGGTCTTGGGTGAGCAAGATTCGTTAGTTAGATATTGCCTGTTGTTCACTCTCTTCTGTATCGTCTATCGTTCTCCTACTTCTTTTCCCCGTTCTTACATCCAGGTAATCCCAAATACTATTCTGAGTGGTTTTACTTCATCCATGGATCATATAAACCTACCTACTGTATGCAAGGTCAAGAATAGAGTAGCCAGTGATGTATTCCAGAGTTTTACAAAAATAACTAGTGAACTTCGAGTGATCTTAAACACCATAGCCTCATAGCTTCATAGCTTCTAGAACGCCATGACAAACTCCCGCAATGCAATTCCCACCCAATTCCATCGAAAACAAAATACTAATCTTCAATCATTCACCGAACGTAACGCCAATGTAGTCTCCCTCTTCTCACACCCCTGCCAAGCCCGTTCAACAGCCTGGATAGTAGACCAGACCTGCTCACGAGCATCCTTCCGACTGACACCTTCCTCTAGCAACTTCTCATAAGGCGTATGGACATGTCGAATATGCGCCTCAACAGCCAATAGCGTCTTTTTCTCATCACTGATCATTCCTGTCCGCCCTACACGTCCCGATCCTTTGAGGAAGGCATGCTCTAGGACGATTTTGAGGGTTTCTTTGGGCATAAGCGGGAATTCGGCCTTTAGGAGTTCTCGCGATTTAGAGAGATCCTTGGCGTCGCGCACTTGCACGGCATTGGCGCGTGATTCTTTGGTTGCGGCGGCTGATTCGAGCACTTCTATGTGGATTACTTCCGGCACTCGGATTCCCAGTGTTCTTTTTCCCGTGCGGTTCTGGGGCTGTTAGCGGTCCTTTTCTTGGTTTGAAACTGATGGCTTAGGTAATGACTTACGTATACGACATACACAATTCGCTCGGACTCTTTGGTCTTACTGCGGCAGTGTCGAGTGATGTAGACATCGCCCTTGGGGACTAGAACGTAGCCATCTGGCATGGGTACTTGCTCAACAATGTTCTGGTTACATGTTTAGTGGACTATTCTTCAACATTAACACAGTTCAAACTCACCTTTTCGAGTGGATCATCAGAGACAGGAATGAGTGCCGCCCATGTTTTCTTGGGTTTACGACGCTTCGTCTCGTTGAGTACTTCGGCGAGCGGTTGGACTGGCGAGCCTCCATCTATCGGACGTGCATGTCCTTCGCGAGTGCGGACACCACGGTTCTTCTTTCTCATACGTGGCTTGCGTTTGCGAACTTTGGGTTTAGTTGTTGGTGCCATGCTGAGTGTTCATGGAGCAAAGGAGGTTGATGAGTTGATGGAGGGCACGGTGGTTAGATGCCGCTCGCACATCGATTCCATTGAGGGAGACTTTCTGGCGGCACTGAGATCTGATTGTCGTTCAATGTTATTTTTGGACCTGAAAGACTTGGCGGTCTTTTGATACTTCCGGTCAAAGCAGATCAGGAACGGTGGCTGTGGCACTGTGGCACTGTGGCACTTTGACTGCGTGGAACCTCACCTTGGTGCCTGGATAATCAGGCCTGCAATCCGCACCAAGAACAGTTTGTCTTTCTGACATCTACGGAGTGTACGAAATCAATTGTAATTACATATATAGATTATGATACCGCAAATACCTTGTGCAACATACTTGAATTACTACAAAATATAGATTCATGGGCGATTTCTGATCTCCACCTTAGAACCCGGCTATCACTTTTAAACGAACTTGATACATCTACTCTCCAAAAGTACAAGTAGGATCCCGATTTATTGTCGTTGATCCTACGGAGTAGACCAGATGTGAATGGACTGGTCAAACATGGTGATATCACATATGAGATCAGCATAAACTGGAGAACCGATTATCCGGGGCTCATTGGTCGGATCCATCCCCCTAGAGACAGATTCTATGGAATAAAATTAGGATCAACAGATCTATAGATTGTGAGATCGGAGTTGACTGTTTGTTGAAGGTCTAATCCAAGACACTCTCGAATGTCCTCCATATGTTGTATCTACTATCGACCTACGGAGTACAGACAATCGTCACCAGAGTCAGGGCAAAGCGAGTACGGGGAAAGGCGTGGTGCCTGGAGCAACTAGTATAATCTTTGAACAAAGAGACGCCAAGACGGTTTAATAGGGGCTTAGCTCAATTCTGATTACCCCAGCTGAACACGGGGTTGAATTTCCCCCTTTCATCCACGAGGGGGTTCTCAAAGTGGAATATCCGGATAGTCTGATAGTCTGGTATTCTGAGGCTATGAAGGTTGAATGTCTGAAGCTTCAATATTGGCTCCTCCATACCACGTACAACATTGCACGAGGTACAACTTATATCGCATGTCCGGAGGCTCCACAGCTCACACGTCATCATTGGTGAGATTTGTCCCCTTTGATCTCACTGCCTAGGAAGGCTGGATCGGCTTCCCCGACGGCTCTTGTCCCTCGAGTACTATTGTAGGTCTAGATCGACAAACAGGGGGGAAAGCCCGACTCTTGACTTTTCAAGGTTGTTAGCTGAACTCAGATGAGCTGAACACCACAGTATGATTCATATTCTGTTCCTGCATGAAGCACAACATACTTCCAGATGTCGTACGTCGTACATACTAGGAACATCGAAGATCGGGGAGAGAGCTGTGGATCAGTGGATTCTGTTAGAAATAAAAAAAAAAGCCGAGTCCCCACGTAAAATAAAAAGATAATAAGACAAAAAAGACAAAAAAGAATTTAAAAAAAGGGTATTTTTCACTTGAGCGAAAGGAAAAAAAAGAAACCGACAAACAGAGCAAAAGGAAAACATCCCTCTCTCCCCTCCGACTCTGCTTCCAATACCTCCCTTTATAAACTCTACACACACACACAGTATGAATTAACTAATGATCTTACTTGCTGTCTCCAATCTCTGTCATTCTCAATCAATTAAAGTTGCCTGGCAGCTTGATCTTCAATGGTTACTGGGTCTGTGTTGCTGACATGAGTTGGGATCACCCTGTCCACAGGTATGCATTCTCCCTTGACAGACCCCCTTGTGGGGGTATCACATTTGTAGTCTTCTATTCTTTTTTTTTTTACCAATCTATACTATATGCCTATGTGAAAAAGACGCTCATGGATTCGTTTATGCTCAGCTTCAACTATCCCAACGGTGAACCTCAAACTCCAACGAGGACTCCGAACACCTTCGACCCGTTTCACACCCCAAAACTCGAATCCAGCTTTTTTGACCCCCGGGTGACCTGGGATACCTCCGATCCATATGCCTCCAGCCCGGAGCTTCTTCGCACACCCCAGAAGTTCGGTCTAGGCTCGTCGAATTCACTGAAAGATCACAATGGGGAGACTACCGGCTACAGGGGGAGGTCTTCGGATCAGACCGATACGGCCAGACGCATTCGCTCGGTGAAGCCTCTTCCGAGTATGGGCGAGGATTACCCTCGAACAGTAGGATCGGCCAAGTCAGCAGCCTCAATGCAAACCCCGCCGCCGACAAGTGCATCAAGGCGAAAAATCCCCGAGTTTGACCAGCCCGATGGACATACACAAGGAGCAACACCGGGCATGGGAGGTCATTTGGAAACACCCAGTCGTCTTCTCGGAGCATCCCCTCGAATGTTGGGCAACCTCCAATCGTCACCCGATCTTTTTCAGCTGGCTTCATTGGATCCCACGGGCTCGCCTTTCTTCCCACAGCAACGACTATTCTGGGATCATGATATAGACAACACAGCGAGCGAGATTCCCTTGCCTAGCAACGGGAACAATTTCAATGCTCGTCAGACTTCTGCCTTTACAAACACACATCAAATCCCCCAATTACCAACCATCAGTGGTTCCATTCCCGACTTTGGCAACGGCTTTGGAATTTCAGCACCACCACCCACTGATGCTGCCATATTTCCTGCGCCATTCTCGACCTCTCCCCGGCTTCCGGTCACCAAGGCTGAGGATCCAGCTCTGTTTCTCAGCTCCCCTGCTCGGAGATTCGGAGGGCCTCAAATGACACCAGAGACACGGTCTCTTCGTGGCCTTCGACAGCCCTATCACCACCAGGCAGAAGAGTCAAGACGGGAGGAGCTTATCCGTTCGCAGGCACCAAATGGCCACCGATCCGATCCTTTCACTGCCTTCCCGAGCGAGAGCGACGAGGAGGATGACGACTACACACCGAGGGGAACACGACCAGGTCTAACCCGTAGTATGACCCATAACGGCCTGCCTAGCTCGTCCCGGCAGCTCAGTCAATCTGGGGGTTTGATGGCATCTACCAGCGGAATCCGAAAGAGCCCATGTAAAGGGCGTTCGTCTCCAGCAAAGCCCATGCGTCCAGCCCCCTTGGCACGATCTAGTTCGGCAGCCACCGGCTCCTTGACGCGCTCGTCGTCTGTAGTGCTTCGCATCGGTCGAGATGGCCGTGCAAAGGCTGAAATGGAGCCACTCAGTGAGACTCCTACAGGCCTGACTGATCCCCTGACCGGGATTGATCTGGATGGTTCTACAACCGAGAGTGAATCAGATCCAGCCGAGTTCTCGGAATATCCCGTGTTGCATCGCGCTCAGTCGTCCTTTTCACTTTATGATAGCTCAAGGCGTCCACTTTCCCGGAGTGATTCAGGTTCCCGGCCTCCTTCAAAGGGCTCATATGCATCCACCGTCGGTTCATCACATTCGGGTCGGATGTCACCCTGGGCTGGCTCTTCTAGGGGAGGCGGGCGAGCAGTGTATCGTGGATCTCCTGATATTAAGCGGACGCCCAAACGGCATTCCTCTCTGCTGCACTCGGACTCGACATATACTCGGAGTAGTGTAGTATCAGACTTGTTGCCCGGGGAGGAGGAGGACGAAAGTGGCGATGCTCAATCTGCGCTCCGACAGGTTCTTAAAGAACGTGGCCGGGGACCAAGACCCTCCACGAACGCGTTTGGCAACCGACTTTCTCGGTCATCACATACCTTTACTCATCTCCGCTCATCACCACCCCGCCTTGGCAGTGATTTTGACATACATCCCCGCCACAATGCTTCTCCCACGACGTTGACCGACCCTGACCTAGCAACCCCCAGCACAGATCGCCACAGCAACCCCAGTAACGGTACACGATGTGTCTGCCGCTCGATGGATAACGGTGGCCATCTCATGATTCAATGGTGAGTCCCAGTCTCCATCGGCCTTGATTCCAAAGTTGATTATGCTAACTTTGCCAGTGAATCGTGTACACACTGGCTGCATACCAGATGCGTTGGATTGGAGCGTGCAAACCTGCCCTCCGTCTATGTCTGCGTCTTTTGTGCTCAGACACCATCCCGCCAAAACCGTTCCCGGACAACTTACGTTCCCACGGGGCAAGCCCCTCCCTCTCCCTTGGCTCACAAGTCATTCCGCCTCCGGTAAACCCTGGTGCATTGACCACTGTCTTGGATGCATATATGTCTGGGAAAGACCGGTGCCTCTTGATTTCTTTTGTGTGATTCTTCCCCCAACCGGGCTCTTTTATACTCTGCATTAGCCGGGCTACCCTGCCCCATCTCATAATCGCCCTTCTCCGAACCCCTTCTGAGACCCCATTACCCCCCTTTATGATACCTATGTACTATTCCCTCACAAATCTGGACAACACCAGAATAGAATCATCTCTATACTTCTCTACACATTTTCTCTTTTCGGTGTTGTAAACGCCTTTTCTGTAAGCAAGGATATCTAAGCTCGGTCTAACAAGACCGTGTACTGGGAAATCCTTAAGAAAGGTGCAGAGCTTCTTGATCCAAAGACTCTACTAGCCTCCAAAGGACCCCTCGATGAATTTACAATGGCTGAAAAAATAGCGACCGAGAGCTTTATAAGAGAAGCGGGCTATGGGCTTAGCCTTGCCAATCAGCGGCACTGTCGCCTCTTTTGGAAAAGACTGTTCGAGATGCGTAAAGTGGGTGTACGGAAGCTTCTGCTTTATCGCACCAAAGAATTCGGTTGTTTCTGTAAAAACTACCCGTTAGATTCCGGTGAGTCTCTTATAAATGGCTCGACTCTGGAAAGAAGGGTACGGTTCACTTATCGAGCAACTGGAAACTCGGGCGGAGAGCAAGGGTAACTTCATAGGGAAGCTATAGCTGATTCAACCGCACGTAGGGGAGCGACTGGATATACCAGAAGCTGTGTGGAACAGCTCGTATAACCCGGTTTCTTGGAATTTCCCAACTTGCCCCTAGACGCCCAACTTCCTAACCAGCCTTTCTTTCCCACTACCTCTCGTCGCTTTACGACAAAATAGGGACCTTCACACCTATGATTATAAGAAAATTCCTTCGAACTACATGTTTTCCACGCTCTGTGTTCCCTAGCTTCTATAGCCAGTCTGCCCTTTCTAGCAGCCTGAGTATTGTTCGCTCTCCTGCTCCTATTAGCCGCTTTTCGTGTCTCGCGAAGCCCGCGTTTATACCACCACATTTCGGGAATATCATGACCACATTTTCAACAATGGTCCCCTCGAAACGTGATCCCACAATGGATGCCGGTCGGAATGCGGCGGACCGGCTCGAGAAGCTCCTTGACGAGGACGGATTCAAAAAATGGGGCTTCGTGATCTATCGATGCACATACCAAAACAATACTGACTGGGAGAATTTTATGGCTCGCTTCGTGAGCACCGTCCTAGAATACCTTGAGTTCTATAATGGCCTTGACCTCCTTGACACATTCACCCCAACGGTCTTGGAAGACCCCTCCTTTGAGGGCGCGACAGTCGCTACTCTACGCGAGCACTTCAATCAGTGGGCTAAGACTTCGTTAAAAGAGGAACAGGGTGTTGCTGAAGACTACCGAGCATGTACCGGCCGCTACCGGTTTTTCATTATGGTGGATCAGGAAGCTATGGATTCGGTTTTGAGCGCCCCCGAGGATGAAGATGAAGCAGCATTTGTTCGTATGGTTTATGCTGAATGGAAACCAGAGATGCCTGATGAAGAAGACATTGCGAATGGCGATGTGTCTGGGCTAGAGGAGCCTATTGAGGGGTGTACCCAAAACGATGTGGGTTGGATGAAAATGTGCTGGCATTGGGTAGAGCTGCCAGGGTTTCATAAGATGCGGGATTGGGACGACTGGGAAGCGTACTATGTTCGGCCCCCAGAGATTGGAGACATTCCCTGATGTCTAGCTTAAGTAGTTATTAGGCGAAGAGGGATTTTAGCTTGCTACTAGGTACATTCTCAATTCCGCATGGTCCCTTCAAGTATTTCAGATATAATCCATTATCTTTGAACAAAACCACTAGATTCACACCAAATTCAATCTCGGAATTCACCTAGGCATAACCTTGAAAAGTTTCATTCATGGGTTGGCGCGCTGACTGGAAAATCCAAGTAAAGTCTACACAGGCAACGTCCTTTGGTCTATTTTCGGCCTTACCTACTGGGCAGGTGCAGAATAGGGGTGTTACAGGGCCGTGGGCAGTCAAGGGGTCCAGGACGCCCAGATTTACTGGAAAGGCAGCCGTTTCTGGCCTCAAACCAATCCCACTGGTCCTGATATTTTTCATATTCTATGTTGTAGTTGTAAAACTGCAGAACTCCCCGCATATCGGGGTAGCGAACCGGTCTCGGGAGAGGAGCCGGCCCGGGTTGTCTACCCTAATCCCAAGACCCAGCTGATTTAGTTTCACAATAGCTCGCTACCTGTTCCTTGATCGCTCAGTTTTATGTCACTTAGCCTCCTACATATCCTACATAAGTAGTTGACCGAATCTCACTGTGTTTGGAACAGGCCCTTTACAAAAAAAAAAAAAACATCCCTACCAGGTACCTGACATTGTATAGATCGGACTGGGATCTGATTGGTCCATCCACACTTATCGGCTCACCGCCCTTTTATCGAGAAAAGTGCTTTTCTCCCCGCGGAGTCAGAGTGCCCTCCCTCTTTTTTTTGCGCGCCACTCACTCTCTTTGGTCTCATTCCAGTTTGTGCTTCGTCATTCACTCACTCCAATGTCTGCTTCTCTCCCTGGCAGTCGGGACCTTCCCTCGTCGCAATATGACCTGAAGACCTATTGGGGTCGCGTGCGCCATGCCGCCGACATTTCTGATCCTCGGTAAGTTCACAGAGAAGAGATTGGTCGCACGGAGGGTTGTCCAGCATATACTAATCATGTCAATTCATATTAGGACCCTATTTGTTTCGCCCACCGGTCTTGAAAGTGCCAAAAGCCTCATTGCCTCTTACAAACAGAACCGCATCCCGGGCATGACACCGGAGTTGTGGTCGGCGAAAAAAGTGGTCGATGCGACATTGCACCCTGGTATGGACTCGTTCAATCCTATAAAAATAGTCATTGGCTAACTCAGGTCTGACCAGATACCGGAACACCTGTTTTCTTGCCCTTCCGCATGTCGTGCTACGTGCTCACGAACTTGGTTGTCACAGCAGGCATGTTGACCCCAGGATTGCAGGTGAGCGCCTCTCTATACATATCCATACATATACTTCGGAACGATATACTGACAATTTAGACAACCGGCACCCTCCTCTGGCAAATCGGTAACCAGTCCCTCAACGTTGCCGTCAACAACGCAAACGCAAACAAATCTACCCCTCTCTCCTTGTCACAAATCGGCAAGTCATACCTCATGGCTGTCTCAGCCTCCTGCTCCGTCGCTGTTGGTCTGAACGCCCTCGTCCCCCGCCTCAAGAGCATCACCCCAAACACCCGCCTCATCCTCTCCCGTCTCGTCCCCTTCGCCGCCGTCGCCTCCGCCTCCGCCCTGAACGTCTTCCTCATGCGCGGCGAGGAGATCCGTCAGGGTATTGATATCTACCCCGTCCTGTCCGAGGCTGAGCGTGCCAAGCGTGAGCTCAACGAGGATGCTGAGCCAGTCCAGAGCATCGGAAAGAGCAAGAAGGCTGCTACCATTGCTGTCGGTGAGACAGCTATCTCCCGTGTCCTGAACGCTACACCTATCATGGTCCTACCGCCATTGATCCTTGTTCGTCTCGAGAAGACGAACTGGCTCCGTGCCCGTCCCCGCATGGTTATGCCTATTAACTTGGCGCTCATTCTGGGTACTTCCATTTTTGCACTGCCGCTTGCGCTCGCTGCGTTCCCGTCTCGCCAGGCTATCAGTGTTGATAGCCTTGAAGAGGAGTTCCGGGGTCGTGGTGGTGATCTCGGTATGGTGGAGTTCAATCGCGGAATGTAAGTTTTGGATCTTCGGCGTTGCGCAGCGTGCATATTACATTGTCTTTGCATAGGTCAGAGATTATATAGACCCGGTTTTCGTTTAAATGTCAATACTGTTGTCCGTTATGGCCCATTCAATATAGAGCAGGTACTGCTCTACCCCTAAGAATCTTTTCAGCCCGCTCTGCAATATCGAGCAATTCATCATCCCCCAAACGCCGGCCCATTAGCTCCAATCCAACAGGAACACCAAGCACAGCAGACACAGTCGCAGGGCTCCGCCCAGCTGTATTCCCCATATTAGTCCAGTACTAAACATCGAGTGGAATCACCTACCGGGAATACAAATAGCAGGCCTCCCCGTCAACGCAGCCAAAACACCATTCCGTCCAGATTGCTGCTTTGCACCGATCTTCACAGGGAGCTGTCTCTGATGCGGATATACCAGCGCGTCGATATCATATCTATCGAAGCATTGTTTTACAGACCCTTTGAGAGCAGCAATATACTCCAGTCGACTTCGATATGCCTCGCTCGTCAGTGAGAATGTCTCTGGATCCTCCAGTGCCGCAGAGAAAACATGCGTCATGGCTTGTAGCTCGAACTCGCCGCTCTGGGCAATAGATTCCAGTGATCTGTGCGGCGTTGACGAAACCAATGACGACTGCAAAAACTCGTCGAGATAGTGCTTGAATTCAAAAGCCTGTGTATCACCCTTCGCAAGCATGGCTCCATAACTCCAATCCGGATGGCTGCATGGGTCGATAGATACGAAGGTGATATCCGCATCTTGTTCCTGTATAGAATCCAAACTCGATCGGATAATATCTTGCACGATCTGGTTCTCGGCGATATACTCCGATTCCACAGTTCCATCTACATGAACTTCGGGTTGGAAATAATCCTCCAAAACTCCAATTCGAACTTGACGACCACTCCGCATCCCTTCAGACACCCCCAAGGACCCTCCCTCTCCCTCATCCGACCCCTTCATAACCCCATACAAAATCCTCACATCCCCAACACTCCTCCCCATCGGCCCAGCAACATCCTGCGTCCGCGAAACAGGTACAATCCCAACACAGGATACCCTTCCCGTCGACGGTCTGAACCCCACAACCCCACACGCAGACGCAGGTGATCGCAGCGAGTTCATCGTGTCTGTCCCGCACCCCGCGAGCCCGAAATTTGCCGCTAGCGCTGCGCCTGTCCCGCCGGAGGATCCGCCCGGTGTGCAGGTCTTGTCGTATGGGTTCAGCGTTTGTCCGCCGAGTGAGGAGAGGGTTATTCCTTGCAAAGCGAATTCATGGAGGTTGGCTTTTGCTAGGATTATTGCTCCTGCGGCGCGTAGCTTGGAGACGACTGCGCTGTCTTCTTTTGTTTGTAGGATTTTGAGGGCTTGCACGCCTGCGCTTGTTGGTAGGTCTGCGGTGCTGTAGTTGTCTTTTAGGATTATGGGCACACTGTGTAATGGTGGGTATGGTTTGTTGGTTTGGTTGAATGTGAGTGTTTCGGTGGCTTTTTCTATGGCGGTTTCTAGGGCTGTGCTGTTTATCGTGATGAGGGATTTGAGGGTCCCATCATGTTGCTTGATAGCGGAGAGATATTTGTTCACCAGCTCCGGGCCGATGGAGGGGTCTATACGGAGTAGTTCATGGAATTTGCTGATTGTCATCTCTTCTCTTTTCCATGCTGGAGAGTCCATGATGTTGATGTGAGTCATGGGTTGGATAGGGAATAGAGGGGCAATTGGTATTGGAGTTCCCCGATGTTGATATAGCGATCGACCCAATTCACGCACGCCATACATGGATCTGCAATTTGATTGATGGGATCAAATCTTGCTAATACACATGTGCATGTCTTGGCCCTGAATCGGAAATGTTGTAACACAACAAGTAACCGGGTCACTTCGATATAGATGCATACCCCTCTCAGTGAACACGGCTTCGGGTTATCCCGCTCCGATGTATACAAAACCGAGACAAATGGGGTAGCAGAGTCATGTACAGGTCTGAGCAGAATTAGAAAGTTGAAGCGAAAGAAACACATATATACACACACCATACGGTTAACAAATGGACGCCACAAACAATCAAATGGTATAATCATCCAGACTTAGCCTAAACCCTCCAGGGCTCCCGAAGCCGGATTCCATAAACAGAACGAGAAAAGCAGAATAACATGTAACCGACGCCTTTAAGAATGGGATAGAAGGATAGATGAAAGCAAATAAAAGTAAGACCGGGTGGCGTCAGGGGGATGGGTCCCTCAAGGATACATGCAGCGATTCCGGTTGCTCAAGGGTCAAGGGTCCAAATGCCCCTGCCATGTGGTGTCACAAAGACAGCCGAAGCCTGCATGAGGCCTGCATGAGGTACCACCTGCAGGAGTCGAAGGGGGGGGGGGGGGGGGGGGGAAGCCCAGGGACCGAAAAGAAATTAAAAAGAGAAAAGAGAAGAAAACAAAACATCGTGATCATGATTTTCCGAAGTGCAAACACCATTCCGTCCCATTCGCGATAGAGAAAAAGATTACCCTCAAGATATGAGCCTTCTATCCGTAGCTGGATCCTGTTCACGCCGGTGAATTCCCTCCTGATGCCGTTGAAAAAGCCGAATATAGGCTGTAGCTGTGCAAATTGGATCTGAGACCTAGGTGCGTCCTTGGCGATGCAATCCTTGGCCGATCCGGTGAGCCTCCGTGCCGTCATCAACGAGTGTCTCCTTGAACCACGGGTGCTTCAATGCCTCCTTGGCAGTGATCCGGCTCTTAGGATCGTAGACAAAGATCTGTTGCAGCAAATCCAGGAATGACCGGTTGAATGGTGTGTTGGTAGGGATGAACTCCTATAGTAGGCAATGTTAGTCAAAACACAGTCCCACAGGCGGATAGGCGAAACACTTACTGTCAAAGATTTCATCGCGCGTACATACTTCCGCGAGGCTCGGGTCGTTTCAGTGTTGGGATAGTCGATCTTGCTTCGGTTGAAATACCTGGTAAAGTTAGTCCATGTCACGGAAGGATTGGAGGGACCATATTTACTTGGAAGCAGAGTTGCTACTACCACCACCTCGGCCTGCCATGACTTTCTTCACCAAAGCGGTGTCGATTCGATTGCCAATGACGGATTCCATCATCGCCAGGTGTTCAAGGTTGTCATGTGTCTGGAACAGGGCATCTCCGGTGAAGAATTCCACCAGGATACACCCAATACTCCAGATATCACATGGGAAACTCCAGCCCAGGTTCAATATGATTTCGGGGGCCCGGTAGTGACGAGTAGAGACGACGGATGAGTGGTATTCATCATCGAAGGTCGCCGAACCGAAGTCGATGAGTCGGATTTCACCATCGAGGAGAACGCGGCGCTGTCGCGCGTTGCGAGCTGTGGCGTGAGAAGAGGACGGTATGGTGCGGTTGTAAGTGAAGGTTTGATAGGCGTTGCTGACGAGAAGAATGTTTTCGGGTTTGAGGTCGGTATGAATAAGGTTTAGGTCATGAAGGACTAATAAGTCAGTGGTCTGAGATATAGGTATAGAAGTGATGGAGAACCTACAGGCAACACTTGTGAACAGCTGCCGTGCAAACTGCTGGATCTGACTGCTCGGGAATGGTACAAAGCCATTCCCCTTGAGGAAATCGAATACACTTTGCCCTAGTAAATCGGTAACAATGCAAATGTGATTCCGGAAGTCGAAGCAGTCCCGAAGATGGATGCATTTGTTGCGGTTGCTTTTGTCGTTGGAAGCCAGGGTTGACAGGACTCGCAGCTCAATTCGAGATGCATCACGATACTTTTGGATCGAGCGTATGATTTTTACCGCACAGCGAGCCTTGCGCTGCTTGTCATAGGCTTCGACAACTTTGCCAAACGTACCTTGCCCTAGAAGTTTGATCACAGAATCTCGAGAGGAGTTAGCATAGTCAACAAGATACTAGAGATATCTCTGTTACTTACATCGATCTGTCAATGGTGTGTCGGGCGTGACAATGTAATGGCCATCGTCATCATCAAACTTCTTATTCTGGGAACTGGTATACTGATCGAGCAAATGTTGTCAGCGGATCCACACGAACCAAATGGTAAAGATAAAACACTCACATCGCGAACAACCGGCACAGGGACATCCTTTGCTTTGATCGGCGGCTTCGGAGGCGGGACATAACTCAGGAAAGCATCGCCTGCGGTCTCCAGCTCTCGTCGCTTCTGTTCGTCGCGGGTGGATTTCCGAGTGGCGCGTTTTCGCTTTTGACCGACAGAGCCATCCTCATAGTATACACCATTGCTCGCGCCCGAACTGCCCTGTGAACCAAGCGAAGTTGGGGCTGTTGTGTGTAAAGATGCGGTTCGATCGGTCGATAAGGACGTGGCGGAGGATTCCTCGCCGTAATGTTGGGGATTGATTGAAAAGGACGGGCGGTCATAGTGGCCTAGGTCATAGGCAGTTTCAATCCCCGTCCGTCGCCTCTTTCCAGCAGGCTGGGGAGCCGCAGGAGGTGGTCTGGCAGATGTAGTTGCAGGAGGAGCCGGGGCACCATTGGATGACTCTGGACCGGGACTGTCATCGATCACAATGACTTCCTTGGGAAGGCCATTCTTGTAGAACTCGGTCCAGTCTGGTTTCTTTCTCCGGCTCCCAACAGAGGGGGCCACACTGGAGCCACTCTGGTGGGTCATAGCCGACGGAGTTGTTGTCGCGGGGGGCATTCTCGGCGGTTGGGTGTAAGGAAGGGTGGTTGTTGTCGGAGAGGGGACAGAAATGGCGTAGGGGTTCGCGAGGCGAGGTCCTGCGGCCGTGGTCGAAGTCGGGTAGGAGGTATTCGGTTGATACGAAGGGTGGTGAGGATATCCGTAACCCTGATGATGAGAAGGATGCGTTGCAGTAGCCGTGGACGGGGTGGACATTGTGCACGAAGGTATCCCGTCACACGAACGGTATGAAGATTGTGGAGAAGAGAAGATTGGTCTAATTTATAACCGATAGTCGATTTCGCGCGTCACTCTTCCTCGGTGGAGACGGGGATCTCAAGGCAGGACTAGCCAGCCAGAGAGGAACCAAGCCGACAGAGATTGAGGTTGACAAGCGTGTCCGGAAGGAGATTCTCTGGAGACGTGAAGATGACGGGCTGAGGCGGTCGGTGAGAGAGGGGGATAGATAGTTTCAAATGCGTTGCATTTCCTCGACAATTTGAAGACAAGGAAGTGAAGCAAAGATCATTGGAGAACTTGGCGACATCTGTGGTAAACGAGGTGGGGAGGGAAGGACCTGGAGGCAAAGATGAGTGATGATGGAAGAGTCGGAGAGATGGGACCCGTTGCCGATCAACTTGGGATTTTGCATTTTGACCTATGAATTCTTATTATCTTCGTTATAATTCTAATTCGTTGCCTGGAATACACTTAATTAATCTTATTAATGTTTATATTCTTCGTTTTTAGACCTTATTCAACCTCCTAACTCATTAAATACGCATGTTATACGTTATTTGCCTAGTCTATACATGCGCAATGGGAAAACCTCTACCTAGAAGCGCTTGGGCCTCTAGGGAGAAAGGATATTATCTCCTCATTCCAACACATGAATGTAATAAATGTAAATTAAAGGATTTAGAGTCCTAGAGGGGCCTTGAGGGGCCTTGAGGGGGGGCCGCCTCCGAAATGGAGCATCGCGTCCAAGCCCTGGCTTAGCCGAAGTCCACAAGGAAGAGCCTCGATGATTAAGAATATCAAGAAATATCAAGACTACCGAGATCCAAAAGTATATCAACCCTTACAACCAGGAAACCAGAGAATCTTAGGAAAACCCAGAAAATCGCCGATATCAGGAAAACCGCCATCCGGGTATATCACCTGGGCACCTGACATTCCAACTGAGTCAGCGGCTAACTGGGGAAATACGCAATGGGCTTGCGTATAGGTATAATAGTAACAATACCTAGGTAGAACTAAGAAATGATGAGGTGGTCTTCAATGGACTATTGGTTTAATATAAGAAAGAGAAGGGTGTTGTATAGGGACCATAGGAAAATAGTACGAGATATATCAATTGAACAAAACTCACTAATAATTATATGTATGCTTGTCTGGTTATAGGCCGTTAGGCTCCAATTACTGGATTAATGCAACCAATAGGGATCGAATTTCCGAGTAAGCTATGTCTAAAAGTGAGGCGATTCAAAAGTAAAGCCAAGTAGATACTAGTGTCCACAAATCACAAACAATATATACTGATATCCAATTAATTTGGCATGGTAGTAAATAATACTCGAATACCTTTGACGGTTCCCTTGGATCTAAACAATTCGTATTATCTAAACAGAATATATCAACATCGGCCTAGCGTCTGGATGTGAGAACTAGAAAGTAGCGACTCTCACCAGGACCATGCCTCTGGACCTGGAATTCATAGCCGAGAATCAGCATAGAATATGGGATAGCCCGAGCAAAGATATTCTCTTGATCCAGCTACTAGTACGTGTAGCCAGGAAACCATAAACATATCCAAGAGCAATGAGAGAAGGACAATGTAATGAGGTACAAAAGTTGCTAATTCCTCTATTCTCCCACGAAAGATGTATGCTCATCCTGTAGTTGAATGGAATTAAAGATCATGGCTTGACAACCGGACAACCCCCATAAGCCAGCCAACGCCACCATACACAGAGAATGCAAGAACTCCTGATGCCCGGAGCCATAGGGCTCCCATGGGCCAAAAAAAAAGAAAGAAATTAGGGGCACAAGAAAATAAGATTACAAACATTTATGACCCGATCAGTTTCGATCCCGATCCTCTTTGGGGTCCTTCAGGTAACCCCTTTGCACATGCCGGGTCGCCCGTCCATCCGTTTCCAGCATGAACAAAACATCTCTGACCTGAATACCCAACCCTTTCTCTTGGTCTTCACGCCATATTCCGAGTCGACGTTGTGTCTGACTGGGTGTGGATTCACCGGCACCAGACTTTTCAGGACCGGCGGTGGGTGTAGAAGGAGTCGGACGTGAGGGAGAGGAGAATCCACTGGCCTTGCCGCCAGGCTTCAGCCATGAGTATGACTTTTTGGCGCCGAACATACTGCGGCCGCCCCCGGACAACGCCATGCGGGCCGTCTCCACAGACTGTGCATGCTGTTGGGCCTCGGTTGCTTTGGAATCCTGCATTTTCTTCGCGTCTTTTTTGCTGACGGACTTTTTATCGAAACTAGGTGCCCTTTCACCAAGGGGCGTCGAGGGAGCAGATCCTATTGGGTCCACAGACTCAGCTCGACCTGCCTCATCGAGAATAGCATTGCTGTTGCGTTTGGCACGCTTTGCTGCACGTCTTTCCTCTTGCGAACTCTCGCGGTGGATGAATGCCCTGTATCTTGCCGCATTGGACTTTGCGTTGGAGGAATCAATGGTACCATGTGGACCTGCCGAAATAATTAGTATCAAGTCAGTTGAGTGGGTATGATAAGCAAAATCGTACGTTTCACAGGGGTTTGAGTGCTCCCCGTAGCCTGCCCAGGGGATTTCGCGACATCTTTCCACTCATTGGGAATTATGCCATGAGAATGTGCTCGACGACTTCGAGCAAGAGTCGAGGCGTAATCAATGACGCCCCTGAATCTTTCTTCGGTGGAAATAGATAGAAGATTCAGTATGTCCACGAGAGGAGCACCTTCCTGGTTGAGAATTGTCTGACCAGTGCGCACCACAGAAGAGCCATCCGGACCAGTAACTTCAATCGGCTGAGGTCGGCCAGGCACGGGATGAAAGAGACCCTCTGAGGGGATTCGAACACCCAGGTCAAAGCCTCGCTTCTGAAGCTTCTGTTCGAGGAGTTTTGTGATCAAGAATGGTTCTTGGATGTGATACTGTGCTCGCCTTGCTGCAATGGTGTCCTCGCGAGTCGGTTCATTGGGATCTTTGAAGGGAACATGTGCCTGAGAGGACGGTCCGGTGAACGAATCGTGCGTAATCGCGGGTTTGATTTGAGGTAAATCACCGAAGCTGGTCGAAGCCGAGGGAGTTCCTGGGGTAGAGCCTTGAGACGTGAAGGAGGTGTTGATAGGTGGCGGGTATTGAGACTGTGGTCCTCGATGGGAGGGCTGCGCCTGCGCATTCTGCCCTGAAAAGCTCTGTGTGAGAAATGCTTCTTCTTCCCTCACATCAATTCCAGATGACGCTAGGACATCTGTCAGCTCAGCAGCATCTGTTGTTTTGTCCACTGGGCGAGAAGGAGGGCCCATGGTTCCGGGAGGAGCGGGGCCAGACGTCGCAGACATGTTCATATTCATGCTCATATTCATCGGTGCTCCGTTCATTGGAGAAGGATTTTGTGGTAGCTGCACCGCGTTGAAGCTTGGAGAACCGTAAGGAGACTGGGTTTGAGAAGGCGGCAGAGGAGAGAGGCGAGGTCGTTTGGATGGAGGGGGTGCAACACCTCCATTCACGGGGGATGCTACCGGGTTTGGGGATGGCGACGAAACAGGTGGGGAGAAAGGTTGAGAGGAAAACTGCGGCGGCGGGGGTGCCTGCTGCTGTGGATGGCGAGCTTGTGCCATTGTGAATGTCGATTGAGACCAAAATTGAATGTCAAACGAGATAAACGCTATTGCGCCGAGCCGTTGTAGCCTTGCAGATGAATGGAGGTCCACGCGCGGTCGTTAAATTGAGCGGATTGCTCGCACCACCAGCTTCCACCACCTTTGACCATCTCAATATTGAATTTAAACCATATACGCGACACTTGAATCGTGAAATAGTTGGCTCGAGCGCAAAAACTAACAGTAACCGGGGGAGACAGTGATGCGTGATGTGGTAAGGAGCTTTCTAGGTGGTCGAACTCTGCTCCGCGGATCGCGACACACGTGACT
Organism: Penicillium hordei; assembly: GCF_028827395.1. NCBI lineage: Eukaryota > Fungi > Ascomycota > Eurotiomycetes > Eurotiales > Aspergillaceae > Penicillium > Penicillium hordei. The sequence goes on along the minus strand of NW_026623146.1, from coordinate 168,082 downwards.
AAGTTTGACTAAGCTCTCCAAATCTGCGGGTGTCTTGCTGTGAAAGAGATCACTCTTCTATTGAATCACATCCAGTCGTCACAAGTGCATTGACGGCGTGCTTCTATACCTGGACCAGCTGCATATATTATAGCCTCTGTTGCGCAAGTCATGGGTGTTGCGCTGAGATCATATTGAGATCTAAGGCTTTATCGTGCGACGCGCGGGTGCTAGTGCCATTCAACTAGGCTTCTCAAACTCATATTAAGAAATCCGTCAATCTCCTAACTTCCTACCCAAATAATTCTCGACATCATGACCTCCAAACGCAAAGCCTCAGCAATGGGCACGGCTGTTGACGATGAGCCCGTCGACCCATCAGACGAACTGGCATTCTACTGTCTCGGCGGCGGCAATGAAGTTGGACGGAGTTGCCACATCCTGGAATATAAGGGCAAGACAGTGATGGTAAGCCTCAAGCTAGAACAAGGAATGAACTCGCAAGTACTGACCCCCTTGGCTTCTGTAGCTTGACGCGGGCATGCACCCGGCAAAAGAAGGCTTCTCCGCACTACCTTTCTTCGATGAGTTCGATCTGAGCACTGTGGATGTTCTTTTAATCAGCCAGTACGTGCATCTCTTTTATTTACATTATATACGGAATCATGGCAAGCATGATGGGAGATCATTCTGCACTTGCCCATATGAGGCACCTGGGTTATTTGGCAGTCTACTGCCTCAGCTGCCTCTATGGAAGAACACATTCCCCTGCATATATATGAGAAAGCCCAATACAATTCAATGTCATGCATATATTTCTTGTATCACTGTACCTTCTTGAGTTCTGAATTCGAGTGCTTTCTCCTTCGACATGTTCATGGTTATCGCATTTGACTAACAGCATGATCTGTATAGCTTCCACGTCGATCATTCTTCCGCCCTCCCATATGTTCTCAGCAAGACAAATTTCAAAGGAAGAGTCTTCATGACTCCGGCAACCCGAGCAATCTACAAATGGCTCATTCAAGACAATGTCCGAGTCAGCAATACGTCCTCTTCCTCCGATCAACGCACTACATTATACACCGAGCGTGATCACTTGTCAACACTTCCCATGATTGAAACCATCGATTTTTACACAACACATACGATCAATGGCATCCGTATCACCCCGTATCCCGCCGGGCATGTTCTCGGAGCTGCCATGTTCAAAATTGATATTGCAGGACTTGTGACTTTGTTTACAGGAGGTGAGCTTGCCTTGTTGCACGTCTTCTCACCTGTATTGAAGAATTATCAATCGAATTGCTAATCAACCGGCCAGACTACTCCCGCGAGGAAGATAGACATTTGATTCCTGCCGCGGTGCCCAGTGGCACGAAGATCGATGTTCTCATCACAGAATCTACATTCGGTATTTCATCCAATCCGCCTCGATTGGAACGCGAGGCCGCCTTGATGAAGTCAATCACGAGCGTTCTCAACCGCGGAGGTCGAGTATTGATGCCTGTGTTTGCTCTCGGACGTGCCCAAGAGCTGCTCCTTATCCTTGATGAATATTGGGAAACCCACCCAGAACTCCAGAAATTCCCTATCTACTACATCGGAAACATGGCACGGCGATGCATGGTCGTGTACCAAACATATATTGGTGCCATGAACGATAATATAAAGCGACTCTTCCGGCAGCGCATGGCCGAGGCCGAGGCCAGCGGTAATAAGAGCGTGAGTGTCGGACCATGGGATTTCCGATTCGTTCGAAGTCTCCGCAGCTTGGAGCGTTTCGACGATGTTGGAGGATGTGTCATGCTTGCCTCCCCCGGTATGTTGCAGACAGGAACAAGTCGTGAGCTGCTGGAAAGATGGGCACCAAGCGATCGCAACGGTGTTGTTATGACCGGTTACAGCGTCGAAGGAACTATGGCTAAGGGATTGCTCAATGAACCTGATCAGATCCCAGCTGTCATGTCCAAGGTTTCCACTGGGCATGGTCGTGGTCGTGTTCCCGGAGTGAATGATGAGGATCAAAAAGTCATGATCCCCCGCCGTTGCACTGTTGACGAGGTCAGCTTTGCAGCCCACGTTGATGGCGTTGAAAATCGCACTTTCATCGAGGAGGTAGCAGCACCAGTTGTCGTAAGTGTGACATCCATCGGTATATTTGCAATTTTACTGACTCCCCCAAGATCCTCGTTCACGGCGAAAAACATCAGATGATGAGGCTGAAGTCGAAACTGCTCAGCCTTAATGCAGATAAGGCCGTCAAAGTCAAAGTGTACACCCCAGCAAACTGCGACGAAGTTCGCATTCCTTTCAAAAAGGACAAAATTGCAAAGGTAGTCGGCAAGCTCGCAGAGCTTGCGCCTCCATCGGAGAATGATGATGCCCAACTTATGGCTGGAGTCTTAGTTCAAAATGGGTTCAACTTGTCGTTGATGGCCCCTGACGACTTACAGGAGTATGCAGGCTTGACAACTACGACTATTACTTGCAAGCAGCATATCACTCTCAGCTCCGCAAGTATGGACCTGATCCGATGGGCCCTTGAGGGAACTTTCGGGGCCATTGAAGAAGTTGGAAACAGCAAGAAGACTGAGCCCAATGGCAAGAAAGAGATGGGTACTGACGACACCCTAAAGCAAGAGGATGCCGATGAGGAGATTCCATCAGACGAGACACAGACATTCCTTGTCATGGGTTGTGTGTATCTTCGCCATCACTCACGCACCCGCGAAGTTGAATTGGAATGGGAAGGTAACATGATGAACGACGGAGTGGCAGATGCAGTTATGGCTGTTCTGCTCACAGTCGAAAGCAGCCCAGCCTCCGTAAAGCGTACGAATTCTTATCCTTTTTCACCTCTTACTTATGCTAACTACTAACGTTCTAGAATCGGCCAAAAACAAGCACCACCACCATCACCATGGCGATGATGATGACATGGAAATCCCCTCGCTCCCAAACCCTCATTCTCAATCCGGACCCCAAGAGCGACTTGCTCGTATGCTGATGATGCTCGAGGCCCAATTCGGTGGCGACAACATCGGCCCCATTGAGCGCCCGCGAATCCCGGCCGATCTCGCACTCGGTCCACAAGAAGATGGCGAAGAGATGAACGAAGAACGAATTGCTGATATTGAGGCTGCGGAGCTGGATCGTCTTATCACAATGGGTGTTCCCGTCCCTGGTATTGAAATCAGGGTGGACAAGCATGTTGCCCGTGTGTGGCTCGAGGACCTGGAAGTCGAGTGTGCAAACCCTGTTCTACGAGACCGCATCCGCGTAGTCGTTGAGCGGGCCATTGAGACTGTCGCTGGACTGTGGGCGGAGAGCTCCATTCATCAGGACGCGGCGCTTAGTGGCTCTGCCAACGGGCCAAAGGGGATTGAACTGGCTGATAGGAAGAAAGCGGCTGCCATTGAGGCTCATGCTTGATCTCTCTCATGTACTTGTAAAATAACGAAATATCCCAGCATTGACATGGTTTTCCTTGGCTTTTTTTAACATCTGCTTCGTCATTTAATGTTTCTTCCCGTAGTTATTTTCGTAAACAAAATGAAATTGGTTAGATGATTGCATATTCCAAGATTATGAAAATGGATTATTGAAATAGATGTAAGGTGCGCTCTATAGCGAGGTAAAAACCTCCTCCATAACTTTGTCCAAGGTGTTGACAATAATATCAATCTCCTCTTTCGACACGATGTAAGGTGGTGCGAGTATAAGATGATCTCCTTTAATTCCATCCACGGTACCAGAGGAGCCATACAGTGAGACACTGTGCTCCGGCTCTAGGCCCTTCTCCTGGAGCCGGTAAGATAGACGAACCTTGGGGTCAAATGGCTCTTTCGTGGCCTTGTCTTTGACAAATTCAAGCTAGAAAGAATTAGCAACACGTTTTTTTTTTGGTCCTGCAGTATCGACGACAGGAACATGCAACTTACACCCCAGAACAATCCTTTTCCACGAATATCTCCCACGTAAGGATGACTCTCGAATCGCTGTTTCAACTGTGCTTCAAGATAGGCACCCATGGTACGGACATTTTCCACTAGGGACTGTTCTTGAATAGTCTTTTGCACAGCAAATGCAGCGGCACATGAGATTGGATGACCTTGGTATGTCTGTCCGTGGCGGAACTGCCCGGTGCCTTTGTCCATCGTTTGCACAATAGAGTCATTAATCAAGACGGCCGACACAGGCGCGTAGCCACCACCCAGCCCCTTTGCAATCGTCTGGATATCGGGAACAATACCCTCTTGCTCCCAGACATGCAAGGTCCCGCAACGGCCCATGCCGCTCATAATCTCGTCAAGGATCAACAGAGCACCGTATTTCTCGCAAACGGCTTTCATTGCACGGAAGTACCCTGGTACTGCAGGGACACAGCCGAGAGCCTAACGAATATAAGTTATGTGACCTGGTAGTGTAGAATATAGGAAGTCATACCGCACCAACAACAGGCTCTGCAACGAATGCGCACACGGTTTCGGGTCCGATACGTTGGAATTCAGCGTCTAGCTCGGCTGCAAGACGTGCCACATAGTCTGCATCAGACTCGCCGTCCAGCTTCCCACGGTATGCATAGCACGGGGAAACATGTGATACATTCTTGGAGAGAAGTGGTTCAAATGGCTCCCGACGCTGAACATGGCCACCAACTGAAAGGGCCCCGAGCGTCGTGCCGTGGTAGGATGGAAGACGTGCAATGAACCTGGTGCGCTCAGTTTGGGGAGCGGGAAGCTCCAAGAAATATTGGCGTGCTAGTTTAAGTGCAGCCTCGACAGCCTCAGACCCTGTATAGTATTAGCACTGTATGCGTGGACTGAATTTTCGTCCCTTAGAAGGGCTGCCTTGACTCACCCGAGCTAGTTATAAAGACCTTGGATAGCTTTCCTCCAGTAGAGTCCACTAGGAGTTTGGCAAGATCCTCGGCTACCTGAGTACCGAAGAAGGCAGAATGAATGTAGGATACCTGGTCCATCTGATCCTTGATGATCTGGGTGACCTGCTCATTACCGTGTCCTAGGCAAGATACAGCTGCGCCACCTGTGGCATCGAGGAATTTGGTCCCATCTTCCAGAAAGACATAGCACCCCTTGCCACCAATAGCTTTCTTTGGGACAAAACGTGTGTCCCGGTGGAGAATAGCACTTGTTTTGGTTTCTGGGAAGTATATCAGGATGAGGAATATGCTAATATATTGCACGTATTTGACATACCATTGGTCATGGTTGAAATTTAGAGAAGTTTAGTTGAAAGAAAGAAAGCTCGAAGAGACGAAAAGCCTTATTTATAGCCATTGATATCTCTTCGACGTTTCACCCGAGGCAATGGCTCTGCGGGGCGAAGTGGGTTCGGCATGCCGAAAGGAAGAAGCCGAGCCCTTAATTGGTCCGGGGGCGGGGGATGGACTTTTGCCCGATTTAATTTCCTATTTTGATCTATCAGGTGTATCAGGTCTATCTTGTTCGAGGAGAAAGCTTTAGATTAGAGCTTGACAATGACTCATAGCTTGAGAATATATCTAGGAAAGATAACATCATATCTAGCTGCATATTACAAGAATACACTTGGCTATAGTCCAGTTTAGGTGCCTAAATAAGACATTAAATAGAGCATGGGGCTCCTATTCTTCATACAGATTGAAACAATGGAGTTGAATATTATATTCACGATTGTTACTTTAAATTATAGATATAATTGTACTATACTAACAATAATTGACGCGCACTTAGTACGTTGAAACATCCCCACGTCCCACCGCCCGCACACTCTGCATTCTGCCCCTCTGACTTGGCCACAATTCCCGCGGCCTTCCCCAGACAACTCCCCCATTCCACAAATTCAACCCTCCACAATGTCGCGTCACGCCCAAATCGAGGAAGTCTCCGACTCCGACCCAGAAGAGATTGCCCCCTCTTACGACTCCGACGAGGACCTCCCTAGAAATGCCATCATCTCACCCGTAAATATCCCAACCAGGGCTGCACCCCAACCCCAACAACAACAGATGCCCATGCCATCGATGCCGGTGCCTGAGCCCCAGCGCGAGATTCCCCGACACTTCTCATGTTTGTACCCCGTGTACTTCGACAAGACCCGGTCGCGCGCCGAAGGCCGCAAAGTGGGCGCGGAGCTCGCAGTGGAAAACCCTCTTGCGCGAGATATCGTCGATGCCGTCCAGATGCTTGGCTTGAATGCGGGCTTGGAGCCTGAAAAGCTGCATCCTAAGGATTGGGCGAATCCCGGTCGTGTGCGTGTGCAGGTTAAGAACGAGGATGGACAATTGGCCAACCCGAAGATCAAGAACAGTACGTGCCTGATACCTTTGATGGTTTCTACTGTTGGACTCAAACTGACATCGTTATTTAGAGCACCACCTCTATATTCTCGTCGCACAGTTCTTGAAGGCTAACCCTACTACCGAAAAATCACCCTACCGGCTACGGATCCGTGGTTTGCCTATGCCTGAGAAGCTTCCCGCAGCCCCCGCTGCCCCGCGGGGTTGGAAGATCGGGAAGATCTTACCCATCCATTCGCCTGCCTACAGCGGTGGTGGTGTCAGTGACAACCCCCTCAAGGATGCAATGGCCGAGATGCAGGGTATGCAGGGTATGGAGGGAATGCCTAACATGTCGGAAATGATGAGTCAAATGGGTGGAATGGGCGGATTGAGCAATATGTTGGGTGGACTAGGTGGAATGGGTGGAATGGGTGGTATGGGCGGTGAGCCCTCAGGGGCAGGTGAAAAGAAAAAGAAGGAAAAGAAGAGGGTGATCAGGGCATGATCTAGCATGTCCTTTGTCCTTTGTCCTTTGTCCTTTATTCCGTGTTCCACTTGCATTGTATGGCGATGGGCGTTGCTTTTTTCTCCCTAATGTTTGATGCACTCGAGAAAGGATACTTCCTTGATACCACAGACCTGCATCTGAATTGATCTCATTGTACATCCTCAAATCATGTCCAACATCTACCCGGTAGTTCTGTGACAGTATCTTGTATACATCCTACATTTTATCGAACCTAGATGAAACATGGGTTCAGAAGGTAAACGCGACGAAAACCTGCGTGTATGCTATGCAAATGCTTGGCTGTATAATTTCAAGGCCATAATGATGTTTTGAGAAGCAGATCAGCCGACCCATGCACTATCCCGTCGGGCCAAAATTGATTAGGGCTATGCCAGACCACCATGGAATACTAGAGCCATCATCAATAGCCCCCTGGATTACTCGTGTCTCATATGTATCAATGTATTCCTTGCATAACTCAACTAGTAGGTGTCAAACGCACAAAGAGCGGTTTCTTCTGAGACCCTCCTCGAGATAGGCGTTGAGGTATACTAATCGCTGCAACTTGGTACCAGTAAGACTTTCTCTACCCCCAAGGCCGCAAATCTCATCTGTGAGTTTCTGCAACGATTCTGGGTTCTTGCAAAGTAGCCAAGTCAAACCACTAAGAGCAGTCGCTGTAGTCTCGATGCCCGCAGTCATGAATGTGCTCGCATTTGAGTATATCTCACCTTCGGAAACACCCTTGCTGGCATTCGAACTACGTGCTGAACTTTCCCTTTCGTTTTTGTGGGGCATCAAACCTCCAACCATCGAAGCCAATATGGAAAAGGGCTGCATTTCTAAACAGCTTGAATCAAGAGTACTCAGCCTAATTTGGAACCTCGGACGTCCAGGCGTCCGAACTCCAGATTAACCAAGGGGATGTGGACCATGCTTTATGAATATATATATGCGTACTTTATACCCTTATGCAAACCTATACAGATCAAGAAAAAGATCGAAGTGAGGAGTATCGGAAGCCTAAGGGGCTCACATATACTACCCGAAGTTAGGTAGAGTATACGGCACGCGAATTGCCTGAATAGGGAGATCGCCAGGTCACCAGGTCATCAACTCGTGGTGATCATTGTTGAGCGTTTACTAGTGATTCCTGGTAGTTTATAGGGGTTATTATGACCCGGTGACAGGCGAAGCTACCTGATTTAGGTGGATTGCCTTACAACTGACCAGGATACCCTTGTGATGACTATAAGACTAATAGTAACTAGTAAGGATCAGAATCATGTGTTTCTTATTTGACCTAGTGGCCTGTTAACCTACTCCTCACTAGTCAAACAAATTAGTATAGATTAAATACTGGGACTACGAAGAGCCACGGTTGGTGAAGACAATTACCGTCCACCCGTCTGTTAAAGGGACTTCCCATGTAATTACTTTGGTAGGTCTGGTTTGAGTTTGCGAGTTTGAATTTAGCAGAACTCATTTAGAAGAGAACAAAGAAAGACGTATCATACGCCCTGGACGGGGTTAATTTATACTAAATTGACATGTTCGTGGGTGTCAGTATTATGCCCCGCCTCGGTCTCTTTCGGGCGTCCTCCATTTCTATATTGCCAGAGTCGACTGAAGTCCTTGACACGCAGTATTTGATCCACACCATTCGTTTGTGACCGTTGCAGGCTCAATTCGGCGGGGAGGAACGCCTCGTCTCGGGCTATAGTGGGTTGATACCTGACTCGATGCGGAGGGCCATCATATCCATTTATACCGGCAGTTGCCCATGGTTCAACTTCCATATCCATGAATGGATTGGAGTCAAGAACCTTCATATCAGGGCCTAGGGTAAACATGTTGCTCAGGTAATGCATGTTAAGTAGGTGGCCTGAATTCGGGCGCACGAACAGCCGGCCCATGTATCGATTTGGGATGTCCACGAAGTGGAGCACTCCTCCCAGAGCCACAATATCGCCCGCATTGGCGTAATGCTCGATATGGCCGATGGATTGACCAAATTGATGCGCTGGATCAGGGGTTGAAATCCACTGTGGCCTGGGTAGTTTTGTCCATCGCGGGTTGTTGAAGTGATTCGCGGCATTTCCGAAGGTATATACCTCCAAATGATGAAGAAGATCGTGTGGTAGCTCATCCAGAAGCCAGTCCAGGACAAGTCCCCCTTCGATACCGCCTTGGCTATGAAGAAGCAGAACCACTTTGTCACATTCTGGGTCCAAGAGAGCTTCCTTGACCAAGGCATATGATCGTCGTATATCGTCAGTTGCGTATGCAAAATCCCGTTGAATCAGACACTCGATGAGATCAAAGACAACGCCCGCGCTAATTATCATTAGAGTTTGCGAACCTGAGATCCAAGACGACACTTACGTGCGATTATGCACACCAGTCACTTTTCGACCAAAGATGTATGACAGTTGATCTATGTTCATCTGTACCCAGTGATGCCTAGAGGTAATTTGAGTCAGCAGTTGAAAACAAGCAACCAAGGGGATATCTGTCCTACCCAGCTGCTATTCCATTTATATACAGCCAACGCTCCCGCTCATGACCTGGTTGCTCAACCACGGGCACTTGGGATACCAGAATCTGCTCGAAGCCGTTCAACATCAACATGACAATCGCATAATTGATAGTGAAAGCAATAGTCGAATAAGCAAGGATCCAGAGGCCTGGAAGCATACAGATAACCATGATCGGCAACGAGAGCAAGACAACAAGTTGATAAGCCACGAGAAATATATGAATCAACACGGTAGCCCCATTGCGTAACGATGGATAGAGCTCGTCCAACTCACGGGTGCGAGCTAGATTCAGGGGCAGAAAGAGACCTGGAAGCGCCCATAGCTTGGAAATAAACAAGGACAAGTCGCTCCGGAGTAACTTGACGGGTGAAGCAGTGTAGGGCAACGGAGTACCCTCTTTACCCGGACAAGTCATTGTGAAACGTAGTTAGGGAGAAGTGTAACGTCGAGAGATGAAAAATGAAAAGAAACAAAAGAGGAAGCCTGGTCTTGTCATGTGATACCGATGGCGCCTGCTGTCATTCTATCCCTTGTGACTACATCCGCTGAGTTAGGAAGATGTTTTCTTTCACATTCATTAAAGTAATACTATTATTTACATCCTTTCGTTGATTTCTCCATTGTAGAATGAAACATATTTCTTGTCATCAAGAGAAGTCAACACGGACGACAAGTTCTGAGGCGACCAGTTTGCAAGTATCGGGAGGGATATTCTGCTAAAGTCAAAGCAAGATTAGATATAGATCGAGACAATGATAGAACAAGAGAGGAGAATCTTAGCGAACAACGTGACGCTTCTTTCGACGCTTGTGATTGTTGCCGCGGAAAAGATATCTTCGGTTGATCTTCATACCGGCATGGCGCATTTCACTCTGGTGCCATCGTGCAAGGACTTTGGCGGCGGCGGCAATCGAAACATCGGTAGGATTCCAGTATCCTGGGATACGTAGGGATTGACACCATTTGACATCGTGATGGACCGGTTCGGACGAAATGATACCGTCTCGGGAGTTGATGCGAGCCATAACAAGATCCATCAACTCTTCATCATTATATTTGTGGTCGGTCCAGTTGAAGAAGACAGTCACCCATTGGTTTGCTTTGGTGGAATTGTGTCCTTCGGGGATGTTTCGTCCGTTTGGATAATTGAACATCCCTCGAATCTTGGTGCACTTCTTTTCTTTCTTTGTGACTCGAGAGGAGTCCATGGCCGAGGCTTGGTTTCCCATGGTGGAACGTCTGGGATAGGTAGAGATTGGTATGAGAGAAAATTAAGAAAGAAATGAGATAGGATGAGAGGATGAGACAGGGCAAGTCTAATATATTGAATGAGACGAAAGAACAAAGACCATTGATGAAGTTCATTAGTTCATTAATAGCACAGTTCATTGTGTTTGCCGTAGATCGATCAATAGGATCGTTCCCTTTGACGGTCACGGAAATAAACACCAATAGGACACCAATAGGACAACACAATAAGGCGTTTGTTCTCTTTAAGAACTGAAAAGACATTGTTTAGTGGTATTTACATTATGAAAGCACGCCGAGAACATCCCACTTCAATAGGAGTATATAAATATTCTTGTTAAGGCGGAATTCTTCTCTCCAACGAAATATCAAGACCAACCCCAGACGTAGTAAAGCGGCTGTGCATAAAATTTGTTACTTGAGTGAACGAAGACAATTTAGTGACTATATCCCATTCCCAACAAGTATAACTTGAACCTGACATTCGAACCCCATATTGCTTTCCTTTAGGACAAGCATATATCATCCAAAGTCCACCACGAGACTACCTCCACCCAATCCCCTTTTAAACCAGCGATAACCAAAGGCAATGGGAAAAGATGGAGGGTGGTTCGAAAACAGTCGAGACACAATCGGTAGACGTAGATCCCTTTTCTCAGGACAAAGAGACACCCGGTTTGTCACAGACCTGAGAAGGGACGAGCTTAAAAAGCTAACAGAGATCTTGCACATAGACAGCACAATGGCGAGACACACTGATGAGGTCGTCAAGCGTATGATCCGCGAATTGCCAAAGAAAATGCGCCGTGATCGCTGGTCAAGAACGAACAAGGATATGTGTGATGCCCATCAGGGTCTGAATGCATATCTCATGAACGACGTGTTCATTCTTATCCAGAGGGAGGTCGGTCACCACCTTCGCAAGTTTGACGCATACCCGGACTTGCTCAAGCCTCTCGATATATTGATCCTGCAGAAACTACAGGCCATACAGGGCATGTGGGAGAAACCTGACCCGAAAGACCTGGTTATCTCAGGAGCTTGGCACTATGAGATCAGCTGCTGTCAGGGGTGTATGGTGGCTCGAGTTGCGAGTGACAAGCATGCATTGCGCAATCTTCGAATAGCCCTGCTCTCTCGCACGCAGACTCGTTTGAATCATGTGCCACGAAGACTTATGAAGTTCGTCAACACCTGTATTGACCTATTCCCTGATGAGGTGGATGAACTGTATGGCACATCTAGCCAGTTTGCATTCATCCTGAAGGATACCCGCAAGGCCTGTAGCAAGGCCTGGTTTAAAGACCCAGCACATGCGGATCTGAGACCCCTACAACGAAGGCACACCGATGATGACAAGATCAGAAAAACGAACAAGGGTGACAAAAACAAGAAGAGTGGCAAGGATGCACGTAGCCAAAAACCGGCTAGTGAGTATAACCCGAGGAAGAAGTATCCCCAGCCACCACCTCCAATCAAAATATCCCACCCCGCAGAAAGGTATGTCTCCAAATCCTCCTCGTCGTTTCAATGTACTGACACTAACAATGAAGGGCACAGAATATATCATCCGACATCGAGCCCCTCCCGGAAGGATTCGAGATCGTACCACATAAAGCGAGACCGACGCTCAGACCCAAACCCGGATCGTATCACTAGATTCGTGGATTTCGCCGATGACAATAGACCCCCAGAAGCACCCCTATCACACCCTGCAAGTACTTTTTCGGGGACTATGGAGGAAATCGACGAATTGCTTGAGATGTACAAGGGCACGGGGACAGACCCTGACTCGCGAAGCACGGATTACTGCCCAATGCAAGGTAGTAGCAACGTCCCATTACGGTGTCGCTCTCCGTCGATCCGTTCCACCGACAGTGAGTGGAGTGATGAAGATAAAGACTGGGGAAAGCCAGAGAGTGGCTCGGCAGCGAGGACTACTTGGAATTTGGTGTGTGAACAGTCGAATATGATTTGATCTCTCCTAGTCACTTTCATTTCTTGTATTCGTTTGTTGTCATTTCCTTTTTGACATATCCTTTGGAATTGGTGCTTTCTGAATGTCATTTTGTTTTTCACTTTGTTGTTGAGAGTGGTTCATGATATTTGCAAATTTATCGAGTAAACACCGAATACTCAGAGGAAAATGTAAATGGCAAATAATAAACATTATTAACAGTAGGCGATAGAGCGAACCATGTACAAAGCATTGACTGGCGCATTCTGAAGTATTAATACATTGGGCCATTGATCCCATATACAAAAAATGACGGAAAGCCCCACGGTCTGCCGGAGACGGCCAGCAGCTCCAGGGACGGGGTTGGGGGACGCATAGAAAAAAAATCAACACATGCTCGGGCTTCATTTAATCACGGGTTTAGTTGTGGAGAACACTTCCCGGAACCCCATGACTCGGGCCCTTCAGACTATCAACAGTCTTTCGGCGCAGCCGAGTGCGGGTCGCAGGTCCCTCGGGTGATACCACTACCCGCTCATGTTCACGTTCCTCGGTCACTGTCACAGCCGGAATTGTATTAGGCGCCTGGGCAGCATCCAGATCCACCTGCTTCTGGGCATTCTCGCGGGCTCGCTCGTAGCGCAGCTTGACCTCACCAGTCCACCGAGTGCCAAGAAGACGGTCCCAGAAGATAAAGAAAGGCTGGGAGAAGTTGGTCTTGATACCCCAGCTTTGGTGATGAATATCGTGGTAGGCGGCGTTGTTGGAGGTAAAATGCTGGAGTGGATCCCAAGGGAAGGCATAGCCACAGTGATCGTCGACAGTTTTGATAGTCGACATTGTAAAGAACCACATGGCCTGGCGGGTATTCATGCCAGAGACCAAGAATCCAATACCAGTGCCAGCCGTATCCAGGAGGAATCCCTCAACTGGGTGGTTGTAGAGGGCACCGAAAGCATATGGAACGTAAAGACGGTGGTGGCGGGAGTGGAAAGTCGCTAATAGCTGGTTAGTATGGAACCATCAATCAACTTCGAAATGTCAGACATACCATAGAGCCACCGGTTCATATGCATAGCGCGGTGGAGGAAGTACTGCCAAGTATCTACAATGCAAATCGCCAGCACGAACTGGAGGGTCGGTACAAAGTACCAATATATGAAACCGGCAACTGCAAGTTCCCAGCTCGCGAATGCGGGCGCTACAGCCTTTGCTCCATTGCCGAGGATTATGGACTGGGTCACACCGGGGTATGATCCACCAGCCAGAGCTCCGGCTAACATGGTATAACCGTTTTGGGATACAGACTTTCCAAGTCTGATAGCGTCAACTCCAACAAGAGCTAATAACGATGGAACAGCCTTTTGGGCGATCCGCAATCGCTGCGCCCACACGGCCACGTCATATTCCTCTCTCCCAACAGTTTCCTCGGCGTCAAAGTATAAGAAGGCAAAGCCGGCCACGGTTTGAATCAATTGTTGTAAGACAACATCCCGTACAACTTCCCAGCGGGTCACTTTGTTTCGTTTCAGGACTTCTGCGGGGGTGTGGAGCCGGTATTCGACAAAGTAATCATTGACATCGAGGAAATGATAGATCATGGACAGGCCCCAATAAGCGGCGACAGGCAATATGAGCGAAAGGATATTGTCAGGAAGAGGAGCAAGTAAATGCTCTCGCGCGGTCAAGGTGTAGGTTGGTAGGGGAGGAAGGTCGAACGCGACGGATGCGTTCACAGCCATGACGGAAGAATGGCGATGCGTTGAGTCAGTAGCACCGAGGATCCAAGAACGATGATCGAAGGGATCTCAGAATCAATATCTTTGATTTTGAAATGGCCCCAAGGTCAGAAATCAGGTAAAGAAAAGAGAACGGATGTTCGCAACTGCCCACCACGCCGAAGTCCGGATGATGACGGGTAGGCGCGAGGCAGAATGATTCCGATCAGTCAGAGACCTCTCGGCGCAGGCCGGTACATTCAAAAGGAAGTATGTAAAAAAAAAACAAGGAGAATCAGATAATGATGAAGGAAAGAATAGGAACGTAGGAATGCTCGAAGATAAAGGATAAACGTTCAGATCAGGAGACGCCCGGATTCGGGTGGCGCGAGCCCGAGGCCAAGACAAAATCAGGATAATACATGTATTGACGGTATTTCAAGGTATAATGGGCGAGGATATTGAGTGATACAGTATGGTACAGTATGAAATAGATTGATGCTGACTAAGTTATATACTTCGACCTGAACAGTTCCTGAAGGGAAGAGAATTGGTTGCAACAGTGAAAACGAACATCAATTGATCTTAATTAATTATTTCAATTTAATTCTATGGTCACAGTACATATCCCAATTTAATTGACCTCTATATATACCATTTTTATCTCCAAAAATGACATTATATCTATGAAGTACCTTGAAGTACCAAATACTGCGCTAACGCGGAGCCAGTGGCGGTGGCCCAGACTCCCCAATACCCATCGGGTACAAACTGAACAAACACAAGTCCCCCCGCTCTATTTTTTTTTTTTTTTAAAGAAAAACCTCGTCCCCCCACCTTGAAAGTGTTTTTCTTCCCTTCCCGTGCCACCTTACTCTCTTACACCCTTCATCTTCTTAACATATAATTCCGCCAAAATGCTTATCTACACTGTATGTTTGTCAATATCGGATTCTTCGATTTACCCCTCTTTGTTTGCAGAATCTCAACTGACAAAACCCGCCAGGACATCGTTTCCGGCGACGAGATCGTCGCCGATACCTTTAACCTTGTCCCCAACAAGGAGTTCGATATCCTTTGGGAGTGTGACTGCCGCAAGTACCTGAAGCGTGCCAACGAGGAATTCCAGCTCGAGGGTGCCAACCCCTCCGCCGAGGACGCTGAGGATGAAGGTGGCGAGGGTGAGGCCACCATGGTCCACGATATCGAGGACCAGTTCCGTCTGGTCTGGCTCAAGATTGAGGACGGCGCCAAGCCCTCCAAGGAGAGCTACAAGACCCACATCAAGTGTATGCTTGCCCTTTGATCTCTGCTTGGTCTGCGCAAATAACTGACTTTTGTTCTTTAATACAGCTTACCTTAAGAAGCTCCACAAGAACGCCGCTCCTGGCTTCGCCAAGGCCGATGATCCTGCAGAGGCCGAGAAGGTCTGGAAGACCAAGGCCGCCGGCGCTATGAAGAAGATCCTTGCCAACTGGGACAACTACGATGTTCTCATGGGCCAGTCCATGGACGGTGATGCTATGTATGTGTCCATATGATACCTTTACCCTTGAAATCTGAAATTAACTGTTCCTAGGCACGTTCTGATTGACTTCCGCGAGGATGGTGTTACCCCCTACGCTACCGTCTGGGCTGACGGTCTCAAGGAGATGAAGGTCTAAGCAACTCTTGTCATCCCAAAGAAGCTGGTAGTAAAAATACACGCACCCTACACGAACAAATACGTCTTGGAAGAATTGCGAGTTACAGCTCAGACGCAACGGCTACTTATTCCCCTTCCCTGGGCCTGTCTGTTCTAATAACCCTCTCGCACTTTTCGTATCCCGAGTTAGTGATCCATTGGATCATCAAGAGTTACGCTTCATGAAATTATCTGTCATGTCTTATATTTTGGCTTGTATTATGTAGTCTGTCTTCAGTCTTGTTGATCCAGTAACAGTCTTGCCTTGAGAAATGGATACTCATTACGAGACTCCTCGCCCCTGTCCTTCTCCCCCAAAAGCGTCTGACATGTCACCAAAATGAGCAAAGCGACACCAATCATTATGTTCATGTAAATATTTGCGGATTTGACGGATATATCGCTCATAATCCTATGACTACATATACTATGAATGTATTAAGAATATTCCGTCCAGTCAGCTCCATTGTTCCCATTCCATGACGGGAAACTCCCTTCTGGGGAGGCGGCTGGAAGTGGAAGACCATTGGCATATGAAGTAGACATGTCGATAGGGCTAATGCCATTAAACGTTGAGGCAGTTCCAGCATGGGTGAAATCAAGACCCGAAACGGGATCCAATTCCATCAGATCATCTGCGACAGGAAGATGTTGTCCGAACACAGCATCCCACTGGTCCCAGTCGAAGTTGAGGTTGGGGTCAACCATCGATGGCGGTGTAGGAATTCCCAAGGGTAAACCACTAAGAGACGTAGGGTCCACGGAGGGCATACGACCAGCAGTAATATCAGAATCTGAAGGCTGAGCATGTGGGGCGGGAGTGGTGGTTGCAGAAGATAGTGTCGGTGGAGGTGCACCAAACAAGGAGTCCGTATTGGGAGAGGAGGTGCGAATGCAGGGAGGTATGGAGTTATCGGCTGGGGTAGGATGGGATTGGGAATGTGAAACTGGGGGTAAGGGTTTATTCTGTGGTTGGTGTTGGTATTGGTATGGCAAGGGACTTTCAGTAACATCTGGGGTGACAGGATTCGAGAATGCGTGGGAGCGGGTGAGGTTGTAGAATGTTTTGACGAAATCGTTGCGTTGAGGGTTGTGTGCTGAGGGATGGTCAGGCGATGCTGAACCTGGGGATCCGGCCTGAGAGGGATCTGAGCAAGGAGAGTAAGTCCCCCCGGGAGTGTCAACTGACGAAGCGACTCCAGCCTGGATCTGGTCTTGTTCGGTCCAGAGCATTCGTGGATTGAGACCAGCCTTTTGCCAGGCCTTCTGGCGAAGACGGCGGATCATATCCCAGGCTTCACGGCCACCGTCCTTTAGTGGCCGTTGTGTTGAGACACCGTCTTCACCACCTACGACACCTCCATCTGGCCCAGAAAGTGCGAGTATGCTGTCGATGAACGCGCGGGACCTGGATGCTTCAGGGCTGTAAGGTCGCTCATATAGGTCAATAAGCATGATCCTGTATCTCATTAGCATGGTTACCAACACCTGATGATGGAGTCATACATAGTAGCATGCATTGGTTGATGATTGCTAAAAAAGAAACATTAGTTGCCTATAATTCTTTACTAACAGAATACCTAGTGAAAAAGCTTACCCAGGCCAGCTCCAATGAAAGGGCTGGAAATCAGAATCCGTTGCGAGTTGGATGAATTTTTCCATGAAACCATGGCAATGGCGAAGTGCACTAACAATATTAGTATAAATACTCATTTCCTGATGGTGTGTGCAAACCTCTGGCGTGCCGCTGGCCAAATCCGGCTACGAGCGTTCTTTAGAAAAGGCTGGTAGGCCACGCAGAAGGCCTATAGGAAGGTTAGTTGGGTATGAAACCAGCAAACGTTGAAAAAGCGCACCTTGTCAATATACAAGGAAAGAATGATCCTCGCCCATTTGTGGAAGCAAACGAGAACCGGTGAGTGATACTGTTCTGGGCATCCGGTGGGACCTTCGCCTGGAAGCTCTGTGTCGGAAGAACGGCCATCGGGAGATTTGGACATAGAAAAAGCTCGGCCTGGCGTTGATAGGTTATCAACATCCTTGCACTCTGGAATCCTGTTGATGATGGAATTCAGTTTCAGCTGCAAGTCAAGAAGTATGGACCGGAGCTCCTCCATGTCCTGTCTGGTGAGAGGTTTTATTCCAAGCTGGATTTTCAATATTTGGCGGATAGCGCCTGGCAATAATTAGCAGGCGAATTTTCAAATGAAAAGGGACACGCACGAGCCATGGTGTATTTCCCTCTTGCAGTCAGGTAGTAGACGTTGACCATTGATGGTCCGCCGCAAATAGTGGGATCATCTGGATTATCAGGCAGCCGCTCCCGTGAAGCAACCTGTTTCATGTAGGACTCTGCAGCAGGGGTACCTAGCATCGTATCTTTGATTTCATTCGTCTCGCACACATCCCAATAATTTTCGTCGTTGACAAGCGGAGGCAGACCGCTAGACATCGCAACGACACCGTCCATGTGCATAATGTGCCACCATAAACGGCGCCGATACTCAGCTTCACATGGTTCTATGCCAAACTTAGCCGGGTCACGATGCAATCCCATGGTTTGCGCAACCCTCATAGCGAGGCTAACAAAGAGACTAGTGGTCAAAGGCTCTTCCTCCTTCGTGACAATTGTCTGCACAAGAAGATAAGCAGCGAGGCCTTGAAGTGAAGGGCTGCGCGGGAATTTGATCCTCGTAAGCCACCTGGTAACTTCCTCAGTATAAATTGTTGAAAGGGCCGACCGCGAGGACACATTGAATTCAGCTTTAATTGCTCGGATCGAAATCGTCACTGATCCACCATACCATATCGCGTACAACAACGGAATGAATGATGGATTGGGGCACGGCTCTCCTGAATAGCTGCTGTAGTCATACCAATCCCAGAAGGAATTGTAAAGCTTGAGGATAGTTGGAGGGTGAATGATAGGACTGATGGCGTGTATACCGGAAATGAATCCTTTGTAAAGAATATGGCTTTGCCGTCTCGTTGGAATGTGATCGAGCATTTCTGGCTCCACCATTTTTTCATTGATCGAGGGAGAGTCACCCGAAGGGAAGATTACAGATTGTTGGAAGGAACGAGACCTGGGTGCGGTTGAAGGTGTCGAGCTGCCTATTGATTCTCTCCAGGGCTGCCGGCCATCGGCATGCGAATCTGTTATGTTTTCATTATTCTTTTCAAAAGTAGACTGATCGTGTGAGCTATTCTGATCTCTCAACAATTGATTGAGCTCATTGATCTGGATGCGAGTTAGTCAAAATGGTCTACCTGTAGGAAAGCCCAGAGGACAGCATACTTCGCCTGAGATATATGCCCAATACGTGGTGCCAACATATCTAATTATAGTTAGAAACTTTTACACTTCGAACAAAGCAATTCCGACCAACCTTGACCTTCCACCGTCCTCCAGACTCAAATGGCCCAAGTTCAGACTGCCAACCGGGTCTACTAGATCGTTGGCCTGACCGGATGGGATCGGAAATTCATCAGTGCTTGACTCTGCAGCATTGCGACGTGGGCTGGTAGATCTTGACGGTGTTTTATTTCCGTTCGGATCATTGCTCGCTCGTGGGTCATCGAACTGTGTGGGTTCCGCTTTCGCATCCAAGGCCGTTGCCTGCATCCCCGCGTCCTCAAGTGTTTGACCGCTCTCCCTGAGGCGCTCAATCATTGACATAAGCTTGTCGAGTCGCGATTCAATGGCGCTTGGGTCGGGCTTTTCGCCTGTCGACTCTGCCCGCCTCAACTGTCCGTAAAGTGACTGGAGCTCGTCAACATCCTCCTCCAATGTCCGTGGCATCCCTCTCCTTCGTTTGACACCATGCGAATTTTGGGAAGAGACATCGCGCTCATCGTCATCTTTTTGGGATGACACATCATATGTACACTCGGTGTTGTTCTTCACGCAGTTTCCACATATTGGGTGTATCTAGAAGGAAATGTATGTGTTAGCTTGGATCAGGAACTTCGGTGTTGGTCGCAATCAGATCAATCTACCTTGTCGCATTTGACCTTCCGACGCCGACACGTGTGACAGCTGTAGCTCGCACGGTTTCGGGTGATCTGGCGACCTCCAGCCAAAGGTCCCCTCAATGATGACGGAGCAAACGAGCTGCCAGGGATGGAAGGACCCGGTAAGGGTTGAGCATTGGGCGGGCTCTGGTTCATAGTCTCTCGCAAGACATGGAAATATATTAAATTGCTGTTAGCATGGAAACGCGCAAAAAAAAAAAACACGGCACTTCGGCGACTGCGGGGGTTCCCTGACGTTATCGGAGATGATTCAAGGGGATGGCCAATGATATCACTTCATCCCGAGGTCATCATTAATGCCTGAATTATGCCTTATTGCTGCCTGAATCTGATTTCCCTCGTTCACTTTCTTCTTGCTACAGTTATCACTACCAGGACTTATTCCAAATAATATATCAGCACATTTATCCAGTCTCCGCTGCATATTGTTGTATCTATAAAGTTGTCGGCTACTATAACATGGACCTGGAGTAAGATATTTTTAATATAATGCGCTCCTCGAGTAGTTCAATGCTTCGGATTTTGTATACTAACATATATGGTCAGGAAACCTTAGATCAGACCAAGAAGAAATCATTCGACCGTTTGTTGCCACTATAGCATTTCCCAATCTTTTTTTTTAAATAAAAAGAAGAAAAGCAAAAACAAAATCGAAAAGCAACATTTAGGCGGGGAACTAAAAATAATCGAAACAAGAACTGTGCTTAAGCGCTACTGTATCATTGCAACCAACCATCCACTGCTATTGGTAGATACGTATACAGGATGGATTTTCTCACTCTAATATGATCCACCTGCCTCGGAAACGAAAGTACACAGACAACTCACACGCTAATGCAAGCAGCACCTTGAAGAGGGTATCAAATAGCCAATCAATCCTAACAACTGAACGCCAGACAGATGTACATACCTAAAAGGCGCTAAGTAGTCCACAATTCGGGGTTCGCTGTAGAATAATAGCAAGTCTGACATATTCGAAATCTAAAATTTCTCACATGCTCCCCCAAGGCAATATTACATCAGAAGTCGAATAATATCCACGATGAGTTTCGGATTCAGCCTTGGGGACTTCGTTTCCGTTATTACATTAGCTAATAAGCTCCGACGAGACTTTGTTGGTGCCCCTAGCCAGTTCAACAGTATTTCTAGAGAGTGCGTCCATATTGTACACATAAGTCGTTGGCCAGGAACTGATGTTTTTCGTCTATATAGGGTCAGAGGACTGACAATTATTCTCCAAGACGTTGATATTCAACTACCGGGTTACGATATTGATGATCGCCAACGCAAACAACTAGGAGAAATTAGTCATAACTGTGAGACCCTGCTGAACGAGGTTCAAGATGCCATTGGGAAATATAAGGTCGTTGAATATTGCGGTACATCGATTCACAAGAAAGCTAGAAGTATTTGGAAGAGGATCGCCTGGGAGCCGAAAGACATAGGCGAACTTCGAGATCGGTTATTATCTAATGTGACATTACTCCAGTCATTCTTGAGTGCTATATCAAGGTATCATATATATCTCCTCCTTTCTGCCCTTTTTGAGACTTAGGTACACTTGACTTGGTATGACTAAGATCTAACATCTATAGTCAAACGATGACTGCGACGAAACAAACACTGGAACACCTCAACCAGCGACAAGAAAGCAGTGAACAATCTGGTATCCTCAACTGGCTGTCTGACGTTGATTACACTTTGCAGCAGAGCGATCTCCTCGCTCGACGACAAGAAGGAACTGGAAAATGGCTTCTCGCTTCGGATCAGTATATACATTGGCTTCGCACACCACGAGCCACCTTGTTTTGTCCAGGAATGCCGGGTGCGGGGAAGACCATATGTTCTGCGATCCTTGTCGATGATTTGACTACGCGATTTGAGAATAGGCCAGATGTCGGTATAGCTTACATCTACTGCAACTTTAATCGTCAAGATGAACAGAAGGCTCAAGATTTGCTTCTAAGTCTGTTGAAGCAATTAAGCCAGAGGAGGACAGCCGTCCCAGATTCCGTGAGAGACCTCTACAAGCGCTACAAAACTACATCGACACGTCCGCGATTCGATGAAATATCAAAAGCTCTTCACTCCGTTGTCTCCACGTATTCCGATGTGTTTATTGTTGTCGATGCCCTCGATGAGTGCGAATCTACTTGCCGTACCAGGGTTTTGGGCGAGATCATGAAAATTCAAGCCGATGCTGGAGCAAATGTGCTTGCGACGTCAAGGCCCACAGAGATAAATGATTTGTTCAAATCAGGCAACTTCTTGGAGATACGGGCTCATGAGAACGACGTTCGACGATATCTTGATGGCAATATGTTCCGGCTCCCGGGATTTGTGAGCCGAAATACTGCATTGCAAGAGGAGATTATGACTGTAATCTCACGCCATGTACAGGGAATGTTAGTCCCCTTGATTGACTTTGTTCTTTTGCTTTAGAATTAGATTGCTCATTTAACCTCAGGTTCCTTCTTGCACAGCTTTACTTTGAGTCATTGATTGGCAGAAGGTCAGCCAAATCTACTCGAACCGCTCTGAAAGAGCTCTCGAAGGGGTTTAATGACTATCCATATGATAGGGCTTACGACAATGCAATAAGCCGCATTAAAGGGCAGATAGGAGAGCAGACTGACTTAGCGATGCAAACTCTGTCCTGGCTCACATGCGCGAAAAGGCCACTCACTTCCTTGGAGCTCCAGCATGCGCTTGCAATAGAGGAAGGAGAATCCACCATTGATGAAGAGAACATGCCAGAAGTTGAAGACATCCTAGCTGTATGCTCTGGACTCGTTACCATTGAAAACGAAAGCGGGATAATTCGACTGGTTCATTATACGACGCAAGAATACCTCGAGCGGAAGAAAGATTTACTCTTTCCCACCGCAGAAAATGATATCAGCAGGTTGTGTGTTACTTACATTTTATTTGACACATTTGGATCTGGGATCTGTGAAAGCGATGAGGCGTTCGACGAGCGTTTACAATCCTATCCATTCTACCCTTATGTGGTATGGCATTGGGGCCACCACGTAAAACTGACCGGAACTTTATATCCGGCTGTGATGGACTTTTTGAAACATCAGACAAAAATTGATGCTTCAGAACAAGCTGTCCATGTTAGAAGGCACTCGATCCCAAAAGATTGGAGCCAGAGTTTTCCGAGGCAAAGAGCGGGGCTGCATCTCGCTGCATACTATGGAATTGAAGAAGCAGTGTCTTTTTTTCTTCGACATGGGTCCCCTGTGGATATTTGTCATAACGGTGGTTGGACTGCTCTAAAACATGCCATCTCAGGAGATCATCTGAATGTCACCCAGTACCTCCTTTCCCATGGAGCAGACCCAAATGGAATAAGTCAGCACCACGACACCCCGCTTTCATCTGCTGCCCAGTATGGAAAAGACGCCATCGTTAGACTTCTTCTTGAGCGGGGTGCCGACGTTGATGCTCCGTCTGGATGGTATGGAAGTCCCCTGGTCGCAGCATGTGACAATGGCCTGCTAAAAACTGTGGAGATCCTCCTCAACAGCAACGCAAATATCAATAGCAAGAGCGAACTATACGGAAGTCCTTTGCAAGCTGCCGCTGGGGCGGGCCACTGGAATCTAGTAAGGTTCTTGCTTGACAAGGGTGCTGACCCCAATTCTCAAGTGGATGATGTTGACACCGGCTTGCAATCAGCAGCATTCCACGGCCAGGAAGAGATTGTACAAATCTTGCTCAGCCATCACGCAGATGTCAACCAACAATCAAGGCGCCATGGAAACGCACTGAGAGCGGCTTCGATGAACGGAAATCAGCAAATAGTGCAAATGCTACTCGACAGCGGCGCCAACATAAACGCGGAACATGAGCTGGGCACAGCCCTGATTGCTGCGGTTACAAAAGGGCAATGTCTCATAGCAAAGATGTTACTTGACAATGGCGCTGATATTCACGGTCGTGGAAGACCTCATGGCACTGCCTTGCATGCAGCCGCCTCGTTCGGAAATATTAAAATAGTGCAGATGCTTCTCGACAGAGGCGCCGACAGCAGTATTCGTGCTGGTATCTACAAAACACCCCTTCGAGCAGCCATTACGCGAGGTCATCAGGATATTGCCTCGCTCCTCAGAAGCCAGCGGTAGTACTTAAGGGTCTGAAACTTTTCTTGTATTGAATATACGGTTTGTTTCAAAAAGAGCAGAACGATGGTACTTTGATGTTTGGTGATATTTAATGCCACATTTACTCCCTTCTAAGTTAATTAACACCAAAGAAAATGTGCAAACCAAAACGAGTAGAGGCGATACTAATCGACCATTACTTTCTGTACGCATAACCCCAGTATCCTTACCTATCTCCAGATTATCAAACAAGGGACACCTTCTACAGGTGTGAATCAACTATTCACCATGACATTATTTTATGAGCACATCAAGACCTGTATTATACGTGAATTCGCCATTAAACTCGTTCTCTATTTCATGCCCTCCACTAGAGTGTCAACATAGTACTTCCGCGCCCCAATGTTAGTACTACGGGTGTTAATACACCGTTATTATGCCTCCTATGTGGAATGGAAGTCCCATACACGTGTGATTCTGGGATTGCAGAAACATTTGAACATGACCAGATACTCAATCGAAGTCAATGGAAAGAGATTTGGAAATCTAACCTAGACCATGTGATGGTACCATCTCACGAGATAGAGGAGGCATACTTGAGCGATTTCCCTCGGCTATGGGCATGCCTCTGTCGAGTCAGTAAGTTCTCAAGACTTCCGGTCAAATCTTCCCGGATTCTCTAACTAGAACATTAATCAAGGAGTCAGGTACCAAGTACCGTCTGACGGGCATTAATATAGCCAGACATCATGCAGCTTACCCCTACTATACCCCAAATGATCCGGGAATGGCAAGAATCGGTGGAAGGAAAGGTTCAGATAATCAAACAGTCGATGAGAGAAGAACTAACCGATTCGACAATTCTGATTTCACCCAATTCTATGCTGCAAACATTGGAAGACAGCCCAGTCAATATAAAGGGAAGTTGCTTGGATATCTCATCCATGCCCATTGCTGGGTGCTCTTCAGCCGAATTGAAGGGCGGAAACTGAAAGAGGCTGAACTCGCTAAACTCATTCAAGTCTGTCGGAATCACTGGCGAAACAACAAATTGTGGCGATTATATGACTACAACGTGCGATTCATTGAACCTCGCCAGGTCCTATCGGAGTTTGAGTATGGCTTCGATATCTATCAGAATCCACTAGTCGTGCCCGAAGTTCAACAAGCCATGAATTGTGCAAATGTCGAAAGTCTGCGGGAATCAAGAAGCCGTCATCTACCTTCTCAGTTCGGCAGCATTCCATTAGAAGTTGCCGTTCTGATCGCTGAGCGGCTCTGTCCTATCAAGCATACCCTGGAGGATATAAAGAACACGGGGAATATGCTTCTGGCGTTCGGGTGGAAATTACCTGATTGGTTTTGGCAAGGACGATTGGACGAGCGCTTGTTCATTGAATTGGATAAATTCAAGAAGGCGAGATCTCCAGTAGGTTGGCAATTGCGACTGAATTTAATGTGACTTGTTGCAGATCAAACTAGATTCAGTTCCAGTAGTCTAGCGAGTCGTGAACGAGTGCTTGGTGTTATGCTTGATGTTGAGAAAGCTATCTGAATCAAACCAAAACCAGCCAAGGAGAATGAGTTGCTTTGAAAATAATTTCTAATTGATCGAGGAGAACAACGAAAAAGAATTCATCGCCTTGTAAGGCGGGAATTTACTCTACTCTTCCCCCTGGCCAATTATATGTGTATAGAGTCAGCTTCCCGTCCTTTTTGGGAAAAACTAAAACTGTACGTTTTTGTCTCTTCTGGAGCTGAAATAACTACCAATCGGCTGTATTCCATACTGGCTCGCTCAGAAGTATGACCATGTGCTATCTTCTTGACTTTTATTTTTATTTCGCTTGTTGGACTGTATATATGATAATTTCTCAGCCGAGATTCTTTTTCATTGCCACTATATCCCAAAGTGTTAACATGAGTTTAGCCATATATCATATTCAACTATAATATACACTGATAAAAGACATCCTTCACGAAGGAAGAACAAGTTGTTTCTCCTTTGGCCAAGTAGCAATGGTGGTCGCATCACCAGTTAAAGTGAATGACAGCACGGCCGAACGTTCATTGTTCAACGAAAGTTCATACTTGCCGGGATACACAATGCGATTACCATTCTCATCGGTGCGAGCCACA
This sequence comes from Penicillium hordei, assembly GCF_028827395.1. Lineage (NCBI taxonomy): Eukaryota > Fungi > Ascomycota > Eurotiomycetes > Eurotiales > Aspergillaceae > Penicillium > Penicillium hordei. The sequence continues at coordinate 141,879 of NW_026623146.1, read as the reverse complement.
TTGTCCAGTGAGATGGGAATTTTCATGGTCTGAGTGGCTTGGGGACCAATTCCACCAAGGCGATCAAAGCCAACCAGCCACTTGATGGGATGCGGGCTCGGTCCAGCTTTTGTGTTGACGAAGGCCATAGCGGTATAGTCAGACGCGACATCACCGGTGTTCTTAACTTCGACGGTGTAATTCATGAACGGGACTTGTTCGACCACGTTGTATGCAGTGTTTGATCGTGAGAGAAGCTTCACAATGTCGAAGGAAGCTCCATTATTGGTCCCGTGGGAGTCGGGCAGTGATGCCTTGAATGTTGTGTAGAACAGCCCATGACCAAACTCGTAAACTGGCTTGCCTGTATACCACATATAGGTCTGCCCAGGGTTGTTGCCCTTGGGGCGCAAGCTCATGTCCGTAGCAGGGAATTGAAGAGCATACTCAGCAGGGTATTGGGTAACTGTCAGACGACCAGCCGGTGCACGCTTTCCAGTGAGAATGTCCAGAATGGCAGGACCCCCCGGATTGCCCCGGGTAGCCACCCCAAACTAGAGAGTTGACGTTCTTGTTGGCCTTGAGCGACGAAGAGTCCACTTGGCCACCGCCCATCTGTAGAACAACTAATGGCTTGCCCAGGTCACTCAACTGATCGATCAGCTGGAGCTGGTTACCAGACCAGGTGATGTTTGCGCGATCCACCCCCTCTGCTTCAACCGTGTTGTCAATCCCACCGGCGAAGATGATTACATCAGACTTCCTCGCAGCCGATAGAGCAGCTTCAAACCCAGAAGTGGACTCTGAGGAAATATTGGTGCCAAAGGCGTAGTTGACATCGAAGTCGGAGGCCTGTAGGGCAGCGAGCGGACCGGTAAGATAGGGCGCTGCACCATAGTAATTTCCTTGCAATGTAGTTGTTACATTTGCCCATGGCCCAATCAATGCAACACTGCGGGTGTTCTTGGACAGCGGTAAAGTGCCATCATTCTTGAGAAGGACAATTCCTTCTACGGCAGCCTCGTATGAAATGTTCCATGCATCAGTGGCCACAACGTCAGACCAATCAAGATCTCGGTATTTGCTGTTGTTGCCATCGAAGTAGCCCAGACTGACGAGGTTAGAATAGAAACGAGTGACAGCACGTTCAATCTCACTGCGGGCAATCTCGCCCTGGGAGACCGACTCATTCAGATAGAGTTGATACGTCGCCCCACAGTCAATATCTGTCCCTGCCTGTATACTTTTTGCCGCAGCGAGCGAGGCACTGGAGGCATATCCATGGGGGTTGAAGACATTGTAGACAGCGTCGCAGTCAGAAGAAACATAGCCATCCTCGACAAAGTTCCAGGTGTCACGAAGGAGGGTTTGGAGTAAGAAAGAATTGGCCGATGAAGGAACGCCATTGACTGCGTTATACGATGACATCACGCTGTGAACTCTTGCATCCCTCACTGCTGTGACAAACTGAGGGGTGTAATAGCTGGCTAGGTCGTATGAGCTGATGCTCATATCATTTCCCAGTCTTGAATGATTGTCCCAATTCTCGAGGTCATAGCCAGCGTAATGCTTTGCTGTTGCCGCTAATTTCAGATCCTTAGGGTCCAAGCCACCCTGAACACCTGTTATGTACTCAAGTCCGTAAACTGAGCAAAGTTGGACATCCTCGCCTGGAGTTTCCTGTCCACGGCCCCACACTGGGTGGCGGAAGGAATTGATGTTTGGTGCATACACATCGAGCCCATACCGACCCCCATTATTGAATGCTCTGCCTTGAGTTGATATAATTTGACCGATTTGGTTGATCAAGGTGCGGTTCAGGGCAGCCATGGTGAGGATGGGGGATGGGAACGAGGTAGCCCAGCTGTAGTCCCCGGATTCGGTAAGATTTGCTCGATCCAAACCATGTAAAGCTTCGCTCCAAACCTGGTAAGGTGGAAGGCCCAGCCGAGGAATTGCGGGAATGACGTTTCCAGTACTATTCACGAGTTCTTCAAAGGTGAACATGGAAATAAGGGCAGCCGCTCTGTCGTGTGGCTTTGCGGTGGTGTCACAGACAATTGTCTTGCTGAGTGGACCATTGGAGCAGTCTGGGAAAGCAAAATCGACTTTTGCCATCGTTTCGGGGTAAAGATTCGGTTGTGGCTCGGTATTGTAGTCCACATAACTGGTGTTGTCCTGGGACAACACAGTTGGGGCGAAGGCCGCCAGCAAGGCGAGTAGCGAAGTGCTAGGCATTATAGAAGACTGCCTTTGTAAACTGATACTCCAACATCTTTGCCTACGACGGGGGAGGCAACTTATAGTCTGGGGTAAGAGATTCCATTCCCCCACACATTTGGGCCAAGTTTGGAAACTTCACGGCCGATCCCAGGAGATCCCACGCGGGGCTTCGGGATTGGCAGGCACTTGATGTAGACAATTTAGCCTGAGATCTTTCCATTTACCGACACTTGTCGATCAGGTCATCCGTTGGCTGTTTAGGGGTGCAAGGGGGGTTCAAGGGGGTAAAGGTGCTTGGGTAGCTCTACACCAGGGTGGACATCAGCCGGTTTCATTTTCCCCGAACTTCATTTTAGCCTTATAATAACTTCAACCACTTGGGTATCTGGATTAATGCTCTCTTTACAGAAAACGGTGCTTGCTAAAAAGACCTTACACAAGTTATAATTAACCTTCAGAACAAGCTATTTCAGCCATAAGCCATCCGCTGAAGAAATAATAGGATTCGGTCAGTTTAGCCTGAAATGACCCCCTCCTGTTAAGGATGACCGCATCTTCGGTATACTGCATTTCTCATCAGAGGCCCAACCCCCGCCGAGCCGGCTAATAGACAAGATCTATCCGAGGTTTCGCCGTTTTGGCTAGATCAATGACCCAAAGCCTTTGAAAGGATGAACAGCATCGAAGGTTATAGAAAAGTCTTTTGCATAAAGTATGCATAAAGTATGCCATATTTAGTGTCTTCATATATACTTAAAAAAAAATATCTAACAAATACATGACTAGGCTGCATAAGCGGCCAAGTATTCCTGTACATAGTTAATTAAAATATTCCAAGTACACCTCCTTTTCACCTTTTTTCGAGGATAAAAACCAGTAGACCCTGGTTGAATAAAAAAGAGATACCCAGAATTTCGTAGTTTCAATGAGATACGGAATGTCGACTAAGCTCATAACAACGTTGTCATAGCTTAAAGGGGTGATTGCATATCCTACAACTAGCACATCGATTTACATGTAAGACAAGGATGGTAGTGCGTAAACCATGAGTCTGCAAGACTTGTGAACAGATTATGATACAAGAACACGCTATGAATGCAGACCAACACGTAACCACTCATAAAATACAATAAATCACAAACACATATCAGGCCACACTAGCCACGCTTGACCTCTTGCTCAAGCTTGTCCAGAGCTTTGGCGTATTTGGGCTTGAGTGAGTTTAATGCGTCCGGCTTGATCTGGACACGCTCGATGTTCGAGGTACGCGTGATCCGGCCGTCCACACTAGCTGCGATCTCGTTGGCAAACCAGCGACCCTCGCGGTGAGCAACGAGGGACCACGCAGAGCCAGCGCGGCCAGCGCGGGCGGTACGTCCAACTCGGTGGACGTAAGTGGTGATGCTGGTCGGGATGTCGTAGTTGATGACATGAGTCAAAGATTCCAGGTCAAGACCACGGGAGGCACGATCTGTAGCCACAATCACCGAGATGCGGCCTTGTCGGTAGGCCGTCAATGTCTTGCGAGATGCAGAGGATTTGTTGGATTTAATGATAGTTCCCACACGCTTGGCCAATGCGGGATGCAGAAGCGAAATGAGACGTGCAAGTCGGGATGCAGACTCGGATGATTTGGTGAAAACCAGAACAGTTTTCCGCGAGGGCGAGGGGACGAGTTCCATAGCATCGGATTCCGAGCCAGAAGAGTCCGAAGAATCGGAATCGGAATCCGAATCCGAATCCGAGTCTGAGCCTGAGTCTGAGTCTGAGTCTGAGTCTGAGTCTGACTCCGAATCAGACCCAGAAGATGAAGTGTCGTCATCAGATGATTCATCAGAGCTAGTGTCATCATCTGAACTAGAGCTGTCAGAGTCGGATGAATCAGACACGCTTGGCGCTCGATTCCCACTAATCTCAATGTGAGAAAGAAGAAGACGCAGCAGATAAAGCGGCTTGAGGGATCCGTCGCCAACTTGAACAATGTGCTCAGACAGAGTCGGGGGTAGGGCGAAGTGAGCATCTGGATGAATAGCAGAGGGGTCTTCTTCGTCGGCAGCCTCCTCAGACCCGATGATAACCATCTTGGGGTTAGCGAGGCGCAGGGAGTTGAGTTTGGAAATGTCGCGGGTCATTGTTGCACTCAGAACCACCTTCCTAGGAGGCTTAGCATCAATCGAAAGTCCCAATCCAGAGAGAAGTTTTCCACCAGGCCCAAAGGTCTCCGGGGCCTCCCGACTGTTCAGCGAGTTCATGACAACATCAACCCACTCTTGGAAGCTTTCGTTCAAGAGACGATCTGCTTCATCAATCACCAGCCATTCAAGATGCTTGAGTGTGAATCCCTTGGTGTAGCGAATGTGGTCAACCAGGCGACCAGGAGTACAGATAAGGATGTCGACATTCGGTTCGGATCGCTGGATGTGACCGGGAAGAGACCCGTTAGAGCCAATTGCCTCACTGACACAATCTTCCAGGCTCAAGTTCATCCAATCGTTTCCGTTCAACCCGTCACGCTGTTGCTTCTGAATAGCCGGGTTGTAAACCTGGTCCACTCGCATCAACAGCTTCTGCTCATCTTTTATAGCCACATTACCGACTGCACTTCCGATATGAAGTCTGGATCCAGAAGCACATAGTTCACAGGACTCGCGCGCTTGTTTAACCAGTTCTCGTGTAGGAACTACAATCAATCCTCTAAGTCTGGAGGCAGGTCTCGGCGGCAGAGCGGTGACAAGAGGGAGAACATAGGAAAGTGTTTTTCCGGATCCAGTCGCCGCAGAGATACAAAGATCCCCTGGGTGGTTTTGCTCTCCTTGCAGAAGGAGTGGAATGACAGTAGACTGCACAGCAAAAGCTTCTTTGTAGTTCTGTTGTTCCAGGATTTTGAGAAGATCTGGCTTGATTCCGAGCTCAGAAAATTTCTTGGTATCCTGAGCTGATTTGCGCAACGGATTGGCCAGCCACGGGGGTAGAGATGAATATGTTGGGAGTTGCTCTGGCTCGGGTGGGTTTTCAGGCTGAGGTAGTCGTTCAAGACCCTGTGCGTAGACAGCTTCGACAGCAGGTGTCTCATCTTTAACGGCTTCGGGTTCAGCTTTTTTGGATTTAGCACTAGAGACGGTTTTGGTGCGCTCGAACTTTGACATAATCCCCGAATGCTTGTTCTTCGATTTGCGCTGTTCGACTTCCGGGGCTTCAACTTCTTCATCGTCATTTCCTGTAATCACAGATGCAGCCGCATCATCCAATGTGTTGTCCGTTCCAGAGCTCTTTCGCTTGCTCTTTTTCGATTTCCCTGCCGTTTCACTGACGCCGTTGCGTGAGTCTGCAACAGTCGCTTTTCTGCGGTCTGACGAGAGAGTACTTTCTTTCCGGGACGTTTCCGGAGAATTCGATCCTTGGAGCACATCCTTAAGATGCTTGCGCTTCTTGGTGCTGCTATCATCTGTGACCTCTGCGATCGGCAAGCTTTCGCGTTTCTTATGCTTCTTCGTCGGGGTGGGAGTCGCTGCAGGCTGAGAGCCATGGGGATCTCTCTTGCGCTTCTGAGACTTTGTGGATTTGGGAGTCACATCAACCTTCTGAGAGGACCCGAGTCCCGAATTTTTGTCGACCATTCTCATGTAATTTCCCCAATGTCGGAGTTGGCGTTGAATACCTCGTGGGGATCAAATTCCTTTTCTCTGAATATTTTATGCCGGCAGAAGATATAATAATATCACCGCCCGCTATACCGCCCTGCTTATCGGGGCAGCTTCCAGATGTGTGTCTCCAAGTCTCCTATATTTATTGGCTTGGATGGACTGGTGTTTTAAGCAGCAGATCTGTTAGCCATGGAAAGGAATTTGACACAAGCAAATTCGATACCTCGGAGTTCTCGCCCCGAGAACCACAACCACGATGCCGTATAACATCGCGTTAGTATTTGTTCTATCTACATGTCGCGATTACTTGCTAACATCGCTCTGGATATAGAATGGTCAGTGACTTCTTTTTTCCCCAGTCAGGTATGCCTCGTTCTTTCCCCTGCAGTTTACGCGGTTACTTATACTTTTCCAGGTGGAATTGAGAGTCACATATACCAATTGTCGTCCGTAAGCACGCTACCTTGTCGATCCGTCTGCGCTTCTCCTAATTGCTTCTCAGAAACTCATCGATCGGGGACATAAAGTCATTGTTATTACCCATGCATACAAAGGACGCACCGGAGTCCGATACCTCACCAATGGACTAAAGATCTACCATGTTCCATTCTTCGTCATCTACCGCGAAACGACATTTCCTACCGTCTTCTCTTTCTTCCCCATATTCCGCAATATCGTCATCAGAGAGGATATTGACATAGTTCATGGCCATGCCAGTTTGAGTAGCTTCTGTGGAGAAGCTATTCTCCATGCCCGAACTATGGGACTGCGGACTGTCTTCACAGACCATTCCCTCTTCGGATTCGCTGACGCAGCATCGATTCTCACCAACAAATTGCTCAAGTTTACTTTGAGTGATGTTGACCATGCGATTTGCGTTAGTCACACTTGGTAGGTCTCCCGCGAATGTACTGCGCGACTCGACTAACAACCTGTAGCAAGGAAAACACGGTACTTCGAGCTTCCTTGGATCCATTAATGGTGTCGGTCATTCCAAACGCTGTGGTAGCGGAGAATTTCTGCCCTCTATCTCATACTACTCGTACGCCTGATCAAGGCCAGAGCTCACCCGCCGATGCTCCAATGTCCCCCAGACCAATCGGACCTGACGATCCGATCACAATCGTGGTCATCTCGCGACTCTTTTACAATAAAGGCACTGATCTTCTCATCGCATCTATTCCGCGGATTCTTGCCTCCAATCCCAACACTCGCTTCATTATCGCAGGATCAGGTCCCAAAGCAATCGACCTGGAGCAGATGTTGGAACGCAATGTGCTTCAGGATAAAGTCGAACTTCTAGGTTCGGTCCGACACGAGGAGGTCCGAGATGTGATGGTGCGAGGTGACATTTACCTCCATCCTAGTCTGACAGAAGCATTCGGAACAGTCATCGTTGAAGCTGCCAGTTGTGGTCTTTACGTTGTCTGTACCCGTGTTGGAGGCATTCCAGAAGTTTTACCCCAGCATATGACAACGTTTGCGAAACCGGAAGAGGACGATATTGTGCTTGCAACTAGCAAGGCAATCGCGGCTTTGCGCTCGAACAAAGTACGAACGGACCGATTTCATGATCAAGTCAAGATGATGTATTCGTGGCGGGACGTGGCCGCGCGCACAGAGCGCGTGTACGAAGGCATCATTGGCGACATTAGCCCAGAGGAGTTTTACGGTTACTACCCAGGCCAGGGTTGGGAAGCGAGTGGAGATCGCGTCCGCAGCTTTGCGCTTATTGACCGATTGAAACGCTACTACGGCTGTGGTGTCTGGGCAGGCAAACTGTTCTGCCTGTGTGTCGTGATTGACTTCTTGATCTATGTCTTCCTTGAGATGTGGTTTCCCCGAGCCAACATTGATATCGCACGAAGCTGGCCAAAGAAGCCACCGGCGAGTAAAACCCAGACTACCAGAAGTGTTCGCTAAAAAAAAAAAAATCCTCGGCGCAGAAAACACCGACCTGTCAATTATTTCTGCAGAAAAGTCTACTCTTGGTTCTGCGCGTCTCCTGCTTGTCTTTGGCAGCTCATAGCCTCATTTGATCACTTCCCCCTCATGTCCTCTCATCTTCCACGGCCCATTTTTACATATTCCCATCCATAATAATACATACATAATGTCTACCTAGCACAATAAAATGCCTAGAATCATTCCCGCAATAATTTCAACTGCCTACATGATATGGAAGGCTGATAGTTAACTTAACTTGACATCAAATAGACTTCATTGGTATATTAACAGAAAATGTAATTATCATGAACAAACGCCATTATGCACCATATGCTGCGCTCGATATCATGTACGAGAATTGTCGGCAGCCCCTTCGAATCAGCGCATCACTGGAGGCCTGCCCTCTTTGTTCCACTTGACACGACTTTGTACCCACTCCACAGCTGCCTGTACACCAGACCCAAGCAGCGCGCTGACCGGCAGCACACGGCTGTCACGGACGCCGCCTCCTGTTTCTCCTTCAAACACCTTCCGGACAAGACCTTCCTTGATGCGAACTACTTCGACGCAGTCCTCACGGTCTTGCTTATTTGCCAACACCAGAATAGGAACACCAGCCACGTCGGCACTTTGTAAGACCGACTCGAGCACTTGACGGCACTCGTCTAATCGTCCAAACTCACTGCTGGCCGCGTTGATTCCGACATTTTGCTCCGAGAAGGCCTCTGCACTTGTACTCCCTCGTGCGCCGTTTCGTGCTGGACCTGCCACGGAGCTTGCGCGCCGAGCAAGCCGCGCGATATCGGGATCTTGACCAACGTCGGCACTGTCGACCACGAAGATGATCGCGTGACAGCTGGTGTAGTAGCTCTGCCAAAGTCCGCGCATGGAGATCTGACCTCCGACGTCCCAAATCTTCAAGTTCATGTCTGGTAGGGCTATCGTTGCGACATTCTGCCCGACGGTGGGGACTGTTTTTCCGGGGTTGGGTGCTGGGGCGCCGTCGGAGCGGGGTTGGTACAGCGCCTTGATCTGGGAGAGGAGTGTTGTTTTGCCGGCGTTATCTAACCCAAGCAGGATAACAGAATACTCTGTAGTTCAGGGTAATCAGCGTGGAAGGTTATGCGATAGGAGAGAGGAGTTACCTTCTTTGCTCGTGGCGGCTAAGTACAGCGACTTGGCCAGGTGATACATGATCGCGTTCCCTATGGGAGCTCAAGGCCAAGCGCAATTGTAGTTATAGAAAAACAGAATCGAAATCAGAAATCATGACATCGCAGTCAGTTCTTTGAGGTTGAAGCGCTCATGTTCCCCGGGGCCGCGTTGCAGGCTTCATCCGTTTTGGGAAGTTAGGGCTTAGGGCTGAATGTGATCTGGGGATATTCCAATGCGAACTACGAACTACAAACTACATTGGACATTTCCCTATACATCATACAGTTTGACATATGCATTCAGCACGTTCAACATTCAAATATATTTATATCTCTTGATCTTCAGAAATATGACGCTATAATGATGGACGCACTTCCGGTAAATACTTTCGGGTTCGGTTTCCCAGGTCATTTTCAAGCGGCAAATGGAAAATCGTCGACTTTCCCGATTCTCCTCTTCTCCACTTGACACTCCACTTTCCCAGGGTTTGTCAGCTTTTGATTATCGATCGGCCGATGCCGAGACGAAGTGACCCCCCATTTTGTCCGGGGCGTTTACTTTCCTTGAATTCCCTGGGTTACAAATGTTACATTCCCTTATGGCCTTGCTGTCGACCTCTCATGAGAAGGCAGTGTGACAAGGATCTCATCCTGCTCTGATTGGATGATCTACCTTTTTTTTAACCCTGCCGCATGTCTATACCAGTATGCCACAAGCTCCATCACTTATTTGATATACATCGCCGTCAATGGAGGTTGACACTATCATCGTCGGTACGTCTATCATGGTCGGCGTCCCATGTTGAGGTCATTCAGGACTTTTGCTCTGCTTGAGCCCCGCATTCCACCCCGCGCCGTTAAGACGTCCCTAGGAAATGGCAACTGATTGAATCGATTTTACCAGGCAATGGGCCGTCGGCCATGATCCTTTCATACATCCTCCATGGACACATTCCTTTCTACTCATCCAATCCTCCACATCCCGATCATTTATTAGACGCCAAGTTGAAAGCTGCGCCAGGGATTTTGAATGCGGATGTGAATGCTCTTACAGCGCACTTTGATGCCTCACGCCTCTCCTACTCGACTCAGGCTCTTCCCGTGAACGTCTTACTGGACACATTGGTACGGCCAAGTGTTGATGTGGATGAGCCTGGATGCATCTCAAATATTGATTGGCGCTCACAGCCTGAGAAGGCTGTCTCACATTTGGTTTTTGGAAAGTCCTTGAAGCCTGGAGGCCAATGGACTGAAGACCCATGGGGCGCGAATTGGGATATCCAAACATTGAGTTATGCGGCAATGCTATCGTTGCCCGGATACTCCTTTGGCGACCATCACAAAAAGACCACAGGCAAGGACCTACCATCATATACAAGGCCCACGCGGCGCGAGATCGCCGATTATTTCGCTGCTTATCCCGAGGCTGCGCACATCGATGATGCTTTTCGGTGTGGGGAAGAATTGAAGGGCATTTCCCGCACCGCCACTGGATTCTATGCTCGTTCTCATAACCTCCACTGCAAGCGCCTCGTCCTCGCGAGTGGAATCTTTTCCGAGATCCTCCCACCAGAGCCGGTGTTACGTCCATTGCTTGAGACGAAGTCCTCACCTAATGTCCCCCTCCTCGTCGTTGGATCTGGCTTCTCCGCTGCGGATACCATCATCTCCGCCTCCCCCAACCAAAAGATTTTGCACCTATACAAATGGTCTCCGAATGACCGCCCATCGCCTCTCCGGGCCTGTCATCAGCAAGCATATCCGGAATATGCCGGTGTCTACCGTCTAATGAAACGAGCTGCCCTCACAGCCGAGACTGCTGCTAAAAACCAACGCCCAAAGTACCGACGCGTGGCTTCAACGCCATTCCTTGAAAGCCGGAATTGGGAAGACCTGTATGAAGGTCTCTCTAATGTTGAAGTGACAGCTGTCGAAGTTCACGGCGATCTGGCGACGGTCACATTCCGCCGCCAAGATGGAACTGTTTTCTCTCGAACCGTAGGCGGCCTCGTATATGCTGCCGGTCGGCGAGGCAAGCTAGATTATCTTGATTCCGGGCTCCGCTGTGAAGTGCTGGGGCAGGGCAATCAAGAGGATTCAGCAGTTACCGGCCAGACCCTCCGTGCGAAAGCAATCGAGGACCTCGAGGTCGCACCGGGAGTTTACATCATCGGCAGCCTGACTGGAGATTCTCTAGTCAGATTCTCATACGGCGGGTGTATCTACACTGCTGGGCATCTGATAAATGGCGAGCGGGACAGCCGCAGTGTCTGCAGTAGTTTCACGTCATCTGCTAAGCCACATGGCTCCTCGCTTTCCGTGATGAACGGCATGGATGGTCACCATGTCTATCCAAATAGCGATACATCGGATTTGACTCGTGAAGATACCTACAGCAAAATGTCAACATTCACAGACCAATCTGCCGCACGTGGTTGGTGGAAGACATTCTCCCGCATGTGGAATGGTCTTACACGATGAGTGTTCCACTAGAATATGTTGCATGTATATCATGATCCTCAATGTAAAATTCCAGAAATGCCATGAAAACGCATATATCATATATATTGTTTCATCTATCTTATCTTCGACGATTTTGTTCCTTGCTCCCTCTCGCAAACTCTTTGATTGCAGTTCACAATCAACCCTCCAATTTTCCCTTGAATTCCGAATGAAATATGCACCGAAACTGCTAATAGCAGGAGTAGAATGGGCTGACCAGCCGTTCACGTTAGTTCCTCTCGCTCCAATCGATCAGAGAACTTACTCGTGTTCACCTCTCCACCCAACACACTTCCAGCAATCAAACATATGAGTCGGGTCATATTGTTTCTTAGCCTCCAAAAGTCTTAGGTAGTTCGACCCGAAATATGTTTGCTCCCAATCTGGCTCGAGGTAATGTGCTTCATTAAAGTACGCACCGCCACCAGGGCTCAATTTCTTCAAAGGCTCGAGGATCTGCAAAAAGGCCTCTGCCACACTTGCCTGCTCATCAGCCTCCAAAGGCTCCACCCATTCTCCAACGTGAATGACATGCCAGAGCGCATCGCGCCAAGCCGGATGCGCAGATGACATCTGGTTCTTATCGAGATTTGAGACTGGCGTTTCCAAGACGATTTGGGTTCCAGTGAGATTCAAGTGGCTTCTAGCTGTGGCGATGCCTTGTATGACACCTTCCACAAGCTCATCGATAGTCTCAAGGGCATCGAATACTGTGCGGGGAATCAATCGCGATGCCAATATGGAGAAGATCGCCGATGGCTCCGTGACCTTGGCATCGGCAGCAGTGACGGTGAGGTAGTTGGCATAGTCAGGGTAAGAGGTATATTCATTCGCAGAGACAGAAAGGTCGGTTCTGTTGCTTAGGAATTCGGCAAACGAGGCGCTGGCTGATCTCAACTTTGAGCCAGTATCCCCATAGGGCAACACCATTGAGATGGCTATTCTTTCGGGGAAGTATTCCAGTTGGCCGGTAACAAGTTGGGCTGACCACTCAGCCTGATTCTCCGCATGAGCCGTCAGGATCTCGCGCAGAGCAACGTTCTGAGCTGTACCGCTCGTCTCACCGGTAAAGTTGGCTGTGAATGTATATGTGTGGATAGGCAGAGAAGGGTATAATTGAACTCGGTACTTGGTGAGTACAGCAAAAGTGCCGCCTCCTCCACCACGCATGGCCCAGAACAGCTCGGGTTCGTTGCATTGATTGATGGTGCGCACTTCTCCATCTGCAGTCACCACCTCAAATTCAACGGCATTGTCGGCCATCAAACCATACGTGGTGGTGAATGACCCGACACCACCACCTTGGGCGAAACCACCGGCCAGTCCGACTGATTGTTCGTACCCTCCTGTGATGTCCATTCCCTTCGAACTGAAGAAATGATATGCGTCGGCTGCGATGACTCCAGCTCCCACCTCCCCAACATTCGGACTGTTAGCCAGCGGGCAGTTGTTTGCAGTGAAGTTGGAGCTGAATGCCATAGAATCGAGATTGTGAGTCCAAATGGCGAGTGTGTTGGGAACAGATGATCGTCCGAAAAAGTCGTGGCCAGTGTTCTTCACGCTGATGCGAATGTTATGGGTATGTGCAAATCTTAGAGTTGCTGAGATGTGAGAGGCATCTCGAACATCCACATAATATGATGACAGTCTCCCAAGGGTGCATGTGCTATAGAGGAGCTCTGATGGTTGAGTTTCCAGTAAAGCACATCCCGCATCGCCACAGGTCTCCCAATTCAACCAGTATGTCTGTCCGTAGTGTGTCCCTCTCGGGATACTATCACCGTAGTAGTTCTCCACGTCCCGACACGCGGCTTCGTCGTAATGAAGAGAGCTTTTATAACAAGGGGCCGCGATTGGAACAGTCTCATACAAATGCCCATTGATGGTCGCATTGAACTTTTGCCATTCTTTCAATGATGGCCAACATTTTTGACCTGGGCGGCAATTATAACCAGGGTCAATGGTAGCTGAAGCTCCCAAGGCCAAGCAAGTTGGGATGAAATAAATCAAGGATAACATACTCAAGAGCTCTCAAAAAAAAGAAGCTGAAGTTCCTGGTAGACATTCAATGATCTAGGACTATTGGCTCTCTGGGTACTTATAGATTTTTTCCTCAGGCTCCCCTAGTTCCACTGTTCTAGTTTACCGTAATCAGTCTCACAGCATCTACCGTAAGCAAGCGTCACCAAAACTGAACAAATGACGTATCCTGCATTCTTTTTCTCAAAGGCTTCCAGATTAAGGCAACCGTATTAAGTGGATTGAGTCATGGCTCATGGCGTACCAACAAGCTTGGAACTCATAGATTTCCGAAAAGGGTAGGGCTTTCGACGACCCACATACCGGTAGACGCTAGTCCCAACTAGGGAAGGCGGGTATTCCGCATGGCACCCCAGAAGACCCCCAAAGCTTAGATTTGCTTATTTGCTTATTTGCGTCTTTCTTTTATTCGGGCGTTCGAGATTGCGGCTGAGCTCCAATTTAGGAATGGAGTTCAATAGTGTTGCCTTGTCAGGTTGGAAATTCCCGATTTTTTTCAAATGGACCCAAGCGTTAGGAGAATCATAACTTAGTATATAAAGACTCTTCTCGTTTTATATGAATTGACAACAAAAACCATCTTTGTTTTAGTCTTCCATCTCTCCATTATACTCTTGATTACTTGACAAGGCTCTCAAAAATTTACTAGTATGGCCGTCGTCACCGCAGAGCACGTTGCCATCGCAGAGCTGATCATCTATATCCCAACGGCTTTGCTCACCATATGGGTGGTTCTCCGCCATGGCTTTCACAAGCAGTTGGGCTGGATTTACCTGAGTATCTTTTCAGGAATCCGAGTTGGGGGAGCCGTTATGGAGATCTTGAGCATGAAGAACCCAAACAATGCAAATGACAAAGAATGGGCGGTGATTTTGCAATCTGTTGGACTGTCTCCACTGCTTCTATCAACACTGGGTCTGTTAAAACGAGTGTGAGTCCAAGTCCCAGCCACTAGCCTATCAAGCGAGCTTGTCTAACTGACCACCTGGTAGGTTTGACGAAACATCGCAACATGTACCATCAAGTCCAGACTCCAAGGGCAATATCTTTTTGCAAGGATTCGCATCATTTGGTATTACTGGCAAACTGTAAGTAGCCCTGCTGCTAAATTAGTACAAATCTCGGGTGTACACTAACCCGCTCTATCTCCTCTAGGATGAAAATATATTCGAAGAGGGCCACAGCTACTTCAAGACGCAGCAAGGCTGTTCAACTCTTGCACCTCCCTGCACTTATTGCCCTGATCCTCGCTATCAGCGGTGGAACTGATCAGGCCTCCTCAAATATCTCGGACCATGCTAGTGGCAAGACCAAGACCCGTGTTGCAGTCATCCTCTTTCTAGCAATCTATGTTGCAGCCTGCACATTATGGACCATCACAGTGCGGGATATCGGTCTCATGATACCAAGTCAAAACCGAATCTTCTTCTGTGTGCTTATCGCACTGCCTTTCATAGCGATCCGGATTCTCTACAGTCTAATCAGTGACTTTGGGAACAATCATCAATTTTCGTTCGTCGACGGTGACGCCAGGATTCAACTGGTAATGGCCACCCTTGAAGAATTTGTCGTTGTTTTGATGTACACAATCTTGGGTGTGATTACGCCTAAGTCGGTCTCAAACTCTGGCATGACCGGTTCCCGTCAACAAGAGACATATCATGCGACTGAGGATACTAATGATGGCCGTCGTAGACAAGCTGATCACCCTCCATATGACGAAGTCACGTATGCCCAGGCGGCTGCTCAAGAGGCCTATAATCAACAATATGTGCGGCGGTAATTCTGGAAGATAGATGGTCGAAGGGTGTTGCTATGTTTGGTGATGTGATTAGCTGGGAAGGGGGATCTTGTCAATTCGAAGCGTTAGACTGTAGATATCTCTTATTATTACCGTCAATTTTGAGCCTGAAGTCGTCAAAATGTCTTTGTTTTTTTTTTGGTCTTTCTTAAAAAAGCATGATGTTGAAAGTTAATTTTCCTCAGCCTCTTGAACTACTCAATTTCATTTCGCATTCCACTATTCAATTCTCTCCTGTATATCATTGGTAATAAGTCATATGCACATTCATACCAGTTTGAGCTCTTGCGTAGAGACCATCTCTATCATCCAATAGCGGTGTTGTATAGTGTTGTTGCTGATTTATACTAGTAGCGTTCTTAGATGAATCTAGATTGTGGGCAATATACATGCTGCTACGGTTATCTCACGTCCTTGGCTTGTGTTCTTATAGTTAAATCCGTTAATTTACCAGGTTTCCATCTCTCTTTAAATCATTATTCAGTTGATTGTAAATATATAGAAGACTGGAAGCACAACGGGCATCGAGAATGTAACAAGACAAGCAATATCCTCAATAGCACAAGTAACATCTCACTATGTGGCATGGATTGGAGAGCCGTCTGGCGATATCCAGGCCCGGGAATCCATCCCATCCCGCAATAATTGTGCCATGGCCAACGCTTGATTGATTCCCATGGAATGTCCAATCTTCTCCAGACAACCAATAATCCATTTACGCAGCTCAGGAGATGCAAATCCAGAGTTTGCAGCAATCAACAGAGGCCACACCAGAGTGACACCTCCTGCCCCTGAGACCTCGAAACTAGGAGGGAGAGGCGCGGCACAATGGTTCTCTAAATTCATCATGTTCGTGCTGGGCAAAAAGGCTCCAAGGTGAGCTGCGTCTGTTTCTGAAGATGAGCTTCCCTCGGTGGATGGAAATGCGGGCATTGACATCCAGGGAGAAGGTGTGGCTGGAAATGAGCCCTCTGGATTTCCCGCAACAGGGTAGGATCCATGACCGGCGTTTTGGCTGGAAGATTCCCACTCGTAGGTATCCTCCATGCCCATGCCTAGATGGAAAGGCACACTGGCGCAGATGTCATCCACCAGTTGATGTGCAATCTGTCGGCTTTGAGTCGCAATAATTTGCTGCTGATGGAGGCCGCTGCTCCCCGGTGACGAATTCTCAAGTGCTTTTACAGCTTCGAGAAGCATTTCATGCATAAGGAGTCGCGCAGCGCGAGCATTGTTCCAAACGCCGCTTACAGAAAGATCGCGATACACATGATAACTATCGCCCCAAACGGTGCGGGTGATGGGCTCTCCGTCTACCAGCGGAACCTTGACTGTTTTATACCCCCACGAGGGAGGCGCGGTAAGGAGTATCGACATGAGGTCCGCGTCAAGATTCAGAGTACGGCGAATAATCTCGCTGGGTTGCGTGATACTGCCATCTTTAAGGGCTGCGCAAAAGTTGGTCAATTGGAGGACCACCCGGCTAACATCATCGATCATTCGGTCGCCTGGGTCACGGGATTGCTTTGCCTCTTCTGTGAGCCGGGTCATAGTTGGAGAGCTGTATTTCTCTTGGTATATTTGACTGATGCTCTGGGTAGTAATGTCAGAATATTGTTGGGTAGCCTATCCAAATGGCGGGAAACATACAATTTGTGCCCGTAGATTCGTGAACAAACCTAAACCCTCCGGTCGAGTCAATTGTTCTGAGCCTCGATGTTCAATTATCTTTTTGGCTCCGTCCATATGCTTGATCCATCGATCTATAAAAGAGCCATCGCTGCATGTCATTACCTTTATTAAAGAGCCCACGTTAGTAGAGCGGGATAAAAAAATGAATAATAAAACAGAAATGCAACTCAACACTTACCTCAAACATACCTAGTAATACCACAGCTGCCAGTGTATCATCTCTTTTGGATAGAACATGGTCTCTGAGCGCATGATTGGTCTGGGATAGTGCGGCCGTATACTCTTTCCTAGCTTGGAGCATCATTCGTGGAGAAAGACGAATGTTCGACAAGGCCGCTAATCCCACCGCGGCCAGCGCGGTGGTCAAAACGGGTGAATTCCGAGAGTCATTCATCAAAGGCAGCAGATAGGACATGTGGCCCCCGCAGGGACCACCGGACATGTAGTTCACGAAGAGATGGGCCCTTGCTAATTCCTGTATTGGGTAAATAAGACTGTTTCTTGGTGGAGCCACATTCTGAACGCTGCTAATGGAGGTGGTCGAGGTGGTCGAGGTGTTCGAGGTGCTAGTGGTGCTAGAGCCGCTAGTGGCGGCTGTGCGCTTTCTGCGTGCGGACTGTTGAGACTTGCGGATCACATCTTCACTTTGATCTCGAAAATTCCAGTCTAATGGATCTCGATATCCCGGACAATCCACTTGAGCTCGCATGCATTGGGTACATGATGGTGATCCTTGATCGCACTAGTGGGGCAAGTTAGTGAAGGATTTCCTTTTCTGGCCTCAACATTCATACTTTCAAGCGACGAGTGCGACAGCGCCCACAGGCGGGACTTGGCTTTCCACAATAAACCATATAGTGATGTCACAATATTGGCTGCGTAGATGCTGAGAGAAGAAATCGATACGTGGGTTGAGATTGAGATGAAAGAGAACCGATTTTTGGTAAGCACCTCGTTTTACAAAAAGTCATAGAGTTATAAGAGATTATATTATGATTCTCCCCCAATAAGCAATATTTCAAGCCATCCAAGAGAGAAAAAGGCTCGGATACGAGAACTACGCCACTTGACTCAATGCGGTCAGCAGCTCGTCAACCCCCTGCTAGGGCTGCATACACTATCCCTGCACTATAATTCTGTATACTTCAATTTAAACTATATAGCTATATTAACTATGATCTACAGACTACTCCGTACCTATTCCCATGGTTTACTATATTCTAATTATATCATTCGAAACAAACCGGTTTTCTCAACCGTTCCCCCCTTTTTTTTCCGCCGTTTTGTTTTAGCTTACTGGCTTAATATAAGCTGCCCCAAACATACTAACGGGAACAGGACGGTCCTAACGGTTTCACCCTCCTCAGTAGCCGATAAAACTGCCTTGATAGTCTTTTCTGGGAATTTAGCTCCATTTCCCTATGTCGATCTCTATTCCGAATGTCTTCCGAAGGACATTATTCCCGTTTACCCCTGAGGATTACCCATGTATACATATATAGCATCTGTCCTTTTTCTACTATATTTCATTTCTAAACACGCTAGTCTCTCACTTCATTCTTTTCCTTGAAAGATGACTGGATCCACCACTATTCTCTTCGTTCCAGGCGCATGGCACAGCCCTGACTGCTATGATCCAGTGGTGCAACGACTTGAAGCAGCAAACTACATAACCGACAAAGTCCATTTACCCTCAGTTGGTCCAGCCGAGCATCACTTGAGCTTTGATGCAGATGTTGCACAAATTCGCACCGAAATCGACCGAGCAGCGGATGCTGGGCAGAAAGTCGTCGTGGTTGTTCACTCTTACGGTGGCTTGCCTGCAAACGAGGCAATCAAAGGTCTAGACATCAAGACACGCCAGCAAAATGGTTTGATTGGAGGTGTCACCCATCTATTCTTCTGCGCTTCGTTTGTCATTAAAGAAGGAGATTCGCTGATTGGTGCTTTCGGTGGAAATGACCTGCCATGGTTCATCGTTAGCGACGACAAGTTGGAAATCAATCCTGCCGATCCGGAGACAACCTTCTACCACGACTGTGATGCCGGCCAGATTGAGGCTTCCATTGCCGCCCTGAAACCTCACAGTTATCAGACCCTCCACAGTCCTTGCACCTATGCCGCGTGGAAAGACGTACCTAGTACCTACTTGTACTGTACTGAAGATGCTGCTATTCCCCTGGTGGTGCAAAAGGGAATGGTTGAAGGAACCGCGCATGGAACTGGAATGAGGACAGAGTCGGTGAACGCATCGCACAGCCCATTCCTCAGTAAGCCTGATGAAGTTACTGCGGCGATTCGGCGGGCTGCTGGGGAGGTTGTTTGAGCTTTGGGGTGGTTTGTAATGTGTTGTGGTTCTACGTTTGGATATTTATGAATGAATAGCATTTGATTTTAGCATTGAGAAATCCTACTTGAATTGTCAAATTGATCTATAATGTGAATTCCAGTCATACTCGTTCAGATAGTTGATGTATAGGCGGATATCAAAGCGGGAATTATCCCGTGACAATGTACAAGGATGCGCTACATGGAAAAGTATATATCTGACATCTAATAATAGTTGTATAGTGGACAAATTCTCTTCTTGAATTCCAGCCAACACGAAATGGTTTCCCCTTCCGGTCAGCGATTCGGTGGCAAGTGAGTCATGGTGACATCTTCAGCCCTAGAGGCTACATAGTCTGGGGTGATGTGCTTATCAATTTATTATTTTAATGGATAATCCACATTCCTTTTTTGTCTAATATTAATGAAAAAGTAGAGAGAGATATATATATATATATATATATATATAAAGTATAAACCCTCAATTATCCACAGGTGGCATTGACCAGAGCTACCCTGACTTTATCTCTCTTCAACCTCAATATCAAAAAATGTGGCCATCCGATAACCCAATCTCAGCCTATGGCCTCACAGCTGTTCTGTCATCAGCTACTACTCTTCTCGCAACCGATCCACCAGCAACGCCTGCTCCATTCATTGCAGTGACCGAAGTCCCGACTCCAGAAACGCCTCTCACCCAGCGGATCAATGAGTATGCAAAGTCTCATCTTCCTGAGCCGACATACAATCATTCCCTTCGCGTTTATCATTTTGGGCTTGCGATTAAGCGGTACAGGTTCCCTGAATGGGCCTTCACCGATGAAACATACTTCCTTGCCTGTCTGCTTCACGATATCGGAACAACCCAAGATAACTTGGAGGCCACTAAAATGAGCTTCGAATTCTTTGGGGGGTTGAAAGCACTGGAAGTTCTGCAGAACCTACAACCTTCCTTTGTAGGAGGCTCGGTGGCAGTCGCCCCGAAAGATCAGGCAGAGAGCGTGGCAGAAGCAGTTATGCGGCATCAAGACTTGTGTGAAAAGGGCAAAATCACAGCTCTCGGTCAACTGCTTCAGCTGGCAACAATCTTTGGTACGTTGGCCCTCTATCAAAGTCGATTGTGTTGACATAAGTTGAACCGCGACCAAATGCCATACTACTATTCAATAAACTGACTTATTGGAAAACAGACAACACTGGCTCATATGCCAATCTCATTCATTCCTCAACTATCCAAGATGTTTCTAGCCATTTCCCTCGTCTGAGATGGAGTGGGTGCTTCGCTAGTACCATTCATGAAGAGAATCGGCTCAAGCCCTGGGCACACACAACGACACTTGGCGAGGAAGAATTCCCCAATAAGGTGCTAGGAAATACTCTTATGGCATCTTATGAATGATGGTATCTCAAGGATTCCCGAGGACTAATTGTATGCGTATGATTGGTGCTTATCATCAAGCTTTACGAGCTCCTAGCCATTAACAATAAACACCGACAACCGAGAACAATTGAAAAGTACAATAAAAATGAGTATTTTGCTTTATTTGAATCCCTAAAGTAGCAAAACTGGCCAGTTGGTGTAGAGATGGGCGAATATCCGAACTAGATATCTCCCGCAAATTCAGACGAAACACCTTCATGGACCCTCCAAAGAAGCCAAACATGCTTCAAGTCATCCTCGCCACCTTCTTTCTTCTCGTACCATTTTATTTCATATACAAACCCCCAATTCTGCTCATTCATTACTGTCAACGTCGCTGGCCCGACGTGCTCTTCCGCGTAGACACAAACAAGAAAGTGGTTGTGTTGACGATTGACGACGCGCCCTCCATACACACACCTGCAATTCTTCGTCTATTGCAATCACACAATGCAGCTGCAACTTTTTTCTTGATAGGATCCCAGATCCAAGGGCATGAATCCGTCTTGGCCGACCTCGTCCGAGCTGGCAACGAACTCGCCAACCATGCCATGTATGATGAGCCATCGCGTGCCCTCAGCGACGACGTTTTGGCAGATCAGATCCGAGCAGTCCATGACAGAATCCAGGAAGCATATGTTGCAGTTGGGAATACTTCACAGCCTGAAAATTGGCTCTTTCGCCCTGGCTCGGGATTTTTTAGCTCCCGGATGAGAACTCTTGTAAAAGAGCTGGGATATCGGCTAGTGCTCGGCGATGTGTATCCGCATGACCCACAGGTGCCATTTTGGAAACTCAACGCGAGTCATATTCTGAGTATGGTCAAACCAGGGAGTATTATTATCTGTCACGATCGGAGAGAGTGGACCATGCCTATGTTACAGAAGGTGTTGCCGGAGCTGAATCGCAGAGGATACCGCGTTGTCACAGTCTCCGGGTTATTGAAAGAGACTGGTTCAGATTGAGGTTCAAATTGATGGCGGAATAAATATTGCGGGCTATGAATTTACATGTTTTTCTCGAAACGCTATGGGTATATTCGGACACTAATCTCGACAGGCTAACCCATCATCTGCAATTGATCCTCCGGGGGCCAGCGGACTTGCGCAAAGCTCAAGCAGCGCTTGATACTCTGTAGATACTTGCGGGTAATCTCGTCACTCAGAATGTGTGCCTGCTGATCACTCTGATGCAGCTTCTCTCGTGCAGATCGCTCGTGGATACCAACCATGGTCACACCGATGGGCCAGGCTCTATAGAGATGTTAGCATCATTCCCAAATTTACCAAAATTTGGGGGGTGGGGGGGGTGGTTGACATACGCTTTACCGATGCTCACTCGTAGATAGGCATCATTTGCATCGACGTATCGCCGCTGCTGCGCCTTGTGCACGATCTCCACAATCGGTTCTAACAGTCCGTCCTCCAAGTCGGACTTCTCAAAGAGGCGGAACAATGGTGTCATGTTTTCGCGCGATTGTGTCATGGCATTGAATGCTTGTTTTCCCTGGAAGCTTTCCCGCACCGAGACGTCACGCTTTGCTAGTGCCAGCTCCCATTCCGACAAAACCATGTTGAAGTAAGATCCCAACTGTCGGAAAAGGAACAGACGGTTCTCTTGGTCCTTCGGAATATTGGCCGGAATGATCATCTGCCCACCAGGTACTGGCTCCAAGGTGGTGGGGATAGGACCGTCGGTCACCTTCTTCTTGGGAACAGCCGCTCGTTGAACCAGACGACGGTATCGTCGAAGACGGGTTCGATAGTCCTCTCCGAACAATTTTATTGGCGCATTCATCTCTCGTAATTTTGCAACGAGCTCCTCCTCCTCGATATCTTCCTCATCGTCACTGTCGGCTGGGGTGTCCTCAGGTAGATCAGGTAGACCGAGCCTGCGCCGCCGTTCACGTTCCTTTGCTCGTTCTTCTGCCTCTCTCCTCGTCTTGGACTCCTCGGCTAGTCTTCGCTTCTTCTCCTCGCGTTCTCGGTTCCGATCCGCTTCTTCGTCTTCGAGCTTGCGCTTATTCGCCATGCGCTCTTCACGTTCGCGTGCAAGTCGCTCTTGCTCTTCGTTGTAAGCTTCAATTCGGGCAGCTTCGACATCGGCTCGTCGTAGGTATTTCTTTGTCGGTACTGCGGGGGAGCCTTTCCCGGTATCTTTGGCAGATGGCTTGGAGGAATCGCTACCTTTGGCCTTGGAAATTTCCTTGGACATCAACGCGGCGAAATCCATGGTGGCGGGGTGATGCGGCAACCTGCTTGAAAAATGCGACTGTAGCTCAAGGCAAAATTATGTAAACAGTAAATAAGGTCGAGTTGCGTCAAACGACGAAGATGGGTGTGGAGGCAGATGGCAGGAAAAGAATGTTCGGCACGTCAGAGAACCCGCAGCTTTTCGACGCCGCATTTGTCTCTTCCAGTCAACTCCCCCTCAACCAAAATACCCCAAACATCTACCTTCGAGGACCTCTATCCAAGCTTTAATTTACTTTCCAGTCATCGCATTCTCCATTATCTTCTGCTTTCTCCCCGTCCTCGGGCCTCCAACCTCTAATTTTCACCGTACCATCCATCATGGCCGCTCCGTCGCGAGATGGCCCCAAACCCTCGATCAACCGCCAGACCACAGCACCTTTCCATTTGAAGCTCTTCTACCGAGTTAACAACTACAACCCTCTATCTGACTATAGCATCCCCGTGCAACCTCGTCGCGGAGGACCAGTCAGCGGACCAAATGCCATTCGTCCAACATCGCCTGTCGCATCTGCAGCGCCGCTTCCACCACATCTAGAGATCTACACATGGCAATCATGCACACTTCGCGAGCTCTCACAGCTTCTCACCTCTGCTCTTCCATCATTACTCCCTGATCCGCCCGTTGGCACCCGTCTCTGCTTCCGACTGATTTACCCCGACGCACGCGGCGCGGCAATGGGCGGCCCCGATGCGCGTGGCCGATACTTGAGCAGAGATTTAGGCAGTGCTATTGTTGGCCCGAGAGATAGTCCACTGCGCGCAGAAGACGACGAAGATAAGGAATTACGACCTCGCACTGGCCCGCTCCGCTTCCAGGGCTCCGAAGCCGACAGACCCCTGCAGGATGCCCGTTTCATCGTTGGTGACTACATTGAATGTGCAATTCTCGCACCGCTCGAGGACGGATCTGTTGCGCCCGCGCTCAATGGCGCATCAGGTCCGATCATGGGACCCAGAGGTGGGGGTGGGGGTGGGGGTGGCATGCGTGCGTTCCGGGATAATGGCCATCCTCGTGGGCCTGGTCGTGGTGGACCTCGTGGAGGTGGCGGTGGTGGACCTCCCCATATGCCCCGAGGCGATTGGCACCGTGGGGAGCGATTGCCTGAAGGTGCACGCGGAGGCCGTCGTGGATGGGCACCATACTGAGAAGGGCGAAGAGAAATCCAGTTCAAAAGCAAGTTTGTCAAAAGGGCGATGAATACCCATGTTGAGACATTGTATGATTACCAAGTTTAGTACCAATGGAATGAGTGCCATCTACTACATGCAGTACCATTAAAACATAAGACTGGTGTCCCTCCTTCCTCGGCGGTCTACCACTACCAAAGAGGCGAGGCGACTATAGCTTAAAGCATCTTAACATTATATGTTCTACGAGAAATCTACATATTAAACCTTTGAAGAATTCGGCCTCTTCAATCGCTGTGAGTAGCTAAGGTTGACGGGCCTTTTATGCTGTTAGTCATGTAAAAACATACATCTCATTCTTGAGTAACTATACGGCATCCTGATATTTACTACGCACAAGCATATCAAGTAAGATTGAGTGTGTAGTAAATACTAGTAAATGCTTACCAGCTATTACCATGACCTCCAGACAGGTGGCCGGGCAAGTAGGCGCCTATCAAAAGTCCCGAATAGCAACAGACAGTCATTTGAATGGATGATGACCATCTTCTAGGTGAAATGCTCCGGGGCTTTAGGTTTGGCCTTGGAAATAAACCCCAAGTTTCACGATCGTGAACGAAGTCAACAAAGTAAAGAAATCCATGCGGTATATGCTTGTAATAAAGTACAGGGCCCACGCAACGGGCACCGGCACAAGAGAAAAGAGTCGGGCAAAATTCCCTCGACACGAGTATCTCCACCCTCTCAGTGTAGTTTTCCATGTCGCGTCATGTCACAGTCACTGCTCGGTACGGGGTTGATAACAAAACAGGAATTGAATTATGGCATTCATCGCTAAATGTCTACCACTCGGAAATCGTATCTTCCCTGCGCTTGCCACGGAGCTCGTACTTGCCCTGCATATTGTTAGCGCGTGTTTGCCCGCGGGATTGGACCACAATCGCAATCCGGCCAGTGTGTCATTCCATACCTCGTACTTGTAGGCGAAGTAGCCTAGGACGCCGGGGATCAGGCCCATGTAGACGAACGAGAGCATGGCATGGCGCGGGGTCCAGCGCCAGTACTTGTAGCGGTTGGCGTTGAGTTCTGTGGGTCCGTTAGTCAATCTTCAATCGAGAGTATATGTCGTATCGTAAGGTGCTGGATTCGTGAGAGCTGCTCCAGATAGCTTGCATGTACGCTTGGGATAGCGTAATGCGCGAGGTTCATCCGGAATCCTGGATCTTGGGAGATGGGGTTGGGGGGCATGTACCATAGTATTTCTGGAGGGCCGGGTCAAGGATCAGAGCTGGGGCAATGGGTTAGCAATCCATGCCATTATACTCATGGGACTCTCAAAACTCACACTTGCTAGGACCAGCCATTGTTGCGGAAAGCGTAGAAGCGTGGACACAGAATAGACGACGCTTGCAAGCGTCGCCGGGATTGAAGTTGAAGGTCACATGATGATGAATCAGCTGAATGACGTAATCAGATTTGGGGTTCTCAGACTTTATACTACGATGAGCTACAGTTGCACCTTTCAAAGATAACCAATATGCATATTATTGTATTCCTATCTTCATTCATCCTTTTTATCCTTGCTGGATATTCTCATTGTCAATGTCTGTGGTTGCAAAGGTGTGCAAGCATATCCGAGGTCATCCGCCAACCAAATGTCCTCCATATCTCAGCACTGACACAGCATGGGTATAAATAAGAATAATTTACAAAAGTCCATTGCGCCATTTCCCATGACTTCTAAATTACATAGAAGCTGAGAATTTCCCCTCGACTTCCTCAATCTTCTTCACGGCACGCTGGTACCCCTCATTTCTCTCGAGGCGTTTGGCATACTCGACAAGAAGAGGGTATTTACCCTTGTTCTTCTCCTCCTTCAGCGATCGCATAGTAACAGCAATTACTGGGAAACTCAGCAGAATATCGGCAGCTGTCAGCTCCTTGCCGCAAATGAACTCGCCACCCTCGGGAGATGTGCGGAGCTGCTCCTCAAGGAAGGAGAGGTTACCCTCAACGTTGCGGGTCAGGAACTGATTCTCAACTTGCGAGGCAACAATGCTGGTGATAGGCCGAACAAAGAATGGTGGGGCGTTCCGAATGGCTGTTGAGAATGTCAGCAGTGTGCCCCCAAGGTTGGGTTATCAACGCCATGCGAGAATTTACGAGTGGACGCTCTTACGGAAAGTGACTTACAGTCATTGACGAGGGTCATCACCAAGAAAGGCATCAGGCTACCCTCCACGTAATGCATGAAGTAGCGATAGCGCATCCATTCCTCGGTCTCTCCGCCCACTTTACCCTCGCTGCCGGGCGTGTACCGTTGTGGTACTAGCGTCGGTCGCGCGCTACTAAAGTGGTCACAGAGATATTCCACAATCGCACCAGACTCCGCTAATACTAGCGGTTTGTCGACGCCTGGTGCCTGGATGGTGATCACAGGTGACTTGCCCAGCGGGTGAATCTCCTTCAGCTCAGCAGGAGCGAGCTTGTCAGCGCGACGCTTGAAGATCTTGAGCTCATATTCCAACTGCAGTTCTTCCAAAAGCCAAAGGATTCGGTGACTTCTAGATTGCTCGAGCCTGGAATGTGGGTTAATATGATTTTGAAGAGACTGCGAGGGGAGCGTACCAATAGAGAGTAATCTTGCAACCTTGATTGTTAGCCATGTTGTTATAATCTTATGATCCTATAGATATGACAATGGAAAACTACAAGTCAACAAAGATGAGCGCTGGAGGAATATAAGAGTTATAAGTACCCGCACGTGGATGATGTCAAGATGGCCCGAGGCTTCCAAGTTTATTTCCCAGAAGGGATAAAGCCCCGAGCTGCGGATCTTCTGTTCCTGAACAAATCTGATTAGATGCAACATTCTAGGCCGATAACTAAAGCAATCAGATCATTCTACAATGATTATATCGTGTGAAAACATATTACTTGGTGTAGCGACTATCATCCATCTACCTCAGTCAGCCTGACAATCGTGGCTCCCCAAGATCACAGATAATACATACTTAGCATCTCCGAAATAGGGCTAAGTTAACCGGAATAGGTCCGTTCCTGAGGCCACTCCATATATGTCTTATGGAGGACCCGAATTGTAAAATTGGGAACTAGACTAGTCAAAATTACACCCTCTCCATAGATCTACATCTTATTACCCCTCACACAGTTTTCAGCCTATGCTACCAGGGGTTTATGCACATGTCCGTGTTGATATTCCCCGCACTACCGAGGTTTCGTTAGTTATATATATATATATATATATGTCGTATATAAACTATTCACATCGGCAGATAAAGAAGCAATGATGTGAGAAGGACCTGAATCGCCCGAGGCTTCACACATAATATAGTCGCCTACATTCCGTCATATTACAGGAGGGCGTAAACTCCATTTGGAGAAGCGCAAGGCTAGTTTCCAGTCCGATCTACATGAGAAGAGCCCTCAGAATTATCCGTGGCGGTCAAAAGTATATGCCAAGCTTAAATCACAGACCATGAAGGAGTCTAAGCTATAGGGATATAATTATTCAAACTTATGATAAAAGCTTTTACAAGACCCCTCTTCCAGAGTTGCGTCATAAGTCATGGTTAAAGGCGGGTTTATCAAAGGAGTATAGTTAAAAGCAGAAGATTTCCAAATGAAGTTCCATCTTCATTTCGATGCCTCATGACCCCCAATAATCACTTGTCTCTCGCATTCCCCAAATTCAATTTGTTCGTTCGCACCAGAAGGTCCAGCTGGTGCACGCGGCGTATCGCGAACTGCGACTGGCCACCAAGCAACGATCCTCAGCGGGCGGTTAGGGCACGTGCATAGATCAGCGTATAGATCAGACCCCGGGGTGTATGCACTTGGATGTGTAAAGGGGTTGTTCACTGTTCGTGACTTTACACTGTTGGCTTCAAAACACCTTTGCATTCCCTCAATATTCGAATATTGTACTCATGTCTCACAATGACCGAATACACGCCTCTCCTCTCTTCGGAGGACGCGAAGCGCGAAGGGTTCCATCTCGATTTCCCTAGTACCCTGCGTGGCAAGAAGATCCTCCTCACCACAGAAT
The DNA here is from genome assembly GCF_028827395.1 of Penicillium hordei. Lineage (NCBI taxonomy): Eukaryota > Fungi > Ascomycota > Eurotiomycetes > Eurotiales > Aspergillaceae > Penicillium > Penicillium hordei. Next base: position 113,697 of record NW_026623146.1, on the reverse strand, counting down.
CATGGGGTCCTGTAAATGGGGTTAGTCGCACAACGTGTAGTTTGGTCGAATATCTGCGCGACAACGGCGTGGATCTCATTCTCGTCGCGCCCAACTTCAAAGGTCAATCGTCCGAGCAGAAGACCTGGGAGCGTCGTCTTCCTGGCTGTGTGCTGCCCTACAATCCAGATCTCACGGTCGTCTATCCTTTCCATCTGGATAACCTCTTCAGTCAGTCCTTCCAGCCAGACATCATCTACCTCGCCAGCCCGGCCTCGCTTGGTTTTCAAATGCTGCTGCAAATCCGCCAACTGCGCTGTCCTCCGCCGGTCTTACTCAACTTTCAGACTGACCTGTCCGCCTACGCGGAAATCATGTTGCCTGCACCGTTGGACAGATTCGGCGTATGGCTCCTTGTAACAGTTCAGGGGTTTCTCTTCCGCGCCCGCGCTGTACACACAATATTTTATCCGTGCTCTGCGATTCGCACATATCTAGAGTATGCGTGTGTGCCAGTCGATCGGCTGGTTCGGCTGGGACGTGGCGTTGACACGCTTCTCTTCTCACCCACACAGCGCGACGAGTCATACCGCCGTAACATTGCACCTCATGGCGAAATCATCTTGATATGCGTTTGCCGCATCGCCCTAGAGAAAGGATTCGAGTTTCTCGCGCAGGTCGTGCAACGGCTAGCCGCAGACAAACTGCCCTTCAAGCTACTGGTTGTCGGCGGGAATCGCAATCTAGCTGTTGAGGATAAAGTCCAGCGCCTGTTTGACGGGGTTCGAGACCATGTCGTCTTCACTGGAGTTCTCACCGGATCTGCATTGTCTCGTGCATATGCTTCTGCTGATATGTTCCTTCATTGCTCTATTACGGAAACATTTGGGTTGGTGGTCCTCGAGGCCATGGCTAGTGGTGTCCCCGTCATCGCGCGAGATCAAGGTGGGCCCTCTGATATTATTCGTCACGGACAGACTGGCTATCTGGTTCCACCGCGCGATTTAGAACGTTTTGTTCATTTGGTCAAAGAGGTTTCTCTTGACCCAACACGGCGAGCAAAACTGGCGGCGGCAGCCCGCCAGTACGCGGATGATACCACTTGGGAGAAGATCAACTGTCGGGCAGCGTGGCAAATGGCCGAGGCATTGTCATGTACTGACCAGGAATCCCAGGGTGCTCGGCTAGTCATCCAACCTGGGGTAATTGGGCGGGTCTTTGAGCAGCTTCGTCTAATGCTTGCTGTGGGGATTGTTTGTTTTATGTGGCTGATCTCTGTGATCCCACTGATCGTTCACGGAAATCGTCTTCTTCCCCGAGCCAGGCGAGCTATTCAGGGTCAATTCCAGGGGACTCGGCCATTGCGCAGTTGAAATGTATATTGATACCAGACTATGCTTGAATGCCTACTTACATGATATTGATGATGAAATGCTATGTAGGTTAAAGTGTTCTATTTGGTAGTTTGCTCAATTATTAATGCATCCATGGATGGGTACTTCATATCCAGATATACTTATTGGACTTCCTTTAGAGCCTGACCGGCTCTGTGTCAACGGGAACTAATACATGTCCCTCCGTAACCAAGGAGTTCTTGCACGAGCGGGCCGAGACCAAATCAGACAGATTGCCGAGTGTAACCTCGGCGATTTCCGCGAGGGCCTCGCGCGTGAAGAACCCCTGGTGACCACAAATCAAGACATTGTGGAAGGTCATCAGGCGCATTAGCACGTCGTCGTCGATGATCTCCCCGGAGTGATCATTGTAGAAAAGCTCGCCTTCTGCTTCGTAGACATCCAATGCCAACCCGCCCAGCTGCTTCGTCTTTAGCGCCTGAATGACCGCTGTGGTATCGATGAGCCCACCGCGCGAGGTATTGACCAGTAGAGACCCTGGTCTAATGCGCGCCAATGTCTCTTCATTGATGAGATGCTTTGTGTTCTCCGTGAGGGGACAATGCAGACTAACAATGTGGCTCTCCTTTAGCAGGGTGTCGAGGTCGACTAGCGTTCCGTACTGGCGGAACTCTTCGCCGGCAAAGGGGTCGTGCGCGAGTAGTCGGCACCCGAAGCCGTGGAAGATGCGCGCGGCTGCAAGCCCGATGCGCCCCACGCCGATGATCCCAACGGTCTTACCATGTAGAGTATTCCCGAGGAGACCTTCGATGTTGAAGTTGCCCTCGCGCACCCGATTATATGCGCGGTGAGTCTTACGATTCAAGGTTTGGATCAGGGCTACTGCGAACTCCGCCACAGCTTCGGGGGAGTATGCCGGGACATTCGCCACAAAGAGGCCTAGCTCTTCGGCAGATGCGAGATGGACATGGTTAAACCCGGCGCAGCGGAGCAGGATGGCACGGATCCCGTAGGCATGGAGGGCTCTCAGAACGCGCTCGTCCAGCGTGTCGTTGACAAAGACGCACACCGCATCGCAACCTTGAGCTAGTGGCACAGTCTCCTCAGACAGCGCGAAGGCATGGTATTCGATGGTGCACAGCTGGGGGAAGTGCTGCTCGCGCACTTGGTCTAGATAGGTGCGATCGTAGGATTTTGCGCTAAATACCGCCAGCTTCATGATTGCGCAATCGTATGTGTTGTGATCTAGGGGTTTTGATATTGAACTATAATTGCAAAGTCATGACGACATGGGTGTCTTCGTATGACGCCTGCAACCGGCCATTTTGGTTAGTATACTTTAGGTACTTCCCCAGGTTTCCTACTGCAACCTCCCGCATTCCAGTGCAGACCCAAAGTACATAGCCTATGTTGGTCTTTTCAACCCCGAAATCGTGAAACCGGAATTTGACCTATACAACATTGGAATATGTACCTCTCCTACTTAATTAGGTAGTGATTTGTTCCGGTAGTATGTATCAACCAGGAGTAGGTAAAATGGTAATGCAGTTCTAATGGTAACTTCAATTTCTCTTCCAAGGTTCTAATTTCACCTTATTTTCTTATTCTCTTATTTACTTCAGATTGAACCTTGAAGATCTACGGAGTAATGGACCTTTGACCTCGGTAAGCCAAAACCAAAATGCCCACAACTTCCCGAGGTCTTCTGGATGATTACTTTTTTCAGACATGCAGACCATCCAGATAATCTTCCATTTTTGTTTTATTTTCATTCCCTTCGATTTTATTGGATATAATCGGGCTCTGACTTCCGCGGGGCTCCGGTAGCCGATGGAAGTAACCTTGGAACGCCAATAGGATGGCCGAGATCAAAATAGGCCAATCATCGCTCGATGATAAGAAGAGACGCCACGAGCTATCTAATTGGTCATTAACTCCACGCTAGTGAACCTAAGGATTTCCGAGGAAGGAGCGACATTTTCCCTTTTTTTTTTTCCCCCAGGGTGTCTTAGATAAATGAACTACAAATTGCTAGCATGTTACATTGTTATTATTGGATTATTTAGATGCATTATTTTATAGTGTCTGTACAGAGTATAAATGAGAATTGTAGGGTCTTGAACACAGTATGTATAATTATGGTTACAAAGTAGATCGGAATATCCTTCCAAAGGTTGACCCCAAAGGTTGACCCATTGCGGATTTAAGTGGAGAGAGAGGGACCGCAAAAGGAAATCCGTCACTGGGGCATAGAAACCGGTCTGGATCCTGGGTTATCACAAAATAGCGGTCAAAAGAAAGTCGAGGTATTCCAGATCTCTTAGTCCAGATTATGATTTCATATCGGGGAAGTAGATTTGAATGTGCGAAAAAAAAAATCCCTTGAAAAGAAAAAAAGTACGTTGTACAGGAACGATGTACTCGATATACAACATACGCGGAAAAGACACACGGGCTACTTGAGACTACTTGGCACTACTTGGCACTACTTGGCCCCTGCGCATATGTAGTACCCGCCACCAAGTACCCAAAAGTAGAAGGCAGACAAGTTGGTACTCTATTACTCCATATTACATACAAAATACAGTACCCCAAGAAGGTAACAGTATCACAGCCAGGTACTCATAGAGTAGTACTAATTATGTAGTGTATGTAGTGTGGTGTAAGTAGAGTACTATATATGTACTATCTTAGCCTCTCACCTCCTTCACCTCCTCTTTATATTAAATGTCTTCGTTTTCCCTTCTCAACACTGTTCACCCGTTCTCATCTCCAAAACCATCCACTTAAATCCACTCTTTGCGTACGAAGTACACAAATCTGAGCTTCAACGTTCCTGTCTCCACCGGCTTTTGACCACTGACAGTCGACCTTTTTTTCTTGCCTCTTCCCCGGCTGAACGGCTGTGTGTACTTCGATTACCTCCCTCCTTTTCGCCCCTCGGTATCTGGATACTTTTTGCCGCTGAGCTTGAGATTACTTTAAACTCTACGTTCCGCCACCTTCTTTTCCAATACATCATAACATCCTAATATCCTAATATCCCTAACATCCCTCACATCCCTCCCATCTTCCCACTTCAACCTACAATTCTATCATCATGGCCACTCATGTTATGACCACCAACCCGACTACCAACCAGATTTCGGTTTATGGTCAGCCCTCCCCAACCAACTCCGCCACCAACACTCCCTCCAATAATTCCCCCACCTCCCCTCGCATGACGACCGCTTCACTGCACCAACTACCTCTGCAGTCGCGCCAGCTGCGTCCTCTCAAGGGTCCCCTCTATGTCCCTGCAGCTCTCCGACCCACTGAGCGACCCCAGAAATCGTCTCCCATTACCCCACCACGCAGCGTGCATGGCTCTCTGGACAGCTTGAACGAGGACTCGTCGGAACCTATCAGCCGCCGTTCCACCATGGAGAGCCAGTCCAGCGAAATTAGCCAGAGCGCCCAGCATGAGTGGTTGAAGAATGAACACCTCGGTGTGGTAACCGGCTTTCCGACCCGCACACACTGGAAAGTGAGTATCTCGAGAAACCAAAACAAAAAAAATTTGGTTTCCTTCTTTTCCTTCCTTCGGTGCCTTTATATATAGGGATTGGGTCTGGTTCGGATTGCGCGGTTGTTAAAGCAAATGTCGTATGAGCTCGTCATTTCTCGGAAATGGCGTGCTGCAGTCCACCGCCTCAGCCCTGTCGTATCCCAGTTACATATCCTCTCATCATATTGGTCAACTCCGAGGACAACAATTACTAACTTTATCCAGGCTGACTCTGCCTCTTCCAACTGTGATTCTCCAACTTGCCGATCCTCATTCGGCATCTTTCTGCGTCGCCACCACTGTCGTCACTGCGGTCATGTCTTCTGCGCCTCTCACACACCTCACCTCGTTCCCCTTGATCAGGATGCTCGCTTCCACCCCGATGGTGTCCCCTCCCGTGCCTGCGATTTGTGCTGGAGCGCCCACCAACGCTGGGAAGAGAACCGCTCCGACCGTCTGAACAAGATCCAAAACACTATCGATGCTCAACAGATTGGCATGTCTGTTCCCGAGGGCATGAATGCAGAGGATCCCGAGTCCACTGTGGGCCAAACCGGCGAGGTTGCTGCTTCCGTTCCTCGTGACTGGAACTGGAGCACTTTCTAAACGCATTGTTCTGATTCCTTTGGTTACTGTGGCCAGCAGGACTGCTGCAGCTCGGCGTTTCACTTGGTCTATCTTAATATTCTCACTTTAGTCATGCTCACGCGTGACCTACCTTTCTATCTATTGGCGACCATGGCTTTGGCGTTTCTGAAAGGACCAGAGCCCTGGGCCCTGGGCTTTGTTTCTTTGTTTTCTGCAGTCAGGTTATGACTTTGCATGACTAGAGGGTTTCCGTCGGTCCTTAGCGACCCGGTTGCTTTGCTTTGCGTTTTGTTTTTGTTTCTTTCTTACTTCGCATTGATGCCAGTAAACTCATCGGTCCTTAAGTGGCCCGGTTGATTTATGTTCCTGTTCCTGTTCCTGCTTTTTTTTATTTGTTCTTTGCGTTGATCAGGATACCCCGTCGGTTTTTATTGCGCGACGATCTCATTTGATGTTTCTTTTTTACTGGTCCGTGATCCATGAGGGAATGTGGCAAATTTGCAATTCTCTTAAGTTGATATCTAGTTCGATTTAGTTCGATCTAGTTGAATCCATTGATATTGAATCTTGAGCTTCTTCTCTACTCGTAGACTATGCTTGCCCCTTATTCTATTTTCTCTCTTTGTAGATCCTTATTTATCCAGAACCATCCATCGGAACATACCCACATGCTCAATCCCTTCTTCGTCCCACCGACCCAGCGATTGATCGGTTTCAAATCCAAGCCCAGCATACATCGTCTCCACATCCACCTGAGCATGCACGAGGACCAACCCCCGCCACCGAGTCAGAGTAAAAGGTGACTCCCCCTTCGCAGCGATCTGCGCCGCCGCCTCGTCTATATCTGCCGCATGCACAGCCGCCCACTCCAAGGCGGTCTCTACTAATCGTCGCCCAAGTCCGAGACCGCGGAACGATGGCATGATCGCCACCCGGGTCAGCTTAATACAGGGTTCATGCGTCCAGTCGTACTCGGGCACTCCCTGTGCGACTGCCGATGGCGGTTCCGTGACATGGGCGTGAGGCACCTGTGGCGGGGGTACCAGGCGGATCACCCCCACGGGCGTGGAATTCGCGGTGGAGTTATCGTAAAGTACCCAGTGCCAGCTGCGGGCATCGTCGCTGTCTATCTCGGAGTCTGCGGTGCAGCTCTGCTCGTCGATGAAGACGGATTTTCGGATTATCATTGCATCGTTGAAGATAGTGGGGTTGATGTTGGTACTGATGTCTGACGGAAGTACTAGCTTTGCGCTGGGCCCTGGAGGCGCCTGTATTGAAGTGCTGAACGTTGGATTTGATGCCATTCTGGCCGGAAATGTGATATTGAACAATAAAAGTCTTCAATGAAAATGATGGTGAGGATTTGGGAAGTGGAAGGAGTGGAAGGTCACTGCAGAAGGCGGATCTATATATTATATCTAAATCTCGTTGAGATCAGCCACAAAACATTGAATGCTACCCCTCATTGATCTAGTTATAATTACAGACGAAGAATAAATAGTCTTATCGTAGCGTAGCTATCACATATAAGAGTCAATATAATAAGCCATATAACGGCTATACACCCTCATGGCTCAACCTACACAACCAATGCAAACACAACAAACAACGTCAAAATATCAATTCGATCGCGAAAATCCTCAATTTCTCCCACCAACATTCCATACTCCCAATGTCCCTCTATTTTGATGCGGTCGCTATCTTGACCGCACCCTCCTCAGGGGGTTCGTTTAAGTCCCGGGTTTACAGCGCTCGGAACCTGCGCGCATCTCCAGCGCAGATCTATGCCTTGACCACCGAGGCTGCTAAATGGGACACCGTGCTAGCAGATGTCATTGACAAATCAGGCATTCTCGCCCTGGAGCGCAAGGTGAGATGGCCCCCAGAGAAACCACTGGAGATACCTACTGACTGACTAAGTCATTTCCATTTAGCTCTCTCCCCTCCTTGCTCTCCTCCTCGTTCATGATCATCTACTCGCGAAGAAAGGCATTGCCGCGCCGGCTACCCACACACTCCGCCAGACTGTGGAGCGTCACAAGGCCAGGCTAAAGGCTGAATTCACCAAGGCCCGTGTCCGACGTGGATGCGCCTCCGTCGAGCAATTCAAGGCTGTTGTAATGCGTGAGAAACGACTGGCCGATGGAACTAGCCATTTCGTCTACCCGCGCTGGGTACGGATAAATAACATTCGCACTACCCTCGAAGACCAGCTGAGCACTACGTTCAAGACTTACCGTCGGGTAGACACCCTTGCAGAATTGGCCCCAGAAGACGAACTGGAAAGCCGAAAGCCAGAACCTCGACTGTTCATCGATCCTAACATTCCAGATCTGGTGGCGGTGCCCTTCGGCGCAGACTTCACTGCCTCCTCTGCGTACAAAAATGGTGAAATCATTCTCCAGGACAAAGCGTCCTGCTTCCCAGCGTATCTCCTGTTGGGTGACCGTGGGCCTAGCGACCCATGGGAGGGCGACTTGATTGATGGCTGTGCTGCGCCAGGGAACAAGACTACGCACTTGGCTTCACTTTTGGCCAAACAACAAAAGGGCAACAAAAACAGCAATCAAAGAATTTTTTCTATGGATGCATCTACCATGCGTTCCAGAACGCTGCAGAAAATGGTTGGTCTAGCCGGGGCTGACTCGGTCACTGTGCTGCAAGGTCAGGATTTCCTCGCCCTTGACCCAGAAGATGTACAGTTTGAGAAGGTTACTGGGTTGTTGTTGGATCCCAGTTGTTCTGGTAGCGGAATCATCGGCCGTGACGATGTGCCTCAGTTCACACTTCCTGTCGCGGCAGCATACAAGGCGCCCAAGTCACATGGAAAGAAAAGAAAGCGTCCAGACAATGACGATGAAGCAGATGGCGAGCAGTCGAAAGCCACCATGGGAACTCCGCAGGCAGCGCCCACGGATGAAAATGATATCGCGGATGGGGCGATCGACACGGAGCGACTGACCAAACTATCAAGCATCCAAGCGCGAATCGTGGAACATGCTCTGCGTTTCTCGAGCGCTACCCATGTGACATATAGTACTTGTTCTATTCACCTGATTGAGAATGAAGGCGTCGTGGCTCGCATTTTGGATTCCCAGGTTGCCAAAGAGCGCGGCTGGCGCCTCCTGCGGCGCGATGAGCAGCCTGAGGGCTTGCGTCGATGGGCGAAACGAGGCGTGCGAGAGGAGCAGCCAGCTGAGGGAGAGACAGGGCCATCGGGCAAGGTAGATCTCTCTGACGAGGCACTAGAAGCGTGCATTCGATCCTGGCAAGGTGATGCAGAAGGGCTTGGAGGATTTTTCGTCGCTGGATTCATTCGTGACAATGCTCATTCTGTCACGGCAGTTCTGGCGAAGGAACGTGAACATAATGAGCATGATGAGCTTGGCGAGAACGGCGAGAGCGATGAGAATGACGAAGATGGAAAAGATGAAGACGATGAAGAATGGGGAGGATTCTCCGATTAGACAAAATTATATTAATCCAAATTTGCACGGCCTCCAACAATTCCAGAGGGCCTCTGTTTGATATCATATATCCAAGTCTTGTGGCGTATTATGCAATTTAAGACTTGAATAGATATACAGGCGACTAAAGGAATTTCCGCGACCGGTTTCGGACCCGCGGACTGGTATAAATGTCCAATTTGACAGCAACCAAGACAACCTCGTATGCCCCGGTAGATCCTCTCTGCACTTGTAATCGCCATTGCCCTGTTCGAACAACCCTGGGCCCATCGTCCAGATTATCGACTCGTGGACGTTTAGCAGGAGGCACACCACCAGCGCCAGCTTCAGCTTGGGCTCTCGATATCATCAAATATTGAGAGTCTTGTTCTCCATCCACCGTGAGATCAGATTCACGGTCGACACGGATCTTGATTGGAACTTGGCCCAAAGGTGGATGTGAATCAGGCAGGTTCATTTTTTTGCCTACCGTCTGTAATAGACTGGTAATTCTTTGTTTTGAAAGGCCTAGGAAGACAGCGCGCATGCTCCCCCGATGGATCAGACTAGTTTCGTCGCCAATCTCAACCACTAGATCGGCGGCGTTCTCGTCTACAAAGGGGCGCGTGTATGTGACCATTCCACCCAGTGCAGGCGACCCAGAAGCTGTATCAAAGGCAAACTGAATCCCAGACGGTCGCACATCCTCGAGCCGGATGACGATTTCCAACCGATTGGTGAAGGGATTCGTTGTTATCTGATGCGGTATCAACTTTTGTTCCAAGCCGCGCAGGTGGAAATAACGACAGTCGCGCAAGAGCGCAGCCCGATGATCTTCATTTCTAATGTGTAGCGGATACCCGCGCAGCATATGCAGGAGCTCATCAAAGATATCCGCAGATCGTTTTGGAACGCTTGGGGGGACGATGGCCGGAGGTCGCAAGAGACCCTGGCGCTCCAGGCCAGGGAACACTGCAGTCGGGCTAGCAAAGAAGGCGGCGAATCCGAGGGTGAAAAAATTCGGGCTATCACCGGGACCGGAGAAGATATCGCGAGGGATCTGGAAGTGTCGGTCGCCGATTTGAATAAAGCATTCGGACTCAAACAGCTGGGACATCAATCGGGGCACTGCTAGGTCAGCAAGTACTTCCAGGGTACCTGGGCAAGGGATGCTCACATGTATAAAATTGTGCGTCTGCAAATAGCTTCACGAATTGCGCGCCATCCTGGGGCCGGACATGGTAGCCTGGATGCACCCATCAGCCTCCTTCACGTTGTGTTTATCCATGGACTCTCATACCCTGTAGATGCCTAGCAATCTCGCGGAACGTCGTGGGGTCGCGATCGATATAGAGGGTTCTGGCGTTGGCAGCATCTTGACTCTGAAGCAACTGATTCTCGAAGAAGTGGGAAAAGTAGGAAGGAGCTGTTGGAAGGGGTCAGTTCAAGTTTGAACCGGGGGGGAGGACCAAGCGCGTTTACCGTCAGAGGCAATTGAAGCACCCGAGAGACGAAAGATCTCAGAACCAATTTGGATAGAGAAGACTTTCTCTGAAGGCAGATTACTTTTGCTAGAGTGACTGATAGTGCGTATCTCCATTGTGTGATGAGACAGGTCGAGGTGTCGGAAGCGGAGAAGTTACCATTTTGCCTGGTTCACAACACAACGACCTCCTACCTACTGCCTCCTACCTACTACACAATACTCAATACTCAATAGACACAACTACCATGCCGTGAAATTGAAATTGAATTGATCTGAAGTTTCCTACGATCAGGGTTAAAAGTCTCATCAGCGCAAAGCCGATTCTCTCACATGGGGTTGGAACTCGGCAAATTCCCCCGCAAATGAGCCCGTGAACACCCTTGTTTCGGAAAAAGAGGGGGATCTACTTCTCTAGGGAATTTAGGTGGGAACCTAGGCCTTGAAATCCGGCAATGAAGATTTGCACGGTCTTGACTGGTTGGCAGGAGATTCAAAGTCTCCACCGTCGCAAAGAATCAAATAACCATGCTCAACTACTTCTCCACTCAACCGAGGCTTCACCCCCGGATTATTGTGTTGGGCTTGGGATTGGAAGGGGCCGCATATGACAGTCGCATTATAGAGAAGTTTATACTCTCTCTCCACGATCGTCCAGACTAAAGATGGACCACTTTAAACTCTTGAACATTGACCTCTTGTCATCAGTGGAACCTTGTCGGGCTAGCATATTATAATCCGTCACCCGTGCCCAAGTTCTTCTCTCTTTGCTCCACAGTCTCACTTCTTACATTATTCCCATTCTACCATTGGATCTAGGTCCACAAGAGCTTTATTTGCCCTGGTTTTTGCAAACATGTCAACCCACGCTGTGTCTACATACGCCCCGAGGGATGTCCCTCTTCCGCCAGCGCCTTCAGCCAATTACTTCTCGGAGTTACAGTGGAAGACCTTATATGCGCTGGCCGACGCAATTGTGCCCTCCATACACACTGTGGCAACTGCCAACTCATCAAATGACCAAGTCATTTCAGAGGCAGAGTGGAATTCTGCCGTGTCGAGCTTGTCAACGATCATTTCTGGACCCGATGCCGTAAACATTGCCACCCAGTATCTACAAGAAAACGTTTCTTCGAACCCGCAATTCCGGGCCATAGTGGAGCGACTCATGGGTGACCATGTGCATGGCCAGGGAAGGAATGGGATTGGGTTCATAATGACAGCGCTCAACACCCGTACGGGCTCGCTAATTATGACGGGCTCGACCACTCCGATCCAGGATCAACCGGTGAAATTCCGGGAAAAGGTTTTACGTGGATGGGATACCTCTCGATTGCCCCCTCTCCGCGCCATCTACCGAGGACTCACTGCCATCGTTAAGAAATGTTGGATTATCAGCAGTCCAACCATAGACCCGGTTCTGGGCTTCCCACGCATCCCTGTTCATGGCAAGCCTGCCGACGGTTTCCAGTATGAGTTTTTGCAGTTCCCTCCTGGAGACCAGCCAGAAATGATTGAAACCGATGTCGTTATTGTGGGGAGTGGCTGCGGCGGCAGCGTGACTGCAAAGAACCTAGCCGAAGCGGGCCATCGAGTGCTGGTTGTGGAAAAGTCCTATTCCTATCCATCCAACACGTTCCCCATGGGCCCGAATGAAGGGTTCCTTAGCCTGTTTGAGAACGGGGGTGCTATCTCTAGCGATGATGGCTCGATGGCAGTCCTAGCGGGATCAACGTGGGGCGGTGGTGGTACCATTAACTGGTCGGCGTCTCTACAGACCCAGGGATATGTCCGACAGCAGTGGGCGGATACTGGTCTGCCTTTCTTCACCTCTCTTGATTTCCAGAAAAGCCTGGACCGCGTCTGTGATCGCATGGGTGTTAACGAGGAGCACGTTGAGCATAATCGCCAGAATAGGGTAATTCTTGAAGGCGCAAGGAAACTCGGCTATGCTGCCAAAACCGTGCCCCAAAATACAGGCCACGACGAGCACTACTGTGGGCATTGCACGTTGGGATGCGCCTCGGGTGGAAAGAAAGGTCCAACGGAGTCGTTCCTTGTGGACGCTGCTCAGGCTGGCGCCAGATTCATGGAAGGATTCTGTGTCGAAAAAGTGCTATTCACCCAGATCAACGGCAGAAAGGTTGCTTCTGGTGTGCAAGGAACATGGAAGTCGCGGGATTCATACTTGGGCCTCGGTGGCATTGCAGCTGTGGAGCGTAAGGTGATTATCAAGGCCAAGAAAGTAATTGTATCAGCTGGCGCATTGCAGAGTCCTCTTCTGCTGCTGCGTAGTGGTTTAAAGAACCCCCAGATTGGCCGAAACCTTTATCTTCACCCAGGTAAGCACTTTTCACTCCCCCCCACAGCGCATGTCATAGGTACTTACTCTTTTTTTATACAGTTATGGGAGCTGGTGCTGTCTTTGACGAGGATACCCACCCCTGGGAGGGCTCTGCACTGACAACGGTTGTCAACGAGTTTGAGGACCTTGATGGAGATGGACATGGTGTGAAGATTGAGTCTCTCTCAATGATGCCCCCCCTGTTCATTCCCATGTTCCCCTGGCGAGACTCATTGGAGTACAAGTTATGGGCGGCTAAGATGCGTCGCAGCACGAGCTTCATCACTCTAACCAAAGACCGCGATTCTGGTCGCGTGTACCCGGATCCTGTTGATGGACGCTGCCGGATTGCTTACGAGGTCTCTGCCTTTGACCGAAAACACATCGTGGAGGCCATTATTGCCAGCGCCAAGATTGCGTATATCACAGGCGCAAGAGAGTTCCATACCGTTTACCGCGACCTTTCCCCGTTCATCCGGCCAGAGGCTTCAGACCCCGAGGCCCCTGAAGGCATCAATGACGCGGCCCTACAGAGTTGGATTGCCGAGCTTCGTCGGAAGTCTCCTTTGGACCCGGAGCGTAGTTTATTTGCCAGTGCACACCAGATGGGTACCTGCCGCATGAGCAAGTCATCTAAATTAGGTGTGGTGGATCCGGATTGTCAAGTCTGGGGCACTGACGGTTTGTATGTTGTGGATGCGTCCGTCTTCCCTAGCGCTAGCGGTGTGAACCCAATGGTCACCAATATGGCGATCGCTGATTGGGCCAGCCGAAACCTCGCGCGGGCGATGGGAACGGTACGAGGTGATGGCAGGATGGCTCGTCTTTGATGGAATGGCCCGTGAATATCTTTTCAAGTTTTGTCAATATGTACTGTTTCAGTTGGACCACTTGGAAGCTAGTTGTTTATATATTAAGATGTCCCTAGCATTATGCTGCAGTCTTTTCGTTTTTAAGATTCGGGTGCTTCGGGAAGCGGAATATAATGTTTTAATTCTTTGCTAATTTATATATATATATACATTTAGAAAAACCTTAAGCTTCAAGCCTGGGGACCCTGACGCTTCTCAACGAAGTTCTTCTCACCAAAGGCCTGCTTGACGCCCTCAGCCTCGAGGATCCGCTCGTACCAGGTGACCACAGAGGGGAACTTCTGGCGCATCTCAGCGTCGATGGCCGTGGAGAAACCCCAGACCAGGCCAGCGGCAACAGTGATATCAGCCAAGCTGAACTTTTCATTGCTTACAAACCAGGTGCGGTCCTTGAGGTGGGTCTCTAGGCATTCCAGCGAGCGTTCCAGACGCTCGAGATTGGTAACCTCGATTTTCTCATCGTAGGGCCGCATACCGATACGCCACATCCCCAACTGGATGACAGGGCCAAGAATCTCACCCTCTGCATAGCAGATCCACTGCCGGATGGTGGCGCGCTCGGCGGGGGTAGCTCCAATGAGCTGCTCGGCAGCCGGGCCGCTCTCGGCAATGTATTGAGTGATGGCATCCGATTCGAACAGGGTTGTTCCATTGGCAGCCTCAAAAGCGGGCACCTTACCCAAAGGGAACTTGGACAGGAAGTCCGGGGTGCGATTGGTCTTGCCCATGATGAATTCCGGAACCGCTATCTCCAGGCCATTCAGGTTGGCCACAGCCTGGGCCTAATAGTGGGGGTTAGCTCAGGGTTCAGGGGCATTGACCATGGTTTGTTTACCTTCATGACCCGAGGATTGGGCTGATAGGAGTAGATAGTGCCGAATGGTGTCATTGTGGATATAAATGAGGTGAAATATACAACATACAATCTACACAGTAAAATAAAGGAATGGTTTTTTTTTATATGAAGCCAAGGAATGGGACAGAATCAAGTGGAACCCGGATTTCTAAGCAGATGAATTGACCTCGGATGTGTACAACAAAAGTTGGAATTTGACTAAGATCATCCAGAAGATCTATAAACGTATAAATTTATAAATTTAGTCCTAGAGACCTTGGGAGATATAGAGATGTGAAATGTATACTACTATAGGCACTTTGGTATGAAAGTTCATGTATTCCCCAAAATTTAATTACTTCAAATATTCTAAATCTTCTCAAATCATCTTCAACGTACATTCAACCTTTTTTTATATTCCCCGATCCTCAAATAAACTTGGTGAATAAGCCAAAAGTGGTAGGTTATGTGTCGAAGAGTGAAGCTAGGCTTGTTATGTCTCCAGTGAGATCTTTTCCTATTTCCTATTTCCTATTCTTTTTTCATTCTCGATTCTAACCAAATGAGATATGCAATGCCAGGGCAAAAAGTCAAAACAACGAATTCTAATTGAGTGTTATAGATCGACTTATATCAAGGATCTCAACTCACACCAAACGCCAACATGTAACAGTCGAGAATCTAGTTATTGTCCAAAAAGGAAAAGAAAAGAAAAAGTCCAACATTGCACAAGACTAACATCAAAATGCAATGAACCCCAACACATCCCAGATCTACTAGGCCACGCCTAGCACGCCTCACCGAGACGCATATAGTTCCAGCAAACTGCAATTCGGGTCAGCTTTTCAATTAACACAATTTTCGGATGATAAAAACGCACTGGTATGTCCCATGTCTTTGCCAAACAAGGTCTTCATCAGGTCTTCGCCCTCACGTGTGCCCTCGCCCGGCGTATAACTGACGGCCGTTTTGCCGAGAGCTAGACCCATCACAGCTGGGAATGGCTGCAAGGTCTGATAGTTTGGTTTTCCACCAGTGCACTCTGCCATCATGTGCTGATGGATATTAAGTGCCGCGTAATGGCCCATATGCATTGCACCGCCACAGCGCTTGATACCTTCCCACGCAGTGAGGTCCCCTACTGCCCAATGATGCTCTGGGTTAGGAATGGCACCGGAGAATTGTAGTCTGCAGAGATATTAGAAACGTTCCGTAAACAATTGGTCGAGGAAGCAGACTTACGAGCGATGCACTTTGATGTATCCCTCCTCGTTCAATGCCTCTTTAGGCAGATATGTCGATGTTGGGACGGTTTGAGAGATAGCCTTTAGAACATGACCAGCTTTGAGTTGTCGGCCATCGCCCAGCGTGAGGTTCCAGACTCGTGTCCCATTTTTCGTGTCCACCGCGATCGTGTCGATAACGCGTTGTCCTAGGATGACCCCAACTCCTGTATCGCGCAATATAGAATCCACGCGCTCGGCAAAGTCATCCGGCAACGGCTCCGAAGATAACAAGCGCTTTCGAGAGTGGACCAGAGTGACCTTCTGTTCTGGGTAAAGGATCTTTAATTCGGCAGCCATCTCCACACCTACAGCGCCTATCCACGAAAAAGAGACATTAGCCGGGAGTGAAAGTAGCAGAAAGTGACAGATAACACATACCTCCACCAATAATAACGATGCCATCCTCGGCTTGCTTCACATCCGTCATATGTTCTCTGGCTTCCTTGAGGAACTCCTCTCGCCTCAAGGATTGGGGAACAGTGGGGAAAGACCGACGTAGCCCTGAACCTGCAATCAAGTAGTCATAGGGCTCCGTGCGGCTGTTCTTGGTCTCTGCATCGACAATCTGGGCTTCTTTGGTGTTGAAATCAACTGAACTGACACTTCCCTGGATAAAGCTGAGATCCGGAGACTTGAGCCCGGGAATATCTTGGAAACGAGTCCATGCTTCGGGCGCGAATTTTTCAGAGGCCAGGGCCTTTGGAGATCCGATCAGATGATCTACACATGTGAGCCGCGGTCTCATAGCGGAAGAATGATTGATCTTCTAGAAAGCTTACAATAGCCATCTCGCTTATCAACTACAGTTATCTGTATCGGAATGCGATGTGTAGGAGCTTCAGCATCGGCATTGTAGTTGAAACGGGTGAGACGACCCTGTGAAAGATCAATGAGGGCCAATGCAGCAGATAGACCGCCATAAGAGCCACCGATCACAAGTACTCGGAAGCTGCGAGATACAGTTCGGACAAAGTCGTTGGAGGGCATGATGAGTTGAGAAGGAGAGGTGTGACACAAGCAATAACCGAAGAAAGAGACCAAAAGGAAAGCGAAAAGAATAATGAGGAACAAAAAACCGAGAGAAAAAAAAAGCCAAGGAACTGAGCTATGTAGCCGAACAAAAATAAAAAAAACATATCGTCACATCATCGGATTATGCGGGTCCGGATCTTATCAGATTGAAACCGACATCGGATATAGCCCATTCATGGTTGCTTCCTTGGCTTCTCTTTCAGGGTCCTTGGCTCGGATTATCAGATCCGATGGAGCCTAAGGTAGAACATCCCTCGGTTGTAATTGACTCGACATCAACTCCGGTTACTCAGTGAGGGGTCGTTCCGGGATAATACAAAGCTCAGGCTCCCGAGTCGTCTTTTCTTTTGGCAGAACCGACATGGTGGCTGATACCTAGAGTACACGCGCAAAAGTTGTTTTGCGTCTGTGTATACACAAGTCTCCTTTTGTGCTATGTAGAAGAAGCCCTGGAGAAATGACAGGATTGCATTGAATATTGAATATTTTGTGTGGACCAGGAATTCGTTCACGGTTGGATTCAATGACCGTAATCCATGTAAAGTACAATACAGGATTGATTCCATGGTTCAATACAGCCACACAACCCAGAATGGAAACGATCTTCGATCAGACAAGATGGACATCTAATCTGATTCTGGGAAGTGCCCAGGCGGACTTCTAAAGCCGACGTAACAAACAAAGAAAATGCCGCATTTCGCTGTAGGGCCCACTTTTAGTCGTTACTCGGAGTTACAAGCGTCGGGCTGGGCGAATCATAACAGAATCTGATAAGATACGCCCCTCATTTAATTACCTACATAATTTGTCTCAAAAGAAGATTTATGGATTGCAATTATTCTCGTGCACAATTAGGCAGTTGGTCAATGGGACTGAGGGTATTTTTTCAAACTCTAGAGTTTCTATACTAGCCGAACACTAGGACTGTACAATTTTTTGCTCCTTTCTACTTTTGTTCATTCCTTCTGGCGTTCGGCCAGAACCGCCATTGCCATTTGCCGGAGCTCCACCTTGCGAACTTTGCCACTCCCTGTCACAGGAACCGTGCTCGAAGCCCCCTCTTCTCCAAATACAAACACATGCTGCGGGGCTTTGTGTCGACCCAGTGTCTCACGTGTCCATGTGCGCAATTCATGGTCGGCCGGACGACCGGCGCCCGATGCGATCGCTATAAATGCTCCGACAACCTCACCATACTTGGGGTCGGGAATACCAATCACAGATGCCAACTCAATCGAGGGATGCGCGGTCAATCGTTCTTCAATTTCGAGAGGATATATGTTCTCGCCGCCTATCAGATGTCGGAATTAGAAATCGCCATCAATGTCCGGGTCGTGGGTTCAAGCTTACCGCGAATGATGATGTCTTTGAAGCGACCAGTAATAGTGCAGTATCCTTCAGCATTAAAGGAAGCCTCATCGCCAGTCTTGAGCCATTTGACACCCTCGGCATCGGTTATGAATGTCTCTGCCGTCTTTTCCGGGTTATGCCAGTATCCCTTCGTGAGCTGGTAGCCGGCCATGCAAAGCTCACCGCGCTGACCCACGGGAACAATGTTTCCTTGTGCATCGATGATCTTCGCGCGAGCGTGGGGCAAAACCTTTCCGACGGTGGTCAATCTTGTATGGATGCTGTCGGTGGTGAAAGCATTGAAGCAAGTGGGTGAGGCCTCCGTGAGACCTAGAACTTGGGTTAGCACTTGATCAGCCGGCCATTGGGAGGGACATTACCGTAGCTACTAGTGTATTCCGTCATATTTAATTCCGCGAAGAGTCGCCTCATGAGTGGCCGTGGGACTGGGGCCCCAGCAATGATGCCTGTGCGGAGGTTTGAGGTGTCAAAGTTTGAGGGCTTGGGAACGGCAAGGATCGCCTCAAACATGGTTGGAACACCGTGTAGAGCAGTGCACTTCTCGTCGGAGATGGCATGTAAAACCGCCTTGGGGTCGAATGTTTCGCTGGGGAAGATAATCTTGGAGCCATGGGTGACCACCGCGAGCATACCCAGAACTAGGCCGAAGCAGTGGAACAAGGGCGGCGGGCAGCACAAAACGTCAAAAGAGGTGAGGTTCATGCGGTCACCGATGAAACGCGAGTTATTAACCAAATTGCTGCAGAGGAATTAGGTATATTTCATAAACGAAGTGTTGTACATGGCCCACATACTGATGTGTCAACATTGCAGCTTTAGGACTGCCTGTTGAACCGCTTGTGAATTGCAGATTACAGACATCATCCGGCCGTAAGTCGGCCTCGCGGTCTTGGAGCACATGCGCAGCTTGCGACAGGCCGCGTTCCATGACATCATGATAGGTGGTGAAGTTGTTGTAGCTTTCGCGGAGAATGACGATTTCCTCCAATGATTCCGAGGTCGCAGCTTTCTTAGGGTTAGGGCCAAGTTGGTTCAGGACTTCCTCGAGATTATGACGGCCAATGCGTGGTGTCATGAAAAGCATTCGGCATTCTGAATGAAATAGAACAAAAAGCCGAGGTTAGCATGGGGTTAATAATACGGAAAGTGGATATCACCCACCACTGTGATTGAGAGCGTAATACAGCTCGGAGGGGGTGTACGTGTTGTTCAAAACGACCAAAATAGCCCCGACTCGGGCGGCCGCAAAGAACACCGAGATGTATTGCTCACAATTGCCCGCCATAATTCCGACGCGATCGCCTTTTTGAATACCCGAGGCCAACATTCCTCGAGCTAGACGATCGGTCTCATCTTTCAGCTGGCCGTACGTCCATCGTGCACCGGTCCAGGGGAAGACCAAGCACTCAATTCTCCCATATTGTAGTGCCTGAAGCGTCAACAACTCGCCCAAGGTAATATCCAGTAGCTGTGGCTCCGTCGGACCTGCGACAAGAGACAGCTGCGGACTAATAGGAGGCTGTACATGCGACAGTGTCTGCTGCAAGCGCTGTACACTTCTCGGGGCGGCCATGGTAGTAGATGAAAGTTGAGGGAAAAACGAAAACCAGGAGAAAAAAAAAACCCTTGGACAGAGCGGGTTTATAGATGTAGCCGACAATACCGCGACAAATTTCGCACAAGATAAATTGCATTAATTCCATTTTCCATCAGATAGCCCGGGGCTCCACATCGGAAGTTCTGTATTGGTAATTTCACGGATTTGGCTTTTATGCTTGGTTGGTTCTAGATCTTGGCGTCTTACAAGACTCCACTCAAATTTCAAGCGAACCTTGGAACCTTGGCGGGATACGCAAGCTCCGTCTGATGTACGGAGTACGAAGTATACATCAAATGTTGGTCCCTGTATATGCAGTATTCAGTATCAACATGTTGCTCTTGCATTTTACAGCGAGAACATATGCAAGGTACGATTTTGGAAATGCTTTTTAACGACATACATAATACGCGAATGTCGATCGTTCGAAAGGGTGCAAAAATCTGGCCTCATACTTGTGAGAATCTGTTTTATAATGACAATGTTGTTTCTTAAGGTGGACTGATACCGGAGATCTTGAATATCCAGACATAATATGAGGTATCTGAATCTTTCTTTTAGCAAGATGTCTGATTCGACATCCAAATTTTCTCTCGGTCATCGCCTCGGGGATCGTTCGGTAAGTTTCCCGTTACGATAGCATAGTCTAAGATTGATTGTTAAAATATAACCGGCATTGAAGAAAAAAAATACATCCTCGTGGCACGGGACTCCACTCAGGATCTGATAATTTGCCTGCAGAATCTAATGACAGGGGTTTATCAATCAGTTGGGAGGATGTCTGAGTGGAGCCCATTGCCTGGGATGTACAAAGTAGGTAATTTTAGCAGCCCGGGACACTCTTCCGAGGCGTGAATAATTACAGATACTGACTCTTGGAAGGTCTCGTCATTCCGAGACTAGTGTTCGCTTTTCGGAAGACGAAGGACAGTGCCTGGGCCGTCTCTGCCAGGTACTGCAGCCCTAGAAGACCTAGTATGGAGTGCATAATGTAATAATTCGATGTTCAGCTTTTTTAACATTCAATTGACCTCAAAATACAATATCTTATCAACCATTTATTGTGCGAATGTGCTAACCTCCCAAATCTAATCAATCGGGCTGATCTAATCAATCATTCCCGACATCGGCGACTTCGTATTGGACCCACCTAAAAATACTACAAATACCATACCACTTGAAAGATTCAATGAATGTTCTAGCCGTGAGGGAACTGGAAGGAAGTCATATTATATTATAAGCTCATCCTCTTATTGTGCTATCTATCCAGCTGTTAAGAGTGGACTGGTCTTATCAATGCTTGTCAACAAAACAAAGATTCCCCATACGATCAGATTAACAGATAACCAACCAGGTGCAAAATGCTCATTCTTGGCATACTCAGAATTGAAGCATCGATCACGAGACGTGGATAAATCTCAGGTAGATGATACACGATGACATGGAGTTCTACATGTCGAACTTTTCGCCCTTTGGAATGATAAGATGTGCACAGCCTTTCCAGTCACAAGTGTTCTGCTAATAGTCAGTATGAGTAAGTGAGTGCAAGAAAGCCAAACCCACCTTGTGGACATCTGTTCCCCACCACTTGAAATGTTTGCTGGCTCCGGTGAAATAAATTGTCAAGAAAATCAAGGCCCCAGCAACTCCCACAGATGAGTCCATGGCAGAGCTTAGCACAAAGTTATACTTGCTCCACCAGCTATGCAAGCGCTTTCGAACGAGCCAGCCAAAGGTGAGCCCGACAACTGCCCAACTCCCGTAATTCATTCCGGTCGCAGGGGGCAGGTAGTTCAGGCCCCCGAGGAATAGGGGAACATGAACCCTTCTCCACAGCGACTTGGGGTATCGGCGGGTCAGATAATAGACGGGGATGGGTAAAATGGCACCGACGATGAAGAAATAAAGCAAAGCGGAATAGCCAATTTGGTTCGAGAAATAGCGACGAGGGCCCACTGCGCCCCAGATTAAGGAAGTATTGAAGTGGGTTCTGCTGTAAGGACAACTGAAACCATTCACAGCAGTGCTAGTGCAGATGCCGGTGATGTGATTCATGGCCCAGTTTAGGACACCCAGTGAGGAGAGCGTGCCGACCAGCATTCCAACGCATTGAACCAAGAACAATTTTCGTTGAGGGATCTTCGGAGTATCAGCATTGGTTCAACTACGGTAAGAAGGGAGAGGGCTTACATGGCAATAGTAAGCCAGTTTCATATCCTGGGCAAAGTAAAGACCCTTGATGGTCGTGATGTATCCGATGTCAAAGAACCAGATATTGGCCAAGACCTTGCCCTCAAAGACGAACCCAGCCATGATACGGCAGAAAATATCGATATTTATCTTGAGGTTAGAAGTGGCATAGACCAAAGCCAGCTAAGATTGGTCAGAGGGACGTGTCAAACGTGTAAACCGATACACTGGGTAGACTCACCGCGGGATAGAACACTAGTGCCACAGCACACGCCAGCAAAACACCGTACCATCTCAGTTCGACGTCCCACCACTCAACGGCGAACATTGACATGAACAAGGCCAAGACGCATGCAACCAAGTACCACCACAAGGGCACATCCGGGTCTCCCCTCTCGTCCTCGCTGTACGCCCTGGAGCGACCGGGAAGAGACTCCAGAACCAGCCGAGGCACCCTTCTGGCTGCATCGGCCATGACGTGACGCTTCTCAAGGACAACCCAAACAAGAAGAGCGCTCAGGGTCGCAAACGATAGTCCAAACATGTTCAACGCATAGGTGACTGGCATATAGACCTAATATTTCCGGAAGTTAGCTGCATGCCAAGTTTTGATTTTATAGAACATGCAGAGATACCGGTGAATAAGCAAGATACTTCTTGACATCGAGCTTGTAACCTGAAGCTGCATTGACAATCTTTTTGACTTTGTAAATATTTCCAGTGTTGTCGAATACTGTTTGCACAAGTCAGATGTGGTCGCCCTAAGGGCTTGAATGGATGGGATGTACCTTGAGAGCTTTGAAAAGGTAGGTAGCCTGTGTTCCACACATTGGTATAGTAAAGAGCAACAGCCACAATCCATATCCAGAACACTAGGGAAATGAAGACGTTGAGAACTGCCCACGAGGGGATGAGCAAGGGAGACCCAACGTAAGACATTTGGCTCCCTATAAGCCCCGTCAGCACGGTAGTTAACTTGCAAATTCATGACACTCACAATCAAAGGTAATCGGCAACAGTCCCATTCCGGAACTCATTCCGAAGATCTGATTGACTACTTTGCTCTCAGGCTTGATCCAACACGGAAAGCTGAAGTAGCTAAGCGCCGGGAAGATGAAGTCTGGGAACCAATACCAACAGAACGAGATGCAAAATGTTAAAGTGAAGAAGGCATAGCGAGACATTTTCCAAGTATTATAACTACCATCTATCAATTCCATTGCACTGAGGTAAACAAATCCAAGGGACTTACCGCACTTGCACTTGTTCCTGGTTGACATGGTGCAAGGTTGAGGTTAATGCAGTAACACCCAGAACTCCAGGCCAAATCAGCTCTTGGGGAACGACTACGATCGCCCGGAATAGCCCAGCGAGACAGAACCCGATGAGGAATGTGGAGAACGTAATGAGAATTTGGAATCCCCATCCTGCCTTGTAGCCGTAGAACATTTGCTGCTCTGTCAGAACATCGGCGCCGAGACGAACGTAAATACTGAGGTTGGACATTATATAGATCAAGACGTGCTCCTGTAGCAATCACTGTTAGACTGATCACTGTGACTTTTGCCAGAAAACTTGCCTTTGTATTAAAAGGGCCCGGGTTGAGATCGAATGCCAATCGTCCCAGCGGAACGGTCCAGTTCGGGACGGCTTTCCCCCAAAGCTTCCCCAGAGGATAGGCCAATAAGAGTACCACCGAGCCCGAAATTGTCAAAGAAGGTGTACGGAGCGTGTAAAGTGTGTTCAACCCGCTAACGATCATGCAAAAGCTAATTCCTAACACCCACATACGTAGAGTGAGAACGGGCTCAGTAGGATCATCTTTGGCTATGCCTATACCAGCAGCCCGCAAGATTTCGGTCTGTGAATCTGCATCTATAGTGATGTGAGAACCTCAAAGCGAACAGGCACAGGAAATGGCCACAGCGGACTTACCGGAATCAGTATGGTTTCCATCCTGAACATCCTTCCTCCGAATGGATTTCTCCAGGATCTTAATGTCTTTGTTCTCGTTCGCCTCCATAATTAGAGACATGAGGAAGGGGAAAAAAAGGAAAGGGGGAAAAAAAGGAAAGGGGGAAAAAAAGGAAAGGGGGAAAAAAAGGAAAGGAAAAGATCAGATAAAAGGATCAGATAAATAGATAAATAGGGAATTATCAGATAAGATGTAGAAAGAGAAAGAACGTGTAATCCGGATGCAACCTCGGACTGAATCCGTGGGAAAACACCTTGGAATGTCCATGGTTCTCAGCCCTATAGGGCTGTCAGGGGAGAAGGGTCCACTATGTCCTTTTATTTGTCTGCCTAGAAGTTGAAGTATTTTGAAGGTTGTTTCTGTTTCTGTTTCTGTTTCTGTTTCTGTTGTTTTTGTTTATTTTCAAAGTACATTACCTATGTACCTGTGTACCTATATTGTAGGTTGGTACTAGTGATCAGTAGAAATTATATCTCAGCCAAAGCTTAGTTGTCCTCTGAGCTTGGCCCTGGAATTTTGGGTAACAAGCTCTGGAGAGAACCCCATTTTCTATCGGCATGACCGGGTTAAGAAACCCACAACCCCATGCATTAGATCCCAGACTGTTGCCGACTTTTCCCGAGACATAGCAGAATCATGGATCTGGTCAATGGATGTTGTCGAATAAGTCCGAATACATGGTAGAAACCGGGTATTATACCAAGAAAATCATATGGCACTTGGTACTCAGCATACTATACAAAAGTGCATATTATAGTTAGTCATCAGTACCGCGCAGATTGTTGAAATGGTTTTTTTGTCATTTTTAGAGTTCTCTACGTCGGTCATCCATACTACACATTGTTCGCCAGATTTCTATCAGATGCTCATAGATGCACATAGGCGCATTCTCCTATGTGTACCGTGAGACATTGATTATAATCACATAGCCAGGTATAAGACTGAACTCGGTATGGGAGATCAGTCTTATTGTTTCGCAGACGGGTGGGCAGGTCACGGAAACAATCGAAGAGTTTCGAAGAAGAGCCTCAACTCAGCCCTATTTCTTTTTTTTTTTTCACCTACAAAGTTATTCTCAGCCGATTTCCAATACCGCGATATCACTCGCACCCCTCTTCATCCTTATAGACTTCGCAAACCCAACACAGCCCTGAGATCAGGCGTCCCATTATCAGGCGCCCCATTATGAGGCGTCCCGTTAGGCTAAACAATACTTCATTCTCATAGGCTGGTTCAAGAAAGCCTGGCGCGGATTGGCATATGCAGGGCCTTCCATTTGAACCGAAATCGCCCCTGAATAGTGAAATATAAGCATTTTCTTCACAGCATGCTGTGTTATTGCTTGATGCTTGAATATTAGGCCTCCAGTCTTAAAAAAAATGCCTCATCTCACATACCATTGTCACATTGACACAGATGTCGATCTACACTCAATGGGGATGAGTTGGAAAGCCTAACATATTGGAAGTCCTAAACAAGGAGTCTCCTAGTGTTGATAAATAGTCGCGGAAATATCGAAAGAATGAAGGTTTAGCATCCAATTCTTCTTCACGGACTGGCCTGACTCACTATGGCCAAATTGAGTAGCGTCACGGCACGCACCCTCATTTCACTTGGTGTACTGTTTGCGAAATATACTCTTGCAGCTCAAGATTCGCTCTGGCAACCTGCACAAAAGAATGAAGCAGTTGGATATTCACGCGTAATCGAGCTCCAGCATGCAGGTGGTGCAAATGGCAAGCTCCTCGCTACTTTTGAACACTGGTACACCGGTGATACGCCGAGTGATTACATTATTCGGGAGAGCGCCAACAACGCCACAACATGGAGCACATTGACAACTGTGGTCGCCTCTGGTGATCTTCCAACTCAGCATTACTACCAACCTTTCCTCTTCGAGTTCCCTCAGCAGCTTGGGAAGTATGCCGAAGGTACCATCCTCTTGGTTGGAAATTTGCAGGACAAAAATGCCACCGACTTCTATTCCTGGCGATCTACAGATCATGGCAAGACGTGGGATCCCGTGGGCGTTTGGCAGAAGGGGTGGGCTCCCGGCAATGTCAACGGTTCCCACGGTATTTGGGAACCATTTTTGTTCTTGGATAGCCAGAGCAACCTCGTTGCTGTCTTTTCGGATGAACGCGAAAACGAAGTTCACTCTCAAAAGCTAGTCGAGGTTGTCTCCAAAGACGGTGGTGACACGTGGAGCAAGCCCAAGGATATCGTCGTTGGCTCTGAACAGACCTTCCGACCCGGAATGGCGACCGTCGCCAAGATGGGCAATGGAGAGTATTTCATGAGTTATGAGTGGTGCGATAGCCGAAACTATCCCAAACCTTGCCCCGTTCATGGGAAAACATCCAAAGACGGTGTAACGTGGGATGCAAGTGACGAGGGAGTGCTTGTTTCTTCGCCTGACGGCGTCCGAGCGTACGGGAGCCCGTATAGTATCTGGGATCCTGTGGGGAAGCAGTTGATCGTATCTAGCCAGTCAAAACGGCGGGTTTCCAATGCTCCCTACTTCCACAAACCTCCTTACCTCGTTGAAGATCGGCATGTCGTCCATGTTAATCTGCACCACGGCAGTGGCGATTGGCACTGGGCATCGGCACCTTGGCATGTTCCGATAGCAAATAACTGCAACGTTAATTACAGTCCCAACTTGTTACCATTGCCAAACGGAACAATTTTATATTCGGCGAAGACACCGGCTGCCCAAGGTGAACAATGCGAACAGAGCACTGGTGCAGCGGCCATCGGAATTCTACCATACAACTCTGACTTTCAAGTCACCGGTGACGCTGGGTGGATTGACTTCGACGAGATCTGGTCCGTTTCAGGTGATCAGTACAAATTTCCACCCGTTACTGATCCAGCCACGATTGTTCTCATCGGCTCATCGGGATGGACAGACTACGAGATCAGCGCAGACGCCATCGTGACGAGTTCATCCGGCGTAGTGGGTCTCCTGGCACGGGCTTCTCATCTATACACTGCTCCCAACAACATCACAAGATATACAGCTGCAATTGATATAAATCGTGGCGACTTGGCCTTGTATCGGGTGGGCGACAAAGGAGCAACTACTTTGGGCTCAAAGTCTGTTCCTGGTGGCATCAAGGCGAATCAAAAATATCACCTATCTCTTTCAGTGAAGTCTGCCACCCTTGTTGCCACCGTGACCGGAAGTGGAGGTGCAAAGACTAGCTTCTCCATCACCGATGATGGCTTGGGACGGGGTATGGCGGGATTGTTTGGCAGCTACGGCAGTGGTGGGTTCAGCAATGTTCAAATTAAAACTGTGACTTGAACTATGAGCCTGAGTATGTGAGTATATGCAGATATCACAAACCTCTGGTGCGTGAATGGATAGAGCTTAGAGTGTTAATTAATACACCTACATGTAATTCTATCTTAGGTTACCTACGTATTGTACAAAGTATTTGCATGAAGCTACCTATGTACTTCTTTCTACCACCATCTACACTTTAGCAAAACACTTGTAGTCAAACATACGCTTCTAATGTATAGTTTCGGGAGTGATAGATTCAAAGAATGCATGGAATGAACCTTGCAGTACTTTTTATGCCACTCCCACCATTCCTCTCCAAATTGCTCCTGTATTATTTTCTCCTCTTTGACACGGCCCGCCTATTATTACAGTGAGACCGAGAACGAGGAAGCCTACTATGACAGGAAATGCCCACCGTTTTAAAATAAGTCATCTGCTCATCGAAGATATCACACGCCGGGACACCGTTCCAGGAAAAATAACGGTACCATCAACCATATCAACCATATGGCGATGCAACCACGGCAGAGCTCTGAGATTGAGCTGTTATCTCCACCGTGGCTCGTGAACGCTACTCATTGGATTAACCGCACCCAAAATATTATAATAAGGGAATTGACGAAGTCTATAGTCCTTACTAAGTCCGGATTCATACTAGTGGACGTTCTATGGTTCCATATATACGAGGGTAGATTATCAACGACATACAATGGTTTGGCTGGGCTTTTCTAGATCAAAGCACTACCCGCAGCTGTAAAGGATAAGGTAAATCCCTATATACTGCCAGCGGAATAGAGAAATGTGAATGCGGTATCCTTGTTTCTCTGCGGAGCAGACTAATAAGAGTTCAAATCTTGAGTTTCAGCACCCAGTAGGACCCAGTAGGACGCGATTCTCGGAGTCGGTGGGTTTACATTGGAAGATATCAGTCGCGGCGCCCGTGATCTGCCTAGTCTTTGAAGCTATTATCAAGGCCTCTTCGTCAACCACCCGTATGGACTAGGATAATTCAATAGTCACAGGGATACCGATCTACATCCTACCAGTAGGTGAAAGAAAGTGGGCCAACTCCACGGCCTGTGCTTTTCCACCTACCGGGCCAATAAGTCTTCTTCTACCACTGAGACACGCACTTTGATGCCCCAACCATTTCGTCCACCAATCCAATTCTTCCGCTTTCCGACCTTTTGGATTTTCTGCACGTCATTTTCGAGCTCTTCTTTCAGGTGAGACGGGTCATATGCAACTTCCTGGATGGCAATTGTTAAGTCGAGGCCTTCTTTCTCGCCACTCTTCCCTAACCCATTCTTCCATTGCGCCGAGGGAATAATCCGAGGCTTAGAGGTATCGATAGACCCGGTTGGGTACAGCTGGCTTAGGACGAGGCCGACTTTTCCGAGATAACGGGTCCACCAAACCTCCTCTGGTGTCAAAATTCCCTGAAGGTGGGTCTTCAGATCCATGTCTCTGGGTGGCAATTCTCCACCGTAACGCTCCTGGAGCATCAGTGCCAGAAGAGCACGGTGGGCATGTGGAATACCATGCGTGGAGGCTAGGATCCCAGTGCTAGTACTATATAGTGCGGCACTAGAAGAGAGTTCTTTGGACATTGTGGCGTGATAATAGAGGGCATTGGCAAAAGCCTGAATAAGGTGAAGAGTGATGGAAGACGGGAACGATCGGCTGGCGGATGGTCGAGGGAGGGCCGCCAACAGTAAAGCGGCCAGCGCCTCGGCCGATGAAGGCGCATAACGGGCCGTGGCAACCTCCAAGGGATCCTGCTGGCGGATAACCGGGAGCATATCACGGAATAGCACTCCTTCCCGTACTCCGCCTTGGCAGAAATGGGCTTCTTTGATTCCATGTGGTAACGATTCAGCCAGGGTATTGACTAAGAACGCCACCGAAGGCACTTGCTTGCGTCGCCGGTCGGAGACCCGGAAGATCTCGTGCGCCGTCCGAGCCACCTCTTTGAGAGCTTCGGTGTCCTCGAAGTCTTTTTTAGGTGCGGAATACCCATTAATAATCGAAATGGGGTAACTTTGGCCTTTTGTCTGGTGCAGGTACAACAGAAGATAGCCCCATCCCCGAAATCCTCCCCCTGAGAGGTATAGAGGAAAGCCCCCTTGCTCTCGCGCCCTTTGCACGAGGTGTTCAGGAACATTGAGGGTATCAAAAGCGGCGCGGAAGTTACCTGCCATTTCCTCGCGGAATTGCTCCCGAGCTTTGTGCGCTTCCTCTTTATTTTTGCCCCGTTTGAGGTTTGCCAGTTTCTGTGTCAATGCAGCTGCTCCGTAGGGAAAGCTGACTGATCCTTGGGAACTCATATGCACATTACCCGCATGCGACGTGATCCAAGTCATCTGCATGCTCCCACCCCCCAAATCAAGGGCGAGTCCCTCCACGTCTGAAAAGCTGCTGGCAATACCCCATGCTCCGATGATTCCTTCCTCCTCCTTTCGTAATGCTTCCACCGAAATCCCGGTTTTGTGGTGGATAGCGCCGATGAACGCAGAAGCATTGATAGCAGTACGAGTTGCTTCCGTGGCGATGATCCGAATGTTCTGAGCAGGAACTCCAATCTCCACGCATACAATCTGAAAACGAACTATCGCACTGACAATTCGGTCGATGACATGCTGTGGAATGGGGATTCGGCTGCCTGAGTCGGGGTCCACCTGAGCCTCGTAGAGCGAGACGTTAACCCGATGAAAATGTACAGTAGGGATGATACGGGTGGTTGGGGGTGAGAGGTCTGAGATCGAACAACGTATGCCATTACTGCAATTTTTATTTTTTTGAATCAGTGAACAATTGCCACCCGGGCACCTTGAAAGGACACCGGAAAGGTGGATTTGGTCTGCTTACCTGCCCAAATCGACCACCGCATGAAGGTAGACATTCTGCCCAGGATCAGATGGCACCTTTTGGCCATTCATTGTTGGAATTTGGCTTCCTCCTCCCATTAAGGCGACCAGTTGAAGTTGCCCGGGTGTACGTTGCACATTTGCTGGATTTCAGCTACGGATAGCTCTCTGCCCAGGTGGGAAAAAATCCCGCGTGACATCATCATTCTCGACCGCCCGCTGTTCTGCCGCATAATGGTGGATGTGCTATATGTACGGAGTAGCTTCCAAGTACATTATGTTTATTCTGTTTATTCTGTTTATTCAAACATAATGCTGATGGCCTTTTAAAAGGCATATTCCATTCCAATCTCTTCTATATCCATTCAAATCCATTGTGGTCGGATATATCGAGCACATCGTAGATTAAAGGAGATTAATTCATAGTCAACTTCTTTCAAGATTCTTTGATTTGATTTCTGATTTGGGGCACGATGTACGTAAAATAAATTATTAGGGACTTTGGCTATGGGAGACTTTGGTGGATATAATCTGACTGGTGTTGCAAATGCTGACTTTGCACCCCCCATACTTTATATATTACCCACGTTATCATAGTATCTACAAATTTATACAACAGAAAAGGATAATAACCACATTTCATAAGTAGAGTAAAGATGTACTTAAACCACTTTCAAAACAACATTAAGTACCAACAGAGTACTCTATAAATATCCGGCTGTTCACTTGAAATTCCGACCGGGACCGGCTAAGCCAATCATGGTGTCACGTGGCCGTTGTCTAATCAATCAGATCAGATAAGACGCCTAAGTTCTAAGGGGTTTCCGAAATTCCCCACACATCAACTCGGTTTCTCTCTTTTTTTCTTTTCTTTTCTTTTCTTTCTTTCTAGTTCTCTTGGATAACTTTGTGTCATAATCCACATCATCCCTTCTTCTGGTCCCCTTGCGAATTTTGGTCCGACAAGATCCAAGGGTCCAACCGCTCAGAGACTTCGCTGATCCACATGGGTCCACCTGATTAGTGCGATTATCGGTTTACAGCCGGTGCTCCGCGTTTCCTCTTCCGCCGTTTCCTCCCTCACCCCCAGACTGGCATGCGATTTGGGGACTCGTTATGTTGCTCCGTTGGTTGGTAATTGCACTCGCCCATGGTGTCTGGGCCAACTCCGAGGACGAGCTGTGTGTGACAGCTGTCTACACGGCATACAACTACATATCTTTTGTTGGAGTTCCCGCAACAGGCAAAAGAAGATGGGAATCGCAATGCCAGAATCCGCTCAAAGTCGCATCGATATACGCCGCATCCGAAATATATTGTAATGAGCGGGAACGGGCGGTAGGGCTGACCCAGCTGGCTGAGCAGTGCCAAGAATTTGGGAACCTAGAGCTGTTGTCGAGAGAAGCCGTCGCCGAAAATCTGACAGAGGATGCAATAAAGAATATGAAAAGGGTTGACTATCAAGAGTTGCCCCGAGGCGAACCGGCGGATGCACCTGTCCTTCTTTCCGCGTCTTACTTTGGCCTAATGTTCAATACACTTGTGAGAGACCCTCTAGAATTCCTTGGAATATAATAACACTAAGGCTTATCAATGTCTTAGAAATCCTGGGAATTTGAAACTTGGTCACATCATGCATTTGGGTAAGTCTGTTCAAGCTGGCAAAGAATGCATCCATATATTGACTGTTCAGTTATGTTGGCTACGCATATTGGGGTGGTATACTGTCACTGGGGATGGTCTATCGCCTCAGTGATTGGTTATTCCACCGCCAACAACGCCGTGCAGAATGTGCACTCGAATCCAATGTGTATCCTCTCATAAAGTTGTTAGAAAATATCCCGTTGGTGGGGACAGGTCTTCACTGGATCCAGACTCATCTGATGATTCCAGCGCCTTTAGCAACGACACATGGTCGACACCTGCTAGGGTTCACATTCTCCACCAGAGTCGAGGCGCTTGTAGTCGTGGGATTTTGGATGATCAGCATCGTACTGAGTGTCGTGGGGTATCACACTTTTCCTGGAAATATCTAGTACGTACCGAGCCCGTGGGAGTGAGATATGGAAAATGCTGACAGATAGTCAAGCTGGCCAGATGTCCCCAGCCAGATCCTGCGTTATTCTGCAGACCGTACTGGGATCATGTCATTTGCGAATTTGCCTCTTTTATGGCTCTTTGGTGGACGAAATAATATTTTCCTGTGGGCTACCGGATGGAGCTTTGCATCGTTCAATATATTCCATCGTCATGTGGCTCGGGTGGCTACGGTACAGGCAATAGTGCACTCTATCCTTTACGTTGTCATGTTTATTCAAAGTAAGTCCTGGCCACTTGACTTTTCAATTTAGATCAGAATACTTACAGTTGAAAATCGCAGCGGGCAAAGCTTGGAGGGGGATGTCCAAGACCTATGTTTTATGGGGTATTTTGGTAGGCTGCTAGTCTGGCTGATCTCAAGTTGGTCGATCTCTAATGCTCCCGTCATATTAGGGCACATTCGTAATGATTCTGCTGCTGATCACCTCATTGGATCGGATTCGCATTGCGACATATGAGCTCTTCTTGATTGCTCATGTCGTGCTTTCGGTTCTCACTCTTGTCGCGTGCTTCTAGTGAGTACTCACCCTAGACTAGACTTTCGCACATATTTCTAACATTTGGCAGCCACACAGTTGTATTTGAAGGCAACGAATACTGGAAGTACCTGTGGCCCTCGGTAGCGATATGGCTTATTGATCGCTTCCTTCGAATTGTGCGGTTGTGTTATTGTAACCTTCACGTGAATATTTCAAACAGAAGACTTGTAAAGGTTTCTGCGAGCCGCATGGTTTACGACGAAACGGCCGACGTGGTGCGGTTGGAGGTCACACCTGGAATACCTTCGCTACAACCTTCACCTGGACAGTACTACTTTTTATACCAGCCATTCCGGGTTACCGGCTGGGAGAGCCATCCGTTTACCATTGGAGCTTGGTCTTACGAAATAGGGGACCCGATGTCATTGGTATCGACATCCGAGGGAAAGCCGATCAACTCGCTCGATGTTTCGCATGTGCCACTTCTTGCAGGCGGTGCCTCCGAGCGAGATTACCAAGGCAACTCAGAGAGTGGCACTCCGAGTGAAGGAGAATTGAAGTTGAAATTGACTTTCTGGGTCCGTCCGTATGACGGTTGGACCAAACTGTTGCGCCAGCAATGTCTGAGCTCACCAGACAAGACAAGCGAAACAACCATTCTTCTTGAAGGCCCTTATGGAGAAACCTTTCCACTGTGGAGGTATGAATCAGTCTTGATCATCGTGGGTGGGACGGGAATAGCGTCGGCTGTGCCTTATATTCAAGATCATCTCCGCCGGTCTGTTGAAGACTGGGACGGAAGGCTCGAAAATGAGAAAACAAGAGTACGTGACATGGAGCTTGTTTGGACCACCAAACAGGCGGCGTTCATTCAAGATGTCTCTCGCCAGGAACTTAAGCACGCCCTCAAACGAGAGGACTTCAATGCCTCTTTCTACGCTACGCGTGATTCCACTCCGTCCGCCGAAGAGCCTACCGATCTTGGAGTCGATATTCAGTTAGGTCGACCCCACCTCCAATCCCTGATCATGAGCCGGGCCTGCGATGCATGCTCAGCTGGTACTACCCTTGCGATCCTCGTATGTGGCCCGTCAAGAATGGCGGATGAAGCACGCGCTGCCACCCATCTCGCGATGCGACAAGGCTACCGCTCTATTAAATTTGTGGAGGAGTCTTTTACGTGGTAGGCAAGGGGCTATATGCGAACTTTGTGAGGAATACATGACGCCATGCATATACTAATGAATTATGTAAATATTCCCAAGGTCAGAAATTGACCTCTTCTTTGTTAGATATGCACATAGAATATTTTGCCCGTACAGTTGTATGTGGTGACTTCAGACAGGGGTTTGATGGCTTTAGGTTTCCGCCATGGCTTTCCCCAGACTCGAGGGATCACTGAATTGTCATTCGAGCTACCGATCTGGGGATGCAGTTGTGGTTGTTGGTGGCTGAAATGGGTGCGTCATGCACAACGAAGGAGATTCCTGCGCTACGCATGCCACTATCGATTTTTAAATCGAACCAACAATGCTAATTTGACCTGTCAAATGTTTAAACACATAAATATAATTCACTCACTCAACAAAATGAAGATCGGTGTGTTGGGAAGTGATGGATCAGATTCATCAACTGAGCAATCCACTCCCGGGAAGAACCGAGACGTCACACGCAAGGTCAAAAGCAAAAAAGCAAATAACACTACTCCACATGCCGAATATCAAAATTAGCACCCCGACTTTTAGGTTGCACCAACCTCCATATGCACCTGTACACATCCCTTCCCGTCGGCGTCCGGGGAACACAACGGCAAGGCCCGTTGATCGGCAGGGGAAAACCCAGACACATTTATGCATACCCCATATACACGCCTATCTTTGAGTATGGATCACCTGAAAGTCGATAATTCATGTTGGCCAAGCCCTATTCTGCTGGCCGAAAGAAAAATTCACGAGAGCATCCACTTCCCTGCAGTGTTAGGAGCTCAGATGCTAGGAGAGAATAGGGGGTTTCTTGCCTCAGAAGCATGAAGGGGAAAGCCGAGAGAGCAGAAAGAGAACCAGAAGAGTTATAAAAGGCATGATCTTTCCAGTGGTCGTTCTTCATCCATTATTCAACTCTCTCATCTTCAGTCTCCTACTCTCCCTCAATCTACCAACCTTCTTCAATCGCTTCTTGCCTTCTTCAAAATCTTTATCAAAATGAAGTTCTTCGTCCCTGCCTTCATATTCGCTGCTACCGCCATGGCCCTGCCTGGCTCGGGCTCTGCCGCCGGCGTTGCTCCTCAATCCAATAACGAGGTCGAGGATGCAGTGAACAAGTGTGGTAATGGCGCCAAGATGTCTTGCTGCAACAAGATCAACAAGAGCGAGGGTATTAGCCAGAACAACATTGGTGCCCTCTCCAACGTCCTCGGTGCCATTGGTAGCGAGGGTCTCGGCCTTGGCCAGGGTTGCACTCAGCTTGACATCCCCGTCTCTGGTAAGTGGTTTATCTACTCCACTGAACTGAAGTTGAGACTGACCATATTGTAGTCCTTGGTGCTGCTGGCCTGACCGACTTCCTCAAGAAGAACTGCCAACAGACCGTTGGCTGCTGCCAGAACTCCAACTCTCAGGCTGTATGTGCTCCCGCAAGACGATGGAAGAGGAACAGAGTCACTAATTTCAATAGAATGGCAACGCCGTTGGAGTCGCCGTCCCTTGTGTCAGCTTTGGCAGCCTTCTGTAAATTGCATTTCATCCAGTGCAGCCTTTTCCGTCGTGGAAATATCACCGAGAACCATCAAACTTGTCAATTACGGCGGTCTCTGCGGGAAAGGCTCAAAACGGATACCAGTACGGAACACATATGTACACTTGCATCTTCGAGGGCCTCTATTATCCAGTCTTGTTAGGCCAGCGTTCTCAAATTTGTGAGATCACTGTTCTCGAAAGCGGATCTTGCCATTCATTTGCCTTTCGTTTGTCACCAGCCTCTGGGGCTTTAACCATGTGTATTTATTTCTATTGAGAAAATAAGGCCCTTATCTTGATATATTCCATGTACAGTGTCTTTATTTTAAATTATTCTCGAAGGAGGGAGCCTGATTCTATCCACTAATCTGTGTAGGTCGAACAGAGCCCTTCGATCATTATTCCATTTGATGTATTAGACTTGCTGTGAGGATGTATATCAGGCAACAAGGACTGCTTTATTTGCTGACCGATTAAGGCAAGAGTCCCAATGAAACCCAACTACCATGGCCAATGTAAACGAATAAATATGAGTTTGATTTGGCTGGTTTTGAAAGGGCAACACGTCATGACAGAGCTATATTACTTGAGCTCTAGCCGGATAGCATCGTATTGCACATAAACAGTGGCCGGGAGAATGGCAGTCTCTGTATCCGTTGCGTTGAAAGGTAAATGCAATCGCAACACATTGTCTCCGACATGTAACCAATCCGCAGGGAACTCCATTCTTGACCCAACCTGGTAGCAGCTTACAGCAGACCGCACAATACAGCTGCTGGATTGGTTGAACCCAACGACGAGAGTCAAGGGATCTGCCTGATTGTTTATATAGCTTTCTAGTGACAAATTGTTGTATGGCTCGACCGGGTTCCACACATCCGTGTTGCCTGCTGCGGTCTTTGCAGCCGCTAATTGTAATGTCAATGTGGCTGTTTTACGCTTGTTTAATTGCTTCGAGTTGAGCTTGAAATGGATGTTCCAGTCGTTTGTTGTGTCATACTCGATGTGGGAATCCTTTGCCGTTGGCCCGAAGACCGACCAATGGGCAGAGTTAAAATCAGTTGCAGGGTCACTAGTACCGACGGTGTAATTGATACCATCAGGGAAATCGGCACGCCAGTCATAAGCTCCCCAATAGATAAGATGCTCGGGAGGATGAAGCGGATGAGTCGGATCTCTCACATTGCCACGTCGGAACTCGCCCGAGGACTTGTCGGGAATTCCAATTCGCCAGACCTCTGTCCCTGCCGACTCCTGCTTCCAAATATCATGCAGTGAAGTTTGCTTTCCTGCACGAATGATGATTCCGTCGCGCACAAAGTCACCAAAAATGCCCTCTGCATAGACCGTGAGTCGGTATTTCCCTTCTTTAACACGATCAATGCTGAGGCTTCCATCCTCATTGATATCGGTCCAGTACTGATAGGAGCTTGGAACGGCGCTGTTATCTTGGAAGTATTGACCGTCGACAGTGAGAATAGCAATTGGGCGAACGGCACCCTTGGGAAGTTTCACGGTTCCCTTGACACTGCCTCGCTGGCTCGAGGGAGCATAACCAACGACATGCTTTGCAATTGAATCATAGAATGCAGCGTTCCAGTGGGGATTCGCGATTTCTTCTGCCTCAGATCTCAGCTCATGGAGAGATGCCGAGCCCTTGCCGCCATTGAAAAGGTAAAATTGCGGACCAAAAGTTCGATCAAATCCATTTGTGATGTTCGGCGTGCCCTCTCCATGATGGTTTGATACGATATAATTATAAACAATACCGTCCACTGTCAAGTCAGAATGGAGTGGACCCTAAGAGATGTCAGCTCCGGCGTCCCACTGTGCTCGATATTGCTTACACCATAATATGTATCCTAGAACAAATTTGTTAGATGGAGTTCGATCTCGGTGAAGATTGAAGCAATATAACCAACCTTGGTATTCATGACCAGCCATGCTCCATATGTTGCCCCATTTGAGGTGCTGCCATCGGCATAGAGACCGTGAACAGTATTATTTCTCCATTCTAAAATGAGACCATAATTTAGCCAATGCACCAATCAGTGACCCAAGACGACAGGAGATCGAGCATACGGTTTGAGAATGTATATTTAGTAAAGTACTCAGAGAACTGGGTGTAGTACGCATCGCCGGGCGTGTTGTTGAATGTCCACGTTGCATCTTGAACCACCACCTGCTTCGAAATGGCGTCCTTGCTTGGCAGGGGCGCCGTCTGGACCTCACTAGACGTCAGGTGCGTCCAGAGATCACTATTTGGGCGAAACAAGGTTCGGAACTCCTGCAAGTTGCGAAGGTAAGGTGTGGTCTCATTGTGGTAGGCCAGTCGGCTGAACATATGCAATCCAGTCTCGCCATCGCGTAGGAACCAGTACTGTTGGAATTGTTGACCCGTGGGAGTATATGTGTCACTCAAAATCATGCCTGCATATTTGGTCCCTGTTGAATCTGTACCCTGGACTACCTCCATGCTCGGGGATGTGGCACCAGCTGCGTAGAATCCCGAAGGGATACAGTAACAGTCAAGATAGGGCCCTATTCCAGTGGATCCTGACTGAGCACCCAATAGGTCCTGGCCATCGAGAGTGAGATCGATGATCTGGCCAACACTCTTCTGAAGAACAGCTGTGAGACGATCATTGGCGAGGGTGATGTAGGTCTGGTTTTCTGCGACGTGTAGCGCCGTGGCAGCAGCGGCCCCCGCCGTCAAGGCTGTCAAAAAGGAAGCCCGCATGTGAGGCGTTGGAAATTGGTGTCCTTTTTGACACTGTCGTCGCCATGAAATGCTACCTTGTCTTTATAAATGATCTCAAAATGTCGGGAAATCAATGCCCCGAACAAGCCGACTGCTTATGGAAGTCGAGAACAGTTCCATTCCAATTACATTTCTCTTCGCACACGGACTCTGAGATCCGCCAATGGATTGGAAATCCGTCATGAATCATACCAATCACCTTCAAGTTTAAGATAGGGGAAACTCTCTCCACATCAACCCCACCGGGGGGAGATTATATGGGGAAGTCCGGGGATGCCGGGGGGGTTTGACGGAGAACGGAGAAATTGCTCGGTCATTGTTCACCCGAAATTGTTCTAAAATGGGATATTCTCACCTGTCAAAGTATGACAATATTTGGTCAACAACAGCGGGAGAGAAATGGGATATGGGATAAATGGGGAAAGAAAAAATAAAGCAAGGAGAGGCCCGGAGGGCAGACGATTTTATTGCCTGATATTTTAGGCAACACATTCAGTTTGGCTTCTACGGTGGACAAATGGCTAGAGTTCTGACTGCCTTTCTGATCTCTTCCCCTGCATTGGTAAAGCAGTGTAGTAACAGCTATCTGAACCCGAGCACCGGGGGGGAATAGCTAGGCTGTGATGACCAGTGGTACTCCAGCAAGTCCATTCTTTATGGGATTCGTGATCAAACATATTCATGTTCGGTGGATCTTTTGGATCGGTGGTATCCTGAACTTTTGCCAGTTTTTGGTTTATCTTGCGATTGGCGATGAGAGCATCTATATCCCGACAACGAGCGCAAAGAAACTGGATTCTGGAGTAAGCTAATTCCACGGAAGATCAGCTTTTATTTTATTAAACCTCTCCATTTCGTGGCACCGTTCTCTCTGGCGAAGTATCCAAGCGTTCTGATTATAGCATGCGCCCATGTTATTACCTTCTGCTATGGCAATCTTGCCTTGATTGTTGAAATGCCTATCGCGTTTGGGGGAAAGTTTGACTTCGATGCTCAGCAGATTGGATTACTATACATTGTTATTATTATCAGTTGTCTCTTGAGGGAACAAGTTAGTGGACCTATGAGCGATTGGTTCTTAGAGCGCATTCGTAAATCCAGGGGCAAGTCATGCCGGGCCGAGTTTCGGTAATCAGAGGTAGATGCCCACGATTCTCACAACATTTGCCGGAGAGTAGACAAGAACGGGCTAGTCAGGTTGGTGTCTGTCTAAATGTTTGCCGACAACTATATGGATTTGTAAGATCACACCGAAATTTTGATACCTCATATTCAATCACTAATATGCTACGTACAGGTTGGACCATTTTATTTCCCAGACATATTCACTGCGCTGGGCTTTCGTAGAGCTGTGGATGTGATGGTTGCGATTATCGGTGGATGTGTTATACTTTCAATCATCGTAGTGCAATTCGATTTGACTCTTGCGGAGAAGCGCTTGTAGCAGTTAGTCCTGTATTTTATTACATCGTTTCGGATTGATGCTCTCTGTCAGAATTGACTGTTCTTTACCCTGGGCTGTAAAAGGAAAAACCATCGGAATAGGCATCGTCTCAGCTAAATAGACGAAATTAAGTGCATTTCCCCAATCCTCAAGTAGTTCACTGTAGACTTTGTAAACCCAATGGTTTAGGTACCTAGAAAAGGTTGCTCGGGACACTGTTCAACCATGACATATCTTGAAAATCAGGAAACTCAAAGCTATCCAAGATAGCCGCATTCATTCCTTCGCCAAAGGACATATCATTCACTGCACTTGCGTTGGCCCCTATCTCATGACTAGGCATGTGGTTGGTTGGCAGCAGACCTTCAAAAGCAACTTGCTCATAAAGGATTTCAAGGGCCGCTACACAGCGACGAGCGGATGTGCTATAACTTTGGTACTTTCGAAGAACTTCCAGTGCATAGTCCCAAGACTGCGCGATGGAGGTTTCTGTTACCTCGGCAAGGATCGCAGAGCATAAACGACCAGCGATTAAGACAGTTGCAGAAGTATAAACGTCTGGATAAGTCAGAACCTCGAAGTAAGACACTGGGGAAAGTCTGTACGAACAAAGAATGTTATACCACCAAGCCGGCAGGGGCCCACCGGTCCCGTCAGCAGGGACGTTATTGTAGATTATTTGGATAGACTCTTGGGCAGCTT
The DNA here is from genome assembly GCF_028827395.1 of Penicillium hordei. Classification (NCBI taxonomy): domain Eukaryota; kingdom Fungi; phylum Ascomycota; class Eurotiomycetes; order Eurotiales; family Aspergillaceae; genus Penicillium; species Penicillium hordei. Next base: position 73,417 of record NW_026623146.1, on the reverse strand, counting down.
TGACACATATGATAGAGCACTGTAGCGCGACACGATGGGGGAAGGAGTCGTTTGTCGAGATTGATGGGCCCGTTGTGGCATTATCTCGAACAGCACAGTATTTAGAGAGAGTGGGACGAAACAACAACATCCGCACGTGTAGAAACCTGTAGGAACACATTGGTTAGTTATTGCAGACTACCTTGGACACATCAGTACAAATCACGGACCTCGCACGCAAGACAATACTTTGCCGGTAAAATATAGGATTTGTGGATACCGTTGAGGAATCCCAACGCAGGTGTGGGAGAAGGCTTCGTGTCCATCGAGTGAGTGAGCGGTCGAGCTCAAAGATAGTCCGCTCTCCCTCGCTTGCAACATTGTCGAAATAGAAGTTATGGACATCTTCCGCATGGTCGTCGGAAATTGGTTTGTAAAGGCTAAGAAGCACATCGTTCATGATCTCATAAAGTTCTAATGACTTAGCGTAGAATGCCATCATTGAAGGCCGATCAGGAGGCTGGGAGCCCTCTTTACTACACCCAGATGGAATATATTCATCGTCAACAGCGACTGGCAGGGGAACCGCACCACTAGAAGCCTTTGATATCATCGCAGGGCGACCAAATGTCATAGATATTACCCTTTGAGAACATTGAAATAAGAACCATGCCAGATATTAGCCGGCGAGAGCGTAGTTTTGAACGTACCGATCCATTAGAATGCAACCGTGCCATATTTTGCGCGCCAGTTGTTGCTCTTGAAAGCTTCGAAGGCGGGCAATGTTCTGGGGAAGATGGAGTCCTAAACTTTGAGCGTTACGTATCGCGAGTCCGGTGACAATCCAACACTGATGTGCAGAATCGGTACTTTGCAGATACTGGGCCATGAGAAGTAAACATTGAATCAAACCTGCCGATCCAGTATCCCAGAGGTTAAATTGAAACAGGCCTTTCGCCCGCGAGAAAAAAGCATCTGCTGACGCTTCACGCTCTGTTGGTGGGACAAAATCGGCCAACTGACTTGCCAAGGCGAAGATGACATTCAGCGTGCACATCAGCATGTTTTCGTCATATTCCAGACTATGACCAGTCCAGATTTTCATATATTCGGTTTTCATCTCAGCGGGGATGAGAAACGGATATAACGGGAAGACGTATTCCCAGTAAACCTCCATGAGGCTATCGGCCATTTTTCGAGGGGGGAGCACATAGTTTACTACCGAAAACTGATGTTTTTCGCTCCGCGTTGGCATCAGACTTGAAGGAACAGCCAGATGGGGAACTGAAGACCTTCGGTGAGGTGATGCGACTCTCCTGTCGACCGCGGTTCTAATTTGACGCATGAATCCTGCTGCGCTAGAGCTCCCAAAGAAACCTTGATTTGGGCGTTCTTCTTCTACAGCTCCCATCATAGCGTTCACCCCGTCTCGCTGACCCGTAGGCATAGATATGTCAGCCTGGCTGTGGGTGCTTCGTGTATAGGTTCCAGGCGTTTTCGGCTGGATATTACCAGGTGTCGGCGATAGCAGACTTGTCTGCTATAATCAGACCCATTAGATGGTGAAACCAAAGCGATATGATACACCAACCGGCGTCCATTCTGATCCATGACCCTTCTCTGAGTATTGTGGGCTTTCAAGTTGTTGAATCCGAGTTTCTAGCTTGGATATATAACTGCCGGAACAGAAATTAGCAACCAAGAACTGATTTAGACGTAGAATTGATAGCGCTTACGTTTGCCTTGCTCGCTTTTTCTCTAACTCCCCCGTATAGACGCATTGGGGCCCCTGGTCGGTCCTCTTACTGCATGGCCCACACACTTCATTGAGTAAGCACGGGTCGCATTCCGTCCGCATCTGCCGCAAGGAACATACCGGGTTGTATCCCATCACAGCGAACTTTTCTTGCTCTACAATCATCACAGGCAACGGCAATTTTCCGGCGTTTTGTTCTAGGTTGGGACTTGGACACTGAGTGGTCCATTATGTCAGTCGTAAAAGGAAGTTTGGAAACAAAGAAGCATAGACAGCTCGGGATTCTATCCGAGAGATTGTATGGCAGATACAGGAGACCAGGGCGACCTGAAGCGTATAATATCACGTGCTACATCTTAGGTAAGCCAAGGAGGCGGCCGGGGCTCCGGGGCTCCGGCGAAGATGCTGGCCAACCAGCAGCTTATGTATCTGCATTGTTCGAAATTGTACAGCTATGCCATGAACTTGTTAAATGGGAATTTAGTCAATGTCTCATATTGGGGCCTAATTGAATATGCTTGACATATTTAGGTAAAATTGACCCATGCCAGCCAAGAGTCGGACATGTGTTGCATATTGCCATCAAGCCAACCAAGAAATAAGTCATGATCGTCGAAATTCACACCGTCAAGCAAGCTAGAATCATCAATCAATTTGTCACTCGTTCCAGTGTCTTCTACGACAGAGGAGAGACCATCGACGGAGAGAACTTGGTCCAAGACATGGCGGATTGCTTTCTGACCCTGCTGTGCGACACGGTAGTTACCGTCATGGGGCTTAACGATTGTGTCCAGATGTGCCGCGAAAAGGGTCAAATTTTGGATGATTTCCGAACGAGGAAACTCCTGTGAAGAGCTTACTACTGTCGACCGGGATCGGCGAAGTAATTCTGCACAGAGAACACCCGCAGAAGGAAGACCCGGTAAGCATATCTAATGTCCATTAGAGTTTTCGGCTTTTCGGCTTTTCGCCCATAATCCAAGATATGCTTCACTTACATTAAACCCAGTATCTTTGATGGGATGCCCAGAGCGAATTTTCTCGGAAATCATAATGACCAATGCTTTGAGTATCTCTCGAGCGATGTCAATGATTGCCTCAGGCTGTGTCTGGGTACGTTTCCCTAAGGTCCGGTAGAGCAGGAAATCGTTGTAGAGAAACTCTATATGAACATCGAAAAGGATGTCATATTCTACTCTGGAAACAACGGCCACGTCAATATCAGGTTTCCAACGGAGGTATGGTGGTAGTCCCTGTTTCAATTGACGGGATTCGCGTGAAAGCTCCCTGCAAACATCAGCTATGTCCTAGATGGGGCAGGGAACTGTATACGTACTCGACCCTCTGGCTGAGATTCTCGAGTTGCCAACTGAGTGAAAGTTCCAAGACCTTCTCACGGAGAACACTAGTGATCAAGGCAATTCGAGGCCACGTACCCTTCGCCAAGCTTGACTGCTGATTCCATCCATCTTTCTCATCCAGTCGAGCGATTGCCGCATCACGGACGACTGGATCGGCGAATATTTCCTCAACGCTCAAGTCAAGTGGCATTTGGATATCACAGTAGCGCCAGCTTATGAGCGGCGGGCGACCTAGGAAAGTGGCAAGCACTTTGTCCATTGAATACGCCGCGACCATAGTTCTTTTTCGCATCTCAGAAAGAAAGAATGGAGCCTTTCCACTAGAATCTTGATGAAGCCCGAGCGCAAACACCGTTGTCGATAACTCTCCCAACTTTCTCCAGGGTCGAAAGTCTAGCACCGTTAGGCAATGTTGGCAGACAAAGAACGGAATAACAGACCACTTTCACCATAGACTACTGCCAAAAGCGTGATATGATGCAGTAGAAGCCAGGCCACAATGTCATTCACAATTCCAGTGCTATCGCAGAACTGGAGACATATGTCTCCCACAGCGGTAGCGGTTATGGCGAGACTCTTCGGATCCATTGTATTTGGACGCATGAAGATGCGGTCACTGTGAGGGACCCAGTCCGTGGCTAGGCCTGTCAGAGTAAATAGTAGTCCTATTAACTCCCATCTCCCGGCGGCAGTGGACTGGAAGTCCTCCCAGGTCATTGAAGGATGCACCTCAAGTGCCCGGTTATGCGTTTCAAAAAGTCTTCTTGACAAGAAGAAGGCTCGTTGGTTTGTGTCCATGCCCTCAGTTTCTAGGGAGTTCCACATCTTTTCAGCGAGAGTGAAAACCATGTTCGTGATTGGCCAGCCAAGACTCCATCCCGTCCATATCTTGAATCGAGCGGTGACCACTTCCCTATAAAATGGGAGGTTCTCCAGAAGCGCCAAGACTCGAGCACCGAGATTGATACGCTTTTGGTCAACGGGAAAGTTATCATGGCCTGTGACGTATGGATTTCCTACGAGGAGTCCAGTTCTCGTATCTGTGAACGCATCAAAGTAGCTAGTTTGCCCCAAGAATCCGGGAGTCGAGACTGATGCCTTTTTCCGAGTCCATACATCGTTCTCATTGTGTAGTCGACTGACATTACTAGGGTGATCTGATTCGCAAACAACACGGCGCTTCTTTTTGGGGGTTATTCCAGTGAGGGGCTGCGTCAATGGAGCTGGGTGATAGGTACAATGAAGACTGCGGCGCTCGCATCGTCCACAAATGGGACTTGCATGATCGCATCGCAACTTGGAGGTCCGGCATGGCTCGCAGGATGATAATTGACCATTACGGCGGGGTGTCGCCATTGTACGAGTACCTGATATTATCAGGGGATGGTAGTCAAAAGGCAAACTTTCAAGTAGTTGAAGGCATATATCTATGGATGTGAGTAGTTATCGGAGCTCGGTCCTCGGAACTCGGAGTTGGATGACTAAGGTTCGGGTCGGCGGGGGCCGGTCCAGGGCACAACAAACATTGTACTGGTTCCACTGCAAAACACATAGTAAATGCGATAAATTACAACTTCATATCTCAACAACGGTAGTCTATATAGAGATTTGATTATAGTTTAATACTTTTTAGGTAACATATTGTCTCTTTACAAAGTTCTATGAATGTATGTAACTTGATAATTCAAATATAATTTAAACTTTTTCCAATCTAATTATCTGTAATCTTTGAGATAATAATAATATAACTTTCTACCTTCTTTCACATTGATAAATAATCCTAATAAGTTTCATCGATGACCACCGAGAGATGCGGGCCTAGAATAAAAACATACTTGCTGAGATATGTATAAATGTAGAAAATATGATACGTTTTGCGGTGGACCACTCGGTGATGTGGACCATTGGGTAGTGAAATATGTTACATAAGTATGTATGTAGTTGTCAGGGTCCAGCCTGTGGGAATTTTGGAGTATTGCTCCCTAGAATACCTGGCACTTGCTCTCATGAGCTTACAATTCTCAGAGGATGTCACTATCTACAGCAATGGGCCGTTATCAACCGATACAGGTGTCTAGAAGGCGCTTCGCACAGCATCTGCCAGTGGCATCAACGTTAACGAGAGACTAATTCGACGATTAATGAACCAAGAGGACACCATCAGCATCGAGTTCGATGATACACAAACCGTCACTCTCGGCATGCTACTGCACAAGCCTCCGACTGTCAACCGATCACAGAATTTGATTGACCAGCTCAGGCTCAAAACAATGGGACACAGTTCTGAAGAGATAGTGAATCCACCCTTCTGTTAATCCAGTCTACCTGACTGCTTTGTGGTCGGCGACGGTAGTCAGTTGTTGAAGCAAGTATCTATTGCTATGAGTGCTGGTGTGCAACGGAAGTCTTTCCTTTTGATATTAGACATGACCCTCTGGCTAACCTGAATCTATAATTTAGGAGTCCGCACAGGCTTGGAAATATCCTTCAGTTCTGTAAATAAGAGGGCACGCTTGCGTGATTGGTATAGGGAGGGTGGGATCATCACCTAAGCGACAATATGCGGGCCATTCTGTAAATGTCAGTATAGCTCTATCAACCAAGAAGACGGCCCTTATAAGATATCCATTGTTATTAACGGTTAGGGATGCTAGCGGCTCGCCGAGTGAGGTGAGGTAAGAGAAGGAAGAAGAGAGAAGAAGAGAACAAAGATCAAGATAGCAGTTTAAGTGCCTAGGCGTGAAGGAAAATCGACCAACAACACCTCAATCAATTCTCCAATTAATAGTGGGCATTCTATCATTGCCTACACCAGCAGACCAATTGACTTAAAGCTCAGGTTCAACCCTTTCTCAATATTATTTCGACGTCTAGCAAACTAAAATTAATGCTTTAAGATGGCGATAGATAACCTCTACACCCTCGGCTCCACGACTAAACTAGGAACTTGTACTTCAAGCGAGTATATATAGGAGTATTTAGAGCACCTCTGATATAATTTACACCTATAACAGTTGCTAAACAAGTACGGCAGCGCGGTATAGAGGGCAAGCTAGCATAGACTAGGTGGTGGACCTATATAGGCCTAGGACCTTGCATCCGATATAGAATACCTAGAGCTACCTAGGTATAGTCGCCCGTATATAGGATTCGGATATAGTAGAGGTCATATCGATTCGGAAGCATATCGATTTATTGATTATCTTAATTTTATTTCAATTCGCTTATATTATTTCTTAAAAGCCAAAGACCTTTAAACTCTCAAAGGCGATAGTATTTGCTCAAAAGTTTATTTGCTTTTTACCGCAACTACCATAGAAATCGTTATCCATCAAATTTGAGATTCTCATATTACACTAAAGACAAATCGGCTTCGCTAACACAAGTAAGTGCCGCTTAGGCCCATCGGCATAATAGGTTCCAGCCTCGAGGGCGAGCTCGTCAATATTCTATAAAGATATATACGTTAAGACGCCGCTCATCCAGGCAGAACACACCCGACTACTAGCCGCATATAAGGAGTGTTATATATTTAGCGGTGCCTTACAAGCATACTAACGTATTTCACCCTATTGCTAGACACCCACCTAAAACGCGTCAATTAATTTAACCCCTTTCTTCTTCCACCACCCACCATACTACCAATACACTCCTAGAGCTCTAAAAATTCAATAGAGCAAGAGGGTAGGATCTTACTAGCTATCTAGGCTTTTAAGAATCGAGAAATCTCTTCGATTTTCTTCTTTCCTTATCCCTTAACATTCCCCAGAAGGACTCTAATTTAAATATTCAAATCTCGATTAGTGCTTCTTTTTCTAACAATTTCTTAAGAACGCAAATTATCATCCTAGATAAAGGTTTACGTTATATTCTCTTCCCGCCTGCCTAGCCTTACATTATCACGTACACGTATTCTACAAGGTTGGACTTTCCACCTAGGTATTCTGCCCTTTTAGTCTTCTACTTTAGTACAATCTACCTAGCAAGATTGACTACTAAGGTTCTCCATTTTCCGATTGTTACTTCTGATCTGCACCAGAGTGGATTCTAAGGGTTCTTGGCTTACAGTTGCTAGACCTATCACCACTTGGTCTTCAGATTGGCGAGTATTAGTAGCTGTGCTCCAACCATGGTTCATACGAATCCTATCTGAGTCTATAGAAGGAGAGTGAAAATAACAATCCCTTTTTGATAGAGATTCGATAAAATTCTATTGGGATTGCGATTGATCAACAAGTGAAAGGATGAAAGATGCGACAGGGGTCAAATGACGCAACTAAAGGGCGGGAATTTGCAATCCTGAAGATGTTGAGCTCATACATCTGAGTCACATTAGGTGGGTTGTTCCCTTAGGTTGCTGTAGGTTGCAGCAAACCACGAGGAGGAATAAAGATAACGCGTTCCCACCATATTGAGTTACAGTGCACAATGAATTCCAACTCCACGCCATTTGAGGCGGTCCTGGAAGTCTTTGGGCCCCAAATACCCGGCCCGAATCATTTTGATTTCAGTCCTCTCTTTGAATATACAATTCTTTCAATATTGCCTTCATCTTTGTTTCTCTTTTTGCTTCCGTTCCGATTGTGGTCGCTAAACGGTCAAGAGCGCAAAGTATCCCATAGCTTCCTAAAGGGCAATAAGCTGGTCTGAATTCCCACCAACTCACCCACCGGAAAAGCTTACGTGCTGATGAGCAACAATCGCTTGTTAGATCTTACTCGTGGTGTTCACTAGTCTTCAAGCTGCTGTGTTGATCCTCTACGCGATCAACTCTCATGTGCGCACGCCTACCTCACTAGCAGCGACTGCACTTGCTCTGGCCGACGCATTGGGGTTATGCTGGCTTTCTCACATCGAGCACGTTCGCTCCATTTGGCCATCTTCACTGATCAACACCTATCTCTTTGTCACACTTTTGTTTGACATCGCACATACAAGGACATTATGGATGCAGAGCGCCCCTCTTTATATCGTGGTGGTGTTCACTTCCACAGTAGGAGTAAAGCTCATTCTAACCATGACAGAAGCAATTGAAAAGCGAAGAATTCTCCTAGAGCCATACCGGAACGTTCACCCAGAGGCGACAAGTGTGTTAGTCTGTCCCTGATAACTGGCCAGACAAAGGTAGCATTGTTTTCAAAACGGTGTCAGCTTCCTATTCCGCTGGTGGAACTCTGATTCTGAAGAACATAAACATTGACATCAAGCCCGGGGAGAAGATCGGAGTTTGCGGACGGACAGGTAGTGGGAAGAGCTCATTAATCATGACTCTCCTACGTTTGCTTGAAGTCACACCTGAGAGTACTATTATTATCGACGGCGTGAATATAACTAATATCCCTAGGCAGGTTGTTCGCTCCGCTATCAATGCCATCCCACAAGATGCTTTTGTATTAAAAGGGTCAATTCGTCTCAATGCTTCCCCTTCAGAAAAGCATAGCGATGAAGAGATCATCGATGCACTCTGCAAAGTCCATCTTTGGGCCCTTATTGAGTCTAAAGAGGGACTTGATGTGGATTTGGATGTGGATTTCTTTTCGCCTGGCCAGAAACGGCTTTTCTGTCTCGCCCGAGCTCTTCTCCGTAAGGGGAGAATTGTTGTCGTGGATGAGATCTCTAGCAGTATTGACATTGCTACCGACAAAGTCATCCAGCAAGTGATTCGCCAAGAGTTTGAAGAAGTCACAATCATTTCGATCGCACATCGGCTTGACAGCATCGTTGATTTTGATCGCATCGCAGTGCTCAGTGATGGGCAATTGTTGGAATTTGACACTCCCCAAACGTTATTGAACGAACGATCTGCGTTCTGGGATTTGTATAATCCGTAAACTAGGTCATACATAGCGAGCTTAGTTCTTTTTGAAAAGGGGGAGACTGTGGAAGGCAATCATAAGGAGGTCACCGAAAGATTTCTTGAATCAAAATGAACACAATGCACAATGTTTCTTGATTATTCACTACCGCAGTAGCTATTTCTAATCTTCACCGGCTCACCCCAGTTCCTCAACTGCGCCAAGTTCTGGAGCAACAAACCTATGATACCAGCAATCATCACAGCCCCGACTAGCATAAGCACATGAAACCACGAAAGATCTCCGGTCGGCCTACCAAAGCCCAGGTATACCTTAATCCCCCCGAAACCCGAATGGCCCTCCCGACAAGGCTGAATAGGATTTGGACAACACGTTCCGTTGCCATAGTCTACCAGCCAATAATCTATGACTCCCCCTTTACCCTTCAAGTATGCGTTTAGCTGACTGTTGGAGCACAATGACAGTTCCAGGACATAGCACATGCCTTCTTCCAAATCTGAACCCGTAGGAAGCTTGTTTCTGATATGTCGAACTGAACTGGGCCCTGACGTTGAATAAAGGGCCGACTGGATCAAGTCTTCATATCCAGTGGCGAGATCGACGTCATGTAACGTTCGGTTGAAGAGTACAAAGCCAAGTGAAGGCCAGACAGTGTTGACGGTATGACTTGAATTTAGAACTCGAACAAAGGAAAGGCCGCCATGTTGACGAAGATATGCTGGTGGAATTGCTCCTTTTTCATCTTTTTGAATTCCATACGTAGAGGTGTAGCCAGCACGCTGAAAGGTGGCTTGACCTTTGTATGAAATCGACAAGGACAAGGCCTCTCCCCCAAGCCCTGGTAACCTGTTAGTCAACACAAAAAAGGAAACGTAGCGCCTTGTACTTAGACACGCACAGTTGCAAGCATAATCTCGATAACCGTATATAAGCGAAACTCTGACGCCAGAGTCCAGTGCCTGGGCAAGATTGGCAACATATTCCCCACGAACGTTATCACCAGTCAAGGAGAACGTGTGGGCAACATTAATAGCCTGGTCCGTGAAGTTTACTGGCGTTCCGAGCGCTTGTTGTACCTTGGCTTGTTTCAGATACCTTAGGTATGTATTCAAGGGAGGATCCGTAAGAAAGTGCGAGCGATGAGCAATGTCAAAGAAGCTGCGCCCACTAGGGGATTATGAGGCCAGCAATATGCTGTCCACAGTAGACATTAGCATTATGACAGACGGAGTTGGCCGTCGAATCATTGCCCAAGTATGGCGTTGTTCCTGAGGCTAAGCGGCACTTTTCAATGCGGGATTTGCAGCCGTCAGATCCATACCACGATTCTTTTGCCGATATATATGTCGTCTCATTAATGAGTTGTATGCCGTATGTGTTGTTATATGCCATTTCAGGATATCTTGGTAGTTGAACGAGAGGATCGACACATGCATTCAGCATACCAATCGAGTTAATCCGAATCCTCGGAGCCCGGAGCAGAGTTGACCTATTTTCTGACAGAGCCTCGTTCTGCTCCATCGTAAAACGATATAGGGCTCGAGCATAGTGGCCCCCGTACGATGCCGTCCAAATTTCTAATCCATTGTCACGGGCACTCAATTCTGGAAAGTCTCCCATCCAAATAGCGAGTGATAGCCATACGGATCTTATAGCTCCCTCAGTGGTGTTAATGGCATGTGCAGGACTAGCTAATCCATGACTAATAGTACCGCCTTGCTGGAGACGACTATTAGATGTAACGAAGGTGTCGCTGTCAATGTTTTGCAAGGTTGGCTGACCACGGAAGTCGACGGTACCATTCGCGGGGACATCATAGCTAAATCCTGTATCGATATTAGTCTCATCATTTCGCAGTTCAGATCAGACCAACCTGTGTTTACTGGCTGGTCAATATATATAATATTGGAAATTTTGTTCCAGGCACATGGATTTGGCTCCAAAGTCGAGCTGTCTAGGTTAACCCTACAGGGGCCATTCTCCCTCAGCAAAGCAGTGACTGTATTTGGTTTCATTTGAGCTGATATACATATAGGAGAGTTTGAATGGAAACCCTTACCGCTTGAAGACTAAAAAAATCGGATTGCGTTAGCAGGGGCTCAAACTGATTTTCATATCATGCCTCACTTACACCTGGTCCACCATTTACTAGAACTGTCAGTTATTTTCTTTCTTTTTCTTCTAATTTGGGATAGCAGAAACATATAACTTACTGTACAAAGTCAAAGGTGATGTGGCAGGGCTATTTTGGCTTTCAACAAACCAAAAGAATATTTTCATGGGAAGTTCTTGATCTACCCCAACCGCTTCTAATGCTCCTGGTGGGAGATGTATATACCCCGAAAAGCCTTTCGCTTTGGGATCGGTCTGGCATATGCTTACCGATAAATATCGGATTTGAGCCCCCTTCAAGACAGTCGACTCAATTAAAATAGGGCTATCAGCACTATAGCAATATCATTGGTCCACGATGTGTGCCTTAATAAGTGATATACAAGCCATACCCAGGTGGAAACTGTGCGAAGGTGCCGATAAAGAATAGAAAAAAAGCAATAACATAGTTTCCATAAGACTGATGCATCATAATTATATGAGGTTCTGTATAGGTATTATTCTTCCTTGTGCTGCGTTGAAGACCATAGATATGCAATGGCACCACAGCTGGGTAATTTTATGCTGTTTACCTGAGCAGAAGGAAAGGAAAATCAGACTGAATGCCACCGCATCAATTTTAAACGGTGCATCGCAAAGACCCTGAATCTTTTCGACCGTAAATCAGCCACCTTCCATCTGCGGGGAATGTAGTCCGTAGGCAGTGTTATTCGAGTATGCAATATCGGGAGGAACCTCAATCAGGCGTTCGGAATGGCGCAATGCTTGATTACAATCACCAATGCAATACCAACAGCCAAACCATGCAGCGATCTAAAGGATTTACGCCATGCATATCTGGACAAAATCGAATCAATTTCTTTTTTAATTATCACATCCAACGGTAAATCATATGCATCTGCCAAGACTTCGAATGTTTAGATACCGCTTTTTATAGCCACATCTTAGCACCTGCATAAGATACTAGTTGCATGCTTTTGCTATGGATAAGGTACCATACACAGACGGGATGAGAATTCTGTCTAGAAACAGCGGTTCTATAATTGTGTTTTAGAGTTTCAGTTAATAAAATATCACCGTGATTGCGTATGTGAATGCTTTCTATCGCTTTCCAACTTTTTCCTGCGCAAGGAAAGATCAAGTACGTAGGTCTGTTCCAAATCTGTCAAGTAGCCGCCGAGTAGACAGTCAGCCTTGGAACCATTTCCCTACACATGCACGAGTCGTCTAGAACCCTTAAGAAGAGGGGGAAGATATCTAAGAAAGGCATATAAACTAAGTCTAGCAAAAAGACATGACGAGGTCGCACAAGTGGTCGACTGTACTTGCGAATATCTCAGTCGTAAACGTATAACACCCAAAATTTATAAATATATCTACGACAGCATGGTGAGAGCAGCATCCTCAACCCGCTCTAAATGTTTCACGTCCAATGCCTTGGTTGTTTCAATGTCACTCTCCATAGGAGCTGTCTTAGGATAAAATTCAACCTTGCCACCATCCTGAATGACGTTTGTTCGGTCCAGGAGAATACGGGCTCGAGCATAGGGATCAAGTTTCCAGTAGTTGACACGCAGCCGCTCAGCTAGATAAGCTCTTTCGCTTTCGCTAGAATGGAGCTTCGTCGCGTCCTCTGATTTAGTCGCATTGATCCACCCAGATGTAGCAGCCAAGAACTCTTCACCAATAGCTTGTCGCTCGCGTTTCAGGGCGTCCCGTATCGTAGTATTATCCATCTTTGAGTTTTCGGTGGAACTGGGCTCAATGTATTTATATGACCACTTCTCGTCGCCGCCCATCTCTTCCACGATCTGATCACGTGGGATGAATTTCTCGAGGTCGGTGACACTATTTGTGAACTCAACCTTGGCTGCAATTTCGGGATCCATCAAGCCTCGAATGAGTCGCCAAATCCCTAAAATATTGAAATGGTGAGTTCCAAGAGACGAGAAAAGAAGAGAGATCGGCCAGGTAGGGTGCCTTAGCCTCGACCAAAATGATTCACTGACCTGAGAAAGCCCGCGGGGCATTATGAATAAGCATAATTCCCAAAGATTCAGGATAGTTAACTTCGAAACATCTGAGAATAAATTTGACAGGTGGATATTCCTGGCCCCAATAAAAAGCGTTAGCCCTGAAAAGGTAAAGGGATAACGGTAGTACTGCGTGGATCGAAAACAGTGACATACCATATTGGACAGTCCAAAGCCGGTCATATCAAATAGAACAGCCTGGCCTAGAGTCAGCGACACCGTTTCACCTAGCTATCAAAAACCAAATACATACTGCAGTCTCAACCGGAGGAGCCATTGTAAGTCGGACCGATTCGATCAGATGGACAATATGTCGCTCCAAAGATTCTTCACTCTGAGCCCCAGGCTTGTGTAAGCGGACTCTTACCGTCACAATTGGGCGACCAGTCCTATCAATACCATGCACGTAACTCTTTCCCATGCGCATTTGAGACATGAAGTCATTTCCGGCTTTCCGTTCACTTATGCTGGATTTGTTTTCGGTCTGCTTGAGGGCATGTAACTCTCCCTTTGCCATCACATCTTCATCTACGTGCATTTCCTTTAATCGCCAAACGACTGCTTCCATCATCATTGCAAATGACTTGGGCACATCCCATTTCCGAGCGCGGAGGAAGCGCAAAAGCACGGCATCGGGGTGGTCGTGTTTGAGAGTGTCAAGCACCCCCGTAAGAAGCTCCGTGGGCGTGATCTCCAAGAGGGCCTTCTTGATTGCGTTGGATTCAGCCACGCCAGCGCCCATTTCTGCAAGGCATTCCATAATGTTTTGGTGATATAGTGTGTTCGGGATCGGCAAGGCCTTTTCCGAGACGTTGCTCTGTGTACGGCCAAGAAGCGACAACCGTCTCTGGGGTTGGGTTGGACTCCAAGGCTCCTCGGCGAAGCCATTGATAGGTTCGTCGGTTAGGGATATCTCACCTGCCTTGAGTAGGATTGACCAAAGCCTTTGTAATTTGCCTTCCTGATCCTTGTTGAGGTTGCCCAAGAAGCCGGGGTTGGAACCATCGGCGGCCATTTTCTTGGGAGGTTCGGACGTGATGTGTAATAATTGGATCGAAGTTGAGATTGACGGAGGAGTTCAGATTGCGGAGTGTACTGTGATCTTTGCAAATACCCCAAAAGACCAAAAGCGCATTGATGGTGGAAGTGATAAATATAGTCAAACTAACCCGCACAAAGTAGATGATCATCGGAAATCCACATGAAACCCCTCATACCCCAGACTCTGCCTCGGTCCCCAGAAACTGGGGGATGGGGCTTATTCGCTCATTCCTTATGGAGTTCTGTCAATCACAGTGCAGTAATAGTGATTGCTACAATATCATTTACCAGATATCCCACTTGTTTTCCCTATTACCGGCAACATCCGGCAAGAGGGGAAAGTCTCCTTCAGGAGTAGTTCGATACACATGTAAAAGGACAAATTTTGGGATTTGGAGTCTCGCCGGAGAATTCGAAAAGAAAACGAATGAAACCGAAGTGGAATTTCGTACAATATGAGAATAATAATGTACTACCTCACATACAACAAAACCGACACCTCGAAGTATAATAGGCGGGAAAATGGGGTTGACTACAGCTACTCCAATACTATTCCATTAATGGAATATGATCTTCACTCTGATAACGATGTGTCATGACCTCGAATAAACTCACTTTCAAAAATTGAGACCCGGCCGCAAGTACTAAGAATGTGCCTTTCCATCATATTCTTGTTCTCTCGATGTACAGAGTAGAGAAAATATTTACATATACTGTCGAATACTAAGTCGAGTATATGGTGGAAAATCATATGACACTAGGTACCAGGCATACCATACAAAGGTGTATATTACAGTCGGCCACAGTCGGGTTCCAGTTCGGGGAGACTCGTAAAGTCGCTTACATAATTTATTATTTTCGAGTCTCCCTCAGGTGCCGGGAGTGGAGGGAGACTCGAAAATAGTAAATTATATAATCATCATTTAGTCCAATCATACCACGTATATAGCTTTCTTGGCCAAAAAAATACTAAACTACACCCAATATCTATATATCATCGAGTACTATAACATATCTATGTTTGCTTACGTTTAATCGAATAATGAATTGCTTGCACTTTACCTCTAATGGTAGTTCGGCGGTATTTATAAGTTTACTAGTGATTTTTGTAAACCCGAGTATATATACTAAAATACATATTCTCATAATAACGATACTATTGTGTTGATACTGTTATAGATAATCGGTAAATTTTAAAAATACAAGATCAAGGGGTTAAATAAAAGTCAGAATGTTGTTGATAGTTATCGTAATATGATTATATAATTTACTATTTTCGAGTCTCCCTTAACTTGGTGCCGGGAGCTGAGGGAGACTCGAAAATAATAAATTATGTAAGCGATTTTACGAGTCTCCCCGAACTGACATTCCTATTACAGTTAACAGTTAACTAGTTATCGAGGTTCGCACAGATTGTTGAAAACGCGGGTTTTGTCATTTTAGTTAGAGTTCTTAACATCAATCATTCATACCATACATTATTCTCTATCAAAGGGGTTGAACACAGTGCCGGCGTGCATCTACCGTTGCGAAGACATCGGTATTTCAGATTTCTATTATATTTCCTATATTTGTGTAAGTCAGTCTTATAATGTCAACTGTACTCCGTAGTGAAGCCGTAATATCCCGACCCTGATATATATACATATTCCACTCCAATTAACTATAAGCGGTTTCCGTGTGTCATCAGTCCTCAAGAGATAGGGAATGTGCCGTCTCCGTTGATGGCTTATCAGTCAAGAACCGCCAAGACATTTAAGCTTGCATTTGTTGTCTTTTGTGTCATGCTTATCGATATAGAACTATGGTGGTATATACCCCCCGGGACATCCTTTTAAATCGACTACATATCGTTATATTGGAATCATTACATTCATTTGTATTTATAACCATGCCTACCGACTTCGAATCAAGTCACCTCCCTTCAAAACAAAATGTACCAGTCACTATCTCGAGTGTCGACATTGACCCTCGAGCGGAGCGAGCATTAGTATGGAAGTTTGATCTTCGGCTACTTCCTGTGCTGGCCATCATGTATCTCTTCAACAGCCTGGACAAATCCAATTTGGGCAATGCCAAGACAGCCGGACTTGAAGGTACGCCGTCACTAGAATTGATGACTGAAGAGTACCGCATTGACATGAATGACAATAACAGAAACAATCTCCCTGAAGGGGAATCAATATAATCTGCTTCTTAGCATCTTTTTTGTCCCTTACGTTTTGACTGCACCTTTTCTCGGTCTTTTGGGAAAGAAATATGGACCAAACATTGTCCTACCCTGCATGATGCTTGCCTTTGGTGTTTGCACGATTCTTGTTGTCGCAGTTTACAACTTTAGCGGTCTCTTCGCCATTAGGTGGTTCTTGGGTATGGCAGAGAGCGCGTTTTTCCCATTGGTAATCTATTACCAGACGACGTAAGTCCATCCTTTCTAGCTTTTGGAATTGCATTATCTCTAATTCAAACCCAGCTTCTATCGTCGGGGTGAGCTAGCTCGCCGACTCGCCATTTTCTACGCGGCTCAAACTATTGCCTCTGCCTTCTCTGGATTGCTGGCATTTGGAATTTTCCGCATCCACACGGGACCATTGGCGCCTTGGAGGTATCTCTTTTTGATCGAAGGCGCAGGGACTGTTCTCTTCGCACTCTTCGCACTATGGTATCTACCTCGGTCGGCCTCAGAGGCCAGTTTCCTGACACCCGAAGAGAAAGAACTCGCATACCTTCGTTTGCAAATTGACAGTTCTTCTGTGGTCAATGAAAAGCTCGACATCCGCGATGCGTTCAAAGTTTTTAAACACGGAACTAGTTGGGTTATCTTGGGGATTCAGGTTTGCCTGGGTGTTCCCCTGCAAGCTGTTCAGCTATTCCTTCCAGTGATAATCCAGCGCCTTGGATATAGTACCGTGAAGACCAACCTATTCACCGTGGCCCCCAACATCTCAGGCGCTGTAGTTCTCCTGATCCTGGCATTCAGTAGTGACTGGACGAGATGGAGATTCCCATTCATCGCACTCGGCTTTTTGTTCACCTTCGTGGGGTTCGTGATCTATGCGACTATCGATGTTGAGCACGATATAAATGTAGCCTATTTTGCTTCATTTCTGATGACTTGGTCGGTTCATCCCCCTTCATTCATGACATAAAAGCTAACAAGTTTATATAGGGGCACCTCGGCGCCTTCCGTTCTTCTCGACACTTGGTATAATAACAACACTGCCAATGAAGGGCGCCGTGTGGTATTGACGAGTATTGCAGTCCCATTGGCAAACCTAATGGGCGTTGTCAGCTCGAACATCTTTCGAAATCAAGATGCACCCAAGTATCTCCCTGCCTTAATCACCACGGCCTCATTTGGTGGGGTTGGTATTGTCTTGACACTCTCTCTTGGGCTTTGGATGATGGCGGATAATAAGAAAAGGGATCGATTGCAAGGTGTTCACGTTAATGCAAGGGATATCCCTACGGAATATCTCAAGGATGGGCCTGCCTGCGATGACTTCCGCTGGTTTTATTAAGAAATTCTTCAAAAGATATATACATTTAATTTTCCGAGGCAGGTTTTGTCTCCCGTTCTCGACGTCAAGATCATCTCAGCAGCCAACTAGCCGTGACCAATAGTGCTTTAGGTAAAGAACCATTCTCCGTTTTCATCAAGATCTACATCCGGTTGGAGCCGCCCCAACAGAGTCTGGGTATACGGGTGTCTGCGCTGCGGACTCGCATTTGCAGTAGTTGGTCTCTAAGGGGATATCTGAACACACACTTGCCGGCGCTGTTGCGCAGTAAGTGTTGGTCGAGACTGAGGTTGTCATACCTGCTGGACAGGAGCTTGAAGGCATGCAGAAAGTGTCGACGGTGGATGCGCCTGGGAGAATGGTCATACTGTACCATTGATCCCTGGCACAGGAGCAGGAAACGGCTTCAGAAATATCAGGCATATCAGCTTTATTGTCTACGTGCTGGGCAAATTGAACAAGAAAAATGAACAGGAAGGGACTTACCACTGATAATAGTCGACTGCCCTCCCGCCAAGGTACCTTCATACAAGGTCGAGGTTGTCCAAGGAATTGCCCCATGCGAACACTCGGTCGTTATCCAGGACGCATCGACGGGAAAACAGGTCGACTGCTCCATGCAATGACCTGGGTGCCAAACCGAGGGGAAGTACCCCTCCGAGCACTGGATGGGGGGCTCCGGTCTAGCGCAGTACGATGTAGGCGTTCCCATCGTACAATCTGTCGTGTAGACAGCGGTCTGGCCGTCCGAGCAGCTGAGCGACGCAGCCTTGGTGATTGTCGCCGGAATCGCGGTTGTTGTACCCGCGGCAGTCTGCTGGGGAAATGCTACGACAGCAGTGAAGAAGAAAGAGAACAAAGCAATGACTCGGATAAAATCCATTTTGGCAGTATTTGAGCAAGAGCGAAAGAAGCCGTCAGGGGTTGTGAGGACTGTAAGAAGTGCTCTTGTGATCTCAAGAACCCGAGTCCAGGGCCAAACTTGGGTTTTATAACACAGCAGGTCTCACTACAGCTGAAGTCGTCCCATGTCGAACAATCAAATTTCCAAATCAATTCTGCTCCCACATACGTGTGCCCAGTCATAGTGGGGCGGTTTCTGATAGCTCGAAAGAGAGACAAAGGAAAGGGCTCAGCTCATAACGTTACCTAGGTAACTCTCCGCATGTAACCTTGCAACCGTCTGATAAACGGGATCATTGGACGCCCTATTTTTTTTTTTTTCCATCTTAAAAAACAAAAATGAACACGGAAATGTGTAAAAATAGTGCTGTGTCTGAGACTTCCGAAGATCTAGAAGCAAAGGCCCCGCCCGTGGCGGAGTCGGGCAGCGCACTCTTCGTATTGCAAGGTTATTGTTGAGATGTGTGACTTGGACAATATTTGTGATGCTGACACTTCAAGTGCCCGATTTAATAGCTGATTCCGCTCTGTTATCGTTACTGTACTACTCCTACGTGGATCTCATTTTCCTTTCCCAGATATGGTCCTGTTAACGGTGGGGTTTCTTCACTTCCCATCGACCTTGGGATTAGTTAACTAGTTAACTAGTTATCGAATACATGTACATGTACAATATACATTTCTGTTGCCTACATGGCTAACATAAGCTGATCGCTTTGAATGGGGAAGATGGTGAGACATTTCCCGAAAAGTGAATTGGGGGTGAAACATTCTCCAATATTTCACTATCGGGAATCAGATCTATGTAAGACACTCGGTACCTTGGGAATACTTATGAATTGAATGGAGAGTCGGGGAAATAAGGGCAAAGGTATTTGTCTAATGAACTGCTTAGATGAGGGGGCTGCGGGTGCTTACTAAGCTTTCACTTGAACTTCCAGACTTGGAAGGTTCAGAGGCTTAGCTTTGGAGAAACAGGGGAAAGGAAGACCAAAATCTATGACCACTCTATCATATATTGCCTCTGCTAAACACAAACATTTTCTTACAGAATTCTAGGAGCCTTTGATAGCACCCCTATAGCAGCAACAAGCCTCCCTGTAAGCTATGTCGCCGACGGCTTATTTCACCAGAGTAGTAGAGATGACAACCTGAACCTCCAACCGGACTTGACCAGCAATACAGCGGAAAATCAGCCGGCGCGGCAAAACGATAAGCACATCCCCTCGTCTAGCGCTAGCGGTGGCTCACCCGTATCGGTTCTTAGGTTATGCGGCCAGTCAATACATTGGGCCACGATATCCGACATGTCCCAGGTCGTGTGACGCGCTGGGTATACCCGCCGTGATTTGATATATATACAGGGAGCCGAGCTGGCCTCGATGCCAGGGAAGGCAAATGTCGCATGTGTGTCCATAACATTTCTAAAGACGCCGCTCTGCACTAGATCGGGTAAGACGGTACTACATGCTGGGTTTAGGAGAGCGGGCATGCCGAGGTTGCCTAGGACTGTGGGAAAAGGTGCGCTGATGATGGGCTCTGGCTCTGGGGTGCCATTTAGAAGGCCTAAAGTTATAGATGCCCCTTTGAGGTTCTGGTTCTAGAACTAGATATATGTGCCAACATACGAACTAAAGGGCGTGCTTCGTGCCTGAACTGGAGACAAGTACGAAGCGAACGGGTGTCCGACTGTGGGGCCTGCTTCTATGATGGAGGTGCAGAAATCTTTTGATCTTTCATCGATGACCCGATGTTCCAGGATGGGCTCAGCAGACCGCAGGATGACATGCACGACAGCACCGCTCGCCAGCGAGGTGGATACCATGCGCAAAATTCCGTTCCAGTGGACCTCAGCCCTGCATGCAGCCAGGTTGTGGCGAGAAGAATGCACAACGCCGTCTCTGTAAGTTAGTTGAGATACTCACAATCAAAAATAGGTCCGTCGACTACCAACTCCCTCTGAGGCACCAACTGGGGCTAGTCCGTCATGGTCTGCAGGGTCTACAATCCAGAACACACCCCCAATGTCCATTGGGCTAGTCGTAGGTGTGACGGTAGCCATGGAGCCAATTGAAGTCGTCTCTCGTGGTTAGTATGCGTTGATCAGGTCGAGGCGATTTGCCCATAGAGCGACTAGGCTTGAATCCCAGACTCTCCATAAAACACCATGCTTCGGAGAGTGGGGTATCATCAGGATCTAGAATTTTGCTGGCTGAGGGGGTTATGGTGACCCAAATCCAAATGACTATTTTTTGACTGATAATGCGGTGAGATTAGACCCGGCGAGTCGAGAGTGGTTAATGCATATCCCCCCCCCCAAATGGCAGTTTGTAGAGGATGTCACGGTTGGTCAAACGCGAAGCTGGGAAATTGGAGAACTTGAATATTGTTTGACAATGAGAGAGCTGGCCCATTAGCTATGGCTCATTACAGGAAGCCCCCATGCTCGATCACTACGCCCTAGGGTCTACTTGTTGACCCTGGCGCAAAGGCCGCCTACACAAGATCGGTGAGCTTGACAGTGAGATCTCTTGCTTCATTGAGAGTTGGGACCTCCTTCATAATAAGCTCAACTGCGATCGCCCAAGGAACTAACTGACTAGCCTTGGGTAGACATAAAAAGGAGCAAACCATCAAATCCGCATGTAAATCGCCACGGATGCTCTCTGTGCATGTAATAGGACAGAAAATGGGTTCACAATATCATATGCCGCACCCGCTCAGAGAATCCCTATCACCGCTACAGTCATCCACTTTCTTTTGTCAAAGGAAAATGGTATGATAGTCCTAGGAGGAAGGAATGTGTATAGCAGATGCTTTGTCAAGCAAACGATGATACCTCATCCAAATCACCGTATGTAAGGTTTCCGTCCCCCGCATTAATGGCCGGTGAATGTGGGCTTTTCAACCCATCTTCTCGGATTGCTGTATGAGTTCTGGTCGGTGGCTAAATGTGAAGAGGTGCATTCCATCTCGCCAGACAAGTTCTGTCCTCACCTGCTCAGATGCGGTTGGTCGAGGATTTCCCCCAAACCGGATCAAAAGTTCTGACCATATTGCAAATTCCAGTGTGATTGGTGAGCGATATGGTTAAATCCAACAGAATACTTATCACCGTCCCGTTAGGATCAGCATGAAGGATGAAGCATAGATCGAAAGCTCTAAATACCATGGCCAGTCCATTTCTCTGATAGTTAATCAATAATGTAGACATACCGAATTTGGAAGAGTTCCGGTAAATCCTGCCTATTGTTCTTCCAGTCAGAGAGGTTGAAGTTCAAAAAGCATGGTTTGTCGTGAGATGTTCCAGACATTACCGTCATGGCGTGGGATCTTTTTTCCCTTTCAAATTTACCAATGTTTTGACCGCCTCATATGCACTCGTGCCGGAAGTTATTGATCAGACTGGAAGGTTGCACTCATTACTCATGCCACAAAATGCTTGAGCCTCAACAACTACATACTGTAATTGGGAGACAGACTCTCCACTACTCATTGCCCTCGCCTCTTCTTCCATATTTTTCTATGAATTTGTTATGTAAGCGTTGAGATGAGGTTACAAGTGGCAGATAAACACAAATTGAGAATACATATTTTTACACCTCTCTGAATCCAATTCCTAGGAAGTGTACCTGGGTTCCTTTGTATGCAAAGTGGGGTATGAAGCTGAACTACGAGTCCGTATGTCTTAGAGCATACCGCCTTGAGCGTTTCCCTCTACAATATATAACCAACACAGAGATCCTTAGTGAGAAGAGAAATAAAAATGATCACGAATCTGGGTCCATACGTCCAAGTCAGAGTCCAAGGCTACCGAACGGGCAGGTAGACTTTGAGCCTGCACCGCTAACTGCCATTGAACTCAATCAAGGATTCTGCGAGCCATCATATACATGGGGAACTTCGGCAATGGAGCATCTCAGCATGACTCCGGACATTTCTGAATATCTTACCAATCTGTCCGGCCACAATTGGCTATCAAACGGATATCCCATGTACGACGGGAACACCTCTGACTTCAGCATCCCGGATGCCACGCCGTGGCCACCTCTGGCCACCCTAGCGGCTGTGTCGAACAATCCACCGGAGAGCTTGATGCTGGATGCTGACGACACGACCAACAGTATCAAAAACAGCAATACAGTTCTTACCAGCCAGAAACTCACCTACCTGATATCAGAGATCCAGCAGCAGCTGAAAAAGCTGGAGGAGGGTCCATGGAGACAGACAAGACAGTCAGCCTCGACGATTACCCAGTGGGCACTATTCTGGAGCTCTCGCAACAGTTCAGCACTGTCGCCGGTCCCATCCTCAGCAGCGCTGTAACTCTGGGTGAGAGCACCGAGGACGCTGAGTACCAAGATGAGAACGACGACAGAGCGACCATGTTGCTCGTTATGTGTGGCTATATGTGGCTGGTCCGCATTTACAGCGTCGTTCTAGGGCACTTTCAAGAGCACCTCAACAGCATGCCGATCAGCCAACATCCCAGCACCATATCTGGCTTCCCCGGCCTCGACACCTCCCTTTCTGGCCCCAGCAGTGTGGCACCTGGAACATCGGCTGCGGTGGGGCTACGTCTTGGCGAGCTCCCCTGTGTGGATGCAGATCTCAGGTTGCACCGGATTTACATGGCTGTGCGCATGCTGCTCGATGTTCTACAGGACAACAATTACGGCCAACTCGGTGGTGGAGCCGTCATTGCGTGCAACGTGGCTGTCGGGCTGCTGCTAAACTCAAGCAGGCAGCAGGGCAGTAGTTCTCGCAACTTAGGCAAACAGGCGACGATGGTTAAAGAGCTCCTACGAGAAAGAATAAGATACTAAACCTCATACTCATCATTTCATGTATGCCATACATCAAAACACGATACCAACGTTCACTCCGCTTCTCATTGGTCCTCGTCCTTGCGCTACACTACAGCCTGAGGTAATGCAGCGGTTCTCTCTCAATCTGTCAATATAATATGTTTGTGCTTTTCGCCTTACCTCGCATGTTCATTCGCTTTGCCTACATTGGCCCTTTACGCGTGCACGACGTGCGTCTGCCTACAATGCATGTACATAAGGAAAGATTGTGGAACGCTGTCAATTATTTCCTTATTGTCTTCTTGAAACTTCTAAATTAAACGGCAACTTCCCTTCCCCTGTGGCCACTCGTCAACTTCTACCTGTGGCCCGCCATTTAGCCCCACTTGATTCCTAGCTCTAGGGTTGTAAATTTATTAGTCACCCATAGCCTCTTACACCGTTCGAATTATAGGAAAAAGCTCAGGCAGGTCAGGAGGCTCGGAGTACAAAATTCTTTCTATTCATTACTTCGTCCAAGTCTAATCCACATAATCTAGCGCATGCGCATCTATCTGATACCCCGAAGTTCGACGACTACGGGACATTCTCGGCGCCTATCGATTCCTTCCGGAATTCCGCAAGACTCCGACTCCAGTTCGGCTATCAGATGCCCTGCACGGTTGCCGCTACCCCTGCATGCTACTAAACACCATACAGTAATCACTCGTCTTACTCCTCTAGTGGGCCTAGGTAGTCATAGACCAGCTTAGCCTTGAGGATCTCGCCGCCCTTGCGGACCTCGATATGGCGGACATAGCGGTGCTCGCCGTTGAGCTGCTCGAAACCACCAGCCTGGTAGGTAATACCGTCGATATCGAGGTGCTCAGTGGTCATGAGGATGGCCCTGGTGGTACCCTGCTCCCAGCCATCGGCGAGCCAGGGGATGGAAGGTCGGCCAGGTTCACCCAAGCTGTGCGGCCTGTAATCTTACCAAATAGCGGGTGGTTCGCGTGTCTGGTCTCGTTGTTGAGAAGACGATTTTCGGTGGACCCTGGTAGGCCGGATCCACTCTTGGAGTCGATGGTGAGGTGTGTAACGCCGGCCTCGTCGGCATATTGCTTGATGGTCATGGTGATGCTGCCCACGTTGAGGACCTTGCGGGTGAGCCAGTTAATGCCCTGGACTTTGAGGATGGAGTCATAGGAGTCCGATAGCTGAAGGTTCTAGAGTGAAGGGTCAACTTTTTTCTTTGTTTGTTTGGGGGCGGGAAGCTATTTGCGGCTTGTATATTGTACGTACCATGCTCCACCGGCCGGTGAGATCATCGATAGTGATATTTCCTGGAGCCACCATTTTGATTTGATTTGAGGTGAATAATTGGAATCTGAGAGAGACTTGTTGATTTGGAAAGGACTGGTGAATTGTGAAGCAATTGAGGGTTGATATAATTGATTCTTGTGTGCGTAGCCTTACATATTATATAGATCCATGGATCCATCCTACGTTATTTCGTCCCAATGCTTTCCGAATCGGTATAAGTCGGAGTTCAGAATACTCAGGCTGAGTAGTGACAGTGTTTCTGTCAATTTGCCTCTCAGGGCGGATATCGAGAGCCTTGCCGAAATTAGTCCAACACGGCCCCCAAGAGGGAATGTGGATTCGCCTTCCCAGAATAACTCAAGCCTCATGAAACGAACAAGCTTCTGCCGATCTGCGTATGTCTGCCTAGCGCTGAGCAACACAAACCTGTTAAGGCACCGAGACCCGCACGCGACACCAACCATACAGTACTATGGGGTAGTAGAATGCGGCAGTAGCGATGATCGTCGCATACACCTTCCCATTTGGGTAACCAGCACCGCAATCCTTAGCGGCAGGAGCCGTAACGCATGTGGGGGCGGTGGTGGAGCCTTATTGGGTGCCCAGAATGTGGCTTAAGATTTATCTCCACCTGGGCAGCACCCGGTTTAGGTAACCTGATGTCACAATCTTGGAAGGCTACCCCTGGGCACCGAACGAGCCCGAAATACAGTAGCTAAAGGGGCTGTTTTTTCAAATGGCCATCACCATGTTAACGTCAAAGCGACCTAGGTAAGTGGTGGAAATTGCTTTCATGTAAGACCAAAACTTGACTAAACAAATAAAAAATCATACATTCCTACTCCTTAGAGTAGGGAAGAAAATCATCTGATCAATGGCAAGTATAGAACTATACACATAATACGGAGTAGGCTGAAGGGTTGATTTTAACTTTTAAGGCTTATCCTACGTAGACATCAGGGTGTGGTGAGATATAACAGGGGTCACGGTGAAGCAGGTAAATTCCGTAGTTAGATTGTTAATATGACAAGCTGATCACGTAAAACCGCCTTACAGGCCTATAATAGCAGCGAATAAAGCGAAAAAAATAATAACCAATATTGAGTTACTATACTCCGTAAATAAATGGCTTCTAATACTAACTACATAATATATGTGAGATAATTGAAAATTCACAAGTGAGGGCGAAGTAATCTATCAGTGCGCTATGCACACACTTCGATGACTGCTTCTGTGCTCAAAATACATTCTTCAAGACTCTGAACCAAATGCACTAAATGTTAAGAATAAAAACGCAAAAAATACCAGCATAAGTACAAATGCCCCTTGTTAGATGGTCGGCTTATAAACTGACATAAGATATAACCATACCCTCGCTAGATAAAGCCTAAGCTCCTTAAGCTTCGTTGTTCTTGTGGCTCTCTTCCTTGAGGGCTGTTTGACTCTCGCTCCCAAGCTCTATCGCAGTGAGCGATGAGGATGTCCGTTGTTCAGCCAACTCGTTAGTGTCACCGCTCTCGGCGTCCACAATGCGCTCCGCGGGTGCGTCTTTCGGCAGCGGTGCGAAATATATGGTGGTATACATGATAGTGATGGCAAAGATCTCCATGAGGACGTCCATGATGAGATAGACAGTATCGTTTCCACCAATGGAGCTCCATAGTTCCGCTCCGGTAAAGTCACCAAGGGCGCTGTAAAGCAGACGGACGAACACAAATGGCGCAGCGAGTCCCACGATGACTAGAATGCGCGCTTCGGTTCCAAGCACAGCTCGCTTGGCTGGATAGCGTAGTATGTCCTGGACCAATGCAAAGTAACCGACTAGCATCAGAGCGAAACCAGCAAGGAAGAGGGCCAATGCGGCCTTGGTGAGACTGTTCAGGTGGATGTCGTCCGTGGTGTCTGCTTCCTCGAGAGCCCCATCCGTGCCGGCAATACCGAGAATTAGCCCCAGTAAGGAGAGTAGAGAGATACAAATGGCGGCCTTTCCAGGGAATACCTTGGCCGTCTTGTTCCTGTCCGCGTAGCGAATTAGCAAAATGTCCGTCACAGTGGCGACTCTTTGTGATAAATGTACTTACACTCGGCCGACAAGAGCAACGCATACAAGCATGAGGGGTGCCAAGCCTGAAAGTTCACAGACGACGACGGATACAATGACATTAAGACCAGGATTGCTTAACGACACAAAGTAGGAAATGCCACCGGCTACACGCAGCAAAGAAAGCGTCGCGATAAATCGCCATGTGCCTGCAGCTTTAAGGCCATAGTGGAAACAGAGCCAAGTGGCGTAGACAGCAGAGGGGACAAAAAAGATGAATTGAACGACAGTGATGGCAGTGCGATACGATACAGTCATTGTAGCGATTGATAGTGAGCCAGGGAGGGAGGAAATAGAGACAGTTGGAATAAAGTTAGGTACTCATGAGCTAGGTATGGTGGTATGAAAGAATATTAAGGGGATTAGGGGTGTATAGCTGCATACCATGAGTGTATGCCCAGGTGCCCAGGTGTACAACTGCATACCCTAATGGGACTAGCGTGTGGCGATCCTTAGGAATTCTTAAGGTTCGGCCCTGGAGGGATCCATTCAGGGGGTCTGATTCCAGATTATGTCAGACGCTTATTTGATTAGGTAATAATCCAAGGTCCACGGGTTGATCACCCAGGTGCCAAAGTCAGCATCAAGGCCACATCTCCGAAAATCTCCGGTCATGGCAACACCGTTGAAAATGGGAATGATTACTCGGTATGGTTTCTTGCATGAATATACCAAGCACCACGCTTGTGCCTATACTCGGCAACCATTTTATGGCCATGTTAAGGCTATAGATAGGACCGTCAGCACTTGGGGATAGCGACAAATTAAATTGGAACTCGGATATAACTCATCTTCTTCAAACTATATACATTTCAATTGTATACATCCGCAAGCCACCTCATATTCGTTGTTGGTTTACACCTTGTGTCACAATGGGCTCGCTTGAACAAAGCAATGACGCCACGCTACGGTCGATGACGACGAGTCTGCCCTTTTTTAACGCCACCGTAGGAACCGCAGCCGTGCGCTCATACCACGAGGTCACCACCCATGCTATCCCCGTTGCTGGTGATAGTCATGCTCTCCTACAACGTTTTGCGCGTTTCATCTTGGCCGTGACTGGCGGCACCGACGTCGCTTTCATTGCATATGACGGCTGCGAGCAAATATTGGTCTGCGCGACCACGGCGTCCGGGAATGTTGTGGAGTTGACGAAGGGCATTTTGCTCGGATGTTTCTGGCGTAGATTTCGGCATCTACGCGCCTGTTTCCCCGGCTAGTACGAACAACAACAGCCTTATCAAGCTGCAGCAACCTCTGGTTGTCTCACTGCGACCCATTGATGAGGGGGTTTCTGATATCACACTATCCCTCCGTGGCAGCTACGGACCGCAAGCAGCAGCGCGACATTTGCTACAACTTGCGACGTCATACATCAATCCACATCCCGGCCTCCACAAGACGGAAATCAGCCAAATTCAGGGTCCATTGCCTCAACAAGCCCTGCATGATGATCATGGCTCTCCAGTCCTCTTGCATAACATATTGGAAGATGCCACACGCTCATTTCCTCGCAACATCGCCATCGACGAGGTGACGGGCGGTCGTGCGGGCTCATACACACGACGCGAGGTAACATACGACGAACTCAATGCCAAGGTGCGGTCGTTTGCAGATGAGATCCAAGTCGTGCTGCAAAGGCTCGACTGGCCAGCCTTCCAGGGTGTGCAGAAGATGGTGCCCATCTTTCTTCACAACTCCACCGAGCTCAACATCTGCATGAACGGCATCTCCAAGGCCGGACATGCCTTTTGCCCCCTACAAACAGACGCCTCAGAGGAGAGGCTCCGTGATATCCTGGTCGATCTCCAAGCCCACGGTATTTTGAGAATCGGCAGCAATCCATGGGCTGACACTGAGTTCGGTAAAGACATCATCTGGATCGACTATCTCAATCCCACAGCCTGCTTGCAGGGTCGACCACCCCCTACAGATGGTCCTATTTTGGTACAGCGCACGCTCAGCGAGGACGACATTGCATACATCATATACACTAGTGGCTCGACTGGGAAGCCTAAGGGTGTTGTGATACAGCACCGTGTCGCCATATCCTTTTTTCGAGACATGGACGCTGGCCCAGCCCCTCTACCCACTGGCCCGCAGCTGCGCTGGATCGTCATGTCGGCGCCCACCTTTGACATTGTCCTGATGGACAACTTCATGGCGCCACTAAAGGGTGGCACCATCTGCATAGCTGAGCGCCAACTGCTGCGCACTAATCCCGAGGCTATCGTCCGCGAGCTGCGCGCCTCGGCCACCTTCACCGTGAACAGTCTAGCCATGCTATTGCGGTCCGAGCGAGTGCCTACACTTACGTGGATCGCCGTGGGAGGTGAGCTGGTCGGTCAGCGCGTCATCGACAACTTTGCCCCCAAGGCAGGCGAGGACAAGCCCAGCCGCCTCATGATTTGTGGCTACGGGCCGACTGAGGCCACCGTCCTCGTGTCTAACCACGTCTGCGACAGTGCTTCGCGCCCTTCGGTCATCGGACAGCCACTTCCCGGCATGCAGCTTATCGTGCTGGACATGGAGTCGTCGGAACGGCGGGTGGTGCCGCTTGGCGTGGCTGGCGAGCTGGCTGTCGGCGGATCTCAGCTTTCGGCCGGGTACATGAACAAGCCCATGAGGCCAGATGCCGCGCCGAAGCGGAAAAATACCTGCCAGCCTGGATGCGGCCGCTCCAGTACTTAGTCATGAACAGACTTCCGCTTTCTCCTAATGGCAAGGTGGACCGCAGGGCGCTGGCAGCCATTATCTCCCATACTCAGGCGGCGGCGACGCCTATGGTTCGAAATGTGGTCAACCGTAATATCGCCTCAGAGAAATCAACTACGAGTGGCTCTGATTCAGCGATCGAACTGGATGCCCCCATCGACGCTTCCTCTATCGTGTACGAAGGTTTTGTCGACGCGATTGGGGAGGAGGTTCAGGAACAAGATCGCTCTGCCACCCTTTCCCATCTGGGACTAGACAGCCTGTCTGCGTTGGTCTTCCTGCAGACACTGGGTGAACTCGGCATCACTGAATTAGAAATTCAAGATGTTTTGGCTACCAAGACCATCGGCGACCTTATAGAAAAGGTTGACAAATTGCGATCAAAGGGGAAACCCGATATAGCCTCCATCATCTACAAAGGCCTTGTCGATGCTCTTGGGGAGGATATTCAGCGACAAGACCGGTCTGTCGTCCTCGCCGAGCTGGGGCTGGACAGCCTGGGTGCTTTAGTCTTCCTACAGACCCTAGGTGAGCTAGGTATCACGCAGCTGGAAATACATGAAGTCCTAGCCGCCAATACCATCGGCGACTTGATTGACACAGTTGACAAACAACGAGCAAAGGAGACACTCGCTGCCGCTCCAGTAATAGTCCACGAGCCTGAGCCTGAGCCCATCGTCATCCCAGCTAGGCCTGGTCCTGCTTTCGCCGCTCCTGGTAGCATTGATGTGACTATCATCGCGGCGGATGACGCCGAAAAAGTGTTTGAGCTTCCCGTCGAGGAAAAACTATGCCACTTCGACCACCACTGCCGCGCGCAATGTCTCGAGGCTCTGGAACTAAACGACGACCAAGTCGATCAAGTCTTGCCTGTCACCAACGTGCAGGCCCGATTCGTCGCTCTCGCTATCGACCCGGAATATTATGATACTGCCAAGTACGTCGGCCGGCCGCAGATAACGCACTTCGTATACAAGATTCCCAAGGACATGGACCCGGCCCGGCTCCAGCGCGCCGTCGATACTCTGTTACCGCGGTACGACTGCTTCCGTACCGTCTTTGTGTCAGTCGAGCACCCTGTCGCCCCCTTTGCGCAGTGCATCCTCTCGCCGTCGGTAGCCTGTATTCCCAAGACCGAGGTCATCTGCAACGACACAGACGCCGAAGACCGTAACAGCCTCTGGAGCCACACGATCAACGGCATCCAGAGAGCCGCCGAGGCCAGCATGAGCGTCGACAAGCCCGGCCTCAACGTAGCGTGGGTGTGATCACCCAATCGTGCTCGCTGTGTCATGGTCATGTCCATGTTCCATGGTGTATATGATGGCACGCAGCTCAACTTCCTCTTTGATGCTGTGCTGGCCGAGTATGCCAAGCCCGGGTCCCCGCCGCCTATAGATCTGCTGCCGATCCGAACCGCTGTGGAGCTTAATTTCAGCTACGACTGGATAAAGACCGTCATGTACTGGGCGGGCCGTCTCGCTGGCGTCCCTGGAAGCCGGCTTGGCAACCGTCAACCTGTGCCCAGGGCGTTACTCCCGAACGCAGCCCCCGGGTTCACGGAGACGCACATGCGTAGTGTCAGTGTCAAGGCCAGCCTTACGATGAGGCAGTTGTTCAAGGCGGCGCAGGCCATGTCAACCAACATGCTCACGGTCGCCGAGGCTGCTTGGGCCAGTGTCCTGGCGCAGACCTTCGCGGATACTGTCCGCGCTGACACTATCGCCGGCAACAACTCGTTTGATGTGCAATTTGGAACGGTACTTAACGGCCGACGCCACCAGGACGCACTCCGCTGCATGGCACCGATGCTCGCAGCCCTACCCTAGCGCCTCGTTATTGACGGCACTAAGCTGCTTACTAACAGGGAGGTCTGCTCGCTATTGATAGCACACCGGATCGAGGCGCAGCCGTTCCTACAGATGCCGTGTCCGACACTTGCTCACGCGCGCATGGGCACCGATCGCTTCGATAGTATTTTGCTGGTACAGGCGTTGACGCCGGAAGAGGTACAAAACCCGCTGCGTCAGCTGCCAGGCTTCAACTTCGACGAAAGCCTCATGGCACCCTTCAAGGAGATTGACGTTGGCTTCTCTCTCACTACGGAGCTATGGCCTGGTAGCCTGCAGTGGGATGAGAAGATGCTAATCCGCTGCGCGTATAGCCGAGCTCGCCACGAGTTCCTAACGCACGATTAGGTGCATAGGGCCTTGTCGGCACTAGATGAGGCAATTGTGCGCATTACATCTCAGCCGGACGCTTTGTTCTACATCGGCTAATCAAGTTTGTGTAGAGAATGTTAAGTTACATGATTCAATGTATTGAACCTTGAAAGTTCGGGGCTTGACCGCCATTTAATCACCGCCTTCGATATCCAGTTTCGCCTCTATTAAAATGTTATCCATGTATACATTTTTCTACGTTTCATTATTATTTGTGTACAATTCAGCATGTCTATATGATATACTATACGGGTCAAAATACCTTCACATCGACTAAATAATAAAATAATACAGCTTAAAATATACTTCGTTGTGAATATGTGGTGGAATACATGTGGGCCCAAAGGGGTTGATGCGAACTTTCGCACTTTTAGGACCTCGGGAGTTGGCCTGAATCCATATAGATCAAGATTATATGCGACATTCAGAGTCACCCGCTAGGCAAAAAGATATCAAAGAGAGCCTATATGAAATATTACGATTAGCGATTTCAACTCGGTAACTTTCGAATGTTTTCATCTTTGCCGTGCGTCAAGTCCACCAGATATATAACTATCTATCATTCATAGGTCTATCACAAATGGTGAAAAGAATTGCAATTTATCTCATTATGTCCACTATGTCCACAACATTGTGGATAGAAACGCTCACTTTCTATTGCTTGATATCTGCTAGATTCCCATCACTGTATACACAAGACCAATTACCACTACCGATGTATATTTTAACACAGGCAATAACCAAGAATAAAACTGAACAGATTAAAAGGCGGGAAGTAGAAAGTCGCTCGTCGGCAGCATGGCAGTAAGACGGCCAGCATCCTTCTCTATCATGTCGGCCAGGTAGGCTGCTTTCTGAATGCCGGTCGTAGAGCGGATGGCACGCAGGCGGTCCACGATCCATTCACGTGTCTCTGGCGTGTTGATCGGGAGGCTCCCGGCAAGGTACAAGTACCAGACGACAAAATACGCGCCTGAGGCTGGGACCAAGCGTGTTGGGTCAGTGCTGCTGCTACAGTTCATATACGAGGCGCCAGTTGTGGCTTCGTGCTGGATAAAGCCAAGCATCTGAGGCACCGACGCGAGGATATCATCGCGCATCTCCGTCGTTGTGTCCGATGTCCTCTGTAGCAGGCTCGTGTAGGCGCCGCCGTCTGCAAATTCGTGCGGTGCCCATGCAAGTCCCTCGCGTAGCAGTAGGCAATATACAACCAGGTTTAAGATAATGCGGCATGCACGCATCCCGTCCCACACCTTGGAAATCCACGTGTTGTAGTAGATATGGTATTTACCCTGGAAGACAAGGCGTGGATTCGCCGTAGGGTCACTGACCGTTTTGAAACGCCAGCTCATGGGCAGCTCAGCGAAGAGGTTCTCGAGTCGCTGACTGAGTTCGGCGGCGTGGGAGAGCAGCGTCTCCCACTCTCCGGCCAGGAAGGGTGTCTCCTGTTCTGGCTGCACTTGGTTGTACAGATTCATAACCTCGATGTGCGCAGTACTTAGTATCCAAGATGGACTCTTGCCATTGACATTACGCTCCATCTCGACACGCAAATAGCGTAGGCGCGGCGGAACAGGTTGGTCGTATCGCGAGCATAGTGTGAGTACGTGGGAGACGGCCTCACCGAAGATCTGTAGGCCTTGCCTTGTACGGAACTGGGACGTGCCGCGAAGCATCAACAGGCTAGCGGCACCGTTGATGTGGCACTTCCACGCCTCAAGAGATTCATCGCCTGAGCAGGTGATGCTCTCAAAGAGTCCCAGAACCATTACAGCGAAGATGGCGCTGTCGTTTCTGGCCACACGGGAATCCACTAGAGCCATATTGACCCTCTCGATAGCCTCGGCGTAACTGGAGCGCGCCTGGCGCATGACGCTGTCGGCGCCCGTGGTGCTGGCTAGCCCGGCGAGGCCTACTGCCCGGATGGCCACGCGTGCCAGCTCCGCGTCTCCGACCGGCCCGGCGAGGATGTTACTGGCATAGTTGAAGACGCCGGGGCACGGCCCAGAGTCTTTTATGACGTAGTTGGCCATGAAGTAGTTTAACCCCAGCTCGTCGAGGCTCTGAGACGGCATTATGGGAGATATGAACATCGACAGAACCTGACCGTCCAAGTCGAGGCTCGGCGTCGTGGATTTACCAGATGACAACAATGATACGGGCATCAGTTGACCTGGCTCCCACAACATACCCGTGTCGTCAAATAACATGCCCATGTCATCTGGCACAAATGGGCCATCGCCATACATCATGCTATCGCCGAGATCATCTGGGAGGTCTTTATATTTGTGTGCTGCTCTCTCTTCCTTGTCCTGTGCATATTTCCCATCATCCTCTCGAATCGAGTTTTCTAGGATGTTCGGGTCATTATAATTGTCGTTGTCGTTGTCGCTATCGTATCGTGTGGACCTGCTCGAGGAGTCATGAGACACTGAAGCCGGGGGCCGCAACCCGACCAACGACAGCTCGAAGGAGGCGGGAGACGGCGTGGCAGATGTCCTTTGGCTAGAGGGAAAATTTGCACGCCGAGTCTTGCGAGTGCGAGCGCGGTCGATGACTCGGCTCGTCTCGTCACGGAAGATTAGGCTGGATGCATCGTGGTAGCCTGGGCAATTCTGGCCTGTCCGACGGCCTGGGATGTGGGGGGATATGGTGAGTTGTGGGGCTCTCGTATGGAATGGGGAACGGGGGCATCGTAACGTACACTGTCCGCAGGATGGAACCGCTTTGTCGCACTGGATGTAGTGGCCGGTCAGTGGTGATGGGACAAGCTGTATGTGACGAACAAAGTACGCACTCGTCTTTTGCTAGTGCGACATAGCGCGCAACTTGCCGAGGGGCGCCCGCAGTAGACCATGGTTGAAGATGCTGGCTACAGCAGAGTCGAGAGAGGTTGACTCTCAATGCTTCTAGAGGGAGCCTAAGTCAGCAAGGCCACTACTTTCTTCTTCTTTTCTTTTTTGGTACAGAAAGTGGCAAGATTGGGCTGTCTTTGCCCAGTTCTGAAATCGGAGTCGGCTGTGGGATGGTGTGAGGAGGATGGTTGACAGTAAACTCCGCAACAAAGGCAGCCATGTAGCTTACGTGGACAAGGTTCCCAATGTCAAGGTTCCATCTTAGCCTATTTCATTCACTTGCAAATCATTTCATCATAGTCCAATCGGTGGATACGCTATTGTACCCAATGCCGTTGGCGTGGTGCTTATAATGCCTTGGCATGCTTATAACCCTAAAACTTATGTGTCGATCGCAGGATTTCAGAATTTCAGGTTGATATATTGGTATTGGATCAATAGGACTAACCAAGTCTCAAAAGATGCTTGATCAACGCACAGCCCCTGACAAGATGCCTTGGGAGTTCTAGTTGGAATTGTCTCCCGGCTGACTCATCCTACTTGCCTAGTTAACCAAGTAGAAATTCAGGCAACAGACCCGCTGACTAACTAAATGGACTGACACACCTTGGCACCTCCCTACCTAGGTAGATGGGTATGGGATTATCCACGTACTACATGAATATCGTCCACCAGGGCTAGTAGCGCTCCGGTATCCGAAAAAATGCAGTGGAGTCTGAAAAGTCCACACATTATCCAATGCATAAGCTACATGATGACTTCAACTCCGAAACTTTCCGACACCAGGTTGACATGATATTTCCGATCACCTAGTTTACTCGACCACCTAGTTTACTACTCGTTTCTGTCTTGAATATATCCAATTGGTATCCTTTGAAATAACATGGCGATAATCGGCAGTGGGCTTAGACCGCCACAAACGCAAGCACACTGAAGTCATCAAACTCCGCAGAGGTTTGCTTGTATTCGCCGTTAAGACGGAGGCCGGCGCGCACAGCCAAGTCGCTGAACATTGCTGAGTCCCTCTTCTTTCCACCCACCAGCATCAGGAAAACGTCCATTCCGGCATTGAGAATATTTCGGACCGGGCTAAGCATCTCCTCAATTACCAAGATGGAATCCGGAGCGGCAGCCGCTCTCACCGTCTTCAGGGCCTTGAGCACATCCTCGTCGGTGAAGTCGTTCAGTATGCGTCGCATCTGATAGAGGCACGCGCCCTTGAGGTTCTCGGGGAGAGGCTCGAAGATACTGCCGCTGACGAACTGGATGTCCTTCAAGCTGTCGCACACGTATTCTTGGTGCTCTCAACCACCATGGGCAGATCGTACAGGGCGCACCTCGCTGGTGCGATGAACGAGTTGTTGGCTAGAGTGTCCTTGATGACCAAACCGCTGCTGCCACCAATGTCGACAAGGGCAGCGCGCGATCCGGTGAGCTGGGGCTCCATCCAGCTGAAGTCGTACACGCCCTTTAGCGAGTACATGGTGCCGAGGCCCTTTAGGACCTGGTTGAACTGGTTGTGTAGCGCGGGCTTGCTGTCGAGAATGCGGTACACGTCCCATTCTGGGTGGTTAAAGGCCTGGCCAAAAGGTGTGATCTTGGAGTCCTTGGGGGACGCCAGGCCGTGTGTTTTGAAGAACGAGGGAAGCTTGGCTAGCGGACGGAAAAGCATATTGAAGACATGATAGATAAGGCCGGCCTCGAGCGTGTCCGACCTATATTTGAGAGACTTGTGCATGTGCGCGACGCGGCCGGGGGTAGGACTGGCGAGGACCTCAGCCATAGTGAGCTGGAAGACGAAGCGGTCCAGGATTTCTTATTCGCCGCCGACCTTAAGGGCAACCCCAGAGATAGTGATGTCGCCCTTGTCGGGGATAGCGTCAAAGACCTTATAGTCGATGAAGACTTTGATGAGTGCAAATTCGCCAATGGCGTAGGCATACAGACCGGCGTGCATGTACGCCTCGCGCACACGAGTGCGGATCTCGTGCTCTTGCTCAGCCATTTAGGATATAATATGCAAGAGGTATGGAGAAAACAAGGTTAGGTAGGGGTGGCAGTGACGGTGATAATGGCTACTGCTGCTGGGGGGCAGAAAAGGGAATTGAACAGCTAATAAAGGTAACTGTTGTTTCTGTCTTTGAATCTGTCTGGAATCAAAGGCTACTCAATGCCTCATTTAATGATTGAAATACCATGTTATCACTACCTAGTTATGGTTGTTCCTGAAGCTAAAGTAGGAGAAATTCGGAACTTTTCGGGGGTCGCCTATAGGGCTGTGTCTGAACTGACATTGTCTCGACACCACCACATTTCAAATTCTGTTGCCTGGAATTTACCGATGCTGTGTAAAGGACGAATCAGCTAGGATGAGATCTTGTTGGCTCGGATTACTTGACCTGATCTAACCTTGGGAGTATAGTACAGCACCCACTGAGAATCATACGTCCCCGGGTTACTTTCATCCCTCTAATTAACCGACCGATTTTCCACATTCTCTAACTTCTCTCCTCAATACATAGTGACAAATCATCAAGATGACAGAGATACTGCCAATTCCAGAACCGCCGGGCTGGCCTCTCCTTGGATACATGGTTGGGGTGATCGATAATGAATTCCCTTTGGGATCGTTTATGAACATGGCGGAAGAGCATGGTCAGCATCCACAAAAACCTCTCTTGTATCATTAAGAGCTGACAGATTATCTCAGGTGAAATATACAGAATCTGGCTCCTCAAGTCTCCAGTCACTTTCGCCTCCGAACACAAGATCATCAACGAGCTATGCGACGAGAAACGTTTCCGCAAAGTCCCTGCTGGTGTCATGAAAGAACTCCGAGAGGCGGCCAATGATGGCCTCATCACTGTATGACCCCGACCAACACAAACGAAATGACCACCCGCTGACATCCCGCTAGGCTTACCTCGAGGAGGAGAATTGGCGGGTTGCCCATCGGGTGCTAATGCCAGCCTTCGGACCGGGTGCCGTCCGGGGTATGTTTGACGACATGCATGATATTGCAACCCAGCTGGCTCTGAAATGGGCGAGACTCGGCAAGAACGAGTCTTTCACTCCCAGCGAAGACTTCATTCGCCTCGCCATGGATACGTTGGCTCTCTGCTCCATGGATTACCGATTCAACAGCTTCTATAGCACCGAGACGCACCCGTTTCTCCAGGCCATGGCCAGGGTGCTCCGAACATCCAGATACCGTGCTAGAAGACCCGACAACGCGGTCTCAAACCTTTACTACCGCAACGAAAACAAGCAGTACTTTGAGGACATTGCGTATCTGCGCAAAGTCTCCGACGACATCGTCACGCATCGCGCAAGCCACCCCACCGAGCCCAAGGATTTAGTCGCTGCCATGCAGAACAACGCCGATCCTAAGTCTGGAAAGCACATGACAGGAAAGAGCACTACCGATAACGCGTTGAGCTTTCTCGTTGCCGGCCATGAGACAACGTCTGGATTGCTGTCCTTTACTCTGTACTACTTGGTCAAGCACCCCGAGGTGTGGAAGAAGGCCCAAAAAGCGGTTGATAGCGTCTTGGGAGAGGGACAGATAAAGGTGGATCAGCTTTCCAAGCTCCCATATGTCACAGCGGTACGTTTACGAGCGCAAGGCATTTTCGCCCGGATTGTATTGACTGGGCCAGATCCTCCGCGAGACTCTTAGATTAGAGCCACCCCTGCCCGTGTTTGCTGTCAAGCCATATGAAGACACTATCATTGCAAACGAGTATCTGGTCAAGAAGGATAAGTCCTGCGTCATATTGCTGAAATCAGCCCATCTCTCAGGGCCAATCGGTATTCCCCGCCATGGGCTATGTCGCCATGGCCCTCGAGGCTGCCTCTGCTATTGCCGGTCCTAACCGCAAGCTTGGCATGATCAGCCTCGAAGACGTCGTCATCGGTCGCGCCCTCACTTTTGGCAATGACGATGCCGGCATGAAGTACCGTGTTACTGTCAACATTGAGATCCTTAACAGCGACAAGTTGCGGGGCCACATCAGCTGCCACTCTGGTCTACCCTACGATAGTGCCACTCCTTTAGCCCTGAACTTCAGTGGTACTATCGGTATGGTCTTCTACGAACCTCGGCCGGACACTCTGCCTACCTCTTGGATCCACGAGATTAACCTGGGACTCGCTGAGCCGGAACGCCTGTACTCGCAGTTTACCATGTTAGGCTACAACTACAGCAGCCCCTTCACTGGCGTCCGTGCTATTCAGCGCAAGATGGATTTTGCTACCGGTGAGCTCGAGGATGAGGCTGGCGACGACTGGGAGGATCAGCTGCTTGTCCACCCCGGTCTACTCGACTCGGCCATCCAGACTGGCTTTGCCGCTTACGCCCACCCTCATGACAATTGTCTTTGGGCACTCCACGTCCCGACCAGCATCCGCTCCGTCACTGTAAACCCATACTACTTCTCCAGCGGTATCGATGAGCGCAATCGTACCTTCCAGTACCAGACTTCCACTCGTATCACTCCTGATACTCCCATGGTGGTAGACATTGGTATTTTCTTCGGAGATGGTGAACATCCATTCGTGCAGTTTGACTCGGTTGGAGTCAAGCCTTTTGCTGCCGCCACTGCCCACGATGACGCTCCCGTATTTTCTCGTATCAGTTACCGCATGGATTCCCCCGACGTTACTGTAGCTATCAAGGGCCCCGATGCGA
The DNA here is from genome assembly GCF_028827395.1 of Penicillium hordei. Classification (NCBI taxonomy): domain Eukaryota; kingdom Fungi; phylum Ascomycota; class Eurotiomycetes; order Eurotiales; family Aspergillaceae; genus Penicillium; species Penicillium hordei. The sequence continues at coordinate 34,202 of NW_026623146.1, read as the reverse complement.
TATTGGGGCCTGAGAACACGGCTATGTTGCTGGCAGCTGAGCGCATGGGTTTCTACCACCTGCATCGCTTGTATGAGGCTATCTTCGCCGAAGAGAAAGAGGACGCCTTGCCACACTACCAGCGCCTGTTGGACTATGCAGCTCGCGTTGTGTCCCTTGTCTCGGAAGGTAATCACCCTACTGTACCCATGGAGGCCATGGACGACTCCACTGGCTATATCCGCTCCCTCATGACCAGGTACCACCAACACGTGTTCGTAAAGCTGTTGGGAGTCGTGGGCGAGAATCTAGAGGAAGTCGTTCGCACCGGCGGCGATATGGTGGACTACATGATGAAGGACGGCCTTCTCCATCAGTTCTACCAAGAGCTGGCGGGACCTCACGGTTCCGAGAATGCCAACGCTTGGTATGGCCGTCTCCTCAGGCAGATCACTTTCTGCTACTCTCGCATGAACATCTTAGAGATTGGCTTTGGCACCGGCGCCGCTACCAGCAACATTCTGTCTGCACTTAACGGAGAGTTTGAGACTTACACCTTCACTGACGTCTCTGATGAGGGCTTCAGCGCTGCGCAGACTCGATTTCAGAAGTACAGCGACCGCATGGCCTTCTCGAAGTACGACATGGATAAGCCGCCGGGCGAGCAGGGCTTTGAAGAGGAATCTTATGACGTCGTATTGGCCGCCGCTGCTCTACACGCCGGCGCAGACATGGAAACGGTCATGGCCAATGCCAGGCGCCTTGTCAAACCCGGTGGTTACCTCCTCGTGGGCGATGTCATCAGCAACGACTTCCTGAGCATCGGCACTATTCTGGGCGGTCTTCCCGAGTGGTGGGAGGGTGCCGATGTGGATCCTAGCCAAGCCGACGCTCCCTGCCTCTCCGTGGAACAGTGGAGTGAGCTTGCAACTCGAAACGGCTTTGCCGGCATTGAAACCCACAGCCCTGTGGATAACAAGCTGCAGTAGTACTCTGTATTTGCCTGCCAAGCTGTCGATGACCGCGTCCTCACGCTGCGTGACCCTATCAGCACACCTGTTCCTAACGCCTCTCCTAAGGGCCACTTGGTAGTAGTCGGTGGACGCAAGGCCGCTATTGCCAAGTTTGCCACCGAGACCATTGCCCTGATCTCCGATTTATACGAGGGCATTACCCAGCTGGAGTCGCTGGATGGGCTACATGTTGCTGGTCTAGAACCGGGAACTTCAGTGCTTTCTCTTGCTGAGCTCGACCAGCAATTCCTTGAGAATCGCAGCGCCGTCAAGCTCGATGCCCTGAAGACTCTGTGGCGCAACGGTCGAAGCATCCTGTACGTGACTCGTGGTGCACGAAATGATAGCCCTTACTCTGCGATGGTTTTAGGAGTGTCGCGTTGCGTCCGCTTCGAGCAACCCAACATCAACATGCAGGTCCTCGACTTCGACACGGATGTTCCGCCTAACACAAAAACTCTCGCCGAGTCTCTGATGCGCCTCGAGCTGGGCTACCGCTGGTTCAGGGAGGAAGATGGCGTCAACCTGCTGTGGAGCATGGAATCCGAAGTGTACCACACCAAAGATAAGATTCTTATTGCTCGGTGCCTGCCGTTCACTGCGGCCAACGATCGTTATAACACCTGCCGTAGGGCCGTCCAGGCTGTGGTTAACCCCACTAAGGAGGCGGTAGTGCTCAACGCCTCGGAGGATGGCAAGGCGTTTTGAGCTTGCCACCACCTCGCCCCTACGCGTACTGCCTATTCCCCGTACCGAGAAGACGACCACTATCAATGTCAACCACTCACTGCTGTACTCTATCCGTGTCCAACAAGCGGGGTTCTTTGCCCTGGCCGCAGGTCAGGACGCCCATACCGGTGAGGCCTTAGTTGCCCTCCTTGACACGGCGACCGAGTCTGTCTCCCGCGCCCCTGTCGAACGGACAACCACGGCTCCAGCCAACACCAGCGCAGTCCTAGCCGCCATTGCTTCGCAGCTCATGTCTCAGAGCATCCTCACTGCTGCTACATCTAGCCATGGTACTATTGTAGTACATGAGGCTGATGAGGTTCTCAAGGACGCTTTGACCCGCGAGAGCGCCGCCGAGGGAGTGGACGTTATGTTTACCACTGCTGATAAGACCAAAGCCACGACAGAACAGTATGTCTTCGTTCACTCTAAGTTGCCGATTCGCCTGGTCCAAACTCTCATACTCCCCGGTCACGTCTCCCTCCTTGTGAACTTGGCGCCAGGATGTGGTAGCGCAGAGCTCCTTTCCCTATGCATCCTTTTGAACACTCCCACACGCACTGCTGCCGACTTCGTCCGACCCCGGCCTGATGTTGAGCTAGGTATCGCCGTGCAGAAGGTTCGCGAGGCCTTCGAGGCGGCTGTCCGGACTGTGTCTGTTTTGCTAAAACAGAACCACCACACAAACCGCAATACTGGTGCCGCTGTCATTCCTCTGCAGAGCGTCGCTGGTCACCCAGCCACACAGGCTCATCTCAGCGTCGTCGATTGGAACACGGCATCCGTGAATGTCCTTGTGCGACCCATTGACCATGGCACCATCTTCTGCGCCGACGCCACCTACCTGCTCTTCGGTCTAGCCGGTGAGCTTGGACTGTCGATCTGCAACTGGATGGTTCTTCATGGAGCCCGTCATATTGTCATTGGCAGTTGCCGGCCCAATGTGAACCCCAAATTCATCGAGCGGCTTGCGGGAAACGGTGCTGATGTCCGCGTTATGACCGTCGACGTCTGTGACCGTGAGTCCCTATACATGTGCTACAAAACAGTCACTGCTGAGATGCCAGCTGTCGGAGGTGTGACCAATGGTGCGTTAGTCCTTGCTGACTCTCTCTTTGACGAGATGACCTATGAGGATCTCGATTGCACTTTTGGACCCAAGGTCGAAGGCACCACGCTGCTCGATGAGCTCTTCTACGACACGCCCCTAGACTTCTTTATCCCCTTTACGTCCGCCGTTGGTGCTTCTGGAAATACTGGCCAGTCTGTTTACATTATGGCTAACAACTTCATGACATCCCTGGCCGCTCAGCGTCGCGATTCCCGTGGTGTAGCGGGATCCGACTTGGCGCTCGGCGCCATGTCTGGTTTGGGTGCCTTTGAGCGCTCCACAACCCTCGACAAGGACCACTTCAGCAAGATGGGTTACCGGGACAGCTCGGAGCAAGACTGCCTACAGCTATTTGGTGAGGCGATCCTCACCGGTAAGCCCGAGAACGCCCACCTTGGTGTGTCCCAGGTCGCGAGCGGCCTGAAGCCTGTCCGCAACGCCGCCAACGTCCAGGCCCAGCTGCACGAGGACCCCAAATTTAGCCATTTCATACTGCCGGATGCCACGGCCATTATTCGCTAGGGAGGTGGTGGTTCCGGCAAGTCGGCCCGCCCACGTCTCCGTCTGGCGTCTGCCAAATCGCGGGATGAGGCTCAGTCTATTGTCAAGGACGCATTCGTTGAGCGCCTCAAGCGTGTCCTTATGATTCCCCAAGATGAGCCGTTGAACGAGGATATGACCTTTGTCGAACAGGGACTAGACTCCATCATGGCCGTAGAGGTCCGCACTTGGTTCTTGTCGGAGGTTGAAGTAGATCTGCCCGTTTTGCAGATTCTCGGTGCCGGATCCACAGTTCAAGCTGTGGTAGACAGTGTTATGGGCAAGATTCCCGCCTCTATCCTCGACTAGGACAAACTGGGTAACGGTGATACCTCCAACACGAAGCTAGCCCCATCGGCTGCCTCACCGCGCCCGTTGTCACACCTGTTGTCGCACCGAAGGCAATTGAGATATCCTCTGCCTTGCCCTTATCAGCGTCAAGGAGTGGGGCCATGGCCTCGACCACTTTGTCAAGGACTGATACTATGACCTCATACTCTCTGTCGAGGAAGGGAACCATGACTCCCGCGGAGACGGTGTCAACTCCGGGAACGAGTGTGGCCAGCCAGAACGGACTTTCACGGCCCGGGACGCCCCCCAAGCCCACGATGACGGCTGAGGAGAGGAAGCAGGAAGCTCTCTTGGAAAGGCGTAAGCAGGTCGTCGCCTTGGCCAGCGAACACACAGAGTTGATGACATATGGACAAAAGCGCATGTGGTTCCTAACCCACTACGTTGAGGATCCGACGACATTCAACATCTCCTTCATGGCAAAGTTACGAGGTAAGCTTCGCATCAAGGACATGGCCAAGGCCGTCGAATCGGTGTCCCAGCGCCACGAAAGCCTGCGAACTAGATTCTACTGGTCCGACGATGATGAGAAGAGACCCATGCAGGGCATTCTTTCCAAGCCAGTCGTGCGTCTCGAGACGGCCCAAATCGCCAATGAAGGAGAGGCAGAGACGGAACACCTGGCCATGTACAAGCATCAGTGGGACTTAGGCGATTGGGCCGCAGTCCGACTCCGTCTGCTCTCTGTCTCGGACATGGAGCACTATATGCTCATGGGTTCTCACCACATATCACTCGACGGTCACAGCTTCACGATCATGATGATGGACATTGAGCGCGCATACAACAGTCCCAATAAACGCATCCCTCAGCTTCTTGACTTAAGTCAGGCTCGCGCCTTTTCCAAGAAGCAGCGTATCACGTACGAGACCGGCACGCTCAAGCCCTCAATCGAGGCCTACCGCAAGATGCTCCCAGCCAAGGACCTTGTGCGTCCCATTGACCTACTTCCCTTTGCTAAGACCCATATTCGCCCTCCACTCGACTCATATGATACGCACATTGCCCAGCGGCTTCTCCCGGCCCTGGTCGTCGCTAAGCTGAACCAAATTGCGCGTGGATGCCGAGCCACTTCGTTCCACGCCTACCTTGCCGGTCTGCAATCGCTATTGATGGGTATGCTGCCCGCTGACACAACAGACAAGGTCATGATCGGTATGGCAGACGCCAACCGCATTGACAGCAATTTCATGGGCAGTGTTGGCAATTTCCTCAACGTGTTCCCTCTGCGCTTTGACCGTCCCGCCGGGCGCCAGACATTCGGCGAGGCAGTCGCTGACGCCCGTGTAAAGGCGTACGGCGCGTTGGCCCATTCTGCTCTGCCATTCGACCAAATGCTGGACGAGCTGGCAGTGCCACGTTCCAACTCGTGGTCCCCTGTTTTCCAAATCTTTGTGGACTACCGCCTGGTCCCTAGCCATGACGGCCAGAGGAGCTGGGCCGGGTGCAAGGTGAGTGATGAGGCGTGGCACACTGCAAAGAGCGGATACGATATTGTCCTGGAGATCAAGGAGGATTCTGGAGAGACCTCCCTACGTATTCACGTCCAAAAGGCCTTGTATGATCAGAATGCGGCTGAGCTGTTGTTGAATAGCTACGTCAACCTACTGTCCCAAGCGGCCAAGCAGGGTGACAGGATCGAGGTTGGAAAGCTGGACAAGTGGGACCAGGATGATATCAGGAAGGCATTGGATATTGGACAAGGTTTGTGATACTGATCCCACTTTTATTCATCCCCAGTTCTTCTTAGATTTAACTTCATTGTTGGGGTTGGCTAAGCAAATGGACTTATACAGGCTCCGACATGAAGCTGGAATGGCCCGCGACCGTCGCCCATCGCATCGACGACATGACTATGCAACATCCCGACTCGGTCGCCATCAAAGACGGCATGGGGGCTGTCCTGACGTACGCAGCCATGGATCAGCGGGTTGAAAGCATCGCCAGCGCTATCCGAGATCAGCTGTCCACAAACGACGATAGGCAGCAAGTTGTTGCGGTGTTCCAGATGCCGACGGCCGACTTTATCTGCTCTCTGCTCGCGATTCATCGTACTGGTGCTATTTACTTACCCTTAAACCTTCGAAATGGTACCGATCGTCTGGCAAGCAATGTCAAAACAGCTATGCCAGTGGCCATTTTGACCGATGATGAGACCGCCTACCGGACTAGTGAACTTGGTGCGAGCAGCAATGTGGCCTTCATCAATGTTAATACGCAGCCCATTCGTACTGCTCTTCCCCCCAAGTCAAGAGAGGTAAATGCCACCGCCGATGCAGCCGCCTATATCATCTTCACCAGTGGTTCCACCGATGAAGCCAAAGGTATCGTTGTCTCGCACGCTAACCTGCGCGCTAACCTCGAAGGTTACCATCGGGAATGGGACGTGGGGAACCTCGCCAACGTGATGCTCCAACAGGCCGCATTTAGCTTCGACGCCTCCCTGCTGCAAATATACGCCCCTTTGACCACCGGAGGCTGCCTACTTGTCGTCCCAGCTGATGCCCGTGGTGACCCCCTGGAGGTCACCCGCCTTATGGCCGAGCATGGTGTTACGATGACCTAAGCAACTCCCTTCGAGTACGATATGTGGTTCCGCTTTGCGCCTGAGAACATTCGCCGCTGTAAGTCGTGGAAGGCGGCGTGGTTCGGCGGCTAGCACGCAGGTGCTGGACTACTGAACGAGTTCCGCAATGCAACCAAGGCACTGCCCAACTTGAAAGTTTACACTAGCTACAGACCGACAGAGACCACCATCTCTGCCATGAAGGCCGAGGCCGATGTCCGCGACCCGGCCCTCCGGGTTCCTGTACCGGGCCGACTGCTCCCTAACTACTCTGCCTGCATTGTCGATGAGAACATGAAGCCGGTACCCATCGGTGTGTCGGGAGAGATTTTGCTTGGTGGTATCGGTGTCGGCCGCAACGAGTATCTCAACAAGTCGGAGCTTACGGCGCAGGCATTCATTATCGACCCCTTCGCCAAGAATAATGGCAACAAGAGCGCCCGCATGTATCGCCGGTGACACTCAGGTCAAACTTCGAGGTTTCCGTATCGAGCTAGCCAAGATTGAGCGATCTATGATCAAGGAGTCCAACGGTGCCCTGACCCACGCTGTGGTGACACTACACGGGAATGACAGTCAACAAACCTTCCTCTCAGCTCATATCGTCATTGACGCCAACGCCAACGGCAGCAAGCAGGCAATTACTGACACTGAGATGGTTGACAAGCTGCGAGCCCGGCTTCCTCTCGTCATCCTTCCTTACATGTGCCCTGCTATTATCGTGCCTCTCGATAACATGCCACTGACCGCACATCAGAAGGTGGACCGCCGCGCTGTCCAGGCCCTGCCCCTACCCCAGATGGAATCTGGGGGCGTCGACTACCAGTTACATAACTTCACATCCGCTGAGCGACGCCTTGCTAGCCTCTGGGCTCAAGTGCTTCCTCCCCACCCCACGCTGACCCAACGGTCGGACTTCTTCCTCGCAGGGGGTAACTCGCTGGTGCTGGTTCAACTCTAAGCTGCCATCCGGCGGGAATTCGGGGACGCCCCTCGTCTAAACAAACTCATGGGCGCCCCTAGCCTCGCTAGCATGGCCTCGCTGCTTGAGGGTCTGGAGGCAGTGGACTGGGACAAAGAGATGGCTCTTGACCTCGATGGTCCTGCGGCGCCGCGTCGTATCCCTGGCAGCCAGGGCCGAAGTGTCCTAGTTACAGGTGCCACTGGTCACCTTGGTCAGCGCATTGTCACGCAGCTCGCAGAGGACAAATCTGTCAGTCGCATCATCGCATTGGTGCGACCTGCTGATGGACGTGTCTTGGCCAACCTGTTTACCGGCCTAGATAAAGTGTCTACCGTCTCGGCCGACTTGTCTTCTATTACCAACTACTCCTCAGAGATGTTTGATGTAGACACGGTTCCACACTGCGCGTCCAATCGAACATTCTGGGATAGTTACACGGCCGCTAAGCCTGTGAATGTCGACACTGTGAAAGCTCTCGCGCATTTCTGCCACCGGACCGGGGCGGCACTGCACATTCTCAGCTCTGGTGCTATGGCCGAGCGCTACCTCGCAAGCGCCGCCCGTATTACCGGCCTTCATGTCACGGTCCACCGTCCAACGCAGGTCGTTGCCGATGGTGGTGTCGCAGTCGGGGATGAGGTGACTGAAACGGAGGCCACCATGGGGCGGGCCCTGCTTCTCGGCTCCCCTCTCCTAGGCATACAACCTGATTTTACTCACATCGATGGATGGATGGATGTGGCTCTTCTGACCGAGACTGCAACTGCTGTTGTCGCTGTTCTCATTGCAGAGGGGGAAGCGGAGGTACCACGGGCGGTTCGCATCGTCAACCATCCTGGTATTGCGCGTGTGAGAACAGCTGCGCTGGCCAAGTATACAGAAGACTCCCTTGAAGAGGCTGGCGAGACGCGCAAGCTGCCTGTCGCCTCAGGATTACATTTTGTCGGTGTCGCAAAGGGCGCCGGCCTATTTGGCTGGGTCATTACGGCGCAGGAAATTACTATCATGACTGATAACGGTCAGAAGATTGTGTCCAAGCGGTAATCCAATTGAGACGGGTTGACAGGAGACACATTGGCCGGGATGATATCTTGGATTGGTATCTACCTTGGTGGATTGGACCATCTATGAGAGATCCATAGCATAGATATTAGAAACATGTTAATCTGGCATACATATTCCGTTCCATCTGTACGAACCCACTATATAACGGGTGCAACACTTGAGAGATTGAACACCAAAAAACAAAAGAACAAACGAACAAACGAACCCTTGTAAATTAAGTATTTAATAGTAAAATAAATATTCCTATCTCCGTGTATCTACCAACGACCGTTACCCCCATGATTGGCTGCGGATTAAGCATTCCGTCTTAATCCCTGCAGATTGACAAACTTTCCCCTTGGATTTCGCAACTCTCGCTGCCTTTCTTACATCTAGGCCTATTAAACAACCTTGCAATTTTTTTGAGACATGATAGGACAAAATGAACCATCTATGCCCAGATGGGAATGGTGTAATATGAGTCACGATGAGTTAGCTAGTGTCGCCTGTGATTGGGCAGACAACTATGACAAGAGAACGAAGACAACACTACTTATACCTCACCTGGTTCACCATGCTACTGGAGCAATCTTCTGGAGAAATCGTTTTCACTGTCGAAACCGCCGTGTCTTCTCGAGCGCCAGACCATCGAAATGTCCGACCAAGGTACAGGCGCGCTCTCTCCCTCCGTGGCACCCAGTCTGGAGTTAAAAGAACACGAAAAAGAGATTCTCAAGCGCCAAATATATACTTCGGAGTCGCAGACTAGTCGCTTAAAACTTTTATACACATGTGCAACAAGCTATGAACTATTCATTCTCATCATCAGCTCAATTGCAGCGATTATTGGAGGGGCCCTTCAACCCATATCTTTTGTAAGCTCTTCACAGACATTCAACCTCCCAAGCTAATCTCCACCATACAGCTCTTTCTCGGGGGCTTGGCCCAAGCATTCAAGGAGTTCTTCCTGGGAACATCTTCTGGCTCTCACCTTTCATCTCTGGTCGCAAGATTCGCCTTGTATTATGTATACATCGCCATTGGACAGTTTTTTTCGGTATACATCTCGACCGTTGGATTCATGATAGGAGGGGAAAATATAACTCAACGACTTCGGGAGAGATATCTCGCCGCCATCCTCCGCCAAAACATCGCATTTTTTGATGTGCTGGGGGCTGGAGAAATCACAACCAGAATTACTGCTGATATGAATCTGATCCAAGATTCTTTGACAGGCAAACTTTCTCTGACTTTATACTCCTGTTCCACTTTTGGGGCAGCTTTCATCATTAGCTTTGTGAAAAGCTGGCGCATGGCTCTTATTCTGATATCCGCCATCGTGGCGGAAACTGGATCTATGAGTGTATGCTCTTCGTTCATGGTCAAGTATACCCACATGTCTTTATCAGCATATGCAGACGGATCAACAGCTGCCGAAGAGGCTATCAGTTCAATCAGACACGTCACTGCATTTGGGATCCAAGACAAGCTGGCCGATCGGTATCAGAAGTTTCTGACCAAGGCCGAGGCCTATGGTCTGAGAAGTCGCATTGCCCTTGCGGTCATGATGGCCATAATGAATGGTGTCATATTCCTAACCTACGGACTGACGTTTTGGCAAGGGTCTCGTTATCTTGTAGTTGGCGATATTGAATTGGGAGCCCTTATAACCATTCTCCTTGCTACGCTGACTGGAGCGTTCACGTTTGGTAACATAACACCCAATTTCCAAGCGTTTGCAACCGGCGTTGCAGCAACAGGAAAGATTCTTGCAACCGTGTCTAGGGAGTCACCGCTGGATCCATCATCCTCCACAGGAAGCAAGCTACAAGCCGCATCAGGGACAATAGAACTCAAAGGCATTCGCCATGTTTACCCCTCTAGACCAGATGTCCTGACTTTAGATGGGGTAAATCTTCTATTTACAGCTGGAAAGACGACTGCCATCGTTGGTCCTTCTGGCTGTGGGAAAAGTACATTGGCAGGTCTGATTGAAAGGTTTTACGAGCCAATAAGTGGCCAAATACGTGGGTCCTTTTCTCGTGAAAGACAGACGGTGCTAATGATGGCATGATAGTGCTCGATGGCCACGACATCACATCTCTAAATTTGCAATGGTTACGCCAACAAATAGCGATTGTCACGCAAGAGCCCACGCTCTTCGCTACAACTGTATTCGAAAACATCAGATTTGGTCTGATAGGCACTGAACACGAAAACCCCCCTCATGATGTGTTGGAAAAACTTGTGTTTGACGCCGCAAAGAACGCGAACTGTTTAGAATTCATTTCCGCCTTGCCGGAAGGATTCCATACCAGTGTTGGTGAACGGGGCTCATTACTCTCGGGTGGACAAAAACAGCGAGTTGCCATTGCACGGGCTATTATTAGCAATCCGAAGGTTTTGTTGTTGGATGAGGCTACCTCAGCTCTAGATGCCCAGGCCGAGGGGCTGGTACAGGCGGCGCTTGATGTTGCCGCTAAGGGTCGGACAACGATCACCATCAGTCACCGGTAGGTGTTCTATTACTCTTAAGAGTTACAAACTCATTATGAATCAGACTATCCACTATCACAGCGGCGGACAACATTGTTGTCATGTCTCACGGACGTGTTGTTGAGCAAGGAACCCACAACGAGCTACTTGAGAAACGATCGGTGTATTACGAATTAGTGGAGAAGCAGCGCATGTCGACTGAAAGGAGTATCGTCGCCGGCGATGCAAACTCTCCCCTTGACCCAGGTCCCGAGTTTCCTGACTTGAAAGATGAGGTCAATGAGTCCAACAACTTCACGTACAATATAGGGCAGCACTGGGGAACCAAAGACCCCAGGAGAGATCCCGAGGGGAAGGCTGGTGACTGTGAATACTCGTTATGGACGTTAATCAAGTTCGTCGCCAACTTCAACAAGGAAGAGACGCTTACAATGGTTTGTGGTCTGCTTTTCTCAATCGTCACAGGCGCTGGAAATCCCACGTAAAACTCCCTCCCACCCGCTACGCAGAATATTGATGCTGACCATTCCCCTAGACAGGCTGTGTTCTACGGTAAGACAATTGCAGCAATGTCGTTACCCCCTAATATGTATGGGAAGTTACGCCATGATGTCAACTTCTGGAGTGCAATGTATTTGATGCTGGGAGGTACTGCATTCCTAGGCTGGGGAGTATCGGGTCTCTGTTTCGCCTACTGCTCCGAGCGACTGATTCACCGTGCCAGAGATCGTTCTTTTCGAGCAATTCTCCATCAGGATATTTTCATGTTCGACAAAGCTGCTTTCTCGGCCGGTTCTCTTACATCCTCGTTATCCACAGATGCCACCAACCTTGCGGGCATGAGTGGTGTAACACTAGGGTCCATCTTTATTGTCTCAACGACTTTGGTTGCAGGTATTGCTGTATCGATTGTGATAGGTTGGAAGCTTGGGCTTGTTTGTACCGCAACCATTCCAATTGTTCTTACTTGTGGTCTCGTCCGACTCAAGATCCTCGGTGAAATAGCTCGACAGTCGAAGGCTGTGTATGCAGCTTCAGCAACTTATGCATGTGAGGCAAGTTCTGCTATCATGACGGTTGCATCGTTGAACCTCGAAAGCCATGTACTAGAAGAGTATCACAACATATTGGAAGCACAGCGACAAAAGTCGGTTGTTTCAACGCTAAAATCATCAACGTTTTATGCAGCGTCACAGTCAGCTAACTTCCTCTGCATTGCGCTAGCCTTTTGGTATGGAGGAAGTCTAATTATCCACGAAGGGTATTCAATGGTCCAGTTTTTCATCGCTTATGCAGCTATTGTCGTAGGCGCATTCAGCGCTGGCGCCATTTTCTCCTTCGCGCCCGATATGAGCAAATCTCGCCAGGCGGCCCAGGATATCAAAACGTTGTTGAACAGACCTGTCAACATTGATGCGCGTCAAGAAACTGGCGAGCTGTTAGCCAAAATTGATGGCAGCTTGGAGATGCGAAATATCTATTTCCGATATCCCAACAGACCAGAGAGGGTGGTTGTAAACGGCCTCAGCTTGAGTGTTTCACCGGGACAATACATAGGTCTTGTGGGGGCGAGTGGGTGTGGGAAGAGCACCCTCATTGCCTTGCTGGAGCGGTTCTTTGATCCTGAAGAGGGACAGATATTGGTAGATGGAAAAGATATTTCGGGGTTGAATGTCAAAAGCTACAGGAATCACCTTGCGCTAGTTAGCCAAGAGCCGACACTATATCAAGGAACCATCAGGGAGAATATTACCCTGGGGACCGATGACGAGGACGTTTCCGAGGAGAAAATCACCAAAGCATGCAAGGATGCGAATATCTACGATTTCATCCAATCTCTGCCGTAAGCCACCCCTCATCCCTACACCCTTGCATGTTTCTCTCGGTTATGTTTGTTCTATATTTTCTGATTGCTTTGAGATGAATATCTACTAACACTCGACTCAGTGACGGTTTCTCGACGCTCATAGGAGCGAGGGGTGGCATGCTGTCTGGCGGCCAGCAACAACGAATAGCCATCGCGCGAGCACTTCTTCGTGATCCACGTATCCTCCTCCTAGATGAGGCCACATCTGCACTCGACTCTGAGTCTGAAACGGTTGTCCAGGATGCTCTCAATGCGGCGGCTCAAGGCCGAACGACGGTTGCCGTCGCGCATCGGATAAGCACGGTGCAGAAAGCCGATTGTATTTATGGTAAGAAACCCATATTTCATTTTATAGCGGTAGAGACTAACCTATGCTAGTGCTGCATGAAGGCAATGTTGTGGAACAAGGGACGCACAAAGAGTTGATGGAGCTTGGGGGGAGGTATTTTGAATTGGTGAAGTTGCAGAGTTTGGAGAGGTTGGAGTAGATAGATTTGATATATATATATTTTAGTGGGGAGATAGGCTCTCCACTACATATTGCGCTCGCCTCCTTTTTCTTATTTTCTATGAGTTTGTTAGGTAAGCGTTGGGTTATGAGGTTTACAAGCAGCAGATAGACATGAATTAAGAATACACACTCCTATACCTCTCTGAATCCACTTTTTGGGCAGTACACCTGGGTTCGGCAAAGGAAAATCCAATTAATGCCATTGGTACTCTATGATCTAAAAACACAGCTTTGATACTTTAGGAAAGCCCTTCTAATTTTATAATGCATAATACGTTCTTTTTTAGAGTACTTCGAGCTATTTTGGTAGAGTAACGAGCGATTGAAAACTGCAGGGTTATGGGTGAAACAAGTTAACTAAAGGGTTTGTTTTCAAAAGAGTAGTAAGCATTCATTATTTCTACACCCACAATGTACTTGAAATTGAAAGTCATATTTACACTACCTAGGTATGGATAATATGATAATAGTATATATGAAATGATTCATAAAGGCATTTCTTTTGCTGCCCAGGTGGTTTGCAAATAATGGATGACTAATCCAGTTGTCACCACGGCACTTCCAAGATTGGCAGGTGGGGCTCCAAAGGGTTGCTAAGTCAGCCGGAATAAACCTCCCGAGAGGTCCCGAAGCCCCAGGGCTCATCCAACCAGGCTTCACGAACTCTACTGCGGTCAAAGAGGAACACCCCTTAGGAGCTGCCTAGGTGGTCCGGGTTTGCAACTTACATAAATCAGGTGACGATCCAATTTCACGAGTATGGATCAATGAGTTGTCGCGGCAGCATGCTCTCTGGTACTGGTATACCCAATGAGTTGGAACAGCTCAGTCCTCAGCAAAGTTGTTCAAACTCAAAGTTATGACCTACTGGCTATACTTATGGTAGAGGCCGTGCACTAAGATCCAAGTATGCAAGTATGCATCAAGAGGGTGTTGTATACGAAGTACGGAGTAGTATCGACAATTATGAGTACTTTGTATGCCCCTTGAGACTGGCTGTTTCACCGAAGCATTAACTTGACTCGTGGATAATTTTCGATAATTTTCTCTGTCCTGGTGGGATGGTCCGGCTTGATGAGAAATTAAAGACGTGGAGTTACAGGAGGTTCGGAAGAACGAGGCTGAAACACTGTGTGCCGGATGAAGGCCCCGTTCCGTTCAGAACTACTATAAACCAGACAGGGGTGTGCCAATCTATCCACTTTCACAACCCACTTGGCATAAGGATGACACCCCTGATTTCTCAGTGTGAATTGGCCTTCAAGAAGTTCCCCGAAGAAATGGGGTATTAAAGAGCGCCGATCCGTCATGAGACAGGGCCGATAGATAGTAATACCGACCACCCCAACATGCGTGGGACTTTCATTCTTTCTTTGCTTTCTGCGGCGCTGGGCGCCAGCGCTGCCATTTCTCAGTCTAACCTCAAGACTCACGTCGATGTGCTGGCACTCGACTACGCCTTTAACCCCGTCAAGGCGGCGTACTGGACTGGATATCCCCACCACCGTCGTACTCCCTTTGCGGTGTCGCCCGATGGGAAATCAGCGTATATTGCCTATCTTGACTCCAGTGCCACAGATGTTCATGTGCAGCAGCTGGATCCTACCACCTTTGCTGCTACTGGTACAACTGTGACCGTCTCTGGTGGAAAGGAAGGTGTGTTGCCCGCTTGCCCATAGCCAATGAAAAAAAGAGGGACCACTAATGCATGGTATAGCTGGAGGTCTTGTGGCTCACAATGATGGATTTGCCCTTCTCACCAACGAGGCCATGCCCTCTGGCACCACCAATGCACCACCGAGCGATACCCCTGTTCCCGTGCTCTACCGCTACACCTCAGGAAAACAGACATGGAAGACTTGGCTGGGTGGACCGGGCGTACACGAGTCCGAAGGACTTTCCGCCTCTCCTGACATGAACGGCGACCTCGTCTACTCCGAGAGTGCAGAGCTCTACGGTGCATACTTTGTCGTCACTGATTACTCCGGCGACGCATCGGGCCATTTCGGTGACAGTGTGGAGTACGTCTCGGCCAGCGGAAAATTAGAGACAATCACTGGTGCTAGTAGTGCATGGGGTTGCAGCCACAACACCGGCATTGCATTCGAAGCAGCCGACGACGCCCCCTTCGCTGGTATTTGCGCCGAAGATCAGGGCGCGATCTGGTTGAACACCAAGACGCAAGGGATGTCTACCGACGGAGTCAAAATTTCCAACGAGAACACTACAAACGGCGCATCTGGTGAGCCTATGGGTGGTATGTCTGGTAGCTACAGTGCGTTGGCTCGGTTTGCCGATACCACCAAGTATATCTTCGCCTGGGTTTCCCGCGGCGCGATTGATGTGACAGAGAACGCGTGGATGGGAACGGGCTACACGAACGTGCAGAACCGCACGAACGGTCGCAATGTTGCTATATCGCTTTTCTCTGATAAGTATACCAAGGTTGGTGCCGAGGCTACGTCTGAGGTCGGAACCGAGGATGGAGATAGCCAAGTCAACTGGGTGACCTCTGGATCGAACGATTGCTCAAATGCTCACGCTGCCGCCTTTGGAAGTAGCAATGCCCTCGTCACCTGGGAGGAAATCTCGAACCCGACTTGTGACTTCATTGCCATGGGATGTCGGGGTACCTTTGCTGGAACTTTCTTCCAGCAAGTCGACTCCACCGGCTCCAAGGTTGGTGAAGCTTTCAGCGTCGACGATGTTTACATTGCTGGTGACATGGTGACTATTTCAGATGGTAGAATCTGCTGGCCCTATGTCAATATGACTTGGGACCTCTCACAGTCCATTGATGACTCTTCATCCTCGGCGACTGGCAAAAAGATGAGCATTGCTTGCGTGGGCCTCGATGGTACAAATGATTCCTCGACAACCACGGCTGCTAGTGTCACCACCAGCGCGACCGCAAAGGTCGCCATTAGCGAGGGTGCCAGTGCAGCCATCAAGGCCGCTTCGAGTGAGACAACGGTCAAAGCCCCAAGGCAGAGTTCTGAAGCCGCTTCAAGTGCAACCACCACCGAACTTGCAAGTCAAACTACCGAGCAAGCAGCCGAGATTATAAGTGGGAGCGTTGCCGTGATCGGAGGCGGATCTGGGAACACTTGGAGTAGTTCTGTGATCGAAATCGCAACGTCTGTTACTAGCTCCACGGCCAGTGACATCGTGGATGCGACCGCAAGTGGATCAGACAGTGAAATTCCGGCCGCGACTACTATTTATACACCCAACACCCCAAGTGGAGTTCCCGCGGTGAGCGAAGTCCCCACTGACACCCCGAGCGCCATTCCAAGCAGTGTTGTTAGTGGAATCGCTAGGGGTCACGGGCGGAAACATGGCCACGGCTGGGGACACCATGGCACGGAACACCACAGTTCAGGACACCACAGTTCGAAATATGATGAGGTCCTTGAGAGCGAGCCCCAAGTCGGCGGGGCTTGCAAGTCCCAGTAGATTGCATGGTTTCCCACTAGAATTCCGTACCTAGGCATTTCATCTTTCCTTGCATGACAAACGCATCGAATTTACAGCTGCAAGGACCAATCTTCGTATTCAATTGCTTACTATGTAATTTAAGAATCTAAGAAACGAGGACCAAGGTTCAAAATCCCTCGCTAGTGACAAGAGTAAGTTGGAGGCGAACACTCAATTCTTGCTGCAGGAGACGAGACTTCAATGTAAGTCGAAGACGAAGCCGAAGCCGAAGAAGATGCGAAATTATTAGAGAGGTCAATTTTAACAAGAAACAACGGAGGATAAGCCTTTCTTTAGACAACCAAGTTGCATGGTTTACGCTCCACCCAGCTGACAATGTTCTTCTGGAGGCATGCCATGAAATTTAGACGAGTGTTTTTTGTGAACCACGCAGAATGAGGTGTGACTACCAAATTCAAATCTTCAGTTCCAGTACATAGTAGCACACTATTTTCCAGGCTGGCGGGTTCATGCAGGAAGACATCAGTCGCGGCCCCTGCAATCTGCCTCGCCTTCAAAGCCATTATTAAAGCCCCCTCGTCAACTATTCCTCCTCGTGAGATATTGATTAGAATTGCGTGACGAGGCACGAGACCAAACTCGGTATGGGAGATCAGTTTCATTGTTTCGCGGACGCGTGGGAAGGTCACGAAAACAACAGAAGAGTTGCGCAGAACAGTCTCGAATGGGACGCGTGCGGCATGTGCGTTGTTTGGTGCTCCCTTTCTCCCCGACACCAGGACTTTCATCCCCAATAATTGAGCTCTAATAGCTATTTGCTGTCCAACTTCACCGTACCAGATAATGACGACAACCTCCTCAGAGCATATCCTTGGAGCTTTGCCTTCTGGATCTCTCAATGACTTGAGAATAGCTGTTGTATGCCTTCCATGTTTACCCCATGATCCAGATCTCACCAGTCTATTTGACATAACAATAGAGCATCTGACGGAGAAGTAAAAACCAATAGCATGCTCTGCAACTGCAATGGAATTGCAAGTCGGCGAGTTAGCCACATGAATCCCACGTACCTTGCACATGTCCATGTTGATATGGTCGGTTCCTGATACGACTACCGCGATCACTTTAAGCCTTGGAGACACAGATTCGCCCAACACTTCTTTTGACATACGGACACCCGTGCATATATCAATATCGGCGTCCTGAATACGACTAGCTATCTCATCTTGTGCAGTGCTTAGGTATGATTGTAGCTCGGAGGTGTAAGGGTAAGGAAGCTCGAACTTCGAAGCTGGACAGTAAAGGGTATCCAAAGTGACGATCTTTATATGCCGCGTAGCAAATGGTTGTGGAACCTTGGTTGGTAGATTGAATGGGTCCTGAAGAAGGGCAAGTTCTTCCACGTCCGATAGACTGGCTTGTGGGACCCTGACGTTGAGCCTGGGACGCAAGTTTCAAAGTGCCGCGTGGCTGGAACCCGCAGTAATCTATGCAACTTCCCCGATTGCCGTCGTATGAGAAACTCCGTGGACTTTATCATCCTGAGACTTGAATCTTCGCTGGGACTATATAATGGGCCACAGAATGAATGTCAATATGAGTTGGCCTGAGAAAATCAATGAAAATGAAAACCCAAACTCAAGGAATTAGGTGGATACCTATCCGTAGTATGCCCTGAAAAGAAAAATGAGAATTTCACGAATTTCATTGCCCCATCTTTGAGCATGGATCATACATCATGGATATCCCTTGTATTATCCTTGCAACGCCATGACGTGGATTGAAGCCGGATACCATCGAAATGGACTTATAAATCTGGCCCCGTAATTAACAGATAAGCGAGGCCTGCAGTGTAACATACAAAATGATTACAAAGTACGTCCACTTTCAAAGGTTCTCACTTGCTGCGGCCCTATCAGCCACGTGCATTGGTTGATATGCAAGGCTTACCATCACACCACAATTGGGTATGAACAAGAGTTTTGAGCCCCCACTTGGGCTGCCTATGGGGTCGGAGAAGGATGAGATTCACGTTGACTCCAAACGTATAGGTCCACGGGCAACCCCGAACACCCCGGCGCCGAAATATAGGTACACTTGACAGATTAGGGAGATAGGCCTGAAACTAGCCAATGAGTAAAGCCTTCTTCCATGTAGCTAAAGCGATTCTGGACGCATGTGTTCCAAGACGTAAAACTACAAGTTCAATTAGCGCCTTTAGCCACAGAAACGCTTTCAAGGTTTATAGAAATACTGTTTGAGAACGTAACGAAAAGATGAATGAGTGCAAAAGTTTAATATCTGTACTCAATTTAAATTACCCGTTCTGTTTCAGTGATGCATTCATCCCACATAACCCCCGGTGCGCGTTCAGGCAACCACCAATCCAAATTGAAGATTCATCGTTAATCGCCACATACAGCACAGTTGAGACAATTTAACGGCGACAGTAATTCACTCTTGGACTTGAATATAGCAATATAAGATAGAATCCAGTGTCAGCTAAGGCACTCAACCCATTTCCATGAGAACAGGGGCCTCCCTGTCCTCCTCGATCTTTCTCCAGTCCATTGCCCAGCTGGCGATTGCCGCAGCTGAAGTCGCCACGAGAGGTAGAATAAAAGCCTGCGAAATACCGTAATCTAGGAGGGTTTTTACCTCCATCTGCTTGTGTGCGGGAAGGTTTTTTGCGATCTGCACGAATGCACGGATCCCGGTAGTTAGAATAGATGAACTTTCCCCAGGCACAATTTTCGCAAGGGGCGAGTTTACGCTGGACAAGAAAATATTCTCGGCCAAACTAATAGCAATAGAGCTCCCAAGTTGGCGGAAAAGCACCTCCATGTTGCAAGCATGGGCCATATCATGAGGCGACACGACGACTTGTACAGCGATAAAGGTAACTTGGATAGCCATTCCGCAGCCTGCACCAGCTAGGATCTGGTAACCCACGTAATGACCAGGGCTACTATCTGCATCCAGTCGGAACAGTAGTACACTTCCCACGACGTACAGCACAGACCCAACCCACATGAATGGAACATAGTAACCAAATCGCGTGGTGAAAAAGCCCGTGGATAAACCGAAGATGGTCATTGGAACGGAGAATGCTAAGCATATTACACCGGAAAGGGCGGCTGAGGTATAGTGGATACCCTGCAGATATGTCGGTAGTAACCATTGATGTGTAGAGATAGCCAGACCGTAGAAAAACGAGAATAGATAGCACACCACTATGGTACGTTGGCGCATGAACTTCAAATTGATCACGGCTCTGATGGAAATTTGCTTGTCAGATTTTTACGATCCACTCAGTGTAATATGGGGGCTACACTGACTTGTCACCTTTATACGCCTGTACAACAACCAAGACAATACCTAGAAGGGCAAAGCCTAGTAAACAACCCCATGCTTTCTGGTTTGACCAGGAGACTGATAGACCTCCCCATTCAAAGGCCAGGAACAGGCAGCTTAAGCTCGATGATAGCAGCACAAAGCTGAACAAATCAATTCTCTGTAGCTTGTCACTCAGAGGAAGCTTTTGATCAGGATGTGGCTTGCGTTTCAAGACTAACGCTACAACCACAGCGCAGCCAATCACAAGGGCTTATTCACAAGTTAGTGGCTTGGATATCAGTATATGGATGCCTCTGGGCATGCTTACGGATGTTAATCCAAAAACAGAACCGCCAAGTCAGAACAGAATCGGTGATGATACCTCCAATGGTACTTCCCATCATCGAGGCAATGTTGCTAATGCTGACCATCAATGCCATACCCTGGGGCCGTTGCCTTAGTGGCACAACCTGGCCAAAGATAGAACTGGTAATATGTTAGATCCCAATCGAAACAAGGCTGGAGTGGGCAACGTGATATGGTGACACAATGTACTCACAGACTTCCTGCCAGCAGCCCAGAGGCTCCAAGGCCAGTAACAGAGCGGCCTAAGATGAGGCAAGCCGATATGGGAGATACTGCACAAAGTATCGAACCCACCGCGAATATCACCAAGGATAAAAGATAGGTCCGCTTGGGTTCAAAGCAAGTGTAGATCTTTCCCCAAATTGGCTGCGACGCCATTTGAGCGAGCAGATAGCTACTGCCATACCATCCAATATCATTGGTGGATCCTAAAGTGGAACTTATGGTGGGTAGCGCGGTCGCTAAAGGAAAACATGAGTCTCACGCCCTGGGCCTTGGAGGTGGATGAGGTGAGGCATGCTTCCACCTACCAAGAATACTGCTATCTAAGGCGACCATAATATTGGCTATGCCAAAGGCAGTCGACACGAGATGGAGCCTGCTGCCTGTAAGAAAGGTTTGCTCTTGAGCTCGGTCGATGTTATTGATTACAGGGTAATCGGCTGGATCCTGATCTTTCCTGCTATCGTTGCACTCAGGCCCATCTGGAGATCTGTAGGGCCCCGCTGCCATGCTTTGATCGCGAGTTCGATCGTTGATGGGTGGACTCGTTTCAGGACCCATAAGGGGTTGGGGCGATGGTGAGGAAGGGGGCATCCTTGATTGGATGGGTAGAGAGATGGAGAGATGGCTCCAACTTTTGTTTGTTGGGGCCTTCTGATGGGGCGGCTAGCAAACTTATAGACCGATTGGACGCCACATGACGTGTCGCCTTCCATCTGCAGGGTTCAATGTTAGCCAAGCTCATACAAGCTCATACCTAAGTAGGTATTGATATACGAAAGGCTCCACACTCTCCAGGTCCCTTGTTTCAGCGCCGCATTTGTTCTCCCCTGATCTGCTATCTTTTGGTTTCACCCCCTAAGCTGTATATATGTGTTTTTACTCATTCTGGCGTTAGGAATTGTCATGCTTCGAGTACGGAAAAAAAAAAAAAAAAAAAAGGATGCCAATAAGTCCTGAGTCTGAACCGACGAAGAAACCTTGTCGCTTACGTATATATATATATATATATAGATCAAATACGTCCTATCTACAGTAGTAGAAGACGCACCTAGCAGGCTGAGGTACTTTACATGCATGTAAGACTACGAAGGATGAACCTTGCGTGCGGACACGGTTTCCAATCGTTTGCCAATCCGGAAACTCCCCGAGTCTCACTTAGACACCGGATAATAACAACTATAAGTCCAGCGATGTAATTCGTTCTCGGACCTTCGACAATTATATTGCCAGCTGCAAATAACCATGAGTAGATATCCAATTTCTAATCAGTGCTATTGCGAGACCTACGGATTCTACTGAACCCACATTTGGTGAATACCGATCACATCGAGGAGCGATATTTTCTACCGGCGAATCGGAATGTCAGGTAATTTTTAGCGCCAGCACATCATGCATGTCTCCTTATTGAATTGCGTCCATTCCCTAATTGGGAAACCAAGAGTGGAGGTGGACTAAGCTCCATCTGATTTAGTGATGCCCACATGACTCGGTGTTTCTTTGTTCTCACCATCCTTAAAGCACACGTCCACCGTTGTCCTAAGATAGTGTTCAAAGTTGCACCGAACTTGTTGAGATAAGAGCTTCAATCGTTTATTCGAACCTTGATCATTACTATTTTCACCGACATGTCGATGGTTTCCTCAGTCCCCTTTCAGCTCTCCGGCCGGTATGCCGACCGAAATCGGTGGGAAGTTCTCAACGGCCCAGGCGACTCGCGTGTGACGGGAAATCAAATCATCCAAGATGAAGGTCTGGTTGACCAATGGGGCAGTAAGGTTGTTCTGATTACCGGCGTTTCATCTGGAATTGGTGTTGAGACTGTGCGCGTCTTGGCATCTACCGGAGCGACCATCTTTGGCACAGCCCGAAACCTTGAAAAGGCTAAGGAGGCTTTGGGCGAGCTACTCGACACTGGGCGTGTCAAGGTTCTTTTTATGGACCAGACAGATCTTTCGAGCGTTCGGGCATGTGCTCAGGAGTTTCTTAAACAAAGCTCTAAGCTCAATATCATCATCAACAATGCGGCGGTAAGTAGTTACAACCCAACTCTATAATAGTACTAGCTGACTTTTATGGTTATAGGTGATGAAAACCCCGGAAGCCCGTACGAAAGATGGCTTTGAGCTACAGTTCGGAACAAACCACCTCTCTCATTTTCTCCTCTTCTATCTCCTGAAAGATACTTTGCTGGAAACCTCGACGCCTACGTTCCATTCCCGTGTTGTCAGCGTTTCCTCGGCCGGCCACCGTTATAGTCCTATTGATCTGGACAATGTTAACTTTGAAGGAAACTATAATGGTTGGCTTGCTTATGGATCTAGTAAGACGGCCAATATATATATGACTACCCAAATCGAGCGCTTATTCGGAGCTCAAGGTCTTCATGGCTATAGTGTACATCCAGGAGCCTTCATCAGCCCTAACCTCCAGAAACACTCCGAGGAAGAAATGAAAGCAGTGATGCAGGACAAGCGCGCCCTAGCGTATTTATCTAGTCTCGGACAGGCTTGCGCAACGACTATCTATGGCTCTGTGTCGAGCGAACTAGAAGGGAAAGGCGGATTTTACTTGGAAGGAGCATCTATGGTAGCTCATCCGACTCCTTCTGGTGGGGATGCACTTGAATATGGATACGGCAGTTGGGCATTTCATGAGGTAAAGGAAACAAAGTTGTGGAAGCTCAGCAAGTCGTGGGTAGGAGTTGAGTAGCTGCTACGATTCACCAACATGGACATGATCGAATGCTTCAGTCCGAATCCATTCAGTTTTTATCTCTCCGACGGTTTTCTTTTTTTTTTCACTGGGGGCTATACGGGGTTTCGTGTCATCATAAGTGGCAGAAATAAGGGACCAATGTTTGTTGTATGCGAACCACAATAGTAAGATTAAACTCTGTAAAAATTGAAAACCATCAAATTGAAAATTTCGTAGGACGTACCGACAAAGAACAATATGTGTTTCTCCGTGATAGTCACGATGTCGCGGGAGATTTTGGGGTGGGATTCCCAAAGGACTATAAACATATGTTACGCAAAAATACAATGTATCAAAAGTACAGTACAACAAGTCGTAAGGGCGCGCGCATCGCGCGCGCCTGTAGTCGAATGTCGGATTTCGAATTGCTCTATTTATTATAAATAAAGCTTTATATTCCGTCTATCTAGTTCGCGTTTAAAAATTTATACTTTCTCTGTCTAGTTGTCGCTCAATCCTCTATATTTTCCAATTTCGGTTTCCGTTATTTATTATATATAAAGCTTTATAGTCTCTCTGTCTAGTTAACGTTTAATCCTCTATTTTAATTTGATTCCTTATCGGAGATCCCTCCCTTTGACTTACGCTTCTTAACGTACTTCTTCTTTGATTTTTTAGTCTTAGCCCTATCCCCTTCTCTCTCTATAATAGACTAAAGGGGTCGTTTTAGAGTACCTATATTTAATATCAATATTAGTAGTATAATAGTATATTAACTATAACGTATAAGAAAGCAAAGAAATAGTATATAAACAAAATAATAAAATAGCCTATATAGCCTATATAATCTACCTAGCCTAAATAAATAAAGTATATAAGGAGAAAATATAGATAGAAAGGTAAAAGCTAGATTATATAAGTCCCTAAGGCTATCTAATAATTTTATTTAAGTATATATATTTAGTTACCTCGTATATACTTACTTCCCCTTCTCTTATTAATTTCTTAGGTAGGGGGATCGGGTAATAAACCTTAGGTAGGGGTATTTATTTAGGATAGTCGGTCTTTAGTAATAAGGGTACTCTTAGGGCCTAGATTAGGGGGGATTATATCGTAGAAACGCCCTCTAGGAATAGCTAGGGAAGGTTTATAACTATTACTCCGGTCTTCCTATATCTATAGCCTTTTCTATAATTTCTAAGAATATAGGGTAGCTCTAGCCTAGGTTTTAGCGGTAGAGTTAGATATAGGTCTACCGCTAGGTAAGAAACTATAGTACGTTACTATAATATATATAACCTAAGTACCCTTAATCGGGTAAAAGCCTATAAATTTACTAGAAGTAAAAACCTACTTCTTAACGCGAGATATTAGGGCTCTAGTAAAGCGGCCTACCTTAGGTAAGGTAATAGTAATCCGGAAAGTCGAGTACTTTAGCGAGATATTCTCTTTAAGAGAATAGTAGATAGTTTAGCGTAATATAAAGATACGATAGCTAAAAGGATCTATTATCTTACCGGTTACTAAGCTAATAGTATTAAGCTTTAGGGATTATATTAGGGGTAGCCTATTATAATAGGAATTATTAACTATAAGGTTACTAGGAAACCTTTAATAATTTATATTAGTCGGTTATAAAAATTTTATATATTATTAAATATATATAATATAATAGACTCCGCGTATAAAGATAGCTTAGGTAAATCTCCGCTTCGCTCTTTAATAATTAAAGAGCTAAGTATAATAATAGCCTACTTAGAGAGAAGTTCCTATATAAGGCTATTCTAAAAGTAAACCCGATAGGGTACTTCCTCTAGAATAATTAAGTGCTTTAGGCTCTTATAAATAGGGCTATTAGTAAAGGTAGTTATCTTAATATACTTCTTCTATAAACTCTAAATAGGGGTATTATATTCGATAAGTATTATTATATTAAAGTTAATATAAATACTAGGCTCCCGCTTAGATATAGTAGTAATAGAAAGATAAGGAGGGATAGAAATAGGAAGATAAAGAGTTTAGTTATATTATAAATATTAAGTAAAGTTACTTTACTTAAGTAGTATATTTAGTAGAAATTAAGCGTACGTTAACCGAAGTAACTATAGAGAAATTACGTACTTCTACCGAGGTTATAAAATAAATTGTATAACTCTACTAAAGTTAAGTTCTACTATAGTTAAGATACTACCTACGGTTCCGAGATTATACTATATCCTTATTAAGGTTATAAAATAAATTACGTAATTCTACTAAGGTTAAGTTCTACTATAGTAGAGATACTATATATAGTTACGATATTATACCGTATTTCTACCGAGGTTATAAAATAAATCGCGTAATTCTACGCTATATATCCTACTATATTTATATACCTTTTTTATTAGACTCCTTTTATAACGGTATTATTTTTACTATATCGACTTTCCTTTCGAAACGATATTCTTAGACCTAGTAGCCTTAATAGTAGCTATTAAACGCGTTGCTTTAATATCTAGAGGTACTTTAGGAGTAGAGACGTTTATATAGAATATATAGATAGTAGGGACTCTTATAAAACTTAGGTCCGTTAATAGAAAGGGCCTATTATTTACGGTTATTAAATAGGTACGGTAACGTAAAACAATCGAAGATTTATAGCTAGTAATTAAATAATTGATTATTGTAGAAATCTAATTTTAAAAAGAATAAAAGAAATTAATTCGTTTATCTTTTTAATAAATAAAAAGAAATAAAATATATAATTAGCTAGGGAACGTACTCTACTCTATCAAGTGAATTTCCTAATACCTAGGCACCCCCTAAGTCTAATGTAAGAATTATTTCATCCTACCAACGTAGAAAAACATCCTTTATAGCATACCCACTTTTATGCCAGCTTTCATAGGCACCAAATCTAAGCCAGTAGTTCTCTATATAGGTCCGAGCTGCTATAGTACTTCCGAAAATTGGTGTCACCACCTACACTCTGTCACTTTCTTTTGTCTAAGTTGGTGCCAAGAAGACTTACTCCTAATTTGGATATTCACCGGAGTATCAATTTTCCCATTTACCACCAATACAGAGAGTTACTAAGATAAATTACATACTTGTGTCTCATAGATGTATGAGCGACCTGTGGTAAGTAAACAGAATTTTCCACAGAAACGCCAACTATTAATTACTAAACGCCCGCAATCATTGAGCTTTCATCATTCCCACACCACTCCACCGTACCAGTGGCAATCTTAATGCTATCTTGGAACCAACCAGACCACACAAACTGTGATCGACAATAGCTTTAATACTTGCAGAATACAAGGCTTGTGTACACTGCCTGCTTTTACCGCTGTATTCGAGCTCTCCCTTGGAGGCCCCCTCGTAGGTACTCCGGATGCTTAGGTAGTTTACACACATCGAATGACACAAAAAGTTGCCTTCTGACATCGCAACAATTGCAGGTTCTGATCATTAAACTTACCTACATTATCATCCCTCAGTAACGTGCTACGGACTTGTTACTATGGCCGATCCACTATCAATTGCTGCTGGAGTTGCAGGATTGCTCTCTCTTGGAATCCAAGTTACCCAATCTTTAACTGAATTTTACTCTTCGGTCAAGGAACAAGCTACTGATGTAGTCAATATTGTGCGGAATCTTGAAGATCTTCTGAGTATCTTCCGATCTCTGCATGTCGCAATACAAGAGCGCCGATCTCGAACCGACGAACAAGAGCTACACCAAACTGTCAACACTGCAGTTCAAAACTGTAATCAAATTATCAAGGAGCTTCAGGGTGAATGCCTTAAATTCCAGAAGGGCCAAACTACGGGTTTTCAGGGCCAGGTTCAACTTGCCCGGCGTCGCGTAGCCTATCCATTCCGAAAAAGCACTTTACAGAAGCTCGAAGAAGACATTGGCGAGATACGTGAACATTTATCTTTTGCGCTGGAAGTGCTGCAACTCAGAAGCAACACCTCTATTGAGGATGGGATACAAGAGCTTAGTTCACTCCTTGGAAGGATAAATGCAACTCAGTTCTCCTCGTCGATTCGTGGTTGGCTGATGGCCCCGGATGCGACAGAGAATCACAACGCCTCATGCGCGAAGCGTCATACAAGTACAGGGTTATGGTTTCTCAAGAGCCATAATTTTGCTAATTGGCTAATCGAGCGCAATTCCTTCCTCTGGGTTAATGGATTCGCCGGGTGTGGCAAGTCAGTCCTATGCTCAACAGCGATTCAACACGTATCCCGCGAGACGCGGGATAGACACAGCGTGGGAATCGCTTTTTTTTATTTTTCCTTCAACGATAAGTCAAAACAGAGCGGATCAGGTATGCTACGTGCATTGTTGTTGCAGTTGTCAGCCCAACTACAGGGCGTGGAAAGGGAGTTGGAACAGCTGTATATGTCATACAAGTCTGGCACTCCTCCCGTGGAAGCCCTCCTGGCCTATATAAAACGTATTCTCTACAGATTTAGTGACTGCTACATATTGATTGACGCCATCGATGAAAGTCCCCGAGACCGCGAAAGAGAAGGTGTTTTGAAGGTTTTACAAACAATACGGAATTGGTCCTTGCCTGTTCTTCACCTTATTGTGACCAGCCGTGATGAGCTTGATATTCGCCAGTCTTTGAATCCTTCTCCGGATCAGAACATTGTGATGAAAAACTCAGATATCGACAAAGATATCGTCAATTTTGTCTCCTATCAACTCGCCAATGAGCCAAAGCTACAGAGATGGAAATCACGTCACAGGGATATTCAAGCCAAGTTGACTACAATGGCAGGTGGCGTGTGAGCCTTGTCCGTGCCTCTCAAGAAAATATAGTATTTTCTAATCCTAAATATTTCAGATTCCGATATGTGGAATGTCAGTTCACTGCCCTGAAACGGGTGCGAAATCGCAACCAGCTCGACGAATGCTTGCGCTCTCTACCCCGTGACCTGGACGAAACATACGAGCGACTCCTGTGCAATGTCGACGAAATGTACGTTGAAGACGTGCGGCGGATTTTGACTTTACTTTGTTTTTCTACTAGGCCATTCACTGTGGATGAGCTGATTGAGGCACATGCTGTTGATCTCAGTGATCCGCCACACCTTGATCGTGAAGGCCGATTGTATGAGCTGGATGATTTGGTGGACATTTGTCTTGGACTTGTGGAGATCTTGGTGATTGAAGATGACAGTGGACGCCTGACTTCCATTGGTCGCATAGCGCATTTTTCTGTGCAGGAGTACCTACAATCCAGCCGTATCCTCAACCAAAAAGGTGCAAGGTTCGCAATTCGACCAGGACCCGGAAACTCAGAGATTGCCCAGATCTGTTTGGTCTATCTCTTAGAGCCGATGCTATTCGGCGACGATTTTGATGGAACCAAATTGAAGCATATGCCGCTGGCTCGCTTTTCCGCCATGCATTGGTATTATCACTTTACAAATTCTGGCGAGCAAAAGTCCGGGGTTGAAGGATTAGTGTTGCGGTTATTCCAGGATGCGAGAAACTCCTTCGTGACATGGGTACGTCTATTTGATATGGATTCGCCTGGGAATGCGGGCGTTGACATGCAGCGTCGTAAAGTCGATATTGCCTCGCCCGTGTACTACGCATCCTTATTAGGTCTTGATTCCGTCCTATACTATATAACAATAGTTGCTGTGGGTGGTACATCATCCGAAAAGGTGAATGAAAGAGGCGGACGATTGGGGAGCCCACTTCAGGCCGCCTCTTATGGTGGTCATCAAGAGTGTGTGCAGATACTGCTGGATCGCGATGCCAACGTTGACGGTAAGGGCGGAGCATACGGCAGTGCTCTCGAGGCCGCGTCTTCTGAAGGCCACGAGAAGATTATACAAATACTACTCGACTGCGGTGCAAATGTCAACCTCAAAGGCGGAATATATGGCAGTGCACTCTCGGCCGCATGTTACGGCGGCCATGGACAGGTGGTGCAGATGCTGCTCGACCACGGCGCCGACGTCAATATAAAGGGCGGAATATTCGGTAGTGCGCTCCAGGCCGCATCACATGGTGGCCAAGAAAATGTGGTGCAGATGCTGCTCGATTGTGGTGCCAAAGCCAACTCCCAAGGCGGAAGATTTGGTAGCGCACTAGAGGCCGCGTCTTCCGGTGGCTACGAAAAAGTGGTGCAAGTACTGTTGGATCATGGTGCTGACGTCAACGCCGAGGACGGACCATACGGCGGCGCACTCCCGGCCGCATCTTCTGGAGGCCACGAAAAGGTGGTGCAGATATTGCTCGATCGCGGTGCTGACGTCAACGCCGAGGGCGGATTTGACGGTAACGCACTCCAGGCTGCATTTTCTAGAGGACATGAAAAGGTGGTGCAGATACTGCTCGATCGCGGTGCCAGTAGTCAACTCTGAGAATGGAGACCGAGAAAGCGCATTTTTAGATCGCATCTTGTACAGCCCTCGAGAGCATGTGTATAAATGCCACATTCTTGGTTGCGCAATTGACTTATATTTTTCATCTGCTGCATTATCAAGTCCAAAGCCGATTCTTAGCCACCAAATCAGAATAAAGAAAAATTTAAAGCTACAATTTGGCTTTTCGAGTAGAAGGTCTCACGGGACTTCTGGCATAGTTAGCGTGATGTTTTGAGGGCGTCCAGCTTTGATGATAGGAGCTGTCTGATGCTACCGAATAGCTGCAGGTTAGACCGGATCCTGATGATTGCGCGCTTGTTGTAGTCAACAGCTTCAGCCATTTGGGAGGTAGTTATTTCGCCGCTGTTCATCGTATCATTGATCAACACGAAGTGTAGATTTGGCTAGGATGGGAGGCATGGTTGATGTACCACTCACTGGTGGCAGTGTTTACTGGCCAACGAAGGTTTTGTGGGTGCATCCACCATGAATATGAACGTGGGGCACTGAGGTAGCAGCTCTCTCGCCATGACAGGTAATGAACGTCGGCTAGTATAATACATGGATTTTATATTTTACAGTACAAGGCTCAGATCAGAAACTCATATTTCACCTATTCCGAAAATAGTTTAATTCTTCTTGGCATTGGAGTCCAACAAACAATGAAAGAGTGTAAAGTGGTGACACCGATTTCCGGAAGTACTGTATCCATGTTCTCCGCACATCTGTCGAACTCTGGGAGGAAATGAAAAAGGAAATTTTGCTCGATCTAAATCCACGTCAGCGTGCTTATGAGGCCAAAAATTCCCAGATAATGATTCCTTGTGAGCTGCCAGTGCCAGAGGGCAAGTAACGCCCCACCCTCTACTAGTAGTATCTCAGATCGAAGAGGGATTCGGATGAGCTTGGGTATATGAACTATTTACAGAGTACACAAAGCAGCCCTCAATTTTATAAGGGTGTTTCTCTCCCCTCTTACAGAAACAATCCTGCTTCCTTCATAAGCACAACTCCTCCTATTTATTTCTATATTCCCCTGAGGTCAAGTCGGTCGTAAAAAGCATGACTTCTCACAAAAGGCCGGTCAACCTCTCTCCGGAGGAAACTTACCTCGATGATCCCTCGGATGAAGACGACAGTAAGTGGGAGAGGATCACATAGGACCTAGTCAAGCGAGTCGCGTTTGAAAGAAAGTGCATTAAAGATGAGCTCACCGATAAGAAACGAGTAATTCTATCGCAAGCTAATCCTAGCAGTAGAAGCCATTGTCGCTTCTAGGACTATATTCCTAGAAAGTTAAATAGAGAACCTAATATTAGGTCTATATTTCGTTTCAATATTAAGGACCTTTCTAGTCGATACTTTGGTAAGTCCTTATAGTCCCGTTAAAACCTATCTTGAATCTTACTAGCTATAGAACCAAACAAGTACTATTATATGTTATATATAGAGTAAATATTTCCTAAACTAAATGCCTTAGTAGAGCGGGGGGTTTTATAGATAGAAGGCGGGTGTTACGGACCTATCCGTCACCAATCAGTGGCGATCCACTAGGCACACCAATGGGCCATCGAGAGCCAACCAGCAAGATCTGTCAGTAGGTCACGTGCAAGCTCACTGAGCAAGAGCATGATCCGCCCTGAGCGGATCCACCCCGCAGAGGATTTCCGATATATAGGTTGCTCTACGTACTAGATAACCGCTACTTAGTATCACGTGATTATATAGGTAGTAGAAGGGTAGTAAGTAGATTAGTAGAATCCGCTAAGGCGATTCTACTATTCTACTATCTACTATTCTATATAGGAAGAACTTAGGGATATATAAGGACACTTATTTATATATCTAGTTTAGTTCTTCGTCTTTAATTATATATTGTTACTTATATTTACCTTTTAGATTACTATGACTCTTTACTTAATTATAACTTAATAATACTTACGAGTAGACTAATACTCCGGTATAGATTTACTCGGCGCTCTACCTAGTATTAGTTCCTTAATCGCTTAAAAGGACTTAGGCTACTATAAGGCCCTACGCGGTATTAGCTTAGTTAAGACCGATTATTAACGTTAGACTATTCGAGGAGTATTAAGGTAAGTACGCCCTAAACCTATCTAACCTAACTATAACTAGTTAGCTAATACGTAATATATTAAAGACCGTCTCGAATTAAGTTTCGAGTTACGATAAGATAATATAGTTAACGATTCGACTACTAGTAGCGGTACTTCTATACGAAGTAACGTATCTAGCCCTTAGTAGATAGCTAAGATAATCTAGTAACTATAGGAGCAAATCTTAACCCTAGAGAACTAACGTCCGGTCTTTATAGTTAAGATTCCGTAACCTAAGTTCTTTAATAGAATATAATCTAAGCTTCGATCGTTCTTTACTTAACTAGATACGAACTAACAAATTAACCGATCTAAGCTACCTATAGAAGCCGATAAGGTTATCTATATATCGACCTTCCTCCGAGGACTAGCCTTCGATTAGTTCGAACTATTCCTACGCGAGTTTTAAGAAGAAACCGACTAAGAAGTCTAGAGCGACTTTACCTAAAAAGTATTTAATAGCTATAATAAGTTTAAGGAACGAATTAAACTTACGTTTAGTAATATCGATACAAAACGAACGGCTAAACGACGCCTTCGACGCCTATAATAAACTACCTCTATTAGTATATATACCGCTAAATTTTAATAAATTATCTTATACTTAAGTTAAGATAAAGACTACTTCGTTTTAGTCTTCGAAGATAGACTAAAGGAATATATTAAGGACGAACTAATATACGATAATTAACTAGATACGCTAGATAAGATTATCGGCGTTATAGTTAAAATCGATAATCGAATCTATAATCGCGAGACGTAATATCGCGAACTAAGATAGTAGAGAACGGGCGGATAGCGACTACCTATCTAGTATCGCTAGAACGATAGGCGACCTAGGTAGTCTACGCTATAACTAGCGAGATATAACTTATATAGCCTAATACCGATAGACCTTAATATAATACGTAAAGAATAAGACGAGCGTCGATAGAAGAATCTTTACTTTACCTATAGGAAACTAGGATACCGCGCGAAGGAATATAAATAGAAGAAACTATATAAGAAACGGTAATATATATAGGCGATACGCGAAGTACTATAAGCGACCTAAGAGGGAAAAGCTACTACTAGTATAGATATTAACGCTAAAGAAATAAGCGCTAGTTAGGAATACTAGAAGGAAATATACCCTAATAAGTAATAGGGCGATCTAAGAGGGTAGGTCGAGACCCTTATCGATAGCCTTAGATAAAAAAGGCGAGTCGCTATAGACCTAAGAGACGAACTCTTAGAAGATCTTATAGGTAGGTACTAAGGCCTAGACCCAGAAGAGATAATAGCGGGTAACCTATATATTAAAGGGTTAGCCGACGAGCTAGAACTCGATTATCTAGAAATCGATTAGGATATAGTAGAAAGTTAAGGGTAGATATAGTACGTACCCTAGGTACTAATCTAGGACCTAATAGGACTTACGGCTAGGGAGGACCTTAGTTAGCGGTTATAAGACCTATTAGGACTAGAAACTATAGTCGTAGGAATAAAAGAGTCTTAGGACCCTAAGTATTTTATAACTAATAATATAGGGCCCTCGGAGATATAGGACCCGATCCCTAGAGCTAATAGTAATCTAAGAACGCTAGATACGCTCCCTAGAATAGATTAAACTATCCTAGAGATACTAATAGAAAGCCCTATAAACTATTATAATAATAAAGAAGCTAAAGAGCTTATAGGATATCTCGAAGGAAAGATATAGCCTAGTAGACTAGACTAGTACCTTATTAACGTAATTAAGAAAGGCGACGACCTAGTAGGATACCCTTACGAAAATTCTACTTACGTATATAAAGGATATACGCGATATCTAAGATATAATAAGATAGCTAGTATTATATACTATAACGAAATATATACTATTTATAGGTTAGTAAAGTTAGATTACGGTATCGAACTAAGATTACTACGGTAGATAAAAAAGCTATAATAAACGAAAGAATACTAGGGAATTTAGTATAATAAACGCTAGATATATAATTATAAGGATCGACTAATAATATATCTAGCGGTAATACTATTAGGAATATATATTAAACTATATATAAACCTACTAATAGGAATAGTATAGACTCTTATCGACTCGGGAGCTACTAATAACTTTATAAACCTAAGGTTTAAGGAAGATCGATAAGTTATAACTAAACCTCTACTATACGTAATACTAGTCGTAGGACTCGATAGAGAAGTACTTTCGGGAGGAGTTAGCGAGGAAACTATTATATTGCCTATATCTATCTATAGGTACCTAGAATTAATACGGTTTAATATCTTAGAAACGGGAGACTACGATATTATTCTAGGTATTCTATAGCTTAGGAAGTATAACCTAAATATCGATTAGTAATCGGGACGAATTACCTTCGATAGGTATAAGTATATATAAGAGTACGACGAGTATTTTTTAGGGTTTTAGGGCTTAGGGTTTAGGGTTTTAGGGTTTTTAGGGTTTAGGGTTTAGGGTTAGGGTTTAGGGT